>NW_024103763.1:2278446-5214016 GCF_003945595.2 Pipra filicauda | reverse complement strand
CAGCGGCAGGACAAGGCGGCGCTGGTCAGCGAGACCCGGCGGCGTTTCGAGGCGGAGTACCTGCCAGGTGAGCCGGGCCGGGCGGCGAGCGGGGGATGCGGTCCTTCGGGCTTGTCCGCTATCGCTTTTCCCCTCTGTGTGTCAGATACCTCCTTTCCCAGGTGACTGGGTGTTTGTGCCTTTGCATAGAATCAGTTAGGTTGGAAAAGACCTCCGACATCATCGAGGCTAGCCTAAGACTGAGCACCCCCTTGTCAACCAGACCATGGCACTGACTGCCACGTCTAGTCTTTATCCTTAAACAGCTGCAGGAACGGCGACTCCACCACCTCCCTGGGCAGGCCATTCAAATATCTAATCATTTTTCTGTGAAGAATTTCTTCCTAATGTCCAACCTAATCCTCCCCTGGTGCAGCTTAAGGTGTCCAAAGCTGCAGATGGGGATGGTGCACAGTGGATTTCTGTGCTGGCTCTCAGTGCTGTCTGTCGTGGTGGGTTGCTGTCTTGGGCTTCAGGACCTGTCTGGGCAAAGCTCTCGGTCCTTTTGCCTTCCTTCTGTCTTCTGGCTGTAGAGTGGTGTCTGGGACAGTGGTGTGCTTGGTGCTTTTTGGACATAAAACATGAATGGGAAGTGGGAAGAGAATTCTGTCCTCGATGAGTTTGTTAAGGGAAGAGTTGCTTTTCTGGAGTAACTTGCACTTGAAATTCATGCGGGCCATAATTAAGATCATGCTTGTGTCATGTGGGGTGTCCTGCTCGGTTCTTAAGTGCAGATGCATTTAAACATGTAAATGAAGACCGGGAGATGGTGGGGATGCCTAGGGGAGAGGGAAGACTGGGGTAAGCCTGGTGTGATGTCCTTTCATTTCAAGGTTGATTTACATTGCTTACGATGGAAGAATATATAGTAGTAGAGTATGCTACCAATTGTAGTAAGCAGTACATTTTATTATGACATTCTAGAGACTTTTCATTAAAGACACACTTCTATCTAATTTTTAGTGCAAATACAGTAAGGGTCCAGTAGTTGTGTTACCTGCGTCTCCTTTAATATAAGCCTCAATCCTGCAAACACAGGCCTTGCTTTGATGCTTTTGATCAGAATTATTGAGGTTATGTCGCTTTCACTTTTATGTAAGAGTTACACGTTTCTATGACTTCTTTGTAATTGGCCAGAACACTTTTTTGGAAACCTTGAGGATGGTACAACTTTGTCTCTGCTGACTTTCATAAAGGAGTCTACTTTGGCCTTGGTTAGGAATGACTTATATTTCTGCCAAGATGACAAAATTATTAGAAAGTCTTGAAGCAGAGAGAGCTTCTATTACCATTTGAAATTCATATTTCCAAATGAATAAAGGTGTCTTTGGAAAGCTCAGGCTAAGGTGAGTGGAGGATTGTCTTAAATTCTAGATTCTTTTGGCTCTTAATCTTTTCAGTTAGTGTATATTTTCATATGATAGATGATTCAACTTGCTTTATATTCTTTTATCCCAGAGTCACGCTCATAAGTAGTTACTTCAGAAAGCCTAGAACTGCTTTGGGACAGTTGCTGTGGAAAGGGAGTATTACCCTTTCAGTTGACCAATCCCTTAAAATCTTGGAATTTCGCAAGTTTCTCTAATTGTGATGAAGCCTCTGTTGGGCTGGTTGATACAGCCATTAAAATAATTGAATACTGTTGCAAGGTAAGCCCTAATCCTATTTGTAGTGTTTTGAACACGTTTTTCCCAGTAAGCCCATTTTTGGGTCACGGTCTGGGGCTCTTAGCCCTTTCAAGCAAATAGGATTAGGACTTTTTTGAGTTTATGTTATTAAGACTCTGCCTGAAATTAAGGAATTCCAGAAGCAAATTAACATTGTTGAGCCACTTCCAAGTGAGGAAAACACAGGTTTTCAGTTTTATAGCGGTCCTTTAGCCTTTACTGTGTTCTTAAATGTATTCTTTTATGCTTCTTAGTCAAAAGAAACATGGAGGTGCATGTATGCAGACACCCCCAAAACTGTGAGTTTGTGGTGTAAGGGTACAAATGATTGCTTCATATCTAGGAGTTTCAATCTGCTTTCAAAAGTAAGGGCATGTTTATGCTACACTGAGAACCTGATCATTCCTGTGGAAGTTTAGAGTGGTCATAGAATTGTGGGCCTCTACAGAGCAGACTTTATTCCATTTACAGGTGAGCTGCAGGTGTTAAAGGTTTGAGTAAAGTTTTCAGGCAGTTGTGTTTCTGGAGGTTGCAGCTGTCACTGTTTCATTTTCCCTCTGAGGAAAAGAGTGTAACTGGTTATTCTAGGAACTGATGATTCTGATCATCAAATATGGTGAAGTAATTAATCTACATTCTGTAACTCATAGTTACTGGTTTCCCCCTTCACTCTCTCATGCAGGAAGAATTAGTAATGGTCACAAATGCCGTGATGGCCTTACAGTAATGTTTATTTTTGTTGTGAAATGAAAACTTAGGGGGCCATTGAAATCACTTATTGGCAGAATGCTATTTTTACATTAAAGTAGAATCTACAAAACTATATTACTATATAGCTGATTCAGAAAAGTCTAATATTCCAACATGAGTTGAGTGTTATAGTTTGATATTTCACATAAAAGTTACAACCAAATAATATGCTTTGGCCTTGATAATTTTCAAGGTAGGGTGGGAAGAGTTGTGTTCAGCAGTTGGAAGCACCATAAATCTGTTTTTTGAATTACACAGTTGTTTCCTTTATGTGACTAAATCAGAAAACTGTTTTGATAGTTGAATACAGTGTGGAAAATAGAGTGTCAGAGAACCTTACTGGCTCATTTCCCCAAAACTCGCACAAGAACTTTCTTGCTGAAGTTCTTGAGCAAATTTGGCTGCTCAGGGATTCTAGGAGGAAAGTTTGGCCACTGTTGGATCTTATCTGCAAAGCAGTGTTTAATATTGACTGGGATCGTGTGGTGGTTTTTTTTCTTTTTATTCAACTTTATAGCTGGGTTACAAAGACAACTTCAGTTCTTGTGAGGAATGTATGTCCCATTAAATTAAAACTCTTGCATTTTCACTTCCAATAGTGAAAAGTTCCTTTCAGTCCAGTAGACTAACAAACACTGTCTGATGTGGTAGGTAGACAGCGCTTTGTCTTCAGTTTTTGGGCCTAATTTCTGTTTTGTCTGTTTGGATTCTTTGTGAGAGTTAGTGATGTAAATGATTCTGGTAGTGAAAGGAACAATGAAAACAAAAGATTATTTTCTAGTACTGACTGGTACTAACAGTGTTTTCTAGCAAACAATCATGTCTTTTTCTATAGTGATTTTTCATTCCTTAGAAGACTTCTAAAATTAGCTTCTATATCTGGGCTATTACTTTCCATTTTAATGTTACAATGGAAATTATTTATAATCAAATCTTGTTAGATTTTTCCAGTCAACAGGTTTTCTTTGCATTTGCTTTTGCATATTTACCATTTCTTATTGCATGTATTTCCTGTCCTCCCCATTTACATCCTTTTACTTTCTCCTATAGGCAAAGCTTAATTTTCAGAAAAAGATTTTGCAAGAGAGGTTTCCCACTTCAATTTAAAGAATTAAATTTCATCATGACTTTCTTTAAACCACTACCAAATGGGTTTTGTTAATCATATTGTCTGATTGCAAATAAAATTTTAGACATTATGGTGCATCCCTAAAAAAAGCTCGTGATAGGACTATTGTAAAAGACTCTTAAAGTAATGTTTTACATACCTGCTTGTGTGGTTTAATGCTCTGAAAAATGTATTTTCCCTGGTTCTTGGCTTTCAGGTTTGAAGATGGTGGAAAGATGAGATAGGAAACATACTTTTATAAAAAGCTCTGTAATATTAATGACTGAGCCTTCTATTAAAAGTAGTCTCTATTGTCACTGAATGTGTTCAGTTTTCCTGAAAGTTTATCTCATCTTGTCGGGGCAGATATTTTTTAATTTCTGTTTGTTATTGAAATAATTCTTTATTGGACTGAAACAATTGTTTTCTTTATCCCTGTCCCTTTATGGCTACTGATCTTAAATTGTTTTCAGTCTTGCTGATTTCCTCATCTAGCACTTGAAGGCACATACCTGAATTGTTATAGTACTTAACTTAATGTTTGACATCAACAAGCCAATTAAAATGGGTTTCCTTTTTCTAACCAAGGTCAGAGGAATAATTATGACCATTTTGGACTGAGACTTCTTGGCTGAAATGGCTTTAAGGCAGTGGTTAAATTGAGAGTCTTTGTGTGATGGAACACTTCACATACTTTTCTAAGTTGCTTTTTTCCCCTGCTTTGTACAGTGAAGTCCAAATCTTTGGTCGCGAAGCCCAACCATGAACAGTGAAGTGTTGGGAGTTTTTCTCTTCAAAGGCATGAAGCTGCTATCCCTACTTAGCTTTATGTATGTCTTGCTCTTTTCTTTTCTGGATAAGAGCTTGTTCTGAAGGAAGGAGTCATTCAGGTTGTTAATTCTGAACTTCTCTGGATTAATTTAGTGCAGGACTTAGCTATGCTGCCTGGTTTTGAGTCCTGTAGTCTTTCTTCTATATTCCTGTTGAATATTCTCAAATTTGTATAATTTTTCCTAAAGCACGAACATGGGAAGAAAACACAGCAGCACAGCATTGCTCTCCTGGTAATCACAGAATAGGTCAGGTTGGGAGAGACCACAGTGGGTCACCTGGTTCAACCTTCCTGCTCAGGCAGAGTCATCTTAGAGCACATGGCACAGGATTGCCTTCAGACTGTTCTTGAATATCTCCAGTGAGGGAAGACTCCACAGCCTCTCCAGGCAGTCTGTTCTAGTGCTCGCTCACCTGTGCAGTAAAGAAGTTCTTCCTCATGTTCAGGTGGAACTTCCTGTGCATCAATTTCTGCCCATTGTCTCTTGACCTATTGCTCAGCACCACCAAGAAGATTCTGTCCTGGCTCCATCCCCTTGGTACCCTCCCTGCAGATACTTAGACACTGATAAGGTCTCCTCTCCAGACTGAATAGGCCAAGATCCCTCAGGCTGTTCTTGTAAGAGAGATGCTCCAGTCCCTTAACTGTCTTCATAGCCCCCTGCTGGACCTGCTCCAGGAGCTCCTGGCATTTTAATGTAGATGGCATTGATAGAAGAACGATGTGAAGAGAAGGGATGTGACAATTTGTGCATCAAAGACTTAACATTCTTCTAGTGAAAGTATTGCAGTGAAATTCATGTTAATTCAGTTTTGCGCAATTCTGAGGTTGTTTTCGGAGCTGTTGTCTGGTGTTATAGAAGATCCTTTATGTTGAAACACGGTAATTAAATGATACAGTTTCACTGTAAGTTTCTCTGCTTGAAGAAGACGACTATTAAAAGGGCAGGATGTGCTTATGGAAAGAACAGAACTCCTCACTTAAATGGAAAACAAAAAGGGAAGGCAAGTAATACAAGTAATATAAGAAGCTGCTGTTCAAAGAGAACTTTGTCTTCTTCCAGTCTTTTCCCTCAACCTCAAGTATTCAATGAGGAAATGAAAGTAACTTCAACTGTTTTCAAAATAAGAGTAAATACCTGGTCAGTCTTGCTCACTCACATTTTCCTGAAGGACTTTTAGCTAAAGGAATAAAGAGGTCTAATCGTGGCCTCTTCTCCTGCTATTGTCACTGTTACTCTCTCATGTGTAGCTTAGAATTTGGGTTTGATGCTCTGGTAAATATAAAATTTGCTAAGTAGATTACAGTTTTTCTTGCTCTTTTGTATCTGTCTTGCTTGGTTTTTACACAGCTTGCCAGTTCAGTGGAAAAGTCTTGCAGCATTCCAGTTTTGCTTCTTCCACAGGCTGTGGAACTATTCTGTGATGCAGAAAGATTTGAATCCCTTGGACTAAGGGAGTAATCAGGTTTCTAAGCTTCTGGACTATGGAATGTTTCCAAAAGTCTGGCACTGCTGTTACATACATGGGTTTCAATATCTTTTTCTGGCAAAAGTAGCTGTTAATGCTGTTCCTTGTGTTACCTTTAGAGCAAGTGGTTTGTGTTCCAAATACTTCATGAAATTCTGTTCTTTATGGACTTAAATACAGAGATGTCCATCTTCCTGAGTTGAGGATGACTAACCTTAGTGTCTCGGTGTCTTAGTGGCAGTTCTGCACGTGAAGAATCAAGCACCTAATTTTCTGTTGAGAAAATTATCAGTATATGTTTACAGGTATCATGAGTGGCTAGGCTTGGAGATTGTCTGAGGTAAGTTACTTCAGTTTATAGTTTCACTTGAATTTCCATTTGGGTGTCCCTCAACTTCTGTTTTCCTTTCTGGCTTCTTAATTGTGGTGCAGGATGTATTTAAATTATGTGTTGAGAATTCCAAATGTCTTATTTTCTTTCAACTGATTCGGATTTAACTCCAGAAGTTTCTAATAACACAGGAACTGCAGTCAAGTGTTTCAGGAGTGATTTAAATTTAGAAACATTCATATTATTTCACAACATAGTTTGAAAACAAGTTTCCACATGTCTGTAAAATTGTGACGTGTACAAATTTGAATAGAAATTCGTCCTCTGAACTGACTCATTTTTAATCACTGGGTTCTTGGAAGGACTCCAGCAATTTTATATCACTCTGCTTTATATGTGAGATAAAACACCTTTCTCTTGTTCACTTTCTCATTCTAAATTTTACTTGTTTTGTAGCAAGAATGGGATAAATCAGGTAAAAGTCACACAGTAATCAGTACTCCTGTTGTTCTGTCGGTCTTGTTAAGCTTACCTGATTCAAATACTGGCATTCTGCAAGTGCTTGTGGATGCACAATTTTACTACTTATTCCCCTTGATTTAGTGTGTTGTATTATATATATAAATTAAGGTTACATACTCCTTGTTGAGAATATTCAACTATCCCTATCTCTGAATCCAGCTTGCTTCCCATTGATGGTGGAAGTTTGGATAAAACATTTTCTCTGTTCCTCTTTTGTTTTCTTAAAATATTCACAAAGTTAGATAATATTTAAATAAATATAGAAATTTAAGTTCAGAGTTTGGGAGAATTTTTTAGTGGCTGAGAAATGTGTTCTGAGGCTTGTTTGACATAATGATATCTCAATTTTTAAGTTACAGTTTGATACGAGATGCATAGTTATGTCATTTTGACAGTTGTGCTCTCAAACAGATACTGAAAGCAGAGAAGAGAGCCTCATAAAGTAGTGTGAAATGTTATCTTGTCAGGTTTTTACAGAATCACTAAGTATTCTGAGTTGGAAGGGACCACAAGGATCATCAAGTCCAGCCCTTAGGTGAATGGCCCCCACAGAGATCAAACCCACAACCTTAGCATTACCTGCATTACCAGGCTCTAACCAACTGAGATAATCTCAGGGTCCTGGTGGTGGGTTTTCTCTTCAAGTACAGAGTACCCAAATCCCTTTTATAAATAAGTTATACATGGGACTGTTCTCAGCAAAATACTTGGCTGATGGATCAACTGTGGTCACTCAAAGCTGGAAGCTAGTGCATGTTAGAGCTTACTGAACTAAGGTGAAGGTACCTCAGGCGCTGGAGACACGTAATACTGATGTTAAAGTAAATATTTGATCTCACAGAGCCCTGGTTTGCTGTGGCTCTGAGTGGGTAGGTATGGCTTGAATAGCCCATGTACTGTAGTGAATAAGGCACAGCACAGAACAGGCACTGTGCTATGGCTGAGAGAAGCCAATGCTTCTCTTGCTTTACCTGGCTGTCAATGTGACAGCTTAGTTACTGTACATGACAGTATCTCTGAAGGGATTATGAGTTGGAATGCATGCTACATGAAAAGAGGCTGTGGAATCATTCTACCCTTTAGAGTTTTCAAAACATGACTAAAAAAAAAGTACTTAACCTGTTTGAACTTGAAAGTTGACCTTGCTTGTGAGCAGGGAGGAATTAGGACTCAGATGTCCTGCAGAAATCTTCTTCAGTGTTAATTTTTCATGCTTTTCACTGGAAACTAAGTACTGTTAGCTTTTCTGTGTCCACACCCTAAATCATTGGGGGAATAATAAAATTTCAAATGAGCAGTTGAGACTACAAAATTCATACCTATAAATTTTGCAATCCATCTGTTGACCTAGAGCCACAGGGAAGTTAAGCACATCAGTCTTGTGCTAAGTGATCACTTTACTGGGCTTAGTCAGACTATAGGGAATCAGCTGTCTTGTGCAAGTATAGAAATGATGAGAGAAGGAACTTAAATAGTTACAGAGGTTTTAGTGGATTGCAGGCTTTTGGGCAGAGAGGAGCAAGTAGGAGACTAAGATTAAGGAAAGCATGATTTAACTCTAGGCTAGTCTAAGGAACAAGGTAAGGTAGTGGGATGGGATCAAGGGAAGGAGAAATTTGGAACCTAATGAAAAAGGAACCCAGTAGTTAATGTATGTGAGAAGCAGTCAGGTGTGAAGAGATGCGCTGGGGGAGTGCAACTGTAATAACTCTTAGTCGATGGACACATTTAAAAGTGGTATATTCTTACTAATTTGTGACAGGAAACACTATAAATTGAAAGACAAGTAAAATAGGTCATATCTTTGCATGTAGACCAGTAAAACTACAAATATTGACAGAATTTAATGGTGTCTTTCTCTTAACATTTTCCTCAGAGCTAAGTTGATTGAAATATGCATCTTCAAACCATCCAGTCACAGTTCTGAGTAGTTTAATTATGGTGGCTCTGAAAGTAGTTATTTCGAATTTGTTGCTGCTGACAAAGGAATAGTCTTTGCAGTACATGAAGATTAACTGATTTTATTAATGATCAGTATTAAATTCATGCTTACTTTGGAAAAAAAAAAAAAGAATTATGTGAATAGCTTAAAAATGTAAGGTTGTTTTTGTTTTTGTTTTTTGGGGTTTTTTTGGTGGTTTTTTTTGTTGTTGTTGTTATTTTTTTTTTTTTAGTAGTTAGCAAAGAGATGTGTGTCAGTGTCTGTTGCATTCAGAAGCCTGTTTCTGTCATGGGCTCGTGATTTACATTCTGTTTATACCAATTCCTCAGATAGAGGAGCATTGTTTTAAAAACTGAGTGTTTGTTTAAGCATATCTACAATAGGAATAGGTCCACTTGGGCATTTGTATTTTACAAGCTTCCATGTTAAAAAAATTAAAAAAAAGAGCAGCAACAACTCCTATTTTATCTGAAGTATTTCCTAAAGCTGTTATCCTGTTGCTAGTGTGGTGCAAGAAGAGTTTAAGTCTTAGGGGCTTTTATACTGCTCTAGAGTTGCATGTAGTTTGTGTTTGCTAGGATAACAATTTATAATAGGTGGAAACAGTGCAATTTTTGTAGAGAAAACAATTTTGTTTATTGCAGTTATGTATAGTGCATGGTCAGAAATAGTAATTTTAACATTTGTTGCCTGTAAGCGTGAGCTGGTGATGCCTAATATACACATTCATCAGTACAGAGATTCTTAGACTATATAATAATTCATGTTAATTACAAAAAACTAGTTTTAAGAAAATTACACCAGTTCTACAAGCACCTTCTTGTTTTCTAATGTTTTTTAATTTGAATAGGAATCACAGAAAATATTTTTCTAGTGAGAGTAATCTTGTGGTGTCCCTAAATAGCATCACAACAGGTTTTAATCAATTTATTATGCTCTGCCTTGTTTGCTTAAATTTGAAACTGCAGAAGAAATCCTATGTACCTGGTAGATACTCATATACATACACTTCACAAATCTCTTCATGTTTTTCTAGCAAATGCTATGTTCTTACACTAATTTATTTATTTATTTGCTAGATAAATCAGATAAATATGATTCTAGAGATGTGGAAAGACTTCAGCAAGATGATAAATGGGTTGAAAACTACCTGATTTGGCGTCATGATGTTGTGGATGATACTTTAAAGATGATTGATGAAAGCTTTCAGTGGAGGAAAGAATATACAGTTAATGGTAAGCTATGTTTATATAATGATTTTGAAACTGTGTGTTGCTTTCCTATGGAAATACAACTGACTTCTATATGTAGTTTCATTAAGCATCTCTTAAAGGTCTTGCAAGTAACATAGATAGCTTTTTTTGTTGTTTTGGTTTGGTTTTGCTTTAATTCTTACTCATCTATCTTGTTTTGTCTCCTCGCAGTTACTTGAGTGGAGTCCTAAAAAAAACCCAAACAACTAAACCCCCACAGCAAACAGGGCTCTCTTGTTCATTGTAATAGCACTACTCTGGCACACGCAGTAGAATAGATCTCATTTTTGTGCTGTGAGAATGTTTTGAAGGTGAGCTCTATCTACAGGGCTTCACAATCTGAATTAGAAGTTTGAGCGAGGGGAGGAGGGCTGCAAATATAAGCAAAATAAATATTTGCAGCATTTTTTTCTTAGATAGATTATTTTATTCTTATTTCTCAGTAAATAGATCCTACTCTATAGTGTGAGTGGAAGAAGATAGAGATTTCAAATGATCTCAATATTTGCTTTACTGAAGACCTCAGGAAGTGGTTCATGAAGATATTTTTATATTTTGTAGCTAGATCTTTGCATTTTTAGAGACTTAACATGTTAAGTTACGATGTGATTATTAACACAGTTACTGAAATAATATTTCATTTGGCTTTTGCAGACTTGTCAGAATCTGTCCTTCCAAAATGGTTATTTGAAATTGGTGCTCTCTTCCTGCATGGATACGATAAGGAGGGCTATAAATTATGTAAGTTATACAGTCTATAATTTGAGTCATTCATCATGATTGCGTTTGTGGCATTTTAGCATCTTTTTGAAAAATAAATCTCTTAAGAACAGAAATAGGTACGTATTGGCAGTTGTTTTTGGTAGAGGTGGTATTTTAGTAGCCTGGAGTATTTCTTTGGATCACAGAAAAGGAATCGGTAAACTTTGTCAGCAGTTTTAAAAAAATCATAAACCTTCATCCTATTTATAATGCAGTTTTTAACTTGCGTGTGTAAGCTCATTGGTTTTGTATCCACTGCGGTGAGTATATGGCCAGGATGAATGTTCCTTATTTTAGTGTATTGTCAGTGCTCTTCTAGCAACTCACGTTTCACTTTTGCAATTGGAAGTAAAAGACATGGAGAAGAAACGTGGTTTTTTCACTGATACTTTCTAAGTTTCAGGGAGAATAATATTAAGAGTGTACCTAAATTACTTTCCGACTTGTCTAATTTTGATATCACAAAGATACTAAACAGGAAGGCTGCTCTTCACATTACTGCCCCGAATATTTCTTTCATCACTTCACTGTATAATCAGTAATTTGGTCTCAGACATTTTTATAAAGCCTGTTACTTTGAATTATGCTTGTGGGTTTTCTTGTGAAAAACAAGTTTCTGTATGACTCATCTAGTTTTGTTCCAGGTAATATATATTGTGCTTTCATTTAGACAATATTGCTCACCTTTTGGAATTTTTCAATTTATTTTAGAAAGATCAATTGCTTTTTATATAATTCATAATGCATATATAAGTAGTTTTTCAAAACACATCAAGTATGATGCTGTAGAAAACCCAAACGGAAAAAGAAACGTAAATTTTACAACAGCACATAAAATACATGCTGAACATAATGTTATGTCTTAGGACCACATGATTTAATTTGAAATTATGAAATTATAATCTAGATAAGTAGTCTTTAAATGCATGAAAAGTATTTTTCCACTTACGTTTCTTCTGGGGTGTAATTCTTTGTATTTTCAGTTTTTGAAAAGTTGGATTTATAAAAATGTGAGGAAGGAAAGGGGGGTATGTGGAGAGGTATGCAGGTTTTTTTCTGGCTGTTCAGTAGCCAAAAAATCAGTAGAAATGTAGAAGACAAACTCAGAGGTGTTAATAAATTTCACTGGGTCCTGTATAGCTATTTGCATAATGTTTTCTCTTGGTTTGGATCTGTTGTTTCAACTTTTGTGTGTGTTCTTCTCCAAGTTTGGTTCAAGGTGAAACATCATACAAGAGATCCTAAACAGCAACTTGACAAAAAGAAACTGGTAGCATTTTGGTTAGAACATTATGCCAAAAGAGATCATGGAAAGCCCTTAACAGTGGTATTTGACATGGCTGAAACTGGAATCAGTCACATAGTAAGTATTTTTATTGCCTTCTCCTGATTGCTTTTTTAATTATTTAACCTATGTTCCCAGAAAAAGGGAAGTCCCTGTACAGTCCTTGATATCTAAATAATGTAACTATTGTTGACATCAGGGTTATGTTGGGCTTTTTTCCATGGCATGAGCAGTTTCCAAAATAGTTTGTTACATATTAAACTTTGTCTTCTGCAGCACATGGAAAACTTTGCTTTTAGTTTGGTGATCGAGCTGAATCTCAGCTGTTTTAACGTGAAAGTTGGAGATTCTGCCTTTCATTACATATTTATAGATTTATTCTAATAACTAAAAATCTCGTAGATTGTCTCTAGGTCAAAAAAATGGTATTGACATTTTTCTTACCAAATGCCATGCTGTCCTGTTATTACAGAAATGGCTAAAACTTTATCTTGTTCGTTCTTCTTTTTTTTTTTTTTTTTTGTTGGTATGGTAAGAATGCATTTGAATGTAAGAAAAAAACAAAACAAACAAACGACAAAAAAGCCAAAAACTTTTCTACCTTTTGCAGGCAGGATAGTTTGTGCAGCACAGGGTCACAAGCTTATGAGAAGATATTTTGACAAATCACAGAATCACAGAATATGCTGAGTTGGAAGGGACCCACAAGGATCGTGGAGTCCAACCCTGAGCCCTGCACAGGACCATCCTCAAGAGTCACACCATGTGCCTGAAAGTATCATCCAAACACTTCTTTAACTCTGTCAGGCTTGGTACCGTGACCAGTTCTCTAGGGACCCCGTTCCAGTGCCCAGCCTTCTGGATGAAGAACCTTTTTTCTAGTATCCAACCTAAACCTCTCCTGCCGTAACTTCAGGCCATTCCCTTGGGTTCTGTCACTGGTCACCACAGAGAAGAGATGAGGGCCTACTCCTCTACTTTCCTTCATGAGGAAGTTGTAGACTGCCATAAGGTCTCTCCTCAGTCTCCTCTTCTTGAGACTGAACAGACCAAGTGACCTCAGCCAGGACTTGTATGGCTTTCCCTCAAGGCCCTAAATAAGTACTTTGAAAGGGAGGATCAGTGTTCTTACTCTTATCAGTGCTGTGAGAACTGTCTATCCATGCTCCTAAGGGTAATACTGGAGCTATGGTTTTGTATAACAAGAATAAAGGACTGTAATAATTTCCTTGATGCGAAAGATCAATTTGATTTAGGTTTTATGGAGTATATTTTGAAGCAACTTCTTTCCAGCATCTTTGAGAATCCCAGAGCCACAATCTCAGCAAGTGCTGTCCCTAAGTACAGCACTGTCCCTAAGTGTCCCACTGTACAGTCTTCCTTTACAGTTGGTACATTTATCACAGAACAGGAATATTTTGAATGGCTGTTTATAGGCATGTAGAGTAGTTAAGTTTTATGTTAAAAGAACTAGGATTTCCAAGTTCTCTTCCAGAGTGTGCCTCTTTTTTGTTCCATTCCTATGGACATCTACTATGTTGGCTTTTATCACTGGTATGCAGCCGATAATTCTAATAGCTCATGCTGTGTTGCACCATGTCAGGCAACTAGAATAGGTGCAGTTATTGAGTGGTCTGTGAAATCTGTACTTCTAATTCCAGACTTTCATTGAAATACTGTATCTGTCCTTCTGCTAATCTGATAGAGAGCAACATCCTTGTTAATGGAGATTCTAGTCGTTACTTTGGAATCCATCACTGTGTTTATACTGTTAAATGAAAGATACTGCATTTAGTATGAGCAACAGACAGTTGAGATAAATGCCTCTGTTAGAGGCTACCTTTTGCCTCTAAAGATGCCAAACTATCAGTTAGCTTCTAGTTACTGAAGCTACTGATAAAGTTTTCAAGTTGTGGCTTGTCTTCTTACACAGTATTTTGGGGTTTTTTCACCCTGTCCACAAATGTTTTAACAGTATGTTTACATTGCTCTAGGAGCCCATTCTCCATAGCATTTTTGCTGTTACAACAGGCTTTAGATTCTCAGTCAGAAATGTTTTGTACTATTTCTGAAAGTGTCTGCCCACAATTTCTCTGCATACCACAAACTAATACTGAAACAAAAAATTCTCTTTAAATGAAAACAGTTTGTTTGGTTTTTTCCCCCTTTGGAAATATTCTGCTGAGTGCGGTAGTATGCTGAACAATGTGAGACAACTATTGGAGGGAAGTTTTGGTATGTTTAGTGCTTTTCCATATAATACTTTAGAAAAGCTTGACAGATGATCTTAGTGCTAAAGGTTTACCTTTCCTGCACATCTTAACTCATATTGATACTCTGCAGTAGTTTAGATACTTGAGTTATTGCTCCAATCATAAGTCTGACTTCTTTCCTAGGTCCTAAAGCTAAGTTTGGTCACAATCCTGCAGCAGTTTAATGAAGTGAAAAGCACTGCATTGCATTTGGATATTCGTAGTATGTGTAAAATTAGCGTATGTTCGATTACAATATAAGTATCTTGTGGTACTCTTAACTAAGCCTGTATTTTTAATGTTTTGAATAACATTGCATTTATGCTGTGATTTTTACTTTAGGACTTGGATTTTGTTCGGTTTATTGTCAACTGTTTTACAGATTATTACCCAAACTTCCTCAGTAAGTATTGTATATTAAATATTAACATTGTAGACTTCTGTTATAAGAGCATTTCATAATATGACAGAAGATGGGGGAGACTAAGGTTTTTACATATTCTTTCTGGGGTAACTACATGGAACATGTGGATGTTACAGAGTCAGAATATTTTTGTGTCCATAAGTCAGTACAACTTCGTAAATAAATTTTACATTAGTCAAAAAGCAACTTTTTATGAAGTAATAATCTAATATGTTTTTATATATTAAAAATTAATATAAAATATGTTAGAAATGAATTGACCTGTTATTTCCATTGCTTGTTGGTACTTGGGTAGAAGCTTTACAAACCTGCATGACAGTTTTTATCCTTTAGAATTCTTCAGGGGATGAAGAATGAATAGCTATAGAAAATTTGAGGGAGCAATGGCTTATTCTGAAAATAAGTAAGGCGTGTTTGTGTGCACACTTGGATAAGCTTACTTGCCTGCCAATTTTTTTTTTGGATAGGCAAACATGGAATAACTTTTGCTAACTCATCTTAAACATGTTATAAATTTTAGGTGAAAATGTTTGTGAATATTGAAATTCTGTACAGAAACTGCTTAAACTCTGAATATTAGATTTCAGCTTGCTGATCAAAGTTAAAAACTTTAATCAAATATCAAGGCAAGTGCAACATTGTTCTTTTTTTGACATTCAAGAGCATTTTGGAACACTTCCAAGTATTTTCAAACTTATATGCTAAAACCAGGAATATTTGGAGGAAATGGATTTACAATGATTCACAGTACTTGTTTCTTTGTGAAGAAGAGGTGCTGAATATACCAGTTAAACTTTTTCCTGTTCAGTAGTTGCTTTTCTAGGTCAGGTTGAGATCTTGCCTTTCTTTGCCTTACTTGAGAGATTAGTTATTAGTAACAATATGTCAGAAAAGTAATATCCCAGGAAGTATATAAACAGTATGGAACTTAAAATTTTATTATCTCTTTTCCAAGTGAACAGCCATTGTTTTTATATAGTAATAGCAATAGGCTCATACAACTTAAAAACAATTATACAAAATTGCTTTTACAGGGAAGGGAACGTGGAGGTGTTGAAGTGAATATTGACTTTTTACATTAATATTATTGCTGTGCTTACTCTTAAACAGAGAAATGCCTAACACTTGGCATTCAGATTTTATTTTTTCTTTTCAGCCAAGATAGTAATATTTGAAATGCCATGGATAATGAACGGTAAGTTGTTGTTTGTTTCTTTCTCTCTCTTCAGATTGTGATAACTCTTAAAATGTAGAGGCATAAATAGGAAGTGTTTTTCTGCTTTGTGTAAATACAGATGAATGGTGGCATTTCTTAAGCATGGATCTTTCAATCTGTCAATTTGATGATTGCTTACCTTTTATTTTTCCTTCTAGCATTGTATTTTGGATCATACTTTAAATGGAATCCATATTCATTGTGTTGTTTTTAAAGGCTGGGAGACTTTGAAAACTAGTCTATTCCTTAAATGTTTTCAACTCGAATCCTTTAAGGAATCCCATATATTTTACTGTATATTCATGTTTTACCATCACTGAAATAACAATGGTGTTTGAAAATACTTTGTAGATCTAAACAAGCATCCTTTAAATCAACAAAATATTTCAGATAGGAAGAGTGTATACTTATCTTTCCTAACCTGTCTCAGTCAGATTTGAAAATACAATTGGTTTTACCCCCTCAGTACTTCCTGGGCTAAATTCCAAGACAACAAATCTATCAGTTATTAAATCAAAGATACTTTTTCCATCCTCTCTGTAAATACTCTTTTCCTTACACTGTTTATCCCCATTATAAAAGTACAGAACCTGCTCTGAAAAGTATCTTAGAGGATGTAGCTCACTTGTGTTGTGTAAGATCTACCAATATGGAGGAAAAAAAATCCTACAAAAAAATAATTAAAAAACCCAACAAAACCCCTTTGCTGACAACTTATGTATACTCTTTGGTTTTTTTGTTTTGTCTTTAAGCTGCTTTTAAAATCGTGAAGGGTTGGCTTGGCCCAGATGCAATAAGCATGTTAAAGTTCACAAACAAGAGTGATGTACAGGAATACATCAGTGGAGAGTATCTGCCACCTCACATGGGTGGAACTGTGAGTATATTAACATTTCATGCCCCTTCTGTAATAAATTGAGACACCTATATAAATTCCATGTGCGGGGTTGAGAGTTGGCACTTCACAGATGTGAAATGTTTTGAAATTGTTTTGCCAATGATAATTTGAAAATATAAAATAGGTTAACTTCATAAGAATTTGGCATCTGGCAGTCTTAAACAGAAATAGTTTTTCTGAATCATTCATCCACTTACAAGTCACTGGAAATCACATAGTTTTTCAGACCTTTTAAAAAAAAATAGGTTTTAAGTGCATTCTTCCTTCTACTTTTTTCCAACCTGATGAATTACAGGTAGTGCTGGATTATTAAACAAGTTCTATGAACAGAAAGGAGGTTTCATGGCCCTCTGAGAGTTGTTGTCCTGCTCTAAAGCTATAATTCACTAAAGACCATTATATTGCAGTTATTCTTTGTTGTCTCTAGCTCTGCATTTTAAGACATGGTTGAAGATTCTTTTTAAAGAGTGTAGTAGAGCTCCAAAGTGTATGGTACAGGCAGTATTATCACTTCAGCAGAACCAGAACCCCATTCCAGTGCAATCTAAAGAGTGGAACGCCACAAGCATGTTGCACAACTGGTTTCACTTTTCACAAAGCTAGTAGATTAGTTTGCATAATCTAGTAGATTAGTTTGTGTAATCTTTATAATAGAATTTGCAGAAAAAGGATGTTTTTCCTTTTAAGTTTTCATAGGCCACTTATGGTAACAGAATAAGCCCACTGCAGGGAAGTTACTTTTAATTGTTCTTTTTCTACAGTTTCTTTTCTAAAGTATTTTTGATGTTATGGCAGTAACAATATGGAGAAAAGGATGGTTGTGGTTCAGCAGTAGTAGGAGAGTCCATCTTCCTTTGTATATAAATTCAGGGGAAAGTTCAGGTGGTCAGAGCATATGAAGCTTGTTTTGGGAATATAAAAGAATATCACCTTGGGAATTACCTTGCCTTTTTATTTGACTGAGATTAATAGCCTCTGAAAAGTGCTTTTGCATGAGATTTTTGAAGAAAAGGTAACCTTTTTCTTCATGGAAAAATTGCTGTACTTCAGGAGTGGGTATTGAGGAAAGAGCTGATGATGTCTGAAGTGGCTTCAGTAAGGAATTGGGATGGGGTTTATTAGTGATTCTGGGCTTGGCTGCTATGGTATTGTCCTATGGTTGAAATAGAGGGGTGGGTTTTTTTCATCCTTGGAGCTAAATATCTCCAGTCTGCTTTTTAGACCATCTTACCTTAGAGTTATGTGTTTAAAGAAAGAATTTATGGCTTTGCTAAATGTTCTTGTGAAGCATCTGACTGAGCACACAATCTTAGTTATCCCTAATACTGCATTGGTCCTGGAAGGTCTCATTGCCAGTTAGTGATTGTTGATCAAGTTGGCTCTGTATTGCCCATCTTCTGAGAGCATTAACAACTTTCCTAGTCATGGAGGCATCTTATCCAAACCATTTGTCTGGGATAATAAGTTCCGGTGGCAGAAATAAAGAATAGAAGTAAAGTTGCTTGACTCCAGAGGTTTTGACAATTTCAGAAAAACAGCTGGATCTCTGCATAATGAAAGCTCTGTATTTTGAACCAGCACATACTTTGTCTAACTACTGAGTTTCTTTGTTATTTAGCCACTCAATGGTTATTTTGAGCTGTTAACTTGTCATAATTTGGAAGAATTGTTAGCTAATACTGAGATCTTTAGATTTAGATAAAAGAGAGCTGTAAGTCTATAGAATGGATGTATCAAGCATGGGATAAATGTCTTGTTTACCTGTCTGAGGTTTTTACCTTGTTAGCAGATAAACCCATGTCACTGAAACCTACAGGCTGTGACTTTGAGTTATCCCAGTGATGAGAGTTCAGCTGCTGAAGCAATCCAGTACCAGGGATTAATGAGGCCAAGTGAAGTGTGCAGCAAAATTGACTTCCCTTTATTAAGGTCACTTTTGTCATATGCCTTTCATCACATGCTAGAAGGGAGTAAAAAGGCTTTTTATCAGTTTGGCTGAGGAAGCTGGATATTTGTCTTGTATTTGCAAATGGGGGGTGCCAGTATTCTGGAAGCCTGCTGCAATATTTCTAACAATCTGGAGTCTTAGTATTTTCTTCTATTAGTGGATTAGTCTGTAACTGATGCTTAAAGCTTGTCCTTCAAGTCCTTAATAGGATATTGTTTGAGCCGGTGGATACCTGTTTCATTGACCTAAAGGTCTTTGTTGCTACAGCCTGAAGAATAGGAGAGGTTTACACCTTGATTATAGATGATAGGAAGTATGCTGTTTTGTTTGTAGTTTCTTTGAGTGGTCCCATCTAAGATTTTTCCCTTTTTTTCCCTCAACCTCACATTTTTCCTTGTTTTGAGAAAATGTACTTACTTGTGGAGAGCTCTCTTGGAACACCTTTGTAACTCCCTGCTGGATACGTAGTTTTGGAACTGTGGGCATTGCTCAAGTCTGCCTCACAGGAGTCAAAGCTATGTTAGGGTTTTTTTCCACTGGAAAAGCTGCCAGACTAATTCAGTTTACTTGAAGTTTAAAACTGTTTGAAAATGCAGTAGGAACAGAGATGCCTGTTTAAACACTGTTTCTAACAGGTAAAACTGTTTTGAGAATGTTAAGAGGATTTCTAGTTAGCAAAAACTGGTTTTTACTGGTCATTTAATAGAAAAGATACCTTTACTGTGGTCATTGAGAACTTTAATATGCTGCTTCAGCATTACTCAGATGTCTTAAATGTGGTCTTTAAGTTGATTTGGCATTCCAAAGACTGAGGGCTGACTTGCAGAGGATATGCTAAAGGTCCACACACTAGGTTAAGGTTCAAGGATTATTTGGGGTTGTTTTGTGGGTTTGGGTTTTATTTCCTTTTCTAAAATGACCATTATGAAACGAACATGCAAAGAACAACTGATGTTGTTTGTCACTTTTGGAGTGGTTTTAGAAATAGCTGTCATAAGTTTTAAACCACATCTTCTAGAACTAGGAAGAGAACTTCAGCATTAAGACTCCAAATGCTGATTCTTGATACACCAGCTTCAGCAGTTCTGCTCTAACTATAAATAACAGTTCCAGTTTACTGGCTTCATTGGATGACAGTATTTATTTGTCTATTGATGGCAAAATAAAAACTACTGGTAAGTGTCAGCTTTCTGCACAGAGGTACAATTTAAAATGGATAATTGAAACATACAAGTAATGTGAAATAAAAAAAATTGTTAGTATTTCTGTTTGAAAAATCCTAGAGAAGGCACTTCTCACACTCCTAAATAACCAACTGTTCCTTTAAAAATCTTTATCTTTTAGGATTCTTTCAAGTACAGTTATCCTCCACTGGTTGATGATGATTTTCAAACTCCTTTATGTGAAAATGGGCCCATTACTAATGAAGATGAGCATGAAAGTAAAGAAGAGCTAGATTCAGACACCAAGGAGATGGGAGAGCTGAATGAAGCACAAAATCTTAATCAGAAAAAGGTATCTATGAAGACTTAGACAAGACTAGCTAAATGGTTACAAAGTGGGACAAGAGGCATATCATTTTGGTTATTTGTCTTTGTTTCAACTTTTTTAACGTTTTGTTCTGTCTTCCAATTTGACAAAAGAAACCAGTAAAACTGAAAAATTATACTTGCATTTCAACCTTGGCTCTTAGTCTGTTAGGACAAGTTTGATACTTCAGAGTGTGTAAAATGTGTACCAAATACTTAGTCTATCTCTTGGAATATAGTGAATTGTAAAATTAAAAGGGGGTTTGTTCTTCTGCTTTCAAAGGTAATGTTTTTCTATTTGGTTTATTTTTAATCTTGGGATATTTAGTGGTGTACATCTTGAAATACATCTAGGTTTCTGAGTTGCTTAAATCAGTATGTACATGAGAAAATATTAAGTTAAATATTTATACTGTATTGGATGTTAATTTTTTTCTTAAATTATTGATAAAATCTCAAAGTATAAAGATTTTCATTTATTCTCAGGAGAAATTGTATTCCTACTCTGTCAGTCCTGTTTTACAACATAATCTTCCTGCAGTGTTGTTAATCCAGAAATAAAGGCATTGTTTTACATTTTTTTTCAAGTTCACATGAAGTGATGTTTAGGAATATGCAGTGATAATCACAGAGGATATTGCTTGTGAAAATAGTAGGAAAAATCTGAAATTCACCACTTTAGTGCCATAATTAATTTTGGAATATGCATTGCAAAACTTCTGTTTAATGGAGTAGAATACTTACACTTTCAGTTTCATTTACTGTTCCAAGTTTGTCGGAATAATTTGAAGCATGCAGCTCACTAAGTAGTTCAGTTGTTCTTTGCAACTTGACCAGCTTTTCAAAAGAAAAATGATAATTTCACTGACCTTAAGGTCAAAAGGAAGCATTACATAACAATGGTGACTTCCTGACCATTAGACTCAGTAGCTTCTTTTGCTTGTAGTGTATTTTCCAAGCTATGATTCTCTGATGCAGAAATATGAGCAACTCCTGTTCAGTGTGTGAGTTGCCTTTGGTGCTTAATAAGCCTCAGTGTTTGGGTTTTTTTAATTTTTTCTGGGTGACCTAGCTTTCTACTCTACTTTTTTTTTTTTTTTTTTTTACTCTTGAGATACCATAAAACAAATAATTATTTTGTTTTATACAGTGTAATCAAGTTGCTACTCAATTTTTTTCAATGAACTGTGATTGACTTCTATATTCATCATGTGTCAATTAGCCTTAAGGCACTTTTAAGGCCTTACCTTTAACACAGTTCTAGAATTTCAGATCAAATCTAGTTTTTGGTACTGTTTCTGTAAAAAATAGGTGGTTTTTCTTGAACTCAATTCTTCTATTTAAAAATACTTGCTCTTTCTTCTACAGCAAGTGCACCATTGTTTGCCACTTTAGTGTTACATTCTTTTCTAAAATGTGTTTTTTAAAAATGCTCCCTTATTGTCTCAGAATGGTTGGCTTTTCTTATTTCCAAGTTAACTAATTTTACTTGACTAATATCTATTTATATATCTAAATATAAATATTCAAATTTTTAGTAAGACCACCTTCAAAATTAGTGTGTTTCAGGTGATCTGTGAGAGATCATTATCTTCATTTTTCTATACTACAGGTCTTTGCTTTCTTAGGGGACTCTTGTCCCCTAAGAATTCATCTGATTTATTTAATATATGTAAGCCTCCTCTTATCCCATAGAAGAACCTGTGTCTTTCCACAGAGTACAGGGAACCATGAGTGATAAACTTGGTTAGTAAGTGCCTGTGCAGTAGATGCCTCCACCTTTTGTTCTATAGTTATATTTCCACTTGTAATTTTTGTAGAACAAAACTCAGCATATAACTAGTGCACTATATATAGACACTAACCTTTTACTATAACTTCTATAAAATTATAAAAAAAGTTGCTGTGTGGTTTCTTTTTATAAAGAATATAAAATTTTGCATTCTTCTCATTTCCGTGCTTAAAACTTGCATGAACTGAATTCTCTTCATGTCTTTTCTCTGTATTTTAAGTGGAATAAAAAGGAGGCTAAGCAAACTCTTCAACCAGCTGAACTTGAATCATGATGCCACTAATTCTTTCAGTCTTCTGCATTCCCCCCTCACCTGAGTTCCAGAGTTCTTTTTTTTTTTTTTTTTTTTTTTTTTTGTAGTACTAAGATGTCCAGGCCTGCTGATACGTATTTTCTTAATGTTATAGAGGAAAACCCTCAGAACCTAAGATAAGTGCAGTTTTGGATGCACCAATTCAATCAGCATTATTTCTTTTATGTTCTGCAATACTTCAGAGTTTCATCTAAAAGTAATGAAGATATGTTCAGCAACTCTGCCATGTGATCAAGTGTGGAATTGCTACTGTGTTTTCTGTTCAGTGTTGCAGTGATTGTATTGGGGCGTCTGTTTCAACTGAAAAGTTTTGCATTGGATGAATAATTGCTTTATTCTCTTAAACATTTGAAGTACTGTAACTTAGTGTGTCTGCAGTTTTCAAAAACTGACTTAGGCATGAGGAAAATACATGGGGGAAAAAAACAAAGCAGAAGTTTTGTTTCATGCATGTTTATTATGTTATATAACTTCTATAGCAAATCACTTTCTTCAGTGGATTTCAAGCAGCTTTGGAGAATGAATGCATATTAAGCTTGGTTTGTAATATGTAAATTGTTGAAATAAGCCTCCTCATATTCTTTGAAATGCCTGCATGATTCTGTAGTGTGTAATCTAGGTTGCTAGTTAATCATTGTAACTATCATTTTTACTCAGATGAATTCTATAGAACACATTTCCAAATCAGAGGAAACTGACAAAACAGAGGTCAAACCAAAAAATGCAAAGAAAGCATTAACTACTTTTAAAGGACCTTTATTACATATCAGGTAATAATAATTTTCCTCAGGTTTGTTGTTTTGTTTTGTGGTGTTTTTTTTTTTTTTTTTACAATGTACCTTGGACACTTCAGTACTGAACTAGTTGCTTTTCAAAATAAACTGTTTTTTCAGACTATTAGAGGAAAACAAGTTATAAGCATCTTTTTAAGACTGATTTTTACAAAACTTAAAGGATTTTTCTGATTTTACATGTTTTTAGTGAATCTTTTTGTCACCATAGGCATTCTTTTTGTACTGATAAGTATGCATTTCATAGAATTGTAGAAATGTTTCATTTATATTGAGAAACCATTTGACTTAGTTAAACCTGTGCTTATCTGTAAATGAGAGCAGTGGTTTTTGTTTGATTGCATTGGCTTAAGAAAAAACAATGCTTTACCAAGACAACTTTCACTGTTAAATCTTGCTTGAATTCTTTTACCTTAAGATGGTATAAATGTCTACATGAGTAGTTTGCACCATTTAAACTTAATGAACGGGTCCAATTTATTTTGTGTGGCAAGTGCTCTATATAAATGACACATCTGCCCAGAAGTTTTTGTCAAAGATGCTTACATCTTGCAGTTAATTTGCTTTTTATCATTAAATTAGGAAAAAGAAATCAATTAGCCAATATCACTTTTTCTTTTCACTGCCTTTCAGGTCAAGATGCTTGTTTAGAATTTAATTTAGATGTGAACTTTTATTTTCACTTACAGTTTGCTATTAGATGAATGAAGAAAAATGTCTAATTTTTAGGTAATTTCTTAGCTAATTTTTAAGTGCTGTAATGAATTAGTTTTGGAATGAATTTGAATAATGACATGCTCATTAGCTTAAAAATGATTTAATGATTTTGTATATGTAAATTTTTCCTAATTTTGAGATGAAAAACCTCCTCTCTGTAACTGTAGCGTCTTGTATGGCAGGACAAAGGCATAGACAGCAGAATTGTGATTTTAGAAAGATGTAAAAAATTTTCTGGGACAATGACAAAAGGAGATGTCTTCTTTCACTTACTTTTTATTAAAAAAAAGGGGACAAATATCATAAGCAGACAACAACAAAAATTGCAAACAAGCAAAACTAACACCCAACCCCCCCAGACATACCTTTGTTTTTTCTCTTAAAATATTTCAAGCTACCCTTGAATATAAGGGTTGCAGTTGATGTAAACTACATGGAAGAGCAAACTTAGTCAAGTATAAAGGTGTCAATACTTGTAGCCTTGCAGTCATGGAAAATAAAATATTGGTATCTCCATTGTCTTTGTTTGTTTTGTTTTTAAAGTAGACTCATGAGTGCAGTTGTTGCTCTTCATCAATGCTATAACTCTGTTGAAACCAGAATTAGTTTTCATTTCCCTGCAGTGATTCTCAGGACACTGAAGTTGATTGAACTGATAACAAACAGTGCCATTTGTAATCAGTTGTGAGCACCTATCACAGTGACTGTAAGCTCTGCCACTGTGATTAACTTACATCCTTGCTGATCCCAGCATTGCCCCTGGAGCCTGACCAGGAAGCTGAGGCACTGCAGCTCTAGCACCATGAAATTGTGGACCAAAGCTGGGTCCTTGTGTTCTTTTGTGTTTGTAGTCACACTCACAGAGGTGACTCCCTCATTTAGATCACTGTTGTATTTGCCTTGCACACCTTACAGGAAAGGGCTGGCCTCTGCCTTTCTTCCCCAATAAATGACTTTGGTACAACACAAAGCAGCCATTTACTTTCACTGTCTGGCAAAGACCAGCTCGTGTGGTGTCTTTTGGAACGAGAATTTGTAGTACAAGTGAAGTGGTTACATTACACACATCAGAGTAGTGTTTCTGTGAAAATTAAAAAGCCTAGGTGTTTGTTTAAACAGCCCATCCTCCTAACAGCTACACCTCACCCACCCCCAACACTGTGGAACTGCTTGATTTCACAGACAAAATTCACAGAGTAGTAGCCCTCAAGCCATTTTTTTTTTTTTTTTCGTTTGTTTGTTTTCTTTGGCCAATAGACACAGTGGTAGAACAAGAAAGATCAGGTTCTAGCAAAATGATCTTTTTGTGGTTTGTTTTGATGCTAATTAATATTAATATTTTCCTGTCTCATTTATGGTTTATCTTGCAATTGCTGTAACACACAGTGCAGTAGTACAATATTAAGATAGCCAAAATACTTTGTAGATACAATCCTTCCTGTCCCTACTGATCATTGGTTACTTAAGTTGAGAATTTGGAAATGAAAAAAATACTGAGAGGATGAGGAGATAGAATTACTCTATGAAGCTGTTTTTAAACCCATCAGTTTCTTGGTTTCTGCCTTATTTGGCACACTTCCTTCTTTCCCACCAAAAAAAAAAATATATATTCTTGTCATGTGGACTGTCTACTGCATTTTAGAATATCAGCACCCCCTACATGCGCAGTCACCACTGGAATCCGCTTCCAGCATGGGCATTCAGGCTTGCCCTACAGCACCAAGGGTTTTTCTTCTCAGCCAATGCACTGCTTTGTTTTAAGTGAGAGAAGAAAAGATTCATACTGTAAAAGGAGATCTTTTGAGAAGGAAGTCAAACTAACATGAAATCGGCATTCTAAAAGAGGGCAAGGGATAAAAACCATATTTTTTGAAAAAGGTTTTCTGTTAAAAGAATCTGCAGTTTTGTAGTACTGCGTAGTGCAGCGGTTCTCTGTGTGCTCCTGTGACATAATGAAAGAAAACGTTTTGACTTGTTACTCGTTTCCTTTCAACTTAGATGAGCGTGCCCTACCTTTTGCCTAGTAGTGTTTGTTTGAAGGCTTATCCAAAATTAGTTGTGTTTGATGTGGTTTAAAATATTTCATGCATGACTCTCATAATTGCACAAGAATATTAAAAACAAGCAATAACTTTATTTATGCATGTGATACCACAAATATGCAAAGACTGACTCATAAGTACAAGTGAATTTAGCTGTACTGGTTGAAATGATTGCCAGTTGCAGTGCACTATATCAGTACTGGGATAGATGTACAAGGTGATAATTACTCCCTGTCTATGACATCCTATATTCTTTAAAATTAGCATAAATTAAAATCAGCAATACTTTCCCTTAACATAATGCTCTTAAGATGCAGTGGCTGACTCTATATATATGTTGGTTCTTCCTGTTGTTGCAGCTGGTCATGCTCTTCCAGATGGGAGAAGTCAAGGGTAGTAATCAGCTGAGGCAGCTAGTTCCACTTGTCATGAGTCAACCCTCAGCTTCACTACAAAATTTCTTCTGCATTGTGTTTTCACAGCTTTGTTTTATGAAAATCTGTTTATACTGACTGTAGCTGCAGGGTTGAAAGTATTTTATGTTCCTGTAGGTGTGGTCAGGTTTTTTCTATGATATGTTGTAAAGATAATTTGAAGAAACTAATTATTTTCAAATTTCCTGTTAGCCCAGCAGAAGAGCTATATTTTGGATCCAAAGAAACTGGAGAGAAAAAATGTTTGATAGTTCTCACAAATGTCACTAAAAATGTAGTGGCTTTTAAAGTAAGTGTTTTATGTGTGACTTGTTTTGCTTTACTAAATGTGTAATTTTTACTTGTTAAGGAAGAAGAAATGCTATTAAACCCATTTTTTTTATTCTGTTGTGATGTTTGAAGCAGATCAAAGAAATCTTCTGGCTGAATTTATGCCTATAATGTGCCACCTCTAAGGGGATAATCAGTATTACAAATCTTTGGAGCACTGACTGGGAAAGAGCTATAGTGATGGTTAGTTTTTTAGTGAGAGTTTAATACTTCCTGAAGAAGAAAGGCTTGAGCTTGGAAAAGTCATCTTTTTAGAATTCTTCTTTTTAAATATTGGCTGGAAACAATTTAGTAATGCTCCAGAATGATGGAGATCCATTTGCAAATGTCAACATCAAAAGAATGAATGCAGTTATATTTGCTTCAGAAATACTGAGTTGACTTGCATCTTTGTGGTTTTTTTCCATATTTTGTGTTCTCTGTGCACTGAAATAACTAAAGTTTCCATATTTCATATTAAAAATTATAACGGGTAATCCACTTGATATTCTTGGCTGTTTTTAAATATGTATGCAAAGGAAAAATAGCAAATGCAAGAAAAGAAAGATAAAAGTGGTTGAGAGGAGGAAGAAGTCAAATACCAGAATAATATTCCTCCTACAAAATTATGTATTTTAGAGACTTGTCCTAATATTCAAGCTTTTTGGGATTTAGTTATTAAAGAATGAGGGAGGTTATGAAGCAGTTGTAGTTTGTGCATGCACTTACTCTATGTTTGGTATTTCTTGTTTATAGGTGAGAACAACTGCTCCTGAAAAATACAGGGTTAAACCCAGTAACAGCAGCTGTGAACCTGGCACATCACTGGATATAATAGTCTCTCTTCATGGTGGTAAGTAAAAATTTACAATACCATTTTTAAGAAGTCTGGACAAGTTTTATTAATAGATTGATGCTCTAAATACTGATGTTTGTGTGTGCTCGCCGGTGTTTAAGACTGACTGACACCTATGTCTGCTTGACTTGTTTGAGAATGTTACTATATGTTAAAAAAGCATGGATGTCAGGAAACATTTCAGTAACTGCCCATACTGATTTACTACTCCACTTAGGTATAAGCAACTGTTATCTTCAGCCCATTCTGTTTCTTGTCTTAAAAAACAAAAAGCCTGATTGGCGGCTGTCTCTCTTGTTCACTAGTACAGTGGGAGTTTATCTGCAGTAAGTCAGTTTCCTAAATTGTTGCAAGGACAAGTGAATTTGCTGGTGAATGCATTCTTTATAAAATTCTGGGTTGCTTTTGAATTGTTCAGATGAAACTAGTTCTGTTAAAACTATATAATTTTGGGAAAACTGTAATCAAAATTATTGAGCTTTAGAGAATGATTTCGTTATTTTTATTTCTAGTAGGTCACTTTCTGGTGTCCTGCAATCAACCAGCTCTCATTTTATAGCACTTTCAAAATACTTCTATACTCTTTGTAATATTGTCATTTTATCTAAGCACACATTTATTGATTTGGGTTTTTTTCTTCTTTGAGGGCAGGTTTTTCAGCTTCTCTGCAGGATCGCTTCCTTATAATGGCAGCAGAAATGGATCAGTCTTCTGGAGCAGGTGCACCAGAACTGACTCAGTTCTGGAAAGATGTCCCTAGGACCAAAGTGATGGAACATAGGTGAAGTTATGTTTTAACTGAGCACACAGATATTTGTACTCTTGCTTTCTAGATCGAAAGCTTTCAAAATGTCATTGGTGAACTGAAGAAGCCTTTTCAAGCTATCATTGCAGTAGTCATTTTAAAAATTATTCAACCGGAACAGATAATAAAGAGCATATAATAACTGTTAGATAGACTGTTTACTATTAATTATAAAATGTTGCAATAAATTTGTGATTTTTAGTGTGCATTTTTGTTCCCTTTTCACAGGCTCAGGTGTCATGTCATAGAAAGCAGTAAGCCTTCTTCTCTGACATTAAAAGACAATGCGTTTAATGTTCCAGCAAAAACAAATGAAGATTTACATGTACAGGTACTACTGTATTCCTTTGTGCTGCATACTGAACAAAATTATAAGATAAAAAGAATTTTTGCTGAACTTTTTTGGTACCTTGGAAATTATACTATTTGAAAAGGTCAGCAATTGAAAGTAACTAAATCAGTCATAGTGGTTTAATTACTTTGTTGAATGACAGTGGTTTAATAAAATGCTACTTTCAGTGCAGTTTGCTCATTGCTTTTACGTACATACCGATCTGGGGTACCAGTGAGCCTCAGTGGTATCTTTTGCTTCCTAGTGTAAAGATGCTACCTGCTTGATACAGGCTGTATGGGTTACCCATAACTTAAGATTTGAAGCTCCTTTATGGAACAGAATCCTGAAGTATGTAGTGATAGTAAAGGTATTGCTGAGGGATCACTGTGAGAAGTCTTTTTTTTTTTTCTATGCTTATAGTTAATGTCTAAATAGCTCAAAATTTCTGAGTACTTTCATGCACAGTAATTCTAATTTAATGAAACTGTTCTATTTTCAGCTAACTCGTTTACTGCAAATTAATAAAAGACTTGAAGAGCAGATGAATCGCTGCCTCTGGTTCCAGCAGTTGTCAGTTGTTTTATCTTTGCTATCAGTTACTGTTGCTGCCTTCTGCTTCTACCTGGCTTCTGCCCAGAGAAGCTAAAGAGAGTTGCTGTGCCCTGGATGTGCTGCTGCCTATTGTGGTGTGTTGGAGTAGAAGAGATTGCAGTGCTGCACTCAGATTCTGGAACTGCCAAAATGAGGTTTGTGAGCCTACAGCAATGAACAAGGATACAGTTTGCTGGGGGGGAAAAAAAAAAAAAAGAAGAAATGAATGACCAGCAAATGAAAATACTGAAATCACTGTCTAAGCTGACAATTAGAATAGGGCATGAGGAAGATGTTAGAGCTAGGGCCTATTTTCACTGTACAACTCAATAAAAACTACTGAACTGGAAGGAGGAAACCACATACAATATTTAAGCTGTTTAGATTTTTTTCCTTTATTCAACTGCTTCAAATACAATATTTCATTTCTTTTCATCATATTCATTCTTAAATTCTGAATTACTCTCATAGAAGATATAAGCAGTCAACTTAATGTATTCTAAGGTTAATCTGTTCATTCAGGAAAATTTACAGGCATTATGTAGTACAGGCAGATTTTTTTATATAATCTGTGTACTTGCACATATAAAGGAAGATATTTGTTAGTAATTATTTTGGTAATTCAGACTCACTGCTTTCATTGGTTTAATTCCTTATTATTTTGCTTCTTCTGAATGCAAAGTTACTGTAAATATTTCTTACCAAGTAACGTACACACAAGACACTATTCCTATTCTTTTTTTTTCTTTTTTTGTAAAGGAACTTGTATTCAAATTGCAGAAGGAGTGTGTGACTTGCCTTTTGGATTGTGATAGCCTATTAATGGCTCATAAAAAGGCTATTAAATAGTCGGTGTAAGAACTTACTCTGAGTTGTGCAATATGGTTAAATTACAGATGAATTTATGAAGAAAGCCAGTCAAACCAGGAATTAAATAGTGTAGAAGGCAACATAAAAGTATTATATCTGCCATTTCACAGAAACTGTTGTGGAAATGGCAAATGAAGCTAGTGAGAACTTTGCTGACAAGAATTCTTTGTATTCATTGCTGTAAATATGTATATTAAAATGATAAAAACTTAAAAGGAGACTGATGGTATCTTTCATACATTTAAGATTTTCACTTTTAAAGAGATCTAAAAAGTTAAAATAATTCCATTACTAGAATTAATTTTTCCTACAAATTGGCTTTGTAACAGATCATTTAGTTTTGTCTGCTGACCTCAATAGATGAGAAGCAATTATTGAGGAAGAATAAAGGTCATACTCTGCTTCTGTCTTTTTGTTTACAGTGTGTTGCCGATCTAGGATCATTTCTGGGAAACAGAAAAGGGCAGTTTAAAATAATGCATTAATAAACAGATTAACTAAAAAAGCCAGCAATTTGATTACTAAAAAAAATACCATTTAAAAAGCAAGATTACAGAAATGTTTGGCACACAGTCTTCTGTCCTTTCTTAATTTATACAATGTTTTACCACATCTGCATTTTCTTAATTTTTCATTAATCTCATTTCTGTTCAGTTTGTTTCTCAGTATTTTGTTTTCCTAATGAGTTGGCAATTTATATTATTCACTGCTTATTATGAAGCTGTTACTTGGGTTATTTTTATGTGCATGCAACTCAAATGTTTTGCTTCCAACAAAGTGGGTTGTTGTCTTATTGAGAAAGGTAACGAAGTAATTTGTAACCTTAAGATAATAATAACCATGCTATTAAAATACCAATTCCTATTTTGGAGTGGATTGAATAGCACTTTATTGTAAAATTGCAAGAAATATATTCTTAAGAGTCTTTGCCAATATGAATATTTTAATGTTTTGGTGCTTTCATATATTTCAGTATTTTATTACTTATTTTGTTATTGGTATTTTCTTTGTATGATAAATCAGATGAACATCTTTTCTATTTTAATATGTTTTAGAAAAATACAGTTAAAAAATAAATATGAGGAAATACACAGTCTTGAATGTTTAGTCTCTTAAACATAGCTGTATCTCCTGACGTTTTCTTGTTAGTCTGCAGATACTTAATATGAGATCAGTCAATATGGTAATGATTGTTGTAGTAGTCTGTTGTTGAACAGAAGCTGTGATGATACTTGTCAGACAAATGTAGAATGGTACCACAAAGCAGATCCATGTGTATCTCGGTAAAATGAACTGTCGTCTAAACATCGCACAGTAAATGGAAAAATATATATAAGAAAAAAAAAGAGGCAAAGTAACAGTACCTTTTCTTAGCTTAACATTGACAATGGTCAACTTCCATGTTTTTCTTCTGTGAGAACTTCGTTGTTTCCATCATCACAAAGCATTTTCCCAGTATTTTCCCAGTTGTCAGTTGTAGTTTCAGATTTCATTTGCCAGCCCTCAGAAACACAGATTTCAGCCAGTCCATTTTGGCAGGTTTTGTGTTTAACATACACTGCATTACACAGTTCACAGCAGTAACATGATTTGGTACCCAAAATTGAGAGAATAGACAAAAGATTGTTTTCAAATTTTTTACTTTTTTACAGTACATGAAACTTGGTTTATAAAGCTGGGGCATTTTAGAACTTTAGGCAATTCACAAAATAAGATTTGATTACATGAACTATCAAGATCTAAGATTTAGTTTTCCTTTCCCTCATTGCAGAGTAGTGGTTAACCTTGGCTTTTACAGACAATTAAGAGACAGCAATGATTGTAAACCTAAAAATTGGCAGTTTGTACCCCAAAAGACCACATGCTCCCTTCCTAGTAAGTAATTTTTGTACCCTGTTCTGAGCTTCATTTTTTTACTATGTAAAAGATTAGACGTTTTGTAAAAAAAAAAAAAAAAAAAAAACCAAAAACAGCCACAGATGTGACAGGCAGCAGTGCCAGGAGCAGGGTTTTTAAGTTGCCTTTGTATTTCATCAGTGAGTCCCTGCTGTAACTAATTTGTCTCTAATGTCTGCCTTCAAGTTCTCAAACATTTTGCCGGTGCTTCCAGAGGTTTTTAGTTTATATGGGGTTTGTTGACTGTATGGGATTTTGTGGAGAGCATTTTAAGTCACTGCGCTGCCTTGGGGATCCTCATATTTTCTATGTAGTTGCACTAAAGTGTAAGGGTATAAATGCTGATCTGTTATTAAGCACGGTGTTAGTTCATTCATTTTTTATGCCTTTGTTGTGAAAGTGGACATTCAGTCAGAATAATAGAACAAATAGAACTGTTCTGCAAAGTCCATCACAGGTGGCTGTAAGAATTCACTGGTTTAGGTCTCGTAGTCATTCTGTAGGGTGTTGTGTTCAAGACACAAGGGTGTCTGTATGTACAGTATATGTGTTCATCTAGAAAGAGCTAATCAGTTCTAATTAGCCAAGAAGAGCAGGTTGAGTCTTCTTTTCTGAGGTTGAAGAAGACATCTTCAGTCAGTTTCTGCAGTGCGTGTCTTATTTTCCCTGGAAGATGGCTCACTGAGGAATTATCAACCTGGTGTTACAGCAGTTGCTACATCTCCATTACGTTTGTGTTAACACAGGTAAGTGATGATAAGTTAATGATTCCAATTAGGCATGCTTTTCAATATGCCTGTTTCTTGGGCACACTTCAGCTTCAGTAGCTTCTGGTTCTGTCTTCTGCAACTGCTGAGAAATGTGACCTCCCACTTTCAGTTTTCTGAATCGTTTCAGTCCCACTTTTCGATTCAAACCTCACTGATCTTACTTTTGACACTTTTATAGTGCTTGCATACAGTAATACACATAGATACAACTCAAAAAATAAAGTGCAGGAAAACCACCTCTCCAGGAATGTGCCAGTTGTGAGAGGTTTTCCTTGTTTGTAGAGGAGGTGAGTGAAATTCCACATGCTGTCCTTTGCTGGGACCGATATAGGTAGATCTGTGCAATTACTACTTTGCTACCTCTGAGTAGAAGTACTGAAATTCCCGAGTTGTATGAGCGGAGTCAGCAGTTTGCCAGATTTTTACCTGTTGGTATCTCAGCTCCTGGCTTAATTTATTCACAAGACTGATGCATCAGCCTACCTGTTTGTCATGCTCTAAGTCACTTCTGTTTTGCTAAACACTGAAGGAAGCACTGTGTGAGGAATTATTGTTGTATGATTGCAGCTAATAGCACTTGTTTTTTAGATTGCAGTAGGCAATTTGTCCTGAAGTTAATAATAAAGTCCATATAAGAAACCCTTTAGACAAAAAAGAAAACAAAAACAAAAAACCAACTAACTGTTTATCAGTTGCCAGTCATTGTAATCTTCACCATAGTCTAAAGTGTAGCGGTAGCCTACCCAAAGGACTGATACAATCTTTCTTGTGCCAGTTCAGGGTCTTTTGATATGTTAGTATCTGTTAGTAATACTTTATTCACTTAGTACTAGTTTTGCTGGCATTGGAGCTGGTTGAAATGCTGGAAAACCTGAATATGAAAAAAAGCTCTGTAGCTTCTGTTTATTTATCTTTCGTTTTCTCTAGTCAGCGGTAGAATATATTCATTATTTTACTGTCACTTGGTGGTTTTGCACAAAATATTTGTGAAGGTTTTCCTTTCTCTTAAAAATATCGTATTTAAAAGGATGATAAATTATGTGTTTCCTTCATCTTGATTAGCTCTTAGGATAGGCCAACACTTGATGCAGTGATTTTCTCAAAAGTATTCAAGGATTTATTATTTTTTCATTTTTGCAAAAGCATTAACTTGCCTCTCTTTTCTTTAGTCTTGATCAGAACTTGCTCATGAATCTGTACAAACTTACTTGACTGAGCAGCAAAACACTTGACCTGTGGGAACTTGCCAGAACAGATAGTTGAATATGTACGTTTTGTTACAGACTCAACTACAAATAAAGGTTACATCTACTCATGTTGTTCCAGTACATGTATGTAAGATACCATGAAGTAGCCACACAATAAACCTGCATTGCTGCTCAATGAGAAAGTAAGTGATAAAGATTCACCCTCGTGTTAGTTTTTATCCAGACAGTCAGGAGGGCAAAGTGGAAAAATGCTACATAACGATATGGTCTTCCCACAGCAGGTTATCTAAGTGGTCTCTCTAGAGTAAGTGTTCCTCTAATTTTGAGCTCAGGAGAGGGATCAAAAACAACCTTGATAGGGTCTGATCCACTGTGTTTTCCTTAGGTTTGCAAAGAAAAGCTTTGGACAAGAGAGCTCAAATCCAATTCTCCACTATCAGTCCCACCATGACCATAATCTCATTTTGTGTTTATGATGAAATCTGAATTAAGATATCCTCTGGGCAATGATGATGTAGCCTAACAAATCCTGTGTGGCATTTCATTTTTCAAAATTACAACTCTCTTTTATTTCCTCAGCTCTGTGTCTGTTAAAATAATTGCCAGTTTTATTTTTGACAGCTTGGAGCTATATCTGAACACCTGTTCTTCAAGCCTCAGGGAAAATGTCAGAAATGAGGAACACCATTTAAATAAATATAGATTACAATAGTAGTGTGAAAAAACAAGCATAAACAGAATTTGTTAAGCTTTTTCTCAAGAATGCTACAATTGATAAATTACTGAAAGGAAAAGTGGATCTGGGCAAACACCACAAATGCTTCATTAATCTGGTGCAACTGACAATTACAGATTGATGATTGACCTATGGCATCTGAATTACTATAATTCTCATGCCCTGAAGTCCATTTTTCCTGTACCCAAGTAGCATTTATCTTTTTTTTTTTATTATTATTTTTACAATTCTTTTTGGAGTTGAAACTTGCAGCTGATGGTGATGACTCATAAAAAGATTTTGTAGTGTGTTCTAGAGAAAATCACCTTTTCTTCTTGAGTTCACAGTTTAATGGACTTTGTTCTGCAAAAAGGATGTATAAACATGACTTCTCAGTCCATTCTGGAATTAGGTGTGGGAAACCTCAGGACAGAAATGCTCCTTCATACTAATGTGTTGCAAATTTTAAATACAATCCTGAACAGATATGTGTTGATGTATAGATAATCTCGGATATTGCTGTTCTATCAGGCATTGTGATTGACATGATGCATCTTCCCCACATTGAATGTGTGTAGGAGTTTAGGTGTTAAATCATTTATTCCCAGCCCATACTGAAAGTACACTCCAATATTCCTATGCTGACTATCCTGTATTGCTATATGGATGAGGAATGTAGGGAACCAGTTCAGATACTGTTCTGAGAATCTTCAGAGAGAGCATTCACTTACTCCAGCAAGTTCCCAAATTGAGGAGAAATTGCAAAAGCATCACAGAAAGAGTAACTAGCTTCTTTCACTACTTTGCCTAAGTGCATCTGCTGGAAAACTTGAGAAGTATTACAAAATAAACAAAAGGTGAGGTAGCCAAGGAAGGAGCTGTGTCTTGGTTTTGTCTACTCTAAGCTGCACACTGAAAAGACAAGGTAGACAGAATGATTTTGTGCTCTGTCCATTTTCAATGAGAATACCTTCCATTAACCATTTCATTTTGGAAAAATATCTGAATTTCCTTGGTCACATAGGTACCATCTCATAGCAGCCTGACCCAACAAATGGCAAAGCTTTCAGATACAGAAATACAGGAAAAACACAGGACTACACTTCCTTTTTAAAATTCTCCTTGGAATTATTTATTGTAATTGAAAATACAATGTTGTTCCTGCTAATCCCTGGAAAACCCAAGAATGTTTGGAAGAGCCATCCCATGTTTACAGGAGATTCACAGACAAGGGTCGTAGAATCATAGAGTAGCTTGAGTCAGAAGGAACCCATAAGTGTCAGAGTCCAACTCCTCAGAAACTACCAAAAGCTAAATCATATGCCTAAGAGCATCACCCAGACGCTCCTTGACCTTTAGCTTGGTGCCCTGACCACTTCCCTGGGGAACCTGTTCCAGTGACTGAAATGAACTTGCTCATTCTGTAATGTCTTTTCAGCTTTGTCCCTGTTTGCCATCCTTGTAGCATTTGAGCATTTGCTGCCTTTTCATATATTTATCATAACAGAAATCCTGTAGAACAGGTTGGTTTTATTGCCATTACACACATGGAAAACTACATCCAAAATGATCACATTTGCCACTCCAGCTATAATGACTGTGATGTCATTAATCAAAAATGTTACATGAAATGATGTGCCAAAACAGGTTACCTTACATAAAATGATGTGCCAAAAAGTTTACCAACTTTTGGACCGTGAAGATTCACTCATTTTAATGTATTCATGGATCAAAATAGAGCTGGGACCAATTGGTAGAGAGGATAGAAGCTTTCAATTTTGTGATTAAAGGAAAATATTTTTAATTCAGAAGTAATTTCTCTTCTTGAACATAATTTGGGATGAGTCAGGATAATGAGCTGGTGCTGTGCAACATGTGGTGTCTTCTCATGTTCTTCTGCACTGTATCAAAGTAAGTCACTTGGATAGAGCTGACTAATTGCAGTAGGTGGCATGACATGGGCTGTGTTTCAGGTAGTGTCCCTGTGTTTTGGCACGTGTTGCAGTGTTTGACTTTTTCTTATGAAAGAAAGCAAAAACTTCAGTGATCACTTCCCGCGGTGCTGAATCAAGGACATTTGCTGTATGTATTACTCAGGTGACAAGCATCTTCAGTGCGAAGGTGCATGCAGTTATCTCAGATCTCAAATGAAACATGATTCCATTTCCTATTTGTTATCACTTCCAGCAGTACAGCAACCATTCTACATGCTTGCAATTATATGTTCTTTGATGACCTTCTTCCAACCTCATCTGCTCTGATCAGTGTTTTGGTTTTTGTTGCTGCAGCTATTTCCCAGTTTGAGATAATGGCTGCTTTACCCACATGCACTATTTTTCCCCAAAACAAACCAGGGAGACAGCTGATATCCAGGCACTCACAAAACCAAACACAGCAAAGCTGAGTGTTTTCTGGGCTGATACCAGAGGCAGACTAGCACCATAAGAAGTGTTTCTGCAAACCAATGTTACGTTGGCCGTCTTGCATTTTGTGTAATTATTGTAAGTGCATCAGTCCTGCTTCCAATCATAGAAGCAGAACTACAACTGACTGTTCCTCTTGTGTGTGTTGGGCTTTGCAAGTGGATCTGTGGCCTGGAACTAAGCTGTGCAGTGTAAATTTAAACAACTGTGAAATTAAAAAAAAAACTTACAGTGTGGGAGTATAAAAAGTAGAAAAGACATTGCCTCTGTGTAAGCTCTGCTCAACAATAACAAAAACATCTCTGTATAACCAACCCTGTGTTCAGCACAAATCCAAAACACGGTCCCATACCAGCCACTGTGAAGAAAGGTAACTCCACCACAGCCAAAACCAGCACATTATATTGTAACAAACCAATAGAGACTGAAAATCCTGAAAACAGTGTTTCTTGGAATAGTGACCATACAGAGAAGATGTGCATAGTTATATGTCAGAGCTCTGTGCGATTTGGAATTCAGTAATAACATGCAAGATGAGTTAAGCACAGAGCAGGAGAGACTTCTACTTTCCTACCAGCCTACAGGTATTTCTCCAAGTTCTGCTTTGCCTGTGTGAAATTTCCATTGGAAAGGTACCCATTAGCAGATGTGCTAGTCTGGCCCCTGCTTATGGAGGTCCATGTGCAGGGATGATGTACTCCATGTTCGTTGGCCTCATGCAGGACTGAGGCAGAGGCTGCCAAACTTGCACAAGTGGGGTGCGGGAGTGACAGACATTGTCTCGTGTGCGCTGTGTGTAAGCATAAAGTAGCTTTGCTGTCCTTGTGGAGCAAATCAAACACCCCCCAGGAAGCAGTAGTCACAAAAAAAAAGTGGAAATTGCTTTGGTGGCCAAACTGAAAATTGCTTTGAACAATAATGTGAACATGTTGTCTTGACTAGCAAAGTCATCTCTGATTAATGATGGGCAGGTGTGCATTTGGATGCCCTTGCAGGTAAATTTGTTGTCTCTCAAAACAAAATACATGTTAGGGGTTTTCAACCACATTCATAAATGTAAGGATCTTTTTTGCCAACCTGAATGGGCCAGAGGGCAGAACACCTGGCTTACACTGCTCCGAAAACACAGTCTGGCCTAACCTGGGGATAGCTGCTCTCATGTTTTCTCCCAAATTGCAGCCTGGAAATGCAATGATGCTCCAAATATAGCTTTGTCACAGCAGCAAAAATGAATGGCCTTTGTACATGTATAACACTGGACAATTTTTAGGCTGAATAGTGAATTGATTCTCAAGAGAAGTAAAAGGAAAAATAGGGGACTATTTAGTGATCAAATTGCTGGTTTCATCAGTATTTCCCTGTTATCAGTGCAGGCAGTGACTAGATAAAAAACCTGTTTGTAGAGAACTACAATTTTGATTGCAAGAAAAAGTAAATAATATAAAAACTGTAAGTACTGCAAATTGAATTGACACTTCTACCTATCTCAGCTAAAAAGAAAATAGTTGTATTTATTAGTAACTAGCAGAGCTGGTTGTGCTTATACTGATGCTATTCACATCCAGCTATTGATATGAATGGGACTTTAAAACAAGTGAAAATAAACTATAAAAAAGCCTCACTTGCTGAAAAGAGATATATACCTGAAACTGATGCTCTTCTTAAGTAAAGAGCTTGATACCAAAAAGTAATCTAAGCCATTTTATATGAACTGATGACCAAAAATGTAAACAAATTATATTTCAAGTTTTTACTTCCATATTAAAATATTATATCAAATATTTTTAGTTAGAAATTTGTTGAGTAAATTTCTAATTGGTTATATTTCTTCTCCAGGAAATGTACAGAGTTCTGCAACATGAAAATGAGTTGCAAACTCCCTATCTAGAGACATACCTCCTTGGGGTAAGGATCTATATCTTCTTTGAGGCTAGGGATATATGGTGCTGTTATTTACAAAAGGATTTCCTTCCAGAACTCATCTGATAACTCATAGCATGCTCTGCCAGAAGCTGTGTGAGAAACTGATAGGCAATTCCCAGTATAGTTTGCTACATAGTGCTGGAGGATAATGGAGTCAAAATTTTTTTGAGGCAGAGCAAATATTTAATTGCTATAAGGCAGTATGTTGCAAGGATTTAGACCTGAAGGGCCCTGGGTAAAGGTGGTAGGTACTCCAGAAATTCTGGAGAGTTGGAAAGCAATTTTACATTATGGAATGTAAAGGACTTAAATTGCTTAGCAGCTGAAATGAAAATAATAAGCACCTCTATTACATGTCTTCAGCCAAGGGGCACCTGGTGATGCTGAAGCAAAGAGCTGGCATACACACTGCAGGCTGTCAAGGAGGATGGGGGGCTAATGGCACTGGGTTCATCTTTGTTGACCACATCTAACTCAGGAGGCAGAAATAAGTGTGAAACAAGGAGCTCAGCAGGCAAGGGTTTGCCTGTGTTCTTTTTTTCTAATAGCTCTGCATCATACTTATTTAAAATGTACTGTAATTACTAGCTATGATAACCTTCAAACACCGAGGGTGATCAAATGCATCAGCTTAAGAATACAGTGCTGACATTAGAAGGAAGCGACTTACCCTACATAGATAAGCTGGTGCCTGTTGGAAGAAGGGAGCAGTTCCAGATAATTATGTCGCAGTAGTGCTGTAGTGAAAATCAGCAATCTTCCAAAATCCATGCTGAAACAGATCTGAACTGTCCTATCAGATTTGCTTTGCAACCTGATTGTATAGGAAAAAAGAAAAAACAAAAAGGTTGAAATCTTAATAAATAAAGCAAAAAAGACAGGATCGAACTCTATTGATACCCTATCTGGAAATATTATATGTAGATTATGCATATAATAGTCCTTTTGCTGCCACAAAAGAGAAAATACTTCTGCAGATGATGAAGTTTTCAAGGAGTGAAGTGGAACTTCCCAGTTTTAGTGCTCCTTATCTCGCCTTCCCACAAGATTGGTAAATGACTGGGACTACTCTTGCATGCACACAAATAATATAATGATGTAGAGTAGTCTGTCAGCACAAATCAGTGATTTCTTGGCTGTGGATAAGCACTATTCATAATTTATAACAATCACAATGCTACTGAATGCAGACCTGCTTATTCTTCAATTAGAAACTGAAAACTCTGGTATGATGAAGAACTGTTGGGTCTCCCATTGCTCAGAACTCTGACCACAGGCTCTGACATATTTGAAGAACAGAGAAAATCTCTCAAAGGCATGACAGCCAGTAATGTTATTTGAGAGAATTGATCTAAATTAGACAGATGGGATTTGCACAGATGGAATACCCAGCGTCATTGGCAAAAATTACTCAGTTGCTTTATTGGAAATGTTTTAGACCTAAAACTGAGTAGTAATCTTGCCATATCCACCAGGAGACTGTGCCAAGCACTCTAGTTTCACGGGTGTTTTAAACACTGCTCTCTGTTGTATCAACAAAGTCTGTGTGAAGGCATTTCATTTCAGAGAGATTTGCAAAAATGACAAGCTGGGGAAGAGAATACTCCTTTGCAATCCTTGTTGAGTGCCAAAGAAAAAAGCTCTTGGAAAGTCTAGAAACTAAGAAAACCAGTGCTGAAGTTTCAATGGAGAGTGTATGTGCTGAAGGCTGCAGGCTACTTGAAAATGAAGAGTGGATAAGCAAGCTGGCTTTCCTCAGAGATATTTGGGGTTTTTTCTTTGTGAGCTCAGTAGGAATCTCCAGGGGAAAGATTGTCTTTTGCTGTGCTGCGTAAGGTACTTTCTTCTCTCATGAAAAATATGTAGACTTCCACACAGCAATATAAACCACTTTCTTTTTTTACCACAGGAGGCACAAACTGTAGGAAATGAAACTTCTTCCTCTTCAATTCATTTAGATCCAAGCCTGAGGATTTTGAGGCAGAAAAGAACAGTTTCTGTTCACTGTCTCAGACATGGATGCTCACAAATGCAGGGTGCTGGGATGGAAGGACCACTTGTCTGACTTACACATGGCCAGGAGAGGTTGAGCTACATCATCAAGAGTGAGTACCTGCATGTTTTACTGCATGGAAAACTGGCCCACCAACAAAGACACTGGTCTTTGGTCTGTGGAGACTGAAGTCCATGCTCCATTCCAGAGAGACTGCAGTTCCACCAGACTGTCCATGCATTTACTTGGAGGGGAAACTCTGTGTATATATACAAAAAATGAAGGAGTTGTTTCACACTGCTGCAGGATTTGCTGCCATGCTGTGGACAGCTCACTGCCCACTGCATGGCCTGCTCCTTCCAGAGCTGGCAGGAACTGAAGCCCTGCAGAACAGGTGAGGGCCTGTGAAACAGGAACCAAGAATGAGTGAGAGTGAAAAAGAGCCTGGTAAATTCTCACCCCAAACTCACAGGAGTAAATTCTCACCCCGAACTCCACACCTCTTCCAATGTCAGATGTTCCCTGTGCTCCCAATGGAGACAGGAGGCAAGAGGGAGCTCCCATTTCCCCTGCAAGCAGCATCATCTGTGCCCAGCACTGCTGGTGCCTGTGCCAGGATAGAGCAGTACACAGAAGTCTTCAGGCCCAGGATGGAGTCTGACGTATCTCAGCATGTTTATCAGTACTGAATCTGGGGGTGCTCAACACCTCCAAGTAATCCTGCTTACCCTATTGGGCACCCGAGGAGTCTCTTCTTCCCCTGACCCTGAAAGAAACTTGCTCTTCTCATATCAACTCATTGTTTTTAAGAAATCGAGAGTAGCACTGGGGCTGTTACATACATTCTGTTCGTGATTATACATGTATACATGCATACATCTATATGTCTATTTATCTGTGCACTTCTATTTGCATAAGTGCTTTATTTTTACCCATTTCACCAGGCACTGCAGCATAAATGTCAGTGATTCCTGGCATTGTCTTTTAGCACAAAAAGAAAAACTGTGAAATGGCAGTCTCTTTGTGGATGCTTTTGCGATGGCACCACTCTAGTTCTGCTGTTATTATATGAGAAAAGCATTCAAATCCCTTTTCAAGAGACTCATAATTGAGACTCACGGTGGCTTGCTGCTGTTTAAGAGGTGCAGAAATATGCAAAGTGCATCAGACACAAAAGATGACCTTTTCTCAGCCTTGTCAGATGTAAACCAGCCTCTCCCCAAGCAGCTGGAGAGCTTTGTAGACCAGCTTAGAAATTTGTGTCACCAGCTTCATCAGGTTTCCACTGTGTCTGTGCTTAGTGTTTCCCCTGGGAGCCTATGGTGAGGCTGGTGGGAACAGGTCCTTTTACAGTAAAACCCTGTTTTAACTCTAACAGGGTTGCAGCGATGCCAGGGGACTGAGCAATGCCAGGGCCTCTGGAGGCAGTCACAATTCTCACTCGTAACATGATTGTGCCTGTAGTTGAAGCCCCTTATTTTGTGACCTACTGTTTCAAGAGGCATCAAGGACCATCTGAACACTAGGGAAACAATTCCTTTAGCAGGACAGCTTTAGCAATGAGACAGATTCAAAGGCATCGGAGTGTGGTGGTTGTGGGTGTTAAATGGAGGTAAAAATACTTTCTCTTCAAAGGATGAAATGGAGGGCAGAGTAGGGAGAGTGAATCTCCTCAGGAGCAGTAGTCAAGGAGTTCAGCCCAGGGAGCAGCTGATGGTGAGCCCCTTTTGGACACAGAAATTCAGGCTGCAACCAACGACTTCTCAAATGGCAAGAGGATGAGGAGATCCCTTGGAAATAAGAAACTTAGTTTAGATCAATGAATCAGTTTGGTACACAGGGGTGAATGCAAGCATGGGGTCTTCTTTCCACAGGAGGACCTGAAAACAGCTGCGTGGAATCCAAGGAGGCAGGATGCAGCAGGTTCAAATACCATGTGAAGAAAGGGCTGAGTCACGCAGAATTCCTTCACATTAGTATGTTTTGCAAACACTACTGAACATCTCTTGATAATTTTGTCTCACTGGAGAGGGGGTTCAAATTCCCTTATTTCAGTACTTCAAAGATGACACTTATATGAGATTATTTCCCTCCAGCTGCATGAATTCATTTATAATTTAAGTTTTCACCAAATTGAAATATCATTCAAGTTCATACGAATTTAATAATAGTGTGGAGGCAAAATAAAAATCAAAATATTGAGAAAGAGCAGTATTAGAGTTCTAGGGGTTATGATCTCTTCTCTGACAACTTGGCATCATTATTTGCAAAACCATGCATATCCTATTAGCTGAATGTATTTGGATCCTATGGTAGCTTGACAGTCCTTATCAGACACAGGTGGCTCCAAGCAGTAACTGCAAACAGAAAATCAGCCCAGCAAAGAAAACCAACCTGTGTTTCCCATAATCTATAGCTCAGAGTCTGTCTTGCTTCTGTAGCTTAAGCAGGGTCATGACTGTTCTCTCTCTGATTGTCCTGCAATGTTTTGCCCGTGGTTGGCAAGTATGGTACTTTGAGAAGAGCATATCAATCTAAAGCCAAATTGAATACAGGTTATGACTTCCACTACCTCCTAGTGCATTTTTCCCTTAAAGGTTGTGTTCAAAGCTGTTTCTTAAACAGAAGCATTTTTAACAGCAAATGACTCTGTATAAGCCTGGCAAAGGATAGGAATATTACAGCAGAGTCCTTTGCACTGATACTTGTAAGTTATTTCACATTACTGTGCTAGTGGATTCTTTATCCTTGGAAGTTCAGGAAAAAAAAGTTCATTGTCTTTAGGAATGGCTTCTACCATCCTTGTCAGCTACTTGCTGCTTCCTGGCAATCTTTAATCTTTCCTAGACAGACTTTCTTCTGAGCTTAGCTTCAGAAGCTTACTGGTGTTTTAAAAATCTTCAGTGAGGTCTTTCCTCCATCTTACTGTAATAATAAAAGCTGTGGCTCATAGCATTGTTTCTGTGAAAATAGTGGCCATTCAATATATTTTTTGCCTTACTTTTGTTTTCCATTTACAATCCATTAGTGTTCTCTGGATATGATAGTTGCAGGATTATCATCATAGTCATTAATTTCACCCCCTAAAGTGAGGATTTACTGGGAAACACTGAGCATCAAATATTTGAACTGAACACAGAAAATCTGTCAATTGAAGAGCTGTTTTCCATAGGGTGCTGGACCCCAGCCATCTGTCCTCAGGTTGGACTCCAGCAACTGAAGCACGATGCAGAGCCTGACTGCTTGGAGGAGGATGTTTCACTGCAGACTGTGGGATGCTGTGGGAAGAGGTCTGAAACAAGGAGGGAGTTACATCAATCTACTAGGTGTCCTGGGTTAAAACAAGTTTAACTGGAAAACGTTTACTATTAATGTGGACAAACCACAGTAGAGCAGCTAAGGCAGGAGAAGTCACAGGAAGGCAATGGGAAAGACCAGAGCCACCTCCTGTATCCCCCAGCTGATTAGAGTGGGAGTTGGAGCACTAAACTGACACCTCACAGAGTCACCATCAATGAAATAGTCCCCTGTGGGTCTGGGTATGGCTTTCACCGTTGCTTCTTCACATTTACCACTCTTTTCCTTTTTTATAGTAAAAATGAAATAGGGGGTGTTAAATGTCTTCCAATTTAGCTCTTATAATAGAAGTGTCAGATTTCAAAGGACCCATTAAAAGCACTACTAAAAGCAGCCTCTGGGCTCAGAGCTGATGGGAAAAGAAGAAAAGAAATACAAAAGGGGTGTGTGTGTGTGTGGAGAGGAGATACTGCAAAATGACAACTATGTCAAATGAAGTGGGGACAAGGACAGTCATTCCCTTACTGACACTCATAATGTGGCACAATTTGATGATACCAAGTGAAAGCAAAGTGAATTTAATTTCATGTTCAGAAATATTTGTCACTGACACAAAAATTAAATTCATAAAAAAGACATGATAAGTATCTATTATATAAGAAGAGTGTTTTAAACTTGAATTTTAACATAAAGGCACAATTGTGGGGCTTACTTCACTTTGTCTGAAATGATACTTTTAATGATCATTTTAATAATCCTTCAGTATTTGGATTAGCTGACTGACTGTCACTTGTATTTACACAACTAAGTCTGATAGTCTATTGATTTTCTTTGATGTCCACACTTTGCTTGGACAGAAATCACAGAGAACAGAAGGTATGACAAAGCTAATCGCTAAAAGGAAAGATTCTTTAAAATATGACTAAAATAGGAGTAAAGTGATGTAAATCGTGCAACATACAGTTTCTTTTTTTTCTTTTTTTTTTTGTAATAAATTTCTTTTGTAAAAATTTCATATCCTGATGCATATAACTCAAACTTCAGATATCTCACAACCTCTTAAAAGTACTGGTTTTGATGCACATTATCAGATTACAAATACAAAATCAGAGAGGAATAATATGAGAAATAGGAATACCAACAAGAATAAAACTCTTGTTATCACATGGATGTGTGATCATAAAAAGTGGGGGAAAAGAGTAGTCTGGTATCCTATAAACTACGTGTGGAAATATTGAAAATAACTGAAGATTTTATACATGAATAAATATGTGCAGAAATAGAGAAAAATTGGGAAATAAATGGTTTACAAGGCTCTCATTTGCCACCAGTGTAAGGTCTGGAATGCCAAAAAACTATGCAATTGACACTACTAGCACAGACAGGATTATAGGTTGGGGCAACACTACTCAGACAAACAGTTAGGATAGTTTTTATACCATTTCTAAAATAACAGGAAAACTGAGGAAAAACCTCATTGGACACAAGATAACATCACTCTTGTGAAAAAAGAAAAGACACTGGATATCAGTAAGACTTTGTCTTTTGTTCATGTCTTAATTTATTTTTGTGGGATAAGATAGTTTTCAGTTTTAGAAGAGAAGGAGCTCATAGGACACTTTCAAAATGACATTGGGTCAAGAAAGATGAAAACAATGTTATCAAGAGATCAGACCAGAGGGCTGCACACCAGAAACCTCTGCTTCTATTACTCTGACTTCTTGTGAGACCTCACTGAGGTTATTTTGTCTCCGTGTTTTGACTTCCGCTTTTCCCGGATATCACCTTTGCCAGTAGACTGTTTTGAAAGATTTTGAAAAGTACAAAACTTTAATTGATTGAAACTTGATAAGAATTCCTCTCTTTTAGGACATATATTGTAAGAGATGGTAGAGTCAGGTCTTCCCACAGTGAGAAATTATGAGCATTTAGTCTAGTCAGTAATATGGTCAGAAGAAGCTTTATTTCAAGTTGCCAAGATCTACAAAGCAGGGCCCCCAAATTCACGGGGCACCAAACAAAGTTCTCTTCTCATAACAAGAATAGCTATCTCCAACTCTGTTTTACAAAAAAAGAGGAGAAATATCTTCAAGGTTTTTGCCAGCAGCTTAAGTGTAAAAGAACTATCATGAGCCCTCCACTAAGTTCTCCAGGGCTGTGCTCTCTGCTCTACAAACTGCTTAGGCATATTAGAGTCATTGGTGATTTTTAGATTCACAAGCTTGAAGTGAGTAATTTAAAACTTAACTCTAAGTGTCTAAGGAGAGGTGAATCTCCCAACTTTTCTGATGATACCAGTCTTGTTCACTGTCCTGTTGGCATGAAGGAGGTGTGGATTACTCCAGTAGGTGATAAAGTAGCATAAAGTCTATCTAACTTTGATATAAGTAAGAATCATAGTTGTGCAAAGTATTTTTATGATATACTAAAATCATCAAGATGAAAATAAATCCATCATGTAGGAACTCTGCAAAATTATGCACTGTGGCAATAATGCAGTTTTCAAACGCTGAGTAAAAGATAGGGAGAGTAAAATTTGACTTGATTGCGCCACAACAGAAACATATTAAACATTGCTAACATCAGTACTGCTCTCCTCTATTAAGTGGGAGGAAAACCTTACTGCGAAAGATGCTACAAACTGCTTGGTTAAAAACCTAACTCAGATAATTAAGATATCAGAATAGAATAGAAAACAAAAGAGAAGAATAGCTCAGTTGGAAGGGACCTACAAGGATCATCTAGTCCAACTACCTGACTCTGCTCTGGGGTAGACCAAAAGTTACAAGCATGTTTTTAAGGGCATTGTCCAAGTACCTCTTAAACATTGAAAGGTTTTGGGGCATCAACCACCTCTCTGCTGAAAGGGTAGTCAAACAGTGGAAAAGGCTTTGTAAAGAAATGTTTCCTAATGTCCAATCTGAACCTCCCCTGCTGCAGCTTTGAACCATTCCCATACATCCTGTTACTGGATCCCAGGAAGAAGAGATCAGAAGCTCCTTCCCTGCTTCCCCTCCACAGGAAGCTGTCAGGAGCAACAAGGTCATCCCTCAGCCTCCTTCTCTCCAAACTAGACAAGCCCAAAGTCTTCAGTCACTCTTCACAGGACATTCCTTCCAGCCTCTTTGACATCTTTATTGCATTCCTCTGGACCCATTTGAGTTCCTTCACATCCTTCTTAAATGGTGGGTCCTAGAACTGCACACAGCTCACAGGTAATGCTGCACCAGCACTGAATACAGTGGGATAATCACCCCTTTTAACTGACTGATTGTGCTGTGTTTGATGTGCCCCATGATGTTGTTTGCCCTTTTGACAATAAAGGAGAAAAAGACTGAGATGAGCCAGAAATGTGACATGCCTTGTCCCAGATCAAAGGAAGAGGCAGGAACAGTCTTGAGGATAAATACTTGCAGATTGTCACATTCAGTGAAGCTGTAGTTATCTGCTATCTTTAACCACCTGCCCCATGGATCCCTCATTCCTAGACGAGAGTTCTGTTCACCACATTGTTTTGAACACCAGGCATCCTTTGCCTTTCATGGTTTACACAGATGAGTGTGAGACAGTTTGTTCACTGTCTTCTACAATGACAGCCCAAAAGGCAGACACAATCTGAAAATGCAGGCATATACAAGCGTCAACCATTTGATTTCAGATAATGTCTTAGAAATGCATGTTCCAAAGCTCAAAATTTTACACTCTGTTTATTAGCTATGTTGTGAAAAATGCCATAATTTTTCTTTGCATTTTTTTACCATTTGTGATGTGCTGCTTGAAGATATCTGCTGTCTTACATCTGGATGAATCTCTACTGAGAGTCACAATAAATCACTGACAATATTGCAAATCCAGGAACGGTTTATTATTATCCAAAGATATTAATTCTCATAGGATTGAGAGATAACAAAGGAACAGGCTATTTTGTGCTGCTACAAAGTTATCTAGCTCGAAAACCATAAAGAATATCACAACTGGAAGTCGAAACTACCCTGCACCAGAAGCAGTGCATGAGGTATTGAACAAGTTGCAACCTGTGCTCATTAAAGCTACACTCCCCTCTGGAAAAGAGAGAATGTATTTCTTAATGGAAGTTTTTTCATAATGTAAACTTTTAGAGAGACTGATTTCCTAATACGGGCAGTGAGGTGCTTCCACAAATCTTGAGCAATTGTCTTTTTTAATCACAAAGGCTGGGAGGCATGCTGGATAGCTCAGAGAGTATTGTTCCTTCTCCTTGACAACTGAACATAAATAAAGCAATATCACTTCATTATTTCATTATATAACTAGTATTAAGAACACAACCCAGGGTAATATAAACAAAAACTTTGCTACTTCCCACATTTTAGCTGTCACGCAGTTTTAACTCTATTCCCTAAAGAAAAAAAAACAACCAAACAGGATTTGACAGTAGCAATAAAAGCTACATTTCTCAATATTTTCTGCTCAACTGCCTGACCTTAGACTTGTCAATAACTATCCTTAGGAACAGTATCAACATTAGTTAAATTTTCCATCTCAACTTTTTTTTTTTCTAAGAAGACTTTCTTTCCTTTATATGCTAGTTTGTGGCTGACAGTCATCCTTGACATTGATTGTCAGGTTGATTTATATTAAAAGGATCAAAGGGAGAGTCTTCCTAGGCTGTTCCCTGTGGGATATGTCACTGATTTCTGTAACAACACTGTTATCATTTTTAGGAGCTGCTTTCACCAGGCCTACAGCAAGGATGGTAAATAACAATGACTGCACACTGTAATGTCAGTGTTTCTTGACTGCAGGTCTTTGTCATCACAAACTTATGCCTGTGAAAAGCCTTAATGACTTCAGTGAAAACACCTTCAAGTAACTTTGTTGAGTGTTGAGGATAAAGAAAAGGAGAAAGAGAGCAAGGAACAAACTTTGTGACACTTTGGGCTGGATTAATTAATTTGTCAATTAGTCACTCATATGTAATATTAAAAAACTTCTAATGTCAAATATTGGAAGTTGTGTGAACCATTCATCATATCCCTGTGTATATAAGTTGTAAGCATAAATAATTATTTATATACTGATCACTTTAAACAATCCACACAGTTATTACATGAACTTAATTTGAAAATGAAGAGGCAAATGTCTCATCCACTCCTGGCTGCTTAATATTCCTGAGAAGCAGATTAGATTTTACACAAACTTAAAAAGTATACCAACTTCCTTGATCCTGATGGATCAGACAGACCACAAACCACTGATGGCATGCAATGGTAGACACATATTCCGTGTCTGGTAGAAGTAATATCTGATACGGACAAACAGTGTCATAAAAATTTTGTTCATATTGAATATTTTCCTCAGCAATGTGCAGGAATGAAGTCATGGTAAAGAGAAGAGAAAATGCATACAAGAATGAACTAAGGGACTTGAGAAGAATGACAGGTAACTTTTACAATAGGAATTTCAGCCAACAGCAAAATTGGAACCTGGGGTAAAGACATATTTAAGACTTTGAAAAATAAAGTAACAGGATTTTTTTTTTAATATCCATATAACTGCATTGCCATTACTTTTAATGGAATTGTTCTAAAAATATTTACCTTTACCCTTAGACCATCACAATTCCAACCACACTGTTGGTAATTGGGTTTGGGTTTTTTTGTTAACATATAATATAATGACAAAGCTTTGGTTTTGGTTGTGCTGTGTGATGCAACACAGACATGTGCAGGAAATCTGCATGAAGTGCTCTTGTGTAATCAGTGCACACATGACAAGATACCCAAATGATGGGGCAGCATTGCAAGTTGTCCTGTTCTACCCAGCTCTGTCCCAGTGCCTTCGGTGGGGAAGTACAGCTGGTCTGGGGAAGCTGGGGCTATGGCACAGCTGCCTGGCATTCAAGCAGAATTTTGAAGGCTGTGTAAGGCAAAGCTGTGGAGCCAGGCAAGCACAGGCCATCCAAGGAGTCTGGGACTTCTGCCACTCCACGAGTGGCAAAGCTACCCAGCAAGTCTGGGCTGTGATCCCAGCAGCGTCTGCTGCTCATGGCTGGAGTATCACCAGCCCAGGGACACCAAACTGTTGGTAAGAGTCCACTGCATGTCTGTTACACAGAGATGATTTGTGCTCTTGGAGATAAGCCAAAGTATATGGGATTTTATGGTGTAAAATGGGGACACATGACATAAGGCTTGTGGGATACCCATGTCCTCATGGAGGAAGCATTAAAGGCCAGACAGAAACCCCTTGAGGCCCATGTTTTGGCAAATAAATTGTGCCCTGTGTGTCAGGATATAGATTTCAAGCATTACTAATCAGAGTAGTGAATTTGGACAAGTAGCTGAAGATAGACATGAGAAATTTTGTCCTGTTACAGGCCAGCTGACTCCCTGGGTCTCCGCCTGCACAGGATTTTGTGAGGAGGGAGGAGAAATGGTCTTATAAAAATACAAACCAAGCATACACAATAAGGGTCTTTTACAATGGTAATGGCATGCTCATGCTTGTAATAACTAGAGTCCTCCCTGGCAGCCATCTATTGACATGCTGTAATAACAAGCTACAATAAGATACCATGCTGATTAAGTGGAAACGTTAGAACTAAATCCCACTGCTCTTGTCTGTAAGGCTTTGTTGATTTAGAGGTTTCTGCCTTTTCCAATATTCCCTGTATCAGAAGTTGTTTGAATATTGTTAGACCCTTCAGTGAGAGGAGCAGCAAAGCCAGGGGAGCAACAAATACATTTTATCAACCAACAGAAGCTTTTCCAGTAGCTGAAGCAGACTGACATGTCCCCAGAGGAGCACAGGGATGCTTTGGAGCTCTCACCTTCAGCTGTGCATAGTGATATGTGCTGGGCTCCTTGTTTTCATTCTTCTTTATTTTCCCCTTTAGCTGTTTTGCAGAGTTGGTGAGTTGACCTCACACATTTACTCGTCACTTATTACAGAGATGTATCATTTCTCATCAGTTACTATCGTTTTCAGCCATGCCAACATTAGTATACATACCAACAAACTTAATTTCAAAGTTAGTAAAGAAGTGCATCTGAGTGAAAGGTTCTGGAGCTGTGATTAAATATCCATGTAACAGTAAATCCAGAAAAGCTGGGATGTGAGTAATGCCTGCTCAGGAAATGTTCTGATTTTTGAATGTGTCCTTGTTATAAAATAGCTAATAACTCTGATTAGTTATCCTAGTCATAGAATAGAATGTTATTAAATTAATTTGTCATCTTGAGAAAACTATGTTGGACTGAGTCCTCAACGATAATGTCATCTAAGGACTTTTGAAGAATTTCATCTAAATAATTTTAAAACAGTGTTTGTCATCTGCATAGTGGGATTGGTACGTTACAGTGGAAAGTGTCTAAATGAGGCTGCAGACAGTTTGTGACTTGATGACTAAATGACTGCAGTTAGTATGGTAATAAGTTGCCTTCTGATAATTCTTTACAATAAGTTGCAAAACATTTCTGATTTCTCCTCTGAAGTATAACAGTTACATTAGTCACAATTAATTACACAGTTTCTCCCATGACTATCAGACTTACATTAATTGTATAATGAATTATTTGGCTTCCCACCATGCAGGATCTGAGGTGGTGTGCAACAGCTTAAAACCACCAGTGGAAAAAGGCACCATGGGTTCTCTATAAGGTGCTTTTGTCTTAAGTAGCAGGGAGGGGCTGGTGTGTGCAGGGTGGCCCCAGGAAGACACACATTTCCATGAACCAGGTACACTGTGAACTGTGAACCAGGTGCAGGTGAACTGTGTGCATGTACAGCTTGTCACTGTAGCAACAGCCAGTACAGCAGCACCCTCACCACCCATGTGTGTTAGCACACAGTCTGCAACAGCAAGGACATGTACCCTATACCACAACGGGAAAGGAGGACATCAGAGGATTTCCTCCGACTCTTCACAAACAGTATTGTTTCCCATTTGAGATTTGCAGAACAAAATACAGCCTTTGTTTCAAAATCATAAAATTAGCAAAGCATCTCTAGGGAAAGAAAACATCCACCTTGAATCCTTCTGCATATGAACTGGATTAAGAAGACGTCTCTGTCGTGTATTATATTTGCACTCTGCAGGGAGAGTTTCCATTTGAAAGGCACAGTACAGGAAAAGCAGTCCCTTTTGATACCATACATATTCTTTCAATACCCTAAGGCTGCCATGCACTCCAGCCAACCATGCAGCTGGTCTTCAATCCACAGAGACTCCCTCTGGGCTTTTGAAAATTGCATATCAATGAGAGTACTTAAGTAGCTTCTTCTTAAATATTCTCCACATTAGCCATGCAGCAGTCATTTGTCCCAAAAACTAGGTAAGAAAGATGAAAATTGAAATATTTTACTAAACTATACAGGCCCTAGGCCTGTTTCCCAACTGTCATCAGTCCATGTGAACAATGATTCAACTTCTTATTCATATGGGAAATAAGCATCCAGGCTAGATAACAGCAGCAGCATATCCTTCATTTACATCCTTTAACTGGTTCCCCTTCAGTTGAAAGTCAAAGAGCTTCCTTAAGCATTAACTAATGGAATACCTACAACAGGATCCCCAAATCCATTCCTTCTTTGGTGCTAAGGGATTAGGTGTAGACAGATTTTTACAATGCAAATTATACATTGGGGAAGGAGCATGAAAATGGAAGTTTTGGTGTTGGTTATATGTGCAGAATAAGGAAGTAAGGACTTCTAAGAAGGTGTAACAAAAATAAACCAATAGACGTGTGGGTTCAAGACTCAGCTACTACCAAAACAGGATGAACAGAAAGTTTTAATATATTCTTTTTGGAAAGGCTGACTGTTTTAGGGAACCTAACCTAGGTTTTGCACAAACCCTCATCCAAAATCCTCTCATCTTTAATATAATTTAGTGTGTTTTTTTTCCTCTTTACATCTGCTGGACTTCCAAAAATATAAATTAACTCATGTACAACAAGGACTGTGCTGTCAATTGCAGCCATATAACACCTCCTGGAGTAATACATCTGAGCAAGATGTGCAGCAAGGTTTATGCAGCTTCTCTTTCAAAGCTTCTCTCCTCTTTCCATCATGGTAAAAAGAACAATGTTTTCAGTATTATGTGACTAACCTTGTTCAAGCCATTGCATTGTAGAAATAAAGGCCCACTGGCTTCACCTCACATTTTTGGATATAAGCACAACACTGAACTGAGCTCAAACATTCAAGTGTCATGGAATCAACAGGACTCAGAAGGTTTCTGTTTCTCCTCCTCCTTTGCCTTTCTTCTCCCCATCCTGTCCTTCACTATATTACTTGGAGTTAATGTGGGATGCTGGGACTTTTACACTGTATGTCCCATTTGCATCCAAGTGGTTATTGAGTTGTTCCTCACAGTCTGGACTCTATGTCTGCCCAACATACAAACTTTTTTTTTTATAAGGCAAAAAGAAAGTATGATTTCCAAGAGAACTAGACACTGGAGAATTACTGGAGTCTAAACAGGGACCAGGACTTTCCCTCACCATTTATTTATAAGAAAGGAAAAAAAAAAGCCCTGTGGCTATTTCTGATTTTTTTTTTTTTTTTTGGTTACAGATCTGGACATACTGAACCCCTTCATCTATATGCAGGGTTTGACCACAATCTGGTTTTGACTGTCTATCTCATAGTGCTGCAGAATGGGAAGGAGGATAAAGGGGAATAATGAGTGCTTGTCAAAATCTAGCTTTGATACAAAATCCTAATGTGCCCAGTTCTATTGGATCTATTGTATATGTGACATGGGCAAGATTTAAGTTTAGCTTTAGGGCTGGGTTTAGTATTGATAGTAACAATACTATACAACTATTTGGTTTAGGAATTCCTGTAAAGCCAGAGTGAAGTTTGGTGCTGGAAAGGAAAAATGGCTGACAGGTGGCTCTACAGCAGATGTGGATCTGTAGGGATCTTGTGACTGAGTCATCTTCATGTTAGGACTAAGTTTAGGAAAATTGAAGTATAAGCACGAGCCTTATTTTTAGACCTTGCAGGAGGGGAGGGAATAAGCCATAAGGGTAAGAGAAAATTGAAGAATAAATTGTATTTCTGTATCATTCCGGCCCTGCAGTTCCACTGGATGCAAGTTAGGGTTAGGGATAGTGTTCAAGAGCTTATCCTTCAAGATCACCAGGGCAGTACGTGACATGATGCCATCAAGGATTAGTGGTATATCTCAGTTTAAGTTCTAAATCAAAACCTAACTGCAAAACCACAGATTAAAGTTAATGCCAAGTTACCAAATGTTTTCATTTTTGACAAAAAAAATATTGATGTGTCCTGTTTAAGCAAAACCAATTCTAAATATGAATCTGTACTATCAAAATAATGTTTCTCTTATGAGCCATAGGAAACTAACCCCTTGCCCTAATGGGCTGAACAACGTTGAAAAATCAGAATTGCTTTTCTGTATATACTTTTTCAAAGAATACCCTTAATTATAGTCTCCAAAGACCCTAAACTGGATAAGCAGCAAGTTACTCAACCCTGTTTCCCCCTTTTCTAATCAACCAACGTTTGGTTTTACCTAGCAAACTCAAGCCCAACACTATTCAATTGTTATGTTGCCAAAATTTGAGGAGTCACTAAGGAAATTGTTCTTCAAGTCCTTTTATCCTGAAGACTGACCTGAATCCCACAAAAGTCAAGACATATTTCCCGTGCCTGGTAACAGCAGTACTAGTTTCAAATGTTCTCATAAAAAAACAGTCCTGTAATCTCCATGGACTGAAATGAGAAAATAGCCATAAATCACTGAAATCCCCAGGCTCAGTATCTTTGAAACACTATTGAAAAAAAAGAAAAGCTGACATCATTGGTCAACCAACCTTCCAGAGTTCAGCCAGAAGAAAAATCAAACCACACTTTCAGACTTGTTATTCTGAGATCTTTTCAAAGTCCTCAACACCATAAGGCTTACAGTAGGACTCTGGACACCCTGGGTAAAAATCTAATGAGTCTTTAGAATCCAGTCAGGGTTAGAATAGGGGGTGCAAGAGATTGAGTACATTAGTTAACAGGGTCTCATGGTCAGATTTAAGGTAGGTTTTATTCAGGATTATAACCTTTGTGTGGTGTGAGGGACTCAGCAGACACTAAACCACCTTGCTTTTTAACCTCAGTTGGAATAAGCCTATGTATAATGTATCCCAGTGAATGATTTAGGGATCCCTAACAAAAATAAAACTGAATCCTAACCTTTTTTCAAATATTAAAACTTTAAAAATGCAGTCTAGTGAATCCAAAAGCTGCAGAAGTATTTCTACACCAGTAGATCCCACTGCAATTGGTGTTCATTTTATCCCAGTTGCCTCTAGCAGACTCTGGATGTTTATTTGTCTCACTGTCATTTAACACTCAGCTTTGCATTTCATGATTCCCCTGCTGACAGCAACCCTTCTAGCAAGTCTTCACCCTAAACCAATCCTATCCTTTACATTATCTTCAGTGCTAAGCTGATGCCATTTTTATCTGCCAATATCTGCCATGCCAGGTACCCTTGCTCCCCCAGAGCGACATCCTGCAAAGAAGTCATTCACTCTGAAAGAATGTCACTACATTTGATCACTTCTCTTGGAAGGAAGCTATAAACTGTATTCTTCAATTTCTGCTGTCCTAAACCTTTGCTTTTAAAGCTAAATCTAATTTTTCCTGTAACATCAGAGTCTAGCAATCCTTGCAAAAAATTAAAGTAACGTTATATAATAAAATTTTATTACAACCAGAGATTCTAATGGACAATGTAGAGTCCAGAAATAACCCTGAATTTTCTGTCTTTGCCATTAAAAGATCTCCTTCTGCTCCTTCAACTTCAGATATAAAGATATGAGCCTGACCTTTCACTAAACTAACCTAACACAAACCTCTTTTAATCTGTCACTGGAAAAGCCAGTGACAAATCTGGTGGCTCAGCCCTTTTATCACTACATGTGCTCTTAAATGCCTTCTCTGACCTGTCTTTAACACTCCAGTGACTCCTGTTAACCCTATCTTAGCTTTACTGACTTTTCATTTTCCATGCTAATTGAGCTGCAAACCTAGATTATAAGTTTCTGTAGCCCAGAACCCAATCGAGTCTCAAATCAAAATCTACCTTTAATATTAGAGACGAGTGACAGCCATCTCCAAAAACCTAAGTCATTCAATAACATTGGCATGATCTGCCAACCAGCCTCCTTCTTCAGAATTTTACTGCCTGGACGCTCAGTGGGGAGGCTGATGTAACCCCAGCTCCAATGTTGGCCATAGTGCATCTTGGAATCAATCAAAGATCACTTATATTTTTCATTGCTTGATATCATCTTAGCTCTTCAGGCTTCACAAAATCTATCCAAAAGTTTCTAGCTCTGTTGCCCTTAATGCTAAACTAGTCTAAACTCTAATTCAAATATTGTCTGACTTGAACGTTGGGTATGACTTCTCCACTGGATATCTAACTGTAAGTAATTTGTTGTTCCTGAAAATAATCCCTTCCAAACATATTGAGCTTTTGATGATTAGTCAACAAATTTATGTCATTACTTTAGAGTAGCTTCAGCTCTAACTTTGACACCTGTCACTGCCTTACCTTCTATCCCTTTTTAAGGCTGAACACATCATTTACATTGCTGGCAGCAGCTCTTATAGTAGGCCTGCAGACCATATAGGGTCCAGCATAAATGTTACTTTTCTACCTTTTTTCTGGCCATCATCCTGATCCTATCCTCTAATCTTTACTTTGGACCTAACAATGGTGCAGAACCCCTGGCCTGATCACAGGCCAGAAGCTATTCAACTATTTCAATATTATGTCTTTCAACTCTAACAATGAGCTGGACTCCTCCACCTGTGATGTCCAAGCCCCAACTAGTGCTAGTACTGATAGCATGGGCCTTTGGGACTGTAAAGAAAACATTGGCTATTCTAAATGAAAATTCAGATTTCATCAGTTCCTGACTTGGTAGTGGCACCAGGTAGTACAATACCTAGAATTTAAGATTTAACCTTATTGTAGGTGATCCAGACACCTACTATAAGTTTGGAGAGCTGATATCTCTCTAGTGACACTGAAGCCCTTCATATCTAATGTAACTATGAACATATGCCCAGGTCACCATCTGTGACTGCCCAGGTCACCATCTGGTTCTCAGGATCCAGAGCAGGTGAGAGGGTCATAATTTGCTACCTGAGGAAAAAATCTGCGTTAGCAATGATCTCTCACATAATGCTCTGGTGACTGCAGGATTTGTCCAGGCATACGATACTATGACTAAGGCCATCCTTAACCAAGTAGGCTCAGATCCTACACCGAGAAGATCAGTCTACAGGCTTTGGGCTGTTGGGGCAGGGGACACTCCTCACATGAACTTGGGCCATCAGACACCCAGAACTATAAGGAAGATATAAGGTGACACTGTGTGTATGTGAGTGTGCGTGTACAGCCATGACGTACAGTGGCTAAAGTAGTGTATTTGGGGTTGTTTGGAAAGCTGCATGGGGCCTAAATATCTAGATTCTTCCTAAGCCTCTATGCAGGGGGAAATTTTGTTAAGCAAGATCTTACCCACTGTGCCTATGTGTCTCATCCACACTAGAAGAACAAGTTCACTCACTTTTTGTCAGTGCCACAATATCTTGTCCCAGTATTTCTGATTTACCTCCACCGTAGCTGACATACAGGTTTTCACCTTTCCTTCCTTGGAACTGCAGGAGCCTTGTTGCCATATGCCAGGTGTCAATGTGCATCACCCCTGTCCTGAGGAGGACATGTATTTGAACTGGCAGTGTAAAGAATTGGCATCAGCCGCAAGTAATCTGTGTCATGGCTTTGCCATGTCACCTGTCAGATATGTTCCTTAATGAAGTCCATTCATACTTGCCAGATGGGCCACTGTTGCAGACATCAGACTCTTGTGTAGAGGTAGCCTGATGTTCAAGACCAATGATCATCTCTGAGAAGGGGGATTTTTATTATATGAGAATGAAGAAAACAGCTAAGTCATGTTCTTGCTGAAGTCTGTGGCTGTCAGCAATGACCCTGAAGTCTGGACTGAAACCTTTCAGAAAAATAAATAAATAAAAAATAGATAAAATGTATCATTCAATCAGTTTTAGAAAACTCTGAAACTCAAGAAATCAAAATAGTGCTGTGGAAATAAGGGATTTTGGCTTCATGACAGCAGGTAGCTTCTGTTGAATGATGGAGATATTTGCCAGGGTGAAGTGGGTTATTTTTATCATAACTCTCTTTCCATTAGTACAGTCCCTGCTGGCTTGGAGGATTATATCTATTTTGGCTTGGAGGATTACACCAATTTGTTTTGCTACAAATTCAATAAAAATAAAAGCTAAAATGACAATTAAATCCAAGAAAGCCCAGCTGGAGAGCATGCAAAATTCCTCTTTTCTAATTAAAGTCTGTGCAAACCACAGCTTTACAGAGGCATTAGGGAGGGAAGGAATAAAAGGAGCATGTTCCCACTAACACATTTACTGCAGCTACCTTTCAGGCCAAACAAATTACCACAGAATGTTAACTCAGAGCTTTAACAAGCAGCAATGTCCACAGGGTCTCCCTCATTTTGGGAAGAGGAGAAAAGTGAGGCTGAGTATGTAGGGATTATATGTACACCATCTCTTGCTGTTGGGTGTGAAAACCTTGCCATGTTCCCTGAAGACAAGCGAAGGTATAGGAGCTGAATTCAATGGGCTATGGATGATGTCTGTAATGTGATTAGGAAGGTACAGGATATGCCAGTGAATGTCTCCCTCTTTAGTCTGGACAGCAGCAACTGGCAGATAGAACTGCTGTTTTGGAGCCAACATGCATGCAAGTGGGTGACTGAATAGTAAATAAACCCAGTGGCTTTCAGCAAACACACCATGGCAGTCTGCTGCCTTCATCTTCTCATGTTGCTTCCCCTGCAGCCACTGAGAAAAGCCACTATCACTCTTCAGAAGCCAAACAAATAAATAAAAACTCCGTCAACCACAGCAAAACCAAAGAAATCGCACAATGTAAGAGAGTGAAAAACACAGAGGCACACCTGTGAAACGAGAAGAGGAAAGAAAATGAGATGCATGGGAAAAGTCCAATGAACTACAGAGATAAAACTTTGCACTACTGCAGATTGAATGTGACAGGAGAAAGATCAGAGAAAGATGCAGAATCTATATTCCTGTAGAACTTGTTGCATTACTGAATCTACGGACAAAAGAGACCACAGGTTGTCCTTCCATAGCAGTACTTTATGGTGGGTACAGACACACCAGTGAACAACGCTGGACTTCTTATTCTTAAACCCAAAATTATCTCTTGTGGCATTACAGCACAGTGTCTTCACAGTCAACAGTTACCAGTCTCATATGGTAAGAAGACACTGTTATTATTGGTAGATTCTCTTGCTAAAGCTACTGTCTACTCTTAGTGGACAGACAGAATGAGATGCAGTCTCCATATGGCTAACGCATTTTATATATCCAGTGCTAGACCGGAGCTGCAAGTCATGAAACGATTGCATGTTGGAGGACAGAAATTGTGTGAACAATTTCTATTGCATTTCTGCAACCTCTGCCTTGGCATGGCTGGGTGCAGACAGTAATAAATACTACGCCACTAATATGGCTGCAGGCCTTGTGCCAAGGTGAAGGAGGAGTTATTCTGGCAGGAAAACAAGTTTTATGGACACCTGGTGTGGTCCAATTGGTAATGTACAGCTCAGTGTGTTTACCTTATGTATCCAACGTAACCTGGAAAAGAATCACGTCTCTGTGTCACAAGCAGCATATAAGCTGCCTTTCCTCTAATAAAGCGGACATTTTTGCCAATCATACTGATTCACGTGCATTTCTGTCTGACCCCCTCTGCTGATAATTGCAGAACGCTTATCTGTGATGCTGCTGCCCTTTGTACAGTCAGCACTTTTTATCAGCGAAATGAATGGTTCCACCCCACGTTATCCCTATGGATTGCAGAAGCTGTCACCTCAGTCAGAGAGGTATTTTGCACCAGTAATTTTACAAAAAGAATGTTCCAGATAGATTGCAAACATCACTTTCCCAATGGAAGTGTTACATCTTCATAGCTCCGGAAAACCAGGATTTGGGCCTCTAAAAGAAGAACTAAGCACACGTGTTTATTATGACATGGGCTATTAAACTGCACACACTGACACCACAATACCTGACCACTCTGTCCTGGAGACGAGGGAGCCAAAATGAAGCCTGCTGTAGAAGGACACAGCTATGAATGGCACAGGCTCATCTCTCAGGCATGTCCTCTCCACTGGACATGCAGTTTTGCTGGGTAAATCAACCCTGGCAGCCACAGGGGAAGCCCCCTAAATTGGTAGAGGTAAAACTGTCTCTCAGAACAAGGTTATTTAAGCCGACAGAAGCACTCTTCTGCCAGCATAATTAGATATACACTGTGGGTTTTTCTGGCATGACCGTCATGATGGGGAGAAGGAAGTTTATTTTTCTCCACTGTTTTCATTGATATTGAACTGTTGGCAAATTTCACAGTGAAGGCTACATTTAGTGTAGCATTATACTCTGCCTGAGAGAGCCTCAAAAAAGAATGCATTGGGCACAATATTGTGAATGATGCTGATTAGCTAGTCAAGATAAAAATTGTAATGTACCCTGTGAGCTCCAATAGAACACACTTGTTGCTCGTCCTTCTCTAATGACGTTCTGGCACAAACCACATCTCCTCAATCCAATGTGCTGTTCTATGCATAACTCCAGTAGTTAACCTTGACAGTCTGAAGAACACAGCTTTAAATTTGATATTGTGTTCATTTCTATCCTTTGCTGTCGAAAAATATTAAATCTTCCCTCAGCCACTTGCTTTGCATGGTGAAAGACAGATGGTTGTGCTGGATCATTCCACAGCAGAGCAGATGTTGTAATCGAGGACACAAGAATTCTGCCAAATTAATTAGACTCTTCCACTGATCTGGATAAAAAGAACAGCTCACTGGCATTTTGAAGAGGTCTTGGCTCTAATTTATGCCACCCTGCCAGGTTATCTCCTGTGAAATATAGGTATGATGGGATGTTCTAAAGCATTGTATTAGATTACTTAGAAATAAGATAGAAAGATGGTAGGGAGATGTTACTTCTTTAATACATTTTCCTAAAATTTATATAGAAAAATAATATTGAACTAGTCTGGTAGAAAGATCTATGACATATATGCTCCCATATTCAGTATGTTTTTACATCTTGGGGAACAAAACTGCCTTATGTCTAGTATTTTAGCTTCCTTCTATGTCAGCTAAATTTTCCACACAAAAGTCCATGGAATATAAAATATATGCATTTTTCACAGAATTTCACAGTATTTTTCATAAGGCCAATAAATAGTGCTCAGGGTTTGCATACCTTTTTCGGTTTATTGGAACACTGTTTCAGAACGTCTTGATTCTTGATATAGAGGAAACACATGTGTGAGGAACATAGCAAGTTTTTAAAAAGAAGGTTTTTTATACAGTCAGCAAGATATAGACAAGTATGGTGTTGCAGAGCTTCACACTATAAAATAGTGTTCTTCTTTGTGAACTGTGTTTCTTTTTGGTGCAACACCAAAGCAAATTCTCTCAGCAAAACATCAGTGTCCTCAGGAAGATGTCAACCAATTTTGAAGAAAATTTCATTCTAGAAATATAACTCTTCAATGAGAAACTCACCGAGAAAGAAAATGTCCCTTTGGCTTCCCTGATTAGGTCCTTGCAGTGTTAAAAGGGATCTCTGCACTCAGATAAGTTTAAAAATGTTTCTATTATGGCCAACACAGTTCTAGCATCCTCTCTGTTAGTTCTTCCTAAAAGACACTTCCTATATCCCAAGCCTTAGGGAATGTGTACCTTCAAAGTTATATCCAGCTTGAAGGAATAGTGCCAGACTTGAACCTTACAGAGTTGTATTTGTATCTTTTTGAGAAAATAGGTCTGAGTTTAGTTCCTGAGCTACTCCTCAGGTTATTCCTCAGTAGCAAGAGATCAGCATGTAGTCTAGTATAGGTTATTTCAGGATAATAATTTCCCAGCTACTCATCATGTGTCTTAGCCATTAAAACAACTCTCTGAGCAGCTAATCAGTCTTCTCGATAGTTTTTCTGTGCTAACTCTTTGGAGGGAAGACTGCTATGAAAATATTTAGCTCAACAAAGTTAGTTGCGATGTCCCACAGATCTTTTTACCATATAACAGTTGATGGATTGCAGTCTTTAATGCAAATTAACCCAGCAGAAAGCTGAGCTGCTGAATTCTGTCTAGAGATGAACGACTCTGAAAAAAGTCTCCATTACAGCAAGCAAATAACACAGGTGGGAAGTTTGCTGGCCTAGACGAGAAGCTGGTGGCAGGATAAGGTGATGCTGCTGAAGCTGTCTCATCCCAGTATTTCAGACAAGTTAAAGGCATCCACCTCACCTGTGAAAGGCAGCTGTTCAGTGTGGGCAGTCACAAAGGCAGTGTTTTCTGTTAAACACTCAGTACTGATCATGAAATTATCATATGTAAAACAATTAAATTTTTTTCATATACAGTGGTTCTTTTTTCCAAAGTCTTTACTTTTCTGTAACAAATATATGAACCATGCCAGCTAAGAGCAACAACGTTTTCTTCCCTGATTTGGATCTACTATTTGATTATTGTATCTTCAGGGAAACTGGCAGCTTACAGAGGCTTCCTAAAATAGGAACTTACTTTAAACATATATCAGAAAATATTAGCGTGGCATGAAGATCTTTCTTCTTTGCATATTTTCAATTGTAACTAGTATATCCTTCCTGGTACTATATGTTGGAGCAATATATGACACCTTCATTTTCATAAAGCAGAATCTGCACCTGAGTGCCAGTGACTTACAATACTAATCCATTGTCAGAATGCCACGGAACTGATAATGCTTTGATGTCATGACATAATCCATCACGGGAGCATGTGCACTGTCAAAGTGTTTCTACAAGGTCCCAGAATAAGCAGAGAGGATTTCTGCCTTCCAAAACCAAACAGAGTTTACATTTTTCAAGAAAACATGTTTTCTTTTCCTGAAATTATAAAAACCTTTCAGGGACATGTAGAATTTATATTACAACACTATTTATTTTATTAGGTAATTCAAGGCTTATTTGAAAATTACCTGTTCCAAAATCCAGATCTGGCATTAAAGGTAAACATAAATATTTGAAAATCAGATAATTTAAAATGTAGTGCAAAATGTCAGAGTTTCATATAGTGAAAGATGTGAGAAGCTGTGTTCTCTCCCTATTTTTCTTACTTTAAATATTATTTTTCTCAGCTGAATGACTGAGAACAGACATACTTTCAACTCAATGATGGTCTTGTGCAGTGGGGATTGTTAGTTCTATTTTGTTCTTTTTCACTTTCTAGTTCAGAAGAAACTCTGGCAGATGCTTTAGAAACATGCCCTAAAGACTGGGATGTGCTTTTTCTTATCATTCAATCTGGATAAAACTGAAAAAAATAGCCAATCCCAGCTTTAAGAGAAGCTTACTTCACTTCCCTTCACAATTTCATGTTGTGGTACATCCATGGCAGTGTCTCTTGCAGGGATCCCCCACCCTGCTCCCAGCAAGGTCACTGAATACAAGAAGCTGCCCAGCTGGTGTAGCACAGGGATCCCTCTGGCCAACTTGCTCTGCTCCACGATAAGCCGCTCCCACCCCCCAAACCAGTTTGGGGATGTGTGCATTGACTTCACCCCTTACTAGTTTTTACACCTGGCATATCCATCTGCTCCCTCAGTTAGTGAGTCATCCTGTTCTGCATTCTGCACTTGGTTTTGCTTATGCTGGCTTTACTCAGTTGCAATTCAATTGACTTCAGTGGCATTACTCCTGAGGATAGTGAGAGATGGGATAAAGGCATCTTTATCCAAGATGAATATAGATATGGATTCACAGCCTCCTAATAAGGCAGTTGTGGAAATGTCATAAACTGGGCCGACTACCTCAAAACATAAAAAATGCTGATGTATCTGTAAACAATGTTTGGTTCCTTGACTTTTTAAGGATAAAGGTGCACCCACAGTGGTGTCCTGCTTCCCTGCATAACTTCAATTAAATAGAGCATCCAGCTGCTCTGCATTCCTATCAGTGACATATGATTTTGAAAACTGCTTAACTGAGTCTAGTACTGAGCTCCTGGCATGCCTGAGATAAAGACTGCCTTTTGGTACAAAGGTTTCTGTTCGACGATCTGGATGAAGGGATTGAGTCTACCAGTAGTAAATTTGCAGACAACACCAAGTTGGGTTGGAGTGTTGATCTACTGGAGGGTAGGAAGCCCTTGTAGAGGGATCTGGACAGGTTGGATAGATGGGTCAAAACCAATGGCATGAAGTTCAACTCGACTGAGTGCCAGGTCCCTGCACTTTGGTCACAATAACCCCATGGAGCACCACAGGCTGGAAAGTGGCCCAGCGGGAAAGGACCTGGACATGTTGCTTGACATGTTGCTTGCTGGCTGAACATGAGCCAGCAGTGTGCCCAGGCTGACAAAAGAAATCCTGGCTTTTATCAGGAATAGTGTGTCTAGAAGGACTAGGGAATAAGTTCTTCCCCTGTACTCGGCACTGGTGGGGCCACACCTCGGATCCTGTGTTCAGTTCTGGGCCCCTCACTACAAGAAAGACACTGAAGTGCTGGAGTGGGTCAAAGAAGGGTAAAGGGTCTGGAGCACATCCTTTGTTAATAATAAATAATATTATTAATAAAGGACCATTTATTATTCTGTTCTGGTGTCAGAGCAAAGTACTCACACATTCTTACTATGCAAGAAGAACTGAGGAAATTAGGAGAACATTTTCAATTTCAAAGACATGTCTAAAAGAATTCCTGCTTTTTTTTTCATGGGTCCAATAAGTGCTTGTAGTAAATCAAAAGCATTTTATCACTTGAGATATGATCTCTCAAAATCATACATGCTCCTTGGCCGCCTTTTTATTAACTATTGTGTAGGTATACACTTGAGGGCATAGAGACTGGCTGGTGTATTGGCTGTACAAGGGAAAGCTGTGTTCCACTGATGAGTTCCCAGAAAACTACTAGTTGGCACTGGGACGTTACTTGTCTTCTCTATAGTTTTTCTTTTTGTCCACAAACCCCCACCTAGACAATTATATTAATGATTATTTAACAATAACTGTTTTTAAACCCCATAGTTCATCATTTAATTTCCAGAGCAAAAACCTGCCTTTGGTGGAGAACAACTCCAATAATAGACTCACTGAACTCCAAATGATGGAGTTAACCAACCTGTTAGCATCATGGAGTTAACATCATGATGTGTTAGCATCAAAAGTGGAGCATTTGGGGTGAATAACACACGTCAGGAAATATCAGCAATCCTTGGGCAATGGCTTAAGACAAATCTGATACTCTCGGGTGATTTCTGACCTAACTGAGTTTAGGTGAGAGACCTGGGAGCACCTCCCCAAATCCTGTGGGTTGCATCTTGTGGAATTCCACACTAATAGACAAACTCTTCCCCTTTCAGACAGAACACCTTACTTATACAGATTGTGTATATGATCTTCTGTAGACTCAGAAAAATAGGCTCTGTACCACTCTGCTCTTGTTCACAAACTCTAATGTGTTTTAAAATTTTTTCTCCTATAAATACTTTTTTAAGCTGGCATCTGCATAAATTGAATTTAATTTTCTCTAAGTGAAATATTTCCTTTGGATCGATCCATCTTGCACACTGCAGTACAGTGTACAGAGAGCCAGGCCAATGCCCAGTACAGCAGTCTAGCCACTGGAACAAACGATGTTGCACAAATTTACTCTGCTGAAAGTCTGAGTATGAATACATCACACTGAAATTTTTTTCAGACCCACTTTCTCCTGTCATCTGTGCATTTTGGTTTTGCTTTGTCAGATATCATTAGCTGTTATTACAAAATCACTTTAATTTATGCTGAAATTTATTCTTTTGTAGAGGCAGAACTTTTCAGTACTAAGCATATAATACCACCGTCAATACTAAGAAAATGGCCTGCAAGCATAACACCAAAAAACAACGTTATTCTATTTGTAAAACTAGGTCCAGATAGATGAGACAGATAGATTCAAAGTTTTTAGAAGTCTGTTAACACTAGTTGAAGCCCCTTGTGTGGCAACCCAGTATATAAAGTCAATTTATTTTTCACTGGAAAGGCTCTCCTGAACCTACATTACTTAGAAAATATTAGTAATGAATGTTCTTAATTTGAAGTTGAAATACCTTTGATCTTACAACAAAATGAGATCCTTGAAGATGAAAGAGCTCTCTGCTGCTAGATAACTGTCAGAGTCTGTGAAAATAATGATCACTTGCATTGACCTACTGGAAAGGGACTCTAAGCTTGGAGTGGTTAAATAACGATATCATCCATAAAGTTCACACAAATGCATCTAATGACCTCTGTGAGTTCGCATGTGAAGTACCTTTTGAAAAAAAAGGGATAGGTTGGCATAAAGGGTGGGTAGAAAGGACACCCCCCCCCCCCAACTGTTCACTGTCTGACTTGGTGGGCACTTCAGATGAGGAGGGGAGCAGAAAACCAAAGTGGCTGCCCAGAGGGAAATTGGATCAATGTGCTTACAGGTTCCATTTCCTCGCTTATTGATAATCTAGAAGCATTTGCTTTGCAGCAACACTAAGGCAGTTGGATCTTCAACTTGTGGATCTGCTAGCAGGACAGTCATTGGACAATGTCTCCGCTGTTCTGCTTGGAAAATCTTCCCTCCTTGCATGTTATCACTCTCTTCCCAGCTACTGCCCCTTGGTGAGGGGATCCTGACAGTGAGGCAGGAATGCTGGCTAGGAAATGGATATTTACTAGATTAGACCTATCCAGGGGAGCTTCCCTATTCATGGACTCCTGCTAATTCCAGCCACGAGCCAGGTTTGCCCCACAGATGTCCCCACTGCCTCAGAAGTAAGGTCACTCTGGTCCATTGCATCCAAGGGACCATTTCCAGCCTCCTCTGCCTCCATCACGGCACATGGACTCCCTCATAAGCTGCCCCTGCTGCTCAAAGCAGTGCAGTGAACTGGAAATTATTTATAATGAAATCATCGTCCTGCTTTTAATGAAACTATCATGCTTTTCCTCTTCTTTCTGTTATTTGAGTATAAAGTCCTCTTCAGACCTGCACTACCAGCTTTGATCACACCCTGATAGGAAACATTTTGCTCAAGAATTCATCTATTCCTCCCCCATCATTGCAATACTCAATCTACAATATTTTTATTTTCCTCTGAGATACCCAGCACAGAATTTGCAGTTCGTGAACACAGGCAAAAAGAGAGCACTTGTAGCCAGATTTGAGACCTACCCTGTGAGGACTGTATCTTTCTTTTGGTGTTATTTTGGCAATTCCCAGGGTTCTGTGAGCTGCTGTACCTTTTCTCTAACATGCCGAAGGCTCCAACTCCAGGTTAGGGTAGGGTCTGCGAGAACACTCCCTGATGTCTTTTGTAGTTGCTGCACTGAAAGAGTGTCCTCTGTGATAAATCAGAGGACTTTAAAATACTTTTACTGTCTCCAGTCCATCTAACAATAAATGAAATATACTATGAACCTAATGCTAGCAATCCAGAAAAGTAATGGAAAAGTGCAGAAGACTTATAAAGGCAAGGGCCTTCTTGTTCTGAAAACACCCTTATCGATCTGTAACAAACAAAAAAGACAAACTGAAAGCTGCAAAAGAACAAAAAGGATAGGTAATTTCTGGATTTCTATCCCGTCTCCAAGTGTATCCCTGAAAGAACAAAAGCACTGCACCACCCTTTTCTGTTTATCAGAGGGGATTGATTTCTAGCATTACTCTTGCACTCCCTTCAGTAACCTCTCTGTGCCATGGAAATACATGGATATACACACACCGACAGAATATACCAATATAGCCCAATATACCCCAATGTAGCATGTATATTCACATACACCACAGGGTATACAATATGGTGTATACCATGCTCAGGATGCCCAAAATCAGATACGCCTAGGGAGTGGCACAAGGACTTACTTCCAAGGAGCTGGACCCTGATGCCAATGAGCTGTGCCAGGAAGGCTCAGGCTGTAGGCTTTTTTCATGCCATATGATTAAATGCATAGTAGCAGTATTTCATATGCTATCGATACAAGATATTTTTGGCATTGACCTCCCTCTCAGCCCACATTTGGGAGGGTATAAACTAAATATATTTTCTATTATACTAAATGAAGTATAAAAAATACTTTATTTAGTAGTAGCAGCCTCCACCCCCATTAATATCAACAATCAGGGCAAATGAATCACTAATCTCTACATATGTAATTGTATCATTGCTGGTCTTGAAGAGTTGAAAATTGATGGGCATGTTTTATATTCCGCAGACATGAAGCAGGTAGATGATGACTAAATGCAGCTGGGAATTCATCTCACCTAGTTCAAGTGAGATGTATTATTCATGTGTAGTCAATGACAAGGATGAGTAGTCAAGCCTGAGAGTCCATTAAAAAAACAAACGCAGATCTGTGCAAGCTTAATTGGTTGGAGCTACTTTGTGTTTTTCCAGACTGTGGCTACAATGAGTGGCTCTGACTGAACTCAAAACTCGTGATCCTTCTGAGGAGCCTTTGGGATTGGAAGGCTAGTAACAGTGGGAGACAGAGAGTCCTTGCACATAAAAAACCCTCTAAGGACAGTAAGGCATGACTGCCTATGGTTGCCTGAAGGCATTAAATTTAAATGAACTGTAAATAAAGTTAAACCTAAAGGATTAAAGAAGGTCAAGAACTGTCAATTCAATATTGGCAATGAAGCAGACACGTTCAGGCGGCATCAGGTTTTGAAGCTATCTATTGAGGATCAGGAGTCACAGAAAATCCACACCAGTGGCAATGACTGTTTTTCTTCTCTTTGGCTTTCAACAAGTCTGAGCTTTTCTGGCATCTCTGACAAATGTCCGCTGGCACAGAGAAATAGACAGTGACTTCTGGGTACTGCATCCAATGAATCCAGCTCTTAACCTAGCACTGTCAAGTCTACCTTGTTCCTAAGTGCCACTTCTGCATGTCTTTTGAACACCTCCAGAGATGGTGACTCAATAACCTCCCTGGATAGTCCATTCCAATGTTTAATAACCCTTTTGGTGAAGAAATTTTTCCTAATATGCACTCTAAACCTCCCCTAGCCCAGCTTGAGGCCATTTTCTCTTATCCTCTCACTTGTTACTTGGGACGAGAGACCAACCCCCCCTTTCTACACCCTCCTTTCAGATAGTTGTAGAGAGCAATAAGGTTTCCCCTGAGCCTCCTTTCCTCCAGGATAAACACCCCCAGCTCTCTCAGCCACTCCTCATAAGACTTGTGCTCCAGACCCTTCACCAGCTCCAGCACCTCAGTGTCCTTCTTGTAGTGAGGGGCCTGGAAGGTCATGGGCTTGATTCCTGTACAGGCCATTCACTACAGTTGGACCTGATGAACCCTTTTGGGTCCCTTCCAACTCAGAATATTCTGTGACTTGGTAACTGAACACAGGATTTGAACTGCAGCCCCACCAGTGCCAAGTACAGTGGATATACCGCCTTGGTCCTGTTGGCCACACTATTTCTGATACAAACCAGGATGACACTGGCCTTCTTGGCCACCTGGACACACTTTTGGCTCATGTTCAGCCATATGTTGGCCATGCCATCACCCCAAGGTCCTTTTCCACCTGGTAGCTTTCCTGCCACTCTGCCCCAAGCCTGCTAACAACTCAGAGAGGTTGTTGCAACCAAAGTATGGGACTTGGCAATTTGCCTTGTTGAACCTCATATAATTGACCTCAGCCCGTTGATGGAACCTGTCCAGATCGTCCCTGCACAGCTTTCCCACGCTTCAGCAGATCAGCTCTCTGCTTGACACCCACGCAGAACAGCAGCATGTGACACCTGTGTAAACGCTGTGGTCTGTGAGGTGTGTGCCACACAGAATGAGGTTCAGCTGCCTACACTAAGGTGTTTTGAGATGCTGTATGAGACCACATGACATCTGAGACCATGTGTCCTGAGTGGTCTCTGCGTGCTACTCCAAGCTATCAAAGAACTATGCAGGTCCCATGCCACATCTTCTGGCCTAGAAGAGGTGTCTCAGGTGCCTGAACTGGATGCCTGGGTTTGGGTAGCAGGTCAATTCCCCTCTATCTATGCTAGTTACTCTGGGATCCTTCCTGTGCTCTGCAACTTTCAGGAAGGATATGCTTTATCCAATCTGAAGGATAGAATGGGTGGCATCTGTGAACCGGGTGCCATGTACAGAGACTGGACTGACTCATAAAGAATCACCTTCTCCATCTGAATAGCAGTTGTCCAGCTCATTTTCAGAATACAGAAAGAGGGCATATGTGCCAGGAATTGCAGAGAAGTACAGCAAGCCTTGAAAAACAGCCAAAGAAGACATGTCAGGAAATTTTTAGGCTTTTCTATATCCATGATATAACAAAGGTCAGAGCCAGATCTCTGCAGGTTAATTCCTGTGTTAACTTTGTGTGAAGGGAGCTTATTTTAAGAATAGGCCTGGCAGACGGATGAATATTGTCATCAGTTTGTTTTAACACTTAAATTCAGATTGGCAGAGGAAAAAATATGCCTCTCTGATTTGTACAAAGACCTGAAATATGTTCATAATAGTACAGGTCTCTGTATGTTCTTCTGTCAGCAGTTACCCTTTCTTCTCCTCCTCAGAGAACTACAAATCCTAAATAAATGCTGGACCAGAAGTCCCCCTGTGTCATGACAACAGGCCCATTCAGGAAACATAATTGGATTCACTTTATACTCCCTTGAGGAGGTAAGAAATTCAGAATATTATTATACTGAATTAATCTGTTTGGTATTAACATCACCATATTTAGCTTTATCTGAAACAGGGTGTTGTGTCTCATCAGACAGACTTTGGGCTGTCTCAAATCAGCCACCTGTTGTGCTGAGTAAATGACAGACTGTGAAATTCGCAGTAGGCTGGATGTGTGCTTAGCACACGCTCTGATTAGGACACCCTTTGGAGGGATGTGCTTTTCACAGAGTTGTCCTGATGGCTGCAGTGTGAACATGAACACCACGTGCCAGGTCATCTCTGCACACCTCAGCACGGTGCCTCACCTGCTGCCCAGGTTCCCTTTATACAGGTAGCTGGGCAAAGAGAAAAGTGTAACCATACTGTTGGTCACAAACAACAAGCAGGGTTTTGTTCTCCAGCAGCAGAAACTCAAGGTGCCCTCACCACAGTGCCTTTCTATGCAATATCTGTACATTGTCAAATTAAACAGTGTCCCACAGCAGACTGTTTGGGAACTGGAGCACATGATGTGTGTGAGAAGAGGCTGAAGAAAATGGGTTTGTGTAGCTTGGAAAAGGCTGAGGGAGGGGAATGGTTGCAATCTTCTACCTCTTGAGGGGGAAGGATGATGGTACATGGTCAAGAGGAAACAGTCACAGGTTGCAGCAAGAGAAAACTCCACCTGGGTATAAGGAGAAAAGTGTTTACAACAGCTTAACACTGAAACAGCTTAAGCAGAGGAGTTGTGTCATCTCCATCTCTGAAGATTTGCATACCTCACTTGGAGAAGGCTCTAAGCTGCCTGACATAACTTTGAAGTTGGCCCTGCTTTAAGTAGGCAGATGGACTCATTCACCCCAGGAGATTCCTTCCAAAATTAATCTTTCTGTGGCTTTATGATTTATTTATGCACACCCACACATACCCTGAGTGAAATGGTTACATTTATTCTAAATTATTTCACTTAGTGTTTGATGATTTAATGCATAGGGATGTCTTTAACACCCACTTACCTGTAAAAATGCCCATATCCTCATCATGTGTTTGCCATTCCCAGACCTATACCAGTTTGCAAATGATCTCTGATCTTTCTGATAACTTGCAAAAATATATATCTGGCCATCTGCAGAGCAGGCTTGATTCATCTGAATTACAGGCTTCTTGTTTGTCTTAGCCTGTTGGCATCAGCAGTATCCAGCACTGCTCCATAATAATCAGCCCAGTTGAGCAGTGGCAGCAGACAGGCTCCCTGTTACTCATCACGTTTACTTTGTGATCAGCATGCACAAAAGTAAAGCAAGAACACACTGCTGAAATGGGCTCGATCAGCTGTACTGTGGATGACTGGATGGAAACAGGATTCACAGGACCTGGCATCTACCTTCGTCAATGCTTTTTAGTAACCCTGATGCTTAAATGGTGAAATGCTTAGGGAAGACTTACCCTTTGACCTTGCTTATTAGCTAATATGACAGATTTTGGCATCTCCCTGTCCTATTTACTTGTAAAATATCTGTTTACTTTCTGCTTTGAGAGGTGGCAGGAGCTGGATAGGATGACAATTTCATACATCCTTTGCATGCTAATAATGAAATTTCAATAATTTCATCTTATCTGAATGTCTCCTATCCACAATTAAAATCTCACCCTTTCTTCTCCTCCTCAGGGAACTGCAAATCCTAAATAAATGCCTGGACCAGAAATGATCCTGTGTCATGACAACTGGCCCATATAGCAAATATAATTGGATTAACTTTACACTTCCTTGAGGAGGTAAGAAATTCAGACTATAATTAAATATCTGTGAATATCTGTCTGCTGGAAGATGATAAAAATTAAAAATCTGGGGTAAGGTATTATAAAAAAATATGAAAATAAAGTTTTAAAAAAAATACCTGTGGCTACTTCTGAAGCAACTGCATGAATCCAGGTAAAATGCTTGCTCAATAGGAACAAACCACAGTTCATCCACTTGAGAATGTGAAGCAAAATATTTTCGAGTGTCAAACAGTGGTTTTACAGGAATGTTTTTTTCTCAGAAAATTTCTTAAGTATAAAATGCGCAGGTGAAACATATTAAAATTCCTAAAGAGAAAGTAGTAGCCACAGTGAGAAAAATCACTGTCTGGAACCACCTCTCAAGGGATGTGGTACAGATCCCATCACTGGAAGTTTTCAAGATGTGATTGGACAGGGCAATAGATGATATTATCTAGGCTTCCTTCTTATGAAAGGCTGCATCAGATGATCTTCAAGGTCCCTTCTAGCCTGACCTGTTCTATGATTTTACAATTCTACTAACTGAGAGAAAAGTACTTCAGCAGCAGTGTGTACCTACTGAGGCTAAGGATACTTAAATGCACTTTTCTTTGAAACAAAGTCTAATAAACAAGGAATAATCTCACTTTCTTCTAGTGAGCAAAATTCCATTGATCAAACACAACATGCTTGATCCTCTGCTCAATGAATTTAGGAAAACAAAAAGATGAGGATCAGATGAACAACTGTTGAGATAGAAATTGATAACAGTAGGACATGAGTATAGAACCTCATTTTGATGTAGGTAATGCATTTTCATTGAAATAAAAACTGCTTAAGTACATGTATTTCTATTCTCAGAAGAAAGCACAGTCAATACAGAAAATTAATTCCAGCAAGACAATTTACTTTCAGGGAATAAAGGAATTATTGAATTCCTAGTGAAAAGATTTAATTATTTTTTCAAAAACTTCTGGATATAAATCATGTTCTGTAGCTTACTGATAGTCTGATCACTAACCCTCAACTATAGAATGAAAAACATCTCCAGTGTTTGATCTTTGGAAGTTCAATTACTAGCTCTTGCTAATGTAGCTAAACCCAACCTCTGTCCTCTTCCTCCTAAGTCGTCCTCCACAACTCCCTTTCCCTTTTTCACTTATTATATTGACAGCAGATACTCCTGTTACCTGCTAACTTCTTCAAACCAAATCTCACCTGAGGCTCTTACAGTTTTATTTCAGCATCATTGACTCTTGTTGCCAAGGAAATCTGAACCTGGCTGCTTCCTCCCACCCACATGGCTAATGCTGCTCTCCTTTCCCAACATCTGCACTGTGATATGCTTGTTCTGGAACCCCCAGACTTGCTCTGTATATCCATACAGAAATGCTGTTGCAAAAATAATTCTACCCCATAATTCTACCCTGACTTGTTGCCCAACCACTGGTATCAGCCAGGGGGCAGAGGACTGAGGTGAAGCTGAGACATTGGGTGGGGGGTCAGGAATGAAGTTAGGCATGAGGTAAATGCTGCCAGGCTTAGGCAGGACCCAGTCAAGAGCCAGAACCAAATTACAACTTCTGTACAGGGGGTCATGACCCATTTCCTGCAGCTTTTTCTCAGACACAAAGAGTAGCTATATTGCCCACAAGTTAAAGGTCCTTTCTGGCCTACCTCACTTCTCTCACTGAGAATTCCGAGATGGTTTCAGTGCCTGAGCTTCTACAATTCAGTTGCTGTTCTTGTTATTATTTTCAGAATTACATTTTTAGACAATACTTTTTTCTTTCACTTACACAACTTTCCAGCCATGGGATGCTCTCTCTGTATCAAACCACACGGCATTCTTCTAGAAATCCCTCCTTAATTCTTTGTTGGGTCTTGAACTATACAGAAATGCTTGTTGAATTTTAGACAACCAGTGTACTAGGATTATAGTCTGATATGCTGACCAATATTGACTTATTTTATCTTAGTATTTTCCAGAACGTCTACATTTCTATATCATCACTTGTCCCACATTACAGAATCCTAGGGCTAGATCTAAGCTCTTCCCTATTTTTGTATAGCATTTATCACAATAGAGTCCTCCTCCATGAGCAGTGCTTTTAAACACTTGGGCTATATAAATAACATTGCTTTATTTCAACTGCTAGCAAAGCATCTCTTTGAATGAAAGACAGGTGTGACATACGGTCGAGTCATTCTCAGAAATCCAGCTCCAAATATGAAATTTCCAATTTCAAACAGGCAATGCTCTGGTGTGGGTTGTGTGTTTGTGCTTCTTCAAAGCAATGGGACTGTGGAGATTTATATACCTCTTAGTCCTTTTTCTCCTCCAATCTGATGATCATGGAGAAGTAGCCAAAAACATCGATAGCACCTGGAAAGCCTAGATGAGATTGAGTCAAGTGTCAAATAGATACACTGACTGAAATCTTGATGCCTACAAGTCAAAAAAGTTATCTTTGAGTACAGCAAAGCCAAGATTTCACATTGAGAAATTCAAGCCAGCAATGTCCTGAAAAATTGCAGAAGAGAATAGATGAATTAGCTATATTTGTGACTGAAAAGAGGATCATATCAGCTGCTCTTTTGGAACTTATTTAGAAAAAATTAAACTACCAAATACCTTGTGCCAAAGAGTGCCCAGGTGCCATTTGAAGGCTAAAGATTGGAGTTGGGATACTGGAGCAAATATATTTCAATTAATGTGTTTTAAAGTGTTTAAAACCTCAAGATCTCACTTTCCAAATGCTAAGGGCCTTGGATACCTAACTTCCATGGGCACCTTGGAGAGTTTGGAGCATAGGCACTATTGAAAATCTTGTTGGGTACCTACTTAAAATCTGTCTTTGCCAGACAGTTCCCACTGCAAATCGCTATTACAGCGCTTTGGAAAAGTTCTTACTAGATTGCTTTATAGTCTGAAAGAAAGGGGGAAAAAAACCAATGCAGAGTATGACCACCAGGATCATTTTGCCCAGCCATTTAGAGAGTGTCACTGGTCGCAAAAAGGGTGAGTCCAGCACCTGTACAGACCAGGACTGCATGTTTCTTCAGCATGGAATGTTAGTTTGGAAAAAAGATACTGGTGTTCTTGCACTTGGATGGGACATGGGGCCATTTCTGGCCATGTTAACACATTGTATTAATTAGATGATAATACAATCAGTTCCCTTTATTGTTTCTTACGGCATAAAATCTAGATGCACATTGCAACACAGCAGTGCAGTAATGAGAAATCTTTGCTGTCAAAGGTAGTTTCATACTCTACCATGTAAGGGAATTACTTACTGTCTTGGGGTTTTCTGCTCATTTTACACTCCTTAAACCTAGTATTTTTTAGAGTATCTAGCTTAAAATAAGACACTAAAAGGTTACATGTTTGATTAAAGAGGTGATGCAGATTAGTAGTGGAAAATCAGATTTGAAGATTTGGAGGATGCATTAACCTTTAATGTCCTCAGATATTCTATTGCTGACTGTATGAAATTCACTCATGAAAATGACATCAAAACACATCATCTCACGCTATTATTAGTTACTTGATAGGAATTCAGTCCTGAATAAAAGCTAGCTAGAAATTGAAAAGAAAAAAAGAAGCCCAAAATCAATGCCTCACACTTCAGATTCAGGCACTGTAGACAAATCTTCAGGAGAAAACAAATAGTGAAACCATTGCTGAAATTTCAAGTGGGAGTGTCCTTGGCTCCCAGACAGCTGGTCTCCTTAGTGGTGGTCTCTCGGGTCTCTCAAGCCTGCTGAGCCCCCGGGAGACCAGCAGAGCCCCCAGGCTCCTGACCATGGGGCAGAGACAACCAGCTCTGCTGGGGCTGAGAAGGACAGAAGAGAGCAATGGGCTGCTGCCAGACATGGATCATGGACAGGTGTCCAGGGAGGCTGAAGGATTTTCATGATTCTCCTTCTGGGCATCGCTCAAGAATTTTTCAGCACTGAGTTAACTTGTTTGATTATTAGTATTAAGAAGTTCTTATTGCTATCACTGTTTCTTGATACTGAACATCAAATACATGTTGCAGGCTCCTACTTCTGGACATGTCAAAAGGCAAACCCCTGCTTTGCCAGCCATGGAGAATGGTAGTGATGCCCTGATGGACATAGCTTTCTCTACGTTAAAGGCAGCAACTATTAGTGATGCAAAATAAAAGGGAGATGACTACATTTCCCCTGCCTGGCTTTCTGAGGTGAGCAGGCACTAGTTTAACTGGCAGCTGTGCCAACCCTCCTTTTCCAACAGCCTCAGACTCTAGGCAGAGCTGAGGCACAGAACAGCCATCATCTGTGTCCACAGGTACAAACATAAACCCAGCCTGAGTACCAAGAAGTCATTACTGGATTTTTAGCTCTACTCCTTGCCCTTGCTGTGTCTGCAAGGGAAAGTAGGGTAGAAAGCCTGACAAGCATGTGTATGGGTTTGAACAGGAAAGCTAAAGGTATCCCTGGGGTTGCCAGTGTTGTAATTTATCACTTTTCCCTGCACAGCAGCAAATGCACTGATAAACCATTCACAGCTGGGCTGTGGATGCACCTGGAATGGGAGGCTTGCTCCTACTCTGGCAAATCCAAGCTATGCTTCAATTACACCCCAATTACATCTCTGCTTCACTACAAGAGATATACATCTAAGCTGTAAACACTTGGGCAGATTTGAGCCTGAAGCACTGACCTGATAGAGACCTCAGCTGGAGCTGGACTATGCCCAATGTCAGCTGGATATTTCTTTTTTGTTTATACCAGCTTTTTGTCTTGTTTGTTGCTTGTTTTCAGCTCAGATGACTTATTTCCACTTTATATCCTCTGGAGAAACATCCATTGACTGCAGTAACATCTTGCTTAAAGGAAGGCAGTGCTGAGGAGAAATTACAACTGCTGTGGGGACACAGTGTGTGTGTGCCCAGCTGCTGACTGCAGACAAAGTATTTTAGTGTAGGATTCTGTCTTTAAGACAGTAGAAATCTGTGATTATCAGAGCACCTGAGAGAGCTGGGTTCATTGTGTCTTACTAAGAGAAGGGGAAGGAATGTGGGAAGAGGCAATGAGCACAAGTTGCAGCAAGGGATATTCTGATTTGGTAGGAAGAAGCATTTTGCACCATGAGGGTTGCCAGACACTGCAACATGTTGCCCAGACACTTTGTGTGGATCTTCACTCACAACACTGTCAAAACTTGACTGGATAAGCCTCTCAGAAACTTGATCTAAGTTTTACCATTATGAACAGAGGGTTGGGCCTTCAGAGTCCTTCTCATTACAATTCAAGATACAAAAGATAAGAAGGTAAGATCACCTTCCAATAAATCTGTGCAGGCACAGATATACCTTGGGTGAGTGTACAAGAAAGCACTGAGGGAATTTTTATACAGGTAAATGCTTTTTTACCTGGCAGGTACAGTTTCTAAAGATGCCCTATCAGTGACATATTTGTCACAATGACCTCTGACTTGCAAAAGCCTTTTGCAATCAACTGCTGCAGGGAGCCGTGAGACATTCATCTGGGGATATATCACTGCTCAGAAAATATCTGTCTATTTTCCATCTTCTAGGTCTGAAGTTACTGCACATGCCTTGAATTACTGCATGCCTACCTGTGCACATCTCAGGGAAAACACAATGTAATTGGAGGCTAAACCTTCTGCTGGAAGATAAACTAGACCAAGTAACCATGCAATGGATTTGGGCATGGAAAATGTACAAGGATAACTGCAGCTCAGATCTGTGTGTGACAAGCATGTGGTTTGAGTCTGGGGATTTTTGAGATGTTTGGTGTCTGTGCCAAGATTCAGTGGAAAGTTTATTTTAAAACAAATTTCTTCTATATTTTATCTTTATATTTTACAACTTGGTAAGAGTTTTAGAGTGACAGAATTTTTAGGGAGACTTTTTAGGTGGTTTAATTTTTTAAAATAATTTTTATACCACTGTCAAGCTGCTACAGGTTGGGAGGTTATAAATGTGGCAGGCTAAATTGCTTGAAAAGTCATTTTTGCTCTCATAGAGTTGAACAGTTGACTGTGGCCGACATATGATATAAAGAATAATCAGCTTCATCCTCCTCTTTAAAACAGATATAAATCTTTTATTGGAAGAGGACTAAAAAAAGTGAAATAAAGCAGAGTTCTGGACATTTTCATACTGAATTCTAATGTTCATCTCAAAAATTTCCATTTGTTTCTCCCATTTGTGTGTTTCTTTTTTTGACAAAATGTCCAAATGTCAAACAGCAGGTAACTTGCTGTGATGTGACATCCCAAAGAAATCTCTAGTCAATGCACTGTTAAGACAGCTTAACTAGAAATTATGACTTTTAATCTTTTCAGGCTAAAGATAAAAACAAGCTAAAACCATTTGATTAATTTATTTAATCATTTCTCCGGGAGTGCAGGGAGGCTCAGCAGGGGTTTGCCACCAGAAGTAGGTGCAAGGTTAAGGAAGAAATATGTGGAGGGAATCCCAGAAAGCAGGGCAGGGAGGGGTCACATCTGAAATGATGGAGCTGGAAGGCAGAGTGGGGTGTCTGCCATAGGGTGCCAAAAGTCACCCTGCAGCTCCATTTGTGTATGGTAGACATTGTTAAACCTGCATATCTGTATTGGACTTACCCAGTTCTGCACTTGAGAAAACCACAAAGCAAGTTATCAGTGGCACGTAGTGCTCAACATGTAGTAAAACACTTATTCATATAGAATCACTACTATACAAAATCAGGTTTTCTTTCTTTTAACCATTTTTTATTACCTTCAGTGAGTGGAAAAAATATCATATGAGGTGAAAACATCCACCAGATTATGACTGCAGTCTCTCCTCTTCTCAAGTCTTGGGAAAAAATAAACTCAACAAAACAAATCAGAGAATTCAGGCAGAAGGGCTTTCTCATCAACCAAAGTAATTTCTCCTATAATGTGCTTATCATGTTATAGATTTTATGCTCCTGTCTCATCTTTGAAACAGGAGGAAAACAGGTGACAGATAGAATTTGCCTTAGGAACTTAGAAAGTTAATGAATTCAGAGAACCCCATGATTTTATGTGTTTGAATATTTTTAATTTTAAGTCAATTGCTGCTAGGAAATTTTTGGATTTAAGATTTTGCATTTTACTTTGACTAGATCCTGAAAAATAATCTTGAGACAGCACACTAACCTTGCATTGCAGTAATGGGCTTAAGGTGAGGCTGAGTAAGAAGATGAAAGATGTATATAACATAAGCTGTAAGCTCATATGGTCTAAGCCTCTAAAGGCTTATCAGTGGCAGAAATAACTTTGCAAACCCAGGAGGAGTATCTGCAGATGAATACATCAATACTGTGTACCAGATAGTGCACTGGGTAATTTGAAAGTCACAACTGTGTTCTGAAATCCTGTGCATTCTCAAGTTACACTTCATTAATATTTATATTGGGGTTTGGTAAGACCTGCAAATATTTAGTGTTTAATTAGGAAATATTTTAATTAAGGAAATGTGTTTTTAAGTGCTATTTTGAGTTCACCTGGCAAAGACTGGACGAAGGTTGATGTTTCTAATTATTCAGGCTGAATAAGCACACTGATTGGCAGAGAATTGCAGGAGAAGAGCGCTGTATAAAATTAACTGACTGCTCCTGGATACCCTGGTAGGTGAATGTCACTCAAAAATTACATCTGAAATCTTTTTCATGGTTAGAATTTGCATTTAATCCTTGTATCAATGTCTCAGTATTAACTATGCCAGAGTAAATTGTCTTTTTCATGGCATCAGCTAATCAGGGAAGGTTCATAATATGGCTTTGCAAGGTCAAATCTACCCAAACTGCTGTTTTTAAGAACAGCCTCAAATTCAGCAGTGTTGTTAAGAGCAACAGGTCAGCGACAGCCCTGACTGTCACAGCTGTCAAGATAAGGGCCATTACCCAAATTTCCTGTGTGGGGCAGTCCTCCAAATGCCTAAATTACTGGCATGGTCCTTTCTGTGACAACAAATAAGAGCAGCTGTAGAAAATCGGCTCATGGGAGATGACTCAGAATGGTAATGGCTTTGACCTTTGACACTGGAGAAATCTCAAAGGAAGAACACCCACGTGAATGGGTTCTTATGTGTCCAATTGTACGCTGTAGAACACGGATTTTCCCTTCCCCTCTACTCACTTCTCCCAGATGTGTTTCCCAGAGAAGTTGTAGATGCCCCATCCCTGGCAGTGTTAAAGGTCAGGTTTGATGGGGCACTGAGCAACCCGGTCTAGTGGGAAGTGCTTCTGCCTGTGGCAAGGGGGTTGGAGCCAGATAATCCCTTCCAAATCCAACCATTCTATGATTCTATGATTCTGTGCAAATAGCCAAGTCTACAAGTCAGATACAGAAATATACAAAAATAGTGGATTCCTATTTAATTTTCCAATCCCTGGTTAAAGTAATGGAGATTAGGGCATATATATACTGTGGGTCTTGTCTGTATCTTCTCAGATGTATTAAAAGAGCATTTAAAAAGGCAAATGTACTTATTTCTTCTAGTTAATTCCCTTGGTAATGATGTACCCAAAATTACATTTACTGGGTTCTATTGGAAAACTTATCTTATCCCTTTCTTCATTTTTAGCCACAACAGAAAACCCATAAAGAATGGTAATATCTGCAATTTTCCAAGGAGGCTAAACCAGAAATTATTAAGAACTTGCAAGATACCTACTAACTGCAAACCAGCATATTGTTTTTGCATTATATCCTACAGCTCCCATTTGAACTGTGCTAGACTATCCACTCAGCTGAACAAGTTGAGAATGAGAACATAAATCTCACAGATTTCTGTGGAGCATGAACTTTACCGCCAAGAAATGAAGGTTAGGTGCGTGCCACGGAATATAATACTTCCACAGGTAGGAGTAGCTGTTTCAATAAGTTCACCTCACAGGGTAAGAAGAGGTTTGCTACTGATCCTTTTTTGAGGTAAATGTAGAATAGGAGAGTACTTAAATGGACAATAGGGAAAAAGCAATTGTGATATAATAATGTTGATGATGTTGATAATAATAATAATAATAATAATAATAATAATAATATAACTTAACAGAGATTATCATGTCCCTAAAATAATGGGTTAAATGACATATGTTTGCTTGGAGGTCTTCCCAGCCGCTTTACTTATAAGAGTCAAATAAAAAAGAATAGTATCCCAAAGTGTAGTGTGAATAAGGGTACAAGAATGTGTCAGTGTTAGGGGGCATTGTGTTACTAACATGAGCCAGACAATGGATGTCAGATAGGAGGCATGGCAGGAACAATGTCTTGGAAACAGTAGGTGTTGTCAGTGACGCTGCTGTCATCTATGTTCTTGCAGTGAGGTACTCATCCTTTAAAAACTGGGTTCCTCACTCTGTGTTTAAAGGTAAGGCAAGGAAGCTTCCAAAAAAGTAGCTACTGAATTCTCATGAGCTCAGAAAGTTCAGCCAAATGTTTACTGAGTAACATCACCTGCAATACAAAAAAGAAAGCTTGTGAACTACAGCTGGAAGGTAGTCAGGACCCACAACATGCACTAGACTGAGAGCTACAAATTTCCTTGTTTTTCGTGAGGTTGTGATTGATCATCAGTCCGCCAGACAGTGAAGGGAATGAGCAATCTCAGGCAGGAGAATAAAAATAGTCTTGTTGACCAGGCCCATCCTATTCAGTACCCTGGATGAGTAGATTTTGAAACTTTTTTCCATTATTGGATCTTAAAACATCATTTCATAGAGGTGTGAAATCCCACTCAGAAGGTACGAGCACATTGGCTAACTTTTTTCTAATTTTTTTTTTTTTTTGGGAAACTCAGACCACAGCAAGGCACGTGAGGACAAAGAAATTCTTATCAGCCTGCTCCATGTCATAGCCAAGGCAGCACAATCTGACCTCCCTGATACAGAGGGAAGTAATGAGAGTGCCCCCCTTTCTCGAGAAAAATGTGGGACAAGATGCTTTCTCGGTTTCAAAAAAAAAAAAAAAAAAAAGCAGCAGGGACTTTCCTTCCCACTGAGCAGTGAGATGGCAGATTTTATTTGGAAATCCTTTCTCAGCTGCACAGCAAGTCGCCCACAGCCCTGTGACTTGCTTGTGCTGCAGCTGAGGTGCTACTACTCATCAGCAAGGCATTACTTTGCAAGTCAAATCCCATCATAAGCTTTGACACCATACTGCATATGTAGTAAGAAGCAAATAACTATATTACTATATTATTATATTACTATATTACAAATAAATATATAACCATCTAAATATCTTATGAAGAACCAGATGTACACATAGCACAAAGGAGTCCAGTCTGCATTTGGGGTGTGATACTAACACACAATTTCTTTCTACTTCACCTCTAATTGCATAATCTGCTGCATGTCATTTTGCATGATGTTACAATAATGCAAGAACTTTTCATTCTGCTAAACCATCCCCTTGCAGGGAGCAACTCTCTAGACTTTAAACAGAGCAGGTTTGGTCTATCAGGTAGGCAGATAACAAAACACAAACCACAAGTAGAAGAAAAACCTCTTATCTTATTTAAAACTGAGCCAGACAAATAGTCTCACAGATGTTTGCCAAAATCTTGACTGATGCTTATAGCCCTGAATTCACTGGTACAATGCGAGGGTGGCTGGACGACATCTCATTTTCTTAACATAATGTCACATTACTCTACTGTATGATCTGTTGTTAAAATAAGACTTTATTATGTTAGTTGGATTTTTTTTAATAATGTTGGAGTTGCAGATGCTACTGGTATATTAAAACACCATAGGGTCACGAAAACCACTGACACAAATAAACATAGACACCTATGAAGCACCCTCAAAGTTGGTACAAAACAATATGATCACAGCTAGTGTCTTTACATGTGCAGCGTTTTGGACAACTAACCAGGTAATGCTATATAACAGCATGGCTGTGTGCGTCGTCAAGAGGAAAAGTTGACTTATCCTAATTAGCACTGCAGAGGAAAAATAGAAAGCAGAACCAGCATTTTTAAAGGAATTGGCAGGCTTCTGGTGTGTACTCAACACTGTGCAAACTCTGACTTAAAAATCTTGTTATAAAAGTTTCCTATTTATAGTGGGAAATTAGGATTTATAGTTTATTTATAATTATAATTTATTATTCATAATGTCAAATATTTAAAAAAACAGAGCGGTTCTGAACTCCTAATTTTTTTAGCCATTAGATTGGGAAGTTTTTCTTGTACATAGTATTGATTGATGTTGTTTGCCTACTTGATTATTAACTCCTGAAATCAATTTGGAGCTAACTTACTGCAAACTGGTTCTGAAAGTAGATCAAAGAAGGATTTCAGAATGCCTTTATTCTATTTTCTGTCATGTTTGTGCAGTAATCTGAATAAAGAGGATTTCAGAAGATGAGAGTAATTTAAAATGAATCATTGGTAAGGTACTACATAGCGTTCACATCTGATAGATCGAAATAAGCTGATTTTGTGTCTCCTATGGACTCTGAGGAAAATATATGTTTCCATCATAGTTTCTTCAGGAAACAGTAAAATAGAGACCACATTTCACAGTAAGAAAGTGTGATGCATCTCATTTGGGGGATTTTTTTCTGCTTCTGAAGAGTGGGAGTTAAAAAAAGTAGTGATAATTGCAAATAAAGCTGCAGTAGGTACTACTAATGGCATTACAAAATCTGAGAAATGTAAGGGTTTTCCAGACAGAAGTGCCTGTAGAATAATGTACTGGCTGTACTTGTGCAGATTCTTTTCCTAACGCAGTGCTCTCGCTGACCTTGTAACTTCATTATGCACTGACACACTTAATGAATGTACCTATTGCACACAGAAACCACCACCTGGATGCTGAGCCCCATGGAATTGGTTTCAAAACCTATCTCTGAGTGGTTTGAATAATCTTGAAAGAAAGTGGGGGCTCGTGCCCTGGTGTGCTTAAAAGGAGGCCAGCTGTCAATCTAAACCTTGAGATATGGGCTGTTACAAGCCAGGAGTTCGGTGGAGGGTGATAAACCTGTGTTTGCATTTCAGATGACACTTCTTTATAAAAGGAACACCTATAAATAGTTTATGTAGGGTTAATTAGTGTTACCAGTGTGCTATAGACATAAATAGATAGATACATGCATCCCAACAGAAGGCAGTAAGTGGGGATGAGCTATTGTTTTAGACAGCCTGTTCACCTATGGTCTTGCTCCAGCTGGCTACAGCAATTTATTAAAATGTCTATTAATAATGTAGATAGATGTAAGCTAAATTTATATATTCCAGGTGACTGCAGCATTCCCTACAGAGATTTGGCTCTATGTTTGGACCACTTCAATGTGAGCTGGGAGTAAAAGTCACCTGACAGAGATGCCAGGGCTGCTGCTGCTAAAGCAGAGGTGTCCTACTGAAGAAATAAACTGGAAGAGCCCAGCAGCATGAACAGAAGTGTCTTTCAGTGCCCTTATCTGCAGCAAGGCTGTGGAGGAGCACTGGCTTCTGGTCTTCAGCTAAAATATGGTGCAGTATTTTAGCTAATAAAAATTTGTGGGCAATTCAAGGAGCTATGACTGCAGGGACTTCAGTCAGTCCCTGCATCACTATGGCACAGACGTGTTCTTCCTCTCTCTAACCCAAGGGGAGCTGCAGTGTGATATAACAGGAGTGAGGGTGCATACACTCACCACAAAATAGTTTCTGGGTATCTGCTCCTTTGTGGATAAGAGACATGGATGTGAGCTCACCAAGGGTAAGGATGAAACTACATCCAGTTTTTCTAATATATGCAAAGATGCCTAACCTCACAGACCACTTGTAAAAGGCAAGCAGAACGGAGCCTTAGTTTCCATTTGCTTTGGGAGACATTTTGAGTCAGGGCTTGCTGTCCTCACGTCCGTAACTCCACCTAGACATGACTGGGCTTTCAAAGTATTTTCAACCACATCTTAAAGATGAGCAAGATACAGCCCTTCCTGACTACTGGACTGCTCTGGCTCTTCACCCTGCATGACCCAGATATGAGGTCAGCAGTTAGTGCTGCTTCATGTGAAATCACCTCCCTAGATTAAACCCAGCTTTCTTGGTCTCAAGGTGTACTTATTTCCTACATGTTACAGGTAGGCCTGCTAGCTAGAGGGAAAGTGTATGTGTGTATGGGTTAGACTGGGAAGGGAAATACAGAGGAAAGCAGGCTGTGCTAGCCTGGATCACCATCACTCTCCCAGAACACAACAGCTTCTGATTCTTTGGCTTTTCAGTAAAGTTGAGGTAAACGTGTTTTGAAACCTTGTTTCCAACTGACCAGGAGTAACTGGAAAAGTACAGTTTTAAATGAATAAGACAATTTTACAAAAGCAACAGGTTTTTTTCTGAATATTGCTAAAAGTGGTCCTGTGGTGTCTACCTACATAATTAACCTCTTGCCCACTTCAGTTTTGCTTTTGTAAGCCTGCATCTGCTGCTGATACACAGGGATAGGACTAATTCCTTTAAAAATGTCATGTTAATTAGAATTGGCCATTGACCTTTCGTTTTCACATAGATTGTGGCTTGAAGGAATCTTTTTCATTTATTACATTATAATTCTTCTGCTTTGTTATGCCTATGTTATTCCTTTCAACACACTATCTCAAAAGTTGTCTCCTTTCTATGGACATACTTTGGTTCCCTGCTCTAAGGAGGGCTCCAATCAATCTTTCATTCTTTTTTGAGGATTACAGAGAGGATAAATATAAGATTTTTCTGAGTCTGTGTTTTCCGTGTGCTAGTCTGTTAGAGGCAAGTGTAAAGAGTACAAATCCAAATCACAAATGTACCTGGCATCATCCCACTCCCTGACTTGTCTTCTGCGAGTCTCCCTCTCCTTCTCCTATCACTGGGACATCTCTATGGCTTAGTGAATGGATTTCTTCTTGGAAAAAACTTAAAGCTCCATCTGCAGTATACGTTTGGATTTACAATGGAAATTTACAGTAGGAATTATAGAAGGACCCCCAATGGCAGTGGAAAGATGGACAGGCTGGGGGAAAGGTGACTTTTTTTTGTTGTTGCTATTTCTTTGCTTCAAAAATAAAAATGACGTGAAAATATTTCAAAATGAGAATCAACAGGCAACTTAGCACTCAGCACATTGTTTGAAAACTATGTGTCAGAGCACAACAAATAAAAGGGCAGACACTATTCAGAGAAACAAGTAAGTTGCTAGGGAATATCTCTGTAAAGTATAATTGTAGTTCACAAACCAAGAGAGACTGCTGCTTTAATAAAGCAGCAGGAACTTTTGTCTTTATAATTATACTATAAACTGACAACTGTTACAGGGAAAGTCTGGTTTTGGTGAGAAACAGTGAAGGAGAAAAATGTATTTTGAAGAATCAACCAACCAAAATTCAAGATACAAATTCTAGGATCCAGATTTTCATCTCACCATCAAGAATGAGAGTCAGGAATAAGAACAGTGGTTTAACTAATGCATCCTGGTGACACTGAAGAGTTACTGCAGATTTTTATGCTGACACTACTCAGATCACAAACTGAGCTCTCATGTTAAAATCTTCAGATTGAGGAGAGGCTCTCATCACGATCACAGCAAGTGTCCTTCCCAGCCACACTGTGTTAATTAAAGACGAGAGCTCTTGTGATAAAATTTTCAAATAAGTTGTGTTGAATTGATCACAGACAACACAGAGCTTGGTCTCTAGTGAAGCAATGCCTGTTTAGTTTTCCAGTGTATGCGATCACCCTGTAAGTACAGCAATTTTGTGTGTTCAAAGAACAATAAATAACCTGCATCCAATTGATGGCTAGGCAAACCTTAATTACTTTGCGATTATCTAAACTCTAACTATCCTTAAGAGACCTTAAAGGTTTCTCTGGGCAGACTGAATACTCAGCAATAGAGCCAGAACAGGCAATGCAGAGGAAATCATACAGGAAAACCTATACTTTATAGGACATAATTAATATTTCAAGATTCCCTCTGTATTTAAAATTTTGCTAAGAACTCTCTTGCAGGTAAGGACCCATTCTACACATGTTCATTGCTATTCCAATTCTTGTTGTTGTTTAATTTTTAATGGCTAACAAAACAATTTGGCAATCTTCTCTGTATTACTCGTGTAAACCTTAAGAAATTCCAGATTTATTCCAGCTCACATAAGCATAAACCTACGAAGCTCAACCCTTAGTATCTGAAAATTTATTGGAAGTAATTCAGTTGGTGTTAAATGATATTATTTAATGGAAATGATGAATTCGGGAATATACCCACATATACATGATTTTCATAAACATTTGGATTGTGAGACCTTACATTTACATATTTCCTTGTATTAATACTTTGTATCAAATATATTTACTTGTTCAATCTTTTATTGTATTTAAATCTCAGTGTGTATTATGGAAATGCTTATTAAAAACAGAGGTATGAATTTCACCCTCAATAGAAAAAGTGATTTAAGGTGTCTCCTGTTTTGACTCTAGTAAGTTAAATTAGGGACTGAATAAAATTTGCTGAGGCATCTAGATGACTTAGAAATTTACACCTCAGTTAAAAAAAAATTATTTAGACCTTTGGCATGCATCTTGTGACATTCATGTAGGGACTTTGAGATTTTACCTTATATCATTCTGACTAAGATTCTGCTGACAGATCTGTGTGGTATTTATAGTCTAGTGAAACAGGTGTGTAGCTTATGATTGAAAATAGTAGCAAAAACACTGAAGAGCTGAAGAGAGACAAAGACAAAAGTCAGATATGCACCATCCCTGTGAAACAAGACTGTTGTTTCCTGGCCAGCTGAAATGTGAAGAGTGGAGTATTCAGAAAGAGGAAAATCAAAGAAGAAAGTTTTCCATGCACGAGATTTTCTCTCCCAAAATGGTTTGTGCAGTGGAATAGCAGAAGATTCAGTGTGTTAGCCCAGCAGCACCACCTTGTGTATGTGTGCTCGCTTTATTCCGTGTATTACCTTTCAGGACCTAGCAATGTTTAAAAGTTTTAGTGTACACCCTGCTGTAGTAGCATATTATATCTTGAATATAAAAAGTTAAGCATAGGTCATTCCTAGAGGAACTAACATGCTTCTTATAGCCAGTAACCTTGACGTGCCCACAGTATTGACGTGCACTTTTCATTCCATCTCCAGGACTGTATTAGTAATATTTTCAATAGTATCAGCATCTCTACAGAGTTCTGTTATATACTTACAATGAAAATCAAAACTACTTTTGTTCAGAGTCTGTTGTCATAATAAAGTAAGTTTTGTCTACGTTCATGAACCACTGTATGAAAGTTCTTCCAAATTTCAGTACGGCTGGAGCAATTTACTCCATGAGTACAGAATTGGGTATCCATGAAGGCTAGAGGTGTTTCTAGATCAAGAAGTAGAACTGTGCTCCTTCCTCTGTTTTCAGTACTCTTCTAGTCCACCTTACAATGTCTACCTTTCGAGTGGTGATAAAGGTGCCATCTGCAGAGTAAGGACATCCATTAAAACCCTGTAAAAACCCTGTTTTCAAAAATAAGTCATCTGAAAATAGAAGGGCCTAAAAGGGACAAGATAGAGAACACAAAGTGTGATCCTAACTCTCACACATTCAAACAGAAAAACAACTCTGTTCCTACTGTAATGTGAAATATGCCTGGTTTATATGTGTTCAGTTTGCATTCCCACCTCAAGAGTATTCCAAGATCAGGGTTTTGGCTTGACAAGGATATCCCTGAGTCATCTGCAGAAGGCAAGAGATATAACATATTCCTGAGCTTGCATCCAGGTAAATTCTGTAGGGTTTATAGCTTACTCTGTAAAAGCCCTTACTTGCTTTGAAGGATAGAGTAACAAAGATGCTTAACATAAGTTGTCTAAATTATTTTGCCGAATATAAATATATACATTGTAAATGTTACACCACTTCACTTTATCACCCGGAACTAGTAGTCCTGAACATGCCCTGCATGCTGCCTTTGTTGCTAGGGGTAGAGGTAACTCTGGAAAAAACACTGCTTAAACTGTACTGTGAATCATGGAAGTATAAAGACATGAAAGTAAGCCCTGCTTCTTACATATTCTTCTCTGTAGGAAAATTATTTTGGGCAATATAACTAGAAGGATGCACATGTAAAAGATGCCAAATTTTTGACAGTGCTGCCTGCTGCTTAATCAGTATGTGCTGTTGGGTAACACCCTTTCTTCTTCACACTCAGACTAGAAACAGATAATATGTCCCTGCTTGACTGTTTCATTCAGACACTCTACATAAACAAAACTGGATATTTCTTTGCTGATTTCACAAGGTACCTCTTGAGAACCTCACAGTTCTCAAAGGAATTACGTTACACAAAACCTAGTTTGTGGCAGTAAATCCCATTCCTGCTTTGCATATGTGGAAACAGAGATCCAGAGAACCATCCCAGCACCCAGAGCAGAAGGAAGGTTGTATGGCTCCCAGCACTACTGGGCAGTAATTCCTAATTGATTTCTATGCTAGGAAGTTTTGAGCCAAAGGTCTTTACTGTTTCATGAAATATTTACAAGGTGTATTCAAAGGTTTTATGGAGGGCTAGTGTTAAACCCATGCTGAGAATGAGGCTGGTAAGTGGCTGTGTCAGGTTGTACTCTCAACCATGCTGTGACTGCAGCTCAGTTGAACACATCAGAGTTAGCTTAAGCTCGTGTCCTGGATGGTGGTAGCTAGGAAGCTGCAGTGATTTGGGAAATAGGAAGCACATCCTGAGCAAACATTTGGGAAGTTAGACCATGCTGGTGTCTATAGAGCAGCACGGATGGTTTTAGCCAACTATATCTAGCTGATCATCAGCTCTGGCTGCAAACCTTGTAGTCACAGACCTGACTGCTGAACAGACATATCTTAGTCAACACAGTTTAGCTTTCACCCAGTTAAAGTGGCAGTTTACTACAGACTCTTTTGTCAGCAAACTCAAGGCAATTAAATCTAGAAACTTTTTCAAACTAATCAATTTTGCCCTTCTGTTATTCAATAAACTCTATTAATGTTATCATGGCACAGAAAATACAACCACTTAATATTAAAGCAAGTGAGGAAATTAAATCTACATGATTCACTGGAGAGGTGGACAATTGTGTCTGAAAACAAATATTAGCTCTTTCTGGTGAGAGGCAGGTGGTTGTTACCAGGAATTTACAAAAGATGTCTCCTTTCATGTCAGTATAGCTTCCATTTTTTATTTTCTGAGCTGCATTGTTGGCTAGAGCTGAAAATGAGCAGTTGTCAGCGACAGATTTAAATTACTATTCTTTCTGTATTGACATTGAAGACTTTTGACATGATGGATTAAATCATCAGTGCTGTTCCTCTGATCAAAAATAAACTCAACTGCAAGAAAGCCTGTGTATCTTTGTTTCTGTGTTACCCACTCAAGGCCCAACTCACACTGTTTACTCATGTCTATTTAAACACTGAAAATCACACCCTTCTTAGCTGAAGGCATGTCTGCCTTCCTGCAGTCTGCACCACACTTTATATGAGGAAACTGAGCATCCATATAATTAAAAGTTATTCAGAGTCAGCTACAGAAGACAGAAGAGCACTCTGAAGCTCCTGGGAGGCAGATGTGCTTCCACAATTGCTATGCATAGCAAGAAGCCTGTCCAGCAAGCACTGCTGCATTCCTTGTTTGCTTTCTGTGTTGCTTGGCTGTGGGAGCACAAACCACTACCTCACTGCTTGGCTTGGCTCAGACAAGCTGTGAGATTAGAAGTCCTCTGGTCCACTGGTGTATCCCAGGATGCACAAGGAAACTCAGAAGTACCCACTCCTGTGACATTTTCTCACTAGTTTTCAGGTTCCACTTAACTGGTTTACAACAGAAAACATATAAAGCTGTCACAAATATTGAGGATTGGCATTGCTGAGTCAAGGAGTGTATAAATGGCATGTTCTTGAACCCAATAACTCCACTGAATTATGATGCACTTGACCAAAATGGGTGTGTGACCCTTATTTCATTGATCTCCTTCTTTCAGGTAGCATTGCTAGCTACAGAATCATTTCATTCTGCAACAATTGTAGGTATAAGTAAACTTTGAAACTGTTTCCAAATGTACGAACCTCCAGAAGGTAGGATCTAATTAGCCTTTATGAAGGCGAAATCACTCCTGACCAACCTGATAGCCTTCTGTGACAACCTGACTAGCCTGATAGACAAGAGGAGAGCAGTGAATGCTGTTTATCTTTAATTTAACAAGGCTTTCAGCACTGTTTGCCACACCATTCTCATGTACAAATTAATGAAGTGCAGACTAGATACGCAGGTAAGTGAGGTGGACTGAAACTGGCTGAACTGCTGGGCTTGGAGGTTTGTGTTTAGCAGCACAAAGCCCAAGCAATGACCAGTCACTGTTGGTGCCTCCCAGGGGTCAAATCAGCACAAATACTGTTTAATAACTTCGTTAATGTCCTGGATGAAGCGACAGAGTGCATCTCACAAAGTTTGCAGATGATGCAAAACTGGGAGGAGTCATCATTGCACCAGATAGTTTTGCTGCTATTGAACCTTGACAGTCTGGAAAGTTATCCAGAGAGGAATCTCATGAAGTTCAATAAAGGCAAATGTCAAGAAATATCCCAGGCACCAGTACATGCTGGGGGCTGCTCAACTGCAGTGCAGCTTTCCAGAAAAAGGCTCTAGGGTCCTGGGGGAGATCATGGTTGACCATGACCCAGCAATGCAAAAATTTCACTGTAGAGAGCTACACATCCCAGGAATCTTCCTGGGCTCTGCTCAGTTTGCCAGAAGAGAGGTAGTCCACTGTGTGAAACATACCATGTCTAGTGAAATACATCTTAGAGTACTCATTTGGATCATTTTCTTGAAGTGTTCTCTAGCAAAACTTAGGGATGAGTGAATAATTATCTAATATGAAGTCATAGCTTTCTAAAAACAAAAACAAATGCACAGCTGCAGTTTTGCCAAGGGACTTTCTTCCTTCACTGCTAATATATCTTCTGTGGATTAATTTCATCAATTATTTTGTGCATAAGGGAAAATCCTTGGTTCCTTCCAAAACACCCCTTTTTATATGAGACACTGTGACACATGTATAGGCCATGTCTTAAATTTTTCCAGTTCCCAAATTTCTGCTCCTTCTCCTCCACAACTTTTCTATGGCAAATTAGGAATAAGCATCCTGTGACCTTTCAGGAAAAAAAAAAAAAAAAGATACTGGATAGTCTCTTACAGAAGTGCAATAAACTTGGAAATACACTCTCCCAGCAACCTCAACAAGTAGCTCCAAATCGTGCTTATACAGATGGGCTCCACATCCACTTCACATCTGCAGCAAGTCAGACCTGAGTTAAATAAATGCTCACAGTGAGGGAACACACTCCTAGAGGCACAGCTGTGATTTGTCTTGTTTCTGCAGATTGTGCAAGACAACTGTGTTAGTTGTACTCTGTAGTGGATGGAGGAAGGGTAAGCCTGGAGGAAGATTAGAAACAGATATGAGTTGCCATCAGGATGCTTTACCTGCCCACAGTCCTTTGTTTTTCACTGAATGGAGGCCAGAAACAAAACACAAGGTACTAGCGGCTAAATTAGTGGTCCTGGTGGCCAACTGCACCCCACAAGGCACAGATGAGTATGCCTTAGGTAGAGCAAAGCAAAAGGCCATACTGAACAGAGGGTCCATAGATGATTGATCCTTTCTGTGTAACTCAGCCTCCTTGGACAAAGAGTAGCACTGCTATTAAAAGAGGTTGACAATGAAACCTAGGAGCTATAAACCACAGTGGGTAAGACAATTTGGAGTGGACTTTAGGACAACTAAAATATGTCATGAGCATTGAGTCTAAGCTCTTGTTTTAGTCAGTTCAAATATAGTTCTGCAGAGCTGACTGGGCAGTAGGCCACTGCCCCCTGAGCTCCTTGCTGCCTCTCCAGAAAGACGTGGGTCTCCATTACTAACATATCACTATTCCTGTGATACCCTGAAACATTTTTGGTGGCTTTGGATATCTATGATTGGGTAGCTGTATTGCTTCCTGGGTGCAGAATGTGAGAGGAGTCAAGAGACAAACAAGACCTGGTGCCATGAGAGATGTCCTCAGGGTCTGGGACACCTGCATAGGCTGGTAGATTTGTCACAGGACCTGGGAAGACCCATTCCTCCCTAGAACGGCAGGTGCAGCTCAGCTGGGGTACTCTAGGGCATCTCAAATGCATATGTAGATCTTTGGATCCTACTGCCAGCATTATTCTCAGAGAGAGAAAGTGATATTGGCAAGTGTGCAGTTGGTTACACAATTAAATTTATCTTTCTTTTTTTCTACTGCAAACCTTCTTCAGCTGGTGGTATCTCTACAGGTAATATTTGCATGAATATTTGTCATCCTCCAGGGCATCTTCAAAACCTTTGCTTTGGCTCTTACATCACTTGCTTTCGGGTAGTTTTTCTACTCCCCACCAGCTGGCTGGAGACCTTCTGGGAAAAAGAAGAGGGAACAGAGAACAGGGAAATATTGTGTGTTTATGGTATAAATTGCTATGAACTGCAACACACACTTTGGAACTGCAGAAAGGCCTGCTCTTTGCTCATGAATACCTTATGACTGAGCACATGGATAAAGAGTGTCACTGTGCTACCAGCCACTCATATGGAAAACAAGACTTAGCATAGAAAGAAAAATAATTTAAAAATAATTATAAGAGGCAGGTGTGGGGGGAGAGCATGGATGCAGAGCCTTCCTCTGATAAGCAGAGTGCTTTTCTACAGCCTCCCCTGCCACACTGTGGTTCAATGAAGGCATTCTCCTCAAAGTGTTGGAGATTTGTTTGTTTCTTTTTCTGTCAGTTGCACATATGTGGAGAAGATGCAGCAAATGTGGTGTTGTTTTGTGGAGCAAGTAGAAAATCCAATAAATAAACATCTCAAAGCCCAAACTATGAATGTAGAAATCAATGACCTCAAATTTTACCTCTTCCCTTCTAACCATCTCTGTTTCATCTGCAATTTATGATTTGCTATGTTTCATTTTCACTTCCATGCTTTCTTTGGCTAACCTAATGAAATGAGAGTATCAGGTGCCTTCTAGTTTACTTTAGCAGTAGCTAAGGCAGCATTTTAAGGAAAAAGACCCTAAATTTAGTCAAAACTGCTATAATGATATTTTAATCTAGGAAACTGTCATCTGTGGTAATTTATTATGTGCTTTGACACCATAATTTGGTTTGCATCACCAAATGAAAAATGTTATGTAGTACTTTTCCTTCTTTGATTTTTTTCAAATTAAATCTAGCTTTTAATTTAGATTTATTTTGTGTTGATTATTTAATTTGGAAGATGGACACCAATTTTAGTACTACAACTCTAATTACGCTAAATGCCATTGCAGCCTCTACATATCAGAAACTTGGTTTACAGAAAATACTTCAGGGTTTTACATCTGCTGTGCAGATGGGTGGCACACTCCACGTCTGTGCAAGAATTACTGACACCCATAAGACTCCACATAGTGCAAAAGATGTGCACTCCCAGCACTGCTTGGAAAACCAGTGGCAGACACAGTGGCTCTTTGGCATGCAAAGAGTAAGATTTTGTTTGTTTCTTCTTCTCTTTGCATACTTCATGGTTTGTGGTGTTTCAAACCTTTCATATGAGCTGTACTCAAATCCTTAGGGAAAAAACTCATTCACAACTCAAATAAAGGGATTTTTCTTTGGGGACTGTGCTCATGAACTGAGGGGAAAAAATGCACTGATATTTAACCTCTGGAGCCACTCAGTGTTATTGTTGACCTTATCTCTTGCAGATTTGTGCTGTGCAAAACCTTACTGACTACTTTTGTTCTTTGTTGGCAAAAAAAAACCTGCTGCAGAGGTTTTTTACTTCCCTGTCATTTGTCATCTCCCACCTCCTTTCCACCCTCTGAAATCCATCCTTTCCCTATCTGTCCAAACCAGTAACATGCCTATTCATCTCCTTTCTCAAGGGCACTAGATTTTCAAATCAGCCTTTTCCTGTCTTCCTCTAGACCTGGGCAAAAATGAATAGCTTAATTTAATGGGGAAAAAAAAATCTGCATTGATTTAATTCCACATTTGAATGAATAAAATATGTACAGCTGAAAAAAAACCACAGAAGTGGCGTGTTAGGCAGGCAGCAGCCCTGCCAGCATCATACCCACCTTCTTAGGAAAAGCCTGTACCTGCTTGGCAGCATCAGATGCTCATCCCATAGCAACAGAGTTGTTGATTCGCTGGAAACTGTCTGGAGTGAAGGTTTTTGTATGTCGTTACAATTCTCTGTCTTCTATTCTGCTAGTCTTTCCAAACTGGATAGAAAAGCCTGAGGAGATTGGTCTTTGTGCCTTAAGTTAGATGGGATGAATATAAGCCACATGTTGGACAGATGGTTTGGGAAAGAGGCCAGTCTGTTGTGTATTTGAGCAGAGCCTAACAACTTATTTAAGTCCTGTGCAAGACTGGAGGGAGATTTGCAAATGCTGTGTTAGCACAGATGACAGGAATACACACAAAAGCTGACATAAACATACCACATTTAGGTTTTGAGATCTCTTCTGGAGTAAGTACAGCACAGTATCTAAGAAGGAATATTCATCTGTGACAATTTCAAAATGTTTTACACAACTGAAATGTGAGATGATCATCCTAACGTCTCATTACATGCTCTTCTTTCCACACCCATGAGCATATTAAGCACCTCACATATGTCTAAATTACACTACCTTGAATAGATTTGTGATTTATGTGTAATGTGATGTATACACACAAACAACGTAATCTTTCCTTTCAATACGAGTTTTTGAAACAGGTGGCTTATACTGGAAGTTCAAACTTGCTTTTAGTATACTGATCTGCCAAGCACTTCTGCTAACAGAAGATGAGCTGATGATTTCACATTTATCAGGTACATTCTCTTCAGGAGTTCTCGGCAAATGCAGATGCTTTTCCTAAGAAAAAGTATAACAACTAATTGGATGTCTATAAAAAGTCTTGGAAGGGAGCTGAAACCACAGTGACATAAACCCTGACTGTAAGTAATTAATTGCAAAACAGCATGACAAGTCTCCTGTCCAAGACTGCTTGCCAGTAAGATCTGAAACAAGGGAGAACTTCATCTAATTTTTCCTGGTACTGTAAATCAGTGATTCCTTTGCTCAAGACTAGAGTACACTTTTATTTCCACCCAAAGTTAGAGTTAAAATGCTATAATGAGGCTGTTGGAAAGAGTCCTACTGACTTCAATGGATTTGGGGTCAAGTCTCTTGACCCCAGACCAACAAAGCATTTCTAGGAGACTTTTCACATGTTCAGATACATATTGTACTTTAAAAGATTTATTAGATTTAGGTTTCCAAAAGCTATTCTATAATTCAGACTTATTTATGTTATGTTACTGCCTCAGAGTTCCTGTAAAGATACAGGTTTGACTGATCAAGACTCTATGTATACAGAACAAAAAGTCCTCACTGAACTGAAATCAAAGGCCAAGAATGTATTCCACCAAATGACCCCACTGACAATTAAATTCTTCACTTTGTAACATTTTATTCTGCCCAAGCACCTAAAAGAGATTGTTTCAGTCCATGTGCAAGAGAAGACACCCTTGGATTTTGGAACGCTAGACAACATCTGTAACCCTGCAACAATTCTTCCATATGGTCATATACCATCGAGTGAACTCACTAAGATGGCTTGCTGTCCACGGTGGGATAGTGATGGATTTCATTAAAAGTCAACCAAAGAAAATGTAACATTTATGTGTTTATGTTCACAAAATTTAAGATTTATATGTGTATGTTGATAATCCACAAAAAGGAACAAAACAGAAGAGGTCATAGACCCTAAGTCTCCCTGGAATTTGATTAGCCCAAGCTCCTGGTAATTTGAGCTTGGTTTCATTTCTTTTCCCCAGTAGTTCCATGACATCGGACAACATAGAAAATGGGGGCAGAGCATAAAGATATCTCTGCACTACTCAAGAAGTAAAATTACTTAAGTAGCAGAAGCTCAAAACTAAGAAACTCAGCCTTGCATTCAGCCATGACCTGGAGAGTTGAAATCACCTCAAACCCATAAGCATGGAAAGATATATTAGGTGAGATACATCACTCAGTGCATTCACAGAGTGCTTGGTAATATATCAAATATGATATGATAGCACACATTCAGATCACTCCCACTCTTACCATACTGACAATAAGGCAGCAGTAGCTTCCTAAATCATTTTTCACTGATCATTTTACACATATCTGTGCTTCCAAATAGTCTTAGGGCAAAACCAAAGGGGCGAGACTCTACAAAAGGATGTTCTTTAGCCAAGAATTAAGATATTCACTCTCATATCGATATAAAGTGTTCCTGACCAGCTTCTCCTTCAGAGGTTTGCACATACGCTGTGACCCACCCATCTGACTTTGCTAACCCAGCAGTGAGGCATTTATCAGCCCATTCGATTCATCATTGCCCGATTCTCCTCTTCCAGTGGATTTCAAGCATTTTATATGAAATTGTTCTTAGATCACAGAATGTAAATTGCCTTCCCATTTCTTTTCTTCTCTAGGTGTCCTTTATACTAATCCCACACTTCAATCAATGTGAGGTTTTTTTGAAGAAGGTGCAGGTCACAGAGAGCTTTCTCCAGCAGAAGTCCAGACTACAAGAAGACATGGAAGGCTTGACTGTAGTGAGGTGTGTGCTACTGAGAGACATTGCACCGGACATACAAGAGCATACTCTAACAATCTGTCCTTGGCTCAATAAAATAAAATGCAGTAACTTAGGCTGGAAGAATTCAGAGATTCATCATGCTTAGACTGTGATGTATCCCAATGCTTAAGGCATGTGAGAAATCACTTTAAAATCCTTCTGGCAGGAGAGCAATTCTACCTGTGCTGTGCAGAAGTGTTGGTAAAAATTTCTGCTGCATTATGAAACAAAAACTAGAGGCAGTGTGACCCTATCATTATTCTGTGTATGAGATTCAGTTGCCTCCTTTCTGGTGCTATATCAAATGCCCAGTGTTATTCTACATCCTACCAGAAAAGTCCAAGTCTCCCACAGATCCATTGCCATATTTAGTCTCATATGGTTGCCTAAAATATCACCAGACATATAAAGTGGCACTGGGGCATGTGCTGAAATAATTGAAGACTATGCTCTTGTCTTTTGAGATTGCACTGTTGTAGTTATCTAATAACATGACAGTTTTAAGGACATATGTTCTTCATCAGGATGAGAAGGAAACAGTCTTGTTGCAAATCTCAGCATCAGTTTTGGCAAGCTTCATTGGAGCTGGGAGTTTCGTGGGGTGACAGGGTACACAAACAGAGGCATAGGTGCTGCACAGGCTTCTAATGTGTAAATTAAAGCAAGCTGGAACCCAACTCAATCCCCAGGAGTGTCAGCTAAGACATTATTCTCATTGGTGACTGGTGATTTTAGCCTGTTGCATTCATTTAAGGGCAAATCATGCTTGGTTACATATGCATTACATGCCCAAAAAAGCACACAGAAATGCACAATCAGGAAGCTGGTTCTGATGAGAAGGTTAAATTTAAGGTACAGCCTTATTCCTTTCAATGAAAACTGTTTTTTTTCCAGAGGCTGGCTTCTTTCACCTTCTTATATTAACTTTTCAGGACAGAGAACCTAATTCTGAGTACATTAAAGCAGGTGTGAGCGAGAAATAATTTCACTGGGTTGAGTTTTGTTTCACTTACACATCAAAGTCAACATTTCTTCTGAAGATCTTGCTGTCAGGTTCACATTGAATTGAACACATGTAGCCTTTGAAATATAGAGGAGCTGAATAAGCCTTTTAAGCAAATCCAGAAATTACTGAAAGGGTCATTAGACTATATCAGCACTCAAAATTTCTTTTTTTTTCTTTGTGTGTAGTGAAATTCTAAATTACTAAAATTAATGCAAGATGTTCACAGGCTTCTCTAGTCACAACATAATCAGTCATACACTCACAGCAACTCGATTGGTGGGTCTAAGTTAACTGCCCTTCATTCCCTTCATTACTGTGGTAGAGTTATTATACGTAGTTGTAAGAAGAGATCTGGATTGGCACCAGTGTTTGCTACAGATAAGAGTTTCAGCCGATCAGTTAGATATGCTTCAAAGAGCATAATTGCTGCCCTAGGGTTACTTTAATCTCCACATTTTTGTGTGTATATGAAATATGTCATAACTGTCTTCTTGCTTCTACTGTGTGAAATGTGTAGGTCATTTCAGTTTACAGTACCCTTTATGTGTATATGGCACCAGATTTAAATGTTTCTGAAATTCTGTAGTATTAAAAGGAAATGTGTTCTCGTCAGTCAATTAATCCTTGAGCTGGATTCTCATTCACCACTTTTTGCAGGGTAAATTAGCCCTTTGAGAAGTGGTTGGAGAGAGACATGGGCACTACTACCTGATATATTTTACATATGTCAATTGTAAGTGGTAACCAGATGGGAGGATATAAGAGCAACCTGTGTTTGACAGCTCCTGTTGGGGAGGAGCAGCACAGACTAGAAAAGGGGCTGGTTCAAACTTTTTCATCAGGAAAGCTGAATGTTGTTGCCTCAGAGATGAGGGCTAAATAAATCATTTGATTTTGAACCAGTACCAAATACCACACATCTCAGCTGTTCAGGGAGCACTTGAAACTCTGAGATTGACAGACATTCTGCTACTCTTTACCCTTGTCCCCTTGCCCTGCACCAGACACAGGTACCGAACCCCAGTAACAGAAGTGAGGACCTCCAAGCTGCAGAGGAAATAGGAGAGGTAAGTGAGCCAGACTCCAGTCCTCCTCTTTCCTAGGACTGCCAGGGTGACCACGCAGCCTCTCTCTCCATACTGGGAGCAGAACTGTGTGTGGGTGAGCAGCTGGGAGCACAGCACTGGGATTGCACTGCATGTTGGCAGTGAGAGTGCACTGGCTGCACCCCAGCACACAAAGTGACTTTCAGGGAAAATATAGGGGGTCTGCTCTGCTGGTGCTGGGGAGAGGAGTTTGCCTGGGCACACTGAGTGCCAACACATCCAGAAGCTCCTCTTGTTCTCACACATTCCTGCCACAGCCAGACCTGGGTGTGAATGTGGAGGGAAGAAAAAAACAGCCAGTGGATGAGACAAAAGATTTTGGCACTGAGAAGGAAAGCTGTGTGGATGCTGAAACTCACTATGGACTGAAATATGGAGGCCAGAAAAGAGACATAGAAGACTTCAGTCATATTAACTGAAACCTACCCAAAGGAAAAAAACAATGTTTGCAAAATGTGAGGTGTTGTGATTTTATTTGACATGAGGCAAAGGAAGGAGGGACAAAATCAAAATTTTTACAAGCATTTAGGCGTTTAACTTGTGATGCTTAAACTCTGAAAATGAGATGCAGCTTGTTTGGTGCTAATGACACACAGTTAAATGCCAAAATACAATTGACTCACTGAGATGCCTTTTGTGTTACATCCTAAACATGCAAGTTTTTCTCCATTGCACAGTAGAGATGTGAGAAGCATACACTGGTTTTAAAACTGGAGCTTTGTTGACAATATAGCCTTACAGAAAGCTCCAAAAATAAGTGAAGAGAAATTTACTTTCCCCGTGTGTAATTGGTCACTATGGTAACTTGTTACTGACTTACTGCAGTAGTCCTCTGTTGTAGGAAAGCCAACAAACTCACATTTATTTGTAGTCATCAACATAAAAAGTCTTCTTGAGACTGAGTCTGCCCAACATATCAGCAAGTTTTTACCAGTGCAAAGCCCATTATTTTATTCATCTCCAGCACTTCAGGTACAGGGAACTGCAAAAAAATATTTGCTTTATTCATTATACAGGTTTAGCAGGTGTTTTCATTCACGACTGGGCATCAGTGTGCTGCATTTGACTGCATGTGGCAACTATGTGCTGCTGCACTTGTGAATATGCATTTCAGAAAAACAGAACAAGTTTTAGGGAACCATTTGAACCATCTTTCCTTGGAGAGTTAGTAAGATGAATATATGGAAATGGAAAGACCGTAATGGTGGAACTAATTTTATATCAAGCTTCAAACTAATAACTCAGGTTTTGGACTTTGCTCTGCTGGATGCTTTCTCTGTAGCATCTCTCTGGAGAGTTTAATGCAACAGATATGCATATATGTTAACAACTTACATCTTCATGAAGTTTTCTGCCATTCCTCCATGAGGCAGTTGGCTTGTGGGGATAATCTTAGTATGGCATCATATGACAGACAAGAGATAAACTATTTTTTTTTCTCATGAAGCTGATTTTTGATTACCTTGTTTTCCATATATCTAAAATGAAAGTGAGTTGACTGAAAAGCACAGACCTGCTAATTGCCTCTCAATATGTCATCTGTTTTCTCAGACCAAAACAAATATGTTTATTTTTAGTGAGAAATATGAATATAGTTCCATAATGGTGTCAGAAAGTGGGACATGGGTTTAGGGAGAGTTCCAAGTCTCTTACAAATATCCCAAAATTCAGGCTTTGGTTAGTCTTCTGTTGTGTCTGAGCACATAAAATTATCTTTAAAATCTAGAGCAGATATGGCAGAGCAATTGAGAGAGAAATTAAGAGCCCTTGAACCTGGGCTTTCTAACTTTTATTTGACATCCCTGTTTTGGTTTGAGGCAAAGTCCTGGTTGTGCAGTAGAGAGCCACAATCAGTTTATGTGGACATATCTCTACACCACACAGATGCTACCTCGGCTCCCAGATGCAGCACAACAAGAGGACTTCTGTTGGCCCTACCAAATGGGTTCATACAGCCTCTAGTTGCAGAGCCGGATCATTCAGTGATACCTTGGAGATCCCTCACAGTGATCTCTATGTGTCCAGCCCTGTCCATTTGAGTGGGGAACCAAGCCCAGACTCTAGGAGCTTTCTGGTAGAAGCTGCACCTAATCTCCTTCCATATAAAGAAAGCAAAGAAGTTTCAAGTCACAAATATTCCAGAGGAAAAAAAGACTAAACCGAACAAGCAACAACAACAAAACCCAAACCTAAGAGTTCTCTGTCAGCTAACTCAGTATTTGTTCTGACTAGTACAGAAATTCTCCTTGTTCAAGGTGAGCTTTAATTCCCTGTCCATACTGGTTTTTATCTATTGAATGCCCTCCTTTCCAAAGCTGGCCCATGAAGTCCTTGCAGCTTCAATGTTCTATTGTTTTTAGAGTCCTTATGCGCATCTGCATAAGTATTTCAAGGGCATTCTCTTCCAGCAGAGACTAGTGGAGTCATTTGTCTGCTACATTACACATCAATAAATGCTGAAAAACCCAGTTTACATTGTTTTGTCTGACCCTTGAATGCAGAGACTGCCTCTGCTTTATAAGAGATGAAAAGAGAGTTATCTGAAACAAATGACTTTCAGGAAAAGGTTTGGAACAGATCAAACCACTTGTGGCAGTTTTCACCATGAGGGATGTCTATCAGTTGTCTTACAGACAATGTGCTTTAGAAAGCAAAAAATATTTGGCAGTAAGTCTCAAGTTACAAGTTCTGAGTTGAAAAAAAATCCAATAGCGGAAAAAAACATTGAAGCAAAACCTGTGAATTAATTGCAGCAAGAAAAGCAGATTATAGACACAAAGCCTTTTCTCCTACCAGTGTGTTACAAAATACAGTAATGGAATACTATAGACACAGTTGTGGAAGAGACTGTATTTTTATTCTCTGTTTGTGCAGAACTGGCACAGTAGGGTTTAATCCAAGGTATATACTCCTAGGTTGCCTCTGGACTCATCTTCTAGGAAGCCCTGTAGGATCCTAGCCCTCAGATTTTCCAGGTCAAATAACTGGTAGAGGTCACTTTAATACTCTTCTGACTTGTTTGCCAGGACTTCTTTTACCTGGAAATGTAGGTGAAAGGAGGAGAGAGTTGGAGAACAAAGATAGATAGACACAGGATATGGGAGGTGGATGAGCCCTGGACATGTCTTTGCACCATGGATTAATCCTAATGTACACACAACTGGTACAGAAATACAGACATCCACTGAATATAGAGTCAGAAAAGCGTGAGTTTACAAGGCCAATAATGAATGGGCATTAAATAGCGAAAATTCGAGAAATATAAAAAAAGCTACTCTGGAATTTCAGGAAATGCCAATCCCTGGAAGAGGACAGAAGGTAAGACTACTTTGGCAGGGCTTGTAAATTAGAAATTGTATCAAGGAATAGGACTCGGATAAGACACATGTATTGCTATAGCAACAAAAGGCAAGTAAATCCTGTATACCAGACTTGAAATCTGCAGCCCCTATAGGCTGAAGGCAGGTGGCAAGCATCATATGACTTCTCAGAAGGAGTCTAGAGAGAAATGGCTTGGAAGAAGCTTTTGTGACATAGGTACAAATCCCTACTTACAGAGTCATTCTCAATGGCACAATGTCAAATGCAGCAGTGGTACTTATTAATATTTTGAATAATGGACTGAATGAGGAAAGATAATATGTGTATTAAATCTACAGATGGCACCAATCTGTGAGGGATAGTACATGTAGGGAAGGGCAGGATAGACAGCAATTTTGTTCTGCGTCTCAGGAGTCACCACATGAGCAATCCCTCATCATGTAGTGCTGTTATCCTATGTGTTGTCATACAGGATATATAACCCTGAGGCAGGTTTCACCCACTCACTGCAACAGCAGTAGCGGTAGTCACTAGACCTGTTGGGGGCTGACATGGTCATAACTGCTATAGGTCCTTGTATCCTGGTAAAACATGGAAATTTGTGAGGCAAAGGGCATAGAGACAGCATGTGCACTTAAGGTCACCACGTAAAAACTTGGTCGTCTAAAAGAGATTTAGCAACGTACAGTGTGGAAGTAAATCACAAACTGAGATGTGCATATGAAGGCTACCAGCTCAGACACGACCTGCAAGGACTTCCATAGCACTCCAGCACTTCTTTAATTTCCTTTATTGTTTAACTCACCAAATTGTGCTGTGATTCACTTCAAGAACAATGGAAAAAGGGCTACCTGTGTGAGTTCTCTCTTTTTATACCTCCTGGAAATGTCTAGAAAGCAATGAAATTGATGCTTTAATATGCATGGAAATTTATGAAAACAACAGGATTTCATTTCCTAATATAATTGCTGAATTGATTTGCGTATGCAGTGAACTGCTCTGATTTTCTTAGTGGCAATAATAAAGTAGTGTCTGCAGTAATTTAGCAGGTGTTCACAGCTATTCCAAGTGGATGTAAAAGGTTACTGCTTTGATTTAAAAGGTTCATTCAAACTCTTCTTTCACTTCGCAGAAGTCTAATGGAAGATGAAAGGTTCAAGGTAATGAGAACAAAGCCCATTTGAACAAAGCCCATTTGAATCCAGGATATAATTTCTTTCCAGGTAGTCTGAGGAGTTTTTTCATGTCTTTAGGACACTCTGATAAGAGCTGGTTTTTTTTTTTTTTACTAATATCTAACTCTGCCTATCTTGAAAATGAAGTTTACATTTATGACTCTAATATTTTTCAACTGCGTTCTAGTTAATTCTTATTTTTGTTCAAGAGAGACAAAATACATTAACTTCAGTATGAAACGGTTGCTGTCTCCCATTCTTTGATTCCCCTTTTTAAATAATTCTAAGTGAAGAGCTATACCAGACTGATAAATATAGGTGAATGAAGCTGTTAGGCTCCACATATCTTGCTAGATTAAGACATATGAGTCTTGCATGCTTTATAACTTGAAGCTGAGCTGTTTATGATAATACAGTGGGTCACACTGAAGGTGAATGACAGGGGAAGTTAGGTACTGACACCACTTCACAGATTTTCTGGTGTTTCTCTCTGATGAACTGTTAAAATCCTTGCAGTGAGAGCTGTGTGAAATGCTTCTGGCAAGCCTCACATTTCAGTTAAAGGTTTTGTCACTTTTTAAAATTTTAGCCCATGGTTATCAAAGTGGAGAGGGCTCCTCACACAGGTGACAGGCAGGAAACCTTCCAACAGCCTTCTCCCTCATCACAGCAGATGCATAAGCTGTTTTATCTCTATTTCCATGGCTGCAGGATAGAAAGTGGGAAATACCATCAGAAAAGTGTGTGATATGAGTTAGAAACTATAAAAGGAGAAGAGCAATTACTGAGAAATCCTTGGAGGTATGGGTTTCTTTAGGAAAGGAAAGATTTCGGTTAAGAACACAGCCAGTTCTTAAGATTCCCCCAATTGGTTCCTGGGCCTGCTAAAGGCTCATTGTATAACACTGGAAGAGACTCTCAGGTCCAGACTGTATTTAATTTCCTAATTTCTCATTCATTATGAGCACCTGAATTTCAAAGGAGTCTTTGGAAGGAGAGTTTACTCTTTGTGCTTAATTTTCCATGTCTATCAGATTGGGAGCAGCTGATCCTACCTGCTTTCATAGGAATGCTGTGCAGTTAACAGTTTGCATTTCTGTGAAGTGCTTAGATATGACAAAGAGAGTTATTACAGGTAGGCAGAGAAAAAACATTGGAGTCACTTCGGTCCATCAGCTTCTAAATATGTCCTAGAGATCTTACAGCTGTGTACATTAAAGCTTTAGAAGTAAAATCTCCCTTTGTTTGCCAAGCACAGCACACGTGATAGAGATGTGAGTTCATGAAGTTCATTCTTCAAGCACACAATTTGCTCTACCAAGTCTCTAATAATTTACCTTTTGAAACCTGCTGGGGATTTCTCATTTTAAGAGTTAAATTGATTCAGTCAAGTTAAAGGTAATCATGTATTTACTTCTGTTCCAAACCCAGTTATTACTCCTCCATTTTCTTTCTATCAACTAAGACAGTGGACTGCAGCCCTATTTCATCATTTTACAGGGAATCAAACCCTGCTCTGCCTTCTGCCATCTGTCCTTTCAGCCTTTCAGGAATAAATAGTGGAGAAAAGGGTATACCAGGTGGTCACCATGGAGAGAACCACATAGAGGGACTAATTGGGCACTGTGTTTGTGGTTTGAAAAGGGTATAGATGTGAAATTTCTGGAACAGCACACATGGCAAAAGAATAAATAGTAAAATGGGGCAAGAGGTGGAAATTCAGGACTGGAACAGGATGCCTGAATACGGCCAGAGATCCTGGGTAGAAGAACTCATCGTTACCTAAAAAATGGAGTTTGAAGGGGAAACCTATTTCTGTCGATGGGTGAAATGACTGCTATCAACAGAAATAGGACCTGGGCGTACAGGTTTCATTCATAACAGCCTGGAGTCCCAGATACCTTCCCTTTGAGTTACAAGTGAGACCAGAGAACTTGTAGGGATTCATCTGCCAGAGGCATTGTTCCTGATGGAAAGTTTAGCGGAATATTCTTTGCTACACAACTTGGCTAAATTAACTTCAGAAGAGCACACCTGAAAAGACTTTTTCAAAGACTTGATATTTTTGCATGGGTCTTTAATTCTGAAAACTAATTTACAATTCTGTTGGTTCATGTGGGACTTACAGATTTGCAGTTCCTCATACTGCATCACTGTTGGCCTCTCTGAAGACTACAAAGACTTTTTCAGTATAAATATAATTCCAGGAAGAAGAGGGATTTCTGAAACTAGTGGGGTAGCTTAGTATTTTTTCCCCCAGGCCTGTTTCCTTCAAAAATGTCATTTAACCATACACCATAATGCCGCAAGATCACACGCAGCCATGAAACTGTCCTGCCAGTTTTAGCTTTTAGACAGGTGAGTGGGTTGCAAAGTCATAGATTGATTTTCTTTCTTTCTTTAGCTGAGCAGTAGGTATGGTCTGTATTTGTCAACTTCTAGCCATGCACATGATTGTACTGAAACTTCTAAGGTGATGTAGTTTTATAGGCATTTTAAGACTAACACTTTCACTTTACTAAATCCTGTGATGTTACTAAGTCAGGGATAATTTTTATTCACAAAAATATTACCTTTGCAACTGAAATTTATTTGAACATTTTTCATCACCTCCACACTCAGTGGAACTTGGTCCAAATTATCCACAAATTAAGGAAGTAGTCTTCATGTGAGGTGTTTTATTTGGAAGCCATTTTTGCACCACAAACTTTCATGTCATCAGGCAGCTTTCTGAAGCATTACTTCTCATGCCAGAAACATCAACTTTTGTCTATAACAAAACAGATCTTTTGTATAGAGGATGTATTCCTACATTGAAATATAGGGCACAGAGCAAATGATTTTTCTTCTGATATGTCTCTTTATATAACCAGTGTTGTCATGACAACTGCAGAGCAGAGTTGCCTTTTCAGTAGTAGATGCATGACTAAGGGCCTTTGTCTCACTGATGAACATGTCTGTAATTCTCAGTCTCTCAGGAACAGAAAACACAAATAACCATCCCACACAATTTGTTCCTGCTCACAGAACTTTCTGTGTAAATGGCACATTACTTATAAACAGGGAAATCTTTTGATTCTGCCAACACTTTGCACTTCACAGCCAAAGCAGCTTTGCAGACCATACATGGGTGCAGGAGGAGCAGAGCAGCTGCCTGCAACATTCTCCCTTGTGTAGAAAAGCAGATAGCTACACACACTACATCGATGGAGTGAAGGAACCTGCCATTCTTCTAGACTCCTGATGAGTCTACTCCAATTTTTAAGTGATACCCTGCTGTGAAAAGGTGAATAATACAATATTTGTACTAAGTTATAGAAATAAAAGCCTGGAAATTTAGGTGCTTTCTTCATCTCAAGGCATGAACTTATTCCTAGTGCCCACAAACCTTATGCCTCAGTTGTGTCACTTTAAGCCTGGGGGCAATATACCTTCCTCACTCTCACAGCTACTATGATCAATATTTTATTGATGTCTGTGAGATGTTCCTCCCATGAAAAGGAGCACAGAGTGGAATCAGCATGAACCAGTGACAGAGAGGGAACAAAGAGTGAGCTTATGCTGCATTTAACTGAGCAACTGTGATGTCCCACTGGAAAGCAGTTAAAGGTGGAGTGCTTTGACATAAGGCTGAGAGAAATGGTGTGTTTATAAGCTCATGATTTAAGTTGCCATTCGGATTAGTGGTGGACTCACATTAGTACCCACCCCTCTGGCTGAACTTGACAGGGTCTCACAAATTCCCTTGGACACAGAATCATAGAATGGCTTGGGTTGGAAGAGAAGTTAAAGATCATCTAGTTCTAACACCCTTGACACCCTAGTCTACATCAGGATAAGCAGCCTATACAGTGGATACAATTTAAAAAGTTAGGCAACACCTGAGTCAGATAGAAAATGGGGAATAGCTGCATATCACTACACACCTCCAAGATAATGTTAAATACCTCAAAACAAGACTAATAATCTTTGAGAGCTTTGTCTAAATCTACTACCTCGCTATGCAAAAAACCACAAAACATGAGAGCATGGACAATGAAGCTGACAAACTAGGATCTTTTTTGTCATTTTGTAATTGTCCAGTGTTGCAGTGCAACATCCAGCTCTGTCCCCACTGCCAATAAACCGAGCTTGAAATAGAGGGACAGCCTTCATACACTACACAGGGAACAGAGCTTAAATAGACAAAGACCATTTCTGATTACAGGGTTTCTTGACGTTGGGTTTCCATCAAAAAGAGCTCTTTTAGTCTCTGCCTGTTGTAGTAGGATGCAATGCTCTCAATTCCTCTGTTATACAGGCAAAAACACATGCTCAGAAATTAATACTAATCAATTATTCCTCAAAGCCACTTTCTGTTTCACTGTTTCCTGCTAACATGTACGATATTGCAATATAACACTGATGGTTACTATCCTGTATTTTTGGATAAAACTCTAGAAACTTTTAAAACTTGTAGTCCCTGCTGACCCTCAACTGTCACTGCACATGACTTCACTGTAGTTGTATTAGTTTGCACATTTTACTGTTTCATATTGCCTTGCTGGAGGTTTGCAGGCAGTTTGCCATGGCTGTATGGACTGCTAACTTGGGAATTGCTGCAAACTATTTCATGTGCGTATTGACTAACTTGGCTTTCGATTTTAGCAAGCATGGGTGTCTGCATCTGAAATGGTCATGTTAGTCTCCTTTAACAATCAACAGAGAGAAACAGGCACCTCTTGTTTTCCACAGACTGTAAAGGGAACCAAGCTGTGCATATCTCTGCCCAAGCAGGTATTTTATTTTGTATAATTTGGAATGAGTTCTGCATTTTCCTAATGCTTCCTGTGCACTTTTCTGACTGGAAAGTATTAGCTTAAGTAATTACATGAAGTGCAGAACTGCACTCCTGTAATTACAGGAACTGCAACCTTTCTGGGCCTGTCTGGCGGTGAGGCCCATTCCTTGTCCTACAAGGACCAGCTTTCATGAAAATTCATAAGGATGCCACCTGAAGGGCCAAAATCAGGAGCAGAGTCACCTCTATTTTAAGCAGAGTTGCAGTTTCCCCCAGCTTACACAGATTTAAAGAATCCTGAACCTTGTGCAAACTCTACAGGTAAAAGTACCAATCACAGCTCTAAGGATCCCTTGGCATCTTAGAATATTGTGTCTGACAGGATGGAATAGCTTTCAGATCATTTATATTGTCATGCTGACATATTTACCTGTCATAAATACTGAAAGGAAATATTTACAAGTTTAGATCTTCTAAAAAAATCTCCAGCACCCCCCTTAGAAATGTGCACAAATGAAGATACTTATTTCAGGTATACTGATTGGATACACTGCAAAGAAATATAACATTCGCCCACTTCAGGAAAGTAGCAACACTTTGTGCCAGCAACAAAATTTTTAGGGTTTGAAAAGCCCTGGATTATGGATACACGTGTGGTCTTTTACAAAAAAAAGGACTAGCTGACTCCTTCCCACTTTTATGACTGGCCTAGCAGGGCTTCTGAGAGGACACAGAACACTGTCTGAGGAGCCACTGGATAGCTTTTTACTCAGGCAACAATTTCTTAATCTGTTCTTTGCCTTTTGTGCATCACTTTGAGTTGTTTCCCTTTGTTGATCAACCACTGCCATCCTTGATACTTTACTAATATGTTGCTGGGGAAACCACACATCAGAGAGACTCCGAATGTGGATGGATCCAGGTGGCTACAGGCAGACGAAACAGCAGCTTATGGCCACCCTGCGGTGTTGAAATGTAATTAAAATGGTTCCTGTCCTGCTGCCTCTTTTCAGAGGTGCTGTTGGAGAGCTCAAGGCAGGGGATCATGCTGTGCCAGGATGCTGCGAATACTGCGTTTGCCTCCACACCGCTTCTGATGCCAGAAGGCAGCAAAGCACATGTCAGCAGGGCACTGAAAAGCTCCTGAGACTGCTTTCTGTTTGTATTACATTAGGGCCGCTGTGGACTCTCTGACCCACCCTGTCCCTGTGGGAAGGAAAAAAAAAAGGGAACTGATAATTCCAGAAATTGTTCTGGTTTGTTTTTCCCTGCCACAAATGATAAAATGATCGCACCCTACTGCTCAGGCCCTTCCTTGCACCCAACAGAAACACCTCCCCAGGAAGGGACTTTTTGTACTTGTAATACCCATTTGCAGATAAAAGTTGCCATGGGCGGGCAGGACCCCACTTTCCACCCTGGCCAGGCAGTGGCAGCACGTCCAGCCACCACAGAAACAGCAACTGCACTGAGTGCCACTGCCCCATGCCTCTGCTCCCCCTCCTGGCTGGGCCTGAAACACAAAATACAGCTGTTAGAGGGGATCTGTCTGAAGAAAATGGTACTGTGCACAGTCAAGGTGAGGCTGAAGTGAGAAGCAGCAACTGACTCTTGATGTAACTCGGTCTAATTATGCTGATTAAATGTGGCTGGGCACTGGTGAATGCTGTGAAAGGTAGTGGGGATATGGTGCGTGGGTTGCACAGGCTGTGGCAGGATGGCACGCCTGATGACAGGGGAAATCTTCACTGCATTGCCATTGAAGCAGAACTGCATAAAGCGGTGCTTTGTAAAGCTCACTGTCATATCTATATGCTATATGTACATGGCTACATTTATATGATCAGGATGTGTCCCTTCCCATCCCTGGAGATGTTCAGGGCCAGGCTGAGTGAGGCTCTGAGTAGCCTGGTCTAGCAGAATGTGTCCCTGCCCATGATAGGAGGTTGGACCAGGATGATGTTAAGGTCCCTTCCAACCCAAACCATTCTATGATTCTATGATCCTATACCAGGAACTAGGATTCTTTTGTGCTTTTTCCCCTTCTACTTTAGAAATATGTTTTCCTATATACAGGATGTTGTTTTAACTATTCAGAAAATACAAGATATCTTGCTGCCAGTGTAAATTTAGGCAGGAACACTGCTCAGCAGGAAGTACAAAAATGGCCTTGTCAAATGCTGAGGCTCCTCTTCCTTTTCATTTCTGAGGCATGGAGGGCTCTGGCTCCTCCAATTTACATGTCTAATTAGCTCCAAATTGCTGGTTCATTTGTGTAGCCTGTTGGCTTTTTACTGTGGGCAAGAAAGACAGAGATAAAAGTTTCTGCCAAAGAATTAGCTATATTTAGAGATTTTCCCTATTTTATGTATCTCCTTGACGACAAATATTGAAAGCTATGGGTACACGATTTCGTGTGCAGTTTGGATCACAGGCATTGCTTGTGGAGTGTGATGACATGGAAAAAGACATTCCAATGTGCCAACACTCCAATACACAATTAACAGAACAAATTAGGTATGCAGGTCTGAAAGTGGAGCCAGTCATGCTAAAATCTGCTCTTACACACCATATTATCTCCTTCCCCTCCCAACCACTTTTTCCTCCTCAATTTTAATAAGAACCCTATTGGCATGGAAAAACAGGGATGGAAGCATAACTTGCAACGAGACTGGAATTTGTCATGGGATTTTATGGAAATTAGCAGGCCCACATTAAAGAGTGGCTCAAGAAGGACTCAATTCCATAATCTTTACTCTGACTGAATTGGCTGGGTTTTCTTTCTAAACTTATGAACAAGAAGTCTAAAATGCTCTAGCACTTTCTGATAAATGACACTGCTTCTTCTCATCAGATGAGCCTTAGGAGGTCAGTTACATGTTGGGAGCTTAGTAGAGGAGTGTTTTCTTCCTTAATGCAAAACAGCTGCAGAGACAAACCTGCCAAAGCTGAGTAGGATAGCAGCAAATCTGCACTATATAGGGTAATTATTCACTTCTGGAGGAAGACAACAAATAGAAAGCCCCCTCCTTAAATGCCTCCAGGGCCTCAAAGAAAATTATGTAAACTCAAATGCAGATGACTGGAGATTCCAATACAAACCTCCTCTAGCAAGAGCCCAGTAGGGAAAAGACAAAATGGTTTCTCAGGTGTGAGGCTATGGGATATGTGGGAATACTTATCTATACTGAAGAAATGCATGCCAGGTGTAAACTCTCTCAACGAGCCACACACTGAGTACAGCAGCTCTGTTACTAAAACATCAACCTCAAGCAGGGAAAGAGCAGGAAATACATGGGAGGTGATGCAATCAAAACTTGATCAGCTACAGCTATCACTCAGTGATCATCTGCCTGTACCTGTGAGTATGGTTGTGCCAGCTGCAGCAGTTCAGGAGGAGCCCAGTGGTGGGAGTCACTCCAGTGAGTTTGGCCAGCATACCTGGGTGGAAGTCACTGTTTGACAATGAAAGATGTGGAGAGCTGGTGACAGCGGGAAGACCAGCTGGAGCAGCAAAATACACCTGTGAGCAATTGAGAGACACTATTGGAGGCAACAGCAAGGTGAAAGAAAACTTGTAGGAATGAGTCCAGAGGAGAGCCACTAAGATGATCACAGGACTGTAGCAGTTCTATGAAGACAGACTGAGAGACTTGGGGCTGCTAAGCCTGAAGAAGAGAAGCAGCCTTCCAGTACCTAAAGGGACTTACAGGAAGATTGGAGAGGGACTTTTCACCAGGGCATGTAGTGATAGGGCAAGGGAGGAATGGCCTTCAGCTGAAGGAGGGTAGGTTTAGATTAGATATTAGGAAGAAATTCTTTACTGTGAGGGTGGTGAGGTACTGGAACAGGTTGCTTAGAAAGGCTGAGGACTCCCCAGTCCTGGAGGTGCTCAGGACCAGGGTGGGTGGAGCTCTGGGGTAACCTGGTCTAGTGGAAGGTTCCTTGCCTATGGCAGGCGGGTTAGAACTAGATAATCTTAGAGATCTCTTCCAACCCAAGCCGTTCTATGAAAAGTCTCTCACCTTTATTTATTAGACTTTTACAAATTTTAGTGTGTGAAGCAGAGTGTCTTACTCAATAGCTATCCCTTGGCTAAAGCTACAGACTTCCTTCTCTTAAAAGTAATATCCTGTAACAACAGACATGGTCATGCCACGTGTCATATGATCATGTACTCCTATCCAGAGAGTGGCAGCTCTCCCAGTGTTCCCTTGTCTGCTTTGAGCAGCTATACAGGGTGAGCTTGGGGAATGCTGTGTCCCTTAATGCACCCTGAAGCAGATGTAGAACTCACTTTGTTCTCAGCACTGTACCTCAGAGAGGTTCTGTAAGCAACAAAACCCCTGAATTTAAAGGAATTCTCTTACTTCATTCTTCTTTAAGCATGAAATAACTGTGCGACTGCAGAAATAGTCAATAAGAAATTCCCCCCACTGTCTGCCAAGAGACATGTCAGTGGGAGCCAGTTTTCTTCACCATGAATATTGTTAGTGTTGTCCACCCAAACTTGTCACACCAGCAGCAATACATTAAAAACATTTAGAAGTTCTTCTAGTGTTGTAAGAATCACAGTGCACCTACAACAAAAATCAGTTGTACGTAATGCCTGCCCCTGTGTAAGATAGCACAATGGAAAATCACTACTAGTGCCAAAAGCCAATACAACCCCTGACTGTGAACAACTGAGTTGTAATTTTAAGGGCTAAAGCAAAAATATCGTAATTTTTCAGAATAAATCATGAAATATTGTCAAGTCCAGACAATTTTGGCCTCAATATAGGCCATTTAAAAGTATCAGAAACATAATACCAGAAGCAAATAAGATTTGTTCCAGTGAACAGATGCTTGATAAACTTTTGCAAATTCATCCATAACACACAGAGTTTGAAATAAGAATATTCAGATTAATTAGTACTTGCAATCTCCTGCATCCTACTTCTTACAAATTGTTAGCAGCTTCCCTTGTCTGGTAACAATATCTCATAATCTGTGTAATCTATATTAGCCTATAGATTCCTTAGTGCAAAAGAACAACATTCAGAAAGATACTGAGCCTGGAAGAGTGCTTATTTTTGTACATTGTCTTATAGCTGCTCTTTCAAATCCATAACGTCATCTGAAAGAGAGCTCAGCTTGTTTCCTGTTAAACAAATGTCTGCCGACCTATTGCCATGGAATTTGGTCCCCTTTCATTTGAAATAGAAGCATCCTCTGCAACTGGCAGACATACCTAGAAATGGATGATTTCTTCACACTGGTTTTGTAAAGGAGTTTTTGAAAACAGATTGGATTCAGGTAATGAAGGTTCTTAAACTAATTTTGAGCAAAAGGATAAATATTTTAGTTTGTAAGATGGATTAGTCACCTCCTCTTGACAAGTATGTCTTATTTTCCCACTGTTTTTAGTTTTTAATGTTCAGTTGCAGACATTCAGGCCAGCTAGGCTGATGCCCCAGAGGAAGAAAAATCAACAATGCAATCAAGTATATTCCAAGTGCAATTTTGTTTTATTGCTTACATACTCCAGTCCTGGAATAAAAGAGGTTGCACAGATGCTTCCAGAACTCAGCTCTGCCTCAAAAATGACCACAGGACAGGGATCAAACTGTCAGCATCCTCATTATCCTGGAACAGCCACAGTCTATCTACAGGAAATTGTTTTTAAAAAAATTCAGAACGTAAGCTAGTAACACTGTCTAAGATATGTTTATGTTCCTCCCTAGACTAAGATATTTGTAAAACCATGATTGCCAGTACTATCTGCTATTACAGGCTATAACCAAGCGCTTAATACTGTACAGCTGCTCTGTTGCTGTTTTCCGAGTGTGACCACACAGCAAGTTTGTGAGACTGGCATTTGTTCAAAGAAATCTCTGTCCCTTCTTTTTAGAAACTGATTTTGAGATAGTTTAGTTTTGCAGAGGTGACAGAGTTCTTTCTCCCCTTGTTGCTTTCTCTATCATTTGAAGCTGGCAACAGGTTTTCCAAAAAAGGCAATGTGCTTATTTAGGTAAAGGCTAGGTGATGGGTAACAGAAGAACAACATTTTTCCTAGAAACAAGAGATGACTGTTTGTTCTGTGTGCTCTAGGCATACTAACTCAGCATTAAGGTGTGGTACAACAGATGCTGAGTGTGCAGGAGCACTTGCTGGCACCCCAATCTGCAGACTGACTGTAATCTCCTGCTAGAAGATACTTTGCATCTCCTCTGACAAACTGCCGGTGAAGTGAATGAGAAGAGAACCCAGTGTTTTAAGAGGTTGAGTACAGAGCTGAAGTGAGCTCTTGAATAGCCTGCATATTCCCTTTGTGCTTTCACCTAGCTACTTTTGTGGCATCTAAAACAGAAAAAAAGCCAGATAATGAGGGAGGGCAATGCTCTGAGGTGCACTAACTGGCTGATACACAGTGGTAGATGATTTCTTGCTGACTTTTCAGCTTAAAGGAGGATCCAGTGCCCAGAGGAGCACTGGTCTTTCCTTTGAAACTGAGACTCTGCTGCCCTCTCTGACACTTTCTTTTCTTCAGGAATTCAGATAAGGGAGGAAAATTTGCTTTCGCTTTGGCTATGTGGAAGCAATTGGTCCACTTTACCATCATCTTTCACTTTGTACAAAATGTTTGCTTCAGCCAAGATATAAAGGACTGTCTCTTCATGTCTATGTAAAGTGAAATATCATGGAAACTCTTTTTATACATTTTGTTCATTAGTGCTGGGACATAAACACACAAAATCCTCAAATTTATATATTATTCTTTGCATTTCTACTTCATTATCAATGCGAACTTATTTGAATGCAAATAAAATGAGAGACAGCAGTTTTATTAGGCTAAATATCCATGAGGGCGAAGAAAAGCTAATTCATTAAGGAATTTTACTTTTACTAGAAGCTGAACCTATTTTGTTTCTAAAAGCAAGATATCCTTGACCCTTCACTGATATCTAAAGGTTTTTTTTCACAGCATAGATTAAGTTAGCAAATTGGACAAGGCCCCAGACGCGTTGCAGGCCGTGTGGGCTCTCCCTGCCCAGCCCATGTGGGATTCTGGCTCAAAAGCCTGCTCAAAGCCTGCTCTGGCCCACGCAGCTGGGTGAGCCCAGATCTGGGCCCCGTGAGCAGCCCCCTTCCTTCTACCCTGACAATGCATGTACATGTTTATAAATATACAAGCAGCTTAGAGGGTAATTGCCTCATGGTGTCAGATCCAACATGTGCAGTGCAATCAGGAGTCTCCCACGTGCACCCATCAGTCAGCACTGTCCTCCCAAAGGGAAGCGTTCCTTGCAGATTGATTCAGCCAATCTACAGGTGCTGTTTCTGCAGTTTTACTGAGTGTGGATCAGGAGTGGAAGCTGCATCACTGAAACTGAACAGAAAAGCAAGAAAATGTTGCTAGATGCCCATATCAGGAGTTGGCTGTGTTTCTGTGTTGCTTGAGCAGGATGTGAATGCAAAATAAGCACATTTCACTCATGGTATGGTATAAACCCCTTACTCTAGTCCTCCCAGACTTCTGTTCCTTTCACACATAGTTCACAGAAAGACAAAACAGCTGCTAAATCTAAACCAGCATAATTACAAAAACTAACACCTGAATGAGTTTCTGGACAAAACCCAGGTCCTTAAAAATGTGAAGTTACTCTGGCATTTGAGCACTTACAATTTTTTCCATTAAGTTTATAATAAATCTAGGGATCAAATAGGTTTCAGGTTCAGCATAGCTTTTCAGTTTGGCCTTATGCTACTCTTTTCAGGTACTTCAAAGTTTCTTCTGTGTTAGAAACATTGAATTTTCTAGACAAAACAATGTGATTAATCATGTCTAGTGCATTTGACTGTGCATCCAGCAATTTTAAGATTTGGCATTTTCTTTGGTTCTGCCTATAATCCAAACTAGCCATGACTTCTTCGGACCCTATGGCCCAAATCATCTTAAGGAACCTACATAGGTCATATTAACATACTAAGGATAATTATTCCTTAGAAAATATGTGGCCACTTCTTTGTTCTTCCTTGATTGTTCACAGAGCAAATCAAGTGGGGGTGGTGAGCTGCATGCAGATAGATTGGAGAATAGTTCATGTTTGGGTCTGATCCCTACTTACTACCCAGTCTGAGCCACAGGCTGTCATTTGAGAGATTGTGGAACACTTTCCAATAAAACCACCAAAGACGTAATTAGTAGGACTTCTGAAAATATAAGAAAAAATATTAAATAATAAACTTAAAAATAAACACTTTAATGGAACCAAAAAAATTACACAATTGAAGAAATATTTTTACTTGGTTTCAAGTGACATTGTTGAAATAAAATGAGAAAACCGACGTATGCATTAAGCTTTTGACAAAACTGAAAATGTCTTTTTTCCAACAAAATTGTCCCTTCTAATGAAAAAAAAAGTACCATGAGATTTTTGCATCACTTCTCATTTTGGGTTTATAACTTTCCCATGCTTTTTCAAAATGTTCCTTGTCTTGTTCTGTTACAGAATTATTCTTTATTTTGTGCTCCAAGAGATACAGAGAAAGGCCTATTTCTTTTCTCATTAAAAAAAATGTTCAAAATACATTCTGAGGTTTAATTTAAGGAAGAAATTATGGGGAAGAACTCCATTGTTATGCAGGTTGTGTATGTGCCGTGCAGTAATTAGCAACGTGACACATGAAAAATATTTGCTATGAAAACGTCGTGACAAATTCTTGTGAGTTTATTTGTAGTTCCTTGCAGATGAAGGAATGTATTTGCTTTACATAGCCAAGATACCCAAGTCTTCCAATATTCATTTAAATCTTCAGTTGCTGAAATCTCCTCAGTGCATATTGAGCCAATACCAGCTGTTCAACTCAGCCAGACTCGACATAGGCTTGAGCAAGCCTGTCTGCAAATTCTAGACCCAGAGTGGGTGATTCCAACTTAACAGAGAACCTCATATCTACCTGCTACTCCTCCCAACTCAGATGTTGTTTTGCACAGTCCAATGACTTTTTTTTATTGAACCTGATTCTGTTTTAATTAGTTTGCAATGGAAGACAATAGTTTTGAGGAAAGAAAGTTCATTGTTTCTATTGAAATATTCTATTATCACTATAGCAATGCCCTTGGCAGGACATCTGTGGAAGTGAACTTTGGGATGTCAAGTAGAACCTTAATGACTTCATGAAAGAGGCATTCTTAGTGCTGCTCTCATTTCTCCTAAAGCATAGCAAAAGTCATGCAATTTTGCATCCAATCTCCTTTGCAACTTTTGTACTGGGAGAGACAAGAAAAAAAACTACTTTCCCTAAAACTAACTCTGCACTTGTGACCAAAATGTGGCAAGTAGCGAGATCTTTGACAGTTTGAAAATGAGCTAAATCAACAGCTGGATCTTCAGCTGGCGCAAACAGGAACGAAAATGATGACAGGCTGGCTTTTTAGTCTGATGTAATACCCTTTTTATAGCTTCTTTTTATTCTGAAATGATCTGCTTAAAATGGTTAAACAGCAGACCATAAGGGTCAGAAACTCCATCAGTACTCAACTAATTGTCAATTCTTGCATATGAGTTGTGGTTACTCGTGTGCAGTCATCTGCCCAGCTTTTAATCACTGAAGCAAACTGTGGCCTGCGTTTTAACCTTTTTCCTCTGCAAAATAGCAAAAGTCTGGTTTTGACAGCAAGCTAATAAAGTTACTTGTAAACAAGAACAATGCATTCTAAATATTATTATTTTTTAATGACATTACAAATTAAGGATATTTTAAAAGCATAAACCCCAGACTTTGTAACTATTGTGTTTATTTCTGTAGCTGCAGTCATTAAATTTCTGATTGTCTCCCTGATATGGTTTGAAGCTGGCTCCCTGCCAAGTCTCCAAACCTTACCACCAGAAGTCCCCCCCCCCCCAAACCTCAGGGAGAAGAGGCAGAAAAAACTAAGAAAACCCAAAACGAGAGAGAAACAACCAAAGTGAGATATATAAATATATTTACACTTATATACAATTAAAATATACAATTTCACAAGGGAAAAGGGAAGGGGGAAGGGAAAGGGAACAAAACTAAACTAAAATATATATATATCCCAATTAGTGACCCAATATCTAACAACTAAAAGAGTTAGCAAAGAAAATATCTCACTACTCCCCTTGGGACAACCGAAAGTTGCTCCGGAACGATCGCCGGCAACCTCTGTCTCCCAAGGTCAGCAAGGCCTTACCAGGTCTCGCTCCCCAACACGGCAGACTCAACAGCAGGGAACCTGCACCTCCAAGCCGCCGGAAGGAAAGAGAGCGAAGGCCTCTCCTCCTCTCTTCTTATAATCTGGCTTATGTAAAAATCGTAGGGAATACTCGGTAAATCTGGACCCTTCCTTGGTTACAAACTGGTCACCAAGGAAGGCCTAGCCCAAACCACCACACTCCCTTTTCTTTAGTGCTGAAATAGCTTTGAGTTTCCTATTTCTTTAAGGAAGCCAACATCTCAGTCCTCAAGACCTGCAAAATAGTGGACTGGTTCATTCATGCAGCAGGGAGAAAAATGTCTATCTTGACGTGAATTCTAGTTCTAAGCTTTCTGAAGGATAAGGAAGAAGGAGAATACTATTCTCTATTCTCCACTGCTTGGTGAGGTATCTGGACACCAAGCAATTCATCAGTTCTGGAATTCTTCTCCTGCAGTTATGGCACCGGGCTGCCTTACAAAGACTCTGTTACATTTTAATGTAAATAGCGAAGAGCTGAGAAACTTTGAACATGGTACCCACTATTGCTGAATACTCCAGTGTTAGTACATTAATTAATTTTGGAAGTGAGAATGAGATCTTTTTAAACATATATTGTTGATGCCAACAATATATGTTACTCTTGATGGAGATGACCTATCTTCTCAATAATCTCCCTGGATTCCTTTTTTCCCTGTCAATTAGGGCAAATAAAGGTTAATTGGATCATCAAATGTATTTAAGTATGAAAATTATTTTTCTGCTTCAAAGGCACTTACACAATTCATTTTAATCAGTACATATTTTATTATTCTATGATTCAAGAAAAAAAAGTTTAAAAAAACCCACTTTTTTGGTTGAACTCCATCAGACTCAAGCCCTCAGCACTCTGCAGTGCATGCAGGGCTTCCCACCAGTTAGTTAAAGAGGCAGTAAATATTCAGAGCTGTGTCAGGATTTGGCTGATGTCACTATTTCTGTCTGAAAGTAATGGAGAGACTGTGTCCGGATATCATTCAAGTTTTAAAAATGTCACCTAATTTTAAGGAAAGATGTATCACCTCATTTAATTGCCTTGGTGAGCAGTAACTGGCATGACAGCCAGAGCCCATTCAGAGATGTTATAACTTGATTCTCTTCTACATGTTCTTCATGTCAACATCTTTGTAAACTGATCTCAAGGCAGAAGTAAGGGAGCTGAGAATATAAGCAGCCTCCTGCCACACAGCAGGGAGTCGTAACTGCTATGGAAACTAGAGCAGCTCAGCAAAAGGAGAATTTACTAGATAGGTTTCTACAATCTCCTTGACATTTTACAGATGCATGGGGAAAAGAAGTTAAAAACCACTGAAGTGTTACCACATCTTCTTCTGCATTTATCTGTTGACAGCCTAGTTAGGAATGGGTTTACACGCAATAAATTGACCTTGTCAATGTGTTCTTGGTCTTGTTCTGCACAGCAGCACTGTTGTATCAGGTATAGTCCAGCCCTGGGTCCCAGCCCCAGTTATCTTGCAAGAAGTATAAACTTTACCCAACATTTACTAAATAAAAATTATAATTAGGAGTTCATCTGTGTCAGTTTTAAGAAAGAACTATTTCTACCTACTCTCCACAGATAAATCTGAGAAATACCAGCTGCCTGGAAAGAAATTTTGTTTTCACGAGTTCTAGAGCAGAGCTGCAGAAGTGCTTGGATAACCTTCACAGAAACAGTGACTCTCCTGTGTGAAGCACATTTCCGAACTCTGAGATGTGTCACAAGCATTTGGCAGGCTGCATTATTTGTGGACTAACTATTACATTATTCACCTCTCTGCAACACAGCTGCCACCATCCCTTTACAATGATGCAAAGTGAAAATCTGCTGTCATGTTTGTCATAATGTAAACAGATTTGTAAAGAAAATAATGCCAGCTGTAGGGAAAGACTTAAATACTTGTTCTCATGCTCATCATGAGTGATCAGATTTGTTTTTCTGCCTTTCTTGCTTATGCACAATGCTGAAAGAAACCTGAACAATAATATAAAGTACTTGCCGTCTAAAATGTGAAATTCAAAAGATATAGGACATCTGGACTTGCTTCCTATGTAGCATTACACACATTGTTTTCTATTAGCATTTATTAAAATCAGAACAAAATATCTTGCAGAAAATTTCATAAAGAAAATAAAATTTATAACCTATTTATGGAATCAACATAAGGCATATTTATAGAATCAATAGGTATATTTATGGAATCAATATGACATGCCAAAAAGAATAATTTTTCACTTGTGTGGGAAATACAAGTAAATAGTTCATACTGTGATGTGAGAAACCTGTCCCAATCTGCACACAGTGTGATAGAGATGAGTAATGTTAAATAGCAAATTAAACTTCTAATAAGTTGGGAGGAAGATATAAAAAATGTAAATGGCCCTTCTGACAGCTAGAGCTCAGTTCAGGTGCACAAACAGAAGAACTTAATACTTTTAAGTCACCTCATGTTATCCTGGTCATGCTCAGTTTTAGGTTAGTGACCTTAGATAGCTAAAGTGGCCTTTAGCTATCTAAACTTATGTAAAACATTTTCTACATTTGAAAATACCAGGATCCTGAGACCACATGAACTTGTGATAAAATTACAGTTATCTATGATAAGTTATGGGAAAAGGGCAGTACTTGTGGCAAAGATCACTAAATCTCTTGTATTTCCAAGTTAGGCATCATTAGATTCTCAAATAATTTGATGTGTCCGTTTACTTTTACTAATTTTTCACATTTCTATCTAGACATTGTTACTGAAAATATAATGCCCTCAAAACTTACATAGAAAGTGGATGGATATTGCTTGACTATAGTACTTGTATTTGCACAGACAACTCTAAATGAATTATTTCTTTGCTCCTGCCTCTGAAGAATGAGGTGCACAGGTCACGCTGTTCTGAATTTCTGTATTTTCTACTCACTGATCAGCCAAACAGTAACAAGCCAGTGCAGCAGGACGCTGTGCTTACATGGCTCAGCTCAAAGTTGTCAGTGATGGATGGAGACGTGAGTCATGAGTCACATCACTTTTGGTGTTGAAGAATGCTGAGACCAACCTGACTCAACAATCCCAAAGTTAAACCTTCTGAGGATGTGAGAAACAGTGTTTCCTGACAGAAACCGGCACTGGTGAGGATGTGGAAGATAAAGAAACCAACAAGTGTTAGTACTGACATTCAATCACTTTATACTATAAAAGCCCAGTCCTACTTTTTAACAGTTTATATGTGAGCTGTACTGATTTGATTAGTATGGTGCTAGGCCCAGGTCTGTAAGGTTTGATGAGAAGCATAAGACTCTGTCATAGGCCGAGTCCTAAAAACTTATCTTGACAGAGTATTTCTCTTGGAGTGAGCGTGGACAAAGCTTGCTCATGTTTCCTTATGTCTTGCATGTGCTAAATGGATATATTCAGATAGACTGATCTTCAAGACTGTGATAAATCAATGATTGAATGTTCATTTCCCAAGCATCCCAAATACTTGTGTTGAGAGAAAAATGATTATTTTTTGTCTGCAGTGCTCTATTGTGCTTTGCAATGTCCATGTTGAGCAGCAGGGCTCTAACTGTCAAGAATTTTTCCTTCTCATTTCCACCACCAAAATTCTTTAAAAAACAGCATGCAAATTGTGGAAGGCAAATTTGAAAATTTTGTAGGAAGCATGAAAAGTAATGGATTTCAAGGCCCTGCCCTGCCTTCTTGTTCACTCAATAAACATTTGAAATAAAAAGGAAGTAGTGTCTTAGGTGAGGATGGTGCTTAAAAATTTGGGAGCTATATTGCAGAAGTAATTCCACGAGATGTCTCTGAAACCTGTATGGAAAGAATGAATCCTGGGTTAAAAGGGTACTGAAAGTAACTACAACTAGATGTACTCTTGTGTTCTCAGGTATAATCACCTGGTGGCTACTGCAGAAGGAAAGAAACAAGACCTCCTGGCTACAGTCTTTACAAATCTTTTACATCTCTTCAGTCACCCAATGAGGCAGGTAAACCATTCATTTGTATCTTCTGGTCCTTAGTGGGGCAGACAGCACTGGGTTTATTAGTGTGGTTTTGAGTCCCCTGTAATTCCTCATCCTGCTTATTAACTTTTCTTAGCTTTACTCCTGCACGGGCAACACTCTCTGCTTGAGCTTTATGGGATCAAGCCCCAAGAACAACTGCACTTAAAATATTGTTTAAATATTTAAGTCTGAACTAAATTGTTAGAATATGAATGCCATTGAGAAGCTGCTATTTAGCAGGATTATAAGACATTATGGCTTTAAGTATTAAGGATATTAAGACTGAAGAAACACAACTTGCAGTTGTCAACAGGTCCTGGAGAAACTTGACAATACTGTCCTTTTCCTCTAGACGAACGAGAGTTCACTCTCTTTCCCATCAGTACAGAATGAATAATTGAGGGCAGCAGATAATTCTTATCAGAGCTTGCCTGCCATGAGCTTCAGACTAATAGTTTATAGTACAGAATAAGGTAAGGGACGTTGTCCTTAGCTGTGTTGTACTGGGACTTCTGGACGTAAACCCTGTGCCTAGTCAATTAACTTCATATGCATCACACACCTACCATCTGTACTACTGAGGCTGGGACTAACAAAGCTTCTTTGTACAGTGTGACCTTCATGTTCTCTCTCAAGCAAGGACAAAGAAATAAACAAACTAAGAAGGTCAGTGAGATGACAGGCCCATGTGAGATACACTTTTCTAATCTATCAATAGATGTACACACCATAATAAAGAGTGGTATAGCATGACGTTCCCTATCACTATGCTCACTTTTCTTCCCAGTATCTCCAGATATCCTGCTGCATAATAAGATATTTTCAGTCTTTGTTTTCTGTGCCAAACTCTGAGGAGTTATTGCTGTGTATTCTTGATTGAAATACAGCCTTATATTCTGCTAGTATTTGAGCAAGGACACAAATAAACAAGTAATATTACACACATATAAAAACTTTGCAGTGTCAGGACCATAATTCTCACTAGTCTTTTTCATGCAATGTGAGTAATATTTAAAATTTAACAGAGTTCTGAATATAAAAGTGCAGGAAGAGATTTTTAAAAATGCATGGCATAAGACAAAAGAATTCAGAGGTGTTTTGCTCAATATGCTGAAGTACAGGTTTGCCACAAGTCTCAAATAAAGAGAGGCATTCAGTTTTACTGCTCTGTCAATAAACTAGAACTGTTTAGTTAAATGAAATACAATGTCCTAACTTTAGCCATTTAAAAGAGTTTGAGTGTTAATCAAATCAGGCACATAGCATGCACTAAAAAAACCAAGGAGTCAGTCAAGAAAGTGCAGAAATCCTTAAAGAAATATGGGAACCTATAAAAACTCAGTCATCTCACCTTCACATTAGGAGTGGGAGACTAATGCACATAGAATGAATCACCTTTTCCATACATCTGTTATGGAGAACTGAGAAGTTCAGACTTTACACAGCTCACGTGAGGTGAAAAGAAACACTGTTTTATACAAAGCTGGTTTTTGGCACATCTCTTTCTCATGTAAAGGAACGACAGTGGCTCTGTGTCTCACCAGGATCATCACACTGAGCTCACAGACAGCAGAACTGACCTAATCATGTTTGCTAGTGGAAAGGAGAGTCAGAGCTGCCCCACTCCTAATTCTTGGTCAGGTGCAAGGACTGATTCTAAGTTAAAACCCTGGACTGACACTAGACAGAAACTTGATGTAATGACTTACCTATCATTTCTAATGTTTCTGGGCAGCTAGGTCATTAAAATGGAAATGAAAGTTATATCATGGCATCTTCACAGCATACTGGAGGGGGTTGAGTTTTTATTCCTCACCCATACAAGCTTAGTCCTAGTAAACACTAATGTAATTTTATTGTTTTCTGCCCAATATTTTATGTTCAAGTTTCCTTTATATTATTCTTCATACAGCTGGTACTGTACTCCTCTTATTTGAAGTGAATACCATTAACTGTTTCCTCTTTTTTACAATTACTAAGAAACAAAGTGTGTATTTGGGATGCTGCTGTGGTTGCTCCCTTGAACTTGATGTTTGGTCTCATATCATTACTCTATATGGACTTCAGGACAGTTTTCCATGAAATGTGGTAAATCCATTAGAAAATAAGTCTTTAAATAAGATTCTGAAAACCTCTTTATCAAACTGAAATGTAAATAGATCATACAGACTTTATCCTGCATATTCACTCTGTTCTTTTGACTAATCATATATGGCCTAATTCAGCTTATCATGCTTCATTGTGGAGTAATAAGGTACCAATATGTATTCAAGAACCTGTTAATTTAATTTGCAACTGTTGAAAAATCAATTCTGTTCAGTAAAATTGCAGATCAATCTGATTACAAGGTTACAGAGACGATGGCTATATGTTGTGATGGTTACAGCAGTGATAGACAAAGTCACCGCGTCACTCATGTCCCTAAAGTGACATGAATGTAATAAAGCAATGCACAGCTCAGGCAGAATGCCTGTCAAAGAAATGACAACTGTTAGAGTTAGTGTGAATCTTCCATCTTTAGGGCATCTGTGAATGGCACTGCTATGTGTCAAAGACATTTATTTTAGCATAAAAGCTCCTTGTTTGTTTCTGGTGTGGTTAAATGTGTTAGATGGTAGGAGCTGGTTCCAAGTCAGTTAACTTACCAAGACCAAAAGGCAGTAGTTTTCTTTGCAGTGGTGTGTGGGAGTGAAAAATTAACCTCTTCCTGACCAAAACCTTAGATATGTCTAAAATAGGAAATTCGAACTTCTGACCCTTCCTCAGAGAACCTCTGCATCATTGCAAAACAGAAATAAAACGCCTTTTTTCATTAATTTCTGTTGCTGACCTTCTGGAAAGGGACTCAAAAGTAAGAGAATCAGAGAAGACAAAGAATAACATTTCCTTCTTAACTGGAAAGTGTCATTGCAGAATTACTGTACACAGCCCCCTTCCGAGCTCCTGTGGCTGAAGCATCTGGGAGACGTACTGGTGGGAATTGGTGACGTGAGCTGTAATGCTTCAGTGCAACTGCTATGGGGCTATTTGTTAACCCCTCTTGCCCTTAGAGAGGCTGCAAATATCCACGTTCTGTTACAGCGGAGACAGAGCTGCAAAGACTGGTCTTGACAGGTTAACTACGGGAACGGTGGCTTTATCAGCCATCCCTGCCGGGAAGCCCATTGCAGCAGGTATATTGGCAATAATTTTTACAAGTCAACATCAGCTGCCAGAAGTTTAAATTTGAATTAAAAGAAAAAAGGTAGCTAGAAGCACAGAAAACATAGACCATCTTTTCAGACCTTTATAGATGTACAAAGATTCATGTTTTGCAGATGCATGATCTTTAAAGGATGTCTTTATCTATAGACAGATAATTAGCTTACAGGGAGAACATGAAATTAGGGTAAAAAATTGGAATATGTGAATATTCCTGGTTTTTATATATATGCTAATAATCAAGCAATGTCCTGGCTGCTGTACAAGAGAAAAACCAAAGAATAGAAAAAAGGCAGCTCTTTCTCCAATGTGCTGGTTTTGGCTGGGGTAGAGTTAATTTTCTTCACAGTGGATAGTGTAGGGCTTGGTTGCTGGCTGGGGTTAAACCACAATACCCAACTATCACGTCCAGCTTTACAGCACAGCAAGTCAAACAAAATAGTCTGAGGGAAGCAATGGATTTGTCTTACAGTACCTTGTACCCTTGCAGTCACTGGCTGGGAACAGAGCCAAGTCCACGATAGTCTGCCTCCTTTCGCTGAGCAATTAATTTATCTTTCCATCAATAAAAGATAACATACCAGCTCCCACAGTTACCAGACTAGCTAAAGTGCTCTGGCTCAGTTAAAAAAAAACGTATTTGCAGAGCTGTATACATAAAGCTCAATAATACAGGACATTCAGCAAGATTTGGTGGGCGGAAAAATAGAATTCTTTCAAGAATATGAATAAATCTGTTTTTATTAGATGTAAACAAGACTGCATTCAGTTGCTGGAGACCTACTGTCTTTTTGCCTAACAAGATGTGCTTTCATAGTGCTTTCGTGAACGTCACTAGCAACAGGATTTTGATACTGAAAAACAGATCAGTAGATTTGTTTTTTGTAAGGTTATAAGCACATCTAATTATGAAACTACTTCTTGTGAATAGAAGACTCAAACTTTCCATTTATTAAAAGTTAATTTCAGTGCTGTCAATTTCGTCCATGAAAAATCATTTTAGAAGTGCAACAAATGTTTTAATTTATTTTTTTTTAAATGAGCCTTGCACAGCAGGACTGCATGTAGAATATAGACTCTGATGCCCTGCTTCTCTTTACCTTTCATCAGCTTTATAGGAACCCATAGTTGTAGGCAAGATATAATTGAGGACTAGTTTCTTTACAAAACCAGAGATACATAGGGGAAATGAAAATGAAACAGGTTCCTTTGTCACTGACAGTTTAAATTAGCCTGTTATTCAGTGTGATTAAAGCAGAATAGGTAGCATAGGGTAATACAAAGTAAAAAACAGGTGCCTCTTTTATAAAATCATTAATCATTTTACTGTCAGATATATCTCTCTGTAACTGCAAGAGAAGGTTCTGATCCAGACTTGACTTTTAGTTAAAATCCTCAGTAGAGCCATGTCCACTACTACAGTGGCACTTAGTATTTAACAAAAATATAACAATAATTAAAATAATACTTATCCCCTTGAAGTTCAGTTTAAGCAACCACTTCAGTGTTTTCAGAGTTTCAGTACTTCAGAAAGTAATCTGACAGCAGGCTCATGCAGTGGGTTCAGAATCTGACAGTAGACAATGAGAGCAGCAAAATTCGGTCATATTCCCTGGTTAAACAGGCAGACTTAAAAATTGCTTTCGAATATCTCAGCTCAGAGGAGAACTTTCACATATTAAAGTACAATTCTGTCCCCATCAAAGGCAAAGGGATCTAACTCATCTAAGTGGGAGAGGCATTAGGGCCTGCCTGTGTAACCTTTAACTGTGAAATAAGAAGTTTCTGAGCTGAGCTAAATGTTGAAGTTGCTTAGTGTAAGAGCTGCCTTTCACTCCGTGTAAGTGTAAAGGGGATGTTCAACTGCTCTGTGCAACCAGGTAGCAAAACTTACAGAAAAACTCTCACAAGGGTTGGCTTGCATTCTGCAAAGGCTAAGAATAAAATGAATCATTTGCTAGTGGAGTAAGGCAAGACAAATGCAGGTATGGAAGAACTGATAGAACTGATTGCTGAAACTGTGATTGTCTACCATTTGTGACAGAAAGAGGGAAGGGCACCTGACAATGAGGAAAATAGTAGCAAAAATCACAAGATGCATTAACAATGTTGTTAGCAGTGCTGTCAGAGAAAGAGCTAAGGGATAATTACTGTGGGAGACTGGGAGCAGAGAACTTGTCCTCTGATAGTGGCTGTGGTCAGAGAAAACAGGTCCAATTTTTTTTTTTTTTTTGGTGCAGCTAAACATCTTTGATTATATCAGCAATGCATAAATCTACTGTCACTTTTTCTTCCATGTGGGCAGAACTCCCCACTGAGCTTCAGTCTATTAACTAAGGTAAGAAAGGACTCAGAACAGTTAACAAGGATTTTTTTGTAAATTGTACTGTTATGGGAACCAAAGTAACAGCTCTGATACCCAATGTTTTAAAGATAATTCACTTTCATTTATCAACCTATCCTTTACCTTACTCTATTTCTGTGCATTCTATTAGTGAGTTTTCCTGGAGGATTTGATTTAGTGTGTTTGCATACAAACCAATGAGTTTGTAGCATCTCTGTCTGGAACAACCACAGCACAATCTGCTTTGGTTTGTTGTGGGCTAAAATCTCAGGGGTTCGTGTCTGTCAGAGAAAAAAAAATAATTCTCTTAGAGTTGGTTACTGCTTTTGCCTCTCTGAAGGCTCCTGGCTTCCTCCACTGCCATTCTCAGCTGCACCTATCTGACATGCCATGCACTGGCAGGCATCTCACTTGGCATTGTGGTCTAACTGTGAATTCATTATTCCATAATTTTTAAATCGCACATAAGTTGGTAGTGGAATGGTATCATTCAGGGGCAAAAATGGATGCATTTCCAAAGTAATGTAGACATCCTTACAAAGGCAGAGTGCTCTATTAGATTAAGAGTACTATAAATACAACAAGATAATGAGATATTCTGACTTCACAGAGTATCGGATTAATTGTGTCCACTTAAGGAACACGAGCCAAAATAAAAAGAGTTCAAAAGAAAAGAAATATATATCAAAGAATATCTGAAATGGGCTTAAAGTCTACTTCAGCAAAAGAAGTGAAGACATTTTCCAAGCTGAACTGAGAGGAATGTCAAGAAGGTGAGTGAGTGATCTGAGAATGAATGAAGGAATGGAGATGAAAATGCAAGGCTAATCCATTAATTCTCATTGCATTTCTCGGTTAGATTCATCCTCTGCAGTGAAAGACATAAATTCAGGTTTGTGATTGACTGAAAAGGGCACTGCTTTTAAATCTAACGTGCTCATCAAGAGTATTGAATGCATGAAGTTTTTTTCATGTGTAAAGACCAAGGTGCCAGGTGCTGAGCTAGAGCAAAAATGTCTTCTTTCTCCCTTAAGTAATTTAAGGATTGATGCTTTAGGCCTTTCTTTATATGGATCACTGAAAGGAACAATCATTCCTATCTTTCACTGTCAAGTTAATTGCAGTAGTAGTGAGCTATATTACTGCTAAAACTCAGACCTTGTGCATCTCAGTGTTTCTAGGAGAAACATCAGCCAGGCAGAGCCTAGCTTTCCCCTGAAAGTCCAGCTGAAGAGGTTTCAGCTCATCTCTGCCTGAGCTGGTGTGCGTAGAAGACACACGTGTTCCAGCTACTCCCAGTTCCTCACAAGTTTAAATATGTATAGTAATTTTAAGGGTTTTTTTTAATGATACTAACTTTTCTACTTAAAAATATCTCTGCAGAAGGGTCCTGTCTTTCAGTGGGGCAGTTTGGAGTTTCATTTATTTCTATGGCTAAATAAGAACTTCAATATCTGACACTAAATATGAGTAACTTATTAAGCCATTTGTAGTCCTCTCACATAATTAAGGTCTTCGTTGTCTCTATGGAACTGTTTTCTCCACCATTTACTTAATTTTCATACAGCACAAATGCCTTCCTATTACAAGCTTTCTGTGTGTGTACAACCAAATAAAACCATGATGATGAGGTCTGTCACACAATTGCTGGTGTTTGCAATGTGGATACCTGCAGCTACTGTGGTCACAACCTCATGACACTGGTTTCTCACACCCTAAGGCAGATGTCATATCTCTCAGATGGATCATCCTTAAAAGTGTCTGCTCCTATCTGCTGACCACAAAGGAACCTGATAATGACCAGTCCAGATGTAAATAACTAGTCTGTACCTGCCTGAAGTTTTCTGAGGTGATCTCCAGCATATTTTTCCCACAAAGTATTGCTAAACAAGAAAGATGATAGTGGAGCTACATCTTAATAGGAAGAAGACAAAATGGTGTTAACCTCACTTTACTGTACTTTCTGAAGTGTGGTCTAGCATGTAAGTATAACTTTCTATTCACATGATACAAACAATTCAGTCTTCTTGCTACGTTGTATGGATAGAGAATTAAATGCTTAGTGATATTTGAATTAGGAAGCACCAAGAACCTGGCTGGATACACCCTTGTCGACCAGAGCTAGAAGCATGAGGGGGTACAGTAATACAATACCTACCAGTGAAGAATCATGGATGTGAATTTACATTAATACTGTCTGCAGAAATTGTCTGAATGTTTTTGTCTGGGAAATGAAGGGAAGGAGAGGGAGGTATATCAGAGAAGGATAGTTATATGCATTGTTGATTATCACCTAAATTAAATCCAAAGAAAAATACCAGTCCTTTCTCTTTGTCATCATTCACACGTCTGTTTGATCTGTGAACATTCCATGGCATTTTTCCTAATTACCATAAGAGAGAAAAAGAATTGGAAAAAGTTGTCTTTTATCTCAATTAAAGGTGTCATGTATGCCAGTCTAACAGGTGATCAATGCTAATGCACATTTAGGGGATGCTGCTATCATCAAACATATAGCAGCTTGTTAAAGGGCACACACATGACTGGAATTCTTATTATGCTGTTCTTCAAGGCTTTTTTGATACCAGGGAACTCTTTCTCACCAGTTCTAATCAATACTTCAAATTCTGACAATAAAATCAGTCCTTGGACTGAATAGCATTCTGAATAAAAAAGTCTGCAGTGTACTAGCACAGGAAAATAACAACAACAGAAACTTGCCTTTCTTAATACTAAGCCTTCCTTTTTCTTATACCATTGCTATAAATTACTTCAAGAAAAACTTCTTCTATTATCAAATCCAAAGCCTCTTCTTGGGATATATTCTGTCTACTCTCATAAAAGAACCTGTGTAGTTCTTCATCCTTGAGTAGTAAGGACTTCATCTGATATGAAAGCAATGAAGTGGTTAGAGTCAATGTGGCCAAATATAAATATTACCCTTTGTAGCAGAGTGTGCTGCACTGTTATCTTGGGTGCCAAGAAAAGCATTGCCATGAAAACAAATTCACATGTAAGCTGTCCTTGCTGTACCACACTGCTGTTCAGAAACCTACCCAGTTGTCAGTTGCTCCCACTATTGTGTTTCTCCTTCTACCTTCCCTGCAGTTCAGTGGTGAAAGGTCTGGGTGTTTACACACATTCAGAATGCAAGCCTAGCTGATTGTGGCAGTGTGATTTTTTTTTTCCCTGCAGTGGAAAGCGCAGCTTCTCTCTCAGCTCTGCAAGGGAGGGTAGGGTTAGGGTTACCGTAAAAATTAGGTTCAGGGATACATCTGAAATATTCCTTCCTAAGGAGCTTTTCTTGTTACAACCATGCCTTCTCATTACCTATGTCAAAGCCACCTCAGGTGGCCAACTGGCAGTCCGATTCTTATAGAGGATCTAATAAGATGTGTTTCCCCTTAAAGAGCAACTCTGGGGCAAGAGACTTTGTAAACACTCTCAGACATGTCGCTCATTTTTTTGCAGTTCTTAGGATCTGTAGAATCCTAGAATCATATAAAGTCTTCGATTAGAAGGGACCTTAAAGATCATTTAGTTCCAACCCCAAATGAGGAAAAAGTTGAGATATTCACTGCAAGAATGTTGGGAGCGATTTCAGAGTTCATTACCACAATCCTAATTACACAAAGGGCCTTGAAGTGGATATAAAGAGCTGGCTTAACTTTACTGTATTTTACACTTGGAATCTCTTCTGTATCTCTTATGTTGAGAAGCCTTTTTCAGCGTAATGGGAAACGGAAGCAACATGAAATCTGAGCAAGTGTCTAAGAGCATTGTTACAGGAGCAGTCCCATCTGAACTGTCATCTTCCCTTACCCACTGTGACTATGTGAAAACAGTCCTCATTAAATTCTGAAATAGCCATGGACATTCAAAATGACCTATTTGTCTTTTTAAAAAAGTCATTCTATATTTTTTCTGCTAATACCAGTTAACTGAGATGTGAATGCTGTGCCTGGGCTGAACCCACTATAATAATTTCAAGAGGGGTACAAAGTAGTCATCACCTTACAAGGACACTTGACCATTCTTGCTGTGGAAGTGTACATTGGATTTCAAATAATTATGTTTGAGGGAAAAGGCAGTGCATGCAATTACCTTTTTCCCAACCTTAACTGTTAATGTCTATCAACACTACCTTTTTTTTATATCAGACCCAGAAATTTACCAGTCATGACAACATACAACAGTGGAAAACTATAATATATATAGCCCTAATAATAATACCCTTGGTCAGAGAAAACATATTACATTACAATATTTTTTTCCATACTGAAATGTGATTGACATTCTTACAATATTTCCAGAGTAAATCACACATCATATTTTGAAGCTGTCAGCTCCCTGGTGGAGGTAACACCATGCTAACAAATGGCAAAATAAAATTTCAGCTTCTTGAAACTAACAGCCCCTACTAATAACAGCGTTGAGATAAAATTGCTGTTATTTTTGAGCCCCTGTATAATCCAAATGTACACCAACCAAAACACAGCATTTAGCAGCCACAACAAAGCAGAGAATTAACGTGAAGTGAAAAGGGATGGATAACTGGAAGAGCACTGAGATGGACACTAACTCACACCCACAAGCAACAGTCAACAGACTTGCTGGAATCGGGTTCACTAGTTTAATGGTTAAGTGATCTTATTATTAAGTTATTATTTAGTAGAACTGTCATGAACTACATCAAAATAGTACCATATTTAGGACAAAATATATTATTCAAACTTATTGTTAGAGAAAATGGGATGGTTTTCTGCTATGCCAAGTGATAGTTTGTTAAACTGACACCTAAAGCAGAAGAGAATAAACTTTTTAGGCGTAATTAATATTCCTACAAAGGAATAATATTTTGTCCTGAGTTACTGGACAAAAATGTTCAAATTACAGTTTTGCAAACTGTTATTCACTCAAGGTAATGTGTTTTTTTTAGGAACATGCTTAGAAACATAGAATCATAGATCATTTAGTTTGGAAAAGACCTACAAGATTATTGAGTCTGACTGTTAACCCAGTGCTGCCAAGTCCACTACTGAACCATATCTCCAAGTGCCACATCTACAAGTCTTTCAAATACCTGCAGGGATGGGGGCCCAACCACTTTCCTGGGTTGCTTGTTCCAATGCTTGACAATCATTTTGGGGAATAAATTTTTGTTAATATCCAATCTAAACCTCCACTGGAGCAACTTGAGGCTGTTTTTCCCTGGGTACTCTTACAACATCCTTTCAGCCCTCCTGAGCAGTCTGCAGGAATGAAGTTGAGAAGCGGGTGTGGGGGGAAGCGACAGGCCCGTTAAGCCCCTAGAAGTCGAACCCATAGACAAGCATAATATATTGGATGGCATAAGACCATTCCCATGAGAGCAGAGAAGCTAATTGACCATTCCCATGAACAGTGCAGCCTTGAGAAGTTGGAAGTTAATTGGAAAGTTGATAAGTAGGTTTAGGGAGGATAAAATGTACCAGGACAAAAATGTTGGCTATGTTCATGGTGCAGGTGCATGGTGGTGGTGTTTTGTAGAAATTATATTATTTACAAAAATGTGTGAAAAAATGTGGGCTAGCTGTCCTTATAAAGGATGCTGCTGCGCTGAGGCGACAGACAGCACTTGTCTCAACTCCTTGTGCAGCGTGTGTATATGTGTGTGTGCTTTTCTATATTGGCCAAACCTAACTATTACGATAGATACCCCACGACAAGCAGGCATGGACTGTTCACCAAAGATTGACCAAGTAGGGAGTCATCAAGACCACCAAAGACCCACCAAAGCTCTCTGACCCATTTTCAGAAAGGTCTAAAGAAAGGAACTGCATGTGATAACTGATTTGCATAGAAAGTGACAAATACATCTCTAGGGTGGGGAAAACTTATCGATAAGAATATACCATATACCCCCACAAAGCCTGGGTGCTCACACCCCAGGATCCTGGACACCCCATTACCTGAATTGATGATGAAGCCAGGACTGGTGCTCTCTTTCTCCCTTTCTCCCTTTCTTTCTCTCTCCCTCTCTCTAATTTCCCTCTCTCTCCTTCCTTTCCCCCTATCCATTACTCCAAACTCTCCACTGTGTGCTTATGCTAGAAGATAAAGGACTAATATACCAATTCCTATACCAAGTGTATTATTTACTAATAAAACCCTGTGACTTTCTTTTGTGGACCCTTTGACTTCTGTTGTTCCTTTTGGACCATGAGCATCTGTGAGTCTTGGGCGTTCACTTCTCTTTAAGGGTGGGATGCCACAAGTATCCATGGATGTGTAAGAGAGGATAATCTTGATTAAAATAGATTAAAATACACAAGGTAGGTAGAAGTTTCTTTCTGCATAGTTTAGTCTCTTCAACCAAAATGGATCTACATTTGTAAGAACCATAGTCCAGCTGGATTACAGGCATTTAGCAAAAAAAGGGTCCAGGGAAAGATGCAGCTGCAAGGAGGTTTGCAGTGGAGACCACTATTACCACGACCCTAGGAAGGGTCACATCAGGCAGCATTATCAATCTTTTCCAGGAGCTAAATAGGAGTCTGGAACAATCCAAAAACTCTTCAGGAGACAGAAAAATGGACATCGGTGACAAGTGGTGTCCTTCAGGCATTTGTACTGGGACCAGCGCTATTTAACATCTTCATCAATGGCATTGCAAAGGGACCGAGACCCCTCTTAGCAGATTTGCAGGTGACATCAAGCTGAGTGGTGCAGTTGACACATCTGAAGGACGGGGCCATCCAGAGGGACCTGGACAAGCTCAAGAAGTGGGCCTGACGGAACCTCATGAGGTTTAACAAGACCAAGTGCAAGTTGCTGCACCTGGGTTGGGGTAACCCCCAGTATCAATACAGGCTGGGGGATGCACAGATCGAGAGCAGCTGAGAAGGACTTGGGCGTGCTGGTGAATGAGAGGCTGGACATGAGCCAGTAATGTGCACTCACAGCCCAGAAAGCCAATTGTGTCCTGGGCTGCATCCAAAGCAGCGTGGCCAGCAAGTTGAGGGATGTGATTCTGCCCCTCTGCTCTTCTCTCATGAGACCCCACCCGCAGTGCTGCATGCAGCTCTGGGGTCTCCAGGAGGGACACTGACCTGTTGAAGTGAGTCCAGAGGAGGGACACCAAGATGATTAGAGGGATGGAGTACCTCTCCTATGAGGAAAAGCTGAGAGAATTGGGATTGTTCAGCCCAGAGAAGATAAGGCTTTGGGGTGACCTAGTTGTGTCCTTCCAGCACCTGAAGGAAGTCTACAAGAAAGATGGAGAGCCACCTTTTGCAAGGGCAGGTAGTGACACAAGGGGTAATGCTTTAAACTGAAAGAGAGTAGATTTTTATTAGATATGAGGAAGAAATTCTTTACTGTGAGGATGGTGAGGCACTGGAACAGGTTGTCCAGAGAAGCTATGGGTCCCCTGTTCCTGGAAGTGTCCAAGGCCAGGTTGGATGAGGGTCTGAGCAATCTGGTCTAAAGAAGGGTGTTCCTGCCCAGGGCAGGAGGGTTGGAACTGGGTGATCTTTAAGGTCCCTTCCAACCCAAGCAATTCTATTATTCTATGGTTCCATAAAGACACTGAAGTATACTCAAACCACCTTTCATTTTATGCAAAAGTAGATTTAACACACTGCGATTAACATTCATAAGCTCCTGTGTTGTCTTTTTCACATCTTCTGTTCAAGAGATGATGCCAATGTTAAAATTAAAAATGAACAAATATCATGCAGACTCTGCAATCCTTCTGGAAAAGTGCCAGCCTTGGGGATCCAAATGAGAAACTGTCCTGGGAGTCATTTCAGTATGAATCTTACAAGACGTCTGCAGCTGTTTTAATGAGGCTGATATTTTAAATAACTGGGGCCTCTGGTGGTCTAGTGGTTAGAGTGCCTGACTCTCACCTCTGCAACCCGGGTTCGATTCCCGGCCCCCTGGGCAGGTGGAGCTCGTCAGCCATGGAAGGCAATCCACCTAAGAGAAGGTCACTCTAAACAAACCTACATCCTGGGGACCTCACTGCCACTGTCCAAGCTTTGCTCGGCCCCGGCAGTTGAACCTCAGGACTAAAGGGTGGGCTCAGTTCAGCGCACGCTGTGTCTCACCTAAAAAATCCACTGCGCAGGCTGGAAGGGTTAATGACCTTTCCCAAAAATCTTCGCTCGCGAAGACTGGCCATTATTTTAAACAACCATTTGGAAAAAAAGAAACAGTGGATGCTATCATCATCATCTTTATATAGCTCTTGCTCATTATAAAATTTCTGACATTAAAGCAGCCTTGTCAGAAAGATGTTATGAGGTCTTAAATGCTCTTGACTCTTTAACAGTGCTTCTTCCATTAAAAGAGGGGTGGGTAAGAAGGTAAGAATGTAAGAATATCATGGATTCTTCAGAGATTATATAATGACAGCTATTAAAATGTTGAGGTTTTTGGGAGGTTAGCACTATTCCAATTATTGTGTGTGGTTTATTTTTGTTTAATCTCAATATTTTATTTTAGTTTAATCCTAATATAATATTTATATTTTATTTGTTTGAAATATGAGAATGTATATCACCGTACTAAACAGATATGAGCTACTTTTCCTTCCTTCTTTTCCTATGTTTATGTTTTTAAGTCATACCTACCAAGGTGGAGTCTCTGCTTAGCATTAAGCGATTTCCTGTCTCCTCTATGACTTTGAAATGAAAAACTTAAGAGTTTAAAGCTGTTTAGTAACCAGTCCACTGCTTTTGTGTGAGCACAGCCTGTAGGGGACTGCAGAGAGATTCAGACAGAGCTGAAGTCCACAGGATGACAGGAAAACGCTACCCTAAAATGCCACTTGACAAATGAGGGCATACATATTGCCCATACTCATGGTCTCGCTTTTTCCAGCCCCGATTTAGGACACAGAGTTAAAATTCCTCCCTGGCATGCAGATTTGGTTTGTCAGCTGACCGATAGGGAGAGATTCATCTCCAATTTTAGACACTGATGTGGATGCGCCTTATCACAGATTACAGGTGTCCCTGGTGCCTCTGGGGAGATGCAGGGAATGAGGTAGATGCCCTCAGCTGGATCATTCAAGAGTCACAGGTTTCCCCTCCCCTGAAGCTTCCATTTCAAAAGGGCACATATCCTTACCCTGCCTGTCAGCCCATGGGGATATACCGTGGCCTCACAAGTATCCCTGCACACCAAACCAAACTCACAGGAGTCAGGAGGGTTATTCAAATGGTTTATTCAGGCATAGTGGCATAATTCAGTTGACCCCACATAGCTGTCTAGTGCTATTTGAGGCGCCCTAGAGTGCTTGGAACGCCCACAGTTGACTCTCAAGCCAAGGGGATGACCCTACAAAATTGGTCCAGCAGCTAAGCAGGACAGGATACCCAAGGTACCTTGCACAGTCCTAGGTTCCTGCATCTGGACAGTTGAACTGAGTCTGTGAGTGAGCTCAAGAGTTTATCAGGCTCCAGCTGACTTTACTGCCTGTAAGAGGAACTGAAACACCAGACTCTCATATGAGCACTGAAATTCAAGTGTCAGAATGAATCCAACTTAAAGTAATCTGCTGTATCCCTCTGCTGGGGGTGTACCTGGGTGGTACCTCTGAGCTCTTTCCTCTCAGTTATAGCTCTTTGGATCTATTCTTGAATTCAGGTCACAGCAGCTGCTAGAGGGGTTAAATCAAAAGCTGACAGGGAGAAGATGGTATAAAACGGTGCAATTGGGATGGCAGGTTGTTTGATGGAGGTTCATATTTTGGCAAAACAGATTCCTTTTAGTCCAGCTCTGAATGTAACACAAACTGTAAATTTTCTTCACCTATTCTTTTCCTTATATATCTGCAGATGAACCGTGATTATCCTTACTCTCTCATCCATGTAAATGATAAGCAGCTCCAAGGAAAACAGTGAAGTTATGTTGTTGTAAAATAGTGTGAGAGAAAAGATAAAAAAAAATCTGCAGTAGGTACTCTTTTGCGTTATTTAATCCGGACCTTTAGATACAGCTGGAAAAGCAAGAGGCAGTTGCTTTAAAGGCCTTCAGTAATTTAAAGTTCTATACCTAAGAAATTTGATTCAGCCTGAAACTCAAAGTGTTCTGTAATTAGGGTGAATTGTTGAGGTTTAAACTAAGGGACAACTGAATATAGAAAAAAAAAAAATTCTTCCTGCTACCTTTTGAATTGAACCAGAGGCAAAAGTGCTGTTTTTAAAAGTATGCATAGATTGATCTATAGCTTTCAGTTGGGCAAACTCCTGGGAAAATCAGTACCTTCCTCTGATGTACAATGGAATTCTTCCAAACAACATGATCTCTAAGCTGATATAAATCAGCATAAAGCCTCTGAATATCATCACCTCCAGATCTAACTCACAGTATCATACCTATAAATACTGTTGTGAAGCAGCTTTTAAGTAATCCAACTCCTCTGACACATTCACAGTTTACACTTATTAATTAATTAGGATGATGCCAATTAACATCAGACTTTACAGAAATCCTTTTTTTTTCTAGATGAAATTACTTCTATCTTCTTTGAATAAGATGCCCATTACCCATTGCTGAAATGCAACTGATATGTGAAACCCAGTGCAGCCACTGAAGGCCTCAGCGATGGATTCTGAAGTGAGGAGTGATGCTTTCTTCAGGTGTATGCACTTCATTACGGACAGTCTAGGGGGAAAAGAACATGAAGTACCCCAAGTACAATCAGACGCAGTCCGATAACTCCCCTCTGCTGTGAAACATGGTAGGAGTTGAAGCAACCACAAATCTCAAGAAACTCAGTGATGTGAAAACTGATCCCAAAAACATGGCTGACCTACGGGTCTGGATTCACACAGGGCTCAAAATGTTTCTTACCAGCATTACAGTGAGGTGAGTCAGACATGCTCTGTTATAGCTTGGGCTCTTAACATCATCTGTAATACTTACGAGGTGTTTCATAAGGAAACTAGGACACAGGAGCAACCAAAAGGTCTTGTTTTCAATCAAAGAGCAACTGAACTTTTGAACTGAGAACATGTTTTTTTGATCAGGTCTTTCCTCCAAGGTTTTTACAAAAAAGTTTTCAAAAGCACAGCCTATAAAAGTACAATCCATTTTCATTTCAATATCTGGTTTGTAGAAGTTTCAGTAACACTAGAGATAACTAAGTATAAAAAAGGACTGAATTAGGTACTAGTTCATCTTTATTAATTTTTTTTAATTAAAAACATTTTTAATTAAAATACAATTCTAATTTTCTTTCTATTTTATTATGAAAAATGACTTCATATAATACAATGAGGTATATAAAAAGAGCTTGCCTCTACATTTCTATGGACAGCCTTAGAGAGCACTGAATATTTAAAAGATCTTATAAATAGAAGTGAGATCCATATGGCAAGATAATAACTATTCATACAATTATGGATAATCTGATTCCCTGACTCACTTTTGCAATTGCGGTGCTGTAGGAAACAAATACACCACTCCTCCACTGGAGTGCTGGATAACACATTGATCTGCCTACCAGATCAGTATAGACACCTTGCATAAGAATATTTTATTTTCTCTTTGCATCTCATAAACAGCAATGTCTTTTAGCTTTCTACTTTTTGAATATTAAGCTGTAAAGTTTTGGAGCCTTTGGTTGGATGTGACAGTATTTGTAATATACAACTTGGAAGGAATATTCTTTGCAGATTTCTTGAAGAGTGTACTGCATTAAAATTCATACATTTTGCACAACTGACAGAAAAAAGAAACTCTGTGTTGAGCATCAGGTGGGCCATGTGAAATTAATAATTTCTCACTCAGTTCAATTCCCAATGGAAACATATCTAGCATAAGCAAACTCCAGCTTGCCTTTAATTGCCACACTTTTTTAAAGTCTCAGTTCCACAAATAGGTACTTTCTCTAAATATGCACTCCAGTTTCCATTAAGACAGCTTGTGAACTGGGCCAGGGAGGCAGCTGTGGGATGGTAGGTTCCTCTGCCTAGGCTCTGTAGTCTCAACCTCACCACAGGAAAAGCAGTCTCCTTCAGATGGGACATCTGGTGAGGAGCAGACGCAGCACACGATCCTTATGCAGAGTCTTGGGCTGCCTGTTCTTTGGCTGCAGAGGGTGTTTATCACCTGCACATGCCCTGATGTCTGAAAATGGAGTAATTAAGATTTGCTTCTGAAAAGTCCATCCAAAATTAGTACTGGAGCCCACAGATTTAACCCAGTAGAAACTGAGTCATGGGAAAGGTTCCCTACTCAGCTCAAACAGTTTTTTCTTATAAAGGCTCAAATTATATCAGAGGAGAAAGACAGGTGCTAATTGCTATCCTGCAACAGGGTCATGGGCCAGTGCTTTGGAATAATCCTCTCCCTAAACAGGCCTTCATGTCATATTTTATGTACTTTATTAATTTTCCACTGCTTTCCAACCTGCATTTGGAAAATTCAATAGGCTGTCTAATTCTTATTGGCTGTTCTTGCCATTTATTTATGATTACATCGAACTTATATCCATCCTAGTTGTTTTATTTTCATGTTTGTGTCATCATTACACAAATAATAACATCGTTTTTGATTACTAGTGAGAAAACAGAAGTTTTAATTTAGTAGTTCATTATGCCTTTGCTTTTCTAGTGGAAAACTACAGAGTAAGTGAAATTGCTTCTGAATAATAACTTGTTATTACATACACTTCGTGCTCATAAATCTTTTGCTGATATCAGGCAAATATTTTCATCCTAAATTTTCCCTGCATATATTTTGGCAACAGTATTGAGCCCTAAGAATGCACAGCCCTCTATTTTTAACCTTTAAGAACCAGGAAATAATTATGGTTAACTTCTGTTTTAACTCATTTATTGTTAACTGAATGCTTTTTGCCTCCTTCTCAGTCAGCCCAAGATATAATGAGTAAAATGGATTACCAATGCATTAAACAATCAAAATAGGTGTGAAAAATAAATAAGGGAATGTTACCGTAAAGTCTTTTTGGTTATTACATGGACATTGAGAAGTGACATAGTTAAACTACTTCTCAGCTGAAAGGATATTTTGAAGATGAATAACCAGCCTACTTGAAAAGAAATTATATTCCAGGCTACTCTTTTCATTGCTTGTTTTTGGGAAATTTTGTCACTAACATAAGCTAATTTTCTATCATTCCTCACACTGCAATGGTGTAGGGAGCTAAAATTAGTTGGAATATATCCTTTGTATGTACTGATTCAGACTTGGCTCCTTTCTCTTTCAAACTGAAGGAAAGCTATATGCTTTGATCATACCACTGGAAGACAATGCTCATCTTCTCTTTTCCTTTTCTTTTCTCATTATTTTCAACATGGAAAGCATATTGTCACGAAAATCAAACCTTCTATTTCCCTTCTGGTAACTTTCCAAAACTGAGAGGGGAAAAAAGTACCCTTTTTTTAAACTAGCTTTGAAAATTAAATAGAACAGAGAGAGGTGAATATATTTGTGCTTTCATATTTCTACCCATAAGTATGAAGTTTCTACAGAATCCCTGTAATTTTCATTTATGCTTGTTAAGGTCTTTATCTCGCTTCTGTGAGGATGAATATCACCTTATTTTGTACCAGTCTAAAAGAGTGAGTAGAAAGACATTGGCTGATATCCAGTATGGACCCTTGTCCTTTTCTCTTTGGCTTCCCTGCAGGGGAATGGCTCTAAACAGCAAAGTAAAGCTATTGATGGATATCAGGAAAAGGGCAGAAATGTTTTAGTGCCTTTTTTATCTCCACTCTTCACCATAAAATGTGCCTATAAGTGGATTACTAACTGAATTCACACCAGCATCAAAAGGACAAGAACTCAGGTTAGCATATAAAATGGAAAGTTTAGGAAAGACAGTGTAGCTGCATTTTTTTCAGCCCAGCTGGGCCTGATGAAAATGGTTGTAAGATATTTAAAGATTGTGCTGAACTAATCTCAGAGCAATCAGAGGTCATCTCTGAGAACGCCTGCTGAGGACAGGTGACACTTCAGAAGGTGGAAGATGAATGATTATGGTGCCATCTTCCAACAGGAGACACAGGAACTGCTGAGTATCTAGAAGATGCTGGGTTCAACTTCAGAGCCAAGGAAATTATTGGAATGAGTTGCTCAACCAACAACTGCATATGCTGGAAAAATAGCAAGCATTTAAGACAGAGCCAAGATGAAATTCTAAATAACATATTATATCAAACTATTGAGTTCCTTTCGAATCGTATAACAAGTCTAAAGAAAAGGGAAGAATCAGCAGCATGACATCACTAGACTCCAGTAAGCTTATACAAACTTTTTTTGCCTAACTGACTTTCTTGCAAGCTAACTAAGAAATACAGTCTAGATGAAGCTAGCACAAAGGGGTTCAAAACTGTTTTTATAAACATATGTAGTGAATAAATACTGGCAGGTCACTGTGACATAAAACAAGTATTGGGCAGGGCTTTATGGACTTTTTATGAACTATTCATTAATTTCACTAATTATGTAGAAAAAGAAAATATTATTGATGAAATAGAAAACTCTCTCCTTTAACTTTAGGAGTACTCTAAGGTGACCTTGTATTGAAGAACAAGATTAGAATATAAAATAGTGATGATCAGCCCCAAAATACTGGGTGAAATTCAATTCTGATCTAGGCAAGAATAATAATCTGTGAAAAGAGAGAGTCGGAGAAAGGCATTCTGCAGAAAGGAGCTGCTGCTTTTAGTAAATAAGAAGCTGCAAATGAGAAGACAGTGCTACAGACATCCTGAAAAGGTAAGCTTTCTCATGGAGAATATATCTGAGCATACAGTGTGTAAAGCACACAGAAAATATTCCTGTAACTCTGGTTAATACCGGGTACACATCATCCAAAATGCTTTGGGGATGCAAGTCTTCTGATTGGTCTGTGTGGTCTGCTCTGTAGCTCCTGAATACTTTGTTCAAGAAAGACTTGAATAAGAAATAGTATAGCTGTGCCACTATTGCAAACTGGTACCTCAATTCCCCACCAAGAAAATTACTGGAGGTACTATGAGTCTCAAAAACACCTAGTGATCCTGACAGGTCCGTGCAGCTTGATGACAAGATGGTACACAGCAATGAATAGTCACTGCCACATCAGTATACTGGACTGGGCAGTTTCATAAAGCTTTTGAAATACTGATTTAGTTGAGGTTACATTTCTAAGAGCAGAGATATAAGAAAAACTGGAAGAGCTCTTTTCCTTTGCCAGGGACTTGTTCTTGTCCATACCTCGTGCCCCAGTATTCCCGCATCAATTATGCAGCATCATGCATTATACAATGGTCCTCAACACATGGGGTCAGCCTGTAAATGGAGAGCATTAATTCTCTCTGTCACATAATGGGCACTTCCTCCTGCAGAGTGGTCACTTCAGAAATGGTCTCATCAGAAGCATCGCTGGATGTGAGAAGCATTTGTTATGAGGCTGTAATGATGGTGTTACATATATGCTGGTTGTTCTCTCAGAATACATGTAAAGGTGAAGCATCATTTTCCAGGAAGAAGCTTTATTGCACTCACCACTTGCATTAAATTTTAAAATTTCCACTACCGCAGCTAGTTCCAAACAGTAAATATCTGGATGCAAGCAGAATACATTAAATAACAAATAACTGTAGCATATAGTTTACCATACTAGAATGGGTTTATTTTCAATCCAACTCCATGATAAAGGAAAAATGTGCTTGTGTGTGTGCATTTGCAGTGGCAGTATGGATTAGGAGGACACAACATAAAATATATTTTTGTGCAAGGGAAATATCAGTGCTTTCAACTTAACTGAATACAGCAGCTTTACTTTGACCTTTTCATGAGATCAGTGATGTGTTCTGTTAAGCTCAGCAGTTAGGTAAAAATATGAAAGCTTGGCACGAACCACAAAAATTATCTTAGAGGTCAAGTATAAAGATTTTCTTCTTTTCTTGTTTTTTTCTTTTATATCAGAGATAGAAACATCTCTGATGTTTCAGCATCTTACCTAGTAAATAGCAGTTTCATGTCATTAAACTCTGTCTATCTGTCACTCTTAAACCAACAATCTCAATTGAAAAAACTGCTTCGAAAGATGGAAATTTTACATCTATGGGAAAGATAAAATCAGACAAAATCCCAAAGCAACACAAGATGTACTTTTGTCAGAAAAATCTCATCTCCTGCACTCATGTTTTTTCTTTCACTCAAGCTGTCTCATACAACACATGCATACAGAAAGTTATTGCTTGGGGTGTGTGCCATAGTTGTGCACAGATTAATTTGTCTTAGCAGGTTGCAAATGGACTAGACCATGAAAAAAGAACAGCCAAAGCCATCTAATAAATTGGGCAACAATTACTCTTGGTACCTTCAATTAAATTGAGAATAGACGTACATTATACACTGTCACTGCAGAAAAAATAAGAGACTTTGTTTTTTGTAATGGATTATTCAATAGACTTGCAGTGACTGTAAGGCAATAAATTAAAAAGTACATCAACCATTTTTCAATTAGGTTTTTTTTATATTCTTTACTCACCAACTTTCTATAAAAAGGGGGGAAAATGAGACTGTTTCACAGGGAGGGATTTTTACAGCATTTAGTCCAGGGTAGCCTGTTGGTTGCTTTGGTCACAGCTGAGACCCAAGCCTCATTCTCTGTCTGTGTAGAACTTGTGTCTATAAAATACACAAGGGCAGCAGGTCTTCTGGTAATCCTTCACATGGAAGCTGTTAATCAAATTCATCCTACATGTAAATTCATGAAATCAGTGAGTGTAACACTGTGGATAATTTTGCCCCAGAGCATTAATGGCACGGTGGCAGTCTTTCAGAGACAGTCATCACAGTTGCCCTGAGGAGGGGAGGGAAACTCTTTGCCCTCACAGACATTCTGCTGTCCAAAGGATGGGAACAAATGAAGCGTAAAAGCCAATTTGGATCCTTCTGCCAGATAGTGAGTCTATCTTTTAAAAACATCAGTCAATCAGACTGACATTTCCACTTAACCTTGTGAAACAGAATAGATTCTCTTCTCTTTGACATTTAAGCAGGGACATCATGTGTGCACTCTTCTGTAGCTGTGGCACGGCTTCATATAGGCTACTGAAAGAATGAAATCCCTATTCGTTTCCCAACTATTTCTGGGTTTAGTCTATAATATTTCTTTCATGCTTGAGGAAGCCCTCATAGTTCATACTGGTACATCTGTGTCTCTTGATGCAGGGTGCAAACAAACAGGCTAGGAGCCAGCTGCTGGCAGGCTCTGGGTCAGCTCTGGACACTTCATAAAAGCATTCAGCTTGGAAAGAAGAGAATGTTTCTAACATTTTAACATTCTCAGGAAGAATGATTTAGAGAAGGTCAGTTGAAGATGCTAACACCTACATTGAGTAAGTGGAAAGGCGAGCCATTGGCTGGGCTAAAAATACGAACTTCTCTATGGTTAGCATTTTGATTTTAAACTTTGGACTGCATAGGAAACAATCCCACCAACTCCGCAAAATACAGGAGAGAAGTGTCTAAATACAAATAGTTTTTCTGTGTGAAAAGAAGCCTCTATTTTTATGATATTTTAAATTTGCAAGGGATCACCATTCTTAGTTTCTGTTCTTCCCAGGGACACAGATAATCTGCCTACTAAATTAGAACAGAACAGAACAGAATAGAATAATTTCAGTTGGAAGGGAACTACAAGGATCATGTAGTCCAACTCCCTGACTGCTTCAGGGCTGACTAAAAGTTAAAGGATATTGTTAATGGCCATGTCCAAAATACCTCTTAAACACTGACAGAGTTGGGACATTGACTATCTCTCCAGTCAACCTGTTCCAGTGTTTGACCACCTTCTTGGTAAAGAAATGCTTCCTAATGTCCAGTCTAAACAGCAGCTTTGAGCCTTTCCCATGTATCCTATCACTGGATCCCAGGGAGAAGAGATCAGCACTTCCTTCTCCACTTCCCCTCCACATGAAGCTGTTGAGAGCAACAAGACCATCCCTCAGCCTCCTTCTCTCCAAACTAGACAAACTCATAGCCCTCAACTGCTCCTCACAGGACATTCCTTCCAACCCTTTTACCAGCTTTGCTATTTCCTCTGGACGCATTTGAGTACCTTCATAGCCTTCTTAAATTGCTCTGTCATTTTTACTAAAACTATACAAACAACTGAAGCTTGGCTATTTTTTAGGTCTTTTTTATTTTATTGTATTTTTATTTCCTGCTGCATCAGAATCCATGGGAAGAAATCAAGGTTTTACTCAGCTAATATTTTCAATAATGGTAGCTGAAGAGGGGTTAAAGGCAAAGTCTTTTGTGTTCAGCAATATTTATTCTTAATATATTTTCATTTAACTGCTTCAGGACTTTACTAAAATTTACTAAAACTGAAACCAATTTTAGATGGAAAACCAGAAATTATTCCTTTAGAAAACACCAAAAGAGACTGTTTTGGTATCTGCAATTGTTAATTAAGTGTGGGTTTGGTTTGTTTTCTTTCAGGGGAAAAAACCTGAGATTATAGAACAATTTATTGAAATATTTTGTACATCCTCAGTCTGTATAATTCCAAAAAAACTCAAAAATCTTTTGTTTAAAAGATGAAGGGCCCATGTCATCATCTTATGCATGGAAGGGGTACCACATGCAACCAAAATAATAAACAAAGTAATAAACATCCATAAGATCCCCCAAATAAAACCATTAAATGACCTTGCCTTACACCACTTCAATCACATGCTATAATTTAAAAAGAGTCTAAAATAATTGCTGTCTTATATAACATATATGTGAAAAAATTCCCCAAAAGAAATGTTTTTTTTAAAGGATTTTGAAAGAATATGTAGTTTTAGACTGATAAGCATACTACCCTCTAACTATTATTACAATGTATTACTAAGCTATAGCTGAAGTCCTGATAGTTGTTTCCAAGTTTTAAAAGGACCTTGAAGGATGTGCTGGAACTGAAGAGATTTCATCATCCCAGTTTCTGAGGACCATAAGTAAAATGCCTATCAGCAGAGTAAATAGACTAGAAAGCCAAACCTGTGTCCTCCTCTACTTTTCTCCCCAGCCACAGGTAAGGCAAGGTCATCCAGAGTCTGCTCAAAGTGTTCACAGCTTGCTCAGATTTGTGTTCCAGGAAGCACAGCTCTGGTAAGTAATGAACCTTCAGTAATTACTTGACGATAACGGCTGAAAAGTTCCCGTCTCTTTTTTTTCTTAACAACTTCAAACTTAATTGCTACATTCTCCACAAGCTGAAAAAGAGATCTTTGAAGAACTTCTAACAGAATTATGCCATGTTTGAAACACTTATCTGTTCCTGTGCTCTGGTTTTATTACAGTTCCTGTTGTTTTAATAAAGAATTTCACCAGTGCAATTTTTCTATCTGGCAATGTGCTATGCAATTAGAATTAAAGTTGTCCCCAGTAGCAGTCCTGGAGCTGGAATGATTTCCAGAACTCCTAAGCCCCATCCTCTTTCTAAGGTAGGAAGTGTAACAAAAAAACCTCAGCTCTTACATGCCGTTCCTACCTACAACTGGGTTTGACAGCACTTCAAAGGACTGTTCAGTCAGGAGAAGAGAAGGCTTTGGGGAGACCTTACAGCAGCCTTTCAGTACTTAAAGGGGGATGACAGGAAAGGTGGGGAGAGACTCATTAATCAAGGACTGTAGTGATAGAATGAGGGATAATGGTTTTAAACTAAAAGAGGGTAGATTTAGACTAGATATAAGGAAGAAATTTTTTACAATAAGAGTGATGAAACACTGAAACAGGTTGCTCAGAGAGGTGGAGGTGGTGGATGCCCCATCACTGGAAACTTTCAAGGTCAGGCTGGCTGATGCATTGAGCAACCTGTTTCAGTTGATGTCCCTGCTTACTGCAGGAGGATTGGATTAGATGACCTTTAAAGGCCTCTTCCAACCCAAATTATTCTATGATTCAACAATTGCCTGCTACTGTGTCACTATTTCAAGGAGTCCAGGGAAGCAGGATCAAGAACTGAAGTGCATCCCACTATAGGATTTTCTCCATCCTCACCCTCAGAGGGGGATGACTGGACAGTAAATCACTGCTATTCTCACCAAATGTGTTTTCTGGTCTCCAGGAGAAAGCTCAAGGCTGTACAGTGTTATGTTTCAACACCCAGACAGACTGAAAGTAGCCTGAGTCCTGGAAGAAGTCCTCCTTATGTGGTGCTCTTCCTGGGTTAATTTGCTGGATTTTGGACCACAAAGACAGTATGATTGCCCCATTGCTCTCCTGCTCCTTGTAGCCAAACTAGTTAATGCAAAGCTGGTTGAGGTATCTCTATGAGATATGAGTCTGTGCTCTACCAACATGGGCTTTAAGACTAACAGCTATTCACCCTTACCAGCAGTTGGAAACAGCACCAGCAGCATTTGTCCAGTCGTACAAGCTTCTCTGCTGCAATCTGTGTTGCAGCTCCAGCTACTACATCACAAGTTTCACAAAATTATGACACCTGATTTGTTTTTCAAAGTCCAGTTCTTAAATGAGGCACTTCTGTTTTAAAGGGTAAGATTTTCTCTCCCGTGACTCAGGAGAAAAGTTACAAAAAATTACTCAAGAGAAAGCCCAGGGCTCAGAACCATCAAAAAAATCCCAGCTGAGACTGTGGTTTCTGAACAAAGGAAGTGTCAGCTTGTCTGAAGAATACAACTCGCTATTTTTTCAGCCTTTGTGCTGTTACAGCAAAAGGAGACAGTCTCCTGTTGAGCAGTGTAAGCACCTAGCTACATCGATCACAAAATACATGCTCATTGGGGGTGCTTAAGAAGAAAGGCCAGGTCAGAACTAAGTGACTTATCGTAGTTCTACATGCACAAGAATTCCGTGAATTTAAACAACATCCCCTCCTGCCATGATTAGGGTTCAAAATCAGTGTTTAAATGAGACTTGAAAATGAATTGCTTTAAATCCTGGACATAGCTGCGGAGTGACCTGTGGTGTGTTTCCAGGCATTTCTAGGATGCTGGCCAGGCTTCAGTCTGTTGTGGTGTTGAGCTGGTCCATCTCCCCAGTTCACAGAGGATTCCCTACCATAGATCCACTGGCAAGGTGGGAACCTACAAAGGCCTTTCTCTCTACCTGATGCTGCAAACCCAAACAACCTCAAATTTATAACGCACACAGGCTGCGGAGTCTCAGAGACCATCCTCTCTGATGCAGTGCCCTTCCTCCTTCCTGTTTTCAAGGGGGCAAGCTCTCATCTTCATGTCTTTTCCCAAAAGTCCTACAGGCACAACAACCCAGCTGGACTATGACTTCCAGTATTTCCTAAAGAATTCCACTTTTTCCAGGCTGAATATATTTAGCAAACCTACTATGCAGCTGTCATAAGCCTATGAAGGATCTTTCTGGTGCTGGAAGGAAGTTTTCCATTTGAAACATTTTGCAGCAAATTCTGAAATTCCTGTTTAGTTTAAACTCACATGAAGAGAACTCCTATTCACTTCATTTCTCCTATTCACAGTTAAATCAAGGAAGTATTTCCTTGGGTATTAGTTTTGCACCTGTCTATCTTTATTAAGTCTTAGTCCTACATTATTTACAGTAGAAAAGGGAAAAATGACAAATAGGTGAAAACTAAAGATGTCAGATTCCTTGTACCAGCATTTATATACTGGATTGCAAAGCTTTTGAAATTCAAGAGGTTATAAAAATCTAAATAATGCCAAATCAATTGTTCTTCACAGATTAACAAGAAATTTCATGCATTTTATTGCACTCACTTTGATTTCACACTGTTTATAGAGCAGGATATGTGTTTAGAAAACTGAAACACAAAAGTAATATAGAAATGTTTTTGAAGTTTCCAGTCACATGAACTGAGAATCTAAAGCACTTTCTTAAAGGCCCTATCCTTGATCTTGTCTATTGTAAGAGAATAAGAAACTGATCTCTTCAGGCTAAGGTCTCTATGTATCCACATGCAGGAGCACAGTTGCCTCTGGCAGCCCATGCAGCCTGAAGCTTCAGAGCAAGAGGGAAATCACAGCAGGACCCAGACACAGGGAACACTGAGGGTATTCATCGTACTGTACTAATAATATTATCTGTGAAAGACCTCACAGAAATTATATGCAAGAGACAAGAAAAAGAGCCTACTATCAGTTGTTCCTATCTCATTCTAATCAGCAGATTCTGTCTCCCTCAGTGGTCTGTGCTCTTGGTTGATTTATTCATTCATTAGTGCTTGCACCTTGTTTCTTTTGTCTTCTGCATTCTCAGTGCAAGGTTCAGTCTCCTCTTCATATAGAAAGTTTTGACTTAGAAATGGTGTTTGAAGTAGAACTAAAAACTGATTCTTCACATATTGCATTAAGGAAAAAGGTTGGGTTTGCCACAAATGGGAGTGGAAGAACATAGATCATTACTGCCTCCATAGAAAGCCATTCTGTAAAAATAATAATAAAAAAAAATAATCTAGATATACATGTATCCTTGTGTATCTCACAGTCTCAATCAAAGGAAAGCCTCTGCCTCTTTCTGCATACCTCTCTATTTCCTTCCAGCCTTTGTTAAACCACTTCTTGTTACAAATGTTTCCTCATGCATGCTCCAAACTGTAGCCAAAATAACCCCTTTAAAATCCGACTTATAGTGCTGTGATAATAATATTTCAATGCTTACATGACAATTGGACTACTGTTACCAAAAGTCTCTCTGTCACAAAAGTTGAAAGGAAATACACAGCTGGTCATGGTGAAGTATTGATGCTGAATGCAGCAGGGGCTAAAGACTCTGGTAATTAAATATAGCCTCAGGTACATAATTTTGTTATAAGTGCACAAGAGCTCTATTGAATATTAATCATAAAACTTTGGCCTAGACAGCACAGTTAATCAGTCATGTTTGTATACTTTCCAGTGAGATAGTTACAACACGTCCATCTTCAGTGTTCAGTTTTTAAGAAAGACATAAAAATGAAATACCCAATCGCAGTCCAGGCTGGTTAAACTAACTCTACACAGTGAGACACCAGTGTCATCAAATAGGTCTTCCCTGTCCAGACAGAGCACAGGACATTTGCATTCTATTTATTTGCTGAGCCCTTAGCAAGAGACCATCAATTTCATTAGCAGTGGTTTGTAATTTTAAGACAAAGACCACATGTCAGAGGAGGTTGATAGATCTTGGATGAGAGTAAGGCAAATGTCAAGCCTGTACAACAGATATCCAGGTGTTCTGTGGCTTTAAAATTATTTTCTCTGCAGGTAGTTCTAATATTTTTGAAGTACAGGGTTGGGGTTTTTTTTGCAAAGAGCTAGTGGTTTGTGTTGTAGAGTTGAGTCCTGAGTTTAACTGTAAAATGACAGAAAATGTCTGAAGCAGCATTTTTCAGCTTTGTCACTTTTTATTGAAAATTAACAGGACAAGAATATCCCAGAAATGTCTTGCTTGATCATGCAGAGAAATCTGCTTTTCCTTTGTTTGTTTCTATGCAGTTGTCATCTAATTGTAACACAGCAATTAATGGTGTCAGACATATGGGGCAGCTGTCACACGACACCTAAGCAAGAAGTGAGGACAAAAGCTTTGAAAACCATCTTTTTGCTTATTAGGGGAAGTGAGGTGTCAAAAGCCTACCACAGCAACTAAGTAGAGTTGGGTTTCTTCCTCTCTGTGGCTTTGCTGTCTATCCAGTGCTGCTGCACCACTTACGGGCTGTGGCAGGGAGATGTGCTGTTTTGGGAGCATGCATCCCATTACTGCTTCCTAACAACTTACTGCTGGTCAGCTGAGCTGCCATCAGTCTGGAAGAAGGTAAAGTGGTGAACGAGGCACGACAATGACTTGGGTGATACAGAAACCCATGCTGCTCCTGATGGTGCTTAAGGACGGCTACTAAGGTCTCTCTAAACACTGTGGCAACTTTGCCTTTACCAAACATATGTGGGTGCTGGCCTGACTGTTTTTGGAGAAGAAATAAACATTGGCTTATACTTCTGTAAAAGTGGCTTAAGCAACTGCATTTTTTTTCCAGATAATGGGTGGCAACCATTAAAATACAGTTTGCAGGTGAACATATTCAAAAGTGCTTTCTGCATTTGGCAGGTAAGTTACAGCATTCCTCACCAGTACTCTGCTCCATGGTGAGTCAGTGACTTTTCCACTTCAGTTACAGCTGTTTACAGTACTGTCTGTGAAGGTCTCCATTATCCAGCCACAAGGACTTTGCTGCTTGCTAAGACTGTCTTTGACTACTTATAAAATAAGATGTTGTAGAGCAAGGCCAATGTAGTGTTGTTCCATGGCCAGCAGCTTTCTGAGTAGCGGTCAAAGAGTTCTTGTTGACCTGAAATCTCAGTGGTCACTTGGGGTGTGTAGCTCTCAGGGACCAGAGCCCAGACAGCCAGACTTTGAGGAGGTGGCATGCTCTCTGGTTTCACGTATATATTCTCTGTTTAAGCACAGTACATTAACAGAGGAAACCATCATGTCTATATGCAAACTGGCAGAAATTGTAAGTTTTCCCAAAGCATTTGAGGCTTTTTGCTATCTGCCTGTTCCTTTGCATTACTTTTATCATTGTTGTTTTGATCTGTTTTCCTGTGAAAAAGCAGAAGTTATCAAACTGGGTAGGAAGGAGGAAGTAGGGAATGGGGACACTGGAGCATACAATGTAGGAATTGGGAATAGATAACTTGTTTTTCAGTGCTTTCAGACATGGTCCTTGCCTTGCTCAAATGTTTTCTATTTACTTTCTATTCTATTTCATTCTATTTCTATTACATATAGGTCAGCTTGTACAATATTTTGATGCATTTGTTTACAAATAGATTTTAACTGTGTGAAAAATGTGATCTCTTCTGTCTATAATGTGTAAGCCCTATTGAGGCTTTAAAAGGAAATTATAAAAGAGGCACCTTTCCCATACACATTTGATAGGCTTTTAGAAAGAGTCCTTCAAATGTAAAGCTTCTGTCCTTAAAATCTTACTCTCCAAGCAGTGATAAAAACTCTGAGATAAATAAAGCTGTGAATTTGGGGGATTTTTTTCAATGCAGGCCTTTAAAAGTGTTTGGATAATGGATGAGCAGTTTTAGGTAGTCTGCTCATAGGCAGACCTGGAATTACTAAAGTATTGCTTGTAGTGATTTTGAAAAGACACTTGAAAAGAGCTAGGTGATTGTATGGAAATAGACTTCATCTAACTGTAATGCATGCAATATTCTAGAAGTACATGTAAGAATTTTTATTAGACTGTCTTTATTTCTGGCTTCTTTATGCTGCATAAGAGTCCAGCTGTGTGAGCTAGTGGGAAAAGGGTATGTTAATCTTCTCAGCTTTCATAATCAAGTGACCCATGGCTGCCACAGCATCAGCTAAACCCTGTCTGTGAAAGAGGGTATATCAAAGGAAGCACATGTCATTTCAAGGGATTATTAATTATATTTAAACTAGGTCTTGAGTGATCAGCACTATCTACAAAAAGTTCTGTTTAGATGACTAAATGTATTTGAGGATATATACCCCTCATATTACATATTTTCAAGATCAAGGCATCAAGGTGTTAAGTTGAAAAAATGATCAACAAGATGCTGAAGATTGTTAACTACCCTTTAATTTCTTACCACTCAATTTAAAATAAGTAGTGGTGGGAAATCAAATCTCCATGCCAGCCTGCTTTTCTTCACTTGTCTGAACATTGGCTACTTCTTCCAGTGAACCTCTAAGCTTTAAAATCTTATAATCATCAACCTGCTGGATTAGTCTTACTCTAGAAGGGCACCTGGACATAAACTGAGTTTGAGCTCTATTCCAGAAAGGGAATGGACCACATCTGAAGTTTCAGTCCTAAACTGATGAATTTCCAGGACGATTCTCAAGACTGCTATTATGGTTCAATTTCCCTTCCATCTAACCTGGTGAAGCACCTGGGGGCTCTACAGGCCGCTCAGATCCCTCAGCACACCAACTTGTAAGAATGCTGTTAGCATAGAAACTGCTAAGCACACCAGGATGGGCTGCCCATGGACAGTCACACCACCAGCAGGTGGACTGCCTGTCCACCCCTGCTGTGGAGGGAGAGAGTGAGTAGCAGAAGAGACTCCCAACAGCTCTTGAGAGCAATGCTCCCCATCTGCTGCCTTGAGGAAGGAGCAAATACGTGTTGAAGCACAGGTTGCGTGAGGATGCTTCTCTAACTCAAGGTCTGTGTATTGAAAGAAATCCCTCTGACACTGGGACATCAATGCTGTGATGAACAGGGTGAGTACATTTCTGTACTGTAGAGGGAAATGTAGATGCCTAGTGGTCCTTCAGGAAAAGGGGTATGCCTTTCACTTCCCCTTGCCTTTTTGCTGACCAAAACCTATGATTCCTCTCTGAGCAGTCTTCAGCCTCTTGAACCCTTCCTAAACGGAAGTTCTTCTGGCAAAGTATATATTTCAAACTTGCTTTGAATTCCTTTCATTTTTATCTAAAACATTTGCTCCCCACAAATACCACATATTATTTCAGACACAACAACAAATTATCAAAGCCAAGTGAGCTTTAATACATTTTTCTTTTAGTCTCTGACAATTTTTTCTTATTCTCTAACAGGCATGACAAATCTTACAAAATCTCAGAGTTTCAAGCATAATTGATGCAGGGATAAGACCAAACGACTCCAAAAATTGCCTTGTTTTAAAGACATTCAGTTAATTAGAGAGATATTCTTGTTAGTGGTGGTTCATTAAGAGATCCTTCATGCAACTGAAATGTTAATTTTAGCAGAAATGATCTAAGGGACTCAAATTATTAATTGATGCATGTTTAACAGTTTTTTAATTAGATACTTTAGTAGCAGAAATAATACCAAAACTGCAGTGACTAGATGTTGAAGAGTTTGTCTACACAGAACTGGATTTCCTGACTGCATTACTACTGCCATCTTATTGCCATTCCCAGTGTGCCTTCATTTGTGCCCAAATCTCAGTGACTACTTTTCAGAGTGCATTCTCTTTACAACCTGTGATTAACAGGGCAAGGTGCTCTGTAAGAAATACTGGGAAGTGAGTAAGGAATAAAGATGAAAAAGCCAGTAGGTGCAGAGGCAAAGCACTATTAATCAAATTTTACAATAGTGTATGTGATTTAAGGACACAGAAGGAGAAGCTGAGAAGGCTGTCTGCTCAGTCTTAAGAAGAAAAGGCTTGGGGGAGATCTCACAGCTGTCTACAACTCCCTGAAGGAAGGGTGTAAGGAAGATGATCAAACTCTTCTTGGGGATAAGCATTAGTGGGAGGAGAGATGATGGATAGAAGCAGAAATGAGTTAAAGACCCAGAATAGGAGCCTTGAGATGCTATGGGAGCTGCATCCTTGGAGATACTCCAATGTAACTGGGCATGTCCCAGAGGAACCTGTCCAAGTGGACCCAGTTTTGGTGAGGTAGCCTACAGAGGTCCCTCCCAACTCAGCCTGTGATTCCATGATTTGCGCTGAACTGGTAGTGACAGTGCAGGGAGAACACCCCAACAGGTTCCTCTGGTACTTCAGAGCGATGACAGTAACCCAAGAGAAGGATTGTAAATTTACCTCCCAAAGGGCAGATTTACCTTCAGTGACAAATGAAAGAAGTCCCAGCCACAAAGATCTAGTACATGCCTTCTTAGGGATCCCACAGTGCACAATCTTGTAGTTACATGTTCAAAGGTATGTGTTCATTCACCCATTATGGTCACTGCCCATCTCTGCTGGCAGAGACAACAGAGTTATTTAAACATCTGTCTCTTAAATGTGCAATGGGCTGACAACCACATCAGCCCACTAAAAATCCTGGATAAAAAAAAAAAAAAAAAAAAAAAAAAAAAATGCAGCAATATTTTCTGTGCTTAGAAGTACAGGAACAATGACACGCAACGTTTCAGTTCCTGTGGCCTTGGAAAAAGTTGGCAAGGTCTAAGAAAGCACTCTTATAATGCAGTATTGAATGTGATGTGTGCAGCAATGAGGTTCGATTGTATTGCAAACATATTCTTGGTAGCTTATGTCTCCTGTGATGTTGAATCAGAAAAAAATCAATCCCTCCAAGCCAGGGCTTCTGCATCTGTCCTCAAAAATCTTATTTTCACCTTTCTTCAGAAATTCATATTAAAGAGAGGTTTATTAAAAGAAAAAAAAAAGTTGAATCATTACTCTTGTATCACTCAACTGAAGTTAGGGTTGTACTGCATCATTAATTTTCCTGTATGTTCCTTCTGTTTCAGGACAGGGTACAAGCAGACGTTGCATATGACTGTGTTAGGGTAGGCAGGGGAAAGAATAGGACTAATATTTATCTTTAATGCATTATTTTAATAGGTTCAGAGGCTACAGAGAGAGTAGGACAACCAACTGTTACAATACTCAACAGGATATGAGACTGAAATATGGGAAACTGCCCTAGAGGAAACACTTGTATCCCAGTGGATTATTTTTTCCCTGATTGAAAAACTGTGGTCTAATTAAATAACAGATGCAGATGGTTTCATTCATTGTGCGCCCAATATTTGCAATTAGCAAAGGAGAAATTATGTTAATTTCTAACTGACATTAGCATTGGTGGGAAGGAGGGCAGTTTGTTATTCTGTTTGCTGTGGATTTTTGGGATTGCCGCTTTGGCTTTCTCAGACAAGCCAAGCAAGTCGTCTTGAGGAGTGGCAGTGGGGACAAGATGTATGTCCTTGATGATGAATTCAGATGGAACCTCTCACATGTTTCCAGCAGTGTTCTCTCCTTTGACACAAACTGTTGGTGGGTTTAAGTGGGAAAAGATTTTGGAAAGCACAAAGGCCACTTCTCGTGCCATGTATATGGGACCTTTTCATTTCACAGAGGTCAAGGTGAGGCAGCCCTCCCTTCCTGATCTGTGACACCAATCTGCCCTGGACCAACAGGACAGGCACCATGCATGGTGAGACTTAAATTTTCAACACAGATCTGCAATGCTTGGCCACAAAAGTGGAAGGGGTATGCCTACAGAGGTGTGGGTACTGCTGTGGCCTGGCCTCTGAGCTGTGTTGGCAGGGATGCTCTGGGCTGGCAAACTGACCACCAACCCCCTGAGTAGAGTAAGCAAAGCAAACGAATACCCACTCCTCTTACCCCACCTGAGACCAAATCAGGAGTTTCTCTGCCCAGCATCTCCTGTACCCCAGACCATTATGGATAAGTAAGATAGAGGTACTTGTCCCCCGTCCCCCACTTACCTGTGGACAGAAGCTTGGCTCCTGTGCTCTCCCTCACCTTCAGAGACTACCTTATCTTCTGCTGTTGCAGACTTACCTGAACACACTCCCTGTAATGGCATGATAACAAAACCAACACGGGGATAAGCTGATTTAATCCCACTAAGCCCCAGGTAATGATGTACATAGGAATCAGACAACATATACTTTGACTTTTGTTTATCACTCTCAGTGTGTCTTATGTGGCAGACCAAGTATTACATTTTACTTTTATCTGCAGGAATATTTTTGCTGTAGCCAACGTTGGGCATTGGACTGCATCTAGCAGCTGAGGAAATTATTTGCCAATAAAGAAGAAAAGCTATTTCTACACCACTAGTTAGTAAAGGAATTGATTCAGCCAGTCAGGGAACAGTTTTCATGTGTTGGCATCAGAAGGTGAAGCTTCAGACTCATCTGGTATTTTTCCACTAAGACTTCTGAACTCAGAGAATTCCATTTGCTGATCATTTTACCAGAAAATTATCACTTCTGAAGGGAAGTTATTTACTCCAACTGCTGTATTAGCAGCTGTAGCACAGACCAGGTGTGCACAAGAGCTATGAAAGAGTGCCATCTCCTGGGCCTTGGACTGCTCTGGGAAATCTGCATTAGCCAGTCCAGGCGTGGGCACATCGAGGGCAGCTGTGTGAAAGCTATTGTGCAATTAGTGGATAATGCTGATTGTAGGAGGGGAAGGAGAGCAATTTGTTAACGTCATCATTTAGCAGCCTGTTCCCTGGGCAGATAAATTCCGAGACTGTTTAATTAAAAATAAATAAATAAATAAATAAAGGAACCACCGTGTTAATACTGCATAAGCCTGAAGAATTGCAGCAATTATAATGCTCATACAGCTGTCATGTTAGGGAGATAGGTTGAACTGCAGATGAGGGGAGTAGTTTTCACAGAACCTATCTGCCCACAAGCATTTTGAAATACCTGCAACACTAACACCAACCAAGCTGCAGAGAAATCAGGTCTCTGCAGGTTTCTTCACGGCTTTTGGTTTTGCGGATGTCCTTTGGATGTTTTATGGATGTTTTTCAGGTATTTTTCTCTCTTCATTTCTATGTCACATGGCTCAAATGCCCTTTTTCAGTAACTGAAAAACCACACAGATCCACTTACCCTCCTTTTAAGAATCCTCAGGTGACAGAGCCAGGCTAAGAGTCCTGAGGAAATCTGTGGTTTTGTGATTTGCAAGGAACAGCTGAAATTTTCTGCCTCATGCCCTAGCACATACTGCTGTACTACTACAAAAACATTTTAACCCCAGCCTTAAGAAAAATAAAAAAACAAACCCCAGAAAGTATTACTTAACAAGACTCAGTTGCAGTCAGGGAGCATCCTAATTTCCAGGGCAGTTAAGCTGTATTTTGTCCTGCCTGTAGTTTGCCCATTTTAGCTTGACGAGGGCAAACTATTTTCTGTCCCCATTGTTCCTAAATGATGGAAGGCTCCTCCTCATTGCAATTAGTCATGTTATTGTTTCAAACTATAATCACCTGCATAAAAGTATCAGTTGTCCAGTAAGTACTGTTACCTGTGTTTTATGTTTCAAAATCCATTTCCATCCTATCTAAACCATCCATTATCTGAACAGTTGTTTGTTTATTTTCTTGGATGTTGTGATTTAACTCTGGTGGGTGGTTCAACCATATTCATCCGTTCCCTCACTCTCACCCAGTGGGATGGGGAAGGAAGTCAGAAAGGTAAAACTGAGAAAACTTGTGGATTGAGATAAAGACAGTTTAATACATAAAGCAAAAACTGCAAACAGAGAAGCAGAATAAGAAGTTCATTCACCGCTTCCCATGGGCAGGCAGGTGTTCAGCCACCTCCAGGGAAGCCAGGCTCCCTCACAAGTAAGGGTGAGTGGGGAAGACAAACACTCTATCTCTGAACATCCTCTCCTTCCTTCTTCTTCTGCCAGCTCTGTACACTGGGCATGACACCATATGGTGTGGGATATCCCTGTGGTAGTTGTGGTCAGCTGTCCTGGTTGTGTCCCCTCCCAATTCCTTGTGCACCCCCCACTCCTCCTGCTGGTGGGTTGGGGTGAGGAGCAGAAAAGGCCTTGAATCTGTGCAAGTGCTGCTCAGCAATAACAGAACCATCTTTGTATTATCAGCAGTGATTTACTCATGAGTCCACAACATAGTCCCATATCAGATACTATTAAGAAAATTAACTCTATCCCAGCTGAAACCAGCACATTGGGCTAAACAGCTTTCTCTTTATTCTTTATCCAGCTTTGCATCAGAGGAAGTATTGTAGGGGGTTGAAGTTTTGCTGTCTTCTCTGTGTCTTTGACTTTTCAAAGACTTTTTCCTTACAAATTATGAAAGATCCTTATTCATTTGCTCCTTTTTTTTTCTATTGACATTTGTTTCTTTTTCTCAGATTTTTCCTATGCTTTTAAGATGTGTGAAGTAGAAAATAATGATAGACCTGCATTTACAATGGGTTTGATAGCAACCTGGGAAGACTATTCCGTTTCTAAAATTATTCTGCCTCTTCATTAAGAAATTCAATCACAGTCCATTTGTCACTGCACTTAACATTCAGGACATAATGAAAAACTTTACAAGGATTCTTTACATTCTGCACTGTCACAGCTGTGTTCTACCCAGAAATGCCGCTAAAACAAATCCTGGAGTATTTTATTCTTAGAACATATAAAACTGGTGTAGATAAAATAGTATTCAAGTATAGTCTTTTTTAATAATGGCAATGGCTAATAATAAAAATATAAGCATTCATCTATTCATCAGTATATACTGGATGTATAATATTTTGAGTACAGTTTGACTGAAATTTTCCAGGACACATGTAAAATGTCTTGGCATTTTCAATATTGAAAGCAGCCTCAAAAAATCTGTGTAGTTAGAAGTACATCCTCTTCCTGTCAAACCAGCTGGCAGCATCCTCAATTTCAAAAGGGGGACATTTCGATTCATTCCTGAACTATACTGAGAAGTCAATAGCATTTACTGTTCAGTGCAATGCCTTACAGTCACTATTCAGTTCCTAGAAAAATTATTTGGGCTTCTCAGTCTAAGACTTGTCAAACCCTGTCCAGTCTTGCAATACTATGTTACATGCACGTGCTTACATCTTCTTATTCCTCTGAGAGTGTTACAAGTGACTTGGTTGGGTGAAATAATACAGAAACTACACTAATTAATACTGATGAAGTGCATCAGAGTTAGGTTTCTAAATATCTATAAAGACTTGTCTTATGATGTTTTATACAGTGCCATCTCTCTCGTAATTTATCTCTAAAATACATTTCTCTGTTGAGCAATTAGTTTTATTGGTGACTTTGAAGAGTTTTTTGTCAAAAACGTTAAGATTGATGTGTATGCAGTGTGATTGAAAAGCTTTGTGTTTAAGCAGGGGAAGAAGCAGCAGAACAATGATTTTTAAAAAGATCTGTAATGATAATAAAGGGCACCATGCTTGACATAGTGCACCAGGACACTGTTTGCAGCAGTAAAATGGGGACACGTTGTTACACCAAGCTCAGAAAACCTGCACTTTGAGAAGATCCCAGCCCAGATGACTCTCCAGCAGACCCTGCATCCTGACAACAGGAGACTGACACCAGCATGGCAACAGATCACACATAGCACATATACACTTTCCCATCAGCCTAACAGGAAGACAGATATTTTCCAAACAAAGAAAAACAGAGAATGGGCAGAAACCCTTAGGCTGCCAGTTTAGGTAACTCTTACAAATCTTATGCAGATTTGTAGTCCTGAAGTCAGCACCATACTTGGGGTAGGGGCCACTCCATAACAGCTCATGGAGTAAGCTAAGGGGTATAAGAGATCTGTCCAAACTGTCATTTGCTGTCACCAGTCAAAAGAAACCCCAGAGGCACACTCATGAGGACCTGACAACCACAGTCCTGCCCTCTGACTTCAGGGCGCCAGTGCACGTACATCTTGCTGCTCATGAGGATTGGGGTGTGGCAGCATGAGCAAATGAACTCTTAGAGAGAAGAGTGCAGATGCATGAAGTCAATTTGATAAGGGAGTTTGTAAATAAAAATCATTTTTCCTTCTGTACCATCTCAGACTGAAGTTTTTCCCATGATTCTCCCTGTTTCATACTGGTGTTACTGATTACCAAGAACACCACATGGTGAAGAGAAACTCTTGACTGAATGCAATAATCAGAGCATCTGCAGAAAAACTCTGCATTTGTTCGCTTTTTTAAGTGCTGATGGCTTGGGAAGGAGCGCCTGCATGGACTCTGATGGGTACAGGAGCCCTGCCCAGCATCACCTGGGGGAGACGCACAGTGGGAGTGCAGTGAGTGTTCTGTCTCCAGGGGTTGTCATGGTAGAGGATTCAGTGATGGAACAGTAAAGACCATAGGACCATTCAAGGCATGATGTTAGAGAGAACACCAAGAAATGTGGAAAAAAAAAGAGGAAGTTATATATATGTGAGAGAGGACACAAGGAATAAGGATGTGGAGAGGTGAAGGAGGTGGGGAATTCAAGGATACAAGCAAATGTATCACATGAAGAAGATTAAAAATACAAAGATTATTAGAGGAAAGAGAAAAATAACCTAGCATAATCTCAGATACAAAGTCAGAGCAACTGATAAGGAGAAGAAGTAAGAAGACTATGTGAAAACATAAGTAGAATATAACTAATAATAAAATGTGCAGTTCGTGTCCCAGTCTACACATTTCACAGGAGACTAGGCAAAGGGAAATAGAAAATAACATCTCACCCTGTGTAGGTCATAAACTCTTTGGAGGATGTTTGAGGTTTTATGCATTTATTACTGTTGAATTATGAGGCTGAGTTGATAATTTTCGAACTGAGAAAAGTAGGAGAAAAGTAAAAATTCCGACTGGTTAACTCTTTCAATTATATGACAATTCTGTGAGGAAGGAGGAGAATCTTGATCTCTGGGGGCTCGGTCTGAGTTTACAAATTTATGTTTTTCCCTCAGTTGGTGCAGTGAACCAGAGCGAGATTAATCTGCCATCTAAGCAAGACAAATAGCCAGGGTAGGGAGGAGGTCCCTCAGTCCTTGCTCAGCTATTTTCAAGCTACAGGTAGACAGGCACTGACAAGAAGACTTCCCCTCAGCACAGCATCAATTCCATTCTACTTCATTTCAAACCACAGGGACAGGAAGAAAGCAACACTATTACAGGCATCAGACAGGCCTGTACAGGCATCATTTTTTCTCCCAGAGATGCTACCAGGGAGCTCAGAAGGAGCCACTATGTCACATGGCATCAACATCTTCCCAGTCTGGAGGAGTTACGCTGGAGACTTTCCAGAAATTCATAGTGTGAAGATACATATCCTACAATGATATACCCATATCCCATGATACTGGGACAAAGCTGTATCATGCCTTCCTCCCATCTCCCCTGCAGGGTTTCTGAAGTGTCTGGGCTTCTTTGTGGTTATTTCTGGGTGAGCCAGGCTGTGTACTATTAATCTGGCATCTGGGGAGATATCTGGTGGAAGGTAAGATGTAGATCCCCATGGACCAATACACGGCCTGGGAACAGTGAGGTTCCCGGGGTATCAGCCTTCCAGTTTCCTTGCCTTGCACCTGGGCACATGTGCATTTTGGCTTTGCTGTCCTAGCATTAAGTCTGTTTCAAAATTAAGCATGTTCTAAGACTTTTTGCTATATCCTTCTAAAAGAAAATTTCTTGAAAAAAATTAATGTTTTCCATTTTAGAGCACAGTGTCAATAAAAGGCCTACCTTTTAACTAGCTCTGGATAGAGATGGATACCTCTGGCAGGCTAACCATGTTCGCATGCTTGTGGTGCCTGACTGAAAGGCTTTGTTACTGTCATGTTCAAACGTATTCAAGCAAAGGGGAACATAGGGTTAGTTCTCATTAAGTTTTCATCAGGTAGGTAGACTATAGGGCATTCTTGTACTCTGTCCACACAGAGTTGTTCTATTCATTCCTTCCTGTAATTCATTCACACTCCGTATGAAGATCAATATGATGGAGATATCAGTACTTTGTCTAAAGCAGAGTTGTTCCCTTTGAACATAAAACCTCATTTCTTTCATGGTGGGCTTGAGGAACACTTGGGAAAGCTGATCCAAATTAGTAGTGAGTGTAAAATTAAATTGGAATTTAAGCTGGCCGAGTGTAATCAGACATTCTCATACCGGGGTGATGCCCTCATTCCCCACTATGGAGATGAAGCAATTACTGCAAAGAAACAAATCTTCAGAGTTTGAGAACTGCAGAGCTAAACTTCATTAAACATCAGTTGAGTCTCTTTCTCAGAACTAAGGGTCTACATCTCCCTCTGCCCAAAGCGATGTCACACTGCGTTCCTCAGCCAGGCTCACAAGCCAGAAGCAATGTTACTGTACTCCTGCAGCAGTTCACTTGTGCTAATGGATACTGTTTCTCAATGAAGCTAATCATCTGGGACAGAGCTCCATATTGATAGGATTACATACATTCCAAAACCCAAGTGAGCCTGGATACCCAAACTTACAACTGTATTGCCTATGGTACTGACAGACCTGAAGTAGAATTAATTTAGTTTAGTATAATATATTTTGAAAGTGACTTAACTAAGTCCATTGGGATGACTTCCATCCTGAAGGAAGAATATTCGCATGGAGATTTACTGAAATTGAACTAAATTTCCATGAACTTTTGAAAGAAAAACTTTCTTAAGGTGATCTTAAACAAAACACAAACAAAACAAAACAAACAAAACACACACCAAAACAAAAAACCCGCAAACAAAACCCTCACAACAACAAAAAACAAACAAACAAACAAACAAACAAGATCAATTATCCTTTTCTTTGGAGTGGGAAAAAATGGAAAAATACATTGGCGTTGATTTTAAATGTACTGTCTCTACCTGCCTGTATTAGATGAAATAAAAAATGTCTGGTGAAGTGAAGGGGTAAAATGTTCAGCATTTTCAGATTTTGCAGTTCACACCTTTGACAAAACATACCTTCTGCTATTCAGCTTATAATTTCTCTATATTTCTTCCTGTTTCCTTTGAGACAAAGGACTCAGTAAGTGCTGATGGGCGAGGAAGGGAGAAGGCGGGGATTTATAGGCATGTCCAAGAAAACATCTTTTGATCCCTTCAGAGTTCAGGAGGTATTCCTTCCAATCCTCCTCCATTTAGTAGTGATTCTAGGCACTGAACTTTAGAGATTTAAACCAAACTCAGAGGTCTATGAGGTGTGGAAAGAGTAAGAGGAAGGCCCTCAGGGCTCAGACTGCCATCTGAAAGGCTGGAGAGATTTTATAAACCCTCACTCACAGCTTTCACAGTTAGCAAGTACTAAAGAAACCAAGGGTAAGAGATAGTGAATTACCTTGCACTGAGGCAAGATTCTCAAGCTTGAACAAAAGCAGCTTTATATGCAATTTTTTTCCCCCAAAAATAGTTGCCCTTCAAATTTGGTAAATAAATGTCATCTTTTTCTTTACCATCAAGCATTCCTGTGTTCAGAGGAGAGTGAGAGAGGAGGCAAGCGGAATCACTGTGAAACTAATGAAGGTGGAATGCATTGTCTCTTTGTGAGCAGAGAATGAAAATAAAAGTGTTCTCCTGGTAGGAGCTGGAGGGCATTTGCTGCCCATCTACAAAGGACAGGAGTGGAGGGTTGGTGCTGCTAAGTGGGAAAAAAATTCCCTCCAGCCACCACAAACTAGCACTTATCCTGCAAGGAGCAGATAACAGAAGAAATGCAGTGCTCCAATAATACCTGAACTGATACCAGTTATAATCCTTTTTGCTCTTTGAATGTTCTCGATGGAGCAAATTGTTTGGAATTGTGGTGATAAAACTCTTCAGACTAGATTGAGTTCTTCATGAAAGTTTACAGTGCAATTACAAATAACTTCAGCTGCAAAGTGCAAACAGGTTCTTTCCTTTTGCATCACTTCTTCCTCCTTCTCTCACAGCCTCTCTTTGGAATACACCAGTGGATGTTGAGAGAGTTAGTCTAGGTGCATGTATATCTTCAATCTGAATGATGCCCATGGTCTGAGAAGGTCCTGGGCAGAAATCCAAACAGTACAACAATAACCAATGATTCATGGGTGAGTGATGTAAAATTCAATAAAGATGCAGAATCAGGAGACATAATTGGTTCGGACATTGAGGGAGGGAGGGGGATTAAGAGGCTTAATCAACTGAAAGGTGAGGTTAGGAAATGGAAATATGTATGACTGAATCTTCTCCAGTAAGGTGTTTTATATAGGCCAACAGAATGAAGGTGGATTGCTTTTGTTAAAGTGTGGGCCTCCAGAAAACTTGGTGAAGCATTTTGCCAGAATGGTTTCTTATCAGAAGACATTTTGGTTTTGCAACTAAGTTAACAATTTCAGAAAAAGCAAACAAACAAAACAAAACAAAACAAAAGAAGCCAGAAAATGAAAATAACTTTTCGTTGAGAAGCTTATTTATATCCGGTTTATAGAAGAAAGAGAGAGTGCCACTCAGTAGTTTCATTATCAGGATTTGCTCCTCTCTTTTTATTGCAGTAAGGATAGCACTTGGCTCGTTCCTATTCCTCCTCTTTTTCCTTCTGAAATCTGACCATCGTCTGTGCAACTGTATTGAACAGCACTATCAAGAGTTATTTGCAGGCCATGGCAATCCTTTCCTGTATAAACATGCCTCATTCACTCATCACTAAATTCCATCTTCTGAATCATTCAGCCAAGGGTCATAACATAAATGAGCTCCTTTACCTATGAAAAGCTCTGCCTGTACATATGTTGTGCTATGCACCGTAATCCTCTCTCCCACTGTCAACCAACATTTTCATAACCCAATAAAAGCGTGTTGGATTTGCTTTGACAGTGTGCTCTGGCTATATCAACTTGTTGCCAGCCTTGGCATTAGCACTAGCTAGATCAGGATCCTGGGAGCACTCCTCATGCTTCCTGCACCAGAGGGGCCACTGTTAGTGATGCAGCATAAACATGGAAGCTGGAACATTCATCATATAATGAACACATCCTTTGACAGCAAAGTCTTTCCCGTCCAAGTTTCTGATTAGTTTCTGATTTCTGAATCTGGCTGTAGAGAAATGGCTGAGCCCTCAGGTACAGGCAAAGTTTCCATTTGCCAAATTCTGCTGGGCAAAAAAGTGCACCCAACAAAAATGGCCTTCAAAGGTGGGAGTGTCATGGGGACACCGAGAGACCTAACAATGATTATTCCCTTCTCTGCCCTGTCCCTCCCCTTGTAAACAATCTCAAGTATATAAATATATATATAATTTTTATATATATATGAGATGTCTCTCCATGAGTATCACCTATATCTGTAGATAGGTTTATCTATCTGTCTATCTGTCTGTCTATCTATCTATCTATCTATCTTTCTGCTCTCTTGACAGGAGTCTACAGCTCACTGAGTGGTGTGTTTCTGAGATGCAGGAGACTTAGACTGAAGTCTTCATTGTGAATCCCCGAATTTACAGCTGCTGATTCATCCTTCTGGAGCTCAGGTGAAACAAATGTAGCCTTTCTCCTTCAGTAGATCAAGAGGTAATATTTAACATGAGATAATGAAGGAAATGGAATATAAAAACCATTAGTCAATAAATAAGAGTATAGCTGGTTTAATAGTTTTTCTTTACCTTCTAGAGGAAGCATCCATCAACCTAGTTATACTTACATTGAGTGGTGATTACAGGATGAATACATTATAGAGGAGTGAGAAAATGATGAGCCACAGTTGTTTATGGGCAATAGATTAAAAGAAATACTCTGAATGCTAAATAGTCAATATTTTTTACCTTTTTAGACTAAGATGAAATGTCTTGATCACATCCAATTAACTTATAAAAGTTGATTGAGACAATGAAAGATAGGACCAGAACCCACTTTCATTCCTCTGACCTTGAACCTGTTTTCATTCAGAGGTTCTCATCTGCAAATATCATCACTCATATTAATTATTGAAGTAGGAGGCATAAGATTTCTGCCTAAACATTTATTTTCTTCTTTTTGATTTCTTAATCAGTTTTCCCTGATTTTATATATTACTTTTCTTCTTTTAGAATTGTTATAATTTTCATTCATTTGGCACATCATTAATTTTGAACATTTTCTGCATATTGTTGTAATATCTGAATTTTTCAAATCATACCAGCAAAATTTTTTTCCTGACAGAAAAGCTTAGTTCAGTGAGAAAAACCTCTGTTGAGTGAACCAATTCCTCACTAGTATTTGTGAGTCAGCACAGAACAAATACGTTCAAAAAACCTTGAAGTGTGTTGGCTGACAAAATAATTTCCATTCTAGCACCAGTTGCAATTACTGATCATTTAACCTTCAATTTTTCCCTACACATAAAAATCATTGAAGTCCAAGCAAGATACCAATAGTCTGAAAAACAAATTTGTAATTCTACTGTGTTCTTCAAGTGGAGTTGACAGAGTTAATCTAGTTATGAACATATTTATTGATTTCTTTTTATATCTTCCAATGATCCTTGACCTCCATTTAAAACAATTAATGTGAGTTATTACTCTATTTTTTTTTATTTCGTATCTTAAACAGTTTAAAAAATTCCGTTCTAGGACTTTCTACTTTAACATACAAGCTCTAGGAATGCTCAGAGCTGAATAAAAACAAGTACAACCAGAGAAGTGAAGAAAAATTAGAACAGAAAGCTATAAACTAATTTTTAAAACTCCATTAGGAAAATAGCCCAGGAAAAGCCAGAGGGGCCTTATATTAGTTGACAGTGATAAGTGAGATGGAGTATATTGAGAGCAAGACACTATACAGTAGAAGTCAGAGAGGCAGCTTGAGGGGTAGGAAACTCATTTATTCTCAAACAGAAGTGTGCATCGATTATGAAATACAAACAGATTACTTTTTCAGTAAGTTCTCTTATTAACAGTGTAATACTTCACATGAATCCCAGATCAATAAATTATCACACCCCATTGTCAGGCAATCTTTCTCACTTCCTTCTCATGTGGTTTTATGTCAACATTCATGATAGCTGCAAAACGAGTGTTAGCTAAGATGAGAAGCAAATATAACTGATGCATGCATGCAGTTGAACTCGTGCACACAGGTACACACTTATTACTTTGGCATGTATTAATAGCAGCCATGATTTATAACTAAGACCTCTTGAGACAGTAGGTCAGAATCTGTCCCTCACATCTATATATTGGCTTGATTGTCAGCACATCAGATATTAGACGTAAGTACTAAGAAGGCAGAACTTGATTCCTCCTATTTTCTGCTCTGGATTGTTGATGGGATACAATATAACCACACATAATAATCATTTTCATCTGTCCCCAGAGTGAAATTTCATAGCAGAAAATCCATGAAGACCTCGGTCACTGGGGTGGTTTGAACCTGGCTGGATGAAAAGTGCCCACCAAAGTCACTCTTGTCACTCCCCTCCTCAGATGGACAGGGGAAAGAAAATACAAGGAAAGTCTCATGGGTTGAGGTAAGAACAGGGAGAGATCACTTACCACTTACAGTCATGGGCAAAACAGGTTTGACTTGGGAAAATTAATTGAATTTATTACCAATCAAACCAGAGAAGGGTAATGAGAAATAACACCAAATCTTAAAATAAACTCAACCTCACTCCCAAGTTCTCTACGTCCTTCCCCACAGCAGTGCAGGGGGAGAGGAATGAAGGCTGTAGTCAGTTCATCACATGCGCTCTCTGATGCTGCTTCTTCCTCACACTCTTCCCCTGCTCCACCATGGGGTCCCTCTCATGGGAGATAGTGAACTTCAATGTGACTCCTTCATACAGCCTGCACTTCACAAATTGCTCCAGCATGGGTTCATTCCATGGGGTGCAGTCCTTCAGGAACAGACTGCTCCAGCCTGGGTTCCCCACAGGGTCACAAGTACTGCCAGCAAATATGTTCTAGTATGACCTTCTCTCTTCACAGATCCACAGGTCCTGCCAGGAGCTTCCACAGGGTCACAGCCTCCTTTGGCATCCACCTACTCTGGCTTGGGGTCCTCCAGGGGCTGCAGGTGGATCTCTGCTCCCCTGTGGACTTCCACAGGCTGCAGGGGCACAGCTGCCTCACCACGATCTTCATCGTGGCCTGCAGGGGAATCTTTGCCTTGAGCACCTTCTCTTCCTCCTTCTTCCCTGGCTTTCTTGGAGTCTGTAGAGTTTTTTCTGTCATGTATTCTCATTTCTGTCTCCAGATGCCATTTCCCAGTTGCGCAGTAACTCCTTCCCCCTTCTTAAATACCTTATCCCAGAGGTGCTACCACCATTGCTGATGGGCTCAGCCTTGGCCAGTGACGGGTCCATCTTGGGGCTGTCTGGCATTGGCTCCATCAGACATGGGGGAATCTTCCACCAGCTTCTCACAGAAGCCACTTCTGCAGTTCCCCTGCTACCAAATCCATGCTGTGTAAAGCCCATACAGTCACAAACCTCACCATGGACTCAGTAACGGTTGAAAATTATCAGCACAGGACAGACTTTTGATCAACCTGCAACCCCTGGTAGTGTCATTGTCTGAACACATTCATTCTTCAAAAAGGATACAATTTAAAGGGGTTTGATGAAACTGTTCTCAGCAAGGGCATGTACCTTCCTCCAGACCACCGAATATGATAAATGAGAGAATCTCAGGTAACAGAAAAAGTAAAGTTGCATAAATTCTTCAGCTTTATTTCACAACTGTAACAGAGCAATCAACGTGCAATTGTAAACAAGTACTTACCCAGTCAGTTTGCTGGAGTAAGTAGGCTTAGTGATAAAATCTTATTGAGACAAAGAAGAGGGTTTAAAATGATTTAGAGGGAGTTTTCCCTATGTCCTTTCACTGCAGTGATCAATTCAGGTATAAGGGATATCAGGTGTTGGATCGGGGGAAAAAAATTTCTCTCTGCTTGTCACTGGAAGTAGACTTTGAGGAGACAGCTTATAATTCTGGTTGCACATCTGTACTGACACAGGCATTGCAACACAATCTATAGGGAAGACTAAGAGGATTCAAGAAAAACTTTCTTGAATCTTCCACTGTGACTTATGGACACCAAAGTTTCTTAGAAATGTCACCCTCTGCCAACTTCTAGTTTCATGAGAGAACAATGAAACTAGAAGGAGAAAGGAGAATTGATGCTATAAACTAAGCATCTTAAATGGTTTTAAATGTTTTTTCCATTCAAACTTGATACAGATTAATTATAGCAAAAATTTTAACTTTAAACTTAAACTAATTTGCAAGTACCACAAAATATTTGTTTATCTGGTGGAAATACAATTTTGCTGATGATGCTAATTTTTTTTAAAGTTATTATTCTGGTTTTGGATGGAACAGATCTTTCTCTGGCAGAATCAAGGAATGATAGCAGCAGTATTCTACCACATTCAGTTTTCCAAGGGAAGGAGAGACAGTCCACTAAATTTGGTTTATTTGGGTGAGATCTGAATTTTTCAGACTTCAGTGGATCTCACATGTAGATCTAGTGATCTCTTATGTAGAGAAATTTCAGTTGCCATTCTAGGGCACTTGTCAATGCCTTGGACCTCAGCAGTGACAGACAGAGCAACTGTACTCTATTCAAACATTGATGTTGGTCACAGAGGCAAAGAGGTAAAACTAGGCTCATTTACAGTCTTTTCTTCCAGCTGTGAATTCAGCTCTTGCCAAGAGAGCTCTTAATAATTCTTGAGGTATTTTAGTTTTCATGAAACTTACCAAGCCTTCCTAAACAGTCCTTGCAACAAAAATAGCATCTGGATGTAATTAATGACAATTTAATGAAGTCCTCAAAAACTGATGGTGTTAAAATATCTACAAGTCATTATCACATCTGAAGGAATATCACACTAGAAATTAGGATGAGATTAGTGTTATAGAAAAGTCATTTAAATAACAGGTTCAGTGACAGGTATTTTCTTTCATCTTAATCCAGAAGTCTATAAAAACTGTATGTTCTTTACTATGTAATGAATTTTTACTGCATCAAAACACTTTCTAATCAACTCAGGTTGCATAAATTATCTACTTTGTATGCTTTCTAGTGCTTTAATATAGAGTAGTCCTTTAAAATAATCTGAAACAATACAAACTTCCTACTTACATTTTATTAAGGAGATTCATTTCTAATTTTTGCCCTCCCCATTCCTCACTCCCAGTGTAGAAGGATTTACTTACTTAAGGCCTGAGGGAGTTGGAAAGACATTTCATTAGATTTACTTGAGACTCTCCTAAAATAATGGTCATACTTGCACAGGTATATTAATGTTCAGTCTAGGGTACCTTAATTAAAATAATTTTGAAAGGACAATTTGGCTTACCCACTGATTAAAACTCAACTTGGGAGTGCCTTGGCTGATTAATTTCCGCAATATTACAGGATCTTTGGATTAAAGTTAAGGCCTCAGGACAAGATAGACCAATATATATAAGCATTAGGAAGAAACATTTAAAAATTCTCATAATGATTCTGGGTTGGGGATTTTTTCAGACTAAACATAAATTTCCAACAGAAAAGAGCAAAGATTAATTTGAATAAATGTTGGGCTTCATCTCTCCTTTTTTTCTTTTTGAATTGTGCAACACAGCTGAAGCCAAACAAGCTGCACCAGAACAAAGACATTCTGATCTGTGTACAGGCTCTCTTAGAGGAGATCATGTTTTCCTGTGGCTGCAGCCATTTCTTTTCTAGTTGTGGTGTTCTTCTCCAGATGGCTCATGTATGAAGCTCCATGTGTCTATGTTAGATGATGTCCCATATGTCTATTGTGGACAATCAGTATGCTGGAAGCACATGGCAACAAGAGATCTATGCTTCAAAATGCAGAACACTTCCTTTGGGATGTGGTCCCAACAAAACTTGGGAAGTGCAGTAGAGACCAAGTCAGTCTTCAGATGAGATTAATATTCACGGAAAGGAAGACAGGGGATGATGCTCAGCTTTTCTTACATCTACGAACCTTATTGAGAGAGACTAATGGGAAACTGCTGACCTTTTATATGCTCTTCATTTTCTCTGGAGAGTAGGTAGCTAATTACTCCAAATGACTTGGGAATAGAGTCACAAAAGGCTTTTAGTGCTTACATTTTGCCTAAATCTTAGGTTGTGATCCTTTTAAACCAGTCTCCTCTGGTGCTGAAAGCCCAGAAGTGCATATAGATATTTAGTGCAGCATCCATATGAACTCAAGTTAGATTTAAGTATTCCAAGTAGAAATTATGTTTCTAAGCCTTAAAAGCATGTGTCCCCCTCTCTTGGCCCATGCTTGCATCCTCACGGAACTGAAAAGCTAGATACCTCTGTCTCTTCCAGTGGAGGAACCCAATCTGCCATTTATTTTTACACCACATCAGCTCAGAATCATCACAGCACAAAGAGAGACCAAAACGTAGCCATTTTATAAATAAAATTCCAGGGCTTTGTCCATACTGCCTCCTAGCAGTGCTCCAGAGGAGACACAACTCTGGGATCACTGCACAGCCTGGAGAGACCAGAAGTGTCTCAGGCTGGCCCTGCAATGCTGGGTGACACTGGTGCACACAGCAAGCCCCACTTGTGATGTTCTGGGCTGTGTGACCTCCATGTCCCTGCAAGCAAAACCAGAAAAAGTAACAGGGCCATACCTGACGGGAAAATCAGGTGGCAATGACTAGAGGTTTGTAAGAAAATTTAGTATGCTTTAGACAAACTCCACAGTGAACCTCAGAAAGGGAGGCATTGTTTTCCTTGCTCTCCAGTATCTAAATATCTGTCAAAGAAGGTTCTCTCAATCTGACTGAATGACAGGATTTGCACAGTCCTTAATGATGCTCATTGATAAGGGCAAGGTTGCACAGAGCTGTAAATAGGAAAAGGAATTCAAAGCTGCAATTCACAACTTTGCTATTGTATAGTTTTCTTCGGAAGGTTTCAGAGTTGAGGCTGCAATTTGCTGCACCATTCCTGAGGTCAGAGATCAGTTTCCTCCCAAAGCACATAGTATTGATTGCTCCTCATCCACTCCAAATCCCATCATTTTGAATAAGTATTTTGCATTGTTTCCTAAGATAAGTAATCGACATTTTCTGGATATTATGGGGGAAGAAGGTCTTGGGAAAACACACTCTTCTGAAAGAAGAAGCTAGATCAATTCAACTTGAAGTGTAATTAATCATCAGTGAGGCATTGCAACAACTCAGATAGAGATGTGGAAATTCTCTGTAATTTGAATATTTTCCACCTGTATTTCAAATCTGTCTGGAAGGGACAATCAAGTGAAATCAAGTAAAGATTTTTCATGCAGGAATTGTTGACTAAACACTCAATATGGTTTGTACTGTTAAATGACTATAGATTTTGTAGACTTAGAGAATATTATTTTTCTAAAAACAATGCATGATATCCCACAAAGATTTACTCTGCAAATCAGAGGAGCATCAGGGGTGTGTACAATGAATGTAAATGGTCAGGCAGCTCAGAATTACAGCCAAAAATGTGTAAAGGACTCCAGACACTCATGAACTCTTGCTTTGCTTATTAGCCTGGACTAAAAATGTGGTTTGCAGCCTTTTTCAATCTGCAGACCCCTAAATACTTTCCAATAAGCCTCAGTAGGGTACTGCAGATTGCTTAGAAACAGTTTGCTCTTCCTAATCACCATATCTGTATGCTGTAGAAATAGCCACGGGAATGGATTTATGGATCTGAGAGTCCTCAAAACCACTACACTGAATGACTTTTTTCTGATCCCATGACCTTTCTGAGTTCATGCCCTATCACTCTTCTGCTACTCTCTTTAGTCTTCAGCAGGCATCCATAATTGCCCAGATACTTCAGATTTAATCCAAATCCTGTTGGATTCTCTGAAATCCCAAAGTTTTATTCATATAGCAGAGAACATTTTGAAAGCGAAAAAAAATATTCCAATAAGCCTACAGAAAGTAAAATCAGGTGATTTTATTCAAGTTGGAGGAAAAATTCTTTCTGCTTGACTCTGCTCGTCACATTTCATATGTCTCATTTCCTAGGTCTTTGACAGATCTAGTGTGTACTGAGGGTACTTTGTTGTTACATTGTCTGCCAGTCTGATGGAAACAAAAATACATTCACTAATTACTTTTTTTGGCTTAATATAAACCCTGCCAAGACAGCGATGCATCCCTACTATCCTGTCCATTATACCTGGTCATTTGTTGATATTTACAGTGGCCAAGACGTAGTAAAAGCATAGAGCAATTAAAACAAATGTATCCATCCTGTCTCTCTCTTAGGTTTTTGCCAGGAAACCAGTATTTAATGAAGCTTAGCATTATCTGACAACCCTTCTACTTTCCTCTAATTAACTTGCAGCTCTTCAAATAAAACCTTTCAACACGGTGGGACTGCTTGTGAATGCAGTCCCTATTTTGCTGCCACTTCAGAAGACGTTGACCTCCTTGGTGTGGCTGTGTGGCCAGCTCTTTAGTTTCTTTCTCCATTAATTGTTCTTTCCCTTGGGAGTTGTATTGGTGCACTTCTCTAAGTAGAAATTTTATTGTCCTTTCATAAAAATGCCTAGCAGGATATGGCATATACTCCAGAATTCAAAATATTAATGTGTATCTTATTAAGAAGGATTCCTTGTATTCACCTGCTACAATTCGTGTTCTCTCTTCCAAACAGTGACTAAAATAATGGTGACCATCTTCGAACCCTAGTTGGAGTGGTATCCTCTGTTTTTCCAAATGTGTGCTATTCTCCCACCCAAATAGAGCTGAATGACAACCCTTGGGTGGCATTTTGAGATATAAAGATCCTTTATTCCTGCTTCACCATATCCTATATGTAAAAACATTCCTCCCAGCTGAAGAATCATTTAGAGGAGAGTATGCCCAGTAGGTGTCCCCTGCAGAGTAATAACTTTTATTCTCCCTTTTAGTGGGCACCTCTCTTTGAATTTTGCATATACTGTAGAGGTTAGAAGAAGAAAATTTGGTGAGGATGGACTGAACTTCAGCTAATGCAGGATGCTACTGATTTTCAGCAGTGAAGACCACTCGTCTCTGGATCCCTTTCCCCACCCACGACGTGGGGAGGCCCAGTTCTAGTTCCATCTCCATCTGAAGAACCATTCCAACATCTTGAGGGATGGGGAAAGGGAACTCCAGCACTAGGGGTTTCTCAGGTCCCGAGCCTGGAGGGGAGAGGTGCCCTCCCCTCCCCCCACCACCCACGTGGTTCCATGGCTGGTACAGAGACAGCACACCGGTGTGGAGAGGAGGCAAGAGAGCGTTTATTGCTGGGGATGTTACATTTATAGGGTTAGGGAGAATCACAGGTTAACCAATTAGAAGTCTCAAGGGGCTTACAGGAACACCCAATCACAGGAAGGGGTTAACAAGGTCCAATGAAACACCTTAGGACATCTTCCCAGGACATTCCTGCATGGGAGATAACAGTTGCTGTGGGGGGTGTTGGGAAGAAGAAACACGTGTTTACAAAGAGACCACCAAAAGCCATTTTAAGACATGTTTAAACAAGTTTCTCATCAGATTTAGTGCTACACTCGTCCTCGCTAATTACTTATGTTTTAAAGTAAGAATAACTGTGTACAGTCCTAAGAAAGTGTGGTTGCCCAAGATACTACCTACTCTCACAGCATGTGCCACTTGCTATAATAGATAAGAGAAGCTGACTGTAAAACTGTTTGTTAATGGCTTGTTTACTATCAGTTATTCTTGCTTTATGGTGAACTTGCCACTGGCTGCCGCATGAGAGGAGCCCCGAAGAAAAGATACAAGGACTCCCTGAAACAACATCTCAGCCTTGGCCATATTGATCACCATAACTGGTCTATTCTGACCTCCAGTCGGGAGGCCTGGAGACACACCATCTATAACGCAGCTGTCTCCTTCGAGAACACACGCAGGATCACCCTCGAGGAGAAAAGGCAACGCAGAAAGAATCGTGTCTTGCAGAATACAACATCTAAGGAGTCTTTCTGCTGTGCCTTTTGCAATCGGATATGTCTGTCTCGTATTGGCCTCATAAGCCACCAGCGTGCCTGTAACAAATGTGGATAGAGCCTTCCCAAATCTTCGTTCGCGAAGCCCAGCCATGATGACTATCAGTTATCAGTCATGTTTCCCTTCAATACAGCTTAAAACCAACCCTAAATGCTAGTTTTAATGTGACAGAAAAGAAGCTATGTTGATAGTTCTTGACCTTGAAGTCTCAATGTACAATTTTTGCCTTTTTTTTTTTTTTGTAGTAATATGCCTCCATATTGCCATTGTTGCAGAGCGAATTATGGATCAACATATAATTGTCTGTTTTCCCAAAAGCAGAGAATTCAAAAAGAACAGTGTGTGCAGGCACTTCAGAGTGTCCTATACCACAAGAACTTTATGTTTTCTGATAAATCGCAAAGGAAAACTTTGAGGACTAATAGAAGTGTAAATTTTGGAAATTCCCTTCTGCCTTTGCCTTAGTTGGCATTATCTAATGCATGTCCCATGGGAAGAGAGAGAAAAAAGTCATCTCACCTTTTTGAACAACCCTGTGCATCACATTTGCCTAAACAACAGATCATATCTCCAAAGTGTCGTATATTAGCAGAGGAACCAATATGACTCACAATTTGTCTTTTGGGATGCTTTCTTCAAGAGTCTCTTACATGAATGGACAACTTACTTACATAATCACAGTCCTTTTCTTACAAAGGATGCCTTTAAAACAAGATATTAATCAGCAAGCTCTTGATCCCACAGAATGACTCAGATTTCAAACTGCTTATAGAGCCAAAACTTCCCAACAGTGACGATGTCACCTTATTGTCAGGGACAAGAAGCAAAGGTAGAAGAAGAATGTGGACAGAGGGCTACTAAGACAATCAATATATTTTTATGTTCTACCTCCTCAACCACTAAAGCATCTTCCCATGCAATTTCAGGTAAAATCAAGGGCAGTTATTTGGAGGGAGAAGGACATACCAATTCTTTTGTTGTCCAGATTGCACTTTTCTGCTTTTTGAAGATAGATGCAGAGTCAGCAATTCTCCAGTTAAATGACTTCTATCCTTGATAGAAATCTTGCAACTTCTTACAGTGAGCTTTCCAGTCTATTAAGGTAGAGGTGATCTGCCCCCTTGATATGAGGACATTAATATCTCTGAGTACTGAGGTCACCTTAGCACAAATTTTTTTCCTTGTCCTCCAAGGGGAAAAATAAAAGGAAAGCTATGAAAAAATTTGCTGCCTTTTGCATTAAACTCCTTCAAAGCTTATCTGCATGAGAAGTCACAACATACAACAGCCTTACTGGGTTTACAGACCATCTCTCACTCCTTCCTGACAGGTCAGAAAAGTGACAGAACAGTACAGAAACCCAAGTAATGCTTTTAAAGACTGAGCAAATTAGTTAGCCTTTGCAACAATCATCACATTATTGTGAATTAATTAAATGTTAAATGAGATAGCATGTGAAAGCTAAATTGGACTCAGTTTGAATCAAGAATACTGTCTTATGGTCTTACATGTCTGGTAGAGTTATGGAAGCTGCGTTGCTGGAGGACTTTGCAGAACTATCACATCTTGGTTTATAGTTGGTTGCAGTCATGGAAATCAGGAGGGTTTTAAGATTGATCACTGACTGTGGATTTGTTGGTGGTTATCAAGATATTACAAGATACTACAATCTGGATTTTAAAAGCTAGGAATTGTTATGGTCAAAATTCTGTTTAAAGAATTTGTTGTTGGTATAACTGAAATCTTAACAGTATAATCATTATTAGTCAAAATTTAGTTATTACAACTGAAGAAAGAACAACAATACATTCAGAACTGATACACAAACATTTCTTATTCTCCACTTCTTTTCAGGAGTTATGCTGATCCTCTCCCTGCTCCTCTGGGTCCCAGTGTAAGTGGTTGTATGCTGGTAATACTGGGGGGTGCTTACAGCAAGATGTCAGCATTTGAAGGCTTTTGCTGTGAAGAACATGGTGTTCACATTGATGGTTTCTCTTCCTCATCCCAGGATCCATACAAAAAGCTACAGGAAAAGTCACAAAATATTCATACAGAACAAGCCTGACAAGCATCAGTCCAGAGACCTTGCAAACTTTGCAGAAAGCTCGTGGCCTATTACTGGCAGTGGTAACACCATATTATACATTATGAGAACCTCAGTGATAAACAGTTTGCCTCTGCTGTTGCTATATGAGCTCTGCTTATTACTGTAAATCTTTTTCAAGGAGATAGAAAAATTTCATTAAAATCCATTGCCTTGCACACCAAATCTTCACTTCCCTGTCCTGCAAAACATTATTCTGTATTTGTTTTGATTCTAAAGAAAAAAAAAATATGGGGAGAAGTTGAGTGATGTTGCCTGTTCTGGGAAGAGTTTGCAAATTTATACAAAAAAATCCAACCAACCAAACAAAAAAAACCCAAACCAGCAGCATTCTCTTCAATTTCTGTGAAAGTGCCTTCCAGGATCAGAAACAAAGGTCAGGTTTATACACATAAATCTGCTTCTAATTAGTCCAGGTGTGAAATTGAAGGTGACATGCAGATAATTGAATGTTGCTGTTCTGATTGTATGGAGAAAGGTAGGCAGTGTGAACTAAGCTTCTTTCCTTCTGGAAGCTCCCTGTGCTAGCAGAATACATCACAGAATCGCAGAATACATCACATAATCACAGAATAATTGAGGCCAGAGAGCACCCCTGGAGATCATCCAGCCCAACTCCATGCTCAGGGCAGGGTCAACGAGAGCAGGTTGCTCAGGACTACATCCAGTCAGGTTTTGAATATTTCCAGGAATGGAGACTCCACAGCTTCTCTGGGAAACACGTGCCAGTGCACAGTCATCTTCACAGTAATTTTCTTTTCTTTATGTTTAAGTGGATGTCCCCCCAAGTTCCTTAAAATGATCATCTCACTCCATGAGGATCAGCACAGCCAAGTCAGATATGGCAATGCACTTTCTGAGCCCTTTTTAATTACGAATGGTGTGAAACAAGGCTGCGTTCTCGCTCCTACCCTATTCACAGTTTTCTTTAGCATGATGCTCCAAAGGGCCATGGCAGATCTCAATGATCAGGACGGTATCTACATTCGATACCGTACTGATGGAAGCCTATTCAATCTAAGGCATCTGAAGGCCCACACTAAGACCTTAAACCATCTTGTCCGGGAGCTGCTTTATGCTGATGACGCCGCCCTTGTTGCACACACAGAAACAGCTCTGCAGCGTTTAACATCCTGCTTTGCAGATGCTGCTGAGCTCTTTGGGCTGGAAATCAGCTTAAAGAAGACAGAGATTCTCCATCAACCTGCACCTCTGGAAGTCCCCCATCATCCCCACATCACCATTGGCCAATCAGAGCTCAGATCAGTCCAACAGTTTAATTACCTAGGCAGCCTCATCTCCTCGGATGGTAAGATTGACAGGGAGACAGACAACAGGTTAGCAAAGGCATATAGTGCTTTTGGAAAACTCCACAAAAGAGTATGGCATAATAAACACTTGAAGAAAAGTACCAAGATCAGTGTTTACAGAGCCATAGTGCTGTCTACTCTCTTGTATGGTTCCGAATCATGGGTCATCTACCGCCACCACCTGCGTCTCCTAGAACGCTTCCATCAACGCTGCCTCCGAACAATCTTAAACATCCACTGGTCAGATTATGTGACCAATACATCTGTTCTAGAGCAAGCAGCAGTCACAAGTATAGAAGCCATGTTGATGAGAACACAGCTGTGATGGGCAGGACACGTCTCCAGGATGAAGGACCACCACCTCCCTAAGATCCTGCTTTATGGTGAACTTGCCACTGGCTGCTGCAAGAGAGGAGCCCCGAAGAAAAGATACAAGGACTCCCTGAAACAACATCTCAGCCTTGGCCATATTGATCACCATAACTGGTCTACTCTGGCCTCCAATCGGGAGGCCTGGAGACACACCATCTATAACGCAGCTGTCTCCTTTGAGAACACACGCAGGATCACTCTCAAGGAGAAAAGGCAACACAGAAAGAATCGTGTTCTGCAGAATACACCATCTAAGGAGTCTTTCTGCTGTGCCTTTTGCAATCGGATATGTCTATCTCATATTGGCCTCATAAGTCACCAGCGTGCCTGTAACAAATGTGGTTAGAGCCTTCCCAAATCTTCATTCGCGAAGCCTATCCATGATGATGTTTAAGTGGAACCTCCTGTGTTTTGGTTTGTGCCCACTCCTTCTTGTCCTGTTACTGGGCACCACTGAGAAGAGCCCAGTTCTGTCCTCTTTCCTTGATCCCCATTAGGTAGTTAGACAGCAGTTAGATCTAATCCAGATCCTCCTGTACTGCCTTTTCTCTAGGTTAAGCAGCACCAGCTCTCTCAGTTTCTCCTTTTATGAGAGGTATTTTAGTTCCCTAATCATCTTTGTGGGCCTGGCTGGACTCACTTTAGTAGTGCTGTGGAGCCCAGAGCTGGACCCAGCACTCCAGGTGTGGTCTCACCAGAGTTGAGAAGAGGAGAACAATCACCTTCCTTGACCCACTGTGCATACTCTGCCTAATACACCCAGGAGGTTGTTGGCCTTCCTTGATGTGAGGATACACTGCTGTCTGATGATTAATTTGGTGTTAAAGAACCCTCTAAGCCTTTTCCATCAGGAGTTTTTTGCCACTTGCAAACTCACTGACAGCGCACTTTGCCCTGTCATCCAGGTCTTTGGCCTTGGTATCAATTCCTGGTATTGATCACCATAAGTGATGAGTTTCAAGGTCAGCTTCATGATGCTGATCACAGCCCTCCAAGCCTGGCAGTTCAGCCAGTTTTCAGTCCACCTCGCTGCTAATTTATTTGCTCATTCAACAGCAAATCTATAAGGATTTCACAGCAGACAGTCTCAAAAGCCTTACTAAAGCTGATGTAAGCAACACCTACTGCTCTCCTCTCACCCACTAAGCCAATAATTTTGTTATAAAAGACTATCAGTTTGGTCAAGTAAGACTTTACCTTCATAAATCCATATTGACTACTTCAGATCATCTCTTTATCCTTCACGTGCTGATCTGCCGAGATCTGATAGCAGCTGGAAATCAAAGGCTAGAAATGAAACCTTTCTTGACATCATTCCCACTTTCAAGTGAAGAATTTCCTTTCAGTTGCTTTTCCTAAACACCAGTGTCCATGCCACGCTGGCCATTGGAGAAGAAAGCAGCAAGCACCATTCCTTTGTGCTCTCTCTACTGGCTCCCAAGTATGGCACAACAGAAACATGCTTCTTTTAAATGAGTAACTCGTACTTGCAAGGTATGAGAGTGTGAATGACTTCAGAAAGAGACTAGGTGTGGAAAGCTAAATCAGAGAATGCTTGAAAGGAAATCATGGTTGGAGCTGAGAGCATGGTGGGGGGTGGGGAGGGGAGGATGGAGCAGAGCAAGATGGAAAACCATGGGAGGAAAATATTCTGGATCAACATAGGAAAGGTGTGCGTGGACAGGTAGAAGATTATTGAGGAAAAGAGGAAGAACTAGGAATGAGTTTGGGGATTGGGTCAAAGAAAGACAGATTTCTAGGGAGGAACCCTTGAGTTATTTCAACAGTGAAAATGTGGTGTGGCATGAAACAGAGGCCAGACTAATAAAGTCTTACAGGATTATTGGTTTGCATTTCACAGCTGGTTTTCTCCAGTCATTGCCAATTGCTGGGGGAAAGAGAAGTGAAGGAAGGAGCAACAAAAGAGAAGGAAGTAAGAAAGGGAAGAGAGAGGTGACAGAAGTGGATGCAGGGCTAGTAGCAGACCTAACCATCTCCCATTACTAGAGACAGTTGCAACAGGAATGCAAACCAGCTGCCATATTAAGTATCTACCGTGTTATGTAACACTAAATAGCTGGAGGAAAAAATTATGCCCATAAACCTCAAATGGGCATCCAAAGTTAGGAATCTTGCTGTGACTCTGCTCCCTGACCGTACAGCAGGGACTCCTTGCTGAGGAACTATAACAATGCATTGACTAATGCTTTTGTAGGAGACTGTCACAGCAGTGATCAGCCCCAAAGAAAAGCACTGGACGAAACTGATAACCTTATCATCAGGGCATGGTTTAAATAGCCCACGATGAATGAGGCAGAGTGCCAACACACTGAGCAATAAGAAGGAACCCCATTACTCCATATGTATCTGCAGTGGCAATGCAGGATCTAGAGGAAGGACAGCTATCCTAAAGTTAAAGAGCAAGATTCATAGGTCTAAAGAAACTGAGCTGAGGCTGAAAGGGACAGCATTAGTCCTAGCACTGCCCAGCTTTTTAGGGATTCAACATGAAGCCTTATTTGTCGTGATTGTAATTAGTTGGTATGGGTTAGTAAGAACAGCATAGATAGCAAGATAGCAAGGAATAAATAGGAGAAATAATTTCAAATTATTTTGCTTCATGTGTGGTTTTTTTTTTTTAAATATAGACTTTAAGAAAAGAATAAGGATCATGAAAAATTGGTGTTACCTTTCACAGTAGTATTCAGATTAAGTCCAACAAACTTCCCACCACTGGCATCCAAAGCTTTCATTCAGCTATGTCTTCTAGAATTCGGTCCTCTCCTGAGGAAGGCCTGTCCTGAGTCCCAGTGCCTGCCTGGCTGTGTGGGTTAATCCAAGTGCTTGTCACAGGTCCTCAAAGAGAAGGGCCTCAACACACCTGTTTAATGACTCACTGTTTAATGACTCACAGTCCCTCCCTTTCTTTCTCCTCGGCTCATCTCTCATCTTCTCTGTTGTTTTGGCACATGAGATATCCCAAGGATGTGCACACTCCATGCAGTGCATGACTTCTGAAATAGATGAAATCATGTGGCATCTCCATGCCATTCCTCTCCCCCATTAAATTTTGAATCACTGTGTTTAACAGATCATGAAAACAGCTAGCCAGGCAGAGGAGAGAAATTCTGTATCTATGTCTTTACCAGTATATTACAGAGAGAACTTCCCAGAAACACAAACTCAAATCTATTCCCATACTGTTACGCTGTTAGAAAAGCAGTTTTCCTCAAAGGGGATGGTTTGGGAGTTAGTGCAGGCCATAATGCTGTTTCAGACGTGCAGAATCATCATTCTGCCTCTTTGTTGGGTGAAATTCAGTTAAATACTATCTCCACTTTGTAACCCACTTCCTCCTTATGGAAAAGACACTCAGTCACAACGATCTGAAAGAAGCAAAAGCATTACCAAGTCTGGTCCCAGACACTGGCAACAGGAGGAGCAGAAACCAGGTTGTTCTGTAGCACCCAGAGGCTGTTCAGCCTCAGTGTAGCCAAATCAACGATGGGCTTATTCTTAGCAATTATGAAACACCTGAGGGCAATCCTTAATTCCAGTTTCATCATGCACTGCACTTGCATGTGGATGAAATGCTGCCATGCAAGTGCAGATACATGAACCTAACTCCTCAGGTCATCTACATGTCAGAGGGAGTTCCCCTGTAGTCACAGAAGCTGGCTATAAAGCATCCGGGACCTACCAGGGAGATGGAGGGTACACTTGTCCAATTTGCACTGTGGAGTAAGAGGAATTTGGGGATTTCTTTGACACTAATTTATGAGATGTGTTTGAAAATGCAATAGGATTGCATAAGGTAGTGAACATGCCCCTAGATTAAGGTCTGGCCACCCATGAGACCATAGGGCCTCTTACTCACACTCTGGCCCAAGAAAAATTTGTGTACTGCGGCATCTAAATAGCTTTGAGGATCTAGTTGTCAAGGGAAGTTGTGTGACAGTGTCATTTGGAGCACCAACAATAGTTACCAACCACTACAGGTGTCTATTTTTGTGGGTTTTTTTGTCCTGGATATGAATGTAAAAGTATCTTTGAGACAATGTATAATTCTCAGCTTTGGGGGTTTTGGTTAGTTGTTTCATTGGGGTTTTTTTCTGGTTTTTGGATCTTCTTATCTGCCTTTTGGACTTTTTCAAAAGTGCTTTCAAATTACCTCACAATGTTCACATTCATACCTCATAACTGTGCCACTTCAAAAATACCAATGCTAACAGTCACCCTTCATGAGGTGAAGGTAACATAAATGCCTCTTAAGTAACTACAAAATGCTGCAAACAAAGAGCTCCAAGGTTTTCCCCAATGAATGTTTCTTTGGAGATTCAGTAGCTGATATTCTACTGAATTTGTTCTGCCTGTGGGCAATCATAATAGCTCTCAAAAAAAAGTAATCCTCACCAAAGCTTTAAGCTATAAAGCAGAAAGCTGCAGGAAATTAGTTTTATTTTGCTGTTAATGGAAAGAAGAAAAATCCTGCAGTACCTTAACTGGGTTTGGCAAATTTTTTTTAATTTTTAAATGACTGAAAGAGATTAATGAAATTTAAGAGACAGAATGAACTTGCACTTGCTATGAGCATGAAAGGGCACTGTATACTAACAGCAGATTTCTGTGATAACCATAAAGCAGAATTTAATGAAAGTGCTTCAGAGAAATGCAGCAATAAATACAAGTAATGACCCAGCAAAAGGAGCCAGGGGGCAAGGTGCTTCCATAGATATGAGTCAATAAGTGCGTTAGTGAAAGGAAGAATGGGATCTTGGAGAGAAAATTGCTTAAAATTATCAGTGAGGAGAACAGAAGTAATTTGTACAAAATTCCAACAAAATATCTTCTTTTTTCCTCTGATTATATTAGAATATCTGCACTTCAGTGGAAGTCTAAAGAGGCCAAAATGGTAGTTAAGCCACTATGCTTTTACTGACAGCCAAAGTAGCTTCAAAGGGTGATGTGTGATATGAAGTGAGGTTTCCACCCCAGATGCACCGTATTACCAACCAGCACGCAAAATCAGTGCTGCTGAGGAAACAGCAGCCTCAAGATGACCATGGCTGAAGTTCAGCATTAAAATATTCATCACTTTAAGATGGGGCCCAAATTAAATGAACTAGTAGCTCTTTAGTGCTTAGATCTCTGTGGTGCTTGTCTTCCACCTAGCTGGTTACAGCCTCCCCCTCTCACACAGAGAGCCCAGAGGCGTGGAGGTGATAGAGAGCAAAGCAGAGCTCCAGTCTCCTTTCCTTCATGGCTTTTGTGGAGCCAGAAGAGACTGGTGAAGGAGCTGCGCACCCTATATACATCCACTAGCTACAATTTGCTACACAGAAGTAGCACAAACACATTAAGTTTGTGATGCTGTTCCTACCCCCTTATGTTTTACTCACTGGTACTTGTAATGTTCTAGGCAGCTCCCATAGAAGATTCAAAGAAATGAGAGCAAGGTCGGAGTAACTGCCTCCATTTGCACAAAGGCAAAAGCACATCTCCAGGCAGTCACTTGGGTGTCTTACCAAATTACCTTACATAGGAGGGTGCATGAGAATCTGCCATAATTCACAGCATATATTACATTTAAAAGGCCTAGCCTACATGCAGTCAGTATGTGAAGACATTTATTTCTATGACATGAAGCTGAATTAGATTGTCATATGCTATGCATAGGTCTCCTGCTGTAAATTGTGGGAAGTGAGCTAAACAAAACATTTTAGAGAGGACATGGAAATAAGACATTTCTCTGAAATCAGAGTCACTGCACAGCATGGAGCACAGATGTGACAAGTCCTGTCTGTGACACTAAATGGTTTTGTAAAGTTCTGTGCTACATGTGTTTTAAAGAAGGCTCCAAGGAGCACTCTCACACAAAATAAATTATGGGAAGGACTCTTGCTTAGAGCTGCTGTCTGAAAAGTGGTAACAGCCAGCCTGTGAAATTAGGAAGCCAGCAACAGTAATTATTTCCTAAGAAGAGAGAAGGGGTTTTGAAAGGTATTATACTCCATTAAGTGCTCATTCTGAACACTGAGACAGATTTCTGTTTCTAATTGGTTAATTATATGTAATTGCAGTAGGTATGGATGTTCCATTTTCTGGAACTGGTCTTTTTTCTGTCGAGTGCTAATGGAGGTTAGAAATATATAGAAAATATATTAAGCAATATTAATATAGAAAATATATTAAGCAAACTGCTATGTAAAAAACTAAGTCAATGAGCAGACCTTTCAAAGACCAGGAGTGCTGCAGGATACCTCTAATTACCAGGTCCTTGACAACCAGTGACCAAGTGAGAGTTTGCATTCATTTATTTCAGAGTTCTCCAGTGCTTTCTTCACAGTATTTGTAAGTGGTAAAAACATTAGACTTCATAATGAAAGGAAGACAAGCATTAAGCACAGTTAGTCTAACAGTTAAGACAAACCCTGAGCATTGTATGCATCCTGTCAAATTCCACTTTCAGACAATAGATGTAGAAAGGCTGTGCAATAGGACACTAATAAACAAAAGTTGCACTACTTTCAGATAGAAGTGGCAATGATGGCCGATTCTCTGATCCATGAGAGCCTGAGGTTGCGTTCACTTCCAGCACCACGTCTTTTCTATCTCGACTCTGATTATTCCTCTCTTAAAACTTTTCTGCAGAGACGTGTGCCAGCAATACCATCTGCTGGCTAAACCCAGCACTGGCTGGGGGAGTGGGCAAAGGCGGCGGGTCTGACAGCCCCCACGGCAGCCACTTTTCTGCCCCTCATCTTCCTCCCCCAGGATGGCTCCTGTGCCAGGGGCAGCAGCAGCCAGCGCTGGGGGAGGAGCTGCTGTGGCAGGAGTAAGACAGCAGATCCTGATCTGAAGTCTTCCGAGCCAGAGATGTGTTCAGTTGCTCCTATCCCACCTGTCTCTCAATGTTCTGGCTTTTACTCCCGGTTCATAGGGTTTGAGGGCTTTTAATTATCACACTTAATGGAAGAGAAATGCTTTGCCCAGCCACCTCTCCACTCAGCTGCCCAGGCACATAGAAAAACAAACAAAAGGTCCGGATTGTGCACAGGGATCAGGAACAACCCTGTTTCCATATCTCAGGAAAAGAAGAGCTCTCTGTGATGTGCTCTTTGCTGGAGCTTTGCAGTAGCAGTCCCCCTTTAATCCAGGATAAGCATTCAAAACAATTCAGATCATTGGTATGGAATGAGATGACTGAAAGTAGTCAGCTTATGCAAAACCCCTTCAGGGACTGAGCTGAAGGTGTTTTCACCATATATTTCTTTAGGAATAAGTTGTCAGGTTACATGAGCCAGGAACAGGGAATTCTCTGAGAAACCACAGAGGACACTCAGGGAAGGTAGTGGAGATGCATTAAATAGCTATGGCCACTTTTTCTTTTCTTTTTCTTTTTTCTTTTTCTTTTTCTTTTTCACCCTTGGCCTCTGTCCAAGGAGGGGTGAAAGAAGCTGGGAGCCTGGTCTGGGAAAAAGAGAGGCTATTAGGGAGGGATGAGATAGAGGACTATCAAGGGAGTAACAATGAGAGAGTAAGAAACAATTGTTGATTTTCTTAGATAAAATTAACTGAAAACATTTGCAGAACAAACGGGGGGATTAGCCATACAAAAAACACGTGGTGGAGCTATAGATCTCCTCTTGCCCTGCTCGGTGAATGCCGTGGATGCTGAGAATTTGCATGGCTACCCAGATGTCCAGGCCCTGAGGGCACCACCAGCACTTACAGTCCCATGGCAACTGCCTGGGGCTCCCCCTGACCCTGTCCCAGGACCCGTGACCCCATATCAGCCCCCTGTGGCTGCCAGTCCCTGCCCCAGGGATGCCCTAATCCAAACATCTGGTCTTATGCTCTTATGTACAGAGGCACTATCAGTGAGAAACTGTTAGTGAATTCAAGTCATATAGGCCTGCTGGATAAACTGGGTGAGAGGAAGGCTTGGATTCACCAAAACCAAAGAAGATATAACTCAAAAGAACCAGGGATAGCAAAGATAGAGAATGAATCTATTTAGTTCTAGGACCTTGCTTCCATCACCTTTAAAGAATATGTCCCAATAGACCAACTGGTAGATAGAATTTTTCATGTGTTTTTTTCTGTTCCTGCAAGAAAAATGAGCAATTTGTTTGGTTTGGATGGAACCATTTGGGGTTGGTTTTGTTTGCTTTCTTAGTTGAGAAATAATAAAAGTAATTATAGCTTGAAAGACAAGAAAAGCTTCTTAACCTTTGCTCTATGAGGAAAAGAATTTGTGTAGGGCATTTGAATGACTGAAAAAAATTATGGATCTGTGAGCAAAGCCACTCCCTTTTGGAGGTCACTGAAAAAAGAGACTGAGTTGGTACTTCCAGAGCCTGAGCACAGTGCTCTGCCTTTACTATGGGACAGACAAATAGATGTAACTCCACTGATGATGGGATGTGGTCAAACCCTGTGCTCACCACGTCTGATTAGCTGAGGAGCAGAAATACATTTGGCACCTATTCTGAACTGATGGAGTTATTTCAGAAAGGGATGTCTGTAGTTCTCATTGAGGAGACTTGGAAAGGCAGAGGTTCTGCCTACCAACTTACAGGAAAAATTATATATAAACAGTTGGAAGGGACAAAGAGTTTGTCAGTCTCAGTCCCCATGCTTGGCAGGAGAGTGAAAAAGGGAAGTCATGCACAGGGGTGACACTCCTTCAGTGAGGACCGAAGAGAGTAAAGCAGCTGCTGGGAGCTTTGCCCCATGCAGAAATTCCTAACACCAACTGTTCCTGTTTTGGTACAATTATTTAATCAGAGACAAAACCAACACAATACCCTTTCTGCAAAATAAGTTAATAAAAAGGGCAGTTTCAATGACAATGAGACAACCCTATACTTGTCATATCCATAAGATCTTTCCAGGGTCTGTGTGAACCTTCATGATTCAGAGTCAGCATGCTTTCATGAGACAAAGAGATGCTTTAACTGTTCCCACTGCATTTTATAGACCACAAAAAGAAAAGCTCTAAGGATTTCAAAAGCCCCAGACTCGGCAGAGACTCCACAGTTTAATTTGTGAAGTGAGACAACTGACAGATTAAAAACTCAATTTTTACTTCACAGGCACTAAAGCCATGAGTCTAGTGCTGTGTCTCTTGAATCAGTGATGATTAATGAGTTTCAACCCCGTAAAAAATGCAAAGGAAAGTAGTTCAGAAAGGAAAGGCTTCACCTAACATAGAAAAGAGACAAGACCTTGTTGCACAGTGACGTGAGCCAGGTATTCACCAGCACTCAGGTAGGGCTGGGGTAAGGGTTACAGTGTTAAATCAGGATATAAGAATTTGAAACATTTCTCTTCCCAGTAATAGTTCACTGCTGTCATTTTAAGGAAAAGTGGACTTCCCTAGGCATCCTAGAGAGTGCTTTTGCATCAAATGTTGCCTCTGTGAATGAAAGAGAATATCCCTTGGAGCAGTGAGCTGAGCTATGTGTCAAGGAATGACAAATAATTGCTTGATATGCATAGAAATAACTCTCAGGAATTTTTATCCAAAGCCAGAAGGGTTCAGGCTGGAACTGCAGGGCAAGGTATCTTCCATTTTGACAAATGCAGTGCACGTGTTAAGCAAGAAAAAGTGGCTTTGGAAGCATCAAGTCTCAGACCCGTGGCTCTCGAGAACATGGGTCAGAGGAGAATTGAGCATATCCCGACTTAGGCGTGGAAGCCCTCTCTTTGGCACTACTAACTTGCTATTTTGCATCCAGTTTTTCTCATTTTGCTAAGCTAGTAAAGTAAAATTTATTTCCTTCTCAGTCACCTTGAAACAAATTCATGTCAGTGGACAGCAAGAGAACATTTTCTGCATACTCTGAAAAGCTGTATGTTACACTTATTGGATTAGGATGTCTGTGGTTTCCAGGTAAGAGAAAATATGAAATTACAAGAAATGGGCATGGCAGTTGTGGGCCTTTGCACAAATGCAAAATGAAGAACTGAGTCCTGGTCCATGTGTGATCCCACCTAGCAACTGCTGTAGAGCCAAAACAACTTTGCAATGATTTGTTGCATCAGATATATTTCAATTTAAAAAAAGATCATTTTCTGTTGTTTTATTCTGTTGAGGTGTTGGTTGTTTAGTTTCAGTTTTCATAAGCAGCTCTGTATCCAGCAGAAGCAATATCATGTAAAGTGATTTGTTGGCACTGCCCTCTCTCTGTCAGCCAGACTCTGTGGGCAGGGACTCCCAGAGATGCATCTAATGGAGAGGGAATTACTGTCCTTCCACATCTCTTCAGCCCCACAGTGTACCCAACTGACAGACACCTGTTGGACTTATGACCATACAGGGATCTCCACACCCTCACATCCAGTAAAGGGTTCCTGTAGTGTAGACACACACAATGGCACCCAGAACATTACGTGTGCCTTTTGCCGAGGCAGCAGAGGAAACTAATTGATGAAAATCAGTTTTAAAAAAAACAAACAAACAACCAAATCAAAACAAACTTTAGTTTAGACAGGGACCATCTTAATTCACATCTTTTCCTACTCTATGTAATCTCTGTCTCCTTTTCACTAACCCCCAAGTGAGCAGAAAAGAAATTGCCAGAGTCCAGTTCCACCTTAAAACATCAGCAAAATGCAATATTTGCAGAGTATTTGCATTTTAGTCTTATCTTTGTTATTGTTCTATTTAAAGGAACTATTCTGTACACTACCACTTGTATGCAGGATTGCAAACAGTTAGAATTCAGTCCAAAATTCCACAGTATCAGACAATCCACAAAATTAGGCCTATCATTTAAAAAACAAGTGAAAAACCAACAAAAGAGTATAAACCATTTATTTTTGAGAAAATAGCCTACAAAATTGAAACTTAATTACTGTTAAACTGCTATTAGAACAACAGGAAAGAATCTGATAGAATATATTCCTGACAATCATTCAAGTTCCGCATTACATTTTGAATGGTTTCAAATATAGAAAAAAAATTCAAACCTCACCTATAATGAGCTTATTCAGTTTGCATCTTGTACAACTTTTACAGTTTATAACTGGATAAGTGTTGATGCATAAAGCTATAATTCACCAGTGTTGATCACAGTTTAATGAAAATAAATAAGCAAATATGCCGAGATGATACAAGCTGAGCATACAGAATTCATCCTAATTACACTTGGTCAGAGAAATTCAAGTAAACAGTGTCATATCATGAAATTTCCAGAAGAAAATCAAATTGGAAGCAACACTCTCATCACATTCTCAGAGCAGTTTTCTTCTGATATTAACATTAGTCCTATAAACCCATTGGCTGAAGTTACAAAATAAGATGTCTAAAGGTAAAAGATAAAATTGGTATGTAAAAAGAATGTTTCTCCATCATCTCAAATATAATAAGATGAATCTTCAGCTTTCCAATGTGTCACCAAAGCAAGGATTCTTCACACTTTAATCTTCAATATTTAAGCACTGGTTCATTGTCCGTTCCCAGCCTGTTCAGCTTAAACAGGGGATTTGGCTTAAGATACTGATTTTAGAAGGATCCACCTTTCCCATTCAAGATGCCTTTATTTTCATGAATAGGTTTATTCAGCCTTCATCATGAATAGGTTTATTCTATTCAACCTCTGCAAAGACAGATGTCTATTTCCCCAGCAGGAGGGAGATAATTTAGAAGGCCATCTTAAACCAGTCAGTTAATTTTTACATGGCTCAAATATGTGTGATGAATTGGGTTAGATAAATGAACATTTCCAGGTGTCTCTATCACCAGGGTAGTTACAGACATAACTGGTTTAGTCATTTTGTCCCATTAGGGTATGATTTAGTGTCCCACAAAACCAACAGAACTGTGCTGTGTTTGATCAGCACAAAGGAATCAAATATCATACCGGCAGTCATGTTGTCCAGACGAGGATTTGAATTGTAATTTACATCAAATACCAGCATCCAAGGTAGCATTTGATCCCTCCTCTTTAACTTCCCATATGTGAAAGGAAAGCTGGCACCACACACACTGGCACAGTGGTAAACATCAAAATAAGCTTTGGTGTGTCTGAAGGCTGCCAGTCTCTCCACTTATGAGATGAGGACTCTGCATATGTCATTGCCAGTGTTAATGATGTCATCACACTTTTTGCACACCCAGCCCACTCTTACAGTGCTCCACAGTGAAATGAAAAAGAAAAGGATCTCCAGAAGCACCAAAGTGCATGGCCTGCCCCTCCAACACAGGGAATATGTGGTGGCAACCCATCATGGGAGGCAGTGAGTACACTGTTGCTCTCAGGCGATGCAGATGCACCATGGTTCACAGCTCAAGAAGGAACAGGGCAAGCTCAAGAGGGAAGAAGAGTTGGAGTCTCCTCATCCTTGCTCCCACAAGTATCAGGCAGCTGATATTTCCAGGGGAGCACCCAAGAGAGCATAGAGTGGTCATAACTTCTCTTTGGTTTGTGGCAGCAGGACCCGTTTCTGAAAGGAAAAGAAAAATGCCCAGTGTTAAAGTTTAGCTGGAGGGAATATGTGTTCTTATGACCTCAGTGGAATAAGAACCACATATATCATACACTGAGTCAGCTGCTCAGCAACTGAACAGGGGGCAGAAATTGTCCACTATTTTTTTATTTTGGAATGGATTTTAATTTCGGTATTTTCATTGTTTGTTTTATGACCACACATTGGAGGTGTTATTATTACCACTCCCATGGAAAATTCTATGAGGTAGCAACTCTCCAAGAAAAAAAGATTATCTCACTCCTAAGATGATCTTTTTTCTTGGGTGGGGAAAGGGGATAGAAGCTGTTGTTTTTCTGATGCATGCTGAAAAATGCTTAGGAAATATCACCTAATTTTCAGGGCAAAAAAGGGAGGCACTCGATGCCTGCAACTGATAGCCTGTTAGCCTGTGTCCTTGAAAAATAATATGCTACAAGGACAAAATGTGTAGTTCTGAAGTGTAGCTCTTTTATGTCTCAAAGTATCAGGAATAAGTGATTTTAATGGATGATTAAAAACTCTGCCCTCACTATTATTGCACTGTAGGAAGCTGCCATCAGCACTGACCTACTTGCTGCCATGGCAGAAATGCCTATTTCAGATGCTGGCCTAAATGCAGATGATTGTTGGTTGGTGCTTATCTGTTTGCAGTGTGATATCCTTAGAAAATAAATAACTTCTGCCAGAGGGCCTGTCTTATTTGGCAAGTAGGTTCAGTTCGGTTCTCTTTCCTTACCTGTACACTGGTGTGGGTTCAGCCCTCACAGATGACAGGCTCGTGAGCTCTGCTCACTCTTTAGTGTGCTTAACATATGAGTGAAGTGCTGTTAGTGCTGGACTGGGGGTTGTCAACCACAAGACCTCTGAAACTGTGCCAGAGAATCAGATCTGTTTTAAAATGTTAATTTTCTATGCTTTCAAGGGAGTTCTCAAGTTACATTTCCAAGATTCACCATGCAACCATGTAGGATTGTTTCTTTCCCATTTATGGATTTGGTGGGAGTGGTGGCAGTGAGGACTGAGCAAGTCAGTCAGTCCTGTGCTTCTTGGACCCAGGCTTTACTAGAAATCAGAAATTGCCATAATTTAACATTGCAGACACTAGCAACACTAGTGATGAAAAAAGAGTCAACAAACCTTGCTGTGTTGTTAAAGGCACCATTTTGAATATTAAAGGCTCAAATGTGGAGAAGGAAATGTTTTAGCTCATCTGGGAGGAGAAGTCCAGTTATTTTTTGATGTTGCTTGTATCCAAAGCACCTCCTGATGCACAGGCGGCACAACTGCATCAAGGACAGTGGCCCTGTAGAAAGAGTCAGGGAAAAAGTTACATACATGGCTTTACAGTGTCAAAATTATAAAACTGAAACAGTAGCTGTGCATCACTGCTCTCTCCACCTCTTGCAACCCACCTCTCACCAGGTTTTTACATTCAGCAGTGAAAAGCCAAACCTTCACCCACCAAAGGACATCAGTCAACCAGCAGTCCAGCCCATGACTAATCCACTCTGTCATTATACAGCTGCAATTAGCATCAACAGCATCAGCCTTTCCTTTTAAGCTGATCGAGTGTGAAGCAGTTTGTGTTGTCTGTGATTGATACTACCTTAAAAGTCCTTCCTTCCCTCACTTTCCCTGTGAGATCCAAATTTTCAGTCCACTACTTTCTTGAGATGTAATTCATAACAGTGACAAACACATAGCAAAAGAAACACTATATAATTCTTTATTTAAACTTCCAGATTAACTGGTCCCATGTTGATAAATGCAAGCCCTGCTGAAGAATCTTTGTCACTTTTTTAAAAATCTAAGTATAACACACTTATTGTTCTCCCATAATACACTTGTTTGGGTCACTTATCTTTTTCAGGAAGAGGTAGATCCTATGTGAAGTTTTAACTATTGTACCTGTCAGTGTTTATCCCCCCAGGGCATCATTCGCACAGGGGCCACAGTGTGGAGGGTGGCAGAGGACTGTGGGAGGGCAGGTAAGAAGGACAGGCATGGATGTGGGGGCTGGATGCTGGGAGTGGGAAGGAGATAAGAAGAGACACTGCAGAAAGTAAGACGGAGGTAAGTGAGCTGGGAGGGGACAGTTTAGGTGCCACTCGCCCATGCCTGCCTGCCTGGCAGCTGAGATAGCCATGCTCTGAGAGCTGAAGTGCTGGTGCTGGTAGAGGAGTGCCGTGCAGTGGGAAGGGAGGCTAGAGCAAAAATGCAGTGAGGTCGCAGCTTTGATCACCTTTTGAGACTTCCCTTATGCAGGACACCACATTTCGAACAGCTCTCCAAGGCTGAAAACTGCTGTGCTACCAAAAGACTGTGCAAAGGGCTGCACCCTTCTGCTAGGAGTAAGCATGTGACTTAGTTACCCTGTTCTTGGGTACAAAACAAGGCAAGCTGATATGGGGCAAGTTAAACTGACTATTGCCCTGTAACAGTGCACTTGTACTTCACCATTCTGATCCCAAAGGTAAATGTGACTATAAACCTCACATTTTTAAAAAAAAAAAAGCTTCCATTAAAAGAAAAAGCAACCAAACCCAAAACATCAAGACTTATCATAACACAAGCCATGACACTACACTGGAAAATATTTAGCAAGCACAAGCATACTCTTCAAAAACACAGCACATTTTCTGGATCATTAGCTCCCACCCACACGCAGGACCCTCCCTACAATGCAAGGAGAGTGTGAGGTGTTCCAGAAGCATGGTGAAGGTGTGGGAAGGGAAACCACAACATGTACCACATCTGCTCTGGGAAGGCAACTGGGTCAGCACACTCACCAGCTTGTCTCTGTTGGCAAAACACACTCCCTGCAGCCTGCCCAGCCATGGGCTTGGGGGCTCCTGTTCCCCAGCATCTGGGGTGTGGGGGGAGAGGAGCCATACTTGGGGGCAGGGCAGGGGAGAATCAGCTGGTGCAGAGGGGTCATGAGACTGGTGGGGTGAATGATCCCCACAGCACATTTCCAAACCTCTGTGTGAAACAAGACGGGTAGTATTTGCACCACTCTCCAGATTGCATTCAGCCAGCCAAAGAAGTCAGATATCAGCTGTCCTTCAGGCATGACCCTACTCAGAGAAGGGCATGTTGGAGAACATCAGCAAAACACTATTCCACAGAAAAAATCCATTCAGGCATTTATTGTTTCTGATTTTGATTGCTGAGTTTCACTTAAAAAAGTTCCTTACTGCCTGAGCTGTCAGCAGAGTTTCTCGGGCCAGCTCCACAGGGTGTGCCTGTTTTTCTATCTCAAATAAACAGGACACACACAGTGCCATGGGAGTCAGGAGTCAAGCAGAGCAGGGGTTGGAACTCAGAAAGATCACTGCTCTGTGCACCATAGATTAGGCTGGGAAACCAAATATCCGTTGCTCATGCATAACATGGACAGCGCAGTTGCTTCCATGCTATTATTTTCCTGTTACTATTTCAAGCAGGGCCTGATTCATCATTTTGTTATTCCAGTTCTACCTTGGTGTAAATTTCTCCATGGCAACAATCACATCAACGTGTAACTGGCATAATAAAGTCATGGACCACACCATCATCAGTTTAAAACAATGAAAATCCAGATTATTTAGTAATGTGTATAGCTTGATGACTGAGAGGAAATCTAAAGAAGACAAGTATACAAAAATGAACAGACACTATAGACCTTAGTCTAATTTCCCTCAAGAATGGCAAGTAACATTTCTTTTCATAATTAATTAAAGAGTTCATAATCAATAAAATAAAATTACCTGGAACTATTTAGTTTACATATACAAAATAGATACTTCCTAAAGTTTATAATTATACTGCTGGATTATTCAGCATGTAATGTTGGCCTTTAAAAAAAGCCTAGTGTTTAAATGTAAATAAATATATATATTCATTATACCATTCCTGCGCAGTTTTCCTTAATGCCCACCCAAAAAAAATAAAATAATACAGTCTTTCATTTTAAAGATACTTTTGCATCTGTGTAAGAACTTTGGCCCAAGAATCAAAGTTTAGCACAAAGAACTAGAAAACAAGTTCTTCGATATACTTTTTTTATTATCACATGCATTAAAATTTTTCTGGTTGCAAATTTGCATTTATACATTTGTGCTGAGACCAATATCCAGCACAAAACTGATTGTATAACCAAAGATGCCAGTCCTTGCACTCACTGGTTATCCTCAACTCCCATCAGAGGTGGTTTGCTGCCTGCATTTACTCCAGAGAACACTCCTGGCTCTACTCCCATCTCAGACACAAAGGAACTGGGAGATCCTCCCTAACTTCACTGGTTTATGTAACGAGAAAAAGCTACCATTAATTTCTAAGGAGTGTTTTGCTTGGTTTTTTCACCCTAAACACTATTACTCATTATATTGCAAGCTCCATAAGATTGCTCCCCAATGCAGTAGATTCACAATCCAAAGGTTCAAGATGGGTTATTATTCTTACCATAACCACTGTTAGAGAGACACTATATTCTGGCACTAGAAAACATAGTGTCCCTATGCCAGGGAACAGAGGCAAGCTTAGTTATTCAAGGTTTTTTGGTGTTAGTAGCCTGGAATAGCACAGCCTTTTGCAAAAGTCTGCATAGTTTTTCCCTAAATAAAACAAGAACTAAGGGGCACCTTCTCTCTGCAGGAACAGTTGGCTCACAGGACTGCCAGGTGGGACCAGCTCAATCGGCCTCTTGTTATCAGCGTTCTTCACCCAAATGTCTGCTCCAAAGTCCATCAGCAGCGTCACCAGCTCCACGTTGCAATTCCTGGCAGCCACGTGCAGAGGGGAGTCCAGGCCTTTGCCAATGTTCACATTTGCTCCTGAACACCAACAGATGACAAAGAATAATGTCAAAGAATAATGACTATACAGTAGCTTATTTCCATTTACTGTACTAGCTGCTACTGCTCCGAATAACACATAAATGATGTAGCATCCAGGTAGAGGGGGACTGCTTTATGCTTGGGCTTGGTACTGCAACTTGCACATGCACAACTCACAGTGGTTGAGGAGCAGTGGGGTTGTGACTAAGAAAATGATCCCAGAGGAATGGTACATGAGGAAGTCCTTCATCCACAGCCCAGCTCGTGGATATCTTGAAGCAGGACAAAGGTATAGTTCCACCTATGTCCCACCTTTACTCCCCATCCCTCAATATACATGCAAGGTTTCAACATGCTCTGTACTGGAGGCTTAAGCTGGTGGAATCCCCAAATGCCAAAGTATCTATTGGGTAAAAAATGTAAAGATGGAAAAGTTCTAGAGGCCCTTGGTAGAAGAGGGTATAAGCATCCCTGATGAGAATTCCCCCATTTGTTACTCTGGAATAATGGTTCCTAAAACACCTTAAGAAGGGTGAGCTGCAGAGCTAATTCAAAACCATTTATAATGTTTTTATAGTACACATTCCTATATATAGGAGGCAGCAAAAAATAAACTATCAGAAAAAAAGAAAACAGCAGCAAACATTTAATATTTAGATTAAGTTATATTTGACTTCTTGAGAAAAGAGGTCCAGACACCATCAGTCATGTGAAATACAGAATCAACTATCATTTTGTTGGAAGCTGTAAAGCTTAGTTCCTGGGTCAAGAAGATCTTGGTCACCCTACTACCACATTCAACCCAGAACTGCCATTAGGAGTGAAACCTCTCCAGGTCCCAAGGCAGGAGGGTTTCTAAGTCTTTGAGGCAAAGATAATCCAAAGATAGCTGTTGCAGGAAACAAAAGTACACCGTTCTTTATTTTTATTTTTACCTGACTCAAGCAGCTTCTTGGCACAGTTCACTTGCTGGTTATCACAAGCTACATAAAGTGGAGTACCCAGATGCTTGATGTTGTGATCTATATTTAGCCCATGGAACACAAGGAGTTCAACACATTGCACATGACCTTAAAAGGGATAAAGGAAGAGTCAACTCAGAGAGATCAGACTTTTTTTCTCCCCAGCAAATTCTCTGTTGCAACGGTGAAGTTTGGCAAAGATTCAATGTTTTTTCAAGAAGTGGTAGTGTAATACTTTCATCCATTCCAGTGTATCCAGCCTGGAGAACAGGAGTTGCACAGCCACACTCAGCAAAACAGGCTAAAGGCCTCATATTTTATCTGATTTTATCTGATTCATTTCAGATGTCTACTGAAGATGAGATTAATCCCTCTGTGTTTCTCTCCACTGCTTTTGAAGATAGTCAGACTTCTCCTTCAAATGTCCACATTTTAGGTGGCTGACTTGGATAATGCATCCCCTTCCAGGTGTCACTATGTGAACTCAGAGGATCTGACACTGAGCTGACCTGCCCTTGATGAGCTGTAGGGGTGGGAAGAACCGCACCCCTCATGATGAGACCAACTAGCAAGGCATTTTACATGACCCAAACTGAGAAAATTATCTTTATCTCTCTCTTCTACCTCAACACATTGCTAGCAACTTGGAAAAGAGGGCTGATGCCTGTGAGGTTACCTCTCTTAGCAGCTTCATGGATGGGGGATGCCAAATCACAGGGTGGGTGTAGGCTGGCTCCATGCTTCAGCAATAAATTCAAGCAAGCCACACTGCCACTGACACAAGCACTGAACAGAGGAGTGTGCCAGTCAACAGTCACTCCATTCACCTGGGGGAAAATAACTCAATCAGGCATTTTATTTGTCTTCTTGTTATTTTAAAATTGATGACAATTATCTAGTTTCTCATAAGGCAATAGGATTCTCAATACTTTTTATTTAATTCCGTGCCAAAACTCCCTGGTGCTTCTGAAGATTATGACTTTTTATTAACATGATCATTAAAAATATACTTTTTTAAATTGCACCTAAACCTCTCCTGCAAAAAATATATTTACTCAGTGCCACTCCAGGGTCTCTTGGGAGTTATCAAGTTAAATGTGTGCCCATTTCTCAGTCATCTCAGCTGAAACACACCTGCCCAAAGCTCTCTCCTGAAATTGTGCATTTCTGGTTGAAAGTATGCAGCACTCCCCTTCTTTTACTTTTTTTACATATTTTTTTTTTAATTTTAAACTAAAAGGTAGTATATGTGTTAGTCAACTTTGACATTAGCTTCAAAAGTAGTGACCATGAGACACCATTTCACCATTTTACTTGCATGTTGTTTTTATTTTCTTTCCATTTTATTATCAGTTGATCCCAGCAGTCCTACACCTCTACTTGAAACTCTGCATGTTGATACCAATGAGATTAATGTGTGCAGAAAATAAAATACACCCTTAACTGCTGAGAGATTATAAACCCTTTGCAAGATGAACTTCCCCTTGTTCTTGTAAATTACGAGAACATTGCATCTTCATCTAAAGAACATTAATACCTGTTGGTTATGTCCCTGCTTTCTGGCTTGCTATGTAAAGAAGTGCATTTTACATAAGTACCTTAAGCAGAGGTAAGTACAGAGTGTAAATCACAGTGATATGCTGCCATGGCATCACTTAGCATTAAAATGTGGTAATACAACATACTAACACTAGAGACAACGGCCTGTCCATCATGTACTCACCTGAGCACCGTGTTTTAATAGGACACTGGCACAAGCAGCATGACCCCCTAGGCAGGCTTCATGGAGAGGAGACACCTGGTCCGCTGTAACAAGGTTAACATCACTCCCCTGATAAGATAAAAGAAAAAATCATTACAACCAGTTACCAAAAGGCCCATACAAAACAACAATAGCAACAACAGCAACAACCCCTTTCTGGATTTAAAGTTGTATGTAATCAGACTTCCTCAACTGCCTGTAGCTTCTTATCTCAAAAAGTAAGCAGATCCTTGTGATGCTTTGGCTGGAGTGGATACTGGCACAGCATACAAGAGGTCTTTTCTTCTACACACTGCTAATCAGCACAGAAAGCTGTAATGGACTGTCCAATGGCACAATACAGACATCCTGTTATGAACTCAGCATGATTTTTTTTCTAGTACACCATGAATAGCAAAATATGAAATAAATAATAATAATAAAAAATACAAAAAATTACTACTAAAGCTCTTGGCAGGGTTGTGACTGCTGCCTTTTTATATCACTGCTTAAGCCTTCTGACCTCCTGCCCACTGAGTCTGCGGTTGTTTGACTGGGTCCAATCCAGAAACGCTCTTGAAGTGTTTTCTGCCCTTTGCAGCAAGGCACCCACTGAAGGAAAGCCAGTCCCTGTATTAGAAACCATTGGTTTCATTCTACAAGATCTTTTGTTTCTAGCAAGGGCTTCAGAAGGTTAAGCTGGAAGAGTCCAATATCCTTTCCCTTTCCATCAACTCCTCCACTAGCTAAATTCAAGGATTTCAAAGAAATGAAGTGGTGACATTCAGAAATCACTTCTCCCTAGTCCTATCCTTCTGCAGCAGCAGCAGGACCCCAGGATACCCTCGGGCACTTCAGAAACAAATGTGTGAGTGGATGAATTGAAACCTCAACACAAGTTAAGATGAGTCCAGAGTTGTCCCCCAAATGGGACACGGAGCTGCAGAGGGAATCCCTCAGCCATCCAGAGATCCTGGCAACAAGGCTCCCATTACTTGCACCAGAACTAAAGTATCACCCTGGATAGGTCAATGCATCATCAGCTTAGTGCACAGAGCTTGTGCTGGGCGAGGAACTGGGAAAAAAACCTGCTACATGGAAATTTCACTGCAGTCTGGTCAGCATGATTTTCTCACCCTGGAAGTTTCACAGTAAAGCACAGATCGCACCCAACCACTGAACAAACCCAGCAGAGACCACATCAGCCTGGTGGAGGAGTACCTGTTCAATGAGTTTCTTCACAGTAAGCAGACGCCCACGGATAGAGGCTTCATGTAGAGGAGACCAGTCTGAAACAAAGTCTGTATAAAAAGAAAGACAGGAAGGAGGCTAGGAACTCCATCAGCATACTTTACTTCAACTCTGTGACCTCTCTTCTATTTTATTTATTTGACCTGCCAGGCTTTCCTTGGAGCAGCTGCTGGGAGGGAGACAGATAAGAATGACTTCTCTCTGAGTGTGTTTTTAACTCATCCTGTGTTTGCACTGAGCAGCTGTACTCCCTTTCAGAAGACTGGAGAGGGATTTGCAGAACATCACCTGACTCCGGCTGAACTTGTCCCTCTCTTTCAATTATTTCCAGTGCCTTTGCTTTCATGAACTCATTACATTTTACCAATTAACTCAAAAGAACTTTTGAAGAGAGTATGGCTGCCCAGACATTTACCCCTGCTCAGAGCTGGGCTAGGGTCAGTACTTAGCAAGAGAAGGTACCAAAGTACAAAGAGGTAAATTGTGCTACCTATTAATTTTGCCTTTCAGTGTTCAGTGTTTGGTGTGAGTGGTGCATTATAAGTAATAGCTGTGTTTTCTGTGTTATTGAAACCAAAAGTGAGGTACAAAACATATATACCATGTAAATATTAATAGAAGATCTTCAGTATTACAGATTTTATCGCTCAGAGCCAGCTGACAGCAATAATCCCTCTGGGAGATATTTACCTCCTTCAGCATTCAACAACTCAGAACCCAATGCCTGGTCTATGTCAATAGCCCAGGTTCCCCCTGGGAAGGAAGGGAAGCATTTCCAGAGGGCGCTTTACCTAACTTCTTTTGGAAACACATTTTGCTGCTCTCTGAAGATGTCCCACTCTTCTTCCACTAACTACAGAGAAAACCCCAACGACTGATTTGCTGGATGAGTTGCTGAAGTTTTCAGGATTATACTAGACTACATATATGGAATGGAATGCTTATCAGCGAGAAGTCCACTTTCAGCAAAAAGATCCTAATAAGCCACCATAATTCTTTAAAATAACTTTTACAGATAAGGTGATGATGTCAGTGCTCATACAAGATTCACAGATCTCGTCTCAGGTATGACCATGCATGGGAGACCTGAACCTCTCACGACCAGTGTCTTGCCCCTTGTGACTATGCCATGGTGTGCTGTAAAGAGGTGGTGACCAACTGTGTCAACCATCTCCCAGCCTGTTGGGCTATTGCTCTCTCACCTTCAAGGGTGGTCAGCAAAGGAGCACAAATTTAAACAACATGAGATCTAGTATATTAAGGTTTAAAATGTGTCTGTAATTGAAAAATTCTGCACCTATGTAAATGGTGACATGAAGATGGTGGTATCTGAAATATGTTTTTCATCATACACAGAAATCTTTGCCTGCATAACTATGTTAGGTAGGGGGGGTGACTTTTGCTGGCATTGTGGCTGCAAAAAGTCTGCTATAGATTTATAGTTATTCTTGCAAGACTCTTTTAAAACTGTGCAATACATTTGTGTAGTTGTTCATATAGGCAAAAGGATATTTCTGCTATGACAATACAACATTTTGAGCCACTTCATGTCCACCCCAATGATTATAAGTACTTGAAATGAACAGAGGAATGAACTCAGGAAATCTGGGTGATGTATATCAGTTCCCTGACCAACCTAGTGGCCTTCTGCAATGGAGTGACTACATCAGTGGACAAGGGAAGGGCTACAGATGTCATTTATCTGGACTTTTGTAAGACCTTTGACATGATTCTCCACGACACCCTTCTCTCTAAATTTGAGAGAGATGAATTTGATGGGTGAACTGTTTGGTGGATGAGAAGTTGATTGGATGGTCTCATTCAGTGGGTAGTGACCAATGGCTCAATGTCCCAATGAACATCAGTGACAAGTGGTGTTCCTCAGGGATCTGCACTGGGACCAGCATTATTCAATGTCTTCATCAAGCCATAGAGAGAGGGACTGAGTGCACCCTTAACAAGTTTGCAGATGACATCTAGCTGAGTGGTGCAGTTGACACTCCTGAGGGATGGGATGCCATCTAGAGGGATCCAGACAAGCTCAAGAAGTAGGCCCATAAAAACCTCATGAGGTCCCACAAGGTCAAGTGCGTGCAAGCTGCTGCATCTCAGCTGGGGCAACACCTGGTATCCATAGAGGCTGGAGTATGTCAACCATATCCTGGTCTACATCAAAAACAGCATCACCAGCAGGTGATTCTGCCCCTATGCTCTCATGAGATCCCACCTGGAATACTGCATACAGCACTGGGGTTCTCAGCATGGGAAAGACATGGACCTGTGGGAGCAGGTCCACAGGAGAGCTTCAAAAATGATCAGAGGGATGGAGCACCTCTCCTCTAAGGAAAAGCTGTGAGATTCAGGATTGTTCAGCCTGGAGAAGGGAAGTCTCTGGGGAGACCTCACTGCAGTCTTTCAGTACTTAAATGGGCATATAAGAAAGATGAGGAGAAACTTTTAGCAGGGCCTCTTGTGACAAGGGGACAAGGGGTAAAGGTTTTAAATGAAAAGGTTAGATTTTGACTAGATATAAGAAAGAAAATTTTTACATTGAGGGCGGTGAAATACTGGAACAGGTTGCCCAGAGAGGAAACATTCAGGATTATGTTGGACAAGGCCCTGAGCATCTTGCTCTGGTGGAAGGTGTTCCTGCTCATTGCAGGGACATTAAAGGTATCTTCAAACCAAAACTATACTATGACTCCATGAATTAGCTTCTAAAGAAATGTGTAATTTTTGTTATTAGCTTCATTTGAGCTCTGCCTGCCTCCTTCTATGTTCCATGGGCCATGTCCCACAACAGACACATAGTTTCAATAAGTTCAGAAACATCCTTTTGCTTTAGCAGATGGACAGCCAATTCCAGAAGCTGCAGTTCTGGTCTCATAAGGGTAGCCAAACTGCTACAATTATTAAAGCATAGAATTAACCGAATAAAATAACTTTGCTCTAAAGTGATGTCTGTCAAATTGATGCTTATCTGGCTGCGCTGTTGTTCTTGCTTATCCGGCCTGTATTACTGTTGTTTGTGTTTCCAAGGTCTGTAAAAAGCTTTGTCCCATTTAGAAACTAATGCCATTGCCCAATTTGCATGAGCTGTAAGGGAAGTATGTTTATAGAAATTTTAAAAATCTAGACTGAAGAACAAGTTTTCTGAGCTGCAACTTGATCTTTTTTTGGCCACACAAATATAGGCAGGGGTTTGTGCAATCTACCGACTTGTTATATCATCATGTCAGCATTCTGGTTACAAAGAGGGATATATCTATGTGCAGATTTTATCCATTCAGCCCTTATTTGAGAAAATACAGGTTTCTACTGATACTAAAAAGAGCCAGATCATTTGTGGACTGACCATTAGCATGTAATTTTGCCAAGCTGTAACAATGAACTGAAAGATTGACCATATAAGCATCAAAAACAAATGTTAGTGGAAAAAAAAAAGGTATGTGCTAACACATCATAATCCAGCTGGGAGTTCTATACTGAGAGGAACCAAGAGTTTTATTCTAGATGGAAGTGGAGTGCTATGGAATCCTCCACACGAGCCTCGGATACCTTGCAAAGAGAGGTCTGATGACTGATGACTAATTGCCATGGCGTATTTCCAGATCTGCAACCATGAACTGCATGGCCCCAAGCTGATGTCTCTCCTGCCCTATCTCCATCTGCAGCAAACACCTCCACCCTGAAGCAATACCAGGGAGGCAAGCCCTCCAGAAGGGAAGGCAAATTCCCCCAGCTTCTGCACCAAGGGCATCACCTTTTGGCAAACAACAAAATTTCTGTTTTCTGCCTGCTCCCGGCCGGAATGTGTGTTTCTTGCCTGGAAGAGGAGGGAGGCTGCAGTGGATTTTCATATCTCACATCCCTCTTCTACACAGCACAGGAGGCACACTGTCAGTAATATAAATGATCAGTATTTATATTTGATTAAGGCCTAAGGAAATGCCAGTTCCAGCTGTCCATGGTCTTTCAAAATTCTGAACTAGTGACTTTTGGGAAAGTGTTCAAAACCTTCTGCCCTCTAAAGCTGCCTGTGAAGCAGCAGGACCAGTGAACATGGGTGACACATCGTGTTCACTGTATGTACTGCCGCTGGAACAAGGATTTCTGATTGCCAAAATTATGTACAACTGCTCTTTCACAGAGAGACAAGATTTTTCATCCAAATTTGAAATTTACCCACCTTAGTCCACAGGCAAGCTGAGTCAGACCCCAGTCACAGAATCACAGGCACCCTCTGTGCCTGTCCCTGGCTGGTTTCCTTCCACGCTCGTCACGCACGGTGCAGCTTGAGAGGGACTTTGAAGACCTTTCAGTGAAGGTATGCTCTTGCATACATATTTGCAGACACAAAGGCACTACATAGAACAGCACTAAAAATGGTATTTTTCATATGCAAAGACCATCCCTTAAAGTTTGTGATATATGTTGCCTGAGCCAAATACATTCTGGCTGGAAGTTGCCAGCAGAGTTTATTGACAGGTGAACACAAGAGGAATGGACTGAACCCTGATTTTCAAAGGACCAAATTATCTGTGTCCAGCAGTGCACCATAGGGGATCTCCTCCTTCCAGCCTCCATTTTGCTGGAGCTCATCTCCAATGTGGTCCTGGTTCAATTCATACTGTTAATAACATCACTGTCCCTTCTCTCCCACTCCAGCCTCAGGATGCACACATATGACACACATGAGGAAAGGCAGACTACACAGCAGATAGACCGATCAACTGTGCATTGTGGTTTTATGGTCTTAACTTTCAATTTGGTATGAGTGGAAGCATCCTGAACAGCCCAGGAAAAGAGTGAGGACAGTGTGAAGTCACATTTTCTTAATTTGCCTCTTTCCCTCTACAGTCACCACTAGATGAAGGAGTAACTTCATAGAAACAGCTATGTGGAACAGGACCGGCTAAACTGTTATGTGAAGTTATAAATTACTTGTCTTTTTTCACCATGCCATATTTTCAGTGGCTCTGGTCCAGACACAGAGCAGTGATTAGAGTGAGACCATTTGTCTGAATAACTGTTTGCTGTTATGTGACCACAACAGCATTGGTCACAACTGATCACAGTGCCATTGCAGAAGAACCCACCAGGGTTGGTGGCTCAACCTGGACAAAAACACTTAGGTTTGCTCATCTGAAAGAAAAGGAGAAACGATGCAATAAAGGAAAAAAGGAAAAAGAAGAAGAAAGATAACAAAATAAAAGAAAAAAATTTTAAAATTAAAAATAAAAGAAAGAAAAAGAAAAGAAGAACTGAGCCAGTGCTGAGAGCTTCCAGCTGGCACTAATTTAAGTCAAATATGCCACATTGCCACTTGTTTTTCAGTGTGCTGTGGTTCAAATGCTGCATTTGTTTCTGCTTGTACAAACTGCAGTAGAGTCAAATACCCTTTTCTATGATACACAAAAAAAACAATCAAAATTTCAGTATGGAGTAGAAATAGCTTTTTAAAAATCCCTTCCAAAGTGCAAAGGCATGACAGCATTTTGTGGGACTGATTGTGGACCTGTTGAAGCTGGACATAGGTAGCAGCACATCACTGCAGCCTGACCCTGTCCTTTGCTGCCTCCGGCAGAGTTGACGGCTTGTGGTGGGGTAGGAGAGTTACTTACCCCTCATCAGCGGGTTTGATGGAGACATTGCAGACGCCTGGCCTCCAACTGCTTGCAATTTGATGGCATTTTGATTTGTTCTCTCATCATCCATCTCAGCTCTGTCTGTCCAATTTCTGTTTTTTCACTTTGTGGTTGGTCTCCAGAGTTCAAATTCCATCGTCCCCGGTGAGCCCCCAGCGGTCAGAGTGATCTATGAAGCAGACTCAGCACGCATGAGTCAAACAGACTTTGCAGCAGCCCGGGACATGGTGCCGGCAGCACTCCGTGCAGAAACTCGAGTACCTGGGTTGGGATTTAACGAAGCAGCTCCCTGACTGCCCTGGTCAGCAGCCAGCGATCCAGCAAAGTGAGAGATGTGCCTGATGTCACATCCTCTCCAACACGACACCCAATCGGGGCGCCCGCAGTCAGTTTTTATCAGGAAGGAAATTCTTAGTTTGCCAAAAAAACAAGACAGAAAGAGCTAGTTCAACTAGTTGAGCAAACTCTGCCTGCAGGGGATTTGCAAAGAAAACCCGCAGAGACACGAGTGCGCAGATCTGCACCGCTCCCCAGAAAGTTGTGCGCAGGAAACTTTGCTGTGCACCTCCCTGGACACAGCACGCTGTACAAAACCACCCATCTTGTCTGCCAAGCCCTAACAGGATGAAAGAAAGGGAGAGCTGATCGCCTGCTGCACAGCAGTGATCACTGCATATTCTACAGATATTGAAACCACATGTCTGGGGAGCTGCACTTCCCACTGGAGGCCCTGTGCTCTCTGTGTGGAGTGGAAATTGCAGCCCTGTGTGGACTTGTGTCTATTTCCCCTCTTCAATTGATTTTACTGAGTTACAGTCGTACCAGGAGTTTTGTATCTAAGCAGTGCCCTTTTATTTTTAAGTAATTTCTCAGTCTAAACAAAACATCATGACTCTACTAGCAAAAAAATCGCAATATTTGTTCAGGAGGACCTTCACCTCATTTCTCTGGGTCTGTTTGTTGAAGTTCTGTTCTCACAGATCATCTCTATTTGCACTTTTTTCTTTCCTAAATTTTTTCTTTTCCCAAAAACAAGCACAAAATCCTGTTTCTGTCACTGAATATTTGCCCGTTTGTGTGCAAGCGCAATTAGGCAGAACTTCCATGCACATGTCTAAACCATGTAAACATTTCCGTTTTTGTTCTGTCTGGCTACTAAAGCAAAATCTGTGTTTGTGTATGTGGGGATTCGAACTTGTTAAAGCTAGTCGGATTCTGAGCCTAAGAAATTTGGTCTCGTTTTTATTCCTATCTGTAACACATGCAAGAGTTCTGGAATTATATTTAGGATTTCTTTATCCATATCTTTAAAAATAATCAGCTATGTTAAAACGTGCAAGCAGCAGCTGAACATCATCCCCAAAACCTGCCAGTGGGAAATCTTTGAAAGCAAGGTGGGCACAAACTGGTGCACAACTGCTGATGAGATATGGATGAGGATAGGGCCAGCCCTTTCCATGGCTCTCCCTGCTGAAAATCTCTTGCCTCCTGGGTTTGGCCCCACATGCTAGATGCGAGCTGATGCTTCAATCTGATTGGTAATTACATTTGTGTCCTAGCCATTGAAATTTCCACATTAGAACTGTTGTGGGAAAAATATGTAAATGGAGAAAGTGGTGTAAGTATGAGTTTTGTTGATTAAAATGTAAAAGGAGTGGAAAAACTAATTTTCACCTTTGATGTTACTTGAATTTAGTGGTTTGGTTGCCACATGTTATGTATAATCACATCTTTAGCAATATTACCAAAAATGTCAGCAATTCCACCGCTAAAAGGAGTCAGCATGTGCATCCAAATGTGCAATGATAGGGTTATAAGTGAAGATGTATTAGTTAAGAGCTTTAAATTCAACAATATTAAGGACGATTCTACAAGACAGAAATCCCTTACTGCCTAGTCACCCGTGGACAGGGAGACTTCATGCTTTGACCAAGAGACCTGCTGACTGATAGAGTAATCACTTTCATAATTTGTTATTGGTTTCATATATTTTGGTCACACTGTTACACAAACCTGTGCTTTGACAGATGAGCTGTTCCCTGTTCTTCCTGGAGGCAGGTAAGGTTGCACAGAGCACCTAACAGGGCCAATGAGCCTGCATCCCTTCCCATGGAAGCAGATGTCCCTACCCTTCATCACCCTTTCTGAAAGGGAGGCCTCTGAGATCCCCACAACAGGCTGGTAACCCACAGGCATGCTTTATCCTGAGCTGTTGATGTCCTGATCCAGGACATGTGTTTGCATTTCATAGAGTAAATAGACATAGGGTTCAAAAAAGTAATTTCTTGTTTGATCACACTTGTCCTCTGCCAGTACTAGAGAGGAAGAGACCAGGACAAAGCTACAAAAACCATACGATCCAATTGCCACATCCATTCCCTTAGAATTGCAGCTCCTTTCAGAGATACAGGACCACACTCTGTAATTTCACTCTTTGGACATGATTCCTCCTTTGGGTCATGGTATGTTCCCAAATAACTGGACACCTGTCCCCTGGCTGGTCCTGAAGCCTTTGCTTAGTCACAGCATCTTCAGTTTCTGTCATGATTCTCCCATCTTTGTCCAGCCTGGACTGACAAACTGGAGTAAAGGGACCCTTACCTGGCATGTAGCCATTTCAAAATATACTTTGTCCTATCTTTGCGTCCTAAAGGCCCTACAGACATAGACTGTGTTAAGCCGTTAGGTAGGACATTCAGAGAATTGATAAGTGATGAGATTATCTCTATGCATAGAGTGGAGCAGAGCCTACTTTTGAAAGAAATGCTGCAGTCCCTAGGACAGCACTGTTCAATCTCCCACATGCTTTGCCTGACCCCTTTACATTTCTACCCTTGCACAGATATCTTTGCAGGGTTAGGACAGTGCAGGGGGATGCCAGCACAGGTCCCTTTGACCATTAGGATTTAGGTGGGGCAGGGAGCTCTGCCCACATCAGGGATTTGTTTCATACTATGTGTATATATACATATATATGTAACAAATTACATCTCCTACCCGTTTCACTTAAAACCAAGTTTCTCACATCACGTGGTAGAAGGACAGGAAAAGTACCTGCAAAGGGCTCTATTAGAAGTGTACACCTTTGCCAACACCCAGAAAAGTGCAGTTTTATTTGCACTTATTAGGGAACAAGATGGTCTACTTGGTTTCAAGCTGATCCCAAAGAACTGAAGGAAACAATGGCTCCTGCTCTCTCTTTCCGAATAGTATTGCCAGCTCAGTTCCCAGGTTTTGCCACATCTGCAAATGCTTTTGTGGTCCTCACCCATGGTGAGTAAGACCTTATTTTCAAATCACAGCTCCATAATTTTTTTTTCTCACAGTTTGTGAAAATGCAGGTTCCTGTGTTTCCCCACCCTTTGCATTTGTCCTGTGTGGAGCCCACCACAGTCTCTCTCTAGCACATGCACACCTTCTCATTGAAGAATTATTTTCTGTTTGTCCAGATTTCATCTTTCAGCAGTTTTCTGTGTCACATACATTAACAAGGTTGGTACTTTTTACAGTTGTAAGGAGTCTAGTTTTAAATTCTGCTAACTGAGTTTGTAGTAGAGGCACAAGAGGTAATTAATCAGAGAAAAGAGCAAAAAATAAAGAAATATCTTATTTTTTATGAATTTCACCATTGCATTCCTTTCTGTTTGTGTTGATTTTTCCCACAACAGTATGGGCAGTGAGGAAATCAGAATGTGAGGCTCCTAAGCCCTTCATTATAACACACGCAGCGGCTGAGAGAGCTGGGGTTGATCTACATGAAGAGAAGGCTCTGGGGAGATCTTGTAGCAGCCTTCCAGTACCTAAAGGGGGCTTATAAAAAAGAGGGAGAGGGACGTTTTGCATGGGCAGATAGTGACAGGTAAAGGGGGAAAGGTTTTAAAATTAAAGAGGGCAGGTTTAGATTAGATGTTAAGAAGAAATTCTTTACTCAGACTGTGGTGAAGCACTGGAATAGGTTGCCCAGGAAGACTGTGGATATCTCATTCCTGGAAGTGTTCAAGGACAGGTTGGAGAAATCCCTTTCCTATTATTCAAATGCAAACATCCTCAGTGGATAAAAGTGCACAGTAAAGTGGAACCTATGACACTTAATATTACTTTTTCTGTTTACAGCTTATCTTATAAATGGAATCACCTTTTTGCATTCTTCTTCAAAAATGTAATTCTTGTAAGTAATTCAATGAAATGTTCTATTACCTTGATTTTTTTCTTCCACTTGCTAATCAGTTTTTTAATTGTGCACATCAATTGTATAACAATTTTTATTATTAATAGTATAAATATTCTGCAAAAGTGAAAATGCACTGCTGGTAAATCTGTCTTGGCAAGCAAATTCAGCATTGGTTTCTGAGGATGAAAACCACAGAGTTAGAGAATATGTTTGGAAAATTGGACACAGAACTTAGGATTTGTTCAATTTAACTTTAGAATTAGAGCCAGAAATCTTAGCTTTTCCTCAGAGCTAATGAAGAAATATAGCCATTTTCAGACCATGATTCATTTTACCTGTTTTAGATGTTGGGCCTTTAGAGTAAGCCTTCACTAATTATAAAGGAACCCTAAAGGAAGACCAAAGATGTAGGTGCGTACATATAATCAGCTGAAACCCACCTTAAAAACATGGCTAAATTCACAGCCAAATGTCCCAGCTCTGATCACCCCTCAGTGCTGTCATACACTTTGTTCTGCACAGCCTGCAGGTGCCTCAGGGTAAACATCTTCAGTGCAGATGAAGGCCAGCATTGTCCAATGCCTGAACCACCAGACCTTGACTTTGGAGTGCCTACACCTCAGAGAGGAGGGTTTTGACAGACAATTCAGACAGATTTAGCTGCATCAGCCTGAGCTGTCGCTCCCTGCCTGGCTCCTCACTTTCAGCAGAGATTACCCAATATGTTGTAAACAAGGGATGGCAGCACTGGCCACAAACTGATGCCACAACTGTCTCAGTACATAGTCCCTCATGTGAGTTCAAAAACCTGTAAAAGAGTTCTCCACCCTGTAAACTTGAGCCCTGAGACACTAGCACATGCCACATTCTCCTCTAAGGCAGTAATTTCCAACCAAGGAGCAAGGCAAACATCTGGGACAGCCATGTTTTAAATCATAGCAGTTAAATCTGACAGAACTTGCCCACAGGAGTATTAAATCACTGGCGTCATTTCCGGAGGTACCTGGGTTTCCTTTGGAAAGCTGCTGTGAAATCTTTGAGCTGACACAGAGGTTCGCCTTTGGAGAAACTGATAATATTGTCCAGTTCTACCCCTATTTCCTTTCCTCAAATCAAGTCTTTCCTCCAGAGGCTTTCCTTCTCTTTCGGTTTTTCTGACATGAAATGTTTTCATTTCCCTTCCTCTCACCCTCACAGAAACTTCCCTTTGCAAATATTCCATCTGCCTGACTGGGGACCAGACAGACCGCTGTAAGTAATTATTCCCTTCTGCAGCATGGCCATTTTGCTTAACAAGAGAGGCTCTAAATAAAAGCAAAACAAACCCTGAAGAAACTAGCAAACACCCCTTGGTGTCAGTAGCACCCGGATCGGTGCTTTAACTCCTTGCAGATGTGCAGAAGCAACAAGTTTTCCCGTGGAAAGGACAAACTTTGCATGAGAGCTTGCACACAAGTTTATTGTATTTTCTTTGTGGAAAAGAGAGGATTAGGGGTATTCTCCTCACAGAGAGAAAAGCAGCAACACTCCATTTTTGATCATCTCGTGCCAGTTGTCTCAGTGAACATCTACATAAGCATCTTCATATATTACAAAATATATCTTGACATTGGTGTCTGAACTACATTTAAAACGTACACTACAGTACAGGTAAAAAGAATCCAAACCCTGAAAGTTAGTGGTTTGCTTGGGTTTTGGTTTTGGGGTTTTTTTGGTTTGGTTTTGGGGGTTTTTTTGTTGTGTTTTTTCTTTTTGTTTTTGTTTTTGTTTTCAAATAATTTTGAAGATTCAAAGTGATTTCAAGTCTTTCTTGGTATTTTTTTGTCCTGTCTCATGGGCTGCAATCCTGGTTTGTCCACACTGCCAGGTAAATAGTGTGGTGAAATATCTCATGTGACAAGTACATGCCAGCAAGCAGTCAGTAGGTGTAACAACAGCAAAAGTCTCAACCTAATACTTGAGAGCTGTGGTGGGTTTTTTTTGTCACAATCTGCTAGCATTTGGCAAACTGTAAGGTAGACTTGTCCAATACTAAATTTAAGTGAAACCCAAATCCAGGCATAGAGCAGATTTCAATTTCTGTTTCTTCCTCTTTTCTAACTTCTCATTATTAGTTTTGAAAAACAGTGGGAATTCTTTGGTTTGCTGCAAATCTTTTTGGCTCCCAAACTTTCCAATGTAAAATAACAATTTCTGCAGAAAGCAAAATTATTTCCGCAAAGACATTAATTTGATCTGAAAAACAATTTGCATTAAAAAAAAAAGTTATTATAGTTTTCCATTAATCCCATTGTGGGAGAACAGTGTGGAGAAAACCCAAATGTACAACAAGCAAGTTCTCAGCCAGGTCAGCTGAGCTGGCCCTGCTAAGCGGTGCTCATGATGGCAGATCCCATTCAGAGAATATTCCCTGCATGTAGACTGCCAGCAAATGAGTCATCTTCCCAAGCCCAAAGGCCCCTGGTGGGTCTTGCCAAAAAACCCATGTCTTCCCCTAGTTGTTCTCTCTTCCCACTGCCTATCAGTACCAGGAGGCAAGAGCAGTAACAGCTAAAACTATTGGAAAGGTAGATGGAAGAGCGAAGAAAGGCTCATGGAATGAAGATATCTAATTAAGGGTCTCCTCTCCTCTGCTTCTCTACCCAGTTTCACTGGGGTTAGATGTTCACTACTCATCAAGCACATTGCATTGCAATAAGGTCTTCCACCCACACTCACAGGCTGCTTTCCAGACCTTGGTGGAGCTTACCTTTAAAAATTTCCCTCATGTGACACATCTTTTCATCCTTGTGATGGGAACAGCCAGCACATTCCAGCTATTCTCACTACCATGAATTCCCCAGGGGAAAAGTTACCAACACCTTGCCACTACTGCCTTACAAAATGCAATTTGTGGGTTTACACAACTTTTAACAAAAGTTAGCCCATGATCTCTTAAACTCTTGTCCAAAACTGGGCCTCTGTTGACTTCCAAAAATGTGCTGCAGAAAGTGACACTGCCAGTTCGACTGCTTGGGCAATAATGGCAGACAGAGAAAATATCCCCAAACCTCGTATCTGGTTCTGTTTCCTCCAGCATCCCACAGGCATAGCAGGTACTCTCATTTTCTTTTGGTAAAGATTGCTAGCATATTACTAAGGTGGGTGAAATTACTAGCCTCCCCTGAACCACATACTTGTCTCCCTGCCCTGATCCTGGAAGGTGGCATGAGGTGCAATGTAGAAGAGGGTGTATGGAATATTCAAGCCCATAGGATCTGAACTGTTCCCAACATTTTCTTCAGTTCTAAGAAATCCACTCACCTGATGTTAGACAGATTATCTGCTCAGATCAGAAACTATCCATATTTTCTGTGTTGAAAATGCAAAGCTGGGACTGCAATAAGCAGCCATCTGCAGCAGCAGTGTGCCTTGGTAGAAGTTTCCTTTGCTGTCCCCAAGCACAGCTTGGCTTTTGTTTTGCATGAGGCTGAAAATCCTCTGAAACAGCTAACTGATGCTAATTCACAATGCTGATATTGTAAAAATAAGAGTTTCCTTTCCTAAAAGATTATGAGCTGAGCACACTGACAGATATACAAGTTTTTGTCTTAGTACCACACATACAGCTTGGCCATTTTTCTGAATATCTGATGTTGTTGCAGAAGGGAAACCACCTCTGGAAACTGATGTAGAGTGCAGGACTTACTTGAAGCATAAAGATCAAAATGTGTGGCAGGGCTGCCTGGCCCTCCCCTCCCCCCTGCTGTGGGGACGTCCCTGGTGCACAGCAGACTCCAGCCAACCTCTCCCAAGGCTGCACCTAACCTGGTGTATGGGCCACTCTACATCAGGTCCCAGGATCATCCTCCATGTCCCAAATCAGGAATGACAGAACCTCCCTAGGACCCTGACGGCCCTTTGGCTGGTGGTGGGGAGAGAAAGGTCTACAGCCAGCTCTTGTCCTGGCAGGGCTTCAGGGAGGCAGTGAGGGCCAGACCCATATGCTCCTGCGTCCTCACATCCCCTCAGATTCCTTGGAGAGGCCAGTTCTCCACATGTCTGCCCTCTTCAGAGTAGATTTGGAAGCTGTCTGTACCTGCAGACCACAAAACGAGTTCTCTAATTCATTCTGCATCTTGAAAAGGTGGGTATTATTTTCTCATCACCTCTTCTTGTGACAGCTTTGGGGCAGGGATCTGAAGATCTGGAGCAAGCCCCTCACCTTAACATTTCTTCTAATTACAAACTTTGCTAGAGAATTATACCAGCAAAGAGAATTATCTGTTAAAATGTACCAAGCAGGGACCTTTTTAGTCACATGCTTGAGACACATCCAAAAAACCCCCAAAAAACAAAACAAAAGAAAAAAACAGGAAAGAAAAAAAATCCCTAACAAGTGATTTAATGGTCAGTGGAAAACCATATTTCTTCCCAAGCTGCTACAAGCATGAAAAGCCCAGGTATTTTTCATTCATTTACAATGGGTCAGTAGCAGACTCATAAGTTATTTCAGCTCAAAGACGTTAATAAATGTCAAACAAGGTGCCACCCCACTGGACACCCAGCAGAGCATCTGTGGTGCCCTGCAACCGAGGCTTGCCACAGTGGGTGAGGGGGAGTGGAGCCCTTTGGGGGTAGAATTGGAAAGCATTTCAAGAAAAAAAGCAGTGTCAGCTCAAGGGGAAATTTCTTGCCCTTTCTATACCAACAGCCTGTGGGAACCTGCTTGTGGGAACAAGCTGGCTTTACTTTTACTTGTTGGCATTGTTTTAGAGGAAAGTTTTCATTGAAGTCTTGGAAATTCCCAACCCAAAAAATCTGTTCCTCAGTCACTGTAATTATTCAGGATTTTTCATATATATGCCTTGCCACAAACCTGTAGTGATCCTGGAAACCCAAGTAGCAAAGAAAAATGATCACATTCCTTAATTAGGAGCCATTCTGGGATATTTGGGGATGAATGGTCTTTGACAGGTACTCATCAATGAAAGGCACAAAGCTCTTGGGACAAAGTCAAAGTATTTTTACATGCATCAGGCTACAGGCAGCAGGAACTCTCCTTCTGGAATGGTTAAGAACAAGCACCTCTCTGCAGAATAATGAGATACAAATAGTATGCAAAGGATAAGCCTCTGGGCCAATATCCTTAAAAATATTTCAACTTACATTCTGATGGAGACAGAATGGAAAGGGAACACTAGTGTTTACACAGAATTTGAGGAGTGTACTTTTTTCCTGTTGTTAATGCATAAAATGTGAAGAAAGTATATCCTGTTTCCATGTTTAGTAAAACCTATCACCCTCATGGGGAGTGGTACACCAGCCTTCAGTAAAATTCAGGGTTATTGTCACTGCCCAGAACAATTTGTTCATTGTGACTGAAGAAAAATAGGTATTTAGTCAGCGTCTAGTGCAAGAAAAGGGCAAAGAACAATAATTGTTAATATCCTAGCTCTAACTTTCTTCAGGATTCAGTAAGGGCACGCGTCTTCCTTTTCCACATATAAACCATAAAGCATGTTCCTCACCACACAAGAAAAAAAAAACAAACCAAAAAAACCCCAAACTAAACCAAAAGCAAAACAAACAAACAAAAACCACTATTACCACCAACAAAAAAAAACAAAAAAAAAGTTGGAATCATGTTTATGAAGTTAGTGGAGAATGACATGGGCAACATAAAACAAGTAAGTCATAAGGCTTGTGGAGTCTTTAATTCCTAAGAGAAAAAAAAACACATTTCACTCAAAAACATTCCTAGGACAAAAACTAAAAGTTAAAACAAGTTTTCTCTGGAAATCTCTACATCTCTCTCCCTTCCCATTCTGTCTAATTTCTACACTGTTAGGCTATGTTAACTTCTATAGCCAGCAGTTAGACCTAGCAGAAAATGAACCATTCACCACAATAATATACTGCTAGCAAGTCCCTGGTAACATACAGCTAAAAATATGACAGTATGCTGCAAAATTCTGAGAACCATAGAATGGTTTCTGTTGCAAGAGGCCTTAAAGATCATCTACTTCCAAACGCTCCGCCAAAGGCAGGGACACCTTCCACTAGACCATGTTGCTCAAAGCTCCATCCAGCCTGGCCTTGAACATTTTCAGGTGCCCTAAGGAACTCCACCATTCCATGGTCACTGCAACCAAGACTTCCCTTGAGCTTCACATTCCCCACGAGCCCCTCCTTATTGGTGAGAACATAGCACCTCTATCACTTGTAGAAGGAAGTTATCACCAACACATTCCAAGAACTTCCTAAGTTCCTAATATTGCCTAAGCCCTGCTGTTGAGTTGGTTGAAGTTCCCATGAGGACCAGGATTTGAGAATGTGAGCTGCCCCTGTCTGTCTATGAGGGCCTCATTCATGCAGTCTTCCTGGTCAGGTGGCCTGTAGCAGAGCCCCACTATAGTGTCCCCTTTATCCCTTTAATCTTGACCCAGTCAGCTCCTCAGCCATACCCTGGCAGAGCTCCATACACTCCAGCTGGTCACTGATATAGAGGAGACACCCCCTCCACATCTCCCCTGCCTGCTCTTCCTAAAGAGCCTGTATCCTTCCATTCCAACATTCTGGTCACAGGAGCCATCCCACTATATCTCCATGATGCCAGTGCAGGTGTGTGCACATCTGTAGTTCATCTTGTTTATTCCCATGTTTATTCCCTCTATGTGTGTTTGCATAGAGGCATTTAAGCTGGGCCCTGGATAAAGCTGCCTGACTGACTGGAGTGGGAGAAATTCTTTTGGGCTGCTCTTCAAGGGCTCTCCTGCTGACCTTTGATTCCTCTCCAGACTCTGGTTTTCTCTTACTGGCCCTGACATCAAACTGGTACCAATGCTATGGACTGAGGTTCCTCTCCTCCTGCAAGTGTAATTTAAAGCCCTCCTCAGCTTGGCAAGCCTGTAACTGAAGATGTTCCTCCCCTTCCCTGACAGACTTCAGACTTCCCCCAGTAGATTAGGTTTCTTAAAGGAAGTCCCACGTCCTAAGTAGCCAAACCCCTAGTTGTGGCACCAGTCCTGTGACTGTTCATTCACCAGATTTGACTGGCCCTTTCAAACCCCTTCCCTTTGATCAGGAAGACTGATGAAAAAGATTCTTGTGCTCCAGAGTCCCTTAAGTCCCTCATCACCTCTCCCAGGGCTCTGTAATCCTTCCTAATACTCCTCAGGCTGCTCTTGGCTGTATCACCAGTGCCAAGGAATTCACCTACCAAATGCCAGAAAACCCAGCACATAGTCAATATATCAATGTTTGTCCTTACTGATCTTAATTTTCATCTTATTGTCTACAAGTTTGGGTTACCAGAATCCCAGGCACTAACTCAACAAGCTTTGGCCAGGCACCACCCACTGGCACAGTGCACCATCTTGCTGGCAGTGGCAGTGGTAGTGGCAGCAGCTCCTGGCTCTGGTCAAGAGCAGATGTATGTGAAGGAGAAGACAAAGCCTCAAACAACCACTTCCCAGTGGCTGGGGTGCCAACAGTGGCAGAGGAGCTCCCAGGGAGGCCATCTGGGCAGGGAAACCTGCATGACTTCCATGTTTTATAAAAGATGCAGTAGTCCAATGCCTGGTTAGGGCCATTACTGGTTGAGGTTCTGTGGCTTGTCTTGTGGAGAAGATCAGATAAAACAGCCATAGCCTGCAGGCTGGGAAAACTATTAAAGGGCAGGCTGTTTCTTTTTTTCTACCCTTCCTAGACACCACAGAGTTTGGTACATCTTGTAGCTAAAAGCATTAAATATGTCATTACCATAAATACCAAAATCACTTAGCTGGAACTTAGTTGTATTTATGAGACCTCAGTTTCACACTTGAATGAAAGTGAGACAAATTAGTGATTGTGACTGTGATAGTAAGCCAGACTTGCAGATGATAATACCACAGAGTAAGTACAGCAACAATAAAAATTTTTATATTGACTATGTGCTCTTTTTTGGCATTTACAATAGGTTTTTTTCTATTTTATCTCTTCTATGATTACTCTGAATGAAAGTTCTGAATATATAAGTTTAATTCACTGAAAAGTAAGTTCAAAATCTGTCACACGTGAAACCCATTGTAGTAAGTGTATATATTAGTTGCAATGATTTGCTGACTAATGTGTTGCTTTGGCCAGCTTGTTAAACAAAATGCTTGAATGACATGTTCTGCTGATTCATCTCTCTCCCCCCTTCAGACGCTATTCTCAACTGAATATGCAACTTATGCTTTCTTCTGCAATTCCTGGTACACTTTATTGAAGATCTTTTAATTCCAAACCTGACATATTTTCCATTTGCTCGCAATGTGCATCCTGAGTGTCTACAAATGGTGCAAAATTTAAGGATAAAGAAATTTTCAAGAAATAAAAATGAAATTACATAGAAGGTTTGCATGGAATAATCTGTATTTGTCAATAATATATTATACATCTCATACTGAAGGTTAAAAAAATCACAGTGAGGAGCAATTGTCATGTGGAAAATGTGAATTTCTGAAAAAAAAATATACAAAGGCATAATGAACTGTCACTCCAGAATATAGGTTGGCCAGATTTTTCAACTAAGAGTCAGTGAATGTGTTTTGTTTTTGTTATGATCAGACTTGCCCTAACACCGTGCTGGGACATACCACCTATATTTTCAATCCAGTAGGACTGGAGGGGTGTTAAATGCCAATAGCAGAGTTGTGCTGCAGGAGACTGGTCAGGTTTGGACATAAAAGTGTCAGGCAGCTGCTGTCCCTCCTGCCCTGCACAGTAGACAGCAAGTGGAGGGCAGAGAGTGGCACAGAGGGGACACTGATCCCTTTCACAAGGGTTTGCATGGGGGCAGCACAATATTTCTTTCTAGCATGTGTGGCGAGAAGAAATCTAAATGCCATGAGGTGGATGTTGACCAGACTCAAATTCCCTGGGGGAAGACAGCTGGGAGAAGATGAACGTCCCATCTCATTGCCTGTAGTGGCACAGGCATGTGCCAATACAAGAAGAAAGAGCACACAAGTGGATGGACAGATAGTGTCCCTCAGAGTCTGCATCTGCCTAGAAAGGTGGGATGTTGGCACCTCAAGGCAGATGTGGGTAATTTTGGCTCTTATAGTATGACAGCAAGCTTCATCAGCCTAGCATTTCCATACCTTTTAAATTTTATTCTGTGAGTGGCAGGTTCAGCTGGACAGACAGAAATTCAGGGACTGGCACATCTCTTATGAAAAGTTGAATCCTGGAGAGATTGAAGTATTTTTAAATGCCAATAGCAGAGTTGCACTGTAGGAGACAGAGGTCACCTTGAACCCAAGAAACTGGTCAGGAGATCAAAGCAGAGAACTGAGAGGCCAAATTAGAATGTAACTTTTCTTAGCTACCCCGAGAAAAAATTGTTCATTAAACACTTCCAAAATCTGTTGGTCTATTTATTTTCACTGCTGTATGTTCCTGAGGAGGTGGTCCATTAGCCAGAATGCTCACAGATAAGACTTTGAGAAAAATTGCCCTCAACTACAGGGAAACCTGTCGAGTCAGATTTTGGGCAAAAGGCTGAAATAACAATAAGGGGGCGAGCGAGAGGAGCATCGCCACAACTATCTTTACAAATTACTGCAAACCATGAACAACAGCAGCTCATCTCCTGCTGTGATCAGACTAAGAGCAAAATGGTTACGTGCAGCCAGCCAGCAAGAGGAGGTGCCGTGCCTGAAGATGGACCAGACAGCACCCAGTATGGCAAAATTACTTGCTCCAGCACTGCCCAAACATGGTGACAAGTGCAGTCCTGCTCCCACAAGGATGCACCAGCTGAGAAGTCTCTGAGCACTACACGTGCCTCAGGAGTACACCCTTCTTTATAGCGAGGTTTGGAGGTGGGGAACCCTAGCACAGCAGCCTGGTGGACCAGGGAAATACCGCATGCAACAAGGCTGGTCCTCACTAAGATGCCTCTGTTGAAGACTTTGATTTCTCAGTCTAAGGAAACTAAAAACTATTTTCTTAGTGGCAGAGAAGAAATATGTGAATTCAGGAGAAAGTTGATCAGGAGAGACATGCTTATGAATAAGGGCTCAGTGGTGTGAGAAAAAAATACAGTAGCAATTAAAAGAAATGGATTTCAAAGAACTTTGGAGACAGAACAACACATCTAGTGGTAGGAAGAATGCTGACAAGAAGCTTGCTTATTTTAAAGACAGGGTTGATAAAAGGCCCATTTAATTTTGGTTTGCTTTGGATCTTGAGCAATCACAGACATACACTGAGTAATGAATGATGGCTTGAAGTCAAAATCTGATTATGTCGAGATCTGTGAAGTCCTCATCACTGGCCTTTCTGAGGCTGCACTAGATCTCTCATAAGAGATGATTAACAAAACTGAAAAGTGTGCCAACAGATTGAGAATGATAAAGGAAGTCTTTGGGGTTTCTATTGCACATCAGTAACCTATTTAAGCCACTCCTGCAAAACACACTCAGGAGCAAGGACTTTACAGGTAGGGAGTATCCATAGCCCAAGCTTGTGCTTTACACTGCAAGTCAGTGTCTGTACTCAGAATCAGTGGGAGTTTGTGTGGAAAAACTATCCCAGTTGTTGAGTGGAAAAACTTTCCCAGTAGCCAGGATATTTTGCAGTCATTCCTGTTGAAATATGCAGCACTTTCCACTGCAGCAGACAGTACTGGCAGTTGTTTGGGGTAAAGTCATAGGGATGTTGTATAGCAGTGGACATAGCAGCACATAAAAATGTCTATCTTCTCATGAAAACCATATTTTACCCAAATAACTGGTTTCAGTCACAAATCATGGAAGGACAGAGAAGACACCACCAGTTTTGAAGGAAAGAGACCCTGTGAGATTAGTTAGCCCTCCTCCTGCCCAGGGAAAAGCAGCTGTATCCACGCATGACAGATGTTTTCCAAACCCTTTCTGAAAAATCACCAGCAAGATTCAGTAGTCTCACAGAAAATGGTCACAGTCTTTCCTTATCCTCACATAATATAGCATGTTCACAAAAAAATTAAATACTTCCTCCAGCTATTTCCATGCATTGCTACAACACAAAGCATAGTCAATGAGAATTAAATTGGTAACTTAATCTTTTGAGATAAGAGCAAGAAAGTCTAGGTAAAGTTTCTAAGGAAATTACTTAACATCAGGACTTCTGAGCTTCTCTTCTGATTTATTGAGGCTGTGTTCCTTACAGACTCTCTGACATACAGAATTTCAGGAAGAATTATGTCACCAGGAGGAAGAAAAGGTGAGGTGATTTTTTGATAGGAAGCTAATATCAGGAATAAATATAGGGTAGCTTGCGCTGCTTCTTAACATAAACTTTCCTGAGAGGCTCAACAGACTTTGCATTTCCTTAATGGAGACACATTTTTCAATTTAAAATCCTATGCAAGTGAAATACTGCTTTCATTGATGATTGCAGCAGGAAATCAATTCAGCATTACACAGGCTGAAATAGATCCCAGAAACTGCCTTAGTTCCTTGATTGCAATGCAAGTCTGACAATCTACAGAGCTGAGGCTCTGTCTCTCTATTTAGATAGCAGATGGTATTCTGACTGCCACCTTATAAATAGAGCAGGTCAGTTGGCAGTAAAGATAGAACTGTGAGAGGTCTGCTGACATCAAATTAATATAGACATTTCTTTCTTGATAGTATTTGATTTTAAAAGGCTCTTGAGAATTTAGTGTTCAAATCTCTGAGATTCATGATGTACTGTGCTATACAAGGTCATTGATGTCACCGACAACTTTATGGGCAATAGCTCTTGCCATCAGATAGCATTCAATATGTGCAAACATAGGCTGAAAACTGCATTCATTTGGACTGTAACATTGAAGGTCCAGTCTCATGAACTGCTGAGAGCTCAATTTATCTTACTTGTGCTGAATTAATCATAAGGAAGTACAGGAAATGTTCAACCTTTGTCTCAGAGAAACCGTCATGGTAACATTAAGGGATGAGCATCAAATCAGAGAGACTGCTGCTGCTGGAGCAGGGACAGGAGTTCAAAGGCTCAAAGATTGGAAGCCAATCTTGTATTCAGGGTCCAGCAGGTCAGTGCCCCCTGACTTAAGATTGTATGGGCGGTGAAACTTAGTACCAGCATGCCTAACTCATAATGAAACCTCTACATCTCACAGCCTGAAAACTTGTCAGCAGTCTCTTGGACCTGTGAAGTTAGCAAAGTGGAGAAAGGCCCTTCTTTTAACTCAGCTTCCCATTCTACTACAACTAATGAAACATCATTGCCTGTCTCATGGCAGAAGTTTTACCAAAACCTAGCTCTGAAAAAACATTTCTCCCCTCAGAACAACCTCCACAGGAAAAATAAACAAACCTTTACAGAGTAATACCGGCACTGCATCAGTCACTAGATCACACATTTCTCAGCTCAAAGAGGTTCATGTTTTCAGCTCTGCTGTGTCCAAACTACTAACCCTGATGTTATTTATTTAAATTAATACCACAATGGACAAAGTTACAACACTCTAAAAATCCTTTCTCCCAGGAAAGTAACGAAAGCCTCTAGAACAGAGAGTGAGGGAGCTGACAAGCCTGCAAACCTGTCCTGGTGAGGAAAATACAACAAAGAGAATATTTGGGTGATGCCGTCTTTAGTGGCCCTGCTTCACTCCTGCTCTACAGTCCAAGGATTTATCTTGAGGAATGTCAGAGCATGCAAAGCCTAAAAATGCAACACTTCTTCCTTTGCTTTTCTTTAAGCCTTGCAAATGACAGACATTGAAATCTCACCTACTATGCCTATGAAAACATTTACTGTTCTGTCCTTGAATTAAGCTAGGAAAAATTGTTCATGAAATGAATTGTTCATGAAATGAACACAGCCAGATCTGAGGTGATAGGAGCTTTGGAGGGATTTTTTTTCAGAAGAGATGAAGGGTGGTTTTTTTTAAGACTTTCACACATTTTTGTGGGTTTACTCCAAACCTGTGCTCTTGCTTTGGTAACATCACTTGCACTTCCATGGACAAGATGTGTTAGTGCTGGGGGCAGCTGGGCTCATGGAGGTACAGTGTCTGGACAGCCAGAGCCTGCCAGTAGTTGCTAGGACTCCACTAGACTATAGGAAAGAGATGAAAGGATGTGAAGTCAAATCTGACAAAAGATGTGCAATATGTTACGTACAGCTGAAGTTCAGCACTGAAAGCTTTCATTCTCACACCGGTGGGAGAATAACAGCCATTACCTTGATTTTGACATTGAGATTGGATAGACAAGGGAAAGAAGCTGCACAGATACTACACAAATAAATATAGCCCTAAATGCAGAGAAAATTCGGGGGGGGGGAGGAGGGGAAGAGGGGGCAGGGCAAGGTACTAGGTGAAGGTGTGCATGTGCATCTACAAAGATGTCAAACACATGTCAAGAGCTGTTCATGTTTTACAACTCTCAGGCTGGTGTAAGTGGGTGTGGCAACAGACCATGAGGGAACTGTATCCACGATATCATTCACTGTCTGTGAAAAGGTGTTTTCAATTTGCACTTTCACGTAGCAGCTCATGTTTGGTATCCGCAGTAGACAGTACATGATGCCTTTGATTTTTTTCCTTTGTTATAATAATTTTACAGTAAACAACCATTTGTTCCTCTTTCTTTTCCAGTATAAAGACAGTCACAGACTTATCGATAAAGGAGAAAGTTCTCAAGCGGCTCAGGCAGGTGCAGTTTGTGGATTGTATACAGGCACGACCGACCTAGATGCTTTCTGATACACAACCGGCACAGTTGGGCAAGACTGGCGGGACCTGGGAGGAAAAGAAAAGGCAAGAATAAGCACCCCCAACCCCATCAGCAGTATAAGCCAAAGCAACAAACACCAGCAAGATTTGAAAATCAGATCAAACACTACACAGTGACTTGCTGAAGTCAGGGATGGCTAAATAGATTATTGTTCATATTTAATTTATGTTGTCAAAGTTGGTTCAGCAATTTGAAAACTGTGAGCATAAAAATCCTTTTTCTGTATGCACTGCTAGGCTTTTCTGCATCTTTTCTTGAGCAAACACTTAAAATACCATAAAGTTGTCTGCATTGGAGAGAGAGAGCTCTGGGATACATAGCCCTTGATCGGGACATAAGACAACTCCCAGCAATTTTGCAAGGATAAAGATACAGGATAAATACAGTTAGTTGTTCACATATATAGAATGTGCTTCTTCCAACTGCTGCACAAATAGTAATTGCAACTTAGCCTTTTTATATGACTACACTGTCTCTGAACATGTATATCAGTCAGTCTGTCAGTGCTCCTCAAAATATTTTCTTACTATGTAATCCAATTTTTACTAAGTCTGACTGAAGGAAAAACATATCAAAGATAAAAAGTTTCAAAAGTTTTGTGCAAAAAGACATCGAGAGGAAAAAAAAACCCCACATCCAAAAAACTACCAAGATGAGAGGCCTTTCTGTCCTTCCCTAGGCCCAGGGTAAAGGCTGCTTTATGTGAAAAGCTCTTGTTAAACATCAGAGGGTCAACTGGTAGGAAAACTGCCAGATAACTCATCCAGACAATGGTGAGATCAGCTTGTGCACAGCACTGCCCACAGCAGTGCTGCCCCCGTGGCTTCCCCGCAGGGGGACCAGGAGCTGCCCCAACCGCACCCACCATGGGTCAGGTGAGGGGCATGCCAGGCACAAACCCACCAGATATGAGGCTCCATTGCTTCTGCAACTACATGTTTGCACATGCAAATGCAAGTTGCTAATGGATGTGTCCCTGCTCCTCCTTTGCTTTCCTCTTGCTGGAGCTGTTCCAAGTGAAACCTTTACACCTGCCCAGAGGTGCTCAGTTTTTGAACCTTGTCTTAGCCCTGCCACTCCAGTTTCTGCCCAAACAGTAGCAATCACAGCAGAGTTTTACATGTAATGGGTAGAGATGTGTGCTTAAAGGCCCATCCTTATATCTTACAGATAAGCTTCATAATCTGTCCTTTTACTGCAGGAAAGTAGCCTAAACCGGCTGATAATGTCCCCTCTGAGAAGTAATTAATAGAAAAATATGAGATACGTAGAAAAGAGCACTTGTTCTACTGATTGGAAGCGAAGAAAGAAGCTATCATCTCCCAGAGGAGTTAGGAAAATAGACATGGTTTATATTTCACATCACTTAATAGTTAGTAAGGGGAGCAATTAAATGGAGTCATCTAAGTAACCACAGTGGAGAAGTTGGAGATAGGAAAACTCTTCAACTGGGATGCTTATTTCAAACAAAAGGACCTCAGAAAACATAGAAGTAGGGGTAAAGGCAAGTTGCATGTTAGACATAGCAAAATATGTGAAAGTGACCCTCTAGTCCCTCTGACTGTAAGGGAGGAGAGGATGACAAGCTGAGAGTTAAAATCAAAAGAAAAGTTCAGGAAGAGAAAATTATTAATATTGGCTTATTTCTTTATCTCCACAGCCTCTGGTTCACACAGGGAGCTGGAGCAGGACAACTGCCAGCACTGCTTTTGCTCACACATTTGAGCATCTCAGATACAGGGACAGCAGTCCCAAGAGGTAAGAAACATTCAAGCAAAAGTCCCCCCAGAAGGTTTTCGACATGGCAAATTAAAGCTCTGCATGAAAAGTCATCGAGAAAGGGATTAGGACAGAAGGATATTAAGCCAATGTTTCATTTTCTCCATAAAGCCAACCGGTGTTCAAGGGCTGGAGTAAAACCTGTGTGCAACACCGACAATTATTAATTTACCATCCAAGAGCTGTTTGGAAGTGGGCCCTCTGTGCACATCATGCTTTGGTCCTTGGTGGGTTGGGAAGATTTAGGCTGACTGCATGGGGGAGCACCATTCATCTTCTGCATGAGCAAAGCCTCGGGGCGGGCACAGACTGACTAACAGGGTACCAGTGAGCTGGGAAACACGGAGGTTAGAGGAAGAGGGGGAAATTAGTTCAGCAAGTCCATATCACAGGGCTATTGTTACTGGATGCATCAAGTTCTGGCCAAATGTGGTGCAGGTGAAAAAGGCACAGGAGGATCTGCATTCATTTCTACTCAGAAGTTTTTTGAGTAGACTGGAAAGATAATTAATTGCAAGAAGGCTGAAGGTAAGCTGCAAAGGGTAGTGCTTGTCTGTGCTGGGATTGCAGCCCCATGAACCACATGGAATTGCTGCGAGCTGCAAAGCTGAATAGCCACCTGGCAAACAGCTCTGCTTTTTCCTGGCAACCAAGGACACATACACTCACATCACTTTTTCTGCAGGAAGCGGGACATTGACCCACAGTACTGGGCTGAATACTAGATGGTGGTACTAAAATGTTATCTTTGAATAAACTTTTACAGTAGGTTTTAACCCTTAGAGTCCCGATAGGTAAATACGTATGATTTTCCTTCAGTAGACAGGAAATGAAAACACAGAAAAACTGAACAATTTATCCACTAAAACCTTAGCACTACATGGCAGATCTAGCAACAAAACAGAGTTCTCTTAGTCATTTCTGTCATGGGGTGCAAGCTTGAAAGCAGCAGAGCAGGTAAGGCAGAAGAAAACTTTTATAGAGCATTACTTATACAAGCTGTCAAGAAAATCTACTTAGGTAAAGAAAATAAATACTGCTTTACTAAAAAAAAAAATAAAATAAAAGAAGAAAGGAAATAATCACCTTCCCTAAGCAGAAGTGCCTGCTCCACTTTGCTGTTGGGTGTGGCAAGGTCCAGGGCACATTTGAGTTCAGCATTTCTGCACTTTGGGTTAGCGCCATAGTCTGTCAGCAAGACAACTATCTCCACACTGGATTTCCTTGCTGCTGCGTGGAGGGGGGTGTCTAATCGCTTCCCCATGTTAACGTTGGCTCCTTGAGTGAACAAGAGTTCATGGTTAGATCTGGGAGGCAGCAGGAACTGTCAGAACCCACATAACACAGGCTGGTTTCCACCAGTAGCCTCAATAAATGAAGGAGACAGACAGCACACAGGACTCACTCCTTTCTCTCAATAGCAGCTGTGCAAAACTCATCAGGTCAAATACCTGCACTGTCAGAGTCCTCTAGGCCACCAAACCCTGTCTGCAACGGTCAGAACTGAGTAGCTTGACCTTCAACACAACAGATGTTCAAAGTCTACCATATGCTCTTTAAATTTGTTAATAGCATAAAATCTAACATGGATTATGTTAATTTAATTGCCAGAGGGAAAACTAAACCAAACCAAACCAAGCCAAACAAACAAACAACAAAACCTTTAGGTATCTCATTGTAATAACTCTGGGAGCACAGCAAGCAAAATGCTTGCCCTAGGCTGGCCGGGCACAGTGGGGCCACACTTCAAGCAGGTGTAAGTCAGGTAACGTACACTGATAAAAAAATTTATGCTAGCTCAGAGGCTGTTCCTGGACCTGCAGTGATTATTCTTCCAAGCAGCTTTACTGCTGCCTTCATCATCCCCTGAGAAATAGGTGAATTTAATGTTTAACATGGCAGTTTATCATAATCAAGAGTTGATTTTGGTCAGTAATATTAGCCAGCATTTTCTGTGCTTCCTGTTATCATTCTAGAAAAGTAAAAGAATTTTATTTTCACATTCAGATAGCTCCAGGGAGGTGTATGTAATTACAGCCTTTTTTTTTAACTGAGGAAATCATAATTTCTTCATCAATGCAGGTGAGATTTTTAATATCCTCAAAAGAGTCTCACAGACTTAGGCTGCCCAAACACCACTTGTGGAAATAACCCATGATGTTTGCAGTGGAGATGCAGCTCAGAGAGACCAGAAGCACTGGCTCACACCACCATAGCTCTCCCCTGGTCCCCTTTTCAGGTGTACCTAGCTGCAAAAGCTTCTTGACACAGTCTGTCCTCTGGTATGTGCAAGCCACGTAGAGAGGGGTCCCATGCTGCAAGTCTTCTTGGTCAATGTCAACCTCATGAGCCAGAAGGATCTCCATGCACTCCCTGTGACCTGCGGAGATAAGAGTTGTTGAATTGCTGCAGAGAAGAACACACCCAGGTACAACCTATGAGGAACAAGAGCTGCGAAAAAGCTAAGCCTATTTATCTGTACTGGTATGGAAGTTATTTATTTAAAATATTTTGTCATCAGTGAAAGATGCATTCCTCATTTAGGTATTAGCTGCATTCACACCCTGAACGTTACCTCTCTTGACTGCTTCGTGAATGGGCGAAGCAAGGTGGTTTCCCAGCTGTGGCTTGGCTCCAAATTCAAGCAGCATGTTGACACACGCTGCACTGCCACTGCAGCAGGCATTGAACAGTGGGGTGATCCCATCAATGGTGACTGCATTGACCTGGAATGGCAAGATACACTCAGGATAATCCAATTTAAAAGGAACGCCCTTGGACCGTGTCTCATGTACACACCAGAAATGCACCAGAATGAGACTCTTGTCATGTGTAATTTCAGAAATTATCTTATTTACAACTTTCTGAGTTATATGTTGTGACATACATATAACATTCTCCTTTGATGTTTGCACTCTTTCCCAGATAACTAGTGCCAGAAGGCAGTGACATTGCCTGCTATTAATGCTCCTCCCGGAGCTGCTAAAAATGCAATTTTTTTCATTATTTTTTTTATATGGAGAAGTTGAATATCTTCATAACCGTATGCACCCATAATGGGTGCAGTATAGTTTGATCTGGCCTCAAGGTAGAACAGCGTCAGATGAAAATGGCTTTGCTTTTTAAATGAAAACATTTACTTTACATTTAATACTTTCACCCAAAAACATGTTTCCGGCAAAAGAAATTTTCACAGAACCATAGTCTTAATCCCAAACAGAAAAAGAGCTTGAAAGAGTCCATATGCACGTGTCTATGCAAGAGAGAAACGATTTCCTTCCCCCACCTCTAATGTAATGACCCGGCAAAAACCATTGTCACTATTCTCCGCTGGGACAGCAGCATCCCTGGCTTATGCTGTGCTCCATGCTGTAGATCATAGAACTGTAGGATCAGAGAATATGCAGATTTGGAAGGGACCAACTCCTGGCCCTATGCTGGACACCCCAAGAATCCCACCACGTGCCTGTTCATGCTGTGTTTAACAGCCCTCAGCTTGTGTTTAGGAAGCCCTCAAGAGCAATTCATGCAGCAAATCTGCATGTCTCTAACTCTGTGGCACACCAGAGAAGAGCAATGGATTATGCAAGCATGTGCCAATTTATATGGATCTCCACCGCCCCCCGCCTCCCCCCAGTCTCATCAGGCAGATGTGGCTGGAGGTGCTGGAGGCACTGGAGATCTATCAGCATCACTTCACAACAGGGACAGCAGTGCAGGCAAGCTGGTAACCAAGGGTAAGCAAGGAGATAAGTGAAGAAGAAAAATTACTTCCTTGGTTTCCCTCTTCACTGGGCATTGGTTTAACTGGTAAAAGAGGAGAGAATGGTAAGATCCATTGTGGAGTGAATGGTTTGGTACCACAGGGAAATAAAGGAAAGCACAGCAAAAAAAAAGGAGAGCAGCATATTGGCATGTGTTCTTTCAGAAGTTACAAAACAGCCTGTTGACTTTATTTATGAACAGAGAGTGGGGGGGGAAGCTAAAACCAAAAAACACTGGAGATATGTATTACACCAGGAATAGGCTGATTTCTTAGGAAAGCAACATAGAGTTCAGAAATGATTCTCTGAGTTATAAAAAAGCAATACCATTAATATACCAAAATCAAGTAAAACTGATTAGAAAGGGGTTTTCCTTTTATCCCTCTAAGGGATTAAAATTTGGCATAGAGTTTAGAAAGTTAACAAATTTGTTTTCTTCTGCAGAGGATAGCTTGATTGCCTGTTTTGGTGTTGCTCAGTTTCTTGCCATATAAATTGTATTTGAAATGCAGCTAAAATAAAAATATTCTTACATATTTCATCCATTCCTTTATCTCCATTGTTAACATGTATTCTACCTCAGGTCCAACTGTGGGAATTATTATTTTATTAGCAGATAAAATGTTTCATTGCTTCAAGAACATCTATTTTTAATTACATGAGACTTCCAAACCATCCCACAGAAAACCAGAGGTAATCCCGGAGATCATTACGGGGGGTGGCGGGGAGAAGGGTTAAGTTACTTTTTCAAGGTTATTTTCACCTAGCATCTTTCATTCCTTTTCCATCAATCACAACTATGTTTCACACACAGAAGGAAAACAAAAGAGAATAATGATGTGACACAAGGGGAAGGCAAATCCATCACCCATGGAAACAAAGCACTGTTTTATTTTTCCACGTTTCTATCTGGGATGCTCCTGTACATCTGCATCTTGGCCCTGCCACACAGACAGCCTGTCCAACATCCCCATTGATGCAGGGAGCACCTGAGTTCCAGGTACCCTTGTCCCAGCTGGCTTCCCCGGGACTCACCTGGGCCCCGTTCTCCAGCAGCACCTTTGCACAGGCGACGTGGCCGCCCAGGCAAGCCTCGTGCAGAGCTGACACACGGTCCGTCGTCACCAGGTTCACGTTGAAACCCTGCAACGCAGGGTCAGGGTGTGAGGGGAAAACACAAACCACACAGTTCCCCCAGAGCTCGCATAGGTGCAGTCAGACCATGGCTGGAGAGCATCATGTCACTGGGTGCGTGTCCAGGGAAGGTGCTTGGCTTGGATTAGTGCTGTTCAGTGCTTCAGTTCTTGTCCCCACATACCACAGCTGGTGATGGGGTGAAAAAAGAAGCAAGGACAAGCTATGCCTTCTGTTTCTAGTGTGTTTATGATGCGCGGTCAATCACAGGAAAGACATCATGTTTCTTAAACTTCTAAGGGTGCCATTACCCCCCCTATTAAGTCCACCACCAGGAGCTACAGCTGGTAGGATTCACCTCCCTGAATGAGGATGCCTCTGGCACAAGTATCAACAGCTCGGCTGGAGCTGGCAGCTCCTTCAGTAGGGACATATCCCTAAGATATGATTCATCCCGTGCTAAGGCAGCTGTTTCTAGTAGGTCAGATGAATTATGTCCTAAAAGATTTTTCATTGATTATAAGGAGTACCTAGTTTGTTTCCCTCAGATTTGGTAAGTACTTGGTAAACCTATAAGATAGATGAGACAAATCTCACCCACAGATCAGTTCCTCTTATTAGACCACTCAGGAAATGTTTTACACTGGAAGAAAGAACAGTGATTTACAAACACATTAGTACAAGTATTTACCTAAATGACAGTTGCCACACCTATTCCTGCACAAAGACAAACCAGACATATTCACAAAGGACAAAACGACAGTCATGTGTGTTTTCCCCAGAATGCAACTAAATCTCTTGATAATTAAGATTTTACAACCAGGCCTGGAAGCAGTTCTGTTTTCCGCTTGATGGCATGTTTTGAAACGCAGTTTGTCTCCACCTGATGTGCTATAGGCAGGACAGCTCACAAGATGGCAGCAATGCACTTTTTGATATGCAGTACTCATTGGGATGGGCAGAAATGAATACCTGGGAGCAGCATAACACTGTAAAAAAGTCATCAGTCCTGACGTCATGAGTATTAAAAGCAACCATTGTATCACTTTAGGCTAGGCATTCTATGATAGAAAAACAATCGGGTTTAGGTCATGTGAAAATATTAGTAATGTAAAAGTTGTCGTTAAAATTTCCATGCATTACAATAGTACCAGGAGAATAGATAAAGCCTTGAAAAAATATTGAGATGATTCCATTTTCTAATTTTATAATTGTTTCATACTTAATGATCAGCATATTCCTTCAAGATCAATGTCTTCTAGAGATTTCTAAGGAGACCTATTCTCAATCATTATTCACATATATATACGTATATATTTAACAAATAAAACTCAATCATTGCAAGTGAAAGAATAAGTACTGATATCTTGGGCAAAACAGCAATCTCTTCCATTAGGAAATGGAGAATGAGTTATAGATCTTACTATGGTTGTTTGCCAAACATTGCTCATGTTAAACCTTGTTTTCAATGTATATGAAAAATCAAACTCTTGCTTGGGTGCTGAAACAGGCATCGGTGAGTTCTTGAGCTCTTTTCAATCTCCAGCACTACATAATCTCCTTATGTCCAGGCATTCCTTATGGAGCCAACGCCTCACTGCTTTCTTGAAAGCTATGGTCTTTCCGTAGAGACTTCTGAGTGTCCCATATATACTCAAGTATAGTCCAACATTTAATTTTAGGCTAGTAGTGTAACTATATTAGAAGCAATGAGCAATGATTGTGCTGATCCATGAACAGATTTGTCCTTACATTTATCAAGGTGTGGTGAATCAGCTCCAATTCAGGCTCTACAGATGTTGCTGCCCTGATCTCTTTTCATCCGCAAGGACCCTCATCCTTAACTCCAAAAATTAAATGTCTTCAAGAGAAGGAAAAAGGGTGGATTACCTAAATGATGTATAACCATAACACTGCGTGCTTCTCCAGTGTATAACCGTGACCAGTACATAACCAGGGCATCTAGTGAATAACCACAACTCCCGGTGCTCCACTAATCAGATGGTGTAAGGTCAGCATAAGTGGAGATAAAGAGGGTCAGAAAAACCATCAAATCCCTCAGTGAATAAACCCTCTTTTTTTTTATCCCTAACCTCCACCCCTTCCTTTTCCATAAAAATATACTGTCCGTAAACAGCAACATCTTTTAGCTGCAGTTCAATATAAGTCTGGAGTGGAGGCTTTTACACCGGCAGCTCCACTCCTTGAGGATGTTCTCCATTCGAGCTGTGGCCACATTGGTAAAAATTATTTACCTTGATTATAAAAGGTCTGATGGCCAAGTCCATAGAGCTTTACACTCAGGGAATTAATTTCTCTGCAGTTGCCTTGTGGGGGAAGGGGTAAGAGGGATGACAGTTGACCATTCATGCCAGATGAGGACATTGAGTTTAATCAAAGTGGTAAGGAAGACAGTTGGCAAAGCGTGAAGAACCATAACCTATCCCTTTTCATATCCAGTTTCTTGTCCTTTCTAGTGTATTCTTTCCTCCTCTCTTTCTTCTGGTTCCATTTGGAGCAGAAGGTTTCAGGCTGACAGTTCTCCCTTTATATAAAGCAATATGCACTTTTATAGCTTTCTACTGTTGGTTTTTTTTATAGTTTATATATATTTATTGTCCCTATTCTCGAGCCCAGTTTGATGGTGTATCATTGAGAAAGAGCACAAGGATCATTGTTTATCATATAGCAAGCTACAAGCTGTAATAGTCTTTGTCCTGGGTTTGTCCCCAGCATCTTAACTAAGCAAACTAATACATGCCCAAAAGCATTTGTGCTGATATATTATTCATACAGCCATATTTCTTATGCCCTGATACAGTCTATTACCAGTTCATGGATGCAAATCATGCGAAACCACCCTGCTTCCCAATCTTTTCTTTACCTGTGGGCTTTTACCTGTGCAATCAAGGTTTTCAAAGAGAGGAGGCGTCCCTGGAAGGCAGCGTCATGAAGAGGGGATCGGTCTGCCCAGCTGCCTGAAACAGCAAATGCATGGAAGCTAATTCAGGTGAGCAGCAGAGGCAGATCCCAGGAGGACAGGGGAAACACAGCCTCGTGTAAATGTAGATCAGGACTAAAATCAATGTGGGGTCAGTGGTGAAACTGTTTGATAAATTGATTTCAGTAGAGCAGCTGAGGGCTCAGCAATCCTGAGAAAGCTGGCTGCTCACTAAGGGACCTAAACAAAAGCTTCTTGGCAGAACTTTTAATAGAACAGCTAAAAACATGCTTCAGCAAAAATCACAAGTTTAGTACTGCTGGGTCTAATAGGGAGACTTTTGAACCCTGCAATTCTCCTATTCAAAACCATATCAGCCTCCTCCTTTCCCAGGGAGCTTTTGACACAAATTGCATCTCAGCTTCCCTGGCACTTAGTTAAGAGATGCATAGCAGGGAGACATGGGGATGACTTGTCCATCAAATGAATTCTGACATGTCCCTGTGAGTTTTTTTTCATGAACTGACAATTTCATAAATAACATCCTCCATCTCAGGCTACTAGGTAATATATTTCATCATCCTCTTCACTGAAAGATTTTAGAAAATGCATGGAAAAACAAATTCTGCCTGAGGTTTTACTTTTCTTCTTTAATAATGTTGAGATGTTGAACTGTTTGGACTCCTTCATGTAGTCTTGCCCTTTTTCTTATCTTAATCTATTTATGTGCTAAGAAAAAAAATTCTTTATCATAGCTACTACTTACAGGCATATACAGCCACCCAAGGTAAAATCCCTGCCACTCAAGTAGAGAGAAAAATTTCTTGTTACATATTAAAATTTATAACCATGCCACAACAGTGGGTAGTAAGTACTTCTCCAAAGGTCAGCTGCATTTGCAGTGCTACAGGACAGAAGCAACACCAATGTTTGCATTCATCCTCTGTTGTACAGCAACCCCATGGGCACTTATTTGAAACTCTTGTCCTGTTTAATTTTTTCAGCTACACCACACCAGAGAGAATGGAAAGGGTGATTTATCTCCTTTTAAATTATACCCAAGGCAGTGAGAAATCAATGAAAGGTACAGACATATCCATGGGGACTTGAGGCCAAGGACACAGCAGAGGTTTCACTCTTGGCCAAGAGAGTTTCCTTCTGTGTACCCAAGAGGCAGGATGCACTTGAGCTCATGGGGTTACGCTTTTAACTATAACTATTAGTTTTATTTCCATTTATGTAGGGAGCTGTTCCTAGGCTCCTAAGGCAGGAAGCTGGAATGGAAAGACCAGCTGGCATAATATACGACAAGGCTCTGAATGACCAGGTAGAACTCAGCAGTCAAAATGATGGAAACAAGAACCAAGCAGGTTGAGAGAGAAACATCTTCCTGAAAATATCCAAAATACCCCATACTCCTCATCATGCTGGTGACTGAAATAGGCAAGCTCAATTCAGAAAATCAAGACATTGTAAGTGACAAAGCCCAGAGCCCTTATACAGCAGGAAGATTCAGAAGTAACTCAGACAACAGAGCTACAGTGCCTTATTTAACCTTTTAAGCCTGAAGTGTAACACATGCAAGTGCATTTCCAACACACGTGTATGCACACACATCCCTCGCCATGACAACACACCATGACAACTGCTGCACAGTTCCATGCCAGCCACCACAACCTACCTCCCTGAAACGTGTGGCAGATATAGTTCCCATATGGGGCACATCTTCCCTTCACAGCTGTGAGCGACATGACTGAAAGCACTCTCCTTTTAAATGTCTATGGATAAGTCAAGCAGTCCTGCTGCTGCTGTGCTACTTCACTGCAAGGAGAAATGCTGCAAAGCTCTGACTGTAATACAATATAGTGCCCCAGCAACAGTATCACATGATCTTGCATTTTGTAAGATTATCCTTGGTGGATTTTTGCAAATGGTAACTTGCAATAAAAATATGTTATGGCCTGCTGAATTTGAAGGCACCTCAATAAGAACCTGCATGAAGGAAAAACTGCTGTTTGCCAAGTCTGACTATGATTGCATAAAGGTGCTTGATAAAAAATGACAGTAATAAATAAGAGAAATTATATTCTGGAGAATAAAAAATAAATTAACAGCCAAGACATGCCTGTATATATACAGGTTTCATAAAGGCTTTGTAAAAAATGCTTGGCTGCAGTATTTCTCTTGGCCAGATCTTAATCTCTCTGTTTTGGGTGGCCATCTCGCACCACTCATGTTCTGCTCCTCTTCATGTGCCTGTTCATGATGGCACAATCCATCATGAAGCAAGTGCCAAACAAATGAGTCACATAAAAATGTGTGATGTCACAAGGCTGATAAGAATCTTCAACTAGAAAAATAAGTCCTCATTAGCAGTAAATTTAAAATACTGTGTCATTTTAATTAGTGGAATTAACAGGCATGCAAACACACGTCTGCTCATTATTATGGCAGTGATGTGAAGGAGTAAAATAACTTGGAAAAAAACAAAACCATGACCTACTAAATAACCTACAAAATACAATATATTCATGTGCCATATATTTTTCAGAACAATTTTAGCTGCATTCATTTTTATCATCTGATTTACAAAAAACAAGGATTCTTGGCTTGGATTCATGAACTCATTAGTTATATCCTCCTAGCATCTCCTTTCAAAAAATCAGTGTGCTAAAACTTTTCCCTAAATATTCTCTGGCAGTAAAGCTGGATATTTAGTAAAACCATCTGTAACCACTGCTAAAGAATGCTTTGCTTCCGAGAACAATCTTTTTATTTACCATAGTGCCTTGAGCAAATGTTGTTCTCATTCTAGCCGGAGTCTCATATTTTGCACACCTAAATCATGCCAACACATACTGACACTCCAAAGACCCCAGAAATGGAAGGCACTTCAGGTTAAAACAGTCACGCATGCATTTAGCAACAAATTCCTCATTTCATGGCAACTCACTGATTTAAATCCTCAAGTTACAAAAATGTAGCAAATATACATTTAAATGTTAGAGAGTCCATATTTTTACTTTACCTGGGACTATTCCATAGATCTCTTCTGCTATCCTGGCAGCCTCTTTTCTGTTGCCTTTAACAATATAGAAATGGGTCAGCAAAGCCAAGGAAATCTTAATTAAAAGCTTGAAGCAAAACAAAGCAAAAATGGCAAAATAAATGTTGGTGAAAGCATGGAGTATAGAACTGCCCTCCATTTTGGTTTGCTCTTTGAATAGTTTCTCAGGTTGGCTAAGTGGCACTGGGATATTCTTGGTATCATGTGTCATCTATTTTAAACCCTTCAGGACCTGCTGTTCCTCACTTACCAAAAATACATTCTGGTTTTATTTGGTAGAGGCTATTTGATACTAAATAACCAAGGATAAGATACTTTGAACATCTCTGCGTACAAGAAAAAACCAGAAACACTTTTCCAAACCCACATAAATTAGCATAAATTTTCAGATGCTCTCCATGCCACCTGAAAAGCCTGAACATCCACATTAGATTAATTCTTTGATGTAGCAATTCCATTTACAAGACTGCACAGGTAAAGATGCAGAAATTATTCAGAGATTCAGCAAAAAGAATGCTTTTCTGTGTTTCCCATCTTGATAAAAGGCTTTGCTGGTATTCAGATACAGAACAAAGAAAACATGTCAAAGAAAAGCATTATCATGAAATAATTTGAAATAAACCCACATATTTCCAAAGTCAGGGCTAAGAAGTCAAAGTTATTCTTGGAGGAGAAAAATACATTGAAATTGTGTGATAAGAAACACATAACACACTGGTATTTTCCATCACTCAGGGATAAAGAATGCTGTCCACTGGTATCTCTTGCAAACAGAATCTTACTGTTTTGAAAAAATAGAAATATTTTTACTTCATCCATCATTGATTCAAAGGTATAATATTTGAAACCGAAGAAGATGTACCCTTTCTTTAACTGCCCTTTTTACTTTCTGAAGGCACACGGCTTCCACAGAGAACAAAGTATTTTTTCTGCGTGTAATTAATTCAATCTATGTAGAATATCCACCTCTTTTTCTTTTAAACTTTGATTGATTCCTACTTTCCTACATGCACCACAGGAGATTTCTTTCTTTCGATAAATCTCCTCCTTGCCCAGGTACTCTTACTCTTCAATTTATACACCTGTCAAAGAAAAGAGCAGGATGACTCTCCTCTCTCAGGGATCCCGAAGAGATAGTGGATATGCAGAAGGAAACTTTACAGTAAATTATTTCCCTGGACACTTTAGAGGTAACTTCTTTTGGTTTGTAGCAATATAGCTGGCTTAGCGCCTTAGTGAAATTCCAGTAATACCAAATTCCAGTAATACCAGGTGCTCTAAAACACCATGAGGAAGTTTGACCACTTGGAAGCAGTCACAGGAACATGACTCTTCCAGAAGGACAAAATCTATTTGTGTAGCAGCAAAATTATCCTCCTGGCTTCAGAACAAGACAACTAAAGATTTTTAGTTAAATTACGGAATGAGTCATTTGAGAAAAGCTTGTGTAATCTCTTAATCTGTTCTTAGTGTACAAGAGCACTAGGAAAATTACTGTGGTGGATTAAAAAGAAAATCATCAGTGGGAAGATGGCTGAACAGAACATGGAAACAATATTAGTGAAGGTGGTAGTCAGGTAACCATTGCAAGATCAGGAGTGATCACTGGGAAATGGCAGGTATTTTTTAAACTGAAGAGAGGTGAGCAACATAATGTAGGCATGAGAACAGGTAGAACACAAGAGACCAGAAATGACAGTGCAGAAACAGGATTCTCATTGTTCCTCCCTCGCTCTTTGCAGAATCATCATTGTGAGCTGAATAAGGTGGATTATACAACTCCATTGAGACTTGAGTGAACAAGTCAGCCCTCCATAGATAAAGCACACCTCATTGAGAACTTCTGCAAGATGCCCAAACTACTCCATGAACCACTCTTGCTTACAACTAGGATTAATAAATTGTTAAATCAAAATATCCAGGAAATGTCATGAGAAAGTGAATGAATAGAAGTAGTTTAGCTAGATCCTCCAAAGAACTGGAAAGACAAAGTTTATATATCCTTAGTTTACAAAGTTTACGTGCAAGGAATAAGAACAAAAGATAAGGCAATCCAGTTTAGAAGACAACTGATTTTCATTTTGGTTGACCGGAACTTTATCCAACAGGGAGAAATGTCAGATGTGACCTGAAGAATTTGGCAAGGAAATAAAAATTGGAGGGATCCTCATCTCAAAGAAATTAAAAAAGGTATTGGTCTATTCTTATGCTAGACAATCTCTGAATTACAGCATTGTATTTCTAACTTTTATCATCAAGAGTTTGAACATTAAATATATTCAAAGTAAGAGAAGTGGGGAAAAAGAGGAGACAGAAACACCCTGTCTGGAACAGAAGAGATCAGAACAAAAACATCTGTACAGAGAGCTGAGATATTTATTTTCTATCAGTTTGGTCTAATAAATGGCACTACTTCCCATACAAGCCTTGCCTCATTTGCATCCCTAAGTCAGCACACTTACAACACTCCTACTTTTGAAAAGGGATGTATGCAGTGACTCACTGGTTGCTCTCAAGGCAATGTGGGGTTCATCTCACCTATCTGCCACCCACCACAGCACGTAAGGTCTGGTTATCGAAACTCCTGCTGCTGCTTGGGCAGCAAGACAGCAAATTCCAGCAGGCAATTAATTTCCCCCATCTGCCTCCAACACCTGTGCTGGCCAGTAACACCTGAGCTGCTTAAACAATGAGCTTAAAGAACTAGCATTTTCTAGACAACCATTTATTCACAGTTAAAGTTCGATGAATCCCTCACAAATATCATCTCCAGAACTACGACAGTGTTGCAGCAATTCAGAACCTAAAAATAACCCAATCTACCTGCTGGGTTTACAAGAAAAATGCATCATTTCAGTAAAATGGTAAATTCAGATGCATAACCATATCCTTCCTTTAGTTTTGTTCCCTTAAAAAATATCCACCTTTTATCTATGCCAGTGCTCAAGTAATTAGGAAAAATTATGGAAGTCGACATACTATGGGTGTGATGATGCACAGGAAATATCATGAGAGTAGTTTAAAGATAGCAAATCAACATTAAAAATATCTAAATATTTTTTGATTCAAAAAACCCATAAAACTATTTCGAGATTGATTATTCTTATATCTATTTATATAAACTCTGTACTTTACGGAAGCATCAGAAAGATCAACTTTTACAATTATTTTTTAAAAGCCTACACACATATGAAAAAAAGGGACTAGTGAAGTAAATATCAAAAGGGAAAAAATACGTTTATTTCAAAAAGATGCAGATCTGTGCACATCCACTAAAATGCAATCTGAAAGACTAATCTTACATCCATACTTAACTAGAGGCTTGTTCTTGTTTAACATACAATTTTCAATTATCAACACACTGTCCACATCTTAATTCACAGCATCTGCATATAATGTATTGGAAACACCATTTCTCCTTGTGCCTGGGGGATGGAATTTCATTGCAGATTTTGGGGGACCCTCTATAAAGGTGGTTTTTGGGTGTTCCCTCCACCTACACGCCAGAGGCTCTGCTCTGTGCAAGACCTGAGTATCACTCTCTCTTTGGTAACGTCTCCTCGTTATTTCAAAATGATCACGTTACCTACAAGCACAATTCAAACATTTTAGATTTTTTTTTGTTATATTATAAATTTCTAACTACACTCATTATCTCAGTTCATTTTTTTAGTGCTGTGATTATTTTATTTAACTTTTTCCATGTCACCGACTGATTTTTTTAAAACTGTAAAAATGGTTCAGAGACATCACCCCTTACCCCACTGCACAAGGCCAGAAAATGAATTATTCCTGCAGAGAGTTCTGCGTCATACAAGTGGTGTTAATTGAGAAACAGCATATTTGTGGTCAAACCAGTTATGGATTAAGTTTTTATGGCAGCTTGTACAGAATGTTTTTTAATAATCATCTTTTTATAAGAACTCCAACCACCAGTGATGGGAAGCGGCAACATGGTGTGTATTCTTGTACTTCCTAATTGTATGTTCCCACATATTAGTGAAATGTGTCCATTCTTTATGGAAAGGTTAATAAACCTCTACATAAACTTTACATTGGGATTGTAAACAAGAGTATAACAAGGTTTTATTATGTTATTCATAAGTACACAATGTTCCACAAAAGAAAAAGGTATTTTGAATAGGTTTTGACAATCTCTTTGATTTGTGTTTGTAGATGTTGCAGGAAACCAAAAAGAAATAAACCAGAATCAGTAAAATATTATTACAAATATATATATAACATTTCCCTAGAGTGATAATTAGTATTTTCAAAAAGTTGTTAGAAACTTGAATGTTTGGGAAAAAAAAAACCAAACACCAAAAAAAGAGTGACTTAGAAAAGTAAAATATTATCTTAATTCCACCCATTTATCCTTAATCCATATGGCACCATTTTAGTTGACCTCCACTTTTAATGCAGAGCTCAAAAAATTCAGAATGTAATACAACACATTGTATGTTACATATCAAAGGCTAAAAATTCTAGTAAAAGAAAATAGTCTTTGTATATGGCATTTATTTTACATTACCCTTCTGTGTTCCATGAAAATATGTTCAATGAAATTATGTTTGTGGAATTACATCTCTAACCAAACAAGACGAAGTTGTGTTTTAAATACTACCCTTCAAGGGTTTGGAAACAGTATTTTCATATTGCACAGTGTTAATATTAATACAATGTCTGACAGTACACAATACTCAAGAGTCATAAAATTTAGTCATCAGTGATGCTTGGAAAATAAATGAACCCAGTGCATTAGACAAGGGGGAATTTTAGAGGTGGTTAACAGAAATGAGATGAACGCCTCCTCTCACACACTGGCACACTGTGCTGCCTCTTGTCCCAGGTATACATTGCTTAGGAATCCTAACAATTGCAAGGAGCCACATTTTTTTTTACCTCTCCGTGAAAAGCATCCACTTAAGGAATACCTTCCACTTAAGGGATACCTTCCTAAGATTCCTAAGATTTCACTTGCAGAACCTGACAGACAGTGTCTCAGATGTTGTGTAGGTGAAATCTCACACTCTGAACACTGTCTCTCCCAGAGATGGACTGAAATGCCACTTTGGTCTTAAGTAAGGGGAAGGAAAAAGAGAAAAGGGAAAAACAAAACAGTGGGTAGGAGGTGAGAGGGCGGAGAGAGTGATCAAGCACAATGGTACTTGTTAAGCCCTTCAGAGATTTCACTCTCTCTCACACACGTTACTTCACACTTTGGCACAGTCTGCTGGAAGAGTTTTCAGGCCTGAGATGTTTCTGAAGGCTGTATTATCTCTAAATAATACTATTTCTTCAGCTATGTACTGAAAAAGCTGCTATAAGCTTTACACCACTTTCACACACGTAAGTGAACTGAATAAATTTAGCACCTCTGAAAATATCAAAAAAATCATTATGAAATTTTCATTTAGCAACAGGAGGATCAAATCTGACTAAGGAAGAACTTCAGAATAATAATGCTGTGCAGGCAAAACACTGTCACTGGGACAAAACTATTAGAAATAAGTCTCTGAAATTTACATGGTAATGGAGTTTATGACTAATTTCAAGTGCCATTTTCATTTGAGGACAGAAAAAATGTGTTTTGTTGGGTTTGAAGTTATTTTGAAAGAAGTCTTACAATAAAGATCACAGTAAATATCACGAATTAGCAGGGACTACTGTAAGCTAATAATGTTTGTGTTTTGCTTTTCCAAATACCACTAAAGTTTAAATCCCTTTCTGAAATATTCAGAAAAATCCTGTGGTTTTGTTTCAAAGGCTTTTAACACATATAAAAACCCATGTTCTCCTCCCAGCTTTAAGTGCAAAGGATGTCTGAATATTGGATGAATTCGAAACTAAACTAAAAATATCATCCTAAATTGAGGTAGCACATTTAACCAAGTTTCTTTCCAAGAACGTCAGAAAGAAACTGAAGAACTGGACGAGTAAGGTCTCTGTCAGCAAGAATTAAACTCTTCAGTGACTGATGCATTCTTCCCTCACCACTCGAGCATTTTAGGAGCTTGGAAGTTCTTTAACTCTTCTTTTTTTTTCCCAAAAAATACTGTTTAGTCCATGCACCTTCAGGTCCTGTGGCATCTATTGCAACATCAATAATGGAATCTGGAGTCATCCACCTCAGAAACGCCAAGAGAAGGAAGTTCAGAACAGCAAAAAAAGCAAAAATACACCCAGTCACTGGGCCACAGTGAGACATTAGTCTGTCAAGTCGTTCATCCATTGGTAAAACCAGTTCATCTGCAACCCTGTCATACACCTAAATGGGGAGGAGACATAGAATAAGGTCTTAAAACAGGTAACTTAACAATGAGCTAACAACTGTATTGTGTACAATGTGAGTTCCATGCATACTTCTGCCAATTATATGAACATTTTTCCTAACAAGAGCTTTGGTGGGGTTTTTTGAAGAATGGGCTACATAAAAGAAACTGAAATCTAGGCTAACTTCTATAAAAACTTTGCAATTCAAATATTGCTTGAAGTCACAAAATCATAAAATGAATTGTACTGATGGCACTTGAAAATGATAAACTGGTTGTACATGATACTTCAAGGTGGCTTACAAGAGATATATAAGTGCACTACAGTGTAAGTAAGAAGCATGTGGTTCATCTGTTCTCTCCTTCCTAAAACACAGGAGCTGAAGTCAAAAGTGACACATCTCCACAGGTTTTTGTAACATTACTGCAGTTACCATTCTTTGCTAACAGCAGAAGTTTTATGCTGAAGTGTGGTTCTAATTCTGAAATACCATTTCAAAACTATGAAAATTAATTTTCATTACAATGACAGCTTATGTAAATTCAGCTATAGTTCAGCCTTCTGGCATTAAACTACCTCTCATAATTTTAAACCCCTTGTTAGCACGTGGCAGACAAAACTTAGTCATGACCTGTCTTTACATTTTCATACATCTTATACAGCACATTTTCCAGTTATGCCAGAAAAGTTACTCCATGTGAAGACTTGAATAAATACATGAGTAGAAATCTAACTAAAGAACTAGGCTGTTCTTCACAATATTTGTCAGCAGTTGCGGCATATTAAAAAATACAAATAGAAAAAACCCCACGTATCTAGGGAAGTATTTGGGGAAAACAAAAAGCATCTTCTGAACCTTTTAAAACCATATATGTTTGTCAGGAAACCTGTTTAAAAATTACACTGGAAGATTACACAGAGAATGTACATTGTAATATTTCAAAGCAGCAGCTGTTTCAGAAATGTATTTTATGAGAATTTAAAAGAAGTAGTTATACATACTTTCTCAGTTCTCTCTGCAACGTTCCTCCATGTATAAAATGTCTTTACTTTATTATGAACAGTTTCTGGAGATGGAAGTGTTCCTGATCTGAGTTGGGCAATAGCTTTTTCTAATCCATCACACAAAGATTTCACGGAGGGCTCACATAAAATAATGAGATTTTCTGGAAGCACCTCAGGAATCCCGCCCACTCTCGTACTCACCACCTTGGAAACAAGCAAAAGAAACAGTACATATGCAGGACAGCAATAAAATTGTGTGGTGGCACTGCTAATAGTGTTTAGATGCAGCACTTGAGAAGAAAAATATCACGCTTTGGGAATTTGATCGGTACGTGAACTCCAGGTGTAGGCCCCAGAAAAGACCTGGCATAGCAGATAATCTTTAACAATGTCCAGAGTGATTCTTTGGTGGCATGATAAACCAGAAGACTTGGTCTAATGAGTGCTTATGAGACATCTTTCCTGAAGGTGTTTGTAACAGTACAAAACTAAATCCGTGTAACCAGGTTTTGGACTCTTCCTCCAAAGTCCCTCATAAAATATGTTACCTCTATTTGGAGAGGACAGTTTTACCACATGCACTTTCAGTCTATGCCCTCTAGGCTACTGAACATTTACAAGAATTTATTTATCAGTTCAGTAATTTTAATCTGAATTATTATTTTTAGAAGGAAATCAGAAATTACTAAGACTCACATTGTGCAATCATCTCTAAAAGCAGGTAACAAAAAGAAACTGCAGAACTTCCTCACCTCTAAAGAGGAAAACAGATGACAAGGGAATAACTACCACAACTAGGTTGTAACTGCCATCAAAAGATACTGAAGTAAAAAAAAAATAAAGTCACTCATATTTTCTATGCTTCCTGTAAATCAGATACTCATATCAGTCTGTCTTTTTAATAAAGTTTCTTCATATTTTAATGTGAAAATTTAAGTTCTTTATGGCTATTGATTCGACTTCTTTTAAGTTGTTAATCTGAGTTGTAAATTAGCCAGAAAGGACTTTACAGTTCTCTCTCTCTCCAACTCTTCTCTTGAATCCCTACATAGTCAGGCAATTTTTCTGCAGCTCCTCTCAAAGCAATGTCAAAGTAAACATTTGTGAACATCAACCACCCCAAAACTCTGTAAAGGAGTACATACAAAATAGCATTTTGGAGAGGCAGTCTGGCTAGTTAGGGGAACTGAGAGAAGACTTCTCAAAGCTTAAGCAGTTTCAATTAACCGTTCTGTCTCAGCTTCCAGGTGATCTGTAAATGGGGATAATATTTGTCCACGTTTTTAAAGACAGTCTCAGATGAAACCAAATGTAACAACCACATATTATTTGATTGTGACCTTTGTTTAAAATGGATAAATGCTCTCTAGACACTGAGATTTTTTTTTACCTGTAAACCACAGCTTGCTGCTTCCACAATAGCCATACAAAAGGCCTCAGTGAGGGAAGTGTTGAGAAAAATGTGTCCCTGGACTAGCACATTTCTAACATCCTGGTGTTCCAAGGCTCCAAGAAGACGTACCCTGCATATAAGAGGACAGAAATAATAGAGATAAACACTAAATCTGGACTGTAATAGTGCTGTACAGCACTATTACTATATTCTGAAAAAGGTATCAATGGGTCACACTTGTACAGTGAGAGGATGAATCAAGGCACCTTGGTTCCATTTTCTCTAAATTTTTCCAGCAATGGAGAAACAGAAGACTGCTTTTTATTGTCAAACTGAAAGATATTTCTGAAAATAAAGTTGAGGGGAGAAGTTGCTGTTATAAGGACAACTGCCTTCAAAACATTGCTACTGAGCTTTCCAGTTCTGCAAGAGAAAATAGTTTCCTTCAGTTAATAACTAAGATTTGTCAAATGCATTGTTTAAATTTTCGCTGTGAGGTCTGAGCAATCAGAGTCTGAGGGGGAAAAGTATTTATGATCAGAACCTATTATTTTTAAGAGATACCAAAAAACAGCAAAGAGTAAAAGGAGAATGATACTGAAAAATAATTTTATGAGGGGAATCATTGACGGAACTACAAAACAGGCAACAAAAAAAAATAGAAAAGAAAATGAAAAATTAAGAACATAAACCTGGCTTTGATCATGAAAAAAATACATAAATGCATATGTATCATGGAAACATTTTGGTAACACGGTACATGTTTGTAATACCACAAGAGCATTAGATAAGCTCTATGCCAAGGGTTTCATAGTGAAATAAAAAAAATTACTAGCAGTCACCATCACAGCAGCAGTGACACAAATGAGCTAACACCTTTGGCCACACAGTAATATGTGATCCAAGTATCATGGTTGCAGAGAGGAATATGACAAATTTATATCTAAGTCAACTTTTCTATGACTTGAGTGAAGGTTCATTTAGAGTCTATTTTTATTAATCATCTTGCAGGATCACAGTCCCACTCTCAAAGTCTTCAGCGAGTGTCTGGTCTATTTTCTTTGCCTTCAATAAATTTCATCTTCGCCAGCCTCAAATTTTCAGGTTTTTTGGGGAGAGGGTGCAGGCAGTTCCCCACCCCTGAAGTACATTGAAAGGTCATAGACATTCACAAAACAAACCTGTCATGGAGCTGGTATCTTTCCCGGACTTCTTCCAGCACGATTCGTTTTGGTCCTTCTCCTCCAACTAAGAAATGTAACTCTGGATATTTCTGACAGAGCTCAGGAATTATACCACTAAGCAAATCTATACCTAAGAGTAGAAAATTAAGGGCAAGCAGTTATTGTACTTGATTTCAGAACTTCTCATGATGTATCCCACCACAATAACTCTATTCAAGAGTAGGGGAAAAAAAGTCTCTTGAAGACAGTTACACTGTTGTATATAAAATTATGAAAAAACCCCACAGTTTTTGATCTCTTAAGAGACAAATAAGAAAAATCACTTAAGTTGCTGTCACTTCATTAAATAAAAAACTATTAAAACACTTCTACAAAACAGATTAGGACCTAAATCATATGTCCAACATAAGCCACACCTACCATTTTATAAATTGCAATTTTCAGTATCTTCAATATTACAGAAGAAACAAAACTCTGAACCAACACACACAAACCAAAACGTACATTTCTTCTTCTTGAGTGCACAGACACAAAAGATCAGAACGGCCACCTCTCCACTCCCACTGAAAATTCCATCCATGCCACAGACACAGTATAAGTGGTACCTAACCAAGACCTTCCTAAAAAAAAGAACCCAAATAAACTCACATTTTAACCCCCATTACCTTTTCTGTAAACAAGTCTGCTGACAACAACAATTGTTACTGTACTGTCATCCCTCCTTGACGGGTCTGGAGTAAAGTCGGTGGGATCGACAGCGTTGGGGATGACAGAGACTATCCGAGGGTCCAGAGCCGCTCGCAGCACCGTGTTCTCCTTACTCGTGTAGGACACGCAGATGATGTGGTTGGTGTCGCACAGGGACACCGTCAGCAGCTTGTTGGTCAGCACCGAGCTGACATCAGCGAACCCGAAGAGGGAGTGGTCCGTGAAGACGGTGTGCAGCCCCATGGTCTTGGCGTGGAACAGCGCGTCGTGGGCCATGGCGGAGAAGGAGCTGTGGGCGTGCACGATGGTCACCCTCTCCCGCACGAAGATGTACCTGAGCAAGGGCAGGCTGTGGAACAAGGTGGTGGCCGTGGACTGGTTGTACATCACCTTTAGGGGCAGGTAGTAGACTTTGAGCCCGCTGGTGAGATAGCGGACGCCCTTCCTGTGGCCGTAGGCGTGGGTGACCACCAGGACCTTGTGGCCGCGCTCGATGAGGCACTGCGACAGCTGGTACACGTGGCTCTCCACGCCCCCCATGTTGGGGTAGAAGAAGTCCGACACCATGCACACGCTGTGCGCCGCGGGGCCTCTGCCCGCCGTCCCGGGCCCGCTCCTGCCGGGGGAAGGAACCACAAGGCGCCATCACTCGCCGGCGGCCGCCCCCGACGACCCCGGCCCCCGAACTACCGGCGGCACCGCCGGGCGCGGCCGCGAGGCCCGCGCAGGCCGCACACACCGGAGGGCGGCGCCGCGGCCCCTTGAGGAGTCCGGTCACCCCGGCGGCCGCCCCGGGGGAGCGCGGGGGCGGTGAGGGCGGGGGGACCGCGCACGTACCTGCCGGCGGCGGGCGCTCCCTGCGCGCTGCCCGGCGCCATCTCGCCATTGCCCAGTCACCGCGGCAACCGCGCGCGCCCGCACCGAGCCGCGCCGCAGCCAATCACCGCCCTGCGCTGCGTCACGCGGGAAACGGAGCGCCAATCGGGGAGAGGGCACGTGCCGGGGGCGGGGGCGCCGCGCGTCAGTCCCGCATCCCGGGGTCCCGCCCTCCGGGCACGACCCTGGACAGTTGTCAAAAAAGTGTAGTCCGGAGTGATGGAAAGAGGTGAGCGTGCTGTAAACGGAAGGGATTGCCTCACAATTCCAATGGCTTTGCCCTGCCCTCAGTGGAGGAGCTCTCCTGGAGTGCTTCTGTTTGGCTCGATCGCAGCTGGATCCCCCGAAGCGTTCTCGATTCTTCTGCCACAGGTGCTGGACGCTTGCTGTCTCTAAGTAAACAAATATGATTTTTACAGGCGGTCCAGGAGCTTAAACGCTGGGAAAGCACCTGAGTTTCGTGACTTGTGCTCTGACACCCCGGGCTGGCATCGTTTGGCTGTGTATTCCTGGTCTTCTGGAGGAGCTTTGCCATCAGCCTTTTGCAGCTCCAGCACCAGCCTGACTGCTTCTGACTGCCAGGAAGGGTGTGATCTCACCAGGCTGGGGTTGCTCATGCCTCTCCTGTGTAGTCCCACAATTATGTTTGGCAGGTCCTTCCTCTTGCCAAGATTTCTGTTACAAATTTTGTCAGATTCAATTCTGTCATCACTCCTATGCAAATATATGTGTCATGAGTGACAGTACAAGCTGACCTCGGCTGGTGTGCTGGCTGGATTCCTGGTTAGGTTGAAGCTTGGACAGACGTGGTTTGGAAGCATTGATCCTGAAATAGAAAATGAAATAAAATTTAGCTATTTAGCGATGTAAGTGTGACTTTGCAAAATGTAAAACTGCTTAAAAGTTTCTGCCCAAACTGTGGGCAATTGAGATAAAATAGCTTAGAGAATAGGGAAGGCTTTTTAGCACGTAGAGAGGGGTGGGGAACCTGAAACTGCTTGAAATGATAAAACTTTATGTAACTACTCTATAATGGTAAGAATAGGAGGTAAAACTAAATGTCTATTTAGATAAGGCAGACTGCAAAAGAGTGTGTGTAAAGATAATTTTAAACTTGCTACTTTCAAACTGTATAAAAAGCTATGGTATTTCTTAGCTCAGTGGAGTGCACTGGGGAGAACACCTGCCCCTTTGCATTCCCGGGCCGTAATAAAAGTGCTTTTCAGATTGGCAGAGGTTTCTTTGAATCAATCCCACAAAGAACCGAGGAGGAAATCAGGCAGTTCATTCTAAGGACTGAAAGACATGAAAGACACTAGTGTGTTGAATAAGAAAAACATTGCTTGTTGTTTGAATTTTTCTCACGTGTTCAGAAAGGCGGGACCAGTATTAGCAAGTCTGATTTCATCATCGGATGCTGCTCTGGCGTGGCAAGAACCTGAATTTCGGGGTGAGAAGCTGCATGTGAGGCCAGAAGAGGGGAAGCTTCTCACCAGCAGCAGCAGGGTGTGAAAGAAGAAGAGACTGAGAAGCAAGGAGCCTTAGGGATCCTAGTTCTTAGAAGAAACTGTATCCTGAGTGTAAAGTAGTGGCCTTAAATTACATCTATGAAGAAAACCCCAAAAATATCATCCAAGTAGTGCCAGGAGAAGGCGGTTCTCAGCTGCAGCACACCATGATGTAAGCCCTGGTAAATGATGGTGGTGACCTCCCTTCTGTCAGGCTGCCTGAAGAATCAAGCTGTCCCAGTCACCAATTTTAGATGTCAGAAAAACAATGCTTATGGTTTTAACTATTAGGTAAATGTTGGGGTTTTTTAGACTAGTTCTTTTTCTGCACTCTCTAAAGAAGATGTAATTTTTGGTATGCAAGCTTAAAAATCCAAAGAGAAATCATAAATGGTAAATGACAAAGCAGCCCCTTTCTTCAGTGAAAGAAGTGGGATTTGATGTGTTCCATAAGCTAATGCTGACCCACTACTGTGCAAAGCCAGAATGCTGGCACTGACCTACAAAACCTGCAATAGGACAGGTCCACTTAATCTTATAAACCTCCTTTTATGCCACAGCAGTTGTAATTTTTCGTCCCTCTATATTTGTCTGAATTTTGGAGGGAACTTGGCACTTTCCCAGCAGGTGGCCATAGGCTCCACATGTCTTTCTGTAGGAGATCAGGTAAAGTATTGTGGCCAAGCCTTCATGCCCCTGCCTGGCATGTTGGCTCTGGTGGTCTGACACCTGTGTTCTTCATTAAACATGTCCAGTTGTGCCTAATGTCATACCTGTCAGTGCTCCAATCAGTCTCCCTATATCAGCAGCCTTCTCTGGTTGTTATGTTCAAGGGACCTTGAAAAGTTGGTCTACCAAGGAGCCTAGGAGAAACCTTAATGGATAGGAATCTTTTCCACTGCAAAGTTAGCAAAGGTGCTGCTAAATTTTCTCTCCATGGTTGGTTCAGAAAGATGGGGTAACAGATTTTTCACTGTCTGTGGTGTTGTGTTGTTTAGTAAGAAAATTGTCACAGATCCTGGACAGATCCAGAGTCTGTCCTGCCCTGATCTGAGGTGGAACTGATATCGAAGGCACCAACAGCTGAAGAAGGAATCAAATTTTCTTACTTTCTAAATGCTTGCAGTCAATGTATTCACTCCCTCATTTAAAGCACGTACAAGGTCAGAGTGAGGCTGTGGAATATGTAAAGTAGAGAGTAAAGATGTTAAACCAGTGACAGCACAGTAATTGCTGCTTCCAAGCCTGGTCCTTGAATGCTCTCTAAAGCATCCTCATAAATTGAGTTAATGGAGAGAGAAGATGGAGGACACTTAAAGAGACTCCTGTGGCTTTGTTCTGGTAGCACATGCCATTGTTCCTCAAGGAGACCACTTCACTGTTCTCAAAATTGTATGGAAACTTTTTGCTGGTACTCTGTGTTATCACCTCCCGCTCAGCCTCCTCTCAGGCTGAATTTGCTGCTCTCAGCCCCCAGTGTGGTGGATGATGTTGCTCCTATTGCATGTCTGTATGGAGCTAAACCTGTCACTATTTGGTGAAGAGGCTTTGCCGTGTGTTATAAGCTGGTGTATTTATTTACCCTTAATAAGCCTAAAGCATGCATATTTATTATACAAAACATTAGTAATTGGCAGAAACAAGCCATCAGCTGTTCACAACATAGTTCACAACAGAGCTGTGAAGCAGTGCTGTTCTAGAGCCTGATGCCATGGCAAGGGAGCTGTAGTGCTCCTGAAAAAGAAATCTTGTGACATGGAATAGTGGCATGCACAACCAGATAGCAGTGTTTTTTTCTTGGACATTTTCTTTCCATGATTCAGGAAAGCAGAAACTGTTGGAAGCCCCAAATGAAGATCAGTGAAAAATAGTACTGCTGAATTGAGAATTGTGGCCTATAGATGCAGCATAGACTGATTAGTGATAGCAAACAAGAGAGAGCCAGAGACAACCCAACACCTTGTTTTAAAAACCACAGTGTTTGCAGGTTTTGATCCTGCTGGAATAAATATGCTCTAAAACAAGGAGGAAAGCAGTATTTTAAATCTTTTTGCTGAAGAGAAAGGACAAACTGTCCTTCCATTTGGTTTACTTTTATAGGGTAAGGCTGGAGAGCCTGTCACTTCTCCTAAGATTCCTGCTTAGAAGGAGTGAGGGCCCAAGTGTCTACCTCAGTGGTTGTTTTCTGGTGCTAGGAAATAGCAGAATCTAACAGGTTTCTCTAGTACCTTAAAAAGGTTGGTTTTGCCTGGTTTCCACTGGGTACAGCCCCTCCTATTACCTGGCTGCAATACCACTCACAAAGCAGGCAAGAGAAATCATGATTTTCTCATTTGAGTACCTGGATTTTCTTACAGACTTTCTCCCCTGTTCATGGAATTCCATAGAAGCTGGCTGAAATGACATGTTAATGTACTTCTAAAATAGAGGTTTCAAGTTGAAAGCTTAACAAACTGCAGTGTAGTCCATGAAGGAAATTACCATTAAACACAAACTGGAAAAAGGGATTCTTTTCTTTAAGCCAAATTTCTCTCTTCAATGCCAGAAAAAAGGGTTGTTTTTCCATTTTAAAGACACATCTCCCTTCCAAGCAGGTTGGAGTTCATCTGTAGCAGATGAATTTGCTAATAGAAGGGAGCAGTTGATTGGCAAGGCTGTCCCTGTTAGATCTCACATCTGTATGTAATCTGTGCCTCTCACACACGCCCCAAAGTCTGAATCACTCAGTCATCCTCTGTGTACTAAAATGCTCCTCCCAGAGCCCAGAGCATTCTCTTCCCTCTCAAATCAGGACAGTGAAGGTAGGGAAGAGCATGAGGGCTTGGGAGCAGCTAAAGAGTACATAGAAGGATTAGCTTCCGCTCCTCTGGGCTTACAAACAGGTTACATCTCTGACCTTACCAGGACAGGACAGCTGCTCACAGTGCATTGACAGTTGCTGAGAATAATCCTCCTTTACACCAGCTGTGCATAAGTCATTTACCACTTCCATGCAGGAGCCATTGGTTCCTGAGCACTTGGTTCCAGAGTCCTTCCTGGTCCCTAGCTGGAGCAGTCGTTGCAAACAAAGCCTGGATGGTGTCTGTCTTCTGCCTTCTCAGATGAGGCGGTGATCCAGCCTGAATATTCCTCAAATGGGGCTGAAAAAGATTCCTGGGCACACAATGCAAAGTGATGGCTGTGCTCTCCCCGACATTTTAAGTCCATCAGGAGGACTGGTTGCTTTTGTACTGGCAGACCTGGGGGATATCTGTCCTGCAGCCAGCATACAAACAGTATCAACTCTCTAACAAGCCATCTGACTAACTTAACAGAAAAAAAATTCTGCTTGTGTCTGATTTGTATCAAATCAGGTATAGTAAGATATACCTGGTGTCAATTATGAAGCCACAGCATATTGACCACACTAGACTTGGTTTTACTTTTTTTTTTCCCCTCAGCTTTACTAGATTTTACTGTCTGTTTAGCTGGAGATCTAAATTTCTGTTTCTGCAGTCTTGAGACCACATCAAAGTACTTCAGCACTCAGGCATCAGCTGTATTAGAAGAGAAGGCCTGTCCTAGAGATCTCTTTGTACCTCTAAGACTGTACTTGACAAACTCTTTTAAAAACTCCTGGGAATCTGTTTTGTAGAGTTCTACATTCTGTGAGTCAATGCAAACGGAAGCTCCAGAACTGTCAGATGGGTTTCAGCACTAAAATGCTAACAAAATGGGTTTAACTGAAAGTTCCACAAGTATAATGACTTCTTGGTGGAGGTGGAAAAAAGGTGCAGTGACAACAGTAGATGGAGCTGTTGGAAACTTAAAATGTGTTTGTCCTGGTGGCAATGCAAAATATTCTCAGAGCATTAGTGTAGTACCTGCCTGCATTGTATAGTTTGTAATTTAAAGAAAACCGAGTTTCTTATGAAAACTAAGCATGAACTATCCAATATTTTGATAGTTTGTATCCAAATTCAATCTGTAAAGCAAGAATAATTAATTATACTTTAAAATCCATTAAATGAAACAAAGATTTCTTTAAGTTGATAGGATTATTGTAGCCATGACTACAGATAAAAACAAGATGAGGTCTGTGGAGAAAGCAGTAATTTTTATTTGACTGTTAGAACTGAGAAGACTCAGAGAGACTTACAAGCACACAAACCCTTGAGGTTTGAAAGGGAAGCCACAGATTTCAAGCCTTTTGCAGGTTGGAAAGTACTCCTCTGAGGTTAATTTAATTAATGTGGAGCAGGGCAAGGTGATAAGGTGATTGGACTCCAGGGAACAGGTAGAAAGGCATGGGCATTCTTAGCTGTGTAGTTTTAAAATGGGATGCACAGGTAAATGGCAGATAGAGAGACCAGATGACTTTCAAGTGATTTTCATTATAATGCCTTTGTAACTGAGCCACAGGACAATACTGCCATTTATTGTGGAGACAATATCGTTAAGAACTGTTGCATAGTTCTTGTGGGTGTGTTAACTTTTCTCTTGTGTTTCATCACGTGTATTGGTGATTTTATTCTGAGGACTGAAGATAAGTAATCACTACGCAACTGTATTTGAGTGTTTAAATATATTCTGAATGGTTAGTCCGTTCATAGGGAGTAAGAAATGCTTTCCCAAGAAACAAAAGTACATGACTGTGTGTAGACAGTCAGATCTGGGGTCAAGGGAAAGTTTTGGATAAATGCTTTGCCAGTGAGTCACCCCACAGAAACTTATGGGTTAGTCTGTGTATCTTGCATCACAGTTTCAGCTGGACCTGTGATACTAAGCCACACATTAGAGATACAGTCTTCACCAATTAAAATAGCACTTAGCATAAAAACATGGAGCAAAAGACTAGGTGAAGTGCTTCCTATTTTCTTGATGCTTAATTTGTAATCACACTCAATAACTGGATATTTTTTGTATAACTACTGTTGTAATTTTAAATAAATAGCATATACTAGTGCAGACTAGAATTAAGTAATTGACTATTCAGCCATAAACATTTTAAAGGTAGCTTTAGATGTTTAAGAAAGGAAGCAGTTCACGCTAAGTTATGAATCCTCAATGCTCTCAACTTGGAAGGACCTTTCACATTGAGTAGTATGATAAAAGTGGAAACAAAGAAGGGTGTTAATGGCATAGAAGTAAAAATGCAGATCAAGCCCTGCCACATCATTTTGTGTACTCATTTGGCTTTATTGGCTAAAGGAGCAGTTTCCTTTTATCTTAATCTAAAACAGACTTTTTACCCCTGAGTTAAAAGTTTTTATTGAGGTTTGTGAGTAACTGCTGAGGTAGGAGTTTGATAAATAAAATGAATGGCAGTACATCACTTGTAACCCCTGACAAACAAACTTTGGGGTTTTTTTGACATAGACTGTAATAAATGGAACGTAAATTCACTTGACCTGGTAACCACCTTGTAGTTCCAGAAAGACCAATTCACTCCACAAGTCCAGAATTAGAAGGTGATATTTGATATTTTAAAGTTGAAATGAATTTACCAGTTATTTAAAAATAGAAAGGAAACTGGCAGCTGAACAAAACCACAATTTTGTTTTGGGTTTTCAAGATTTTCCTTTCCTTTTTTTTACACTACTATAAAGCAAAATAACTCTTGCTTTAAATAGCATAAATCCTGGCTTACAGTGGTACAAGAAAACAAAAATAAACCCAAGCAGATTCACTTTTTTTTTTGGCTGGAATAGAGAAAGGGCCTTTGCAAGTCAGCTGGAGTTGATGCCTAAAGGATACATTTAGATTTATGTGTTTGCAGTGTATATGGGTATGACACGATTTATATGTGCTGTCAACCTTCCTATGAATAATGCTTGCTATAAGCAATGTCACAGTACATGACCTGTGATGGCTTTTGAAGTGAATGATAGCAGTACTTTCAAGATGTGCTTGAATTTCATCAGTGTCACCAGCATTTGGTAAGATCACACATATCGCTGTCCTTGTGGAAGTCAAGTGCAGTTTTTGCAAGTAGGTGAATATTTCCTGACCCCTCCAAATGTAATATGCATATTCTGATCCAGTTTTTTCCTTGCCCCCTTCCTACAAAAAGCTCTTGCAAGTGAAAGCTAGCTACTCATAAAAACTGATGGTTTTATAAACTTCATGTGTGTTTATTTAGAATTAACAGTTATTATTTAAGTACCCTCATTTCTATTAAACAAATAATACAAATATCACATTAAAGTCATCCCTCACTATATGGAAACTAAGACGTACCAAACCAGGAAGTTTTAGCATTATTCTTCTGGTTGTGAAATCTGTAAATCCTGTCCTTATGCTTAAAAAGCAAGTCATGCTAATGCAGTTATAAAAGGCCTTTCCAACTTCAAAGTGAGTGTTCCACTGCTCAATAACCTTCCCCCTGAGAAAGTCATTTAGTCATAGGAGCTAATGACATCAGTCAAAAAACAGATCTGCTATGAATTTTGCATACCTCATCTAAGTCTTCTGCATTGTTATATTAAATACTTTATTAAATTCTGTTGTATCAATATGAAAGATAACATAAAGCATTTCTATTTTAAAGTTTGTTGAGTATTTTTAACAAGGAATCCAGAATTTCGTAAATAAAATACCATTATGAGCTTTTATAAATCCTCATCAAATTGTCTGTTTGTGTTTCCGTCTCCACCCAGAGCCTCCTTTTAGTCCTGGTTTTCCACATAAAGGATTTATGGCCATGCCATGGTGTTAAGTGACATCCAGATCTTCTTGGGGCTGTGGCAGTGAAGACCATCACGTGGCACTGGCATTCACAACATTGTGCTTAAACTCTTGAGCTTTTCCATGTAGTATTTCAGTAAATGTTACAAATATGCAGTTACAAATATACTCTAGCTTTGGTAATTTTCAAATGATACGGGAGAGGAGTGGAAAAGAGCAGTGCCCTACAAAGCAAAGATTGTCACAGGGCCTTAGGAGCAGATGATCTGCTAGGGTGGGAATTCATTGTAAAGGAGATACACTGTGAGATGCCTGTAGGTTATACCAGAGTTGACAATCATATTTGGAACATAAAGAAGTACATTCATGGGGACAAGAACCCCTAAGGAGCATGAAAGTCATAAACTTGGTAAAAATCTAAGTGTTTTGGCTGCTTAGATCACTCTTGTTAGTGACTGCTACCACAAACAGTTTCCTTTTTCATCTTCACAGTAAGCCTAAGACCTATTCTGAATCCACAAGCTTTCTGGCACATGACTTCTGAAAAATGGAAATCCCTGACAAGTAGAAGAAAATGTAGGGGGTTATATGTGAAAATAACACTGAATTTTATGTTAACCTTCAGGTGTGTTTTTGGTAATCACACATTTTCTCTTGTTTGAGCATGTTTTTATCTGTCCTGGTTTTGGCTGGGATAGAGTTAATATTCTGCTTAGTAGCTGGTACAGTACTGTGTTTTGTATTTAATATGAGAATAATGCTGATAACACACTGATATTTAGGCTGTTGCTAAGTAGTGCTTACTCTAAATCAAGGACTTTTCAATTTCCCATGCTTTGTCAGTGAGCATGAGAAATTGGAGGAAGCATAGCCAGGATGGCTGACCTGAATGGGTCAAAGGGATATTCCATACCATAGGATGTCGTGCCCAGTATATAAACTAGGGGAGTTGGGAGTGGGGACAGGGTGCTGATTGCTGCTCGGGGATGGACTGGGCATTGGTCAGTGGGTCTGTTTTATATTGTATTGTTATTGTACATTACTTGTGTTTCTTGAGTTTTATTCCTCTCTCTCCTTTCCATTACTACTAGTATTAGTAGCAGCAGCAGTATTATTATTATGCTTTATTTTGTTTCAGTTATTAAACTGTTCTTACCTCAACCCATGAGGTTTACCATTTCTTTCCAAATCTCCCCACTAGGGTGGTGGTGGGGTGACTGAGAGGTGTATAGTACTTAGTTACCAGCTGGGTTTAAACCACGACACTACCAAAAATATTTGCCTAGGTGTTTAATGAAGTAATCCACAGGATTTAACAGCAAAATTTTGAGGCTTAAGGTTAAATTCACCCAGAGGCTCAGACTGAAAGAAGCCTGTGGACATGGCAAGATCTCATCTCACTCCATCCCATTGCAATCTTCAGCCCTGCGTTGGACCTCCAGGCACAGGTCTGTTTTTCAGTGGAATGGGGATGTGTGAAAACCTTAGAGCAGGGCTTACAGTGGTGGCCAGTGATGGTACCTTTCCAGCCTAGGTATCCTAATGGCTATTGCACTCTCCTGGGTTAGGTGGTTCGTGTCCAGATCCCTCTCCTTCTCTGTCAGAAAAGCTTTTGAATATTGGTTTTCAGCCCCTCAGTGACTGCTTTATGTAACAGCCTTCTGGAGTTGAAGCAGACTTAATTTTCTCTCAGGTAGGAGCAGTTCAGTTTTGAAAAAGGAAGTTAATATATTCAATGGTCAGGACAGAAAACTGAGGAAGCCTCTACAGATCAACACTGATGAGACTGAGGAGTAATTAATACAGGGTTTCAGCTGCTAAACTTCAGTTTAAGCTAGGAAATGTAAAAGCTTAATTTCTTTCCAAAGAATTTTGCTTTACAAATACTTTTGTATGGTTTTGCACAAGGGTGTATTTTTAGTCTATATATCTCTGGTGCTACATGTTAAGTGTCAGGTTTGCCTCTGCAGCTCCCTGGCTTTCTGAAGAACGTGCTAATGGTGTAGCCTACTGGCAGTCCAGCCATTTGGTCAGTGTGGCCCCAGCTCAGCTAGAAGAGAAGTGATGGGGCAGTTAATTCCTTTTATGGACCCCTGTGTAGCTCAGGGAATTCACCAACCATGCACATATGTTTGAATTTAGATCCTCTTGGAGGAACAGGAGAAATGTAAGGGTGTGCTTCTGCTGCCATGCTGCTTCACCTAGTATTGCACTGGGGTCACATTGCCCCTCCTGTCCATGCAGAGTGCACACTGGGGGCACGTGTCCTTCACTCTGGAGGAAAACCCAGAAGCAGGCGAGCCCAGGCCAGGCCAGTAGGTAACCCTGCTGCAGGGCCCCCACCCTGGTCAGACTATGTTGCTTGGTCAGAGGATCCCAGTTCACAGAACAGGTAACAAAAACAGCCTGCAGATGTTTTTGTGCAGATCTAGATCCCAGACGGCTTAGGAAGCACTCAGAACACTCATTCAGAATCAAATCCTGAATTCCTTAGTGAGACAAAAAATATGTTAAATTGTTTGGTGCTTTCTCCAACAATCCAATCAATTTTACGGGATTTGGCTCTAATTTTATTTTAAAGCAATCTATTTTTCCTATATAAATAAAAAAAAAAAAAATCTCAGTTGCACATCAAAAAGCCATTTCCTACTCCCTGTGTTGTGTCAGGCATTCCATCCCTGTAGGTTGTTTCATTTACTCTATTCCCTTTGTTCACAGTGCAGTGTAGAGTTGGAGAATTCTGCAAAGGGAGAAAATTATTCAGTCATCAAAATTACCGCTTCCAGTTTAGGATTATTGCTCAAAATATTTTATCTGGACAGGCTCACACCAGACTTCAGTGGCTCAGAAAGTAATGCTGCCCTGGTTAAAGCATTGTTACTCAGGCCTCACACTGGTGTGAGGAATTTCAGTGCAAAGGAGATATTTTCATAGCACCGTAAGCTAGAAGGAAAACCATCTTTTCGTGAACTGTGCTTTTCCAAAATTCACTGAAGAGTTAGCACTAGTGTGGCTCTTATCCCCTTAGGGAGATTAACACACTACACCAGGAGCAAATAAATAAATCATACATGGCTGTCAGAGAGACGTGGGAAAAGGATTTTTTTTTTTTAAGTGAAACTATTGGATCAAGTGACCTTGTTTCGACCTGGATTTGGGCAGAAGCCAGTCCCGGTGGAACAAACGTAAGAAGGCTGTACTTGAGATGGCTTTGGGGTTTTGCTTATTTTCTTTTTGTTGGGCAGTGTTTTAAAATAACAGAGAAAAATCAAATCCATTTGAATAACTGATGTATTTATTTTCTTATATACACTTAAATATGGCACATCTGACAGTAGTTGTACAATAGACACAAAATGATAATCGAAGCTGGACAGTAGATCAAATAACTCAGTGCTGGACCTATTAGAGGCCAAATCTGTACACTGAATTTCTGAAGAAAGTTTTACCCAGGAGCTGCATTGGCTAAGGATTCAGAGGCTAAGATTATCAAGTCTCAATTTCTGAAAGACTGGCTGGAGACTGTGTCTCTCTTTCCAATATACCAGCTTCATCTTCCATAATGTAACATCGAACTGGCACTTTCCAATCTTTCTTCCATGCAGCCAGCAATTCACTGGCTGTTACCTCTTAGAGAACAATTGCCAGTGTCCCAGAGGATTCACTTGCAGTTAGTGATTACTCTAATAAATAAATGCAGACTAGATTAATTCTTCTGCTATTAATGTGGAAGATGTTCATGTTTACTATGGTTTGAAAGTCAGTGACAGCTACTTTGCAAAGCAGTGAATTCTTGAAGAATAGGGGAAGCTCAGTCAAGGAGTTTCTCTGCTTTGGGACCCATGAGAACCTCTCTTCTCCTTCGGACAACGACAATGCTTGGAACACACTGGCTTGGCGGTTGGGCATGTTCTGGGTTGGGATGGACATCTGTCTTCACAACTGTTTGATAAAGGAGAAAGAAAGCAAAGAGAGAGAAGCATTGTAATATGATAATTCTTCACTGTCACATTCCTCAACTTTTTCATCATTGAACACTGCAATGCTCCCTAGACACCATTTGGGAAAGTGTTGACATCCTACAGCGCAGGAAGACAAGAATTTGCTGGCTGACAATTATTGTCTACAGCAACGTCTTGTAGTTGTCCATTTGTCCACATTATGACCTAAGTGATGCTTTCATTTCTTGAGAGCAGTCAAGTCCCAGGTGTCAGCACTGGACAGTGCTGCCATCAAACTCTGCAAAGTACCTTATCTCCACCTGATGCTTCAGCTTTGCTCCTCCAGGAATACTGGGCATAGATGTCTGGCATTAAAGTCCTGTGTCCAGATTAAAGTAATTTCTAGAAGCCAAATTCATGTAAACAAATGATTACATTGCTCCCCTTCCACCTGTCTGAAGCACATAAACGACCAAGTTTTTCATGCTCACTTTCAGCTCTGCTGATTGTTTTGGCTATTTTTGTACTCGTCAACTATTTTGTTTGTCCTTATTTTCAAAGCTGAACCTGAAGATGCAAAGGTTGCTTCTTCCACAGAGTCTTCTCCATGGATGAACCTATGAGGTCTCTGAGAGTTGATCCTATGGGTGACCACTCAGGGAGCTGCAGCTCTGCCAAGGTACCCAGGGACACTGGATGTGGACTTTCCTTACATAAACTTTGAGACTGAGATACTGCAGGCTTGTGGGTCTCTACATGGGACCAAGGCTTTCTGAGAAATGTTAAAAATAAACTAATGCATGGAAACAGGTATTTTAAGAGTGTATTTTTTATCTGAGTCTTGGCATGGAAACCTCAAAACTAATTATACAAAAAAATTAGGGAAATGCATGAAGTATAGTAGCCCCAGAAAAACTTTACTGCTTCTCAGTGGAGTCAGAGCTGATTGCGTGGATTTGTATGTGCTCAAAATTGCTTTAGGTCTAGCAAATCACTTGGTCTGAGGAATAAGGAATGTGCTGTGTGCTCTGTGTGCCAACTTAGGGAGCCTGTGTCCCTAAACATCCATGAGATTGCATTCAGCTGTCACAGAGAATACAGGATGGGCTCTGCCTACCTACAAATGCAAGACTCAGTATCTCACTGCAAAAACTAATTTCAGGTATGTAGTTTTAATCATCATTCCCTTAAGATTAGGGGAAAGAAAAGTAATAACTATTGATAGTTGAATATCAGCCTTGTCCAGATTTCTTTAAAACACAATTAAATAAACTTCAGATTCCTGAGGTAAGTATTATAAATATAATCTCCATTGTTATTATCTCCCTAACTTCAGCAAGGTATTTTATCCCAGCTGGACCTCCTTACCAATTCAGCACCTGCACTTCTAACATCTAGGCAAGCTAACCCAGATCTTGCAGTGTAGACACTGAATGACAAGGATCACTTACCTGCAGGTTTCAGCATGAAATATCTTGTGTTTTAGAGCACAGCTCTCCTGGCTCTCCCTACACAAATAGCAGCTGCAGTTCTCTTTACTTTGAAAGAAATCTGTGGGACACTTATGTCTACAGATGCATTCACAATTTTCTTCGTCAAATTCCATATGTTGTCCACACATAGCCAGCTCAGCAAGAGAAGGGAGTCCTGCAATAGCACATACATCTTTTAGCAGTAAGCTTTACATGACTAAATCCTGAGTTTGAAAAGACCAGCTCTCTCTGTTCTCTAATCACTGGGACTCACACATGTACTCTCTGATAGATTCTAGACTTCAGAATTTCTGTTGTAACGTACAGTGCAGAAAAGGACTTGAGAGAATTGAGATGATTATTTTACTCTGCTATTTCTCATAAGTTGAACCCAACACAAAAATTTTTGAGGATGTATATTACAAGAGTCTAGTGTTATGTTTTGGAATGCATAAATCTTTACTGACAGCAAGTTTTAAAAAGAAAATCTCTAAAAGGATTTAGTCTATACCCATGGCAAAAAGACACATCCATGCAAACTACCAGACCCCCTACAGACACACCACTACACATACACTGCAGAAATTTTTAAGGAGTAATGCTATGTCTAGTAAGATGTAAGCTGGCCTAGCCCTTCAGCAAGGAGCACGTGCACACTTGTCAGTGTGCAAAAATAAAAGAAAATACTTTGTTTCAGAAACAAAACCCCAGCCAAGGGAACACACTGTCGAATACCTCATCTATCTTCCCTCAAAATACACATGTGGAGTACAATATGAAGCTAATCCTAGCAAAAAGGAAACACATTTTGTGAAAGCTTTATTAAAATGCAAGCAGCACATCCCCGGTTAAAGGTCATGGCATATAACATGTCACTGGGAAGGTAATTTCCTGTAGTTTTACAATTAGCTTTTGGATGTAACCTGTGGAATGTAACCTGCATCTGTGACCTCTGCCACCTGATCTCAGTGGCACACTACTTGAAAGAAACCTTCATTATTGTTTACTTAGTGCTGGAAAACCAATATGCAGACAGAATAAAACCCAAGGCCTACTGGAAGGCAGGAAAGAATCTGCCTAAAATTCTTGGAAGACAAACTCTTTCCTTGAGGTGATAAAGCTCAGCCTGTTTGAAGTGGTGCAGAATATTTCGATCTCACTTTGTTTCAACCTCAAAGACAGACTTTAAGTTATTTTGTCCCAGACACTTGCCAAACACAATGTACTTCAGAGAATCATATTTTTTCTGAGGAAGTATTGAGTCTAGTTCAACGAAAGCTATAATTCAATGAGCCACAAATTTTAATGCTCCAAGCTGACCTTACAAAAGGCTAAGTTAAGAGAACTCTTGCTATTCACAGTCATTTGGACTTAATCTGAAATACAGAGTACTAATCCTTTCTTGAATGAAAAGTCTGACTTGATTTTAACTGCCTAACCTGATGGTCAGAGAATCTGGTCCAGAGTAAGAAAAAATCCAACAGAAACCACTCTGCAACTGATTTCTTGCTTATTAACATTAGGATTTCTTAATCAGCAGACCAGTTTATGAGGTTATTTAGTTTTATTTTAGTTTGCAAGTCTAGAAATTGCTCGCCAACTTGCCTTATTCTTATCCAAAGCCTTGGATTCTTTTGCTTGGTGCGTGTAGCTTAAACCACAAAGGCAGGGTTTCCTTCTGTGTTTGTCTGCTCTAGTGCTATGACTGTGTTATTTTGACCAGTACAATTTCCTGAGAAAAACAGTTTCTAAAATCCTTAAACAGGACTTGGAGAAAATTTAGCTTCTCTTAATATTTTTTGCTAGTCAGTATCTTTAGATTTATGCAGTTACCACCCAGAATATTTCCTGCAAATTTCTTTGACAGATTAAAAATTTACAGGAGAAGCAGAGGATGAAGGGCAGCAGTTTCCCTTCTACAAATTTTACCCTGTTCTATTTCCTTCCCCAGACCTGGAGGTGTATACACACGTACTCCTGAGTACATAGGACATATCAGTTTCAAAGCCTCCTAAATAACTTAATATTATCATAAAAATACTCAAATACTTTGAAAGTTCATATAATTTTTGGCACTGACTATAGCTAACAGGCACAGCTGATTTTACCTATCTTATTCCTTATTAATTCCCTTCTTAAGAATTTCCCACAATAAATATTCAGCACCTGCTCCATGCAATATATTCCAGGGCATTTTTTTTCTACAGTTAAAAAGTTTTCACTAATGCCCATCTTACAATTTAAGGCCCCTGTAAAATAAAAATGTATTCAGGGTGCCTACTTCACAAACTCTTTAAATACTTTCCTATGTCTTAGTCAGGTTGCTAATATAGAAAGAGCAAAACATCCAAGCAAAAAGCATGAGATGGGGGTAAACACACGAGTGTTTATTTTCAGCTGAGTTTCCACACTGTAATCCAAGTATATTTGGGGATGTGGAATAAAAACTGTGTCTCTCTATGGAAAACAAAGTGAGAAAAAAGCCAAAATGAGACACAAGCAGCTTGGAGATAGTATGCAAAAGTGTCTGTTTGTCATTTTGTCTTTACCTTCACGTCTGTTGGAGTGCTGTGTGTCTATAACACATTCACATTTGTCACTATCCCAGATCCATCCATTATGGCAAAATTTGTTGGTAAAGGGGCATCTAGGAGAAAAACAAAATTGAGATAAAAATTAAAACCAAAAATGATAGGTGCATCGGTGTAGTCATTTGGCAAAAAGAGCCTGCTACTTTGCTGGGTCTGCCACTTGTACTACATGAAGGCTTGGCATCTGTGTGCATTGCTGCTGCAAAGAGAAAAACTTGAGACTGGGTGGTTCTGCTGATAGGGTTGAGCTGTCTGGCTCCCAGCAACTACAAGAAGCAAGTAAAGCACGTATTTCAAATTACAGCCTTAAGAAATGGCTACAATTGTGCAGCTCCACTTTTCCATAAAACAGCATTATCCCACCCAGGGTAGTCTTTGTCTTGTAGTATTTGTGCCATGTAACTGTATATTCAATTTTGCCATTCTGCCAGAAGGTGCAGCTTAATGGACTTTGACTATGCTTAATGGACTATTTCAACATCAGAGAAGGCCAGTTTGACTCTGAGGCCATTTTCTCTGGGACAGCAACTCACAAAGTGAAGGAAAGCTGAGGTATTTCTGTATTTGTCTAGGAAGAGACTTTAGAGTGGCCAACAGGAGGGAGGGCCGGAGTGGCTTTGCTGAAATGGCACCTCTGCCCAGCCCAGATGTCCAACTGAAGGGTAATTATGGGACAAGCCCATACACAGGGCTTGACAGAGACATCCAAGCTGTCTTCCAATGAGTCGTTCAGGCTATTTGTGTTTCTAGAGTCTTTGTTAAATTGATGTAACCTATTCTGACCAGGAGCAGAAGTATAAAGTTATTTTGGAGTTAGATGTGAGGTCACTTTTCTCCAGCCCATGAGCCTGACAGATGCAAACCAGGACTGCACCAAAAAGTGAAAAGCCATGATTCACATTGATTGTGAGCTGGCGTGCCATAAGGTATGGCCAAGGGCTTTAGCTTGAGCACATAATTCAGTGTGCCCTGGCTAAATAATGCATGAATAGAGTTGCTGTGTCAAGTTGAAAAAGTCTGCACACACACCCAAAAAGCTCCAGTGGAGCATAGTGCTAATATGTGCACTTTGAGTCCCTGCTAAAGCACCTAAATGTCTTAGTGACTCCAAATGCTGCTGAACTAGCCTGCAGTTTTTTGGATTCTGGTGTCCATTCACTTATAATTCACCAGATTTAGTAAAACTTTCTAACCCCGAGTGATAATCAAGTTATTTGGAAAAACTGTTGGGATAACAGAAAGAGAATGGACCATTATAACAAAATAACTTGAACACATGTAGAAGTTTGCAAATGAGGGAACTTACCCATCTTCTTCTGGGTACTGGACAGATCTTCGTATGATGGTATACTGGTGGTGCTGGGTATTTGATGTACATTTACAGCCTGTGTGATTGGCAATTTTGATGGGTACAGGCTCAGGAACACTTGTCAAGGGAACCGAGATCTCAAAGAGCTAGGTGGATGAAATAATATTTATTTTTCAGTTTCCATTATGCAGTTAATATTTTAAGTTTTAAATAAAAATGTCTTATTCTTTGACATTTTTGCCACCCTTGCTCTTTTCTAGAGATAGTTACCATAAGTATAAATGAGCAGAAGTGCACTGAGAGTTTTGAAGAATAACCAATGCCCACCAAAGTAGGAACTTGCCAAAATGGTGGTCCTAGTACTGTATTAACAGCTATTAAATACCCAAGACCACTCAAAATTGTTTGCAAACAAACTCAAAAACCTCTTCTGGATGCTAGGGACAAATGGAAGAGGTAGGTGTTGGGAACTTTGTTATATCATCAGTTGAATCTCGACCACTTATGAAGACAGCTATTTAACTGTCCTTAGGTATAATCACAGTATGCATCTTTAGGGGCCTAACTGAACCCCCACAGCCTCCTGAGAGAGGGAAAAAACAGGTGTAAATAGAGGAAAGTTCATTCTGCTTCAGCTGGATTTCTGCAGGGAATCATCCCAGAAACATCTCTCTGTTGACTATAGCAGGAGCTTAAGAAACAAAGCAGCCTGTCTTCAGTGCCTCCAAACTGTTAAGGGTAATGTTTGAGTAGCCCTGTGGAGGCTCTGATTCCTTGGGCAGCTACGTGTAGGAGCTGTTGAAATGATCCACACCCCCTCTGCCTCCCAGACCAGCTTCCTTCCCATGGAAACTAAAACACTGGGTACATCTTGGTGTGCCAGCATGTCTTGGCTTAATGCTGCATCCACATGCAGGGACTGAGTATTCCTACGCCAGAGTGCTTAGACATTTAAACTTAGGATTTTTAGTATCTAACTTCAGGTGGCATTAATATCCTTCAGTGCATATTATACACCAAGGAAAGAAAAAATGCTCTTACTACTATGGGAATATGGGAATAATTCCATTAGGTGAGTAAATCTGGACTGACGGTGGTGTATCCAAAAGTGGAACTTAGTTGGGGGCTTTTGAGGGAATGCTTATTTTGAAGGATGCTAAAGGAATGTTACACTCTGCAGAACTGCAGTTTTTCAACAAACTTATGAACTGCTGCTCAAAAAACACATAAATAAATAAATACTTTTTAGCCTGACCTAGCTCTCTGAGCTGATGGGATGTCTTTTGTGTGTGGCCAACAGCTCATAAGAGCTTTCTCCTTCTGGTGTGGAATGAAAGCAATTAATGAGCATTGACGCAAGAAGGACAGGCCCTGATTTATTTTACTCCAGCTATATTCCAGCACAACCAGACACAGTGGAATTACATTCCAACAGACACGAAATAAATACAGAAGTGAATTGGATCTGTTCCCCATGAAGGCTTCAATTTTCTTTTTAAAACAACTGCCCTTGATCTTTGTTCTGATTTAAAGAAAAGCCTTTTTCGTAAGTAGAACTTCATTTATTATGCCAAGTCAAGTAGGAATGCACAAGATGAAGTTTCCTGTGCTTCTTCTGTGGGTATAAATCATAGAATCATAGAAAGGCTTGGGTTGGAAGAGACCTTAGAGATCATGTAGTTCCCCCCGCCCCTGCCCCGGCCTCCATGAGCAGAGATGCCACCCACTAGATCAGATTGCTGATCAACACAGATGGTTTCATCCATAGAGCAGACTGAGAGCACTAAACTTGGAGCTCTGCTCAGCCACCCACGGGAGCAAGATATCTCTGTACATAGCCTCTAGTGGGAATCTACAGAAAGAAGCTTTCTGGCTACTCTGTGCTCACTTTTTTGGCATTGGCCATTAAAACTGGGTTATTGCATGTTGTAACTGATTAGTAATTGATGATTCGTTTAAGCCTTTCTTTTCCTAAGTGACTTGTTATTTGGGACATTCAGATCCTGAGGCATTCTAATTAAGAGCATCTGGTCTCTCTTGATGAAAATGTGTCCTTTTCTGGATCACAAAATTGCACATCCAAAATTATTAGCCAGCCTTCTTGGCACAGTAATGTTGAAATGCAGTGGCCCCACACAACAAAATTTCTTGGGGTCTCTCTTAAACCTTTGATACAGAGGATTCCCACGAGCCAATACTTTCAAGGTCTCCCCGGTCCAAGTAACAATACATTAAAGAAGGATTAAACTTCTTAACATCACATGAGCCTCCAGTCACTTTCTCAAGGCCTGATTTTCCATTTCTACACGTATATAATTCATGTCTAAGAATGCAACATGAATGTAAAATGCTATTACACATGCTGCATTCACTCTGCATGGATAAAAAATTAATTCTTCTGTTTGTTATGATAGTGCAGACAGATCTTTCATAACAGGATCTCAGAAACCAAACATCCTTCTTCCCCTCCCTTTTTGGAGAGCCAGGGTAAAAAGAAAACACATGAATAGTCTCATTTACCGTTTTCGACACGTAAGTTGTACTTGTATTCATGCAGCTCAGACTCTCCTCATTGCAGCAGCCTCCACATCTGAACACATTCACACAGGGGGGCTTGAAAAATTTGTTGGTTGTTGTACCCAGCTCTTTGGCAACTTCCACACAGGTTTCCCTTGGCACACATTGAGTCTTTTGCCATTCCTCATCTATTACTGGAGAAAACACCATTTTTATGAGTAATTATGTCAAAGTTAAACCTCTTGATTAGTGAAGCAGAAGCATTATTTAAATAAAAATGAAGTGCTGGCAGGCCTTTTGCACTTACTTGGATCAATTTGCACTTACTTGGATCAATTTGCATTTACTTGGATCAATCTAAGGAGAGTCTGATTTCAAAATTATCCCAGTAACTTACACCAGCTTACTGGCAGAGATTGTTGCATTTATCCACCTTTAGATTTCAATGCAGATGACCAAAATCTCTATTAATTCTGGTGGGTTAGGTACAGCTGCATTGATTTCCCCTAGCTGAGAGTCCTCCAGTTTCACATTGTCTGAAAAAACTGCTCCCCACCCTGTTCCCCTTCACGCCAGGGTCACCTTTCTTTTTGTCATTTTATCCTCACTCTGCATGTATCCCACCACAGACTCTCAGTAGAGCAGGGGCCCGAGTGCAAAAGCACCTTAATGATCAGCAGATTCTGGTCAGAGGGTATTAATACTCCTGCTGGATGTCAGCCAGTGAGCAGTGTTTCCAAACTGCCTAAGGAAATCCAAGACAAACAATCTCACACCTCAGTACCGTCAGGGGGTTCAAGTTTGAATAACAGGAATATGAATTCAAGCATAATCTGTCTATTCAAAACACTGTGACATCTTTCAAATACTGAATTGTTGTAGACTAGTAGACTAGAGTTGACTGATCTGTCACATTCTGACTGTAAGAAGAAATAATGCATTAACTGATTAAACCAGACAGAGAAAACAGTGACATTTACATAATACAATCCTGAGTCTTGTCAAGAAGTGGCCCTGCTTTTTTTGGCTTTTGCTTACCTGATCCAAGTTATGAAATTACCCAAGAGTCATCAATGCTTATGCTTTAAGTTCTCCTTAAAATTATGAAAAACATTTTTCCTGTCTGCCCTTGTCCGTCAGGCTTATGAAAGATCAAAGACAAGTTCTACACTATCAAAAAAAATGCTCTCTCTTCCACTGTAGTCTACCTTTCTAATATTTTGAAAAGAGTGCCTAAGTTTACAGGGAAGTTCTGGGGAAAAAATCTGAAATAATTTTAACCTACATATTATACCTCGCCTTCAGATGAGCATTTATTTTTTTCCCTTTCCTACCTGACTTTCCTTTTCTTTTTTTTTTTAACTTTTTCTTCAACTGACTGTGTGTATTTAAATCATTTTGTTTATTCCTACAGTCCTTCCCCTGGGATTGATTCACTCTCTTTCCTAGTCATGAAAAGAGTACAGGAAATAAGAGCCTGGGGTCCGAATTCTGATTTTACAACATAAATTAAGAGAAGAATCATTGAAATGAATAAAATTTTCTAGAGTAATGTTAGTCTATCAAAATAGCAATCTAATCCTAGCCTTAAAATAGAAAATAAAGTGTTTGCCAAAGTCATTATGGTATGTGCATGTAATCACTTCAGATGTCACTTCAATGAGTGTAAGCAGTGATGACCTTTCCAACAGAACACATCCTCACTTTATTAACCACTTCTTTAGCAGAAGGGCTGTTATAGGAATTGGGTGTCTTGTTCAGAAGCATCGTGGTCACCCTGATCTTTCCTGTGAGCTAGCACAGGGCAGTTGCTGAAAAATTTGGCTCTGATAAGGACTCTAGCTTGAAAGTGCTGCAGTTCTTAGTTAGCTGAGCTGCTCAGAGGAGGCTGTGGTTAGACAAAGTGATGCAAACTTTCAGTGAATTCATTGTTAAAGCACTAGAAAGGAGGAAGAAAGTCCTGAATTTGCCCTTCTGGAGTTTAGGGTGCTGTGGAAGATGGTCTAGTGAAACAATGATGAGTCTCGATCCAGCCTTCTCATCAAAACTCTTAAAACAAAACAGATGGCCTTGGCATAAAGGTCACTATTTAATGACTGGGAAGGGTGTGGGAAAGAAATACATGTTTGTAGGCTTGGGTTTTTTTAAAAGGAGATTTAGTACCTTGAATGTACTAAGATATTAGAAAAAATGTCATTTCTGCCCTGGGATAATTTCACTTTGGATGGAAGAATGGAGACGATGACCCAATAGGTTTTTTTTTAAAATCTTGAATTTCAGTGACTTGCCTTTAAATGAGAAAGCTGACATCTCTATGTCTAGAGTTAGACTTTCAAAGGGAAAATAGGAAGCAACCTAATAGCTATTTCAAGTAGAAAATTGTATCTATATGACTATAGTCATAGAACCACAGAACAGTTTGGGTTGGAAAGGACCTTAAAGATCCTCTAGCTCCAACCCTACTGTCATGGGCAGGCACACCTCCCACTAGACCACGTTGCTTCGAGCTCCATCCAGCCTGGCCTTGAGCACTTCTAGGGATGGGGCACCCACAACTTCTCTGGGCAACCTGCTCCAGTGCCTCACCACCTCACAGTAAAGAATTTCTTCCTAATATCTAATCTAAACCTATTCTCTTTCAGCTTAAAGCCATTCCCCCTTGTCCTGTCACTACATGTCCTTGGAAAAAGTTCCTCTCTATCTCTCTTGTAGTCCCCTTTATGGAAGGCTACAATTATGTCTCCACTTAGCCTTCTCTTCTCCAGGCTTAGCAGCCCCAAGTCTCTTAGTCTGTCTTCACAGGAGAGATGCTCCAGCTCTGTGATAATCTCGAATTAGTCACAGCACACTAAATGGCATTGTGACTCTATTACCTCAACATTATTTACATTATAAATAAATACATACATATTTACATCATAAATACTAAATTATATTATTCTGCCAGTGAAAAATGCCCATTTCAATATGTCCTGCCTCAGTAACACCTGATAACATCCTCTTTTGTCATGCTGTTTTGACAAAAGGAATACTTTAATTTTGCAGAAATGCTGGTGCTCACTAAATGATCAATAGTGAGAGTTACAGAGAATTCTATAATTTAATAGAGAATTACAGCATTTGACACTGGCTACCACTTCAAATAACTCTATGGATTTTTAATGTTGCTGACTAGAATTATAAAGGTATATAAACAAAATGTTTATCATTAATTAAAGCCATCTTAATTGTTCCAAAGGTGTGTATTTTATTTAACTTGTTTTCTGTACAAAATTTCTATGAGAAGTTTTAAAACATGCCTGTGATGTGAAAGCTCTCTTCAGACTGGCACTTGTATATGCATTTCTGTGCTGTGGCTCAGAGAAGCAATTTAAGGCCTTCGCTCAGACATAATTTAGCTGAATAATGGTGTGTGAATGTGGCTGAAGTTGTAAAAGTGGTACTGGAACAGGATCAGCAATATCTGATTTTCCACAAGGAAAGCGATATGATCATATCACTTCAGGGTAAAGACAACAAAAAAGATTAGCTTTGTCTGTCCTTCATTAGTCTACAGTGTAGCTTTGCTGTAGAATATCCAATTGCTAGACCAAAATATAGTAACTGATCCTTTATTTTATATCCATGAACATGTAATGTCTTTTGAGTCTTTCAGCTATAAGGAATAAAATTCATTTTTGCTCCAGATGAGGGAGTAGATTCTGATTCTCAACTTTCAGTTGCTGTTTGGTTGCTTCAAGATCTGCTTTTCTCTGGGGAAACTTCCTCAAATAGATTGAGGTTAGGACAATACCTTCTTTCTCTCAATTCCCACCCAGATGCTTCTGCTGATGCAGTGCCTTGTATCAGAGCACACCTAATAAAAAAGGGATTTCTATGCCTGCAGTAAAGTTCATTCATTTCTGCTTGCAAGCAAATTCTGAGATATAGCACAATGCTGCTGGCTGGTCCCTTTGCCAATCATTCTGACTCAGTCTTTGCACACTGACTTCTCCTTTTTTGGACTGACAGATCCCCGCATGGCACAGGGAGGTGTACTCAGACTGTTGTCTGACGTTTTTTCATGCCCTGTTGTTTCCAGTATGGGTGTATTCTAGGAAGCCCCTTGTATTTAACGCTTTGCTGCACAAGAATCAGGGGACTTGAAGCTGAGACCAGACTCATCCACAAACCTGCACCTACCTTTCAGTGTGTCGATGTCATAGAAAGCAGCAGCAAATCTGGTCGAGCGATGTGATGCAGAGCGTGAGTCTAAATTGGCCAGACTCTTGAGTTTTAGCCTGCATTTCCACAGCTTCCAGTCCTCAGAGTGAGTAATGTGAAGCAGCTCTTCCAGGCTGGATGCTCTCCTAATCTGCTGTTCTGATCGCTCCAATGCTGACAGAGATGTCCTCTGGAAGGAAAGGGCGAAGTCAGAAAGCTGGAACTTTACAGCCTGTCCCCAGTGCATGGAGCACTTGTACCAAACGACAGCACATTACTGAGGACATCTGAGAGTACCTGGGAAAACAGCAGCACATAGAGATGTCCAGGGCTTTGACAGTGTGCAGCACCAGACTGATCTGCAGGATTTGTGCCTGTATAAATTGGGAAGGGGAGATACCCACTTCATCACAGCCCTCAGAGCTATTTGACAAATGCAGACCTTACTGTGTCCCGGGTCCACAGGTAACCTGGCAGACAGTGATCACATCACTGCTGTGCCTGAGCTGGCCAGTCATGCCAGTGTGAATCACAGGTCACCCCTATAGGCAACTCGAATGAGTTCAGCTGGTGAGCCCAATCCATGTGCCCTTGCAAAAAGCCACCTCAAGGTGCCAGAAGTCTGGTTCCAGCCATGAGACACCACTGCAGGTCTGGTGATACATCTGGAAACTGCATTAAGTACAAGGGCCCATCCACGTGGCAGGCAAACATAGCATTCAACATGCTGCAAAGTGCAGGATGCATCTGCCTTCTCCCATTCTGACTACTGTTTGGGTCATGCCTAAGTCAGCCAACACGGCCTCATGTCCAGCCTCAAGGCTGTGGCTGTGCAGCAGCATTAGCACAGTCATTGCATTTTCCACCTGTATGATGTCCGTGACCACTATCTTCTCTTACTGGAGAAGACTTCTTACAAAGACCTACCTCATCAGTTTAAAGTTGATATTCACTTTAAAAATACCTGTTTAACACTTAATATAGCACAGCACCCCATAACGATACTGGTTTCTTTTGGCTGCTGCTTTCTGACATCTGTGTTTGTGCCTTTATCAAGGCATTGAGAATTTATTTCCACTGACTCACCAGATCTGCTGAAAACATTGCCTCCAACCCAAGTAAAAGGTTATCTTTGTAAATGTCTGTGTTGCACTGGACTGGTGCTCTCTCAGCTGTACTCCCTGGTCATACAGTGAGCTGTATTTTTTGACATGAAAATAAAGGGCTGCAGTGCCAGCTGTCATAATAAAATACCAGCTCTTAAAAGCAGAGCTGCAGTACAGGAGGCTGTCGATGAGATGTACAGCAGACAGAAGTCTGAACTGGTAGCAAGCGAGTGCTCTGTATAGGACTGGGGAAGGGGTGGGGAAAGCATGACCTATAAGAGGAAGATTTTTAGATGAGATTTGAAACCCAGGCACTGAGTGCATGTTACTTGTTATTAAAACATCTGTGGCATTTATTTTGCAATGATACAGATGTTAGCCTGTACATACGGGCCAAGTTCGTTTTTGGGTAATTACCTTCCACTGACCTAAAATTCCCTGTGTAGTTAACTCAGAATAAGTTATTTGCTCTCCTTTTATGCCCATACAGAACATTATACTGTGCTCTAGCAAGCTGCCATGTTTCATTATAGAGATGGCTGCTTCATAGGTGAATGATTTCTCATGCATTTCGTATGTGGTAAAAACTGGAAACCCCATCTCAGTACTTATGGACTAATAGCTCAGAAGGAATGTGAATACTTAGCAACAGTAACTGAATTTCAAGATAGTTTTACAAACAAGATGCCCAGAATTTTGCTGATCCAGGAAAGCTGAAATTCAGCTCGAGGTCAATGTGTCAAGACTTATTTTTTCTAAGAACCACAGCTTATATTCACTCCCATTCACAAACTGTTTCCTTGATCTTGCAAAACATGCAAGTGTAGGACCAGTGCTGGCATGGTAATGGGACCAAAGATTTCAAAACTGAACTCTATTACCCACTGACTTTTTTTTCTCTCTGTTTGTGGTAAAAAATATGTTCTACTAGACTGAATTTGCAGAGAACCTGTAAAATGAGATGAAAGTATTCTGTAACTTAGAAGACATATCCCTGCACTTCTTATAAGAGTCAGTAGTTTGGAACAACTAGCTTTTCCATTTCTTTTACTTACATATCAAGGGATTTTATTAATCATAGAATCATAGTATTGTTAAGGTTGGAAAAGACCTCTAAGATCATCAAGTCCAACTGTCAGGCCAGCACCACTACCATTTTCACCACTAAACCTGATTCTTATATCAACAAAAGAAGTTTTAAATCTAAGATGAAAGAGTACAGAAAAAATAGACATGCCTCCTCATGATAAGCAAAGAGATCTGGTTTTGTCTAAAGCAAGAATTTGTACTGTTTTAGGGGGTTTTATATTTTGAAAGCTCTACAAATTCCTTAGTATGGACAGAATGCACTGAAATTAACTAACTTTATGCCTTCACAAATATTATTGTATAAAAAGGTGATTAGTAGAGGTCATTATTATACCAAAAAAATGCATCTCCAATAGGATTTGAATTCTGACAATTAAAAAAACCCATCTCTGATATTGATGCATCATAGTGGTACTGACAAAGCTACTCAGGTTGTTCCTTCTCTTATTGGTTTTCATATGCTGGAAATTGGAGAGTATGGTCAAAGGAAATGAAAGGAGAAGTGCTCATTACAGAATTGCCTCTGCAGTCATCAGAAATGTATCCTAATAAACTAAATCATGATTTTCCAAAACTCACGCAGAGCCCTCAGAACTGGAAGTTATCATTTCTCTGTCAGATCCAGCTCTCCTCAACATTGCCTGGGCTATTCAACCCTGAGGTAAATCTGCTGCCCCTACTCTCTTCATGTTTCCTAATACCTATTCAAGCTCTGCAGTTTGATGGGATAGCCTGTTTCCTACCATGACACCACTAGAATAATTGTATTCCTTCTTCTTATATTTGACTTCTTCCTCAGGGGAACAGATTTTACAGATGACTTTATAACTTCTTCACAGGATTCCCTATCCAGTATAGAATTTCCTGATGCCCTTTCCCACAACAACAACAGCGCTAAGATAAAGTATGGTCTGTGCCTCTGAGCATTGCTGACACTGGACAAGAGGGCGAGCTGAAGGCACTGCTGAAGGCTTTTAAGGGAGGTCTGAATCTCAAGTAGTTGTAGGTTTTTACAGTGGGGACATCTATTTTGCTGTGAGCTAGTTGCTCTCAGCTCCCTCTGTAGCAAAGACAGAGAAATATAGACACTTTTAGAGCATGATTCATTTAAAATCACATTGAAAGTCTTTTAGTGGCTGTCCAGCAAGGCCAGACTCGCCAGATCACAAGATGGATCAGCATGGTAGATCTTTGGTCAAACATATCTCAACATAACTATCTCGGGTATGAAACATCTGAAGAGAAGAACCTCATTTTGTTTCAATCTTGCTAAGTGCCAAAACAGGAACAGTGGAAAGCACCTTTTGATTCATTTGAGACTACTACAATGCTCTTATCCTAAATGTTCTTCTAAACTCTTCTAAACCCAGCAGACTGTTCAGCAGTCAGGAGGGTATCCCTCATCCTGATACACTTTGACCATAGAGGTGGTTGTCCACAACTTAAAAGCATTCAAAACTAATAGCTTAAAAAATGAAAAGTGTGGAAGGTGTGTCCTGCTCCACCAGCAGGACACAGCCCTACAGACTGAACTGCTTTGGCTGGGCACTCTCTTGCTGCAGCACAGCAGCATCGAATAGCATGTTGTCATCAAATCTTTCCAGAGTGTCCATTTCTGGTCATGCTGTTCTGAAAAGCACAGCACCAAAGGAAAGCACAGAACCTCTTACAGTTTCAGATAATACCATGGGTGAAGTGTCTTAGGGCTGCTGGCACCATGCAGAGGTGGATGCTTCTTTTATATAGTGCAGTTTAAACTCAAGCCCTGTTTAGATACAGACATACTCTGGCTGACTGAAAAGACCCACTTAGAAGAGTGCAGCTTTGGACAGAAATGTAAATAAATGTTTCAAAATGTGAAATTGGAGGAAGGTGTTAGATTCAACAGAGTCCTAGACTTACCTGTCATGTGATGATCTAGGACTTTATCCCTTCTCACAGTGATATCAAGTGGACAGCAGTTAAAATTAGCATTTGAACAGCAGGGGAGCTCCCCACTCAGCTACAGAGCAGGGAAAAAGACAGATGTCAAACTGACATTTCACTGACATTTCTGAAAGATCCAGCTCCTCACAAAAAGCAAGAGGAACAGTGCCAACTGTCTGCTTCTCCTGACTGTAGCCATCTGCACATGCCATTTCCCACTTTTCAGATACCCCCTACCTCCCTTTTTTAGTCTTTCTCTGCTAACTACAGTCCTTCCTTACAGGTTCCCCTCCCATTCTCCACTCTGCTCTCATTATCTTGTACTTCTTTGCTCCCACTGTGCTTTCATGTTGTTTATTTTTACTTCTTTCCCCATATTCTGCTAGGTGAGAGTCTAATGAAAACTACCTCAGGCTGTGCTACTCAGCCTCCTGGTGCAGAGGAACATTCATTTTTTTTCCCTTCCATGTCCTCATTCAACTTTCTTTTACATTGACACAGATTTAACAGTCAGCTGGGGTGAGCTGTCACCATTGTGGGAGTTGTTGGTTGTAATGGTTGCAACCTAGATGTGGAGCAGAACTTCACTGCATTTGGTGTGGTACACATAAGTAGCAAAATTATGATCTCTGGTCAATTTAAAATATACATTAAGTCTTGAGAGAAAAAGAAACTAAAGAAGGAGTCATTGGGAAAGGGCCAAGACAATGTCATTTTCATGCTCCCAAAATGAACAAATTACCTGTGCAGCCATATCACTGGAAAACTCCAAATTTCCTAAACTTCTGGTACTGTAGATGTGCACCTTGTAGTCCACCAAAGTCATAAGGCTATGGTCTGTGAGAAATGTTTGAGTAGAACTCTTTCATAACAAATATCAAAGTAGTAGATTTAAGTACTTCATTCTTATCTCCTCAATGTGCTGGTACTCTTAATGTAATTTTTGTAAGTACCTTACCTAAAAATGGATCCCATACCCAGAGATAAATCATATTCATAATTAAATGAAGTTGTATGTTTTTCAAAACACTGACCTCTCATATGTTCTAAAATTATTTTTCAACTCAAAGAGGAATATCTGTTTTCCTTTATTTGTGCTATGAGCAACATCATCAGGAAATGATAACGTGGGTTAGCATTGTGATTTTTGGAAAATTACAACTTTTGTCCTTCCAAAAGAAACCATAAGGGGCTATCTCTCTTCTTCCTAGCAATCCTGGATGCCAGAAAAATGCTAGAAGTAGTTAGCACTGGAGAGGAACAAGAGAAAAAGTGGTGATACATTCAGTGGCCTTTCCCACCTTGGACACTGACTCAAATCAGGCACTGAGTTCATTACCCCGTTGATTTATGCTATTCAAATATTTGGCTCATGCATCACGTCATACAGTTGCACAATCCCACACATAGGCTGTATTGTTCAAACTGGGCTCCTTCTTGAGTATTAGTGTTGACCATCTCCTATCAGGGCCTGCAGCTCAGCAGTTGGCACCTTTTCTCCATCCTTGACAACCTCCTAGGTTTCTTGCTTAGGAAAAAAATACGCTTCTCAAACTGATGTCCAAGACAGCCAGCAGAACCCACCTTTTCAGAACCCTTTTTTTTTTTGCATGTGCTGTTCTTTTCAGCCTGACACAAATGATCTTTGCATTAACGATATGTTTCAGGATCTCCTGGAGGTATTTTGAGAAACAGCGAAAAATACAGAATATAATAGTAAAAAAAATGGCCTGCTAAGGTCCTAAATTTATTTCAGGACCTATAGCACAAATACATGTGAGGCTGTAGCAAGGTGAGGGTTGGTCTCTTCTCCCAAGTAACAAGCAACAGGACAAGAGGAAGTGGCCTCAAGTTGTGCCAGAGAGGTTTAGACTGGATATTAGGACACATTTTTTCACTGAAAGGTTCATAAGGCATTGGAAGAGGCTGCCCAAGTAAGTGGTGGAATGAGCATCCCTGGAAGTGTTCAAGAGGCATGTGGATATGGCACCTGGATATATGGTTTAGTGGTGAACATGGTGGTGGCTGGGTTGATGGTTGGACTTGATGATCCTAGAGGTCTTTTCCAACTTTAACCATTCTATGATTCTATGATTCTGTTTTCAAGGCCATCAGAAGCTATCAGTATTTTTATTTAAGAAAACAGATGCATGGTGAATAATATTTTGTATGCCTGAGAAGGCAAAAATAAAGCTTGATTGAACTCTGTATTTTGCTCAATCTGAGGAAAGTCCTGCTTGCATTTCACTCTGTACTCAAGCACACTCACAGACCCAGCATACATCCTGAAAGCTTTACACAGACGACTACCTTCCTGAAGCCCCAGCCTCACAGTGTTTCTCCACAGTAGGACATAAACCTCTGCTTAAAGCTGAACATGTGTAAGAGCTCTTCTGATAAGGAATGTTTTTCTGAGTTAGGGTCACAGATACTATCGTGGCAAGTGCTGCATAAATACTGGTGGAAATTTTCAACATTTTCACTGTGTCCAGGGCCAGGACAAATGACTAAGGAACCTCTCAATGACCTTGCACTGTTTTATGATCCATCCTCTCAGCGGTTAGAAATAAAAAGAAGGTAACAGTTTTATCTTGCCAGTAAAAGCAGATTGTAGCTGCATAACACAGAGTGATGATTTTATTAGTGCCATTGTATCACAAACTTGGCCAAAGACTTAAACTAAGGTCAGACTAAATCTTTCAAAATTAACTAATCTGGAGGGGTGGAAGTTTCACCTCAAAGTGAGGACACTTGAACACAGAGTACTGGCAGCATGCGAGGACATTTTGAACCTTCATGCCAGTGTTGTGTGCTTTTTGAAGCAGTAGCAACTGCATTCAGTTCAAGAGAAATCGTGTGGAAGACAGACTTGATGCAACCCAAAGCTGAATTCCCCTTGTGCCAGAACTGCCTGAAGGCTAATCTCAGAACTAGACTCAAACCAGTTTAAATACTAGGTAGATGATTCATTGCCACATGAAAATACCAAGGAACTTTGCTTCTGTGTATGCTGCACCTGAGAATAACCTTCTTTTCTTCCATGATGCATTCCCCAAGGTGTTTTTACAACAGTGTATGAGCTGATTATAATTGCAGGTTCATCTTCCAGAGATAGAGTGCCTATAGCTCCCTAACATCCCACAATTATCAAAAATAAAAAATAATCTGATTCTATGATTCTATTCACCTGACTGAATATGAACTAGTTATCTAAAACTCCTCTTGCAGTTAATGGAGAAAAATAGATCCACTGAGGGAACATTCATCTCCCTCTAAAGCCTGTTGAATAAACTGTGCCTCCAAACTGCCTCTTCCTCTCCATTGATGCTGAAAGATGAACCACCAGATCGCCAGCTTAGCTGTAGCCAGGGGACCTGAATCCCACTCAACTGAGAGCAGTCAAATGAGATGAAATCCCCTCTCCTTATCCAAAGCACAAGCAATTTATGAGGTACACAAATATAACCATCCAGGAAGTGCAACTGCACCAGGGTCTGAAGGAGCTGGGACTGGCTGAAGGCCAGCGCTGGCAGCTGCTGGGCAGGGGAATGCACTCCATTCCCTGTCACAAAGCTACGGGGTGGTTGCCCAGCCATGCTGTGGATCACAGCACACAGACTGTGAGCTGATGTGGCCAGGAAACTGAAAGGGAGTTCCCATGGAAAAGTTTTGTTCTCTCTTGGCAGGAAAATAAAGCAGCTCCTGCCATTGTGAGGCCAACACAAAGATTCTACATTTTCCTGGTGAGAATGGCAAGCTTACGTGGAGTCTCCAGTAAGAGGAACTCCTTTGAGGTATTTTATCATTATTAGTAGTATTTTAGCATTATTGTGTCTTCTATGAGTATGGAGTCAGGTACAAACACAAAATGAAGAGATAATACCTAAACTGGTGCCTACAACCAAACCAAAAGACAAGAGAAAACAGAGGAAGGTATTCACCCAAAAGGGAGTCCCAAGAAAACACAGAGAATATTGCTCAGAGTGATGGACCACAATTTGGAGATAGCAGGGGCTCAACCATTGCCAAATTTTATCATAACAAATTTTGTCTCTAATACAGCATCTTATATCCTTGGGGTGTTGCATAATGGATAATAAAATAGTGAGAAAATCTTCTGCAGCTTGAAAACATGAGGCTTGGAGGAGTCACTTACTGCCTTATCAACAAGCAACTGCATCACCCCATAAACATCTAGCATGAGGCATCTAACTCTGCCACATGTCTGACACATATTAGCTTCCAGTAACTTTATCATCACCATTGTATTTCACTTCTGAGGAGAGAAAGAGCATTTACTTTTCAACAGCTACAGTAAAATCATAATTTTGATTCTCTGTCAGCTATGAATTTCTGATATATGAAGTCTCATCCCTGGCTGCATCCCCTCTGGAAGCATCATTGTGTAATATTAGTGCACAAATAAGCTATTTTTAATTATAGTGAACATGACCACAGAGAGAAAAAACAATTAGATATTTTGACTTCCTACTAATATTGTTCTCTGAAACAGATGGGCTTGTCATGAGATTTTTAAGTGGCTATTACAGTCTTTGTCATCATTATCAGAAGCATGGATGAAATTTCAGGAGCATGAAACACTTCATTCCACCTTCAAATGCTGACTGTTGTAAACGAATACTCAAATCTCTTCTAAAAAAGTTTCAGTTCTCTCAGTGCACTGCCTTGTCCAGTCTAAATATTCATTTGATCACTACAGTTTACAGCGAGACTGACAGATATGTTACTTGTGGGTTTGGGAAGGACATAAAATGATAAAACTAATAGTTTGATCAGGTGTTGTATGAGGTGACAGGCGGCTGACAGGGAGACATTGACCTGGGGCTGTCACATTTCTCACTGATACAGATGTGATGGTTGAGAGCCGCTTTTGCTAAAACCTTGTCAGTACACCATCTGACTGAGACCCAAAACTAGAGAAGCAAGCTCTGCACTGCTCCACCTCTAATGTTCAATGTAGTAAAAAGTTTCCTCCAGACTCCCCTTCTTGAGAGTCTGTCTTGCTGGGCTCCAGTTCTACTTCCACTGAAGGCTGGAGACTTAATTACTCATTTCCTAAAGTTCGTGGTCGAGGTGTGATAAAACAGCTTCTACTTTAGCTGAAGATGATATGTGTTCATAAATAAATCACATTAACTACTCTATGGCTTCAAGAGAACAGCTGTTTTATATTTTGAATGGCCTTTTGAACTAGAATAGATCTTTTGTGGTGCTACAGCAAACAAATCAGAGTTCTTGTACTTTAGTAGCATGCTTACATTATCAAAATCCTCAGAGATGAGACATTTTGGTTGCTGTATTCTGTCTTGAATAAATCAAAATATTTAATACAAGTAACTGAAAAATTGTACATGATTTTGTGAAAGCATAAATCTCAAAGGAATTCAGATAAATTTTCATGTCCAAAGTAATCAGAAACTGATAATATTTTATCAAAATACTTCTTACAACTATATACTTTTAGCCAGCTGTATCTTTACACCAAAATGAGGAGGTTTTTTCCCAGCCAGAAAACATTCCGAGTATCAATTACAAATCTCATTAAACAAATCCTTCTTCCCACAGTCAGGTCTTTTGGCTCTCATGGGAAACATCCTCACAGCAGCTGAATGTGACTTTGAAGGTAACAACATTCAGTGTGCATGATTTTGTTGGCATTAATGGAAAAGCTGGACTGGTAGATGGAAGAAAAGAGTAGGCGTGCTAAGGTATGGAGTTTCTTCCTCTTCAAGCCTAATCATCTGCATTGAGAGTTTACCTTTAGGTCCCTCCTAAAGTGATCACGCCAATCAGATTCGCTTGATAAGTGAAAAAACACAGGTGATTTGTCATAAATATCCAGTGTGGCAACTTGCTGATACATCCTAAATGCTACCGACAGCCTTGGGAGTCTTACAGTACATTTTCTGAGCCTCTACTTGTTTCCTGGTTTGTATGGTCTTGCATTGCAGCAATGTGTTGAGGCAGCTGTGATGCTGAATACAGAGTACAGCTAGAAACATTATGTAGCACTCACCTCACTATACACGAGGTTAAGTGCTGGTCTAACACTGTGACAGGGCACACATGTCAAAAATAGCATATTATATGTGTTTACAAAAAGCACGTCCAGGCTGTAGTCACTTTCTTTTGATATTTGTCCATTCTTTGGAAGTCACTGTGGTTTGGACAGTGAGTTTGGAATGGCTCAGTAACAGAGACCTGGATGAAATCAGATGACTATGTATTCTTTTAATACTTGAAAATATTTTTTAATGTGGTGAAGGGTCCTTCAGTTAGTTCTTTCACTGGTTTCTGGATTTGCCCCAAGACACTTCAGTAAAAGTTTTGGAAGTGTAACTAGCCAATTGGACAGCTGGGTTTCAAAATGTCACTTCACAAAGCAAAACCATTGCCAATACTGAATGAACTTATGTTACCCCAATCACATGCACACATTTTCCTGGAATTGTAATTTTTCTTAAGTAATATTTCCCTAGCAATTGAGGAAAGTATCCTAACATGGTTTCTTAGTCACACTGCTAATTAAAGTGAAAAGTTTTGCCTGTTAGTATGGCACATTCTCTACGTGCAAAGTGACATGTGATATAGTAACATGATGCAACTTTCTCACAATTCAACATGACTCAAATAGAATTCCCTCCCCAACTGCACTCAAATAGTGATCACGCTGCAACCAAAACTAACACAGCGTGCCTCCCATCTGAAAGCATGGCTCAGACCAACCCATCCTGACATCCTGATAATAAGGAAGGCAGTCACACCTTTCCAAACCCATCCATATGGTGCCCACATTGGATTGCCAAATCCCACGTGTCCAAGTGCATGTCAGTTGTACTCAGTAGGACTCTGCAGAAGCAGCAAGGACCCTAGATGGCGTCCTACCACCAGCTGAGTGGTTGCACATGTTAACTCACATTAGGAGGAAAATATAAAAAATACGCAGCTGTCCTTCAGGAAGCTGAATTTTTCCTAATGTAAGCAAACTAAAATAGCCTACGCAATTGGTCTGCTATTCATTGATATGGAAGCCCATATATTGCTTTTTCACAGGGACATTAAAAAAAAAAGTAATTCTGCTTGTTCTTCCCATGGGCAAATGAGACCTCAGCAGCCGTAGTAGGGGCACTCAGCATTTTGTTTCCATTCCTCAAATCCCAACAAGGTGAATGAAGATCTGCAAAACATGCTGGGAGGTAAGAAGCAGACAGAGAAGTAGATAAGGGAATGGCACGTAGTGAGAGGAATAAGAAATCTCTAAGGAATAAGGGTTTCTGTAGGAAAGTTATTGTATCAGATTTACTTCCCTGCAGCAGAGTATCTTGGGCTGTTTTTTCCCCCCAGCAAAGCTGATCAATACAGTCTTTTTGGAACTACATCTCAAAGCCAAGCCCAAGAAACAGCAAAGGCCAGTTTTATACCTGGACTTACCTGCCCTGAGAGAAAGAAACACAGATCCCACTGTAGCAATAACTGTAAAAAGTACTATACAAGGTTTTCAGATGAGAGCCACAACTGATGGCTAATTTTAATTACTGCTGTATTAATTTCAAACATCTGACTATTATAATTCATATCTCAAATGCTGCATCTGATTAATCTACACAGCCTGATGTACTTTTCCAAGCTCTGCTCAATTCTCAGACATTACAGTCCTAGCTGAGATCGACTGGACTGGATCAGCAGCTGGAAGGGATTTTTTTTCTATTTCTCATGAACAAGAACTACTCTTGATAAAGTAGCAATGTGTTAGTAGTTCCCTTTCCAAACTGATAAGAGCAAGGAGGGATGTTGTGTGGCATGGTAACAATACAGGATTGTTCTCTTATCCTTCAGTGTACCTTGTCAAGGCAGTAGCAGATAAGTCAGAACAGAGTGACTTCCCTCACAACCTCCCTGGTAGCTTCCCATTTCTGAAGGAAAAGCACAAACAATCATTTCTGCAGGAATGCAGCAAGTACATTTTCACACATTTTTGGCTCATCATGCCTATCAGAGATGGTAATCACAGAGAATCAAAAGCAGCAGTGACAAAACTGGGATAATAAAACACTTCTGAAAACCACAATTTCATAATATTTGTTTAAAAGAGTTTCCTAACTTTGAAAGGAAGCTGGATTTGAGGATGAAAAGCCTAGTTTAAACAGAGAAATTGTTTCCAATGGCATTTCCAGTTGCTTTTTCTAGCAGTTGAACAGTTTGCTGTACTTTCAGGAGCTGCCTTGATGGAAGACATCCCATGAGATGGAAGATGTGTTAGAATCTAACTTTTCTAGAAACTGAGCAGCATTTGCAAGCAGTTATTAGAGAGGTGTGTCGATCTGTCTGAGAAACATTGTCAGTGGTAATTACAGAGACAAAAGCTTACAGCGAGCTCTACTGCTCAGGTTTCTTCACAGAGCTGTTTTGATTGTACAGACAGACAGACTGCAGCTGGCTCTAGGAAGGGAGATGTAAAGAGCTTCCTGATTCCTTCCGCTCATGGTGTGATGGCTCTCCAGTATTTCCATGCCTTCCCAAGGGCAAAGCATCCTCCACTTAGGTGGTCCAGGGCCTCAGGATGATGGGGAAGTGCTGCTTCACTCTCACCAGTGGACAAGGACTGTGTACCAGCTGTGTTTGGAAAGTGGCTTCCCCCTCTGTCCAGCTTACAGTGACAATATGAGACTGTTGAATCTAAGAAGATGTGTTTGAGCAAAAACGACCACTCAAGGCTCTATCAATGTTTAGTGAAGAAGTAAAAAAGACTTAGCTGTGAAAAAGCAGTGCACGTAACAGAGAGCAGCCATGTTTACCTCCCAGCTAAGCCTGTCTAACCCTCGGTCTTTTGATCAGAAAGCAGATTTATAGTTCAGTGACACTCCTCAGGCCTATCCACCGTAGGTTTCTCTCTAACAAACCAAAGGAGGATTCACCATGGGGAGAAGACCTCTAAAGAGGAAAAGACTGTGAGACTGTTTAACTTGGGCATGACCAGTTGTCCCTTGCTCTTGCCTGCCTCACAACACTTCATTAATAATGTAAAGGGGCAGAATAGGGCAAGGAGCAACGAGACTCAAATTCTCAGAGATCAAGACCTTGAAGCCTCATTAGAGAGGTGGTTTTAGTGTTGGAAGGCAGAAGCAGCTCTGAGGGATCGTTGGCTTTTCTTGGCAAAAAATTTGCCTCAGCTCTGATGAATATAGGACATAGCTCTTTGCATCTAATTTTAAAATTCTGGAAAAAGTCACCTATGTCTGTCGTTGCTCTAGGAGAAGAAAAATGTGTGGTGGAGAAGCAGGAATAGAGACAGTGAAGTTTGCGGTTCTCTAGCCTAGGGATTCCAAAATGTAAGAGACTTTCGGGAAAAAACTTCAACAAAGAATTTTTAAAGCATTTCCCGATGGAAAAAAAAATAGATTAAAAAGTAATGCTCAGTCTTCAGAAAACCCATGTGGAAATCTAACTGTTCCATGAAGACTTTTTATGTCAGGTTGGCACACTGAACCAAGCCACTTGCGTGCAAGGGAGGGTGATGACTGCCAGCCTTTACCTTAGCCCAGTTCCAGAGCTGAGCCCTGCTGGACACCTGCATGGATGTGCTGCCCCTGCTTGAGGCTGCCCACTATTCCCCATCATGAGCCTGTTCTCCAGTTGTGCCTCACATCATTCAATGTTCAGGCTGAAACTTTCCATGCCAGATGCCTGCCTCAAAATGACTTTAATAAATTTTTTTGCTTTCTCTGTCAAAATAGTTTGCCCACAGTTGAGGATGAAGCTCCTCTTTTATATACTCAAAAACATTTTCTGTCAGTCTCCTCTTTGCAAACATCTGGTGTTTCCCTGCTGTGGGTCACAGGTGTGAAGTTTTGACACTTGAGGTATCATTCTTGGCCCAGAAGTGTCTCCTGCTATCTCCGAAAAAAATTCACCCAAATGTAAAAGCCTCCAAGAGCAGCAGCAGAGGCCTGCCAGGGCTTTTCTGCATATGGGTCCTGTGCTGACGCCAGTCCATTCATCAGCAGAGCAGGACATTGCTGCAGGCTGCTGGAGGTCCAGCCCATGGGGCTGAGAGCACAGAACTGCCCTTCCTCTCCCTCAGGCCACAGGCATCCAGCAACTAGGGAAAGGAAGCTGCTGGATTTGCCTATGGAAGGGAAAGGAGATGAACACTAATGTAAGAGGGCAAGACCTGGCCAAGGAGGCTGAGAGTATCCTTGGAGACCAGAGCTAGAAATGGGTCAGGAAAAGGAAACACAGGAAGTTACAACCACAGAGACAAAGTGAGAAGCTAGGGATGGAGGAGGGATGCAGGGACCATGGTCAAACGTGACTGGAAAGCAAAAGAGTCCATTAGGCCTGTCTATGAGGAGCTTGGACAGGACTCCTGATGCTCTCCGAGAAGCAGGACATCCTCACCCATGAGGCTGCAAATGGGAAGGGGGGCGGCACTTGGAGAGCACAAACGAAAGACCAGTGAGGAAACTGAGACCCTAAGTCCTGGAGGTGAGGGAACACAAGTCAAAAGCTGGAGTAGAACAGGCCAGGAATGGAGAGAGGAAGGAGGAGCTGGGCCTAACAGGCAAGACACTCATGCACATGGTGGGGAAAAGGAATTCCTGTGCCCAGAAGAGGATGGCATTTCTGAAGGGTTGGGAAAAGCCAAGCACCATGGAGATACTTGCTGAATCATGGCAGCTTGTACATAAGTTTTTTAACGTTCACATCTTTAATCAGGATATTTGAGGAAGGGGGATAAGAGAGTATTTAAATCCTTAGCCCCCCAAAACTCTATTGCATGATACCACACTGACACCACCTGATATGGTTTAAAGCATCAACAAGTTTAAAACTTCAGGTATCCTGGGCTGAGCTCAGCTATTTGGACTCCTATAACAAGGGAGAGCAGGTTGCTAGTGCTTAACCCTTCCTAGGTCTCATTAGTTGTGTATTACCTGTACTCTGACTTTGGGGTTTTTATCCAGGCAATACTGCTCTTGAAGTTAAAGAACTTTGCAAAAATAAGGTAAGGCAGGTGAATGCAATATGTAATTTCTGTGTTCTGCAAATTCAATTTGAGGTGCAAATGGTAAGAATAGGCATAACCTTGTGTACCATCCAACACTGTAACATCAAGGACTTTTTGTGGTGTATATAAACATATGTACGCACACAGAAGCCCATAGTTCATACATGAGAAAACAACCTAGAAATCAAACATCCTTCTTAAAACATTAAAACAAATATAATCAACAGTTTAGCCAAATATCTCTATCTACACTCAAAAAGACAGAACAAACAGAAAGCCAGTCTTTTCCTTGTGGCAATCAGCAGCCAATGCATGTGAAACACAGCCCTCTTTATTGTGATCTACAAGATTCCTTTAGGATAGTCTTGGAAACTATCAGTGAATTGTTATTAAGTACAGTGCCCTGTGGCTAAGCTGGCTGCTTGAGAGCAGTACCCGAATTTCAGTGAAAATCATCACATATGTACATATGTTGGTTGGACAGTCCTATCACAGTGAATAATCTATAAAACAGTTTAAACAAGCAAGAAAAGCTCCTGAATTTACTCTAGGCAAAGTGGATATGGTTTCAAAATTTAATTAAAGGACTTTCTAGTGGGTTTACTATTATGTTGAATAAACCTGTGTCCCACATGAGGACAGAATTATCACCTCTGCCAATTATACAATGGTTAGTATTCTGTATTAGAAAGCAGTTTCTGGTTTAAATGAAGTGATTCCTACATATACAAACCAGTGATTTGTCATGCAGTTCTCAAAGGTAATGTGTACGAGACTGATTACTCTGCTCCTAATGTCTTCACAGAACTCATTGCTGAGGTTGTAAATTAAAAGCTTGTGAACAGTGAGCAGGCAAAGGGGTTAGTCACCAGTCATCCTGAGGCACACATAGCTCACCACTGCTGACTTACTGGGCTGGCAACAGCAGTCTGCAATTAGGCACATAACTTAGCATTTCTTTTCTAAAGCACAGGTCAGAATGCAGCGCACTTCACAGACTAGTGTGTGGTCATCTCTTGCAAGCAGGAGGTTTTCTGAAGTGAAAACAAAAATATTATCTTGTTTTGCTCTGCTAGTGAAAAACAAATAATTTGTTCTGGACCACACACTGAATTAATCATTTTTGGACAGACTGAACATGTAGGAACTTGTTCCAGTTTTTGTTCTGATTTTTCGAAATTATTGCCCTGGATATTCTCACATTGTCTCAGAAAGTCAGATCTGAATAATCCTACTCTCAAGGTGAGGCTTCAGCTGAAATTTTGTTGCATGTATTATATTCAGAAGAAAGGTTAATTTCCAGGCAACGTGCTCTATTATTTCTAGTTGCTGTTGATTTTAAAATCCTGTATAACATCTCCTAATTAAGCAAAAGAAAAATGTTTCTCTGATTTCTGGGAAACAAGTGAACAACAGATGAACACGTGTCTTTAGAGGAAAAATTTCAATGCAAAAAAAATTCAATTCCTGCAATTATAAATACCCAAAATAAAAAAGTGTATTTAACAAGTATTCTAAATGCTCTGACTCACTATTTTTTTTTCAGATTTTGCTTTTATTTTGCATAACTGACTGATATCAAAATTTTAACTTAAGAATGAAGTTTACAACAGGTATTTAATAGCTACTAAAAAAATAACAAAATATTAAACAGAGAATATGGATTTAACTTCTTTATAGATTAATTTTCCTCTATGGCTGGTAAACATTTCTGCAACTAAACCATCACCAAAAAAACCTCAACAACCAGGTATTAAAAGAGCAAAAATCTATCACTTGCACATTAAATGTAGGTAATTCTGACAACTGGATTACTAAGAAGCACAGTAAATAAAGATCACCTACCTTCACAGATCCGTTCTCGTAGTCAGATCCTTGCAGCAGATGTAGAAAAGAAACTATGAAAATATTCACAATTGCCCACGGTTTGTACATTCTGATGTTTCAAATCCACAGGTTACTACGCAGTCGTTGTCATACAGCTAGAGGCGTCTGTTTCGAAATGCATTTCTCTACCACCAGTACAGAAAAGGTTCCAGAATTTCTCTTATAAACTCACAAAGGATTTCAACATCCAAGAGTAAATATCTGTCTCTTTATTGCTCAAAACAATTGTAAGTCCATCTAGAAAATGTCATTTCTTAGAGCAGATTTTAGATACACTTGAAATAAAATCATGATGAAGTTTTAAAGAGATATATATCTGTATGTATACACATACACACTCACAAGGGATCAGGTATGGATTCTAGTTAATGAAGTTAATATATCTTCCATTAAGACACAAAGAGGCATTCGAAATCCATCTGTGGTCCAGAAAATGTAAGAAATCTGCTCGATCCTGTGCTCCGTGTTACGGCAGGCTTTTAAGATGGTGTGTAATGGCCAGTGTTTTGAGCCGAGAGCTGTAATCCAACTCTGTATTAAAACTTTTTTCACAACCTTCAGGGAAGCTTGCAGAAGCATGTGTCTTAAATCTGATACAGACTTTGGCAGTAACACAGGCAAATTTTGGCTCTAATCCCATTTTGTTCCTACCAATAGCATAGCAGCTTTTAAACTAACTGATGCAATCTAGACTCCCATTATTTTAAAGAAGATTACCTGAAACATGAAACTTCAGCACACGTTCTTACACCACACACATATTTTAAGTTACTTCTTAAAAAAAAAAAAAAAACAACAGAGGGAGGTAAGGAAAAGAGAAAGACTTTTTTTTAACGTGTTTTATGTGTCAGAGAGTTTTCTGAATAGATTTTTTAAAAGGAAATTTAAGAACTACCTTTGACAACAAACAAGATTTTGCGTTTTTTAAAAGAAAGCTCATGATGCTACAGGTATAAAGGGACAAAATTTATTCTTATTGCAGTAAAACAAAATCATAATTTCTGCCTGAAGATGAGCATGCATTTTCTCTGTGTATTTCCACAGTCAAAAAGGGAGATTTAAAAACTGAGATCTAATATTTAAAATTATAACATAGACAAAGGCTCTGATAATTATGCATGTTAAATCTATATTTTTGTATTCGTATAATATATTGTGTTCAGTAGAATAGTTCCAGTCTCACATATCTTAGTGTTTGCAGAATCAGACTCTACAGCTGTTAACATAAAACAGGCATGTACATAATACTTCAGAGCCCTAGTTTCCTCCTTCTGATGTCCAAGAAGTCTTCTCTTAAATACAAGTCACGCTTCTGTACCTATCATTAGTTTAATGATAGGTTAAATATTCATTACAAATTGACATTAGAGAAAAAATTGTTTTAATCCAGTCTTTCCAGCTGTTATCATTTAACTGTCATTATGTTTTAGAAACACGTGTAACTGTATTACTTTTTAGCTTTGTCTTTTGCCACTTGTTTTGTGAAAGCAGTCCATTTCTCATTTTTTTTTGCTTTCTCCTCCACTCATCCCACAGTGGTTTGTACAAAGACAGCAGGAATTTCACCTCTTTGAAATGGATGTGGAAAAGCTGCTCTGCCTGTGTACCTGCTGCTCCCCCTCAGACCTTTCCTGCACCCAGGCTGCCAGCAATATTCACACAGTTTTGCAGGCCCCACGCTACAGGAGTCATCCTGTGTCTGTACGGTAGTTTACCATTAAAATACTTTAACTATTTAATTCATAATTTTAAATTAATGTGTTATCTAATACTTATGCACAGTCACCTTGACCTCATTTAATGTCTCTGTTTCCCTTGCAATACTAATATCCATCTCCTTGCAGGAGCTGAAAGCCTGATAAAAGAAATTAATGTGCCGTAGCCTTGGATGCACAGATTTAGGATAAGGGACCAAACGGAAAATAACCACTATGGTCTTAGGATTGCATGGAAATAACTTTCTATCGATCTGCAGTTAACTAGAGGAAGTGTCTGGCCATACTTACCTCTCATTTATGGGATCATTTGAAACACAGAAATCGACTCACAAAAAAGTCAATAAGCAGTACGTGTCCTCATGCCTTAAAAGCCTGTGAGTGGGACACTTACACAGCCAGTCTCCAGCACAGTTCAAGGATGAGCTGCTCTGTTGCCCTGGCAGGGCTGGTGCCAAATGCCAAGGAACCACAACTACAGGACTCTGAGAAACCTAGCACTAGAAAATCAAGCCTGTTTGTTTTGGAAATGTTGGAGGGAAATATCTCAGTAATATTTTGTATGTGTTTTAGTTCATCACTGTCACTTACCAAATTCAGCTCTGAATTACAAATACATTTGGAAAGACCAAACCTGCATCTTTCTTAAAGCTAACCATTCATCAGAAAAGGTCACTCCACCTCTTGCTTCAGTGGGCTTTTGGGCAGGAAGACTGAACTGACCCTCAGGCATTGAATCAAACTCATTTATACGAGAGCAAGTTAGATGCTGCAGGCAGAAAACAAAAAATAGCTAGTCTTTCCCTTAGGACTCAGACATAAAGACTAGCAGAGAAGGAAAAAAACCTTTTGTTAACTGCAGAGGACTCTAAATCTGCCTCAAAGTTGTTAGTGAAAGCAAAGGCAAAGTTTTAGGACAGCAGAGCAACTCTGATAATGAAACAGCATTTTCACCATCCGTACCACCGTGCCCATCCCATCCCCTATAGCTCTTCTCTCTCCTCCACCTCACAATATGAATCAGTGCTCCCTTCAACATCACCTCAGCCCTGCCTTTCACACAGCTTTCTTATGATTTTTCCTGCCTACTGCTTAAGAAGAATTTAAATGCTTTTGCACTGGAGCTTGAAACTCAGAAGTATGTTGAGATTATATTGCAGACTGCCTGCAACAGCAGTGAACAGACTCGCTGTCTGGCCAGACATCTCTGTTTTCATTTAACATATGAACACAAGTTAACAATACACACATTCTAGTTTCTTCTTTTATCTCAGTTAGCTGTTGTAGAACCACCTGCTCAGTTCTGTGCAGGGCTTGGGTTTGTATTTCTTTTAAAATCTAGCACTGTATAAAAGAGTACTTAAATAAAATTTGGAGGACTATTTACATTACTTTTGTAGTGGAATAATAATTTCCATTGATGTCAACAAGGCTAAATACTGCGTAATGAACTGAGATTTCAAACGTTTATGTTACCTTCAGGTGAGCAGGTAATAGATTAACACTGTGGCAATGACTCAGTTCTTTGCAAAAAGAGCTTAAAAATTTAGTTTATATAAGTCTGTTTCAAATATTGATCAACATTGATGTCTCAAATGTTTAAGTCTACTTATCTGCAAATGTTATGTATAATTCATTCAATAATATTTGAAGCATGAGTCTTTCTTCCAAAGTAACAGTCTCACATACATTGCACCGAATCCCTGAATCACTGATTTCCATACTCTGTTTTTGTGATGGAAGAGAAGTGACCCAGAACTTGGTAGATGTATGAATTTCTTCGTACTTTCCACTAATTTTTAAAGTATTATATGCAGACCAAGTGCACCTTATCTACCAGAACTACTTACCATGGTGCATTTCAAGTTCTATACTTGGACTTCACAGCATAAAAAGAGAAAAAAGGCCAGTACAGATGATTACAACTCAAACAACAGCACCATATTTAACTCATGCATTTCTTGGATGTGTACACACCCAAGGAACAGAATTTCTTGACAATGCTGAAACTCATATTCTTCAAGCTGAAATTCTTTCAGGTAAATGCCTTCCATAATCTGAAAACAAACTGCACCTGCAGATAGGGGCAGACTAGCGTCAATATTTGCCAGACAAATCTGAAAGGGAACACCTCCAACAAAAATCATCTTCGTCTGGAAAAGTGTAACAAAACATGAAAGGAGGATGTTTCATGCTTTTAACACAAGATTAAGCCATGAATCAATAAGACTACTTGGATCACGGAAGGTTTGTGACAATATGCCCTAAATAAACTCCAGTTAAATTGATCGGTCTCAGACCGCAAAGTTAAAATTAGAGATCAATAAAGGCATTTCATTGGCTTTACTTCAAATAAAGTATTTTTTCATCACACTTGAAAACTCCACACCATTAGAAGTTTAAACATGGCACAATGTTCAGGATAATAACATTATTCCCAACAAAGTCATTAAGTACTTGTGAGATGATTCTATAAGCAGATCTGTACATTCCCTCTAAGTAATCCACACACAGAGGAACTTTTGTAGTTCTTGAAAGCTACCTAGAAAAAAAAAATTGGGACAGTTTATCCAATATTGCAAACAAGAATCTAACTTAGATTTAATAAGACACTCATGACCTTGCAGTTATATGGCAATTTAAAGTCACTCAGTACACATTTTAATTTAATTATCAAGTAATTATTAAACATTTTTTGAAATAAAGCAATGTTTAATATAATGACTACTGGCATTAGAAATTTCTGTCAAATAGCAAAATGCTTGTATGTCACACTAAAGCTAAACTGGATTGATAAAGTTTAGAAAAAAAATGCAAAATCCCATCTACAGAATCTCAGATTCAGAGCACAAGAAAACTGCCGTAGCTGGGCTGGAGGAACAATGTGGGCAGCTCCACCCAGCCAGCTCCAGAGGCAGCCCTCACGCCAGCCAGAAAGCTGCTTCATCTCCTCAGGTTACACTTTAACTACCCTTAAATTAGATCACTTAATTGTCTACTTGCTGCAGCAAACCTAGAGCTCAGAGCAGTCTGCAAAATCTGCCGGAGAAGCGGGTAAATGCCGCTGGTTGCTGTGGCTCTACTGCGCTCCAGGCTGCCGTGGCTAAACTGCTATCCATACCTTCATCTAGCTGGCTGAAAGTTCACTAGGGAATGTCTATACAAGCTGCAAGGACGCCCTTGGGCCGGCATACTCTTAGCTTTAGCTAATACGAACCACAGCGTCCGTCCACCGGCTCAGTTCTGTGCCAGCCCATGCTGTGGCCACGCTCGGAGGAGGGACATTGCTGTTCATGGAGGAGCGCTGTCAGCAAAAGGCAGATAAAAATCACAAACGAACATTGCTGGTTGAACTTCTGAGAGATGAAAACGCCTTTGAATTGCTCTATTTTTGAATAGGTTCTACCCCAACCTCATGAAAAGCACAGCTGCCTTGTTACTCTTCTCTAGTTCACATTTGTAATGTCTAATGCGTGGAAAGATGGAAAATCAGTCTAGGGATGGCTACTGTGCTGAGCAACAGCTTTAGCTAGCCCAAGTACGAAGAAATTTATGTTTCTTTTGTTTCTGTGCTTCCATTGTGTCTGTTTGTGTAACTCCAACTTCTTAGAAGTCTAACCTACAGGGCCTCTGATCCAGAGAGCAAGACCTCCCTCTGGATTCCTGTAATTCATACTTATCTACAATAATGGGAGCTCTGTGTCTGCTTGTCTTCACATCCATCTGTGTTTACAAAACTACTAATGAGGGCACAACTGAAACAATAATCAAAATTTAATTACAGAGGCATGTAATAGCATTTACAAGCCTTTATTTCACTTGTGACTTTTATAAGTTCTCACTTCTTTCTACAGAGAAGTGAGGCGAGCTGAACAGAAGGATAAAAGAGGTCTCACAGTTAAGGAGAAGAAAGGGAAAGAAAAAAGTGCAGAGGAAGGGGATAGGAGAAAAGGAAGAAAGGGGAGGAGGGCAAGGGGGAGCTCTGACCAGGTGCTATCCTTCACACCTATCTCATTGACAGTAGCCAGGCCCTTGCCTCCAGACTGACTGTGGAACACTGGCTGGTGTTTAGGTATGTCTGAGGATCACTACCTGTTCAAGTCAGGTGTCTGACACAGTTCACAAAGCCAAGGAAAGAAGCGGTTACCAAGAGGATGAATTCAACATGAACATTCAATGGCTGAATCCTGAATGTGTTGAGAGCAAAACAGATGAACTCATGGATTCTTGTAAAGAAGAAAATAATAATACGTTCTCATTTTCTCCAGCACACGTGGCACTGTTGCTAAATTATCCTGGGACTTAAGGGTATCTGCAACTTGCACCAACTTGTGTAACTGAATAGACACTTGTTGCATTATGCACATCAAGCCCAGAATTTCTTAACAGAAAGATGTGACTGCAGGTAACATCAGCCTCCTTAACCTTGCAGTGTCTGGTAATGTCTCGGGCAAGTTCCATGTGGAACAGCAATAGTACAACTATTGTTGTACTTCAAATATTTATATTCTTCTCATCCAGTAGAGTCTTGCAGCAGCATAATCCAAGTGACTGTAGGGTGGAAGGTGGTACAAGAGCAGCTACAAGACATCAGGGAGATCTGACACAGCCTTATAATGATGAAAATAGCATCTGTTACGTGAGAAAACACTCATTTATTCTAGTGACTGTTGCACTCACAAAGGTCAAGAAACCAATATACGTTACAGGCCTGGTCAGTTAAAGCTGAATTTGTGCAAAAATATTTTCTGAAGCAGTCATTACCATAGCATCACCTTCAGGTGCTCCTGGAGAGTTTCACCCAAGTCATCATGACACTTCTTTGAGGTAGGCAGACTTCATGACAGAAGTAGAAAATGCAAGATTAGTTTCATCTTTGCACTTTGGACACCAGGCTAGAATTTGCCAACATAAGCAACTAGTGGAACTGTAGGCATAACTTAGTCTATCAGAACAGGAAATACGAATACCTAGTCTCACAGTCAAATGTATTTACCTAAATTGTGAATTAGCTTTTGGCCTTTTTCTGGACATTTTAATATATCCAATCTGATTTTAAAAAGTTCTTGCTTAAAAGCAATACAGAATACCTCAAGATCAAGTGCCTGGCCAAGTTCCAGGGCTCAGATCTTTCTTGCTTCCTAGTTCTGTTGTCCTGTCAGGGAGATGAGGCCTTGAAATACAAAGAAACAACCGCCTGGAAAAAATTTCTGTGCCTGAGTCTCAGATTCTTGACTCAGTGTGTATGACCAGAAGAGTATATTGTGAAAACATCTTGCCCCTCAAAGACAGCAAGGAACTCCAAGGCCAAGCCAGAAACACAAGATAGCTTAAAGATACCTGTTTTCACCCTCCCTGCCTCTTGCTGTCTTTGCTGAAAACAAAGCAGCTTTTTGGAGGAACTTTCAGCAGTCTTTGGAACAACTGCCTTCACCCAGCATTTCTCCCAAACTGAGACTCCCACTCCCCATATAGACATTTTCACAAATAAAGACAACTAACAGATCAGAGAAAACAGGCAGAGAAGTAGAAGCTAAAAGGTTCAGAGGGAGAAAATTTTGCTACAAGTGTGAGAAAAGCTGAAACCACATTGTAGGAGGTAGGACAGCAAGAGGATGGTAATAGAAGGATTTATACATTTATTTTCAACAGGTAATTTCCTTACTTCTGTAGCACCCTGAAGCAACATCCTTTGGAGCAATATATCCATATATAGCAGGTGATCAGAGAACAAATATAGGGTTTGGTATAATTATCCTTGCACGGAACAACCCAAGAGTGTGCACACGCTAGTTTACAATCACAGCAAAGCCTTGAAACTTAATTTCAGAACTTATACCTATTTGAGGTCACTTTAGAGTGACAACAGCTCAATAATACAAAAATAAAATCCATCTGGTGCAAATTAAAGTTTGAAGATGAAATGTTTATTATTTACATTTGGTTTCGCTGCTTTAACATTCATAAACACTAGGCCAATAAAAGGATAAATCAGGTCCCTGACATCGGCAGGGGAGAATTAATGATCTCTCTCAAATGTTTAGAGAAGTAAATGTACACTGTAAAGAATGTATATCATAAAGTTCATCTCTAGCTCTAATAGGATGATTTTTTGACACAAATCACAAAAGCATTTCTGTGTTTTCACAAGAAAACCCCCATTTCCTATTTTTATTACATCCTGTTGCTATCAATAATGTATAAGCATAAACAGAGTTTGTCAACCTCACCATCTATTTCCTCCTGAAGACAAAATAAAAGATGGCTTGGCTAACTGACTCTTCTACAGAGATTTCATCCCCCAGTTGTTATTGCTGCTCCAGCTCTGACTGCCTGCATGCAAGATCAAAGCAACACTTCAGATCCGTCATCATCTGATCAGTCACCTACGTGAAAGGATCTGTTTATCTCTGATGCCCATCCATTGCTGATGTCAGGGTTCACAAGACCAGGTGCCATCAAAGCTTCTCAAAGGATGGGAGAAATCCTGAAGCAGCTCAAAGAGTGCCGTGGTATTCATTCATCTCTGAGCCTGCTGGTCTCACACCCAATGCAAAGTTACTTTTTTATGGATGAGACCACTGCCTGCTGTTCCCCACATCTGCTCCCAAGTGTAAGATTCTACAATTGTGTTCAGATAACACAGAAAACCTGATGGATCACCCACCACTCATGATGGTGTTGGGTAGAAGAGTTTGCTTGGCCTTATAAACCATGAGGTTTTAACCAGACTATTCTATAGCATCAGAACAGCTTGGAGAGACCTCCTTATCCATCTGGGAATTACTGTGTTGTTGGTATTTGATGAATATACCATGAACTTAAGCCTCTAGCACTACCTTTTGACCAGGGTATTCATAACAAAATCCTCTAGTTCAGGAGGGCAGTGAGAGAGTAGCAAACCAATCTGTGCTGTTTAAAAAAAGAGGAGAAAGACAACAACCAAGTAAAATAATGAGATACTATTAAGTTCATATCAATTATACATTATTCTTTAAATGCAGTGGAGAAATTTTATAGAAAAAAAATCCAATATAAGAAGTGAATACTATTTAGATACCAAAATAGGAGTTACTTATTAAAGCAAGAAATAAAAATTAAAAAAAAAACAAAAAAAACCCCAAAAAAACAAAACCACAACAAACAACCCACAAAGAAAACAAGTATACATGAGTCCAAAGGAAATTAAACCTTAGTTTGCTAAAAGCCCTCTGGGAGTGGAGCACTGCTGTAACAAGTTAGAAAACAGTAGTAGTTAATATAAAAATTTTAACAAGTTTTAAAACACTGAAAAAAACCTGCGAAACATGCTTTGTGCCTAAATCTTCAACTCTTGCTGTTCTAATGTTTCACTTTGACAGAATTCTTCAGTAAAAAGATCAGTTCTTGTCTGACAGGTGCAAGATTTTAAAGAGCTGGAGATGTAAATTCTTTTCAGGCTCCATAAAAGACACTGAAAATCAGATTTTAATCCAATAAGCAGATTTTAATCATTTTTTTCATAATTGACCGGAAACTAAGGACACCTCTAGATTGTTAAATATAAAAGAGACAGTGACAGAGTTGTAAGTATTGGATCTCTGCTTCTCCGCAGTTACTTCTCTCACAGTTACTTTGCTCCATGGTCCTGTTTTGGACCACTCTAGTTATCTCACTCCAAAGCAACACCCAAATATGGCCCTGGCAATAGATCATTCCACAGATCTCTTTCGAAGGCTGTAGCAAGGGGATTCCCTGATTACCCTCACACAGAGCTTTACGATAGTCTTCAAGCAAGCTTTGCATCTTCAAACATGCAGAAGTGTCTTCCTGCCGTGCCTTAAGGCATGGTACATACATAATTATGATCTAATAATTAAGTAATTAAGGATAATAATGTTTAAAAGTTCATAAGAAAGGGATAATTACAACTTAAAGCCACAGGACCATCACATGGAGCTTAGAGGAGATGTCTGGCCAAATGCCACATAGCCCAGATTCACAACCTGCTCACAGAAGCAATCTGGTCAAAAGTATCTTGACCTCAGGGAGAAGGCCTGTTCTTCTCTTATCCAGCACTATATGAATAGTCCAAGGGACTACCCAGGCTTAGAAAATGTATGGAATTAGGAATGTTCTGAATCTTCTAGGGCCTTTTAATTGCCTTTTGCTATTGAGGGACAAAAGCAAATACAGTAAACACATTTCAATAGATAATTACTTAGGAATCTTTCTGCCAAGCTGGACTTCACAGGCAGAAAATTTCTCTGGCATGCATAACACCCCACCCACCCTTATTGTTGCTACAATAAAGAGCACTCAGCGTTAGAGGAAGTAGAACAGAGCAAAAACTCAGATGAGACAGAGGACAAGAAGATCCCACCAGGATGTAGATTCATGAAGAATCATAGTGACTGAGCATGTCTGCTTCCCCAAAGAGACACTATCTCCTTAATTCAATCTCACAGATGATCCCCAAGGCTGGAAAAATAGGCAACACACGAGACAAACTCATCTGGAGAATAGTTAGCATGCTAAGTGTTTCTACTGGCCTATTATTGTTGTCCTTTTGTCCGATTTTTAGGAAAAAGAACTTTTTTCTGGTCTAGTTGAATTTTTAAAATTGCAAAAGAAATTTAAAAGGAATGATCAGTCCAGGTGAAACTGATCCTGCTGATGTCAACAGAAAGGTCCCCTTTATAGCTCCAACTTCACAATTAACGCAGAGGTTGAAGGATTGGTATGTATCATGAAAATCAAGAAAAAATTGACCAATTAATAAAAAACACAAGCATTATGAAATATATAGGAGCTTTTTGATCTAAAATTCTGAGAGTATGTTTGTAAATTTATACTTTGAAGGCTGCAAGGAGGTGTCATAAAGGTGATGAACCCACAGTTATGGCTTATGGTAACAATGTCAACAAATCTCATGTTAAATATTGTCAGTAGGTGTTTTTCAGACTGTAATCATTTAGGGCAGAGGTACTTTGTTCTCAAACTGAGCAGTCACTGTCAGTCAATACACTATGGTGAAGTTCAAGTTTCTGTTTGGCATCATCAGGATCTTTGAATAAAACAGACATTTAAATAAGAAAATAAATGATGGGAACTGAGCTGTATGTTCTTTTTAAACACTTCTGAAAATTTTTTTTTGCTCAGAAATATTTATGTTCTCTTAAAATCAGTGCAAAATCCCTACAAGAATTTTTTTTCTTGAATACATTGAGTCACACTTTCTCAGTGTTTCTACCAAAAAAGAAAGCGCTTTTCCCTCTTCTTTAAAACTAGATGTCTGCAGCCAGACTTTTCTCAAAACATATAGAGGCCCAAAATCTTTTGTTGTTGCATGGACTATGTGTAAGAAATGGCTCGTACATATTTTAAATTCAAAAGATGATACAAAGGAGAGGAGTCCTCTTCAAAAAGTGGATAGTGTCATTCAAATAATCTTCTGACTTACATTTCATTGTCTGCACACGACTGTCCCATAAGATCTTCTCTGTCACTCTGTCTCCATTTAAGCCTTAAATACCATTTTTCGAGCAACATATAGAATTTTTATGAAGTAATCTGCAATTTGGATATATCGACAGTGTCCTTTTAATAAAGGATATATATACTCACTGGAGAATGTGTTTTCTCATATCCTTTCTAAGAATTCTACGTTACACACCACTAGTACCAGTTTGCCAAAATATTGAACTTCTGACTTTATATGAGATCATTTTACCTTTCCTCACTTTTCAAAGGGATGGATGAAAACAGCAATATTGTGATATCAAAGATCATTGCAAAATACACACAAATGTATCTCCTATCATCTATTACTGGACTGTCAGTTTCTGGTTTCATGGTTAAATGGCAGAGCTTTGTCTATAGTCCCAGACATTACTGAAGTCTGTTTATAACAATGGAGAAAAATAGCTATATAAACCTAGATTATATATGTAAAATACATTGTTATTTATACATAAAATGCTTACAAAAGAGTTGCAGAGTAGCATCAAAGACAATTATGTAAATGTTCACAGGCCATTTTTCTGATACATTACGAACACTGTTATTTTTGTAAATCAAAAAAGTTTCAAAAGACAAAATACATTTTACATGTCTTTCACTTATACAGCCAAATCAGATAAGAAATGTTTTCCATTGCTAACCTGGGCCAAGAATGCTAACTAACAGCACAGTTCACAAGGGTCTCACTGAAAATAGCTATTCTAAATATGTCGTTAGATTAGGCTGTCTAAACATTTGTAAAAGATCAAGAAAAGCTATCTGGAAAGACTGTCTTTCATTTCTAATTGTAATATTTTCATAGGGTATGACTTTTATTGGCTACCACATTTAATCTCCATTGAGTCTGCTTCCCTTCTTCTAGTACTAAGGATTAAGCAATAATTCTCACCATCCTGAGACATACAGACCACACCAATTAAACTGTAGCACAAATAGTGAGGTTCTTTTGGTTGGAAGTATTGGGCAAACTTAAAGATTGCCCTAAACTTCTTAGCAAGAGAATTAGGACTGCAGATATGAATATGGGAAAACTGTGTTCCTGTGTTCTGATCATCCTATTCACCCATTTACTATATAGAGATTATAGGAGGGCTAAGCAGTCAGATGCTGCAATACAACATCTAGGTCACCCTGCTGGAACATGTACTGTCAGGGTCACAGCTTTTCCCCCCAGGTTGCTCTCCATGGGTGGCCCCTGTGCTCCCCTAACAGTGTGCTGGCATGCAGCCCCACAGAGATAAAAGAGTGGAGAGCATTGGGTCCTAAATCATTTCCAGCAGGTGGGAAAACAGATCTGATAGATGACATTGAGCATGTAAATAATAATCTCGTAATATAAACCTCTTCTGTGGGCATTTTTTTTAAAGCACAGCAGTGTCAACAGTACTCAGACACTGGAGAGGAAATGAAAGCAGTAAGCTGTCAAAACAGCAGCACGTTGTTCTGCTCAGCCACAGACTTCTGTTGTTTTTATTAAGTGCAGCATCTCACATACTTGCAAATCTTGTCATCTTGCCGTTCGCCGCAAATCTTGTCATCTTGGAGTGCACCAGAGTGCCTTTTTTGCAGAGCTGAACAGAAGCTTCAAGGAGAGTTGAATACAGATTTACCAAAATACACACTGCCAGGCTGGGTATGAATAAAGGTATCAGAGCTGGAATACAGTAAGACCCAAACCTGAAGTTTAATGTACAGAGTTTTGCGAAACTAGGAAGGACCACACTGAACTGGGCTGAGGGGTTTCACAAACGTTCAGTGAGCTGTTCAGGCACAGAAGGGTCTGTGGTTAAAGTCTGTAAGCTTTAGGTACTGTTGCCATCTGAGAGACAGACAATAAGAACAGATATAGAAGGGTGTCTTTTCTCCTCACTTCCAACCTCACAGACACAAAAAAGGCAGCGTGACAGACTCGGAGTATTCTTAATGTTGCTTTACAGCTCGCTTGGAGTGAGCGAGGTAATTTTGGACAATGACTCACTACCGTAGGAAAATGTAGCATCTCCTTCAAAAGCAGTGTGTGTGTGTCAGCCCTACCAGAGAACTGCAGCTCTGTTATGTGCTGCTTCTTGGTTTTGTGCATATATAACCATGCACAAATGTTCACATGTGCTCTGAACAATCACATCAGGGTAAATGTCAATGCAGTCTTTCCAGCTTTGGCTGTGGGAGCCTAGCAGTCTTGTGCATTGAAAATCTGAAGCCTAACTTAACCACTGAAATGCCTTGCACTGAGCCAAATCACTCAGTATTTAAGGGAATGATTGATACCTATGATTGGATTTATTTCCTCTAACTTTAGACTTTTGCAAACAAGTATACACGTATATCAGACCAAGTGCATGCACATGCTTTGAAATGAGGACTGTGTTCTAGTGAGCCTGTTTGCCTCCACTGACCCTACAGTGAGTCCAGGGTGACTAGCTCAGGTGTGGATGGATTCTGTCTTCACAGTTGCAGGCAACTCCTTCAGTTGTCATTCAGCCATGTAATAGAATCAGAGCATTTTCCAGATGCATTTTTCCTCTGCTTCTCATATACTGCCTGGAAAATGTCAATTTCCTAGAAACATTTTAAATTATTATGCCAGGAGCCAATAACTTACCACTTGCGGAATTCAAAAAGTATCCCATCTGGGGTTGTTGCTACATGAAAATTGAAATATTCATGTCTTTCTGTCCTCAAGAAGAAATAAGGTCTTCCAAAATTTTCTGCAGGTCCCTTAGGCTTTTAGATATTCTGTCAATTTTTTAAATAACTTCTAATAACCCCCTTTATGCCTTAGTTGCTATCCTCTATCATTCACCTCTAGCAAAGGATTTCCTTTTACATCAGTTTACTCCCTATTTTATTCGATCTCTTTGTTTTGGCATAACATATTGCTTTCATTTTTGGAAGCTTCCTTCCATTATTAATACCACATTTTTTTTACAGTCACACATCTTAACCATGCAGGCAGCAGTGGGGATTCCTTAACAGTAAGGAAACAGCTTTTGTTCTATATTGAACGATGCTGCACTACTGATGGGAGAAATAATTACATTCAGTAGAGGATATGGTTTACTATCTGAGATGTATAGTAGTCTCACTGGAGATGTTATTCTGAATATTCCAATACTCCACAACTTATTTTTTTTTAATGTTAGAAGGCTTTAGAAGTAGCTTCTTTTCAAATGTTAATCAAATTCTTAAGTTGAGTGCCCTTTGCACATTTTTCTATTCTTTGCTCTTCAATGCAGGTGAGTTAATATTGCTATCAAATTATAACTTTGCACTAAAATGATTTTTGGTGTGTCAAATTCTCAATGAATAACATAGTAATAACCATTCATATGTTAATAATGCACACACATTCATTAACTACTTAACAAGTCAACAGTTACTGCCTTTTGGGAGCTGCTAGTATCAGGAATATATCTACAGTTAATCAGCTGATGGAAATCCTATTAAATTACACTTGACCACATTTTCTACATTCCTTTCTCCTGCTATGTGTAAGGAATCATTTGTTCTTGGTGATCACCTCTGACAGTAGGGAGAGAGGTGTAGTCCTTGAGTTCTGAAATTCTCAAAAATGTCATCTCTTTTATTCTATACCTTCCAAATCCGTATTTTTCCCCCTTTCATCCATTTTTTATGCCTGCAGTTAATCATTAATAAAAATGAAGGATATATCTCAGTAATTTTTTTTTCCTATCTCACATACTTTTAAGGTTAGGAATACATAGGGAAACCTTTCAATTAACCTTTCAAAATAACTTATCTCCCTCTGCAGTTAACTCCTAAATCAAAGCCTGATTCCTAAATGGCACTACAGACTCTAAATCCCTCATCCAGTCCCTCATTTGTGGACATCTATTTATGGTAGGTCTAACTTCTTTCATGCTTACCTTACAAATTGACTTTACATGCCACACAATCTGCACCTGAAGCCAAACTGCAGACTGTTGGTTTTGGCTCAATATAGTTGGCTGATCCCATTCTCCAGAGTGACTGAAGTCAGGGTATTACCCTACAGAACAGTACCACATCCTCCCAGAGGATTTATTCTTAGAAAGGTACTTCAGGTTAAAGAAATATCTTCCAGCTTCCCTATCAGATGAAGAGCATTGTTGATAGTGAAAACCTATTTGTTTTTCATGGTATTGATTGATGATTTTGCTTTTCTCTCCCGTTGAACAATGACAATAAATCAACCCTGTCTGGTTCGGCTTCTATTTGTGTTTTTGTTATCTGCAATTTTAAATCATTGTAAGTTATCTGCAAACTATTGTATTTTTGCTGCAAAGAGGTAGGTAAGTCCAGTCACCATAATTTTTAAAATTTATGGGAGCATGTTCAGTTCTTTTAAATATTTAAAGAAATTATCTGTAAAGTCACTCAAGTCCTGGAACTGAATTTTACATTACATGGTTCACCAAAGAGTGCTTATGGCAAATGGAATGCAAAATTCTTCCCTTCAATACGTCATGTCCACCATCAAACTAACAAAAATTAGACCAAAGGTAGCAAAAAGCAATCACCTTGCTGTGAAGCTGCAATATAAAGAACATTGAGATGCCAATTCTTTTTAAGACATTTCAGACAATAGTTTTAGCTAGAATATGCAAAAGAGTCTCAGAAGAAATTGTCAACCAAATCCAACCTGTTTCAGGTTTTGCTAAGGTAAGACTCTCCACCAACTTTTACTCAGCATTTTTAAAGCATTTATCTCTTGTAGATATGGTAATGTGCAGGGATGGAAGCAACACAGAGTGACTATTTTAAAAGATGAGGTGTATCTAAATGTTATTAAATTCAAAATCCCCATGATATTGAACTTACCTCAAATACAACAGGTTAAAAGTGACCTGTTTTATGGTAACTGGAGTACTACTCAGCTACTTCCACTTTGAATTCGTGCATTCACAGAGGGCTGGGTTAGAAACTCAAGCTCTATTTACAAATGTGCATGGAGCTGTCATCATGCAAGAAGATATAAGTAAATGTATTTGTGATTAAAGTGGTCTGCTACATCAGAGCCACCATGTTCTAACTCATTCATGACTGTGAGGTCATTCATGGATCACTGTTACTCTCACTCTTTGCCAGTTTAAAATATTTGCTCACTATGTTCCTATTACTTCACATGCCATGACCATTCTTCTAGCAATTCAAAGCCAAGATCTAGCATGCTGATTACAGCAATTGAATACAGTCCTGACCACTCAACTGCAGGCTTATTCATACACACCTGCATGATTCATTAATCTGTAATTTGGGGTGATTCACTAGGCCCAGCTTCTCATCTTTATTGTTCGTCTAATATGTAAGTAATTTGTAACCTATGCCGGTAAAGATGAGTTCTTTAGAGGTGTTACATGCTTGTAAAGGCTGGCATTATCTTATTCCTCATCTGCCCTTTTTTATGTGAAAGCAGCTAACAACTATATTTTGTACTGCAAATGAGATTGATTTCTGATGCAAATCAAACCCACTGCCATAGATAGTAATGAATTCTCTTTTATGCAGCCAGCAGGAAGAAATGTATTACAAATGTGAAAGAATTATGAAACGCTGAGATTCTGTAAATCTTGAGGGCAACCCTTGACTGCAGCGACTAGAACAGGCTGTGTGGGGAACTGCTCCCAAGAGGAGGGCTTATCAGATGGGTGCGGGCTGCAGGATGTGGCCTTGGGTTCTCTCCAAGCCATGCAGAATGTACTGCTTTCAAAACCCAGACTGCCTTCCGCTGCTCTAGCACTGTGCTGAAACATCTGTTTTTTATGAGACAAAATCACTGACCAGCTATTTAACTCTTAGATGTGCCAGTTTAAAGGAATCATCCAGGCAATTTAAAAACAACTAGTTCCGTGAAATCTCATCTCTATGGATGCGTATTGCCCTTTATTTATTGTTTCCATTCAGTTCCATGTAATTCCCTGATGCTGATGAAGTGCAGATTCTGAGTGACATTTTCCTTTTGGATCTAGGGCACCTGTAACACCCACTCTCACAAGGACAATAAGAGTGGAGTCCATACTGCTGTCTTCCTCAGTAGAGGGCTCTAAATGGAGCCTCCATCCCTCCCATTTGCAGTAAGTTTGGATTATCACTTGCGTATTTGTGACCAATGTCCTTCTGGGAACTGACTGAGACCAAATATACATTCTATATAGTAAAGTATTCCCTTACTACCTGAAAGCAATGTAGACAAGATATTGTTTGCATATATTTTAGATAATTCAGAATGAAGTAAATACACACTGCAATCCTACTCTCTTTCCCTTTCAAAGTCTGTCTGTAGCAGATTTATACACAAAACCATCTGATTAGCATTAGCATCTGTAGTTAATCTTCCAGTTGCAGTCTGACAATTAACAAATCTACAGAAGCCAAATAATGAAGGAACAGTGAAACAACACACTTGAAACATCACATGAAAAATGGTGCTGTTTGAACTGTCTGTGTTTAAATCTTTCTCCCAAATATCTACTCACTCATCTGTTCTCACATTAATACAATGGGTATGTATGAAGGCATTTGGAATGCCTCCTCACTATATAGACTGTCAGTCTATATAACTGACAACTTCACTCTTTTTTTTTTTTTAATTCACACTAAATGGAACTGCTAGACTGATTAATCAGCATGAATAAAGTACTTTTCATTCACCAAAGGCATCAAAAGACCACACTCTTACTTGAAGGTGTTTTGAATCATTAGAGAACCCAGATGTTATTCCTAGAAATAAAAGTGCACACTTTTCTATGAAGAAGACAAAGTTTCTTCTCTCATCCAGTCCATTAATAAATGAGAGAAAGAAGTTCAGTCCTCTTGCTGGTGTGCTTTGACCTTTCGTTATGCAGAAAGCAATGAAGCCCTTTCAAGTCAGCTCCAGAGTTAATCCATGGTTGCCCTTTCAAGGAAACAAATTCTTTTCAAATAAGTCACCTTTAGATTATTACAAGTGTCCTCCCATGCTCCAGTCCAACACCTCAAAGTCACACTTACAAGGTTGGTATTACGTCTCCCAATTCCTTTTGATTTCAAATCAGTGGAATTTGGTCTGCTCTTGAGTGTTTTAGGTCAGTAGAGATATTCTAATCCCATAAAACAGAAGCCCAGATCCCATCAAACACTGTGCTGCTCTGTCCTGAATGCAGAATTTGGGAACAAGTAAATGCCTTTTTCAATATGTTACCAAACACTGAGAATGTAGAACATTGCAAAATTAACATGTTTTTCACCTATAAAGGTGAAATACTTTACCATGTTATGTATCACACCCAGTTCAGTACATTCCTCTTCTACCACTTTCTTCCTCCCACAAAACTAATAATCTTTTTACCTGTAAGAAAGTGGTGTTTGCTTGACTTCTTTGTCCAGCTTGAAGCCCAGGTAGCATGTGGCTAAGGATGAAGCAAGTAGGGAAGAAAAATGTTGTTTACATACTTAGAAGCTAGGGTCTAGTTTGTAAGATGTCTAGGACCACTATTCTAAACCAGTTTCCTTTGTTCTTTTGAAGTTAGTGGGAATATCCTAGGTAAATAGAGTAGTAGTTGAGGAAGATTTCTACATTTGTAACATTCTGGCTGAAGTAATAATGGCAGCTGTACAAACATAATCTGGAAACAGAAAAAATAATTGTGAAAGGCAAGGTAGCAAAGAGGAAAAAACAGCAAAACAACTGGGAAATCTGGCCGAGGAGAGCAGTTTGAGCTTAATAATCAATACACTTCCTCAGGTACACTGAGTAGAAGTATTTAAGGCCCGTTATGAAGGAATGAAGTCATGGGCAGAAGTTGCATCTTCTTTCTGTTTGACAGCTCCCGCACTACAAATTTTTCTCTGTATTCTCTAAGTATTTATGTACCTATGAAATCTGCAGAAGAAAACAGAGAATTTGAAACAAGAGACAAAGTAATAGTGTGTATGAGGAAATGACTTGTTGCTATCACCATTCAGACAGCAAAGCAAATTAAGGAAAACTTAGAAAAATTAAAATTTTAACCAATATTACACTTCACTGAAAATGGTAGGCTTGTCTTTAGAGATTACTGGAAAACAAGAAGAATCACCACCCTTGGACTGATATTCACTGGCAAATACTGCTCAAAGTGTTACATGACACAGTTTTATAACAAAAAAAAATTCCTTATAGGAATCAATACCGATTATGAAATCTCATCCATGCAAGTGATATGACTAGAACTTGAATAAATAAACCAATTAAAATATCCACCAGGAAAAGCAACAAAGTAAAATAATTTTTCCAGTGGGTGTTTACTTGGCTTACCCTTATTTGGAAATACTTCTAGTTAAGAGACAATTCCAGATGTACATAAGAAAAGCCTTTTATTTCCTTCCCTCCACCAAATAAAAAGACAGTGTAAGCATGTTTAAGTTAGACATTGATGTTTTCCAAAGTATACATCAGCCCTCCCCAAAAGAAAAGCAATGAGAATTCTTTGGAACTTCCTGCAGTATTGTATAACAACCCCAAGGCTCTGCTGCCTTCATCTCTGCAGCTGAATGAAAGAAGCCCAGGTAGTTACTGGGAGGGACCGTCCCATTATTTGGCCACTTGGCTGTAATGAACAGGGTTGGGAGGTCAGCAGAAGACTGCCTAGGTTTAAGTGCTGACAGACATTTCTCTATCACCTTTTCCTCAGTGGAATGCTGATGCTGCTGCATTTGATCACTTTCTAATTCTGGTAGAGCTTTCTTCTCTTCAAAGTTAACAATTTAGGGATTATTCCTGGAAAGGTTGCTGCTGAGCTCATGTTCTTTTCTGAAGGCCTATTGAATCTAATATGCAAAGGAAAAGCAAGAACAAATCCTTGAGACAAGTTGAACTATCTTAAGAGAGAATCAAATTTCTTCTTAAGAGTTATAGAAGAAGGCTAAAAACTGTTCAAAGCTCATGCAGCTTTTCAGGGAGCCCCCAAAGCATTGTTATTTCATGCCCATGCTATTCTGCGATATATTTTCCTCATAGGACTCCTCATAGACTGCAGGAGGCTTCACAAGATGGTATTCTGTCCATACACAGCAACAATGAAAAACAGATTTCGAACTCACCAGAAATACCTGGACAACAGTAAAGCAGGGGTACGGTCTTCCTCTGTGCTCACAGAGACTATTCAAATACATATGTCATGGTTATAGACATGACTTTTCCAGGTCTCTGCTGACTGACTTCAGCTACTTATGTCCATAAGCAAACCAACTGGAGCTCTGTGGGTGCCAGGCTGCACAGCAGTTACAGGACATGTTAAAAAAATCGTCTTTCAGCATGTGTGTTCTGCCTGGACAGGACAGCCTAGATGTTTTAACCAGGCAGTGAGAAATTCCAGAGCTAAGTTATGTGATTGATCATCCCACAGTTGCTTTGAATTGTCTTTTTCATCAAATATTTCATCAAAATACTGGAGTGATAATTTTACTGAAATCACAAAAACAAAATAACAGCATACTTATTGTAGATAACTGCTTGTAGACCTTGCCTGCAGCACACTCTTTATTAATATACATTGGATGAAAGTGAAGAAAATAGAGTTTAAAATTAACAGTGGTAATGCTCTGTGAAACTTAATCCAATACTGCAGTCATACAATAAATGTATGCAGTGCATTCCAGTGCTCTTAGGTAGGGTTTGTTATATTTCAAAATATGTACACAACTCTTTAATGCCTGTCTACTTTTTCCACGGAAAAAAAAAAAAAAAGGTACCCACAAAACCCAGAGATTTCAGAAAGGTTCTGGGTGCCAAAGCCTCAAAAGATATTACTAAAAAGTAATACAGGGCTAGTACATCACTGAAATAACAAAATGGCACATTATATTACACTCACCTGGCTTTTTCAGTCCATGAAGTTCAGATGCTGATGACAAGGAGAAATAATAGTTGAAACTTTGGAAGAAGGCTCTGGATAAAAAAACTCAATGAAACAATACAAAGTATTGCAATAGCTTGAATGATCTGAAATAGTCACCTTTGGCTGCCTTTCCAACTGATGGAGAGAAAGAGACACTTCAAAGCTTATTCGTCTTTTCTTAAACAACAAAAATACACCTAATAATCCTAAAAAGCTCTCAACATATTGTGAGGAGCATCTGTGGAAACCAACTCTGCAACAGATGCTCTGATATGGGCTTCTAAAATTTGGGCACATAAATACCATCTTAGTTTTACTGGGCATTTTACATCTGAGCATAGTCTACACACATTTAAGTGGAAGTTTCACAATGGAAAACATCAAAGAAACCATGAATAAAACTGAAGAGGAATGAGATTGAACATCTGCTTTACAGGACAGAATAGAACACAGAGTCTTTGAGGTTGGAAGGGATCTCTGAAGACTGCCTAAACAGGGGCAGCTACAGCACTGCTCAAGGCCACATCCAGCCAGGTTTTGAGTATCTCCAAGGATGGAGACTCCAGCACATCTCTGGGTAACCTGTTCCAGTTCATACAATGGCCAATCCCACTGTCCATGTCTCCAGCACAGATGTTGAATAGTACCAGTCCCTAAGGAACACCAATCATCACCGCTTTTCACTTGGACATCAAGCCATTGACCTCAGCTCTCGTTGGATGCGGCCATCCAGCCAATTCCTTATCCACTGAGTGGTCCACCCATTAAATCCATGTCTCCAGTTTTGAGATAAGGATGTCATGTGGGGCAGTCTCAAATGCTCCAGGTAGATCATGTCAGTTGCTCTTCCCTGTATCCACTTCTGTAGCCTTGGCATAGAAGGTCATCAAGTTTGTCAGGCATGATTTGCCATTAGTGAAGCCATGTTGGCTGTCACCAGTCACCTCCTTTTCCATGTGTCTTATCACAGCTTCCACGAGAATCTACTCTATGATCTTGCCAGGAACTAAGGTGAGATTGACTGGCCTGTAGTTACCACATTTTATTACACACCCTAAGACTTAATTTTATGCACAGACCAAGAAAAGACAGATTTATATTTTTAAGAGTGAAAATACCAGATTAGGCTGCAGTCTTATAGGTCCCCTTTCATACAAAGAGGTTTGTTTCCTTCTCCTGTAATTTATACAGACTTCTCAGAATATTTATTTTGGAATGGAGATGATAGATGGACTTTCCATTGCTTGTCTTGCTGTCTTGGTCTTGGAGTACCCTTCAAAACTGGAGAGTCTGCTGAAGAACAGAAGAGGCCACAGAGCACGCTGGGTCCAGGCAGATGGTGAGCTGTCCACCTCCTAAGCAAATGTTAAATAATGTTAAAAATTGAAGCTCTTTGATGTTCTTTTCCTTCCTGTAATTTTACCAACACAATCTCTGTCACCACCACTAGATAGTTCCTTAATTAAGGACCTAACCATTTGAAGAACTGGCCCTTAGCAAGCAGTCTCACATTGTAACCAAATGCACTCTGAGTACAGAAAACATGCAAATCAGGACTGAACTAAAGTTATAAATTCCCTTTCTGAAATGAAGAATTTCCTATATTGTGTGCCCTTCAAAGAGTTTCCATTCAAAAGTTTAATTTTATCACCTCTAACATTCTTTCCTTCCTTTCCTGGGTTTTATTTGTAAATGTGTTTTTAATTATAAGAAAAAAAAACCATTGCCACACATAAGCTACGCAGCCTATTGAAATCACAGCTGCTCCAACAGGGAGACACTGGAGTTTCTAGCACAAGTATGAAAGGCAAGAGTATGTATGTCCACACCAAATTCCCCTTTTGCAAATTAGAAATGATTTATGAACCTTTTTTAATATGTCCATTTTATTGCCAAACTGAACTAAAATATAAAAAAGTGAAATAAAGGAGAGACTGAAACAGAGTGGGGTCTGCATAACAGAGCAGTCATAAGTTTTTCAACATGTGGCTTCAAATGTATCTGTAACTATTTTACAATTATATTTTAAAGGTATTTTTATTTAATGTTTTTCTTCAAGCTTACTCCATTTTTAAATTTTCTACAGTGTACTGTGTTTAATTTCCTGACCCAAGTATAATTTGCAACAAAGGTATGAAACACCATGTCTTAAGGCATTATAAAAAATGAATTAGTCTTCTTCCTTGGATATTTTTTTTTTATTATTCTACTAGTAGTTTCCTAACAGAATAAAGAAACCAAATAGTTCGCATGCAGAATCTGTATTACAATCATAGAATCATATAATGGTTTGGTTTGGAAGAATCAGTTATTCATAATTCCAGGAACACTATAAGCTGTGCTTTGCATGGGGATCAGCCAAAATTTTCTCAAATTTTACTTCTTAAAATACCATATATTGGACATACCCACTCTGTAAACATCTGCTTCTATAGGACTCACTCAGATTTAGTCAATGCACCTCCTAGAATAATTACTGTTTGTTAGTAAACTATACAATGCACCTCCTAGAATAATTGCTGTTTGTTAGTAAACTATACATTGATAATTATCTGTTTTGTTTTGATTCATATATTGCAGCATCAACTTTATTTTACCCAACACCTTCCTTCACCTACCTTTGTTTTTCTGTTGTATGTCTCATCCATTCAGTCTTTCCCTTTCTCCTCTTCTCCTTCCCTCAGCATCAATGAACCATAACCCCAAGGTGCCATTCTATAACCATCCTCTCTTTCTAATTCCTCTCTGCTCTCTCCCTAAATCCTTTGAGTCTCAGGCCTAACTTTACTCAAGCAGTTTTGCAGTAGTTTACCATCTAGGTACCTCGGGCATCAACCTCATGCCGCTTTGCCATGACCTGTACAAATACAAAACAAAAGACTTCAAGTCCCAGAGAACTTAAGTATGATCATTAGGACAAAAGTCAGCACAGACAAATGGGGGAGTAAGAGAACCAGTAAGGGTGATGATAGGCAGTGGGCTCAGCACAAACTCAGGCTTGCTGTAGACAACCTGGAAAAGCTAGTTCTTATGGAGAAATTCAGAAATGCAGATTTCACTAAAAGACTACCATAATAAACAAAAATAAATTTTTAAATGGTGCACTGGATTGTATCCAAACATACAACAAATACGGAAAGTAATGTGGGTTGAAGGCAAAAATGGCCAAGGCCACTCTTAGTTTTAGTGATGCTAATTTTTACTTTTCTTAAGAGAGCTCTTTGTCTTAAGAAGAGTATTTTTTGTTATCATTCTCCTGTTGCTTTCTGGTTTCTGTCTTGCAACAGATATTCTTTCTGCCCAGTTCTATCTTGGTGTCTATCAGGTATCTATCAGTTGCATCTGGAAGATCAAAACCTCTTTTAACACATAGAACTCCCTTCAGCTAAACATAATTTCACAGCAGCTCAAGATTATTCCTATGTAGATACAAATGCAAAATAGTAGCTTTACATTATAGACTGTTTCAGGCAGGGATTACATTTGTGGGATTCTCTGAAGTGCAGAAAACACTTTGGACAGCTTAAAAAACTTCTGTAATCAAGAAAAAAATCCTCATTGAAGACAGTATTTAAGGAATGCAAGCATGATGGTAAGGAGAGTGAGAAAGAAAAAAATTGACTTCATTTTTAAGAGCAATAGCAACCTCCAAGTCAATAATTTCCTGGCAGTTAATGACCAGATCTCCTCCAGATGGCCATTAACTGCCAGGAAATAGTCAAGTCATTGGCCATTAGTGCTTAAAACACCATTAGGGTACTGCTCTTCATTAGTTATATTCACGTGATGTTACTATTCACTAAGGATATAAAGGCAGAAGAAACCCTTAATTTTAATAGGCAACAGGACAGAACAAAAATAGGAGTGAAATAGATGGATAGTTTAACTTATGCAGGGCTGTACTGCTGATAGAACAGTAAGAATGTGATGCTCATAGAAATCACTGTCAGCAGCATAAGCCTCCACACACTAATCCACTTATGTGCCTTCTCTTATGTCCTGAAGGGACCACCCCAAGGGGTGAAAGGTTAGTCTCCATGCCAAATCAACTAATAGTTTCCCTGCTAAGATGTCCAAAAAGTATGTGACTGTTGAGATTAGGTTACTTGACCAGTATTAAGAGGACCGAGACAAAAATTCCATGTGTAGAAAGTGCAACCATTTCATTTTATGATGAACACACACACACACGTTTCTTCCAAGTAATCTCCAAACACTGTAGTTTGCTATAGCTTATATACACTTTACTATATATACTATAGTATCCTATAGTTTATATATGCTCTGTCAGTTTATGTGTAGTTTACTATGGTTTATATGCAGTTTCCTATAGAACTATAGTTCATAGAATCATGTGCTGTATATACATATAACTACTCTTAGCTATTGACAGAAGTGTGCAGTAAATCTAGCTGGTGAACGCACAATTGACTTGAGACTTACTTATCATAAAATCTCCAAAGTTAAAGTTAGATTAATCCATCTTTGAAAATATTGTTTCTGATTTTTACATGTATGTGAACAAATGTATGAACATCTATAACCTGAAAAGGGAACAATTTGTGATGTTATTAGTAAATTAATTGTGGAAAAATAACCTGTTAATGTCACTAGTGCAAGCTGACTAAAGGACAGTAGGATTAAGGAGAACTGTCTTCAAAAGAACAGTGAATATACCTAGAGCTGTATTAGTTTTACTAGTTTTAACAACAAATACAAATATTCCTGCTTATTCGTCAGCCAATCCTTTTCTGAAAAAGACAGTAAGACCAGTCTCATCATATCTTTGTCAACTTTAGACAGTATTTTTGCAAGGCATTTTACACAAAGGGCATATTAAATATTAACTTGAAAAGAGAAAGCTAGTGAAGAACTCATGAGTTTTTCTGCAAATCAAACATTGCTGATTGCTCACTTGATGCTGGTGCTATGAGGCTTTCCCCCTGCAACTTATAAGGTCGGTGCTGCAACCAAGCTTATCCATTTTGAGAGATCTGCTACATAATACTGTGAGAGCTAAAAGTTATTATAATATTCAGGTATGCTGTTGAGGAGCTGTCAGCAAAGTTGTCTTACCCACACACCATGAATTGTATTTTCCCTGAGCTTGGTGTCCTGAATATGCTAAAACGTGTTCCCACCAGATGTGCAGACATGCTAGAAGTTTGGAAAGGGCTTGTTTGACTTGGTCAAAGCTGTCTTCTTAGAAAAGAGAAGAGGATTTTTAAATAATATTTTCCTTTTTCCTGCATTGTCTTACTGCAGTAGATTATATTTGTAATATATTTGCTGAGGTCTTCATAGAGGAGAGATGCAATTCAAAATAAACCAATACATTTAGAAAAAAAACTAAACTAAAGGTAGTGAATACCCCCAAAAATGCCAGATTCATAAAAACACAAGAAAGAAGTTCCCCCAAAAGGAATCATTCTAGAAGTGCCTGAAAACAGGTGGTTTTAAAGAAGGAGTGAAGGATTCTGTAGTAACATGGACATGTGTAAATTACTAAGTCTGGATACAACTACTGTAAAGTCTTAAACTAATCCATCAGTTAATGAGGAAAAATATTGAAAGTGTACACGAGCATCTGGGGCTGGCAAGCAGGCTGGGTAGTCACTAAGTGTAATCTTCACATCTTAATTCAGCCTCTGACAAGATGTCTGTCCTTACAGACATCCTGAAAAAAACCTAGCGGTGGCCACAGTGCACTATTACAGGCCAATGGTGTATTAACACAACATTGGGTTGAACTCACCAGTTCGGGGATAACAGTGGAATCCAGATTTCCTCATTAATGCACATAGCGAGCTGCCCCTCAGCACATAAGAGAAAGTCCTGGAAAATATTCTTAGGGGAAAATGGGACAGGTGGAGAGGAAAGGATTTTTTGTAATGCACACACTCTACGTTGGTGTGCTAATATAAAAATAATTTCTAACAACCTCAGAGCAGACTTCTGAATGCCCTATGTAGCAATGACATCATGGCCAGATGTACCACATAAGCTTTCCTTTAATGACTTGTTCTAGTGAGTTATATCCTTTTCTTCTGTTTGTGCCCTGCCAGGCCTGTTCTGGTGAGCAATCAGTTTTCTCACTACTTGATTACCTCATCCCTTTTTTAGCAAACAACAGTCCCTGCCAATTACAGGGTACAGATGTCTTACAGAGTTCAGTGGAAATCAGGTGCTCCTCTGTGTGCAGGCCAGAGCAACACCAGAAACTTAATTTTCATAACTAGGAATCTTGACTTGGTTTCCATTTTTGAACAAGTTAGATACAACACGATCAAGCTGTATCTGAACATCACGTGCCTGAGGGAGGCAGTATGCACAGAACACTCTCTTCATCTGTTGACAGCAAAATATCTACTGACTTCAGAAGGGCCAGAACTTCACTCCAGAATTTTTCAGATAAAGTAATTTGTATCATTAGAAATGATAGTATGAGAAAAACAGTAATATTTTCTCAGTTGATTTTATTAACAATAATGTAAAATAATGATTTGTGTGTACTGTTGGTGTGTAACTGAGTATCCCTTTAGGACAGCCTATGTGAGGATCTTTTACAAAACAGCAAGATGCAATGATAGTGCAGTAAGACAGTGGTTCTGAAGAGAACACTGTGGACAGCAAATCAGGAGATTAGTTTCTATACCCAACCTTTCTGCCCATTATCTGGTTGGGTAGACACTACCTCACAACAGACCTAATAACTGGTGTAATCTCCCTCACTTTCACCCTATTTTCTGAGGTTTTCCGTCATTTTTTCCCATTACTGGCTGAAGATATATGAAAGACTAATGGTAAAAGAAAAGCAGAAGGTTTCCTCCCTTTTTAGTTAGGGAGGGGGAAAAAAAGCTGAGGGAAAAAAAGTAAGGAAAGAAACCCATCCCTATCACATGGACCCACTATACTCTTGCCAGAGGGCAGTAAATGTCAACACTGTAGTATATCTCCTGTTTTGAAAATGGATCAGTTTAATCCAGAACTATTAAACTTCATGGCAGTGATAACCCCTTCCTGTCTGTTGTCTCTCTGTTGGGCAGATCTCTTAAATCATTCAGTGCTGCTGCCAGCTGAGAGAGACTGAATCCTCAACAAATGAAACTACCCCTGCAGTCTGATTTCTGCAGTAAGGCTATGCTTTGATCAGAGCCTTCCTTCTTTCCCCAAGGATGATTTAACCTCATAAAAATGCATATCCTGCCCAAATGTTTGTTTGCTCTCATTTATTTCTTTCTTAATACTAATAGCAAGATCACTCAACAAACAAACTGCTGAGCCTCGGTATAAATACCCACCCTTCAGTGGCCATTTGTCAAAGGTGATCAAGGCCATCCCACAATTCATGCTCTACTTGTAGGCTGGGCAGCTGCTGTTTTTCTTGCGTTGGTTCAAAGACACCCCTTTGAGAACACGCATCTGGCCTTGGAAAGGGAGCAGGAACATGAAATCTGAGCAATATAAGTAGATGCAAGTCTGAGGTTGTTGTTTTTTTTTTTTTTAATATATCTACAAATTCTTCTCTGCTCCGCACCAGTATAGGTAATAAAATGGTTACTGGGAATGTAGTTATGTATGTAGCCACAGCTGCCTACCACTAAAGGTTTTGTTTAACCTTTAAATCTAGATCTGATAGTTCAGACTACTGCCCTTATCTGTACCCCACTTGTCAGCATCCAGGGGATTGTGGAGCAAGACAGAGAAGGGTCACACATAAAAGTGCTTGCTGAAAAATCATGGTCTTATTCTCTATATTATAATAAAGTGCTATAGATGAAGTTGCACAGAGCATGACCATCTGAGAGGTAGGCAGCCAAAGTGCTTTTCCTCAAAGTCAAAACAAATTATCTAATAGACAGTACAGGAGACAACTCCTAAGTGTTCAACATACTGCAGCTGCACAAAGGCACTATCCCCTGATGAAAGACTGAGACATAATGCACCTTATCACTACCCTGAGAAAATAAAAAGATCTCTAAAAGCAAAGACACAAGGCGAAGGTAATGCAGCCCAGCTAATGTCATCTTTGCAGCCTTGCCCACTGTTACTTCTTCACTACTTTTACCCCTGAAGGATATCTCTCACAGAACTTGTGCTTTCTTTGCTATTTAGGGTTTTAAATTTCAAGTGGCTCTGTCAGCAATCCTCTGGAGGAGTAAAGAGAAGTCTTGACAGGAAAGGTACCAGCATCATCCCGCCACTGTTAACTGGAAATGTGCTGCCAACTCGATCACAAAGATCAAGAGGACTGGGCTGCTCCCACACCCAACCTTTCCCATAGATTAGGAGTCCCTTTCCTATAGTCCCTCCCATAGTCCCTTTCCCATAGATTAGGAGAAGCATCACAGCTGCAGAACAATGAGAATTTTGTGCTTAACCATCATGCATAAGAGAACCCATGAAAAACTGAAAGGCATCTGTTTGCCATGTTAGTAATAGATATAGAAATGTTATTGCCATATGAATTCACTTTCTCTCTCCCCCATAAAGGTTAATCTTAATAAAGATAATAGAACCACAGAGCCATATATCTCTGCAAAACAGATAAAAAGGCATAAAAATGAAGGAGCTACATACAACTACCTTACATCATGCACCAAGAGTGCCTGAAATGTGCTTATGTCAGTGATAATGGGATGTTCAATTTTAAGGAGTTATTAATTGGTGCTGATTAGTTAATAAAAATTAATCCAATCCTTTCACTGAGACAACAGTCTAAATTGCAGTGACCTTGACAACTATGGAAAATGGAAAAGGCCATGTGCATATGTGAGTCAAAGCAACAATTATCTTCTGGCAAAGAAAATCTCCCATGGCACTTGTAGTGAAAATCTGGCTTCTTCAACTGGTAACAAATAGTTGACTCTTATCTTGATTTGAGGAATTGTTTACAAGCTTCAGTCTCTGTGGCCCCCAAAATACTGGCACAACAGTGAGAAAACAGTAAGATTTTGGTTTGGATGTACAAAACAGAATCAGAAGTTTGGCTTTAAATGAAAAATCGAGTAGTCTACTCCCTAGAGGTGGAGCTGGAGAAGGCAACGTTCACCTTGGTGATAAGGCCTTCTTTAAACTTATTTTCAGTGATGTCCAACAAATCCATGAAGAACAGAAGTTTCCAAGCTTCACCTGTTCATTTGTCCACTGTCATGAGAAATATTTTTAAGCATGTTCATAATGGTGGCAACAGCAGCTTCAGTTCTCCAGTTCTGTGTCCAGGGCCTGTGAAAGTGTGTAGGAAAACAGGTTTCCAGCCCTATCTCACACTTGTATGTGAAGAAGGAGATGACAGCAGCAGCAACAGCCCCTCCAGGCCATGCAGCACTCACCAGCACAGGAAGAGGCATTTGGGTAGCACTTTGAAGCAACATCTATGACAGCTGTTTGCAATGTGGAAAGTGACTTGTAGAATGATATGTATAAAAAACGAGAGCCTGCCTCTCCTCTCTCTTCTGGCATTACACATGGATAACACAGCTCCTCCTCTCTAATAACATCAGGAAACAGTTTCATTTGATCAAAAGAAGTCAAATAAAATGCAGACATCTGTATCTAAACTACTTCCTGAGGTCAACAGGATTGATTCAAATTGAGCTAAAATGGAAATCTAAATTAAAAAAAAAAAAATAAGATCCTTATCTTATAGCTGAGACTTTCAAAATCAGGTGAAATAATTCCATTCTCTATGTTACAAAAAAAAAAATAATCATAGAGCATCAAGGCCAAAATCCTCCTATTCAACATCCATCTGTGATCTTTGAAAATTCAGTTACATCCTTTTCTTTTCCTTTGTGTAAATATGTACTTGCTCCATCTGGCAAGGGGAACCATAAATCTCCCCTGACTCTACTTGCTATTCTGGCATTTTTGCAGTAGTTCACACAGACAAAGTGTATTTAGACAAACAGCAGAAGCAAAACACTTCTGTAGGCATGTGAGTGGAAGTCTCATCTATGAACAGTATTTCTTCTGCAAATTAGTCTGTAAATTCCTGAGGCTGCACATCTTGGACTCAGCTGCACCTTCTGTCTTTCAGCACTACATTCAGTGTTTCTTCATGACTGCTTTCAGTCAGAAATACAAGATTAGTGGAGGAAAAGAATGCAGCAAGTACCACCATTACAGCAATATCCCTTAAAAAATCTCACTTGCAAAAGTAATGTGAGCCAACTAGTATGAAACAGTCATGTGGACTGAAAAACTCCATGGACGTAAGCAAAGGGTAATGACAAATAGCTAAGTACAGAGGTCAGGGGACACAGCTAATGGAAGATTTAGGGATCAATGCAAATCTGGTTTTATTTAAGGTATCCATTTACTATCAGGAAAAGTAAGCAGATACCACCTAAATGTCATTTTTGGATATTACTAAACCAGAAGGAATGTCAACCACCAGTCAGAAGGGAGAAATCCTGCAAAGAGTCTTTGATCAAAAGCAGAGAGAGAGAGGTTGGTGAAACCATGTCTGGGAGAAATATATATTTGGGGGAAAGGAAGTAATCTGAAAAACTGATACTTAAATAAGAAGAAGGAGACACAGTAGCAGTGGTGCTGAATGGCATAAAAAGGTAATAAGAACTGCAAAGTAGAGAGCCCTTCATATTACAGCATGGTACTCAAGATGCAATTTGGAATTCCATGTGCAGAGAGATCCACACACACCTCTGACATGCTTCCTGGGACACTGCTGGGGCACTGAGGGGCTGGGAGAGGGAGACAAGCCAAGGAGATGGTGGTTTCTCCAGGTTCCATTGAAAAATTATCTCTGTATGATGCTGTTAACTACCCGACAGACAGCTGAAACAAAGGCAGAGACAGATTGTGAGATTCCACAAAAGTAGAGCCTCTTTCAGCTTTGTGAACTTTGAGACTGTATTTTAAAGGATTTTCAAAGCCATAAAAATGCACAGAACCATCTGAGGAGTAAGCTTGCACCTGAGGCTTCTGTCAGAAATCTTCAGTCTTAGAGATAAAATCAATCATAAAAGCCTTTTACACTCCACATTAAATTGTTCTCATCACTATTTTCATTACCAAGAAACTGCTTCATATAGCATTTGGGGATCTATGAAATAGCTGGATGCATACAATCAGTTGTTCCTCAGGAATTTGTTAGAAGTGGAGACAGAAGAAATGAGAGGCTGAAGCAATTCAGACAGACATCTGGATTTTGCACTGCTCTAATCTTTGCATACAAGATGAGCTCTGCTTTTTAGTTTACTGTGACAGTGGTCTGGCAAAGAACAGGATGCTAAGAGGAACATGACATGCTAGGCATTGCATATTCATATGTAAATGCACAGAAAAGAAAAAAGACTCAAATCTTCTGCCTTGAACTATTTCAGGGATTTTTTAAAATAAATGTATGTGAAAATGATACTATGTGTAGAGACTTAGGGAAAAGGAATTATTAAAGCAATCAGTCCAGCATCTATTCAATTGCCCAGTATCATTTTTTCAAGCAGCAACAATCATTAAGCACTTCGGAGGAAACGTAAGAAATCCCACATCAGACAGATTAAGTGTCTTTCTGTTTTCCATCAGAGACTGTCTAAAACTCTGAAGGATGTGGTTTAATAGCATTCTGATATTTCCATTTTTTTAAACAAATAATCACCACAACTCTGAAATTTCTTATTAACCCTGTAATTCTGTCAAATGGTTTATGAATCTTGTTATATCCTCAGCATCAACAACCTCCTATGGTATGAGTTAAAAAGCCTAAATGCATTTTTGGTCAAAAAAACCCATTAGCTTTCATCAGTCTTTAATTTGCAAAATTCAGATCTGCACCGAATCACACCTTTTTGTGTCTTAACATCAGAAAAACAGGTGCTCCCAGATCTAGTGAAGTATGATAGTCTATCTGGAAAAAAAAATTAGTTCCCACTATTTGCTCACTTCTAGGAGTTCTGTATATAATTTGTTAGCCCTCTATACATAAAAAAAATCCTACATAACTTTTCACTTTTCACTAACTCCCTTCTGTTGAAATGGAATGAGGCATTCAGTATGATGTGGGAGTTATCTGTGGTACTAAACAGCAACCAAAAATTGTACCTGCACATTCCCTTTACAAAAAACCCCATAACAATATAATTACAAATCTTCATCAGTTATTTTGCATTTTAAACACAATAGGTTTTTGTGTCCCAAGCTACTGCCCTAAACACAGATCATTCAGAGACATGACCAGCAGTTGAAATTTCTCTTCTTTTCTGTCAGAAGAGGTTTTGACCAGAAAGTACTCATCTGTCCAGCATTCTGGATGTAGCAAAAGACCCTGATCCTGCAATTTGTCCTTTTCGCTACCATCTGTCTATTCCCACAACTAATGAGGTGCTCATTACATACTCAGCACTAGAAGACATTTAGTTACCTATAATTTTAAGTCTGGCTAGTCGTTCTTTCTCCTTAAGAGAGGAGAGGTCAAGGAAAAGTTCGTTTTTTAAGACTGAAACCAGCAATGGCAAAAACTTTTTTTTGCAGAAGTACAGACACAGATTGGAAGAACTTCTTGGGGGACAGTCTATTCCTAAAATCCTGGTTGTTTCTGAATTTCCTTCTGTGGCTGAACCTTCTGTGGTTAAAGGAGTCCTCCCTAATCATCCATCATCAACACAGGTGAAATCAAATACTTTCTCTAGCCAGCTTGCTTATTTCTAAAGGCACCATTTTTGCAAGAAATTCAGTCACAGTATTTCATATGACCTGTATATTTGCAAGCTTGAGGCTCGTTATATACCCGACTGAGTTTTTAAAGTTAAGAGCCTTGTAACTCCATCCAATTTACCTAGACAATAAAGAATGAGGTGGCACGTGGTGTTATCAAGGCTTCACAGCAGCTTGGAGATGCGTCTTTATCTTAACTGAGAAAGGCTATGATGAGTATAGACATTGCTAAATAGAGATAGTAAGGAGCTAAAATCAGAATGTATCAAGGCCTATCTTTTATCTTACTACATGTTCAGAGAAATGCTCAAGCTCTTTTACTTAGAAGTACTCCTGCATCTCTTAAGAGCAGTGCTGGCTTCTGCTGTTTTGGTGGCATAACCTTACTTCAAATTAATATTTGTTGTAGCATCAGATTTGCAGCAAAGATAGGTCTATTTTCATTAACACTAATATGTCTAAATAAGCTGCCATCAGGTAATTATTCTCTTTGGGATACAAGAAAAAAAATTGGTGCAATCTTGTGTAAACCAGGGCATATTTCCAACTGAAAGATAAGGACCTTCATATCTAGCAGTTCTTTTGTCCAGGTAGGAATTTCTATCTGCTGTGCCTTCTGCTTGCAAAATGATTTGTGTTTTATGAGTACTTTTCCTAAGCAAATTAATTGAAAGGCATGATCTCTGTGCTATGAAGCAATGTTCTACAGTTTAGAGTTTCTGTTTTTAGTCATGGCACTTACATGTTGTTGACTTGGTATGAACCAATGGAGGAGTGTATTGGGGCAGCATCCACTAGTAATGGAAAGAGGTCTACAGAATAAATAGAAAAATACAACACCACCTTGTGAAAGATGACCCAAGTAACACCTCATTCATAACATGAATGCCTCTACTGGGATTCCTAGCTCTTCCTTTAAAGCTACCCCACAAAATTCCCTTCTATCACCCATAATACTCTTGATGTCAAGTGATAAAAAACTGTGCATTTTTTTGTCTGTGTACACTCTTATTATCCTTCACAGACTACTTAGAGAGGAAGAAATATCCTGTCCAAGCTACAGTTTGCAACAGAAAAATTGGATCCCTTCCTATCCACAGTCCCCAGTATACTAGTTCATATCAGCCTATCAGAAACAAATTAGAACAGCCAAAAAAAGCTAAACATTCCTGAAACAACTGATGCTTTTTCTTCTCTTCATTTATCTATCTGCAATTACAGATGGAACCCATTACCACCCACTTCCTCAGTAAGGAAGTGGTCCCTCTGTACACTTTGTACTGCTCCTCAGATTTTCTGGGTGCATTTATCCAGACAGTTATCAGTGAATTCTGTCCCTGCTGAAAGTGAGTCAAATGTAAGCCAGCTATGGAGCAGATGTGTTAGGGATAAAGCCACGTACACCCACTGAAAAATAGATGACCTGAGCCTGACCATAGCACCAAGCTGCATAGCATAGTTAGCCTGCTGCAGACCTGAACCAGCTCACACATGCTGTGCACAGTGAAGCCCACATCAGCTGGAAGACACTGAGTAGATGTGCACAGATGTGCTAGTAGATGCAGCCAGACTTGCTGGATAAGATGGTCATGATGCCCTATTACTTAAATATATAGTTTATTTCTCTATATACAGTTTATTTTCTTTCAACACCACATTATTTACCTCCAGTCTAATGGCAGCTTCTAAGAAACTACATCAGGCCTTGTTTTTTACATAAAAGGTTTTGCTAATTAAATTTTTGTAAAGGCGGTGAAGAAAGAGAAGCACCTGGACAGATAGTTTATCTGATCTGAAGAACATCTATAAAATGGAGAGAGAATTTTCCTACCAATTACTCGATGTCCAGATGTTCAACTAATTTCTGTAGAGCTCTACAGCTTTATAGGAAACATACAAAACCAACAAGCTTCCTGACTGAAAAAAGTTATAGCCTGGAGATATAATTTGTCTGACAAATACTCTTATCCATCCTCACTGAACTGGAGGCAGAAGAGCAAGATATAGGCAATTATTTAGGGCACTCAAAAGTCATCACAGACAGTTCCATCTTCATGCAACGGGAAGGAGGAAAGCAAAAGGGTTTATTAGAAGGTGTAATGTGATAAGCCCATTTCCTTACACATGCTGTTTATTTTGCACAGATCTTCTTTTTAATTCTGCAGGCTCTCTCCTCTAAAGCCACTGCCTGAATGGGCACCTAGACTGAACTCCCCTTGGGTTGGAGACTGCCAAACAGACACATAAACCTGACAGAGACACACACACTCTTGCTACAGAGCTGTCAGGTTAAAAGAAGGGGATGAATGCAGAGGCCAAGGTTGGGGCTGAAGCTGGGAGTAGGAGAGTGGGCTCAGGTGAATGGGAGTGAGGGCACTGGGAAGCTGCCCTGAAAGCTTTGTTTTTCTGTCCCAGATTTCTGTGATGAAAACATTCTTCTGGTTCACAGCAAAGACAAAACCTTATTTTTCTTTGGCAAAATACATTTCTGTAGATCACAAAGGCATTCTTTCTTACTTAGACCTTGTATCTGAAGACAGTGACTTTTCTGTCTAGACCTGTGTGTAATCAATCCCTACTAACACATTGCATTCTAATCCCAAAATTATGAGTGAAAATAAGCATCTTGACTCATTCACATTCAAAACCTCTTGCCCAAAAGATAGGAAAGATTGAATTCTTTGTTTTAATCACTCAGAAACAGCAAGTAAAACACAAAACAAGATGTATGTTTAGTCATACATCCGTTCTTTTTACACAAGACACACTTTACCACAAGAAAGTTACTAGGACAGGAAATTACATAAGCAGGTAAACTTAAAAGTTTTTTTCTCTTTGCCAGTATTTAAATTTTCCCATTTCATACTACCCTAGTATACCACTGAAATTTTTCCAAGACAATTTCCTATTTGACCAGACATTTGGAAAAAAATGTGGTGGTTTTCTTTCCTAGTTTTAAAGAGAAATATATAAGGTTGATGTCTTTCTGATGCCCATAACTTCATTACTATGAGGTACAAGTATGTATTAAGAAAAAAATTTTCCTGAGGCTCAATGAAAGGGAATTTATACTTCTGAAATATATTTAATGTATACATTTAAAATACACTGAAGGTCTTCTAATCTGGATGCTAGTATGAATCTTTACATTGTAGGACAAGAGAGCATGGTCTTAGGCTGTGCCATAGGAGGTTTAGGTTGAATATTAGGAAAAAATTTTTTACAGAGAGAGTAATCAGACATTGGAATGGGCTACCCAGGGAGGTGGTGGATTCTCTGTCCCTGAAGGTTTTTAAGATGAGACTGGATGTGGCACTTAGTGCCATGGTCTGGTAACCACAGCAGTGTTGGATCAAGGGTTGGACTTGATGATCTCAGAGGTCTTTTCCAACCCAGTTGATTCTATGATTCTATGATTGTCTATAAGCAGTCTTTATACATCTTAAGGAAAGAAAAAACATGTAAACAAACATGAAGTGTTTGACACCAGATGGTTGTTCCACCCTCCAAAGGGGTATGAACAGGTGAGAGAAATGGGCCAACAGGAACCTCAAATTCAACAAGGGGAAGTGCAAAGTCCTGCACCTGGGAACAAACAACCTTGGGCACTTTTATATGGATGTGGCGCAACAGTGTGCACTCACAGCCCAGAAAGCCAACTGCATCCTGGGCTGCATCCAAAGCAACGTGGCCACCAGGTTGAAGGAGGTGATTCTCCCCCTCTACTCCACTCTTGTGGGACTCCACCTGCTGTGTCTAGCTTTGGGGTCATCAGTCAGTCACTGAATTTTAGAAGACAGGACCACAGAAGCAGAGCAATGCCGCAAAGCATTTTGCAAGGTAGGAGAGACCCACAGCAAAATACTGAAAGATAAAGTACAATGTGGTGACATAGGTAGAAAACTCACATTGTTAAAGTGAGTTCTATGCTTCAATTGTAGAGAGCATGTTGGAGGAAGCATGAATGGAGAAAAATAACTAGAATTGCATTTTGTGGGACAAATATAGCTGGGGCTTTTGCCTGATTTCAAGGTAAATTAAGTATACAATAACTTCATATCTATTATCTGTTGATTTTTCTGTGTTGGAAGGGTGCATGGAAAAATACCACTGAAATGTTAATCAGTGTTAGCAGATCAAGAAAACTTACTGCTGGTGAAAATTTAAGCAGCTCAAATTTAAAGATTCTCAATAAGGCATGGCATGTTGAGAATTCATTTGGAATGTAAACATGCTACATTTGTGAGGGCAGAGTATAATACTTTGGCTGAGTTCAACAGCTGGTTGCAGCATACCAGGGAGATGTGGTAACAAAGACATGCAGTTTTTAGGCTGCAATGTCTTCATCAATTCACATAAGAAGGCAGATGGAACTCTCAAATATCAAGTACTCCTTTCTGTCAAGATTCCATTACCTGTAAATAGCTTAGTTTCAGTTTAACTGTCGCACACAAATTTTCATAAGCCATAAAACCTCAAAGTTACTTTGAGGAACAAGGGATACAGATTAACTCAATGAGTGCTAGTTATATTCAAAATAACCACAAACTCAAATACTTCACAGTAAGAATAAAAATACACACTCTAATAGAAGGGGTAGAGTATAAAAGAAATGGTCTATTTCTTTGCAGCAAACAGTGGAAGTCAATTTGTCTAGTTTCTATACCTAATGTGAAAAATTACACTTTTTTATTTTTCCTTTCTTTATTCCTCTCATTTCCTCATTTCTTTTCTTTTTTCAAACCTTTCCACCTTTTCTGCCTTCTTCATTCTTTTATCTTTAAACTTTCCTCTTTGTTGTTTTGTTTTGTTTTGTTTCTAGGACAGGAGAAAGAGCAGAAGAAATTAGCTAGGACTTAAACCTGCATACCACAAGTTTTGGTACAATGATAATACAAAAAACCCCACATTTTCCTAAGACTGTCCTCAATGAGGAAAGCAGAAGGAGAAGCACCACAACACAAGCCATGGTCAATTTTTCCTGCAACCACATATTGAAGAAAGCACTGCCAAGACATCTGCAGAGGAGTGTGCAGATCTGGCTGTTCCCACAAGCACATAATACTCACTCTGAGGTTTTCAAAGAACTGAAAATTAAATCTGAGTGAACCAGCTGCTGAACTCCCTGGTTAGCTGGACTGTAACTGCTGAAGCACAGAATACTTTCCACTGGCCAGGCATTTCTGGGCCTCAGTTGGTTTCAGTTGCCAGCTGGGCAGAGGGTCACACATTTCTCCACCTGCTTTTGCTCACCTCAGATGAGCCCCAGCATCTGAAGCTACAAAACAGTGCTGTGCTGTCTCCTCTCTGGCTCAGCTTCACAAAAAGAAGTTGTAGTTTGAGCAATACTAAGGTGGAACCAGTTACAGATCTGGGACAATAAAGCCAAGAATTGAGAGAGTCCATGAGTATAATTAGATAGGAGGGGAGGAGATCAGAAGTCAAATATAAAGCAGTATATGTGGGCATCTAGAATACAGGGCCAATGAAACCATATATAATGTCCCATGCAGGAACTGACACAGACAGTGATTATCAAAAAGCCTCTGTCCACCTATTCCAAGTGAAAGCCTCAATACAGCCCATCCTAAGCATCTATAAACCACAAGTCAAGCCTCCAGAAATCATGCTGCTGTAAAAAAAAAAAAAAATATATATATATATATATATATAGAGAGAGAGAGAGAGAGAGACATTGCCTAGTGTGTCAGTTTATTTTTCCAGGAAACCTTCTGTCTTCACTATGTAAGTAAACACTTCAACTTCAGTAGTCACTACAAAAAGGAAGCAGCAGTTAACAACCCCTTACTCTCCATATGAGGGAAGCTCCATCTATCATACCAAAAACCTCCCCACTAGGCAGGTGGGTATTTTAGCCAACCTCTCCTGTCACCTCTAGTCTCACCTGTACTATCTATTTCATGGGCCTTCTCATGCCCCCTCACACGCCATCTCCTTCATCTCCTCAGTCTGTCTACACATATGTATTGCCCCATCTCTCTCACACTGCATCTCACCCATCCAGGCCCATCATATGAGGTTTTATTTTTTGTTTTTCTTTGTTTGGTTGTTTTGTTGTTTTAGTGTTTGGGGTTTTTTTCTAATACGTTGAAAGTGTCTTTAAATTACTAAAATAAATGACATCCATCCTGCCATTCTAACTCCACTGAAAGTGATGGGAATTCTGCAGTTATTTTCAATGAGGAAATAAAACTGAGGAGATGGAGGGCAGGAATAAGGAAATTACATGTAAATTAGGGACATCTCAGTATCACTGGACTAAACGCACAGATACACATCATAGAGAAGAAAAGTGATATGCTCACTGCTTACTTATGCTTTGAGTCAATTTGGTCCAGAACAATTTTTTTTTTTTTAATTTATGAAGAGGAAGAAAAGTACTTTCAAAACATTAAAAAGCAGTTTTTGCAGGTGTCCGCAAAATTATCGCAACCTCAACAAAAACACCTGTATTGTTTTGGAGACACAGATTTCTTTGTATGCAGCACTATTTTGTACAGCTATGACTGTACAGCTATTTTATACAGCTATGACAGCATTTGCATAAAAAGGTTGCTGAAAGTCAAATTTTAAGGATAGTTAATCCATCTCCATACCCACATTAATATTCTTATCAATTCATATGTGAGGTTATAGAGTTTTACTATATATATAAAACTCTCTTCCCTTTTATAAAAGAGCTTCAGCTTGAATTTTTTCCAACCTTTATCCTGGATATATAAAAAGTTACTTCAATGTATAACTCAACTACAGGGGTATTGCTAACATTTTTAGCTCTCTAAAGTTAGAATTTTGGGATTTATGGTGTTGGTGCTACACCATTCATCAAGTGAAATGCCATTTTGCAGGATATTCATTATTTTACGTACAAGTTTCCCTCTAAACCTTCTGTGGTTTTCAGTACACCCCACTACTTTGCCTTGAATTATATAATAAAACTTAGAAGCAGTTTCAAAACAAAAAATTTGTGTTTATCATCTCCCAGTTAAAACAATGATTTTCATTATGAATTGTAATCTGTAATATTGCATCTTCATTTAATGCCAATTTAGTGATCTAACAACAGCATTTCCCCAATGATTTTCCACTTCTTTTCACCTGAATTTTGGATGCCTTGTCTTGTCCACTCTGTAAAAAAACGTATTTGCCCTTAAATTTCTAAGACATCTAGTTAATATATGCTTCCTTTGATGTTTGAATGATTTAATTGTCAGTCATCAGCTAAACCCAGCATTTTATTATTTCTCCCAAGGCACAAGGAGAGCTATTCTTTTACTTATTCTTATTCACTATTAACACACTTAGTTTTATGCGTGAAACTTTCCAGTTAGAAAAAGTCAACAGTGTTGCATTACTACAAAATTGACGTTGTGTCAGGCACTTGAATGGACATACACAAGAGAAAAGTTGTATGGATAGATCTGTGACAAACACTTCTGTACAGATTTTGTTTGACCCTTTCCTTCTGCTATATAACAAAAAGGTTCAGAAAAGTTAAAGCTGCTTTAGACTTTGTTGCAACAATTTTGAGCAGATTTTTTTTAAAGACCTAGCTTGATTTTTAACTAAACCTTACTATCAATCTAGAGACAGTGAGCATAAATTCAAAAGAAAGAGCTGCCAGGTGTCTGAACTATGGGAACAGGCAATGCAGTTACCCTTGGATCACCTCTTGAAGGCGAGTTTCAGAGAGCTGCCCCTGGCAGAGGCTGCTCATCCAAGCGTGAATGCTACCAGAAGCCCAGAAAAAGAGGATTCTCATGCTTCTGTGCAGGTCACTCTGGATCTCTTGCTGAAATAAAATACCATTGAGATAAAACAGTGGAGAAGCAACAGAGAGAGGCAAATATTACCTCTCCTTTGCAGAGACACTCAGAACTTTACAAGGATAACATCAAGCACCCATTGCTCCTCCACAGTTGTTAACTCTGCAAGAAGGGTTACTACTGGTTGTGGTCAAGCAATTTAAAATGCAATGCACAACTAGAACAATTTAAAGATGAATTAGTCACCACTTACTCTTGTTAGCAAAGCATCTTCCACATTTAAAGCAAGTGCCATATAGTGATCATCAGATAGAGCCAGTTCTTCACCCTGAAACAGTGCTTGGTTTTAATCAAAGCATTTACTGCAATGAATCAGTTTAACCTCCAAAGAGAGGTTGCTATTCATTAAATAGTTGAATAAAGTTTTACACACAAATTCTGTTACAAAATAGCCAAATGAGACACATACATCAGATAAGTGTCCCAGCAACTCAGAATGCTTTGCCCACACTACAATTTGTAGACTTAACCAGATCCATATTTTCTGCCTAGGAGATTCTGCCAGATTAAAAAAGGTGGAGAAGGAGGAATAAAAACCACTTCAATGGTAACTGAAAAATTAAGAGTGTTTTTGCCAATGGAACATAGTTGTTTGGGGCAGTGTCAAGAAAAAAAAAAAAAGCCTAAGTCTTTTAACATAATTTGAAATCAGATCCTCCTCAGAGGAATGGAAAAATTAAAAAAAAAAAGAAAGCTGTCGTCCCAAGGCTAAGGATGAAGGCACACTACAATATTTCCAACTGAAGGTCGCTGCCCCTGTGACCATCCTCCTACAAACACATACTGCTGCACTGAAACAACATAAGGCTCAGGGTACAAATGAAGAGAGACTAATTCCATAAAATTTATTTTCATGTAAAAGAATCCAACCAATGCGTCTGATGCTAATACTGCTTTGACTCTATTTGCTTTTAGAAAGCAAGGCTGGGACGTGGAGGCAAAGAGCAGGAGCCAGCAGGATTAGAGGAGTCTGCTCTGACGTGTAAGAGCAGGAAGGCATCACCACCTCAAGATGGGGTTTTGAGTAGGTGAAAGAGGTGCATGTGACGCCATCTTCTCCCTTCTCATATTCTTGTTCCTAACACTGCATCACAACTCCCAGCCCTCATCATGAAAATGCACTTCTTTTTTGCACATAGCAATAAGTTTATGGCAAAGACCACAGTTACATTAGTACAACTGAGAGTGTTGCTTGAATGGGAAAGAGCAGCCAGGACATGAGAAAGGGCAAGAACTTCTTGTGTCCAAAGAAAACACACTGCAGAGCACCCTCCTGAGAGCTCAGCTGGCTTCAGCCAGGCTCTTGACTCTCCAGAACTACTCCCCAGGCCTTGGCTGAGCACATCTGCTACCTCTCAGCATCAGCTGCATTTGCCATAGTAGTGTTAATTTCACAATAGTAACTGTTTTCTGGTAGCCCTTCTGCTCTGGTATAAAGAAAAAATCACTTACACTAAACAAACAAACAAACAAACAAAAGCATTTGTTGAAAGAGAGACAAGTTTGATAACGTGAACCCTGATGACTCAACACATCTAGAAGCAAAAAAGCTGTATGAAATTAGAAATGTGTTAATGGCTTGAATTCATGTTTTCATGGACTGACTCAAGAGCACAAGGTTCTATACCTACAACACTCCCATGTGCACTTGACTAGGACACAGGGTTGCTTTCCCTCGATTTTTCCATGGTTACTCCCCAAAATAATCAACTTGTCCATCTTTATATAATGTGAAAATAACTCAAAAGTGGTTCTTTTCTCTCTATTAGCACGCACATGCCCACAACAAAGCATAATATTACAGAATTAAAAGAGGGGTCATTGGTTTTATCCACTCCAGGACAGAATAAACAGATTAATGAAGTTTGAGAACACCTTCTCTCCTTTGCCCTGCCCTGCCACCAGCACTATGTTGGAAGCAGTTTCATGACACGGTGAGCTACAATAAGAGCTTGCTTTTGCCAGCTGCACTCTCTGTGCTGCCTTGTTTGTGCCAGCTTTTATGTTGTTCGTCAGAGTTCTCCGTGAGCCAGTGTAACTTATGCAATGCACATAAACAACCTGGCAAAAAATGATGACACTTCTGTGGTTCTAGTGAGTCAAAACAGTACAGCAGAAGGTGAGCCACTAACCAACAGCTTCTGCCAAGGAGAAAGCAGTTTGAGTGACCTTGGATAGATCATTTTCTCCTTTACCTCAGCTTCCTTTTTTGTAAATGACGCTCATGCAGAAAAAGCTATTAGAAAAGGTGTTTTTCTTCTGAATGTTCACTAAATTCATACAGTTCTTTTGGCCAGACTTGTTTTTGTTTTCCCATGTGTTCAGGTTCCTGTGGCTAACCAGAAGCCAGTTATTTGGATTAATTGGAGGCTAAATAGAAAGAGGTAATCTGTGTCTTCCTAACAGTGTGCCCACTGTCCATGACCAGCAGTGAGCTACTCCCATATGCAAGGCTCTAGCTAGTGTTGCATAGCATCAGGTCTGGAGGCATATCAGCCTCTGTACAGCTGGCTAAAGTTCTTCTGACACAGAACTACTTCTCAGCTGTGTAAACCTGCAAAAGGTTTGGGCACAACATTGCTCAAAGAGATGGGAAGCTGAGAACCAGCTCAGCGTTCCTAGCTAGCTGACATTCAATGCCTTGGTCAGGATTTTGAACATAAGTAAATTTTACTTATATGTTGCCAAGGTCTCAGACAGATATTCCCTCTAGAAACAGCACTTCTACAGAGAGATTTAAACCAGAATTTGGATCTTTGGAGATGGGACAGGTACAGGAGAAGAATGGCACTTGGCACCTTCCTCAAGGTCCCCTGGCTTCAGTTGGGAGCCTGATATGCTAAGAAAATGCTCATTTTAAACCACCATTTCCTGAAAAACATGAAACCTTTCAGATTCTAGGAAGTGTTATCAAAGTCCTTAGCAGCTACAACCAAGGCTACTCCCTCTCTTCACCGATGCTCTAAGTGTTTTCAGGAGACATACACATCAGGAATTGTTGAGATCAGTCGATAGCAAAAGCTGCTCTCTCCATAGAACCTTGTTTTCATCCTCTAAAACTTTCCTTTCAAGTGAAATGTGTAAACTTCAAATGCAGAGGTATCAGACATCTAGTATTTTTTTGCATAAAAACTGCGATTTGAACAATCATCAATAAGTTATTCTTATGGTGGGAAGAGATCACACAATTCCACTATACTTTCTGGTAGTTAAAAATAAACCCAAGAAACCCTTCCTAGATTTTTTTTCTTGTTATTATCTCAGAATCTTGAGCTTTAACATTTAACCTTCCTGCAGCCCTTCAAATAAAGCAGACATATCTGAATAACTAAGGTTGTCTTGGATACAAAGAATGCATGGCCTGATACATTAGTGACTGGCCCCTTGCTCAATATATCTTTCACAGTTTCACTGCTCTGAGTCATAAGGCTCAGATTTGACTCAGAATAGGTCATAAAAGTCATTTTTGTTCTAAGTACTAATTCCATGTATTTCAGCATTATGGTTGGAACACGTACAATGAAGAATATGGCAGGAATTCTTTCAGATGATGGACTTATAAATGCAAATATTTTGGTTCAACAAAGCCATTATGCAACTTCCTTTCAACTCTCAAACACAATTCAAATTCAAATAAGCCAGCTAGTGGGATGTTGCACTTTCTTTCAAACCTCGTCAACAACAATGTGCAGCACTACGTAGTTTTCGTTTGTATGAGATTCAGCACATTTTCGTGCCTTATCTTTATATGGGTTTATACCTAATGAACCTAATTTAGAATTTGAATCTAACTGCAGAATTGCTTCCTAAATTTGCTGCACACATCGTGAAAGCTGAACCCCTTATATTACACAAATACATAGGGATGGGCTGGCTGTGAGAAAGACTCATGAAACCATCAACAAGAACAAATGACTACAAATAAACAAGAAGGGAGAATTAAATCTTATTCTTTTAAAACATTTTTAATCCTCTGTGAAATATTTGGCAGCCTTTCAGAGAAAGGACATTGATGTAGTCCAGGGAGAGTCAACAAGAATGACAAAATTTGATTGTTAACATGCACAGAAAGTCTGGAAAAACATGAATACCATAAATTGAAATCTAAGCTTTTAAACTTTTCAACTTGTGTTTCATAAAGGAATGGAGCAAAACCAGCACTCCAGGAATAAGACAGTGCACTTTGCAGAGCAACAATGGAGCAATAATAGAGTTCCTTGTGTGGTTTTAGGAGTAAGAGCTCTATTGGCCTACCTCTGTGGTTATACACTGCTTAGCACTGAGGAACCCTGAGCCTACCTCTGAGTTCTTTAAGCATTTTTACTCAGACATCAGCATTCCTTCATTTATACAGATTACACCAGTATCCTGTCTGTACGAAGTGCAGATCCAAAGATTCATTTCAGTAAACAGAGAGCACATCCAAGGCCTTTCAATTACTTTGTCATTTCACACAGTTTAAAGATCAAGAAAACACGGATAAGTTAAAGGACAGATTAACACTTTTTTCTTCCTCTAGAAAGGGCTGCTGCTGTGCACATGTATTGCCATCCTTATGGGAAGGTGGAAGGATGGACGCATATACCACAGAAAGAGTGTATGTATGCACAATGAGTGTGTTTCCTGTGCTCAGAATCACGTCTGAGGATATATAGTATTTCCCCTCCTCTCCCTTTTCTGTCCTCACTCTGAGCCTTATTTAATGGCATTGGTTTTACATTTAAGGCAATTTAGACTGAAAATAACCATATGTTACTCTGCATGACCCTTTGCTATGGCTGGATCTTGGTGTCAGAGCTCTGACATTATCAAGCTGATGACAAACAAACCTTTTGAAATTCCAACACCCCCAGGGCAAAGAGCTTCCTACTTCAGCACATGGCTGTTAAGTGACCCGACTCTACTCCCATGATGAAGCTAGACTGAAATGTTCTGTTCTTCTCCATTTCACCTTCATTTCTGGCCACCAGACAACGTCTGCTGCTGTAAATTTCCATCAATTTATTTAACTGACTGAATTTTGAAGCCCCACCTTGTCTGCTGAACTCAGTAAGCGCTAAACATTAAGAGGAACAGGAGCAGTAATTTTTTATCAAAGTGAAAGCATGAGCAAGACATAAGGAAGACATTAGGATGACTGAGGGCACCCTTACACTGTGCAGTGGAGTATGGCACAGAGATCCTCAAACTGTCACACAATAAATGAGCTCCAGAACAAGCAGCAATGTAGTTATATCAGAACCTCACTATTAGTAGGATAATTACCTTTGCTGAGAAGCACCACATGAATTCAGTTATGGTGTTTCCAAGATGCAAGATCCCCAGTTTTGTGGCTAAACAAAAACAAAAATCCATTTCTGTTAATGCAAAACTTTAAAAATAGTGATTTTGGCAAAAGTAACATTAAAAAACCCGGACACAGACCTTGTCAGCTAGTCATTGTGGGCATTTTATACAAGGCTAAACTCATGTGGACATAGAAATAGCCCTGAAATCTCTCTGATGTCCTCCCATAGCACAGTCTTGGCACCTTTGCAGAGGAGTGCATCTCACTCACTTTCTCTGCCTCACTGTGAGTAAAAGTTTGAACTAAAGCTTTGTTGCCTACTCCAAGCAAACGGGGAGACCCATTAAATTCATCCTTTTCCACCAGTTCCAGTACCCAGACAACTACTGGCCAGTGAGAAAGACTGGCAATGTAGTGGTAATAAACAAATTCTTTGGAGAGGTTTTGGTTTCATCTCTTAATCCAGTACATATTTCAGAGAAGCAGTTTCAAAGACCAGAAGAAACCACCCTGAATTCTCTGCAGCCTACAGCAAAACAAGCTCCACAGGACCATGTTTCAAAATCTCTCCCAAACGTGGCTAAGAAGTAACTTAAGGAAAGGTGCTCTTTTTCCTCCCACTCTTCAAAATTAGTATTCTGACCCCTGTGGGCTTCCAGGGCAAACACTAAGTCCTTTGAAATTTTTTTCTGAATTTTTTTTAAACAAGTTTCATCAAATTTACCCCATTGCCACCATTAATCCATCAAATACCACTTCTGACAGTTCAGATTGTTCCCCTTAAACATTCATACAAATATATTCTACTTCATCATATTAAGAATCTTCAAACTGTTCCGTTTGGACCTGCCTCTTTGTCCTGTAATTTGGAGCAATGGCATTTCAATACTATAAATCCAACACTAAAAAGATTAATCAGCTTTTACTCCAAGCACTCAGCTAAGATTTTTAAACTGACAGTAATCCCAAAGCCTTCAGGTGCAAGTAGTCATCAGCTTATAAAAACCGTTTACATTACATGTCTGCTCATTTCCTTGAGCTCCTCCTGAGATTAAGGTAATGCATACACACAAGCTGACAAGATCTTGGGAAAACCTTCCAGCTCCAACATTCAGGATGTACCTGAACATGGTACATTGTGATCCCTCACTTTTTTTCATCCACTTCTGTTTACTAAGGCAAATATTACTCAACCGGAATTCTTTTACATCAACAGAAATAGTCTATTTTGTTACATTGGTTTTGATATATTCATGGCTTCTGTCAGAGTACAGTACTCCTCTGGTTCTGTTGGTCACCAGTGATGCAACTGTCTGAGGAGCAGCCTTTAGTGTCCCTGCTGTGTTGGAAGGTCACGTTTTTCATTTGTTCAACATATGCATTACACGATATCCTGAAACTGCCTACCTATAAAGCACTTACAGGTGCTGTTAAGGTGCTCCTTAACTGGTCAAATAACCTTCCTGTCAGAAGAGGAAAGCCGGGGAAAACACCACTAAGCTGCAGGGTAATTCTGTGCCAGGAAGGGCTATCAGAACAGGGTGGTGTTACCTGGCTTGGGCACACGGGCACAGAACACACTCTTAATACAAAATTATCCAAAAAATAAACTCTTTTCATAAATTATGCTGAGTAACCCTCTCTGAACTAGAATTGGTTCTTACTGAGCCCCTTTTCCCTAAATCAACATGTTTTTCCATCATTTATTCCAGTACATAACAGCCCTTCGTGCAGCCGGCGGACTGTTCCTGCTGTTGAGCCGTGCCACCTTCTGGCTCTCCTGAGAAACACAGTCTGGCTGGGAGGCACCTCCCGAGTCCCAACTCCTGCGGGAAAGAATAACTCTGCACGTATCCTGGCTGTTTCCAGCAAAGCAGATTCCAGCATGACGCTGGAGAACTTCATTAACAATTCTTCAGGCAGTAAAGTATTTTTTCCTTATATACTGACAGAATTTCTGAGGCAACTTCTCTGTTGCATCTTGCCCTATCGTTCTGCATCTTTTTGAAGACTGCCTCCGCCTTCCCTAGGAATAACTTTTAATATTTAATATCTGATTAATTTCATATATGAAGAATGGAACTAGTTTCCCCCAAACCTCCCCTCCCCTCTCCATCCCTCCCCTCTCCTTCCCTCCCCTCCCCTCAAGTCACATTCATTGCTGGCCACCAGGAACTCCAGGGCCTTGGCCACAGAGTTGTGTCACTGCCAGCCAGCAGGTAAGTATGTGAAAATAATCAGTTCTCATTATGTTAAAACTAGCTTTCAAGTTTGTGTAAAAATATTTCAAGAGATCCGAAGGTGATAAAAAAAAATAAGCCTTAAATCTATCTTTGTTTTTAATCTTACGGTCATTTGATACCTGACAGATACTTTGATTGCTTGGCAATAATATGAAGAAATTATTTCTTACCTGAGATATATATATTACAAATGTATAGAATTTACATTGTTAACTTTACTTGTCTAGGTAAGTGACTGCTTAAAAAATACTATGAAATCTCAGTGATCTACAGACACATTATCGGGATAACAGATTATGCAAGTTAGATATATTAAGTCCATACTTCTTTCAGAGGGAGCTCAGGTCACAGAAACAGTAAAGTAGTCCTCAAATGACAGTAACATGGATTTGCTTCCTAAAACGTCTGTAGGAGAGGTCTGGACCTCAGCTGTAGCTTTATGCCACCATGTGCAGGGCTGATGAGATCTTCAAATAAGAAAACAGACTTTCACCTATTCCTGCAAGATATACTGTTTGCATAATGTTGGCAACAATCAAAACCAGGAACAGAATAGTCTAGTTTTGAAAGACATTTTTAGGAGTCATTGAATTCAACCTCTTACTCAAAGTATAGGTCCATCTGTGGGCAACTGCATCACGACATGAACAAGTAGCATTGCAATTTGTCACCCTATGGAATAATATCCCACTTCACATAGAAGTCAGCTGGTACATTGAAAACAAATGGCTAATCCTAAACCATAGTAAATGAAATCCATGTTTAAACACACTTTGGTGATCATATTTTAAGGGATTTGAGGCTAGATTCCACTAATATCCCCTTTATAAACAATTAATTATTGTGACATGCCCCAAAAAAGTAGTTTTGGTTTTTTATCCTGTATACATAAAGTTCTGTCCCTCAGCAGTTTTTTAATGGCACAGAAAAAAGATTGATGGAAGGAGAGAGCTTCAGGGGATGTGGGGGAACATAAATTTGCTGTATGGAGTGAAATTAGACTGCCATTTAATGTACAAAATAGTAAGTATAATTTTGCACATCTTGTAATGTGAGGAAAGATACACAATGCCCTTTTGACTGAAAAGCAAGGGCTGAAATGCAGGATAATTTAAAGCACCATTTAAAATTATGTTCTAAAATTAGAAGACAGAAAAGATTAGAATTATTACATTTTCCATGTGTACTGCATTTGTCTCCTTCACTGGTTTCCATTACAGCAGGGTCAGGAAACTGTTCCATCCCTTAGCCTAAATATGACTTCTTAAAATGAATAGCAAAAGGATGCATTATAAATATCGATATTTAAATACTATGGTTTGATGGAAATGCATTTGAACTTTTTATGTTTACATTTTGTTATATTAAAATAGATTACTTGTCTCATTTCAGATAGCTTTTTATGCACTGAGTTAGAATCACCTTAATCATAAATTATAAACACCAAGATAGTGCTTTTCAACTTGTTTAATTAACTAAATTGTATTTCGAGTGTGGTGGATTATAAAAAGGTCAGTTTATCAAAACATTCAAACTTAAATTTTATGGCTCACCAGGAAGGCTAATAGAGTTTGTAAGTAAGTAGAGATGATTGTTTTTGCATGTCTATCCACGACTTGAAAGTTATACAATTAGTAGCTCTTGCCCTCTACATCTACTTTATTTGAAACTGGAAAGAAAATTTGTATTATTCCAAATTCTGTGTTGCTTCAGAGCTCTGAATGAAAAGCTCACTGAGCTGAAATAGTTCACCTGAAATGAAGGAAAAACATCTCTCTGAACTTGCATGGAAGAACGCCTGTAAAAGGCATTAATGATAAAAGGTATAGTAAAAATAGAGGGTATTTCTATGAAATGAAGTGGTCTTTGGCCATATTTAGTACAGGGAATGCCAACACAGCTTTCTGAGGGGTCCTCACACCAGTAGGCCTGCCTGAGGGGCAGGGGTGGAGGGAGACTGTGGAGTCTTTTTCCTCAACGATGCCCACTTAGCAGAATGAGAGTATTCTAGTTCTGCAACAGCTTGTCCTGACTGACAAGTGCCCTTTGCTTGGTGCCTCTCCTGCCTGCTTCGACCCCCACTTCTGCCCAGCCAGTTGCCCAACCCAGGACTGTGTTACTTTCCCACCAGATGCCCAAGGCCCTGCCTTTACCCCCACCCACAGCCCCTGCCTGCTGTAGACAGCTGCTCCTGTAACTGGCTCGTCTTCTCTCCCATCTCCCCCACCCTACGCTGCTCCCTGCTGTCCAGACTTCTCCACCAGGGCTGTCGCTATCCCTGCTCTGCCCTAGCCCACCACACTCCACCATCCTGCCTTGGTCCCTCTACCTCCACACACACACCCTCCCCAGACTACCCTTGCTGCCTCATGTTGTTAAGGATATAGAGCCAAGCCACAATGACAAGCACTTCCCAACGAGTTTGTTTACTTCATCTGGGTGGAGGACATGTTTCTGTGTCTTTCAGAGTCAGGAACTCCACCTTGCCAGCATTTTGAGCTGAGTGAAGAATCATGCTTTTGACATGGCTATTTCCTCAGCCACCATAAATTAGCCAGGTTCTTCTCCAAGCTTCTCCTGTCATAACTGCTCTCCTTTTCCATCTTAGTTTTCCATCTGCTCAGTCTCCTGAAGAAAAAGGTTACCAGGAGGGAAGGAGCCAGAGTACCCTGCATTACAGCCTGCCATTAGAAAATGCTTATTGTGACCGCCACATCCAAACTACAGAAGGAAACAGAAGCAGCAGCTAGAGAATGCTAGAGATAGTACCTCTAGCCTCCAGGATGTCCTAGCCCCTTTTGCTTGTTCCCAGGAGTTGAACTTGATGATTGTTGTGTATCAGTTCCAACTCAGGATATTCTATGACTCAATGAACTCAATAGAACTGTCTCACAGCAGCCCTCTTTCTGAAACATGGGGAAGTTTCCAAGTCCTGTTTCTAAGATCTGTTGGAGTAACAAACCTTTTTTATTTGTCTCTGTGTTACAGAAAGCAAAGAAAATGCAACAACCGTCAGTACAAGCACAGTTTCAAGCGTGGAAAAATAATCAAAGATCCTTAGATCTTTCATGTCTCTTCAAATCATATGGAACAAATGTTTACAGCTAATTCCACATGGCATTTTATTTTCTTCTAGGGAGAAATTAGATTTCACAGTTGAAGGAACTGAGCTACATCCAGTAAAAAGGGAGGTTGCAATTCTCTAGGTAGGCAGAAATTTGTACATGGCACAGGCCACTCTCTGCACTTTCTGCCCTGAAGGATCATCCATCCCCTCAGCATAGCTGGGTTGGTCAGTGCAAGCACGAACTGACTCAGCAAAGTGAGTTTGCACATAGAGGAAGGGCAGCCTGCACAGGGAAAAGGCAGTGCAACACAGACATATTTTATTCCTGGAGATGTAACCTCATTTAAAAATGGAAAAAAAAAAAAAAACAGAAACAAAAAGAGTTGAACATTTCATTTGGTATAATTTCAGCTGTTGTGATTTCTTTTCCACAGGCAAAAGAAGAAGAGCATTGTGCAGTGGATTTGGCCAGGAAGTAGTTTAGTTTCACTGTCAAGATTTTTTTTAGAGATTGGATTTTTTTTCTCTCTTGAATTGTAATGAGAAGTCAAAATCTGGATAACATTTTTTTAAACTTGAGCCAGAGCACTCCCGTAATGAAGTGGCTTATATATGCTGCAATATAAGCAACTGCTCCCTCAAAGACTGAATACTCAGTATTCTGTTTCAGAGAACCAAGGGATGTAATACTTTTATAGGCTTTTTTGAGTCTTTTAGGTGTTTCTTTTAGCCTGTGCTTTTAACCTTCTATTGCATCCTAGAATTAGGTCACGTGCTTGCCACAGGTCCACAGACAGAGGCAGAAGGCATGCTATTAGATTACAAGGTGATCAAGTATGTAATTTACTATGCAAGGACGTATCCAAAGATACTGAGTACCTAAATTTAACAGAATATTGTTTTCAGACACATTAGAACAAAGAGTATGTGTCTTTTCCCGTATCAAGAAAAAAAAATTTTAACTTTTATATTTAACTCTAGTTATAACTTTATTTTATAAATATATTTAATGAAACTTGTAGGCACTTACTAATTATTTCATAACTTATATTTGATATATTTTATATCCCTGCATTTTTAATAGTGTTTATTAATAAATAAGTGTTGCAATGTACAGTTTAAAGAACATAACGTTCTAATATTTAAATGAAATTACATACTGTGATAAATCCTTTTGTCTCTATTCATTTCTTAGCACAACTTTGTCAAATCCAGAGATGATTTTGTTAGTGTTTCCACGAGTAGAAACGGAAGTACTTGGCCTTTTTTCTAAGCCCCACTAAGAGTAGATTGTAGTCATTCCATGTGGCTTCAGCTGGTCCTCTCTGAGCTCACAGTGTTAGAGCTGATGTGGATTAGACATCTAATCTTACATGAGTAATGTTATCAGTCCTGGTAGTTCAGGCAATTGCTCTGATTAATTTAAGCAGCAGTAGGCTAAGAAATTTTGTGAAGATCACACAGTGGCAACCCCAGAAAAAAGACCTGCAAACAATGCTTTAAAATAAAGTAGCTGAAATTCCATCTCACTTATCCTTTTTCCTGGCCTCCAGTACTCCAATGAGTCCCATGAACTTAAGTGGGTTGGAGTTAAAGATTGGATGTTTCATAGTGTAAGGAAACAAAACCACATATGCTCTTAAAAAACACAGGAGGTCTTACTGCTTCGCTGTGGGAATGACAAGGTTTTTATATTTTTATATTTTCTATCAAACCTAATATTTTATTTGCAAAGACAGCGTAGCCAGATACCCAGGCAAAGTATGAGCAAAGCCCCCCCCCACCTCCCACCCCCCTTTTTCTTCTTCACAGTGTTTCTACAAAATACTTGCTACTTTCTGGGTTCAGGTAGGATTCAGTGGATAGATCAAGTGAGTGTGATGAGCCTCATGCAAATTTTCTCTTTCTGCTGGACTCTCAGTAGTGAACAGGAACATAACAAAGGGGGGGACTTAGCACAGTGCTTCCCTTTGGAGCCCCAGAAATACAGAGCAAAGGACACGACCTACTTCCTTCACACTTGAGTAAGATAACCTGAAGCCGCATTAGACTTGTAGAGATATGATGGATTTCATCCTTCTTGGCATTTTCTACTCTATGATTACCAAGGTTAAGAAAAAATACTTAGATGTATATATATGTGTATATATACATCCTGCAAGAACATTTTAAATTTTTAATCTTTTCTACATATCACAGTTTCATAAATGTGCATTTGTTTCATTTGAAAGAAAGAAATGAGAAATTTCAGTGCAGGGAACAGACAGTCAGCACTACATATGTTTTCCTGGTCTGTAAATAGAAGGGTTTTCTTTTTTTTGTTGTCATTTTCTTAGCTGCTGTAATGACTTTTGTGTCATGCTGCAGATGTAATACATTTGTGGATAAAGCAGGCTGTGCTCTTTGCCAGAAAGAGTGCATGGCTTTAAAAGGAGAGATCCTGAGGCGATAAAGTAACAGAGATGCCTTGTTTAGAACTACAGTATATCTGCAGCTTAATTTTTGTATACTATGATTGTTTCTACCAAGTGAATAAGCTAAACAACCTCATTTGTTTAAACAGTATTAAACACATCCTTTATATACATGCATTACTATAAAATTTTTTAAAACTTATAGAGGACAATCTTACAGTCTCTATAGTTGGTGTTGTTATGTTAATTAATAGCAGTAATAAAAGTAATTGTGATGTTATTTTAGGGAAGTATAATGGAGAAAAAAAATCTAGAAGAACTGCTTTTAAAGAAGTCACAACAGAAATAAAAAATAACCCAGATCAAGACCCTGAGATGAGCTGAGTTTGTTAGAACATGATGCTAATAATGCCAAGGTTGTGGGATCCAACCCTGTATGGGCCATTTACTTAAGAGCTGGACTGGATGATTCTTGTGAGTGCCTTCCAACACAGAATATTCTGCGATTCTGTGAAGTGATGTGGTCATTAAATTACAAGAAAGGGTTGTTTATTCTGTCAAAGACAAACATTTATTATGAACATGACAAAAGGGTAAGAAATAATTTTTTAAGTAAACTGTTTAAGATTGTCCAGTGCCACTCCAGTTTTCTTCTGTGAAACTTGATTGGATATTATGTATTAGAACAATATGCGTACTTTGTTTTGAGTAGAATTATAGGATATAAAATTCTAGTTTCAGTTCAAGAAAACACTTACCCACAGGCTTACGAGTGTTTATATTCAGAACAACCCTCACAGTTGTGCTTGCTATTGAGCATCTGTTTGCATCTTTCCAAAGAGAATTTAGGCAAGTAATTAACATTGACATATGTTTACACACTGTCTTGAATAGGGATGTTTTCCTCGTTGAGGCTTCGTTCTGAACTGATGTAAATAACTGGCATCAGAAGTTACTTGTATAAGGCATAATTAGTTCAGAATCTCATCCCTCAGCTGCACAAAGCAGATGGTTAGAGTATCCTCGTTTCCTAAGGAGTGACTGTATATCACAAAAGGGTAGCTTTTCAAAAGACCTCCTGTTGGGAATGCAAATATATGTTTCAGGCAACTTTAATTTTTTTCCCTCCTTTTCATACTTTAGGACTCATCCTGTCAGTTACATCCCATTCCTAAACTGCAGGGAAGCTCAGTGAGAATAAACTCCATTACCATAAAAAATTATGAATGTCACAGCCAGGCTTTTGGTTTGCACTTAAGGTGTTCTCCTCTTAACTCCTCCCTCTTTTCCTCTTAGTCCCCCCTTCTGCCCTGTACTCCTGCAGCTGCAGCAGATGCTTTCTCAGATGTAGGGCTGTGTTCTGTTATTTTTGTAGATGATTTAGAAAGGAATTTGTTCCATATACTAGATGCAAGTAGTGCACCAAGGAGGTTTTTACTACCTTTCTTTCAAAATTTAACAAGCCTGAATATACAGTTTGAAATATAAAACTGTACAAAATCATCAAACTAGAATATATTGTGTTAGCATTAGTTTACAGTCTGCTGTGTTTTTCTCTCTTAGAGAAAAGGAAGCAAGAGGGGATCAACTGGGACTGAGAAAATTCGATGTTTTGAGACACTGAATCTTGAGGAATCAACACCACCTCCTGCAAGACTTTTCTGGTTAACCATGAAATTTGTTTCATTTACATTTCTTGAGAAATATGTCAGTCATCCTAAGGTTACACTTTGTGTTCTTGTCGTAACCTAATGTTGCTGAGTGCTACTGATACTGATACTTTAAGGTTGGTCACAATGGTCTTAAAGGTCTTTTCCAACCTAAATGATTCTGTGATTCTGTGATATTTACAGCAAATACCAAACCAGTCCCTATTACTGAAGCTGTGATTTTGCTGGAATATTTTTAATTGACTGTGATGGAATTTTGATCAAGTCTTGTTTCTTTTACATTCAAAAATCTACGAGATATTTGGTTTAATATTATCTGGAATACATATGTATGATTATCACTTATTTTAAAGCATAATTAAGCATGTAAAATTCTTATTTTAATTCTCACTGTCTCATTCTACTTCTCTTTTTAGGCCACAACACCAAGAGCAGACTGTGCCCCATGACTGCCCGATTACCATTCAAATGTGCCACAGTCAGGAAATCCAAGGCTGTGCTTTAAATCAGAATTTGCAGCTGCACAAAGTACTATACTTGTTCAAGAATTAAATGCCGTGAGAAAAGCGCAACTTTAAATTTGCTCCCTTTCATCTCTTTCAGTTGTCCTGCTCAGATTCCTCCTAGAGCCTCCATCAATCCCAATTCTATGGGCAGTGGGACATGCAGATGTGAGAAGTGGCCAAAGATCTCCTCCTGGAGTGCCATGGACAAACCTTGCCACAGCAAGCAGCAGGCTGCTAGAGTGAGTAACAGCGTTGCTAAATAACGCATTAATTCATGACCCTGCAAGAATTGACTTGCCCAAGGGCAACCTCATGACAGGTATGTAACATTTATCGGCCTGGTGGATCTGAGGTGTCATTCCAATCTTCCTTTCCCTTCTCCCTCACCCTATGTTGTGTCACTGAATGACACAGGTATGTTAAATCAGTGTATTTATGTCAGGAGCACATAATTCAATTAAGTGGGGAAAAGTGTATGCTATAGTTTTAGGATGGGAGACTCACAAAACAGCATCTCTAAAAGAGCCTTTAGGATCATGATAGCTGAACACAAATTTCCACTGTGAAGCTGTGGCCAAAGGAGCTAATGGCATCCTTGGACATGGAAGAGGCACATACTGAGTAAAAGCACTCAACATGTTTTGACACTGCTGTGATCACCAGGAGAATATTGTGTCTAGTTCTGGTGACTATAATTGAAGAAAGATGTTGTAAGCTGAACAGAGGTCAAAGGAGAGACTTGACAATGACTAATAGATGGGTGGATAACATGTAAAGAGAAAAGCTCACAGGGCTCCATCATTTAACTAAATAAGGAGACAGGAAGCAAATTGATCAGATGTGTGTACTTACCAGTGAGAGTAAACATTTAATAACAAGAGCTCTTTGGGCTAACAAACAAAAGCAATTCGGAGTTCAGTGCAGATGACTGAAAAGAATGTACATAAGGGAAATTAAACCCTAACCTAACACAGCCACATACACAGAGTCAGCCCAGTACTAAACAAGATCTAAAAAGTAAAACAGATGTTAGTAATTATTAGGTAGGCATCAAAGAAAGATAGGAAGACAGCAAAGCATGCTGACTATTCATATTGGGTAGTTAAGCTGTAGGACTACTTACTGAAGGATGTTATAGATACTAATTATTTGTTTAAAAAGGCAACTGAATGAATTCACAGAAGAAATATACCTCTCAAAGGGCATTAGGTATAACTGCATCACCTTTGGATCAGGATTCTCTGATACTGTACAGCTGCCCTGAGCATATACTTTGCCTCAGTATTTGTTAGTGGATGCTGTCAGAGACAGGCTCCCGGACTTGGTGAGGAGTAACACAAGCTTGGTGTAAAACAAGCCAGAAGCTGGAGGATGAACATGGAAAAACTGTAGTGGAAAGAAAGAGTTTACATGTGGACTATAAGGTCTTTTGTACATAGATGATGGGAATATCCGGAAATATTTGATGCCATCCTTTGTTTCTGCAGCTTTTCTTTAGGACACTTTGGTTAAGAAAGTACATATTTATATTATTTATATTTATACTCACACCTGTCCATGTATGTGCTAAGCTTCTTTTAACATCATAGCTGCTATACAATGTAGCTTACAGTATAACTGGGGGAAATAATACACTAAATTCTATCTGCTGTATTTGATAAAAAAGTTAGTGATGTTTTTACCTACAAAATAAACTAGATGAAATTATTTTTGTCTTTATTCTTAAAGCTCTAGCTAAATTCTAGTCTTTCGTTGTAAGACCATTCTAGTGATTATGTCCCATAAGCTGAGTGGGTAGCAATAATAGAAATTCAGCACAAGAGAATATAGGATGAGTGTAAAACAATACAGTTTTACAAGCTAAGTCTTATATTAATATATTTTCTCTAAACAATGTTATTTCTTTTGCATAATTTATTATAACATGTTTTCCTGAAATATTTTCTGTAGAATTTAGTTGCAATTATTCCAGGATTTTAGTTTTTATCTGTAAAGACTGAGACAGGAAAATTTGTACAATAGTACCCTCCTAGGTGCAACTTTTTCAGAAGGGAATTCTCTCATATCTGTGTACATAGTTGACAGTGAAAGACCGTGTTCGGTAGAGGGAACAGTAGTTTATGAGTGTTTGGGCTTCAACCTTTCAAGGCTTGATTTTTTTAAAGCTTAGTCTTAGTAATTTACAGTCAAAAATTAAAAAGTATGAACCCAAAATTAAAAATTAATCCAAAAATGTAGATGTGAGCAACTAGGAACCTAATTTAGAATTGTGAGGCTGCCTGTATCAGGCATTTGTTTTGAAAATTGAAATTAATCATAAAGGCTTATCTACTACTGCCACAGGTTTCATCATTATGGAACACTTAATAATGTACAAAATTATCAACTGATTTGTAACACTAATTTGAACACCTTCATGTAGCTTCAAAAGCACTTGTCACAGCAGCAAAAGAGCCATGAAACCCCCAGCCAGTTGCAAGGACAAAGAAAATACCTTATTACCAGTCATGGATGGCTTAGTTGGGAGAAGACCTAAAAAGAGAATTTTTGTATATTGAACTCTTTGTTTATGTCAGATAACAACATGCATGATAATGTGCTGCATCTACTCTAAATTTGTTCCTAAATAAGTTCCTGATGTTGCTAACAGAGATGCATAGAGCACAGGGAGACTGTTTCTGTCGGGATGGATCCAAACAGCCTTGAACTTGTGACCACTGGGTAACTGAAAGAAGTATTTCTTAATAATTTCTTGATCTATAGACTAAAAGTGCCAATGAGAAAAACTTCAACAAAGTAGAAGCTGGCTGAACACAAGCCAGCAGTGTGCCCAGGTGGCCAAGAAGGCCAATGGCATCCCAGCCTGTATCAGCAATAGTGTGGCCAGCAGGACCAGGGAAGAGATTGTCCCCCTGTAGTGGGCATGGGTGAGGCTGCACCTCGAGTCCTGTGTCCAGTTCCAGGCCTCTTGATGCAGGAAGGACATTGAGGTGCTGGAGCGGGTCCAGAGAAGGGCAGTGGAGCTGGTGAAAGGTCTGGAGCACAAGTCTTATGAGGAGCAGCTGAGGGAGCTGGGGTTGTTTAGCCTGGAGAAAAGGAGGCTCAAGGGAGACCTCATTACTCTCTACAACCACCTGAAAGGAGCTTGTAGGCAAGAGGGGGTGAGTCTTCTCCCAGGTAACAAGTGACACAGTGAGAGGAAATTACCTCGAGTTGCACAAGGAGAGGTATAGAGATGCATGTTAGGAAAAATTTCTTCATGGAAACATTTGTCAAACTGTGGAACAGGATGCCCAGGGAAGCGATGGAGTCACCATCCCTGGAGCTATTTAAAAGGCATGTAGATGTGGTGCTTAGGAACATGGTTAATGGTGTACTTGGCAGTGCTGGGTTAGCAGTTGGATTTGATGATCTCAGAGGTCTTTTCCACCCTAAAATGTTCCATGATTCTAAATAAACTGGGAAAACCACAGAGCTAAATGCAACTGCAAATTTCCATGGATTATTTTTGCATAAATGAAAACAATATTGATGGGGTTTGTAAAGATATTGAGATGGTGCTTAAATTAAAACAAGATTGGAAAATATGTTGATACCTCAGTGAGGTGAAATGTCAGCTGTCATGGTGCTGTTGCTGCCACTGTATAAATCTGCAAGAGAGACAGCCTCAAGAGGTAAAGTATTACTTAAATTCCTACTTTTTTTCTTTAAGTCTTCCTCTCTTCTAGATGGGATTCTGTGTTGTACAACTGGGTCTGTGAAACCACTGCCTCCAGTCCTTCAAACTCTCTTTATGTCAGCCATTGTAGAAGTGTCTATAAAATTAGCTATCTAGTGTGTAGGAGGTCCCCATTCCAGGAGATCCTAGATCTTCCCTCCGCCACCCTCCTCAGTGAAAACAGTGCTTGAGAAAACATGGTAACTGACAATATGAACAGATACACCTGCTCTGCCTGGGTGAGAAATGGTGATGAACTGCATTTTTCTCAGGCAAGTCCCAAGTTGTGCTGCTCTGGGGTTGGGTCAAGAGGTCAGATATCTATTTAGGAATGTCAGTTTAGCCCAGCTGCCCAGAGGCAGCCTCTAAGGTAATGAATTGGAAAGTGTTTCTGAGCTCTTTATGTGCTCTTGCTTGTATCTTTATATCAGACAGAAAACCAAGAGTGTGGTGTCCCATCAGCACCCACTGGGCCTTACTGTCCATCTGAGAAAGGCAGGCTTTCACAGACCTAAAGAGACAAACAGGACATCAGGATGACAAAATGTACTACTTGTGCTCAATTCAACCTGAGTCCTCTAGCACAGCAGTTGCTTGATAAAGAAGGTCAAGAGTTGTCAGGGTTAAGAATAAAAGTAAACTGGAAGATCTGCTTCTATGTTTATTTGCTCATCTATCTCCTCCTGGACAAATGCAACATCTGACCTTAGTTTTACTGCCCAACTTAATGATTGGCATTTGTAGGTGGGAAGGAGGTAACAACAACAATGACAAGAGAAGCCACCAAAGTGGTGTGAGTTTTTATGATATTTTTATCTCTCAAAAAAAAAGGACTAGCAGTATGGTCTGACTGTGTATGCACACATCGTTACACAGCCTCTAACAAATTAAACCAAATTGTGTTTCAAATGATGAGATTTTTAAATCCATATTTACTGCTTTATTTTGTCTTCTGTTCTATATCTTTAGATCTGGATCTATTTCCTAGTTTCTCTCTGTTAATCAGAAAGTAACTTAAAAGAAAAAGAAAGAAAAACTTGAATTTTTTTTATGGAGTTAATATGAATAGCCACGGCTTTAAGAAACACATAGCTTGACAAGAGACAGAAGATACAAATCACAAGAGCTATGCAATGGAGCTTTAAGAAAAAATAATAATAAACCCTTGGAAAGAAGCTATGAACAAAGAAGACTTTGATTTTTTTTCTGATGTTCAGATTTGAAAGCAATAGCATTGTGAACGTGCAGCAGCATAACTTGTTTTGAATATCATGGTCTGTTATGCCTGAGTTCCATCAGGAGATGCTTTGTCTATATGGAGAGATCACCAGTCATGCAAATCTGCTGCTGAACTTTCTGGGTTCCGTTAAGCCTTTATGATTTCTTTTTATTATGTGCTTCAGTTCAGAGAAGATATTTTGAAGAGGAAATTTAAAAAGCAGGGCACAACAGTTTTCCGATGGGTACTTCTAAAAGAGGTTCAGTAAATGAAGATATAATTACCACATCTGGGTAGAACAACTTGACTTCATTTTCCCAAGCCATATGATACAATCAGGTTAAGAAGGCCAATACTGACTTCTCACAGTGAGGAACAGTCTATATTTAGTCACAGAACTGCTTCTATAAGCTCTCAGCACGTTTTTACTTTTCCTTTCATGTACTCATTTTGATCATCAGAGGTATCACCATGCCCCCAGCCTTCTTTCTGCCTACCTCAGTTCATGTCACTCACCTCTCCAGCCTCTGCAAGGCTTTCTCCCTTCTTGCTCCCAGCTGACTCGAGGTATTACTTTTACATGAGGCATTACCTTTGCACACTCATGTCCTGCACCTTTGATACCTCTTATTTCTTTCATCAGTTCACCATTATACCTCTAGTCTCCCACAGAGGAGCTGGTTCCTGAAGCGTGATGCCATTATAAGGAATATTGGGCACAAAAGGTCACTTCATGGGAAGCAGAGGGCACTTCCTCTTGGCTTTGATAACAGCAGGAAGCAGGAGCTTTCTGCCTGAGAAATACTTTCACCTCTGCTGGTGCCTGACATCCACTGTCTTTGCAGTGGAAAATGGTTCACATAGGTCAGACCAACACTGCAGTAGATCAGATGGAAGATCACTGAGTGCACACACATATTCTCTCGTTAGTATGTATTAGACAAGCTTTATGGGAGCTGAAGTGATTTAGCACATGCTTCCAGCCATATGATAGGGGTACAGTTTTGCAGATAGGAACTGTTCCTCATGTGCACATCACAGCTGAACCTCAGACCATCCCCTATGGCTCTCTTTAGATGATAGTGACACGATCATCACAAAAATACCACAAAAATACCACTGCCAGCATAATGGAAATAATAAGATCCACTCAGTTACTCTTAGGAAGTGTTCTGGGGCTTTCAGCCAGTGTTGGACATGGAAAGCTGTATGTATGGACACAAATCAGGATAATAATCTCCACCAGATTACAGATGAAGTCTGTCTAAAATATTGCAACAGTTAAATATACATCCAGCAGTGAAACACAAACCTGATGTGCTCATCTTGGACTGGTTATTTTCCCTGGCAGGTTGGACAAAGCAAAATTAATTTCCATGATAATAATTCATTTATTTTGGCCAGTGCTTTGCAGTTTCTTCTGTTCATCCAAAAAGGTGACAGCTCCATCAGAGGATGACACTCTGATCACTTCACACAAAAAAACCAGAAAAACAAAAAAAACCCAAAACAAACAAAAACTCAAACAAAACAAAATAAACAAAAACCAAACCAAACAAAAACAAAAACAAAACAAAAAAAAATTACAGGAAATGAAGGAGCAATTTAATCTCCAAAATTACCAAGACCAAATGTCAGAGGTACACACCAGCTCATAAGCATGATTGCTGCATATCAGTTTGCTCTAACATCACTAGATGCTCTAAAGAGAGAAGAGTTTAATCTCTGTACTATATTTTTTCCCCATCTTTCTGAAATCTGCAGGCAACTATAGTTCTGTCATTATTCCACAAAGCAAATGGATAGTCTAAAACTTGAATCCTGCCTAACTCAGGCCATCAAACTATAAGCTTCTCTCCACTAAAATCAGATACAGCCAATATAAACCACCAAAAAGTATAACAGAACTACTTCTCGTCAAATGAAGAGGACTCTTCTGTGACTGATACCTCTTTAAGGAATGGAGCTCAGATTGACATGTTTTGTGTGTGCAGAAGAGATCATATATGTCTTCTGGCTCAGTGGATTTAATAAGGTGGTTCTGTGTTTTCTTCTTGTTTAAATTAAGGAATGCCAATATATAGAAAACAAGTAAACACACAATGGCATGGTCACTTGGACTTGATTTAAAGGAATCATAGCCTGCTTCAGGACACTTGCCATTATTTACTGACATTGAATTACAGTGGTTTTCAGTAATACGTAAATAAATAGGTGGCATTTGCAGCCTTTTCTTATAAGTCATTCTTATTTTTCCTCATCCTTAGTTGTCAGTGTTTCAAGTGTATCTTTCTATCCTCTTAATTAAAGAATTGTGATGTCCAGATTTTCTCAGTTATGACATTCCCTGATTTCTAAACACATTTCAGTGCCTTAATTTTAGATACTCTTCTGTCCATGATCTGATTGTTGTCACCTAATTTTAATGCCAGGCTTCTCATCCAAGTAATTTTGCAGACATCCTCAACAACCCATGATGAGAGGTAGACACTCCTGTAGGATGACATATTTCACGTGAAGACACGGGTTAAAACTTGGTAAGATGAATCCCATGGTTGCATACCTACACGTGTTCAGCTCTCCACAGGGAAAGTGAGGCACCAAGGAGTGAGATTACATATATCCAACATGCTTAGCTGAGAAACATCAAAAAAGTATGTTAGGAAAAAGGAATAATTTAGAATTAGCATAGCTTTTATTTTGCTTTCAGTGGTTAGTAGTAACAGTTGACTAATGTTTGTTGTGCTTGATGGTAACGTTACTATTGATCAAAAACCATTAAAAAGAACCTCAAAGTTATTTTTAAAATACTGTGATGGGATCTTTTGATACAACAGGACATTAGTTACAGTAAAAAACAACTTGGTCAAGTGGTGTCCAAAGCACAGGAATTGCAACTGTTCATTAAGTAGTATCAGCTTCAGAGAGGTGTCAGGATTTTGATACAAGTCAGGTCTATCATGTAATTCTGGTAATGAGGGCTTCCTATTACAGCAGTGTCAGCCTCCACTCAGAGTTAATTGCTGCTGGTGTCATTATCACAGAACTTGGCTCTTTTCTCACCTGTCTCTCAAATGTGGACAACAGTGTCTAGGCTGTCCTTTTAAATGGATGAGAAAAAACTGCCTGTCTGTGCCTTGAGCTTCTGAGCTTTGATTAATTTGCCTAATATCATTATAAATGTTCAAGATATAACTGATTACATAAATGCCATGTGTTATTTCTTACTGTAGCCTGTTCTACATCTCCTTATCATTTATTTCCTCTGTCTTCAAAAACGGAAGCGTGGAAGCCTGCCCCAGAGACTATCACCAGAGAAGTCAGTCCTGAATTTGGCTGTGGCCCAAGGCAACTACAAACCTGAAGGTAATTCAGCTATCCAGCTTGTCAGAAGCAATAAATATTGTGTATCACAAGAAAAATATTCTGACTGGTGGAAAATAATGGATTGGGAAGGGTAAGTATGCCCTGCAGAATGCTTTTGTTCCATGATCATGGTCTTCCACGTATCTCATCTTTGAAGACAAGACTGCAGGCAGTCCTGGCGTCTTTCAGGATCTATGTTAGAATTACCTTGGTAACTTTTAAACATTACTCTAAAAGCCTCGTTGTCTCTGTACAACTCCATTTTCATTACCATCCTTGGCTGGCAGGTTGAATAAAATTTACAGCAGTCACTGTCTAGTATAATAGCTAAGATAGTATTCAGTGGCCTTAATTTTTGTATGTGCCTGAAGAAGGGCTTGTGTACACAGAAGCTATCCATTTTTTTTCAGTATTTAGTTTAAGTGACAAAAAGATAAAATCTCTCCTAACAAATGTTGTCTCTCGTGTATGCACAAACCTTCTTTAGACCACCACCATCACAGTTGCAATAGCAGTGACACCGTGGGAGACCAGTGTGAAGTGCTGCACTGCAAATCCCTTATCACTTCAGTCTCTCCTCAGCTTTAGTAATACTTTTGCACAAAGACAGGGCAGCCCCATCCTGCATAGGGTTTAATTATTCTTTTTGACTTTTACAAGCAGAGAAATCTTCTTAAGCAACCGAAGATATTTTTCATTAATATCCAGCTGGAGCAGAAAAAAAGCACCTCTTCCCAAGTCATTAAATGAGAAATGGTTTTAGGAGGTACTGGAGGTGAAGGCAGTGCAACAAACAGGAGTTGTCTGGAAGAGATAAGATTCCTTGTCTGTCTCATGATTAATACTAGATGAGTTTGATTTTATGTACTTGATAGAAGTGTGGAAGGGAAGAATTTTTGAGATAGGGATGCCCAAATTACTTTGGAACAGACTGAAATTACTTATCTACTGTTACAACTGTAAGAAAATCAACAAATAAAGCAACCTTAACTTGACGTAAAGTGTTTGCAATTTATAACTAAGGAGATCACACACTGTTCTGGGTGAAGAAAGCAGCACACAACCCCAGCAACTTGAAGAAAATAGTAAATTGGTAAGCTGAGATATGGACCTGAATGCCCTCACTTATGATTATGTAAAAACATACAATACAGGCAGCTCTTCTTATAGAGCCTGAGCAGAGGGCTCTATCATGAATAAAAAAGCAGAGGGAATCTAGAAAAAGGAGGGTCATTTACGGGTTTTTCCCTTTGGGTTGAGAAACTGAGACTTTTGCAGTATTGCTTCTGTAAGGAGAAGTTACCTATCCATCTTAACGAAAGCTTTAAATTCTGCTTGAAAAAAAGAACGAAGATCTTCCTTTCTTGAACGTAACAGGAACAAATATCAGGAGTCATGTTTCTCCTGTTTTAATGCACTCTCAGTTTTCTTCTTCTGCTACTGAGATCTATGTTAAAGATTCCTTTCTTTGTCCATCCGTACTCAAATATACAATTTATTTCTCTCATTTATTTTTCTGATAGGCACAACATACAGCCCACCACCTTACAACTACAGATGTCTGTTGGCCCCCATAACTTAATCCATCATGCCATGCTGCCAACTGCTGTAAGTGGTAGCTCAACTGTCCGTGTTCACTTAGTTTAGCTTCTCAGTTTCATCTGGCATTGTGTCAGGAAGAGTGCTGAGCTTGCCTATTGACTCTGTGTTCGATCTTGGACAGTTTGCTGGCATCCATTATTCTCTGGCATCCTTCATCACAGCGACTGAGACGGAATGTAATGATATTGTTGAACAGCTGCTCCAGCCTTCCATAACATGAAACCAACCGCAGAGGAAGAAACCATTTCAATGACTAGCAGAAAGAGTACTCCACTGAAATGTAATTTTCTCAAACAAATTGCTTCTGTGTTTTTCTGCGTGGTAAGTAAAAGCAGGAATGTTTTAACCATGAGCATTTCTGTTAGTGGCATTCTGAAAAGTGACTTTCTGTTTAATCCCTTTTCCTAAGTGACCAAATTTAAGATGCAGTCATGTACAATAGCTAAACTGTGAACTATTTGTTGTGTGGGAATAAAGGATTTGTATTGAGCACTTACTTGAGAAAGCTGTTTCTGAATGATGATAAGCCCAGGTTAATCAATACGCAGCCATTCACTGCTTAAATGTTTTCCACACTAGCCTAGCAAAGATTAGGCAGTTTTTCTGGATTATTTTTCTTTTTCAATAACATTCTGAGTACTAAGCATAAGGTTTCCTGAAATGTATAAGATCAGATACAATTTGTCTTCTTGTCTCATACATTCATGTGAAAAACATACTGGTTTCATTTAAATCAAGTCAAGGGTTTTGTCACTGACTTCACTGATGCTGGTATTTCAATTTTTTTACTCTTATTTCAGCATTAAATCACCCTTCCTAGCACTCCTGGGCCTTTGTATGTCTGTGAGTAGTCTGGTACAGGATAAAGGGAGTCCAGGTCTGTCAAAGTGAGACATCAGATATATATTTCCCTTTTTAGTAAGATGATGTGACATTGTAAGCATTAAATGTATGCCAAGCTATTTGAATGAAAAATTCACAGAAATATAACATATTGTCTCATAATAAACCATACTGAACAAGATTCAGAGATTTCCTTAAAAAATCTCTACTTTTATAGTATTCTGTGAAAGGAACCATAAATAAGAATCATCATTATTTCTGTACAAGAGGTTATTTTAGAGGTTTCTTTTTCTGCCATATGGACTCCTGTTGTCTCTCATGCTAAGAACATTTATTTGTAAAGTCTAGGGTTGTGCAGTTTTGGAAAGTTTCCATGTACATTTTGAAAATGTAGATGCAATCTCTACATAAGGTCACTAAAGGCATATGTAGTTTCATTGCCTGTTACAGCATGCACAGAGAATATTTGGCTTTCTAACACATTGCACAGTGGAGGAGAAAGATTGTTTAAGTATTTACCAAGTGATTAAAAAATCCAGACAACTACATATGTCTCACATTTTTTAAATACTCATCTTAGACCACAGCATAGTTACTCAAAAAATACACGTAGCATGACTTTTAACCCAAGGAAGGAATCTGTCATAGAATCATCAAATCTTATAATGGTTTGTGTTGGATGGGACCTTAAAGATCATTTAGTCCCTGCCGTGGGCAGGGACGTTTTTCACTAGATCAGGTTGCTCAAAGCCCCATCTAACATGACTGAATACTTCCAGGGATGGGGGATCCAAAACTTCTCTGCGCAACCTGTTCCAGTGTCTCACCAACCTCCCCATGAAAAATATCTTCCTTGTGTCCAGTCAAAATCTACCAACTTTCAGTTTAAAACCATTACTCCTTGTCCTATTACAATAGGCCTTGTACAAAGTATGTCTCCATCTGTCTCATAAGCCCCTTAAGTATTGAAAGGCCACTGGGTTTTCACAGTTTTATCATATTGTTTTGTCTTTGCAGGGAAAACTCCAGTGTCAGCAAACAGACATTGGCAGAAGAGCAGAGTATTGCCAAGCGTAAGTGAGCGTGTAGAACAGGTCTTCTTGAGAACCAAAAGATTCTTTGGGCAGAGATTGTCTTTCCACCCTACATGTCCACTGTACCTGCAGCAATGGTATCCTACATATGGCCGTCATAATAATTAAAATAAATATAGGTATTTTCATCAGCAATATCACCTCCCACAGACTTCTGAAGGTATAAATATATTTACTTTCAGAGAAAAAAAAAGTCATTTAGACAAATCAGTCTCCTGTATGCTAAAGTAATGCTTCATAAAAGGGAACTCTATTGAAACAGACTTCATTGGTACTCCCTGAACTGATCTGATAGAGCATGTTTGGCTTGTTTCATCCATCAGGGAACTCTCAGTTTACTTAAATATTATGAAAACAGAAGGTTCAAATTTAGAGGAGAATTATGTACCTCCCAGCTTTTGGGCAGACAACTACATCATGGTCTGCATGAAACAGAGCAGCTGTCTCCTTTGAGAACACACGCAGGATCACCCTCGAGGAAAAAAGGCAACGCAGAAAGAACCGTATATTGCAGAATACACCATCTAAGGAGTCTTTCTGCTGTGCCTTTTGTAATCGGATATGTCTGTCTCGTATTGGCCTCATAAGCCACCAGCGTGCCTGTAACAAATGTGGATAGAGCCTTCCCAAATCTTCGTTCATGAAGCCCAGCCATGATGATGATGACTTCTGATAGAGCTCCTGGCAGAACTTTAGGCAGTGGGATCCTCCTCTAAGGAGTTATTGTAAAAAGTCAGTGTTACAGAGTAGACCCAGCTATTTTGGGGCAACGAGAGCCACTGGACGAGAAAAAGCAGATGGGAACTAGTGGTTTCCCTGTTATCTCATGGCCCATAATTACATATACAGGACAGGCCCAAGTCTATCCTCTGACTTTAAAAAGTAGTTTTTACATATGTCTGCTGAATCTTATTCAGAAACCAGCCTGTGAATAACAAACCCAATCTCTCTCTTTATAGTTGGTATGCTGATATCTCCTGTGCCCAGTCTGAGTAGCTGCTCTGTCTGAAAGTCATACACATCCTTTATTGTTTGTATATCAACAACCACAGAAATGTTTCTGTGTCTGTTGTCTTTGCTATACAGTGTAGCTAGAGGATGCTGATGTTCTTCAAATAGCTGTAGTATTATAAAGTGCTAGAAATCCTTGTCCTAACTTGGTATGGATAAACAGATTTCAAAGAATGCCTCTTCCACATAAATGAGCAAACGACTCACCTCTAAAATAGGCTTGGAACAAAGCCACACTGAGTGCATTTCCCCTCAAAGCTCTATTTTTCCCTTTTGTTAGTCCTGTGTTGTTTGCTCCAGTGTGGCTTTTTCTGCAGGTGAGTGTAGAGGAATCCTCAGTGGTGGTTTTACAGCTCACCCAGACAGGAACACAACCCTGAGCAAACTCAGTGTTATGCTCACTGAGTCTTGACTGGATGCAGCTGACTAGGAGCCAGGATGGATAGCACCATAGTCAGGGGTACAAGCAGATGACTGCGGAAATACTTGTCCATATACTTTCCTGGAGGAGACACAGCCTCACACATTTTTTTCCTCTTGGATGTGCTGTGTAAACATTTTCCTCTTGTGGCTTGCTACTTTCTCACACTCAGTGTTATCGGTACCCAGCCTCTAACAACTTTGATGGAACATGATCCTTTGGGAGCCTTGACTCAGTGTCCTTTCCCCTGGACCTGCACCATAGGTTCAGGAATGGAACTCAGGTGTGGATGAACTCTGGAGAAAGGCAGTTGTGTTTCAGTCCCCAAGTGTGCTGGATAACACTTAGTCCAGTTAACTTAGGGGACATGAAATTTCCTTCAAACTTCACAGCAGTGAACCTCTAGATGTCTTTTTTTACTCCCTGCAATATAGAGGTGTAGCTGTTTAATGTACTCTGAAAGTCAGAATTTCCAGCCCGGGATGGTAATAATTAACAGAAGTAAAACTAGAGAGTAAAAGTTAAAACTAGAGTACCACATAGACTAAAAATAGTGCAACTATAATAGAGTGCAGTGAAAATCTTTTTATTTGCTCAGTAATGCAGAAATACTTTGGCAGTAAAAAATATATCAGTCTAATTCTTCATGTAAAGGAACTGAGTGTGGTGGGTAGAACTCTTTTTCAGATAGGATATGTGTGTGTCAGTGTTAGGGTCTTACGACACATAGAGCCTCTGGAAGGGACATGAGGAAGGAGATGGGGTTAACAACTCTCAATGTCCCCAGTTATAAATCTGCACCAAAACAGAATTGCAGATGACTGGCTTCATGTCTGGGCTGGAGTAGAACTCACCTAATTTTAAATATTTATAGTGGGATACCACAACCTGTTACCTAAACCCTCTTTTTACTGGAAAGAAAGATTTCTCATGCATTATTCATCTTGTTCTAATGAAGTCCTTAAAGGAGTTCAGATGAGTCATGTCTCCTTTCTGGACATTACAGTGTAAAAGGCTAAAGTTCACTGAAATTAATCCCAACCTTGTTGCTTCTTGGAAATTATTCATTCTTTTTTTAATTTTTTTTTTTTTATTTAACTGGGGAAAAGAAGGTGCTTTTATTGTTTGAAGCTTAGCCAAATGGATTACAAAGCAGGAATGTGTATTACGTCTGTATTCAGCAAGGTTCCTGAGTGAATATCCCAAGAAAGTGTAACATTTCTATGAGCATGCTATGGACATGCTGCTTGCTGTGACAGGTCAACAACCATCTCTACATTGTGTTAAAAAATGAACCTTGGGCACATTCAGCTCATATTGGTTCTTTGAATTCATAGATGACAGTGGCTCCCTGAATGGGGGAACAGAGGTCCAGAATCTTCTCATCTGAACAATGCCATGTAACAGGCACATAATCCAGGGGAACAGCAGAGATTCAAGTGTGAGAGAGAAGGAAGAGAATGGAAAAGGGAATGGAAGAGGGAATGGGAAGGAGTAGGGGAAGGGAAGATGTTCCAAATTGGATGTAAGAACTATTGCAGGGGCAGAATATGAAAGTCTTTTGCTTAAGATGTAACTGTTGGGAGACAAGTCCTAACCATCAGACTACATTAAAGTGTATCACAGAAGTCTCCAATGGGTTGAACCTGTACTGCATAGTCAGGGGTGGGTAAGGAGAGGAAAGTAGGCTGAGGCAAATGTAACAATTTTCCTGGAGACATCTACTACATATTTTGTTATTTGGCCAGTTGAAGTGTTGCAGTTCATGACAACTAATCTATTAACACTTGGACTGGAAGGCACTTTGCAAGGTCTTGACATATACTGCATATTGTGATGTTTTTAATAAGTAAAAAAGGAACAGTCAAATATTACATGTGTATAAAACCCCTGAGCACAAGTATTACCTTGCTGAAAATTATTGTTTTGAATCAATTCCCAAACTTATACACTACCATCAGCACAACTTCACCAGTTATCCTATGTACTCTTTCTACTTGATTGGTTTTGGCTTAGGCATCTGGTCTTCTCAGCATGATGGTGAATCTCTTCCAATACTGAACGTTCCAAATACTGAGCCATCTTTTGGGAGACTTTGGGTGTAACTTGATCTAACATATTCACAATCAATGTAGTTGCTTAACTTTGCTGTACAATGGTTTTTTGGTATTGAACTACCCCATCTTGCAATACGTCTGCTGAAACAGCCCTTAAGCACAGAAAATTTTCAATCTGGTGTCACGATGCAGCAGCTGCTGAATATTGAATATTGACTCTCTGTCATTACCTGGATGGTTGTAATATGGTAGGGAGAGGGAGGTATTTGTTTCCCTTTATTTTCTTTTATTTCGGAAAACCCATGTATATACTGTGACCTTTAACAGTTTTTCTTTATAAATATGTGACAAGGTTCCAGCATGCAGTATCTACAAAAGTAAATAAGGTCTCAACCACAGCTTCATCAGGAAATTGTATGAAGATAATTTTCCTTTTGAAACTGGTGTCTTGGCCGCCAAGAAAAGAATAACCAGAGAACAATGACCCTCACTGCTTTCAGTCTTGCAGTTACAGTCAGGAGGTTACAGAATCTTTGTTTGGTGGCCATTTCTGCTTGTCCATGCAAGAGGCAATGGGAGAATTTGGTGAAATTGGTCTTTCAGTCAATAGTTCCTTCTGTAATTTTCTCTTGCAGAGTGTAGCATTGAGATTTTATGGTTCTATGAAATAGTGTATCCCTTCCTACAAGTGCATTTTGTCCACATTCAGGGCATTTTGTACAAAGGCATTTTGTAGCAACTTTTATGTTGTGCCCTTTTTAAGGCATTTTATGCCACGTCTTATATCAACTGTGCAAGTCCTTGCAAGGTTCCTTCCCCAGCCCATCTGAGCCATGGCCATTCTTTCCCTTTGCCACATCACCTGGCACGGTAATATTTGTTCTCCGATATCCTGTATGAAAACACATTGTGATTTCATGCATAAATCTTGTTCAAATCTATAGATGTAAGGCTTAAATTTAAGCAGTAGCAAACAACACTCATAGGAAGTTTCCATAACTCAAACACAAAGCTGAGAGACAGGTATGTTACTCCAGTGCTGCAACTCTCCAGAGAAAACAGCACTGCCTGGGAGGGATACTGCACCTGCATTTGTCCACTGTTTGTTGTTTTTTCACTAAAGGAATTTTTTTTTCCCACTAGGCATTTGGGAGTTGAAATGAGAAAAAAATGTCCTGTTGAGAGAGCTAGAGAGTGCTCAGTTTGGAGTGGTGCTTCAGGGAAAGTGGAAGGAAAAATATGAAGTGGCTATAAGGAGGATTAAAGAGGGAGCAGAAGATGAACTCATAGAAGCTCAGGCCATGATGTAAGCTATGGCATTGTTTAATTATTTGGAAATAATGATCTCTCCAAACATTAATCAGTAATGTATAACACACACAGGAAAGAATTCTTCTTATAAATAGCATTAAGTAATGGTGAGTACATTAGAAACAGGCTAAAAGGAGTCACAAAAGATATTTGAAGTATTATCAAAGGAACATTCAAAGATTGATAGGGTCATCTACAAAGTTTTCAATTAACATCTCTTCCATAATTTCAGAGCTTTCACATATGCCACGTAAAACTATGCTTCATTAGCATTTATACATAAACAGTTAGAAAGCTGTTCCTGCAATCCCACAGGCAGGAATGAGATCCCACAGGTAGGAATGAGAGACCGACAAATAACCAGGAAACACCAGAAACAAAAACATGGGACTTGAAGTTTCAGTCTCTGACTCCAAAGAGTTAAAGATGTTAGAAATTCCAATGAAGTCTCACAAGATGATAGTTGAAGCATATGAATTCAAGAATATTTTGGATATCCTGTATCCTGAAAGAAGGCACTACATTCCTGACAATTAAGTAGTTGATAGGATCTGTATTCTGAATGTGAAAATTTTGTAAGGCCACACTTTTATGCTGCTAAATCCTATTTCAGGTTTTGGCTACAATACTGTCTTTTCATCAACACTTTTGTTTGTCATCAATACCAAGTTTCAAAATAATAAGAAGAAGGACACTTAGTCCTTCTTGAAATGGAGTATTTGAAGGCTGAGCTGGGACTGTATCCAGTTTCAATAATTTCTTTCAATACATTATATTGATATTTGAAGAACAAAACTTAGAGAAATGTACAGTAATATCTATTTATTAATTGATTTTTTCTTTATTTCAGGAAAATTAATAATCCCAAACACTTTAGACTGTACAATGTATGCTCAAAATTATATCCTGCCTATTTAGTGACTGACTATTTGATCAACCACCTAAGGAGTCATGGAAAGGAACCCTTCCTACCCTTTAGCTTTTTTGAAAGTATGTTATGATGTTTGTGATGCTATGGCATTTCTGGAGATCTGTCAGTTCATACATGGAGACTTGGTAATCTATCCCACAGGAGAAGCGGAACAGGGAAGGCAGGGGCATGACCCGACATTAGTCAGTTCTACGCCTCAGTATCAGCCACAGATGCACTGGCTCTGTTGGCACTCACCCCAAAAAGCATTGTGGTGTGCTGAACAGAGACACAAAGCTGGCTCAATACAAGGCAGCTCTGGAGAAGCAGCACTAAAGTCACATGTAAACAGCACTGCCCATGTGGGTCCCTTCCAACTCAGGCTATCATATACTCTAATGTGCTCTGCTTCAGGGCAGAGCTGACAGGTTCTAGAGCGCTGCATACTGTGCTGCCTGCATTTATGGGCTCTGGGCTCAAGGATTAATGTGTACACAGCACAGACATCCAACTGGAAAATTTGCCCACTGAAATAAAGGGTTCCGTCCAGTGATGCTGTAGTCCTCCAGGAGAAAGAAATGCAATGTTAAAGATTTGGGTCACTTACATTGTTTCTAACGAGTTAGGGATTTATCTAATTGGGAACTATTTCTGCTAGAATAAAACGAGTGTGAACACTACTAGGATAAACTGGAATTTGGTGCATTATAAGCAGGAACAGAATTTGAAAGTCTGCAACTGCCCAGCTCTTTAAAATACATTTATCTGCCAGTTTTCAAGCAAGTATTTCAAGTTGCATTTGATTAGGGGATCAGTCCTTTCATGGACTTGTACCTAAAGTTTATGCAAAACTTACCTTTCAAGAATGCTGCCATTCTTTGGGGAAATAAGCTGGTTTTTTATTGGCCTATTAACAGTGAACCTAACTAAATTTCTGGTGCATTGTGCTTCAGAGTCAGTAGCAATATTTTGCCTTCTAACTCTAGATAAAAATATGTTGGTAGATTTTTGACTATTTATGTTACAGACTTGTTTCATTTTCCAATGGGGAAATGGAAGTTTAGTTGCATTTTAACTGTCTTGTTGATGCTTTCAAAGAATTGTCTTTGTTTGTAAACACAGTTGTTAAATCCATACCTCACCAATTTTCACAGCTCAATTCAGAAACCAGGAATATCAGACAACTTAAGTAGCAGAATTCAAGTTTTAAATATAAAGTCAGTTTCCTGAAAACATGGGAAACCATGGGAAAACAGATATAAAACTGGAGCTTGATTTCAGACTGAAAACTGTAGATACAAACAGTATCACAGAAGTTAACGAGCATGCATGCAGAGAATACAGCCTTAGATAAATGTTCTCAAGTGATCATTTACACAACTAGGCTTCTATTGAACTTTTCATAAATCAAGCTGTTACAGTCCCCTTTCATTGCTCCACTCTGGTTTTAGTGCATTGCAAATAATCCAATCAATATTTTCCACTTTTTGATGCCTTGGTAAATTCTGAGATGACTGAAAAGGGCCCAGGTTAGGAAGCCGTTTGAAAGACAGAGTTTAGTTCCTGGCTCTGTTGCTGTTTTTCTAGGTGAATGTGGATTTCTCACTTGTTTCCTCATCCCTCAAAGTCCTTATTTGTAAAGCTGGGATAATGGTACAGAATGTTTTTCAATCAATAGTCAAGAAGTGAAACAAGAGAGCCACTTACTGTTCCCTTACCGTTTCAAACTTAATTGTGTCAATCAAAGATGTCATTACTCACTGAAATGCTAGAGGGCAGACATTATTAGCAAACACCAAATACCTGATGTTATTTGCTCCTCTTTAGGTTCTTTCCATTCATCTCTTCTCATTTCTCCAATAAAGGCTGCTAGGAACTGTTTGGTTGACAGCAAAATTACTGTGAAAGTATCTGACTTCAAGACGACTCAGTAAGTGAGAGAACTGGGAGCCTGGTGAAGCTCTGATGTTGGTTTACTGGCACTGATCAGCTGGCTGATAGGAAAGTTAAGCCAAAGAGTGTGATACAGCTCTTTGTGTCTCCTTTCCATTAATGACTGTAAGACATTTTAGAAGAACAATAGGGTCACTCTGCTGTGTCAAAAAGTTAAGTTTTAAAGGCAAATCGCAGCTGAGAGGTTTCACTAGTCATGTTTGTAAAGAAATCTCAAAGTTTATTTTGTGTATGAGGCTTTCACCTAATTTGGGGACCAAATAGCTTAATCAGATTAAGTGATTAATAGCTGCCTCAATGGCAAGGGTGAGCAGCCTACAGAGCATGTCCTCTGAGGGGAACAAGCTGCTTAGCCTGGAGAAGAGGAAGATAAGAGGGTATCTAAAAGCTGCCTGTAACTACTTACAGTTACAAAGCCAATGGAGCCAAATAAGTCTTATCTGTGCCAGGTGATATAACAGCAGATATAGGCCACAGGCTGCAGCTCAGGAACTTCAAGCTGGATAGTAAGAGAAGTTGTTTTTCCAGGAAAGTGATGGAACAGTGAAATGTGCTGGCCAGGGAGACTACAAGATAGTAATCTTTGGAGGCTTTTAAGACTTAGCAACAGGGAGTCATGGCTGACCTGCTCTCATGCTATTTGAGCAGGAGGCCAGGAGGCCAGGCTAGATGGCCTGACAACAGGTGTTTCTATGATTCTGAGTTATTTCTCTAGTAAGTTGGTAGCAATGATCTGGTCTAGATTATAGCTAATGCCTCTATGAGGTATTCTTTGGAAATTTAAGATTCTCCCTAGGCTTTTCTTAGGAACGTTGTGATGTACAAGAAAGAAGCAGTAAAGTTTTTCACTGTAACTCAATCACAACCAAGTTTGGTTCTTGTCTTGTGGATATGTTCTGGATGATCTGCATATAAGTTCTCTAGGAACCAAGTTTCCAGTGAAGTGGTCAGCATCCAAAGTTTTCCATTACATGAAGTCAGATGTATGGGCCTTTGGTATGTATGGAATTTGACACATGAATTTGTATGTATATATGGCATTACATTTGGATTTCATCAGCTTATTAAGCAGAAATTCTAGACATTTAACACACCGAAAGATTGTAAAAAGCAGTTGCAGCTTGTGTTCTTGTTTAATATTTTTTAGCTCTTAGATTTTTCTTTATGGCAAATAGAAACTCTGCCCACTCCCCATTTGCTACATATGTGTTTAAAATAGTAAAGTAAATTTTGGCAGTGGAGATCAAGTGTAATCTTTGGTGTCTTTTAGACCATAAATCAGTGCCGCCCAAGTCAAAAGGTCTTTTCTGTTTGTCCCAGAGGTCAGAGTGGACTCTGTACATAAGCCGTCTGTGGGAGACAGTCTGTGTGAGCTGGGACTCTGTATCTCAGCAAAAAGTATATCTGTTTGCAGATCACTTTCTAGCCAGGAATTTTGAACATTTGAACTTCTACTTCAGTGGTTTCAAGCTATGATTTACAAATCCCTGGGGTCTGTTCAGTGTTTCTTAAAGTCTGCAGAAGGTGTCAAAGGAAAGGGAACCTTTTGTGAACAGGCTTGAATTCCACTTATCTGGGTCTGCTCCTCCAGCAGGAAAATTTTGGCAGCTGTCAAGTTGATGAAAGATTGGCAACCCACTGTTCTTGACATTGAACAATGGTGAATAAAGCAGATAGAAGTGTTTCCAAATGCTGGGCTGCTTCTTATCTTTAACCTCAGCTAGTCTCCCAGTATTAATGACTCTGGCAGAGAAAGAGTTCCTTCATGCCCTTTACAAGTTGTTTATACATTTATACAATTATATCAGAAGTTGGATTTTCTGGTGATAATGTTTTCTTTTTGCTCTTATCGATTAAATTCTGGCCCCAGGCTTTACTGTCATTAACTTCAATATTGGCGTTAACTTCAATGAGAAATGTTATTTTTCCATAGAAGATTTTTTTCTTATTTTAACACTATCCATTGATGAGTGGAAGCAAGGGGAGAGTGGGATCTGTCAGTTCTTGTTTGGTTGTTATTAATTAATCAGTCTTTAAAAAGTGAACTGATGTATTCATATCCCAAAAGCAGATGTCAAAGAAGAAAGAATCTTGGGGGTTTTAATGTTCTCATCAAGGAAAGCTGGGATTCAGGTTCCATTTTATTCTTATCTCACTGTGACACTACAATACTCCAGTCTTCAAGCTGGAGGGAAGTCAAAGATCCCAAAAATTTCTAAGAAAAAAAAATGCAGCTAGTATTATATATCATTTTAAAATAAATATTTCACCGTTTGTTTTTTACTTTAGGGTAGGCATGAGTCTCACATATGTTCAGTTACAACCAAAATTGTTTCTTGAAAAGCTTTAATTATGAATTGATGATTATGGTACTATCCAGTGTTTCTATTGCTTCTGTATAACCAGTTTTTAAAGGTATGTGCAGCTGACACTTTAAAGTATTTGGAAAACTTTCTGATGCCAAAGGGATATGTCCCACTCAGAAAACACAGTAAACTTTTTCTTATTATTTTATAAAACAATGGATAGCTATAGTTGTCATTTTGTTTTTCCTTCCCTCTCTGTGCGCACGCAGGCATATATAAGAAGATGTTTACACATATTCTGTAAAAAATTCAGTCCATCATTGTCCACATTAAATATATTTTATAGCTAACTTTATAACCTAGTGTCATCTTCCCCTGCAGTAGGAGTTGTTTTACATTTGTGTATAGAATCACACTTTTCAGTTACCTCGATACTTTTCTTTGGACAATATTCTCTGAGTCTGATCAGTTGTATCTTGCATGTGTATCTTGTTCTGTGAAAAGGGACTTACCTTGCATTTCTTGACTTTCATTTCATGTCTTAATGTGGGAGGTGTTCACTTTGGGAAAGCAGCCCTATGAGCTTTAATATAGAATGCCAGTGATTGAGAAAGTTTCTCATGGATACAGATTTTATAGACCACAACAGGTTTCAAACACCATCTACTAGATAATGGACAACTGCTGGAATGAGGTATGTATATCTGCTCATACAAACTGGAGAAAACAAAATAATAGGAACCACTAGGAGTCCCTGCTGACAGCTGAACTGAATTTCACAGGGAAAAATATCCTTTATAAAAGCCACTGCTTGTATGTAGAACATTCTATATCGTATCTAGCTCAGGAAATTGTCAATACAGGAAACAGGTCATAAAGGAAGATTGACTTCATTTCAGAAGCGTGTATTTAATCATAATACCCTTCAACATCAACAAAATAAACATGATGAGATTCTTCTCACATAATTTTAATGGATTAAAAACTGTGACTGAGCTAAACTAACTGTCCAGATTTCTTCCATGATTACAGGACCATTACTGGTACATCTCCATGGTCATTTGTCCTTTCTCTCTTAGCCACCACAGAATAAAAGATATGTGCTTTCCTATACAGAGATCTTAAACAGCAGATGTAGAAGAGACCTAAAATAACTCTACCCTTAGAAGGAGAAGAAATGTGTTACCCCACCCATGAGTCTAGGAGCTGTGAGTCAAATGCTGATCATGCTCATTTTATTTTGAGAGATCTGCATCTTTTGTGCCAAAAATGATCCTGATTTATTGTTCCTCTTCATGTAAATTTTAATCACCTGTCTGTAGACCATGACTTGTTTCTCACCAGCAACAAAGAACTGTTTTACACATTATTGATGATACCATGAAATGACCATGATGTTTTATTGGGTTTTTTAATATAATTGTCAGGAAAATGAGAAAAGTGACTTATATTTGAGGGCATGTTAGTGCAAGTAAAGCAGATTAAATTATCACAACATAAGATATATATAAAAAGTAACTTTAATTTTATTTTAGCATGCAGAAATTCATAGCAACATCACTGTCTACAAATTTTTGCATGCTAAAATCAAGAGAAACCAATGCAAATTACAGTACTTGAATTATTTTAAAATGAAACAACTATATCCATCATCTTAGCTTCATTTAACTACCAGAAAAGCGCCCTGCCTTTTATCAGCTCTTACCATTTTTTGAGGCGTTGAGAGAAGGCAACAGAGGTTGAAAAAGAAGATTCAGAAACAGATGACTCTGCATACTGGTTCCATATCACCTACCTTCTGTACGAGAGCTACATCTGAAATCTGCCTGACATTAGCCATGCCTATTATGCTATATATTAGTGTTCTTCTCATTTAATCAGGGAGTTGACCAAGAAGCATATGGAGAAAGCTTTCGTGACACTCTGTGGGTGGCGCAATTTGGAAGGATACTGTGGAAGAATATACTTCATTTCGTTAGCATTTTTTCAAAAGAATTCTCAGGCACTGAGATGTATACATACCAATTATGTGCACTCCTTCAGTGCTTCCAAGCTGTCATTATTTGGCCTTAACTGGTAATGTAAACAGGGAAATACATGCTTGTTAGGTTTTCTGATTATCATAACTCATCTGAATGTGTTTTTTCTTCATAATCACTTGAAGTTGACACCTGAAGTCAAACTTAGAACTGCTGCAAGTGACAGCGACATAAATAGATATAGTCTCACTTTCAATTACTTAGAAATTACCACTGGTGAAATATTATATCTGTTTTCTCACCAGTATTATTGACTTTAGTTTTGGCCCTCAGGGTGTACATTTGATTTGGAATTCATTCTGAGCTACATATTAAGGATATTTGCAATTTAGCAACATATGTGGCATCTACTAGAGTGTTATTGCTTTCTGCTACAGGTAAAAGAGAAAAATAGTCATTGCAATAGTAAACGGTAAATTTGCTGATCGCTATAAAACCTGAAGAGCAAAAATTTGAAGATAACTGAAAACGCTATTAGTATAATTGCTTAGCCAAATATTCTACTACTGAGGATCTGAAATTCGGCTCCTTATGTTAGCATTTAAATAAGAACACCTAACTTTCAAATGTGCATAGCGCTACAAAAATTAGTGCTAACTTCAGCAAATCTAGAGATACCAGATACATCTGAAGCTACATAATTATGACAGAGGCATTTAGACACAGAGAGTTGTAAAACGCTGATCTAATATGTATAAAATAAAGAAGGTTTAAAATAAAGTAAGCTCTGAAAAAAATAATCCTTTTCTCTCTCCTTATATTTGAGCTAGTTCAGCATGCAGTGTCTCTAAGAGTCCAAGTGGTGCCTGCTTGCCCTTTCCCTGGTGGAGCTGGCCCAGCCCTAGCAGGGACCCCTCTGCAGCTCTGGTTCAAGCTCACCTGAACCTAAGGAGTAAGGAATCCAGGGGGAAGACATAGGGGGAAAGGTGAGAAAGCAATGAAGGTCTCCGGCCAGCTAGAGCTAACTGTGCTTGCTGGCACTGCCTGGTCCCAGCACTGGAAGATGGCTCGGAGAGCACATCCTTGCCTACCTGGGGAGCTGTGTGTGTGTTTGAGGTAAAACAGCATTTGGGGTCATGCAAATGACTGTGGGAATCTATGCAGGCCTGGGGGCCATGGGAGGCTATGCAGGAGGGAGAGATAGGGCGTGGTATATGATGCTGCCTGAGGACCAGGCTGGGTCAGGGAGTGCTGACCCAGAGAAAGGGTGAGGAAGGAGTGCAGACACAGAGAAAGCAGGAGACAGAGGGAGTCCCTAGCACAGAGGGTGTGAGCTGTGGGTGGGGCTAATGCACGTAGCTGACCTTTTCCATATAAATGTTGTCTTTTTTATTTATGTTCTTCCAACATCCCACTGTATTTTTTTAGTGGCTTTATATGTTGACAATTGTGAATGGTGTTTTTTGATTCATAACACAACTTTTAAAATTAATTGGATTGAAATGAAGGCTTTGTCATAATGGAAAAGTTAATCTTAACAACCAATCTGAAGATGGCTGGCATGACTAATTGCATTATTTGATTGTTTCAGGCTTTGCCATTCCCTTTTTGTGTTACTACACAGTAAGTAGGAAGGAAGACCACATAGACTTGAATTAGTTATCCCAAAAGTTCAGCTAAAGGACTAAGGTTTGGGGTTACTAAGGCAATAGAATATGTGGTATAGGTAGTCAATGTAAAAGAAAAAGTATTTTCATCCCTTTGCATTCCTGTCTAGTTTGCAGTTAATCAGTATCATCTGCCTACCATTTTGAACTGCTTCATTTAAGGGTCTTGTCTCAAACAGGAAATGAATGCGGAGCATTATGATAGTGTTTTGTGGTCCTGTATAGTCCAGCTGTATGTTTTTAGATATATATTTGACTGCTTTCTGCAGATTCTGATCATGTTGGAGGCCCGTGATTTTAGGAGTCCCTGCATTTGCTGGACATTTTTCGTGCAGGTTCATGTTTGCTACTGGCTCTTTGTCACAATCCAAGACTGAGTATCACATCCTTGTGACTTTCAGTGACCCTGGTGTGTCCAGAAAAAACATACAGGCAAGGTGGCAGCTATGGCATGGGACCTTAGACTTAGACTTAGTATCATAAAAAACCTGAGCGAAAGGGTCCTCTGGAGGTCATCTAGCCAAATTTCTCCCTTGCAGTGGGATTATCCTCACTGCTCCATCAGCCATACATTTTTCTACCTGATCTCTAAACACTTCTAAATGTGGAGATCCCACAGCCTCTCCTAGAGTATAGAAGAGGCAATCTGTTCTAGCGCTGCACTGTCCTCCTTGTGAACAGGTTTTATTTTTCATGTGCAATCACAACCTCCCAAACCTGAATCTACTGCCCCTTGTATGTAATAGCACAGTTGTATTTGTTGTATGCAGCATTTGTAATGCAGTATTTGTAGCAGTGAAGGCAATGACTAAGATATAGAAAAAAAAAACCAACAAATTTGATCATATAGTATTAAGGAGTTTTATTCCATTTTTAATGACAACATAACACAGCGATATTTTAACTTTTTTTTTTTCTGAGGGAGCATGGGCTACTTGGTCTTTACAATACTTATCAAGCAAACAGTTAGAAAAATAATTTATGTTACAACTTCCTAATAAAGTTCCAGTACTTGTTAGTCTTCATCCAGTATCCATTTTGCATTGATACGGATTTCTTGAAGGTGCAAAAATTGCAGTTATTTCATATCAAATTGAGTTCTTCATCACTAAAGTTCTTCTGGTGGTCAGGTGGTTTTCTTTTCCTCACTGTCTATCAGATCCACTTTTGAGGTCCCCATCTGGAAAGATCAAGATGTTCCTCAGGAGTATATGAGTTATTTTTATGTGTGTATTGATCTGTATACAGCTATATACTTCCAAGTTTTCATATCTCATTACAGAGGAAACAAGGAGAAGTTGGCACACTTATGAAAAGCAGCACGAAGAGTGTGTAATGTTATGTACATAATTCATAGAAAAGCCACAAGACAAATATATCTTCAACTTTTGCATGTTTTCTAGTTACCACATAAACAGCAGATTTAGTTGATACTGGCCATGAATCAGTAGATTAATGGTCAACCAGAAGACATTATGTTTGAAGACATCCCATAGCGTTTTAGTCCTTTGCTAGGCACTATTGTTAAAAGTGAAATGAAAAAAACCAGAAACCCTTAGTGTACCCACATCTTTCAAAATGATGTTTGTGTCTCTTCAGATGGCTCAAAGCCCAGGTTGCTTTTTCCCTCTTCAGCATAAGGGTTCACTGCTTCAGGGTTTGATCCTGCTTCAACTCTACTTTCTCTTGCTCTCCTGTAAGGAAAATTCATTTTATAGTAGAGGTCTCTGTTCTGTTCAAGTCCTTCTGAATACCCACAATCAACCCCCAATGTCAATAATACTGTGTTTAACTGGGAATATTTATATAAAAAGAATTGTGTTGGCTTTAAAGAGGAACTGTAGCACAACTACTGTGTTCTTGGAAACCCTATTAATGGACAGACATAGAAAACCAATCAAGCTTTATTCCTGTTAATGCAACAATATTTAAGGAAAATGACATTACTGGACAGCCTGCAATAAGATTATAGAAAACTGGAGGTGCTGATGAATGTGGACAACTTTGCTGCTAGAGAAGGCACTGTGTTCCCAGCAGGACATCCCATCCACCTTGCAGCAGGGTTGGCAGAAGCCTGGCCACCCTGCAGCTCCCTGTGGCCATAGCATCCAGCTGCGTTGGTTAAACTGCTCATGATGGGGGAATTGCACTGAGCTGCCAAAGCTGTCGTGCAGTGAAAGGCAGGGGGCTGAACCTTTAGCTATCCCTGTTGATGGGAGAGGGATAATAAGCTTTCATTCTTTAGCTTGTTTCAGTTAGACTTGGCAGCCCAGTTTGTAAGAATCCCGATGATTCAATTATTGGGACATCTCCCAGTCGTCATAATCATAGTATCAAAATATATTACTCACTTTTTGCGATCTCTTTGGCCAGTGATGATCAAGGCAATAACTCCAATGACAACCAGACCAATGACCACCCCAAATACAATTAACCAGATGGTGACTGGTGGTTCATAAGGTGCGGCCAGGGTTGGAAGTATGCCCACAAACTCCAGCGTGTTATCATCCAACCTGAAAGCCTCATTGATTCGTCCCCGAGACATCCTGCCATCAAATGCAAATTCAAAGAGTTTCACACACTTATTGGAAGAAAAGAAAGTTTTCAGTTGTTTTCTAAATCTCTAGTGTGCCAAGCGTCCTCTGAACTGCTCAGTTGAAAAGGCTGCACAGGAGGTACTGCTAAATCTATATTGCTTCTGGCATGGGGTGGTGAGAGACAACCACAGTAACTTAAACCCTTAACCTATTGCAGCTTCACTGACATGATCAGACACTGTATGGACTCTTAATCTCAGTCTTAACATTTATCAAAATGAGGCAAACAGCCTTGTGGTCTCCCTCTCTATTTGCATTTTGCTCTTCATTCTCTTTACCCTAAGTTTTTTGGCTATCCAAAAGTGTCTCAGATGTGTGACATAAAACCACAGCTTTTACATTTTTTTACCTATTTCTCCCCTAGAGTTTTCTGCAGTTTTGAATCTTGGTTTTTTCACTGCCCTAAACACCCTTTCCTTGGTGTATCTTCTGTGCCCTGTTTTTCCCCAAACTTCCACATCTGCTATTGAGTGCTAACTGGACAGTGACTTTCACAGGCATATTCTTCTTCCTTGGCTCACCAACTGGTCTCACTGCTTTCTCAACTCCATTTCATGTTGCTGCTGCTTTTAGATTTGTGCCCTCTTCATTTCCCACTGTATATTATCATGTTCATCTGCAGAGTTGCAGTTTTACTTATCATTTTTATAGCAATGACTTACAGTGGTGTCACAGTGTGCTATAAAAGAGCTGTTCATTGACCTGTAAGTGGGAACTAGCTCCTGCTCTGACCTCTTCTGTATAATCAAATACATCTGGCTGTCCTTCTAGTACACCATTATTCTGGAGTCCTTGCTAACAATAATTCCTTCACTGAATTTTCATTATTGAGAGGAAGAAAACACATGTGCATGCACACACCACTACTGTATATACTGTATTTCAGAATATAACATAGTTCCTGTTAAAGTTTGAGCAGTGATATTTTCTGGCAAGGTGTGATGCAATGAGATGTGTTATGGCAATTTTACATGCCCCCTGAAGCATTTTACATTGGCTGTTGTCCAAGACACATCAGATAGATGGACTGTTTTCTTTCTATCATAACAGTTCTCATCTTAGTTTCTCTCATCCCACTATTTCTATTTTAACTACATAATTGACTTTCTTGTCATCCCTTCTGTCTCAGCTAACTTGAGCACTGCTTCCCCTTCCACCCTCTCATCTGGTTGTTTTGTTGGGTTGTTTTTTCCCAGAGAGGAAAATCTCACCTGATGGCATTTTCCACGTCAGCTTTGGGCACAATATCACTGATGTTACCTGGCATGCTGACAGTCAGATAGAAAGAGATCCTTTGTGTTTGTTCCCCAACATGAATGTCTGTAATCCTGAAGGAGGAACAGAAGAGAAAGGTTACTTTCATTGTTAAGATACATTAGCTTTAAATTCAGGCAAGTGAACAGTTGTGTTTGATTGGCAGTACCAGGGGCTTAGTTTATGCTGAGGGAACACTTTCTAGTGAAATCAACTAGGAAGTGAAATCAATTTTCCTGACAGAATTTCTTTTTCTACGTGCTAATTTGTAACTTTAGTTGGAGAACATCTACTCCATACCTAAGACAATCCTTGGTGTAATTTTCCTCAGCACATAATCACCTGCAGAACAGAAAGCGTTTGGGGTTGGTCTCATGAATGAGGTGATATATGAAGTACCAAGTGGGAAAAAAAAAGTATTCTTCCTTATTTTATTCTGGGAGTAGATTCTAGATATAACATGACTGATGTTCTATAAAGTAATATCTAGATATTACATGACTGATGTTCTATAGAATAACAGCTAATAGTTTAAGTAGATAGCTTCTGGAAATTTTTGAAGATACTTAATAAAAAGGACTGGTTTTCGTACCAAAATCAATTTCATGTGAAAAATTTTGTGTTTGTAACTGAATCTAGATAAGATTAGTAACTCTGCACCAAATTCTAGTATTTTTTAATCAACAAGTTTATCTTTTCTTGGCCCCAAACCTCTTGGATATCCAGTATCAAACACATACATTGCTAGGGATTTTTATTTCCAATCAATGTACCTTCCCTGATATTCCCATGCAGGTGTTGGGCACAAATTCTCAAGGCTCACCTGCACTGCTGATATACCATGGGAGTCAAAGCCTTCTTATCTAACTTTAGCACATTACTCCTAAACTTCAGACTCTTCAGCGAAAAGACACCATGTACCCAAGCTGGCATCTTGTCTTTTGCAACCAGCTGGTGTTTGACATTGTTTGCTATCACCTTACATTTGACAGAAGGCACAATTAATTCCACCAGTCCATGCTGTTTAGTGAACCAGAAGCAATGTAGACATAGCTGGCATAATTAAGCAAGCCACTCACTGGAAGTCAACATTCTCTTTCATCACCTCTGCATAGTATTTTCTCATGGCATAGGCGATGGATGACTTGAACAGGAAGAGCTCGTTGTCATCCCATTCATACTGCAGAAACAGCACAAGAGAAATTCATCAGAGACGGCAAGTTATCTGACACTAAGAAATCATTCTAAAAAGAAATAGCAATTGTAAGGCTTGGCATGCACTTCAGTATTATTTATTTGTACCATTATAGCACATCAGAATACTACCCAAACACTTTAGCTCTGCTAATCTTGGCTCTCTGCAGGAGAATAACCAAGCAGGCATCCCTGCTGCCAGACATCATGGTGTCCCTCTGCAATTTCTGGTAAGTTTGCATAGGGCTGCTGAAGACGCTGCAGTGCCAGCACATCTCCCTGCCTTACAAGGAGAAAAGGTGTCAGGAGCAACACTATTCCTACCAAATATTGTGAATTCTCTTTGAAGTCTAACGATTTCATAATTTAGATTCTTTTATTCTGTTCTTTTAAGGAGGAGAATCTTTGGGGTGGAGGTGTCATGCGAAGGTGGCTCATTTATTTGCTTGATGAGCTGGGATTTTTTGGGGGGGTTTGTTCTGGTAAAAAAATTCATTGCATCTGTATTTCTGCAGCAGGCACCAATTTCTTGTTTTTCCCTGGAGAATAGATAGGTGATATAAAAAATGTACTGCCTGTGTGCAGGCTTCTCCTGGCCTACCTTATGAGTCCAAAGTTATTTGCAGTGGAAGTCAAAAACAGCTTCTCTGAAGCAGGAACTAAGAGCTGTACAGGGGGCAAAAACCACCACAGGAGCTGATAATTCAGCCTGGTCTGTTGTGCAACAGTGAATGTGCACAAAGGGGAAATTCCCAACTGAACTTGTGGCAATTTTTTTTATCCCCCTAAGGCCTAGATTTGATTATGTTTATGGTACCTGGGCAGGAATGCCTATAAATGCTGTCATTGATAGTTTTACACAGTTCCTGACCTTATTAAGTATCATTCAGGAAGGTGTGGTAGAAGGCAGCTCTGTTGTAACAGGCTTTATAAAAATCAGCTACATTTTTCAATCCTGTCCCCCTCTTGATACTGATATAAAATGAAGAAAGAGAAATATGTATAAACATAAAAAAAAACAGGGATAAACGTTTTAGTAGGGTCTGTTGCAATAGGACAAGGAGTAAGATTTTTAGACTAAAAGAGAATTGATTTAGTTACTGGATGAAATTCTTTACTGTGAGGGAGGTGAAGCAGTGGGACAGGTTGCCCAGAGAGGTGGTGGATGCTCAGTCCCTGGAAACATTCAAGGACAGTCTGGGTGAGGCTCTGAGCAACCTGATCTAATGGAAGATATCCCTGCTTATTGCAGGGGTTCTGGACTAGATGATCTTTAAAGGTTCTTCACAACCAAAACTATTCTGTGATTCTACAAATACAGGGGAGGAAAGAGCAGAAAGAGCCTTGTGTTGTCAGTCCATGCAGGATCACGCCCCAGGAAAGAAAGGTGCAGGTGACCCAAAGCCACTGCAATCAGAGCAGTCCCCGTGGCATTCAGAGGGCAGGGGCTGTGCCAGCCCTGGCTGCTCCGACCAGCAAGGGCTGAGGCTGTGAGTCACCTTTGCCAGGCAAATGCCCCTGGCTTTCTCCAGCTTTCACAGCCCTGCACTGAAACACTTCTTGTTACCTCTGCTGTCTCCGGCAGCTGGCACTGTTCACCATAACAGCCTATGATGCTGTCGTGGGGGTTTCTCAAATTTCTATTTATGCCCAGACATTATGGGCTGTGTGGATGGGAAGTACCTGGCTGGCTTCTGATCTGTGTTTGAGTAAAAACTACCCACACTCCTTCCCTAGGCATCTCAGAAACACACCTTACGCTGTTTGTTACAGAAGCTGCTTTGCTTTCAGAGAGAAAGAAACTCTGCCAAGTGCCTCTGCTCTTTCCTACCGTGTTCCCTCCAATATCCCACGTGTGACTTGAAAGACCGTGTAACTCTGGCCTCTGATTCAAAAAGGATTTTTCATTGTAAAATACATCTAAATGCCTGCAGGCTGACAGCTTTCCATTCCCTAATGCTGTCTTGTGTGCCAGCCTTTTACAATGTAATCACATGTATGGCATTGATCCAGTGGGGAATTTTGAATTAATGCTTGAAGAGGAGTCCTGTTTTCAGGGCTGATGGTCGGTGGACTGATCCTCCTGGAAACTTTTATTTTAAATAAGACATAACCCAAGAGATTCAGTGGGGATCCTGTAGCAGGTTCCTTTAGGAGGACACTTCCATAAAGCCCCAGCTGAAGCAAAGCCATGGGTGTTTCAGATTCATCAGCTACACTGGTGATCCAGTGATGCAGCTCTAATCTCATCGGCCTGGAAACAATTAGCAGGGTAATTGCGGCAGCGCACGCTCTGGTACAGCTGGCATTAAGCCCATCCATGAGTCTGGATGCTTAATTTGCCAGAACTTTGGGCTATTGAAACTCTCCTGCTGGTAGCAGCCAGGGTCGAGATCTGTAGCTGAGAGGCACAGAACTGCCTGCATGAGCTGCAGCTGCCCCCGCGGCTGCCCCAGCACAGCTCTGCCTCTGCTCAAGGGGGGAATCGTTCCCTTTCTGCTCTCTCCAGAGCAGAAATACAAATAGGTTTACCGGCATACTCAGAGTGCTTTCTACTGCCCTAACAGTGCAAAGCAACTCGAAATTCATCTTAGACAAACGATTGCAGCGGGTTCACAGCTTCTGTGCACTGTGAGCCATGTAAAGCAGCCAAAACATACTGCTCTGTGTAGCTGGGCTGAGATTCCTAACCGAGATTCCCCCTGCCTTTTCTCTGTGCCAGTTCATGCATGTACCACTACCTGCTCCTGACATACCAGCATTCAGTCATGTCCCCAGGGGCCCAGCATAAGGGAAAATCATGAGGAGGCAGAAAGAAACGGAATGGAAAAGGTTTTTTGCAAGTTGGTGATGTGGACAGGTTCTGAGAGGAAAATGTATGGCTTGCTTTTCAGATCTTAAGAACCTACTGTCCATACAAGAATTCAAATTAAGTAATCTGTATGAGATTGTTTTACAGCTGCTCAATTGCACAACAAAAGACTGTGATGGCAAAAGGCAGGCATAAAAATGGTATTAAGCTAAACATTAACCATAATGACTAATAAATGTCTTTTAATATGGAACCTTTTCATGCTGTTGATATCAGTTTCGAATTGTATCTAACTCAACTCAGCAGTCTAGGAAGCAATAAAACTCCAGTAGGGCTTACATATGAGAGAGTGATAGAAGCAAGAGCACCAATTCATATGAAAACTGAGCTCATGTTATTGTGTCCTAGCTAGTGCATAGGTTCCAACACGCAGGTCTAAATAACCTGCTGGATGACATACTCATTCTTGGAAAATTACTAATGTTCTGCAAGGTGAAAATGGCTCTTAAGAGGAATGAAGTGTCTCCACTTAAGCCTTCTACACTGCCTCCCTGAGATTAGCATATAGAGGAACAGCTAGAATAAGGAGCAAATTTTCAGCCTGGGTTAAGCAGGTGGGCTAAGCCAATGCTCTGTTAAAATTGTAAAAGCCATCTTTGGCTTTGATGAGTTTTTTTGGTTGCTCTAATACATTTTATTGGACCAGCTGGTATAATTGGGAAAAGCAGACAAGCTCTTGGGAATGAAAGCCCTTCTTCTCATCTGAAAGAGAAGCAGCTGCACTGCACTCTCCCCCTCTCAATAACAAAGCTGTCTCTGCATAAGGGTTGGAGGGCAGGGAGGCAGTCGAATATATCAGGGCCCAGAAAACAGGCAAAAAAAAATCTACAAAGAAAGGCTGACAGCAGTGTTTTAGTTTAAAGTCAAGAGCATTTAAGAATAGAGTGTTGGAATCAACCCCTCTGCTTTAGCCCCACGTTAAATGTGAAGTAGTGGCTGTAATAACTTCTGAAGTCAGACACCATAGCCACGATAACTAATATTAGAAGAAATTAGGTAGAGGCCTTATTAGACAAATCAACATAGCTGGGAAAAACACAGCCCTTTTCAGGCTTACAGATTTCCCTATGTTAGCCCTCCAGGCCTGTCCTGTAGCAGGTGAATAACTGTGATTGGTATCTCCATGGAGTAACTCATCTAGCTGAGATGTCTCTCTTAAAATGGATGGGATCACTTTCTGGAGAAAGTCCCTTCACTGATTCTAGGGGGAGTCTTGACCAGAAACTCAGACAAGACATCTTGTATGTGATAAGTTTTCACCTGAGATGATGCCACTCTTCAGACACAAAGATCAGCTCTATCCTGCCTTATTTTCCGAGAACTATTAGTACACCATCCCTGTTGCCCGAGCAATGGGAAGGGAGCCACAGCACAAACACACTCACCGCCTGGTCCCCCAGCGCTGACTTCAGGCTGATGCGCACTTTGATGGCATCACTGGAATCTGGTTTAAAAAGAAACAAGGGCCTTGTTAGAGCTGCATTAACAGAAAGTCTGTCCCTGGGAAACACTGGGGTGGCTAAAGTTTCTTTATGGGCTCCCCTGCTTCTCCTAGAGAGCTTGGTGGGATTGATCTTGTTTCCTTTCAGTTACCACTACTGCAAACATGCATGTGAGCTGTTCAGTCCCCAAGCCTGGCTTTGCAGTAGACAGAAGAAAAATTCCTATTTCCCACCACTGGGGAGGAACAGCTTAGATGCAGATGTTGATGTCTGGTTAGGTGAATCTCAGCATTAGAGACTAGCACAGCATTGTAAGAATTATGGTACTCTCAAGTACAGATAGTGATTACACATATATAACCTGAGTGGTTCAACAATTATTGTCTCCACAATAGGCTGAAAAATGCATTTTTCACCTTTTCCTCCCCTTGAGCTCCCATCTTTGACTAACACATGACAGTAAAAAAACACAGTACTAATTTTTTTGCACTGGTTTGTCCCTATGCCCCCAGGTCAGGGTCTGCTGGCTCCCAGGACCAGTGGTTACCAGCCCTACCAAACAGGCCCACTGCTTTCAGGCAAGTGCCACACAAGTCCAAGCCTCTGATCTTTCTTCCTTTTGTACAGCCATCCCACACTCTGAGAGCTGCCTCTATGACAAAAAAAAAAAAAACAAAAACAAAAACAAAAACACCTCAATTTCTGAAAACTGGGTGGGACTCTGACAAACCTCGTGATGACTTCTCCAGCTCTGGCCATGAGGAAGCCAGTCCATTTTCCTGTGAGTAAAACTTACTGCTTGGTTTGTATTTCCCATAACCCTCTTCCCTATGGAGAAGAGCCTTCAACAGCTACAAGAGAGAGGGACTTTGCTAATCAAGAGTTGTGAGGACTAACAGGAGTCCTTTAATCACTCACAAGCCATACATACATGGAGCCCAGTCTGTTTTCCAACCAATGAATCTTCCAGAATTGTTTTTTTGCAGCCATTCATATAAAGGTTCAAAGTAGTGGAGCAAAGGTGTTGCATTCATGTATTTCTCTCCTGTTACACTTTCCAGTGCTTCAGTCCAGGGCTTGGATCTGCCTAATGACAGCAATTGTCTGTGTATGTGAAATGAGAAGTAATATATGTTATTGCCACATTCCATCTAGAATAGCAAAATACTCTGTGATCACTATAAAAGTTTTCTTATTTGCTTCTGAATTCCCTTTTTTCTCCTATTATTCCTATTAATAAAAATATTTTATTTCCATTAACAGCTAATTAAACCTTCAATGTTTAGAACATCAGTGTACATAAATCTAGTCAACTTGTCCAAATGAACTGAGCAAATACACGCTAAATTTCCAAGCTAGGTTCATCCTTGATGCAACCTCATTAACTCTAGAAGGTTTCGAGGATGACTTAGGCTTTGTTATACTCTGATTTACACGTGTGAGAAATTTGCTTCATTACCTCAGCTTCTCACCAGCTGCAGTGGAGTTGGTTATATCACATTTGTGAAGAGGGCCAGTATGGTTAGCTGCCTTGCAAAGTGCCTCCTGAAACTGGAACTGATAGATGGTCCGGGTGTAATACCTAAAGGAAGGGCAAGGAAAAGGGAGGCACAGGTTTTGTTAGTTGTCTGTCAAGGAAGCCCGCAGGCCCTTGGCCTTCAAAAAGCTCTGCTGTGTCAGCCATCACTCCTATGTGGGGGGCTGTACTGCAGGGAGAGAGGGCAGATGATATTATAGGCTAAGCTTGCTCGAATCTAACAAAATGCCACGATTAAATGCAGCAGAAGAGCCCCAGATCTGTTTGTTGCCACAAAAACCAGGAGAGAGTAAGGTTTTTAAGTTCAGCTCTCCACTCTGGCTGAACCCTCTAAAATGTAATGGATGGGACACAGAGGGATGTTCAGAGTTAGTTGTTTCAGGGCTGCATGTGTGTGGCCCAAGTGACACAAAGCACTGTGACTCCCCAAGAGGTAAACACCTCATACAGAAATGCTCCTGCTGGTTTGATGGCAGCATGAAGCTTCTCTGCTCGGCAAGAAGCTCAGCAGCCTCCTCATGCTCAGAGATTATTTTGGAGCAGCCCTTGATGTCCACAGAAACACTTCCATTGAAATCAGTGACCTTCAGTCTGGACTTTAAACAAAATAAGATTCAGTCCCGAGACTTTCCAGTAGATGTTTCAGGTAGCTGGGGCTTGTTCTGTAGCCAAAATTTAAGTAATGAATTAAACATTGCACTACCTTATGAAGGAGTAATCATTGGCCACATGGAACAGTGCTGCAGGGTCGCAATAGGTTTCATCATGAGGGACTGGTTCCACAACACCAACTATTTGTCTCCTGGGGATGAAGGAAAAACACAGGGTTTTTGTTAAGAGACAATAAAGAAAAATAATCTAACTCAGCTTTTCTTTTGTTTTGTCTGATGTGTATGGGCACCTCTCTCATTTCCAAACAGAAGAATTCCATACAGTTTCCAGTAACCCCAAGCAAGTTTTGCTCCACAGCTGGAGACCACAGAGAGGAAGCTGCTTTGAAACTAAGAGTGCAAGGAAATGATTTGTATAATAGCAGGGTGTGCAGGGAGAAATTAGTGGTATAAAAGAATCTACAAGATGAGATTCACACACACACCCCATGCCCTGGGCCATCCCAAGTAGAGACCTGTGTTTTTGCTCTGGGTAAGTGCATGCAGAGACCATGCAACCCAAAAGGTGGATGGCCTCCTGTGCCACTGGGCTGTAGAGGAGGTTTCTCTTTATTTTCCTCTCCTGAGAGTGTGTTTCCTGAGCAGCACTACAGAAACAAACCCATGCTCTAAGTTCTGAAAATGGTAGTAAGCTTTCACGGAAATACGTTCTGTAAGCTCATATTTCAAGTTCTTGTTCCAGCAGAGCTTTGCGGTGCCACTGCAACAGATGTGATAAGCTTCCCTGAACAATTTGTCATTCTCTGTTTATCTGACATCTCTGCTACTTTTGAATACATTGAAGCTGATTGATTTTTACAGTAGGTCAGGAAGCTTGCATATATCAAGTTTTATTATAGATTCTGTTTGCTGACAGAGGCTTAGTGCTCATGTTCATGTCAGAGGGCAAGCTCCATTTTCAGTGTGGGGCTTGTTTGGTTTCTTTGTCTTTTTCTGTCCCCATATTATAACCAACCTGGGAAATTCCAAAATGTAGTCTGAATCAAACTACTTTTAAATCTTGAGCTCCAAGGTGGTGAAAATAGATTGAGTGGTGGGCGTAATCTGATAATGCACTTTTGGATATTATTTGCCAAGGGAACTGTATTTTCTTGACAAATAAAGCTGGGATCTTAATATATAAGAAAGGAAAGAATCAGTCTCGAACCTTTCAGACAATTTGTCTCCAAACCCACTAGACAGTGGGGAGGAAACACAAAGCAAAGAAGTGTGCACAGATAGTTGGTAGATTGAGATCTGCATGCTTCTCAGGCTGGCAAGTGTGATGAACTTCACTTTCCACTTGTCCTTGAAGATGGGGGAGCACACCAGAACACATGACCAATGAGACTTAGGGAAGGGCTGTACTTAAGCACTTAAGCTACAAAGATGTCTTGGGGCATGAATCAGGGGGACAGCAGTGTTGATCTGGAACATCCCATGTGCTGTCTTTATCAGGAAACTGATGTTAAAAATGGTGGGGAAAGTATTTTAGAGGCAAGGTAAATGGCCTGGGGCTGTACACAGTCATAATGGGGATACGTGGCTTGTGAGATATTGTGTGAACCACACTGGGTGTTTCTAGCTGGCACTCTACAGAGATTTGTAGAAACACCCAGAAAAACAGATCCTGCCCTATGGGGGCACAAACTCCTCAATATGTTGAGTAACTATGAAGGGTTGGTTTTGCAGGTTCATTTGAAAAAAACCTCTTTGTTTCACAAACTTACTTCATCTCCCACCACCGTTTTGTCCATTCCTCCTTTGTAATGTCACCCCTAAACACCATCCACCTCCACTTCTCAAGCATGTAAGTAAAAGGCATTGTTCCAACAATTGTTAGTGCTTGCTTGAGCAGAAAGTTGATTTCAGTTTCTGAAGAGAGAAGCAGTTAAGGTAATGGTTATGGTAACAATTAGTATCTGATTTGATGGCTAAAGTTGCTTCCTTTTACAGTTAATGCTTACATCTTGTTTGAATCACAGATTTTCACTAAAGAAAACATGGAAGGAAGAATACAACTGAAAAAAACATAAGGTAAAATCCTCAGGTATTGTATGCAGTTTTATCCCTCTTTCTTTCACCCAACCTCTTAAATAACCTTGGCCTTTGGCATTTGCATTTCATTATCCTTCACTGAGAGCCTTCCCAGGCTCTGGGGAATTTTGAGTTGAAGACATCTAAAAATGTCAAAAATGTACATCATCATTCTAAGGCAATACTCAGGGAAGCCAGACAAACTGCATTATAACAAGGGCTGACATATGTTATCACTCAATATTCACTCAAATGGGAGATGTAAATCTCAAGGTTGCAGTTTCATTTGAACTGCTAAATACATACCTTGACAGAGATATGTACGGATTCATGCAACAAAAATTGAAAAGTGTTGTGGAGACTCATCTAAATGAACTATGAAGATTTAAGGACGAATTCAGTACCGAAGATAATAAAGTGCTAACTATTTGTTTCTGAATTATGTAGCATCATTGTAAAGCCATGATCCTTGCTCTACAATGGGATTTGGGGAAAAAAAAAGTATTTTTGGCAAATTAGTGTAGTAAGATTTTCAGAAGCTTCTCAGCTGATTGCTGAGTTGTCAGGCATAATAAGGCCTGCAAGTCCTTTACTTAAATACATAATATTTATGCATTTATTTACCTTCATCCTCTTGGAAGGTTGGCTCTAGGAGATCAAGAGATTTCAAGTGCTGAGGAGTGGCTGCAGAAAGTGACATAATTTCCCCTACTGCTTCATGGAAGCCCTCGTTGGCACCACTTCTCAGCAGGTAGGGCTGTGCAGAGTATGCCATGTCGTACTCGATGTGGCCCATCTCATGGTGTGCGGTCAGGAAGTCATCCATGGTCACCTTGGTGCACATCTTGATCCTGCACACCGGAACAAAGTGCATGTGGTTAGAGAGACAGTGGCCTAGGCAGTGACTGCCTCAGCCCTGTCTGCCACAGCCATGGGGCAAAGCCCCTCCAGAGCTTGCTAATGCCCCTTGCCCCTCACAAAACCTGGGCTGCTACATCCTGCTATGCAGTGCAGTTCCTCCTGCAAGAGTGAGACCTTGAGGGGAACTCGGCAAAACACCTTCAGTCACCTTGAAATTGTGCAGAGAGTAAGAGAAAATCGCTGTTTTGTGAGAAAGCAGCTGCTTCCTGAAACCTAGCAATAAACTCACTGTGTGTGTGGGAATGAGTAAGCACCACCAATCTTAGGAAGATAGTAGTGTGAAAAACCCTGTGTGTTGGTGACTCCTGCTACTTCATCCTCTTGTAGGTACTTTTTAATAGAGGAATTTCTTCCAAATTGGGTTTCTTTTCACCTTCCCCAGAGTGCTAAGGTGTGAGGCTGATGGCTTTCACTAAGGCTTTGCTGGGGACCAGACTCTTTCCCTGGGTAACTGTGGGGACTGCAAGAGGGGATAGAATTCCTGCCAAAAAACTTCATTGTGTGGGGACTTGTCATCCTTCTCCTTTCCCAAACATGGAAGAGATTGATGGATTTTTATGAAACTGGATCTCTTTGCTAAAGATCGACAGTGGGCCCTCAGGAGATTTTCTCTTGTTACCCAGGGACCCGGTGCCATTGATGCAGAATATGCAGTTGTCCGCAAATCTCACTGGTATCCACAAGCACCTGCTTTTCTGCTTATTCCTTAAGCCCTAGAATATAGTCATTATTTCTCTAAATCATATAAATAATAGTCACTTCTCAGCTAAAATTTGAGAGTAGTTCTTAGACCTTCATGGAAAAAGTTACACAGAAAAGTTAACAGTCCTACAGGATCTTGTCTTCCTTTCCCCTCTTATCAACCAGAAAAAAATAAAGTAGGAGAAATTATAACTTAAACCAGGATGTTGCACCTTTAGTGAAAATATGTTTATTCTAGGAGACGGTATAAAAGGGGATCATAGCAATTTCAGTACCTGTAATCGTTATTCCCCAGATCCCATGCCGTTGGGTGGCAGACAACCTTCCTGCCATCAGTTGGCTCTGTGAGCATAGAGTTTGTCCAGAAGCCCTCAGTCATGTTATAAAGGCCAACGGAGGTGAAGAAGGCCTCAGCGGCTTGGAATATTTTATTTGCATTCCATCCCTGAAAGAGAAAATGCCACCAATACCCACTGCTTCTTCATGGAGCCTGTTCCCAATGGCCTCCTTAATGCAGGGCAGCTGACTTTATCTCCCAGGAACTTCAGATCAGCACCTGGTTTACTGAGAGTAAGATAGTAGTGTCTGCCTTTGGCACTTCTGGAAATTCTGCTTGGAACTGGAATTAAGTGTTTTCCCTGAGAACAAAATAGGTTTCTGCACTCAGAGGTTCAGCTGATAGCACCTGACCCAGACCAGAGAAGTTCTCAATAAAAGATAAGGTAAGATAAGGAAGACATTCCTGTCAGTAGCATGCCAGATCTGGGATCTGACCCTTCAGCCACTTCAGTCAACTTGAGTCAACTCATTTGAGGGAGTGGAGCTACATTCCCAGAAGACGAGCATGAGAGATTTCAGCTAGAACTATAAAACCTGGCAAATGTGTCTGTGGGAGTTGCTTATCAGATTGTGACTGTGTGGTAATGCCCAAGATATTTTTGCCGTTCAGCAGTTTTATTATCCTACATATCAGAAGCTCTGCATTTACCGGACTTTAGCTTTCACAGAGATCTAGGTGGCAAACAGCTCAGGTGGATGAGAATTCTTAACTGGGGACATCAACCAACAAGGATGAGTTCAGCCTTTGCCCCTCCTTGTGGTGATACTTCAACAGATACAGATTTTTGACGGGGGATCAGCAGCATAAAATAGAGGTGAGAATGATGCAGACTTGTGCAAACTGTTAATGAATCACCTTTAGCTGTTTCTTTTCTCTTATCAGCATAACATCTGCATGGAGTGCTCCCTATGACAGAAGGTTAGATTCCAGGTGAATAAGCACATTTCAAAAATCAAATTCCACCTATCGTTGTTTATTTTTTAAAAGAAGTGAAGCTTAGGCAAGACTGCAGAGAGTTGTCTTCACCCCTATTCTTGGTCTGGTAAAGGTGCCATCGCAGCTTTTAGCACTACAGGTCTCAAACACAGACCTCATGGTGCTATGCAGTTATTAAAAGATAACAGGCAGCATTGCAGTTTCCTAGATGTATGCAAATAAACAAGACTGATAAAAATGAAACAAACTGTGATGTACAAACTATTTTATTATGGTAATGACTGGCAAAGGTCATATTTGATACCAGCCAACTCCAGGAGTCCTGAAATATTTATATGTTCAAAATATATCTCTTAATGGATAGATGTCTCAGAGGACAATAGACTTGGAGCCTTGTGTGTAGGAAAAAAGAGAATAGCTAAGGGGAAAGGTACAGTGAAAAATGCATAAACACATTAAGGTGAAGAGCAAAAAAAGGATGCAGAAAGCAATGTTTTGTTGGCAGTGTGTCTGCCTGAGGGAAGCCATGGTTTTCTAGAGAGCAGCTGACACTTGGTGCATAATTTTTATACTGTCTAGATTTGTTACACAATGCAATGCATAAATGCATGTCTTACCTTTTGAACCATTGCATCAGTTACGTCAATGTTGGGTTTGGCTGGATAGGGAACAGTCAAGGCATACAAATTTGTCCAAAACCTACCCCACATATCACCTTCATAAAAAGAGAGAAACATAGAAATACTTTCAATTATTTATTATGTATTGTCCAAAAGTGCCAGACAGCTCTATAAATTGTGCAGTGTCATAAATAGGGATTTCTATATATCTAAACTGGTCTGATCCAGATGTGGAGGAGAGCAGTTCTGGGAAGTCATGCATAGGTCAAACTCACATCAAAGATGCTTTTATTACCCAATGTCAGATATTCTTGTGCAATATAGTTTCAGAACTGAGCATCCACGTTGTTAGTCTATGTGATTTCCGTGCTATATTCAAGTACACAACAATTACAGCAGCTTGATGCTGCATGCTTTGAAAGCAAAGTCGTGAAATGCGGGAGTTTAAGATTTGAAAGGAAATACAACTCTCTCCGAAACTCTCATTTCTAAGGATGACCAGTGCTGCAAAGGGGAGGGAAATGCCCCAGCCCAATGCTAGAGTTCTGAGCTGTGTGTTGCCAGCTCTGATGAGGATGAGGACAACTTGCCTTCTCTTCCTGCCTCTGCTGCTAAGCACTCGTGTCATCTCTGCCAGGAATTTCTCCATTTCTCCTCTCCCCTTCTCTTATCTGTAACCTTTTTGCTACTATCGTGATTAAACAATCAAATTACTCTCTTCCCTCATGCCTTGAAGGTGACTGTCCTGTGTATAAAGTCAGGCTTGCGTGACATGGACATGTTGACGTACCCAGCAAGTGAGCAGGGAGGCATCCTGTGGAGCTGATGAGCTTGGGGCCGTACACTCGCTCCAGGTGGTGTCTCACGTAGGCATGCAGCTGCTGGTACAGAGGTTTTATCTGGGGGCAGAGAAGGAGAAGGAAACTAATTATTTTCACTTTGCTCTATGCCACTCATCACTCCTAAACAGAAAGCCTTGAAGATGCCTCTGACAAAATTCTCCTGGCAGATAAGTGCACCCCAAACCTGCAGCTGAGCTTTGCCCCCTGCCTCAGGGCTCAAGCACTGAGTCCAGATCCTAGCCCCAGAAGTCATGTTCAGGTATGAGGAAGGGAGCATTGCTAACTTTAAATGCAGACTATCAAGGATGCCATCTACCCCACAGGAGACATACCTCCTGCCGTGGGCCCTACCTGGATGAGAGACACAGACTTACAGAGCTCCCTCTCTCAGCCTTTGGGGACAATGCAGCCCAAGGGGACCAAGCTGGTCCTAGAATGGCTGCAGAGATAAAAATCTCATGTGTGTCTCCCAACATCTGTTAAACCTAGGTAGACTGCAATCAGCCAGTTTAGAGGTGGTCTCATCTTTTTTCATAACATCAACATCTGAGCCCACCATTTCAAAACACAACCCAGGTGAGAGCTTCTTCTGCCTCTACCTGCTCAAATGTCTTCTCCACATCTTCTATCAGCTGGTCACGGCTGTATTCATAATCTTTTGGAAACTTTGCTTCATAATTTGCTCTCCAGTAATCTCCATAGTCAGAATAATCTGTAAAGCATGGATGCATCACATCAGGACACCACATGTGGCACTGCTTAGGTCTGCAGCTCCCTTCTGATCCCATGGTGACCTGCAGCCTTCCCCCAAAGCAAAAAGGCAAAGTGCAAGATAGTTTGGGTCTAGTAGGAAGTAGAGAGCTCCCTGAGGCTCTGTCCCATGAATATGCAGGTATGGGAGGTTTCCAAGAAATTCAGAAATTGCAGTCATGGTTATCTGCTAATTAGGGTCATTCCATCTGGAGATGGAGGTCAGAGGAAATCATCACTCCTGACTGAAGCTCTGACTCTGCTCAGGCTGGATATCAAGGGGTTCATTCTCACCAAAGGTATAGGCTGGTGAACATTAAATATGGCCCTCCTCTTCCAGCAACTAATCCATCAGGACAGATGGAGACACCACAACTGAAATTGAGCTCCCAGTTCCACTAAATCTTCCAGTCCACAGAGCTCCATCAAGCCTGGAGTAGAAGTGGCTCATTGCTGAAGTTTCTTCCTCAGTGGTATGGAGGAAAGTCATAATGACCGTTTCTTAATATTTGAGGTTTTTCCCTGTCTAACTAATTGGACTATATTTTCTTATCCCTTGTCTCTAGCTCCAGCTTGACAAGTTTTGCAACACAAGGAGTATAGGAAAGCAGGTGATACAGCTGCAGTTTGTCCAAAAGACAGATTATATAGCCACTTCAGAAGCTTAGAAGACCCCAAAAGAAAATTAGCAGCCACCTACCATTGTTCCTTGAAAAGACAGTTTCCTATGATTTGTGTGGAGATCTCAGACTGGAAGCACACTTAGTCCAAAATCCTTTTTAAACACCCAGCTGCATATGCTGGCCCAGGCCTACCAAATCTGATCATTCCAGCTCAGGAATAATGCTTATAAATGCTACCAATGATTGTGGCTCCAGAAAGAAGGTCAAGGCCCATAGGAAAGAGGAGATGTTCCCAAAACTCAACAGCACTCAGAAGTTGTTCAAATCAAGTGTGCTTAACCATAAGTTACAAGCAGTGCAGTTCTGGGTAAAACAGTATGTAATGAAGGGCACTGATACATTATGGCCTTTGGAAAAAGTGCCACAAAGAAGGGTGCCAACAAAAAGGTGCCTGGTGTTCCAGGCTGGTAAGAAATCTCTGATCTGGTCAATGGCATCTGTCAGCATTGCGTCCTACTTTGGGACGTGCATACCAAGAGCAAATTATGTGCAAATTATGTATGAGTTTTGAATTCCTGGGCAAATTGTGCAAGACTGCAGTATGTTTGCTAGTTTATGGAAAACAGAAATTATTAAAAAAAAAAAATTACTTACTATTAAGCTTAGCAACCTCATTTTCAAGCTCAACATACTCTTCGTATAATGGTCTCATCATCCTGCCAACATCAGCTCTCCAGCCTTCCCAGGCCCACAGTCTCTCATGATAATCAGTGCTGTCAGCCATAATAGCATCCAGACCTGTCAGAATGAAAAATAAGTACTGGGCCTTAAAAAAGCAGAATTTTTCTTTCACAGCAGGCAAATAAACCCAAGTGAAAGAAATTTCATGAACTGAGAAGAAAGCACTTTGTGTTTGATATACTGAAATATCCCATTATTTTATTGTATCCTTCTCTCATTTAAGGTTTTTCCCTTCTTTTTAAGAAGCATGGAGCAAATCATGAGTGTCTTACATGCTCTCTCTGCGTTGCCCTCCCTTGAGTTGGTAGAGTTCTTGGGACTGGCCTCAACACAGCATTGATTCCAACAAGACTTTGACAGCAGGGGAAAAAAATTAAATTTTCTGTGATGTAGGCAAACCCCAAGTGACAGGCAGGCTGCCAAACAAACTGAGCAGCCCTCTCCAAATTTTGTCTACTACAAGGAGGAGACAGTATGTCTCGTGGGCAGCAGGCCCACTGGAGTTCCCTGAACTGCAAGGTGCAATTAAATTATGACTAAGCTTTAGATAGCAGGATATATCTATTGAAATTACTGCCTGTCCTCTTGCAGTCAGGAGCCACCCTTGGGCTTTCTCTTTGTGCACCCTCAGGGTAAAGGACACAGTAGGGGCAGTGGTTAGTACCGTACCTGGTTCCAGCACCAAACACTCAGATGGATCACTGATTTTACAGACGGTCCCAGTGCTGTAGATGGTACTCATTGTACTTAGCACAGTGCCCAGCTGCAAGTTAGATGCAAGACAGTCTGTTAGAAACCCACTCTGTGCAAAATAACAGCCAATTATGCTAATTCCTTAAGAGCTTGATTCAACACTTCACCCACCAGCTTAGCATTGAAGCATACATTTAAGCTCAGTAGATTTTAATGAAAGAATTTGCCTAAATGTATTAGTGAACCAGACCTAGCTGGAGAAGACAGATAATCTCCCAAATATATGATGTAACCTGCAGGTTCTGAATATCCAGTCAAACAGATCGCTGGATTTAATGAGCACTGACTGTCACAGGAAAGCTATAAATACACAGCAGCAATAAAACAATAAAAGTTTAGCAATGTGGTTCCATAAGCATGAACCCACATTAACTTTCTAGGGAGATCATGGCTTTGAATGGCAGCAAAAGGGCCCTTTCTGAAGATGCTGCCAGGCTGACTGTTGCTTGTGGTTTTAATGTCACATCACACTGATTGCATAGATCTGCTTATACATCATCACAGAGAAGTTATGGCTCATGTCTTGGCCCAGCTAAGGCCAAAACCCATCTGAAATCATCTCAGAACCTATGTTACGTAGCTTTGGTTTTTTGGGTTTATTTTAATGTTTTCATGTTTTCATGCCTCAAGAAATATATGTACCACTTTTAGCTTTTCCTTTAGGACTATGCAATTTCTCATTTAGAGCTCTAAATCAGAACTATAAACAGCTGTCAGTGGGAGGGGTAGTTAGTGATTAGCTCTAACTTTATTTCTGTCAGCATTAAAATGGTGCCCAGGGAAATTTTTGTATCAGTGAAGAATACCTAAGTATTTCTATGGAATCCCATCAGACTCTACAAAAAGTCACTTTTCAAGAAAGAATCAACAACTTCAGCCTCAAAGGCTATTATCTAGGAAACTCTAAATATCTGAACAAGGAGGGTACTGAAGAAAATACCTCCTCAACTGAGACAGCATTACCACCAGTGCACTGTTGTGCTCCAAAATAAATATAAGTTTGTATAAACTGTCAGCATTCCCGCCAACGTAATGTGTCTTTCGCGAAACACATCTCATTTGGAGATACAAGAGATCCAGCCAATCCGCTGTTTTTCTCTATGGTGGTTAGCACTGCTAGCACTTAGCAGAAAAATCTCCGGATCCTTCAATAATTAGGATTGTAGGATCCTGGACTGTAGGTTCCCATGACTCAATGCTATGTTTCAATTCGATCTCCAGCAAAAAGAAACTAATTTGACTCTCAAGTGTTTGGTTATGATTGGCTATAAATCCCTTTTGAGTCCGCATAGCTGCTCACTCCAATTTCACAAATAGTCATTATCCATACATCTGCCTCTTACATGAACTTGCCAGTGCAAATGTCAAATCTGGTTATGAGTCTTGCTAAATCTTGTTGGCCTTCAGTGGCTTTCTGTGGAAGGAGGTCACCAACCCTCCCCAGTTTCAGGCATCCCAAGGTGCCCACTGCAACAAAACATCCTCTCTTTTTCACAGTTTGATAATGCACCACGTGCACCTTTTTGACTCAATGGATGTCCTTTCACCCATCTCTTTCTGCTCATTGCCCTAGGTCTGGACTTCACCAAGCACTTACCACAGGTCCTTTTTTTCTCTTATGACTAATCCTGTCATTTGTGCAAGGACAACTCTGAGGCACGGTCGTGTGTGCGTGTGCTTGAAATTCATTCGATGGCAAAACTGCTGAATTGAATGGCAATCAGCTTCCTAGGCTAGACCCCCCCTTCCAATCCTGTATTCCTACAAACATCTAGAACAGGTACACTTCCCTATCACACACAGTATCATCGCAAGACAAGTAGAGTGGCAACAGCACCATGCTCTCACTTGAGGGTGTTGTGGGAGGCAGCTCAACTCACCCAACATAAATGAGGTACATTCAGCAACTTACTCTGTTATATTTTTCTGGTGACAGCACAGATGATCCTCTGTCCTGGAGAATCTGGATCTGGAGCTTGATGAGGTTATCATCAATGCTGTCTACTGGGAAGCTGCTGGCGTTCTGAGAGGCCTCGTCGTAAAATGCAGACCACTTGGCACTTGCCTCGTTCTGCAAGGGGTTCAAACAAACCCTGAATTATTCCCTCCCAAAGAGTGCAGCAGCCCAATGTACTCAGTGGGCAAAAATATTACTTCTGTAGAGAACTTCATTTGTAGAGAACACTTGTGGATTGCGGATTGAGCACTTGCACTGCACAGTGAAATGGCTGGAGAGCTTTTTGACCTTGTTTTACTCACACATCCAGATAACCATTTTTCTTTGGAAATAACAAAAAGCATGACTGTCTCCTCACACCTTGCTCGTTATAATTGATCCAGCATCACTTTTCTGTGTTCCCTGCTACTCTAAATCACCACCTATTCTTCCTTTAGTGCTTTTCTTTGCCCACCTGTGAGGAAACAAGAAAGGGCACAAACAGGTCGGCAGCATAGATGTCACTCCCCATTTTTGCTGCAGTAGCAGTGGCAGAGAAGCAGCCAACAGCAACAGCAGAAGATATTGATACTGAGTCTTTTCATTATCCAAATATCACTTTCTTCTGAAATATTGGTAAATAAATTTTTCTTTTATTTTATACTTGGGCATAGGAGGCTCTAGGCAATTGCCTAAATTGGGCATGCAAAACCTCAATATTTTATGAGATTGTTTTTACCACTGCTGCAATTATGCACATACATGTGAAACTCCCACATTTCAGTGCACAAAGTAGCACCATAAGAGCATTATTTGGATTTGGGAATGTCTTATTCACCTTTTTCTAGTGTATTTGTACACAGTTTAGCACATCGGCACCCATTCCAAATGGCAACAAGAACAGTACTGATTGACCTGGGTCCTTCAGACAGTTTAATAGATTGTGCTTATTACCGACGCTTCCCAGGTTGTGGAGAGGGCCCCTGTAACACCCATCCCTCCCTGCTGAGGAATCAGGAAACACAAATGTCATACTGTGCCTGAAGAGCTCTTTCAGTCACCTTTCACCCCTGTACAAACACACAGCAAGGCCAAGGCTTTTGCCAGGGCTCTGCCCGGGCTGTCCAACCCCAGGCATGCCGTGTGTGCAGTACCCACTGTACCTGCTCTAGGCTCCAGCAGAGAGAAGCAGTGGCAGACGTAAGCCCTTGGCAGTCCTGTCCCTGCGTCTCCCCTGCCCATGTAGCCCCTCTGCAGGACAGCAGCCACCACTGGGAGATTTTCCAAACTCTCCCTTTCATGGGAGCATGCTAAGCTAAGTGGGCAAGAGCTTGATAAGCACCCAGAGGAAGAGCATCACTGTGAAAATGTGTTCCTGAGCTCCTTCTCCTAAGCAAGGACAGAGAGGTGCCTTAGGAGTGGCGGGGCAGAAGGGGGGGCTCTTTGGCTACAAAAGCCAGAGGACAGAAGTTAACTTGCTGTCTGATATTTCCACAATTAGAGGAACTGGTTGGTAACTCAGAGGAATAGTTATAGGGTTTGTGACATGATTTACAAGGAAAATGGATGGAAAGGAGCCAGAAGGGACAGTATTCATTAACTCTCTTCCAGCAGAAAAGGAAAAGAGGAATCAGTGGGTTTCTTACCAGTGCTGCTGAAGAGATCAAGCAAGAGAAAACATTCTCTCTGAGCAATGGACTAATTGGTTCTTATTGCTGGTATCTTCTCATGTATTTTATTATCATCTCATTAATGCTGGAAATACTATATGAGGCTTTCATTTTATGTGTTTGGAAACGTTACAGTTTAAGCACCTGGTGCCTTGGAAAGCATTCAAGATTGACAATGATTAGTCATTTGAATTTCTTCCAGCAACCAGTCTCCTTGCTTTAATTAAGAAATATGATAATTAAACCATGTTTCAATTAAGCTATATGACCACAAAGTGGAAGACAAGCCATTACGCAAAAATAGATGTACAGTGTTCAGCTTCATTTTTATGCCCTAAATTCTTTTCTCTAAAGCTTGAGTTAACTTTAAAATACACACAGCTACAAAATTCAAGGTGTTTTTGTGCATTTTGAGAGGCTCTGAGCTCACAAGATGCTGGGCTGAGGCATGGCAATATCAGTAACCAGCCAGGCCATAGATGCCTGCTCTCAAAAAGCCCTGTTCTTGCCTAGAGCTCCTGTTGTCTGGGAAAACCAGAGGCTAGTGTTGAGAAGCAAGAACTGTTCTGCAAGACAGTATAGGTATAAATGCCATGGTCCTTCCTGCAGATAGAAACTGACTTTCAAACCAATATACTAGACCACTGTACTACAAACTCCACTGCTGGCAATTGGTAGTCGATGATCTCGATTCATTTTTCCCAGTTTTATACCTCCAGGCAGCATAGCAACAGCCCTGACTATGAGAAGAGTGATGGAGGCAGGGGGGAAAGTCCCCCACTGGATAACCGGTGTGGACCACCATATAAACCCATCAGCAAACATTTAATAGAATACCTACATTCAGAAAATGTTTGCATATTCACTGAGAAGCAAAACAATTTCAGGACCAGAGAAGAGAGAGCATTGGCTGTTCCAATAAAAAGCCCGACGTAAATTCAGTCACATCTCTCTCCATTCAACACAGATTTTGGGAACGAACATGCAGAGCATCCTTGCCTTTTCCCTCCACTCACTGGGGTGACTCCAAGTGATGGCTAGGGACAAGCCCAGGCTCCATCCATCCCTGTGCAGTGCAAAGGCAGTCCAGGTACCAACCCAAGGCTGTAGAGGTTGGTAGTGGCCCAGGCACACCCGGTGAGGCATTGCTATGTTAAAGCAAGCCCCTCTACCCTCCTCAAACTAAACCACAGATATCAAGTAGCACTCTAATTTCAGCCAAGCTTGGTGGAACACCAGAATAAACCAGAAAGTAGCTGTCAGATTCCTAAGACAACAGTAAAACCCACGGGATGGAGCACTTACCATTTTCTTGGCATTCTCCTCAGTGATGTTGGTGTTGTAGTTCCATGAGGCAATGGAGCTCTCGTAGCTGATATTTTCTGCCATCCTGTTAAACTGTTCTAGAAAATTTTGGGCTTGTTGGTTGACATTCTGAGGGGTCACAGCAGTGATCAGACCACAGAGAAGCCAGAGGTGGACCAACATATTCATGTCCAGGCTGAGAACCTCTCAATGAAGTAGGTTTCCTCCAGTAAGCTTCTCTGTCAGCCTTTGTCTCATCAGCCTTCAAGCATGGCCAGCGTGAAGAAGAAAGGCTGAATCCAATTTGCTGGTCCTTTTATAGGTTTTATTCCTTACAGGAGAGAAAGGAAAAAGTTTTTTATAAAAAGCCAAATAAACAAAAGTCAATGATTAACTTTGGAAAAACATAATTACTCCTGCCCATTTTATGGCCTTCTTATAAAAGGCTTTTACTTTTGGTTAATGTTTCCCAAATGTGCTGTCAATGATACAGCTGATCACTTTATCTATAGCCTACCAGAGTCTTTGGTAGCTCAGTCTGTGAATCCTTTAACAGGTTGGTGATGAGCTGTAAAAATATTTAGAAACTTCACTGAAACACTAAGCAAGAACCTTAATTCCCATGCAGAAGGAAACCCCAGTTAGCCTGAGATAGGGTACCTAGTTGCATGTTTAGGCCGATGTTTTAAAAGGCTTTTCAAAGCCCAGGTGATTTGGAGAACAGACCTCCTTTTCAAAGCAGTCAAGGCATATAAACCCAGAAATTTAAATGTGCTCACTTCACGGGATCACATCCTGCATAGAGACCTAATCTGAACTATAAATCAACTGGATTTAAGTACTAAGGTGACTAAGACTACTAAAATGACTCCATCTTAAGATCTAAATACCTTTGCTAATCTAGCCAGGAACCTTGTGGTTACTGAAAATCAGTGGGAAAATCAATGCATGAATTAGCTCTGGAAATGCAGGTTGGGTTGAGCTTATCGATCAGACAGCGCCTTAGTGCTTTTTAAATTAGCCTATTTCTTCTCAGGATCACTTGGTTAGTTCTGTTTTGCATCTTGTGGGGGAGATTTTGAGATGCAACTCTGTAGCCACATCCATGGGGTTGTTTTCCAACCAGAGGAGAGCTTCTCCAAAACCACTATGAGTCTGCCTACGTGGGAGCAACAGCAATCAGTGCATTCTTCAGTAGAGAACAGGGATTATGATGACTCTTCAATTCTTTTATTTTCTCTTCTATGGTGTCAAGTTAACTGCATAAACATTGAACTAGTACTTTTTAGGGTACTGAAACAGGGCTGGCTGAAGACAAAATGCCTTTTTACATGCAGGTGCTATTTTTCCCCCCCTTCAGAGTGCTCTGGTGCCTTCCTCAGGGGCAGCTCTGATAGTTGTCACCTCCCTGCCATGATGCAGGAGTCACCTCTGCTCCTTGTCCAGTCTGCCACTGTCACATGCCCATGCACAGCTCTGAAACCCCCAAGGGATGCCTGCAGGACCCAGGGGACCCTAAACAGTGGAATACTTGTGGAATACCTGAAGGGGAGAGAAGGGTGTCACCTCATTTCATATAGGGAGTGCATCTGCACCTGCATTTGAGTGTGTGTGCAAACGATGTGGTGAGCTGAAAACGTAACAAGCAGAGTCATGTTGAATTGTGCTGCAAATTTTTAGACCTATTTCTAAGTTCTTTTCTATTGCATATCTAAATGCAAACCTTGATATTATATCTGAGGAATAATGCAATAATTACATTCCACCTTTCTTGTCATTGCCTTTACGCAAGAGAAAAAAAATCAAGATGTGAGATTAGCACGAAGTTATGTTTTGAAAAATAGTGTTACAACAGTGAGGAGTCACTGGACTCCACAAACATCAAACTTTCATGGATGGATTTGTTCCCATTAAGCAGACACATGGGAGACCACTGGATACATAGGATCATAGAATCCTAGAATATCCCGACTTGGAAGGGACCCACAAGGATCATCCAAGTCCAACTCCTGGCCCTGCACAGGACACCCCAAGAGTCACACCATGTGCCTGTTCAAATGCTTCTTGAACTCTGTCAGGCTTGGTGCTGTGACCACTTCCCTGGGGAGCCTGTTCTGGTGCCCAACCACCCTCTGGAGTGAGTGTGTCAGCCTTACTACCATGGCAGCCTTTCTGCAGGATGGCCAGGCTCAGCTGAGAGTGATTTATGTTGCTCAAAATGGTGATGGCCATCCATTCTTGGATAAGCTGGGAGTATTTCTTGGGGTGGACCTTCATGCTGGTCCGGAAAGCTGGTGAGAGCATGGAGACAGTTTGTGCCACAGCAAAAAGGAAAGAGTAAACAGCTGAGAAAGGAAAGTACCTTGAGCCTTTTCAGGAAATTCAAACCTCCAGCCAGGGCAGCAAGGCAGAAGCCTTGGGTGATAGAAGAAGAGCAACTGGGAGTTTAAACCTGATCTCAACCAAATATGTTGCCATATGAGGTGGCAACCAGCCTGCTTTCCTTGGAGCAAAGCAACTCTCAGCTTCCCGCCGTTACAGAACAAAGGCTGCATGTAACCTGACGTGCTAATACAGGCTCCTTCTCCTCCAGTGTGCCAGTCCTCCCCTCCACCCCCTAGGCTGCAGCGTGAGTTGTGGCTCCCAGCTCCTACCTGATACTCCCAGTCCTGTCCCCAGGGTCCGAGTTGTCTGACATCTGCTTAGATTGCTGCCCACCAATGTTCATCCATACCCTGCCTCTGTTCGAGCAGTTTTCTGCCTCATCACTCATGTTGGCTAAGCTGTGCTATGAAACTAGGACTGCAATAACAGAGAATTGCATTTTGGACATGCCTCAATAAGAAACCTCTATGTTGTGTATTGGGCACCACACACCCTTAAAATGACTTAAAATACCATTATCAGGCCATTTTTTTCCACACAGCAGCACTGTTAAAGCTCTCTGCTACACTATGTCATTCTGCCTAGTGCATAAAGGACAGACATAAGCATTACTCAGTGATCAGTTTGTGAAGAGGGGCTCTGAAGGGCTGTGGCTGCACAGCCTGGAGCATCCCCAGGGAAGATGAGCTGCCGTGGGACAGCCACCCCACTGCCTGCACAGTGTTGCAGCTGCCCCGCTCTCTGCCACTGCTCTGCCGCTTGCCAAAGAGCAGCGTACATCAGTTAAATACCTGGCAAATCCTTGCTCTGAGGACTCCCGTAAAGTGGCTTTATGGAGGCAGTGGACAGCCCAGGGGCGGCTTCAGCCCCTCCACACATCTCCCTGCAGCAGTGCTGGGAGAGGGGCTGTGCTGCCCCAGCTGCACCTGGGCATCACTGGGGGGCAATCCCCGATCCTCTCCCTCTTTCTCGTTCTTCAAACTGGAGGCTTGGCAAATAGTCCTTTTAATCCCCCGAACAGCCTTTTTTCCCACATGATTAACTCTTCTGCATGCGTGACATCCGCCTTTTCTCGGATGAAAGCCCTCCTGCCAGTGCTGGGACTGGGGAGCTGGCTCCCTGGCTTACCAGCTGCCCTCAGCCCATGCAACCCGAGCTTTCCTGCTGGGAACACTCCTACGAGAGGAGGCTTTCATGAGATCCTTGTGTCCGATCTCTAGGTGGGGAGCAGAGCTGTGTGGCAGCAAGGAGGGTGGATATCTCTACTCTTCTGCAGGCAGGTACAGCCTGTCCTGCTCAACATCTGAGCCACCAGGGATGAGCTCCCATGGAAAAGGCATGTCTCAGCAGACAGTCTCAGCTCGAGCATCAGCGGTTTGGGCTCAGCTGGCTCTTCCTCTGCAGGAACGACACAGGGCAGATGAGTGGCTGGTCAGATTAATTCTCTGTTGCCCAGCATGAATGGAGGTCAAGGCGGCGAGTGCAGGGCACAGAGACTCTGCTCCTGCTGCCCCACTCAGGACAGCCACCTCAGAGGGGAGAAGGGAAGGGAGGTTTCCAATTGGCTGGCATCCACCTCCTGCAGCTGGTTCAACCACACAGCCATATCCCAGTGACATCCTGGAGCAGGGAGGGGTTTGTATACCACTGGTCTGAGGCTGGGGCCAGTGCCTTTGACAACAAATTCGTACCTCTCCATAACCTCCTGTTCCAAGGCAGGCTGATCCACTCCGTTTTTCAGACAGAAAAGCTGTCACTGCCACACAACAACTTTGCACTGAAAGGTTGCCAACAGGCTGGTGGCTGTTTTCCAAGTCAGAGTGCTCAGCATCACCAAGGGAGAAAGTGCCCTGTAGGCAAGGGCAAGCCTCTCATCTGAAGACAACATCAGGAGCTGTGTAAAGATGCTGTCAGCTGCCCGAAGCATCGGGAAACCAAAGTGGTTTTGCAAGGTTTAGGAGAAAGCTTTGAAGCTGAACGATTTTCAGGAAGGTGATGACTGTACAAACTGGCAGGTTAAATTAGGATATCATGAAGTGTTATTTTTGAAGGCTACAGTCAAAATCAAGACCATGTCGAGAAGGCAGAGGAAAGGCAATGACTCAGGGGTATGGTGTTCTGTATTCCTTACACCTTGTCTATTACAAAAAGCCACCTTGGCCCACCAGTGAAGGGAAGGTATTGATCCTGTGAAACATGGCTTTTCATCCAGGCAACCCACATTTCTCATTTCAGTCTTACTAAGGTGGGAGTGAGCAGTCTCAGTTCATTTACAGTGACCATGTGTTCGCACATCAGCACCTGCAGAGTTGTTTAGATACAAGATCATAAAGAATATTAGTCCAAGGTCTAAAATTCCTGTTGGTCCACAACTGATAAAAGCTACATACTGTAATTTGTAGCAATTACAATTTAAATTATAGGAGAGAGGCAGAAGCTGATGAAGAGATAATGCCGGCTCACTCTTGCAGTTTCTCTGAAATTAAATGTTTTCCATTTAGCCATTACTGTAGCTGATAAGATGCTTTGATACCTTCAAATTGCCACCTCTAAGGGAAAGGGAAACACAGTAGGAAGGAAGAGGACAGACCAGCAAAATCAAACTTTACCTTTTGATCTTAGGTCAAACTCGGTTCCTACTGAACCTGCTGACTTTACTCAGAACAAAGTCAAATTTGTGCTATAAAGGTGGAATTCCTCTGAACTGATGCAAACATCAATTCAGTCACAAAATATCCAGTTAAAATGCAAGTCTATTATGCTAAGTGCATTCACAGTGCTTAATGTATTCATAAAACTGAACATACTGACATATTTGTGCTGGTAAGTGTGTACCACTCATCACTGTCAATGTACTTTAGCTTTATGTGATTTGAAAACTAGCAAGTTCAGTCTGTGAAATTAGGCATATCTAACTGCAAATTTTTCATTAGCAATTGTCTGTTAGTGTAGGAAGCTGTGGTGTCATTTTGTTGCACACATCCCTTCTTGCACGTCACATTAAAAGGAAACAAAAACCAAGAGAGGCCAAAAAGATCTACTTGTAGAAAGTCAAGCACAGATTACTCATTGTGGGCAGCTGGTCACTGCATTTTCCATAAAGACTAGACATATTTAAAACTGCTCATTTCATGAGTCACAGTCACTGCACTGATGAACTGACCAAATTTCTGAGGGCATCTGAGCCTCAGAAATTTGGTCAGTTTAAGAGTATCTAGAATCACAGACTCCTACTTTTCACTGAGTTATTCCATGTCTTTGTTGTGCTTCTGCCCTTAGCTTGAAAGTAATTTCTTTTGTTTTCCCACAGGTGGGAGCTTACACATGAAAAACTCTTCTGTCAAGATGTGATAACATTCCTTGCTTGGCCAAAACTGATGCCCAGTTCTTGAAAAAAATTATCAAAACAGAAGCTCTTGTGCTAAAACTGTGATTTGTATTAATTTGGGAATTATTTCATTCTCACAGTGATGAAGCAACAAGAGTTGAATCCTGCTCTGAGGCTCCTCGTGCCCACTTCACCCTTCTCTTTTGTGAACAACAGCAGAAACAATAGACTGGCTTTCCTCAAAATGTAGAACAAATGTGGCCCTTTATGAAGGCACAGCCAGGAAAGGGTTCTCCATGAAGACCAATGTGACAGAAGCAAACATTGTACCCAGACAAAGAAATGGGTGTATATAGTCTGCACACGGCCCATGAGGTCACCTCTCCAGGCTCTTCAGCACCAGCAGAGCCCCAGGAGAATACTGGGTGCAGTTGTGAGTACCAGGCTTCAAGGTAGGCTGACAGGGAGATGCTTAGGGGTAAATACCACAGACAGACTCTGTCGAGACTTTGTGCACTGTCCTGGAAGAGAAGAGGTAAATGCTGCTGTGACAGAACAAGCTTCAGTGTAGTTTTTTTCCACACAGAGTAAGCATTAGTTTGCAGGACAGAGTGATTAGCTTTCCTTAAAGCAAGTGGTAGAATAGCGTGAGTAAGGACTTCAGCATCTGCCCACAGTTTGCAATATTCCCTAAATAAATATTGATAAACAAGGACTACTAATTTCATTTACAATGCCAGTCTGTGGTTGCTACAACTCTGAAGGTTGTGCACAGCAAATGGTTGTGGCACCACTAATGTGGTCCCTAATTTAAAGAGGGCACTGCAGAGTTCCCAATGTTCTTCAGCACTCTAAATGTGTAGCTAATAACTGACAGCATAAACAACTTACTTATGCATGATTTGTGCTCATTCTAGCTTAGACATCAATGCTCCCTCTCAAGTAAACTGAACAGAACGGTAATGTCCCTTCTGAAATGTCAGCTTGCTGGGGATGTGCAGCTAGTGATAAACGCTGCAGATTTTCTTAAATCAGAACTTCTCTGGGTTTATTGCTTCATTTAATTGAATTTTCCTTTCTCCTCTCTTTTTTCAAACACAGCTCTTGTAAACGAAACAGTTCAGTCTCGAGCACACCATGTACCATTTTCAAAATTCATTGGCACAACACAAACGTAACTGAAAGCAGAAGCAACTCATTTTTTTAGGAAGCAATTCCCCTTAGAGTCTATATTGCTTATTACTCACTCTCCTGTTTGTTATCAGGTGTTGCATGGCAGGTGGTTTAGAGGAAAAAAAGGTGAAAGTACACAAAAAATATCTTGGCCACATCCTCCAGGGATATACATTGTCATCGTACCATTTGCAGGCTCTAGAGACAGGCTTTACCAAACAAAAGTGTTCTTTTTTTTCTAATATGATCCTGCTGCACAGACTAGAGATTTATTTCTTCCGTATAGCACTATGCCCTTGATTAACCTCATTCGTGGTATCTATTTCAGTGAAAGAGCTAATACCAACACTGACTTCAAAGTGTTGCTAAGTGTGGTATCTGCCCGTTCATGTATCATTTGCTTCTCTCAAGCCATTTTCTGTCAGCAGAGAGTAAGCAAGATGTATGCTCTGGGTGAATCCCACATCATCATTAGCAGAAAATTATGCCAAACTGCTGTAAAGTAATTATGCAGCTACGAGGTGAGCTGGGAGGAAGACAGTGATTAAAAACTTACCTCAGAGTCAGCCCACATTGCATAATGTTTTGTTCAGAGGCTTTTTCAATCTATTTTCAAGCTGCTAGCCAGTGCCATAGGCTGAACAGAACCTTCGTTCAGGCTTTGAGAAGTATGCTCAGATAAGCTTGGCCCTTTTTCGTCTCAAATGCATTTTATTTCGATATCATATAGTACAATATAGGATAACAGTAAATCTTACTGGATAGCTAGAGGCTACTCTTGCATTGCTAAGCTGTTCTCACTGAAATCTTTCACAGGTTCTTGCAGAGGTGCTGCAGTTACAATGATCCATTGTGGGTGCACCGAGACGTGGCTATCTGTCATAGAAAGGATGTGAAAAGTGGGAAGGTTTAGAAATGATGGGATCTGAATTACCTCAATAAAACTGCCTGAGTGAGAGACCTTGGAGCAACGACTGAGGAAGCAATAGCAACACTGTACTCTGTATGTTCCCTTCAACACTGGCAAGCTTCATCTTTGACATTCCTGTGAGAAATACTTACATGTTGTGAATGGTAATTTTGAAGCACTGAGATATTATCACTCATAACTAACTTTATTAATCCTTTTCCAGAATGGAGCAGCACACCTCTCAGATCCAGAGAAGATGCACTCCTTGTCCAGAGGGACTTACCATCAGGACATCAAAGATAACTGTGACAGATGAAACCATGTGAGGCAAATGATCAGTGGGTTCCATAGTTTTATTTTGCATTTAGCTTTCCTTTTCCCTGCATCTCCTAGCCTCAAGCTTCCCCTGCTCAGCTTTCTCCCTTTACTCCATTGCTTCCTTCCCATTCCTCCCCTTCTGCTCAGTGTTCCCAAGAGCCAGTGCTGAGTGAAGTGGATAGCCAAAGGTGCTCAATACAGACAAAATGCTGAAGGACTGTATGCTGGGAAGCAAACCAGTACCCTTCAGGATGTCCTTTAGGATGGTCCTTTAGCAGTTTTTACTCTATTTAAGCCTATTCCTGTTGGTGAGGAGTCTAATGGAATAATCCTAATAAGGAAATGAGTTTTCTAATATTGACCCTAAACATGACACTGAAAACAGGATGCTTAATGATCAAATACTGCCTTCAGTGATGTGGGTAGCTGTTTGGTAACTGCAAATATTGTATTTTCCTTCAACACACTTCCATTCTCTGTGTACAGTTACCCACATAAACAACTCCCCTTTTCTGAGGCCCAGTTCTTCTGAAAACAGGCAGAATGTTTTCACCAATGTAAATGGGAATGGGATCAGGGCACAGATAGCACTGTTTGTATGCACGACTGACTTCAAAGTAATCCACCCATGCAGTGTAGAGTCTGGCACTATTTGATGTCCTCTACTCCCAGCCAGATAGGAAACACAAGTCTGACTGGTCTCTGCTGACTTAGCACTGCCTACATATTGTCATCTGGGTCAGGTGCACCAAACCCAGGAGCTGGTGTTTCACATATTGAATCCCTACAAAAGCTACCCTGCAGTCACATGAGGGTTCATCTGACCCCATGTTGTCCATGCCTTGGAATTCTACTCTAGTTTTATTGTTAAAAAATGTAAGGAAGGTTTTTTCAAAGAGTTGTGAAAGACTGTCTACAAGGGCACATAGTGACAGGACAAGGGAGAAAACTGAGAGTAGGTTTAGATTAGATATTAGGAAAAAAATCTTTACTGTGAAGGTGATGAGGTACCGGAACAGGTTTCCAGAGAAGTTGTGATTGTCCCACCCCTGAAAGCATTCAAGGCTAGACTGGACAGAGCTCTGAGCAACCTGGTCTAGTGGGAGGTGTCCCTGTCCACAGCAGGGGGGTTGGAATTAGAGGATCTTTAAGGTCCCTTCCAACACAGGCCATTCTTTGATTCTGTGATTTAATGAGAGCTGGGCTGCTAAACACAGACTGCACCTTTGGAAAATCTGCTCTTTGTCACAACTTTTAATTTCTACAAATTTTAGAGTTTTGGAAGTTTTTATTTCCAGGTCATATATTCTGTGACTTTGTTAAGTGAAAAACACTTCTAGTACCAGATGTTTCTTAGCCTCAAAGCTACATATGTCCCACATGCTTTTTGACCTGGTCTTACAGAGGCTGTGAAAGCTCACTTTTTTGTTTCTCAATAAATGAAAACTTTCATGCACTGATCATTGTTCCATCCAAAGGCACACTACATATCAGCAAACAAAAGTAATTTTACAGAGAAACTTTAGCATATGGTTTGAAAGAAAACCCATCAAGAATTGACAATGATAGATGATCTCCCCAGCGACATTCAGGAATAATGCAGTTTCACATTTACATCAGGGACAAAAAGCAACGGACATATTTAAATAATCATTAAAAATTAAATGCCTGACACACGGCAGGTTTCAACCCTGTTCTGTCACACATCTTCTGGAAATCTTTTCTGGATATTATCTGAGGCCTTCTCATTTGCGTTGTTCATGAACAAAAGCTTTGTAATGGAGGTTCAAGTGTATGTATTATCAGCACAAGGTTCTCTCCAGGGAAATTAAGTGAAAGGATGTTTTTCTTGTCTTCATGTTTGACATTCAGGAGTAGTGACGAGATAAGGTAGGCACAGGAGTCTCTCAGAAAACGACCAGATAGCAATCGCAGCATTTCATAAGGATGTGAACCGTTCATCATCTGCTGGAAAGACACCATTAATGTGGCCTGCTTTTAAATCCAGCACTTCACAAGGCAGCCCATTTTCTAATGTTACTGTCACTTCAACTTTCTCTTCTAAATTTTCTCTCTCTGTTGACTCTTTATTCTTTCTAAAAACAAGAAAGAAAAAATCATCTTATTCTGTTGACCCGCATCACTCATCACGATTCCACAGACAGAAAACTGCATGTTTAGTCAGAAGTTTGTGGTAGCTAAAAGGCATAATCTTGTGTACATCTTTGCTGTTGTAAATACACCATGGAAGATGGGAGGCCCAGATTGGAAGCCCTGGTTTAGTGGTTTGACCTCAGGATTGGGAAAGAGAAAACCCAAAGTAAACATGTTGTAAGTATGTTTTAAATATTATTTCACCTTCTTATTCTGTAAAGTGACTGGAGGATGCAGAAGGAAAAGCTGGTGCAAAACAAAAATCAAAAAAATCCCTAAATTTGTTTTTATTTTACATCAGGAAGGAATGGACTAAACATCTAATCTGACCCTGTAATGTATGTCATAGATCTCACCTCATGATGTGTACAAATTAAAGTATACATTTTAGAAACAGATCAGCTTCAGACTAACTATAGTCTCCAAATGTGTAGGCTTGGGTGCCCTCACACTCCAGGATTATCTTCTCCAGAAGTTAGGCACTCTTAATGCTGCAAATCTTTTTTTTCTTCAAACTTCATTAACATCCACATTCCTACCCAATATTTTATACTTTTATTTTCTAGATCAAACAATTGCACAGCTTTCACTTTTTCAGGCTTCACTTCTCCCAGAAAACATATTAAAATAGTTGCTGAATAAAATTATCTAAATTAAAAAAAAATCTAAAACAGAAAATATAAAAATACAACCATAAGAAGATGTAATAGAGAAATATCAGTCAATATGTCACAACATTCCTTTAATTCCAGATTTATTTTGACCTTGAGAACCACTAGTTCATAGTTGAAAAACCTGATGTACTTTTCAGCCTGCGGCATCAGCGGTTTCAGAGGATAAGAAACTCAAAGGTCAGCTGCACTACTTCTTCCTATCCCACAGCATGTACTGTAACAATCTGACTCAGGACAATCATAAAAATCTGACTCAGTGTAACTGCTAATAACAGTGATATTATCAATAATAAAATTTTATTGGCCTTTGGAAGATTCTTGGTATTACAGACTTGCTAAAATAAACCTGGGGTGTAGTAGCGGAAACCTCTGACCTCTGGCTGCTGTATCTGCTCTTACACTGATAAAAGGAATGTTCTTGAATACAAAACTGTGGGGACAGAACATAAAAGTTCCTAAAAAGCAGGTTCAAAAGAAATGAGAGGAGTAGAAGATGTGTGGAACTCATTGCCAGAGGAATTAAGAGAAGTAGAAAATTTCTATGAATCCAAGAGGAGACTCAGCAAGAAGTTAAGGGAAGAGAAAACATTGCAGGTAACTCAATACATGAAGACCAAATCCAGCTCAGGAAGGCAGCTGCAAGTTAGATGCTGGAAAACTAATAGAGGGAAAGATTGTGTGCTTACTCTTTTTTCACTCTTCCCAAGGCAAATGTTTATGGCCTCTGCTGCAGATGGGATTTTGTGGGGGTAGGTGTAGACTTCAGGCTAGTTCAGGATAGACAGCAGAGGATGGTCCTGCCCTGGGCACGTGGCAATTCTATTACTGGAGAGGGAGGTGTCCTATCGCTGCAATGGCAGGAGAACAAACACAAGGCTGGGAGACAGAGTGTCTGATCCAGCCCACTGGAGAGACAAGGGCTACAGTCACGTGGAGCTCTTCAATCTGCAGGAAGCTGCACTTGCAATTTTACATGTTGGCAGTGATGCACAGTGAAGACCTAATTAAGTTCCAGAAATGACACATGAGTTTAACTCAATATCCTTTACAGGCCAACCATGCTTCCCTGCTACCCTGAGCATAAACAGCCTGAAGCACCTACTTTTGAGCTTATCTGAACTGAGGTATTTAACTGCTACTCTAAAGGCCTTTAAAGATAAAATGCCAGATTTATGAGAAGTCACTACCATCCTTGGGGCCAGCTGTCCAACACAGAGCACCAGGCAACAGAGTTCCCATTATGTAAGCTCTGGTTGAGTTTCCAAGAAAACTAATTACTGGACATGCTCAAGTCTTTGACAACCTGATCACTTACTTCAGTGTCTGAAAAAGAGATCAGCACTTCTGAAATTCTTTTCTCCCTGTTTGGCTCTTTTTCTCAGGAAACCAAATCACCCAGACCATCCTTTTTTACCACTCCAGTCTTTGCAGCAGTAGATGGAAGAAATACGTGCTCACCCTCTCTCTCATTCCACTGTCCCTGCTTGCAGATGTTATTGATGTGAAAGGAGGGTTAGAGTTCAGCCACAGACAAATCTGCTCTGAGGAAAGGTTATATATACAGGTAGAGTAGGGAAACAGAGGGAGAAGTGAAAAGAAGCGTAACAACTAAAAGGACAAGAGCATGAGACAGAGAGGGTGCCAAGTGACCTCAGGCAGGCAGCAACGAGCCTGGTGATATGCCATGTAATTTACACCACACTGAGGGGAAGTGCTCAAATTCTGCTGAGTTATTTTGAAAACACAGGGAGGAAACTTTGTCTTTCAGCATGATATGAAGCATAAATTATTATTTTAGCTAGAAAAATCATAGTTATTTAGCATAGTTTATTTATATCACACTTATTTGAAATGTTCAAAGAATCCCTTTAAGTCAGGCACTATAAGGACACACAGAGCCATGATATGACATGGAGGGCAGGTATAGGCTTCAGGTAGCAACATTATTCTCTGTTTTTTCAGAAGAGGTTTCCTATGTTCAAGGCATGAAATAACTCAGTCCATACAACGTGGTTGTGACAGGGCTAAAACTATCCATATACTCCAAGGCCCTGCCCAGACTCTTTCCCCAGCAGCATCTTTCATCTATTCTTTTTTGAATTTTGGGGCTTTTTGAAAATGGAAGGAGATTTTGGAAGTTCATGCAACTCCTGTGAATGCAATACATAACTGAAGGGATTCTGGCTACACTACTAAAGGTTGTCTATGAGAAGCGCTTAACCTTCACAATAAGTGTTGTTTTTCTGAGGTCTTTTAACGTTCTTCAAGGTAATAAGGAGGCAGAAAGCAAAAGTCTCTGCAACACACAACTTTTCGTATATTAATCCTTTGTTCTGATATATTTGAGGATGCAATCTATCATACAGTCAATGATTTTAACATTATCTAGTTGTCATCAGAAATTTACCTTTTCAGTTCTTCTGCTGTTCCTGTATGAATCTATTGTTGAAGACATAATTTTGTGTTAACCTAACCTCTGTGGCAGCCAAAAGCATGGCAGAAGTTGAACTTCTCAACTCAGCTGAGAAATTTCTATTCCTTATGCCCCACTCAGAGCCAACAGAGATGGCAGGATCAAAACTCCACCTACTCTGTGTTGCTCCAACATGCTCACACTAAAGAAGCATGAATAGCCTTCTCTTTTTCACCAGTGCCACCACAGGGCACAAACTGAGAGGAAAAGAGATTCTCTCTCTCCTACCCAGACAGCAAATACCTAAACTCATGGGGAGATCTGCCCATGAACCTGTGAAGGGCTGGGTGCTTCGGATTCATCGAGTCATGAATGGTAGGTGAGACCCACTGACTGTTCCGTTGAGCAGGCCCTCTTTGGCCATACATTAACCATTATTGTGTTCTCTACTGGGTCTTCTCAAGCTGCAGCAGCAAAAATTTTTTTAGGCCTGCCAACTTTTGGCACTAGTGCCCTGGAAGGAGCTCAGTCACTGCCAGCCCTCTCCCTCCTGGTAACTACGTGGATAGACTGTGAGAGGAGGCTCCCTGTGGCACAACAGACCTTTGGAAGAATCACATCAAATGTCTTTGTAAAGCTCATCTCTAGTTAGGTGGCCTCCAGGATCATATTCTGACACTCCCCATTTCCTCATTACATCCCAGCATTACTAAGGCATCTATACTTCACAGTTAAAAATTTTAACCCCTCTCCTCAGAAAAGGACTGTGTTGTCTTTACCTAGGAAGGGAAGGGGGCACAGCTACAATTTCTCTGAGGCTGCTCTGAAACACAAAACCAGCTCAGTTGACCTAACTAGCCAATATTCCATTAAAATAGAAGAAAGGCTAAGCCGCTTACTTCTTGTGTTTCTGAATCCCTGAAACAATGAGGAAAACAATCCCAGCCACAATGAGACAAAGAACAACACCAAATACAATAAGCCAGACAGGCGTAGAGGGTTCAACGGGAGGTGATAAGGTTGAGGTTATCTTCAGGAACTGCAGTGTTTTGTCACTCAGTAGAAAGGCACTGTTGATTCTGTTCCGGTTCATCCTTCATTTAAAAAAAAAAAAAAAAAAGACTATCACAACTCTTTATAAAGATATTGGATAAGTTAAAGACACAGAAGAAAATAAAAGAATTTTTCATTAATGTGCTGCAAGTCTGGCAGGACTGAATTTGGTCCAGCATGATGAGTTAAAGGCTGTGGATGTTGTCTACCTTTAGTGGGGGTTGGCCACTTCTACCAGGCAACTAGCAATAGGACAAGAGGACACAGCCTCAAGCTGTACCAAGGGAGGTTCAGGGTGAATAACAGGAAGAATTTCTTCACTGGAAGGGTGGTTAAGCACTGGAATGGGCTGCCCAGGGAGGTGGTGGAGTCACCGTCCCTGGAGGTGTTTAAAAAATGACCGGACATGGCACTTAGTTCCCTGGTCTAGTTGATAAGGTGGTGATCAGTCAAAGGTTGAACTTTATGATCTTGGAGGTCTTTTCCAACCTAACTGATTCTGTGATTCTATGATTTTATGATTCTGTGATGTTGGTAGGATTACACAGACCTTCACTTTAACATAGACCTCGTCAGTAATCCATAAACACCCACCCACTTCCAACATTTTGAACACCAGATTGTCATATGTATTAATCTGAAAAACTAGGGAATACAGATGATATCTGAAGTACAGAATTATTTCTGGTTTGGACCATGTGCTGAAGACATAGCAGGCTGCAATCGGTAAGGTTGTCTCCCTTGTCTTGCTCATGCAGCATTCAAGATTAGAATGGGAGTGGCAGATATACCCTGCAATGCTCAGGGGATTTACTTATAGAGCCCCTTGGTCTCTCAAACTGAACCATCCTGCATGTTATGGGCCAGTACATCTGCCCCTGCTGCTGTAGATTTTCTTAGATTCATGAGGGACAGGATGCAGCTTGGTCCAAAAGAATCCACTTCTATTATCAAGATGTCCTTCTTCTCTGCAGGATGCAGCTAAAGGGATTTGTATTTTGCACATTTTTCCCATTATGAGAAACTGTAAGTCTGAGAAATACACTTTTTCATGAGTAGTACAATTGCTACCCTGTAATGGGATATCTTCACGCCTTTTCACTACCTGTAATCATTTGCAGGTATTTCTGGATCTGAATCTAAGCAGCCTTAAGAGACTTCAGCAGTATCTTCCATTAGCTGTTTCGAAATATTAAAGATTTTTGAGAAAATGTGTTACACGTATTGGTCTTGAGAAATTCTTTTTGATTGCAGTTGTATGAATTAAGGCAGCTCTTTTTTGTATAAAATTAAATTTATTTACCATACAGAAAGTATTTCCTAAGAAAATATGTATGGGAAATACAGGTAAGATTTTTCAAAGTTCTTTTCCTGGAAATCATAATGTCTGGCTGTCCCTTAGACAGGAAGTTCTTAGCCTTAATGGAAAGCCAACATTCTTGGAGAGGACTGAAAGCCATGGCATGTTATAAGACTCATTGTACGGTAAGCTGTGTGTCATTTAGAAAAGATTTCCATCCTTACTGATATGAAAGGGTCATTGTGAACAGATGAAATAAGCATTGTTCACCCTCATCTAATGGCTGGAGATTCAGAATTATATACACATGCAGGCACCTACAAGTGCATTTCATGTTTGTGTATGCATATCTTGTGTATATTTATGTAAGATCTTGACTCTCATAAAGAGCTCTGAAATGGTTTACCATTCTCTTTATTCTTACTTTGTAGAGAATATCATACAAAAAAATTCTGGTTCATGGCTAGTGTTGTTACGAGTTACTATAGTATGAAGAATTAGAGTAAAGGTTTAGTGTGGAAGCCTGCAATCAGAAGCAATTGAACAAAAAGTATTTTAGTTTTATAGACCATTTTATTTCTTGTTTCTAAATTAGATAGGAATTAAAACTTTTCATAAATAGCATATTGTTTATCGAGTGACAGACAACAGTTAAAAAAACAAACAATAATAGCATCCAATTTCTGTGCCAAACAGGGCACATAAAAGACTTAAATAAATCAGCTTATGCTACTGAATGTATCAAAGAATAACAGAAATGCAAAACCCCTGCATTCCAGCACTCTTACAGAGAGCTTCAGTGAATAAATAATCTGCTTTCTCCACTAATGCTATGAAGCTATTGTTTGGTGTCTCTGTAGGAAATAGTTTAATCTGCTCATAAGCTTAAATTAATCTTTCCAAAAGAAGGCATACTCATTCATCAGGAATTAGGCATTACACCTCCACAGAGATAACATGAATTTTCAAGACAGTGCACAGAATGCCTTAAAACAAAGAGGTCCATTTTCCACCCCATGCTTGAGAAACGTACATGAGTTATGCTGCTTGTGGGACTCATCCCTATAAACCCCTTGTGAAGGTTTGGTGGACAACTGAAGTCAGACTACCTACTTTTTCTTTTCCCTCATCAGTTCCACATTCTTGCTTTTATTTGCTATAGAGTGTGATTTTTAGTAGAAATCAAACCGATTTGTACCACACAGTACTTTGTACAAGCAATGCTCAGCTATGATATTGACTGGCATTCCAGAACCAGCTGGTATGAAAAGAATGTGAGCATAAGATTGTTTAAGCCAGGCTGGGACACAGCCAGCTCTGCTAGGAGTTCACACGAGCTCTTCTCATGTGAAAGCTCAACTTCTAAATTAAATCAGTTGAACTGTTAGTGAGAAGCACTGAAAGGGAGCCTACAGTCATTAGTCCAGGTATAGATGTGCATGTAGCATGAAGTGAAAGTTAAATTACATTAATTCCACCCAGAAAGTGTGTAATTCCATCATCTGAGGGAGAAGGCTCCCTTGCTGGGAAGTGTAGCAGTTGGATGAGAGCACTGTATATGCCACACACCGAAGGGTAAATCACTGGTAGGGTTCTGAAAAGGGGCTAAATTTCTTCTGAGCCTCCAGCATTGACAGAGACTCTTTCCAAAGTTATAATCCCAAGGCTCACATGCTCTGCGTTCTGTGGGACTGTTAAAAATTATCTGATCTTACATTCATGAAAGAGTACTGACCCCTTGGTGTTTTAACTACTTGGATTAATTCATCCTTAAAGAGGAAGTGTGCTCATTCATACAAGGCCTAGAGAGAGAAAGCATCCTCAGTAAGCAAGGAAGAAAAGGTTGCAGAAGCAGTGATTGTACCTGATGGCTGCCTCTACCACACTTCCAGGAACAGTTGTCACATTTTTGGAAGAATCTGTGACCACAAACCAAAATGACACCCGATCTGTCACATTGCAGAGCAGCACATTGGAAATTCTGCAGGTATTAAAAAAAAAAAAATAAATCATTAAAGATGCATGAAAGGAATTATTGAAGTATTTTAGATTTTCTTAAAATATTGCTCTCATCTAAGTCCCCTTGGAAATCTCATTTTTAAAAAAGGTAACAGTTAATGCTCAAGAAAGAAATATCACTCACAGCATTTCCCATTTCCCAATATGACCAAAAAAATTAAGCTTATTAAGACCAAACGAGTCTTCAAATAAATTTTTGAATCTATTACAAACTTGTATGGTCTTGGACATACATTTAGCGTAATCAAATGGAAAAATACATATTTGAATATTAATCATCAGGGCTGTGACAAAGACCATATAATGAGGCAAATGCACTGGTGGACTAGAAATATTGGTTTTGACAGCAAATACCTGAGCAACCAGGCATTGGAAATTCCCTACATGATTGTCAAGTGAGTGCAGTTCTTCTACAAGATACATTTTGTTGGAAGGAAGATTAGTGGAATTGATGATGGGTTTTTCAACATCTTTGTTCACAGAGCCAGGCAGAGTGGAAGGAACAAGCTAAATTTAGTCATTCTACTGGCCTACGCCTTTTATCTTATGCTGCAAAAAATTACGCATGTTATATATTTTAGAGGAAGATTGCTCAGCTTTATGTGAAGTTATTAGTGGAAGGGCATAGGCACAGAGCTTCTCATGGCATACGACGTAAACGGTGTGCGAAAAGCCTTTTTTCAGATTCTTACAAACGGGGTTTCTGACGCTAACACTAGTAAGTGGCGGAACTACCAGAAAATCCTCCTGGAATGACATCACCCCGAGTATTTAAGCTCAGGAAGCGAAGGCTCAGACGCGCCGGGGTCACGGCCGTGCCTGAGGGCCGCCACTGACCCCGCCCGCCCCCGCGCCCTGCTGGGCAGCGCCACCTGCCGGCCGGCGGCGGGAACGGGGAGCGGGCGTGAGGGATGGATGTGGCTTGGGCTGGAGGGGATCTTGGAGGTCATCTAGTTCCAACCCCTCTGCGTGCACAGGGAAACCCTTCACTAAACCAGGATGCTCAAAGCCACATCCAGCCCGGCCGTGAACACTTCCAGGGACAAGGCATGCACGATTTCTCTTGGACTACATGATGCTGTATCTCACCATCCTCATTGTAAAAAATTTGTAATATCTAATCTAAATCTACCCCTTTACAGTTTATAACTGTTACCCCTTGTCCTGTCACTACAGACCTTAGTAAAAAGTCCCTCAATCTCTTTCTTGTAGGCTCCCTTCAGGTACTGGAAGGTGCTACAAAGTCACCCCAGGGCTTTCTCTTCTCCAGGCTGAACAAAATACTCTCAGCTTTTCCTCATAGGAGAGGTGCTCCATCCCACTAACCATCTTGTTGGCCCTACTCTGGACTCACTCAAACAGGTCGATGTCTCTCCTGTGTTCAGGACCCCACAGCTGGATGCAGTACTCAAGGTGGGGTGTCACCAGAGCAGAGCAGAGGTGCAAAATTCCCTCCCTCAACTTGCTGGTCGCACCTCTTTTGATGCAGCCCAGGATATGGTTGGCCTTCTGAGCTGCAAGTGCATATTCCAGAGAGATATGCAATAAAATGGAAAGCAGTGATTTTGCAGAGTTGAAATATTCACTTTTACCTCTCTGGAACTATATCAATTTGGCAAATACAAAGAATTTTTACGGATAAAACGGGAAAGCCATCCTCTGGAATTTGAAAAGATGTTCACGTGAGTTTGCTGGCAACAGTCAGAAGATAAAAGCAGATTTATTCTTCACAAAACAAAAGCAAAGCACAAAATATACAGGAGGGGAGGGGAAAAGCGCTTACTTTTGGCTGGTGGCTGGCAAACTTTTGTTGACTTCACAGAATATCTAAAACTGTATCTACAGAGGAAATTTACAATCAGGGGAATTTATAACAGTAGGACCCAAAACTTTATGCCATAGTTCCTAAAGCTGCAGTTACTGTGGCACAATCAAATACTGGGCCGGGTGGAAAATTTGAGGGTGTGTTGCCCTACAGACGTTCTTGAAATGGCATCAGTAAGGAAAGTTTGATCCCCAAAGAGAAAGATAAATTTGGTAGAGAAGGATTGGCAGAATGCCCTGTCTTTCTCACTCTCTTTCAGAGACTCTTCAGCCTGGGGTCTTTCCTCAGTGCCAAGGCTTTCAGAATGAGACAGGGCAGTCAGTCACCAGAGGGGTAGCATCTCTCTCTCTCTAGAACGAACAGCACTGAATCAATTGGGCAGCAGGGATTGCACTAGGATACGTAAATTTTGCTGCCTTTCTGCTCCCTGTTGTGTCTAAAATCCTTGCTCAATTACAAGCATCCAAAACTTGGCTTCACTGCCGCCACTTTTTCATCAGCGGAATCTGAATGCTGTAAATCCTTCCAGGCCCCAAAAAGAATAACACAGCTCACAAGAAATTCAAAGGAGATTGAGTAAACAGCAAAACAGACTGGTTCAACAAGCACCAATGTGGCAATGTCTGTGCAGCAGGTGCACCTTTTTTTTTCTCCTGCAGTATTTGCTTGCAGGTCTGATTCACAACACAGAGAAGCATTGCAACTGTGCAGTCACACCGTACAGATCTGAGAAACATGGCTTCTTCATGTACTAATTCACTGTATTTGTAAACATATATGTAGACATCTTTTTTTTTCCTTAGCAGTTGATAGACTTTTTACATGGAGATTACGGGAGACTGTTATCATCAAAATGACAAGATCCTGGTTTGGTCTTATGGCACCATGGCAAAAGTCCAAAATTGCATTTCCTTTAATATACGCAAGTGAACACCAGTGAGTAGAGTAGAGGAAATCCTGGCAGTTCCTTGCACTAAAACACCACCATTGTTCCTTATGGAGATTTAAAGGAATGTTTAGGGGTAAGAAAGAGCTACTAAAGAGCCAAAGGGAGCCAGGTGCCTACAGTGGCCATTAGCTCATGAAAGAACCACAGTCCTATGGCTTGAGTGCCTATCTCCAGCTCTCTCAAAAGCATCACAGCTCTTCCAACCCAGGGCTGTGCAGCTACTTCTGCAAACGAATGTTATTTTCTTCCCTTTCATGAGCAGCAGCCACAGGATCACCTTGATGTAACAGCTTTAACTCTAGCAGCTTATTTTGTTGTTATAAATGGTCACAATATTTTTAGTATCAAAAATAGATGGTTTCAGGAAGATGGATAATGGTGATGAATTTTTTGCTGGTCACTTTGGAAGAAAACTGCAGGCTTTTTTAATCTATAAATGAGAGGAAGATGTACCAAAAGTAGATTCTGTTACTTGAATGAAAGCAAATGCCATTACATTCTTTCTGCTCTAAAGATTAACTAGTCTCACACCCAAAAGAGATGCATATTATTTCAAATGAGTCACAGATTAGAGAAACACAGACTACAGACAATAATTTTTTAACACTGAGAGATCAAAGGTTGGCTGACGTAGTTCATGACTATATGTATTAAGAATCAATTGAAAGCCCATACGTAAAAGGAAATAAAGGGGGTTTAATTCTCCACTGAAAAAGAAGTATTTATTTGATCTGTATTAATAGTTTCTGAGTTATTTGATGGATCGTGTCTTTCTTCTGTTTCACGCAAACTTGAAAATTTGACAAGCCTTTCAAACATTAAACACTGCTCCATGATTTATTAGATTTCAGTTTAGAAATTAACTTTAGAGAACTCGTGGTGTAACATGCCATTCTGTCCATTCTGCATTGGGTCACTTAGTGGTTACACAAGGGCAACAACAGCATCAACTGCTGTTTGTGGCAACACATTCAAATGTTTGTCATCACCAGTTGGCTTTTATCCAGCTTCAGAAGCCTCACAAAATATCAAATACCTTTGAATATCAAAAACTATGGGACAGACTGCAACAATGGTTATCCTGATCCACCAGACAAATTATTTTGGGGCCTGATCCAGCTTGCTGAAGTTAATGGCAGTTGGTCTCATATGGGATATAGTCGTGGCTGTGAGTTACTTGAGGGCTGTGGGTGTGTTAGAAATTAAGGGGATATTAAAGAGGAAGTTTGTCACATCCTGGCTATGTGCATAATGTATATCCTGGCAGAACCAGTATTTAGTTATGTAAAATAATGGTGAATTTTTCAAAATCTTCAATTAAACAGATGCAAAATTTGGGTAAGTTTAAATGCTACCAGAATGTAGTCACAGGCAATTTGTTCTTTTATGACAGAATAATTGGTCACTGGTCTTTTACGGCTCCTGAAGAAAATATGTTGGCATTTGCCTGCAAAAGCTCCTGCAGTGAAATGCAATTTATTTGCCAGTAGTGTAATGTAATTTATTTGCCACAAGCTCCTGCTTCTGCCTCCCTCTTCACCACACTGCAAGCCCCTGCCGCTATCCTCACCAGCTATGCCAGAGTGCCATTCCTGTGCACAGCATGCTGCTGTATCCTGAGTGCCCCCACACCTCCATGCCCACTGCAGAGGGGATGGAGAGGGACTGCACTCCTGCCGTCCAGCTGTCAGCCACACGGGCGGGGAAAGGGGGGTGTTATTTCCAGCACATCTAACAGGATGGAGGCTTTCACAGCCTTCCTGCTCCCATGTAACAGGCGGATTATTTGAGGTGTATTGGGAGATTCATCTGGCCTCTCTGTCCCTGAACGGGGGCTCTGAGGTCCCTTGGGATTTGGGAAAGATCTGTGAATAGGATACTCCTCAATCTGTTGCCTAGATTGTACCAGATCTCAGAGCTGCACAAATGCCCTTCAGTTGACATGCTGTCTACACTGCTGACTGTAAAGGCATCTCTAAGTCCTAGATGAGTTATCAGTTATACCTCCAAGGTACACCTCAACAAGTTATACCCCATGAGGAAGTCAATGCCATCTTAAAAAGAGCTAAAGATGCCCAAAGCTGGCTTCTTCTGAACTGAAGACTTACTGACTTCTTTTCCAAACAACTTAGTAGCAGGAAATTATTTATGTGTGCAAGACCACCTCCAAACTGGAGTAACACTGACTCATCATATTTGTCCATAGGAAAAACTGTCTGGGTGGAAAATTGAATTAAGTGAGTATTCTATGATTTTCCAGAGTGGGTACAGATAACTGCCATTAAAAATTTAACTCCTTTCATACCGGCTTGATTTTTTCCCATTCCTGCACCAACCCTTCTAGTATTATTTGAGTCTGCAGAAAACCACGGTGCTTGAAGAAGAATAAGATCACTGGCTTCTGACACAGGTTTTTTGCTTTGTGAAAGTACCATGACTTTGAAAGAAGAGAATAATTTAAAAAAAGGACCCAGGACTAAAGTAAGTATACAAAAGCAAATCTTTATGGATCAGATGCTGGATGAAAATGCTGCTAATTTGAAAACCTGAGAAAAAGCCCTACAGAACAATTTGTAATTAGCTTGTATCTTGAACTAATTTTTTAAAGTGTTAATTTAATTGGTTTAGTAGCACACTTGGCTGTTTTTGTTAAGCTTGGTGGAATGGCTCTCTTGCTCAAAGGAGACCACTTCTGAGGAATTAAAATGAAACAGCAAGGAATCAAATATTCCTGTTACATGGAGGGGGAGATCCCCTTCCATTTAACAGAAGTGCAGCAGCCACAATAATCATCATGTGACTAAAGTTAACTAATATCTTTGCAAATGTGCAGCATCTTTCATCTGATGCAATGACAGCCTGAAGGAGTTTTATTTTTAAGTAAATTGAGAACCTTATCCTCATTAGCCTACCAGAACCCCAAGTCTTTTGTTTCAGACTGAAAAACGATGAAAAACACTAATGGAAATGCACTTACAAGGTCTTTCATTTAAGAAAGATAAGAACACACTGAAAATACACCTAGCTAAATGGTCCGTCTAATCTGGTATCTAATTTCATAGAGTAGCAAGGATCAGAAGCCTGAGAAGAATATTCAATACTTCAGGGTAGATTTAATCCCAAAATCAATTAAAGGCTGATTTATATCTGAACTGCAACATCTGAAACTTCTTGATGCCAGGTAACTCAACCGCTGTGATCCTGGGGATAGAAACACCCGGCAGAGCACAGCACTGGCAGAGCTGTCCACCTTCTGGGTCTCTGAGTCAGCTCATCTTCAGCATCCTACTGAAGCTGAGCTCTAAGATAGTGTGCACCAAAGCTGCTTAGTCAAAGATCTGCACTGTCTCTCTTCACCTTCCAACATGTCCCTTCGCCTCCTCTAAGTACGGTCTCCAGAAGGTGTCAAATTTTACTGCCGGGTTCTTCTTAAAGTGAATAGGCACCATCCCACTGAGATCCACAGCTGTGTCATTTCACATCAACTGGGATACTGGTTCAAAGATTGAACATTGCTTAAGACAGAGAAAGTGTGATGTTTAGCATATATCGGGGTGTCAAAGAAATATACTGCAACAGTCTGCTTTTAGAATCTCTGTAATGATTTCTACAGTTCAGCACAGCAGAGAACAGTCACTACATGCAGCATTGTTCATATGCAAAAGGCAAATCTGAATAGATGCTTACTGAGTTGTGCTCTTGCTGGAATATCTTCTCATTGCAAAAGCCACCATTGCTTTGAAGAGGTACTCTTCATTAGCATCCCAGGCATACTGTAAAGCAAAATGGAAAATAATTAGTTTCAGCACCAGTGCTGGCAGTACAGAGAGGCAAAAGAGTCATTGAACTTGAAATGCTGTATCGATCAAGAAAGTTAATAAATTCTCTGGTTGTGCTAAGAAAATAAATGTCCATTATTTAGTATGCACAAAGGACTTTTTCTAGCAGAAAAAAAAAGCACAACATAAACTGTAATATAAATAATATAAACTGTAAAGAATGTTTCCAAAAACTGAATTAATCAAATGTTTCTGAAAGCTGACCAAACCAGAGATGTAAAGTTTCTTGTACCAAAGACTAGGTATATTACTAGAATTCTCCCCACACAGCTGCACCCATGGCCTAGCCTCTTTTGCTGGATAAACTTTGTTAAAGTAGAAGGCTTAAAACCACTCTCAAGGACTATTTGGCTCTGCCTAAGAATAAGTTAAAAAAACCCTAGTGTTGAAGGTAGTCTCTGGGAGTTGGACATCAGGACACCAGGATTTACAATGAGATTGCTGCACGCGGTCCTTGTAACAAGACGACTCAAGTACATTACAAATTGCTACATTGTATATGAGACAAAAGAAAGAAAATAGCATCCTTACTACTTCAATAGGTAAAATACAGGCTCCAAAAACTGGCCTCTGTTGTCTTGATGAAAAATCACGCTTCCGTAATTTAAGTTTTTTGAGACAGCTTCACTGGGTTCCCCTGGGCTTTCACTCACATATGCAATTCTAATGACCTGTAAGAACTGCATCTATTACATTTTTATAACAGGAGCCATGACGGAGGGATACTGATTGAATTCCCCCTTTCACCTTTCAGCAGATTACAAAGATTATTAGTTCCTTGGAATTATATTAATGGAGGCTAGAAACAGCTTTCTTCAGTCAATCAGAACACAAATCTAATCTTTAATTTTCAGCATTAAAAAGTCTGATCTGTAATCGTCCAAACCAAAACCAAATGGTGTGGATACTTAACTCTGTTGACATCATGAACCTACTTTTTTTATGGTCCTTTATTACATTTTCAAAAAACAACAGTGTACTTCAAAAAGCAGTAAACAGCATTGCCAAATCTTAATTCTGGTTTTTAAATTCTGATTTTGGATGCATGGAGCTGCAATCTCTCCACAGAAAAAAAGGGAATCCAACTTTCAGGTATCAGCAGCCCTCATTTTACACTGTCAAACTGTGGACTGGGAACCTAGGCAGGGCCATCATTTAAATGGCAGAAAGTCATACTGATCAGGTTTATCATCCTTAGACAAAGGAAGAGTTGTGAAATGGGCTCTCTGAGATGTGGTAAGACAGGGACAACAAAGCTGAGGCAAGAGACAGCTTGAGCAGCACTAAAATCCAGCTGCAGTGCTGAGAACCTGGGTTCTGACTCACCCCTCTGGTCTTGTGAATGGAGCTGTGATCATACTGTGATAATGCATGCCAGCCTGGGAAATTCAACTGAAAAAAAACCCAGAAACTCTTTGGAAAAAAATTATAAAAGCCTGTACTTTGATCCCACTGCTCTGAAGAAAACGTGACAGTAATGAGAGCAACTATTACTAAAAGAAAAAGAGATCATTTAATAGAGGAATTAATACAGATGGGAGCCATAAAACTATTTATCATCATTTTAAAGACATCTGTATTTAAACCATGAAGCACAATTTGCAGCACTAAAAGGGAAGATCTTTTTTTCTGCATGTGGCACTATTGACTGAATCCCTACATGCCATCTGCAGTCTTTGAGAACAAGTCCAAAAGGACAAAAACAAATCATTTGTTACCCAGTGGATTAAAACAGCTGTAGAGATAATTTAATCAGTTGTCTTGAAAATGGATAATGATGAAGCACACTTCATTTCATGCTTACATGGACACAAATGCAATGCAGCACTACCAAGTACATGTACTTGATATGTTTATGTTTAGTGCAACGCATATATACATGCACAATTTGTCACAATCTAGTATTCCGTTTTCATGAATAATGTGTTTGCCTAGGACTTCTTGAAGTCAGAGTAACAAACAGGGTATCAGAACAAGGAAAATAATTTGCAGTGAGGAATTCAACCCCTAGTTGAAAGAGTAAGCACTTGGAAAAAAGACAGAATAAACAGAAAGCTGCAAGAAATGGGGGGAGGAGACTGGCAGAGAAAGCTCAGAAGAAATCGGGGGTCTGCTTGAGTGAGGAGAAGATGCTGCAGACAACCTTCTGGGCAGAGGGGCAAGAAGCTCCAGGTAAATGGAAATTAGACAGGAAGTAAAGGAGATGGAGATGGCTGTGGGCTCCATATGAACAAGAACTTCTATACATGACTGCATGAAGGAATATGCACAGAGGAGGTAAAATAATGAAGAGGAAAAGTAAGGCAAGAGCACCTCAAGCTAACAAACTGCATGAACTCAGGATAAGTGGGCATGAATTGCCAGAAACAAGTTTCTAATCAGTAGCTTTCTCCAGTCAGAGAGGTGCAAAGAAATCTAGAATTATTTGTGTTGGAAGGGACCCCAAAGATCATCTAGTTCCAATTCCCCTGCCATGGCCAGGGACACCTTCCACTACACCTGATTCGTTCTAATAAGGGGCTTTATATCCTCCAAGTGCAAAGCCTGGACTGCAGCTGATGACTGAGGATGTTCCTATGCAGTGCAGCTACTGCTGCACACTTTCTGCTGATATAAGGAAATATTAAATATCGCTTGCAACCACACGCTATAAACATAACTGTTATCAATGAAACATTACATGATGGTACCAGAACTATTAATGTTTACCATCTTCATTGCTCTACGAAGGAACCAACGCAAAGACCTTGGCTCAGTTGCACTTGCCATCCTTTATACGTTAAGAAGGAGCAGAATTAGACATAGCTGACTGTGAAAGCCAGTCTTGAATGTCTGTTACTGAAAGAGGAAGATGATGAGGTAATGGGTGAAAGACAATGAGTGTAGATTGTTGATGGGGTGAAATGCTATAGTAGTGCTTTGAGGAAGACAAAATTTGAGTAGAATGAGATTATAAGATTGCTCTGAGCAACCTGATCTGACTTCAGTGCTGACCTGGCTTTGAGCAACAGAGGACTAGGGACCCTTTAAGATCCCTTCCCTCCTGAATGGTTCTGTGTTTTAACTAGACAGCCATTCAGACTGCAGTGTGGCTACGGACATATGGACACACGAACACACTTCTAGGTCCCATCTGGTAGCAAGACACAAGGTGTATGTCAGCCTTTCTCCTCTTCATCCCCTACGCTAGAAACAGCCTGAATACATGAGCCAAGAGGGAAGTGCACCTTCTACTTCACCTGGCTGTGGTCCCCGAGGTGCCAGCTCTTCAACTCTTACAGTTAAAATGAGTGGTGACACTAAGGTACACAGACTTCTCAGTACACATCACTTCTTCTCACTCCCTAGTTACATCTGTCCCTTTTGACTTAATTCTCCACCCCTCTGCTGACTCCATGAGTAGGAAGCAACTAGTCACTAGTGGCTAATCCAGAAGCCACTCATAAAGTTAAAACCATCCTCAGAGAGACTCATAAATCACTTTCCATTTAGGCCTAGAGGCACCATGTTTCCTCTCACCGATCAGCAAACAATGCTCTGTCAAGTACACCCATCATTTGCAAATAGAATTATAATAACTGAACACTTACTGCATTTGAGCTGCTCTTTCCAGCTCCATTGTGATAAGACCTAAATAAATACACTAAATGGAACTCCCTGCCTCAAAGTACAGCCTACCTTGTGAACAAGTTAAAAAATTGTGTCCCGTTTTCATCAGCCTCACACAAAGCGGATGGAGTGCACTAAACCATGTGAAAAGCTGCACTAACTGATTTCCTATGCCTCTGAATGTACATTGGAGCTATCCTGCCAGTCCTGGAGCAAAATTCCCACAGTATCAGGGCTTTCTGTTATTGTGCAGCTTGAAGTAACTTGGAAATGAACGAAGCTGGGCACGTCCTACTGTGACAGTATTACACTTTTCTTTGTTAAAATAAATAAATAACATTAAAAAAAGTAAGGCGGCCCAAATTCCAAAATGAATTTCAGTTTCATAGTAGTTTCAGTTTTCACTTTCAGTCATTCGCAGAGAAGTTTGCAACAGCTGTGAAAAGGAACTGCTACTACCTGTGCACTTAATAAACTGTTCATTATGTGTGGGTGATCTTGTATGGCATCATACGACTTTCAACTAATTGGTGTTCTAAAATGCTGTTCTTGATTGTCCCATTCTTAGCACTTTCACACACTTTGTGAAACTCTGTTATATGAAATAAATGACTCTCCACAAAAAAAATAGACTCCTCAGTTATTGCTTTTTTTCTTGCAATATAAAGGGCCTTTAAAGGTAATGATTTGTTTCATACCCTTTTTGAAAAAAAATTTTAAAAATGACAAATGATCAAACAAACTCCCCTTATTTTACTGGAGCTAGAGAAGTAAAAAGCACTAAAAAAGGGCATTACTGGGAACTGCAATTTTCATTCTTTGCTACTATGTTGAACCAAGATTAAAATATTAGCAGTTATCTTTAAAAGGAGCTTCAATAATTTTTTGACATATTTTCAGCCATAGTATTATACTATTTTTAATAATTTTTTAAACAAACCAGTCTTGTGTTACTGTTTAATTGAACTCTCTCCAACTAAGAGAACTGATTTCAATACAAATTTCCAGACATTTAATTTAGCAGGTATCTTGAATAAATCTTTGCTATTTGTCTGGTTTATAAAGTTATCAGTGAAACTTAGGTCCCTGCTAATGTTACTTTAAATTACCTGATACTTAAGGGTAATTTTAGAACAGCTTCTATAGTCATAGGGAGTTTCTCATATCACCAATCTCTTATAACATGTAACCTACTGCTTTTTGTTTCCCAGGGCTTATAACATAATCAGACACCACACTTCCAGTGGAGATGACTGTCCAAGACATTTCATATCTAATTTTATGCTGAGCCTGTTAACATGCTGCAGATTTGTCCTAAGTATTCAAAACTACCAGCAAAGTACTGGTATCTGACATATTAAACAGTGCCTTAGATCAGGAAGGATCATTCTGTTAACTAATGTCTCAATCACTTACATATACCTCCTAGTATTCACACCAGTACTTCTGCATTAAGCCCAAAGATCTGAATTAAGCCAAAGCAGTTCAGTCCTCATGAGACAAGCCTGTGCACCACAGGCAGGGAAGAAAGGCCACTATCCAAAGCCCTCCATTAGTAGGGAATTGATGAGACATGCTTGAATGATCTCTACAGTTAATGCTTGTCTGAGAGCCTGATATAAAGTCCCATTTCATAAAGACCTAAAAGTCTTTTCCTGCTTCTCTTCCCAGACATGCTTGACTTTACAAGTAGCATTCTCGAGCAGAAGTGCTTTTCCCAAAATACAGACTTACACTTATGCAGCACCTCTCATGCATAAAGTGTAACATTCCTACTGCTTTTCCAGAGGAAAAAAAAATCTTTGACACAAAATTATCTTTATGAACAGGTGAGCTTTATACTTCTCTTAAAGGATGACATTTTAAGGAATGGGCTAGTCAAATGTCAAGAAATGGATCCCTGGATCATGATTTCAGCAAGCTATTACAATTAACACTGTAAAACAATTTGTTTGTGTTGCCTCCAGAAATTTTACAGTATATATTATTTCTATTTTGGCAGATATTCAGTTAGGAAGAATATGTGAAGATGCTTTACTTACTGCATTGTCCCCCAAAGCTGTTTTGATGCTAATCCGTACTTTGAAAGCATTCTGTGCATCTGACACAAAGGGAAAAAAGCAAACATATATTGATAGTCAGCAAAAATAGGATTTTAAATAATTTACTTCCCTAATTATTTCATGAATGGCAGCTTCTAAATGTGTCTTAACAGATCACCTGTATAAGAGAACAGAAGTTACTAGCACGAAAAAAGCCCTACAGAGATTTACCATGACCTCTTTAAGTGAGATCAACTTCCATACTTAATTTGCAAACTCCTAAAAGAAGTGAATGCTCAGCATTTCAATCCTCAAATTGAAGACTAGAGTTAAAATAAAAATCTGAGAAGCTGGCAGCTTTGTAGTCATAAAGTGATACCTACTTTACTTGGGGAACAACGGGAATCAGCTCCAAATCTTACCTGGTTTGCAGAGCTCAGCATGAGCAATAGCAACTACAGAGAGTATAAGCAGCAAAGCCCGTAACATTCCGTCAGCATGGAAAGGTTGAGGCAAAAAGAAGTCGAGTCTCCCCTGTAAAGCACTCTTAAACTTTCTGCGACCCAGGATTAAAGCATCAGGAACACAAGTGAGCAACTAAGTAAAAGGTTTAATAATTAACCCCCGTTATCTTAGCTAAAAACAGGCACTAGAAACAACTGTCTTCTCCTAGTTATTTACTACGTTTCTCTGTAACAAAAAAAAAAAAAAAAAGACATAAGTTTTTAAATTTCCTTCTTTCTTTTTAGAAAAATACAGAATGTCACAGGGTGCTCCAGGCCAACCTTTTTTTTCCCACAGCTGCAATGTCAGACAGACACACAAGATGTCTGTGGGATGTCACACCAGAGGAGCCAGCAACTGTGACCCACAGCAGCTGAATCGGAAAGTTGCCTGCCACCAGATCCCAAAGGAAGCTGCCACCGGTCTTTCATGGGAAACTGTCTGGCCCCACAGAGGGTCCTTGAGGATAAAGGAAGACTGGGCACCCTTTTCACTCCTCCAAAAGAAAGGCGTGATGAATGCAGAACCCCCAGACCCAAAAGCAGGGCTCTGGATTTGCTCCTCACTTGCCTTTGAACTCACAGCACTTCTGAAGGGTCACTCTGGTGGGCACACATTCCCACCCTGGTCCCACTCCTGCCTCCTGGCTCAGGAGCTGGTCTGAGCCAAGCAAAGCAAATACCTTGTTCCACTCAAAAACACCCCGCATCTGAGGCATAGCTTTGCATGAAAAGAACTGTTATACATATGGAGAAATACGTCACAGGCTTGTTACAGTAGGAACGAGAATAAGAAAAGGTGCAATAAAAGGACATGAGAAACATGTTGAATAGGGACATGTTCTTGTTTTGTAGACATGATATGCTGTGTATACATATAAACACACGCATGGAAATATTTTAATTATGCACTCCACACTATTAATCAAATATTTACCAAGACAAATAAACAAATGTGGAGGAGAAACAATGCAGAAACTGAAATGCATTGCAGGTACTTGAACAGTCTTTGCAATCTAGGCAGCCAGACAGGATTATTTTATTCCACTCTGCTGCTGTACTCCCCCTGCAGCCATTTGATTAATGATTAGTTCCTAAATCGAAGATTGCTTCAGAATTACTTTCAGTTGGTTCTTTAGCACTTAGAAGTGTGTCTGGAGACTGCAAGCCCAAAGACCTCCACACGAATGACAAACAGTGAGAAAATTTGACTTTACTGTTGGACTGAATTTATGGAAAACAATAACCAGTATTTACTACGTTAGAATAGCTGGACTTTCAGGTAACAGAGAACGTAACTGTTTCAGTAATTTAATCTTATTTTTAGAAGCCACTGTTAAAGGACTTGATATCCCATCTTTAAAAGTCATTACACCAAGCTGATTCCCAGGCACCTCTTCGGTCTCACTAGGCAACCAGTTCTGAGTACAAAACTATTGGATATATTATCTACTTAGATGTTCAGTCTATGCCTATGAAAACAAAAAAGTGATGCATTAATTTCTAATGACACCTTAAATTAACATGTTGTATGTACACACATCAAAAGGAGAGCACTGAAAAATGTACAGATGTATGAAAGACTATCCTGTAACATTTGTAACTTAAAAAAACTTAAAAGAATGTGAATGCAATCAGTTTCATGGTAAATTCATTTGCATTGCTTCAATAACGAGCATGAAAACTTTTTTCTACCTTTGGGGAAAACACTGAAGAACTTGGGAAGAGAGGAGAAATGCCAAGTACTCTTTCCCTGCTGCTAGAAGGCAAATGGAACTAAGTGTCAATACAGAACATCACCTCTTTTCCCCCCTGTAAAACACCATAAATCAGTTCTTTCCCTCAGAATCACATGGAGCCGGTGTCAAAGTACATCAAAGGCACACAACGCCCAGCAGGAACAACTCAGAGGACATGACTGGATTCCCTGATCAGGGCTGCTGACTTCCAGCCCGGATGGCTGATTTTCCCCAATTTATCTTGCTGGCAAGAAGCAAGACAAATGATTTTTTCCAGCAGAGAGGGGAGGAGGCCAGGGGAAGCAGCAGTGTGATAAACACCCTAGCTCAGAGCTCACAGGGTGCACATCGTGCAGCTGATATATATGTGCACAGCAACTTGGATGTGTGCCAAATGCATCCAGCTGAAGGGCCCTGTGCTTATCCAGCTGTATATGCACAGAGCACTGCACATAAGCAACTGATTGCTGCACATCTGTAAATTGTTTTTGAAAGCCAGCATGTTTTTTAAACAAGACAGGTGGACATGCAAGGTGTTAGTAAGAAAATAACTTTTCTTCAAGTGGAAATGGTATTTTTAAGTACTGTCTTAAAAAGCACTGTAACTTTTCAGGCTACAAATGGAGTATATCTGCATAATCTAAAAAGACAGACAGTTTGTATCTCTGTAATAAATGTACCTGCATGGATAACCTTCTGCCCAACCTCTCTGCTCCCATTTTGGCCAGATATGGAGCACTGTTAAAGCACGTTTGCATTTGTTTGCCACTGATTAATCAATCAGGCATCAGTTTGCTTGAACAAATAATCTACATGCACATATGCGCTGTATGTTTTCAACTCTCTACTTTGTGAGGTTCTAGATTTTTAAGTAGTTCCTCTTTTATAGTACCTTTGTTTCTCCTAACTACTGTTGAGCTACAGGTCATAGCCATGAAGAATTTCATACACAATTTGCATTCCAGAAACATCACTGAACTAGTGCAAAGAATTATTTCCCTTGTTGTGCTAAATGTATTTGTCCACCTGGTTGAAAATAAGAGTATCTCTATAATTTTCTTCAGCACTTGTGGCCTCCAGAAGTTCATCTATTATCTGTACGTATATATTTAGTAGCATATATACCTAACTACCAAACAAATCAGGAGAGGACTGAAATTTCAAGAAACATGTGACTCAGTAAAGCAAACAAACAGACCCCTTCCATCTTCTCCATGTGATTAGCAAAGTACTTTTTCTGCTCCTTTCAATGTCTTTGAAATGGAAAATCTCAGGCAAGTAAAATATTGATAGCTATCCTATAAGTTAATTAACAGCTATGGCCAAACTTAACCTCAGTTTTCAAATTTGACAAATTAACAGTTTTAAACTCTGAGGAAGTTAATCTTTAGTCTTAAATAGTTGCGTTCAACTCTTATGAGGCAGGAGTCAATGTGTGTCACTCATGGAAATGTACCTGGAGAACTGCAGACTCAGTTGTGCAGAGCACTGTGCAGTTCCCCAGGGGCAATGGAAATGACAAACACTGTATATCTTCTGCAGGCTGCAGAAACTGATGAGATTGGGATCTAAGCAAATCTCAGTATCATCTGATAGACCAGGCTGGCTGATAAAGGTCCAGCCTGTCTCATTAAATGTGAGTTTTCCCAGAAGGTTTTAGGGGAACAGGGTGTTGAAGGAGGACTGCCACCACTGTAATCACTGTAACAGTGCAAAAGTGACTTAAGTTGTCACAGAGTTTTTATCAGTGCTCACAGAAGCAGACAACATGAGAGAAATTGTTAACCCCTTGAGACAGTCGTGCTGGCATTAGCAGCGGGGGGGGGGGGGGGGGGGGGGAAGGACGTGCTCTCCAGCATTCACATGTATCGCCTTGGAAAGGGCACTTGGCAGTGGAAAGCACTCAGAACAGCCTACAGTGGGGCTGGTATTGAGAGTGAGCAAACAGAGGGGGTGGGGAAGGGTGGTGCTGCCACTTCACTATTGTGTTTGTAGTACAACCTACAGCTCTGAAGTGTCAATGAAAACTGTCGCATCCCAAACCCACACTTCCTGGATGTTTCCTAGTTAACATGTATTTTCTGAGTCAGACAAATCCATACTAATGATTGACTGCCATATCCCACATGTTCTCTTATGTTCATTTTCTTCAGCTAGAAAAAAAAAAGAGATGTACAATTCCATGAGGAAAGTACCACTCTTCTCCTGAAGCATACAGCAAATATTATGTAAGGCGAGGACAACTTTTACATAATCTATATGCTTATAAAATGTATCTTTCCTTTTTCCATACAGGGCTTGGGCAAACAAGAGTGAACACTTCTTATCTGCTTATGTCAGTCCACAATGATGGAAATACACGAAATGGAAACCAGAAGAAGCACATGGAAAGGAAGTGCAAATGTGTGCCAGATGGAGTCTCTGCACTCTCGCTCAGATCTGCTCTACTACACATGTAGAGTTCGGTGCACACATCTTGAAAGACATACAGAGATTTATAATGCAACGTGGTAAGTAACTTCAAGTTGTAAGATAAAAGTTTCTCTGCTCTGGGCTATTCCATGAAGTATAATCTGCACATCCAGTACCGACCTTGTCATGATGAGGTTCACATGACACTGTACCATGCAAGCGTACTTTTGTCTAGGAAATACAGAAGAATAAGTTCCACAAACTTCTTGAAGGTGTCCACCAAAATAAACTATGCTTGTAAAGGACTGTGGTCTGTAATTCCAGTGCAAGGACTAACAGCTACGGACAGGAATGCTACATTACTTTGGATATGTGAATGGTTCTTGCCTGGAATGGTCATATGTTTTTCTTTCTTACACTGTATCAATTAAATTGTATGAAAGTCTGTGCCTGGACTTGAATATAAAGCTGCTGTATGTGTATAAATTAATAATAAACAAAATGGAAACAAATGTAATTATACTGCATTCCTATTTTGAAGAGGATGATAGTTTTTTTCAGAATCATTATGGATATTTGTAATAGCTGTTTTGTGTTTTGTTAAAAAGAGATCCTATTTTTCCCTATTGAAATATATAAGCTCAGATGGTGCCTTCCCCAAGTACATTGGGAAAATGCCATGATGAAATGTAGCACACCAATCAAAGGAATGATTGAATTTCTCAATTTTGACTCATACATAGTTTAAGGGAAGGTTAATATTATGGCACTTACTCTGTTGAAAGGAGGATGAAAAGTTATAGTTGCAATTTCCTAATGAAATAAGATTATGGAAAATATCTGGTTGCTTTTGTCAAAATTTCCATGGGTGTCAATGGTTCAACAGTTGTAAAATGCACAATACTGCCATCTTCTGTATCCAAGAAGCAGCAAATTGTATGTTATTTTACATGTATGTTCTGCATAAGAAACAGTAAAAGTAATAGTGGTAACTCAACATTTTAAGACAGTCTGGGATCTGACACGTGGTTAAGTAATAGCAGAGAGGTCACAGGCTGAATATTCATTGGTCAGATAGCAAATGTAACTGCTGACTATAGCAGTCACATGCTTGCTTTGAATAACTTCACCGAGCTTCAGAATAAGTAAGAGTATGCTCATTATGCTGTTAATGAACAGCACAGTCAATTAGTCAGATTTTGACAAAGCCTGCTGTGGTGTGCTTCACCACCAGCAGCTCAGACTGTTTATGCAATATACTACCCCCAGGATATAGGAAAGAAGATCCTACACTGTGGTTTAGGACAATAATTTAGACATTAATCAACAATGTACATTATTAATAGCTATGCAAAACATGCCCAAATAAAACCTACAAATACTCTGTCTCTGAAGGCTGCAATCTATCACTGTGTCACCGAGGAATTGATTACTGACAACTGGCATATTTCCACCCATTGTATCCACAATGGTCTGTGAGGAGTAACTCTTGTTTCCTGCCATGAAATATATTTATAATCAAGTCAGGTGTATGCCTCAGAGACAATGATGGGAGTGTATCAGCAGTGTGAGTTCAGTTGATCCATGTACCAGTCCAGTTTGCTGCCACTGCTGCATTGGAGCTGTGACTTCCCTCACCTCTGGCAGGCTGTGGGCCAGGGCAGCCATTTATCCCCCACGTTCATGGCAGCAAAGAGAGACACTGGAAACTCACCTCGTGACAGGCAGTGTCACTGAACAATGTACCAGTCCAGTGTGCTAATGCTGCTGCACTGGAGCCATGACTTCCCTCAACTCTGGAATGTGTGGGAACACCCCACATTCCCACAACTCCCAACAAAACCAAGATAGCTCACAGAGCACAAGTTGTTGGCAGCCAGGACAATCACCCAGCACAGGCACTGCCATGTGCAGCAACACCTCAGGCAAGCTCAGGCACTGCACCACTGACACCCAGTTACTCCACACAGCTGAGAAAATGACACATCACCAGAAAAGGCTGAAGCAGGAAGCTTGTTCAACCTTGAGAAGAGACAACTGAGAGGGGATCTCATCAGTATCTATAAATATCTGAAGGTGGGGTGCCAGGAAGATGGAGCCAGGCTCTTCTCAGTGGTGTCAACCACAATGACACGAGGCAACAGGTAGCAACTGACGCACAGGAAATTCCACCTGAATATAGGGAAGAACTTTACTGAGTGGGTGACCGTGCACTGAACAGATTGCCCAGAGAGGCTGTGGAGTCTCCTTCATCGGAGCTACTCAAGAACCATCTGGATGCAATCCCGTGGCACGTGCTCTGGGATGACCCTGCCTGATCAGGGAGGTTGGACCAGGTGACCCCCTGCGCTCCCTTCCAGCCTGACCCGTTCTGTGATTCTGTGATCTCTGGGGCACCGAAACACTCAGTGCACTCCACCGCTTCTGATCTTTAGTAAACTGGAATTTAAAGTGGTACTTTCCCACGCACTCCCTGTCTCGTGAATGGTCCCGACAGGAGGGTTAACAGGAATTCCGTCCCCTCTCCCACCCCTTGGCCCCGGCCGAGGCCCCCCGGCCCCGCCCCCCCCGCTGCTCGCGCCGCTGCCGGAAGGGATTTCTCGCCCTTCCGCCGCGGGGTCACGTGACGCCCCCTCGGCCCCGCAAGATGGCGGCGCCCATGTTGGTGCCCGAGCCCCCCCTGGGGAAGCCGAGGTGAGGCCGCGGCCGGGCCGGGCCGGGACCCCCCGGGGGCAGGGGAAGAGCCCGCGGGTCCCCGCAGAGGGTCGCGGCCCCGCCCCGGCCGAGCCCGCCCGGGCGCACGGGGGGCGCGGCTGAGGCCGCCCCGCGGCCGGGGCCGGCAGTGGCGCAGCTCGGCGCGGCCGTGGCCCCGCGGGGCGGGGGGAACGGGGGCCGGGAGGCGCGGGGCGGGAGCGCGGCCGTGCAGGGGAGCGAGCGGGGCCGTGGGGGCAGCCGGCAGGTGGGGCGGGGGGCGCTGCCGGGGCCGCTCCCTACCGGTCTCGGGGCAGCGGGGCCGCCGTGCCCGCCCGAGCCGCGCGGGGCGGGGAGTGCCCGATGGAGCGGCGGCCGTGGCGATGAGAGGCGCGGGGAGGCTGCGGGATGTGCGTGCCCGGGCTGAGCCCCATCCGGCCCCGCCGCAGGGATGGGAGCCCCCGGCCCGGGTGTCCAGCTCTTTGCCAAGGCCGTGCTCCGATGCCATTCGGCTCGAGGGGGAGACGAAGCCCAGCCCTGGAGCTATTGGGGCGGTGCTGCTCCGTGCGCCTCAGCGGTGTGCTGTGTTGGCCCGGGAGTGAGGGGAGTTGTTCTCCCCCTTCCTGCCTTGGGCTTCAGGAGTGCCTAAGGAAGCGTGGGAACTGGGAAGGAGGTTCTTGCTTTCATCTCCAGGCACCTGCTGAGGGATGCAGTCCATTTCAGGCAGAGACACGGAGTGTCCAGGCTGACCAGGTCAGAGGGCCCATGTAGGGACAGTGCTTTTGAGGGCAGTGCTGCTCCCGGGACAGCCACCCTGGTGTCACCATGGCACCCCTGCAGGTGGTGACCATATGAGCAGCCCTGAACAGAAGGATTGGGGATGCTGGTGAAGTTCTGAGTTATGCTTGTGGAATCTTTTAAAATTACACACTCCAAAATGGGAAGGTTTTAATGTCCCGGCAGTGTTTGGTGTGGCACAATGACAGAAGTTGGAGATCGTCCCTCCCTCCTATTTTTCCATTATGAACTGGCATGGAAGAGGGACCTTGAATGAAAATTGCCAGAAAAGCAGTTGATGTGAAAAGGTTTTAGATACTTAGAGGGGTTTTAACCACATTGCAAACATGGTGCTGGTTATAGGCAGCCATGCAGAGCTGTCAGACAAGCAAGGCAGAGTCTGGCCAAGCTTCTGCAGCAGAAGAGCAGAGCTGAGCATTGTTGGGGGTGTAGTGTGTGTTTTGTTATCTGTGCATTGAGATTGTTGCCAGTGGAGAGTATCAAGGGAGATGAGAGAAAACTTGTAATTTCATAAAAAGACTAGAATGTGCTGAAAGGTATGCCAAAATTGGAGGGTAGAAGATCCCCAAGTTTTGCTCCCTGATCTGATCTAGTGACCAGGTTTCAGGAGCTGAGAGAGATTTCATGAAGTTGGTGATAATGTCAAACACTGCAGAGCTCAAGAAGGATGAGACCCTGTGTGGTGTCTTGTTGCTGCTGTCCATGTGTACCTCTAAGAGCACAGCCACAGATCTACAGATTTCATTGTCATGTCAGATGCCGCTGCAGAGTTACTGTTTCATACGAGTGGCTGTTAATTTTGCATTTTGTGGGATTTTTTTCTGCTGAAGGAAATTAATTGCATGTATGACAGTAAAAATTAGTTGTTTGGCTGTTTTCTCATCTTCATGTTCCTCATCTTCAGCCATCAAAAGTACAGAGCTATTCTGAAGAAAGAGAAGAGGAAAAAAAAGCGGCAGGCGCTTGCCAAACTAAGGGACTCAGGTAACTGTGAAGTGCTTGATGCTGTCAGTGGAACTAGAAGTGATTGGGTTTTTTCTTTTTTTTTTTTTTTAAGGATATAATTCTGTGTATCCTTTGCTGGCTGTAGCATCCGGTTATGTAGATGCATTGTTTTGTGTTTTTTTCTCAGAAGCTACAGAAAAAGATGAATCTGTGTCTGAGGAAGAAGAGGAGGAAGTGGAGAAAGAGGAGGAAGAAGAAGAAGAAAAAAAACTTGAGGCAGAAAGGTGAAAAATCTTGGAAATGGCATATATGCAGTAGACACTTAGGTAGTCAATTCCATTTTTATACTTTGAAAAGTTTGAATATATTCTGTAAAACAGAATATTTTTTAATATTTCAGGTTACACCATTCTTTTCTCTAATGCCTGAATAATTCCATCTGAATTTTCGCTTTTAAGGAAGATTAGATAAGCTACAGTTATTGCTGGAGCAATAAATTTGAATTGTGTACATGACAGTCGCGTCAGTTCTGGATACTCATTAAATGGAGGGTCTGAGTAGTGTCTGGTTTCTTGGTAGACAAAAACTACATGAGCAGTGGTTGCTGAGAGAAGAAAAGGCCCAAGAAGAGTTCAAGCTAAAGAAAGAAAAAGAAGAGGCTGCAAGAAAACGGCAAGAAGAAGAAGAGGTGATGTATAAACTGACTGTTACTGTTGTGCCTGGAAATAAGGTAGACTTAGGGTAATATTCTTACTGTTTTATCATGGACCTGTTTTTCTTGATCCTTGTGTGTTTGAAGGCACAAGCTCTTCTGTATTTCATTTAGAAGAGCAAAATTGAAAAGGAAAACAGCAACTCTTTAAAAGTTTTTGTCCAGAGATTTAGTTGCTTGTGATTGGATGGAAACTTAAAGATCAAGGAGTTGTTTGGGTTAAACAGGATAGTTTTGACTTGGATTATAAAGCACTATTTCCTTAAATAATTAATTTTTTTATCATAAAGAGGAAGATCAAAGAAGAATGGGAAGAGCAGCAAAGAAAAGAGAGAGAAGTGGCCCAGCAGAAGCAACAGGAGAAGAAAGAGAGAGAGGTGATTCCTGGTGGTGGGAGGATAAACATGTTACATATCCTGTTACATGATGAAATGCAACAGTTATGCATGTTGAAGAGGGATTTTGTTATAATTAGCAAACGTATAAATGTGTTGGTTACTCCATTCTGTTTGATTTCCTAAAACTGTTAATCACTGTTAAAGAGCATCTAATGGATCCATATAAAGGGTAACTTGTTTTAACACATCTGGTTGTCCAGAGTATGTAATTGCTTACATCAATTAAATATGAAGGCACACTGCCAATGCAGGTTCTGATATGTGCACTTTCTGCATCACGTGTTAAAGATGGTCCTTCCTTAATGTCTCAGTTCAACACAGTCAGTGCTGAAGAAAATGCCCAAAGAGGATATGGAATATGGAAGTACATTGCTGCTGTTCCTTAACACAGTTCTTAATCAAAAGATGTGTTACAGCTCTTCTTTACCTGACTCATCCAACAGGACGTATCTTTTTTCAGAGCTCCTTGGGTGGAATAAAAAATTATACGGAAGATACAAGTCATTGATGACGTTTCTGTTAATGATACATTCTTCTTAAGTTTTAGAAGTTCAATGACCTGGATGTAAGATGTCCTGTACAGAAATCCAGTGTGAGGATTGGCCTGTTATTCCCAGTGAAGGGTGACTGCAGCTTTCTAGGATTCGGTCATTTTTGATTCTCCACAATCACAAAAGTTTCCAGTCATTTCACTGGGAGATGTCTTGCTACTGTGTCTGGTAACTACAGCAGGAGAGGAGTCACGAGCAGATAGTTCTGTCTCCCCCAGTTAATAGCTGGTTGTGCCACTGATGATGTAACACTTGCACAAGGAATGCCAAAGAACAGCAGTTGTTGTATTTCCTGTCTTACTTCCTCTAGTGTTGAGTCCATTTCTCTCTTTGCAGAATAGGGAGAGAAAATGATGCTCGTGTCCTTGATTTAAGGTTGAGATATAGTTCAAAGAGAGTTGAACCACGGTAACAGCAGGATTTTGTTCCCCCTCTCTGTCCTAGTGCCTAGGTTTGCCCAAGCCCCTCGGTGGGATAATTTGGTTCTCTGGACTAGATGGAAGCTGCTTTCTTTTTTGCTTCTTTGTTGGCTTGTTTGCTTTGTGTTTTTCTGGGTTACTATTTTACTGTGTTAGTGAGTTAAATTGGCTCATAGAGGGCATTGACAGGCAGCCAGAGGGAAACTGATTACTCAGCTAGGAGTGGAGCCATCCATTCCAGCAATAGAAAGTTGTTTAATTGATTTTTCCTGTGTCTTGAAACAGCAGTTTATTCAAATTCAAGCAGTGATTTAAAAAAGAAACTGATTTTCCTCCCTAAGATGAAAAAATAGATTTTCTGATTTCGTGACTGGTGGTAGTTTGGGGCTTTATTTGTGTTTTTTGTTTTGGTTTGTTTTTCTGTTTATGTGGTTTGTTTTTTTGTTTGTTTGTTCTGTTTTGGTTTTCTTTAATAGGATGGATAAAATCTGACATTCTTCATGATTAGTACCAGATGCTCTCTGCGTTCTCATCTTGGATTGCATTTTTTAATTTTTATTTGCTCTTTTTTAATTTAATTAATTCTCTTCCAAATTAGAACAGTGCTAGCATATTTTCTTGTTTTGATTATGTTTAAATGTCTTTTTTTTCTTTGAACTTCTTAGAATAATTTGTTAGAACCAATTTCCAGCCAGATTTGGAGAGTGATATAGTTTTGCTCAGCCCAGTTAGAAGAAGTAAGGGAAAGAATATCCTCATTGTCTTCCTGTATTTGGAAGGCTAAATACAGTTAACTTATGATGTTTAGGTTTCTTAAGAGTTACATCTTTTGCTTTAACAGAGACTCACTGAGCATTGTGTTTTTCTGTGTGTTACATAGAATGCTTGAGTTAAAAAGTTTAGTGCAACTAAACAATTATGGACTTACCTATAACCAGGCTGTGTGCTAGAGCAGGAGATACATTTAAATATTCAGTAGTTCAATGACAGTTTTAAAAAAGAAAATTAAACTTCTAAGATGTCCATTGTTTACTTTAGAAAATCATCTACATAAGGGTCTTGTCTGATGTATCCTTTAACAACTTTGTAGTACATGAATTGCTACAGAGCCAAAGTAAATCTCCTGTTTTTAAAGCAAACCCCATCAAACTTTCATTATGCATAATCATTGAGTATTGTAAATTAGGTTCTTAACTAAAGACAACAGATGTTTTGCGTGTCCTCAGGGTTTTCACTAGTCCTGTGTTTGCACCATTTATAGGCAGCTGTGCAGAGGATGCTGGATCAAGCTGAAAGCCAGGTATGCTCAGAGACTTTTTGAAAAAGAACTGAAAAGTAATTTAATTTCCATCCGGTGTTTGTCTTCTAGCATGCTGTCCATCTGCTCTTGAGAACCTAATGGCCTGAATAAATTTAATATATAGTGGCTTGCATGAGCTGTAAACAATTATTTACTGGGTGGAACATAATTAAGCATATTTCTGGCTGGTTGGTGGCAGTGCAGCTGTGCATGCTGATGACTGTTCAGGAGATCTGAGTCAAAATGAACCTGGAAATACTGCTGTGTGCTGTTAAAAAACACTGTGCATGACGGTTTATTTGTGAATTGTAATTCTAAATAAATCTGTCAGTCCTGGGTGGCAAGACAAACTTGTCTTTTTAAGCAGATGGCAGGCTCTAAATAAGAGAATTCAGTGGTAGAGAAGGGCACAGATTCTTAAGGAAAAGAAAAAGGTAGGGGAGGAAGAAGCTGACTGTTCAGATGCCTGGAAGAGCATGGATCACAAGCTGGCAGCGTGTAGCAAAGAAAACTGCAGTTTTCATTTGATTCTTAGAAATTGCCTTAAAGAATAATTTGGCTTTTTATCTCTGTCATAAAATTAAACTCGTGAGGATTCTAGTTCTGTTTAAACCACTGCATGAATCTGAAAAAAAAGTTTTAACCTAGTTAATCCATTGTGTGTTGATCGCCATAGTTACATTTGGTTCCAAATCATGTTTAAACAGTTCTTTAGGTAGGGATCTAACTCTATTTCGTAATATGGGTAGAAGAATGCTCTGAACTGCTACCTGTCCAGAGCTCAAGATGTATTAGCAGCCATGTCTGCAAAGGAATAGGCAGAAATGTGGTATGTTAAGAGATTGCATTATAGCATCAGTTCAGGGTTCAGTTACTGCTGAAGTAACAGTGCTGTTCTAGTGAGAGAAAATTGTGGCTGCAAGTCATGAACAGAACTGGTCGCAGGGTCAAATGCTGCTTGTAAATAAACAGTTTTCAGTTGATTTAAAAGGAGAACTGTAAAGCCACTCAGCTTTACAGATTACTTGGTTAGAATGAAAATTCCCTTTTTAAAATGTGTGTCTTGGTTGTAGTCAGTCAAGGCTTGCAACTTGGTAAGCCCATTTGGAATTATAGAAATCTTAATGGACCAAAATGACCGGTATGGGCACTTTTACTTCCAGTGCAAACTATGAATTTAATTTTTTTAAATTCCAGCCTTTGGCATGTTGTTTTTATTTTAGCCTTTTCTAGATGCACAGAACTGCAATAATGCTAAGCTTGCTGAGCTTTGAGCTATTGCTCAAACAAGTAAATAGTCCTAGCTTTCTCTCTCCCAGTTGTGCTGGTTTTGGCTGGTTAATGTTCTTCATGGTGGCCAGTGCGTGGCTGTGGTTTGGATTTGCACTGAAAATAGGGTTGATAACATAGAGATGTTTTTGTTATTGCTGAGCAGGGCTTACACAGAGCCAAGGCCTTTTGTGCTTTCCATGCTGCCACACTGGCAAGGAAGTTGGCGATACATGGGAGGCTGGGAGGAGACACAGCTGGGACAGGTGACCCAAACTCACCAAAGGGATATTCCAGACCATATGACACCATGATCAGTATATAAACCTGGGGGAAGAAAAGGGAGGAAGGGCATGGGCTTTTGGAGTGATGGTGTTTGTCTTCCCAAGTCACTGTCACACGTGATGGTGCCCTGCTCTCCTAGAGATGGCTGAACACCTGCCTGCCCTTGGGAAGCAGTGAATTAATTCCTTGTTTTGCTTTGCTTGTGTACCTGGCTTTTGCTTTCCCTATTAAACTGTCTTTATCTCAACCCATGGGTTTTCCAGCTTTTACCTTTCTTACTTTCTCCCTGATCTCGCTGGTGGGGCAGTGAATGAGTGGCTGTGTGGGGCTTGGTGTCTGGCTGGGGCTAAAGCATGGCACAGGTGTACAAAGCTGCCCAAGGCACTGGGCAGCTTTGAAAACAATGCTTTAAATAGATTCAGCTTGCCTTGTAGCAGCCCAGTGCTCACAATTGCACGTGAATTCAGTTGTCAGTTTTATTTTTGACATTCCCTTTCTTTATTCATTTCTAACTTCTGTGTATTTTAATGTTTTTTCCACAGCTGGAGAATGGTGTGAGTTGGCATAACCCAGAGCCCCCAGAGAATCTGGGAACAGAGAAGGATAGAGCGAATTGCCCCTTCTATATTAAAACAGGTTCCTGCCGATTTGGAGACAGGTAATCAATTGAATATTTACCAGCATAGAAGTGTTTTGGGGAGATGAAAGGGAGGCAATTTCATTAGGTCATAAGCAAACTGAAGAAAAATTGCTATATAAAATACTTTCATATATTTGGATGTGGATTGAGAGCAGAAGCATTGCCTGGCTGGAATTGAGCTATTTTTTATGGCATATTATTGATGGTGCATTCTGGTTACATTGGTCAGACTTAGTTTTCCTTAGCTCCGACACATGCACAGATATATTCAGACAGAGTATATTTGGTTTGTTATTAGTACAGGCCTGAAATGTCAGATTTCGGTTTTTTATGTTGTCTACTTTGCATACGTTGCATTGTCTAAAAGATAAAATCAAATCTCAAATGGACTAAAGCAAGTTAAGGTAAATCTGCACTGTTGTGAAAGCTTCCAGAATTCTCACTATTTAAGTGTGTGATACATTAGTTCTTGAGTCTTGTACACTGATAGGGGAGGGAAGTATAGTAAAAGGCAAGACCAGAGAAGGACAACAAGATGATGAGAGATGAGCAACAGCTCTGTAGGAGAAGTCACTGAGTCTAGACTCTTTTGAAAGAAGGGATGGAAGAGGGCTGTGGTAGATGAACAGAAAATTCATGGTAGGATGGAAAGGATTATTTGCAGTTTTATCAGGTGTTTCTGAGTGTTTACCAGCTTCAAAAAAGAAAGGACTTCTCATATGAAACAAATGGCAAAACCTGTTGCCCGAGGACATAGAGAAAGCCAAAAGTGTAAACAGATTCATGGAGTACGAGTTCATGTTCATCAGTGACCAGGAACAATGATGACCCAAATGCAGCATCTGACTAGAAAATACCTGATTTTTTTTGTTGTTGTTGTGTTTAGGAGGAATAACATCTTAGCAGGGAAGGACACTGATATTTATTACATGAATCTTCAGCATAAACTAATAAGGCTGTTTTACTAACTTGTATCACTGAAATGTGTGTGGTCCAGCTATCATAGTTTTCTTTATCCTAGGAGTAATTTGTTTCAGTGTGATGTATATTGTGGATAATTATGTGATAATTCAACTGTATGGAAGCTTCAAGTCCACATCTTTTTTTTTTTCTATTTTGAAATATGTGTTTAATTCCATAATAAAGATTTGGCCAGCTATTTCACTGCAGACACCATTTTTGCTTTTCAGATGTCTAGGTCTTTGCAGTATTTTTGTTTCAGTGGTTTTTAATAGAGGTAACCTCCATGGATTATTTATGGATTGCACAGAATTCAGCTTTGCTTTGAACTGTGAATAATGCTTGGAAAACAAATACTGAGAAACATCATATTCTGCCCTTCTTCTTTCATCCATAGTTGTTGATCTCAGATACCTCTCCATCTTCCTTCCTTCTCCTCCCATACCTGCTTCCTTCATATTCTGGTCATTTTAACCACTGGTGCTGTCTGTAAGTTGAAGGACAGGTACAGCCAGGGTAAGGACTGGAAGGATGGGTTGGAAGCAGTTGGGAAAAACTAAGAGCCAGTGTTACCAATAAATAATTGCTGAATCTTGTCAAAGCTCACTGTATCTTGAAGAAGCTAAAACTGGCTGAGTTCACTATTATCCATTTCCTCTAATTCAAACCCTAATATTTTGCAGTAATACTGGATTTTTGGGTCATTAATTTCCTTTTGTTCTGTCACGTGCTGTAGTCATTTTGTGTACAGGCAGTATTGGTTGGATTTAATATTTTGAGTTCTATTATTCAAATTGAACAGGAAAGGGAGGCAGCTTCTCAAATGTAAAAAAATAATAATCATCAAATTAATTGTCTCCTGGTTTAGTTTTGGGTTTGGAGATAGGGTGCTTTTTTTTTAAAGTCCAAAGTGTCAACCAGAAGGTGACTGACTGACTGGGTGCAGAAAGACACTTCGTAGCCAAAGTCTGGGTTGGAATTGCCCATTTTGAGACCTGACCTCCCTGAAGTTTGTCTGTGCTGTGCCAGTGCCAGACGAAGAGGGCAGACTAGTCTGGATATTTTTCTGAGCATGTCTTGAAAAGGAGAAATGTGTTGGAGAGTGCATGACCCAGTTGCTTGGGGAAGTATGAAATGGAGATCATAGAGCACAGTGAAATAAACATGGAGGCCAACATCTGTGTTCTTAGTGGATCTAAAGGTGTCTAAGAGAGAACTGTATTTCAGCATGTGAGGGAGGTAGCTTGAATATGATGGATGGTGAGGGAGACCTAATAGTTTTATGGCTGCCAAGAGGATGCAGACTAAGATAAGACTGACTTTAAAGAGTTTTTTTATTTTATGTTTTTTTTAGAAGTGGAAAAATAGCAGTCTTGTACTTACCCAACCACAGGTCTAAACATGCTGTCCTTCCCTCACTCCCTCTCTCCACCCCTATATGATGAGAACAATTTCAGGAAAAGTTGTTTAGTTTGTGGAAAGAAGAGCAGGGATTTGCTTTAAGATGAATTCGTAGAAAGAATACTGGCAATCTTTTAAGCCCTTCAGAAATTGGGAACACATTTAACCCTAGTAGCCTAAAAGAAATTACTTTAGCTCTCATTGTGACACTGATATCTATAGCTTTTGTAGATACGCTTTCTTAAGCAACGATGTATTTGTGCATGGCAGGAAGCATCAAGATTATGTGCAAACTCACTCCAAAAGATTTGTTTTACTAATTGAAATACGCTGATCTCCCAGTAATGGATTTTCTTTTATAATAACTGTAACTGAAAATGGCAAGTGTTTGAAGCTTCAACAAATGCATTTTCTGCGCTACGTGCCAATCTTTCCACTTTTCTTCCTTCTCTACTACTCTCCAGGTGTTCTCGCAAGCATAACTACCCAACATCCAGCAAGACACTCCTCGTCCGAGGGATGTTCATCACCTTTGGCATGGAGCAGTGCCGGAGGGATGACTATGACACAGATGCAAGTCTTGAGTACAGTGATGAGGAGACCTACCAGCAGTTCCTGGAGTTCTATGAGGACGTGCTCCCTGAATTTCAGAATGTGGGGAAGGTTGTTCAGTTCAAGGTATGCATCTAAGTGTGGTTTACAAGCCTTAAGAAAAATTCTGTCCGGCATGCCCTAGCTAAATCGTGTGTGCATTAGGAAACTACAGTGTCCTTACAGCAAGCTGTACATCTCTCATGTCACCTGTAAACTTGCCATTGCTGTTACAGAACACTGTCTTCCTCTGGGTGAATCTTCTCTCCCATTCCCCTGAACTGTTAATAAAAGCTTGTGCTTTTATACTGCAAGTTCTTCACACTGCTCAACAGCCCACTTACCTCACAGTCCTTTCTTTATCCTGTGCTAAGCCCCAGAGGGTCCACTGAGATGGTTAGACAGTATAAATACATCCGAGCTACTGTATTTGTGCCTAAGGAATGAAATAGTGGGGGTATGAAATGTATTTGGAGTGTACACCCAAACAATGTCATTTTAGGACTGGCTGGATAAAATAAAATCAGATTACAAAGAACTGAAAAGCTAGTAGGTATTCCAGTAGGAAGAATTATAAAAAGGTAAGTTATGTAAATGGTGTTTAGATTTGTCATCCATCCTTAGTTTGTGCATTTGGTTTACTGAATGTTTTGTACTGAATTTTTCCCACTCATATTGTGATTTCTTATGGGGAAAAACAGGGATCTGTAAATGGAGACCACTGAGATCAACGATGTGTGTTAACAGTCCCATGTTGCCCCAAATTATGCAGCTTGGATGGTGAAATCTCCTCGTATCAGAATCTATTGCAGCATCCCTTTCTGCTTGCCATTCCTGAGAGTTTTCTTGCAGTCACCAGGAGGCACATGGTGCCTTTTCTCCTTTTGTTTCCATCTACTGACAGCTGCCTCGGGACTGAGGTGGTATTAGCATTTCAAGCAAGAGGAAAGTAGAGTGAATTTTCAATAGTTGTGTAATGAGCTTTATAAGTAAGAAACCTTCACTTGTTTGGAGGAGTATCCCCTCCATATTTTGACTCATGGGCTATCAGTAAGCTGTAGTCTGTGCTAGAAGATGGGATGTAGATTCCCTATGGAGGTGGGTTAAAATGTCTTACCAGCAAAGTCAGGTCCTTGACTTTCCTTGACTTTGTATCGTCGTTCTGTGTGGCTGTGCTAAGCTGCACCTACTTGGGTCCCTATGACTGTTTGTGTGGCATTCCATGGCTTCCAAGGCAATTGTGCAATCACAAGGTGATTCTTAGGGACATTTTCATTACATTAGATATGCTTCAGAATGACATGTTGGCTGCAGGGATCTTAACTGTGAGTGAGCTGAGTCTCTGCAACTGTTTAGAATCAGATTATACACACTCCTCTTTCAGCTGATTTCTTTTTCCAGTGTAGCCCAAGGTTTTATTCTTGTTGTTCTTTCTGGGAAGCTGCTCCAGAGTCTGGGAGATCCTAATAAAACACTCTTCCTACCCAAAAATGTCTACACCAAAATCATTCTCTCCTGTTCTTGTGTTGACATTGTTTATCTCAAATAGTTTGACTCCTTCCTGTAATATTTAATTATACAACTGCTTGTTGTTGTGACTGAAGCCCTTTCCTGATCCAGCGCACAAAGAAATATTTCCTGAGGATCAGTCAGGGTTCAGGGATGAAAGGAGCTGCTAGCCTCATTTGTGCAGATATTGGAAGAGGCCTGGGGGCAACAGGGGTTGGGATTGCAGTTCTGCCCTGGGGAACTGTGTTCTACCTGCCTGGGCCTGCCCATCAGAATCTTTTGTAATTAGCAGCAAGCTTTCTGGAAGGTAATTTGTGTATTTTTTGAGAGCTTTAGTTACACTCTGGATGCTAAATCATTACAAAAAAAGGGGTTTTAGAACCTGTACAGTGAAAGCTGGTGACTTCAGCTTTTCTAACCCATCTCACGGGGATGCTGTGAAGGTAAATAGCTCTAAAGAGTCTCTTACTGTAATGAATCCCACATTTCCACATGAGGATACTACTAATTGTTTTCAGAGCAGATTTGTCTGTTGCACAGAAGGGTTGGCCCAGACAAGTGCAAGACAATGGAGTATAAACTGTCTTGTGGGCTAAGTGAAGCCGATGTCCCAGAGTTAATCAAAGCATAATGCTGGAAACAGTCAAACATAAGCCAGAAGGGCTTTTTTCTTTTTTTTTTGGTGAAAACTAAGTGTTCAGAAGAAAATTATATCTAAGTTGATATGGATGAGCTTTCATAAATGAATGGCCCATCTCAGAATGCAGGAGCTGCTGTACAGCATAAACCTTCCACTGCACTGACTTTGTGTTTCCATCCCCTCAGGTCAGCTGCAACTATGAGCCTCACCTGCGAGGAAATGTCTACGTCCAGTACCAGTCGTAAGTACTCGCAGTCGTACTCAGTGCTAGAACTAAACTCCAGCGCTGAGTAATGAATAAGAAGTGTTTATATAATCCATGTGATTCATTCTCATACTGTAATGGGAGGCCAGAATTGGTAAGTGATGTCTGAACTGATCGTGTGATGGTAATGCTGTGTGTCGTTTCACTTTTTAAAGAGAGAAGGACTGTCAGGCAGCCCTGGCCCTGTTCAGTGGACGATGGTATGCAGGCAGACAGCTTCATTGTGAATTCTGTCCTGTGACGAGGTGGAAAACTGCTATTTGTGGTGAGTCATGTAAACACTTGGAAAAGAGAACGAGTGTTACTCAAAGAGTACTAATGGAAGTGAAAAAGAAGGATTAGTCTGCAGCTTTCGGATCTGCCTAATGTTGTAGTTCATGTCCGTTTGGAAGACACATGTGCTAACTTGCTTGTGTAGGTCTAGGAAAGAAAAGGAATATTATACCATGGCATGTAAGTGCCTGAATTGTTTTAGTGGATTTACCTTGGACTGGAAAAGAAAGTTTAGATTGTAGCTTTGGAAATAATAATCTTAAGATGAAACTACACGAAGTACTACTTTATCTCTCGAAAAGCAGCAGCAGTTTCTGAACTATCAACAGTTCTTAGCAGTAGCTATCACATTTAACTTATCTAGATTTACACCCTTAGATTAAAATAAATGAAATTTAATTAAATGAAAAATGAAATTTGTTCTAAGGTAAAACCAAACCTTCATAGCTGTTAAAAAGTTAATTCCAAGAAAAGTACACAAGGAAAATTAATCTTGTGTGAATTAAATTGATAGGTGGTCAGAGGCATGTTTTTCTGTTTGGAGAAGCGAAATTCAGTTTATTAAGTTTCCCCTCAGTAGGTACATAATGAAGAAAGAGATTTAATAGATGATCTGGTTCATAAAAAATCAAACCCTAATCTGTTGCAGGCTTATTTGAAAGGCAGAAGTGTCCAAGAGGGAAACACTGCAACTTTCTTCACGTATTCAAAAACCCAAACAATGAGTTTTGGGAGGCCAACAGAGACATACGTATTTCTCCTGAACGGACTAATCAGTTGTCTAAAAACTCTGAAAGGAGAAACAGATCAAGCCATCGTGATGACTATTACAGCCGGTCCAGGAGAAGGGGCAGCCCAAGCCCAGATCATTCTTACCGGAGAAATGGAGAGTCCGAGAGAAAAAAGAACCGCCGCAAAAACAAGAGGCGGCGCCGATCGGGGCGGTCGAGGAGCCGGGAGAGGAGGAGGTCTCACAGCAGGGGGAGAAAGAGGAGAGGCCGCAGTCGCAGCAGAAGTCACAGTCGAACTCGCAGTCGGAGCAGAAGCCGGAGTTCCTCTCGATCCAGGAGCAGGGGTAAAAAGAGATCAAGCAGCAGAGGAAAAAATAGTGAAACTCCCAAAACAAAGTGAGAGTTACTTTTAGAAATCGGTAATTGATCAGAAATAGATCTGACAGAGAAATCTTTACAACAGGGCACCAGATATATTTTGAGTTTCAAATAAAGTGTTCTTGCACATTAAAATGTTTCTTCCTAATAAAGGAACCTAGTTTATTGTGTGCTAAGCTTCAGAAAATGAAAAGTTTTAAGTCCTATAGAAGGTGTGAACGTCAAGTACTCTAGCTACTCTGTCCCTCCGAACTGCTGCAACACCTGGATACACACTGAGTACAAATAGAGAAGTAAAGCCTCTTTGGTATATGCTTATTTCTGTTTTGTGTGTGTTAAGTGTTTCCTGTCCCTGTAGGGAGTTAGTACGGAACAGCCAGTGTGCAGTAAATTCACATCCCTGCACGCTGCAGACCGAGGTCTGTGTAGACAACTGCCCTTTGTATTTTTCATCTGTTTATGGGAAATCTTTCTAGACAAAGTAAATATAATCGTATTATGAGTTTGAGTAAAGGGATCTCAAAGACATCACTGTCTGATTGTACAGTACTTGCCCAGTAGGAGCTTTGTGGTCATGAGTGTTGGATTTTTCTCTCTCCCCTGACTTGAGCTGCTGGACTAATTGCCTGTAGGGATTGCAGTAGACTAAAACCGAGTGGGAAGTACACAGAGAAACAATCATCTTATTCAGTACCTTAATCCCCAAGTAAGAGTGGAAACCATGCAACTGTAATCCTTGAGTGAGGATAGAAAATACTTCACATACTTCTTGGCTGCAAACCATTTGTAGGTGAAAACAAGTTGCCTAACCTGTGCTGGAGGGGTGGAAGTGTCCCATCTGGGAACCAAAGATGCAAATGTGATTGTGAAGGCTCGATCAAGACAGTTGCACAGTGGCTGAAGAAACTGAAGGTTTTATACCTGAAAGAATACTTTGGTTTTGGTAGAGGAGGACTTGACTTTTTATGGTTTTTAGGTTTATTTTACAAAGTTTTAGGCACCCTACTGCCTCGCTTTCCTACAGCCAGGGTGGAGAGTAGGGTACATAAAAATGAAGTTACAGGGACAAAACCTTTTTGAAATGACAGCTGTATTAGTAGAGTACCTGCAGTTAGATGAATCCTTATAAATATTTTTTCACTTTTAAATGAAAGATTTGTGCTGTTAGATGGACAGTACTTCATACAGCTTAACTTCAGGTATTTAACGTGGGCACCTCAGATGCTTGGAGAGAGGAGTTTGTGGGGCTGAAGGTGCAGGTCTGCAGAGATACCTCCCTCTCTTTAGCTTCTCCAAAGAACTTGTGCTCCTGCCCTTAGAACACAGATCAGACCCCAGGAGTTAGAAGCCTGAAGTAGGCGTGAAGTGCTCCCAAATAGGAATTCATTAAGATTCCAATGATGTAACATGCACTACCATAGAAAATCTGGATTATCCAAACTTTACCAATAGCATTCCTCACAGCAAGAATTTTTTTTTCCCCCAGGATAGTTAAGAGTGAGTGAACATTGCTTCTGGATATAATATATATATTTTTGCTTTTCTAAATGCATACTGCACCTAGCATGCTGATTATACATTTTTCCTTCTTTCTTCATGTGTAACTGTTGTCCAATATGGAGTAATACAACAAAAGTGCTATATATTGATGTTCAGTTCAAACCCAACTTTCACTATATATTGTCATAACTGTAGGCAGAGCTGTAGCTTAGTTAATTTGATTAAATGTTTTAGTTATTAACAGATGTAGGAGCTGTAATAGCATAACTTTTAAAATAATAACTTTGAAAGGCGTATTTCAAAGGATAGACAGCGCTAATTTTAAATTCCATTTGAGAAATTTGTGACCACCAGTTTCTCATAACATACCTTTTTCTGACTAGACCTTACAGACAGATTTTTCCTGAGGTTTCTGTTTTTCTGTAGATGCTCAATTGTCTCAGTGGTCACTTGTGCAGCATGTGGCAAACTCTGGTTCAGTTCCCTGGAGCAGAACTGAACCGGCATTTCCCGCGTGCAGAGATGTCACCAGCAGGCTGGTATCTTTCTTTCCCTGGGGATGCCTTGCTTCCCACAGCTCGTGCTGCTGACCCAGCCTGCTGGCCAAGGCTCTCCAGTGGGAGAGCTGCCTTGGGACATCTGCAGATGCTGTGCATCCCGTGTCACGCGGCTGGGCTGTGGTGGAGCATTATCCCAGCAAAATCAATTATGGAGCTCAAGGAGTAGTGGAGTGAGTGGTGGGAACCTGTGACCTGTTGGGTGAAATAAGCAAACCAGGTCTCTGTGGGATTAGAAGCTAAGTACAAACTCTCACCCATGTGAGAATTCCACACGTAATTAGGCTCCTTGTCCCTACAGTTTTATAACGGCATCTGGGAACCTGAGTGGCTGTATGTTTCTTTTTAAAAAAAAGGTTCTTGTAATTAAAAAAAGAAAAAAGGCTTGCTCAGAGATGCATGTAAAATTTAAATATACTTTATTTCTGCTACTACCATGGCTGAAGCTTCAGCTTGTTTTTCTTGAGGTCTGGACCCAACCATGCTGGCTGTACCTGTGCAGTGTAGGACTGGTACCTGTGATTACCCTTCACTTTCACCCGCAGTCTGTTTATTACACAGAATTTGAGTGCTGTAGAGGTGACATTTAGCTTGCATTTGTCAGCATGAAACCTGGGATCCAACCAGTTTTCTAACTTCAGAGTTCTTATTTTTCAGTATTGTTTCTCTGCTTCATAGCCTTAAGTAGTGTTATATGCATGGTTTTGTGTTTCTTTATTATTAGCTGAGTAAGCTATTTATTCTGGAGAGACAAAGAGACTACAAGTTTTTTAATGTTAAGCTTAATTCTTTTCTCTCCCAAAGGGGTGAAGCCCCAGAAAAACACAGAAAGGATTTAAATTTGCAATGAATAGCCTGTTCCCACTGCGTGTTATTCTGCATATTCCACAGAAAAGGACCTTATAAAGTGAACTAATATTGGCCAAGTTTTGGGTTGTTTTTTAATGACTGCTTAAAAGCAGCAGCTTTCAAAATAGTTTTTTTCACTTGTGAATTCTGCAGGGATCACAGAGGTGCTTTGGCGTGATTCTGAGAGCGGGTGTTTATGCAGAGGTTGGGGGTGGCAGTGCCAGAGCCTGCCAGACACCCTGTTTCAGTCAGGATGGGTAGCAAGCTCTGCTCCTGCCCATCTGTGGGAATAGGAACAGCCCACCTGGCAGCAAGGCTGCCTTGTTCCAGCAGCACAAGGGGAATAGTGGCAGCATGGTGGGAATTCCCATAGGCACAGGCACTGTTGCTGCCCAGCAGAATTAAGGCATCAGGTAACTGGGCTTGCCCCCTCGCAGCACTGCCTTTCCTCCAGCTGCAGCTGGCCCCCTCTGTGGGATTTCATTCCCTGCCTGCCTGTCCAGAGTAGCAAACACCCATCACGGGGTGAGGAGGGGTAGCACATGTCTGTGTGTTGAATGCATGGCATTTCTTATGGAAGGGGAACAAGCGTACCCAGAAAGGCCTTCCCTCTCTGGCCCCTTCCTTTGTGTATAGGGCACATTGTCCAAAATGCATCCCAAGGGACTCCTCTCCCAGCTTTATGCCCTGTGGTGGCAGCATGGCTCTCTTGGATCCAGTTTTGTGTTAGCACGTTCACTGTATCAGAAACTGCTCTCAAGTGTACCAGTGACATTCCTGTGTGCTGAACAACTTGAGGTTTTTTCTAAAGACATGCAAGAGCCTGCTCAAAGATGCTATTGCTTCCTGTCCTGGATCAGCACTTCTTTCAAAACATGAAAGATGAAAGTCTATGCTAGTTAGTAACCTAACGACCTAACTTATTTTCTTACATCATCTGAAGAGTGCAGCTCCTTTTGCTTTCACTGTAAGCTTGTTGTAATTAAAATAAACCCTGATATATCAGCTGAATTCAGTATCTATGGTTTAAAACCAAAAACGATGAAACATTGACGGTCTTTGTCAAGCCATGAGACAGACTGCAAAGCAAGCTGTACAAGCATAATCCATGGCACAAGGTAAAGACTTAAGTCAGTGAAGTTGAAGACACTCAAGCCAACAATCAACTTGCTTAAACAATCCAGAAATCCCAATTGATTCTTTAGCTCCCCCCACCCCTTCCCCACAAGACAGAAAATTCAAGAAACAAAATTTTATTTCAAATAATTTCAGAAATGCCCAAAGATGGTAAGTTTTCCCCATGCTTTGCTGACATCATCAACCAGTTCAGTTCTTTTAGAAAGGTGGAGAACAGATTCGTCTGAGAAATTTTTGGTTCAGACCACGACTGTGAACGTTGCATTGACTTGCTCAGAATTCCATGAAAGGAACTGAATATTCAGTCTGTATTATCTAGAATTCTCTCTGAACATGTGGTTTCTTTTAATTTTCAAATGAAGTGGTACTACCCCATCAATTTAACATCCACTTTAATAAATTTCATGTTTAATGTGGTAAGCCTTCCAAAAACTTGCTAATTTATTGCTTTCTGTACAATTTAAATGGATGTAAATAACTAATCTTGGACACAGTATACTCAACATTTTTTAATGAAGTGCTCAAGAACAGGTTAAGCACTGTAATAAAATTTCCCTTTTTTTTTTAAGCCAGCACTGAGTAGCCTCTTCTTTTCTCTGCAAACACAAGCACTAATTACATATAAACACAGAGCAATGGTGTAAAAATGGACATTTATTACAACTAAACCAATGTGACAGACAGAGGTCAAACAGTTTATCACAATCACAAGAAAGCTTAATTCAGCCAAGCACATACAAGTGACAGTGTAAACTTTAAAAACATGTTTAATACATATAAAATTGCTTCTGGTTTGAAGTAAAATTACCTTAATTTAAGTCAATCTCACACACAGGGTCATTCCACTGCGATTTCACCCTCATCTATTCCTGCCCACTGTGCACTGGGGAGATGCCCTGGGACAAAAACAGTCGTGCAATCTGGAATCTCTAAGTGTAAATCCTAGAACGGGCGTAAGTAGACAACTTCTAATGCCCCGAGTTCACGGGCACCACGCCGGTACTGCCACAGGAGTAGCACACACAGCCCTGCCCTGGCTGGCCTTTCTGTTGCCACAAGCATTTATGCTGGGATCTGGATCAGGGGCCTTGAAAGTGGCAACACTGCACTTTTCCTGCTGGGTGCCACTTACTTAACTGTGATCCCATCGAGCCCACAGCCCAGCTCTCCAGCTGGCCACGGAAGTGCTGCTGCCATCAGCACTGCCAGAGCCAAGCTTTGTGAAAATGTGGCACTATGCAGTGAACGAGCCACAACTCCTAGAGTGAGATTCCTGGGGAGGGAGGGGATGATCCCACCTCCCCGGGGAGCACGAAGACACACAGCAGAACTTGGCAGCTCCCAAGTGCAGCCCTACCTCCTCAAAACCACATGTCAGTGGAATTTCCTCAATTAAAGCAGGTTTAGTTTATAATTACTGAAAGTCTGCTCAAAGTGTCAAAATATTACTGGATATCAGTTTACATTTGCAATGAATATACTATACAAATCTAATACCTAAGAGCTCTCACTGCAAATTAGGTGGTTCAACTGTACATCACGCAGGAGTTTCCTAAGGGATGTGCCATGTTTCAGGTGTAAATCAAGAAAAGCAGTTAAATGACATTGACACTTAGTGTGGCCTTTTCTTTTTCCTACAGGTACCTATACACCCATTGAAGCTTAACTATAAAACACTAAAAATACAAGTAATTGGTAAACTTGGAAAGAAAATAATAAAAAGTCCCTTTTGTAAAACTCCATCTTCCCCATCTCTGAAAGTATTCGATTTTCATCATGCAAATCCCTCTATTCAGTCAGAAAGCTGACCTCCTTTCCTGTGTTCATGGTCAGAGAAAGCTAATATCAGACCTAAAAACAGTTTCCTTATTTGAGTTTTTTTCCTTCTTTCCTCCATGCATTCCCTTTTGAGTATAGTAACTTGTACAGTTTTGCTAAAGGTAGCTACACTAAAATACACCCTCACGTCTAGTGAGCGAATCACTTTGCAGTTTTCTTGCAAAAAGCAGTTATCACCTTAACAGTGTTTACCAGTTTGATATGCAGATCCTGGCAGGATTCTTTGGTATAATGACAAATTCAGTAGTTAACAGATATTTCCATTCTTTATGCAACAACTGAAATAAGCAGAATTATCGTAAGTGGTGACTAAAATGCAGATGAACAAATTCTTTGGTTGCATAAACACAATTTCCACACCATGACATTTCATATTTGGAGTTGTCTGTGTAGTTTCTTTTCATTTAGATATGCTATGCTATGTCATAATAATACATTTATTTCCTGAAGTCAAGTTTCCTTATAAAAAACAGTACACTTATCGAAGTCAAATGCAATTTTCCTATAAATGCAGTGAAGGGAGACACTGAGTCAATTTAAATCTAATTCCCTTTCATTATAAATTTTGAACTTCGGTTTCTTGTTCCCTTTTTAAAAAGAAGTATTTTTTCTTGTAGGCCTGAAAGAAGCAGCTTAGCAAAACAGTAATACTGACAAACAGCATCTTACACCATTAGCTAAACATTACAATGATGGCAGTGAACATTTACAGTATGAAACACTGAGATGGCATCAGCTGAAGATTTATGTCAATCCGATTTCTTCAAGTACACTACGAGGGGTCTCTGCTTCCTACGGAGGGAAAATTTGAGACAGTAGTAAATGAACCCTGTGTTTCTATTGAGGAGCACTGAACATGGGTTAGTATGGAAGATGCTGAATTAAAACAGAAAAGCTGAAAGACACGAAAACATACAAGAACTGCTATTTGCAAACACGGTATTAGCTGCACTTTTCACAGAGTTGTTAATTAGATTGTCATGGTTCACAGGAATAGCTGGTAGATTTTATTGCCCTTAAGCGCAATAAAAATAAAACAATTCAGATGTATCAGCAGGGAACAAATCACAACCAAGTAAAAGAGAAAGGAATTGGGGAGGGATGGGGAAGCATCTTGCAATGGAGTCAGTGATTTTTGTGGTGAATTGTTTCACAGGTCTCAAAAATCTGTTAGGGAATAATGAATAAATGTATGAATGAAACTACTGATGCAACTAAGATACAGTATCCCTTAAACTCTTTATAAAGAGTCTGGGTTTTTTACAGTGATCCCATGCTTAATTCATAAAACCAGGTCAAGGTACCTTGGTATGCCTGGTGTCAAATAAATTCACCCCTTTTAGAAGCAGAGGAATTTCTAAGACAGGAATTTTATTATTCCACACCAGGCATAATGTTTTAGGTTAATTCTAATATTAAAAAGCTTTTTTTAGATTCAGAGCCAGTTGTTTAATACGAAATTCCAAAGGGTTATCATCAGTTTTATATTCATTTTTTCCATAATATCTCAACAGAAATTGTTTACACTAGGAACATTAGGCTGACCTTTTCCATAATTATTAACAATGTCATAGTAAATACAAGGGGATACTGTGTCCGTATGGAAACAAACAGTTTCAATAACAAGAGTATGAATAACTTACTTTAGCATCCTAAAACAAGACATGTCATGCAGCAGAAAAAAAAGGCAGATAACAGTTAAGGCAGCCAACAAATTATTTTTCAACTCTTTGTAAATATTTATTAGAAAAAAGTTGTCAGTAAAATACATAATGAAACACTTCAAATCTTGCAAATAACATCCAAACATTGTCTCTCTCTCAACCTTGACTATGTAGCACAAAATGATCAAGTTTAGTATCCTTATTCATGTATAAGGTGATTCAGCAGAGAAGGAACAAGCTCTGATACTTTAAAGGCAACTTCATTTAAAAGTCAGTCAGAGCTTGGAACAGGCCTCCTCTGAACACTTTTAGATGGCTTCCAAAATCCAGCAGCAAGTAAGAAATTGCAAGAAAAAGGCAAGTTAAATCTGGAAACAAGATACTTGGTGTATTAAAGATGTAGTGATGGCTTGTTTTTTTTTTCCCCCTCACTGATGCAATACTTAAATATTCTTAGAACTGCAGTGACCTTGATAAAGCCAGACAGGATAGCAGGATTAAAGATTTACATGTGTATTTTAACACAAATCCCCCAAAAGGAGACACTGATTGAAGAAATGGCTATGTAGCATTTTTAATATAACTTGTTCTATTATATTCCCAGATTACTTTGTTGCATTTGTTTTAGAAGACACACATCTCCTCTATCCACCAACCTAAGGGTTTTACTCAAGAAATCCTACATTGCTAACTAACTATGGCAACAGAACTTAGGGTATTCTAACAGAACATACCTTCTCAAGCATTTTAGGGTCTTGAAAATATTTGTAATAGATCCACTTTTCAGTTTTAAATTGATTAGACAGCAGTGGACACTTGAGTTACTGAGGGGTGAAACGGTATTTACAAAATTGCCTCAAAACAAACTTCTCAATAGCTATGAAGAAATACAGAGCATTGCTGCTGCTGTCTGTAGAGCAGTTTAGTATTGTTGTCTCCACTGCCAATTCAAAGTCATAGGTGATTTTCAGCAGGCATATACTTAAATGACTAAATTTCTTCAAGTAAATCAAGGTCATTGGCTAACAATTGAAAGCAACCTATTTCAAGGACATTGGCTACTTGTCCGCAGATATCTCACCCATAAAAGACAGTAATATTTTAATTTTTTTAATACTACAGCAGTAACCTTGAAGCAGTCATGCCTTCTTATAGGCTCATCAACAATATAATCCCAAGGAACACCTAAAGGGTAATGTGTTTTGCTAGAGGAATAATTTCATCAATTATGACTTTTAAGAAACAAACAGAATGAATTATATTATGTTTTGTTCACATTATTTGTTTTAGTAAGTGTCAAACATCTCATCCAATTCTTATGGAAAATGTTCTGCAGTATTATACACTACCTGCAGCTCAAAATCACCCAAGGCAAACAATGCAAATTTGAAATATCAGAACACAGATGAGGAAAAAAGTCATTCACATGAGACAAAAGTGCATGCAATACTTTATTTCAAACATGCCAGAAAAGCCAATTCATTACCTAGTCATTTAGAAGCAAGCAGCTGTATACAGATAACAAGAAAAACAGCATCTCATTACAGCTCAATGCACAGCATTTTAAGCCAACAGGCATGAAATAATGTAGGCTAAAGCAGCATTAACCAGACATCCAAACACACTGTTAATGGCTTACAGAAAAAAAGGCAAACTTGGAAATGGAAAACCACTCCTATGATCTCGTTTTCTAAGATTCCAGAATGCTGCAAATCCAATTCAAATCTTTTGTCTAATCCCCTAAATCTCCCATTTTTATGTCAGTTTAACATTTGGAAGGTAGTGCATTACCACATATAGAACTACTGTTTGTGGTTAATCTCAGTAACCACTTCCTTGTTAATTACACTAAAACAATTTTCAAAACCAGCATTGGTTTTAGGTTACAAATAGAGGATGCAATACATGCCCTCTCACTCTGCCCACTTTTCAGTGGAATGCACTTATGTGCAGTGGCAGTTCTCGGATACACAAGGCAGCCTGCATGTAAATCTGGAAATGCCAATTTAAGAAGATATATTTCAAGTATACTGTTAATGGACTTAGATCTTTCCAACCCTAACAAATGGTTGGACTCAGTGATCTTAGAGGTCTTTTCCAACTTTGATGATTCTATGATTCTATTATTCATTTGTAAAGCAATGATCTTATTCTCACCTTCAGTGGCAGCAACCGTTCAACTACTCACAAGAGTGTTTTGAACATTTAAATACAAATGTTCTAGCTTCAAATTTATCTAAGTCATTCTCTTTGACCTAATCAATTCTGCCTTTCTCCTCTTTGTAAAGTCAGTCACACTATTGTGCCAGTCTTCAGAAAAGAGTATTGGTATTTGCATCTTTGCGATAACGGTCTGTGTAGAACTGTGTATAACACCATGTAATACTTGTGTGTATACACATTTCACATGATACTACTCCTTCACTGGTTTCTCTGTTAAGTATGAACCTCACCGACAGGTTTTAAGCGTATGTTTAAATACCACCACAACCTATTTGAAAGATAAACACAGGTTGAGTAATGTTACAGTAAGGTGTTACAGTATATAGATGTTTAGCTCAGAAAATGCTACAGAACTCTTAAGCATAAGACTTCAAGCTTACACACAATAAAAAAGTTAAACCATATGCCAACAAGCACAAGTTCTGTTGAAATGAGACATGAAGAGACAACACTGTAAAACAGAGGGGGAAGAGGAAAGTACAACAGCAGAGAATGGTTGTGGCATTCTATTAGATTCAAGATGACTGGATTCAGCAAGCTGATGATAATGTTCTGTCATGAGTAAGTCACAGGTCTATCTCCTCTGAAACTCTGCATGCATGATGAATGAAGCCATTTAGTACACTGGCACATTAAAGTATTCATGTCGTGGCTACAAAAGAAACGTACATATTCTTATACATAATAAAACGGTGAACAGATATGCAAGAAAACAAAAGTATTATCTCATTATTGTATCTCTGACATTAAAAGGACATTTGATACAGAAATACAATATTGCATTTTTGGCTACTCTAAATTTCCTGGGGGGAGAACCATCATTTTACCCCCCTCTAATTTGCATGCTGGGTCCAACAACACACAGAACAAGTTCACATCATAGTTACTGTATAACATCAGCTCAGAGTTTCTTCTCAGCCAAAAAATGTTTGAAGCAGAAAGACTGCTCAAGAGATGGATCACTCTATTATTTGCACAATTCTTGTCTCTATGGAGACATCAACAGTTGGCCTCTGTCAGAGACAGGCACTGGGCTAAGTGACATCTGACATCACCCACCACAGCTGCTCCAATAAACACACCTTTAGAGGCACCAGGCCTCTCAAACATGGCTGTGAGCAGCACCATGCCAGGGCAGTACAGCTGTGGCACTACTGGTGACAAAAATTACATTTTATAGAAACAGTGTCTGTTTTAAAAACAGGACATATCTGATACACCTCTCACAGCAGGCAAAGTTTTCTTTGCTTTTGAATTATGCTGCTGAATTCAATACACTCTTGTATGATTAGCATACAATGTTAGTACACAATTTGGTGAAAGATGAGCTAGAAATAAGCAACACTCAGTTTTCTGTATTAAAAATCAGTGCCCCGAAGACAGATGAGGACATTTTTAATGCAGTAATAGCAATTTAGGAGCATCAGCCCCACATATGCCCATTACACATCTTCTGAGAAGAAAACAAAACACACAAAACTCAACTCTCTCATATTAGTTACCATCTTTCATGTGCCCATTATAATCTTCAATCTATTTCAGTATTCCACTCCTCAGAATTACAGAAGTCTTACAACAGAACTGAGAAAGATCCCATGACTTCTAAACCTGTCTCCTCTGTTTATTCACATGTCAGTTTATTCACATGTTCAAGCTTGTGTATTTTTAAATTCTAATCTCAAATTACAAAAAAGAGCACAACAAAAATATCCTAGGAGTTTTACAATATTTATCCTGCTTTTCAGTATCAGTAATCCGAAGATTATCCCACAGTAGTTAGAATTATTCTGACCAAACTAACTACAAATCCAGTAGTTCAAAAAATAACAGCACCTATATAACTCATATAACTCAGTGTCAGTTGCAAATAAATTCTAGTCTGCTGTGATTTTCGGTAGAATTCAAAAGAATCTGGTATATAATACAGAATTACAAACGTGAATTTTAACTCTTAAAACCTCTCATACTGCACAAGTCAGAACTGTCAGCCCACATTAAAAACAAAATGCTGAGGCATATTCCTAACTGGAAAAGGAATTGCATGACAGTAGTGTACTCCTCAAGGAGTAGAAGTTTTGACTAAAACCAAGAAAGTACTACCTTTAGAACTCCTGGAGCCTCCACAGACAACAGACTCCCAGAGAGATTCTTACAGAAAACTTTGCTTTACAGAAAACACTGCTTTACTTACATTGCTGGCATGATATAGATCCATGAAGACAACTGAAAAACAGGCATATTGTAACACTCTAAAATGCCCAATTTTTACCTGGAAATATATGTACACAGGTGATTCCCCTCCTCCTTGAAAATAACACTTATGTCTTCCAGTGTTTCACCCTTGGAAACCTAGAGCCGTCAGTGTCTTCACTGAAATGCCTATCCAATCTCAGAACATATTTAATTTTACACTAGTTCTCTGGACAGAAAGAAGAAAGAGAGCAGTTCATTTTCTAGCAGTCTTACGAGGCTGATTATAATCCGCTGCTGTTGTGTTCAAAGATTATCCCCGGCTGCACACATTCTTTAGCACACTCTTTGGCCCAGAAACAGTGATCATGTCCCCTTTTACATAACTGGTATCAACTAATAAGGACATGGAAGTGTTCATTTCATGTTTATCTACTTGTTACCTTTTCAGTACTTTCCAAAATTCTACTCTCCCACACAGTCCTGGGGTATTCCCCACCCTGTTTGTATTTTCAGTGGTTTATAACTTGAGGAATTCACTGTCTTTGCCATGAAAAACATGGTACAGAAAATTATATGATTGACTCAAGTCACTATGAAATTAGTGCCTCATCTTGACAGAAACTTCTTATCTACTGATAAAGCAAGATAGATTGTCAGAAAACAACAGGACAAAAGTGGTTATTTGGCTCCTGGCAGCTTTTTAGTTTACAGGACATGTAAACACCACCTGCAACTAGACTAGATAAACAAAGTTTGTAGAGGTGAAGCTAAAGGATTAAATGGAAGGCAACAAGTAACAGAGATATGAAGGATAACACAGCAATAATGAGAAGGAAAACACTGCAGTTTCAGGGAGATCTCTGTACCCCACCAAGGACGTCTTGGACCATTCCACACAGAGGGCCTGGCACTATGGGCAGCCTGACAAACAACTGAAAGGAAAATAAAGTTTAGACAAATTGTTTGCCATCAGAGAACTAGTTTCAAGTTTCAACTGACTTTTTTGGTTTTTTTGGTGTTCCCTGCTACACTGTCTCCAGAGCAGTTGGCCTGCTGGTCTGAAGATCAGAACAGACAAAGTGGGTAAGGGACAAATGTCAAATTCCACAACCAGTATCTATGCTACCTTGCCTTCCTTTGGTGGGACTGTGCAGACCTCAGGGATATGCTTCACAGGCTCAGATGTTGTCTAAGATAACAATCTAGATCTAATGAGTTTATAAATTAGTTGAAGAGGCAATGGTGTCCTTACAGCACAATACACAATGGCAAACTAACATGAAATATTACCTCTGAAAAATCATCACTTATTTAAAAATGTGAATGTAAACTGTTTATCTGACTTTAACACATAGGTCTTAAATACCAGTTCTGCCAAAGCAGTAACAGCTCTACAATACAGGCTGCACATTGCAATTCCTCAGTGTTTTAAAGTTACTAGAATTCATCTTTTTCAAACTGACATCTGTGTTTACAACTCATTTTAAAAAGCTAATAATACTCTCTGAAATTGCCAGCCTGAGTCATTAGAGATTTTTAAATTAGAAAAATGGTAGAGTTGATTTGAGTAAACAGAACTATTCAGTCAGTCCAACTCAACTGATATTTTCTCAGCCAACTTTGTCATGACCCAATCTAATTAAAAATCATAACCAAAATCAAATTAGAAGGGGCTTCATTTAATCCAGTCCTCCAAACAGCATACTTATAACTTTCCTGAGAAATATTCAATCTGTTAAAAGCATCCAGTGATGCCTTTTTACTGTGCCCCAGGCGATCTACTTAAATGCTATATTATCATCACTACTGCAAAATTTGCCTAACATCTATTTTGAAATTATTTTCTTGCTGCAATTTAAGGTATTTTAAGTCTGTAGTGGACAAGAAAACACTTATTTCCTCAGGCAAGAGAGAGATAAATTATTTATGCCTACACCAAACTGTCTTAAGTTTAGTGTTTTGCAGTGCTGCCATTTTACTGACAACATCTCATGGCAGTGAGACTTCACGAATACTTGGCATAACTTCTTTTTCAGGGAATATTTAGGTTATTGTTTTAACTTATTTCCCATTAAACCCAGGACAAAGCCTATGAAGGCAAGCCATGTTAAACTGCAGGAAAAAACTGTAACTGCTACCTTTCGATAAAGACCTGGCTTCCCCCCTCACCCAAGCATTTAAAAACACCCTAGCAAGAACAAGAAGATGCAGGACCATGGAGCATACGGAAGTTTTCAAAGAATTCTATAGGAACAGGCTGTGGGAAAGTGGGGGGATGAGGGCTTCTATTTAGAAACATGAAGTTCTTACAGCAGGAAAAGATTAACATTTAACAAGCCCTTCTTTAGCAATGCTTCAGAAGCACTTACTTTTACACTCTACTTCTGAATCTTTTTTAGGAAATATTTCTAATGAAAGGTTGCTTTAGGAAATTGATGCTGTTTACTTGCCCTTTCAAGAATTTCAAAACAGTGGAGTATCTGTTTCCTAATCTGTGGTTAGCCAGCTATTTAATAACTCCAATTAGATAGAAGGGTTTGGGTTGGAAGGGATCTTTTAGATCTAGTTCCAAACCTCTTGCCATGGGCAGGGACACCTTCCACTATACCAGGTTGTTTAGTACCCCATCCAGCCTGACCTTGAATACGTCCAGGGATGGAACGTTGGGAAAATTCTATTTTACTCTTAAAGGAGAACAAAGTGTTTTCTCAGAGAACCTAGAAACACCCATAAGGTTTTGAACATCTTCAAAGACAAGTATTAACTATGGTGCTCTTCAAAAACAAAAAACAATCCTATATCAATAACAACTCCAAATTAAGATCTTGTCTGCAGCTTCCTATACAGACCAAAAAAATTAAAAACATCTTCAAAACTGGTGTAAATTTGTCAACACAATTCTCAACTAGAGTCTTAAACAGCAACAGTTATCACGCAAGTGTTATTCAGCAGAACATCCTAGCATATGCACACCCTTTGGCTCTAAAACATCACCTCAGCACACCAGAGCAGATACGACATAAGATCAGCAGTGGCCTTCCTGCCTCCCTGCCAAAAGCAGAAGTAAAAATATCAGTGGAACCTTCATGTACTGTAACTGGATAATAGTGGGTTGGTTCTTCCTGCTTCTGAGCTGCTATTCTGATCTGCTGGATCAGGGGTGATAATCACTCTGGGAGGCTGTGCTCCGTACGTGCCAATCAGCTGCTACGCAGTGAGCTATGAAGAATCAACAGCCTAACCCTTCAGGACAAGGATGGTTCCCAGAATCCACCAGAGGCTCCTCTCTGCCACCATAAAAACACAAATGCTTTAAGCACATACTGTGGCTGAATACTTTGTATTGTGAAATTAGAGCCACAATCATTAAAGATCACAGAGTTCTCTAGCAGATAATCCCACAGTGTCTGTATGTTTGGCAAACTGCCAAACCACGCACATAAGGATTCAGTAATGTTTGCTTCCAGCACTGCAGATACTGGTTTGCGCTATTTAGTCTCCGTTACTTAAGAAAGCATTTCTTAAACTGCAGGGCTGTACCTTTGAAGGGATGACCACATACACTGCTGCAACAAGCCCCGTCACATCCAATATCATTCGGCTTCCATGGCAATGGCATTTAAGCATTTCCCTTCCTTCCTGGTCCTGCAGCACTTTGCCTTCTTATAATTGTTTGGGCAGATGTTTGCAGCACGAGTTGTAAACATGGAAAAGAAAAGCTGCTGACTATATGTTTTTAGACATGAGCAATTTAAATTGGATCAGTTTAAATGGATCTGAAATCCAGTTCTAGAATGATCATATAAATAGTTCTTCCGGCACAAAGGAAAGAGGGAAAGGAGAACCAAAAACTCCTTAAGTCAATACTGCTGCTAAAGTTCCTTGCTACACTCCTATGACTCAGGCCAAAAGCAGGGGTGCAGCATCAGACAGGTAAATTAGAATTTACCTATGCTGGCTGACTTGGGGGTTCACAGCAGACATTGAGTCAGGACAAGAGATGCGTGGAACAGTGGCTTTTTAAAACACTTAGATACTGGAATTTTTAAAAATAAGATGTAATTTAAGTTACACTACTAGCTTTAGCAAAAGTCCTGGACTGCAAAAGCAGCTGCCTTTTACTTCCCTTTTCAATGCCACTGCTTTCTTCCTCCCAGCACTTCCCTCATGCTGCCCTACATGTGTTCAAATTTTAGCAAACAAACTGGGAGCCACATAACCACAGGGCAAGTGGATCAATACAACACAAAGGTGGCAGTAGGAACGGATCTGGTCTTCTCAATAAGAGTTACTGCCAGCATGGTTTTGGGTGATGAGGAAACTGCACCCTGACTTCACCACCCGTGAGTTGTTCTCAATGAAACCCAAAGTTCTACACAGCAGAACTTAAATGTTCAATATAAAGATTTCACCTAGTCTAGATGTGTACCACATAGGTTTTTCAATATTATACAAGGCTTACCTTAAACTTCCCCAAATTCTGTATGCAGCTGACTACTTCTGAATACGTGGATTATTACAACTGCCACACAGCACATGTAGAACTTGACACCCTCGTTTACAAGCAAATTCTCTGAAACAGCTCTCAAAAACTCCACATTCTAGTCATTCATAAACACTGCTTGTTTATGCCTCAGAGAGTAGTAACAAGGATTAAGTAATTTGAAGATGTATAACCTATCAGTTAAATATCAGGTTAATCCAAGCACCAAAGCTATGAGTCAAACTCCTCCCCTTGTCCGAAGACAACCTCTTTTACCTCAAGAGATCTTTCTTTAAGACAGATGATCTTCATTCCTCTATACAAGCTGCAGTTCCTTATGGCAGGCAAACTATCCCCCGTCTCTTGTTATGTGTAACATTTATCTGTCCTCTCCACTTACCCCAGCAGACACCATCTCCATTTCTCCATATTCTGAGGAGTCATAACAACCTTGTAAATTAGCTCTGAACAGAGCGACTACTCCTTCACTCCTTCCAGAGAACAGTACAGGCCAAGAAGTAACATCTCATGGCCATCAGATAATGCCACTGTGTTTAGCTTAGTGGGGACAAAAGCACAATTCTTCAACACTGAGCCCATACATAGAATTCATCTGGGACACAGTCTAGGCAAGTAAACTGGAGTCACACAGAATTCTCTAAGCCTGAGCTTGTACGTGCTAGAATTGGTCTTTGTAGCCATCAAAGACAACAACAGTAGAAAGATTAAGACTCATAAGTAAAAGTTCTGTTCTTAGCACAGGTTCCAAACACAGATAACTTTTTAAGTTTTTAATCACAAGAAAAGTTTTACAGTTGCAGTATTAATACTAACCTTACCATGAGAATCACACTGTTTGTACATGAATTTATCGTGAAGAGGAGAGAAAAAGGAATAAACATGGGAGGAAATGTGGAAAGTATCCAGCTTGAGCATTTAGTTTTTTCCTAGTTGTTTTAGGATATGTCCAAGCTCATATAAGAAATTCTGTTTTCAACAAATGACTTGTTGGCTGCTCTAGTTCTACAGGTCCAATCAAAAGCAGATTATTGGCTACTCCCCACTTCCAAACACAGATCAATGGCTGTATCACATACTAGGAAACTCTTAAATGGTAAAAACACCCATATACCAACAGTGAATTTGATTTTACACATGTAACATATATTTTTGTGTACTATAATTATTTTCTTTTAACTAGAAACTAAATCCTGACATTTATAAAGCGGTGTATGAAATTAGATCTATTACCGCAGTTCCGCATTACAAAAGCTATTTTGTTTACTCAACTACTTGTTTATCATTATATCAAATAAGCAGTAGACTAATTAAGTTTTCACCAGCAAATCATTTTCATGTGTTTTGAACTTGCCTTATGCAAAATAAAATCTTACCTTTATTAGTAGGACTGCCACAATGTATTCCACTTACGCTTTGGATAAAAATATGTTGCAATGCACTATGTATGCAAATAAGCTTTGTTCTGTCATGCAGCATCCGGCACTTGATATACAGTCAATTGCAGCAGCACCCAGTCTTTTTAGGGCCCATTTTCTTTGCATAGCAGATGTAAACAGCTCATTTTCCAATAAATACATGTTTACATGGGCTGATTGTAAGTAAACAAAGCCAAACATCTGTTTAGGTATTAGTTTTGGTATCCATTTCTCTAACTTGCATTATCCCACTTAATTATTAACACCAAAGAAAGCCAGTAGAAGTCAGACACTTCAAGTTGATGCGGTTAGTACATGAAAGGAAAATAAAAGGAAACACTCAAAGCACTCTTCAAAGACCATCATGCAAGTGTTGCAGAAAGTTAAGCCCATCACCCATTTTCTGTTTACCCTTGCAAGGACTTAATTACACGTGCAGCAGTTTTTGCATAGCACCCATTTAATCCATGCCACCAAAATGGTAAACTTGGTAGTTACCAATCATTTAGATGGGGGTCAAAAAGGCTAATGCCTTAGAATGCTCTTAATCATAAGATATCCTCAGACAAACCTCCCCAGTCTTCATTCTGGCTCTACAAACACAAAATCAAGCAGCAATGAAAATATAATACCAACTACTAAATAAAAAAAAGAAAACAAACAAACAAACAAAACCCCAACATCCACCAATCATGTACAGCTTATTTCCATTTACAATAAGACTTAGAAATATTCTAAACTATATACAAAAATTCAGTTATTACACTCAAATCTGTTTCACTTATTGTTATTCTTTAAGTTAATACAATTTTAAGTCTTCCTAAAGGTCCACTGCTAAGAAAGCAAACAGAAATGCATCAGTAGAAAACATCTGTTCAAAGACTCCAAGGAGATGCATTAAAAAACCTCTTAAGTTTATTTTTCATTTCTCAACCAGATAAAGGATACCAGTACCTTAAAAGAATAAGTTGTAGAGAGTTGTTTAGAAAGCTTCATTTGTGCTTGAAAGAATATTAATTCAAAGACTTTTTTGTAAAGGGAACTTAAGATCAGTTGTTCATTATTATAACAGATTGAGAGCATAATAGAATAGGATGCTACAAAATTTACATATATTTAATTCAGTGATTAACTGTCACACAGTATTATTACTAACATTGATATTAAATCATACTTGTTCCATGAAGAAAAATAAGTATCATTCAACATTTCTACCTACTGTCCTTGAAGTAATTTAAACAATTTAATTCAAGAGGTACAAAATCATGTTTATTAAGTCACATTGCTGAGCAGTCACCTTCATGTAGTAATGCTTAGAGCAAAAAGCTGGACATTTTCATTTTCTTCAATCCATCTGTTAATCAAACAGTTTTCTCAAAGAACAGGGAACAATAGGTCATCTCAGACTTTTTTTGCTTTTTAATATCAAATTTTCAGTGTAAAATTTAATATATATACTTTCATTGTATCTTGATATCCATCACCAGAACTATTTCTGTTGCTAGACAACTTGGCAACAAAAAACATAGCTTCTCCCTTAAAAATAACAAATGAAAGCCCCAAAACACATTCCAGCAACGTGCCCGACATCTGTAGAACACACAGATAAGACCACAAAGAAATGAGAATCTAAAACCAAACACAACAGAATGCCTCCGAGGGGCATTCTTATTCTTTTCACCTAATATTCTCTAGCACTCTACAACCCTCCTCACAGGTAGTGAAAATTCTAGGAAAGGGTAGTAGCACTGCAACATGACACATCATCTCAGACACCAGGGTAAAAATGGAATTTTCTCCTCACAATCTCAAGATCCAAACATTAGCATTGCTCTTTTCAGCATTCTGCCACATCCAATGAACTTGTTCTATTAAAATGCAGATTAATGTGCACATTTAGAAAGCACCTAATTTTGAAGATAAGATACTCCTTACTGTCAAGCAGCCTTCTGCAATTGTTCATTGAATTTGCCATGTTTATTGACGAGAAGCACATGACTAAACTCCTGAAAACAGCTATGGCATATGGAGCAGTGCTAAAATTTTCATCATATCACCCTGACACAGTGCTTCTACTGCCAACAACAGAAGAATATCTCTGGAGAGGAATCTATCAGTTCAGTGTACAGATAATAAATATGACCTAAACAGAATTATAATCTACGAAGAGTTTGGTGTGCTGTTAATATACCATCAACAGCTCTACAGGAATTGGTCATATCAACGAATGATCAAATTCCCAGGTAGGTTTGTGAATTGATCACAACAGAGAGGGCACTGAACAGTTATGAGACAGCAAGGATCTCCCTTACGCTAATTTGTCTTATAATTGAAACTTTCTAATGTTTCAATTTGCAAAGCTCAATGAATGCATATTTAACACTTATATGAAAGACTCCTTCCTCAACTTGTTGAGTCTTAAGAACTTCTAGTTTTTATTTATTTTGATTTCTTTAATGTAATAAGATTAATCACATCTTACGTGCATACACACAAACAAAACAGCCCAAAAAGGGGAGAACATTATGGAGACAGATTTAGTAAAATGATATTTTTAAAGGTCTGAAGAAAAGCTGCTCAGGTGAAAAGTGGACTGCTTTCTATCATTTTCAATTCATAAAGATAAGGATAGATTAAGATTTGACAACATGTTTTTGGAAAGACAACTGGATTTCCAAAGCATTTAGAAATCACAGCCTGCAAATCTATGGTAAGTCCTAAACATCATGACACATCCAGAAAAGCAAGAAACTTGACAAGGAACATTAAGACACTGAACTGCATTTTTCCAGAAAGAATCAAACAACTCACATACAAACCAGAAAAATATTCAAGTTACCAGGAATAAAAAACCACAAAAAGCAGACTGAAAATGGGAAGAGGTTGAAGCATGATACAGTAACTTCCTGGATACTCAATGCTACATTTTCAAGAAGACATTTAAACCTGGAAAAATTAACTTCTCCTCCCCAAATTACTATTTTGGAAAAAGAGATACAGGTTCTACTATTCATTTTCTGGAATAATTCCTTTTTCTTTAAACATAAGGGTATGATTTGGTAAGTATTTGCAGGAAAGCCTACTTCAACAGCACAAGAAGGACAGTTCAAAAAGATCTATTAAAAATACGGAAATGTATCTGATATCAAGGTTTACAGAGCTGTTTGCTACTATTAAATCTACAGCTGGTTGTTATAGAGGGTTGTTCCTTGGAGCTGGATGCAGCACTCCAGGTGAGGTCTCATAAGGGCAGAGCAGAGGGGCAGAATCACACTCTTGACCTGCTGCCCACACTACTTTGGATGTAGCCCAGGACACGTTTGGCGTTCTGTTCCATGAGCGCACATTGCTGGCTCATGTCCAGCCTCTCATCCCCCAGCACCCTCAAGTCCTTCTCAGCTGCTCTTTATCTGTTCACCCCCAGCCTGTATCAATACTGTGGGTTGCCCCAAACCAGGTACAGCACCTTGCAGTTGGTCTTATTGAATTTCATGAGTTTCCCATGGGTCCACTTCTCAAGCTTGTCCAGGTCCCCCTGGATGGTATCCCATCTTTCAGGTGTCTACCACACCACTCAGCTTGGTGTCACCTACAAACTCATGAAGGGTGCACTCAATCCCTCTCTCTGTGTCATTAACAAAGACATTAAACAGCACTAGTCCCATTACAGATCTCTGGGGAACCCCACTTGTCACTGATATTCACTGAGACACCAAGCCATTGACCACTACCCTCTGGCTGTAACTGTCCAACCACTTCTTTATCTACTGAACAGTCCACCCATCAAATAATGAACTAACAACATAACCCTTTCTCGTTCATAGTGCCTCTCAAAGGTCCCTATAAGTATCTTCTAAAATATTACTGTAGATCATTGTCTGTGCTTAAAATCAAGCACATACAATCTAAAGAACTGACCAACCAAGCTGACTGCCTGAAGCTGAGGCAGAAGTTACACGAGAAGAGCAGAGAGAAATCATGGCAGGCAGCTCTCCATTTTAATAAAGATTCCACTATTCATTCTTGTTTCACACTGAGCAAGACACAGGTATAGCCAAGGCAAATAATGCCACTGCCAACTTAAGAAGGCAGTCTATTTCAATAGTCTATATTTAAGAGATAACATTAAGTGAAAACTGAATTAATTGCATTAATTATGGTAAGTTTCTCAGGCAACTACTATGAAACAGCTGCTCACAAAGGATGTTTCCTAAAGCAGACAAAACCCCTTATACTCCCACCTACTGAAGGCTTAAGTATCAGATTTTTTTTGTTACTGATAATACCAACATTATCGTATCTCAAGGACAACCTAATACCTACTATTACGCATACCTTCAAACGTAGTTTCCAACCAGCACATTTCATCTCCAAGAAGAAAATTTTCATGGCATAAGCTGAAAACTCAATGAATTTTCATTTCCAAAGATGCTCATTCTAAAACCAAAAGCTTAAATCTACACAGCAACCCTAAGCATCTAGCACAAGTCAGCCAACATGAACACCTTAAGCACCCTTCTGGACACAGGATGAGGCAAGGGCTTGAAACAGCAAAGAAAGTAAAGTTAATTGATAGCCTATCTCTTATTCTTCATTTGGAAGGACTAGTAAATACTGCCTGAGGCCAAAATGCAAGAGCATAAGAAAAAAAAAACATTCACATAGCTTTAAGATTTTTATTGCCAAAATAGTGATGGAAACAAGTGTGATTTGTTGACAGAACCATTGGTCTTTTTATTATGACGCTTCTAAAAACACATATATTTTTAAGTATTCAGATGTTCTGCAATCAACTACTAAAAAAAATACATAAACACCCTACAAAAGAATAGCAGTGGACAAAAACAGGGATAATTTCCAAAACACTTTTATAAAATTTACATAGGATAATCAACAAGAAGAATTTTCACTCAAAGCCAATGTTTAGGAACTTTTTCCTATTTCAAATGAAGATGAGCGATTCTGTATAGATTTACTTTAAAATATATATATGACTGCTTGTTTTAGATATTAGAATTATTAACTCCTTGATTTTAGTGCTTTAGCACAGTAAATGACTACAAACTTCCAAGCACCACACGGAATTATTCAAACCAGCAAATAAAACCACAGCAATTAGACTTTTGAGAGAAATAAATCAAATCCCCTCTTTTGCATAGAAGATCTACTGTTGGTAGTTTCATGCCTTAAAAAATTTAAATATCATAAAATTATGCACAGGGTTACCTTTTAGCTGTTCTATACACCACACGTGTGTATATACATATAAAAACATATGTAAGGCGTGCAACAACATACTGCATCTGCCAATTTTCTTCTCTCAGTATAACTGAGTTGTTCAGACAGGCAAAAACCGCCTTTAGAGCAGTGAAGGTGGGAATGGTTTAAAAAGTTAGTGTGTTTCAGTCACACAAACTCTACCAGTTAGCAAGTGGACCACACAGCATCAAGAACTTAATGACAAACTGAAGTAGGTGCTCAGGCACAGAAGTACATCCCGGAAAACCACCACAGAAAATACAAGTAGCCAAGGCTATTAAGAACTAATTCACTACTCAGCAATTTGGGCCTCCACATATTTCCTTTCAACATCACACAAGTAGCCACTTAATGTATTTGTAATGATTTTCCTTTGTCTAAGTATTCCGTACAGCTCTTCATCTGTAAGGTACTTCAGACTTTAATGTATGTGGCATTACTAATTAATAATGTTGTGCATTCAACACTGATTAATATATATATTTGGCAATATGAGTATTCAAGGCCAAATAAAAGTCACTTTGCCCATAATTAAAATCTGACATGGTCAAAACCAAACTCATTACAACCCTGCTAGAAATATGTTTTGCATTTAGAATCACACTAACTAATCACACTTTTGCATTTAGAAGCAGACACTAACTCAAAGTACCAGAAAGTCTCCAGATGTGACCAGCTGTTATTTTAACAACTCTCTTCATCAAACTCAGCATGCACATAGCAGCAGTTGATACAAAACCAAACTTCTGCAGAAAGAGTCCAAATGTATTGGAAGCTCAATATAAATATGACCCCAGACTTTTACAGGGCTTATAAACTAAAAACCAGACTTATGGAGTAGTTTTAGAATTGATCAACAGTCAATATAACTAAGAATAAAAAAATACAGGAGTCCGACATAGGACTACTATGGCACTGTGATAAACTGTTACATTCCAATTAGTAAGAAATTATTTAATAAATCTTGAAAACAGGAAATCTCCCAGAGATGGGGAAGCCAGGGTAAAACTATCAGGGCAAGGGAAAAGTGGTATTTCCTTTTGAACAAAATTTTTAACTTGAAGTAATATCAATATTAAATTATATTCTCTGTAAAAAGTGAATGTTAGTTGCTTGGATAGAAAATCAGTAATGAATTCCTAGAAGTAGAATGCATTTTTGCTTTAGAAGAGTGCTACAAAAATGGTGAAAATAAAATTCAAGACCAGTAAGAATGAGAAAGAATACAGTAATTCTATAATTAACTGCATTTGCAGGAAATAGACTGGAATATACAGCTAATCTGTTATATCTGCTTTCATATAAAGAGCAAAAGATTTTAAGAGTATAAACATATTATTTTTCTTCCCTCTTTGTGAAGTGCAACAGGACTTCTGGTTAAGATAATTCTTCTAAAAGTAAAGAAGAGCTTAACAAAAATTGAATTAGAACACAAAAAGTAAGTGCATGTATTTCCTTTCTAGAAAAACAGGGTGGCAAATCTGTGTGCAGTGGCTGACCTTGTCCCTGACACTAAGCAGCTGTTGACAAACAAGAACTTTAATGTGCAGCAGATCTGCCAGCACTCTGAAAGGATTACAAACACAACTACAGGGTAAAGAATGTTTCCCCATCCTATTAATACTACGCTCAACAAAGATTAACAAGTGAAACACAGAATGCTTATAAAAGAATTAAGCAATTAACTCATAGAACAAAATAGCAAATTGAAGGTTCACATTGGGGGAAAAAATAGAGCAGCTTAGATCAATATCAAATCTGAGCAGTGAACCTCAGTACATTTAAAAAAATTAAGGTTCATCATGCCTGTTAAACCATATGTTCCACTGATTTGCACACAAGGCTGATGATTTCCCCAGTACACCAGTACTTTGTGACTTCCATTTAGATATTCAAGAACCTTCACACTGACCACAATTCAGTACGAAAAAAAACAACAAAACGAACACAAAGTAACAAGCATAGGATGGAGAAACGACACTAAGTCTTTCTACACCAATGAACTCCTTCACGTCACAAGTTCTTAAAAGAATGGTAGAGATGCAACCTTTCTTCTACAGTAGTAATAAAAAACAAAAGCATTCAAAGTGAAAAAACAATGTTCTTATACTTTATTCCATATGTTTCTATGGCACTACTATTACTGCTTTGTCAACACAGAAGTTCTCCAGAGTAAGCAAACTATAGCAGAAAAGCAGGTCTAAGAACTAATAAGAACTATACCTGAATGAGTCTCAAAGAAGAGAGTCTACCTTCTGGATTTCAGCAATGAAACAGTAAAGAAGTGAACATGCATCAGGTATGAACAGAAAAACTAATGATTAATTAATAAAAGGAAGAAATGAAAGACACATGAACAACACTTAGTTAAACCAACATGAACTACAATTATCTAAGTATAAACATAAAATAGCCACTTGCAGTTACTAGCAGAACAGAAAGTCACAGTGGGTTAAAACATACACGTGCCAAACAAAACAAAAAGAGCAGGATAACATCATCCTATTGCACAATTAGGACAACTAACTGGAAACTACATGCTAAGCATGCTAAAAAGTACCTTCTACAAGCTTAGAGAAACAGGAGCTTTTTTAGGTCACAGCCTACCATGCTGACATTTTGGCCAGAGAAGCTGAATTTGCTTACCTCCTGTAAAAGATCTGCTTGTTCGATGGCTTTAAGAACATTTTTCTTGGAAGTCTCCTGAACTTCCCCTCCTAAAAGGAACTCATCCAGAATGAAATAGGCTTTTTCAAAATTGAAGATGATATCAAGTTCACATACCTAAAATGAACATCAGGTATTATTGCAAAGCGGGAGGATACTCTCACTTGAGGTACATCCTCTCACAAAACTTAACTTGTTCACAGCTTCACCAAACTTCACCAAATCATTACCTAAGGCTATAGCCTTGTACAAAATGGGGCAATAATAAAAATCAGTCCTTGGAGGGGAAAAAAAAATAAAATTTTTTGCTTGAGTTAGAAACAGTTACAGCAACCTCTGAAAAACACTTCCATCATTGTTAAAAAGGGTTCAATTCACAACCATCTGTATTATGTGGCTCTTCAAGAGGTAAGAGAATATCCCTATAAAAGTTGTCTTCTTGACTGTAGTATCTAAAGGCAGGCCACGCAATCTTACAGAAAAATGTGAAGACAATAATCTCAAATTTTTTACTCATCCTGTGCATTCCCTAGTCAGAAGGACTAGGAAGGCAGAAGAACAAGCAGCAGTTTTTCTACAAGTGTCAATGTATAGTACAACAGTTTTTCTGTGTTTGCTGTTTGGGTAAGCAGATGTCTGTCTTGTCTTTCCTTACCGTTCCTGCTACTTCACAACCAACTGCTTCCTTTGGAAGCAGATGTAAGAAGTGCTCACACACTAGAGCAGTGCCAGAAGGAAAGCTGCCTAAACAGAAAGCTAAGAATAAGATTTTATCTGACCTCAAGTGAAACTACTATGAAATGAAATAAATACAGGCAATTACCACCAGATTAATAACAGCTCTTCTCCCAAATCCATAATTTAATTCCATATTTTAACAGTTATATAGGCAACCATCAGTTTGGCCAAGCAAGTCACATAAAATGTGTTTGTTAGATGCATCTTTTCAACAGCTAGTTGGTTATGTTTTTATAAAAGTCCTGTGGGTATAAAACAAAATGACAAAATATAAAGAAACTAACTCACACTGCCAAAATACTTGTCAAGAAGTTCTACATAGCGATGAATTATTTCCAGAGTTATTAGTTCATTGTCCTGATCTTCAATAGCACAGCAGAAATAGAGACTTGCATATCTGTAAAACAAAATAATCCTGATGTGAGTATAGGAGCATGAGAAAAATGAATGTGCTTGAGGAGTATCGCATTCTCAGCTGCCTTTCATACTCAAGTTTAGCATATTGTTCCTCTAAATCAACAGCCAAGCAAGTCACAGAATCACAGAATATGCGGAGTTGGAAGGGACCCACAAGGCTCATCAAGTCCAACTCCTGGCCCTGCACAGGACCATCCCCAAGAGTCACACCATGTGCCTGAGAACATCGTCCAAACGCTTCTTGAACTCTGTCAGGTTTGGTGCTGTGATCACTTCCTGGGGAGCCTGTTCCAGTGCCCAACCACCCTCCGGGTGAAGAACCTCTTTCTCATATCCAACCTAAACCTCCTACCAAAGAGCAGCTGAAAGACCAGAAGACATACACATGTACAAAAGGGATCTGTCTCCTTGAGTCCAGAATGACTTCAGTCTTCACTATCCTTTAGGTGATGGAAATAAATTAGCCAAAGAAGTGGCTGGAAAAGGAAATGTATTTGATTTTCTGGTCTCCTGGCAGAGTTCTGAGGCATGATATTTTCTCTACTGTCTGTAACATCCAAGCACCAGTATACTAATCAACAGACTCAATCTTAAATCTTTATCACACAAGCTACACACAGAAATATTAAAAACTACAGAAAATGCCTTGAGAAAGACAAATTGAATTAGCAATTAGAATTTGGTCTTTAAAGAGAATTTAACAAATTCAAAAAACTCCAAAACCAACTCTTATGTCATATACCCCAATTACTATTAAGCCAACAACTAAATCACTACCAACTGTCCTGGCATCAGATTAATGAGAGGCCATCAAATAGTTTCCAACAATCCACTTCCATCTTGGAAGACAGAATTCTTCAGATATGATAGGGTTCCACTTTAATAAAAAGACCAACCAATTCCACTGTGCCTACCATACATTTGTTCAAGTCATGTTTAAAAAAGCTGATAAAAAAACCAAAACAGGAATGAAAGCTGAAAACCCCATTTAGTCTTTTCTAAAGTGCCCAAACCATATGCTGCTCAGTCACACATGGCACAAACCAGACTTCAAGTACCACCTGTTGTAACTGCTAATTTACATGAATCAGAAACAGCTTTTGTTTGCCTCTTTAGAGCGGACAATTGGACACATTAAACAGTCTGAGAAGTCAGCCCTACCGAAAAAGAAGTCATTCAGATGTGAATGCCAAATTTAAGGTGCGTACCTGTTTCCCATACAGCGAAATCCATGCAGCTTTTAAACATTACATATATTTTATCAGGTGGAACTTTGTAAACCCCTAAAGAAATTGTCAAGAGTTTTTGGCTAGAAGTTCTGCAAAAAAATGCTGTATTTTGAGCTGTGTTCAAATTTGTCTCTTAGACACTCATCCAGTACCATTTACCAGCAAAAAGTGTTCCCCCCCCCCCACACACTGCTCTGACTCAAATTGCCATGGCTTCATTATGAAGGATTAATCAGAATAACTTTTATACAAAAGCTTTAAACCATAATAAAATGTTACTGCCTGTGATTTTTTCCATCCTACCACAAAACATGATGGGAGAAGAGACGAAGACACTTCCACTGAAGGACAACATTTTCATTACCTCGCTCCTTCATCTCTTCACCATGGGGACTTGTGAGCTCATCAGAAGTCCTATCTGAGCACAGTTCTTTTCATTTTACACTTTTTGTTTGTGCCCCACTTAATTTCAAGGACATTTACAAGTGTCACTGCAGTAGTTTGCAAGATTCAATCTGTACAAGAAATCGAAACTATTTTAAAGAGTACTGGGAAGTGATACTATACAGAAAAAACATGCTTTCAAACCTACTGAGGAATTCATTAGTCAAACTCCATGTTATCATATTTCACTGTAGAAAAAAAGAGCTTTGACACAGTATTTGACATTTACACTAATCACCAGCACTCAGGCCAAATCCATCTAAACAAAGCTTTCATCACCTTCAGATGAGCAGCACTGATTATGATGATGTGTAGTTAAACTGCTTCCTTACAGTGCTTAAACACAAGTTGAACCACATACCAGCAGACCTTATCAAATCAAATCTGACTCAAATATTTTAAGTTTATCCACATGGGACAGACCTTTTGTGCTTTCTATTACTTAAGAGTTAGTCTGGATGCACCGAACTATTTTATGGGGAAAAAAAAATCAAAACTAAAGAAAGGGGCTGGAAAGGGAGACTAACATAAAATACTTTCCCAGAAAGTAGCCTGCTCTCAGTGTCCTCATTTAAAAGAGAATGCAACATACTTTGGAAAGCCTGTATTTGGCAGCTAGTGAGCAGACTACACATTCAAGCTCTGCCAACTGCAGTTCTAGAGAAATAATACTAAGAAACAAAAACTACTCAGAGAGTATCAACACAAAATGGAGGCCTGGGTATCTATTATTATATGCAGATAATATTTTTCCATGTATTTTTTAAGTACCAGCCTTGACTAACGGATCACTACTCAACAAAAGAAAACAAATGCAGATTTAATAAGCCTAAATGGAAAACAGCAAAAGTCTATGAACAAGTCAGCCATCATTGCAAAGGGCATGAGCATACCACAAAGGAATGCTTCAGACCCAAATTCTCAGAGGCAATAGTTTATTGTAATTTTTTTCCCCTGCAGGCCAGGGCTTCAGAAAAATGCGTCCACTTACAGTCTAGAGCAGACACCAAAAGTTTTGCCAAGTGCAGAAGTTTACATGGAGAGTACCCACACAAACATGAGTAAATTACTGTACTCAAGCTGTAAAAGATTTCTGCTCTGCAGGAGCAGATTCTCCATTATGAGCCTGACAGAGACCTGTCTTTCATATGCATCCAATGAAAAGGCAAATTCTGACAGTAAAGCACACACCTACAAGCAAATACAGTGCAGTCTGGAAGAAAGATTCTGCCTTTTTTATTCCTATTGCAATTAGTCTTTTTCCCTCACTAAATATTATTAACAGAATCTTCAAGCTCAGCTCAGCTGCTTACCCTCATTTAGGAAAATATTTTATGATAAATATCCTTCGTTTGTCAGAAAGGGGATGAAAACCAGAGAGACCAAAAGCAGTTTGGACAGAATCTCAGAAATTTTGACCTAAAATGTAATATGGAATTAAAGAACAAAAAGGTAACACAGCAGGTATAAGTACTTATACAAATTCCTGCCTTCAGACAGACGGCCTTAAGATTTTTTTTTGTGATAGGAAACAAATGCATGTATCTCCCTCTCAATAGTTCAGTATTGGGAAGCCTCACAACAGGCAGGCAATGCTTCAGTAGAGTTCTCCACTACTCTGCTCACAGCCAAGTTCAGTAACTCTGCTGCAAGATCCCATCTCTGTGGGGCAGAGAAAATCCTGCCAGCTCAGTGGCATTCTCCTACTAGGTGAGACAACATCTGCTTAAAGTCATCCCTGGAAGTTTGTCACCAGGTAAACTTGCAAACAAACCATAAGTCTGTCAGCATCAGTCACTTTGCATGTAGATCCTAACTGCAGAAGTTTAAAGCTTAGAGAGTTTGGCACAATCAGAACCAAACTGTAAATGACAACCAAGGGGCAGACAGGTTCTTAAGGGAGCCCAAGGATCTGTGGTTTGGTGATAGCTGCCCAAATGAAAACTAGGACCACTAATATGTTGTGCCTAACAAAAGATTTTTTCTCATCCCAAAAAATTTACGCATTTCTTTAATAAAACAAGAACTTCTGAGACTCCAGGACAGAGTCTACCAAAGCTAAGTATTTCTTTTACAGTTTCTTATTTCAGCAGGGCTATACCCCCCAGTAGTTTTAAAAATGAACAAGAACATGATACTGATAGTTCTCTAAAAAAAAAGCTGCTGTTTCTTGATGCTGAGGTCCTTCTAGTGCCACATGAACAAGAATCCTGTACTACGAAGGCCTAATCTAATTAAAATTATCAAACCCAAGTATCTAATTCACTATAAATGCTGCATTCAGCCAGTTTTACAAAGCTATCTAATCAACATCATAATAGCAATTTTAACAGATTTTTGGCAGCTAAGTTGTACATAAAGTAGAACAGGGATCATGCCAACTGCTGGGCACATCCCGCTGGTCACATGGCTGTACCTTCCATTCATAATAATTAAAGTGAAAAGGCACACTACCTGCACAAGGGGCTCTTCCATTGCAACTTTCAGTGGAGAGAGGGTAAAAAGAAAGTTCTAAAACTCAATCTGCTGTAAGTCTTTAACATAAACTATGATATTGGTTATGTCATGCTAAAGTAAAAGGTAATTGCCACAACATCAAGGGCAGTAATGACAGTTTAATAATTTCATATTGCAAACACAGTTCCAAACTGACACATAAAAACGAAGCCACAACCCTTAATCAAATAATCAGTCAACAATAACTAAATCCCATGAACGCAATTAACCAAATGCTAACAAAGTAAAATTTATATAAAATCAGTTATTCTCTGATTTCTGATTTTGCCTGCATTATACTACATAATGAAAATAATTCATACTGCCAGATGTCAAAACAGTGAACAGATGAGGTCTTCAAATAAAAAAAAATTACATTCTAAGTTCCTTTTTTTTAGTAAAATTAGAAATTTTAACATTTAACACATTTTTTCTGCCACAGGGGGAAAGTTTCTAATTTGTTGTGTGCAGATGATTCCCCCCTCTATTTTCATAAAGTGCAGTTGTTTTTGGCTTCCCATATTTATTTTTTTTCCCAGCAAGTCACTTAAAATCTCTCTGATTCTTCAAGTCAGAAGCTCACATCCTTTTTCAATCTTCTGTTGCCTATCTGCCTGAAAAACACTCTTCCAATCCAGCTACAGAATATGCATAACCCAATTCATGAAGCATGACAAAAGCAGGGTGCCTTTCTGTCTTGTTTTGTAGTGTTAAAGGAAAAAAAATTAAGAAGGCAATGACTGAGCCTATGTTGCAAATGTTATCAATGCTCATGTATGAAACCAAGCAAAATAAAAGTTACGCCACACATGTTCAGATGGATTTTAAGTTCTGCTTTCTTGAAGATTCATTCAGAAAACATCCTATAAAAATGAAACACTACAGAGCTAAGGAGGCTAATCAAAATAGTTTAGCTGTCTTAATAAATGTTAAGTATCATAAGGAAGCTAAAGCTACAGACTTGCCAATTTTGCACTTGAGTTCATTCTGTTCTTGCAAAAAGGTACAATGATGAGACACTTGAGTATACTTCCAATAATGCCAACCATTCTTTGAGCAGCAATATCTAGGTCAATTCTCCTACATGTGGACAATAAATACACTCTAAAAACAAAACCGGCACAAATTGCAGCAATTCAAGACTCATAACAGTAATATGCACATGCAACATGTACAATAGCACTGTGCACATACTTTTATAGATTATACTGAAAAACATTTGCACCAGCAGGTTCAGATCCTTCCCAGCAATAGAGCAGATCTCAGTAGAGATGCTCAAGAGGCTCTTGTCTGTAAGCAATTGGGAGCACCTTTTGCAATTTCTCAAAGCACACAAAGTTCCAGCAGGTGTGTTTCTCTTTAAGCCACCCACCTTTTCAGCTACAAAAAATAACCCTTTTCAAAGAAATCACACTAGCTGGTACTCATCATCTTTAGTTATGGTGTGGTGATTGGAAAAAGTCCCACAACTATAAAAGCTGTCAGTGTTAATCAGATACAGGAATCTAAACTATCACTTCTTATAGCTAGTCCTTCTGGTGACGGTTTAGAAAAAAAAACCCCAAAACTAAAAGTAAGGCAAGATTTGAGATGTTCATTAGCTTGGTACAAGCTCATCTTTAGCAATTTCATAGGCTCCCTGTGCCAGATTGGTCTGCAGACAGTGAAATAAGCTACTGCAGTCAGCTGTGCACACCAGCAGTCCAGCAGACAGACTGCAGTCTACGTCCGGTCAAAAATGCTCTAAATGCATCTCCCAGCAAATTTCTTCATTCTCCTTGAACACAGGATCCACAACACACTACTGAGATGCAAGAACACCACAATTTCCAGTAACTCAAATGGTCATACCCACCAGCTCCTTAGACACAAAAGGGCATGGCAAATAGTTGTTAACAGCAATAAAACAGGGGGGGAAAGCAGTTATGTGGAATCATCCCCAGAACAGTTACTGCTGTTCCAGACTGGGTAAGGAAGGGAACAGACGGCCCTACTCATGCCTCATTTTTCTGATCTAGTCTCATGGAAGCCCAGCTGGAAAAGCACTTCCAGGTACTATCACTTAAGGAAACATACCAAGTGTTTGAGCAAGCTGGTCTACACGCATGTACAAGACGTTCTGTGAGGAAATTGAGAGGCAGAAGAAAACCCTGTCCATGCTTTCTTCCAGCACAGCCTCATGCATTGCTCCTCTTTCCTCCTCGTGTTAAAAAACCACATGCAAGTAATATTCAGAGCAGCAATATTCACAAGTGTGACATTACACACACCAATGTCTGTATGAAAACAGGACTTAAAACATCTAAACATATTTGATTCTACTCATTCCAACTCAGAATATCCTGTGATTCTGTGATTTATTACAGTGGAAAAGTTACAAACTCTTAATTTTGGCTCCAGTTCTCTCTGTCCTACCTACAGAGAATACAACAACATTTATTGTAGGGCACAAATTACCTACCATTTCAAAGAGAAAACAAGAACACATAAACCTTATCAAGTTTATACCTAACTAGAGAATGAAGATAACTCAAGACCTTGTAGCAGCAGCTTTACCTGGAAGAGATGTATCCCATCCCATCAGGAGGTGGATTACTGCTTTGTGGAGAAAATTATGTTCACACTACCACATTTTGATACATTCTAAAGACCAGCACAAAGATAAAAAATGCATGCCAAATACTCCTAGAAAGGTTAGAGAACAAGTGAAAAATTAAACTACTGCAAAAAAACTGACAGAGTTTGTTTTAGTACTTGCACTAAAACACAGCTAGCCATGATTCCTTCAATTAGAAGAAATCCCTTTTTGTGTTCATAGCCAAAAAAAAAATAAAATTCAAATGAACCAAACTAAGTACTCTAAAAAATTTCCTTATTTCTATGAGCCTTAAAAAGCAAGTTATATTTTCATCTGATTTATGAAGTCATTGGCTGACATGCACATTTAGAAAATTCTCCTTTATCACCTATTACATCTGAAATGCCTACCAATATGAAGCATGTATGGACTGTGTGAACCTAAGCAGAGTACCAAGAACCGCCACTCCTTATGAAAGTAGAAGGAAAGCTCATTTCTTTTCTTCAGTACATTTCTAAATGCATGAGTGATTTTCCATACATGAATGATTCCTACTTGGTTATCAAATTAGATTCAAGGCAAAAGTCACTCTTCTCTGTAACCAGCAGAGGGAAGGGAAAAAAACCAACACCAAAACAAAACAAAACACAAACAACCTTCATTATTTTCCTGCTACTGTTTGTGATGTATGGCAATTACGAGGTTAGTGAGACAGAACAACCTTTTGTAGACAATCTTCAGGTCTCTCCATTCGAGGAAACTGCACATTTTCGGTTTGCGGGCTAATACCGTTTGAACAAGTTCCCTTGTGATTTTCTTCTTTTCTTTGTCAGATAATGGGACATACCACTTCTGGAGTCTCAGTTTCCCCTGGCGACTAAAAAGCAACATAAACTGCATCTGTTGAATTACAAGGAGGAAAAAAAAAAAAGCATTAATCTCAGTCTCTGAGTTTTAAAAAGATATCTGTGAGAAAAACCAAACAGGAAGGAGGACAGACATCCAAAAACCCTAACTGTATTTCTATAGCACTGGCAGATGTTATACAAGATCTGGAAGTACGAATAGTACAAAGGATTCCGCTGAGCAAGGTCAGTCAAGCCAAAGGCAGTAGAAAGCGCACACAAGTTTCAAAAGCAGATGTCAGAACCATCGGGTGGCGAGTGAATACACCCAGATTTCAGACAAGCCACGTCCAGCACCGGCACGGTTGCATTTCCGAAAACGACAGAAAAAACCCAGCACAGCAGTCTCTTCAAATACCCAAACTCATTTTCAATTCACCGGATCAGAGCCTTACAGCAGCAGCAATTTGCACCTAAGATCTTTCCGAAAAGCCTCGGAATACTTTAAAAGGTATTAAACATCCCAGCGGAGAGTCCTACGGCACAGAAAAGCCAAGTCTTTTCCCAGGTTACACAAAAGGAGGAGAGATTAAGTGCTTTCCCTGCGGTCCTATGTTCCAGGTCTCGCTTCCTCCAAAGGAGTGATGTTGCAATTATATTTTAAGAGGAACTCGCAGGGCTGTGTTTTTTTCAGCAGCTGTAACATTAAAGGAAATGGGCTTTTTTGGGCTTTTTTTTGTCTTTTTTTTTTTTTCTTTGCGTTTTTACTCAAAGTTGTATCGCGCTGGGGAAGTTTCCCAGGCAATGTGACAGATATGAAATAGGGCGAGAAAGCTCAGCCTGGTCCCGGGTGACAAGTGCGACCAAGCGCCAGCCGCGACGAGCGGCGGCCGCGCCCGCAGCGGGTCCGCGGGGCCGGGGCGGGGGCAGAGCCGCGCAGCCCCCTCAGCCCCACAACATCCCTCCCGCCCCACCCGCCGGCCACAGCACCGCCCTGGCTCCCCACACGCGGAGAGGGAGGCGAGCCCAGCTCCGCGCGGCGTGTGCTCACCGTGCCCGGGGGAGAGCGGAGCTGAGGAGGAAGAGGAGGATGAGGCAGCGCTACCCAGAGCGGCTCCGGCTCCGCGGGTGCTGCCGCGGCGGCCGCCGAGCGGGACTGAGGGAGGGGACGACGGAGGACGGGAGGTGCCGCCGGCGCGAGCGCGCGCGCGCCCCAACGGCCGCCGCTCCCCCCGCCCGCGCGGGCAGGGCGGGGGCGGGGCCGCGCTCGCGGGGGGGCGGGGCCGGGAGATGAAGGAGGCGTGGCCTGGGCGCCTCCGAACAAAACTTTATGAGCGGCCACCGCGGGGGGGGACGAGGGTGGGGCTGTCACCCAGAGAGCTGGGCCATCACCCAATCAGAGCAGTGACGGGGGGCGGAGAGGAATGGGTACTGACCAATGGGAGGGAGGAAAACGCGGCGGTGGGCGGGGCCGGGACCGGAGGCGGGGCCAGGGACCCTAATCCGTGTGGCCCGAATTGGGATAGGCCGGCGGCCCGCGCGGCAACAGCCAACCAGGAGGCGCGGCGCACATAGCGGTCCACGGGCAGCCAATGGGCGGGCGCGGCGCGGGGCCGGGGAAATGACATCAGTCAATCAGGCGCCCGGAGACCGAGACCCCGCCCGTGGCCCCTCCGGCCCCCAGCGGGGCGGGGGGAAGGGAGGGAGGGGCGGCTGGGCCGCGCATGCGCCGCGCGGTGTTTGCTTCCAGCACGTGCGCGCCCGGGGGGGCGGGGGCTCAGGGAGCGCGCGTGAGGTGGGGGCGCTTCCAGTGAGGGGACGGTCCCTGAGGGGCGACTGAGCCTGCGAGGGATCGGCCCCGGCAGGGGAAGGTGTTTCCCCTAAAGTCACCTTGATTACCAGCTGTAATTAGATCGGCAGGAGCAGCCGCCGACATAGACTTAGCAGTGTTGCGTTTCCCTAATGCTTTATGAAATTGTCATTCATGTGTATCTACAGAGGTTTTCTGTGCCAAAACAGCCCCGATTTGGGGGTTTGATTGGCTGGCTGGCCGGTTTCGGGTTCTTGTGGGTTGCTTTGGTGTTAAAATTCTAATGAAGATGGGGCTGAAAATACATAGTGTTTCCACCGGTGTTAGGTGGAAGAAAGAGCGGTGTCCCTCCAAGCCGAAGTTGAAACACCTTATAATAAAAAAACCTTATAATAAAAAAACTTGTAATAAAAAAATAAAAATAAAAAAAAACCACAACCCCCCCCCCCAACCCTAAAGCTCTCAGCGTCATCTGTGTTCACCCCCGCCCCCAGAGTAAATGATCGGCAGCACTGACCCGACCGCGCCGATCCGATAATAGTGTGACAGGGATCTCCAGATCCCGGGAAAGGGTCGTGCTCCCGCCGCCGCTCCCTCAGGAGCAGCTCCCAGAGCCTCGGGATGTGTCACGCTTTTATTACTTTCTATTATTGACACTTAAAGAAAAAGCCCATTCTTTTGGCTGCGAAACGGCTGTGGCAGCAGAAACCGGCGCTGGAAATGCTTTTGTGTAAAAAATGTGCATGGTCTGAAAGGAAAGCAAATTTTCTCGCGTTTCAAGGAATGCTGTAGTCAATTGTACTTGAGGAAAAGTGCAAATATATTCCTGATTTTATAGTAGAGATTATAAATGTAAGAGAAAAGTGACATGAGCACAAGGAGTGAAACCAAGCTGAATGGATAAGGCAATTGGAGTGTTAGAGGTCGTGTAGAAAGTGAGAACTGCTGTTGTAGGGGCTTGTTTCTGTCACATTTAATGTTTGTTGAGCAGCCGTCCCGTTCTCATCTGAACCTGCCTTCCACCAAGCACAGGAACAGATGTGTGTGGATCTGATACCTCACAGTCTCCCCCTTACACCAGGGTGTTACTTTGTCCTCCGTAGTTGCCACGCATTGCAGTTCTGCTTGTTTCCTGTGAGGTCTAAAATATCCTGCTTTTCAGAAAGCTTTCATAAATTATCTCTTTCCTAAGCTGCCCACTATTCTTGAATTCAGCATATCCCATGATTCTCCATGCATGCACACTTCAGGGGCTTTGAGATCTTCTAACTCATGATTTAAGCCAGCAGCCAACTTTTATTTCTCTTCATCTGAGTGACTTACAGTTTATTAGCATTGTTATGGTAATGGGAGCTCCAAAATTAATTTCTGAACGAGTCACATCAGACCTATGTTATGATTTGTCACTTCCCATCTCAGTGAAATATTTCTGCATATGGATCAAACCACACATTCTGCAAACACAGTTCATTGGAATCAGGTGAACTACCCAGATGGTTCAAGAAATGTCTGTGTTTTGGTGGCATAAAGTCTCAAAGCTCCAGTGATTCGTTTTTTGTTTGGTTGGTTTTTTATCTTGTATCTTTGTTTCATTTTTTGGTCAGATTTTACTGGCCATTTTCAGTGTATGGTTTCATACAGTGATACAAGGGTAATTGTTCCACTATTTTCCTCCCTCCTCTCTTTTACTTGGCTGAATTTCTTCATACTATAACCTGGAGTTTCTTCATTAAATCGCCTGGGCAGAATCACTCTGCTATATGCAGTTTCAGGTGGTATGATAAGGCATGTGAGACCAGTGGTATGTCAGGTGTGCTGGAAAATGTGTCTAGCGAGATCCAACTGAAAGGAATCTTTCTGTCTTCCTCAGCCTGTCTTGCCTTCTTATCCCTGCTTCAGACAGAGGGGGCAATGTTCTGAAGCCTGCCCGGATCACCACCCCCGCACTTCTTTAAGTCATTTCTCTCAAAATGACCTGGCTTATTTTAAGCAGTTTAAGGTGTGATTCCATGTTGGTTTCAGATGATCTAAATCCCGAGTTCTCCCACCCACTCCTCCCATTTCCAGCTCCATGTTCCCATCTCTTTTCCTGTGCAGGCACTTTGCTGCAGCTCACGTTGCCAACAAGGCTGGTTTCAGCTGTACAGGTGACTGAGGGAGTCAACTTCAGGACTGAGCTGTGTTGTGAGGCAGTGACAGAGGTAATACTGTCTCTTCTGTTTGTCCTGTTTCTTTCAGGAACTTCAGAAGAATTACCGTTTGTTGGGTTTTTTTCAGTGTTGCAATTTGTACCAATTATACTGACTCCATCGTTTGTTCCTGTAAGAAATTATCCTGTCGCTTACCCATTGAACTAGCAATACACTGAACTAGGTGTATTTATCAAATTGATAAAGAGATATATGATGCTTAAAACAATAATATAATAGCCTTTGAGTATTCCACAAACCCGTGACAATGCAGATGTCAATGCAGTCTAATTTTAGACATGACACAGTGAGTCTTCTGTTTGTTAGCTTTTGTTCGTTGTCTTATATCCAGCTTGATGATAACCCCTGGTTTATTTTGGATGGGGTTTTTTTTTCAGCTGCTATAGTTGTAGAATCCTTGGTATTCCATTTTAGATGTAAGGCAAGTCTTCAGGGGATATATTCATTGACCATAAGACATTTGGGGTCCTCAGCCAAGACTTTGCTTTTTAAATTATTTCCAGCATGACTTCAGACACAGAAGAGAACTGCCTGGAGCTGGAGAGAGAGGTAGGAAGGAAGCTTATATCAAATAAGCTTATATCATTAAATTTTTGGGGATTTGATGGTATGGTTTATGTCAAATTTTGAGGCTTAGTTTGTTTGTTTTTAATTAATTAGACTACAGTTGGTTTGTCTGGAAAACTGGGTCTTAAACAAAAATTAAGAAGGCCAACATCCTGGCATTTGGCACTTCATGCATGTTATTGCCAAATCTGAAGCTCATGAAAGAATTTTATTGTGTTTTCACTGTTAGCCAAAATGATTGGTAAACCAAAAGGCCTTTATAACATGAACTAGTCATTAATTCCAATGGAAAATTTGCTTACTAGATTTTAACAGCTTTTTTTGTTTCTTCACACAGTATTTAGTAAAGAAAGGGTTTGCTCCTGCCTCCCTTTCAGCCATCTCAGCAACTTAAAAAGGAGAGCAACATACTTTAAGAGTGCATGCTGTGTCTTTGCAGTCCACCACTGACGTAGGTGGATGTGTGAGTAAGACTCATTTTGTTGTTAATTTATCTTCTTGATGCTCAATATCAGACTCCATTTGCATTGACTGAATAACTGTGGAGTCATTATGAAGGCTATACAAACTACGTTACTACCCTTGGAAGTGATTACTGCTGAATTTTTGCCTCTTAAGCCTCCAAACAGGATATTGCATTATTATATGCAATTCTCTTCCCTGATGTACTGTCTGAGTATTGGCCAAACCATCAGTGTACCACTGTGATTCATGCAGAACACTAACCTCTGTGGAGCCGAAGTAAGTATACATAAGACTGTAAATGATTTTCATTGCGATGCCCCCCCCTTTTTTTTAACATGGAGCTCTCACTCTTGATGAAATGCTATTAGGTGCAATGTAGCAGCCAGATTGCTAGATGCTACTAAATCATCAGATCATGGCTGGTGTCCTTACTCGCCTGTCTTTTCTGTGTAGGGATTACAGGTTTGCCTGTTGGAGACTTGTGGACATTGGAATTCTTTTAAACATGATTGGTTTCCAACAGACACGTGTGGCTCTCAGACACATGGATATCAGTCCATATGTGTGATAGGTAGAATTACAGAACGAGCGTCACGGATGTTCATCCTTGAAGTTGAATTTTCAGAGCTGGAGGAATAGTTCGAAGCTGAGGTTGGTCTTCCAACCTGGTTATGAGAATTACAGAGTATAAACCATGCCTTACATGCGTCATTTGCTTTGGAAAATAAAAACCTGTTTTGAAAGTATTCGAATATGCAGAAATGAGGAGAGTGGTACATGCCAGTCATTGAGGGCTTCCTCTTAGTTGCCGTGTTTATTAGCCTGAGCCTGGTGCAAGGCACAGCAGCCATTTGAATAAGACACGCACAAGCCAGCTGGTAGCATTGGGTGTGTTGGGCTAGTGAGCAGCAGATTTCTTTCTTACTTAGGTCATGTTCTTATCTTTTGCTTGTCCATGTTTATATTGGAGTAGCGCTCAGAGGCCCCAGAACTGAAGAAAATAACTGCACTGCAGACATTTATGAAGTTGTTATGGCTCCTAACGCTTCTTCCTGCTCCACTGCTACAAACTCTGCCATAGTGCAGCAAAGAACTGAATGGCTTCCGAAAGAAGTGTGTGAGGAAACGTGAGGAAGTGGCTGGAAGGAATGGAGAGAGGAAAAGAGAGGAGGCTGGGATTTCTGAGAATGCATCAGTACTTTAAGGAGTTGTTGAATACAGCATCTCACATATATCTTGCTCATCCTGCTGCCACTGCCATTTCTTAAGTGGCTGATGCTGCAGGTTAAGCTGTATGTGCTTGCTGGATCCATCCCCTCAGATGAAGGAGTATTTGGTCAGGCTTGTGTGGAGCTACTCAGTTTTGCCCAGGATGAAGAAATCTTTTTAATATGCCAGAGCATGGTATAGGACTCTGGATAGGCCGCCTGTGAAGTCAGAACACATTCAGAGGAAGACAGTGCGTAGATTTTCCGGTGCACGGTCTGATCATCCTAAATCTACTGAAGTCCTCATTTAGGCATATATTGCCTAAATATATGTCATTGCTCTTAGACATGCCCAACTGATGATCCTGTAAGGCCTCTTGATCTGTCTATGTGTGGAGACTGATCTAACATACCAGGATGTACTGGCTTCTGCACCAAAGACAGAATCCATTTTCCAACTTCAGACTTTTCCAGATTGACACATTGCATTGTGTAGCCAGGAAAGAAGATACAGACTTCCACAACAAGTGTCTTAATTTTCAGCACATAGAAACTTTTCATGAAAACTTGGAAACTGCTCTGAATCTGAGATGGCAACCTGAAACCAGAATGTTTCATGTTATAATCAAACCATAAATCTCCCAAACTTCCACGTTGATTCTGCAGTATAACACTAAGCTTTCATTTCAAATCCTTCTGGAAGACTAGTATAACTCCCTGTGTTGTTTTAGAGAAAATATATTGCATGATCTGACTAGTTTTTAGCACTACTATAAAGGGGTGACACAATCTGTAAGGCTTTCCTTTACTGTAACTTTCTTTTTCAGCTGAATTGTTTTAAGAGGAAGAAACCGGGACGGCCAAGGCCTGTAAACCATTTATTGCCCAGTTTTAAAGGCTCAAGAAGAATTTAAATGATGCGTAGGTTTTGTGCTGGCTGTGTCCACTTGTAACAATTTTATCCCTGTGAATTCTCGTTTAAGCTGTCTAGACCCCCTCTGTTGCCATGGCTTTGTGAAGCCTATCTTTGCAGTGCAACCTTTGGCCTTCCTTAAAGCTGCTGAACAGCAATCACAGCAAACATTTTTGCCAGGGGGACATGTGTATCATTTACCTGCGATGTCTATGTTTTGAATCCCTAGGTTTTGAAGGATTTTGAAGAACTAAAGTGCATAGAAAATGAGTGTGATAGAGCTCAGCATGAGGTCTTAGGAAAGCAGAATGTGATTTTATAAACAAAATCTCTGCAAAATACTGTTTCTCTTTATGCTTTCACACCCACATACTTGGAAACATCAAAATGTGTGTGTTCAAATGGCCTGGTCAACATCACATGTGTGATCACACAGAGGATAAGGATACTGTCTGTTTTGTCCTCATTGTGCCTCTGGGCTTCTTGATTGGTAAGGAAACTGATTTTGGAATTGCTTTTTATACTCTCTAGAAGGGGATAGTGTAAAGAGTACTTTGTCTCACTGTTTTGTTTCACTCTTCAGAAATCCATGAATGTCATGAATGTTTGTTGCCTTTGTGTATTTTGTGGCCCTGCATTTGTTCTTTGTCTTGTTTGATACCTTATCTTTAGGTCACTTTGTTCTTTCTCTTTGTTCAGATACCTTTTTAACACGTGTTCTACTGCTTCATCGGGCACTTTCACATACACACACAGACACACTTCCACTCAGACTCTGTTAATGCCAGTCTTAATATTTGTTTCAAATCGCTGCAAAAGAACCAAGTAGCTCCTCGTTTTTCCCAAAACACTTTGTTCTTCAAGAGCAAGCCTCACTTTTTATTTTGTCTGTACAGGAAGATATCAAATACACTTAGAAACCTATCCCAGTAAGAAGACCCCATTTACTCTCTGACTTTAGGATTCTGCCCTAATCTAGAGGGTCATTAGTGGAACAGAGCCAAAAGGACATTCAATTATTTGCTCAAGTCTGAAAGGCCAGTGTTTCACAACTGCAGAGTGTGCTATTAACAAGGATGAATCCTTTGGCAATGAATCCTTTCTACTGCAAAATACTTGCCGTGTGGAACCTAAGACCCTTATTACAAATTCATGAATGATTTTAATGCATCCTGGCAGCTTTCATAAGCATTGCAGTCATCTGGAAGCAAGTAAAAAAAAAAAAAAGATCATTGGTTTGTACAAAATAATATAGCTATGCTCATATTTGATCTAGCTCTCTAGTGGGAAAGGAATATGTGAAGTTTTTTTAAAAATTAAGAGACATTTCTACTACATTACATCTCACCAGTGGATTTAGAAATCATGTTCACATAAGAGATAATAACTCAATGTAGATCATCAATAAAAGAAAAAAGATGTCTAAAATGAGCACAGTCCTTGGTGTGTTGGAGGAGTTGTAAAATCATGTTGTAAAGCTAAACTACCCATTGTCAGAAAGTAACACTTTAATGTAGGAAAATCTGGCTATCAAGAAGACTTTTCATTTCTTCATTGTATTTTAAAAAATTTTCTGCAAATTGTGAGTTTCCCTTTGAGCACTCCTAGTTTGGAGGCACTGTTTGTTGCAAAGACAAAGCTGTCAAGAAAGGAAAGCAGATCTGAGAGCGAGCGGCTTTTATTTCCTTGGGGCACTATGATGCAAAATGATAGCAACAGTCAACAAGTAACATTTTATGTGGTAGAGGCTTGAAGAAGTATCCAACAGCTGATTTCCACTACAGTTTTCATAATATTATTTTTCCCAGTAAGCAACTGTTATGGAAACAAAAGAGATATTGTGCGATCACAAGTCAGAGAGGAAGCTTTGAAAAGGATGCATTGAAATGAAGAGTGTTCTAGAGCTGCTGTGTATAACACAGTGATATAAGGTCAAAACTAAAGATTCAGACTTCCAAAATTCCATCTCTTATTCCTATAGAGTCAAACACAGCTGTGGTTTGCATAAGGCTCCTAAATGCTTTGAAATCTCTTCCTTCTGTAACGAGAACAGGTTTGTTCCACTTGCTCAGATTTGCCTAATAAATTCACATAAAGAAAGCTTACAATTAATCCCTCTAACCAGTCTGCCATGAAGAATTTACAGTTTAACAGTTTGCTTTGCCACTGATAAATAATATCAATAATCATCATCATCAGAATTAGGCATCCTCCCTCTCCGTTCAGTCATGTGTAATTTGCATTCAGGGATACCAAAGAACAGTGTAGTGAAATCACCCCCAGGCATCTAAACAGTCTGAGGAAATTAAGCTTGTGCATAAACTACATGTCAATTAAGAAAAAATCCTCAAAAAAGAGACCCATGCCTGAAACAGAGCAACAAACCAGGAAATATTTAGGTTGGTTTATATTTATTTACAAATGTTGGTAGCAGATGGTTACCAACATTTCATCAGTGTGGCTGTTTAAGCAACTTAAAAGCTGTAACAAACAGCCTAATTTATGTACCAGCTCGCCTGCTTTAGCCCACTGTTACTCGCGTTACCCAGAACTACTTCCATTACAATTCATCACACAGCTAAGCAGCTAAAAGAAGAAATAGATGCAAGTGCAAAACCAGAAAAGCAGCATGGTTGTCCAAAGCTAGAGATCAGTGGTTTCTCCATCACGGATGCCTGCTTTGAGTGATGTGCACAAACAATCGTTTTCAGAAGATTTCTCACTCTCCTAAGTACAGAGTGTACCTTGGTTATTAAGGCTTGTAGAAACTACAGATGCAGATGCTACCTTAGCTGCTGGTTAGGCATAATTTATCTCAGTACTTTCTTTTTAAGAGAATGTATTTAGCAGATGAATTATAGTCTGATCTTTTCCCACATTACCCTCCTTTTCATACAACAGCCAAGGTGGCTAGGATGAGGTAATAGCTGACAGATGAAGGTGGCTAGTCAAATGGATGTCTATAATACATATTGGTTTAAAAATACTGTCTAAAGAAAGTAAATACAAGTGGGAATCTAAGCTGAATTTCCCCCAAAGAAGGCCTCACACCTAAGAATATTGCATCTGGAATTGTCATACAGGATATACAGTTTTTGTGCATCCTCCATTGAACAGACTTGGGCTCCTCTTTCTCAGATACCTAATTCACTCACAAATTCAAGAATAAAGATTATGTTTTCATAGGCAGCTGGACAGAACTGCTTGTGATACCAAAGTATAGACAGAAGCAAACATCAATTTTATCACCATAAAAAGGATGGACAATATAATGAGCAAACAGTGATTTACAAATGGAAACAGGAATGCTTGCTTTGTAAATATTGTGAACCTGACTTTCTCATTCCTGTTCTAGCAAGAGGTGAGGATCAGAGTAGTCACTGGTTAAGAAGAATGTCACTGCAGATGGCCCAGAGAAGAGTGTACCACCATCATTTCATTGTCTGACTTGGCCTCAGGGCCTGGCTGGTGTCAAAAACCTCTACTCAGCAAGAGCTCAAAGTGTGAGTGTGCACCTCAGTGTCTGAGAAAGTGTAACTGACTGTATATTTGCAAATTAGAAAGCTGCTGACTGCACTCACTTGTTCCTTCCTGGGAAAATTCTATGCAACATCGTAGGAACCAGATGGAGTCTGAACTGGAAATGGGTGTAGTTTGTGCGGATTTAATTGAGTACACTAAAATTACTAAGATGCTGAGAAATTTTTTTCCCCTTTCCTATCTTTAATTTATATGTAGTAAATGCTCAAAACAACTTTTACAAGAAAAATCTCCTCAATTGGGAGTGATTTGCTTTTTAAAAAAGTCTTACCATGTGACATGGCATGTTCCGCAGGAAGTTTTATTTATGACAGGATGTGAATGTTTAGATCCGATGCTTGCAGGGTATATGCCCACTATACACTTCTGAGGTCCTCCCTCAGAGTGGAGCAGCTCTGAGCTTACACATTAGGCCTCCGTGGGAACATTTCCATGTCACAGCTTGACTGATGCTCCCATTGACTCATTGTTCCTGAACCCGTTCATGTGTATTGGAGCATGGAGCAGTAACTCTCTGTGTGGCAGGGCCTGCCATTGTGCCACCCCCAGGAGCCCTGGTGTGCCCAGGGGTGGCAGGGGAGACAAGGACGCAGGGCTACTGGTGTTCTGGTTTTCCAGTGCCCTCACTGCAGCTCCACTCAGTCCAAGAAACAGAGAGGTGCTAAGTTAGTTTTGGGCCTTAAAGCAGTGCCAGACTGAGGAGTGGATGATGGATGTGTGCAGGCTGAAAACTGGCTGAGAGCCCTGAGTAACTTTCCAGTGTAGACATCAACACACTGAGGAAGACTTTGGCAGCATCTCCACTTACCTTGCACCAAGTGCTGAATCATCCTGCTTAGCTGGAATGAGCAGCACCTGGCCAGGGAAGGGGCACCAGGAATGCTGCTGTGCTAAGGGGCTGTGCCTGACTGGGGCTCAGGGAGAGTTTTGGGGTTTGGGACACTCTTGGTTCCTGGATGCAGGCACAGCTGCCCTCCCACCCACACAGGGCAGATGCCTCCAGAGCCAGACAGAGCCAGATGTGCAGGGTTCACCTCTGAGAAAACAGCAGATTCTTCAGACACCAGGCACACAGATTTATGTGGTTGCCCTTTTCTCCCTGTGCTGCAGAGTGGAGCCAATGCCTCACGATCTTTCTGGAGGCAGAAGCTGTGGATCTTACTGGTGGTGGATGCAACCAGTGCCGTTAGACTTGTCTTAGAAGTTTCTAGGAATGACATATTTAGGTTACAGCAGAACACATTTTCATTAGGTGGTGCTGCTTCTGGAGAGAGAGGAGTGCTGAGTAGTAATCATTATTATTGCTTTAACAGATTGTATCTGTGCTCATCTGCCACCTGCCACTCTAAGTACTGTACTGTAAAGAGACCCCCGGTTTTAAATCCTAGTGGGTGACCTTATTATCATTTCCATGTTTACCAAGCCCACAGAAACCTGGACCCAAACTATGGAATTTAAAAATAAATACATTGAAGGATTCCTTTGTCTTGTGGTTTGGCTTCTCGGTCTTTATCATCCATATAGGTAATTTTTCATTTTTCTCTCTACAGCAGGCTAAGATTTTAGTTGCAGGAAGAAGGGAAGGAAGGGAGGAAGAGAGTAGGAAAGGACACAAGAAATGAAGGAGAAGAGGGAAGAAGGGGAAGAAGAAGAGGGAGAAGGGAAAGGAGAAATAGAAGAATAGCAAGCAAGAAAAAAAGAAAAAAGAAAAAAATTCTACATAACAATACCAGGAACTCTACCTTTAAGAAAAGTAACAGGTAAGCTAAGTTTCACATAACACAGAAACAGTAGTTCTGTCAAGATATGGCTTGCTAAACAAGAGTGAAAGGCAAAGTAAGTGAATGTATTTTATCTATCAGTAGCTTGTCAGCTCAAAATTATCCATGCCAGCATGGACATTAACAGGGTTGTAAAGCTACTCCATTCCCTGCTCATAAATTCCCTGGCTTGAATTAGTGAACTTGAGATTTCTTGTCCTCTTGGTACTCGTGATCCTTGGGACTGTAACCCACAGCAGTGTAGGTATTGGGTTACCTTGGTACTGAATTTTATTTTATTTTATTTATTTTCTGAAGTGAGAGATCTAGGATTTCAGGCTTTTCAGGCTTTTTCTTTTTCAGTGTAAAACACTTGAGTGCTACCTTTACTTTCTAGGCTATTTAATATGCAGGTGCAGAAGGACAGAGTAATTTGGGATCTCTGGTTTCTCTAGCTGTCTGAGGGTCACAGATGTGATATCAGAAAAGGAGTTAAGACAGTGGGGGAGCCAGGAATAACTGTCTGGGTGATGCTATGAAAGCACGAAATTATTTTGGGCAAAAGACAGTGCTCTGAGCTTTGTCCGGAGGACCAACCTCCCTAAGACCTGCCCAGGCAGTTACCCGGGTCAGCATGAGAGATGGCATAGATTGTGTTGAAAGTGTGGCTTTGGACCCTAATGCTGTGTAAGTCCCTACATTCACTGATTTAATAGAGATATCCGAGTATACACCACTGGCAAGTTTGGCCATGTCTTTAATTTATAATCCAAGGACTTTGTCACAAATCTGGAGAAAGTTACTCCAAAATGTGATCCTCAACACGGGTAACAGTGTCATTTTAACGCAAACTGTGGATTGACTGTGGTCAAAGGTTTGTGGTATGCATTGCTTCAGTTTTAAATGTGTGTCGGAAGAATTGATTTTGTAGTTGAAAGGCTGATAATGCTGTTATCCTTGTTCAATTTTTTAGCACCATCTGTTCTTCCCAAGTAGAAATTCCTGACAAATCATAGGAGCAAAAGCTGACTTTATTTCTCCATGCAGCAGGCGAACCATTAGAATTACCAAAATCTGGTTGGGCAAAGAAATACATTTATAAAATGATTGGTTTAAGTCTTTGTTGTCTGAGAAAATGACTTTTTAATGTACTGACAGCTGTCTCCCTCTGGCATGTTTTCAGTTTAACAGTTTATGCTGGAGCCAGATCATTTGTTTCATAACTGTCTATAGCGTAACAAACAGCACTTTTGAATCTCCCATCAGCCCACATATCGCATAAATGTTATCTGTCCCAATTGGGATACTTTTCCAATCACTACATTTTCTTAGTTGTGCCTGAAAAATACTTAAATAATATGATCACACGATAATCCTCTTTTAAGTCACATAGAATTGACTGAAACATTTGGATATTTTTATTAGGTTATTTTAACTTAGAGTCAAGGAAGCTACCCAGCACATTAATGCTGGGCAAATAAATAAATAAATTTGTTTGCTAAAATAGATCTATAAATCTTATTTAAATCCTACCTAGAAAACAAATACTCTTATTTTCTGGTCCCTAGACTTCCAAAACCCAGCGTGTTGGGCACTGTGCAAATAGAATCTGGATGCTTACAGGCTAAATCAGGGTTTCATTTAAATGTCTTCATAGTTTGCTTTCAGATATGAGAGCACTGGGCTTCATGGTCTAATTCTTCCATCTGTATCCAGTGGTGTCCAGCTGGACCCAGGCTGGTTTTGTGAGTACAGAGGTCTGCACACAGTTAGCTGTCCGTGCTCCCGTCCTTTAAGCATCATACAGGACATCCTCACCACCACTTTGGTGCAACACCTGCACCTTGGATTGAAAACTGCAGTCTGAACACTAAAATCAAGTCACAGCAGAGGCAGCTGGAAACAAAACAGGGGGAGGTTCTCTTCATTTCCATCTAAAGTGATCTTTTGACATAATTTGATCTCCTTAATGGTATGTCGTGAACATGGCATAGCAATGTCAACATTGGATTACTATTTCTGTTATTGGCAGTGTGGTGCTCCCTCTCCCTCTTTTGTAGGGAAAAGAGAAGATTATAGGCTAACTGATCTGTAGTGGAGCCTGTGTCCCATGGTGCCCTCAATACTCATTTCATAAGGGCTCCTTACACTGTTTTGAAGAGATGTTACTGATTTTACTAATTGATTAGATGCACTCATTGTGGAACCAGAGCAATGCTCAAGCATCTTCTCAAGGCATAAATATGTTCTTTGCTTGTAACAATAGCATTTGTATCATCTCCTTAATCCCATTTTTCAAATAAATTTTGCAGCCAAGTTGGGAAGGATCTACTGTAAGTAGAAAATTTTCTTGCTAACCACACAGCAAATGTTACCAGTCCCTGATGTATTTCTGAGACACGTCTGTGTCCGTGATCTGTCCCTAGGCTGTGTACATTGAGAACCAAAACACTGATTTGTGTCACAATAATGTGCTTATGGACCATGGAAAAACAGAACAAATATTAAAACCTTTGCAAGTCTTATACCACAAATGAATAGATGCGTAAAGAGGGAAAAATACAAGCTCTGTGTAGAAAAAAGTGTCTGGATAAAACATCTGTAAGGGAAAATATTCATGGAGGATGGCTTTTGAGGTGAAAAAAAGAAGTCCCATTAAATAAGTATTTGTTGGCAGGCTGCTGGAAGTTGCAGCCTTGGGAAGGAGAGGTTGGCTTCCAAGATTCTCACTATAATCTGTGACAGTACTAGTGTGACACCCAAATGAAACATGGGGCTACAAAGGCAGTACACAATGTACTGTATGTGCATTGCGTGGCTTCCTTCCCTTTCCTTTCCCCGTGACGACTGCCAAATCTGAATTAGCTCTGATTCAAGGTAAAGGCTGGATATCATGACTGCATTGGACCCTGGGAGTCTCACTGAACACTGAGTGCTGGTCACAACGCTAGAGCAAACTGCACCATGTGAAGCCACCTGAGGAGTCTGGAGATAAGGGAGAAAGAGAGTCAAGAGATTCTTTTGGTAGGAGGTATGAAGAATGGGAAGATCTTTTAACCACAAGGACTTGCCATGTCAGGTAGGCTGATGTTCAATGGCAAAAGAAGTGTAATGGTCAGAAGAGAGCTATGTGAATATCTTAGATGACTCAGTTCCAACTTGAAGAAATACTAAGTTATGGAAGTACATGTTACTTTTGTTGTTTATTCTATCTCTTTAAATTATTTGGATAACCTTAGCAAACATCCACTCATTTTGGAATCTGAGAAGCCTGAATGTATTATATTCTATGTATGTCACATATCTTTTAGAACATGGACTGGTATTATTGAAACTCTGGGAAAACGTTCCATTTAAGCTATTTAAGCTGAAGTTGCACCTCTGTTTACCTCCAGATACATCGCAGCTCTCATCTGATCATTCTGTCTGTGGGAACCAGAGTGGAGGAGAGAGGCCAGTTCATAGTTGGTTCCTGCTCTAGTTCAGGCACCAGAACTCCACTCTGCTCCCAGATTTGGTAACAGAGCCAGGGTTACCTTCACGGCTAGGCAGTTTTATTGTGAAGTCCCAGCTTTCAGGTGTTAGTAAATGAAGGAGCTGGTCCAAAGATCTCAAATCTGGCTCACTCTTGCTTCCTCTCTGGCTTGGGAAACTCAGACTCGTGGTATGTAGGCAAAGCAGTCATGTCTTCTCGAGCAATGTACAGTGCTGGGAGCTCTGCTGGCATAGTCAGTGTGGGCTTTTCTCCAAGCACAGCACAAGATGGAACATAGCTCTCCTGGGTAAAAGCAGTGCAGAGAAGAAAGCTGAAATTAAGCCACAGTGCTAGGAACAAAACATTAATAATTCTGAGTACAAGCTTAATAATTAATTTTATCAAAAAAATCCCCCAAAAACTTGATTCTGTGTTTTAAATTGTGGTAGTTCTTGCAAGATGCTTTCAGCTCTAAAGTGTGTCCTAAAGAATTTTTTCAGGGATGATGGCAGTGGAGTGTCAGGAATGTCACATAATGTGTGTGCAGATAATATGTAATAGCATTCATGAGCTTCTGTGATGACACAGGCTTTGTTGAAGCTCTCTGACTGTAAGAGGTCTCAAATAAGTGATTGTTCTGAATAACTTGTCTACTCTATTGTTTTCCTACTGCAAACAGAAAAGAGCCATTTTTAAACAGGCTGGATAAAAATGACACAGAATTCAATGGGGGGAAAAAGAACAATTTCAATTATATTTTCCCTGATATTTCCCAAACACTTCTCGTATTAATTTTTTTTTAATTGCATGGTTCTTTCAGTTCAAGAACAGACAAAGCTTTGGAAAATGTTGCCTCACACTAATAAACATGGGAGTAGCACACAATCGTTCACTTAAAGTTTTGGAACAAGGAGTCTCTTACACAGCTACGAAAGAGGCAGAGCTTGGGAAAACTTTGGTAAGGCATTTCTCCAAGCCATAGCTGAAGAGAGCTGTGCTTTTGTTTCTTAGATTTCGGATGCTAATTGCAGCAGGATACTTGTCCAATGCATTAGTGAAAGCCTTCAGTAGGACAAAGGTGCTTCAGCAGTCAATATTCACGGTTCAGTAGATGAGCTGAAGCCACAGTATTTTACTGAGAAACACGATACTGTCTGCCTGATGAGCCATTGTGGTGGGTTCATGACCTCTCATGGTCATTACAGAGCCCATGTAAAATTTTGTGAAGAGGTGCTGTCAATCCAATACAGATGATAGCAGCCAGACTCCTGAAACTCTCACTGTAGTTTCAGCCAGATGCAGCATTTTTGCTGTCTCCAATTGTGATTTACAGGACATTTACAAGATATTTCACTTTAGAGCAAGCAGAACAGTGGCAGCAAATAGGGCAGTGCCTGAGCAAGGTCTAATGTACACATACCCTTAGAGGAACAGCTTTTGGAAGGACTGTGATTTACGTGACACTCTCTTGTCCAAATAGGCGGATGTTTTGGGGGATTTCACACTCCACCCTACGCACTTTCAGTGCATCTGCTTTCTGTCTGCTTGCCCCCACTCCCCTGCTCTCAGGGCTGCCTGTAACCTCGTCTGCCGCCAGCGCAAAGAGGCATGACCCAGGCCAGGAGGGAGATTTCAGGCACCTTCTACCTGGCGTGCAACCACTTCTTCCCTACCATGTCCCTCATCAGATGCTGCTATTTAAACCCTAACTGAAACCAGATGGTGGTGAATACACTGCTGCTGCTGCTGATGATGCCATGAAGCAGAAGGCAGTCTGGAGGGAACCATACTGCCTTTTCTCTCCCTCTGCTCTGGGGGCATGTCCCCCATGGCACTGGGGACCCTGAGGCACTGCTGCTGGTGCAAAGGGACGTAGTGTTACTCTGGGAGAAGAAATGTCTGAGGCCAGAGAGGATTCACATTCATGTTCTTAATTCATACAGTGCTTTGAGACTGGAAAGGAACTACTTAATAGGACACATAAGAAATAAAATACATTTCTTTTTAAAGCCTTCTGTTTTAAACAGCAGTGTCAGCTAAAATGTTCATATTTTTAAATTTAGCTTTCATACTATATCAGTTCCAGAGGCAATCACGTTTTTCCTGTGGTAATATTACTAATGTAACTCTCAAATGAATCTGTAGCTTTATTTTGTGTCTCATCACCCTTTGATAACTGGAAACATACCACAGATATTAGGCATATACTGGAAACAAAGAATTATAGGAAACAGTTGTCTCATCCTTGAGAATGACAGTCTTTTGCTGTTAAGAACATCAGCCACAGACTGTCTTTTGGAGTAATTCACAATCAAAAGGTTCTCAAAACAGTTTTAGTGATCAGCCTTCCCTTTAAAAGCCCCAAAGTGCCTGCATTACATTTATGATGTATTCAGACTTTTTTTTTCTCTTTCAATTGCAGCAATTAAAAACATTAGATCACAATTTTCATTAGGATCTGTAACTAGAAGAAACCACAGTTTGGGTGGGGTGAGAGGAAGATATGCTCATTACTCCGCATTTTCTTACTTCAATCTTATGCCAGCCCTATGCTGGGCAGCACTATGAGCGAATGTCCTGTCTAAAATGGTTTTGTTTTACTGAAATACCCCTCACCGCTTCATTTTCTTTTCAGAAATATTCCTGCTCATTACTGGATGTTACTGTGAGAAAGAGATGCCATCTTGTGGTCGGATTTTCATCTCACAAACCTGAGCTTGCTTTTCCAAGAAACTAGTTCAATTGTCTCTCCAGCTTGAGAATGCAAAATAACTAAACCATCATTTTCAGATTTCATTATAAACTCGAGTCCTTCACCAAGACCTATGGGCTTTTGCAAAAAAAAAAAAGGACAGTTTCAAGGTAAAATTACCTGTTATCAATCATTACTAGAATCCAACATTTGGAGATAATAATTTTTTAAGTTATCAAAACAAAATGCTGATTTGTGCATATTATTTTTTCCAAAGTCGAGCAAACATTAATTTTGCGAAGTGTAATGATTCTGTGCAGCTGCTCAGAAAAAGCTGGTGCAAGGACTATTCAAAATAAAGCTTATATTTTCCATAACTTATGTGATAGAAACAGCAGTTGGGACTACCTGATATTTTCCATCTTACTTCTCAACCTCAGGTACAAAGCTGAATAATAAGAATACCAAAAGGCAAAATCTGCCTGGAGCAGACTTTGGGAGCAATGACTTTTGTCCAGTTAGTTATTCAAGGATTGCCCATGAAGTTAATATGCAATCTATTGCTTTTGAGAAGCTACTCACAGGGCTCTGATATGTTTTGTGCAACATAAAGATCCTCTTTCTTATGCCAGCCTCTTCAGTAAACAAAGGAAAAACAAAGGTTATGATTGCAGAAATCTCCTAGCAATAGAGGATAACTGCTATCAAGATTTCTTCGCAAGAACTGTACCACGAGCTCTGTAGGCAGAGCAACAGAGCCCTAATTATGTCAGAAACAACTCCAGTCTCTGGAACAGCTGAGGAATGAAAGCAATGAAATGGATATGACAGTGCTTTACCTCCCACTCTTTTTGGGCTAAAAGTTCTGTCCAGCTTGGTTTTAAAAAACAGTGTTTACATCTGTTGGACCTGCTTTCAGGATGCAGCTGCACCGTCTGCATAGAGACATTGGCTGTGTCAGTGCAATATGGACTGACGGACATGCTGACCATGGCCGTGTGTCTGTACTCATAAGTGAAGAATGCCCAGAAACTTCCCTGGGCATCAGGACTGACTGCTCTGGGACAGACTGTGTCGGTGCCAGTTCACCATCTGGCTGGCAGATGGAGGCAGCTGTAGGCACACTGCCTGGTAGCGACAGCCACCCTGCTGCCTTTGCTGACAGACTGTGCCTCAAAGCTGCTCTGCAGAGCACTAGCTCAGCCAAAATGGGAGTCGGGGCACGTCAGGGTAGGTACTCGTGGTCCTGTGCTCAGGGACCTGCTTGGATTGACTAGGATGGACAAACATCGAGTAGAAAAGGTGCAAAGTATGCAGCCAGGGGAGGAATGGAGCAACATGGACTGTTACGGGCTGTTTATTTGTTATTTGATGTAATATTGTACATTACACAGCCAAAAAAAGACCCCTATACCTGAGGAGCTTGCAGGATGAGGGAGGGGAGAAAGGCAAAGGCTCAGTAATGGGAAATCTGCCCTTGGCAGTTCTGTTACCAAAATTAACTGGCAGGAAGGGGAACCCAAAGCCAGCTCCCACTGGTGCCACTTGCCCAGCCAGCTCCTGGCCTGGTGCCCCAACTGAGCAGAGGGATGTGTGGAGGTCTTGCTACCTCCATGTCGTATCCACCTCCATGCTGAAAGGCAGGTGACCAAGGCAAGTTAGGAGAATAGGGGAGCTCTCCCAGCACCAGATGATTTATGTCAGTTAAGACCATGTAACTGGTATCCATTTGTGGAGGAACATAACAAAGTAAGAGTACGAGTGTAAGCAGGGGGTACAGTGAAAAGTGAGCCTCTGTACTGCTGCAAATTGATTTTTTTTTGGCAGCAAAGAGACTTTTATTCTCACTGCATCGCAATGAGGGCTTCAAAGCCCATTTAAGTGCCTGTTTGCCTTTCCTTTTACTCTGCATTGCAGCTGGCATGCCCAGGAAAAGCAGCTTGCTCTGAATGCACATTAAGGTTTGGCCAGTGTGTGTGTAAAGCAGAAGTGATAAAGCATCATTTCATAGCCAGCAGGCATCAGGATCAGAGAGTACAGCGGAGGACATGATGGCATTTCCATTTCTCCTGTGTGCATCCTCATCCACGTCAGCCAAGGCACAGGCATTGGCGCTCTGGGCTTTGCTCAGATGTGCTGCATGGAAAGAGATGGAAGTGAATGAGATGCAAACTGCCAGAGCTGGTTATTGAGATCTGAGTGACCTCTTTCTTCTGTAGAATTTCTCTACAGCCACATATTTATTTTGAACATTTTACCACATAGGTATGAACTTTTGTACTGGATTTTGGTTCTTTTCTCTCTGCCCCTTTCTTTCTTTTTTTTTTTTTTAATCAGCTGCTCCACTGATTGACATTAGAAAAGAAAAGTGAGAAGAATGCCTTTTTTTCTTCTTTGCAAATGATGTATTCCCCTCCTCCCTGTATCTGCCAAATTTGACAAGTAGCAAATAGAGCAGCACCACATCCTGCCTCGAGTCAGCTCAGGAACAGACACTACTGCAAAGTCAGCATGATCAGGAACCAAAGTGTCTATAAACATCAGGTGTATCTTTCCCAGATTGTAGAGGTGAAAGGAACCCCTGTGGCTTTTCACTTTGGTCTTCTGCATAAATTCACTCTGGTCTTCTGCATAAACAGGTCATAGAGCTGTTCTCTGCAACTGGATAACAGCCTGTTTCGAAAGACACTTAATTTCATCTTAAGTGCCTGTGCGTTTCCCCTGACAAATCACTCCAGCTGTTAATTTCCTTATTTCAAGGACATTGTGTCCTATTTCAAGTCTGAGTTTATCTGGCAGAGTTCAGCTTCTAGCTGCTGAATCCTGGTAACCTGCTGTCTGCAGGATGGAAGAGGCAGGCTGGAGGAGCTGCACAGTTTTCCAGGGGAGGAAGGGAAATGTGTAAGTGTTGCTCCTGTGCCACTAAAAAGCAAATGTACAGCCCCAGCCAGTGCTGATAGCAGATTGTAACCCTCTTAAAGTTCTCCTCCTCCCTTTTTGCCAGGAATTCATGCCTGTAAAAGTAACCTCTAAACCAGCACTTTTTCATATGTAAATATCCATCTAAAATGATTTTAAGACCTCTCACTCTTTCTTGAATAAGCTGAATAACTCCTAAGAATCCCTTCCCCATTCTGGGTTATTTTCTGTGTCTGTCCTTTGAATCCCTCCTCTCAGACATCCTCCCTGACAGCACACTATCCTAGCAGCAGTTTTACAATTGCCACATAGAGAGCCAAGATAACTTTCCAGCCCTAGCTTGACATTTCTTTTTATGTATTGATTTTTCTGTGTTATAGCGATCGCCAAGCCCTTTCCCGACTCGCTGCTTTCTGTGAGAAGTATTCTGTCCCTCAGCTAACAGATACATCGACATACCTCCAACAGGGTAGGTGCAAAGTCTCTCCAAAGACAGACCTGCCTTCAGCAGGGTGGCTCTCCCCAGACCAGACCTGGACCATTTTCCATGCTCTGGCACCCTCAATCCTCCTTTGTCCGGTCACCCAAAGCAGTCAGTGCAGGTCTTCGTCCCAGGTGGTCTCTCTAACAAGCCCCTCAGATGTTTCTGCAGAAGTTTCCATTTCTGCTTATCTCTGAATCCCAATATCCCATCACTGACTATGAGTTCAAACCTATGTATTGATACTAGGAAGAAATTCTTTTCTGTGAGGATGGTGAGAGACTGGAACAGGTTGCCCAGAGAAGCTGTGAATGTCCCATCCCTGGAAGTGTTTGAGGCCAGGCTGGATGGAGCTTGGAGCAACCTGATCCAGTGAAGATGTCTCTGCCAATGGCAGGGAGGTTGTACTAGATGACCTTTAAAGGTCCCTCCCATTCTATGATTTTATGATTTATGAAGGGTTGCATGAGCCTTATTAAGTGACCTAGGAAGTTTTAGCAGTCCAAAAATGGAGAAAAATACTTAATGTGAGTGCCACCAGCACGCAGTATCCTGGAGAACCCCCAGCCTCTTGCACCCAGAGACCAAACACAGCTCCCAAGGGGAATTCCTGTGGCAAAGTAACCTGAGTATAGTCACATAGCTTGTAGCAGACCCAACCCTGCTTACAATTTAGTTTGCAGAAGTTGGTCAGGACTACTTTGCTACTCTAACAGCCTGGATGATACTAACAAGACTGCTGCAGCATCTCAGTAGCTCTGTCTGAAATAACACTCCTGGATAGATCAAAACAGCAGACAAAGATTAATTGAAAACTCATGGCACTGTTACCATCCCCACATGCTAGAACAGACTTCTTGTTCCCACTAGTTAGATTTCCTGGGTAAAAAGCCATCACAAACTAGTTTCAGATTTTTTTGTCAAGTAAAATTAAAAAAACAAACCAATGTATTTAAAAAAAAATCCATAATGTTTATCTACAATGTTTTATACCTGCCAAATGTGGAACAGTGCTTAAGAACTGGAAAATTTCCTCTTATTCCCACTTTATGTTCTGACAAAAAAGTCTGTCCATTTCGAATATCAAATAGGCATCCACTTCCCTGCTTTCACCTCAGAGGTATAAAAAAATATTGCACTGTCAGTTCTACTCAGACATGGCATGAAAGGCTTGTCTCTCACTGTACCTGCTCACAGTCCAAGCTAATCCTTTTGTAGCACTGCTCAGTTAATATTTAACAGGCTCCAACATGCTCAGATTCAGTGACCAAAACTGGCTCTTATAAAGACATCTTGTAGCTGGATTCTTTTTTAGTTTCTAATGCTTTATCATTGCCTCTGTGAAATATTTTTGATTACTTTGAATTTCTGACATGACCTTAATACATCTTTTGTAAAGAATCACTGCAGAAGTGGCAAGTTAACTTTGTTGTGCAAAATAGGAAGACAGTAGTAGTATATTATTGGCAGAATTTAGTCACAAATAGGAGACAATTTGTTTAGTAATATGAACATAATTTCATCCTTCAATAATTATTAATTTATTTATTTTGCTCTTATATGGATATTTTGTGTGTATTTAATGATTGCTTTCCCCTAACTCCTGAATAAACATAGTATATATATTTATCTATAAATAAATATTGCATGTATTCAGCAATTAATGGAAAGCAACACCATTAGGACTGTAAATAATTGAACAATAGAATTTATTTCTTGCAATAAGCCACGAACTCAAACTGAGCTACAAAGTCTCATACTCCTTTTCTAATTTTAAATAGACTTAAGTAGTATATTCCTGTCAAGCTTATAATTTAAATCTCTTCTTTGGTTATCCGTTATAAAAATGGTAATCCCAGTAAATTCACTTGGTAGTGCTGCAGAAGCTGCCATGCATTCCATGTATCACAGGAATCGCGCAGCATCCAGAATGTGACAGTGAAAGCAGAATCGCTCTGCTCTTCAATGCATTTTCACAAAAACAAAAGGCATTTGAGTTTATCTGGTTGTCATTTGTGTGTCCTACACAAAAAGAAAAAAGGAAAAAAAAGAAGAAAGCCAAATAACTGTGCCATGCAACTGTCCTCAGGCTTTTTATGGAACCTGCAGCTGTGAAATCCAGTCCCTGAACAGGTACCGCGTCCTTTATCTTTTTCCAGTCTTGGAAGTGAATGAACTGAGTAGAAGATTGCCTAAAACTAATAGGACATGCAAAGGCTACAATGCAGGAATACGTTTCCTGCCCTGCTGTTAGTGGGAGGGTTAATTTCCACTCTAGCCCTTCAAGTGTAGGACAAACAATACTGATATCCTCCTTTCTTCCACCCATCATTTATGGATCCCATCTGATACCTAGATGGGAGACGTGGAATTCCCACTATAGGGTGTTTGGGCAAGAGAAAACGGTGCCTTGGATGGCTTCATTTGTGGAGCCTTCTTGAACCACTCCCTGTCACCACTACCAAACACTGCCATAAGCAGCACTGTGTTGGTTGGAGAGTTATGGAGATCAAGAAGGACTACTTTTGACCAAGGAAAATAGGAAAGGTGTGATGAGCCCTCTGGAAACTTTGTGATAAAATCAAGAGGAGGAAAAACAGTAGTGAAAAGTTTAAATTGATCAGTGTGTACCTTGTTCTACAGCTGGTGCAGTTGAGAGAATCTTTAGAGGCCACTGGTGGCCCTGGACCCATGCTCTGAAGGCCACTAGCATGGATACAGTGGTGTTGCAACTGGGCTGAGAGACCCTCCATCTGCACGGATGTCCACCCTGTGGGCTGGATGGGGCACCCGCATTAGTTCAGCTCAGGGTTGAGCTTCTTAAGCAAACTTCCCAGCCCAGACACCCCTTCTGCACATCAGTTCAGTGGTCACATGGGACTTTTGGATTGCAGGGACTTGATTTCCTTGGAAAAACTGAAGAGGTTGTGCTGCTTCAGGAGTGCAGTGAATGAGTTACAGCCACTGATACGCTTTCAGTTTACAAAGCTGGGCTGGAGCTGGATACGTGGCCCATGCAGGATGGGTGGAGTATAGGCACCAGGTCCTCAGCACAACTGTTTCACTCTAGAGACCCGCTCCTATTGATCCACAATACTTACTGATACAAAAACCTTATGGAAGAGTGCTGCCCCCTCAGCGTCCTGCCTGACACCCCTTGCTGTCTCTATGTTTGTTCCCTTGAGCTCTGCCAGCCAATGTCTGAGCTGTGACTGGATCACTGAAATAACCTGGGTCAAGGCTGAGAAAAAGGGTTGTATTTTGTCTTGAGCTGGACTGCTTGTTTGGTGCACCTGAGAGCGCAGCGTGGTGCCCTGGGGCACAGGAAAGAACAGCTCAACATTGGGGAAGGGCAATCATCACATTAGTGTTGCTGAGTTTGCAGAAACAGCGTTTTTCTGTCAGACTGACAAGAAGCTGTAACCCACTTCCAGAATACCTTTCCCACATCAGCCTCCCTTCTCTTATTTAGTCCAATTAGTAGGAGTGTTTGAGGTCAAATCAGTCAATTTAGGAAAAATACAAACATCATTGACAACTGACACTTGAAGTTCAATAGCTGTGCAAAGGTTGCTCAGTAAAAGTAGATATTACATCACTCATTATTCTTCTATGCCCTGGCCCCATGATCCATTCATGAGGGCAAAAGCATTTTAATACATTAACTGGAACCTCTGCCAGCTTTTGGATTGATATAATTTGTGGTCGATGAACTCTTGTTCGTCATCATTGAATTCCCTAATAGGTTCTTTCACAGGCTGCTGTTGGGGAAAGCTTGCCAAGTCTGAATGATTTTTGCTCGGAGCTTTTCCGTATGCTTCTCAACCCCTGGATGAAGCCTTAAAGGTTAACAGAGAGGCCTCAGGAAATAATTATTATTTCTCGGTGACGCCTTCTGCATGACATCTTCCTGAGTTACTCAGTGAAACTATCGAAGGCATAAGTTGTTTTAAAATATCTCCCAGTGGAAGGTTCCACATGCCATAATTATGAACTGAGGTTAAAAAAAGCTGTCTGTTACAGTGATGAACTTGCCTAGTTGACTAAAGCTACTTATTTTCTTTTAAATTGTTGTTTGATTATTAAATCTGCTTGATATGGAAATCAGGATTGAAATATTTTCCCATCAACTTTGTGAAAATCAGGCAAACTTGCATTTTGCCAGCATAGATGGAGGCAAAGTTGGGATGATATGAAAAATGACACAAATAAAGGATTTTCTGGAAAGGTTTTGTAGAAATAAAGGGCTATTCATCAAGTGATATTTGTATAGAAGTCCCAATAGAAACAGCGGTAATGATAGTTAGAGGTCATCAAAGTTTCTAAGAGCTTCACTCCTTTTTAGAGAGATGTGCAATCTTTGTAGGTCTGCCTCTTCCCCGAGGAAACAGAATGAAGGTTTCTTTTTGGTTTTTTAGTTCTCTTTATACAATGTGGAGTTTCTGAAGCCATAGCTTATTGATGGGTCACTACCTAATGTCTGTCAGGAGGGACTTCATCCTGATAGCAGATAAGCTTCCAAAGAAAAAGGAAGTTTATTCTAGAAAAGTATTATGTCATGTATTTACAGAAATTGGTATAAGAAACAGATCTGTGAAGCACAGTTTTCCATGATGTTTAGCAATTAGAGCTGCTCTCACATCTCAGATAATATGAGGGCCTGGCAGTCTAGTCCCCCCACACAGAGGATTTTTTCTTTTGTCCAACACGCAGTCTTCTCCCTAGCTGTCTTGTCAGCCTGCAGGATGCTCTTCTCACCTTTTCATCCATTCTTCAGCACAGTTTTAACATCACCGAGCTCTTCTATCCCACCTGCCTGTGATCATTTATGGATCTTCCCTCCTGAGCAGAGGGACCCATCCTCCTCTCCCCTCCCCTGGAATTGCGTTCTGATATTCAAGCTACAAAGGCTTTAAATGGGACACATCCCAATCCTGGCAGCTCCTCTGTACATGCAGTGATGCTGCAGCCATTACCAAGCAGATCTTTTCTAGCTTAAAGAGCCTTTTTGCTTCTTGTATCATTTTCAGAATTGCTACAGCACTTTATAAAGCCTGTGCTATGAGAAAAGATTCACAGTGCTGATGCCTGATTATATCCACAATCTCTGGCTCAGTGGTAACACATTGCCAAGGCTACAGGTGACAAATTGGTGACTGGGGCGACAGACTTGAAACTCAAATGGAAATATCCAGCTTTTCCAGCATGTCGCTTTTCCCCCTTCACCTTCTGCCTGTTTTAGGAATCCTGTTATGTTTTATAACTGGGCAGTGCCAGCTCAGCTTCAGTGGCTGCACAGAGCAGGACTCAGGCTCTAGGGCACTGGAGATCTATTTAAGTGCTGAAACTACTTCCTGCTGACAAAACTGCTGCTAAGCAGCAGCCTCTTGGAGGTGCAGAGTTGTGAGAAAGGGAGTTGTGGTGATACCAAGGAGGAGCTTCACAAGAGCTGAGAATCAGGAGTGCCAAATCCAGCAGATGGCAAACCCTGCTAGTCCTCTGGGAAGCATGTGTGCAACTTCCTCAGCCAAATTCTGTCATTAGTCTTGGACCTACAGAGGGGGTTTTGTGCCTTGCAGAACTCTGTGCAAGGCTCTTGAGGGACTGAACCCCAACAAGAGGAAGGTACCAGGCACTCTTGAGTTGGTGATATCCTGATGCCATGAGAAGACTTCTTGGCCAGTTTTGCTCCAAGGCACTTGCAAGAAGTCAAGTTGACCAGCAGAATTCCTGCAGACATGTATTATGATAAACATTAAAAAGGAAAAATGTAGCTATGGATGTTGTTCATTCATGTAAGAGCTTACATCTAGCACATGCTAGGTGCCTTGAATCTTTCTCAACCTGTGTCACTAGGCATCCATATTATTTGTGTTCAGCGCTAACTGATGCTCTGGGGAGAGGTTGTCTCCTGACTGAATTTGTTTGGTTCACAAAGATTAATGGGCATGAATGATGCTGTCTCTAGCAGCAGTCTGCAAAAAGCTGATGACAAGTTGTGCAGGTCTGGTGTCACCTGGCAAATGCAGATCAGCCAAGAGAATAGCAGCTGAAAATTACAGTTGGCCTGATGGTGTCAAGATTGTCCTGCAAAAATTTACCAGGGATCACAGTGGCTGCAGAGCATCAATCCAACCTCGTACAGCATGGAGGAGAGGGACATGACCAAAGAATATACATCTTTGATGGGAGTTAGAAAATCCATTCTCGGGGGAGAAAAGAATTAGCTCTGCCCTCAGTGAATAATTCAACTAAGGAGTTTTGCTTTCGGCAACTTGTGAAAGTAGCAGAGCTCCATGTATAAAATGGTATTTCTGAAAGCTTTACCCATTAATTTAACATGACCTAGCTCAATTCCAACCTTCCTTATCCAGTACAGTCCATCTTCTGCTTTGCTAGTCAGGACTGATGTATTCCTCTGTGGCGTGAAGTGAACCAGCTGCTTGCAGACCTCAATAACTCACTTCCATGGCAAAGCAAAAGAGGAGCTTTAGAACATCAAAGGAAGTCATACAGAATTTCCACTGCATTCAGCAATTTCTTGTACATTCAGTGCTGTGCAGTATTCATTGATGGATAAAAATGTTATAAGACCCATTTAAATATATGATTGTAGTAAATACACTTAATGCCTTTCGTAAGATTTTTTAGAAATTTTTTAGAAATACCTTTGAAATACCAGCAAAGGTATTTCAGGACTTCCTTTCTCTGTACAGTTTTAGAGATACTAATGCTCGTGAAAAGCAAGGGGCAAAGGGAACTGCCTAATCATAAGTGACAGTCATGTAATATAATGGTAGTTCAAATTGGAACTTTACTGCTCATATACTGGAATGCAGAACACACGCACAGATATATAATGCAAACTGGGGCTTATAATTAAAGAAATATGAGCTGTTTTTTTTTTTTAAAAAATACTTACATTAAATACACTACCTTAATTCCTCTCACTCATACTGAGATATTCAGTACCAAAATAAAAGGAGGCATATAGAAGTCTAATGGAAGAGTAGTTCTAGGAAAAGGGTAATGGATAGTGCAAAATCCAGAGCCTACTGCAGCTTTACAACTGGCATGGATGTAATGTTACCCTGCTGCTCTTTATATGTTGCTTCAGTGTACCTGCTGAATGTCTGCTGGCCGAATAGATGTTTAGGCTTGGTATTCTTTGGGGGGAGGAGGTTGGAGACTCCAGGTAAAAGAGAGTTTAGTAAAAGTGGTCTGGCCATTTTCAGTACAGAAATTAGAAGATAATAGGTTGTTCTACTAAGTTGAAACAGTTTTACAAGCAATTTCTTTCAGCAGTGTCTGCATGCATCTTCCTGCTTTGGAGCAGGAACTTGGACTTTTTCAAGAGCAGAGAACTCACACTGGGTGTGGAGGCATACCTCTTTCTTTCTCTGAAAAATCACTCACATTTGTGGAGTTGCAACATTTAAACTAGTATAAATTTGCAAATGCTGAAGACTTTTCAGCTGTATCCTCTGAAATCTATCCAGCCCAAGTGTGTTCCTGCTGCTCAGAGCTGGAATTGTCCTGAGATCACAGGGGTAGTCGTCCTCAATTAACCCAACAGCAGAAAAAATAATTTCCTTTTTATTTTTTTCTCCCAGCAAAGAGACTTTTGGGAGCAAGACTGTGTAGCAAGGGAGGCTGGAGGACAGAAGAGAAAGGCAAAAAGAGGATCTGAAGAAAATGAGGTATCATGAGAAATTTAAATCTTTCAACCTGTTTATCTTATTGAAAAGCAAGTTCATGGGTGATATGATTTCTCTGATTATTCTAACGAGGAAAAAGCTAGAAACCACAGCAGTGTTTGTTTCTTGAGAGAAAGATTCAATGGTGTACTGTAACAACATATGAGAAGCTGGATTCAAATAAAAAATTAGGCAGACCTTTGAGAAAGGAATTGAAAACACTGGAACAAGTTCCTAAAGGAAGCAATAAATTTACTGCTTTTGGTATCTTATGCAAGCTTGCTGTCTCCAAAGAGTGTGCTTTGACCACCATCTTGAGTTTACTATATTTTTTTCAGGTGACAGTTTTATACATTAAATAAGGTTAAGCGAAGAACTGGGGCCTTTTAGTCTTGAATTCTTTGAACGTAGTGAGTGAAGAAGTGGCAGAGACAGGGTGAAGATATGAGCTGAGCAAGAGGAAAGGAGGAAGAGAAAAAGGAATTGATGATGAAGATGGATGATGAAGGAGAGGGACAATATGAGAAAGAGGTAGCTGGATCTTAGCTGTGCAGTTGGATTATTAGATCATAAACCAGAGAAGATCCAAGTAGAATGCATGCCGTAAGACTTCCCAGAAATCATCACTATTTAAGCTAGTACTTCTTGTTTCAGAAACAGAAATACCCCACAAATTAACTCCTGTTTTTGTTGGGTTTTTTTACATTACCGGCAATCAAGTAGTTCCACATCTGTTGGCAGGTACTACTATGGCTGAATACATTTGTTGTTAAAAAGCAAAGTTTCTCTGCAAAACAGCTTAATCACTTGCTATATGATGTAAAAAAGAACAGAAACATTATCTGCACAAATGATAAATGAAATGCTACATTTTCAGTCTATTTGCTAAGTTTTTCTGTTTTCTTATCTAAAGCATTCTTTTTATAATGTAGTGAAGCAATGGATACTTAAACAATAGGGAACCTTGACTTCAGTTTTACTCCTTCAATCTTTCTATTACAAGAAAATCAACAGGACTTTCTCCAGTTTACTCAAAGTATGACTCCCTTCTCAGGACTCTATTTCTGTGGAGACATTTTCACAGAATCATAGAATTGTTTATTTTGGAAAAGACCTCTAAGACCATTGAGACCAAACATTAATCCAGCACTAAACCATGTCGCTAAGTGCTACATCTACATATCTTTTAAATATCTGCAGGGAAGGCGACTCCACAACTTCCCTGGACAGCCTGCTCCCATGCTTGACAACCATTTCAGTGAAGAAATTTTTTCTAAAATCCAATCTAAACCTCCCCTGGTGCAACTTGAGGCCATTTCCTCTTGTCCTGTCACTTGATACCTGGGAAAAGAGAAGAGGCTGACCTCCACCTTGCCACAAACTCTTGCCAGGTAGTTGTAGAGTGCAATAAGATCCTCCCTGAGCCTCCTCTTCATATTCTTTCTCATGTTTGAAGACCCTTTTAAAGAAATAGCCTAAGAGATTAAGGTTCTCAGGACTTCATTTGTGAACATCCTCATTTCTTTACAATTAAGCACATGACATTTCATCCTTCCTGTAATGATCCTCAGATCTCCCTTTTCTCTATAATACCATTTGCACTGCCAGCAAATTGCAAATAAATGATGACAGAAATGGTAGACAAATCAGGTTGGAACATCAGATTCAGGGATGATACCAGCAGAGGGCAATAAATAGACACTGTCCCTGATAGCCAGCTCTCCAGCAGTCTGGAGACTGGGAACTCCATACCTGGTATCCACTGTTTTTGGAAAACAAGATCAGATTCCTTCAATAAATTACAAAAAGAAAAGTCAAAAGTGGCTTTCCTTTACAAAATCTGTTTAGTCATCTGACAGTCCTTTTATAAAAGGTGCTTTTTATGTTCTCAACCAGCAATAATAAAGCCTAGTAAATAATAGTAAATAGAAATAGGTGAACCATAGCCTACCTCAGTGAAGACATTCACACAGCTGATATGTGCATGTGTAATAAATTAGGTGCTTCATCTACGGCTCAAAAAAATCTACGTGTTAATTTGTTTTAGAGAACCTCCTTTGCCTTTTAATGATAGAAAATACAGTATTAGAAACTACATCACAAAGAAAAATAGATGCTGAAAAAAAATTTATAATTGCCATCCATGGAGATACAGAGCTCTTCATGGCCTTCAGTGTGTTTTCTTTAAAATATTAACTTCTAGGTTGAAATGTCTCTTTTGTGTACACAGCATATGCTGGTTTTACTCTTTTACTTCAGTATGATTGTGTCAAGAGACCATTAACCAGTCTTTAACTTCCAGCTTGCAAATTATATTGTTTGTTGAGGAGACATTTGCTGAAATAGGAAAAAATTGCATTTCTATCCTAATGAAGCAGAAAAGTTCCCTCAGAATCTTGTTAGATAATTAAGTGCCTTAGGTCTACTCAGCATCACCAAACTTTTCAGCATTTAAATTATTTACAGTAGTTAAAACCAAATGTTTCACCCACCATTAACAGGGATGCTCTGTTTTGTGTGTCTCAAGGATATTTTAAGGCAGATTCATTAATCTAGGAAGCCTTGCAAATATTCTGGGCCATGTAACCCCTGTGGCTAATTCCAACTTGCGTAATGCAAATAAGACCCAAGGCTGATATTTAAGGACGTCAGGCAATAGAAAAATATTTCTGTTCTAAGTGTATCCCACGAAAATCATAAAATCATAGAATACCAGCTTGGGAGGACCCTCAAGGATCATCTGGTCCAACCTTTCTTGGCAAAAGCATGGTCTAGACAAGATGGCCCAGCACTCTATCCAGGCAAATCTTAAAAGTATCCAATGCTGGGGAATCCATCACTTCCCTGGGGAGATTATTTCAATAGCTGTTTGTTCTCATTGTGAAAAATTTTCATCTTGTGTCCAATTGAAATCTCCCCAGGAGTAACTTGTACCCATTATGCCTCATCTTTTCTCTATTGTCATCCTAAAACTGGTGTTTTAACAATGCATTTTATTTCAATCACCTGTATTCTGACAGTTCTGGCAGTTGTGTCTGAACAGCTTTACTGAGTCTTCATTTGGTGGTGATGTAGAATTCCACATGGGAATCAGATTCTTTGGAAAATTAAAGGTGTATCCATGTTGGTTAGGAAAAAATAACATGCAGTTCTCTTCAGTAGCGCTAGCAGTGGGATAGATTCATGTCTTGCCAAGGTTATTACTAAGGAGTGTAGCAGTGGAGCTGTATTCAGTTGAACCCTTAGTCTGTCTAATCCAGTGTTTTGGAGCTAGAAATAGCCAACTAATTCTCCGTATGCTCTGAAAATACGGGGACAGGGTATGATAGACTTACCCATAACAAATGCAGTTACTTAGAGTTAAGAAGGGAAGACATTTTCTCTGTAGCAACTAAGTGTGTGTATATGCCAATGGGCTACAAAAAGTGAGAGAGTCAGGGAAAGGATGTCTGAGCAGCTTATTAGTATTCGTCTCTCTCTTTCTGAGGATGAAGGAAGTATTAGCTCTCCCTCTCCAAAGGATCATGCACAATACTGTCTGCCCATGCACATGCAGGGAATGAGGGCTCTCGAGGAAGAACCATTTCACCTTCTGCTTTAAAGATAAAAAGAAGCCACATCATTTGCAAAATAACCCCAAAACCAAAAGCAACCAAAAAAAAACCCACCAAAAACCAAAAATCCTTGAAAAACCAACCAAAAATGGCATTCGATAATTGGCTGAAATTATCTGCAAGTTCTAGTCAAATCGACAAAATCATTTACAGTATTGGAAAAGTGAAAAGTAGAAAGATCAAGAGCATTTTTGAACACTTAAACAAAATACTGATTTTTTATCTCAAAGAGGAATTTTAGTTTTGACTTCATATAAATGCAACTTCAAAATGGCTAAAGCTCCTTGGCAGCTAAAATTATTTTTTTTTATTTCTTCTTGGACCTGCAGATCCTTTGACTATAGGCAAGGCAATGCCTTTTGGCAGCTTCTTTCTTTATTCTAGCAGTCCAAAGACTTCTTATGTTTTGGCATTTGACAGCTCTCTTTGTGCTTTGTCCCAGAGAGAAACAGAGCTTTGTTTTCCTGAACAGGTGATAGGAGAAGTATAAAAGCAAGAGAGTCTGTGAAGCAACTCCAGGTCTTTCTTTGAGTGCATAATTCAAGATTTTTAGAGTTCAGGATGTGTAAGAATTGCCTTTTCCTTCAGCAGCAAAAGTCTAGAGAAGTCAGAAGTAGGATAACTCTGCCTGTGTGAGACTGATTCAGTCCAGAGCAAACCAACACGTGAGGAACACGAGGCAGTATTAGGGAGATCTCATCATCTCAGGGGTTATGTGACCCTCTCTGGCAGGTAAATATGACGAAGTATAAAGGAACCTGTAACAGCAGCACTAATCTCAGAAGAATGCTACAGATAATGGCAATTATTTCCAGGAAAGCATTATAATAAATATTCATGTTTTATAATGTGTGGCTATTAGGATTTAGCACTATTAAATGTTTACAGGAGAATATTGTTCTAAATTGGAAATGTAAGCATCTTCCTGATGCCCTAGCCATCATCAGCCAGCCTAATACTGTTTTTTCTAGGCTGCAGAGTGCTGTGGAGTCATTTTAGCATGCTCTTAGCTGATGTGGCGCTTCTCGGGGGTGCCCTGGTACAGGCAAGAGCTGTAGCAGGGCTGACACCAAGGAGATGTGATGGCACAGCCTGAGGCAGCCCTGCAGCTGGGTAGTGCTGGCTGCTCCCACAGCAGTCTGGAATTGCCTTTCACGTGAAGCACATACATGTGTTTTTTAAACCTGGATTAGGGGCTTGGCTCTTAATCAGGATCAAATCTGGTCTGTTTATACTGACAATCTTATCCTGCCATGAGCCTACTCCTTCGGAAGTAATCACCTTGCTAAGAATAAGAGTGATACATTCAGCTCATTAGTGGTCCCAAAGCTCTTTCTGTCCTAGGTTTTCCAAGTGCTTGCTAGGCTAACAAAGGTTCAAATCAGCTGTCTATTTATGTTGCGTATTCATAGTTAACTTCAAGTGTAAAATTTCCAGTGACAAATTAGTGAGAGCCTGGCATCACACACTTCTGAAATGCTCAAGAAAAGCTGTTTCTTGCTCTTAGATAACAACTAGCCTTTAACAATCTCATGGTAGGATGTTACTGTATCCCTTTATAGCTCCTCTTTTTTCCCAGGCATATCATTTATCTTTTTATTTCAATACAAATGTGTTCAACTTCTGCTTTCAGTCCTGGCAGCTCATTATATCCTACAAGCCTGAGAGCTGTTAAAGTTTTGTTCTCATGTGGGTTCTTAGAAATTTTGTTCACACCCTTAACCCTTTGTTGTATAAGACATACGAATGGATACCTGTTTTTCATGAAAAAAGCACAGTTTCCACTTCTCTGATTTTCCTTTTTTTTTTTTTTTGTTTAACTCTTTTATATCTGCTCTGTTTTTCCAGCTCCCTGTGGAGCCAGGGGCAGCAAGACCGTGTGTGGAGTTGTACAAACACCCCTGCTCAGGCCAAAGAGAGGGCAATGGTTTCCTCTCCTAGCTGGGGGTTTGTCTCTCCTGGGGCCATGCTTTTGACCCTTTGGTTGCTCTGAGTAATTAAGCTCAACTGGAAACAGTTGCAGCTTCTCAGTTCCCAATGCTATGGGAATTCCTATGTTTCTACAGGCATTATGACATGTGATGCTATGAAAACATAAGATTTGAATTTCATCACTTCGAACAATTCTGATTGTACTGTAACAGTGACCTACACTTTCCATCATTTAGCACTGCACAATCTCTTCTGTCACTTGCAAACTCCACCAGCAAATTATCATTGATAGGTATTTTGATTTTTTTCCTTGTTATGTGACTCATCAGCCTTTATGAAAGGCATGTCAGAGTATTGTACTTCAAATATTTCTGTATTTAATAGTTAAAATCAAGGCAGGAAGAATTTGCCATGCTTCCAGACAAAAGAGGCAGCTCACAAGCCCTGAATGGTTTCTGACTCAGAGAGATGAGGAAGGACAGGAGAAGAAGAAAGGGAAGAGAGGAAGAAAGGGAGCAGATTCCAGTAGTGGCAAAAATCTCCTTTATCCTTAAAGAGACTTGAGCCCCACTTCTGCTATTATCTAAACCATTTTCCACACTAAGGCAGTGTGATGGCCTTCCACTGTTTTGTGGAAAATAAGAGGACAACCAGGCTTTCACAAGGAAGGAGGAAAGTCACCTGACTATATTCTGGTGGATGGAACTGATGACTTGCCTCTGAGGTGGAGAGAAACATTTACTGTTAGAAAGCATCTCAAACTGAAAGAGGGAAGTGAGTGACTATAAAGGATGCTAACATAGAACAGGAATCAAAAGACCTGAGGGAGCAAAGTTAGGTGAGTTGGATCCCACCTGCAGTGTTCAATATACTTCTGTACATTGACTTGTGAAAACAGTGCCTCACCTTGCAGGTAAGGAAGCTGTTGTTTTCTCTATCATGTCACTAACACAAAGCTGCCCTGTTTAATCCAAAGCAAATAGGTTGAACTTCTTGCCTTATTTCACGTGTATGCTGTGGCTGCTGTGACTCTGGGCTCAGTGAGGGGCTGCAGCCAAGTGTGTGGCTGGGGACAAGCGCACGGGCCAGGTGTGGCCAGGAGAGGGCCACCCAGCCCTGGCAGTGCCACTGCACTCTGCTCTCCTGCCAAACAAACAGGCGCTGTAAAAATGCTTAATTACAAAGTCTTTGGAGTTCGCAGGCATCCGTCCCCAGGGAAACAGTTGCACGCCGTCTTGTAGGAGAGAGATGGAAGAGAGTCATTCCTTCACATCTGCCGCAGATGTTAATTTTAGGAGACAGAATTAAAAAAAAAAAAAAGGAGACAGAGGTGAAAAATGCTATAAGAAAGTGCAGGGAATCCTTGCCTTTCATCCAGCAGCCTCTGTCTGATAAATGTCCCACAAGCCACAGGGTCACTCATCTATGCCAACTGTAGATCTCCCACAGCTCAAGTGGAATCATTCAGTACCTCTTGGTCCACTAGGAGCAGGTAGCCCTGCCATAGGGAGTTGTTTTTCAAACCTGTGTTTCTCTTTTAGGATTAAGGCAGGTTAGCAAAGGGACTACCTATTCCCAAAATCTCTGAACATGCCCTAAGAGAGAGGAAAACCCTTTAAAAGGACAGAGTAGGAGCTAAAGCACTAACTGCTTCGAGGCTGATTACATGGGGCACTTAGTGAAGGTGAATGCCTTGCACAAGTGTTGACAAGAGGTTTCCACACATGGTGGAAAGTGGATATGTCCAGCCCTGCCCCTACACGTGCCTGGGGCAAGCACAAGCAGACTATAGTGCTGCAGCCCCTCCTAAGGAGTGTGGGCAGCCCACATGGACACATACTTCTCCTCCTGCAGGACGAGTATGGATCTAGTCTTTCCTTCTGAGCTGGCTGGAGTTTATAAGGTATGTGTAGCACGTTTTAAGTGCTCTAACGAGTGGAGCGTCTCTGGAGCGTCTCGGGCTTCCTTGCTTCTCTTTATGCTCGCAAGTACATGTAGTCCTCTCTCAACCCCTGCTCATTTTACTGAGTTTGGGAGTTGCTACTATTTTTATCCAACAGTCACATTGATAAACATATTTGGTCTCTGCAGAAAGTAGGTTGGGACCAGAACTGTCAGGTTATAGCAAGCAAAGCAAAGAAGGAATTCTAGCAGGCACAAACTCCAGCTTTAGGAACCTCCTCTGTGCAGTCTGACTGAAAAGGGGATCAAGCAATATTTATCCAGAGCTAAGAGAAGCAGTGAAATGTGTGCCTTGGTCTGTTTTCTCATGTGTCGAGGTTCTCCCACTGCTGAGCTACGTTTTCAGCTACTGAGCAGGGGTTGATCAGAGGGAAGGGCAGCCTGGTCTGGAACTCCCTGCAGCCCAAGAGAAACTTCCCTGCTATTGTGTTTCCATGTGCAGGCCATTTCGCATACCAGTGATGCCAGGTCAGTGCTGAGGCAGAGCAAGACACAGAGCAGAACTTAACTACTGGGTATCCATAAACATGTGGCTCAACCAGGATTTTCCTTGGGCAAGCCCATCATAAAGAGGTCCCTGATGAAAAAACCCTGCTACTGCCAAGCCTTGCATTTGGTGTAGTTAGTCATGGTGGGCTTGTACAAGTCAAGTTGGGGTCTCATGTGCTAACCCTGTTGTTTAGTGAAGTTTCTAATTTATGACGTTTGCAGCTTGTCTGAGATCTGCTTCTTTAAACAGTCAAATGAAATCTGGAATAATCGTCTTTACGGTTATAAACCAGAGGAGCTTCTCCATACTTACATCCAGTGTGGTTGAAATAAGATAAATGATAGCCACAATGACATCATCTTCAGAAATCATTCCAAAAAGTGATTCTTTGACATTTTCTTTATCCTCAGCCTGCCTAATTTCCATGTTTATTGATTAGCTAGAGATTATATATATCACCTGGCAATAAACCTGGTGTCCTGTCTTGTTTTGGTTTAATTTCATTTGCACTTACCTCATGACAGCATATCTTACACATATATCAAATATTTTAAAATTAAACTTGTCCCATTAAATGTCTTACTCATTTTAAGAATTAAGCAACTTTCCTTTGCATTTAGTCAAAAAACACATGCCAGCTCTAAAAAATTAATGTCACAAAGCTTACCGCCCTATCCCCTAATTAGAAAAAAGCCAAACACTGTCCACGTTGTGTAAATGTCTCTTCCCACTTCTACCCCAACAAGACTTCAATTCATTAGGCCTTTCAGTGCCAAAATTCCTTTCATACTAATAAAATCAGATGGTTCATAGTCCGAATACTACCTACACAGGCAAAAACTTCACCCATAGGTAATTATTACACTATAATGGAGAACGCAGCAGTTTACCTTCCCAGAGGCGTGGTCTTCTTTTACTACATTATTCTTGGCTTAATTTTTTTTTTTTCAATATTCTCAGTCATTTGAAAATCTTAGTTCCAGTTTCCAAGACTACTGGTCACTGCTCTGCATATAGTTGTATTACTGGTCTCATTGTCATTCATGAGTTGTTCATGACTTTACCAGGGCAGTTCCCAGAGCCCAGCACAAGGAGTCTAGGTTATAGACAGAGGCTATTACCAGGCACTGGATTAGCCTTGTTTTCAGAATGTCTTTGAAAACCGTTCTCTCTACTAAGACATATTGCTGTAGATTAATACAGTGGAAAGGAAAAGGGAGTACAATGACGTGCCAAATAATGTCTGCTTCTCCAGCAAAGCTTCAAAAGACCCTGATGTCCACTAGGAAACACTATAGACCTCATTTGCCCATTAAATATTTTGACACCATTCTGACAAAGGCTATATAGACACAGTCTTCCACGTTGTAATTAGACTGGAACTATGGTCAGTGATTATATCAAAGGTGGGCTGCATCAGTGATCTAAATGTGCTACTTTACTTTAAAATTATATATGCACTTCTGTACATCCAGTAAGCACCATCTGCAGTCAGGAAAGCCACTGGAATGAGAATGTCATAACTAGAAAAAAAAAAACAACAATGGAAGGTATTTTCAGAGCTTTTCAATTTTTTCTTTTATGTGTTAAACCCCAAAATTTTCTGAGACTAAGGAAAATATGCAGAGAGACCATGTACCTTGCCAATATGATTTTGGAGATTGAAATATAATAAAGTGAGTCAGAAAATTATTATTTTGAGTATAAAGAAGAGGAGGTAGGGGATGTGCATTTATAAAAACACATTTCTGTTGTCTCTTACAGCAGCGACCAGATTAAATGTAGCTGGTCTCTAGTCTTTTTCATTTTCTCCCTGCATAACTGCACAACATCCTTGTAGTCCTCATGAGTTGCCTGCCTCTTTTTCCAGAGGTGATGGCCTGCTCCTGCATCTTTAAGATTTCCTTCTTAAAGCAGGTATATCCTTCCTGGACACCTTTGTCTTTCAGAACTACTTTCCAAGGGACTCTGTCAACCAGCCTCCTAAACAGGCCAAAGTCTGCCTGCTGAAATTCTAAGATGGTAGCTCTGCTGACCCCCTTCCTTGCTTCTTTGAGAATTGAAAACCCTCTTGTTTCATGGTTGCTGTGCTCAAGACTGCCTCTGACCACTACATCTACCAGTCCTCTGTTCAGAAACAGCAGGTCAGCCACCTCCCTTAGCTGACTCCCTCACTAGCTGTGTCAGGAGGTTATTTTCCACACAGTCCAGGAACCTCCTGGACTGTGTTCTCTCTGCTGTGTTGTATTTCCAGCTGACATCTGCTAAGTTGAAGTCCCCAAAGATGTCAAGTCCCCAAGCTCAGGAACAACATGCATTGCCACAGGTCTATCCTGCATGCCCTTTGGTAGCACCAAGTTAAATAATAGTGCAAGACAGACTGATACTGGTATCCGTATGTCCTACTAGTTCAACAACAGGACTTTTTTCTAATTTTGAAAAAGCAAAAAGAGAGAAACCTACCTCTTTCCAGTCACAATAAGCTATATGTTGATGTCAAGTTTTATCCTGGCTGCTGCTGCAAAGGATGAAATTACCATTTAAATTTACTCTTGCCACCCTCTTAACTCATCCTTGCACAGACAAGGCTCACAGAGCTCCTGAATACTTGGCACATATGGATTTAGTTTCAGGAGTATGAATGTAGTGAGTGTTTTCTGAGGCCTACTGTAGTTTTTTTTAAGACTCTACTAATGCTTTCATATGTTTTCTTTTCATTTTAAATCCCTGTTCACACCTTTGGGGTTAACTACACCCCAGGACAAGAGATACTCTACCACAGAGATAGAACAGGCTGCCTCTGTGGGTGTCGAGTCGCATTGGCACAAATCAAAGGTTTTCAACACTGTGAAACCATGCTGCCAAAACTGCCAGATTAAAGGTGCCCCATCTGCAGTCCACATGTAAAACGGAGGGAAAAAATATACTCCCATAGGTTTGTGACATAATTATTTGTAGTACAGAACACCTGAAGTCTCCTATGGAGATCAGACTTGGCTGCATTTCTTAGGAGGTGTAAGTGCAGCATGTACTGTACCTCTGAAGTGACAGCAGAGGAAAGCACCAGCAAATGTGATATTTTCTCTCTCTTCAGTGAGTGGGCTGGCAGAGGGCAGCCTGGGATGCCTTTACAGAGGCTATTTTAAGATTATCGCAGCATCATCCTGAGACCCCGGGACAGAGCTGCGGATTGAATTCAGATTTCTCAAGACACAGTCAATAACTTTCATCCAAAGCAATTTCCTTCTGTCTTGCTGACAGGCAGATTGGAAAAGTGACAGATGACAGACAAGCTGGCAGGGTGACAGGAGGCTTTCAGATGCAGTCTGCAAAAAGGGCAGGAACATCCATTTTTCTCCGACACCAAATGCTCACTCCTACCTTTCCATCAGCATCTGTTTATAGCCTGCTTTGCCAGAAAAGGCAGTTTCATTTCTTCCATGGAAGTCCTTTCAGAGTCAGTCATCTAGGGCAATTGAGTATAGGCATTACAATAATTACAGAGAGAAGTTATTATATCCTGGCCAACTCCTGTGCTGTGTGTGCTCAGTTTTTCTGAATAAAAATTTCTTGCAAAATTCATCCCCAGACCACACTATAAATACTCACCTGTGGTGAGACTTTGATGTGGATCTGCATGAATCTTTTCCCTGAAGTAAAGAATTCCAGAAGGAAAAAAAGAGTCAAAAGTGAAAGCTAGATTTATGAAAACAAGACCCCTAAAGAAACAAAAATGCAGAGCTTGAAATCCAGAAATTAAAAGGGCTTGTAAAGAACTTTTGCCTTCCTGCTCCATTCTTGAAGAGAGGGACTGATCTCACATTCTTGTTTTTAGTTCATCATCTTTCAGTAATAAAAATCACACAGTCTCATTTGGTTCCTTAAGAAGTGTCTTTCATGCTGTCCCATATGAGACCTGAGTGTCTGTTTTCCCTTCCTGTCAGCAGTTTCTGCTCTTGTCTTACTTATGTTAAGTGCAATATAACCCAAGTATGGACCTCAGGTGAAAGCTGGGCATGGGCCTGAAAAAAACCACATGCAGGAATGGTGTGGAGGAAGAAACAGCATGATAGAGGAAAGCAGCTGATTGTAGCCTGACACCTTGATAAGGAGGAGGAAAACAGGAACACCAGAAAAGTGGGGAAAGAGGTCAAGAAACCACTGGGCCCACTGTGAAACAGCATGGACAGCACTGTACAGAATAAGTGGATCAAGAGTTTTCTGTGCTGAGCCCTGGCTGAAAGCAGTTTGTACTTGTGAGCAAATAAATAGCCACCTTGCTAGGATTGCCCTCGCATGCAGGAGAACAGTGCACATGCTGCTTCTACAGCACGACTCTACCATTCCATGTCTTTGCCAATGAGAAATAACCTAGAAGACCTCAAAACTTTGTTAACCAAACAGGTCAAAAAGGAGTAATAATATGTATAATGTAACAATTAGGTTTTGGCAGCATTTAATGTATTCCTTTTAGGAAAGGTTTGGATAATAGTTCTGATTAACACAAATTAATCAAATTTTATGGAGATTGTCAGCTGTCCTCCCCCTAAAAACCATAATGATTAGTGATAGCAAAATTATAACAAGAAGGCAATAATATCTTGCATTTAGCTTTCTAAATTGTAAGAAATTTTACAAACAATCAGTAATAGATTTAAACCCTCTGTTTATCCTGTGGTGTGGATGTTGGAAGTGTAAGACAGCTATATTAACCAGAGAGATAGTGAAATTCATCATGCTCCCCACTGAAATAACTGTCCACTTCTGTGTGAGAGGAAAAATATAACACTCTTAACACTGGCATTAGAGAGCAGATCTTTTAGCTGCCATGGACCCAGAGGAAACCACACAATTTATTCCAAAGCTGATATACCCCTAGTGATGTTTCCTACTGTTTGCAACAAAGATCACTTCCATTAACTTGTGTACCTTTACAGCATACTCTGATGTGGAGAATCTGGTCTCTCATCAAATAAAATACCACCATTATTAACAATGGTGGTTGGCACACTTCCAGTGCCCTCAAACAGTTGTCAAGCCACCTCTAAAGTGAAATTTTAGTCCCTGTGTGCAGGGATGTGAGATTTAAACTCAGTCTTCACTTGCTAAAGCTACTTATTTTCTGCAAGGCAAGCCAAAGCTTCCTCACAGTGAAGCAGAAGAGGTAACTGCTTGGCTTCAGGGAAAGCTCCATTTTAATATCTGAAAGTAATTGCTACACCTGAATAGTCTAAGTGTGGATAAATCTCCTTTTCATCTTCAGCTCCATAAATTAGCATTACAGTTCACTTTTCATAGAGAGATATTAGCAGTGTTGGACTGCTTGGCAGCTCTTCCTTCACTTCTGTTTATCTTTTGTAAAGGTCATGTTCCTACTTGCAGTAGAATTGGCAACAGAAGTCATTAGCAAAAAGATTTTTTTGCACAGAACTGTGAAGGACTTGAGGAAGGAACATAACCCTGACATAACCACTGCAAACTTTTCACAGGGATTGGATACTTAGAATTATTGTTGTCCAAAAAACAATGTTTTGGGTTCTCTTTTGAATTTTTTTTTTTTTATACCATGCTTAACATCACACTAGCAGAAGACAAAGTAGCTACAAATACTTCTTCAAATACCAAATGAGGTAAACTTGAAAAGTGGAGCACTGGCAACACAGTGCAGGAGCACTTGAACTCCCTCTGCGGGGACCGACCGGTACCAGGAGCAGTACAGCTGTGTTCCTCTGGCTGGGCTGAGCCAGAGGAACCTGCCTTGCCATTTCCAGAGGGGTTGCTTCAGTGTCCAAGCTGGCACCCTGCACAGAGCAATGCAACACCATGGGGAACTGCTTGGCTGTGCTGAGGTTGGAGATCTCTGCACAGCACTTGTTATTTGATAAGTTTTTGTGGTACATGAAGCCAGTGTACCTAGAAAAACACACAGTGGTTTTGGGCACATATCTTCTAAGACATTTTGCTGAATTGAGTACTATTTAGCATTTATTAGACTAGGCAAGCTTCATGTCCAGATGACTGCAAGCCCTTGAGTGAAGAGCATCACTTCAGTTTTGCCCATTTGTGTAATACAGCTGATTACCCTCTGTGAACTCAATCCCTTCAGAGGCAGTGCTGCTGTAAGGAAAGGAAAGAGAGAGTCGTGTATTGCTTCTATATGTGCTGATGAAATCTGAACTGCACACTTAATCTAGTACTTGAGTCAATGTCTTATGACCATTTCAGCTTACAGCTCAGCTACAATAGTGACAAAACAGTGGAAAGCAAACATGTTCATGTGATGTTCCAAGAGAGCAAGTAGACCAGGAGTGGTGGTGCAGTTTACCTTTGTAACATTTTTTTAGGTTGTTGGGGTCTTTAGCGTCTGCCATGATTATGGGGGCCGGCGCTCATGGATGGGCGTCCAATTGGGTTAATGGGATTCCTGGGTTGGTGGCGTTTGTGTTGTGGTGTTTTTGTTTATGTTTTGTTTGGTGGTGTTTTGTTTTTTTTTTGTTGGGGTTTTTTGTTTTTTTGGTACTTTATCCAGGAAGAACAGACTTTGTTGAATACTCTGCTATGAAATGCTGACAGCTGCAGAAAAAAAAAAAAAAAGTCCAGAAGAACATGGATAGACAGATGCCAGCTCTCTGTAAGGTGGGTTTAACCAGTGCAGGCATGCTTCCTCTGGGATCCCAGCTTAGCAATCACCATGCCTAGATGGGCTGAGCTTAGTGATCATCAGCCCCAGATCTGCTCTTGGATTACACACACCTGAGTGGTGTAAGCATGCCATTGCTTGGTTTTAGGTGGGAATTGCCTGCAACAGAAATGAACATAAGCTACAAATAGCTGACATTCTTCTTTGACACTCAGGAAGCCTTTACAGTTTAATCACAGTTTAGGTCTGCTCTGCTGGTACACAATATCTCATGAGCTGCCTGGGCTCTGAGGTATCTGTGAATCCATCTCTCCTGTAGGAGGGTAGATGAAGTATCCTCCTTGGCAGCTTCATGATGGTGGCATGAGCAAATTTCTGCCTCTCAGGAATGCCTTGGGGCTAATCTGTGAAGTGTAAGTCATTCTCCTGCTTGGATTGTCCTTTTCCAGCCCTAATAATAACAGCTTTCTTCAGCAGCTTGAAGCATTTTCTGTCACTGCACTACATTTTACCTGGCAATCTTCATCCTGCTACCAAAATCTGCAACTTCTCCTGAAGCTGAGTAAATCCACTGAGGTTTATTTCAAGTGTTTTCTTGGCTGACCTTGTGCAACACATGCAGAGCATGACACTTAAACCTAAAGCTCTTATTTAGTTTTCTTCAACTCCTTGAATAGCAAAATTCATAGATGGGATTAACAAAAGAAATAATAATTAGCCCTGAAAACTGTGAAGGCTCTGATAACTGAACAGGAAAACTTCACTTTTCAGCCCAGTGGCAATTCTCAGACAAAAAGAACCCTATCAGCCTCCAATTCATATTTCTGCTTTGAAAATACCCAGTTCAAATAGGCAAAACCAAAGTTCGACTCTCTCTACTTTATAGGAGAGAAAAATGAGGAACAGGCAGATTAAGGGAGGCAGTAGGATGCAAGAAAAAGGCAGAAGCAGGATTCAAATTGAAATGCAAATCAAATGTCTTAATCACAAAGATGCCCTTTCTTTTCATACTGAGGACTTAATCTGTTTAAATGCTTTCTTAAAAAAAACCAAGCTGAGTGTAGAAGCAAATGGGCAAAACATGAGTGTAAAAGCAAATGCGGGACTGTCATCACTGGTCTTTTCACTTACTAAGCATTTTGGTTAATATTGTTCCTTCAGATGTCACAACTATGTCATACAGCATTGAGGCAAATGTGCCTGTTAAATCTGCCATTGGCTCATAAGGTACTCAACAGAGTTTTTTAAACCTGAAGAAACTTTAACCATTCTAATCTCAGGGAAATAGTCCTGCAGGAAAATAATTTCTCATTTATATAAGTGTTGATTTCAACTGATGAGAGTCAGAGAACATAAAATGAAAATTTTAGACCTGACTAAACTGAATTTTAAATCCAGGTTTAAAAAAATAGGTTTAAAAATGGTCAGCATTTGGAGGAAACAAGAAGACAAGTGTTTTACCTACTGCAGAAGCAAACTTGTTCCAGTTTTCGACCAGGTTGACCAACCAGACTTCCCTTTCAGAAGGCCTCGAGACAGAGCTGCTTGAATACCACACTGGATAATCAGCTTTCTTAAGCGAAGTTAAACACAGCACGGAGAGCTTGACAGAAGTGTTTGTATAAAAAACACATTACTGAAAGCTGGCCTCAAAGTGCTGGTGATGGGTCAGGGAGCTTAGGACAAAACACTCAAATAAAATACACTTTAGAAAAATGTGTAGATATCTTATGTCTCCTTAATCAAGGCTCTCTGAGGGTATTTTTGGACCTCTGAGTCAACAGGTATTTGTCTTCTTCCTTAAAATGTCTTGCTTCTCTTTTCCAGCCACCCTCCTTCTTCATACCCCTCTATGGATGTTTTTCTAAATGACCTCCAGTCTAAGTCTTCCTGCATTTTAATTACTTTGAGATGGAGTCCAGAATGTTAATGATACTGCAGTACATTAAATCTGTGAATAATTAAGGTGGAGTGGGTTTTTTTGCCTCACTCCTTCAGTGAGAAGGATTTGTATTCAGTACATTATGTTTTAATGCCTGACAGCTGAAGCTTAATATGTTTTCATAGCTTCAGAGATTAATTTAGACAATCATTGAAAAAAAAATCTCAAAATGATAATATAAAGAACTGAAGATCATATGCAGTAAATACTTCCACAGAGGAAAATCATGTGTATTTATGCACACATTTACCATTCCTTTTATCTTAAATTTTCTGATTTTTTTTCTATGGTTCTTATCAAACTTCTGCCTCAGTGCTTCCTCAGTGCATATCTTTGAAACCATAGTCACCTTTCTGCTGGATTCAGGAATTTAAAATAAAGCTGCTTCACTAGCAGCATGGTGGCAGTGCTAAATGTGCATTTCCCTTGCCATCATGTTTAATGCTCTACTCAGCTTTATTTAAAGTGAGAGGAAAGTTTTACACCTATTGCAAATAGAATTGACTGGAAAATTATTTTTGTCCACTGGAAATTATTTTTATCCATAAGTTTTTATCCACTCAGCATAACCAATTCTTTCTTGACTGACTAGAAACCCATGATAAAACATGCTATCAAATATGTTTTCTCTTGAGTCGGAACACTATTTCCGTGAATGATTTTACTGACCCTTAGCATTTTGATTCAGTCTTGCATCTGATGCCTTTACAGTATTTCTACCTTTACAGTAAGTCACTCACGAGCAGTGAATGAAAGCAAGATGACTTGGAGAAGAAAATTCGGAGTATCTCAGAAAAGTGAACATCAAAATTTGTTGACCCCAGCATATATACATAATGCTTTAAATATGCTTTCTTGCGCTTCTGTGTTATGATGCATTATTGATGAACAAAAGCACTACAGCTTTGAAAATAAAACTTAAGTAAGTATCTAAAATAGTAACCCAGAAAAATAGGGATGGAATCTCTCAGAGGTACTAATTACTGAGACTCAGAAACATAGTGTGGTAGGGGCTGGAAGTGTAGCTCAAAAGTGTTTGTACATTTCCATGGTATAAGTCAAGGAAAATATTACCAACTGGAAGAATTACAAAGCAATGAAACAAGGCTCCTTTCAAACAGATTGTTTTATTTGAGTATGAAAACATTTTGAGAAAACAAAATACATACACCGAGACTTCTTGAGTACCTTAGTTACATCCAAACAACAGGGTAAACTTTTCATAAAACGTCTGTTAGAAGATATGTACGTAATTAAAGCCCATCACTGCATTAGGATGTTTGTATAGTAGAACCACCACTACCCAGCACTGCACTGGATTACACTGAGTGTAATCAGGTTTTGCCTGCATTACCTCATATTGACTGTAAGCTGTCTTAGGACAGGGAGGGATTTTTGGTGTTTGTGCTTATGTTGATAAAAATGTGGGACTGATGCCTCTTTAGGTTTCAACAACATAAATAGCTCTTGGCACTGCTTTCAACAATACAGCTTAGCTGAGGAACCACAGATGGGTTACAAGTATTTCTGCTTATGGTCTCAAGGACAGAATTTGAAAGGTGGTTTATTCAGTAGCATATAGCGAAGGAGTGAAATGGTGCTGTCCACTGCAATCTCGACACTTCAGCACTAACCTAAAACTATTCGAATACATGTACAGCAAGGGGATATCTCCTTTTGCTGAGCCCTGTTAGTTTTGCAAATATAAAGTGGTTTTGGCATGAACTAGGCAAGAAGAACTGGCCTTGGGGAGGTGTGCTGACCAAGAAGAGGTGAGGTAATACTGTTTGTTTCTTTTCTTCACCTCTGGGCCCCCATTCTGAGAGTCCTTGTGAACAAGGACCTAATCTTCCACTGAATTATTTACGTGTTACATCAGTGTTTGCAGGTTGAGGGCTTAATGGGCAAGGTCTATACCTGTTATTAATTTGTCTCAGAAACTGAAAGTGAACGATGAAGATTTTGCCCTGAGTCTGCACAGATTGATGTATTTTCGCTGCTCATTTCAAAACAACTTGTATCAAAAATTCTTCTGCAACACATAACAGTCATAGGACATTTTTATGTTGTCAGCAATAAATCAAAACAAGTCTAACAACCTTATACTTCTATGGACAGCAGTCAGATTACTCGCTACATTTGCCAAATGTGTCCTAGAGTACCCTGCCAGTGTACCACTTCTGCAGGAATGACAAGCCTGTTATATTCAATAATAATTTGGAATCGTGAGTAGAAAATTACATAAAAACAAAGGGTAGCAAGGAGAGAGAGGGGCAAAAACCAGATATGTTGTGTCTTTAATCTCTTCTCTGTGGTGACCAGTGACAGGACCCGAGGGAATGGCCTGAAGTTGCCTCAGGGGAGGTTTAGGTTCGATATGAGAAAGAGGTTCTTCACTCAGAGGGTGGCTGGGCACTGGAACAGGCTCCCCAGGGAAGTGGTCACAGCACCAAGCCTGACAGAGTTCAAGAAGCATTTGGACAGTGCTCTCAGGCACATGGTGTGACTCTTGGGGATGGTCCTGTGCAGGGCCAGGAGTTGGACTTGATGAGCCTTGTGGGTCCCTTCCAACTCCTCATATTCTGTGATTCTGTGATTATGATCCCAATACTTGATATGAAGGCAGGTGGATGGTCATTGCCTACAATGAGGAGCATCAGAAGGTACCAGCAGATGCTGATCTCAGGCCCACCTGAAGAGCTGTTTCCTGTGCTCCTGAAATATCTTCTTCCAAGAGAGGCTATATTATGATACTTGCCCAGGAAAGATAACAAAATGAGAAAAGAACAAGTGAAATGGTTAGGCTGGCTTTGGATGAAATCTTGGAAACTGGTGGTTTACCTGCTGAGGTTTGTTGTCTGAATTGGGTTTTATGCACTTTCAGGGAACTGAGTAATTCTCAGACTTCTTATTAAAATTTTTCAAGAATAAAATAAGAAATACATTAACATACCTTTAAACTAGATTTAAATCCCCACAGAACTATTAAAAATATGGAATTTTTTTATATAAAATGAAAAAATTTGGCTCCAGAGTAATGTTTTTCATACACTTCTCAGAATTTCAGTGCTGTTAAAATTTCAAGTACAGTTTTAAAAATACATTGGGTTTAATAAAGAAGGTAGTGTTTCATCCTTATTCATAGCCATGGATTGGGAAGCTTCAAAAAGGGTTTTATAGGCCAGAGCTTCAGCTAAAGGTTGACTTAACCATCTCCACTAATGGATTGCAATACTGTTTGCCCACCATTTCCTACATAAATATGTAATTAGAGCTCACAAGATGAGAACAGTGATTCCATATTTGCACTTATTTGTTGAAAATTTTCATTTATAATTTTCTTGCCCTTCTATTTGGTGGGATTCTATTATGGTGTTTATGAACCCTATATTCTACCAGAATGGTATTATAAATTCTTATATTGTATTAGGATCACAAAGTGCATAGGAATTTACTTGGTACTAAGTGTGACTAATTAAGATGATGTATCAGAAATTCCAGATCTTAACCTGTGAGACATATGCATGAGTTCATGATTTTAAGAGTACTCTGTCCTACAATTAAAAAACAAAACAAAACACAAAAAAACCCCAAACAAAACAAGTAAACAAAAAACCAGAACAAACAAACCCACCAGAACGCCACCAAAAAACCCAACCCCACCACAAACATGAAAATAGACCTCCACAACATCAGTTTAATCTTTACTTCCCATAATTAATTAAAATTAAAAATTAAAAAGCATTCCAGATGAGAGACCTCAAGTACCTGCTACTTGCTCTTATCTGGGAATTCCAGCTAACGGAGTTTTAAACAGCAAGAGAGATTTAAAGAAGTACATGGGCAAGCAAATGAACAGATGCTTTTATTGGATGTTCTCCCACCTGAGAACAGAGCTAACATAAGAAAAAGTACTGGTTTAGGTTTAAGTGTATTTACTGAATATTACATATACCAACCTTAATAAAGGTATACCTTTCAAGTATCTTGAGAACTTGCCCTGCTTTGCAAGCCTAATTTCTGTGCAGTTATTGCTCTCTCTGGCTTCTGGGTTAGATATCTATTTCCTCTTAGAGCTCTAAAAAGAAATTTCACCCCTTGAAACAAATTATATCTCCTAGAAAAGGCTGACAGAGAAACAAAACTGAACTGGTGCAGTTGCTAGTGGGTTTGACTGCTCGGGACTTGGTCCACAGCCTTTTGGAAAGATTTACCTCAGCTCTAGGGATAGCTCCAAAATCCATCACTGCAAGTGTAGTCTCTTTACAGGAAAGGAAAAGGGAGCACAGACCCCCGAGTCCCAGACTGGTCCCATTACAAGAGGGTGAGAAATTTTTGGTAGACACAGTTACCCACAGAGATTTGCAACAGGAGAAACAGATAAACAAGTGACACCTCTCCACACTTTGAGATACAGGGGGCATCTAAGCTGCTGCAGCTGGACAGAAACAAGGAACATGAAAAACTACTTATGATATCTTTTGGTTGGCTTGCTACATATCTGCTGGTCTAATGTCTAATTTACACTTCAAATGCTATAATTTCCCTTGTCAGTGCTTCTTTGTATTGTGCATTTCGCAGTGCTAAGATAACTGCTATCATATACTTCTAAGGGACATTACTTTGTTGGACCTAGAAGTTTCATGAAGTCTTTTCAGTCAGTCACCACACTCATTCCCATTGCCCCTTGCACTGTGATACACTTGCAGGAACAGGAAAAAACGGGAAAGATCAGCCCAACAATCTCTGAGGTACCCTCTATATAGGTACAGTAATTTCTTTCTGTCCAAAATATTACCATTCCTGAAAATAGGTCAGCAGTCAATCTTCTTGAAAGATTTTCTTCCTGGAGCAGTGAGTCACTCTTACAGTTAGACTTCCGATAATTTTATAAATGAGGCAGCTATCCTTTTTTTTTTTTTTTTACTGTCCTTGTGCACAATGCCCACTTTAGGCCATCAGTAGTGATCTGGAACATTCCATTGTTACCTTGGAAACTTTCCTTTGCATGTGCTGTTGGTATCTTTGGTCCAACGTGGAAAAGATTTCACAGAAGTAGATGTTTATCAAGAACGATTTCAGCTGTTTTAGCCACAGCTGTATTGCCCTAGACATTGCACCGCGTGAATCAGGCTTTTACACTGTCCTATGCAACTGAGCTCCACCTTCTAGCTGATTGCTCCTGGTCTACCACAGACCTTTCCTTTGGGAGGTGTCATGCCGCAGATGCCAACCAGGAAGAGAGGCAGACAGCTGGACCAAACCACAAGCAATGCTTTAATCTTCCTGCTGTTGTTATTATTGTTATTGTACAGCATCCACTTCTATCCTTTTATCTGAAATAACATAGGTGATTCCACGGTCTTACCAGTTTCTACCTCAAGTGAATGACAGCATAACCATTGACCTCAAATGGGAAACACAACTGAGTGTTCTTATCCAGCCCACCAAGTTCCCCCAGGGTGTCATTCACCTCAGCATGCAGCCTGTGAACCCTTGGAACCCTCCAAAACTCTAGTCAGTGTAAGAAGGCTTGTCTTTTCCCATCCTGAAGACTGCAGACATCTTTCTGATGATCTTACAGCTACACCAGTGATTCACCCTCTGTGGCCACTCTGGGTAGTTTGGATAGATTGACGTAATAACTTGACCTCCTACTCCAACTGACCTGTTCCTTGGAATGATTTGCTGTATATCCATTTGTTTACTCTGTCATCTAAAAAAATACCTCTGCAAGTGCAATTTACAACAGAGAAGGTATGTCTTCCAAAACTGTTAGCAAAAAAACTGACCGAGAATGAACTGCTCAAAATAACTGGTCTGTGGTTTGGAGTTGTTCCACTTAACAGTGGTGCACCTTTTGCTGAACAGTAATAATGTGCCAGCCTGTTGACTCAAACCAGTGGTCCTCCTAGCCTTATTTGTGTAATGATTTGCAACAGGAAAAAGGGCTAAATTTTAAGAATAGAGCAACATTTCCTCTATAATCTCCCAGCTCCACAGCAGTTCGTGATCCTCCTGAAGCACAGGTTCTACCTGCATCTTCATGCCCAGATACTGTTGACAGATTTTTTTTTTCACCTGAATAATTTTTTACTTCTCTGTTCAACCCTCTATGCCATTGTGATTTTATGGAGTTCATAATATCATTGCTGAAGTCTCTCTTTTCTGAGCTTAAAGGGTACATTTTTATTTACAACTCACTTCATGGAGACTTATTTGCAAAGACTTCCTTGAGATGCTAAAACTGAAGAGTTTTATCACCTATGCTTATCAGAAAATATTTTTTACCTTCAGATGGTGATACCGTTCCAAAATACAGATTCTAGAGTATCCTTTAACAACAGAATTATACTACTGCAAGGGTCTGTCACTGAACTCCAATATGTATATCACAATGCAGAAGAATGAGCACTTCAACCATTTTAATATATTTGCCTTTATACTGGAGCAGTGTTTCTTCAAATCTATCTATCAATTTAGATATGTCTCCATCTCAGAAAGGATTGTGTAGATTGTCAATTTATGCACATTTAAACATTATAAAAACCACATAAAGTTCATTATTATATTGCATTTTAATTACGTGTTTTTCGGCATTTTTTCTGAAGGTTGTATGTCTAAGTGCCCAACAACCCTTTGAAAATACTATCAACTAGATGTGCAACATATAAAATTATAGCCTATTATTATTATTTATGCAGGCCTGAATCAGTTTGGTTTACATTGTTTAACATCCTAGAAAAGCCATTTGTTGTCTTAGAAAAGCTGATGCACATATCGGTAAACTGGTGAGGCTGCTGTTTTCCCCTGAGTGCATTGCTATGTGTTGTTAATTTTCAGAGAAAGCCATTGATGGACTCAACATCTGTGAGTATATCATTATGTATGATGTACTCACAAGCCTTTGTAATTAAATTCCACTCTTTTGTAGAAGTGGGATCAGATTTACCAGATGAGGCAGCAGAACCTCGTAGTCAGGATTCAAGTGTTTAAATAACACTGTACTCTTTCCTGCAAGTGCCTTGAAAAATAATTTGCTAGTTTTCAGTACTCTGCAGACCTTCCCTTAATGCAGATCATTTAGAATTAGTTGAATAGTAAATAAATAAAGAAATAAATATTTCTGACCAAATATAATATGATTAGAAATTAATATTATGCACATCATCCACTTCCAAAACCAGTTTGGGGGTTGTTGCATATTCCTGTAGCTATATAGAATAAAAGTGAATGCTTGCTGTATTATTTGATTCTGTTGTCTATGCCAGAAATATAAAACAGAGAACATAAACAAGAAACATCTAAATTCTAATACCAGGATTTCTACAAGGCCTTTGCCCATTTTCATAAAAGGTTTATGAATTTTGCAAGTCCCATTTGCTGTATGACCAATATGAAATTATTTTGGGCCCAGTTAAATGCTCACTGAAAACTCAGCTGGCTTCAGTGAACCTCTGCCCAGACCTTTGTTTAGATATCAAAAGATGGATTAAAGCCTAATTTAAGGCAGTCACATTTGAAATGTCAGCCTTTCTGCCTGTGTTTCAGTGCTGCTATAAAATTATGAAAATAAATTTAACCAGTCTCATAGGATTTTGGGAGGATTCATCAGGATGTGCTTGTAAAACTGCAAAGTGCTAGTCCAACAAACATCTTCATCAGAAGTGTTTATCTTGGCTGCTACTTAGCTCCAAAGAAATGAAATATTGATTGTCTTCCTAAATTGCTTTAACCCTCTCTCCTTTCACTGCAGCAAGTAGAGTCCATAGAGCAGAAATCACTTAAATTAACATCTCACTGGATGTGGCCGCATTACTATACATTTTTTTAACAAATCCTTAATGGCTGATGATTTTTAGCAAACTTTTAATGGTTCTTTTTTCATTTAAAAAGAAAAACTCTGAACATAGCCCTATTCATTTTAGTGGGAACCCTTATCTCGTGCACAAACGAGATGCCATGATCCCAGGGAGAAAACTGCAGGGGAAACTTAAATTGATTATCGGTATGTGGGAAGACTACATAGTTTACATCTTCTATAAATTTGAGTTTGGAAAGAGTTAGATCAGTTTGCTCATTCTCCTGCTAGCTCAAGATTTCTTCTCTACGGTTTATTCATAAAAGGCTTTTTTAATGGGATGCTCAAGATCAACACATCTGCAGGCTGATGAGCACCTCTGGTGCACTGCTGAGAAACATGTGTCCCTTGAATGCAGTGATGTTTAGAAGCACCTTTAAAGCTTCAAAAATATCCATTTCTTGCAGTTTAATGTCAGTGAGAAAGAGCTCTTCATATCTGCAGAATGACAGTCTCGCGGATGCTTGCTTTTGCTTTTCTTTCCCCAGCTGTAATTGTTACGATCTGAAGTTATATGATATTTCTCTATTATTTTAAGAGTTACTTCCATAAATAACTTAAAACTAAGCAAAACAATTAGGTCCTGAAAGAAAAATTTAATGCTTTGCATCTGACGAGGACTATTAATCTTTCCCAGTAAAAGCTGCAGACACACTGGACATCAGCAGCTAAGATGAAGTGCCAAGGCTGTAAAAACGAAGATAAATGACTGTTTTGCTTAAGCCCGTCTGCTGTTTATGGGCCTAAAAGGGGTTAGCTTCTGAGTGATAACATAAACTGTATCTGCTCACAACACTTTCACTTGGACTCATTTTCACACGTTTTGAAGTAGTTCTGTTAACACTCTGTTCCGTGAATATTGCTTTTAAAAATGGTTGGTAAATGCATCACATCACTCATGTTCGTAATGGCATTTATGCCCTTTGTGGTGCATAAAGGCAACTTAATCGTTCCAAATACCACATCACATCCTGGCTTCCCACTGAGAAATCTGGCAGTCTTTGGAGGCTTGGCAATGTGACATTACAGGCACTTAAACATCTGCGGCTCTTTCACAGGCTGGTTGAAAAGGGAGGTGGGAAGAAAAAGGGCATTTTTAATGTATGGTTCAGTGTTCAGACCTAAGCTGGGACTAGGAATAGGAGGATCCAGTAAGAACTGACAGAGTCATGTGCTGCAGAGGTTCTCAACGCAATTAACATTCTCCTCCTTCTCTGGTGAAAGGTGTCGTATGTTTCCCCCAAATACTTTGGCTGGTCAGTCTTGGAGGCTTGAGCAATACCTTAAAATGGCTCAACCTAAGCAGGCTAATCCTTGGCATCCATTTGAGCCAATAACCTTATGCTGCTGTGATTGTTTGGCCAGGAGGAGTAAAAGTAATGTGCCTTGCTGAAAAGCAGCCCTTTTTATCTCATCTGTAGACAGTCAGTCACAGCTGTGGCCCACAGGGCTCTGTGAGGCAGGGCAATGCTGTGCTCTCACAGAAACACAGAATATTCCGAGTTGGAAGGGACCTACAAGGATTATCAAGTCCAACTCTTAAATGAATGGCCCATACAGGGATTGAACCCACAGCTTTGGCATCATTAGTACCATGTTCTAACCAACTGAGCTAATCTCAGGGTTGCCTATTCTCAGTCACCAAAATGCAACTGTAATTACAAAGGAAATGTAAATGTAGGTTTAATTCATATCCCCAAACCTAAGTGTTATTGTGATTGTTTCCAGGTGATTGTTTCTGATGCTTCCTTGTCTCTGGTGTATTCTGCCAGTCTTTGGCCCTCAGCTACTGCATTTTTTCTGAGAACAGCATTACTTGATTCTGCTGCTCTGAGAGCTGGCTTGAATGTGCTGTTCCCTGGGGTAAAACGTGGTTATCTTGGTGAATCTGATTTAGGCTCCCATTCGGTAATTTTGTTCTCTCTGGCTACAAGAAAAGTTATAATTGGTGACTGAAGAGCATCCTTAGAGCAAAGCACTGTTTAGGAGAATAGCATTTTAAGAGAATACATACCTGACTTATTGATATAAAACAGCCTGCGCTCCTGTCTGCTCACAAGGTAATTTGTGGTTTTCCACATGAGGGCTTTGCAAGGACCTGCTACCCACTTTCTCTTCTACCTACTTGTCTCTGCCAGAGTTCCCTGTCATGCCTCACAGATGCAGGGGCCCCTTCAAGGCCCTGCCTACCCACCAGGAGCCAGCTGGCACGGCAAACTCCAAATCTGAATAAGCAACATTAGTGTCGTCCCAAAACAGGTTCTTTCACCCAGTGTGCAAGAGGCCAGTGCACACACAGAGTATTTGATTTATTTACAGTTCTGTGCAGAAAGGGCTGTCAAATGGCAAATCCACAAAGCCAGCAGGATGACTACCAAAACTTTTCATTATTTATACATTTTAGCAAACGAAGGCATTAATGTTTGTTGGCTACAAGCCACCTAGTTCTCTTATAAATTAGTATTCTATCTTCCATTGGTTAATAATTCTCTTGTTTCTCATGCTAATTAGTCTGCAAACTCAGTCTTTATCTTCATTCCAGTCTGTGGGCCATGAGTCATTGCTTGTCATCTCCCTCTGCTGGAATTACCTTTTAGCCAGTTGGAGCTGATTTCAGCTTCAGTTGCTGAATTGTCATTATTAGTTTCTCCCTTATATTGGGGGTTCTACTAAATGTCCTTGTGACCTTGTAAATTCCACATTCTTTGTGTCCATGATCATTGGTACATTCTTCTTCCCAAGCTTTGTTAACCTCCCACTAGATCTGAGATCACTGAAACATGTGGGGCCCTAAATCTTAACAAAGCAATTCTACCAACAAGTAATTTGTTGGTACGTCACTTAGAGCTTGTTAGCTGCTCTCTGTTTCACGGATTGAATCTCCTTTTTTGTTGATTAGGCGTGGAAGTATACAAAGATAAAACACTTAACAACATCCTCTCAAGAAAATATTTACATATTCCACAGTTTGCAACATTGGCACACCTGAGCTATCAGCTTGTTCTGCTGGGTTTGTGGTATCCATGCATTGCTGCATCCCTGCCCTGCCTGCTGCCATGGCCCCTCCCCAGCCACAGCGTCGTCTCAGTATAGCAAAGCAGTGGCAGAGCAGTTCAGAGGCTGCCAGCTTGGTGCAGCTCCCCTCCTGCACAGCGATCTGGAAATCGATGCTGCATGACTGGCATTTCCTCCTGCTTGGTTTCTGCTCCACGTGGATGCATTTTATGTGTGACTGCTGTTCTGCTTTTAGCAAAACAAACAAAAAAATCAAAATCAATTTATTTAGATGTGTTGCTGTTCTATGCTTCATCACTTTAGTCCTTTCGGTTTCCATTAAAATGCCAGTATGAAATACTATCACTCTAACTCATAAGATGTATTTAAATCACAGACAGAATGACTCGGCATTTTTTTACTTTTATTTTTTAAGATGTGAAGTTATGGAAGAACCATTTCAGAGCATTTTAATACAGTTCAGAAATATAAAGTAAAAATGTATAGCTGGGAAGCAAAAAGAAGTAGAGACAAGACCTAACAGTATATCAAATAAGGGGAATAATAATTAGTTCATGTATTCCAGCTGAAGTGTGATTCACAGTATACTACAGCTATGTGGGATCTAGTATCTTAATACATGGGCACAGGAAAGATTGAAACACTCGTATTTTCTCTCTACTAATCCACATAGTGTTGGATATACATTAATAAGTTGCTAAGTTATAGTTATCTTGGTACCGACACAATGATATTATTTGTTATTTGAAATGCTTAAATTAAAGAGTAATTATGTAATAATTAAACAAGAAAGGAAAGCATGGTATCCTGGAAATTAATTATATCCTTCCTTTGACTGTCTCACTTATCTATGCAGTGCAGGATATTGGGATTACTATCCTACTGAAATTTAGTCAGGAAAATACACTCACACTATGAGATCCTCTAAGCTCAAAGCCATTATAGCTGATAGTAATCATGTGCAATAAAACCCTTTGAGTCTTAAATATTCACCAGATGAAATACAAATTTGATCTTTGAAGCAACTTTAGCCTGGAGAAAAGGGGGCTCAGCGGGCACTTTGACACTCTACGACTACATGAAAAGAGGTTGTAGCAAGGTGGGGGCGTGGCCTCTTCTCCCAGCTAACAAGCAATAAGGGCAAGAGGAAATTACCTCAAGTCCCACCAGGGGAGGTTCCTTCCTTCCCTCCTTGTTCTCTACTTCCTTTCTCTTTCTCTCTTCTCTCCTTTCCCTTCCTTTATTTCTTAACAAGTCACAGAGATTTGGAAGTATATTTTATTATTAGATTTTACATATAAGAATGGGGACTGGATGAATGAGAAAATTTTTATCAATAGAAATTGATATTGGCATAGATTAAACAAAATTTATATTGGCAGTACTTGTCAATATAATCCCAAAGATGTTGTTTTCCAACTTTGGAAGTTCAGTTTTAACAATTAATTTTGAACAGTTTAATTTGAACAATTCCATGCAGAAATATAGTTTCAGGAAGTTTGTCTTAAATAAGGAGAATGGACATCAGATGTTATGGATGTGACCATGGATGTTATGAATAATGACCCTATTTTTTTTATTAAAAAGGAAAACAAAGAAATGTTGATTTAAAGTGGTTGTGTTGTTCACTGCAATTGTTTTTGATTAATTAGAATACAATATTAAATAGTAATAATAATGGTGGAACTGTTGGTAACATGATAGTAAATATTGGTATAAGTTTGATATAACAGAACTATTTGTTTTTCCAATAATAATTAGATACTCTAATATTTTAGTCAATAAGATTTAGAAATGCTTTGAAACCAATATGTGATAAATGTAAAATAAAGATTAAAAAGCAGGCTTAAAATGTTGTTCCTTGGCACTGTCCCTGAGGTGATGTTTCTGGAGACATCAGTGTCATTCTGCTTTGCTAGATGGTGCTAAAGATAAACAAGGTAAAAAAGTCAGCAGGCTGAAGCTTTGGTGGAAAAGAGCACAGTTTGGTTTCAGTAATAAAACACTTCTGTTTTTCACTCCTGCTTTTCTAAGGCTGTGTGTTTTTATAAGGATGTCAGTGTGATTAGTCAGAGATGATCCTACCACAGGTCACAGGTACCACGTAGTCTGCCTGACCTCAGGAGGAGGAAGACTTAAGACTGGGTCTTACCTTCCCTACCAGCAGCTTCTGTCACTTTCCAGCACTGGGGTTTTTTCTCCTCTTCAAAGGCCACCACAGCCCATCTGCAGCTCATCGCATTCAATCCTTCTCTTCCAGCCGCTTAATTCTGAAAAAACAGAAATGCCAAACTAGAACTGGTCCCTTCTGCATTTTTCCACGTGTGTACAGCTGAAAAGAACAATATGCTGTTCAAAATCAGGTGGGGATACCAGAGTTTTATACCTGCTTAAATGCATTTCAGTGTAAATGTCTTGGGCTTTACATACTGATCTCCTTAACGAAGTTCTTTTCAACATGCTGTCAACAGAGAGAAATCTGGCAAGAGTTTGTGAAAATTGTCACTCTCAGGAATGCTTCTGAAGCATAAGTAGTCCCGTGAGTTTGGAGTTAGACGATAAGAGGCACATCTTAGTTGCTTTAATCAGGAAAAATATCATGTTTACTATTACGCATCCCTTAGAAGCCTCTATTTTTCTTCTCGTTTGTATTTCTCATTTAGAGAGACGGGAACTGAGCACAACCACTTAAGTGCAATAACTTTGCTGAAACAGAACAACGTTTTTGTAGCAAGTAACAGCAAGTGAGATTGTCATTTGGACATAAACAGATGCTGATGAAATACCACACAGAGTTAATTAAAAGAGCGTATTCCAAATTGGGTGATGGTTGTAGTTAATTACATAGGTGCCTACAGATAGCAGAACTTCTTGGCCTCAGATAATAGAACAGATGATTGCTCAGCTACAGAGAGCATATGTCTTTCACTCTGCATGATTTAATTGTATTGGACAAGGTTTCATATGGGAAGCTTTTTGTTTGCATGTTCTCCTATGGCTCTGTGGTTCATCCAATCTCCTTCAAGAGAACCTGGCCATTCAGCCAGCTTCATTCAAAGACCATCCTCTTTCAGGGAAAAAATGCCCTTCGAAGCCCAAAACCCCCTATCACTAGCATTAGAGAAAATGTCTTCTCTCACCTTTGTAATTTCCCTTTAATTTGCTCTTTCAACCAATACTGCTCATTATACCACCCATACTGGATCAACAGAGGTTTTCTGCCTCTACTTTTCCTGTCTCCACTCCATTTTTTTTGCCTTTTTCTTTCTGTCCTCTGCGATACTTATCTGTCCAGACAAAACCTGCATATTCTGCATATCTCTGAGCCCAATACCTACATACTCAGATCCAGCAGGATCCTGCAGTGGACTTTAAATGTCTAGGACTTGTCAGCAGTCCCTGGTGAGCTCTGAGATCCTGTAAGGATCTCAGCTTCTTGACAAGGAGCTACCATGGAACGTGCTAAGCATGGTATGAGCCTCCATCCCTTTCCTCCTAAGCTGCCTTAGCCACACTGTTGCAAATGCTCTAGATCTTGCTCGCAGACACCTTCCTGAGGTGAAGTGCTTGCCTAGGAGGGTCTGACTCATTTTGTGCAGTTAGAGTATGCAAACAACAAGCATGAAACTCAATTTCCGCTTCAGACAGAGGGGATTCAAACCAAGTTAGGTAAGTGATGACTGGTATTCAGGTTGCTAATAAATGCTAATTCATTTTAAATTGGCAAAACCTGTTACTGAGAAAGGGGCAATGGGAAAAATACCTTGTGCTTCACAGAAATAGGAGAAGAACAGAGTCTGTAGGCTGGTGGAAATAGAGGAAAGGGAGAATGAAGATGACAGGTGAAATGGAGAGACAAGTAATATCTGGACCAAGTGAAGAGCTCATCTGGAATAAATTTACTAGCTTTGGCTTGTAGTTGTAAGTTATGACTTGTTGTTTGTTTGTTTGTTTGTTTGTTTGTCCCTATATGACTACCAATTGCAATGAAAAACTCAAGCAAATCAGATTGGCAATTGAGATTCATGCATTTCACTTCCAAGGAAAGGAAGATAGGTAGATAGATAGATAGATAGATACATAAATATACCAAATAATGTCAACAGTCCCCTGGAAGTTTTATAACCACTGCCTTAGTCTGCCTCTGGCTTGCTGAATCTTGCACCTCTGCTAGTGCTTTAGTTTCATCAAGAGGCATGACAAGAGCTTTCCATCCAACCAGGATACCGTGAAAAGTGGGACCTTCTTTCAAGCACATATATGAAAGAAGGCTACCATGCCTGTTATCCATGCCTATTAGGCATTTTAAAAGCACAGTTACTGGATAAGGCTCTCCTGGCCATGAGGTGGAGTTCAGTGACTCTGATTCTTCTTCAGCTCACAGGAGACCTTGAGCAGGATCTAGTGCTAATTTGGTGTGTTTCTGTGTGTTCACAAGCAACCCAAGAGCTTTGCTATTGAAAATGTAGATATGTCTAGGTGATTGCTGCAGATTTCTGCAGCATTTTCTTAGGTTTGGGTGCCAAAATTCCCCAAGTCCCACTCTTAGAAGATGTAGTAGTCTCTGGATCTCACTCTCTTTTATGAGTTCCTCCCCAAGGCTGGGCAATCATGGCCACAGCTTCATGTGCATGGAATTGTTCACGTAAATATGTATCACATAGTCAGACTTGGGCAAACCACTCTGTGCCATCAGTGTGTCTCAGCTGCAGTTGCAGGAATTGTTGCATGGCTTGGTGCCATGTGAACGCTCTGCAACAATGTCCTTTCCACTCTGCTCTTTGCCTTGCAGCTGCTTCACTGATTTTTATGGTGCTTTTCATTCTCTTTCCCTATGAGTTTCATGTCTGTAAGATATGATTTTAACTACAGCTTATTGTCTTTTGCACCTAGAGCTATTCAGCACATTAGCCTTTTAAGATCTGCTGTTAAATAAGACTATACACTGCATTTATAGACTGCAGTTAGGCTAAATTCACTCATTTCCTTCCCAAGAGTGCAGTGAATGTTTTTGTTGCAGAGGCTGGAGGAAACACTGCAATTTTCTCCCAAGAAACGAGGTGGTTGTTTCATCTGTGTAAATGAATGAAAATCAGGAATTTCCCGCAATGTCTCTCTTAGGACTGAGAGATTTCTATACCATCTCCTGCCCTCCACGTCCGTCTGTCCGTCCATCCATCCACACATGCATGCGTCTATCTGTCTCAAGCAACTAATTTCCTAAATCTTTACTTCCTATGAATAATCCAAGGCTCTTCTTAGGACAGATTTAGTAAATACTGCTCCAATTACCACATGGTCCTGAAGCTGCCTTTTGACCTCTTCACATAAAATAAACTATTTTTCAGTAGATGACATAAAATGTAAAACAACCTGGAGTTTAATTTTAAAGAAGAGTAAAGAGGGGGGGACAATAGGTAATAAAGCCTTTAAGTGCAAAAGCTATGTTAATTGGGCAATAACTAAGTGAAAATTAAGTTCCTGATGATGAAGAAATGTTCAGCTCCAGAAGGATGAGAAGAAATGAGCTGTGGCAAGAAAAGTCAATGGACTTTAGCCATTGTGGGCTGAGGTGTGTGCATCTCATGTTAGCTGTTGGTGGTTATTTGGGAACAGGAATGAATCAAAGCTTTTCTAGCTTGCAGGCATTGTGGTATTGCAAATCTAAGTAACAAAAGTGAAGCTGTTTCTGTAGGCTGTTTCTGTAGGGGCTGTGTCACCAGGGCCTGAAGAGCTCTGCTGTGTCGGTACAACCCTCTCCAAGCACTACCCTCAAAAACACCTTCTCATACAAGAGGCTTCTCCAGCTCTCAGAAGAGAAGGTAGGGCCAACGTTAAAGCAGGTGATCTAATAAATGCACAAGCTGTTTCATTCATAGGTGCTTGAGGGCTGCTGAAGGATGGAGAAAATAAAACAGGCCAAGTTACCAAAAAGAAATAGAGCTTCCTAATACAGGGTTTGGTGATTAAAATGCTCTGAGCATTGTTGTACTGTGATAAGATGTCCTTGTTGGTCTATTTTCAGCAAAACCTTTTGGAAAAAGAGAAAAAATTTCCCCAAGGGAGGGAGAACTTCATGTTGGAAAGGAGGTTATTGAGCAATTTCTGCAGATGACGAATTCAGATTTTCCGCAGAATTTAGATAGCCACTGCACCTTGTCAGTGACAAGTCCAGTGGCACAGGGTAGGAAAACAGAATTCGTTTTCTGCTGCAAATAAAGTCGTCATTCCACTTCTCACCCCAGAAACTCTCAGTCGACAAGACAGCAGGCCTGCTTGTTACAGAATGTATTTACATTTTAACTGCAGTAATAACATTCCCATGGCAGGACTTCGATGGAAGTGCAGTTTTGCTTCAGATCCTGTATGACATTAGACTCATGGGCAGAATGGGCAGATTTGAGGCACTGTTCACATTGCACATGCTACCTCATCATGTGCCAGGGCACACAAATTGATGTACAAAAACAAGTCTCCATGGTCTGCGCTCTGTTGCTATTTTCTGCTTTGGGAGATGAGACACTTAATGAAAAATAACTTGAGTTTACAGTAATACATACATTAAAGAATAAAGAGCAATTTTTATTCTATTTAATTTTTTTCTTATTCTATTTAAATTTTTTTCTTGTCTGCCCCTACTTTATCTGCTGTGCATTTGTCTGCTACCTCCTACTAAACTCAGATTTAATTATGCTACTGTTAGTGGCTATGAAGCTAAATTCCAACTGACTTTCATCACAGTCTATGGCTTATCATCTGAGGGAGGAAAGAAGTGACTCACCTCTTTTCATTAGGATGAGGAAAGATAAAAGTTGGGTCAGAATATATCCTATTTCTTGAACAAAATATAATGCATTTTCAAGTAGAGAAAATTTGCTAAAAATTGAGCAAAGTCTGAAACTTTTTCTCCCTGAGTAACTTGATTGATTTCAGCAGGACCGAGTCAGCCAGAGTCAGGGAGCTGTGACTTGATAGAAAAATGTATTTTTTCTAAGAGAAAGGACACAGGGACAATTTTAGTTATGCATGTTGGGCAATCTCATTGAGCAGGCACAAAAGGCGTGTATACTCCAGAGTATCAGCTGTCTGCATATAGATATCATTATTCCTCTTCCTTTCTAATTCCTCACAGACTGAGAGGAATAATTGCACTTTTATCACAGTGTGTCAAATTCCTGTCCTTTTCTTGCCTTCCCTTGCCTTGTGTTTTGCCTTGCTCTACCTTACCTTTGCCTTTTCTCATAACAATTCAATGTTATGATTAGTGTTAAATTGTTGTCCAAAGAGTTTTAAGAGTGATTATATTGTAAAAATAATACCCAGAGGTTCTGTTTGCTCTGTTTCAAAAGCTCTTCTAAGAAATTAACTCAAATCACAAGCCAAACTCTTGCGTTTTGGTAGCAATAAGACCTCTAAGTACTTTTGCTGTTTCCAAAAATTGTGATGTATTTTCCTTGGTTTCTCCATTTTCATTAGTGTTTAAAAAGGTCTCCGTGGTCTGTGTGCAGCTACTGTTTGCATCACACCGTTCTGGTACCTTAAATGATTTTGTGGCTACCCGAAGCAATCCCAAAATTGAAAGTGGTGGAGGCTCTGTGAGTGATGCTGACCCTAAAATCAATTGATATTCCTTCCTACACATTTTCTTTCACAGTTGTAGGAATTTCGCATGTCCATTGTGAGCAAAATATAATCAGGAAACCAGGAATGTGACCATTTCTAGTCAATAAATGTAGAGCTAGAAATTACTTTCTGGGACACAAAACATCGTAGCTACATTTTTTTGAAGTAGATGCTTTTCTACTATTTGTTGGGGTGAGCAAATTTGCTGGAAATTTCTTCGAAAGAGCTGTAATGTGTGCCAGGGTGGTTCCAGCAGCAGCAGATGTGTACCTGCCCTGGGGAGGTGCCCCCATGGGGTCATGCACAGCCCCAAAAAACAGATAGCCTGACCTCACCAGGTCATGGCCAGGTGGGACAAGGAGGGACCCGACCTTGCTCCCAGCAGCTGCCAAAGCCTTGCAAAAGACCTCAAACCCTCCTCAGTGGATTTCTTCCTTCTGTCCATGAAAGACCAGCCTGGCTGTGCATAGGCTGCAGTGGTGTAATGCCTGATCTACAATAGATCCCAGGGTATCAGTACATGGAAGGGTGGTAATAATCACCCCCCTGTGAACTGCACTCAGGTAATAGCGTGTGAAGAGCCTCATACAGCAGGTCACAGAGACAGCCACTGCCCAAAGCAATGAAGAGCTGCCAAGGAAGAAAAGTCGTCAGGCATAATTTGCTCTTTTTTAAAGGGCTACAGTTGGATTTGAAGTCTAGACTTGTCACTATAGGTTGTAGCCTACAGTGGGTAAATACTGTCATGAAGTGATCTACTACCAGCCAGTGTGCAGATGCCTCTGCCTTTGTTATCTCCTGACAGCTTTTATTTTGTGGCTAAAAAGGATTTTAGCCCGTGCTCTGTGCTGCTGGTCTTCTTACTGGGTTTGCTCCTGTGCCGGCATCCAGCAGCTGTGGCCCACCAGGTCTCAGATCCAAGAGAAATGCTTTATTTTCCCCAAATCTGCAGCTTTCCATGTGAAAGTCAGAGAGAAAAGGGAGTCAGATGAGGAGGTCAAAGCAGAATGGGCTTTTTACTGTGGAACAGTGAAAAGTGTTGCTGCCTGAGTCCTTTATTACATGAGTAAAGCACTAGCAGGTATGCTGAGAAGAGCCTGCCCCACTGATGGGAAGCATGGAGAAGTCTCCCTAGGGCTTTTTGCTGCCTCTGGGCGGCTGTACAACCTGTTCAGATGAAGTTAATCAGTGATTTATACACTGACTTATGTTTATTCAAAAAGCTAGTGGGTTCAATTTTCAATAGAAACTCTCATTATCTATTTACAATAATGCAACTCTGAGTTTCATCTAGAATAGGAACACTGAGTTTAATTATGTCATTCCAGTATATTTTCTCTCTTTCTTCTATTTATAGTTTAGAAATCCTGAGCATGCCACATTTCTCTGCAAGTCAACAGACCCTGTTATTTGCAGTTACTGAAAATAATATTTTGGCTACAATTAAGATGGCAGCAATCTGCTCCTGCTTGTTAATGAAATGGAGTGATTCACATTTAGAAAATGTGAATTCATAGCTCCGAAGAAAGAAAACATTTCTCATTCCATAGTAATAAACAAAATGAAATTTAGTTTCAACTGTTTACAAGGGGAAGTTTAGGAGCCTCATTGTAATATTTTACTGGTTTGGGGTTGGATTTATTTTGTTGTGTTTTTTTTTCTTTTCCTTTTAGCACTTTCTGTCTTTTGTTTGTCCTGTTGTACATCACCTTCCTGATTAATATCTTTTAATGGGCTGATTTCTGTCTTCCTTCACATAAGAAGGTACCCATCAAATGATATTTACATTAATCGCATCTGGATTTATTATTTTCCTCTTTTCACATTGCCTCAGATGCTTAGAGATAAGGATGAAAATAAATGGTTTGACATAATTTCTAACATGATAGAGGAGACAGGCCATGGCTGTCAAGGGAAGTGACAGCCACAGACAATACACATCCCTTTGTTCTTCCCTTCAAAGCCCTTGGTTCATCTCTAGCATTTCACCCTTGATTACATACCACATACCTGTCTCAAGTAGAGCTACTTTTTGATAAGTAGGTTTCTCAATAGATTTGCTTTTTGTATGAGAATCATGTCGTATGTGCACAAAAGCACTGGACCAGCACCAGTTTTTTAGGTTTGCTCCCATCTGGGCTTTCTGTGTGCTTTTGGATGTTATCACTCAGAAGAGGAACCATCTCTTTTCAATTTAGCTGTCACACTTGGACTTCCCTTCAGAGCACATGGAGACAGTAGGGGACCCCCAGAAACATCTACCCTGGAAGAATTACCCCCCAAGCACCTGTAGGTTGCCCACATTGCAGCAAAACCACGCTGTGACTGCACGGCTACTGTGATAGTAAAATGCCTGGTTACACACCCTGACAAAGTAGTTCCTTTTCTCAGTGAAGAGGCACAAGTCTATAGGTTGCTCACTATCCAGACAATGTACTCACGGACCAAAATTTTTCTAACTTTGGCCTTGAGCCACAGGGAAGGAGGGTTACTCTGAACTCAACAGTTTCAGCTGTGAAGAGCACTGTGATACTTGTGCAGTGTACTCTGTATTTTGTGGGCACACAGTCTGACAAATCTTGCAGTTGCTAATGCAGCCTGCGTATGCCTGGGCATCCATTTCTGCAGTAGCCATCACCACAGATGCCTGTTTTTTCTTTCTTTCTGTCACTGTTAGGATTTCTGTGTCAGTGACTGATGGCAGCATTGGAACTATTTCTTGAAGCCAGAGGCAGAACATGGCCGGGAGAAGACAACATCTCACATCAGACACCTTTGCCTTGGGAGAATCCTCTTGTGCAGTCTTTCTCACATGACATCCCATTTATTTATTTGTGCTGGTATTCCTAGAGGAAAACTGTTTCCCAGTTGCCTTAATGGTTCTTGGCTATCTTAACACAGAATGTAATGCTAACAACAACAACAAAAAAAAGTATGCCTGAAAATTAATTTGCTTGGGTTTGCAAGAACACAGGCATTCTACCTAAATCCTATTCCTCTCAGTGATGCTGAGTTTCTTCTTTACAGGTTGATAAGACTGTCAAGCAGATTTGTATGTTAGCGTAGCTCTGAGGTAAGTTCCATTCTTCTGCTAAAGTGTCATTCCTCATCTCAAGGCAAAGTCTAAGAGTCTTGAATAATCTACCCAGAGTACTGGGCCTTCATCTAAGTACAATTAATCTTTGTTTCTAATGATATCAAGATATACAAGCTACTAATCATGTTTTAAATAAATAAAAAATGGCACACGAAAGTTATTTAAATCACCCAAGATAGTGTTTGGCTGTTATTCAGCAGCTGACTGAAAAGCATTCATTTTCTATGTCTGAATTAAATACTTTCTTCTTCCCAGGCGTAGGTTTGTGTGTTTTGTTTCTCAGTGGCATTTTTAGAAATCAGAGTGCTTGATTGGAGTACTAAACTGGTTTCATTTAGAAGGCACAAGGATACAGTAATGAAATGCTATTTTCTTAGGAAAACTGGTAGCTGAATGAAGACTATCTTAAAAGGAGAGAAAGTGCTTAATATTCATGGGCATATTTGATTTGACTTTTATGTTCTGTCAAAAGAAGCCCATTCTTCCTGCCTTAATGACACTTAGATTTCCAAGAAAATTGCCCACTTAATTATCCTGGTATCATTTATTAGGCCAGGAAAACACATTAACTAAAGATATTTGTAAAAACTTTTAGACAATGATTACCCTGAAATTAATTCTGAATGAGATTTTCCCATCTAGTTTTACTTAACTGTTTTAAGAAGTGTTTTATTTTGAAAGAAAAGCTCCCTTACTGCAATCAAAATGAGCCAAAGTAGCACATTTTGTAACATTTAAAAGTACCACAGTTCTGCATCTTCAAACCATGCAGTGACACAGATATAGAAGATGGTCCTCTGGCAGCTCTACAGTGAAAAGAGCAAGTGAAGTGCTACCATTCAGCTGCCAAATAATAGCTTCAATTTTGAAATTAATTGGCTTAAATGTCCTTTTGGTTGGCTGTAGTTTACCAGGTGATTTAGCGGATCAGATTATTACTGTTATTTGACTAACACCAAAAATATTTTTTTAGACACTTTCATCCAAAAACTGAAGGAATAAGCCCTTTCCTTAGTTATTTAAACTCTAAATATAAGTGTGATCTTCCTCTCTGAGCTAGAAGTGATGGAAAAGCGAAGGAAAACTGTAGCTACAACAGGATGCACTAGTTTCTTATGAAGAGGTAGCTCCAAAGGGTACTGTGCAGGGGAGCTGGGAAGCTTGTCTCCACAAGGTAAAGAAGCACCTCCTGGAGGAAATGGCCCCCAAGACACAACTCAGATATTACTAGGACAGCCCTGTTTCAGCTGTGATAAGGAAAAAAAGAATTAATCTCTTGCTGCCTTTTCAGATGTTTAAAAAATCTGAATCCTCTCTGCCGTGACTATCACTTGCCTCATTTATAACCCAATATGGAGACAGCAGCAGAGCTTTGGTTCAAACACTCTTGGTGCATGGGTTTGGAGTAGAAAAATCTGCATGTGGTGTCTGCTCTCAAATCCAGGTTATTCTATTGTGACTACACCTAGGAGTCTTGACTCTATATTGCTGCTTAGCTAGGTAGTTATCATTACCTATGTCATAGGAAGTATTGCTGTAATTGTTGAAGTAACTTTCAACAGTTACTTCTCATAGATAATGGAGGCTATACTGGAGGTTTATCATTTTAAATACTAGCTATGATTTGAGGGCAGATACGGCAAAATATGTCTGAAAGTAAATTTTCTCCTTAATCAAATGGAAAAAACTGTACTGAAAGCCCAAAGGTGAAATAACTCAGAATTTTTCAAGATAGAGAAGGTTCTCAAGCACTAGAATTGTTTTCTTGGAATCATGATGGATTTTCTGCCACTTGACCGTGAGGATGGCAACTATCTGATCAAATCTTGACAGTGCTGATGGATAAGCCAGTTGCCTTCTTTTTCCTGGACAGGCAATGTGGAGAGAGATGCATATGAGGGATACAATTTGTGTCAGTCCAAACTGGACAGTGAAAGTAGTCCAATGAATTGTAAGATGAAAGGACCCCTTTTGCCCGATTGACGGTAAAGGCAGTTTTGGCCAACTGAGTTACCTGTGAACCTTTGTTCTATAGGTATCACAAGTTATACAAAATGAATTACACCCTAAATTTCTTCTTACCGTACCACTGTAACTCAAGCTTGATGCTTGGGTTTAGTATACCAAGGACAGTGCAAAGCTCTAATGCTGGTGTCATGCGGGAGCTCAGACTGGATGATGGTTCTCCATTGAGGGAACCATCTGCAAGAGAAAAATCTGCACCAGGAAGACCCCAAGATTGGCAGGAGCAGTGTAAGTTTAACAGTACAGCTAGAAAAGTGGACAAGTTACCACCAGTATGGTCTGGAAAAAAAACCTTCAATCTTTAAACAGTAATCACACTGGAAACTCTAAGTTTAACTCAGTTTCTCCTCCTTAATTAGATTGTTCTAGAGAGCTGGGTTGTCAAGGTCCATGCAGCAGGAGACATTAGTGAGGGGAAAGATAACAAAAAGGGTGTTGATTTAATGTATTGACTAGAGAGTGAAATTATGACAGAAACCTAAATTGATACAAAAGTAAAAAAATTATTTAGGAAGCACTTCAACTGAAAAAACATCTCAGATGAAAATGTTTTATTTGTTAAATAGAAACAGAAGTAATAAATAAATAGCCAGGTTCAAATGACACATTTATCATGAAACCCTAGAATGGATTCATGCACAAATATCTTGTTCTGTGGATACACAAATGTGTAATGTTGTTATCTATGTCAGAGGAGCTGTAGCTGGGCTTGTCTTTGCGTATGTTCCCTGCATTAAGAATAATGTTCACTGAACTAAGGAAAAAAACACAAGACATTCTGCAAGGTATTTCCAGCAACAAATCTGCAGATCCTTATTTGAGCCCCTCATTGAATATCCTGAGTTGGAAGGGACCCACAAAGATCATCGAGTCCAACTCCTAGTCCTGCACAAGACAAGCCCAAGAATCACACCAGCACCTGTTGAATACTATCACATACTTTATAAAAAATATTTACATAACAATTAAGGATAGGTTTGATTAGGAAGGTCCTGAAGAGCACAACCACTCCTGTAACTATTCATTTTGCTGGTAAAAACTTCTAGTGTGCATCCAGTAATACAAGTAAACTTGTCTTTTTAGTTAGATATTTCCAAGGCTTTCTTTCAAATTATATTTGAGAGTCTTGACTGTTATGTGTTATTTCTCCATACTGCAGAGAAAGAACCTTCCAGGGATTTTTATCGTAATTTGGTAGCTGAGCTCTGCAACGTAACTAGATCTCTCAAAAGACTGAATCATTTTTTCCTTGCTAATGATTCTTAATTTTCTTTTCAGAGGAAATAAAATTCATGGTGAAAATCATTCTTTATTAAATGACATTTGTAATAAGCTGGAACACAGAAAATGAGATTGAATCAAAACTTTTCCTTTTTTTCTTGTTGCAAACTGCTTGTTAACATTCAGCCCTCTCCAAATAGTGACCATATGTATATGGTCTTTGGTATTCCTCATTTATTATCAGTCTTCCCAAGGCTGAGGCAAAGGAATAACTCTTAATAATTTCTCCCTTCTATTCCCTTTTGCTGAGAGGATTACAGTTTCCTCCAAGAGGAAATGGAGTTTAAAGACTGTTAAAGCCATAGGAAAAAAATAACAAGATATAGTGAGAGGGAAAACTATTGTCTCAAAGAAAGCCTCAAGAAACATCATAAACACTGAAGTCTTAATGTTGTTATGTGCAAAACACCACCCAGGACTTTATACAGACTTGTGGAGTGCTTCTGTGTTGTAGTTGTTGCAGTTAAGGCAGAAGAAGAAGAAAGGTACTGGCAGGGTCAGACCAGGGTCCCCTCTAGCTCTGCCATGTGCTTCACTGCACATGAGCCTGGGAGGGCATATGATCCCATCTTCTGCAGAGTATTCTCTTCTACTCCCAGCGCCACAAGGGTTGAATTAGGGATGCTGGAAGCTACATCCTCTCCTACTCCCTTTGCTGCTTGTTTATGGACCTGTTGTCCAGATTAGTCCAAACCCTTTTGAAGCCTGGTGATGACTCCTTCCCAGGGCAGCACATTCCAGAAATTCAGTTTTCTATTACTTTTAAAAATACTTTCTGTTGTCCCTCTCAGACCAGTCTACTCATTTTCTACATGACCAGGGTTTGGTGAGTAACAGTTCTTGCAGCCACCTCATTCATCACCTCTGTGTTTTTGTGAACCCACACCACATCCTCTTTCAGCCTTTTGTTGGCTGACACCATGAACACACCAGCTCTGCATGCATTGGTGCTGTCTGCACCCTGTTGAGCTCTGTCTGAAACAGAGTATTGCTAGAGCTGTGCCTGATCACTGGCAGCTTTGTGAAGGTGTCGTTTGTGACGCAGCTCAGGTCCTCCCGTTCTCTTCCAGTCAGATCACGAAGTCTGTGCTGTTGTGCTGTCCCCCAGGCACATCTATAGGTTTCTGCATCACCATCTTTCCTGGGGTAGCTCTATTCTCTCCTAAGCAATAGTTTGGGCTAAGATCCTCAGTTTCGACAAGACCGACTTTAAAGCAGCACATGGCTCATGCCCGCAGCAGGCCAGTGAGCAGTTGCAGCAGTGCTCAGTGAAAGCCAGCTGGACCAAAAACTCCATCAGGAAAAAAATTGTTGTTTCAGATGAGTAGCAGAGCTCCCCTGTTTTTGCTACTCTTGCAGTAATGGTACCCCCTCTTCGATACCCTATTCCCCATAGGATGCCACACCAAGGATAAGGTAACAGTGCTTGGACTGGTCTGGAGGGACCAGGATCACAACAGTGAGTCAGTAGGTGGACGCTGACATCCCGGCCAGGTTCTCAGGCTGTATGCTGTCAAGAGGGATGCAAATCTGATTTTCTCTCTGCCTGACTTCAAGTTTTCCAAAAGCACATGTATCCTTGGACTCCCACTCTTCTAAATTTCACTCCTGTTGGGCAAGTTCAGCAGGGAAAGGAGGAGAGGAGGATGGCTAGGCCAACAAACTATGCAAGTGCAAATATTAATTTCCATTAGAAATCAAGGTTTTAACAGAAAAGAGTGAGAAATCCAGACTAGTCAGGTATTACTCATTGTGCACAAAAAACTACAGTGAGATTCATTTCCCATCTGTCACTCTCCAAACCAGGTCTGCGTGTCTTCGTGCAGGTCAGAGACACCACTTTGCGGTGATTACCACAGTCTTTGTCAGACGTGTCAAACAAGAACAGCATAGCACACAGTACATGCTTTTCAGGGATTGCTCCCTCTAATGAAATATCCTGGAAAGCCTTGTAAATACTGCACAGGAAATTGTAGCCTGCTGTGTCTAAAATTACGTTAAGGTCCTGTGCATGCCTTTCCCTTGGGAGCTGTCATTCTGCACCAGGTTCTGGGCATTGCCTCATAGATTCTCACCTGCTTTCATCTTTGGCTATGCTTCAGCAGTGTGGTTTCAGCTGTGAATAAAGTGTCCTGAAGTTCCTGGGCAGAGCAGCATTACTGGCATGTTTTGCAATGAAACACCTAGAGCTGAATGCTCACATGCAGACATTTGCCAAAAGTGATTTGTGGGGTCTAATAGATTTTGCAGGACAGGAGGAAAGCAGGTCTAGAGCAGGCTGGAAAACCCTGGGGGCAACCAGCTTATCTGCTGTGTCACCCAGTGATATCCTTACTACACAGACACTATTAATGCTTCCTCTCTAAAGTACCTCTGAATATACAGATGGAGAAAAGCAAAGCCCACTGAGTAGACAATTAAAAAAATCTGTTCCACATATATAGCTTTTTATAAAGAACTCTGTCTCTGAAGATTTGTGAGAGGACAGTTGGCTACAGAACAAGTGTAGGGTCCTATACCGATGACTTAACTTCAGATATTAAGACATGAAATAAACATGATGTCTTTACCAGCATCTGAAAAAGGCAATCAAAGTTCTGAATCTAAAAAAAGACTCAAGGAATTATGGCTGCTAAAGAGCTTGCTGTCATTGAAGAGATCAAGCGGACAATATGGTGCAGTGCTCTAGTGTCCACTTAACCAAAAAGTCTAGGCTAGAAATAGAGTGATTTTCCAAAATAGATTTTTGCATCCTCCGTTACATGATGAATCTCAAAAGCTGTTTGATCCTCTAAGTTATGCAGTACGAGTGATAAGAAAGCTTCTTTCTCCTTGCAGCTTAAAGTTCTCTCCCTTCACCATCCTGCTTCCTCGCTTCCTTGCTCTTCACTGAAATACTGAAATATTCCTCACTTCCTTGCTCCTCACCCTCAGCAACACTTAAGGCCTATAGAGATCCTCAATGTATTTTAAATTGCTGGGTCACTTTGTGAGGTGCAGTGTTCTACTCCATCATCACCTTTTCCGGCTGCATCAGCCTGGATCAAAGACCAGGATCTCCTCAGTGGCAAAAGCTAAGACCTACATTGTCAGATGTTATTTATATGCAGATAGTTCCAGTAAGAGACCCTGACTCTAACAGACATAAAATTTGAGGATAGCTGTGCTAATCCAAGGTCAAGCTATTTCCAAATCCTGTCTCTGACAGTGACTATATGTGCATGGTTACAAAAGACTGTCAGGAGTGACAAAGCACATACCGATACTTCCTTAATGTGTTATTTAGTCTCCAGCAGTTGGTGGCTCAGACACTCCTAAACCTTACAGTATCTTCGTATTTAATAGTCCTTACTGGGTTTTTGTTTTCAACACATTTAAACTTTTAACATCCACAACATCATAAGGCAATGAGCATGGTAGTATAATTATGCAACCTGTGAGGTAAAATTTTGTTGTCCTTATTTTGAATCAAAATCCTTCTAAGTTTATTTGATGCCTTTCTTTTTATAGTAGGGAACAGTATACAGTCACTGCCCAGTGTAAATCATAAGCTTTTAACTTTATAAAAAACTGCTGCATCCACTTAAGTCACCTCTTTTGGACATGGAAGACTACTAACTTATTTGATTGCTCCTCATTTTAAACCTGGTCTATAACTTCTAACATCTTTATTGCCTTTCTCTGATCTTTGGCAAATGTTCCATCTGAATTGAGCAGTTGAGTTTCATATTAGTCACACTGATTGATTTTTGAAGATTCATATCACTTAGCTGCTGAACTGAAAATGCTCTTTCTGACATAGCACCACTATAAAAACTCAGATAATATACTCTTCTGAGATACAGAACCAAACTTCTGGCAGCTTAATTACATGCAAAATCAGTTAATTTAACAGTTCTTCATTTCATAATGTGAGAAAAATATCTATGAGTTACTTTTCTACATCATTTTGTAGCAGAAATGTAGTGTTTAGTGCACAGAACAGGAGTATTTTATGAGGACATTAATTTAGAGGTAAATATTCAGCTTAACTATTGCAAATAATTAATGGTTTTGCTGCTACACTGACACCTGAGATAGTAGGTATTTGGATCATAAGAAAATTTTGGTTTAGTGATATTTTGAAATTATCAGAAGTTAAACAAAAAATTTAACTTCAATATTGAAGAGAATATTTACAGAAAGCAGCTAATCAAAGTGAAACATTTAAAAGTGCCTCAGTGGTGGGTCCTTCAGGGCTCTAATTTCTATGGGTACTGAACCCTCAAGTTCACTTGAAGTGAGGTCATTTGTTTCAATTAAGCTGAAGGTAATGCTTCTTTCACAGAAAGAGCAAGAAGAGTACTTGACTGTAGCTTGTGCAGTTAAGGAAATTACAGTAGTTCCTAAAAACAGCCCTGAGGTTCATACTATTATTTTAGCCCATTGAGCAGCTGCATCTTCAGTCAATTTAATCAGCAAATGGTACATCTTTTGGGTTGATCATGACCCAAACTCTTTTAATTTATTAGCTCAATTCTGTTCTTCATACCAGTGGAAATTAGGCACATCTTGACTGAAATAATTGTTATTATCTGATGGGTCCCATTAGAATAACTCCTGATTTCATGTAGGATAGGCAAACCAAGGATCTCTTATTTTTCCACACACTTGGAAGCCGAGTGCCCCACTGCAGGTGCACCTCCTTGAGGGATAGCCAGTTGCACCCCATTAGGTTGAGTTAGATATAGGGTACCTACTGCTTGTGGTCACTGCCTTTTTCCCTTCCCTACATTTCTCATCCTCCCAAAAACAACAATGGAAGTGAAACAGAAACTTTATATCTGTGCTGTTTTCTGGCCCTCATTTGTGATAGTAATGCCTATTATCTACAATCAAAGAAAATTTCAAAATTTAACATATTTGCTCATTTTCACATTACTGGGTAGCTCAGAGTAATGGGTTCAGACACTGGTGCTGAAGTCCTGACATTTACTCTATCATCACTCTGATGATCACCAACTTTAGCCTATTCCCAAAGACCCTGATCCTGGTCCCCCATCCCACATGTAGGTCAGAGCCAGGGCTAGTCTTTGATTCAGACTCTCATGTTCCCATTTGGGACTGGAGCTCCGCTGACGTCTGCATGGAGCAGAGACACAATCTGGTTTGTGTGGACCAAAACCGCTTTGAGGACTGAACCAACATGCACCTTAAGTGATCATGATGAGATTTGCCCCAGAATGGCTCCACTAATGTAGACCACCAAGTGAAAGTAGACTTGGCCTTTCTGTCCATGCAGGTACTTTCTCCACACCTGAGCAGTGCTTCTAGCCAGATGCTCTTTGCTTTATCCTCACAAGTCCATCCCGCCACCCACCCCCTGTTTCCCCAGACACACCTCTGACGTGGCTCCCATAGGAGTGTTGCGGTTGGGGGTGTAATTTCTGCAAATATACTTGCTCAGCATTCCTCTACACTGGTTAAAAAGGGGGTTGAAAACTCAACTCCAAATTATAACAAAGTGGAAAATGAGAGGAATGATTCATTTAACACCCAGCAACGAAAGCAGTGACTCAGCTGAGAGGAAACAATGAGAGTTTGTCTGCACCAGAATGTACTGTTATTTGCTCTTTCAGCTGTGGCAGTACTGCCATTTTCTAACCCTATATTCTGGGGGTGGTTTTGGCTTATTCTCTGCTGGGAAGCTCTTTTATTTTTTATTTCTCTCCCTTTCATTTTAGTAGCCTCCAGTTAGCTAATAAAAGAGAGCCACCTACGCCAAGCTGTTTGTTGCCACCCTCTCCCTGTACGGGGGGGAGGGGTATGGCGGTAATTAGGGCACAGGTGATTAATGTTAATTAGACCTTTCTGACGCAGCAGGTTTCCCGAGGGCTGCAGTTACAAGTGACACTCTCAAATAAAAGCCCAGACAGGGGCTGCAGATAAAAAATAGAAATCCTTTAACCCTACCTTTTTACTTTTTCTTTTCCAAGAGCATCCCCGTGCTGGGATGGTCCCTCAGGGTAGCAGCGCTGCTCTAATAGAGCTCTCCCATACCAGGAAATCCTGTCCTGGGCTGGGAATCCTGTCCTGGGCTGTCAGTGTACTACTATCCTCCTTCCCCACCCCCTCCACAGTATTTCCTTGTTTCTGTATTTTCTTTATTTCACCTTATCAGTCATTTACTGAATAAAGATAAATAAGATACAGTGTTCCTGCATATGTTTTCATACGCTGGACTGTTGTTAGCACTTTTGGAGGGGACACTGTGACCGCATTGCAAAACCAATCACCTGTTCCCATTCACTGAACATGAGGAAAAATGAGGTTAAACCTTTTCCCGGGGAACCTGAGATATACCCAAAGAAGCTTCTTACAGCCCAAATTCTTGCACAGGGGAATGAGTTTCTCTAACCTGTCAGTTTGATTAGATGAGTGAGATTTGTTTTCTCACACAATTAATATCACTCATGCATCATGGGGTCAAATATTCAGAGAATCCAAGACAGACTTTGCTGCTGTTGGCACCTTGTGACCCAACTGGATTGTATCAAGAAGACTGCGACAGGAACAGATGGGTTTTTTGACTCTGTGCAGTGGTCCCTGTTCTACCTACACTACATCAAGAAAAAGCACTCTCCACAATTCTTTGGTGACATTTCTCATGCTGCAATTACTGTTTTTATTCACCTTCTCTTCTGCATGAGAAGATACCTAAGGAACTTTTCTTATCATGGAAAGAGTAGTGGGTGATGGTTTTGACAGTTCAATGGTTAGTACAGGTGAAATCCTTACTGCTACATTAAGGTTTTAGTAAAACCTTTTATTCATGCTAAATGCTTTGCTAAGGTCCACAGACTCTGTTTTCACCATCACACATATTGATCATGAAATTAAAAGTAAAATGTTTGCCTGGATCCATTGTCATATATTAAGGCCTGATTGTTTGAGGCCCGATGGTCAAAAAAGCCCAGTGGCTCAAAGGGCCATTACTGATATTTTCCACAACTTTGTTTTTGCAAACCCTTTGTGCTAATCTCTGAATTCTCAGGGGCTGAGAGAACGATCCTTAGGATAACGAATACGGACCTGGCAGTCACTAGATACTTGCCAAGACAATGTATCCTAGACCTTTAGATCTCCTAAAACAAGAGATAAATACCATTTTTCCTTCCCATATGCACTGATTTATTTTGCATAGTAGCTTTAACAGCTCTTCCTGGAACATAGAGCATAAAAGTGTGAAGAGTTTCCATGTTTCCTTAGCTCCTTGATGAAGGAAACTTGAATGTAGTGGATGAGATATGTTCAGAAGAGCTTGAATTTTAAATTGAGCATGAGAACAGGGCCTGCTCTCCTAATATGAATAAAGCTGTATGGTAGTGATGAAAAGCAGGATTCTTCAAGCCTCTTCACAGTCTTCTGATCAGGCCAAATTCATAGCTTTGTGGTTTAACCATGCTCACATCTCCCATCACTACCACAAACATGAGCATCTTGGAAGCACAGCAGGGATCTGCCTAAAGGTTTTATGGGTTTTAGTTTGCATTGACCTTTTCTGTCAGTGATCGGAATCTTCCATGAGACGAATGGGAGAGGGAAGGAGAGACAGTGTGGTGGGTTGACCTTGGCAGGCCACCAGATGCCTACCAAGCCACTCTATCACTCTGCCTGGGGGAGAAAATAAGATGAAAAAATCATGGGTCAAGATAAAGGCAGTGTAATGGGGGGCTGGGGGGAAGGGGGAGGGGGTGGAAAGCAAAGGCCACGTCCAGAAGCAAAGCAAGAAAATAATGTTTATTGTCTACTTGCCACCAGCAGGTGATGCCTAGCTTCTTCCCAGGAAACAGGGCCTCGGAACACATGGTGATTGATTTGGAAGACAAACACCTTAATAATGAATGCCACCCTCACTCCCTTAGCTGTCACTGCTAAGCATGATATCAAAGGGTCTGGACTATCCCTTTGGTTGGTTTGGGTCAGATCTGCTGGCTGTGCCCCCTCACAGCCTCTTGCCAACCCCAGGCCCACTGGTCTTTGGGGACAAGGGGTGTTGGATGGGCACCCTTGATGCTGTTCCAGCACTGTCCATCAGTAGACAAAACATGTCTCCAGCTACTAACCCAAAGCACAGCACTGTGAGGGCTGCTCTGGGGAAAGCTAACTCCATCCCAGCCAGACCCAGTACAGGCAGCAAAGCAGCAAGCTTGCCTCTCTCTGCCCACTAGCCATGGACAGAGCAGCTCAGTTAAATCCCAAGTCCCTACCAGCTCACCATAGCAGAGACACCTAGGAGCCAACTTTTCCAAAGGGGTCTCCAAATCCATGGGTCCCAGACCTTTTGAACCCATGGGCTCAAAATTGCTCAGGGTGTCCCACCCTGCTTTGTGTCCTGTCCTCTGGAAGGTATGGTAGGCTCTGGTTTCTGGAGCTATCCATAGCTCCTGTTATGATGGTGCTTCCAGACCTGTCCTTGCTGATGGTTGAGGTTGTTGCTCGTGCCGCCACATTGCAGGAGAGAGAGCAAGAAATGCAAATGGCAAAAATGTCCCTTTACACTTTCCTGTTTTGCAGATGCTGCACCAAATCTGTCTTCCATTTAGCAAATACCCCTCCTGAACTTGATTGACTGAAACTACTGAGTTTCTTTTGCAAGTCATTCTCTCCAGATTACTTTAAATTATATTGTTTCCATGAGTTTCAATACATATATTTTTAAATGGCACAAGAAAGAATGCTATTACAGCTCCCATGACTTCACTTTGTTGCTATTTAACTTTCAAATAAGACTTCATGGAAGAGAGAATATTCTTGGTATTGCAGAAAGAGATCCCAGTTGAGTGCATCATAATCACAAATGCTTTTTCATGTAAGCAGAATATATATCATCTCAATGGATCTCTGTTTTCAACTTGAAAAGAAAAATAGATAGCCTGATCCCAAGCTGTATTCAAAGAAGGATTTGTGAGCAGGCTGTGGCAAAGACATTAAAGAGACACGCTATCATTCTGAGATTGGTCAGCTCATCTTTCACTTATGCATGGTATCATTTATCACCCAGTTTTCATAAGAAGCTGATATGTATTAATCTATCCTAAAGTAATATTTCATATTATCTGTCACTTAGTAAACACTGATTTAAAAAAAAATTAAATTTGCATAAGGTCTGTAAAGCAGGGAGAAAACCAATAATTGGATAAGTGCAATCTGGAAATTAAGCACAGATGTTGATGCACACAAATCCCCAGGTTTTTTTTTAATAAATATAAAATAGAAAGGAAGACTTTAATAAAAAAATCAAATTTATTTCTAAGGATGTCATGAGGTTGTGCAGGGAGTAAATCAGAAGGGCCAAGGCCCAGCTAGAACTTAATCTGGCTACTGCCATCAAGGACAATAAAAATGTTGCTATAAATGCATTAACAAGCAAAGGAGGACTAAGGAGAATCTCCATCCTTTACTGGATGCAGGAAGAAACCTAGTTACAAAGGATAAATAAAAAGCAGAAGTACTTCATGCCTTCTTTGCCTTAGTGTTTAGCAGTAATACCAGTTGCTCTCTGGGTACCCAGGCCCCTGACCTGGAAAAGAGGGACGGGGAGCAGAAGAAGCCTCCATAGTCCAAGGTAAAATGGGCACCACTTAGACACACACAGATCTGTGGGTCTGGTTGGGATCCACCTGGGGCTTGTGAGGGACCTGGTAGAAATGCTCACTGAGCCACTCTCCATCATTTACCAGCAGTCCTGGCTGACCAGGGCCAGGTGTCTGGAGGCTGGCAAATGTGACGCCTGACTACAAGAAGGGCCAAAAGGAGGACCCAAGGAACTACAGGCCTGTCAGTTTGACAGGTTTCTGGTGAAGGTCATGGAGCAGATAATCTCAACAGGATGACCAGGGGATCAGGCCCAGCCAGTGTAGGTTTATGAAAGACATGTCCTGCATGACCAACCTGATCTCCTTCTATGACAGGGAGACTTGCTTATTGGATGATGGAAAGGCTGTGGATGTTGTCTTCCTGTCTTCAGTAAAGCCTTTGCCTTGGTTTCCCACAGCATTCTCCAGGAGAAACTGGCTGCTCGTGGCTTGGATGAGTGCACTGTCTGCTAGGTAAAAAACTGGCTGATGGCCCTGAGAGTGGTGAATGAAGTTATATCTAGCTAGCGCCAGTCACTAGTGGTTCCCTGGGGCTCAGTACTGGGGCCTGATATACCCTGTTTAATGTCTTTATCAATGATCTGGATGAGAGGACCAAGGGTAGTTTGCAGATAACATCAAATTGATCTTCTTGAGGACAGGAAGGCTCTACAGAGGGATCCAGGCAGGCTGGATTGGTGGAACAAGGCCAACTGTATGAGGCTCAACCAGGTGAAGTGCCAGGTCCTGCACTTGGGCCACAACAACCCCAGGGAACAGTTCAGGCTTGGGGAAGAGTGTCTGGAAAGCTGACAGATGGAAAAGAACCTTGGAGTGTTGGTCGACAGGCAGCTGAACATGAGCCAGCAGTGTGCCCAGATGGCCAAGAGGGCCAGTGGCATCCCAGCCTTTATCAGAAGTAATGTGGCAAGCAGGATCAGGGAAGTGATTCTCCCCCTGCACTCAGCACTGGTGAGGCTGCACCTTGAGTACTGTGTTCAGTTTTGGGACCCTCACTACAAGAAAGACGTTGAGGTGCTGGCGTATGTCCAGAGAAGGGCAACAGAGCTGGGGAAGGGTCTAGAGGCCAAGCCCTGTGAGGAGTGGCTGAGTGAGCTGGGGTTGTTTAGCCTTGAGAAAAGGAGGCTCAGGGGAGACCTTATCACTCTCTAAAACTACCCGAAAGAAGGGTGTAGCGATGTGGGGGTTGGTCTCTTCTCCCAAGTATCAAGCAACAGGACTAGAGGAAATGGCCTCAAGTTGTGCCAGAGGAGGTTTAAATTAGATATCAGGAAATATTTCTTCATTGAAAGGGTTGTCAAGTGTTGGAACAGGCTGCCCAGGGAAGTGATGAAGTCACCATGCCTGGAGGTGTTCAAAAGTTATGTAGATGTGGCACCTGGGGACATGGTTTAGTGGTGGACTTGGCAGTGCTGGGTTAATGGTTGGACTCAATGACCATAGAGGTGTTTTCCAACTTAAATTATCCAATGACTCTAAGAACCACAGTTATTCTATAGAATGATGCTGATATTCCTGTGGTCATGTTGAACACCTGCAAGAGCAAGGAGTGTGCTAGAAGTATTTGTGAGGTGGTGGTTGTGGATGAGACTTCTCTGAAGAGGGCACTGAAAAAAGCTACCACCTGGGCAGGAGCAGAGCAGCACAGCTGCATGGTAAACAATCAATCCTTAAAATTGCTGACGCTTCTTATTCTTCTCTTTTCCTCATGTAATCCTGACTCTGCTTATTTGGAATGAAATGTAACTGAATGAGTGGAAAAATGTTACTCTTAATATGAATAATTTGAAATTTCGAAGTTGTTTATTTCAAACTAGAATTTCAAATATTCCTGAAAGCCCTGTGATGTGAAATATTGGTCATTAAGTCAGATCTGGAGGAACTGTCAAATCTCAGCTGGGTCTATCTTCAAAGTGAAGATACATGTGCAGTAACATTGGTGTCAGTTCTCACCACTGCTTCATTCCCGCTGTAAATCATCCTTCCAGCTGCAGTTGGAAAAGGAAGTATACGTATTTAACCTGTCTATGATAACTGTTTTTTATATTTTGTCCTATTAATCTGAGTCTGAGTAGTTCAGAGGTGAATTAAGGGTATCATTACGAGATAGCATAAAACACTCTTCTGATTTATTTCTTGAAAGTGGACTTCCTCAGCCAGGAAAGAGCACCATTTCAGGGACCCCGACATAAATCTTACACAGCTTTTCATTAGATTTGAAGGACTGTTCTTGCAGCACCTTTTCAATGCAGTAGAACAGACTCCAGAGCAGGATAACATGATTTTCTGCCCACAGAAATCTTGCCCTTATTAAGTCACCGAGAGCTGGACTCATCCCTCCTATCGCAGCTGTTCAAGTAGCAATTAAAGACTTCTTAAAAGTCCCAAGCTGCTACCTGACTGATTTAGCTTCCTGGGAAGAAGGCCATTGTCCTACAAGGAAAGCACCCATCATCCATGTTGGTCCCCTTTCCAGTCCCTTTCGCACCCTCCACTTAGTCACTGTCACAAATCACAACATGACACTCACTTGAGGACCGTAATCTGAAAACTGATCCCTTTGGCAACTGTCCCTCTCGTGAGTGTAAAATAAATTGCCTCCATTAAGACAAATAGTTAGTTTTAAATGTGAAATATTAGGAAAAAATTGGAAATTTACTAATGTTAATGTTTATGTGCTGCATATACAGCTGTGAATTTGTTGCCTGCTTTGATCAGTGAATTAGCCACTAATAAAGGTTACCATGTTAGAAAAGACCTCCCTTCCCCTGACTGATAGCCCTACTTCAATTTGTTCAAGGGCTTTGTTCAAAAGTAGAGAGAATAAGGGATAAAAAGCAGAACTGTAAACAGACTCTGAGATTTATAAAATCTGACATTTTACTATAAGTAATAAAATCAACTGACAAAACAAATGCAAATGTTAAATTATATAGTTATGGATTTTGTAACCTAGGCAAATATTTTTAACTGTGTCAGTTTTGATTGGGTCTACAAAAGTTGTGGCTGACCACATTCTTTAGAGAGAGAAGATATTTCTTCTGCTCTAAGCACCACTTTTCATGTGAGTTATCACACAATCATACTTTCAGCCATTTCCTTTAATGTATTTAGTTACATGTCTCCCAATACATCAGGGTTATTTTGCTTATTGGTGTATTTTATTGCTGTTAAACTACACACACTGGTTGCCGTGATTTTTTTCCTTTCAGTTCTGCATTTTAATCAGCATTCCACACATGCAACATCAGTCCTTCAGCTTATAAAAAAAATAAATCCCAAGATACATTTGGTTTTCACAGTCTGTCGATCTTAGACCCAACATTTCCATTTGGACTTTACCAATATTCAGGTGAGGCATGACTCTGTGTGTGTGTAACTATAAATACATATAAAAAATATCTATAAAACATTTCTCAATTCATAATCTGTAACAGATTCTAAGTTCAGAATCTGTAACATTAATAGATGTATACCCTAGCCTAATTCCCTGTGTCAAAATACATGTAGCTCTAATTTACCAGTAGTAAGGCTAAAGTTAAATGTTTTATTTTGCATCAGCCTTGCTTCACTCCTCCATTTTAAAAATGATGAACATAGAAAGTGAGATAATATTGAATAGTCAGTGTAGGTCAATGTTTTATGTTATTCTGGCATTGTACAAAGTCAGGAGCATGTATTTAAATGTAATAGTTCTGCAGTGTTGAGTAGAACAGACAGTTCTTTTATTATCTCATTTTAATTTCACAGAGACATCAAAGTTGCCACAAGGCAAAGAATGGGTTAGATTCATCCAGTACCAGAATTTGTCTGTTCTGAAGAACATCAGAGCTCACCTAGCACACATGGATGCCCAAAGGACTTGAAAGAGCTGGTTTGCTTGAGCAGTGATGGAGGATGCTGATGGCATAAGTGTATGGGTGCACAGGAAAATTCGGGAGGTGAGTTCATTACTTTTCCTTCAGATTGTGTTCAGAAACATGGTTTTTCATTTTCTCACATTGGTATTTTTTAGCCCTTTAGTCTCCTTTCCTCCCTCTCCCCCAGTAAGATGACTCTTGGTTTGCCTATTGCATTCCTTTTTCCTTTCCTGTGACTTAATTGTCTCTTAAACAATATAGCAAACTTTATTATCAGGCTGTAATATCCCATATCATGCATTACCTTCTGGTATCCTCCTTTATAGTCTTCGAGGTAAAGGTCAGTTTTTATGCCTGCACTAGCATAGGGCTCTGCAGTGAGGAATATTGCACGTAGCCATGTCCCATATGCCCCATTCCAGGGGCCTGCCGAGGCTCCCAGGTGGGGGCTGGCAATGGACTTACCTACACATACCATAGTCACAGCCTGTATTCATATCCCTTGGAAAGCCCAAAATTCGTATTCTGGTCATTTAATCACTTGATTGATGCATTCAGTTCCACTCCAGCAGGCTCCTTTTAGTCCTTTTCATCCTGTAAAACCTTTTTTCATTATTTGCATTAGAAATCACGATTTTGCCTCTTTTTTTTTTTTTTTCCAGAGTCCATGCATTTATTTACAAAATACATTTTGGATGGTCTCTAACCTTATTCATTTACTAGCTGAAGAGTTGTTGCTAATGCCATCATTTCCTAGATTCAAGTGCTTTTAAAATTTTATTACTTCCTATTTCTTTGATGTTCATATTTCTATCCATTGACCTTACCCCAAGGATCTTTTTACTTGCTAAAAGCACGTGTAGAGTTTTTCAGCCTCCTCTTACACTTGCCCTGCTTTCAGCTTTTGTGGTCTATAACCCAGATCAGGTACTCAGGACTCAGAGTCCTGTTCCTATGAATGTCTCACAGGTTAAAAAACTTACCACTTCATAATGCACTACCCCTAACAATCTTCCATTAAACCTCCGTCTTCTGTGCCGTCTGGAAGAATTTCACAAAATACCTACCAGTGCATCTCTAGTTATAGGAATTGCAACTCAAATATGTTCTTAGTTTAAGTGCACAAATTGCTCCATCCACTTAAAGAGAACATTGATTCAGCTACAATAGCCCTTCACCACTTTTATATATGGATTGTTTACAACCACTCTGTTTATTGTCATTTAGACCTCTAAACTGACACTGTGGAATTTTTTCATTCAAATTAATGTTTCAATCGGGCTCCTACTGCTATCTTAAATGGTGCAGAAAATATGTTTTTTGAATTAGAAATCGGTTTATTTTCCAAAAATGGGTTTTATTTACGAGGCACAGTTTAGAATATGTTTCTCTGGACTTACATAATTCACCCCACTAAAATGAATACCCTCTTAAATTACCTTTTAAACATTGCATGATTTTTAATGTCCTGATTTTCTCCCCATTATAACTACGATTTAGTCTGCATTAAGCCACTCCAAATCTGAGTCCTTCATCAAGCTAAGAAACAATGTCTTTTGTGACTGAAAATCACAAATGATGAAATTCTGAATAACACAGACTTCTTCAGCTTCCTCGACCGGTGGGACATTTAAACAGGGGAAGACCTGCACAAACCCTCAGTCACCGAGGCTGGAGGTTCGAGCGGCCATGACTGAAGGGAAATCCTCCAACAGGCTCCTACAGCTCCTCCCACCATTTTGAGCAAATGGTGCCGAGATCTTACAAGGAGATGTATTCCCTACTACTTGTCTGATATTTATCCCTTAAGAAGTTTAATTCTGTGCTTTGACTTAGGCAGAGACATTTGGCCAAAACAATAAATGAGCATGTAACTGAAGATTTGAAAATAGAGTGCCCAAGAAAGATGTAATCACTCCATTGGCAAACTCAACCCTAGTATTCCTTTGCTCTGAAGTACTTAATTCCCATTTTTTTCATTTTATTCATTCACAGGGTATTGTTTCCACCACAGTGGGGTGCTGTGATTGGATTACCTGCAGACAACTGAACTGCACCTCCTAGACCAACTCCTGCCCTACATATGTCACCAGAGCTGGACTGGGACACCCTGGCCATTGTCCCTCAGCAGTTGGTTGGGTGCAGCTGAGGTGTTCAGCCTTCTCTGTTGCAGTGGGGGAGTCTGATTCCTCTCAATGCCTCACACAGTTAGTTCCCATTTCTTCCTGACCTTTCTCCTCCCTTCTCCCCCTTTCAGCCTCAGTGTCCCCACACTGATGTTTCCCATCCCTTCCTCTGCCCAGGCTGAACTGGGATCTGTGAGGGGGTGAACACATCTGTCACTTCATAGGGAAGGAGACACAGGGACTGGGACAACTGGCTGCACAGAGCAGCTGTTACAGGATGAATATTCAAAGGAGGGGAAATCACTAAGCCCGGAATTCCAAAGACCCTGAGCCAGAGGGCCTGGTTTATAGCTGAATAACCAAATTACATCATGGTGGGTTTTTTATTCTTAGGTTTTTTTTTCATTCTCAGAAATGAGAATGTTTTACCTGAAACCTTTGAAAAAAAAATCAGCTCAAGGTGGGTACATAGCACTGACATTTACAGCCTGAAGCAGTCAAGGCTGACAAAGTTAGAGGCAACTGAAAACAGGGGTATTGTAATAGGAAATACCAAATTTAATAATAAGAAGCTGTATCACCTCTGCCTATTGTAATGAATGATCCAGAGAAGGTAATTCAAAGGACTCTCATTTGCCCTTTTCCAGAAGATGAACAAGGAAACATTAAATGAAATGGAAAGGCTAAAGGGAAATTCATAGCATGCAGCATTGAATTCACTGTCACAGGATAATGCTGATAACAGGAGTTTAGCAACTCACAGAAGAGTTGGTTCCACATAATCAGAACATCTGCAATTGTTTGATAGGACACATTTATAGAGGACATTTTTCTTTATGCTTGAGGAAGAACCTTTCATCACAGATTATCTGGCCACTGGGATTATCAGATCTGCCTCTCCAAAATATTTGGCTTTGTTGTTGAATATGTTTTGACTGTGAAGTATTCAAACCTACCAGCTCATTCATAGAGATCTAAGCAGTCCAGTCAGACAGTGATGGTGCGATGGTGGTTTTTTCATTTTTTTTCAACTTACAAACAATTTAAAGGGAGATGAGTTGCTTTGTTTAAATTAGGAAACATTTATATGTTTGTGGCTTTGGATCTTCTCATGAATTAAATAACTGCAGCTTTAACATTAACAGTGTTCCCAGGATAGATTGAAAACAGCTATTTATTTAAAATATAACCTCTTTCCTTAATCAGTATCTCACCAATGCTTTTAAATTTTAACATTTGTCCTATTCAGTAGACATTGCATTCTATAGTACATTTCAAAGGAAGAAAAGTCAAAACCATCTTTCATAGCAAATGTCTAAAGCAGGACACTCTTTAATTGCCATCTTACCACCAGATATTTTTTGTCACTTATCTAAAATGCTACAGAATGTTGTCATCATTGCTACAGGTGACTAGTAATAAAACAAACATTATGATCTCCCTTAGAAGAGAGCTGGTGGTGGCACTGAAACTGTAAAAGAATGTTCAAACCCCCATAAACTAATAATTTAAAGGCACTCAGGAAAAAAAACTTGTTCAATTTATAGGGCTGTTAGAGGTCACTTTTTTAAATGCTGGAATCTACTGTTCCAAAAAAACCCAAATAACTCACCTTATCCATTATTACTGTGGGTTTTTTTTTTGGTTGGGTGGGTTTTTTTTTAATTTTTCTGCACCAAATAATCAGTGTAGTAATGCAAGTCATTGAAGCAAAGCTGAGTAAGTGCAGCAAGGATGCTGAGACTACAAAAGCTTCTGCAGGGTTACATAAGCACCATCACTATCGTTGTGCTGTCTACTCTCTTGTATGGTTCTGAGTCATGGGTCATCTACCGCCACCACCTGCATCTCCTAGAACGCTTCCATCAACGCTGCCTCCGTACAATCCTAAACATCCAGTGGTCAGATTATGTGACCAATACATCTGTTCTAGAGCAAGCAGCAGTCACAAGTATTGAGGCCATGTTGTTGAGAACACAGCTGCCTTGGGCAGGGTACGTCTCCAGGATGAAGGACCACAGCCTCCCTAAGATCTTGTTTTATGGTGAACTTGCCACCGGCTGCCGCATGAGAGGAGCCCCGAGGAGAAGATAGAAGGACTCCCTGAAACAACATCTCAGCCTTGGCCATATTGATCAACATAACTGGTCTACTCTGGCCTCCAATTGGGAGGTCTGGAGACACACTATCTATAATGCTGCTGATGCTTTTGAGAAAGCACACAGGATTACCCTTGTGGAGAAAAGACAACGCAGAAAGAATTGTGCCTTGCAGAATATATCACCTAAGGACTCTTTCTGCTGTGCCTTTTGCAACCAGATGTGTCTATCTCGTATTGGCCTTTTTAGCCACCGGCGTGCTTGTAACAAACGTGGGTAGAGCCCTTCCCAAATCTTTGTTTGCGAAGCCCAGCCATGATGATGGGTACCACTTCACTGCTGAGAGAAAAGTCTATTGAAAGCAGCTGGAAAGGCAGATAAACTGGGAGAGGACTGAGACATTCTGATATTTTGCTACTTCATGTTACCTGGTCTCACCCTCAAGTCTAAATTATTTGGTATTTTCCTTATTGGCAGTAAAGTTCATGGAATTTGAAAAATTTTAATTATGCTGACATTTGATTTCTCCTAAGAAGATGATAAAAGTATATAGAGGAAAAAGGATACAGAATTAATTTACAATGCTAATACTGTCAAAAAAAAAGAAGAAGGAGAAACAATCAACAATATTTTACAGACAATGGGACTGAGCAGGACATTAGATATGCATAAGTACCTCTGACTACTGCTAGACCTCTGTGTTTGTGAATATGTGTACATATATACATGTGTATATACATATATTTGTATCTATGTATGCATGAGTATATATATCTCTATACACATAAGATGTTCTAAATCACTAGAAAAGCCAGATACCTAATTTTACAAGTGGGAAATATTATGCTTGTGGAAATTCTTTCTTTCTAACTTATCATGAACAGCAGTCAAGGATAATTATCTGAAGCTAAAGTGATACCAGTGAAGAAAGAGAAGTGAGACTTTTCCTCTTCAGTTGCAAAAAAACATGCAGAATGATGGATATATTTCCATTTTTCCTGAGGTTCCAGCTGAAGAGGTTCTCATCTCTGAACATCTAGCTCTGCCACTATGGACTAATTTGCTGCCATTTCAATTAAGGCAGTCCACATGTTTGTGAGGCTGCAATGTGAATTACGCGAGGGAAATCATCTCAGTGAAAAATAACACACACCAAGTGCAATTTTTGCATGAATATTACTAACCCAAATTATCCCAGCATGCTGGTTGAAGGGAGCAGTAAGGTTCATTTTGGCAGCAGGATTGAGCAGGCACAGAGGGGCCACTGAGGACTACACATGTAGGGACAGATAGAGTGAAGATATATATAGAACAGAACCAAATTGATTGAAATGACTTTGCAAGGTCAGAGGGCAGCTGGGAAGCTACCTTGGTATGAGGATGGATCTGACTGTGCTGTGAAAGGTTTCTGGTCTGCTGGGTGGCCTCTGAACTGCAAACAGTGAAACCTAAAGGCAAAGGGTTGCAGGACCACTGCCACACAGCTTTGCTGTGCTGGTGTCAGCTGTTCCAGCTGCTGGCCGTGAGCATAATTTAACCTGGTTTGTTCGCTGTTCAGAAGTGTCACATCCCCTTAATTTTTCTCAGCGTATTTCTGCAGAGACAGAAGTACATGCCAGCCCAAAAGCTGGCTATGCTGTCATGGGCAGGGCTGGTAGGAGGCAGCATGAGCAGTAGCTGTTCACAGCTGAGGGAGGGAGAGGATTGATACTCCCGAGCTCTTTCTCATCACCTGCCTTTCAGGGTTGCTCCAGTACTTCTAGTAGGATTCAAAACTATATTCAATGAAAACAAATTATCGTGCTTGCTTTTGCCCAGCATATTCTGGCTGCTAAGCAGATATCAAGTTATATCAGTTTACAACACTGTAGCTCCATCAATCTCAGTTGTGATGCCCATGATTTAGAGCACTACAAGTGAAAACAGGTTTGGAACTCGGTTAGTAAAGGCTCAGGTATCTTCACAGAAAGGGACCTTACAAAGCAGAAATGCTGCCCAGTGCCCCAGTGGGCAGCTCAGATGTCATTTCCCAATACAGATGTCTTGTTTACACTGAAAAAAACTGATAAAACCAGTATTTTATGAAAGAATCGAGAAAATCTGTAGAGAACACTATGCCACTGTGTCACTTATGAGGCACCTGCACATTGCCACAAGATGTCTTTGTTACTGTTTCTGATTTTGTATAACTTACAGCCAACTCACCCATGTTCAGTCAGCGATCCTTCAGATTCAGTGCATCAGCTGGGATCAATGAGCACAAAATCACTCACCTCAGTAAAACTATGTCAATCTGCATTCACCATCTGGCCTAAGGCAGTTAACATGTCTCTTATGTCAATAGTTACAGTTTTAGTTCGGTTGGTTTTACTTATGTGTGACATACTAGCTGCTAGACATCATAGCTTGTTTTAGTTTTGATTCTTACTGCATATGGAGAAGTGTCTGGCTATTTTCATACAGTTTGACATGCTTTGGAAGTGCCAAATGGCTCAGTCTTACAGACAGTACTATTCCACTAGCCTGCCTAGAAGCATCGTCTTAGGTCCTGCTTAGCTACAGGGGCTTGTTTTGGTTTTGTTTACCATATGCTACAGTAACCTAGATTTGAACTGTTCTGCTTCAGTGTAAGCTTTGTACATGACTGCATGGCCATATGGAGTTTACAGTCTTCTACAAGGTGAAAGGCACCTTCAGGAGAGAGCTTCCCCACCAGTAGCAGCAACATGCTGCTCAGTCCGAATTCCCAGATCAGTCCATCACAGAAGATTATAATGCTGGCTCTCACTGCCCAACTAATGCTGACATTTAAAATTGCACTTTTAATGGTAGATGACAAAAAGAGTTTTGTCACCATAACTTTTATAACAATAATGAAAGTATGCTTAAAACACAGCTGTGTCATTTAACTGTAGACAGCATTCTTCCTACTTCCCAAGAAATGTCTATGATAAAGGACCAGCTGCTTCTGGAGTCTCCTTGTACATGTCTACACCAAGGAAAGAGAAGACCGAGGAACAGTCCTTGCGTCTTAGGTCAACTGGCCCAGAGCTCTGAAATGTTAAAAGTACCTGAAGTAATGCTGGGGCCGTGTGGTAGCTTGGCAGACTGTATTTATTACATTAAACTGAAAGTGTGTGTTGTTCTCTCTAAGGTGGGGTGAAAATACAGGTGGATGTTTGATGGTTTACCTAAGGAAAAGCTGTTAAAGTGCAGGAGATCCCTACATACCTACAATCTTCCTCTGATCCAAACTAACCCATCTTTGGGACATCAGAAGGTCTTTTTATTTCATTTCTTTGCCATAATTTCCATAATGAGCTGACGTCTTTGAATTTTTAGGTGTAATAGCTACTTTCTGCTTATTTTATTGTTTCATTGCAATTTAAAATATGGGATAAAACTAATAAATCACCCACACGCACACGAGAGGCCATAAATCAGCTGTGTACAACTGTGCTGGTGTCAGCAAATCCACAAGAGGATGTGAATAATAAAAGAAATATATGAATAATAAGAGAAATAAGGGAAATATCTTCATTAAGGTAATTCCCTTGGAAACAGTTATTGCTTGAAGCATTGTAACAAATTATATTCTTTTTATACCACAATTTAAAGAAATTATTTAATTATTCCTATGGGGGTTCTCTGACTTCAAAATAAACACAGTATATCTGAGTCTGTGCCTAGAGAGTTAATGACAAAACAAAGGCATTCAGCCTGGCTCTCACTGACATTAAAAGCATTTTGTATTGCCCTGACAGTTTCAAGTAGCCAGACTTCTGCGAAGCTTAAGAATTAGGAATTGTACTTTTGCACATTTGGAAGAAATCCAAAAAGTATTCCAATACCAAGTACATTTTAAGCCACTTAAGGTAGCTTTACATGATGAGAACAGTGGAAAGGCTCATTAAAGCAAATGGCTATGAGGTACAACAGCTCAAGAGATGCACACTGCAGCCCCAAAGTAGTAACAGCATTGTGACATTCTTAGTGATTGCCATTCTTGTTATCTAGTTACTTCCCAAGAGATAGCCTTGGGTGCCAATAGCAGTGGGACAGATTCAGATGTGGGGTTTGTGACTGCTCCAGAGAGCAAAGAATTATATTTTTGTTACCGTGTATTAGCTGCAATAGACAAAGACCTGGGATTTGGAACACGACTACTGGAAGAGGGTTTTTTCCAGATTTGCAAGGCTTTGTCTGCAAATTAAAGCAGTACCAGGTTGCTTTCAAGACACTCAGTCCTTTTCACCCCAACTTGTTTGAAAGGTCCCAGGTATGGTTCTGGTCTAGGCCAGATGGTACCCAATGGCCACAGGCACCGTTCAGGAGCCAGCATGGATCATGGCCACCTAAAATGGCTGGCAATCTGGATAGTGCTGTCACATTTTGGAACATCCCCCCATAAGCATTTGATGCTGTGGATTTGAACTGTTCTGCTTCAGTGTAAGCTTTGTACATGACTGCATGGCCATATGGAGTTTACAGTCTACAAGGTGAAAGCCATCTTGAGGAGAGAGCTGACTGTTTTACACTAGTTTGATTTATATGTGTAGACAGAAACTGCTCATACAAATCAAGACTAGTTCTCCCATGCATGGTATCAGCAGGTCTTCCTCCCCCTCCCTCTATACCTTTGCTGCTTGTTACAGCCTGATATCACTACATAGCAAAAGCCTATAGACTTATAGATTGAAAATAAGACTCCCCCTTTAAGATATTTTGAAGGAAAGCAGCATATTTCATTGTAAGTTATGATAGAAATGCATAGACCCATGCATTACCCCTGACTGTATTCCAGCATCATATAAAAGTATTGAGACTGATGGGACAAGTTAGCAGTGTTACTTTTGGAAATACCTCTCAGAACCAGCTCTGAACAATGAAAACCATGAGTTAATAACATGCTACAAACTATTCTATTAATATTTTTGTGAATATATAGTGAATACTTTGAAATCATAACACTGAGAAAGATTTAATAAATAAGAAGAAGCCTTTCTAACACCATGAAAGATTAGAATAATCCTGTGAAATCAGTATCTTCTCCCAAAGACTGAAAACTTGTCTATATTATATGGTGAACAAGCAAAGTAAGAAACCTCATAATCACAAAACCCACTCTTTTTTCTTTCAGCCTCTTTGAGGCAGAAACAGAGCTAATAGCTCAGAAATGTTTCTCCTGAGCTGTGTTCAAGTGGTAGTGATTTACATTTGAAGTGTCTGTGTCTTTCAGCTCCAAAAATAGGCATGAATGTAGAACTGAATGTAATTGGTCATGTCAACTTCTGAAATAGTAAGTTTTTCATTATCCCTCCCTTCTTTGCTCAGATGCAAAACCAGTCAGTTGTAGAGTAACTAACTTTTGCATAGGTAGATTGAAATACAAAATGCGTGCATGCCCATAAATGTCAGGCTCCTGTCTATTATGTTTCCACCCCTTCAGGCTAAATACCTGTCTGCTTCACTGCACAGTATGAAGAACCGCTCCTCTGCAAATGGCAACAGGTTTCAATTCTGTAATAATCTACCTACACTCTACATCCTTTAATCCAAAAAAAAAAACCAAAAACCACCCACAACAAAAAATCCACAACCTGACACTATGACAAAGAGAATAGAGAATTCCCTGATTAGTATACAAGCATGCAAAACATTTCCTAGTTGCTTCAACATGCTAAGACTTACAAAGCTTAATAGAGTTTTATTGTATTCTAGAGACTCATAGAAAAGCTTCAATGAAAAGGTTATTCTTTGTCATAGTAACAAAAAATTCTTTACTAGATTTTCTTTGCTACTTTGTGCAATTTCTTCTAAATTTTAACCCTTGCTTTAATGCTGAAGCTTATTCGTATGAGATTTTAAGCAGTAATGGGAGCAGGTTGCCTTGTGGAGTGCAGACAGACCCTTACTCTTTATTACTGCTCTAGCTATGTTAATCTGTTGCAGTATCAGGCTAACTGATATCACTGAGAGATAATTATTTCCAGCACATCATGGACCTAATCTATTTAGTCTGCTCTTGGAGTTGACTTGGTACATCCACAGAGAGCTTAATTGGTGATATGTATGTGTCTCAAATACATATAAGCATTGACATATTTACCCAAGTCTGAAGAGACAACCTGGGAAAAGGCTGAATACATATCTGTATATTCTTGGTATGGTCCCTTGGAAAATGACTTTTAACATTTCTCTCAAGATATGCAATCACCAAAATTTGGGAGGTGAAGGGAATTTGTAAACTCAATTTGTATGTTATTCAGAGGCTTTCATGGGCTCCATGTTGAGCCCTAAGGAATTTCACACACAGTCACAGGATCACAGGAATCACAGGATGGTTTGGGTTGGAAGGGACCTTAAAGATCATCTAGTCCACCCCCTGCCATGGGCAGTCATCCCTCTTGATACTCCTTTAGTGTTTCATGCTAGGGCAGTAACACATAATAGTTATCTGTAAGGGACACTCCTTCACTCCAATTCATGAACCACACTAGGAATGGACTCTTCATAAATTGGCCTCAGAGGAACATTGTTCAAGAGACACCAACAAATGAAGACTGACACATCCTGAGTAAAGAGAGGGTCTAAGTGAAAAGCCAAAATGTTATTAACAGTCAAGGTGAAGTTTGTCTCCTCATGTCACACAGGCTACCTCAATGCACACCTGGCTTGCTCCAGAACAGGCTAAAACCAGCAAATGGACAAAAACCTCACAAAAATGTCAACCTGCCCAGGAGCAGCCATCTGCCAGCGCAGCTGCAGTGCAGCAGGTGAGGATGTCAGCCTGGGTTGACAAGGAGCAAGAATTCAGTACTGCAGCCATGGAGCCTTGATGCACATGAGTGTGGTGAGATGAACGCTGACTGCCTTGAAAGGCTGACTGCCTTGAGAGGAGCAATGGGAGATGTGGCTGCAGCATCACCTCTCTCTTGTCAATCTGTATGGTGCCACTCCCCAGCCCCTGGGTTTGCCTGCCCGTTCAAAGCCCTCTCCCAGCGTTTTCCTTGGGACCTGAGGTGTGGCCCCTTGCCTATGCAGGGCTGAGCTGTTCCAGAGCGCAAAACCCTCTGCTGAGAAAGGCAGCCCTTGGCACCTGCACACTCCTTGTGTAGACTTCAAAGCAAAAAATCCTATCAGAGTCCATTAAGATCTAACCAATATTAAAAGTGACTATCAAATAATAAGACTTATCCCTCCCTTGAAAATGATTGCTCTTAGAGGAGCAAAGCTACAGCAGACACAAACATTGTAAAAAGAGATTTCTGCCTTGTAATTAAAATAGAAACAGCCTCACTTGAAGGAAGAAGACACATCACAAAGCAGTCTGAAGCAATATTTTACTGAGGTGGTGAAGTTGAGCACAAGAAAAACGTGTCTTTGCTGATCTCTGTTGTGAGATTTAGCAGTTAGGTGAGGACAGCCTTACTCTAGTTAACCATGCTGTCGTCACCTAACAGCATCACCAGAGTAAGCGGCTGACACTTCAAAACCTGTTTAATCATTGAGAGTCAAGATAAAGGAAGATTCTGGGGCAGACAGTACAAGTTGCTGACAATTTCTGTAGGGAAAAAAGGGCAGAAAAGTAGCATAGAACTGATAGCTTTGACGAGGAATAGTGCAGACCAAATTTCTGTCTACTTAAGTGCTTTAAAGTTCATTCTTCTATATGCCCTTACATGTCACACAGTCATCAGCCACCTGTGAATTCTCCTGACAGAAGTTAATGTGACACAGGTTTCCATGAAGGAAAATATAGTCAGGCCCACTCAGCACTGAAAAGATTACCCAGAGGACACTAATGACTTTTTGAACCTTTCAACACTTCTTCACACTGTTACAATATCTATCAGCAAACTGCACTAGCACCTTTTTCAGCTCAAGTTTCATATATAAAAATATTCAAAACATCACACAAGAAACTGTACCTGCTTCTGATTTGTATTGAAATTTGATTTCCATTATTACTGTCCTCCATCCAGGAATGACAAAAAAAAGGAAGAAAATAAATTGAATGCATAGCATCAGTTAGACTTAGTGACGTTGAGTAGTTTGGGAGGATATTATTAATTTTATATGGGATTTGGGGATAGCATTGTGCTATGAAGCATGTGTCTTTGCAGACCTTGATCTGCAATTTCAGCTTGCAAGGTTCTTTTCACAAACCTTTGTAGTATACTTTCCATTCTGAACATATGATGCAATCACTAAGTTATATATCCAAGAGATCTTGGTCTCCAATTATCTTCCTCCACTGTAAATTCAAAACAGTCAAGTCATTCTATAAAGACTATCTTCGCATTCTAACAGAATCATATTTCTAAATAACAGTAATTTTTTATCATCAAGGGCTTATTTCTATTATTTGCTGACTGAACCATTAAAAATCAAAGTGGTAGTAAATTTACTCCTGTTGAGAAGCATTTACAGAATCATTCCATTTTCTACAAACATATTTAATTTCTGCAAGCAATAGCAAATGATTTCTCTGATTATATTTCAACAAATTTTTCTTTCATTTTTCTGCCTCCCAGATTCGTTGATTGAAAACTGGAGGCAGGTGAATAATGACTAGCACACTCTAAGTGTTTGAAATGCAATATGGGCTCCATGGTGATTCATTGAATTAGGTAAGAATTCATTAAGGTTTTCCCAAATTGCAGGAAGCTGTCCTAGTTACTATAAATGACAAATATTGTTATGAAAATAAATGAAAACTAAATCATTGCTTTTATTCCTCAGGATATTCACAGCTCACTCACAGTAATGAGTCAAGATTAAATACTCCTACAGTCTAGCAGATCCAGGGCGTCTAAATTTTAGGCACGAAATGCTCCTGCTTCCTGTCTGCTGCCAGAGGCTTTGCCTAGGATAGGATTTCAGACCTCACTAAATGGCCCTTGCCCACTGCTGTGGTGTACACTAAAATGTTGGATTAAAGTGGTGTTACTGCCATTTGAGAAAACTCGGCGTGGTTTTCTTTGTCTGAAAAATTGTGCTTCTTAGAGATACATCTTACACTGACACTAGGATTCATTGCTGTTGCCCAAAACTTTAGAAGTGGGAGTGATTCATATGGCAAGCATGGGAAATAAAGTTGTCAGCTCAGCTGTTCCTTAAAGTCCTAGTCCCAGTAGGGATGCTGGCTCTGTGGCACCTCACATTTCCCGCATGGCACCCGTTCAGAGCAAGCCCCATGGAAAATACTTTTATTGCTTGATTTTCTAACTGTTTTTCTACCTGCTCCATAAGGATGAGCTGCCCCTTCCCCTCAAATCATCCATCTGAGAGCACAATTAAACCTAACTTCTTGTGAAGAAGAGTGTCTTATAGAGTAAACTTACGTGAGCAGAAATTTGTCTCTTTTTATCCTGCATAATAAAGTGCTGTAAAATTAACATCACTGCTTTTAGCAAGGCAGAAAACAACTCTGATGTCCTGCAGTATTGCTGAGTGAGTCACTGTATCGTTAAACCCTGTGTGGTGAAGGTGGGTGACAGATGACTGTAAACAGGTCAGGACTTCTCCTCACTTCTGCATCTGAAGCCCATGGGCAGCAGGAACAGTCTGTAACAGCTCCCATGTGGGGCCACAATGAATCAGGAGGACTCGGGAACAGTGTCAAAGTGGCATCCAGGGCTGGCAGTGAGCAAAGGAAAGGAAGGTTTCCCCCTCTAAGGACTGAAAAGGAGACCAAGAAGGGGTTGCCATAGAAAGGGAGGCAAACAAGGATGATTTGCCTACAGTGTGTTCCAATAAAATAAAGGATACACTAAAACTTCTCTAACAGGGAATGAAAGAACTGTCAGAGGTTTAAACATTCAAATAAACACTTTTTACAATTTCAGTCATGAGGCGTTTTCTGTGACTGGAGACAGTAAACAGTGACTGTCACAGAAGATGATTTTTTTAGTTTGCGATCTGAGGCTCCTGAGAGGTTTAAAATTCAGATATTTTTCCTTTCTTACTCTTCTTCTGAGGCCAGGGAAAACATATCACGTAAAACCTTTAAGTGCATAGGTGGAAACCATGGACATAAAGCTTCCATAAAACAGGGACAGGGTCACTTCACATGGAAGTGGCCAGTGGCTACAAATATCTCCAGCTGTAAGTAGGCAAGTAATTTTTTCATTTTAAAGAGCAATTGAAGATTTTAAAGAAGATTTCCAGCAAGACTTCCCGACTACAGCTCCTAAAGGCTCAAGGCAAAATCCTGTCCTTCACCTCCACTTCCTATGGGGCTGGATTGTGTTTGGAAGCTGAGAGCTCAAGTGAGAAGATAGTTTCAAAGAAAATTGTTCCAGGTCACAAAAAGGAAAGAACATACAAATAGGACAACCCACAAGGAAACTACACAGTCATGACCCTAATTGCTTTAGCCATGCCTTCATTCTGCCTTACCCACTACAAGAAAATCATCCAACATCTTTCATGGGTGTTTTGTGGACAGTTTGTCACAGCAGTGTGTTGCTGAACAAAAAATCAGTTTTTTTCCAAGGACAAGTTCACGGGATATTTGATGGGTTGGTTAAGGATAAAGAATTGACTGGTAGAAAATTAAGGAGAGGCTCTTTGCCTCAATAACAGATAATACAGCTGTGAAAGGGCTGATGATGAGGTAGAAGCAAAAAATGGGACTTGCTGGAATTGTTCAGCTTAGATTTCAACAGCCAGTTATACCAAACTGAACAAAACTTCCTTCAGCAGATCTCTGATTTTGCAGAGGTACCAATGTTTCTATCAAAAGCTATGATGATGACTGACAAAGTGAATACGTCCTCCAGCCAAAAACTAGGGGGTGGAAAAAAGGATTTGATGTAGCAGCAAAAAAATCACTCTGTGGTAAATTTGGCAGAACCAGTGTGGTCAATTCATCTAAGATTGGAAGCATTTAAAAAATTGTATAACAGCAGGCTTTCTACTAAGATTATAAAGGGCATTCCCTAGAAAACAGCAGTAAAGTCAGTATCAATTAAAGATTTACTGTAGATGCTGGTTGAGAGAAAAACTGACACACTTAATTGTTTTAGCTTCAGAAGTACTGAAGAGTTTACAGCACTGCAAAGAAACTATGGCTGCAGAAGAATTAATTGACTCTTTTGTTCAAAAATACTGACAGAAAGACAAAGAAAGATGACACTTGTAGGGGTGAAATCAACTGTGAGTTTCTAACTGCTAACTGAAAGAGTGCTTTGTCAGGGTGACTGACTCCGTGTGCCTCTGTTATTAAAGAAACACTGAGGGAAAACAATTAAGAAAATAAATTATATACAGAAACAAACTGTCATCATGGATTTTTCAATCTGAAATAGTTACAGCAATAAAGAAGATCTATCTGACTTTAACTGCACAAAAATTCATCTTTTAACAGAAGAGTGTGTCAGAGTTTCTATACTGCACTGTAAGCTTAGATTTCGAGCAACTCAGCAATCATCTTGGATGTTCAAAGCCAGATAACCCTTAGCTTATATCTTCAGTTTATAAAAATGGCACAAAAACCAGATCTTAATTCTCAGTAATTAATTAGGTCATTAACTAGGTAAAAGAAACTCATCACTGAGAATATCCATCTCTATCTGTGGGTGGAAGTCAAGATGATGGGGCCAGACTCTCTTCAGTGGTGCCCAGCAACAGGACAAGGGTGACAAACTGAAGTTCCATTTGAATAACAGGAAAAACTTCTATACTGGGAGGGTGACACAGCACTGGAACAGGTTATGGAGTCTCCTTGTCTGGAGACACTCAAAACTCACCTGGATGTGATTCTGTGCAATGTGCTCTAGGTGAACCTGCTTTAGTAAGGGGGCTGGAATTATATGATTTCGAGAAGTCCTTTCCAATCCCAACTATTCTGTGATTTCTGTCACTCTCTAGATACCTTAAGAAAATTTGAGCTCTGGTCTACTTTTGAGGCTCCCATGTCTTTCTCTAAAGCCATATTCTGAGCCTGCTACTTTCAGTGTCCTGATTTTGTTCAGGATCTCTATAACATGATTGTTATAGGTAACTCTGATGCAAAATACAAAGCCAGAACATAATGCAAGATCAGTGCTGCAGAGAAGCAGAAGTGCTCTAGTACTCAACTGTTTGTGTCAAGGGCATCACCAGGATGAATAACATAGAAACCCAGAGAAGCTTTGGCAAAGCAATGAATGAACTGACAGAAGAAGCTGCTTAAGATGTTTGGCCATGACATGGTGAAAGAAGACACTTTTAAAATGTCTTGTATCGAAGCATAGAATGTGCTCTGAAAAAAGAGAAAGAAAACTGATGGGAAAGTATCACCTAATACACCAAGGGAGTGCAGAGTGAAGAAGATTGAATGGACCAATGGAATGCACACACATCAGAAGGGGTCAGAAGATACCTAGGGCAGGTCAAACATAGCTGTTTTTTAAAAAGGAGGGTTGGGATGAAGCATTTGCAGCACATTCTCTTTTAATGCATAACACAAAAGAAAAGATGACACAGATTAAAATTTCCCCTTTGGAAAGGGCAAAAAAAATACCAATTTTGGGCAAACATCAAAGGATGTAATTGCTCTGTTTATACTGAATGAAAAATGTTCTGCAAAAGAGTCAATTTACATAATATGGAGGCATTTAGTGTGATTTATAGACCTGTCTTAAAGGCAGTGGAGTGAAAAAAAAAGTCGTTAAAAACCCTGCATTTTATCAGAGAAATAATTGCTGTTGGAGAAGAAACTTCTAGGAACATCATGAGTTTAGAGACTGGGAAGAAGCTGCAGAAGAACATATGTTATTGCATAGTTAGATGGGGTGCCGCAATGACACTTTTTCCCTAGTACCATTGTAGGGACCAGCAGGAAAGCCCCTCTTGTGTCCAGAGTCAGATCACATGAGGCACTGAAAAGAATACACGAGGACGGTGTGTCCCATCCTCCTCCAGCCTACACCTTACCTGCTGAAGTCTCTTCAGCTCCGCTGGCCTTCTCTGGTCATGGCTGGGAGCCAATCTGGATGTAAAAAGCATTTCTTCATTTCTTGCTGCTCCCGTTGTCAGCTTCTTGAGACTTCCTATGTGCCTCAAGTGCTCATGGGAGCACAAAGATGGACATGGGGCCCAGCAGAAGGACAGACAGGACCTCTCTTTTGACAGCTGCCTCCACTTTTTTGCAGATTAAAACAGTTGGAGTACGACAGTCTCATTCACTGTAGAGGTTCCCAGTGGGGAAGAGAGCTAAATCTGTGAGAGAGGCGCAAGGCTTGAGGTTGTATCAGACTCCAAGAGCAAAACAGCTTTCTCATCCCAATCAAATTACAAGTGGAGATAAAGTGTAGATAAGTCATATAAGTCTCTTTTACACCAGTGTAACAGGGCAGTCCAAAGTTCATGGCAGGGAAAACCTGTCACAGAGCGTCTGGCTTTGAGAAAGAGTTCCCTGCAGGTGAGTTTCCAGCCCTGGGTGGGATGTTCTGATCACTCTGAGAGCCCAGAGTGTACACACACACATGAGCACTTGCTGCTGGGTGTCCTTAGGCTGTTGAACCTGAAGTTACAGCCCAGCTTTGCTGCTGGGAGCCAGGGCACTTTCATTCCCAGGCTACCTTTTGCCTCATTTTGCTCTTGAAAAGGGCTACTTTTCCCAGGAAGATGTTGCCCCAGCACCTGCATTTTCCTTACTCCCTGTGCTTATTCCTCTGCTCTTCTGTTCTACAGCTTCAGAAGTAAGGCAGGATAGGCTCCTTGTGACTGGTATGTGGATGTTCCAGGGAGTTCTGTGTGGCCTGCAAAACACTCTCCTTTCTGAGAAGAGTAGGTCTGCAGTGCTACTCATCTTCCAGATGAGGTGGAATTGATGGTATGCTTGTTTTATTTTGGATCAAAAAAAGTGATCAACTTTTGATTTGCCCATGGATACTGTTTAGTGCAGACTTTTAAGAGGAAGACTTTTTGCTTTATCCTGCAAGACACTGAGCACTCCCAAATTTTTAGCAGCCTGGTCTAGTAGAAGGTGTCCCTGCCCATGGCAGGGGTGTTGAAACTAGGTGATCTTTAAAGTGTCTTCCAACTCAAACCACTCTATAAATCTGTGATTCCCTGATCTAAATGAGAAATTATAATCCCCTGCATGACAAGGGAACCATCTTGGTCATGTTCTGGTGACAGTCCCTGAGAAATGAGAGAAAGCTAGAGCTAAGCATTCTTCCTTTCAAACTCAATATTCTATTTACTTGCTTGAAAATGTGGAGATTGGGTTTCCTCGGCCTAGTGCAAGATAATTCCTGCCAAATAAGTACTTATGGAACATAGATGTTCATCTAATTTTTAGAGAGATAAAAAAAGAACGAGAACATTGTTGTGAAAATTACCACAGATAATGTTTTACTGTTTACCTTCTGAAAAAAATAGCAATATTAAGCTAAAGACTCTACCTCTCACAACATCAAGAGTTTCTGCTAGCTAGGAGTTAGCTGGTTGATAGTGCATGTAAAATCAATACCAGATAACTTAATTGCCAACTAATCTCAATTCATACATTCCTAAGGAAAAGTGAACTATAGAGTCTACTGTGATTTTTATTCTGTTTGGTTAATGAAAAGGGAAACATTCCTTCCAAAATTACCCAAGCCACTCATTTTATAGATGGTCCTGTTGAAAAACACTGTTCTGCAAAAGTGAGGTAACAGGAATCTGATACAAATCTGATACAGAAGGCAGTTGGGTAATTTATAATTTGGGCTCCATTCATAAATTTGTTAGCTTTATAAAGGAAGGAAAAATACTTACCCTCACACACACAGTCTAACTCATTATCCCTGTCTGGTACAGTAGTTAGCACACTTATCATTTAAGTGCTATTTTAACAATTTAAACTCATTAGGTACCACAATACCATCACTTACAGGGAGCAGCATCTCATATCATGAGTAGTCTCACCAACCTCACCTATGGAATAAGATATTGACTGACATTAGTATAGATTGTTCACCAGGGTCCTGGGTGCATGGTAACCATAGCAGAAAGAGCAATAAAATGTCACAGCATTATGTAAGCATGAAAGGTCTTATTGTTCCCAGTCCAATTCTCTTCAGTCCTGAACATGTTCCTGTTACACACTTGCTGTGGGATATTCAAGCTATTTCAGAGTATTTATGACTCAGTTATGAATCTTCATAAACACAAATCATTGTCACCATGAGCTCAAGTGAATTCAGCATTTCCAAAGAGAAATAAATAGCTATTTAGAGGCACACTTCTCATTTCACATGTCAACTCAAATACTGTCTCACATTAGTCAGATCTATACACCTTAAAACCTTTCCAGAGAGACTATGACTGCACTTGTAATTAGGAGCAGAAGCACTCAACAAGCTGAAATGGAGTCACTCAAACAGAGGGAATGGATGTCACTGGACACAAAACTTGGCAGAGACTCACGATGGAGCAAGACAACATGAAAGCCTTGACAGAACATGGGTTGTGTTCATGTTTTACCAGTGGTGGTTGGTTTGCAGTTTTTTTAAAGATAAGAATCTTTATTTCCAGAGGTGTTAAGTTTCATTTATTACTTCATTCTGTTCACTGTATAACAGCACTTTGCTTCTGTTTCTTTCTTTGAATCCCTCAGACAATACACATTGCTGCTCTGAGAGAGCCTTTCTGCCAAATGTAGCACACCAAAGCTTGGCAATTGTCTTGCAGGGACAGAAAGAGAAGTGATTCACCACATGTCTTTGCTCTTTCACAGGTCTTTGCTCTAACAGCCATGAAATTGCTGGATGATTACACTGATAAGGAGGTGTTCATCTGTCTGAGGCCAGTATTTCTATAAATTATTAGCAAGTACGACCAACTCGGTAACTAAATATTTTTCCTCCTTTGTCTGATAAGAACTGCATTTGTAAAAGAAGTTACTTAATTTTCAGGGAATAAACCATTAGCTAACAGATGTTTACCTCTTTATGTTTGATTTAGGCTGTGATGCCTAAACCTAAAAGGAAGCACCAACCCATTTCATACAAAACCCAAAATCAACATAAAGGAATATATATCATATCCTGCATCTCTCCCCATGCTGCAAATGCGGGGCCCATAGCATTGACCTAAAAATCTAAAATCCTTTCCTCTCTTTGTAATAAATAATGAACTTCGGGGAGACGAGGAGTAGATATTCAAATCATGGTATCTCTTACAGAAAAGGTGGTAGTGCTTCATCCCTGACAGGTATCTGCAGAGAGTTTGCCAGCTTGCCAATTCCTCTTGATTAGGGCCATTTGGGCCAACTCCAGTGAAAATGTTAATGATTCTATTGAACCAAGTACAGGAAGGATAAGATGGATGAGCTAGCTGGAGTAATGACCGCTGCATTCAGGGAAGGTGCAGAGCCAAAGGCATTTACAGAGAGTGCAAGGCTCAAGACTGGGAAGAAGATGAAAAAAGCCAGGGTGAGTAACTTGAGGATGGCCAGCCATGGGAGGGGCTGTGTGTGTGCTCTGTGCCCTGGTCCTCAGACTGAAGTGGAAGCCCTGCCCCAGTAACAAGTCCTTTCCTTCCCCCTCTTCCCACTTGTTCACTCTTTCAGTGTGTAGCAATTGAACAGCACAAGCTACAGAAGTATCTTTGTATTCTGTCATCACACAGTGCTTTTAACTCAGGGCTGCAGGGGTGAAATATTGACTGTGATGAAGTCAGCATGAGTTTTACTGACCGTTTCTGTAGGTCCAGTTTCCCCCCCAACCATGCTTATTTCCAAAATTTAGCAAGAAATGCTAATAATTTCCTGAGGGGAGAAAGTAGGGAACTGCATTTTTCAGAGGTGAAGAGGTTACAGGTGAGAAAGTCTCTCTGGAAGTGCTGTGTCTCCATCACTGCTGACCTCGGTGGTATTTAGAAGTCCTGTAGCTACCACTAGGACCTATATCCATTCTCAGGGCTCAATCAGGTGGACCTGGCCCCTTGGGTATCCTGCGGTTTTATGAACCTAATTTGCTGAACTTACGCGTTTCAGACTAAAGTTTACAGGTTTGGGAGCACTGAGAGGCTTATACTGAAACTCTGAGTAGGAGGCTTTGAACACCACAAACAAGTTGATAAGTGATTTCTCAGTGTGGAAGTATTTTGCACATAGCTTTTTATTGTGGCTTAGTTTATCCTCATGAAACACTGAATGAGCACTGTTAATAACCGTCCTGAGTTGGGCAGTGAGGTGAAGGGCCTCCACCCGCTGTCTTAGCCCAGAAAAAAAGAGCACTTCAAATTGTCTTTACATGCACAGAACTCACTGTCAAAAAAGGTATTTTCATTTATCAGCTCCCTCACAGATATCTCATAATAACACTTTTTAGCTTTTCTGGTTCTTCAGTCTTAAATCAGAGCTGTTCAGATGGGAAATGTCAGGTGTCTTTCTGTGTGCAAATAAGTTGACACTTTTAATCTCCAGTTTAGGTAAAGGTTTTATGTCAGGAAAATGGCTGTGTTTAGATATTGATATTTTTTACCCTATTGCTGGTAGGGCAGCCTACCAGTATTAATGGAAAACCTCCCATTTGACTACCGAGGGTTTGAAAAAGAACCACAGAATCTGTATGGAGTTTTCAGATGTGGCTGAAAGTGATACAGCTGTGTTGGATTGGGTCTGCCTGAAAATTGTTTTACATACTGCCACGGACATGGCTTCATTTTACCTCCCTCATATTTAACATGCTTTTATTTTAAATTATTATTTTTATAATATATTAATTCTTATTTTATAATTTATATATTATTTTTTATTTTAACATTTGCCTCATACATTACAAAGAACAGCCTGAAATGTTACTGCTGTTAAATGTCTTATCAGTATTACTGATTTTTTTTTTCATCTAAGGGACAGAATGTTTTTAGATTTGGATGGCAAAGCATGTAATTATTTCTTCTCCTAGCATTTTATAAATTAGTATGATATCTGCATTTTAGCATACCCAAAAGAACAGACTGGATTAGGCAAAAAAAGTTTAACCTCAGAGAAGGTGGGTGAAGGATCCTATTGTTTTCAGCCATTGCTCAAGTTCCTAGAAAGGATGTGCTGTGTGACAGCATAACTGGTGTGTTAAGAGGTGTTGATAATTCAGAGTTCTCCAATGGCTTTCTTCTGTCTGTCAAGCACTCCACCAGAACAGCTTTTTTTTCTGAGGGTAGCTATTCTCCTTTTCTTCTGTTGGTAACATGTTTGCAAAATAAATGCCTACTGAAAATCTTGTCTTTCCTGTCAAATTTGTTAGGTGAAAACTGAGGACCCCAGTGTTCTTCATGTAGTCCACAAAATGTTCATATTGTCTAAGTTTTTAACTCCTTTGCCTGAATAGAAGTGAATAACTTAGCATCAGCTGCAAATTTCCTGACAGCTGTAAGAGTTCTTTTGCTTTTTCTAGCACAGCATATCCTATCCAAATTAACAACACAAGCAAACTAGGAGTATGCTAATAAGTAGATTGTATGGTGGATGAAAATCACCCCATAGTAAGTGTCCTATGTACATGTGTTCCAAGTAAAGGGATCAAAGCCAGGTGTCACAACTACAGCTCCAGTTGAATGATTGTATAGAGTTGTTCCTTGGTAGAGGATCCTCAAAGCATTTGTCAGATGATTTTTTCTTTTCTATGTTCAAAGTTTCACTGAACTTCCAGGATGATATATTCACTTTGCACTTGAATTCTCTTCTAATATTATCTGACAGATAATAGGATTAGTTCCATGAAATGCAGAAAAAGCAATAGTTATACTTGTATTGTATCAGAAGCCACTTATTTGGGATTTCTATCAATAGGATGTTTGCTGAAGCACAATGATTTGCTCAGGAAAGGATTCAGAAAGTCATTTATTTTCCACACACTTGTCTGTCTGCCCAGAAAACCAATAATTTGTTTATTCAGTTAAATAAATGGGACACTGACTTGCCAAAACATAGAAATGAGTGTTGAGAGCTGTCAATACATTCATGAATACAGATAGTGTTTTACACCGACTTTGATTTAATTTTAGCTGAGGGCTTATGCATCTTTTTGAAAGACTTTTTCCCTATGGCATTCATGGTGAGCACTGTTGGGGCTGTAAATTCCAGGGATCTTCCAGCTCTCTTTTATCATATGGATAACATCTGTTGTAGGAAGAAGAGCTGTATTTCAGTGGAATGACATAACTGAATTGAGGTCTCGGTAAATCATATCCATTGGCACATTGTCTACAAACCTTTTGCAGTCTGATTTATGAGTGAAGTTCAGGAACATATTTATGAATGAATTCTCCACAGATGAAGTGGGAATTCCACACTACACCTTTTTCTTTACAAAGGATGGTGAGCTTTCTTCTTCTGATTCAGAGCTGACTTTTTCAGTGCACTCATAATTCTGCATCTCAATTTTGCATCTCTTGCAGTTGCTATAAATGCAGAATTGAATTTGCTGAACATTGTTATGTGTCTTTTTCTGGAAAATCAAGACAGCAAACCACTGAGTTCATGGAAGCTATGCCATTAGAAAAGCTGTGTGATATCAGAATTGGCTGTCTGTCTCATTGCAAGAAAAGCTACACTCCAAATAAGACTAAGCTTTACCCACTTCACACTTTCAGGTTCCCTTCTGATGTAGTATCTGTTCTGGGTATAAAAGCTCAGTTATTTCAGCCTTGGAATTCTATTTCAAAACCTTTTTTCCCCTCTGTCTTCATTGTAGATAATCTGATTTCTTGTTGCAAACGATTGTTTTTTCCCCTTATTTTCTCCATTAGTATATCATACATTAGATGCTCAGAGAATATCACAAGACCATTCTGAATACGTGTCAAACCTTATATTCTCAAAAGCCTCTGCTGTCCTGAAGGCCCTCTCTCATGGAGTTTCTGAACTGGGTCTTAAGCCAGAGAGAGCCCTCGCAGATACGTAATTTCCTCCCCCAGCCTGCTGGCAGCTTATCACCACACTGTGACACTGAACAGCCCGTTAGATTGGGAGCCTGCTCCAGTACAGGTATCTAAGTTTTGAATAACTGTTCACCTGGTTGTAACCTCCAACTTCTTGCTTTATTTTGTTTCTAACCTCTCCCTATCCTGGAGTTTTAAACTGCAGAAAGTCACAATTCCCCTGTAATTTCCTATTGCTTTGTGGTCTTCATTTGTTAATGGAGCCCACTGAAACCAGCAGATCTTTAGCTGCAATTTTCTTTGACAGTTTTGCTGCAAGACCCACTCAACAAAATCACTGTGATTTGGTGTAGCCATCAAATATTTCTTTTAACTCTTCATAAACTGATAAAACGGTAGTTTGTTGCAGGAAACATTTAAATAAGCTACAAAGAAATCCAAGAGTGTGTTCATTTCTTTGGTATTAGTCAGTTTAGCTTTTTTTCCAAGGGATGATGGCTTAGCTTTATTTGAGTTTTAATTTTGTTCCTCTTCAAAAGCAGAAGGATGACTGTGCAGGCTACAGCAGGGACAGGGATAGCAAAACATACATGGCCCTCTACAGAGGCTTTTGTGTTTTTTATAAGAACAACAGTTTGACGGAAAATAAGAAATCAAGAATCCCATCAGGAAACTCCAACTTAAGTTTTTTATTTCAGTTGAATTCAAACTGGAATCCTTAATTTTCCTGAACAGATTAGAAAGGCCCCTTTTATCATTAATAATAAAAATACATAAAGTTACATTTCACATTAGTTCTCTGCTGCATAGCCCTGTAATTTATGGCCTGGTTCTCTTGTATGGACCCAGCTGTATTTTCCAGGGTGCAAATGTGCATTTTTTTTGTGAAGATGGTGCTGTGGAACATCATAGAGGATGCCATAAGATTGTGCTTAAAAAAGGAATTTCTGACAGTCAGCTTCTCCTATAAAAATTTCACATAGTAATGTCACAAAATGGGAAATGCAATTACTTATTCAGCTGAATTGAAACCAATTAATTTGAATTTATTAGAAAACACTAAAATGAAGTATTTTGAGTGTATTGCCAATTGTCTTTACCTGAGTTGAGAAAAAGAGTGAGCTCTCCCAATTCATGATGGAAATCTGGGATTTCACTCAGGGGAACTGAATGGCAAACTAAAAACATGGTTACTATCAGAGCAATCCATATTTGTCTGGAAGAGTAGTTCCTTTTCATTGCCTTTCTGTCTAGTTAATTAAAAGATTTGATAATGGTGATAGCAAATTCTGATTTTTAGGTTTTTTCCCTAACATTCTGACTTCTTACGCTTATGTCACCTTTAGCAGTCAGTGTAAACATCACTGACGAGTAGAGCTGTGGGGCTCTTTGAAGTATCACTGAGGTGGTGATTACATCAAACACCAACCCTTTCCTCGGTGCCCAGTATTGATAGACATTAATCTTCACCTCAGCTTGGATTCTGATATTGGGATACTTGTGACAGTGATATATTGGCTAGCACATTGGCAGAGCCCAGGGCTCATATCTTGTCCTCACAGATGAAATCCAAGCGTCCATCAGAGAATGTAAGCCTTGGCTTTGTCAGTATGTTAATTAGCACAAGAATGTAAAGAGCATCCAGAGATCATTATTTAAATATAGGCCATGTTTTATCAGTTCTGTTGATCTATAGCCATGGAATAAGAAGAGAGCAGCAGATGAGTGAATTTACGAAGCATTTAGGTACTGAAGTCCCAGTGATGACAGTGAGTTATGTTCCTAAATGTTTTTGTTAATCTAGACCAATGGTCATTACATGTCTACCATCTCCCTATGGATGACTTCTGGAGGTATGGACAATAATGTCCATGGGTTTGGTAGCACATGACTAGTTTCTCAGCACAAGACAATGCAGTACTTTTATTTGAAAACACTAAAAGCTAAAGATCTCCAGCCAATGCTTCAGCATTGCCCAGTTTTCTTCTGAATTGCAAATAAGTATGTTCCAGCAGCCTCAAACACCACCATGTGATAATTGCTGGCAAATGCAGACTTAAGACATTTAACGTCACACAGAGTTGTTCCCACTGTTTAATACAATTATTGCTGCAGTTTGTAAGGGACAGGAAGCCAAGGCACTAAAATGAGTGACTTATTCCCTCCTTATTCCTTCATTGTTCCTTCCTTGTTTTTCACCTTTAGGTCTGTGTGCACTGAGCAGATGTTTTCAGAGAATTAATCACAGTGATGCCAAGGTTGCTTTTCTTATCGAAAAGAGAATGTTTAGATCCTATCAAATGATTAGTCAAAGTCATTTATTCCTGTGAGTATGAATTTGTGTTTCCTGTCAGTAATTGTCCATCCCATCAACCCAAACACCAAGTTTTCTACCAGTCTTAGCAATCAGCTTTCCTCATTACTGCCTTGAGCAACTCAGGATCACCAACAGACTTCAGCCCCTCACAACTCACTCCCTTTTCCAAATCATTGCTGAATATTTTGGCCTGCACAGAGTTACAGCATGTCTCCCCAGGCTGTCTCTGGTCATCCTTCTCCTTGGCAAAGACTGCCTCATAGCTACTCCTGGTATCCTATTTTGTAACCTTTCATAAACCCTAGGTTTATGAAAGCTTTTGGAGAGTTCAAGTACACATTTATAGTCTGATTACCCTTATTAACAACATCACTGGCTGATAACTTAGTGTTAGGTTTGAGAGTTATGACTTTCTTCTATGAAAGTTGTGTTGATTTTTCCCCTACACTGTGTATTTCTCTGTATAGCTACTGATTTTACTTTTTAATATAGTCTTCTTCAGACAGCAGAAGCGAGGTGTCTGTCCTGCAGCACCCTAGCAGTCTCTCCACACTTCTTGGACATTAGTGTGGCATTTGCACCACCTTTCCTTTTGCTACCCTTTGTCAGAGCAAACACATTACTTGGCACAAAACCCAGCACCGCCTAGGACGTGTTGTAAGAAATTCAACTACCCTGGTAGATGGCTTTGCTTTCCAGAAAACCCGCTTCGTCCCTTGCTTCTCAGATGTGCCAACCTATGCCCTCATATCTTAAATTCAGCTGGAGTTAAGCAGTAAGGATTGAGTCAGATGCTCTGTTAATATACAAAGCCACTAAAATGAATCCTGTAAATGAGTACTGGGAACAACCCAACAAACAAACAACAGTTAATTAAACTGAGACAAAATCGGAAGCCCTGCCTGACTTCTGCCTCTTCCTCTAACTGCTATAGGAAGATCCTCCAAATTCGTCACTATCATCGCAGCTCAGTGCAGTGGAGTAACTTGCTGGCATCTCATTTTCCCATTTCTCTGAGTCCTGCCACAAGAGTAGTGACATCCCGTTAGCCACTCTTCTGTGCTAGGCAGGTGGACTTCTTTTCAAGTCCTCACGTGGCATGCTTTCCAAACACCTTCACAGGTGGTTCTCCACCCTTCTTATGCGGCTTTATTTGTGACCTTATTAAAGATTATTTTTTTTTTCCTGTGCTTTACATTTTCCTACCAGTTCCTTGCTGGCTTCTCTCTCCTGCTGACGCAGAAGAGGTTCTCCGCCAGCTCTCACTGCCCGTGTTGAGGCGGTGCCGGGGTGCCCGGAGGGAGAAGCCGCCGGGATTCCCACCCGGGGCCGCAGCGGCGGTGCCGGGAGCGCCCGGCCCAGCGCCGCCCTCTGGCGGCCGCGCTGAGCATCGTCCCGGGGGCGCCCGGGGGGCTCATCCCCGCCCGGGGGGCTCGGCCTCTGCCTCTCCTGAGAGAGGAGACAACAGAAAGCAAATCAGACACTAGATGTAGACAAAACCAATTTGTTCGGAGTTATCATTACTGAATGCCTCTGTATTACCTGATTTTCTTCTTGAAACGTCCCTCAAGTACAATACAAATAAGGCAAATGGCAATATTACCTTGCTGTGTTTCTCCAGCACATTTCTTGGTGAGTTATGCTGGCCACCTTTGGAACCACTCATTTCGAAAAAAAGCTTAAACAGCCTCGTTGATTATAGGTATAATTTTTTTTCCTTTCTAAAACATGTATTTGACAGTGAGTTGTTTAATTTCTTCCAATCTCCCAGAGTACAGTTCTTATTATTAATAATAATTATTTCCCCTTTTGTGTTTTTCTGTTAGGTGGGGAACTGTCCTTTCCCATGACAACCAAGACGGAAAAACAAAGTACATCTTACCTTATGAAAGGAAAAGAACAGCATGCATTCAGCAATAATTTATTGCACCAGCTGCTTGTCAGTGACAACATTGAAAGAAAAAAGTGCTCCAACCCCAGGAGCCCAAGAAGGATACTGAGATGTTTCAGTGAAGGAAGGGAGTGAAACTGGGGGTGAATCCATCAGCACTGCTGCGCCCAGGGAAGGGTGGCATGTCCTGAATGTTGCTTCTGCATGCCAGGGGTCAGGAGGGAAGATTCATTCTTGTTAAATCAGCACCTATATATGCCAGCTAAGGGCTGATGCTCACAATCCAAGGTCTCAACATAGATCATATAGTCTTTAGCATTGCTGTCTGGTCTTGACAGAGTTTATGTTCGAATAAACACTCAGGCTGACTCTGCCCAGGTTTCACCTACCAAGTAAAGTCTCTTAAATTATTACTAAGGCAACTCCTAATGGTCCCAGTGGAGTTCAGTGCTGTCTGACAGTAGATCCTAAAAATAATATGTTAGTAGGATGGATTTGTAGCCTTGAGGTTGGTGTCACAGGCCTGGGGGTACCTGTTTTGCAATGTGTATGCCATTCCACGCTCTGCTGTACTCAGCTGTCTTGCCTGGGGAATGCTTCCATGTCCCTGTTAAGGGCCAGCAATGCAGGGAACTGCTGGCTCTGCTGACAGCCAAGAGCAGGAGAGCCTTCCAGGAATGTTTGACCAAAGAGCCATGCTATAAATTTCCCAGATTAAGGTGGCTTTCAGGAAGAGTTAGGAAACTGAGGACAAGCATGGGTTACGTGAACTTTTCTTGCCCTTCTAATGCATGCTGCTGTCCTCCACCTTCTTGAGACTAGATTCCTTTTTTTTTTTTTTTTTTTTTTTTTATCTTGGAAAACAGATGCATGAAAGAAGAGCATCTTCTTTTTCAGGTCCAGTCCAGACTTTTAATCTGGCTTCCTCCCCTTCCACTCCACTGAACTTTCTTGCACAAAGGTCTATAACTCTTTCTTTTAAGACTCTATCTTAAACAGTGCCGCTAGGCTCACCTTACTTGGCCATGTAGTTACTTAAGATGATGTATTTGATTGTACAATTAACCCTAAATCTCAGCTTTGCCTGCTTTCCTCATCTACCCTCTCTTCTTCTGCACACTTTTCCCTTCTGTGGGATCTTTGATGGCTTCTTTATGTCTCCCCTCAGCTGTTTGTGGGACACTGAGATGATCTTTCCTTTGTACCCTTCTTTGACACTCCAAGCCGTCTTTATCCACAAACTTGTCTTCTTTTCATGCAGATGACTTTCAAATCTCAATGACTTTGCCTCCATCTATCACGATGGGAATCTTGTCTTGCAGTATTTCCTTGGGAATAATTTGTTGCCAGCACGAGCTCAGCACGGTTAGAAGAGATGTAAATGTTTTCTCACCAAGGTGGCAACACGTTTCTTGACTACTTTTTACTCAGTCTTGCTTTCTTCTTGTTCCTGTCCCTGCATCCCGAGGTCTATCCATCTTGCAAGGTGTAGGGGTGTCTGTAGGTGTGTCCTACAAAGTATGTGGAATGTAGCTTTTCCTACCTCTTTTATAGCTAAGGTTTCTTGCCCAGATGTCCATATCTTGCCTGCTACAGCATTCGTTGCTCTCAAAAATTGCATTGTGTGCTGCCTCAGAGTGCTGCTGCCAAGATCCTTTTCCTTGCATTGGGCTCACATCAACACTATCTGTGCATCTTTTCCAAATGTGCCTTTCTTGAAAGCATCTCACGCAGGCAGCTCTCTTGATTCTCAAGTCCCTTTTCATCCCACATTTACCAGGCACAGGCTAGTTCCTTGCTCCTACTTGCCCACCATACAACCTTACTCTTTCACTTACTGCATTTTCAGGTGTCATTATGGCTGTGTTACTCCTAGAGGGTGGCAGAAGATTCCTGTATATATATATATATATCTGCATGGTCTCTCCTTCAAACATTTCCTTCTCCATGAGCACACATCCAAGGTGTTAGGCAGTTCAGACAGCCCTTCCAGCTGTGTCAGTTTTTGATTACTGTGTGTCATGATGAAATGCTGGTAGTGAATAGGGGATTTATGAAGTTCAATAACACACTGAAGGAGTTGTCTAATTTAGGATGAATAAGTTATTTTCAAAGGCACAGTGGGAGCACTTCACATTGTGTGGCCTGCATCTTCATTTGCAGTACGGGCTGTGCATCAGCAAGGCTGCAGGATGAAGGAGAAAACCTGACAATGCTTCATTTCCATTTTTTACACATGCAAGAAGCCAGCATATCATATCCACTCAGGGGACTTTTACACTGTGCATTATAATCAGTTCCCTCCCCAGCCCCTCTGACCTCCAGTCATGCAGGTATTAGTACAGATCACTGCTTAAAAAAAAAAAAATCAAATTAATTAATGGAATTTGCTCTCTGTAAAGCTCTGCTGTAAATCAGGTCCCTGGAATGAACTGGATTGGAAAATCACCTTTTTGTAAACAGTTTCTGTTAACTTTCGTGACTGAAACAGAGTGGTGAACTGAGACACAGAGCATGATATGAGCACGTAGGGGTGACAGCAATAAAAATGAAGAATTTGCTTGAAGAGATTATAGGCAGGATGCTTTACACTGCTTTGTTCCCTCTGGGAGATGAACAGTTTGCAGAAGAAGAATATTCGGTAAATCAGCAGATGTTGCACTCCACAAACTCAGCAGGGAGTAATCCCTGGTTCACTGGCCCCGGTAATCCAGTTATCAGGAAACAGCGGAACCCTGAGCACATGGACACCTCTCCTGACACTGGACAGCGAAAGCAAGTTTATCCACCTCCGAGGAGGAGGTCTGCAAGAGGCTGCTACAAAGGAAAGTCCTACTGTGGCAAGATAACAAACGTGACACCCTTGGTGAAAAGCCATGCTCTCTGGAAGAAGATTCCCATCACCTCCACATCCCCTGAGTGCTGGAGGTGCCTGGTGTAGAGGATGCTGCATGGGCTGACTGCCCTGGTGCAGCAGGTGTGCTCCTGCCCACCAAGACAGCAGCTGTGCCAGCCTTGGCCAGACTCAGGATCTGCACGTGGATGCAGCAGTGTCCTCTGGCTCTCATCGTCAAAGCTTCTCCCACGGAACCTCACAGGGGCTCAGGACCCCCTGTTGCACTAGATTTTCCAAAGTGGTGCATTTAGATAGGTAGAAAAAATTATCAGTGTCTTTCAAAAGACATCATCACACTGGCTGTTCATGCTCTTTAAAATCCTCCCGTAGCTGTGGCTGTGGCAGCTGCAGCTGTGCAAGTGCCTTTGAAAAGCACGTCCTCATGTACTTTTCTCAATGCAAACTGCGTTTGTTTGAAACTCTGTCTCTGTTTCTGGGTGGAGAGCTCATAAGCAATGTAGGAGCCTCAATTCCATTATGTTTCATATAGATTTAACTGCTTTTGAAAATTTTACCCTTCGAGCTTTTACAAATCTCCCCCATTGCGCACAATTAAGGAGTAAGAAAGTTGTCTCTTTGCAGCTGTCATTTGGAGGTTGGATAAAGGTTGGGAGATGAAAAGAAAAAGGCATCTATTGAAAGTATCTGTGGAATCTCTCATTGTCCAGCAGAAAACCATTATCGTGCAGGACCAGGCTTGTGAGAGCTGCATTATTCTATTCACAACTCTGCCAACAGCCAGTTAAGTAACTTTGTGCTACAATTACTTCTTTTTTTTGCATACATGCAGGTTACTGCAATGATGAAATATGGGTATTGATGCTCACCTTCCTTTGGAGAGAGGATTGGGATCTTGAAATGAACGCTACAGCAGAGGTGGATATGAGAATACAAATAGCCAGACATTTTGCCTGCTAAGGGAAGATAAATGCTAGAGTGACATAATGAAAAGGTACACCATTTATAATAAACAAAACCTCTCAAATGCAATTTATGACAAGACAAAAGCATGTCTGGGAAACATCCTCAGCATTTTTCAGTTACTTCTGGGGAACATCTGCAGACTGGGCAATGGTGAATAAAACCTGCGTCCTTCATTTTGTCATCTTCCCTGAAACAGTCTATTTACATCTGACATAAATAATGAATGATTTTTATAATCTGAACTAAGTTTCAAGCATTAGAGGATCTGTTTTTGTTGGTTTAGGTTCTGGGGTTTTTTCCCTCTTCTGCCTTTGTCTTTTCAGTTTGTCATTCTCTGTGCTCAAAAGAGTTTGTCCTAAACCTGAAGCCTGGGTTTGTCAAAACCAAAAATTAGAAAGCTGTAACTGTAGACTTGAAGTGCTTCCTAGAATAATCTATCGGCCTTGCAAAGTTGAAAATGAAATGCATCCTCTCAGAGATCATGAGAGTCTCTTCCTTCACTGATGGACACCTGGGACATGGTGATGTGCCTACACTCACTTTGAAGGAAGTGGGATCAACACCACCGTCTGCTGGAAGATAAGAAAGATTTCCAGCATCACTTCTCTTTTCTTCCTTTGCTCACCCCACATAGTTTGTCATGTAAAGGTAAGAAAGATTTCAGTGTAGGAGAGTTTAAATGGTGAAGAGTGGTGACTGAGTGATTCTATTAGAAGATTTTTGGCAAACTGATGAATGCAGTGTCCACCCGGAAGAATAAAAGCTCATGATGAGAGCTAGAGATGTTATATTTCTGAGTGGTGGGTTTACAAATCCCAGAGTCAACAAGTCATTTGAATGGGAAGGGATACAAGAAGTCTCTAGTCCCATTGCCTACTCAGGGTAGGTCACTGTCAACTGCTGACCAGGCTGCTGGGCACAGGGGTTCATCGGGATTACACCAAGTGGCTGCTACCAACTCCAGAGGTGTCCTTTCCACTTCCTCTCAAAGCTCAGAAAGCAAAGAGGGAAGAGAGAGGGAATGGGGAAGCATGTTTGTCTTTGTCATGCAGCCCCTATCACCAGACTCCCAAATGTGTTGGGGGAAGTTCTAGGAGAGGTGTCCCACCACACCGTGTGGCTGGGCTGCTTCAGTAGCTCCACAGTTCCCCTCTGTGCCTTTGGTACGTCCTGCTGTGTTAAACATGGCATTGCCTCCAAATGGCATCCACCCAACCTGGCAACCTTGCACGGAGCTGGCCCTGACCCGCAGAACTGCCTGTGCGCCCTGATCAGACTGTGCACAGTAGCTCCACGTCCCCTGCTTCTAACAGTGGCAAACTCCAGCCTATTTTTAAAAGCACGTTTCTGTCTGAAAGGCATACCAGAAAATTTGACTTCTCCTCTGTACCCTCAAGTTCCCAGCACAGCACTGTCATGGGTGTTTGGCTTGGAAAAAAACATAAGTAGCCCTACTTAAAGTTAAGGGTACACATAAGTCCCTTGTTGACTTAGAGTGAACAGCAGCAAAGCAGCTGAAAACACTGACCCAGGTCACAAGAATGAGGGAGAAAAACAGCTATTGAAGTCTCCTGCTCTGAATCCCACCCTGGGACATGGCTCCCAAACCCCAGGATATTTTCCAGATTGTGTCCTGAAATGCTTCTTTTATGCAGAAACCAGTGATCACACTTTAATGCCTGGTTTGAATCGCCTCGCCCTTGACTTCAAAGTAACTCTAGCAGTTGCTAAAACATTCTTTTGCCTGCAAAAATGAGCAGTTGTAAGGGGAAATGTAAATTACAGCTTCATTTAATTCTGCAGGCTGGTTTCCAAATTAACTATATTTCTCTGCCGTTCAGAAAGTCCTCGTATATATTCATAAATAGCCTGTTATAAAACAATAAGACATCAGTAATAGCTATATCTTAATTAAGTTCTAAGAAGGAGTTATTTCAGGCTCTTATAAGCCAAGCAACTTTCTCTCTGCTGTCTAAACATGTATTACCTATAGATGCCAGTATAGTGGGTATCTCATATATAGAAATGATCATGTTGAATGGCAAACTTCATGCCTTGGTGTTGTTACCTCCAAATTATAAAAATTAACAAAAAATGTGCAGAGTTCAGGCTTCCCTGGTTAACTTCAGGCACACACTGCTAATATTCATTTGCCTCCCTTAACAACAATGTTTATTTTATCTTAATTGGTTTTATTAATTTCTTTTGCTTGGAGGTCCGGGGAAGGTGAATTTGCCTTCATATCATCGATCTTTTTCATTGGAACAATTGAATACCCGAGTGTGAGGAAACTATGTGTGCTCTTACTTGAGAAGGTGGGATGGCTATTGTGATCTATTTGCAAAGTGACATTAACTGGGGGGAGTGGAGGGTATTTTGGTTTTATGTTTGGTTGGTTTTTGTTTGGGGGTTTGTTCTGGAGCTGTAAGTGAACAGACGTGTATTTTTTCACCTAAAGAGTTAAGGGGGGGGTGCTGTTCCACACCCCGCGCAGCAGTGCCGGGAGCATCCAGCAGGCGGCCGGCGCTTCCCGGCGCTTCCCGGCGCTCCCGCCGCGCCGGGAGCAGCCCGCGCGCACCGTGGGAAGGAAGCAGCGCAAGGACTGACGTCCAGAAGATCCTGCCTATAGGATCCGAGCCGCCAGCCGAGCCTCGCTTTTCCCCTCACTTTAAATCCAGCTGGCGGGGGCAGGCACTGAAAGCGAGAGAGGTTGGCAATGCAGCGTGGCAGCAACTCCCGAAAGTTCGTGCTTTCTGTAACTCCCTTGTTTCGGACTCGGAGCTGCTCGGCAGACCTGAAGCTGGGAGTTTAGCAAGCCCCGTTTTTGAAAATGCCTGCCACTTGCTGGTCTGTGAATTTGATAATTGGCCTTCCAGAGCTGAGGAATACACATCAGCAAGACAAGTCTTGGAGGGAAAAGCAAATTTCAGGATTCAAACTATGCTAAAAGATGTTCTCCTTTCATCTTACGGAAACAGGACTGTGGAGCAAGCTGCAGGTGCTTTTCAGTTTGGTTATTATCAAGATGTCTCACAAAGTGATATGACTTTTAAGCTCTTCTGACTGCTTAAAGCCAGCAAGCAGCAGCAAAATTAAAGCGAGAAATTTATGTGAGGACTTTCAAAGAGGAAAACTGTCTTCCGAGAAGAGCAAAGTAGGACAATGGCATCTGGAGAGTGCTTTCTGCTAGACCTAGAAACAGATAACTTCATTCTCTACAACTTCTCTGTCAACCAGAGTGCAAACTTCTCCCTCCTCGGCGACGACTGGTTCTACCCAGCATTCCTCTATGCCATCCCCACAATCTATGGGATAATCATTTTGATAGGCCTTATTGGCAATATCACTTTGATTAAGATCTTCTGTACTGTTAAATCAATGAGAAATGTCCCTAATTTGTTCATCTCCAGTTTGGCTCTGGGAGACCTGCTGCTTCTAGTGACTTGTGTGCCCGTGGATGCCAGCAGGTACCTTGCTGACGAGTGGCTGTTCGGCAGAACTGGATGCAAACTTATCCCCTTCATACAGCTCACCTCTGTAGGGGTGTCAGTCTTTACTCTCACTGCTCTCTCAGCTGACAGGTAAGCTTGGCTGCTGTCACCTTGAAAAGAAGCCTGCATAATTATAACTCCATAAAATGCACGACTACAAAGTGTATTTTCAGGTAACGAGTCTATTTTTAATGTAATGAGGGAAAAAGAACCACCTCAGGTAATTTCTGGTGTTTGTTAGCACAGAACTTGAAGAGGATGCAGACTGAACACAGGAACTTTTTCTAGGCTAAAATAAATGTTTGTGCAATTTAGCTAATAGTCTACATTAATTCAAATAGAAACGAGCAGATCAAGCTAAAGACCAGAGAGAGAAAGTGCTGTTAATGAAGCTCTGCTAAAAGGTAGCATGTTCATATTTGCCAAAAAGATAATTGATCCATATTTCATCAAATGTGAAGGCATTGGAGCAGCAATTTAAAGTGCAGTGAAAATCAATTCTTTCTAGTGGTTTGCTTCCTTAAGGCTAATTATAGGTGAGGCAATATTTCATAAAATATTTTTCAAATATTAAAATGAGGATGCCAGGAATCTCAGTTTGTGATAGCCGGTGTATTTCCCTTCATTAAACTGTTTGCCCCTTTTCCAATCAAAACTGGTCTGTGCTGATGTTCAGAAACTTCATCTTCCAATAGTTTGATAAAAAATAATGTGCAGTAAATATGCTATTTTAGAATATGTTAAAACAACTTTGACTTTAACAAATTATATGCTTCTAATAAGCCAGCCCTATTTTCGATTTCTGTGAGGCTTTGAAAACTATCTCAGAGCATTCAGATTTAAATTCAAAAGGCATTTCCATTTGAAGGTTATTTGGAAGAATGGAACCTACCTTTCTGGAAAGGTTGTAAGTATCAGGCATTGGCTTTTATGGAAACTCTTATGTACATCAGAAAAGACAGGATATTTTGCTTCTAATTTGGGTACTTAAGAAAGAGATTAAGGAGCACATTGTCACCATGCCGAAGTGGCACCAAATAACTGAGTGAAAAATTATCTCAGTTTTGTTTTGCTCAAAAAAGACCTGGGGACTGCATCCTTGTTCACAAGTAAGTGAAACTAGGTTTACTTTGAGTAGTCCCTTGCATGCTACTCTGTGTCTGTCTTCCTAACCTGCTTGAAAACATCAGACTACTTTTTTCAGATTTCAGTGTGATTTATGCACATATTTCAATATACTGTATGCAATCTCCAAGAAAGCAGATGACTCCTTAGAGTTTCAGAAACAGAACAGTCAATATGTTTGTCAATTCCATGTTGGGATACGTATAAAAATAGCACTGCTTGTCCCAATAGCAGATGGCAAACAGACCTATATGTGGATAAAAGTCTTAAAGCAATGTGCTCAAAAAGTGTTGGGAAAATAGGAAAACTGCACAAACTCCCTAGTAAAGGACCACCTACACTTTTTCCTGAGTTTAATGTGGTGGCTGGATCCCACCTGACTACTCTGAAGAAAATATTCGGAAAACAAGAAGTATTTCTCCAGGAAATTCATCTTTCCATTTTTAAGGGGTGTAAGAAAAGGAAAAATGCATTGTAAAGAAGATTATGTTATAGAGAGATTGTTGCTATCTGATCACGTGCCGCATAAGATAAACGTTGCAAATGCTTTTACTGAGTAACACATCAATAGCACTTTTTGCCTGAAGTGAAAGAACAGAACAGAAAACAGCAGCTGTGCCAAGCTTGGGCTTTGGTGACTTTAAATTCTGAACTTCAGCTTTGTCTAAAACCTGTTAACCATCATGCTTTACTGGTTATCAAATATTACCACACTTTTCAATGTTCCCATTTCCAAGGGATCATTTTACCCTCTTCTAATGTATCTGTGATCCACTGCAGAAGGAGATAATAATGAAACTTTTAACTTTGTTAGATCTATGAATCTAAACCGCTGTGCATTGAAACACAATTGTCCCTTATCTGTTAGATTTGCTGAAGTTTCTGTTTTGGTAAGTTAACAGCAGTGCTGGGATAATTTTGTTAGAAAATAATAGTCTGTAGTTTGTCAGCTCACAGCCCATTAGCCTATTTTCTTAAAATTGTCACTGTGAACTGCAGACCCCAGTATTAATCATGTCAGAATCACTTGGAAAATAGCCATAAAATGTAAAGGGAAAACTTCCAAGATGTCAGTTGAATGTGACCACCATGGTGATGCCTGTCTGGGACTGTGGAGGGTCTGTCAGCCCAACACTCTGCTGTAGCCCCATCTCCGTAGGGAGATGCAGAGCCTGACATGTGAGATGGTTTCATAGACAACCATTTCTGAGGACAGATGTGACATTGCACAAAGGGAAACACCTGCAGAAGAAAGGGGTGTGGTGGCGAGACCGGGTAACATGAAGTCTCAGTAGTCCAGCAGGTAACACTGCTCAGGCACAGCTCATCTCACTTGGCTTTTGCTGTCTGAGGTGAGAAGCCATTCCAAGACAGTCAGCAAGGTGTCCTAGTCCCTGGAAAGAGATGCCTCCAAAAGAGACAGGATAAATCACTACATCAAGATACCTATCTCGCTCCTTGGATATAGAGGAAGCCTTGCTGTTTAGCACAGATTACATGCCTGTATTTGAGCTGGCTAATGCACAGGGATGTGAACCCTACCTGAGATACTCATATGAGGCATGTGAACGTCCCTGTTCTCATGAATTGAAGCCATAGACCATGGGAAAGGAAAAAATCTTCTAAACCATCTGCTGTGAATAGCATCACATGGCACTGTATCCAAAGAAAGTGGGACTTGTCAATGTACTACAGAACTTTTGTCCATAATTCATCTTCTGCAAAAAATTATAATAAAACCCTCTTGATTCCAGTGTCCTTCTACTGACAAAAATAAGTGGGGACAACTGCTGGCATCACTGAAGGTATCATTGTGATGCCTAGAGAGACCTGGCATAGCAGGGGTCAGAAATCTGCTGCATAAAGAAAAGCGTTGGAGTGGGTTACAAGAGGGTCATTTCCAGAGACACAAGATGAAAGGCGGGGTGTAGGTGTGATGGGCAGATAGAGCATGTGAGAGTGATGAAACACTTCTATGCTGCATGTTTATGACAACGGTACAAATTGTCTCAGCTGCTTTGGATCATCTTCTGGAAACGAGGGGCCCAGTTTTAATAGGTTTTTGCACATCCTATATAATGGATGCAAGAGTGTACCTTCCTGAGGTATACTTTTATTCTTTCCATTTCCACTTTCCCCTGTGTTAGGAATCTGTCATCTGCCAGCGATTGCACTCTGCTAAGTGCCAGCCTCCAGCACAGAGCACCAAAAGCTGCTCAGTGGTTTGACCCACCGAGACCGAGGGGTTCTCTAGAGCATTGACTATTCACTTGCAAAGTTCTTGAGGAGAAATAGAGGGACAAACTGCTGATCTCAGCATTTGTGCAGTGGGAGCCTCCCAGCCTGCAAGTGTACAAATGGACACAGAAGAGCACACCTGCACAGGTTTGAGCAGGAAGGGCCTAGCCAAAGGGTGCTTAGTTTGGCTCTGTGTACAATCAGAAATTAAAGGTAAATTATTTCAGACAGTGTGCAAGAAAGGGCAAAAAAGAGTTAACAATATTAGAAATGTATTTCCCGTGGTACCACTCCTGTGGCTGCACAGTGCTTGTATCTGTCTGACTGCTTTTGCAGGGGCAGTGGGAGCTGTCAGGTGATACCTGTTTTCCTGGGAGTGTGTCAAATTTGCAGAGCAGCCAGGAAAAGGTTAAGGCATGTGGTGTGCTTACAGCCACCTTCCATGAGTGATAAGGCGCCACGGCTGAGTATACAAGAGCAAAGAAGCAAGCGTTCCATGTGTGTGCATGCTGTTTGTGTGTTTTAGAAAGACTGTAAATTACGTTGGCAGGGAAAGGACATTTGTCTGCCCTGCTGCTCTGCACTGTTGAAGCAGTGGGTTTCTTCAGCTGCTGCTCAGCTCATCCCAGAAAAAAGGAAATTTGAGTTCGCCCATCGGCTTGCCCTCCTCCTCCTCAGTACAAGGACAAGGGATACAGAGGCACTTGTGAGAGCTGTGACACCTGGGCTTCTAGCTTAGGCAGGAAGGCCAAGACTGGCTCAACAAGGCACAGGAAATTAAGGAAAATCTTTGCACAGAAAAGCAGACCACTTAATTGCCTATGTCATGGGAGATGTCTTTATTTAATTGACTTTCTCCCATGACTGACAGAATTTATTCATTTGCATTTGAATTACCCAGGCTGTCAAGCATTGATCATAGTTCCCCACTGTTTCACTGACATTGTAAAAAATCGAAATGCCTCGGTGCTCATGCAGTGAAACCTTCCTGAGGTAATGCTGTTTTTACAAGCACACAGCAGAGTAGGTGTTAAGTGTAGTTGGAGTTTACAAGCAGCGTCTTTAAGTACCTTGGATTATCTGGATTTTAGTACTGGAAAACTGCAGCAATGCCTGCCAGCCAGAGGTGCCTGCTGTCCCATGGTGGGAGTGACAGTGTAGTGAGACACATAGAGTGACATTACGTGTGAGATTAGGTTGCTTACCTTGGTAAGACCAGCTGCAGACAGCAGGAATTGCAGTCATATGGGAGACCTGAAATGAGGATGTTAGCTTTGGAAATGTTGACCTCAGTGCTTTGGGTGCAGAGATGGTTTCAGGGATGCTGTAGCACTTCCAGCTGTGCTGAGTCCCTTGGAATGCGTCACAGACATGACTTTTGATGTTCCTCTGAACTCATGTGACAGTTTGTTTATCTAAGAAATAAAACCCTCAAACAACCCCCTCTCCAAAACAAACAAACAAAAAAAAACAAACCAAAACAAAAAAGCAGTGGTGGAAGGAAAGAAGCAAATCCAGAATTTCTAGAAATACACTTTTAAACATGCAAAAGTCTTTGTTTAGTGGACTCATGTCTTCTGTGATTTAGATGTCTCCAGCCCTTACTATTAATATTACATGCAAAACCAGAGGAGGAATAATATCTACATGTCAGTTCATTTATTTTATTTTACAATCACTGGATTATGTCTCCACAAGAGGACTGGGGGAAGTATGCCACTCTAAAATAAAAGCTATGGAAAGCCAAACTGGATTATGAAGTGACACTTTTTTAAAAAAATACGATCAGTTGTAAAGAGTCAGGTCTGTGGTGGTTATGAATTGATTCTGGGCAGTATAGCCATGGCATTCATGAAATTCTTTCAGGTCACTAAGGCACTATTTTGGCAATTTACTAGTGCTGTAATTTACTGTGCAGCCCAAGGAAGGTTTGAGGGGGTGGCGGAGAAAGCTGCTCTCTGAACTACGAAGACAGCCTCTAATCCACTCAGTGCAAGTCAGCAGAATGATACCCCACGTGTAGATTTTGGATCCACTGATGTGATCTCAGCCAGGAACGTCAGTCCTTCCAAGCCGGGGAAGAAAACTGGAGGGACTTTGGGCCCCAGCCCAAAGCCTTCCCTTACACTGAAGCACTGGGCAGCCCCATCTCAACGCTCACTGCTGGCACAGTGTCCCTGCTGCTGCTCTTCACAGGGCACATGCAGAGTGACATACCCATATCTCTTTCAGCTGATGTACAAGAGTCTTAGATCCTCATTGCTGGCCACTGTGTCGATATAACACAAACACTCTTAGCACCCTTTCCTCAGCCCCTGAATCCATCTGCACCAAGAGCAACAGATCAAACAGCACAAACTTTCTGAATATCTTGATTAACCAGAGCAGATGGCCAAAACACAATAGATGCACTTCTATAACCAGGAAGATTAGAGCTTCCATTTATAGCAGTGGGACTAGTGTGCAAATCCGAGGTTAGAGTCAGTGCTAATGTGCTGGAGACTGTCAATATTTAAGCAATCAAAAGGAAGAAAAGTTAGATTACCTATTGTTTACATTTCAGTAAAACCTAAAACCCCCAATCAGTTGTCATGGTCTCATGGTACGAAGTGCTGTACACACTGTTAATAAGGAGAGCAACTGGCCACAGAGAATTTGCCAGCTGCATGTCCCAGCAGTGGGTTGAGACGTCAGCGTTGCTGCAGGGAGGTGAGCTTACAGTGGTCCCATCAGTTTATGTGTTACTTACCTGATGTTCAGATGTGGACAACAGTCTGTCTGAGAAGAGTAGAAGGCAGTTGAGCTGAAAAAGGAGAAGCAGGCACACCCTGTCCCGTATATGCAATGAAACATCCAGTAACTGCTTTGCTCACAGACAGTCCCTGTTTTTCTTTATTTTTGAAAGAGACTTCTCTGCTAGCCCTATGGAGTCCCCTCGCTTTTTTCTCAGCAGTTTGACACCCTGGTGCCCACCTTAGCCCATACCATCTGGGACACCCTGGGCCACAAGCTCCTACCTGAGCTCCTGCCTGTAGCAGGCTCTTCAGTCCCCCACACATTGTCCACTGTGTAGGGCCTCCGGCAGAGCAAGGCCTTCCAATATCCAGAAGACCAGCCTGTGCCCTGGGGCAGAAAAAAAGGACTTGGGCCTCTTGCAGTGCTGAGACACCAGAAGGCATCCCAGCAGCAAGCCAATTGCTATGCTGTAGAGAAAGGCAGAAAGCTGGAGATCCCTTGCAGAAAACTCTCCTCCTGATGCCAGGCTAGTGATCAGTTTAACTGGACTGCCGAAGACTGTGGAGCATCAAAGGGAGAACCATTGTCAGGGCTTTGCCCATCCTGTCCTCGCTTGCCCTCTGGCTACGGTCAGTCTCTGCAGCTCTATGGGAAGGCAGGACAGAAAACAGTACCATGACACCCTGAGAGAAAGAAACATTTCTTCACACCTTCAGACAGCCCTGAAGCGTGAGATTTAGATGTGGACAGTCAAATGCCCTGGGAGAACCAGAGATGCGGGCGCTGGACTAGGAGCTACTGCGCAGTTCAGCAGTATTTCTTGCCCACACCTGTGCACAGAGGCTACTGAGTATCTCATAGGATTTGGGTTAAAACAGATCTTTTTAGTGACACTGGGTTACGTTCTGAATACTCAGAGTCACATACCACCCTGCCCCTCTCTTGTGTGTGTGTCACTGTTATCCTCTCTGCTTAGAACTTATGCCATATTTCAAATCGAAATTTGTTTGACCTTTAACCACTGCATAATAGTCCAATTCACAGCATAGCTGAAAGGTTGAGAGAGTTAGGGTTGTTCACTTTGGAGAAGAGAAGGCTCTGGGGAGACCTTATTGCAGTTTTGCAATACACGAAGGGGTTTATAAGAAAAACAGAGAGGGACTTTTTACCAAGACCTGTAATGACAGGACAAGGGGCAATGGTTTTAAACTGAAAGACAGTAGGTTTGGGTTGGACATAAGAAAGAAATTTTTTTATGATGAGGGTGGTGAGGCACTGGAACAGGTTGCTCAGGGAACGGGTGGATGCCTCATCCCTGGAAGTGTTCAAGACCAGATTGGGTGGGGCTTTGAGTGACCTGATTTCGTTGAAGATGTCCCTGCTCATTGCAGGGGTGTTGGGCTATTTGACCCTTTAAAGATCCCCTCCTAACCAAGCTGTTCTATGGCTCCATGATAAGAGCAGTCAAGGATAGCACTAGATTGTTCAGCCCCAACATGCTACTGAAAGTTCATGTAGTGGTGATGATCTCTTATGACGCGTTTACTGAAGCCACAGAAAGGACTTAAACATCACATAACTGGCTTGACTGTATATTGGATTACGCTGGAATGATGGGAATCCCACAGGATATCTCATTCTGTCATGTGCAGGAGAGACACACTAATGCTTTCTCTTGGTTTCCTCTTTCCTTGAAAGGGCACTAATTTTTTTGCATCACCTGCTCACTTGGGTCCTATATATACTATTTTACACCTGGCTGAGTTAAATGGCTTCTGTTAGACTGTGGTCATTTACCCCAATGACTCTACAATAATTTTAGTCTGGTCATCCACTGTGTCATCTGCAAACTTTCCCAGCAAAGCTTTTTAGCCTGCTCAAGGCAGCTGCTGATATGCACAATAAATAACACTGCATCTAGAGCAGGTTCCCAGGACTCAGGCTAGAAATGGCCCCATTCACTGCTGCCTTCTTGCCAGCATGTTTGATGTGCTGCTAGGGAGGTCGTGGGGCTCGGGGTCCTACCCTGGAACAGCTTCACCCCTGCACACTCCCCCCCTAGTCCAGGACTCTGAATTTTAACCCTTGCCCTGTGGGAGTGGGACAGGGATTGCATGGATAGGAGAGGGAGGACCACAGGTACCCAGGCACACACATGTGCATATCTACATGCATGGTCACTCATGCCAACATGCCCATGGCAAGCTGTGCCTCCCTTGTACACCAGCATGGCCCACAGCCTATTTATATCACCTATCACATTGTGACAAGAGATAAAACCCCCCTGAAATCTGCTGTACCTTAAACAAGACAGCCTTATGTTAATTATCATGTTAATAGGATTAACCTCTCTATTATTCTACCTACAACAGGCCTTGGGCAACCCAAGTACTTGCAGTTGTCTTGGTCACACCTTCCCACTTTTCTGAACTTCACAGCTTTGAAGCCAGTTCTCCATTTCTGGGGAAATCACCACTTTTTCGAGATTTGTAAAAAAATTAACACCAGTTGTTCCTCAGCAGTTCCTTTAGTACTCCTAGGGGTAAATTATTCAGGCCTGCTGGTGTGAAACTGGTTTGTGTTAGCAGATGTCAGCTCACATCTTCTTTATTACATCTGACAAGTTTTCTGCTATGGCTGTAGTACTGCACACATAGTATAGAATCACATAAATCTCCCACACATTTGATCTTAAAGACAAATATCTGGTCATTGCTCATCACTTTGTCTCATCCTTGTTCATATATTCACCATTTATGTGTATGCCTGACTTACTGATTATTTTTTTTGTTCCTGATGTATTTTAAAATGCACATTCGTCTGAATGTGACCTTTGATAATTTGTTGGCTCCTCCAGCTTCTCTTATCAGTCACCAACATTTTAAAACTCCAATATTTGCTGTCATTTACTTTTGCTTTTTTCCCCATCTGTTGCATATTGATTTTTTTAATTACTTCTGTGAGGTTTTAGCATGACTCCTCAATTTCTCTTATTCAGGGCAGCTTTTTGCCCTGCAGAGTTTTTTCATGGCAAGGTGGGAGACACCAGGGAGCAGGCTGGGGGTCAGCTACTAGTGTATAGTTAGTGTTGTCGCTTTTATGTTTGTATTCTCAGTCAGCTGATTTGGCAGCTCCTTTTAACTTCAAGAAATCCCCTTCTCTAAAGTTCACAGAATCATAGTGAGGTTTGGGTTGAAAGGGACCTTAAAGATTATCTACTTCCAAGCCCTCTGGTGTGGGCAGGGACACCTTCCACTAGACCAGGTTGCCCAAACCTCATCCAACCTGGTCTTGGTTTATCTATATCTATATCTATATCTATATCTATATCTATATCTATATCTATATCTATATCTATATCTATATCTATATCTATATCTATATCTATATCTATATCTATATCTACATCTATATCTATATCTATCTATATCTATATCTATATCTATATCTATATCTATATCTATATCTATCTTCTCTTTCCACAAAATTAAGATAAGCACACCACAGCTGCTATAACTTATGGAAGTGCTAGTTTTTAGGTCCATGGTGTATTCTTCTTTCTCTGTCAGAACAAGGAGCAGTATTGATTTATTGTACATCACAGGCAGAACCTTTGGGGTTGAGAAACTGCCATTTTTAGAAACTCTAATGAATGTCTGTAACTGGCTCTGTGGGATGTCCATCAGTTATGCCACCTGTTTAGGTTAGTCAGTGATGTTTATGTACCAAAGGTGGTGCTGTCAGGAGAAATACAGCAGATTATCTAGTAAAATGAGCGGTCCATGTCTGAGGCCCCTGCTTTCATTGTCCTGGTAAGAGTTCAGTCCTCAGGCATGCAGACCCCCCCTATCCCAGCTTGTTGACAAGCCTGGAGACTTGGACTGAGACAGCAAAGGCTTGGATGGAAAGCATCAGTGGGGCCTACTCCTTTGTGTGCCTGGTGACCCAGGTGCCAGCACCAGTTCTCCCAGCTCCACTCCAGATACACAACATGTTACCAACCCCAGCACCAGCAAGCTGCTCCACCAGCATGTGTTTGTGGTGCCAGATGGCGTGAACATACATATCCCTCTGGCTGAGTGTTTTGAGCATGTAGAAACATGTACCCTGCCGAGTTGGTGCTGGGGAGCTGAGACATTGGCTGTGGGGGGGAGCTCGCTGTTTTTCAAGCTAAAGGATGTTTATAAATGAATGGGTCCCGGTCCTCCTTCTGACATCAGGTCTCACATTTGTTTGCAAGGACTGCAACAAGCTGCAAAGCTGGCCCCATTGAAATCTTTGACTTGGAATCAGATGAAGATCATCTACTGGTAATAAATACCCTGGGTGCAGTGAGGGTCTTTCTGATGAGAAAAGCATCATCTGTGGGACTCACACTATTTCCTCTAATAACCTTTACTACCATTGTTTTTCATATATATAGTTAATTTATGAAATATTTTATGCTCTGGATGGTCATGATTGAGAATAGCACATTCATTATGAGATGATTACTGTTTAAATTCTCCTTCCCCAAAATATAGTGCAGTTCAATGGTCTCTAAAACACTCTGCCTCATTCTTGGACTGAAATTCCCATTTGTCCAGATTCCAGGATAATGTAGCAGTATACAGGTATACAGACTGAATTTTGAACACATGCTTCAGAAAGTGAGAACTATGCCACTTCCGTCAATGCCTCCTTTTTCTTTTCATTTAAATGTTACATTAATAAAAAGAGAAAGTAGGCAGTACCTGCCAATGTATCTAAGACTTGCCCATTAGAGATGTCTTTGTGCCCATATGCAATTTACTGAAGATTTAATAACAGATGTTCACTCAAGAATCATGCATAATAATGATAACTAAGTATGCAGAAAGCAGATAGACCCAGAATAGATTGTCGGAGTGTGTTGATGGGTTAGACAGTCTAGCAATTTTGTGGATTTATTGAATTGTCTTCAGAGCTATAAATATTCATAACATTCATGGTGGAAACAATAAAGAAAGTTTGTGGCATCTCATTTGTCATAAATTTCTTCAGATATTTAATAAGACTTGCTTTCCAAGTGGAGTTTCACACTCAACAGGGCTCCATGTGCTTCATTTATGTAGTTTTTCCGTAGCATCAACTTTGTTGCCTTAGGCTTTTTTGCATGGTGATTGAGCCAGTCCTTCATATTATGTGGGCAAAACAATGATGTGATACTAGTAGAACATAATTAGAAAATCTTAATGAGAGAATTTTTGTTCAGTCTATTGTCGGGCCAGGACCAGATCAATGTACGCGCATTAAGCTTACAAATGGGAACAGATGACTGAGGATTAGAGGGACTGTAAATTGCACAGCTTTTCTCCCAGTTTTGGTTACAAGGGGGAACAGAAGAAGTGTGGGGATGTGCTGACTGAGAGGCAGTTCCTTCATCATTACCGCAGGAAGTTGTGGCAGTTTCAGGAGCTCGTTTTCTAGAGCTGGGAAGAACTCAGCATTTTCACTTCTCAGCAATTCACATGGCTGTTTTTTTTAGGACATCAGTCCATTCCAACTAATCCCTGCTTTTTTATTTAAATTTGAGATTCACATTAGCCCAACTTCTCAAAATAGAACTCAGTTTAAACAGATTCAAAACTTTACAAGTGGATTTCTCACTTTGGAGATAAAGCAGAAAGTGGCAGTATGGCACATCTTTCTGCCAGCCTGATGCAGCCTAAGCAGTGGGACTAGTAATGAAGCAAGGACAGGCAAGGCTTCTGAAATTCTGTTTGAACAGTTCTTAACACACTTGGTTTTTTTAAATCATTTTACAAATTCAAGAGCAGGGCCCAGGATCTTTTTATGTAAACAGTGTAGGACATAGTAGCAGATGATACTATTTGGAAGAAACTTTCTTTGTCGCTTAAAGGAGTGAAACTTTGTCACTCCTGCAAATTCATTTGGGAGGGGCAGGGTCCTTTTCCTCTGTAGATAGGATGGGGGAGGCTTTTTTTTTCTCTTCTTATATTTCTTGCAAGCATGAGGTTAAGCTGCAAGAAGATGGACGTGCTTGGAAGGACTGTGATAGAAAAGAGCAGTACTCTGTGGCAGAGTCTCTTTTAGCTGTTTTCTCTGCTACACTCCCACTGCTGAAAAAAGTAAAGAAGCAAGAGTTATGAAAGCAACTTAGTGCCTCCTTTTAAGTCAGATTCAATCAATGAAAGGGAGGTAGTGGCAGGCACATAACACTATACAAGCTGTTCTGTCATATTCGGTCACCAGGAATATCTCTGACAACCACTGACCTCTGTGACCAGCCACCTTCTCTGCCATGAGGGAGGGATGTTCCTTTCCCACTGCCGTCATAAAAGAGGAAAGCAGGATGAGGCTGCCTATAGAAGCAGCTTCTCCACACAGCATAAAGTTACTTCCCTAAAAACACAAACCCCAGACATTTAGACATATGGAGCGAAGTTAATTTAAATCCAAGGGAAACATCTGATTTTCCTCCCATGCTTTAGTTGTTTTAATTTAATTTTTGTGGCTGTTGTAGCAGGCATAAGTAAGTGGCTGAAGGTGACAGGAAAAAGCCATGAGGGAAGAACTGAGGCTGCAGTGTTACAGATAAGGTCCTTTCTTCCCCAGAGAGTAAGATTTCAGCCCTGCATGTCCATATGCTTAGAAACATATAGGCATAATGGCTTTGCAGGCAGAGTCTGTTTATGCTTCAGCTGATATGTATTTTCTTGGCTCAGCTGAGGAGCACAAGGATGGATAAAGTATTTTGTGCCAGTAGAGAAACTGCTCCTAGGAAATTTTGACATCTGTTTGGGGCCTTATTTTGATCTGTGTCTTTGGAGAGTATACCTGGAACTGTCTTTTCCGTGGTAAAGCTACTTCTGTGCTTATATTTGAAGCTGCAGCTTTGGGGCTAAGTACACGGTATTAACTGATGTTTGCATAGTCCAAGTTTTAGAGTACATTAGGTGATGCTATCATTAGTTATATTATTATTAACACAAGGATAATGACATAGTTTTCTATTTGCCTGTCATATTAACCTCAGTGTAAAAAGTATTTACCACAGAAAGACCTTTGGTGTACCACATTTTAGTGGTTTATGGTCATTTCAGTAGTTTCAGCTCTGAGAAACAATTACTCAAAAAGTACGATAGAGATCCTAAGAGATGTATATAATACATTTCCAAGGATTCAGTGGACATGCACATGCTCTGTGAGATCTTACCAATCCACAATGAATTTTGAGGATTAGTTTAGGAAGTGATCAGGCATTCTGGGTTGAAGCAACCCTCTCACCAGCTTCCTCTTGGAGGCCTGGAGATTGACCTGGGACAGCACCAGAGCGGTGACTGTGGCTGGTGTAGGAGAGGATTTCCCTACAGGGTGCATCATGGTGCCTCAGGAACTGCAGTTATGTTAAGTGCACTTAAGAGTGCCCCACGTGTAATTTCTTTTTGTGGGCTCCTTTGAACAAGACTGAGAGGCATGGAGATGATTGGCATCCATCCTGGCCCAAAGGCAGCTGCAGTGCATGCAGCAGGTTGCTGCTTCACAAGCACAGGGGGAACAGAGAAATTCAAAGACTGGGCAGTAGTAAAGGTCAGCATCTCTTTCATATTTCCGATCAGATCATCAATCCATCATTTTCATCTGGGCTGTTTGACAACTGGAGAGAGATTGGAGTTGACATGAATTCTTGACTATCTCTTTTTATTCAGCTGAATCTTCAGAAGGCATATTTTTAAGTTTTGGCCTTTGTTGTAGGGCATGAATCCTACCTCTGGTTTATAATCTTTTTCAAAAATTTCTTTAAAAACGGATACGGAAAGGAGTTCAGCTGAAAAAAAATAAATATATTAAACAATAATGAGAGGCTGAATGTGAGGTGATAAATCCAGGGCCATGTCCAGATTTACTGCAGACAAGTTGAACATGTGACACGTACTGCCTGAGCCAATGTTACTATATGGGTTAAAAATAATGCTGTGATAAGACCTTTGCACGAAAGCTTGCTTGACTGGCCATGTAGGTCCGTGGCTCCACTGAGGTATATAGGCATATTCATCAATGTCCCCTTCAAAGTGGATAGAAATATTCACATGCTGGATGTTAAATGTGGTAAAGTTATGTGCTATGTGCCTCAGGCTAACTCATTGAAAAAGAAATTGCAGAGGACAAAGCTGTGGAGAGCTTGAATTTTTATTTGACATACAGACTGGAAATATATGTGCTGAAAAGCAGAATGAGCTGCTGCTCAAATCCAGTCTACCTTGATGAAGTTCTTAAGAAATGTCAAATAAATTATAAAAGTCAAGGTTGACCCTCCCAGGAAGGTGGTGCAGGAAAGTAAAGGAATGAAGGCATTTCTGAGCCCCAGTCAGAAACCAACCAGGAGCTGCAGCTTTTTCACCCCCTGAACACCGACCAGAGGAAAACCTCCTAGTGGTGTCTTAGCCCAAGCACCAGCCGAGGGGTCCAATTCCTCATGTGTAGCCCCCACCCCCTGTGCCCTTACTGCAGACAGTAGCTGCTGTCCAGAACCTAAGCTGGCAGGGGAGGGGGAATTGCTGCTGAGACACAAGCTGAGGAGGGACCCATTGATGCATCAGCAAGGTGACTGGAAATGGAGACTCCCACCAGATCAATACTGATCAATCAAGCTTTAATACTCAGAGACTAATGGAGATTATTGAAGATTTCTGAATAAGTTAACCCACCATCAAAGAAGTCATGTAAATAATCAGCAGAATAATTTGATTTCATTGTCAGGCTATGAAGATAATATCTCCCTGTGTTTCTGCACCCGAGAATATACATTTTCAAAACCTATTTTCTAGCTTTTTTTCTTCTGTTTTATCTTTCTGTTCTTTCACCCTCATGCTTTAAGTGTACACTGAAGCAAAACCTCTGTCAGATCTTCTCCTTTATCAGCTGTAGGAGACTTTAAAAATAAACTAAACATCTAGTTGTCCTAGTTAGAACATCTGGGACCAGCTCATCACTGTGTGGGTGTAACCCAAAACTGTGTATTCTATAGTCTTCCATGCCATTTCCCAGAAACTGTTATCAATAGACCATTACAGCAGCTGCCCAGAGCACACCTGACCTCTCAGGCTATAAACTGGGTGTTAAGAGGCCTGTAAGATAGGAGGATGCTCCTGTCCTCATCCCCATTGTGGAACTCCCCGCCCTGAGGGAGGTACTGGGCATTCCTGCCTGTACCTGAGGATATATAATCTTGGGGTCTTGAGACTTCTGGTACTACTCGTGGGATCGAGAGGAGGCCTGTGACCACCACTCTCAACCAGACTGAGACCACCACTCTCCACCAAACTGCAACCACCACTCTCGACTGGACTGCAACAGCACTCTCAGCAGCAGGTTTTCCCTCTCCTTTTACTTTGGACTCAGGGGGCCCAAAGAACACCACTCTGTTCATTCCCCAGGGTGCCGGGTTATGCATTTGGGTTTTGTGGGTTAAAACCAATTGCTTGTCTGTATAATTGTATTTATTGTATTATTTTTATTAAATTGTTATTCTGACTCCTTTGAGTTGGGTTCATTTTCCCCTGCCAGTTTACCTTTAAACCAGCACACTAGTAATCAGTGCCAGCATTCCTAGCCATTTCTAATTATGTTCTCTCAAAATTACATTGTTTGTAAATGCCATCTCTAGTTAAAATATACTAATAACTTGAAACGGATTCATTTTCTGGCTTCCCCTGCTCTGTTAGTGTTAATAAAAATTAAACAGAGTTTCTCTTTCTCTGTATTCTTTAACTTATACAAGTTCCTGGAAATTAATGCTGTAAAATACTGTCTCAACTGGCTATATTTTATAAGAAAATCCCGGAAATAATCATGCTAACATGCTATGTTGATACACATACAATAAGCATCTGCAGAAAAACCTTTGCATTAACTAAATTTAATACTTTGATATATTATTAATTTCCTTCTGCATTTCTCTTCCTTAAGGTTTAGTGAAGATTTTCAGTTAGCTAGTGTTTCTGTCAATAATCTATATCTGGTCAGTTAGACTGTAAATCAAGCTATTTCAACAACACTGTTTTAGTAATCTACCTTCTGTTCTATTACTGCAATAGCTGTAGCACCATATTTGTGCCATGATTTTCTTGACCTGAGATTGTAATCTGGTGCTGGAAGGTTGTGCTTTGTAGTATGACGCCACTTAATCCCGAGTTTTAGAGTGCAAGTTAAAGAGGTGTTAAGCAAGCCTTAATACTGTGTCTGGCCACTGCAGCTGCATAGCTGGATTAAAGGGGAGCTGTAGAGCTTGGAGAATAAGTGGTTAAACAGCAAACTGTTGAGCAAAGTGTCTGTAGTACATGAAAGAAAAAATCAACTACACAAGACATCTGTATGAAGGAACATCTGCAAATGACAAAATGTCCAGATACAGTCTTTATAAAAATAAGTATAAGTAAATGGAAATATGTATGTAATTATGTTTACATGTATATACATGCATCTGTAGATATAAATATGTTTATGTATATAAAATATACTCAGAGATATGTAGACACAATCATACCTACATAGAGGGAAAGGGTAGGTGTGCTGAGCAGGATATTGCATATAATCAGACACTGAATTCATGCTTATCCTGCAATTGAAGCAATTACCCAGCTAAAACAGTGTGGGACTGATAGGCTCCTCCTTCAAATGTTTAGCCTTAGATAATGCAGACTGTAGTAAGTGGGGAATCATGAAGTGTCCCCAGAGCATGGGTTTTGGCTGACCAAGGGGGTACCAAATGCACTTCAGGCAGTGTGAGGTAGATCCTGGCAGAAATATCCTACGGTTTGTAACTGGTATGATGATGACCCTAAATACTAATTTAGGGAACCTGTAGATATTCCTTCCTAATTATCTTTTTTTTTTTTCTACCATGTTTCTTAAATGCATATGTGAGTTGTGGTTTACTTGGAGTGTGAACTCCTGCCAGAGCAGGGCTCTGGCGTATATGAAGCTCTGATGTTTTCCATTCTTCTCATTACACACATCAACTTCAAATAAGTTTGATTCTATGATTTTCTTGGATTCTAAAGTACAATTTTCTGAAAGGCTGAAATAATGAAAGACAAAACTTCAAATCAGAAATGTCTTCTACATATCTAGCATAGCAAGCAATAATTTTTTTTTCTGCAAGAAACTCAGTTAGTAGTTCTGGCTACTTAATCTGAGTGCATTGAGTTAGGGACAACTCTTGCCAGCTGCACCACCAAATAGCAATTAAAACACGCAATATGCTCTTTGTAGCTTGACTAAAAATAAGCTGTGGCTTGCAGGAGGCCAGCACACTTACAGCTTGAAACGTGTGGCAGAATCTCAACCCAGTTTCCGTCAATACTATTCTGTGAAAGCTGCTGTATGCTTTTGAAGAGAAGTCTATGATTGCACTTCCTGTCTTAATGCTATTTGGACACATATTAATGTCATTAATATTAATTTACATGTTAATGTCAGGCAGCACTGTGCTTTGTTGGGTCGATTGCAAATTAAATGAACTCATAATCAATACACGTGAAACTCAATGGACCCATGACAGGTGGCTCTGGTTTAAAATGAGAAATCTATTGAAAACATTGAAGTTTAAAACATCAGAAAAGAAATCAGTCTTCAGTAAAGGAGGCTTTCATTTGTGTTTTTATTTCTGAATGAAAGGGAAAAGCAGCAATACAGTGCCTGAATGTTGAGGTCAATAAACTATTTCCTTTTTTGTTTGTTTTTTTAGGTATAAAGCTATAGTAAGGCCAATGGAGATCCAAGCATCCCATGCACTGATGAAGATCTGTGTGAGAGCTGCTATAATCTGGATTGTATCCATGTTGCTTGCCATCCCTGAAGCAGTGTTTTCAGATCTGCACCCTTTCCATGACAAAGGGACTAATAAAACCTTCATCAGCTGTGCTCCTTACCCTCATTCAGATGGGCTACATCCCAAAATTCATTCAATGGCATCATTTCTCATATTTTATATCATTCCCCTATCTGTAATTTCAGTATATTATTATTTTATTGCTAAGAATTTGATCCGGAGTGCTTACAACATCCCCGTGGAAGGAAATGTGCATGTGAGGAAACAGGTAGAGATTTGACTTTCTTCAAAAATCCACATTCTCTTTGAATCTGGGAGGAAAGATGAAATACAGAGAAATTTATACTGGAACAGACTGCATTTGTTGTGCTAATTTTAATAGATTACTTGGGGTAAAAGAATTAAAATGGTTGAAAGAAGCCATGACATAGGGTTAAACAGTTAAAGCATCACCTCCTATTTCTAAGTTCAGAGACTTTGGCAGAGTGGTTACCACGGCAAGCATAGCAGGAGACCCATGCCAAAGCCTGGAAAGGTGTTGACTGGTATGCAGGGAAAGAGGCAGAGCTGGATACAGTGTTTAGAGATTGAATCAGAGGGGTGACATGGGAGAAAATCAAAACCTCTGAAAGTTGTTTTGTCAGAGAGAGGACCTTGGATAAAGCCTTGCCTGTTTCTAAACAGCTTATTGACCTTGACATATTTATCTTATTTGTCTCACCTCTTCCTTTCAACTGAGGTGTGCTTCAACCTCAGCTAAACTGACACAAGCTGTTCTTCAGCTGAACAATTGTCCACACAATTGCACCCAGCTGACACCTCCACCTTAGGCTGACCCAACACAATCATGTCACATAGCTTTCAGGTGCTATGGTGAAGCAGTAGGCCTGGAAAGACTTGTTTTTTGCCCATCAAATAAGGTGCAATCTCTGAAATCCTTGTCCTTTTCCCCTTCTGAATGTGTGTAAATCTTTCTCCCCTGCAGGCCATTTCTCCGCTGATCCGATGGCTGTTTTGATTAGTGACAATAATTGAGCAGTAAAAGCAGCCCTTTCACCCTTTGGTTTTGGGGAGAGAGCTCTAAAGAAAGCAAAAGGCCAGGCTGCAGTCTAGCACCCTCAGTCCATCATTCCTGTCCTGCAGTGCATTCAAGAGCTATAGGTCTCCATCTGAGATAACTGGTATCGATTTCTTTATTGCACTGCTTCCTTTCTTTATAGTGCAGATGTGGCCTCAATAGCCCTATATCAAATTAAGCATACATTTAAAAAGAATATATGGTTTGGCCAAGGAGAGCCCTTTCTCAAAGGATTTAATTTTCAGCCCGTTCTCTGGAGACATTATCACCTGGTACATGTCAATCCTCCCTAAGCTCAATGGCTGATTTTCGGTCAGTGCCATTAAAAGGGCACCAAATAAAGTCAAAATTGGCTTGTCAAGTCTCTCGTGCCCGCTTCCTGCTTGCAGCTGCCCTGAGGAAAGATCAGCCTGTGTAAGATGCTCAGTTTCTGATTTAGCTGTGCAGCTTGGAAGGGGAGGTAGGATAGCAAAGTGTCCCCGGAGTCTGGCCAGGCACTGTAGCTGCACTAGGGCAGGAGCAAGGGCAGTGGGGCTGGGGCTATACAGCAGTTTCAGGTCATCCGGGTCCTACTTAAATACAGGGAGTGGGATGCAACAAATTCCCTAGGAGCACCTGTAAAGAGCTGCAGGGATTGCCAGAGAGGAGAACATTACTGAGCCCTAAAAAGTCAGCAGTGTTATACTTTCCAATCCTGCAAACTCTGGCTGTGCAACCTCTCCCAGAGAGCAGTACATTTCTGAGCAGCTCTGTCTGTCCTCTCCTTTTGGGCAACCTCCATCATGGCTTTTGTGTTCATTAGGAAGAGAGATCACAGAATCAACTAGGTTGGAAAAGACCATCTAGTCCATCCTATGACCTCCCACCACCTTGTCAACTAGACCATGGCACTCAGTGCCAAATCCAGTCTTTCCTTAAACACCTCCAGGGACCCCACCACCTCCCTGGGCTGCCCATTCCAATGCCCGGTCATTCTTTCTGTGTAGAACTTCTTCCTTAATGTCCAACCTGAACTTCCCCTGGCACAGCTTAAGACCATGCCCTCTTGCCCTATTGCTGATTGCCTGGGAAAAGAGACCGCCCCCCCCCCGGCTACAACCTCCTTTCAGGTAGTTGTAGAGAGTGATGAGGTCTCCCCGAGCCTCCTCTTCTCCAGGCTAAAAACCCCAGCTCCCTCAGCCACTTCTCTGTGCTCCAGACCCTTCACCAGCCTCATTGCCCTTCTTTGGCCTAGTGTGCAGCACTTGTGGACAAAAGACAAGGTATGGTTTACCTCAGCTCCCCTCGGTTGAGCAATACCTTTGGGTTGACTCCAAGCATGTAGAAGTAAGTAAAACAAAAGTGTGTCCTGTGTGCATGAAGGTTGTACTGCGTGTTAGCTGGCTTTGTAAAAGCACCTTTCCCTGACAAAGCTCAAATTGTGCTCAGAGGTGTTCATTCATCTGTTCACCACCTGTATCTGTCTTCTCCTGGTGGCTCCAGTGCTTTCAGCTGAAGGATCCACCTTGCCACTGCCTCGGTGTTTCCCCAAGTACAGAATATCCTTTCTCTGTTTCTCCATCTCCTTCAGACTCTGAGTGCTGCACTTGATCTCAAAGGGCTGTAAGCTGTTGACAGCACTTTTGTGTACATATACCACATGGCCCCATGGCAGAATGTCCTGCATCTGGGCTCTGTGAAAAATCCCAGACTCCAACCCGATAATTAATTATAATAATAATACTACTAATAAAGTAATATATTAAAATTGCATATGATTGTATATATTATATGTGGATAACTAATGCAAATGTCCACACTTTTGTTGCCTGAGCTGGGATTTTGCAAACTGACAAGTCAATGGAATTTTTTCTCTAAACAGGAAAGACTACTTCTTATGTAATAAATTTTCAGAATTATTTGGTTTTAAGGGAAGGGAGTTGAGGAGAGTTCTTGACTCTGTTCACCTGCAGTCCAGATTTCCCTGCTCTGGACATCCCACCTGCCATGGGCTAGCCTCAAACCTGCAGTGCTGGTAAAAATTGTCAGCTACTGGTCTGAGCTAGGAATAGCAGCCAATCTGCATCTCTCTTTCTTCTTCCAGATTGAATCCCGTAAGCGCCTGGCCAAGACTGTGCTGGTCTTCGTGTGCCTCTTTGCCTTCTGCTGGCTTCCCACTCACATCGTCTACTTGTACCGGTCCTACCACTACTCCGAGGTGGACACCTCCGTGCTGCATTTCATTGCCAGCATCTGTGCCCGGATCCTGGCCTTCACTAACTCTTGTGTCAACCCATTTGCTCTCTACCTGCTCAGCAAGAGCTTTCGGAAACAGTTCAACAACCAGCTGCTCTGCTGCAGAGCTCGCCTCCTAATCCGGTCCCAGAGCATGGCCAGGAGCACCACACGAATGACCTCCCTCAAGAGTACCAACCATTCCCTGGCCACCTTCAGCCTTATCAATGGCAACCACCTTTGCCACGAGGGCTATGTCTAAAGGGCACAGTCAGGCACCACCATATCATATACTTAGCACGGTAGCTTGACTTTGTTCCAGGGGGGGCAGTGAGTAGCACACACACGAAGGCACACATGGATGCAAGGAGGTCTGATGTGCTCAGAGAACTCAGAGGAGCTTGAAGCATCTAACATTTCATCTTGGACTGAGGTTGAAGTATCCAACATTTCACCCTGGACTGAGGCATCATCAGAGCATCAGATCATTGAGCACCAGCCCACGGGAGGTCCCTGGGAAGTGCTGCAAGAAGTTGCTTCAAGACCTGCTGCTTCTACTGAGAGCAAAATGAGCACCTTAAGATCAAATATTGTTTGGCTCTGCAGAATCTTCATCACTTTCTGCTCAATCCCAAACTCATGCAGATTTACAGCAGTGACAAAGACCATATCAGGTGCACACAATTTGTCAGAACACTTTCATTCATCAGTTCATGGTAAAATATATTTTGACATAGAAATAAATCCATTTAAATAAGGTAAATACTTTTACAAAGGAGTTCACTGCAGGTCATTTACAGACTTTTCAAGTATTTATTAATGTTCTGAGTACAGTATTAATTCATGGTATAAAACGTATCAACAGTTTACTGGGGCATGTCAGTGGCCCCATCTGAAAGTAATAGTATCTTGCACCACATCAGTGTGAAAGCAGTAACATGAATAAATGTGAGTTGGAATATGTTTAAAGTTTTCAAATGTGTGAGCTGTTACCATGTTGTGGAGGAGACAACAGGGTGATTTCCAAGCATTACTGTTTTGCTATTTCTGTCTTCAAGGTGTGAGATAGTGAGTGTTTCATCACCTAAGGGGTACCACAAAACTTTAGTTGGGTTTGTTTAACGGCGGGCAATAACAGAAAATCAAGTACAGCTATTTTTCATGTAGCAGTGCTGTGTAAAACACTCTTTCAGTAAAAGCTATCAGCAATGCAAGGTCTGATCTCCAACCCATATTTTTTTCCTTCTATCTCCACAAAATTCTGTGGAGACAGAGTGCCAAAACTGGCTAACAGGTTGGAGAATCAGGTCTTCTGTAATGTTCACCCCAGAACAGTTCCTGTGCCAGGTACCATCTATTCTGGAAACAGGAGCACAGTGTCCTGCAGATAACAAACTCTTGAAGCATGTGGGCCATAGGACAGGCAATGAAGCTGCACACCTGATAAAGAAAACTGCTGCCAAAATGAGGCCATAAACCAATCCCTGTAGCGGAATATTGAGTTTTTAATGGCCCTCATTCTTTTTGACGATGATCCTTTTCATTACCACAGCAAAGGATAAATGAAAGCCAGTAAAACTTTGTGTTGGGTTTGCTCTGTATGTACAAAAAATCACGTGTGCAGTGTAAAAGCATTCAGCCTTGCATCTGCAGCTGCTTTGAGATGCTGGTGGGAGCTGCTGTCTCCAAGGACTCACAAGGGCTATGTTGCCAAAGGCAGAGCTCTGAAAACTTCAGCTGATTTTCCCTTTTGCCCTCTGGGTGAGGTTGCACACGCAGGTAAGTGAGCTCAGGATGTGGCCACACCACTGTGCTGATGTGCTGCTAAGGGCAATACTGTCATATTTCCCACCACCCCTGGACACTACCACCTGTGTCACCCCCTGTTGCAGTTGTAAGTGTCCCCACACCCCAATCAGCCTAAAAACGAATGTGATAGTGTTATTTTACAGATGAGTCAAGTCCCTTGCTCAGCTGACTGTGTCACTGTGGTGTTAATTTCAATTTACTGAGCTATCTGAGGTCCTCATGTACTAAAATTTTCAGTGCTTCCCCTAATCTTTAACAAGAAGCCACATATAGTATCAGAAGCCCAGTCTGTGACTATTTCAGAGAGTTTGGTCAGGCTTTGAGCTGTTTATGACATTTTTATGTTTATGTTTATGTTTATGACATGTTTATGACAAAATGAGCAAAATTCATTTGACCTCAGGTATTTTTACTAAATATTTTCTTCAGACTTGTAAGAATTTCATCAAATGCAAGCAGGAGTTAAATACTTCAACAACAGCCACACCAACTGTGCTACACAATGTGTCCTCTGTTCGATAACAAACAAGAGATTATTGTTGCTCAACAAGAGACTTCAAAAGTTTCTGAATTTTTTTTTCTGAGGGAAGGGGCTATAATCATAAATCATGAATCATAAAAATGAGAAAATCATAAATATGGGGAAAAGAGCATTGTTATAACTCCCTTAGGGCTAAGCTGAACACCGACCCTGCCTCCCCGAGAAAGATACTGTTTTGAACACAGGAGAGTTATGAAGATACAGCACTCTAGATTTAAATAAGTGCTATCGAGTTTACCCTTTTCTTCCTAAAGGAGCTTGTGACTCCTCCAAGGACAGGAAAGATGGTTATGGTTTTGATCTGGAAAGTGCTTTCCAGAAATGCAGCTGCAAGTGTCCGCATGTGTCACAGCCTCGCTGTTGCTTAATTTACTCAGTATTATTTAGTGATGCACTTGGCACTGCTGGTTGGACTTAATGATCTTAGAGGTCTTTCCAACCTTAATGATTCTGTTATTCTGTCATTCCTTTTGACTTTCTTTTTGAGGCTGATAGGCATACATTTAGGGGAGGTTCCATGCAATCATTTCATCAGAATCTAAGATACCTCCAACTTCTTTCAATATTTAGCAAATTAGATCAAGGGTTTTTTTCAAACAAAATGTCAGTTTTCACTAACATTCTTCATTTTACTCAGATCCTGGCCCCTCTGTTTAATATTTTTAAGACAATTAGGTGGTTCTGGGAAAAAAAAAATCCACTGAAAAAGGTTCCTTGCAAAAAGTATTCTGAAATGTATTTCACAAACTTGCATTCTTTTTCTAATACTACTGGAAGAGCAAAACTGAGGTTGGAATTGTTTCTATCTCACCCTGATATTAAAATAATGAAAAAAATACAATGCAGCAGTTGGGGTCAGGGAAGGCAGATTCAAGAAAATTTTCTGAAATATCCCAGCATGTAATTGAAATATTTGCAGATGCAATTTTGTTGTTGTTGTTTCTCACTCCTTGTCTCATTACCTTGATTTCAAAAACACGATGTACTTTACACTGCTGCAGCAGTCTGATCCCTTATCTTGAGCTCTCGCAGTGTTTGCTGGCACAGCTGCAGTGCTGATTCTTTCAACTTGGAGTGTTGTCTGTGGCATTTAATTTATAAATTTTCGAAGTGCCCAAGATAAAACCTGTGCCCGAGATATAACCCAAGAAAACCTGTGCCCAGGATATAAGCCTGGCAGGTGACTGCAGCACTGTGCCCTCAGGTACTGCCAGGTCCTGGGAAGCTTTGCAGTCCTTGGTGGGGAGAGTCCCTGGCTGTGACCCTGCAGTGGCTCTGCACCCACTTCTCAGCTCTGCTCTCTCCATCAGCACAGGGAGCATTACAACAGTGACTCAAACCACGTTGTTTAAGGAATGCTGTATTTCAGTGCTTTGAAAGACAGTGTCCCTGAAATGCCTGGCTACTGGGAGGCTGAAGAATTTTCTGGCTGGGTCAACACGGACACCTTTATAACCGGACACGTGAAATTCCCTTTGAACCATATATTCCTTTGGGTTCACTCTTCTCTGTCACGTCTGGCACGTGGCAGTTGTGTCATGTTCCACTGTATGCAGGTTGTGTGTGGGAAAAATGGTCTCTGGGTCAGAATACTGTATGTTACACCCTGGGGCAGTATTGCTGTTTACTGCAGTCAGAGAGTTATTAAAAACACATAGCTGCCATTAGCTGAATTGGTGTGAAGTGCAAAACTAATATTGAACAGGGATATATCCAGTATCTGAAGGGGGACTACAAGAAAGCCAGGGAGGGCCTCTTCAGGAGAAACTGTTGTGAGTTATGGGATTAATGGGCTCAAACTGAAAGAGTTAGGTTAGATATATGGAAGAAATTCTTTACTGTGAGGGTGGGGAGGCATTGGAGCAGATTGCCCAGAGAAGTTGTGGATGCCCCATCCCTGGAAGTGTTCAAGGTCAGGTTGGATGGGGCTTTGAGAAACATGGTCTACTGAAAGGTACTGAAAGTCCCCCCAATGGCAGGGGACTTGGAACTAGATGATCTTTAAGGTTCTTTCTAACAAAAGCCATTCTATGATTCTTTATTGAGTTGTGTCCATGCTTATGTTGAGTTATGTCTATTCTTTCTCAGGAGAAATTAAATAGGATAAAGCATTGTTCTTCATTAGGAATTTAAATTTTCTGAGACTCCTGAATTCCCTTTGCTCCCCTTGAATGTAGTGGGAGATGAAGATGCCAAGTAAATCACAGCTTTCAGCAGTTCTTACCTTAGTTTAGGATTATTCAGTGCAGTTTGGCTCAAAAATTTTTTTCTTGTAGGACTGGAAATTCACCACAAAGAATCAAAAAGTAGAGAAACTTTCTAATACTGACACCAGGTAAAGAATTCTGGATTCCTCAGCTCTGTCTATGAGGGGCATTTGTGTTGCAGTGTTTCCAACTATTGATTTTCAGGAGATGTTTAAATATGAAAAATCAAAGGGGTGTGATTCTGCTGCATGGCCATAATAGTTGTAGGCAAGAAAACATACCAGATGGTGGAAAGGAAGAGTTGTACTTTTAAACACAAATATTTATTTATTAAAATATTTGTTTGATTCAAATATTTATTTTAAAATATCCACCAAATAACATATAAAGTAATTAATTTATTTTTTTAAAGAAAGAAAGAAAGAAACAAATAATAATTCAAAGCCTGTCTATTCACCTAACAAGAAAACAGGAAATCTGTTATTGATATGTGTAATCCTGATTCTCCCAAGTAGTTTGATTTGTGTGGAATGAATGTTATAGTTAAAACCCAGAAACATTATATTTTTATGCATGGTTTGGCAGAAATAATATACCTTCTTGCTCATTTTTCTGACAAATTACATTTTTTTTTGGAGTAGAAAACCATCTGTGTGTATTCAGTTGGGAAAAAAAGTGCCGTCTTTCAGCCTTCTTTAAAGGCAAGTTCAGAGCTGCTTATCTGAGCAGTAAGCAATCCCCTGAATGTTAACTGCATGGCTCATCGTTAGTGCTAGGCACCATGATAACAGGGTAGCTTATTCTCTCCATTCTAGGAAACCACAGCAGGTAATGGGCCTGTATCCTTTACCGTGAATCATTAGAGATTACTGATATTGCCCTTTCCAAGAGGAAGAAGGCAACAGTTCAAGGATGCAAGGAAATATTTAGATGGCACTATTCAAACCTGAGAGTTTTCTGCACCTTTACTGAAATATTTGTGCTACCCTTACTTCATTTCTTTTTTTTTTAAATTTGTATGATACCATCTTTATACCTGACACTGTCTTTTAAGCCTGAAAGACATGCTTGGAAGATAGCTGATTTGGGTCTTCTGTAAATTGGTATTTATTTAGGAATAGAAAAGTTGTTCTTGGGCTGTAAAATGTATTTTAGCTTGGGTAGCTACAGACAGCCCTCAGAAGCGAGTTCAGCCACCCTGCAGCTGGGGCTCAGGGGATGGTGAGCTGGACAAGCAGCACTCGCTGCAGCCCTGCCCGGCACACGCCGTGTCTTGCACATGGGCTGTACAGCCAGACTGCTCCCCCAAAGCCAGCAGCCCTGTGCCAGATCTGTGACCACACATCTCTTCTGGGAGGACCACCTTGTCCCTAACCCCTCTCTCTTCCCAAAAGAGCTGGTGGGGTTTTCCCTCTGCCATCCTGCCTGCAGCTGTGGCTGTAAATAACTGGGTAGGCAGAACGCTCCGATATGTGGGAGGTGGGCACAGCCTCCTGCTGGACTCCTGGAAGATGAGGCAGGACACATCTCCAAACCAGGTGCTGTTAACTTGGGTGCAGGTTGAAGATCTCCTATAATTTACTTCTTGTTTGTAATAGCTTCCCTAGGAAGCTCGAAGTATAATTGTACAGGCCACCTTAAAAAGCTCAGCACCTTGAAATTGGTGGAGCTGGATGTGGATTCACACTTAATAGGAGTCCTCACCCAGGTAGGGCACCCGTGCAGGTCGTGTCACAAAAGGGATAAAAGAGTTCTGTTTGGAAAGGGTCTCCCCTTGGAAAGTCCATCACTGCTGGCCAGCTCAATCAATATTTATAGGTCTACCTTCCACTGCATAATAATTTATCACAACAATTGTAAAATCTTTAAAGAATAGAGACTGAATGACATTCTGCTTAATGTTAAGATTATCAATGAAGACTATATCTAATTTTATATTAAAATCACATCCAAAACTAATTTTATAAGTGCCTAATTGCTTGTTTATGGAAATAGCTACTTCAAATGATTTCTGTGATTAGCCTGACTGTTTTATTATAAGTGGATATGAATTAAAGAGAATTGATTCCAAAATTCTTTTGAAATAAAGAATTGAATATATCTTAATGGAAATTAATTAGACTTAATGGCAAAATGCCTGCCTTAGCTGAATATCTCTTTGTAAGTGCTGTTCTGTGTTTTCAAGGCAAGGCAGTTCCTTAGGTCCACCCAGTATGTTGCTTTGAAGTGGATAGATCTGGGCTTTGTGTCAGCACTTCCAGCCATGGATTCAGACAGTGTATTATTGCTATTCATATCAGCATCTCCCTGCAGCTGGATTTTAGTGGATGGTGGATTTGACACCAGGCTGTGCACTGTGAGGCAGAGAAGGAAGATTGTTACACCTGCCCATCGCAAAAGTCTTCTTGTCCAAAGAGCTCCAAAGGGTTCAAGAATAAAAAAAAGTGACGCCTCTGTCTGTGTTTTATGATTGGCCTAAAACCAAGCCAAAGCAGGAAGAAATGGATGGCCTACTGTCCCTGGAGGTCAGCAACAGAGTTGAGCATAGTCCCCAAGGATGGGGTGCCTCTCTCCTACCTGTAGCCCTGAAAAAAACAGCCACCTGGCCTCATCAAGCTGCCACCTTATCCTCACCAATCCATGGAGATAGATAGCCACATTCCATGCACATCATACCTCCCGTTTTGGACACCTACCTTTGCATGATATGCAGTGCCCCATGTCTCACCACCCAGATCAACTCTAGATGACCAGCATAGGCTGAATGCCTAACTTTTAAATGGCTGATGTCTGTCCATCCAAGTCCCACCACACTTATCTGAGTCTCTGTCCCAGGTCCCTCTCTGTCCTGTGCTGTCTCCATGCTGGCCAGCAGAAGGGTGGACGTGATGCCCCATTTTTCTGTTCTTACCAACTGCTGCCTGGAGCCCTGTCACTGCCATCTGATGTCACATTAGGCAGGCTCTTAAGATGGTTTAACAAGGATAAAGGGTCTTTACTCCCCATAAGTCACCTTAATGAGGCACACAGGAGACCTCTTCTGATGGTGGTGCAAGCCTTTGCTCATTTGGCCCTCTGTTGTCTAACTCCCCACTGACATGATAAGGGGAACTGGCTGTGAATACACTCCCAGTGGCCACAGTGATCCTTTGGGATGACTTTAGACACCTTGCTCAAGCTTTTTTAGACTGTAAATCTAACCTGTGGCCTGTCTTCCCTGTGCCATGTGATTACTCACGAACCAGACTAAATTGGGAGGAAAATTCAGAATAAAAATGTCTTCTTGCCATAGGCTTATTCAGAAGAAGATAATAGCAAATCCAGAAAATTCTCAAGCCAATCTCATGGCTACAGTGCTTAGAGTTTTGCTATCTGTGCCAGAGGCTGAAGATGAAGAGCAAGAGCAATGGCCCTTGGTCTGATACACACTAATATCTGTCACGAAAGGTGTGACCTGTAGGAAAACCATAATTTACTGATGGCCAAAAGGAAATGTGGTGCTCTTTGAGAAAATTCAGTGCATTTCTCCCTGTAAGTGTAGCATTGCATTTCAGGGAAGAGGTAAGTTGTGTTGTACCATCTGAGGAACAGAGTCTAGGTTGAAAAACATTCTGATTTTACGACCATGAAACACTGCCCTCACTCAGCGGTTAGGAGTGTCCAGGCAGAACCCATCTCATTCCAAGAAGCAGAACACTTTGAAAGACAGGCAAGCACTGAACCCCAGGAGGGCATTTCAAGTTCAGTTGTTTGTTCCTGGAGGAAAAATCCTAATTGTTCTGAATGTGCATTCAGGACCAGTTGCTGGCAATCTAGAACAAGCCAGAAATCAATTGAGGAAGGGTGGCAATCCATTACCATGACATGCACTTAAAAAATATCTTAAAAGGACCACACAGTATTTACTTTTTATAAAAACAATGACAGTAAGATAAGAAGTGGTTACATATCATATCACAGAGTGGCTTTACTAGAACTGCACTCTGAAGACAGCTGAAGACACAACCCATTTCATATCAGTTTTCAAGTGCATGTGTGCAAAAGCTTAGTTATGAAGTACAAGACTACATAATTCATAAAGCATGTGTAAATTTAATATCTCCTATAAATATTATTTATTGCTTTGTAAAGTAAGGTGTGTATGCATTCAGCCATCTGTATAGAATGTAAATGTCTTGAATTGCTGTGCACAGAGGCAGTGCAGTTTATTTTATTTGAAACATGCTTTGCTTTCCTTTTCCAGAGAATGTATAATCTGATAAGAAAACCACTGAAAAATAATTTACTTATTAAATGAAAATTTGCATGAATGTTAATATCTCAGCTCTCTTGAAATAGCATTTAGAAGGAAATTTAAAAGAAAAAAGTGAAAAAGTGAAAGCATGTGTTGTAATTTGGATTTTTTTCATGCCTTTGTATATATTTTCTAATTTTATACACTGTGCTTTTAAAAATGCTCATGAATGACTTCTACAGAAATGTGGGCTCAAACTGAAGACTGTCAAAAAGTGAATGTTGAATTACACAAAATTTACAGCTAATAAAACATGATGGACAAAATAAGATTACATTTGTTGCTTTTTGGTTAGAAAATAACCCACAAGATTCACAAGCATTTTAATTCACTTGCTTTTGCATCAAGTTTTAAGTATCAGAAAGGCTTATATTCTGACAACCAAATAGACAACAGCAGAGGATGTGTCACCAAAAAAATCCCACTGAGAATCCTCACCACAGATCCAGTTTGCTCCCTTGGGCAACACTGGACTAACAAACAGAACAGACGTGCAGACCCTAAGGACTTGGCAAAGGTTTTTGAAAAGTGTAGTACTCTCATTTCTGCTGTCACTGGCCTGCAGCAGCAGAGAAGATGTGGATGCAATACAAGGGGGCTGCAGATGGAGCAAGGGGGAGAGAGGAGGCCACAGACAGAGCAATGAAAAGCTGCGTAAAGTTGATTAATTAATGAAAAAATACAGAGGCGCGTTATGAAGGCTCTCCTGTGATATGTTGACACCAGTGGGCTGTGTGTCTGGCTCACTGGAAATAAACTGGGAGTGACTTTTGCTTCAAGATCCATACTACTTCAAGCATCTGTTACACAGCAGTTTTGGCCCTCCAAGAATCAGCTGCAACTCGCAGCTTGAATGAGACAGTGCTTTTTATTGAGTGTTATTGCACTGGAGGTCATCAATCCAATCCAAGCCTATAACACCTTTTCCATTCTCATTACAAACACTGTGAGCTGGATGCAGACATTAGGTGTGTAGGAGTGCTGCAGGAGGCAGAATATCTTACTAACTTCAATTTCTTCTTCTTGGCATTTTTGGTTCGGATTTACATTGCACTCATGCTTTGTTCCATGTTTGACTTACTATTAATAATATAATTTAAAGCTTAAACAGTATAGGCAACTGAGAAAGGACTGCTTATTGGTGAGGTTCTCTTTACATGTTTGCACTATCCACCATTTAAAACTTCATTTACTTTTTCTATCCTGTTGGCTACATTTCTGTTATGTATTACTACATGAAAATGTTTCTTATATTGCATTTTTTTGCAAGTGATCAGTGTATTATGATATTAAACACCATGAAATAAGCAGAATACTGTGTTTGAGTAGGTATTTTCACACTGTATGAATATCAAAACTCAGACCTTCCCCTGTGTATTTGCCTTGTAAAGGTATGGAGTACACTAATATCCCCTTAACTTTTTTTAATGTATCACTTTGCACAAATTGGAAAGTCCCTGATATGCAGTGGAAAAACTGTAGAGAAAAGTGTTACAAGACATCTCACAGCACTACATGAAGTGCCCGGAGACTGCAGATTCTACATGGTCTGCAGTCTGGTTTCTTTCTGCTCAGGCAGACGTGGCTAGTACAAATTGTACTGGCACATCAGTGATCTCATGACTTGAACACATGAAAGAGTAAAGGATAAATTAAGTATCTTTGCATAGCTTTTAAGACAGGGGATACTTAAGGAAACCTGGATGCCTACTGATATTTTCAAAAATCCTTATGTATGAGAAATTATCTGAATAGCTTTAAAATGTAAATGCAGTATTTGATATTAATGCTAGATCATATCTTCTAAAACTATACTAAATGGGTTATTGATTAACCTTAGGAACATTTTGTACTTTTGCCTTTAGCATGCATTAGCAATTCTTTTCATAGAATCAATGACTGGTTTGGGTCAAAAGGGACCTTAAATATCATCTAGTTCCAATCCCCCTGCCATGGGAAGGGACACCTTCCGCTAGACCAGGTTGTTCAAAGCCCCATCCAATCTGGCTTTCAACACTTCCGGGGATGGGACATCCACAGTTTCTCTGGGCAACATATTCCAGTGCCTCACCACCTTCACAGTAAAGATTTTCTTCCTAAAATCTAATCTAAATCTATCCTTTTTAATCTCAAAGTCATTCTCCATTGTCCTCCCATTCTTTACATGACGTTTTAAGAGTCCCTCTCCAGCAATCTCGTACGTCCCTTCAGGTACTGGAGGATGCTCTAAGGTTTCCCCAGAGCCTTCTCTTCTCCAGGCTGAACAGCCACAACTCTCTCACTGTCCTTGTAGGAGAGGTGTTCCACCACTCTGATCATCTTTGTGGCCTCCTCTGCACCTGCTCCAACAGGTCCACATCTGCTTATTTTGAGGACCCCCGAGCTGGACACGGCACTCCAGGTGGACTCTCACCAAATTGGAGTAGAGGGAATGAATCCCCTCCCTCGACCTGCTGACCACTCTGCTGTTAGTGCAGCTGAGGTGAGGTCACAATTGGTTTCCCGGGCCGTGAGCACACATTGCCGGCTGCAATTCTTGACCTGCTTAGTCATACAATACATAGAAAAAATCACCTTCTGTTGTCTTATATTACTTGCAGATAGCAGAAATGTTCTGGAGCAGAACTTCTGTGCTTTTCTTTGTTTCTGCTGCATGGTGCCCGGTGTTGGCATTAATTACCAGTTTGCACATATTTCCATTTGCATGGGAGATCTCGCAAACTCTCTACGGGGAAAACATATTTCTTTGCTGTTTCCTACCACAGACTTAGGAGTTTATTAAGATAGTCATTAAGAAAATCTGTCAAATCTCTTACCTAGTAGGTTTTATTAAGTATTTTGGGTTTATTAAGTTTACTGGGTTTTATTAAGTTTTCTGCCACAGGCTTAAAGAAGATCCTTACCAGGCAATGGAGTTAATGAAGCATCTATTTCCATATTCTATTTATCTTAGGAAGTTTATCTGCACCCTCATTCAGATCAGGACAAATGTGGATAAGGATATTTTTGCTGGAATTTACTCAAGGGTCCTTCAGGCCACTTAATCAATTCAGTTTAATTAATATGATTAAGAACTGATTCTTATGCTTTCTCCACCATTCACAATATTGTGTAACCTCAACTTCCTGCTAGTCTTGCAAGAGCAGAGAATATTGGCCTTTGATTTAGGTAGATTATTATCTTTAAAATAATTTCTAATTTGTTTGTAGTAACTGTACTTGAATTTTTTAAAGCTCCAGTAGACACTCCAGGAAACTTGGAACTGCAGCATCCATGTAAGAAGGGAACAGATCTAATAAGAGGTTACTATACATTCACACAAACACAAACAGATCTTAGAAAGGGCTCTAAAATTCAAATCAAGGCAGAAGTCTTAAAAGCACATTCTCTTTCACTGAAAAAGTAAATAAAGCATATGATCTTGGGGGAAAGAAACAAATGTTTGCTGACAGAAAAATGTGCTCTTCCTGCTGCCTTGCCAGCCCGGGATAACTTTCTGCAATGGCATTCTCCAAAGCCTGTCCAGTGCATAGAGATTTTCCAGGAAAAAGAATGAGCATATGCAGAAGGACCAAGTGAAACATCACTACAGCTGAGTTGTAGTGTGCCAACTGTGAAATTGAGAAATGTGAACTGAAATATTTCAGATGTGAGAGATAAAGTGTTACCGACGGAAAGGAAATGCCTCCTATTCATTCAATCTAATTTCATTTAATGTAGGCCATTAACAAGCCTCTCTGAGTTCAAGACTGTAGTGGCAGATCAATCTTAAAATGTCTCCTGAACCCTACCAATTTACTTTTTTCAGCTCCACATGAGCACAAAGGCAACTCTATAAAAGCATGTGTCCACGTGCAACAAACCTGTGCCACTCTGCCATTCACACAGCAAACTGGTTTTACTGCAAGCAGCAGGACCTGAACCAGCACTCACACATGTTGTACGACCCTATAATGCAACCTGATTAATTAAACATGCTATCTTCTCTTTGATTTCTGTAGCAGGACCTTGCTGATTTAAATACAGTATATGCATATAAGCAGGTATATATTGTGAGCATCAAAATTGTCACTTATTGGTGATCAGAAGGAGAGATCAGAGGACCAGCTGTGAGCACACTCTGTGTACAAGCACAGAGGTGACATAAAGTTCATGTTAAATAGTCTCTGTCAGCTCTTTACAGCAGCTTCTTAGCACATTTTTTCTAGATGCCACATGAAAACAAGGCTTCAAAAAAAACTGTGAAGAAGGATGAGGAGAGCCTTCTCAAGCAGTACAAAATGTTTGAGAAAAGCAGGTCAAGTTGCTGTGCCTAGGAGAATGAGCAAGGAGACAACTGAAAAGAAGTGATGGATATATCTAAGAGAAAGACTGAAGTTTGCAAAAGTGATTGGCCATACAGGCTAGCATTACTTTCAGAGAAGAAAACAGGGTTACCCTACTCCTTTTGAGGATCAAAACATCAAGACACTTCTCAAAACACCGCAGCCTCTGCCATTACCTCTAGCATGGGCACTGCAAAGAGCTAGAGCCTTACTTAGCCTTTGCTGAGCCCTGTTAATTGAAGAGAGGGAGTCACACTGTTTTCACTCCTGCTAAATAGTTAAATCCTTTTTTATTACATCATTTGAATGTGCATCATTGTTGTTCTGACTTTTTCTGAGAGTGCAGAATCAGCTTCTCATCTGAAAATAGCTGTTGGTAGCATATGGAAGATTTTAAAGTGGGTCTAATAATAATTTCCAAACAAAACTAAAGGCATATGAATACAGACAAAATAATGATTCTTTGGTTTTAGACTTTGCTTCTCTCTGCAGTGAATTTCATTATTAAATTAGGTGCACTATAGACAAAATGCAAACATAATAAAACCACTGGTTCTGTGCTTTTGTAGGCATCATTGCCATAAGAGCTACATCTTCACAGGTATCAGAGAAACAAAAAGGTAATGTTAAATTTTCACGCTTCTAAATGATGAGTTGTAGGAAATCTTGACAGCTCCCTCATAAAGTAGTCTTTTTGATTAAGCATTTATCAGTCTTGTCAATCGGTTTAAACTATAATCCCAGTGACAAACAAAGTTAATCTTCTCTCTGTGGGCTGCAATGATTATGAGCTGGACACACACACCACAGAACACAGAACACTCCTCACTTGCTTTGGGAATGGATGGTCTATCAGCTTCAAGGAGATTGTGAGAACCTGCTAGATTCTTCTTACAGAAGGATACATGGAGTTACGTGTTGGTTTGGGTTGAATATAGCCTTCCACACCTTCCAAAGTGGAGAAACGTGTCTGTCTTGAATACTGAAGAGACACATGTGAGTATGGGCCTTCTACCATATGCATCTAAATGGTCCTTGCCTACTGATGATTGCTCCTCTGTTTGTCTGACAGTGTTTGGAGGGCAGAGGTGCTGAGCCCTACATCAGCAGATCTGGTTGCTTTTGGCATTCTCAGATCCTTTTATTTTCTAAGTTGGCTGTGCAGGGTCTTGTCAGGCTACTTTCCCACAAAAGATGAAAGACTGGAGGGAAAGTTAGTCAGGGTGATGTGGGTTTAGAGATGTTTTAAAAAAGAGTTCTCAAAATGCAATTTTTAATTGTCATTTTATACATGTACAGGATGAGTCATTCCTGGGGTGTTTGTTAATGACGAATTCTCACCTTAAAGGGAATATTCTTAGCCACAGATATTGGTATCAGACCACCCTGAGGCATCCCAAAGCAGCTCCCATTTGTACCACTGAAGTCTTGGTAATGATACCACCAAGACTGAAGACTTGGAGCATAGGTTCGCACTTCATTTCAACAGTGCTTTGGTGAACACGTGTACGTGATAGTGGTTAAAGGGCAGGGGAACAGCATTCGTGCTTGATGGACTACAAGTCTATCAGCTGCACAAGCTTGCTGCAATTCGGCATCCCTAACCTTTCCTGGTGTCTCATTCCAGTACTGTATTATGCACAAAGCTGGGATTTTTAGAACACTTCCATGTAACTGTGGCAATTGTTTTGTCTCACGATGCATCTAGTCTGCCTACAGCTGATGGTGGCATACCTGCCTTCAGGTAACCTGAGGTAAGCACAGATCCTAGCTGGTACTAGCATGTTCCAGAATTTTCCAAAGGAAGATCCAAGACCTAATTCTGTCAGTACCTACAGGAATGCTTAGAAGCCTTTCCATGGGAAGCTGCAAATGCAGCAGCAGTCAGGTATGGACATCATGACACCTGCCCTGGTACAAGCTCTTTGCCCAAGCGACCTGGCTGTAAACGCAAGGTACCCTGATCTTCTCAGTCTGGGGGCAACAACCTGGTGCTTAACCATGGAGACAAAGTGTGCATATGCTCCATTGCATCAGAATGTTGCAAACTTGCACTCCCAGTTACCTTCCAGTAACTTGCTTGCATGACAGTTTTCATAAGCAAAACAGTAAACAGCAGTTGAGCTGAGAGATTCAAGGGCATTTTTCAGTGAGGACATGATTGTATTTGAGATTTATGGCACCCTGCATAAAATCATGACTTAATGCTTATGCCATAGAAATTTCAATTCCCATGATAATCCAATCTTCTTCAAACCTAGTCAAGAGATGCCTTATTATACCTCTTGAAGTAGATCACAAAGTCTGAAATTCCCATTAGATTAATTAATGTTTTGAAGGCACACTTCTAAGACACTTTGTGAGAGCCAAAGATGAGAAATAAATTTCATCATGACACCCGCTCTGCTGCCGCCTTCCAAAATGCCCAAACCTTTCAGGGTAACTCATCACTCATGTGCCATGAGCAAAATGTTTATTAGATGCTCTGCATCCGTCCTTCCTGTCTTTACAGAATCTTCTCTTGAATCTCTCTAGACACAAATTCTATTACTATTTTTAAATTGTCTTTCAGAACTTGTTAGTCTTCTGAATTCTTCAGTAGTTATGCAAGTCTCTCTGAAATCCTGAAAGATTATTTTAGTGTCATAGTTACAAGAATTTCTTTTAAAATATAATTTTTAATCTGCACTTTAATAGTGAATTATTATTATTATCAGTAGGAAATTAGGGTATCATCCAGACAATATTCAGAAAACTCAGACATGAGAAACAACAGTAAGCAATAATTAATTCTTCCTACAAGTGTATAACTGCATAACTGCAAGATAAATATTTTGGGAATTTATTGCTTGTCATCTTGATTATTTGCAATATTGATGTCTCTGGAGCTGCTAGAAAGAAGTGAGAGAAAAATCTGTTGTGCTATGGTTTTGTCTGCCAGAGTGTGCTGGTTAATTCCTTCATGGTAGCCAGCATGGGGCTATGTTTTGGATTTGCACTGAAAATAGTGCTGATTACACAGGGATGTTTAGAATTGTAGAACAGAGTCATAGAGTGGTTTAGGTTGGAAGGGGCCTTAAAGTTCATTTGGTTCCAACCCCATGAGATAGGTAGGGATGCCTCCTACTAGATCAAGTTGCTCAGTGCTCCATCCAGCCCTTGAACACTTGAACACTTCTAAGAATGGAGCATCCACAACCCCCCTGGGCAACCTGTTCCAGGGCCTCACCACCCTCACAGTAAAGAATTTCTTCTGAACATCTCAATTAAACCCATACTCTTCTAATTTAGAACCATTGTCGCTTGTCCTATCGCTATCTGCTCATTAAAAAAAAAACATACTATATGTCACCATGCTCAGCATATAGAGCTGGGGGAAACAGGAGGAAGGGGAAGACATTCAGAGTGATGGCATTTGTTTTCTGAAGTCACAGTTATGCATGATGGAACCTGTCTCTCCTGGAGGTGGCTGGACAATGTCTGACAATGGGAATTGGTGAATTAATTCTTTGTTTTGTTTTATTTGTGTGTGTAGATTTTGCTTTGTCTCTCAAACTGTCTTTATCTCAACAATGAGTTTTCTCAACTTTACCCTTCTTGTTCTCTCCCCCATCCCACTGGAGGCAGTGAGTGGCTGCATGGAGCTGAGATGCCAGCTGGGGGTAAACCAGGACACAAATCTGCTGTCATTTAGAGTGACCTGCAACAGATGGAAAGGTAGACCCAACTTCCCACTCTCGTGATATGTTGCCAAGCACAAACATATATGACTTTTTTCCCCCTAGTGGATGTTTGTGTTTGAAAAATCAGAGGGGATGAAGCAGAGATTAATACCTCATTTCTTTTAGCTGTGCCAGCTGAACTAGAACAGACATTTTAAAAGGTTCTCTAGTGCTCTCTTGACTTCAGAGGTGCAATCTCCACCCCCAACCTCTGCCACCCCTCCTCCAAAAGCTAGAAGAAGGAATAAAAATTATCATTTGCTTTTTATATTTTGTACTACATCCCTTTGGACAACCTATCAAACAGCCTACCTCTCTCCCTAAGGAAAGTTTCCCAGCTAAAAGCCATCAAGCTTGCAAAGTATGACACCAACTTCTGTAGCTGTGCACACCTCGTTCACGCTCCGCTCCAGCTCTCTCTTGGGTCAGTTGCCCAAGTCAGTTGCTAATAAAAAAATAACCCTGGGCCTTGATGATCTATAGTTTGTGCTCTGATTCTTTAAAAGGTCCAGTGATAAGTTTTGCTACCTCACATGGTGATGAACAGTGACTGATATCTCAGACCTAAGTCAGCCTTTCACAAAAATTTCATTACTCTGGTTCACCAGGTCAAAAAGGCTTAGGAAACGGGACATTTAGAGAGCTGTGACAAAAGAAGTGGTGAATGAGCAGGAAATTAAAAGGGCTTCTTGCCTGCAGCAGTTCCTGCTGCACTGACTCAAGAGGAGCCATCTGAGAAGGGACTCAAATTGTTCTGACATCTCCATTACCAGGGAGAGGCGTAAATTCTTCACTGCAGCACCTCACGGAGGAAACACAGCCAGAGCCAGCAGGGTCAGGTTGTCAAAGGGAGCAGATTATGTCATGCTCCATGGTAAGCATGTACCTACTGTTCCTCCTCCTTTCTGTCCTGGGAGTTTGTTCGTTCTCCCTTCTGCAGTTGTATTTACAAGGAAATACTGTGGTCTGCATGTATTAAATATTTGGTGATCCATATGTGAGTTGTAGCACAGCTGTACATACTTTACTGTAAACATAAATGATATTCAGCTGCCTTGTGTAAAGATACATAACTCTTCCATGTAACATTTTGGTTGTCTGATTAAATTATCTCTGAGCCAATTAAATTATGACAGAGGTAAGGTTATTATATTCTCGAGACTCATTGCAGTCTGGTCACAAATTGAAAGAGGGGAAATTTAGGTTAGATAATAGGAATACAATTTTTACTGTGAGGGTGTTTAGACACTGCAACAGGTTGCCAAGGGAGGTTGTGGATGCTCCACTAACAGTGTTTAAAGCCAGGCTGGATAAGGCCTTGAGCAACCTGGTCTAGTGGGAGTTGTCCCTGCCCATGGCAGAGGGGTTTGAGACTAGATGATCTTTAAGGTCCATTCCAATCCCTTAACATGCTATGATTCTACGATTCCATGTTGACTGCAGGGGAGAGAAGGGAAGAGAGCAAACCAGACAACACAAGACCATGTAGTCCTATGTCAGGAGCTGTAAATTGTGGAGAGCTAGAGGTGAATGGTACTGAATCCTCAGGAAACTGGAATGGGGAAGTGTCAGGGGGTAAAGTCCTACTAAATCAGTTTGGTGGCTGCAAATAATGGATGGGTTCAGCGCATTTGAGAGTGATAATTGAAGTTTACTCACTTCCATTTTGCCTATATAGCACTTATCCCATTCTTTCTATATAGGCAAAACCAATGAATACACAATTTTAGCTGCTTTTATATTTTGCTATCAAAAGATAGGACCACAATTTTCAATTAGCACAGTATTGCTAGGGCAGTCCCAAGCATCTGCAGTGGGACAAAAATTATGTTACAAGTCACATTAGCTATCATGATTAAAGATTTTCAACTGTTCTTCTCTGTAGCAGTGACTGGCTCAACTGAGAAGTCTAGAAAACAGGATAGACATCAGAAAGATGTATGAAGGGAGTCTGAGTAGCTTCTCCTCTGTCATAGATATGAGCCAGTGCTGCCTCAACTGGCTAATTATGGAAATTTTGTCAGACCCTTTTCTGAATTGCTCTTTTCTGTATCCAGCCGTTATTGTGATTTACTCCTTGCATAGCTTCACTCAGTGGAGGGTTTCTGTGTGATCCACACTTAATCCCACTCCACTTTGCAATACCATCTCAGTCATCTCCTAGAAAAGAGGGAGATTGCTGTGTGCTGAGGAAGAGGGCTTATCTCACCACACCACACATGAGGAAAGCCAGTCTCCTCCCAAAATACCTTTTGGAGCTTCATGCTGACTACGGTTTGTCAGGGAAGAGGAATCCATCCACTATGAATGCCTTCAGCAGATACCTTATCCCAGAGAAACACCACACTTTAGTTGCCTTCCTCCTTCTTTTCCATGCAAGCTGCCACTCAGTTTAATACCTTCCTTCATGACATGAGCCCAAGTATATCTGCTATGTGGAAAGGGATGCATACTGACTACAGATTAACTGTTTAAGAGGCCATCAACAGGTCCTCTCTGAAAAGTTCATTATGCAGCCCTTTACTTTACTTGGGAGAAAGGACAGTGGAGGGGATGGAGAAGTTCTCATCTGTGCTATGAAGCTAGTGGAGCAAACAAAAGTGATGATGTGAAAGCACAATTGATTTTGCAACATCTGTTTGAAAATACTGTGGGAAGGCATGACTTAAAGACTTCTCATGCTGTGATGTTACAGATATAGAGTATAGGATGAAAATGAAAATATATCTCTGTATCAGGTGATGAGAAGCCTAAGTACAATACAGCATGAAGGACCAGTAGCACCTATTGAGTGGTAAGCAAGATCTTGCCCTGATACAGAGCAGAGCAGGCTATCATGCAAAAGTAGAACCAATGCACTGGTCAAAAAAGTGAAAGGCAGAATCTTTATTCAGTGATATCCTCTGTAGATTCTTCCATCTGAGTCCCTATAGAACTACTGAATGCAAAAAAACAAATCCCAGGGAAAGGCAGAGACACATCTGCTGTTCACCTATTAAGAAATTTCTTTTTTTTTGTCATTGCATGTCCTTAAATCATTAACAGACAGACTTTGTGCTTTGTAGCTCTTTGAAAGGATCTGTACTGGAACTCATGTTATCCCACATGTTCATATGTCATCAGGAAAAATGAAGTAATGAAATTTTTCGGTGATACTCTATTATTTAAGGCAATAAAATGTAATTCAACTGTGAAGAGTTGCAGATGTCTCACAATACCAAGTGATTGTGAGAAAAATGGCAGATGAGATACTGATAAATATGAAGTATTGCACATGGAAATAAACATTCTTAACCATGCATAACAGTGATGGGCTCTAAATTAGCTATCAGCAAGCAGGAAAAAAGATCTTTGAGTTAACATTTACAATTTCAATAAAATCTCAATGTCATTCTAAGGACTCATCAAAATAAATAAATAAAACATTAAGAATTCTTAAGAAAGGAACAGAGAACAATCAGAATAATAATTCTCTGCCACTGCATGATCATATCGAGAATGTTATGTGCTGTTCTGATTCTTTCTTCCTCTAAGAAAACAGAAGTAGAATATATAGAGAGGAAGGCAAGAGCAGTCAAAGTTTCATGATGTTTCCTGTCTTTGGCCACAAGAGTGAAAAGGTCAGTGCCTGCCCCTCCTCTTCCCCTCACAAGGAAATTGTAGACTACAATGAAGTCTCCCCTCAGTCTCCTCTTCTCCAGGCTGAATAGACCAAGTGACCTCAGCCGCTCCTCATGTGGTTTCTCCTCCAGACCCTTTACTATCTTCATGGCCATCCTTTGGATGCCCTCTAATAGATCAATGTCTTTTTTATATTGTGGTGCCCAAAATTGCAAATATTAGCTTTTTATATGAGGAAAGGTTAAAGAGCTCAAAATATTTTCATCTTTGAAAGAAAAGGCCAAGAAAGGAGCCTATGTATCTTCATCTGTACACAGTCGTGAATGGCACGTAGCAGTGAATAGAAGTTGATACTTGTTATTTCTCACAACAACAAAATATGTAAAGGTCAATTGATTAAATTATCAGGCAGCTGTTTAAAACTTTAAAGGAGATGGTGGTGGAGATTATAAAATTAAGAATTTATCCATGCATTAATCATTACGTGATCTTGTGGTTACCTAATGTTTACATTGATTCAGAAACTGATTAGGTCAGTTACTGAGGGGAAAACCCATCTAAGATTAATAAGCTGTCTTGTTATTATCTCTGGCTCAGGAAGTACCTCCTCACACATGCACTATTTTTATGTCACTTACCTAAACCTCTTTTACCAGCCCAAACTGGGGATAGGATACAGAATTAGCTGAGACTCTTGCTGAAGACACTGTGGTCAAACCCTCCCAGCATATCCTGTGGTTTTTCTCCAAAGAACTCACCTTGGGGAAATGAGTTCATACCTGGGAGCTGGAGGACGGTCACTCTGGGAGGGTGCAGCTCTCATGGGAGCTCACAAGTGAATGGGCTGGGGATTAGAACCACATATGTTCAGAAGATGCCTCTGTAGTGGTGCATCTTCAGTCAGCATAATCAATGCCGTTAACTTCAAAGAAAATATGCAGGCTGCTCTACCTGGCAGTCTGGGCACCTGGATGAAAGAGGTAATGCTGTGTGTGTTTCTTTATGTACTATGTGTTCACGTTTCCCACTAACACAGACACTTAAAACTGTATTTCCAAAAAATTTCAGCTTATATCAATGACAGATAACAATACCCTGAGCCCCTGTGATTAATTCAGACACATGCACGTAATTGTCTTGGCAAGTTCAGTGCATTGCACAGTAACTTATGGCTTGAATTTCAGGAAGCCCAAACCATACATTGAAGTCAGCAAGCACTTGCTTCACCACTTGCAGAGTTGGGCAGTTTATGCCACCTGGCTTTCAAACACCTTTGTCATTCCCTAGAGCACTTCCTCTGTCATCTACCTTCACAAATTGTTCATGATAACTGTTAGGAAGATGAGCATGTTGAGTTAATTAAGAATCCGGCACATATTTTATAAGTACAGTATCATTTTCAATGATAAAATAATAAATCTGTGTTACAATTGAAACACAGGCAATTGCAAATGGTTATTGCTGCTATTTAGAGCCTTGCATTCCCTCCATATAGCATGAATCCATTACATCTGCAGGATTAATAAGTAATATAAAGTCCCAGTGTAAGAGAAGATCTCAGCCTGAGTACTCTTTGAGTGTTTTACAGGCTGTACAGGCAATTTGGTGCTTGGGTACCTGCACAGCTCAACCTTAGAAACAACTTAAGTGCACTCTTCCTGTGTGTCACTCTAAAGCTGAGACTGGTCTTCCAAGTACTTCAAACGTCACTTTCAAGAGGCCTCCTTCTTTGATTTCCCAGTTGAAAGGTCTGGGTCCAGCTCTCTTTTCTTCAGTTGTTTGCTCTTGCTGGACTTTGCTCCCCAGAGCTGTGGTACTAAGGAACCAATTAATGTTGGTCTCTCCCACTCCATTCTTCAGGATGACCTTTTTTTGTTCACCCTTTTTGCCAAATCATTTTCCACAGAGATTGCTTCCCCTCTGAAAGACCAGCACACCTTTCAGACACTCTGGTTTTCTAGGCACAGGCCCATCTTCAACAGAAATGCCTCTCTTCCCTCCTGCCTCGAAGTATAACTGGCATTTAGCTACAGTCATTCATTTTTCACAAAGTGCTCTGTTACCCAAGTCCTTAGTGTTTGTTGATCTCCCTGCTAACCTCTGTCATGCCTGTGGTTTACCAGAAGTGACTTTATATCTACTTGCAGGTCACTGATGAGGATGCTGAGTACCTGGGGCAGATCCATGAGGAAGACATTCCCATTCAGTGACCTTCCCGCTCACAGAAGCTTGAAGTCTGTCAACAAACTAATTATTTTTCCAGTAAGCCTGTGCCTTTTTTTCTTTGTAATTCTGTATTTTTCATCAGAGTATTGTGGGGAGTTCCTAAATGAAAAGCCTATACATGGTGTAAGACTGTTATATCAATGCAGTTATCTTTAATCATCAAACGTCATCTTATTGAAGAATGAAATCATATTTGTTTGACAAGATTTGTGTTATTCAGAATATTTCAATAAGCAACACTAACTATATTCCTATAATTTTGTTCATGGGGTTTTTTGGCTTTTTTTAATCAAACCATTATATTAGCTTATATGGTATTTTAACTGCAATTTACATCAGGTTGGACCATGAAAAAATGCTCCATGGATGGAGAAAATAGAAGGTTCTTCTCTCCCACCCATCATCAGGCATTTTGTTCTGCACAGTGTTGCCCAAGGTGATCCCAATCCATTTATAAGAACTGAGGAATTTTTGAAATATAGCCTAGTAACAATACACAAATTATTCCCCCCAAGGTAGGCAAAGATAGATGGAAGAATAACTTTTTTCCTTTCTTAAGATGAAGTACAGAGCACTGAAGTGATAAAATATTGGATACATTTTATTTAGAAGTTGTCGAGAAAATCCCAAAATTGAATTACTAATGAATAATATTTATTTCCAATTGTTTATTTAAACATATTATTATAGAAGTTTCTTGGAAGGGACCCTTCTTTCACTCAAATATTTATTTTTCAGAGCTCAAACCCTTTCAATAACTCTGCTTATCTACTTTTTTTCAAAGCAAAAACTCTAGGCATTCCTGGACCTCTTGACTGTTCTCAATTTTAAGTAAAATATGCATTTGGTAAGCCAAGAGCTTAAACATTCTATTGAATTTTATTTCAGTGTCCTATTGGGATATATGACTGTTTTCCCCCACAAATTTATTTGAAAGTGCCTGGTCAGTAATGGTGCGTCACACTAGAGGCTTCCTTTGAGGATCAGTTCCCTGGGGATCTGCATGGACTGGGTCCCAGACATCTTGCAGAGCTTGAATGAGTGACCCTGCTGGAATATTGGTTGCTGTGGGAGAGTACTGGGGATCAGCTGGGCCAGCCTTGGAAAGCTGGATGAGCACCTGAAAGTGCAGTGATGTCACCATCTGGGGGAAGCCAGCATGGCATTTTTACTGGTTGACAGCTGTGACCATGGTCAGAGCTGACCTTAGTCCCACAGTTGCAAGCATGGACATAATCAGATAGGGCAGTGTGAGTCTTGCACCACTGTCTCTCTCCTAGGACCCTGGTTTTGACCGGGGAATTCTGACCGTGGAGTCTGGCAGGTGGTCCTAATCATTACTCATCTTCGAAGCTGATAAGGGCTTTCAGAAAGTCAGAGCCTGACATTTCAGCTTCCACCACAGCTACTTTTTCTTGATTTCCTCCCAACCAGAGGGAGTCAACAGGCCACCACAGTGCGTGACAAGGCACAGGCATGCTGAAGGCACAGGCACGCGATGTGGTACAGGAACACAAGTATTTTATTCAGTATGAGGTACTTTGCTGCTGCGATATTGATGTGTCCAGGTCACTATATGCCTTGTTACTTCCTCACTCAATGCCTTCTCTCTTTCCACAACAGTGAGTTGTGAGAGAAGAAGAAAAGCAAGCTGACTACATACAACAGAGTTATGACTCATCACAGCCTTACCCCGCCTAGTCAAGACCATGGGCACATTTCAGAAGGAAAAATGGGAACAACTCATATCAGCCCTTGCACAGTTGCTCTTCTGCACCCTTCTGCTTTCCCTTTTCCCCTCTTCTACACTGTACCCAACTTCTGTGATGATCTGTCTCAGCATGCCTATCCACACTACTGACTGCCACTACTACCATACTAGGTCCACCACCCACAACAGATCAGACTTGGCAGAATCTTGGCTAAAATGCAGAGTGTAAAAAACACATTGCTACTCAATGCCTTTTCTGAGCATGTATTTCAGAACTGTCGTGTCAGGCTGTAGATCTGGAGACTGGAGGAAGAGGCTGCTGGGAATGGTGAACGCTCATCTTTTACACTAGACTTTTACAGCTGCTCTAGTATATGATTTCAATAGCAATAATTTACTTCCTTTCTCTTTTTAGAAGGAGCCATCTCATTTCTTCAGGTCAACGATAGCAACTCTCCCAATGATGATAAAAAAGGAGGATGTGGAGAATTACACATCAGTGAGCTTAAGAAATTATTTGAATTAAATGATGAACTATTTAGAAAGTACCTGAAAGACAGTTAAGTAGGCAGTGGAGATTTGTAAGGAAAAAATGGTATAAAAATAATCCAATTTTTCTCTGCAGCAGAAAAGCAGATGCGGAACTAATCTATAGAACTTCACTTTGGTAATCACTCTTTTGACTTGATCTCGCATGACATTCTTATAAGCCAGCAAAAGAAATACAGTCTGTATGAAATCACTAGATGGTGTATACAAAACATGTTCAATATCTCTACTGAGAACTAGTTCAATAGCAAAATACAAAGAGGCAGCAAGGGCTCTTCCAGAGGTGTTTCTGTTCTGATTCTGCTCGGTGATTGAATTGGTGATCCCAATCACACACTTACAGATCACACAAAACTAGGTTGGACCATGGGTTTCGAGTTCAAAGTTATCTTGGCAATATAGAGAAAAGGCATAAAACCCAAAAACAACTGCAAGGAAATGTTCTAAGAGATGAGTGCTCAACTGTATGGGCACAGTATATTTAACACGTAGCTAGGTTGCTGGTTTTGGAGAAGGATCTGTAGGATTGTAATAGATCACAAGCAGAACACAGCAATGTTGTACTGTTATGAAAAAGGCAAACAGAGTGCCATGATATATAAACACACGTGGAGTTGGCAAAACACCTAATGTATCAGTAAGAACCGAGCAGGAATATCTTGTCCAGTTTTGGGCACTATGGTTCAATGAAGATGGAAGCCAATTGGGCAGTGTCAGAAGAAGAGCAATGGGAGGGCATCTGTGCTGGGGAACTATTTTACCCTCTAAAATTGGCTGTAGCCAGACAGCTCCTTGGCCTGAGCTAACTCATCAGGTATGTCCTGCAGCTCTTCAGGAGAGTGCTCACTCTCCCAGGTCAAACTGGGCCTGCGACTGGTTGTCATGACCTAAAGCGTTATTCAGCCCATGGGTAGAGATCAACACTGTGGGGTTTTGCAGGATTTTTTAGTACACAAGGACACAGAGTCTTTATCTTCCAAATTTCTGTATTTTATTATAGATCACCACAAATGCAACACAAAAATCACCATTAGCAATTATACACATTAACAACAAAGTTTATATAGATCTCAGGCCATTAAAAATTACTATCAGTAATCAGTATAACATCAACCAATGGTATAGCAACAATCAATTGTATAGCAACAAATAGCCAACAACTACTAACAGCAACAACTAAGTAGGTGTATATACTATCATAGGTTACTACAAACTCATCATTAGTGAAGCAAGCTTATCAACTATGTAGAACCACATATGTTTATTGCAGATTACTTATATAGGTGTGTAATATCGGTGTCAAGTGAATTAGATTGCAGAAGGGGCCAAACAATCTCAGAGGTGAGAGAACAAACCAAACTGACTCCAAAAGTGGGCCCAAAGGGTGGCTTATAAATAACAGAGAGACTCTCACTTCAGAGATTATCTCACATCGCAGAGCTTGCAATCAGTTAGCTTGGTCCCCAGTGAGAGCCCAAGATCTTGTAGAGACTTCATGTGGAAAATTCGACCAAGAAGGAAAAGTGTGCATTGTTCTCCATTGTTTTACCCATTTTGAATGAAAATGAGGTCCTTTTCATATCACAGAGATGTAAGTGAGCATAGACATCATCACTTCAAGCAGCCAACAGATGCTGTAAACTTTGATTTTTCACATGTAACAGATGATAGATGATGTTTTCTGTCTTTTTTGGAGCTATTATTGTTTTTCCAGATTCTTTTCCACCCTTTCAGATTATAAGTGGTTATTATTGTCCCTTATTTTTACACTTACTGGTGGCATCTCAGGACGTCTATTGTTTCTAGGTACCCTGAATGTACTTCAAAGAGAGCAGCTGCTGCACTTTTCAAGGGTGTTCTTGGTTCCCACGCCAGGTTCCCAGGTTCACAGCTCCCAGGCTGGCAGCAATTTTCTCTGTCAGTATATTTCAGAAGACATTTTCTTCCGTTCAGGAATTTTCCCCCTCTAATCATGTTGCATTTGAGGTGGCTCACATTAGTCATTTTACACCTACTTCCCAGAAATACTTTCTGATGTTGTCTGAATTATAAAAATAGACAAAGTCTATGTTTTTATTAATCTCTGGATTTCATTCAATTTGATCTGAAACTGGGGAGAGTTTGAGACTCATTGGTGTATCAGGAAACACACACAAACACACTTTGTGATGAGGTCTTAAATCATCTCCAGAGTCAACTGTTGTGGAGAACTTGGACCAAAAAGGCTAAGATCAAAATCTTATGTATTTAAACATCTACTGTGTGTTGTGAATGCCAACATCAGGCATTTAAGCTATGTCTGAGTATACTGATTTCTTTGGTATTTGTACTTCTGAGTTATACTCCTGTGTTATACTGAGTCAGCTCTTTAAATTGGTTTGGAGTCTATCACAGGAGAAAAAAGAGTCCTCCAGCTTCACAGAGGACAAAATGCTTTCTCAGGGGAACATATGTATATGTAGGAGGAGTCCATTAAAAAAAGTGAGGCTCCTCTTGCTGTTGTGGGCTTTTTGCTTCAGAGTTGAGGTAAGAAAAAGCTGGCTCCACATGAAGCATCTGCTTTTAAAAAGCTCAGAGGAGGTGCTCTAAGAGAGAGGAGGATCCATCCCATTAATGTGCCAATAAGCTTTCAAATAATGAGGAACACCTACATGGTGTTCCTTGACTCACTCTTGTAAATGAGAAGGTTTTTAATCTGAATGACACAGTGCTTCTGGTATCTCCTGAAGGATACCATATAGGACAATGATGTTTTTCTTCTTGTGTTGCTCAGGAAAGGCTCTAGTTTTGCCCTTGTTCCATGGGGAGACACACAGACCCTGAGGGGTAGCTGGAACTTACGTTTGTCACCATGGCCTGATCTTTGCATCTCTGCTCCCTGTAACGCTTTGGAAAACCTAGCCTGGGCCTCCAGGATTCCACAAGAGATTCCTAACCCTGGGAACACAGTATTTAAAACCTTGTTTAAAATCTATACCAGGCAACATTCTTAAGTTGCAGATACTGAACTGCACACTGCAATCTCATGCCACCACTTTCTGGCCATCCTGTTCCAGTGCCTGACCACCCTTTCAGTGAGGAAATTATTCCTAATATCCAACTTAAACCTTCCCTGGTGTGACTTGTAGCCATTTCCTCTTGTCCTGTTGCTTTGTTACAAGGGAGAAGAGACCAAATCCCACCTTGCTACAACCTCCTTTCAGGAAGTTGTAGAAGTTGATAAGGTCTCTCCTGAGCCTCCTTTTCTGCAGGCTAAATCAACCCCAGCAGCTTCAGCCACTCCCCATAAGACTTGCACTATCCATTTCTAATATTTCTTTGATGCAGCATGCTTAGTCTTTGTGTGTAACATATTTTCAAGAAGGAGAAGTCTCTTTGCATGTAAATATAGAGTGTGGGAGGAGACTTGGATGGTAAAAAGCTTCTTCTTTAGCATACCTAACAGACGAAACTCTGAGAACCTAGTCCATTAATTTCCCAAATGAATGAACTTTTCTAAATAGCCACTTCCGAAAAATTGGGTGTATTTTTTATGGTATCTGGATAGCAAAAGATTTCTAACTACATGAATACAGCTGCAAATCTGACCTGTGAGAGTGGTCTCATCTGTATGACTGTATCTCGATGTAAACTGAATTTCCTGTGCAAAATAATTTGAAGGAAGTGATAACAGCTGTGGCATCTGGGAAAACCCATTCCAAAGTTACAGCGAAAATGCAGACAGATGCCATAAATGTTGTGCAGGAGAAACAGAACTCTGTTGACAAAAAAGCAATTCAGTAGTTCTCTAGAGGTGCATTAGAAGTCAGACTGTGTTCCAGAGCTATCCCAGCAGGCCTTAACAAATTGTGAAAAAAAAAGAAAGATAAAGGAAAAGAGCACCAAAAGGCATACATGCAACACCTGAGACTGCTTGAGAAATATTGACAGTGATAATGTATTTATGACATGAGCTTCCCTCAGGTTTGCATCCTATATCCAGCAAAAATGCAGCTTTGAATCCAAATGCACTGAGTCCCAAAGAACAAGCAGTCATCCTACTTCAGGTACACTGCATTCTAGAAATGCAAGAACAGGCCATTAAGAATAATGATGATGCAGACAGGCAGAGTATAAGAATATTATTCCTCTCCACTGGCCCTGCAAATTTATTCTGTGGGAGTTGTTTTGTTGAATTTCTTGGCTCAAAATCCCAGTGGAGCCCTCATAACAAAATATCAGTAATCTATTTTTTTCCCTGGTGTCATCCTTATACAGTCATTTAACTTCTCTGAGAGGAAAAAGGAGCTTGAAAACATGAGTAAAAGCTTGGAAGTGGTTAAAGTATGCAATATAAAATTTCACCACAACTTGTTGGACTTTTAATTGAAAATGTTTACTTTTCCCTTCCTATCCAAGGACAGTAAAAGCAGATGAGTGGGTTAGAGTCCCAAAGAAAACTGTGCTCAGCTGGATTCACTACAACGATCCAATCATCCTCCAGGGGTGGTTAAATGGGCCAAATGGGAAAATAACTTTTAGATTTGTTTTCCAGTGAGTTACTCCAAATCTTACTGCCTGCTATTGTGGTATACAACATATTGCCACTAGAGTCCCTGAGTGACAGATGCTTGATAAATATTTTGCAGTCTTCAGCCCAAGGCAGAAGTCTTCAAAGAATATAGCTCTGAGCAAAGAACCATAGAAACAGAGTTGAACTTCTCCACGATAAATCCTGATCTAACGAAATGCTCTGATAAATCAGATATACTGGTAAGATTTAATCAATTTCTGTACATGCCTCTGTTCTCCCTTTTGAAAGCATGTGTTAACAGTCTAAGTGAGTTTCTATCTTTCAATCTTTCCAAAAGGTGTGTGGAATACAAGGTTGATATACCATAGGACTGTCAAAATTGCACTCCTTCTCTGAACACCCCCAGGACTCTGAGAGCTCATCTATTCCCAGTGCTTATACACTCTATAAGCTGCACCATACCTGAAACTGGAAATATCAAGTCTTACCAAAATCCTAAATTCAAACAGTGGGTCTAATGTTACCTATGTGGTAGCTACTGGGAGTTTTGTTATTGTCTTTAGCAACCCCTTTAGAGTTTTAAAGTATTCCACACACTGCAGAGGATGTTAACATGTACCCAGGATAGATTTATTCTGCACTGCCTGTAAATTTTTTTCCTAATGTGACATTGTGATCATAGGGTAGAATTTAACTTCTTGGTCATTTAGATGAGAAATTTTGGCTTCTATTTCTGGATTGTGGTAAATTTATATATATGTGTGTGTGTGTGTGTGTGTGTATATAGAGAGAGAGAGGGAGAGGGAGATAAGATGCTGAATGAGCCTAACTAGAAAGGAACACCTACCTTCCACACAAGGCAGAAGAGGTGAGCAATTTACAATGAGCAGTTTTTCTCCAACCCTCCATATTTTCCAGCTAAGTATTTTCTTTTATAGTATTCTTGCAGTGTTAAGTAAAAGTTAACTGTGACTGAGGTATATGTCACAGTCCTGTGAAAACAGATTGAAAATGCAAGTCATGAGAAGAAACAGGTGATGGTGAAGGGTATTTATTAAGTGGAATGAGCAAACAAGAAGCAAAGATACTTGTGGCAGGGATGGGTAGTGATGTGGATTAGAGTCAGCTTCCAAGCTACAAGACATCTAAGGAGGCACTGAAGCAGGATGTCATAGCAGATTTCAAAGGTGCAGCTGTCAGAAAGCAAGAGGGAGCTCCCAAAACCATGGGGCATAGGATCCCAAGGAGGGGCAGAGGGGTAGTCCTGTTTGAATGATGCCAAGGAGCCACTCAGACTTGCTAAATGAATTGAAATTCCCATAGCTGAGGTGGCTGATGGAGAAACAGACAAAACAGCAAACAGAAAAAAAAACCAAAAGAATTAGGCTGTTAGGGAAAAAGGCAGGAACAGGAACAGCAGGCATATGGTTTGGAACAAAAAAGTAGCTAATTACACTAGAAAAGAGGAGGAAAGGCAAATCCTTAAATATATTACTTTTCCTGTCTGGTTTCTTCAGCCTTTACCTATTTCTTAGGGAAAGACCTTCTTCCAGCACCTGTTCTGATTAAAGGCTATAGACTTCTTGCAACAAGCAAAAGTCTATTAGTGTTAATCACTACTTATCCACACAGGCAAATAATGCTTTGTAAATGTCAAACACTGTATTAAATAGCCATGTTAAAAACTCTAGGCACAGAAATATTCACACAGGAGAGATTGTGCAGATGCAGACTGAAGCATTTATAAACCTTGCAACAACCTACACAAGCCCAAAAGCATTTCTGCTGATTATTTGAGTAATAATTTCCAAGGATATTGGCCAATATCCCTCCTTCATTTTCTTTTAGGGACATTTGATAAAACTCTCTGGTTTTGAGCTGCGTCAAGAACTGACTTTTTTTATTTCCATTGTCTCCAGTAATTTCCCCTTCCTCCAGTCGTCCATCACTCACATGAAGATCATGATGACAATGCTACCTTTTCTTTGCAGAATACAAGTCTGCCACATCATGACGTGGTAAGAAAGTCCATATGCATTCTTCTGAAAAACATCAAAGCCCAAAAATATGACCTTAACAAACTTTGGTCTCTTACTGTGTGACCCCACAGACACCTGTGGACTACCACACACTTGACCATAGTCTCACTGCTGTGTTTCTGTGCTTGTCTCTGACCTTGCTCGTCCCAGCACCCTGGAGTCAGCACCTGGGGATGTCTCACCCAAGTGCCTGGTCAGGACGCAGAGCTGTGACATTCCTCTCCTGAAAGCCTCCCCTGGGTAGTTAATACACATCAGCATAATCCTTTCCACAGAAAAGGCAATCGTAATTGCAATTTATATTCCTTTCTGGCCACAGCTAAAGTTGCATTGGTACCCTTTGTTGTATCCCCAGCTTAGGGTAATAGGTAGATAATAGTGCGGGGATAGCACCAGTACCCAGGCAATGGGAGAGCAATGCATCTTCTCCTTCACCTAATGCTGTATGGCTTTGTGAAAACCTTTTAGACAGCAGTTGAAGTGGTTTTAGATAGTGCACAGTACAGCCATTTTGTGAAGTAGTGCATGCTTAATGAACAGAAAAAAAACAGGTGACAATTTATTAAAAACTTCTATCAGGTGATGGATGTACTCTCAGATTACACAAAGCAAAACTCCAACCAGAAAAACAAACAAGAGCTGTCAAAGGGCTTCCTTAAGGAGCATTAGAGTGCTAATACTTTTTTTCATAGTTGAAGCAACACAAATTATGATGCAGATGTAAAAAAAGAGTGTCTAATCCTTGCTCAAGTGGAGATCAAGCGTAGTTAAACAGCAGCTGCCCACTTATCTTTGAAAAGATATCTCTGAGCCTGCTGAAGAGTAACAATGCTGAAGGATTTTTTTGCTTCACATGTTTAGATTGTGAACTGTGCTTAGTATCAGCTCAGTGGAAATGATTGCCTGACCTTAAAGAATGATTCAGCTCCAAATGGCAGGCTGCTGACGGGTCACTGCAGGAATCAAAGCTACCTAATTCATGATTAATCGCAATTCTTTTTTTTCTTATTTTCTCTGTTTTATTTTGTTTTAGATAATGAAAAGGTCTGTAGATTTCTGTTTTTTGGCTTTCCCTACTGTGTCCTCCTCAGTTACAATCCCAGGGTATCTCTTTTTGGTCATATCTCCCTCCTCATCTCACCAAGTGTGATTTAGAAAGATTGTCATAGATATAGAGAGAGGCAAAGGCATCTCAGAAATCACTGGGCATATTTCTCTTTTAAGTTAGTTTCTCTTTTTAAAGTACTGGGAACTGACACTAGTTGAGAGCTTCATCTCACCAGAGGTAGGCTTTTACATTATAGTGCACTGAAACTGTCAGCCTGGTCTCCCTCTACGGTCAATAAAGAGCAAGAGGCATCTCTACAATGTGATTCATCTCTGTCCAAAGAAGAATGAATCCAGTCTGTAAATGCCTGTTTCTTCCCACTAGCCAGTAAGGGACCCTGGGATCACTCACTCATATGGCATTCCAGTTTTGTCTGGTGTAACTCCAGCAGACGATGACTCTAAGCCCAAATATTAACTCAAATTGTTAAGATAGACAGACTAGTCTAGACACATGGACACAAACTACCCCTTTCCTTTCTCTGTGCCAGTCTTGGCTACTATCTGCATCACACACAAGGTGTGCTCTGAACCCTGGACTTTTTCCAAGGCAAGGAGTGAAGTGCCTGGACACATTCAATGATTTTAGCTGGGTGCAGACTCTCACATTTGCTGATCATATGGATCAACATGGGCAGAGCTGATCATACACAGTCCTGCACAACATATACAGAATTCATTTTCTGAGCCCCCTCTATATCGTGCCATTGAAAAGCCTGTGCAATTTCTTTGCCCACAGCGCTTTTACCAAGCTGTGTCAGTTGAAACGTCTCTTTTATTCAGCATGCACTCTATTAACATGTGGAGAGCAATACGAAACAAAATCCTGTTTCTCTAACCAAGTTTCTAGTTCTAGTCCTAGAAGCAAGTTCCTGTTTCTAGTCCTTCTCTAACCAAAAGAAAGAGCATTTATGAATTTTGGCCTCATGCTACTTTAATTCCTCAGCAGGTAACTTAACGTTGGAACAATACATGGGTGAATTGAAACAAAAAAAGGAAGAATTGTTACATATGTGATGTTGTCTTCTGAAGAACCTGATGACTGATTAGCTGAGAGGTCTTCTCAACAACAGCCTGAATAACAGCTGAGATCCTTTGGGAAGCCCTGACTTTGGTTCTAAGTGGTGCACACGCCAGAAAACTCATCCTATGTGACAACAAAGGGTGTGGCTTGGAGCATCTGTCATTTTCTCTTCCTTCCCCCATAAAAATCTGTGAGGCAGTTTCATCTGCAGTGCAAAGGGCATGTAAATCAGCACGCTCAGCTGGTGTTGACTGGGGAGAAGGTGCTCATCATTATGATAGGAAGTTATGCCAACTGGCACTCATCCACTGTGCTAACATCTCCTACATAAGGAGAGGCTGTTCATCAGAAGGATGGAATGTAAAACAGGACAGTCTTTTTGTGATTGAAGGAGTGCCAGGGAATAATAATAAGTTTTAAAAAGTGAACCTTGTTACAGCTATATTTTTATAATCCAAGTGCAGAACTAACCGATCAGCTGGCATGATGTCTGGCATGAACTTGTAGCAAACACAGGTGGGGCTGTTTGCCGGTTCCTCTGCTTGAGTATGGTCTTCATAGTCATAGAATGGACAGAGCGACTGTGAGAACTGCTAAATACTTCTTGAAAAGAGAGATTGAAGAATGAAATAACGTATCAAGGGTTACACTGTATTAGAAGAGCAGTTGGGGTGAGGTTTGCTGATTATCTTTGCCTGCCCCCAAACAGATCCATTAATCCTCTGCTTCAATAACTACTGAGCACACACTATATTTAGAGTAGAACAAATTACTTTTTGGAGGAATATTGACTTCGAGAGAGAGAGAAGTAGGGTGAAAGGAAAGGAAATACCTCCTGTGTAATACTAGGGGGTTTGTATTCTGCAAGCATTAATAAGTAAACAGAAGCTTCATGGTTCTTTAAAGAAACTGGTGGGATGAGGTTTAGGAAATATAAATATCCTGCAAAGAGAACTTGCTCCATTATACATGGCAATCAAAACTGTTGACACAGTGCCTGACAAATAAAAAGTATAGAATCACACAGAATCATGGAATATGCTGAGTTGGAAGGGAACCACGAGGATCATTGAGTCCACCTCTTAGCCCTGCACAGGACCATCCCCAAGAATCACACCATATCTCTGAGTGTGTTGTCCAAATATTGTCCAAATGCTTTTTGAACTCTGTCAGGCTTGGTGCTGTGACCACTGCCTTGGGGAGCCTATTTCAGTGCTCAAACACCCTATGGGTGAAGAACCATTTCTAATATCTTCCCTGACACCAATTCAGGCTATTCCCTCAGGTCCTGTCACTGGTCACCACAGAAAAGAGATTAGTGTCTTGTATTTCACATGTAGAATAACAGGATGCTCTAAAACTTGCAGAAGCTGTATTTTTTCCACACGTGCACATCTAATAATTTTTTCCCACCAATTTCAATCTGTATAAACTGTATTTCTTTTCCTGCGTCTGGGTATTCATTAGTGTATTTACCTGGCTGACTGCTTATGATTGATCTTAGCTTGCAAGCTGTGAAAGACAGTAGGACTCTCTTCCATACTTGTTGTAAACACTGAGTCCTTTTCCTTCCTCAGCTCACAGTTTGTCTTTGTTTTTCTTTCCTTAGTGACAAACTGCTGCAGTGGTGCCCCTTGTTAGGGAGCAGGAGGGATGCTTGGGGGATTTTCGTGCTAGCTGTGCTCCCCAGACAGGGAATGCAGCATGGTGTTGCTGCCTTCCTCCAGTCCATCACGTCCTCACTTACGGATTTCCTCTTATCAGCAGGCGGGAAAGCTGCCCTGTCACAGATGCCATGCACAGCCCTGGGTTAAGGATTTCAAGGTTGGTGCATTTTTCTCATAGTATGCCAAGAAGGGAAGGGGAGTCCTGCCTGCAGACACAGTGAACGCCCAGCGCTCACTGCCAGCATGCAAATGAGAACCTTCGGTCTGCACGTGCTGTGGCTGGGTTAGGGTGGCTTTCCAGAAAAAACCTGAAAGCTCAGACACCACTGGAACTAATAGTGGTTTTGCATAAAAATGTTTTTCTCCAATTTCACATCTGTCAATGGGAATATTTGTGCTATCTCAGCAGCAGCTTACAAATGCTGTGGCAGCATTCACATTTCACAGCACACACTTGGCCATGTCCAGTGGAGTATTTAAATCTGTGTTTGTACCTGACCTCTCACTTTAACATAATTCAGGAATGAAGAAATTTCTTTTGTTTTGTTTCTCAGTTAATTTAATGAGAGGCATTAGCCCAACAGTGTAGTGGCACCTCAGTCAGGGAAGAGCATTCAGGTATGTGTGTGTAAAAACAAATCCTTCCTCTCCCCTGCAGCACATCATGCAGGAGACTTGTCCTTGCTATCTGTGACCAGTGAAAAGCTAAATATTCTTTCTTCTACCAAAAGCAGGAAACCTATCACTCATTTCTTATATATTTTAGAAGAGTTTTTTTTTAAGACTTCCTTGAATTTCTAACATTAGAACTATCAGATCCTACAAGCATGTGTTCATTTGACACAAGGACAATTTACAGCAATAGACATGAGCTGACACTGCTGTCATCATGGGAGAAGAGGAAAGAAGAAAGGAAAGCAATTAACAGAGCATTTGGGTATATGAAGTAAACAGAAATCTATTCTCTGTCTTTTCTCCTCTGCTACACCCACACACAAACACATAGTTCTCTAACTTGATTTTTTGCATGAGGCAAAGGGTTCAAATAAACTGTAAGACCTATTACTTTCTATTTAGAATAGGAAACAACTAACTGAGAAATTGGATTGGAGGCTAATAATATGTGAGAGTTTGTTCCAGAACCAACTTCAAAACACTGTGAGTGATATAATGTGTAACCTGAAGAATAAAAGAGCATATTGCAATTTAGGCTACTTTTTGACCTTATCTTCTTCATGGAACTAGAAGTTCTTTCTAATTTTCTGTTAACAAGCTGCCTCTTCTCTAAGATGTCTTGATACTTTTGCCAATAAGAATTAATCCCTGTCCCAAAGAGCTTACAATCCTGAGGGATCAAATGCAGAAAAGGAGAGTGCTGAGGCAACCATGAGAAAAGGACATCCATGTAGAGATCCAGCACTAGCACTCTTCACTGGTTTGTGTGTGTTTGTCAGGGGAAGGAGGAGGAAAGGCCTTTGGGCAGCTTCACTGTTTTTGCAGAACTGGCCTACCATGTAGAATCATAGAATCATAGAATAATTTAGGTTGAAAAAGACCTCCAAGATCATTGTGTCCAATCTTTGACTAATCACCAACATGTCAACTAGACCATGGCACTAACTGCCATATCCAGTCACTTCTGAAACACCTCCAGGGACCACCTCCACTTCTGAAACACCTCCACCACCTCCCTCGGCAGTCTGTTCCAGTGCTTAACCACTCTTTCAACGAAGAAACTCTTCCTGATGTCCAACATGAACCTCCCCTGGCATGGCCTAAATCTGTGTCTTCTTGTCCTGTCACTGGTTCCTTGGGAGAAGAGACCAACACCCACCTGGCTACACCCTCCTTTTGGGCAGTTGTAGAGAGCAATAAGGTCACCGCTGAGCACCCTCTTCTCCAGACTGAACAGCCCCAGCTCCCTCAGCCATTCCTCACGTAACTTACTCTCTAGGCCCTTCACCAGCTCTGTTGCCCTTCTCTGAGCACACTCCAGCACCTCAATTTCTTTCTTGAAGTAAGGGATCCAGATGGCCACAGTACTCGAGGAGACAATCACTTTGCTGGTCCTGCTGGCCTCACCACTGCTGATACAGGCCAGGATGCCATTGGCCTTCTTGGCTACCTGGGCACATTGTTGGATCATGTTCATACAGCTGTCAACCAACACCACCAGGGCCTCTTCCATCAGACAGCTTTCCAGCCACTCTTCCCCAAGCCTGGAGCACTGCATGGGGTTGTTGTGAGCCAAGTGCAAGACTTGCCACTTTACCTTAGTCAGTCAGCCAAGGCCCATCCATCCAGCCTGTCCAGATCCCTCTGTGGAATCTTCCTGCCCTCCAGAAGATCAACACTCCCACCCAACTTGGTATCATCTGTGAACTTACTGAGGGTGCCCTTGATCCCCTCATCCAGATCATTGCTAAGATACTGAACAGGAACACCACATGCAGTCTGGCAGCAGCACAGTGCTCCCTCTGGTTCCTTGCTCTGCTCCTAGCATTACAGGTGAATTTGATCACAGATGTATGACACTTGACTGTTACAAGAACAAACTAATGCACTGAAAAGAAGCTGGAGTCTAAAGTAGTAGGAAATCTGCAAGGTATAGTTCTTTAAGACATGGTAGTGCCATATCAGCCCCTGGCCAAGAGCTTTTGGCAGGGGTTGATGTTTTTTCCCAGCAATACAGGTTCTTAAGTTGGCAAAATTAATTACCTTAAACCCCTCTTCTACAAAATCTTGTAAATAAATACAGTCTTGTCAGAGCAGAGAATTGCTTGCACAGGTAAATCTGTGCTTCTTACCAAAACTTTTCTTTTAAATTTCATTGTTACATTTTCATTAACAGCCTGAGGTTTGGTAACATTTTCCTGGTGAAATGAGAAAACTGAGATGCCAGGCTTGATAAATGGGAGAACTGAGATCCCATGCTTGGTAAATAAACAATTTGGAATGTTGTTTATCTCAAGTCAAATCAAATCAACGATGATTTAAATGAAGTTACCATTTCTATCATGTGCAGTATTAAAAAGAGCTTTTTCTTGATGAAAATCCCACCATGTTAAGTCAGAGTTTTTCGAGATCTGAGTAGAGCTAATCAATTTCATTTAATGAATATTGAATATGACAAAAACTAGAGAACAGGTCACTCCAAAACTTCCCACCATTTTTAACCAATTTAGTTGTGCCACTACACCCACAACACAGACACAAGATCCTTTAGGCAGCATCTCAACATTTAAAAGCACAGGTCTGGTTTAGGATGGGTTCAGTTGTTTCTTCTGGCCATGGGAACCTTCCATGCATGTGTCCTTTCTGCCCTCCCCCAAATTCCTTCCTCTGGCTGAAGCATCCTGACATGGGAGCGGTACAGGAGTTGTTCACAGTACTTCTGCAGACATTGTTTTCCTTCATGTACATGAACTTTTATGAACTCTTTAAACTCTTATTTTAAATTATTTAAGTACTTTGCCTCATACAAGTAACTGCCCCTCCTTCTGGGCAATTATCCTAGTTTGCCTACCCTGACACTGAAAATGTCTTCTCACTTCCAGCCAAAATATAATAATGTATCATTTGGGACATTTTTGACTATTCATGTACCTTAAAGACTAGTTTTGTTGCCCAAATGTTTGCTCTTACAAAGGTTTTATAGGCAGCAATCTTAGCTCAGCCTTTGTAATACTAGGTTGAACAAGAGCAAAGGTCTTTCATTTTCCTTCTGTAAAGGTGTACCCATGATCCTTCAGATATCCTCTTTGTAATATGTCTCAGTTTGAGTCTATAATTTTAATGTCAGAGAATGGAGCTCCACAGAAGGTCTCATTTTGTAGCTCATGTTCATATATACTATTTCCCAGTATCCTATTTGACGTAACATGGAGATTTAGTCATTCTGTTAGCTAACATACCCATATCTCCCTCCTCCTTGTTTATTCCCAGCCAAGCAATCCTTATTTGAAACACTTATCACTTATCCAGAAACTCTCCTTTTCTAAGAAAAATTGATTTCAACTGGATTTTCAGAGCTAAAGTAAACCCATTCAGCCATGGCATTTGAGCTACATCAAATTTTCTTATTAGCATGAGGAGAAATGTTGAAAAATAAAGTGTGCCAAAAGTTTTCCTTCTTCTGTTCTTCCCCCACCCTTGACAGAGTTTGAATGGTTCTCATTTTTTGTCTTTGAGTCAATACAGTGAAGACAAATTTGAGTCTGAAACTAAAATCAAGACTAGAGGAAAGCAACTACTGAAGGAAAATAAAATATATACTTATAATAGGTAGCATAATTTCAGATAACTACTGTATTATTAATTCAATGGAGTTCTAGCACTGAAAAAAAAAGAGAAATGACAGACAGAAAATTAAGATTACGAAATTATGTCAGGATCTGTCTTTTAAAGTATCATCATGTGAAAGGATAATTGATTGTACCCAAGAAGAATAAAAAGAAGTAATAAACCAAAAGTAATTACCAAAGTAATAACTAAAAGGCATTGTGCAGTTCTAGGGTGGAGGATCAATCATGTGAATCCACAATGGAGAATGAATTGGGCAGCCAGATGAGTCACACAGCTGTGGCTGGGCTGGCTTCAACACAAATTCTTCTGCAGGTGCTGCCATCCGGATATAAACCTTTCTCTATTCTCTGATGAGAGGTTTTCACCATTTTCTTCTGCTCCACCAAAAGAAGAGGCTACAGCAAGTTAAACATCAAATTTCTTCTGAGGGACCAAGTGCTAACAAAGCCTTACAGCCAGAAAAACTTTCTGAGCTGAAGAAGCTGGAAATAGTTGAACCTCATCAGGCTTTGCACCTTGAAGTCAGTCCTATCCTAAGGACCACCCTCCAGACAAAGGAACTGCCAGGTTTGAGCTGGAACAATAATGCCTAATGCATGATCATCATTTATTTCATGATAGCCAAGTCACAATAGCCAGAAATTTTCCATGTGTGGACTGTTAGCCTATCCCAAATGTGAAATGTGAAATGCTCCTTAAACCTTCTTTTAACTTCCAGGTGTTTAACCTGCAGTTTACACTCAATAGATCAAAGTTATCAGAAGTATTTGCTGCTTCAAGACCTTTTTAGTGAGTACAAACTTCAATAAATGATCAAGTCTCAGAGAAATCTGCTTCATGCTGTGCTTTTGGGAAGGCTTTCGCTGTGCAGCGCGTGATCTTACTCCTGTCACCACGAGAGATACCGTAACTCTTCACTGTTAGCCTGTCCATGACAATCTGAAGAAGTTCAACAAGGCCAAGTGCCAAGTTCTTCACCTGGGTCAGGGCAACCACTATCAGAAGAGACTGGAGGATGAATCTCTGAAGAAGGACTTGGGGATATTGGTGGATGAAAAATTGAATGTGGTCTGGCAGTGTGCGCTTGCAGCCCAGAAAGCCAACTGTGTCCTGGGCTGCATCAAAAGCAGCATGGCCAGCAGGTTGAGGGAGGAGATTCTCTCCCTCTGCTCTAGTAAGACCCCACCTGGAGTGCTGTGTGTAGCTCTGGATTCCTCAGTACAAGGCAGAAATGGACCTGTTAGAGCAGGTCCAGAGGAGAGCCACAAGAGGGCTGGAACCTCTCCAGTGAGGACAGGCTGAGAGAGCTGGAGCTGTTCAGACAGGAGAAGAGAAGATTCCAGGGAGACCTTATGGCAGCTTTCCATTACTTTCAGATCCCTTCTGATCCAAACCATTCTGTGATTTGGAGATTCTGTAGGTCCATGCAGAAGGCAAAACTGAGAGAAGAAACAACAATTAGCTCTTTACAGATTTAAATTTTCAAAGTTATATAATGTGTAAGAATTATGTAAAAAAAATTTGTGGCTGTTGCACAAGAAATAGCATATAACAAGTTGCATAAAGAAATACTTTCTTGTAGCAAGTGATTTCCCAGGAAGTCTTACCAAAAGATTTTAGATTGAAAATCAGTCAAAAGGTACCTGCTGTATATGGACTGTGTTGAGGAGGAAGAGCATTGTCTTTAGGCTGCTGACCTCGGAGAACTGTAGATAACATTGTAATGACATTGGAGAGGAAAAAATATTGACAACATGATTTTTTTTTTCTATAGAAGAGATAAAAGAATACTTACTAAATGAATGACTAGAAGTTGGAAAAGTTTAGAACATGAATTATCTAAAATGAGTTTTTATATGCAAGCATTAAATTGCCCACATTTTCTGGTAAGTTCCACCATGAAAGAGAAACAACTGTAGCTTAATTTTTCTTTATCATCTATTGTTGTTTATTCATGTGGGAAAAGTAGGGGTTGGATGTGGCAGATTCAACAACAACTCAGTTGGAGACTATTATTTCCTGGCTCCCCAAACAGAGCAAAGCAGATATAAATCTGCCCTAATGAAAAGCAGAGGAAGTTGTAATAAAGTGATGCCTTCCACACTCTGCTCCTGCCCTGGAAGAAAGCCTGAGCATAAGAACACGTGTAACAACCTGACTGGCAAGGCATGACAGAAGGTAGCTTCGGCATGGTTTTGCCATCCCTCATCTCAACTACACCAAACATAAATCTTCCAGGTGAATTATTGACAGTAGACCTGTTATCGTCTGCCTTCTGCACCTACTCAGAGAAGAAATGCATAGAAGATTTGTTTTTTTCTTTTGACAGTTCCTATCCAAGAGCAAAAGAAACACTTTGCCCCTACTATTTCATGATATTTGCAGCACACATACCACCCATGCAAGGAATACTCAACATGGCTGTTGAGTATCAGAATGTGAGTTCTAATCCTGTTCTGATCTGGTACTTTGTTGTTTATCTTCTTTGTTTTCAGATTAACAAAATTTTTAATGATGTTTCGCTTCCCTATGCAAAGATCTGAGCTCTGATTACTGACAAACAAATGCTGTGTTGTAAATCAGATGTGTGTTTGGATTATGACTATATCATAAGGAAGCAGGAAAAATATATTAAAAGAACACCAAACAATGACTTGCGAAGATTGTTTACAGAGGGAAAGAATTTTCAGAGAATTCATAGAAGAATTAACCTCCTTTCAACTACTAAATTCTATTAAAAATATAAATTCTATTTGAAATTATAAAGGATATTGTTTACATTTCTAATTAGCACTCACTTACTGGAGGAAAGGAATCCACCCGTTAGGGAGCAGTTTTTCTTTTGGCTCCTCTGTCTTTGCTGTGCACAGGTATCAAGAATGGAAACATCAGAAACAAGGACAGCATGAAACAAAAGCAATAAGCATAGGCATAACTCAGAACAGTCATGATCTAGTAAAAGGAAGCTGTTATTTCTTGTTCCAGTTTGAGCTCCCTACCCAAAGGATCCAGCTATCCTACTGTGGGGGGTGCCAATTTTTCTTTCAACTCCACTTTTTTCTCCTCCTGTCTGTTGGACATGAAATGTGAACAAATATGAAATACATGCTAGCAAATATAAAATTATGCCTTTTTTTCTTTAAGAAAAGATAGATTGAAATAAGTAGTCAAAAGTATATTGAACTGGGAAATGACAAAAGCAACAAAGATTGCAACAAAGACTTTGTCATTTTCATATTTAAGAATATGAATCAGTAACAATATGAAGTGACTGACATTAAAAGAACAGAGAGTCAAGATCACCTGTAAGTGTGGTACGGATGCCCCAGATACTTACTTGTTATTGAGCTAAGCTTCTGATGATCTTTGCTTCTTTCTCACCAGTGAAATCTCCTGCTGAGCATATATTAAATACTGCTTTGTCCAGTACAGTTTTATGTATCTCCAAGTGAACCATCAGTAAAAGATTGTGAATTGTATTGCTGAGTGTATGTATATGTTCTTCCTTCAGAAAACAGAGCTTAATTCTTAGCACTCACGTGAATTGTGCTGTCCTGTGTGTACAGAGGGAAGGACCCCACTCAGACAGGGTGTCCCAGCATGTCAAACAGCACTCAGGTCCCTTTCCCTGTCTTTGCTGCTATGTCCACCTAAATGCAGCAGCACTAAGGCAAGTCAATAAAAGAAAGTGAAGGAACTTACTGTCTGAAGGAACATGCCTCTAAATTCCTAGATTCGGGACTTAGATTCTCACTGGTCACTTTTTAAATATGTAAAATAAAACAGGGGGAAAAAAATGCTATTTTAGGCTTGTTAACATAGAAGCTAACTTACTGTGAAGCAAGAACATCTTTTCATGTTGACCCAATCCTGATCTGGCTCTCTCTCAGCAAGGTAAAGTGGCCACTAATCTAAAAAGAAAAGGCTTTCTGACGGGGAGGTAAAAGTCTCTTTTTTATCACCTAGTGACATGCTTATGTTCCTGAAAACCCATGGTATTTTTCCTTCAGCTATGAAGAACATACCAGAATGCTCATAACTTAGCCATGAGCATCTGCCAGTCTCTTTTTGGTGGTGCTCAGAGACAGGACAAGGAACAATGGACATAAAGTGAAAATTAAGAAATTCCACCTCAACATGAGGAAGAACTTCTTTGCACTGAGTGTGGCAGAGCACTGGAACAGACTGCCAAGGGAGGTTGTGGTTCAAAACCCACCTGGACACATTCCTGCGTAACCTGCTCTAGGTGACCCTGCCTTGGCAGGGGGTTGGACTAGATGATCTCCAAAGGTCTCTTCCAACCCTAACAATTCTGTGATTCTATGACCCTGCCACCAGGCATCACACATGGTTATTCTCCATCCTCATGCGTTCAATTCTCAGGTACAACTAACTTGCAGTAGCAAGATTGACTGGATGCCTAGAGCGTAGTCATTGCGTTTGAATGCAGAGCTGGGCAATAAAACAATCAAGGCACGTTTTCTTTTTTTAAGCCATAGTTAAGCAATAGCACAAGATTAAGCAGTAGTTCATAGTCCTCAGTTCTGAGATTGTTCTGGGTGTGTAACACCTCATTAACAAATGTTTACTTTGGAATTTATTCTGGGAACAATGACATGTACAATATGTGCTATATAACCACATTCACAAGGTAGAGTTGCACCAGGAAAATTACCACAACAGATCTGGCACAAAAACTCTTAAAGGTAAATATGGTAGGCCTGAATATTTCCTCCCTAAAATGCTTTAACAGAAGAGGAAAACAAAGATAGAAGATTAACTATTTTCCACTAAATCCGTGAAATGAGAAATGGTATGATGAAGAACAGCAAAAAAATAAACTAATTCAAGAGACAAAGGTGGAGAGAAACAGAGGAAAACAGGTTAATCGCTTGGGCAACAATACCAAATATTACAGCTTCGGTAGTATGCACAGCTTCAGGGCAAATCCTGAACTTTTGAAACAAAGCTGAAGAAACAAAAGGAAAACAGGATAAAATGTAATGTGAGCTATCAAATGTGGTTCATGCCACCTAATATCTCTCTTCAATAAGAAGTTGATTTTCAAAACCAAAAAATATTTCTAAACTCTATGATGGATCTTATCCATCCGGATTTTCATGGAGTAGGTGACAAACTGCCCATATCATAATTTATTGTTGAAGCTGGAGAAGGAAATATAAACGGAAGAAGTGTAAAATGATCAATCTGATGGTTTTGTTTTTGTTTCTTTTTTCTGTCTTAGTTTACTTTGTTGTTGTTGTCATTTTCATTATTTCAGAAATGAAATTCTGTCTAGTACTGAAAAGTAAATACTATCATGCTGGGATTTCACCAGGGAAGGCTTCAAAGATAGGGATGAAATTCTGAAGTTTCTCTTACCTTGTATTTTCACAACAGGCCTGACTCACGCATGGGATATTCTTCATTGAAATTTACTGAAGATGGGTGTTTGGGGTCACAATTAGTCCAGAGAAGGCTTGGCAGATCATACAGGATGAATGGGATGACTTTTGAAAGTTGGAGTTACAGGCATGGGTTGAATTTCAGCTATGCCAAATACAAGTTTGCACATTTTGTAAGCCATTACTATAACTTCTACTAGGAGTTCATCACTGGGAAAAGGCTCAAAAAATACCTGAATGCATCTTATCAATCACAGGGTGGTTATAAGTCATCAATGCAATGAAAGCTAAAGGGAAAAAAATCAAATGTAATCTTAAAAAAAGTCAAGCAAGAGATTTCTAAACAAGATAGTCTGATATAAAGAACTTCTACGGTGTAAAAGGAAGCTTGCCTCCTAATGACATGCTATAGCATGGTTATCACTGGAGCCAAGGGTTCATCTTAAATCAAGACACTAAAAAATCCAAGAGATGCCAAAGATAATATGTAGAAAAATGAAGCCCTTCTCCATCCTTAGTACTCCCCTACTTCTGAAAGTATTTTTAGCCTCTTTTAAAGCTTGAGCTTCAAGCAAGATTTTGGAATTCTAATCACACAGAAGTGTTGCTTGAAGTATTGCACAAAATTGCACACATTGTGCAGTCATTTGAAATGGCTCAGAAGAAGTTCTAAGTGATCACACCACTCCCTACCTCATCTGCAGCTTCTGTAGGGCATTGTGGGTCAACTTTAGACAAGACAGCTACTGGGAAAGAAGGAAACTGCTGCAGCAGTGGCCTCCAGTCCCTGAACCTGGTAGCTGGAAGAATGTGTGGGGTTGTCTGCAGAACCTCTGAGGTTCTGTTCTGCCTTACAGTATAAGATAAGCCAATGCAAAATAAATACCAAGAGCTCATTGCTTTTTTTGTCATTGCAGAAAGGAATATTTTTGCCCAATAAAAAATAGCCAGAATGTGCTGGTTAATGAACACACGGCAAACACTTAGATTTGCTTCTAAGTGACTAATGAGATACACAATTTTTTTCATGTTTCCATAAGAAGCATAAAACATGTAACTTCAAACAGGTATTGAAAAGCTGCCTCTGTGTCCATGAAAGGCCACAAGCCAGCACAGATCTGCAACTACCAAAAGCATTTTTCCACTAGGAAGAGTGTCAGGACTGAACAAAAAGGAAAAGGAAATAAGCCCTGAATAGAAGTAAAATTCAAACTGAATTTGTATCTGTGAGGAGAAAGCTAACAAATCTCTTTGAAAGAGGAGGCACTTGTAGTAACAAAGACTGCTAAGTGGAGATAATGTATACGGGAACAAGTAGTATCAGGGCATTTATTTGTAAATCATATTTGTATAAGGCCATAAGAAAAAGTTACAGGTAGAGCTAAAATGAAAAATTACTGCTGTAAAAGGACAAAAAAAAAACAGGCAAAAGGACAGTAAAGACCTTTTGAGACATATTGTGTTATAATCAAGTTCTCAGAAATCCATAGCAATGGCTGAGTTAATTCCTTGAAATGCCACAAGTAACTTTCCATAGTATGGTGGAAGTGTATAAGTGAATCAGTATGGAGAAAACAACAACCACAGTCTGAAAGGGAGCTTTCTCTATGCTAAGGAAAATCTTCTTCAAAAGTCTCATCTTCTCTGCCAGTGCCCAGGCAGGAAGGCAGATGCCTGGTGAGATGAAGGCACCCTGAGGGAGGAGGAGCTGTCTCCCTGCCGTGCAGCCTGGAGCACAGATGCAACATGCGGAGGAACATCTGCCCCCATGATAGCACAGCTTTCCAAAACATTCAGTGTTTAAAACATTAGCCTCAACAGCCCTTCAGATGCCTGGCAGCATGGCTGCAGTGGCATGGGTGGCTGTCTCCCATTTGTTTTCACACCCGAAGGCATGGACTGCAACATTCTACCAGCAGGAGAGGCAGGCACAAAGAAGGGATCCAGGAGAGAGGAACATAGGGAGTGCTGGAGTTTTTGGCTGTGAGACAGAGTCTGAGTCAGGCAGAGAGTATGCTGAAAACATTGATGTCAGGTGGTAAGGGTAGAGGATTTTGGAGGAAGTGGTCAGACCTCCTGCCACCTCCCAGTGTCAGAGAAGCAAGAAGGACAACGATGGCACAGGAGGCCCATGGGATAGAGCCAAGATTGGTTGCCAACAGGACAACAGCAGAGAGAGATAGAAAGATGACTGGCACTGGGAGGGAGGATACAGAAAGTAAAAACATATGAGAGAAAGGAGTCAGCAAAAACCAGTCAATGCCAAGCTGTGCTGGCACAGCGTTTACCCCGAGATTTACCTTGTTGTCCCAGCACCTGAGCCAATGCAGCACCACCCAGTCATGCAGGAGCCCTTCCACTGACAGTGGGCAGCAGCATGAGCTAGCAGGCATGCAGCTGAGAAGAATAGAGACTTGTCCACACAACTGTCCACAAGTGGGTGTAGGAGGCACCATGCTGCTAGCCAGGGGTACACAAAAAGTAAGAGTAGGGACTGCTCCTGCGTGCCAGCACTGCCTTACTGAGTAGAAAGGAGCATCCTTTTGTTATTGATGGAGGAAACTGGTTACAGAAGTATTTATATGGATACCACATAGAGCTTTATCTTTGCATATTTGAAGCCCATAATGATCTCTGCAAATATAAGGCAAAGGTAAAAATAACAGCAGGGATCTAGAAGGTGGTTTGAAACAGACAGCAAGGCATTTTGAGCCAGGTATGTTTAAGCAGCAAAGATGACATAGAGTTTTTTACCAGGTAACCCTCAGTGAGTTCTTTTGTCTGAAATGGGCAGAGCAACTGAGCACATATAAATCCCACCTGGCACACTCTGAAGGTCAGCTGGTTTCTTCTGTAGTTGGATCTGCTGCAGCAAAGGGCTTTCCCACCATGGCAGTCTGTCCCACAATCCCATTGGGCTGCCTCTTGCAGTGCTCAGAGCAGCCCAGTTCTCACAGGAGAAAGTACAGGAAGAAAATGCTGCAAAAATGGGAGCCACTTTTTCTAGACCCATTTGACACAGAGGTCAGCAAGGCTGAGATTTACAGCTGATAAGCAGCAAGCATCAGACTCTGTCACTGCCTGGAAGCCTGGACAGAGCCTAAACTTGTCGCATCATCTGGCTCCAGATACCTGCACAGACTTTACCTGAAGTGAGCTCTTGTCTATCCCATGCGTAGTGAAGATCTGTCGTTTTCATACAGCAACTCTCAAAGGAAACATTGGCTGCATTTTGGTCAAAATGCCACCTGATAATATCAGAAAGACCAAGTGTTGCCTAAGGACCAGACCAAAGCATCAGAAGATAGCTTGCAACACCACTCCATAATATTATTCCAGCACAGGCCATCTCATTTGACTACTGACTGGAAATATGACTGACTACTATCTGGAAATACCCTCTACAGGATCTACTGCGGAGATACTAACAAGAAAGAGCTTATCCCTTTTCTGTAAGCCTTGGTACAGAAAACAATCATGAGAGCAACAGACCGAAGCTCAGCCCCCATTGCCATCTGTTCCACATAGCTGGATTTTGCTGTGTCGACAATAGCCTCTGCTGTATAAAGACACTACTGCTGTCTCTGTCTTTTACCTGACTTCTACCTGTCTGCTTACTTTCATGAAACTGTTTTCTAATGTGGGTTGAATGTTGCCCACAGTTCAAAAGCTAACGTAGTGGAATAGACACACAGACGTACAAACACACAGAGGCCAAGGAAGCTTAATTTCCTTTGGGGCTCAGGCTGAAGAATAAGCTGTAACATTCAGTTCCTATAGAGACAGGAAGAAAACCCATCAATAAAGAGAGAATTACAACTTAAATGTATCCCCAAGTAATACTGATCTCAGTACTCAATTATGTGTTCAGCTGCTAAAACAATGTCTAACACTATTATTTTCAGGTGCTTATTTCACTTGCAGACAGACTGTTGAAGAAATGAAACATCACTGTCAAATGTCAACAGTCAGTGATGGAGTAAATGCTCAGAATTAATTTTGTTCAAAGAACAGATCTCTCTCATATGGCCAGCCAATGCAGTACAGCCCACTCGAGCATTGAGACTGGGTTTGCATTAAAAGGTCTGTAAGCTTACAGCAGTACCAGAAGCCCACACTGAAGTGCTGGGGAGCCAAGGATGTGTCATATATCAGTCACAGCTGGCAGTCGAGCTCTTTCGAGAGAAAGAAAGAAATGTCATGACAACCTCACCTCTCAGATACCAGAGGACTGTCAAATCCAAATTTTCAGATACTTTCATCTTCACATGACAAGGTTCCTACCTATGATTAATGGTTCTGACATTTCACACCTTGGATTGGGGTGACATGGTGCCTGTCCTGCTCCCACCTCTCCTTCCCAGAGAATATCCCAGGGAACAAGGGAAATCCTGGGAAGAGCATTCCAGGCTAGGTAAGACCACCCCCCAAGGGTGGCTTTTTTTGCTCTGACTTTGTGTTCCCACTTTGACTGGCTCCCAACATCAGACCCAGGGGATGGTTAAGGGAGGGGGACTCCAAAAGGGAAAGCATTTCCCTTGGGCATGGGAGCCCTGGCATTGGCAGCCTAGGGTGTGCAGACTCTGTTCCCCAGTGCTGCAGTGGGGACCTGGGAGGCTTTTGCAAGGGGAAGGTTACTAGGGAAAAGGACCCTGAGAGAAGGGCCTGGATCTGGGAGTAATGATGCTCAAAGTATGACTCTCTCCAGTCTTGGCACTTTCCAAAAGCAAGGAGTGGCCTCCCCAGTGGTGGGAGGACAATCACAATAGTGAAATGGGGTATCTTGGTTCTGGACATAAGAGAGGGATCCCTGTATCATATCATATCGTATCATATCATATCATATCATATCATATTATATCATATCAACTCCTCACTACAAGAAAAACATTGGAGCATGTCCAAAGAAGGGAATAGAGTTGGTAAAGGGTCTGGAGCCCACCTTAAGAGGAGCAACTAAGGGAACAAGTGATAAGCAAGAGGAAATTGCCTCAATTAATGCCAGGGGAGGTTTAGATTGAATATTAAGAAAAATTTCTTCGCTGGAAAGGTGGTAAGGCGTTAGAACTAGCTGCCCTAGTGTTGCAAGCATTCAAAAAACATGTAGATGTGGCAACTTGGGATATGGTTTAGTGGTGAACATGGCAGTGCTGGGTTAACAGTTTGACTTAATGATCTTAGCGGTCTTTTCCAACCTTAACAATTCCATGTTTCTATGATAATCATATAATATCTTTGTCCCTGGACAAAGATGTTGTGCCCCAGCTTTTTTTCTGGAGAAGGCTCTGCTTGCCAGGATCTGGCTGGCAGAGATGCCCTGTGCAGACAGTCAACCTCAGCTCCTTTGCTGCTATTTAAAAGAAGCACCTTGCATGACTATCTGTACTGGGACACAAACCAGACCATTCATTAATCTCTTAACAACACAACTCCCCTTTCCTTCCCCAACAGAGAGAGCAAGAGCCAGCAGTGTGCCCAGGTGGCCAAGAAGGCCAATGGCATCCTGGCCTGTATCAGGAACAGTGTGACCAACAGGTCCAGGGAAGTGATTCTTCCCCTGTACTCAGTGCTGGTGAGGCCACATCTGGAATACTGTGTCCAGTTCTGGACTCCTCAGTTCAGGAAGGATATTGAGATGCTGGAGCAGGTCCAGAGATGAGCAATGAGGCTGGTGAAGGGACTCGCACACAAGTCCTATGAGGAGAGGCTGAGGGAGCTGGGGTTGTTTAGCCTGGAGAAGAGGAGGCTCAAGGGAGACCCCATCACTCTCTACAACTGCCTGAAAGGAGGTTGTAACCAGGTCAGGGTTGGTCTCTTCTCCCAGGCAGCTATCAATAAGACAAGAGGGCATGGTCTTAAGCTCTGCCAGGGGAGGTTTAGGTTAGATATTAGGAAGAATTTCTTTACAGAAATTCTTTATCAGATATTGGAATGGGCTGCCCAGGGAAGTGGTGGATTCTCTGTCCCTGGAGGTTTTTAAGATGAGACTGGATGTGGCACTTAGTGCCATGGTCTAGTAACCACAGTGGTAGTGGACCAAGGGTTGGACTTGATGATCTCGGAGGTCCTTTCCAACCTGGCTGATTCTATGATTCTATGAATATGAAAAAAAAAAAAAAAAAAAAAAAAAAAAGGACAAAATCCTGTTGTTCTGTCTTTCCTCTATTACTCATTCTCCTTGTGGAAAGGTACATCTGGTGCTGGCAGATCAGCTGTGGCAAAAGTGGTGGTGCCTTGCAGGAGCTGCCTTGCCAGCTCCTCTCCCCATCTCAGTTACCCCAAGAAGCTCCCAGAAGACTCTGCAGCCAATCTCTACAGTGTCTTCTTTTTAAATATTTGTTTTAGAGACACTTTAGCTCTCACTGCTTCTGTCTCTGAAGCTAAGAGCCCAGATCTTCCTCTTTCCTGTGACAGAGCACCTTTGGACAGTTTCCTGAACACCTCTGACTCTCTCTAGCATCTGTTTCTGCACCCTGTCTCACCTGACACCACTACTCAAGCCAGGAAATGTCCACAGGCTGCTTTCTGAGTCTCTGTATTGCTTTAGTATCATGCCACAGCAGATGCTTAGTACTAACTGCATCATGCAAAGCCATGGTTTGCCAAGCAGTGCTGGCAGCCTTACCTTCACCAAGACAAGGACAGACTACGTGATGTTGTTTGATGCGCATCCCTGCTAGGTGGGCTGTTGGTGGGTGTTGCTGTGGGAGTGAGGCTTGCATGACAGTGATGGTGGTGGGATTGAGTGTGTGGTGGGATTGAGTGGAATTTGGAGTCTTGCTCAGTCCATGGGAATCTATCCCTGAAATAAGCTGCACCTTGACTTGGGGTCTAAAGACCACAAAAGAAATGTCTTTTTGCAGGATGTGAGGATCAAGGCGTGTCCGTGATATTTGCAAATGTTACTGGGAGAGCCTCAATCCGTAATCTGACTCATCTCAGTAATCTGACTCATGCTGTCAGTCAGATTACTCTTAGAAGAATGAAAGAGATTAGTTTAATGGAGCACATATTTACAGTCCCTCCTCCAGCCCATCCTGCCTCGGAAGACTTCTCGCACTGGCCTAGACAAGGGAGAGCGTTGGACAAACCAGTATCATGTGAACATAGCAGTGGTGTACAAGGTTATTGCTAGAGTTTGTGCATGATTATCAGCCCTCCCACAAACTAGTTTAGGAATAAGGGGGTTAGAAATCCTGGGGAGAAAGCAGAGAACTAGAGACAGTTCACCAAAAGCCTTACAGACACATCATCCATTCCCATCGCAGTTTATTGCCCCCTTGGCTCTTCCTCTGCACACAAGCGGAGTTTGGGTTGCAGAAACCAGGTCAGGACTAAGAGGTTAAGTAGTGCACAACTTAATGCTGGATCCCACACGATCTGTCCTTACAGCTTCATTACATGTGGCAGGGTACAGCACCTGCTGGCACAAACCAAAGTTCCCATCGTCTTGATGTTTTTTGACTAATTGTGTTCTGTAAATAAGGCCTGCCATCTGTCTGTCTGTCTCTCTGTCTGTAAATGCTCTCTGACACAAGGTAGGCAAAGTATATTTACTGATATATGGCTTCAAGTGCCTCGTTCCATCCTGGTACAGAATGTCCCAGATGTTCCTGACTCAGCCCCTCAAAACAATGTTATTTCCAGGATGGAAAAAAAATTGAATTTATTTCATTTTAAACCTCTATCTTTTAACCTCTATCTCTATTTTAAACCACTGTGACTATCTTTGCATACACTGAAAACACCCTTTTCTGCACATACTTGCATTTTTTTCAGTTCTGATTTTGGCTTTGTTTGGAGGCTTGGGGTTTTTCTAGGACTATTAGATTTCCTGTAAAAAAGCAACCATCATCAACCAAAACAACAGCCACACAGCAAGACATGTTGCAGACTCTTTCAGCGTCAGATATGCTTGAAAATCCAAAGAGAACATAATGTTGAAATAAGCTTCAATTAGAAATGTTCTTAAATACTCTACTGAGGACTGAGTTCAGCATTTTAGATTGATTTTTAATGTGTTTTTTTTCCAGATGGCTGAGGAAGGATACTGCTGAGACAGATATCAGCCTTAAATGCACATGCCTGGTTAACTTGACAGTTTGCAAACAGTGGAGTGACAAAGTTCACGAGCTGCACAAGGAGCCATCTCAAGCTCTCAACAACATTAGGAACTTTTAACTATAACTTCATGGGATGGCATCCAAACGGATGGAATCTGGTTGAAGGACAATGAGAGGAAGAAAGCTTTCCCTCTAAGGCGCTGGCAGGAAGGGTGCTTGAGCTGAGGCACAAGGAGACTGTCTCCTTTTGCCCCCTTATTGCTTCTCTGGGAAAATAGGCTTTGCTCACTCTTTCTAAGCAAACAAGACCACAACAAATAAAGACCTGAGCAGACAAGTCTATCAGTTTTATGCTCTTCACAGAAACAATCTGAAATACCTTCAATAAAAGGTATAAACTCAGGCTAAAATTGGGCTGCATCATTCATGATTTACCCTTTTGTTTATTTTTTCGCAGCAATGTGTGCCCCAGGGTTCTTATCTCCATCTATATCAAAGGCTGGTCTTTTGTTCTTTCCTGTTGCTTTTATTCAATGTTTGGGACAGCAAATTTATTTGTACAGAACCAGGTAAGCTTTGGTTTTTCTCAGTGTGATTTTCAAGTGCATAGTGTTGTGATTATACATTTCCTTTTCATCAGAAAAGCAGAATGGTCTTTCTTTTGTAATACAAACCTAAAAATTGACCAAGTGCCAGTTTCTGGTTTTCTGTTATTGGGTTCCAGCTGCAGATGTCAATTTGCTGGCATGCAGTCTAAGTCCAGCTTGAGATGAAAAGACACTTCAGGCAGCAGAAGCAGAAAGTTTGATGCAGAGTTGTATAATGCATTTCCTCTTGGCAAAAGGATCAACCTGCCCACGAAGGTCACTCTCAGGAGATTTCCAGCTCTTGCAGTGAGGAAGAGGTGAGGAGGCATAGACAGATTCCACTTAAACAAGTGAGGATGAGCAGAAAAAGGAGCAGGAAGAAGTAAGAAAGGGAATCTACAAAGGAAGAGCAATTTGAAGAAAAGAGGAATAAAATTAGAGGGAAAGCAGAATAAAAGGGGGATGAGATGGGGAGCCAGATGTGAACAGCAAACATCTTAGTGTCTATAATGCATGGAGTGTACAGTGATGGGGATGAGACAAGATATACACAAAGCATTAAGTGACCAGGCAGGAAAGGGAGTCACTGTGCTTGTGTTTCCTTCTGCCACTGGGATTCTAAAAAGTTTATTTTGATTCACACTAGTGAAAATATCTCCAGTGGTGTTTTTAACTAGTTTTCAGGGCAATTAAAACAGCGGTCAAAACTCAGAAGTGTTGTATGTTAATGAGAACAAAGACATGAGCACAGATTGCCCCTTGAAGACGCTACTATCAGTTGCAATCCTCACTATGACAGGTAGAAAAGGGTATCATTGTCTCAGCCCAACTGCTGAGCACAAGTGACTGAGGTTCCATAAAGTGGAATTCAGACTGTGCTCCTTTTGACACCAAACTCATCCATTGCCTTTCATCTTAATAAATGGTGTGTCCTTTATGTCCTTACAACTCTGTACATCTAGTCAGTGCGTAAAAGAAAATAGACCTCGTTGCAAATTGCCATTCTAGGCATTATGTACTCATCCTACATATACCAGTTTAGTCCAGTCTTACTTCTCTGCCCCTTAGACTCCATGCAGCTGGGGAAATAATCTTAACACTCCAGCTATTGCCTTTTTTCGGGCTAACTTGAACATTAGATGTAAGATAGGTATTCATACGCAGGCAACATTTACAACGGGTTCATTTAAAGGCACAGATCTTCTCCTGCCTGGTAGATCAGGTTCTAGTTAAGCCTGAGAACAGGGGAAGAGCCTCTGCAATATATGTCTGGCATCTAAGTTGCTGTTGCAATATTACAGTACAGTTCTTCCCATAAGAGACATAAAAATAAGAAGAAAAAGTCTAAGGGCATGAAAATCAAGCAAGATTAACAACCACTTAGATAGATGTTTTGCTACCTCCTGCCACTCTGTCCCTGGGTACAACCATTCATTTCTAGCTTTCCTTCTCATGTGTTCTCTATTTGCATGTTTATATCCATTTCCTCTTCTGCCTGAGACAAAAGTTTTTAAGTTCTCGATTTTGACCTTTATAAGTCCTCCCCACTCAGTACAAGTTGTGTTGCACAGACAGTTTTCCTGACTTCCTACTTTCATCACAGCATCTATGCCTTGCATCCCTCTGCAGCACTTCATTGGTCTTCGCTGACCAGGTACTTTATGACCCAGGCTTGCTGTGTATAGTATTCTTGCACAGTTGATTTCTAATCCCATCCTCACCCCACAAATTATGTCCATCTCGATCACCTAATTAGGATTTGTTTTCCATTTTCATGCCAGTGACTTTTCTATAGAGCCTTCACCTTAAAATTTGCTTTCCCAATGCCTTCAAAATTATTTCCATCTGCCTTCATGTTCCTCTTTTTCATGCTACTCTTTTTTTTTTTTTTTTCTTCTCAAACTTTTTACCACATAAATCACTACTGTACTGTAGTGACTGTTTTACTCATTTGTTCTCTGGCTCATAGTATCTGGATGAGGTCCTTACCATCTGTTTCATAGGATCTGTCTGTTGCCTTGCAGTTGTCCCTCACCTAATGAGTTCTTAAATCAAGCTTTGGTAGCCTCTGGAGAATGGATTCTATGCTTTCATTTTAACAGTGATGATGTTGAAGGTGCAAACATTGCAGTCAGTTGAAAAGAATGAATGTATTAACTGTCAGGCTTTAGAGCAACTTTCCTAACGCCATTCTTCTAGACCACGTGCAAAGCAGTGATTGCTAATAATTACTATGTACAAAGGTGCATTAAACAATACACATTTGTATCAAAAATATTCAATATCCTCTTTCTTGTTACTTCCCATCAAGACAGAAATAACTCCACCAGCATGCAAACAATATGATAGTAACTAGGGACAGAAACAACCTACAAAAATCTGATTCTAATTTTCCTCTTGGTGAACAAGACTAGATATTCTTCTGTTTTAGTATGTTCTGAGTGTTATTCATTGAAAAGACCATGATAATATTAGCTACATCCCGTAGAAAATGGAAATTAATGTCTTCATATGTAACTGAACAGCATTTGTCACTCTGGATGGCAAAGTCTTGAGTTCAGGTAGTGTAAAACAAAATAATTTACACTTTTTGAGGCAGAAGGGTAAGCTTAGGTTAACTAAGCTGTAAGACTTGCAGTGTTTTGTCTCATGACTGATTATAAGAATAATGTTGAATTTGATTGAATTTCACTGAAGAAGAAACTGATACACTCTCTCCAACAGCCTTTTTCTTATCTGACCTGTCCATGTACTCCATGATTTTCTGCACCAGTTTTAGGAGGCTTAAGCATTCCTAATTGAAATTTAAATATGAACACATATTCTTTTTCTTCCCTTCTTCTGCCTTCATCAGGAACATACCTGAATCCTAAACCAAATGACCTTTTCTGCTAACAAAGCTGAAATGCCAGCATTGTGCGCTTTATGAATATATAGCAAGACTGGGAGGGCATGAGATTCAAAAGCCATCAGAAGGGGACATAGTGGAGCTTGGAGACCAGGAGAAATAATAATACCAACTCTGTACCATACATGGTGTCTGAAATCTCAAAAGACAGCTGAACACTGTAAAATGGAAGATGTACATACAGTGACCATCGAAGGGGTGATTTACAAAGCACTCAATGTACCTCAAAAATCTAATTTGTACAAAGCAAGACTGGATGATGTCACCGGTTCTTAAAAAAACAATAGAAACATACCTGAAGGGTATGGATGGATGGAAAAGAAAGCAAATCTCACGGAACAGGAGAAGGGAAATTTATCCCCACATCACTTAGCCAGTGAGCCCTGTGAAGCTCCACTTGCACGTATAGTTACTGGGAGAACACTGGAGAGCCAGGACAGCAGCACAAAGAGATTAGAATAAAGAAAGGAGCTATTTTGATTCACCTTGCATAGAAGACTAAGAGTCAAGGGGGAATATGAAAGAGAAGTAAGTTCCCAGATCAGCTATACTATTAGGGTGATTAGAAAGAATCCTTTAATACCATATTTCAAAGTCTAGTGTTAGCAGACTCCTCAGGAAAAGGTGACTAGGAAAAAAACGCATAATTTTCATTTGAAATGATGGATGCAAATAGAACTGTATTTCAGAGAAATCGTGGGAGGTGTTTGAGAATCAAAATAATTTTGTTGATCTCAGAGCATCCCGCAAAGCTGCAGGTGTCCCTTTGGAGGCAGGTACCATCAGGTGCAGGAAAAGGGAGCAAAGTTCCTCTGCTCTGTATTATCTTCTCTCCTTCTGGAAAGGAGCTGCCAAACAAGTGACAGTAGTCTCAAGAAAACCTATATCATCACCAAAAAAATTATTAAAAACCTTTGGTTTGTTTTGACCCAAAAGAGAAGAACTGTTTGACCCTTATTGCTCATGAGGTCTAATGGCTGTTGAACAAGACATGGAGTAAGCTGTTAGAATTCCTTTAGATGAAGTCTGTGATCCATGTGAATCTACCAGTGAACTCAACCACAAGGAGTTTTTTTTTCAAATTATCAGCACACAGCAGGTTCCCCACTTTGATACCAAACCAGTGCTAAACATGTCAGAATGGCAATAGGCCTACATTTACAGCTCTAAGTATGGCACCACAGACACTATTGTCTATCACCCATGTATTTGGTTGGTGATTTTTGTTGACCATTTAGGCTGTTGACTAGCACTTGGTTTGTCTTCCACAGAGAAGTCAATGTTAACAGCAAAACAACCATTAAGATACAAACCAAAATTAAAATTACTGCAATAAGAGTCCATAATTGGCTCTCAGACATCATCTGAGAACCTGTAAATTATGTTCGTCAATATTGCTGTACTTGAACAGAAAATTTTAATATTAACTTTGCAACAGTTTATAATCACTGTGCTGGGCCTCAATGAGTTTCAGTTCAATGAAGAGAGGAAAGCAAAGACTGGTGAACCAGTCCAAGGGGATACGGGAGAGAAGACAAAATATCCAATTTTTGAGGACAAAGAGCACAAAACAGAATAATGGGCAGAAAATCTAACTTGGGTTATTCTCTTCCCATTTCCTAGGTGCCTGACAGAACTAGATTCATGCCACTAAACTTTGTCTTTAATAGGTACCCAATGTGCTTGTTGATCTTATTATTCGTTCTGTATAACTGTTATGTTTTAATTGTCTTGGTACCTCTAGGAAAAAAAAAGAGTTAAAGCTATCTATCTGTAGAATGAAAGCTTTTAAAAATGGGAAACTACAGGTAAGACTTTTCAGGACAAATGTGAATCAGTAATGCCTAGTCCCATTTTTGGGACTAGTGCTGAGAACATCTTTATCAATGACCTGAAGAAGTGAGTTCATACTAAAATCCCCAGGTTTGGAGATGGTACTGAGCTTTTTCCAGCAGTCCAGTGCTGAACCAAAGGCAAATAACTCCAGAAAGAGCTCACGTGGGCAGAAAGGTGGCAGATACATTCAAGGCAGAGAAATATGAAGTGATGCAAAAATAATCTAAAACACATCTCTCTTATGTTAAACTACTACCTAGAGGAGAAGATAACTTGGAGTACTCATTGACAGGTCAAAAAATAATTGACTAAACAAACGCTAGTAGCCAAAAAGGCCAATAAAATATTGAACAACATCAGGAGGGGACCTAGGAATAAAATAAAGGGCATCATTTTGCTGCTATATATAACCAAGACTTGTGCTGTGTTCTGTTGGATTCCAAAAATTGGATATGAGAAAAAGAAAAACTGCTAAGTTTAAACAAAGTCTTGGGCTGACAGAGACCGGGGAAAAACCTCAATCTAAACTCCAGACAAGGATCCATTGATGTCATGGGTTTGGAACGTCCTGCTCAAGCCTGGAGAAACCATGCCCTGATCTCAGCAAACCTGTGCAGAAAACCTTTTGTGTTTTATCTCTCCCTTTGTGTTACCTGTTCCCCCTGTAAAATCCCCCCAGATAAAGTGGGTTTTTCCTATGATGTAATTGTAAGACCCCAAGGTTTGTTAATCTGGATTTTTCTCTTACCTCATCTCTGGAAAGTCCCCAATTTTAATACCATGAATATGTAAACCCCCTGTTAAATATGTAAACCCTGAACCCTTTAAATATGAAGTTGTGAATCCAATAAACCATTCCAGTTTCTTGCCTCCTCCCTGGGATCGTGTTAGGTTATTGACTCGCTACAGTGTTCTATGGGTTATTCTGGTCTTCATACCTCAAGAGAAATGGAGTGGAGATAGAGAAGGTACAGAAAAAGGCAACTATAAAAATCAAGGCTGTGGAGCAGCTGCTTAGAGAGATTTAAAAGGCTGGAGCTCTTTGAGGAGGAGACTGACAAGAGAACATTACTCAGGTTTAAAAGGTCTTGAAGGAGGACGGTTAATGGAATGCAGAAACAACAGTACATCCCACCCAATTTTACCTTTAACAACCTTAATAAAAGAGTTTGGGATGCTGGCACAGTATCAGGGTAATGGACCACAGAAAGAGCTGAAGCTTGCATGCTCTCCTTAAACAGCATTGACTTTTTCTAGCATTCCAGGCAGAATATTGGGTTGGATAGGGTTTGATCTGACTGGGCTGGATAGGGTTTGATCTGACCTGCCAGGATGATTCTTGTGTTCAGGAGATCTCTGACCCCAGAACTGCATAGTGCAGCCTCCTCAGGCTTTCCCCAGCAAGCACTAAACTATTTGAAGGAAAAGGAAACAAACTCTGCCTGCAACTCCTGTATAAATCTTACCCTAATTGCCACATGTTCACACAATTTCTAATCTGCATAATGTGCAGATTGACTGATTGTAATTATTGTAATTGTCCTTTTTTTGGTGGAGGATATGATACTGTGCTGATATAACAGACAATATCTGCTATGAACATGTGGATTTTCTCACCCCTTCTGTGTCCAGAATTAGAGTGCAGAGTGAAGGTTTTTCATGTGGTGCTTGCTGTTTAGTGAGAGAAAACCTTTCTGGTTTTTTATGTGTTCCCAGATACAGACCTTAACCACAAACATCGATGAAATCTTTCCTCTAGTGAACAAATGATTCTGTTGGAATCATAGAGAGAAACCTACTGTTATCTTTATTTTCATATTTGAAGAACCATTAACTTCTGATGTTACTACCAGAGCTTATATTTAATGAGGAACTGTTTACACTGACAAACAACTGCATTCAGGCTATTGAGCTGAAACATTTGCACTGACTCAGTCAAATGAACAAAAGAAAATGCTTACTGTCCTTCTCACCCATTAAATAGTAATGGTGCTTACCTGAGGCAACACACTGTTGCAAACTGATCTTTTGTTCATTAATATGTGTCACAGCTTCCCCTATGTAAAATGGGGACAATAACACTAAGAACTTGGCTATAAAATAATGTTTTATGTTTTCTTCTATGACAGGGAACTCGACATGAGCAATGACTGTGCACTTAAAGCTCTCAGATGCTTTGTTGAAGTTGTTCAGCAAAGAGCACTAGGTCTCCTTTTGCACCAACCTTCAGAAAGGCATGAATATAGTTTAGTGGCTTTTTTTATATGTTCACAAGGCAAGAGCAGCTCTGGTTTCCCCTCAAAATTTTTGCAGCCAGGAGTTTAGTACCAGAGTATACAGAAGTGGAACTAAAATCTCCAGAAGTTACATTCCCACAGTTTCTTTCAGACAAAAGGACCATAACAAATTTCCCTCCCTTGCAATGGCTTCATTGTCTAAAAAAAAAAAAAAAAATTACACTACCTACTGTTTTCTTGCCTTACTATCTCCTGATTCATGAAGCAAGTACATTGCCTGCTGTTTCCTTGCCTTACTGTCTTCTGATTCATGAAGCAAATGCTTTGTCTCCCTGTAGGACCTCACAGGCAGGTAAGTAATAAGGGCCATTGTCTTCCTACAAAGCAAAAGAGAACAAAAGAGCTTGATGTTTGTGGAAACACTTAGTGCAGACCAAGTGTGTTGTGGTGGCCAGGAAAATGGGAGAGGAGACTGGCACACCACTAGTGCCAGCAGGGCTGCACCTGGGAGTGGTGAGGATGGTGAGCTGGCATGTCCTGCTCTGGGTACCACTCTGGTGGAGGATTTCCATTTGATGAAGGAATTTAGAAACATTTGTAATTTGGGCAAACCAGGTTGATTGAATATCTACTTCTATGAAATGCCAAATTGAAATTTTCCAGTTGACATATTTCTTGTTGGCATGACATAAGCTTTTCTTTTCATCAGGCTGCTCAACTATACCAGGTTCTCAGCACATGAACTCCAGTACAGCGGAAGGAAGGAAAGCCCTTGAGGGGCTGCCTTTTGTACCCTCTCACAGAGCTAACTCACAATATATGTATCTGAAATTGAAGTAAAACTGACCTGGAGGGGACCTGTGCTCACAACTTGTCACATTCTGCAGGGCGGTAGGTTTGAAAGCCAAGGTTGTGAGAAACCATGCAAAAATCTCACAGGAAATCTGAATTTCAGGACAGTGATAAAATTTGTGATAATCAAAATCATGCAAACAGCTGAGTTTCAAAAAGGAATGTTTAGGCTGTTGTTAATACAATGTGATAGTTTGGATTTCAAAACAGTCAGTTTGAAAAGGACATAGTTCCAGTGGGAAAGTTTTCAGTATATCTGAGCTTAGACCTTCAGGTATTAGGGATTGTCCAGCATGTACACACCTAATTTTATTTTCTCCTCATTTAACACCTGTTTTTGACACATCAGTTGTTTTCCACCACTGGATCATAAAAGTTCTCATTTGGATTCAATACAAGTGACTCACAGCAAACCATGCATTCAGCAGGAATAGAGAATTTTTTGTTTTGTATCCACAAATAATTTGATTTTTACTCAGTTGCTATGCCAAATAATTTAATGAATGTTTTCTGAAACAAAATGTCAGCCTGTGGCATGATTGCAAACTATTCAATAGATGTATTCTTACATGTGTTCATTATTCTTGCAAATCTGCATTAAAACACTGGCTGACCTCAATGATTGATGTAAGCACTCAACTTCATTAATTACCTATGCTTCCAACTACGCTTTTTCTATAGCTAGCTGTTCCAGATAAACTGGGATATATACATTCTGTGTGTATATTATGTATATTTAAATTAATACAACAGTACAGACAAAAATATTATTAGGGAAAAAAAAAAGGCAAGGAGAATAGAAATGTGAGCCCAGTAAAAACCTGACAGGCAATGGGGAATGCTTTTTCTCCAGCCATGGCAACCATGCACAAGAGATTCACATCTGTGAATCTCAGTCTTTTGGACTGGAGATCAGCCTAGTCTTGGATATTAAAAATACTCTGCTAAATTCTGAATTTTGTTGGCAACTTGCTACTTCAGCTAAAATCTATGGCAAAGGAGCCATAGCATTTAGGAGGGTTCCTTGTATGGAAACCAGACATATTTCACAGGAACCAGCTCCCCTGTCCAATTTTCTTAAGGTGGGTTTGACTGACAGAGACCAATGCAAGAGATGAGGTTCTTTTCTTCAATGAATCTATCACTTTTAAAAGGAGACAGAGATTCATCAGTTGCAACAAAGGAATTAGGAGAGCAATTAATACATTTTCCTCCTTCTAATTTTAATAAATATTTTCAATGCCTTTTTTATCTTCTAGGTCTGTTCCTTAAGCCCCATAGCAATCTGTGGCAGAGATAAATTACTCTGTGCATACAAAATTAAATTCTCCACTCCTACATGTCTTCCTCTGAAATTGCATCAGTCCTTTGGGACTTTTTCCCCCAGAGGGTTTCTTCCTGTGCATCATCACAGCATCATAGTCATTATGGGCAACGTGTCTAGGCTAACCCAGCTGCCTGAACTCCCTAGGCTTCCCTAGGAAAGCAGGTACTTCCACAGGGCAATTCAACTATCGCTTTTAGGTAGATAAGAGGAATCACAACTAAAGAGTATGGAAAGAAACACACCTGTAGCTCACAGTGACACCAAGTTAGCCAGGCAAAGACAGGATAAACAGAGTGCATTAGGAGGACAACCAGCTACACACAGTACACAAGCATTCATATTTTATATCTATTATAAAATAACTGGCTAGCACTGAATTACTTGTGCAAATAAGATGAGCTTCAAAAAACCCCAGCAACCCACTGTTTTAATATATAAGGAGGCTGGCACCATGTTTTTCTTTACTTGGTCCTGCCTTTGCAGCATCCTTTTTCTCTTCAGAACCCAGTGCTATTTTCTGAGAAGGTATCTTGCCTGGAAAGCCTGAAGTCTCAGTGATGTTACAATGCAGAGTAGGGGGAAAGAAAATACATAATAAAATTTGTCAAATGTTGAGTCCCAAGAGTAGAATAGTAGTAGAAAGTTCAAATATGGATTTTCAAAAAAAGTGAAATTTTGTTTAAATCTGACAGCAAATTTCAGGGTTACTGGTGTAAAGGGGTGAAAAGGGCAGAAGTCAATGCAATACAAGCTCTATTCTCTTAGGAAATCAAGCAAGAAGTATACTTCAAATTCTCCACTAATCAGTTTTATGGGACAAAGAATAAATATCTCTTGTCTCAAGCATTCTTTGTAAAACATGTCAAAGAAAGACTACTGATGCATCGAAAGGTGGAGAAGACAACATTCAGAAAGTAGGAAATTTGTATATGATACTGGTGCAGGTAAAAGAATGGGAAAAGTGATTTTTTTTCAAAAATACAGAGCGAATTTTCAGCTTGGTATGATACAATTACCTTCCTGCAATTAAATGGCACTACAAAAACACTATTGCATGTTGCATTTAAATAGCATTTTTTGTAAGACCAGATGGTTAAGTGTCATGCTTCACAAGTGCCACACTTTAGCGACCTGGAAAGGTTGTTACTTTCAATCTTCATTTTCATTTACTTAAACAATAATGATAAAAGAACAGGATGCTTCAGGCAGACTCAGGTTAATAGGTATAAGTTGTGCTCTGAAGTATTGACTCTTTCAAGTCAGTTATTGATTCCTATAAAACAACCTCCATGTAATTACTTCTTATCATACTGTAGAAAGTGTATATGAGTTAACCACATGTGTATAAGGTCAAATCCTGAAATCTGTGCTCAGTTTTCAGTTCCATATTTAATGAAGTAGCATTCCTACTGAAGTGTAGACAGAGATCAAGGGAAAGCTCTCTTCTGTCCACTGACACTTTTACACAGACACACACATCAGAGTTTATCGAGTGGTCTGGTGGCCAAGGCACTCTCCTTGTTATGGAAGGTCCAGCAGAGCAGAGGCCTGAGTTTCATTTAAACCACCCAATTCCCAGATAAGTGTGCTGATCCCTGGGCTATGGGTCAGTTCATCTTTATGTTAATACACATATTTTAACCTGGAATGTCATATTGGACATAAGGAACATTCCCAAGGAAGTTTCCACAACTGGTACATTTCTTCTGAAAGTTTCAGCACTGATAAATGCCTGTTTTACAACACAGGAGAAAAAAATATAACCAATTCCTTAGCCATTCCATGATTTGTCTTACAGATGTTGAGAACTGCTGACATTGGTATGTCACTGTACAAAGAGTGAGAGTGAGACTCATTTGCTCAGACTGACATATCCAGTAAGGAGATACTGAATTAGCCACCCTCCAGTTCCCTTACCATCACTGGAGAGAAACAAGCTCTCGTGAGACTAATCCCATTCTATCATTCACAGCTAAAATAGAACAGACAATGCAAATCCCAAATGTGTCATTTTCACTCTGTACTTCAAGGCACCTTAGTGATCGCCAGCTGAGGTGTATATTTCTTCAGCAAGTCCCAGTCCAAAGGCCCTTTCCCTGCAGGCATAAGGTCATGCAGAAGGGAAGTCATGCCTATTGGTATGCTCCAGGTCCATCACAAAGGCAGTGCCAGAAGGCAGGCTGCACCTGCATTTCCCAAAACACTAGGCTGTATGGCCATTCCATCAGACTGCAATTCCATCCAGCACTTTGCAGCAACGTTGATGGGTATTTGGGATTTGTGAAAAAACATTCACTTCATATTTAATAAAATTACTTTAGTGTCCATTGACCTATGTATGAAGCAGTCTGGTTACTCGAAATATCTTACAGCTGACGGAGATCTCAGTCTGGCTTTTGGACCCAGAAGCACTCGTTGGGGAGTACTTAGCAACTGACGCACCATAAGATGCAACAGTTTATTTAAGATATTTAATTAGAAGTAAGTGGCATTTAGCACAAGGAACATTTACTTCTTGATTATCAAAAAAACCACTCACACAATAATGCAGCTGTTGTTTTCAATCTCTTCCACTCAGATATGCTTCTAAAATGTGTCCATTTGTTACAATGAAGCACTGCATTGGCAGCTGTGTTTCTTCTGTGAATAGTTTGATCTGCTTCAACCTCCATGAATTTGCTTTAAATTATCAGGGCTAGCCTCCATCTCTTTTAGCCTGGGCTCAACTAACCCTAACACACAACATTTGTCTATCTCAAACTTCTGCCATCTTTCTCAGCTCCTTAAATCAGTCTTTTCATGATGTTTCAAGAGCAGGAGGGATTTGAAATCCTTATTAAAACTTGACCCCAATCTTCCTCAGTAGATTTGAGTGGAATCAAAGAGAGAGTACCTTATCAAACCCATAATGCTTGTACGCTACCTGCAAACAAAGCCCTCAGGAAAACCTCTGAAGGGCTGGCTGACTCCAAGTTGCTCCTCTGCTGTCCCATCCTTGCAGACAGCTCAGCTCACATATGGTGCCTACAGCTCTCCTGTCCCCAGTGCTGAACTGGCACAGTGGTTTCCCTGCCCTACATGTCTCTAACACTGTCTGGAAAGGAGTGGAAATTTCTTAAAATCTTCTTTCATAGCCAGGAAGAAACGGGTTGGAGGGAGCACTGTGGGATTCAGTGTTCTGTGAATAATGTCACAGCATTCCTTTGAACATGTGCTGACTGAGGGACTGTCTGAGTCACACAAATCCGCTTCTGAGTTTCAGTCTTCCCAGCGTCAGAGCAACTGTCATTGTACCAAAACCAGCAATTCATGGATGCAAAGAGAATGTCAGATTGGATTTAGAGCCCCCTATGAACTTCGTTGCACTTGAATATCTACTTGAAAGGTTCCCATTTTTATTCTTTTCTGCAACATTAGCTTTATCTTTCAGCCCCACTGGAAATCATATGGCCTTTCTTTGAATGAATTGATTCTCAGTGGCCAATTCATTACTGCGCTATAGGGAAAAATTATCACAGAAACTCTCTGCCAAGCACCCTGATAGCCAGCTGATGCAGAATTGCAAGTGTCAGTGGAGCAATCATTTCTTGATATTTGTCAGATTGTATGTATTAATAAGATTATTTATTTTAATAAGTGCAGACAGCATCTGTAACCTTTTCAGAGCACAATACTAGAAACTTGTTGACAAAGTTGTGCAAATCAACATGCCATATACTCCTTTCCTTTGGGGTTTTTTTATTTTTTTTAATATATCTATTAGTAATATATTTGTTTATGGGCATACAGGCATTTGTGCAGGTCCGTCTACTCCATTGTCCTGGGTGTACAGCAGACCAATGTCAAAAGCTTTAGCAAACCATGTAAGAAATAGGAGAGGTATGTTGTGCTTTCCTCCTCATGCATCCCCCCAATAACCCATGACTTAGGGACATCCTGAGCTCATGTGTTTAATTGGAACTGGATTTTCACACTTTGTATAAACTTCTTTTAACCCTTTTATACCTTTTGCCTCCACATATCCATTTGTTTCACTAAATTATGTGTTTGGTGAAAAAATACTCCTTTGCATTATACTGCCACCTGATAATCTCATTGGATATTTTTAGACTTTGTGTTAGGAGAAAAAATAAATTAATCGTTTTTAGTCACTGCTGTGTCCTAGCCTTTATTTTATGATCTAATGTCTTATACTCCTCTCAGATTTTTTTTTCTACCCCAAGTTGTTTAATTTCTTCATTGAGAGATTGAGTTGGGCTGTTGATCATCTTCATTTCCCTTCTCTGCAGCTTCTTTTTCTTCTACTATATACTGAGAACTAAGACTAAAATTGTATTCAACATTCAATATGTAGACACACAATGAACATATACACAGTATAATAAGGTTTTCTTGTTTGTTCTCCACTCCTTTGATAATTGTTCATAACACCCTTTTGGTGGTTTTTTTCAACCACTGCCAAGACTGAACCATTCTTTACAAAGAACAAACAGGGACAATCTCTGTTCTGAATGATAATGGCTAATTTTGAGCTCATAACTGTGTAAATATAGTTAGAGTTGGTTTTCCTTATGTGTCCTACTTTGCATCCTATCAACACTGATTTTCATTTGCTATTTTACTACTCAGGTTCTCAAAAATCAGAGAGTCATAGAATGTTAAAGGTTGGAAGGGACTTTAAAGATCATCTCTTCTCAACCCCACCTGCCATGTGCAGGGACACCTCCCACCAGGTTGCTCAAGGCCTTATCCAACCTGGCCTTGAACACTGTCGGGGTTGGGGCATCCACAACGTCCCTGGGCAACCTGTTCCAGGGCAACCTGTCTCACTAGTCTCACAGTAAAGAATTTTTTCCTAATATCTAGCCTCAATTTCCTCTCTTTCAGTTTGTACCCATTACTCCTTGTCCTGTTACTACAGTTCCTGATGAAGAGCCCCTCTCCAGCTTCCTTGTAGACCCCCTTCAGATTCTGGAAAATTGCTGTGAGGTCTCCACGCAGCCTTCTCTTCTCCAGGCTGAATAAGCCCGACTCTCTCAGCCTGCCTTCATAGGGGAGGTGGCTCAGCCCTCTGATCAACTTTGTGACCCTCCTCTGGACTTGCTCCAACAGTTCCATGTCCTTCTTATCTTGAAGGCACCAGAACTGTATGCAATACTCCAGGTGGGGTCTCACAAGAGGGGGAGAATCACCTCCTTCGTGACCTGTAATAGAGGGGGTGAATCTTCTCCTTCCAGCGTGACCTGATAGCCACACTCCTTTTGATGCAGCCCAGGATGTGTTTGGCAGGTCCCTTTCACAGCAACACGACCTGGCCTGCAGTGGGCTGACCCTGCTGCTCTTCGACCTAGTGTCGGACCCTGATGAGAACTATGACCTGCTGTGTGGCAGCGTGGGGCCAGGGGCTGCGGGTCCTGAGGGAGATCACTCGGGAGTGAGTTCACGTCCTTCTTTTGGAGCTTTGGGCAGCAAGAGCACCCAGCCCTCCCCAAAGTTCCCATGGCAAGGGGAGGAGGCAACACTGACCAGATGGCATTGCATTCAGCAGGAACAGCTGCTCCAACACCAGAGCCAGGCTCCACCTCAACCAATATGCAGGGGCCAACAGGAACATAATTGGGTAGGTTTGCACCCATTTCAATTCCACGTGAGATCCTGATGGAATTCTGCAACCTGCTGCAGGAGCTCTTGCAGTTCCTAAGGACAAATTGTAAAATCCTCTAAGTTCTTTTTGTCAGATTTTCTTTTTACCTGATTTCTGCCTGCAGTAAGCATCATCACCTTACTTCTTGAGTCAATGGTTGAACTTGAACTTGAACTTCTTGAGTCAATGGTTGATGATCTCTTTCAACAAGGTCTCTTTCAACCTTGACAATTCTATGATTCTACTACTCTATCTTCTTTCCATAGAATTTATAAATACAAATCTCTTTTGTACTCCATCAGTAACCTTTCCATTTTTAAAGATGGAGTTCTTATTTCTAACCTTTTGTTCCTGTTCTTTAACAATTTTTTAATCTGAAAAGAAACTTTCCTCTTATAACCATTTACAGAATCTTTGTTGAGGAAATTTGTTAAAATCTCTTCAAAAATTAACATATAACATCTCCTTACTAACCCCTTCTACAATATTCTTATAAAGACATTACATTTTCCCTTTGGAAAATTTCCTCCCTATTTCATCACATTTACCCAAGAGTCTACTAATTTTGTCAGCATGAAGTTTTGTCAGGGGAGGTTTAGTTTGGATATTAGGAAAAGGTTCTTCACCCAGAGGATGGTTGGGCACTGGAACAGGCTCCCTAGGGAAGTGGTCACAGCACCAAGCCTGACAGAGTTCAAGAAGCGTTTGGTCAACGCACTCGGGCACATGATGTGATTCTTGGGTGTCCTGTGCAGGTCCAGGAGTTGGACTCGATGATCCTTAGGGGTCCTTTCCAGCTCAGGATATTCTATGGTTTTATAATTCTAGTGTTCTTGGCAGAGAAAACATCAAATTGTTGATCCTTGACAATTTGTTTCACTTAGTCTTTTTTAAAATTTGTCATCATGTTCGAAACCTTCTGTTCTCATTGTAACAAGACTAGTCTAAGAGCTATATACACAACAGAAAAATTAGTTTGGGATTTTTCAGATCTGAGTTCTTTGAGAATACAAGAAAGAATGCTGTCTAGTTCTGTTTGCCTGTTACTATTCCTTCTATAATTTTTTGTAAGACTTCTTCAACTACTCCACTTTGAGATAGCTTTTTTGATCCAAGAGAGAAATTTCTTGTCTACTCATTTTGCAAGGAATTTAAAAGCTTAATCTGTTATTTTGATGTCAATGTGATAACACTTTATACATCATATTGTTTGCCAATTAAATATTTGAATGTCTTTAATCACAACAGAGTCATTCCCTAGGAAGATTAAAAAAAAAAAAGGCAGAGCAATCTAACAGCAATAATTGCCTCAGTTTTATCAAATTCATACTTCATTCCAAAAGCTTAAGTGACTTAAGCAGGATGACAGCTCTCCAGATTTAACTAGCTTGTAGCAATTTGAGATCTGTGTAATTGATCGAGTCTAAAATATATGACAGCACTGCTCATTTTTCTCAGTGAAGGTTTTGTAACTGGGATCCATATTGTTTGGAGCATCAGATTGATGTGAAAACAAAAGTCATGGGGGAGAATGATATGGGTTATTGACTGCACTGCAGGGAATATGAAGGCAGAAAGGAGTGCATTAATGTTTACATACAGCTGAGATAAACAAGAATGTCAAATGTTCCCCACTAAGAAGTATTTGAGCCATGACCTCTAACTAGCAATTTTCATTTTAGACAGCATATTCTTTTTCAATTTAACAGAGATCACTGCTATGGGCAAACCTTATTTCTCTCCTGCTTGTTTTACAAGTTGTTTAAATACCTGGAAACAGTTGAACTGCTGGAGAAAAGAACTGGTATATAAAAAAAAAACAACTGGTAAAAAGTTGTGTGAAACAGCTGCTTTCAGTACTTTGAGACTGAAAAACAGTTTCCCCTATGTGGGATTTTCCTCCTCCCACAAAAGCCCTATCACAGGTATCACTAGTTTGCTCAGTTCATTGTCAAAAGCACAATACACCTGTCCAAAGGCAGACATAAGTACCAGTCTTTCATGGAGATGTGTCAGACACTGGATCAGGGAGAAAGTCTGGAGCTTAGAAGCACATTTTGAGAGTAGATGCTCCATCTCCTTTTATGCTTTTTCATTGCTGTGAAGATGTACTGCTTTTACCTAAACGTAGAAAAGGGAGAAAGCTGGAACACAGTGACTTTTTGGGAGGATCACAGTTCATATCAGATGTAAACAAGAGAAATAGTTCCAGAAGAATGTGTTTGGCGTTGGGTTTTGCCTCAGCACAATTGGTTTGGAGGAAGACAACAGTATTTCTAAGAAAATATGGCATAAACCACAGGGCCTGGGACAAGGAGGAAGTGGGAAGACTGGAAGTATGTCTGCCTTTGAAAGCAATCTGCAACCTCAAAGAGAAATGGAAGAGAAAGGAGGAAAGAGAGATCACACCTGCTAGGGGAAATTAGCATAGTTCTTTAAACACATTGTGAAGATTATGACCTTGGCATATCATCTCCTCTTTCCTGGACATTTACATGATCAGCTGAGAAGTGTTCACCTGGAATCATGCTCTCAGAGCCAGACACCTTGGGAGGGTGCTTTTTGCTTTTGTTCATGAGCGAGGGATCCTCGTTGCATATTAGATAGACAGGGAATGATTTTAATCTCTTCAGAGAACTGCCGTTTTGATTTTCTCACAACAGCTGTAAAATTTAACCTCATATCTCAATGGCTTTACTGATGCCTTGTTAGTAATTGTAAAAAATTTTCATATTTTGGGAAATACATAAAAACCAAACCCAGTTCTGTTTTCGGCAGGTTTTTGTTGCTATATTCTAGTCCACGTTTCCAGTGTGACTCAGAAAATTACCAAGAACAAGTGGATAAACACAATCTTCACAATTATTTCAACATCCTTTTTTTAAAAATATCATTCTAGTGACATTTGTCTTAATTTTGCCTTGATGTTAGTGTCTCCAAGTGCAGAGGTGTTTTTTATGTATGTGAGTTACATCCAGGACCATTGAATCAAATTGCTTATTTTTGACAGTTGTCTTGCATATATCAGAGGCACAGGAGTTACCCCAACAAACTTGTTCTGGGGAGCCCTGGTTTTATTTCCTCATACAGTTTATTTAAGCACTAGACCTGCAGTTAACATGTTCTCTTTCAGCAGAGAATGAGGGAAGAAAAATGAGAAAATTACCTCCACATCACCAGCTGAAGATGCTCAACCACAAATGTCAAAATCAGGTTGCACCTTTGCAATGGACAGTATGTAATTCATTATAACTTAATATGTATATATCTATGTATAGTATAATACATATATTTTACATATTTTTATATATATAGTTTATATATTATAGTATAATGTATTGTATTTTTTATATCCTACATATTATATGATTATTAAAACCACAAGACTGGATCTCAGGGTTGACGGCAGGAAGCAAAAAAGTTGCCTAGGCTGGTCTGGTCATGAGGACAGATTTTTATTTCAACCCCAGAACAGTGACTAGTCTGACACTCTCACCAGATTTGGTCATATTCTAATCTTAAACTTTTCTGCAACCAGCAGTAATGAACAGCACCTGCTTCCTAGGCAAGGGGTAAGCAGTGATACCAGGTCTCCTTGCCTGTAGAGAGCACAAGAGGTTTTGATACAGGTTTAGTCCAGAGAGCTAGTGCAAACACATGCCTTAAGACATTACTTTTGTTTTTCTAAATGTTTCTTGTTTCAAAATGTAAGAACCCTGACAACAGAATACTGGTACAATAATTACAGAAAACAAGAGAGTGAAAACTTAAATAATGGAGAATGGTTTATGCAATAGATGTCATAAAACTTGTGAAGTTTGTGGATTATGACAACATCAGAAACTTGACTCTCTTTTGACCAAAGGGAGATGGGACAATGAAAGGGTATGAAAAGGTATTTATGCAAGTAAACATTTTTTTTTCCGAGGAAGTTTCTGGGGAGACTCTGACAAAAGGAGACAAGCCAAAACTGATACTCCTGATACCTGTTAGGGACCAAATAATAGGCCAGGTGAAACCCTCCACAGGTCTGTGTTTCTATTGGTTTATGACTTACACAGAAATAAACAGGGACATACTTATTACTTTTCTAAAATATGCCTTGCTCATGACAAAGATGTTCCAGCCCAGTCTATGGACTGACTTACTGATAAAACGGAATTAACACATCAAACAAAACCATTCTCCTTTGGCCTCAGATTTATTTTGTTATAAAGATCAAGACCTAATAAGTCATATCTCGGAAATTTCACTCTTCTTCTGCTGTCATCTGTTCTATGATGATGCATTTTTGGTCTGGGAAAGTACATGAAAACCAGAAAGTAGTTTCACAGAGTCCTACAGACGTGTAGATGTGTTGATTGGACATAAGATTATATCAGAAAATAAAGTTTAAAACACTTTTTGGTGAGCATCATATTTGTTATTTAGCAGATTTATGATGAAAAAAAATGTTTCCACAAAACTCAGATCACAGCTGTAGCTGAGTAATATCTGTAATAACAGTGGGGTTTGGTTATTTTTTATGTTGGTTTGCAGTGTAGAGTGTCCTGGCAGAAAAGTAATCAAATATATTTATAGATGTGACACTTGGACATAGTGAAATAGAATACAAACATAAATATCCCCCAAGATTGGACATGATAATTTGTTTCATAGTCAATATAAATGCAGGTTTTGTCCTTTCATCTATCCTATCTGTACATAAGAAAATGTCATAGATTAATTCTTTTTGAATTTGTGAATAATATTTTTTCATAGGAAAATGTTGTCATGAAGATGAGCTTTTCAGTAGGAAGGTGGAATTTCCCATTTAGATAACATTACAGAATTATGAAACTGCCCACATACCTCATTTCATCATTCTCTGAATGAAGGCTTTTAATTCAATTCAGAAGTTTTGGATTTAAAGGTGAATTTACTATTCTAAATCAGAACCAAAGTCTCTGATATCAAATTATTTGGGTGATGAATCATTTGAACATTTTGGTGAAAAGGATGGATTGCCTGTTCCAGAGAAGTATCATAATTTGGATCTTCTCTCTGTTTTGGAAAAAAAATAATAGATTCTTATGGTTTTTGCGTTTTTAATCTCAAATTTGACAAGCTTGGGATTAAAATATGTCCTGTCCAACTTCAGGAAAAGCCAACTGAGGCAGTCTGAATAGCACAAGGTACCTGACAGTTACCAGGACAACACTCTTTCCAAGGTGTATCTTCCAGATTGTATTATGTTCAGGTTATCCAGGCTTTGTAATTATTCCCAAGGAGATTCCTTGGATACATATGCAAACCCAACCTTCACCAAAACCAGTGACTTTTGAAGGGGTCTTGAAACAACTTCGTAACTTCTGACCAGGATCCTGCATTCAAGCTCTGAGCCTACAACAAGGGCATCTAAAGCAATGTCAGTGGCATGGTGGTAGGGTTTGAGCATCTATGAATTAGAAGCAGTAATATGTGGTTATCAGGCTCATCACAGTATGTTTAATGGAGACAATTCACTAGGAGATCAGTTCATGGTATGGATTAGCAATGATCCAGCAGGTAGGAAAGAGCCTGGGCTTAACCTTCTGCTAAGCAGCATAAGTGAATTAAAGGTAAGTATTATCTGAAATCAAAGAAACTGTGGTTAATGTGGTGTTTCTTTTCTTTCTGGCATGATATCAAACAGACGATTTTGTAGCAGCACCAGAGCTACACCAAGTTCAATGGCAGGTTTGCTTCTGTGGAGATAAGTCTGTCTTAGGGCAAGAAGTGGTCATCAGTGTGGCTTCTGAGCAGGTGGTGGAAGTTACCAGCCTGAATGGGCACTACCCAGGCTTCAGCAACACTGTAAGGATGGTGCAAAGGCCACCCTCAGTGTTTCTTGAGCAAACTCAGTACGATATGAATGTCATGCTCCTAATGACCTAGGAATAAGGTTAAGAAAGTAAAGGGAAAAGTCTCAATTGTCATTTCTGACTAAGATGAATCTATAATACGGTCACGAACAAGAAAAAGCCCACAAACAAGACAGAAGAACTTATGAAAAAAAGGAGAGGGATGCAGAGTGAGATCTCTGTGTGTCCTTCTGTGGGCAGTGAGTTATTGACTGATTCAGGGCAGAAGCACCGGGGCTGAAGAGTCCCTGGCTGCTGCACCTCTACCCAAGCCCCCATCAATCAACCACCTCCACAGACATGTTGGCCTCATTGGTATGGGGCTTTTACCTTGCCATAGACAGTGTGAGTCTGCAAGGCCCTGCAGGGAGCCTTTTTGCTTTTTAAATATCCGTAGCCTCAAACAGAAGTATTGTTTTCTTTGTCTTCCAGACTCCCAAAGCATGCTTATGAGACAGAGCTCCTCCATAAATTCACTTTCTGATGTACAGTGCACTGCAGTAATACTTCTGATAGCTAACTTTTGGCATTAGGCCAACATCTGAAGTCTTTGACAGAAATTACAAATTGAGCAGGCATTGTGGTTTGACACAAACTGCCCACGCAGCCCCACACAGCCTCTCACTCCCTCCATCCTGGTGGGATGTAGGAGAGAATCGGAAGGGTAAAAGTGAGAAAAATTGTAAGTTGAGGTAAAGACAGTTTAATAGGTAGAGGAAAAGTTTTGCACAAGCTAAGCAAAACAAGGAATTCATTCACTGCTTCCCATGGGCAAGCAGGTGTTCAGCCAACTCCAGGAAAGCTGGGATCCATCACCTCTAAGTGTGACAAGAAGACAAACACTCTTATCTCTGAGCATCCTCTCCTTCCTTCTTCCCCCAGCTCTGTACACTGGGCATGACACCATACGGTGTGGGATATCCCCATGGTAGTTGGGTTGAGCTGTCCCAGCTCTGTCCCCTCCCAACTCCTTGTGCACCCCCAGCCCTCTCACTGGTGGGTTGGAGTAAGGAGCAGAAAAGACCCTGAATCTCTGCAAACGCTGCTCAGCAATAACAAAACCATCTCTATATTGCCAACCCTATTTTCAGTGCAAATCCAAAACACAGCCCCGTAGTGGCTACTGTGAAGAAAATTACCTCAGCCAAAGCCACCCCAGCAGTTGAGTTCAGTGGGGCTCCAAACTGCAAATTAGAGCCCTTGAGTTCAAACAGAAGTGGGAAGGAGGCAGCAGTCTGAAGTAGGAAGTCCCTGCAGCTGTAGGACTGGAGGTGTTTCCAGGCTCACATCTAATATAGCTCTATATCCTCATTGCTGTTCAGCTCAGCCTGAGGCCTGATGATGAGCTGAAGTACATGTGGAATTTAGCAGAATGAGCTGATGCTAAACAGTACAAAATGTCAGTTCTCAGCAAGGGTAATAACACTGCTGAGACACAAATCATCTGTTGGGACACAGCCAGACAGCAGCAAATTGCAGGCCTAATAACGGAAAGTATAAATGATATATGGTAGGTGTGATTAAGTTTCAAAGTAAATATCTGCCAAATATGACTATAAGGATTGTAACATGGAGGACGGGGTAGAGCAAAATCAGCGTGAGCTGTGAAGGAGAGTGTGACTGGCAACGCTGAGGTGCATTTTAATCATCGAGCCAGCACTAATCTTCACTTCCCTAAAGGAAAGAGGCAACTGAGGCTGATGAGGGTGGCTCTGAAGAGGTACAGTTTTGGGAAGGCAAAACCACTTGGCTCCCCACAGCATAGGCTGCTGTTTGAAGCGGCAGCAATATTGGCAGAGGTTATGGTTGTAAACTCAGCAGCAGCAGCAGGTGGGAACGCCATGAGCACAATGTTTTCCACACAGTGTTTCATCTTGTGACTCTATTCTACTCACCCCCTGGGAAGCCCAGCATCATCCTAATCTGCATCCATTGTTGTATAAAGAAATACTTGTCTGAATTACCCCTTCCTCTGCGAGGATAGGTTAATGGTGGGCCAGCATGAGCCTCATGCCTACTCACCTACAGGAAAGTAATTTCCCTGGCCCAGCCCCATGGCCAGCAAGCTGCTCTCCTCCTGGCTGGGTGCTCCACATCCCCACGCTCCTGCCCCCAAGGTACTCAGTGTCTCCTCCAGGAGCCTTTACTATGCAGTGTCCTCTGTCTCTGCAGCTTATGGGCAGCTGGGTGACAAGGATGGGCATCCAAGGGATCCCAGGGCCTGAGAATGGTGATAGAGCACTGTGAGCTGGGGCACTGGCAGGGAAGAGGAAGGTCTTTGCAGTGGGACATGAGAGACAGCATTTTGGCAGCAGTATAACCCCCCAGAAGGATGAACACAGCTCCAAGTGCTGCTGCAAAATATCCCACCTAGAGTTCTGTGCTCAGAGATGTCTGTGTGAGAAGCACTTGGTGTGTCAATCGATGATCCAACCTCCAAGGTGAAGCCCTGACACACCTGCGGGAAAAAAACCTGTACCTGCTGTGGGTCTGGTGGCAGGTCCAAAGCTGGACAGGCTTCTAGAGGCCATGGGAGCTGTCTTGGTCACACACTGAATCTTGGTACATAGGCGTAGATTCTGGAAAGGAGTTATACTGACCCCCAGGAAAATTTTACCTTCACAAGAACAAATAAAAAGTAATGAATAACTTAGACAAAGCAGCTGATGGCCATTGGCTGTTTTTCAGACTTACTGATTTGAAAACAACATTGGTAGCATAACAGTATTTTTCTTGATAAGCAGAAAACAAATGCATCAGAATAATAGCTAACAGTCTTGTGCTTCAGAAAACAACAGACTAAAATATTTTTATTTAGATATAATAGGAGATAACAAAATAATCTTAAACTGCAGTATGATGCAGAGAGTACTTCAGTGAAGTGCTGATGTAATAAGTTACCTTTGCTGTTACATGAACACCAATAAAAATCTTTTCTAGGGGGTACTATGGCTAGCCTCAGTAAATAAATGCACACTAATTACCATCTGACAATTACACATGCTGACCACAGAACACAGAAATACTCCTCAGTGTAGATTCCATGCCACTAGGGGATTTCACCTGAGATAATCAAATCTGCGTATGTCGATAGATGAATGTCTGACATCCTCAGCTTTTTAAATCTGATTAAGCCTACTTTTAAGAAATGTTTTCGGAATTATGCAACAGCACAACCTACAGCCACTATTTCCCAGGTATTTTTTAAAACATGAGACAGCTCCATCAGTTTCAAATTTGGAAATTGCATATAGATAAGACAAACAGAGGGGAAGGGGGAAGGAAGGGGAGGGAGAAAGGGAAGAGAACAAAAGCTATGTACACAAATAACAGTTTAATTTGTGAAGAATTACTTGTTCTACTTTTTTGGCCTTTTCTGTAAGCTAACTACAGAGTATTTTATTTCTGGTGTGTATTTTCTTTCTCTGTTGAAAATGTTTGTCAACATCTGTGGCACTTAAAAGGAATCCCAGGACACAAGCTAACAGGAATTTTCCAAATAAGAGTCCTTTGAAACATGCATATAGCTTCTATAAATCATATAACTTGTACCCTGGGGTAGCCACTTTCCCAGTATTAACACCCTTTTTCTATACAGGTAGTGGTATGCGGATAACAAAAACTTGTTTCTGGTTTGTTTTGAACCACTTTAAATTGTCACAGGACTTTGATTCAGTGATTTAAGTATTTGTAGATTCTCTGAAATTACTAAATTACTAGCATGGCGAAGACTGAATTTACCAGAAGAATCACAACACAACTAAGTGTAGTTGAAACACAACCTGGGAAAAAAAAAAAAAAAAGGAAAAAATAAAAACATACAGGCAAGCAAATTGGTATGTGAAGAAATGAATCCTGTATTTAATACAGAAAGCTTTTATCTGATTTTGGCTGTTACACGGTCTATTTATTATGGTGGCTAGATTATAAATGCGTTATGTCAGCAAGCTGATCATGAACTAAATGTGACAATTTAGACTCTGGCACGTGCAAAAACATTTTAAGAATATATACTGACCTTGAGTATACACAGAAATATACTGAAAAAAATACAGACACTTAACCTAAAAGTGACTTTATTTTAAGACTTGTATCTGCAAACACACGGGCTGCAAAGGCTTCCACAGAACTCAGAGACACTCAAGCGTGAAACTGCTGAAACAACTTTGACTCAGAAGATGTGGGAGTCACAGATTACATTTTTTCAATATTTGTGTTATTCTCTCATATTGCAACAAGCGAACATTAATCTGTTCAAAGAAATCCACGGTTGGCTTGTTTCCACCTTTCTGTGACAGCATAAAGTGGATCTTTTCTGTTCTGAGTGGCAGATAATTTCTTCAGTAAACATGTAATACTGTAGCAAAAAGATAACAAAGGTAAGTAAACCAAAGGTTTTAATCCTAAATCAGGGAAATTTTTGCCCTTTTTATTGTTGGCTTTCCAACATACATCATCATCCATGACAATGAAAGACAACTTGCATACAGCTAGTATCTGAAAATGGCTTTCTATCAAAGAAACATTAAGAAACCAAAGAAAAAGCTGAACAGAAAACAAGCAAGAAATAATAATTACTTCAACCTCTGCCCTTTCTATATGCCTCATTTTGAATTACTTCTAAGAGGGATTATGTTTTTGAGAGAAGAAGTGACCTTCAAAAGGGACTGAAGTTCTTTATCTCCCAAACTACTATTGAAGTCTGCTTCAGACTGTCATGGATCCAATGGCTGATGTAAGGGCAAAATTAATTTAAAAGGTGCTAGCTCTCCTTGTTGTAATCTGCTTGGTTTTGAAATAATCTGAACAAGTCTGTGTACACACACACCTTATGAAAGTCTGAAAAGAAAACAGCACCAGCCATTGACCAGCTGTGATGCCACAGGTCAATTACTGAAAGATTCTAAATATACTTATTTCTGCTCCTACACCTGTGCATCCTCTCGCTCTCTCTCTCCAGTACCACACACTCCAAGTCCTCTCTCTTCCATGGAAGCACTGGTCCCCTCCACCTCACCCCTGCAGGAACAACCCAGCTGTCATAGGCACCGAGGCTGTTCTTGCTCTCCCCTCCTGAAGGCTGCCTCTTGCGCTTGCTTGCAGAGGCGAAACAAGGAAACTGGATGAGCACTGTCACTGTGAGGCAGGAGATGAAGGAAGTATTTTTTGCTCAGTTTGGAGGAACTTATCAGCACTGCTTTTTCCATGGAGAGGAGTTTCCTGTGGCCTCCTTCTGACATGGCTGAAGCTGCTCTCTTCTCATTCAAGTGGCAGAGTTATGGGTTGATGTTAATCGTACCACACCAGCTCCTGCTTATACAGCCTGCAGGATGTAAAGCTGGAAATTGCCCACAGCTCTCAGGAAATCATCTGATATATTTAGAGCTATAACTTTCTTTTATTCAATTATTTTCTGAGAAATTATTTTAAGCTCCAGCATTTGAAAAGAAACTTGGCATCAGATTAGTTCATGAACAGAATCTATAGCATTTAATAGCCCATTCTCTCTCCCGGTCAATAGATTTTCTTCTTTAAAACCTCAGGGAAGTGATTTTTACAGCTGAGTTCAGTGAGGTATTTGCTAATGTATTGCCAGTTAACAATTATATTGACTAGAGAATTCAGCTGACTTCTCTGTATATTACAATCACATAAAAAATTATTTAATTACCAAGAGGTAATTAAATGAAACATTGTTTAAAGAAACCTAATATAAATCTATCAATAGAAATATATTTCAAGTATTTTAAGAACCATCAACATTTATTGCATTGACATGAAACAGGAGTTAGATAAAGAGACTTAACATTTCCTTCAGAACATTTTCCAATCTTTACAATTCAAATGCTTTAGAGAAAATATATATTGAACAGATATTTAAAATAAAGGCTGGATTTCTTTAAGCAGAAGAAAATCAGAGAAAAGATGATGAAGATCAGTTTTTAAAACATATTTTATACTAATTCTAAAGCCTTCTCCACTATCCTCTTTGTTAAAAAGCAAAACACCATAACATATTAATTTTTTTGTAGCCAAGTGATATTTGTTTTCTTGGGATAAAACTTCATCCATTGGAGTGATGGTTCCTCATCAATTTAAGAAAAGGTGTCCATTCCTGTAAGGTGGCTGCTGCTTGTTTGCCCTTTGAGAAAGCAGTTCATGGCTAATGCTCTGCCAGAGCAGGCAGCCTGTGATGTACAGCACCCTCACAACCCAGGCACGCCCAGGAGGAGGTGGGGGGAAAGTGGCAACTCCTACAGACAAGGCAATTCTTAGCGTGTACTGAGCACATCTGTAGAAATCTGGTAACGTATCTAATTCACAAGTTCACCTGTTTAAGCAGCATTTTTATATAATGGCAGATTTGAAACACGAGTGGCTGTGAGGAGGCTGATGGACAAAGTAAGGAAATGGCAAACAGGCACACTGGCTGAGAATGACGGCGTACTAGCCTTAAGGTATGCCAAGTGCTCAGGCCTAGCAAGAGCGATTAACAACACTTACATGATCAGCTCATTAGAAGCTATAGGAGAAACTATCTGTATTCACTTCAAATTATTCTGGAAAGGATTTAGGTGCTTGTATCCTCAAATCATAATTGTAAATTACTGAAAGGAAGGGAAGGCAGAGATGAAGCAAAGGCAGTGTTGAGAACAAGACAATGTTGCTGCAAGGCTGACCATAGCTCAAAATTCTGGGCACATCTTGGGGACTTCCAAGGAGAATGGAGCAAGTTATTACGCAGGCCTTCTATTAATTAAGCCTGTTTTCTTCTGGAATTTTCGATTACCTTCTTTTTACTCTAAGGCTGATCTGAATTCTCATATATAAGCTTTTTGTTTGGTTAGGGTTTTGATCATTAAGCCTGTATGTGAAGTGGACCAAGTGGATTCAGGAACCAGACAAAACAGTGTAGTTGGGAACTCCTGAGTAACCTGTGTTCTTACATATACATGGAGACCCAAGAGAAGCATGATCTCTGTGATGCAAAAGCATCGGATTTGACAAGATTTTTGACAAAGGATTTCATGCAATGGGTTGGTTTATACCAGGAAAGACTCCTAGAGATTTATGTTAAAATATTATTTGTGAAGAGTTATATTTCCCAAGACAAGCTCATAAAAGCACAGGTGGTAAAGCAAACCAGAAGGTAGGAAGGCTGAAGAAACACAGCAGGGTATTCTAAGGCCAAGGGTGTCATCCTGTTTATCTCTTGAAGTTTGATTGTGGATGATAGAAAACAGAAACCTCCTGTAACTCCCTTGGTTAGCCTCTCATTTAATAAAACAAGTATCTAAAAACAAAATGGTAAGTAAAGACTGTAATCTCCAGGCATGTACGAAAGCAATTGCTATTGTTTTTTAATGCACAAGCAAGTTTATAATTATTTCAGCAACTAAATATGATTTGTCAAGAACAAATTGTATCAAACGGATCTAATTACCTTCTGTAATAGGGCAACAGACTTCACAGGGAGGAGGGGTGGAAGCACAATAAGCTTTGGCTTCACTTTTGAAAAAAAATTTGTTGTAGCTAGGGGCTGGGTGGATGAAAAGTTGGTTGGGAAGTAATATTCAGAAAGATGCTATGAAGTGTTAATTGTCCAAGAACAACCAGGGTTCAGCAAGAGTCTCTTTTGAATATGGTTTTGCCTGGTACTTTCCATAACAACTGAGTTGATATGACATTTTACACTTCAGAAGTCTGCAGGGCATGCTATCTTAGGCAAGACTGAAGGCACATTTGAGTGCAAGACTGGACTTCAGAATTTTCAGGATCAGCTGGAGAAACTGACTCAAAAGATTGAGATTAAATTTAGTGGAACAAGCAACCTTGCTACACAAGTGGAAATAGTCACAAAGGCTCGACAAAGGGCACCTAGCTGGACTTTTTTTCTTTGAAACTGAGATATAGTGGTGGTTGTCAAACACACATTGAGTTGTTGGTAATGTTAGCCTGTGGCAAAAAAGAAAAAAAAAGCCAGAGGTAATACAGGATTTTTTGAATAGAAAGATCCTGCAAAATACACAGAGTAATTGCTCTGCTCTATTTCACTTTCATACAGCTTCCACCAACATTTTTTAATATGTCACTGGAGGTCTTTCTTGACCTCAATTAGGCAAACATTGGTTAGAAAAGGTATAACTAGCTGATCCTGTCTTAGACACAAGAGTAAACTAGATAATCTCTTGAAGTCTCTTCAAAAAGCCCTATTTTTCCATTATTTCAATGTAAGAATGAAATACAATTATATTAATCGCTCTTGCTCAGTGCTAGAGTTCCCTCTGCTGTACTTTCCTTTTTCACATACTACTCTCCTGTCATCCTGAGAAGCCTAAGAGAAGGAAGATGCTTTCTTCTGTCTGCTCTCCTTTGGTGGCACGCTGTCTTGTCTTGATCCTCTCCTGTTTGTCACCCCTGCTGTGTCCTTCACACACCACTGCCCTGTTGTTTCAATCAGAATATATCTGCCTTCAGGAGTATGTGGGCCTGATGTGAAACAAAGAGCAACCTCACAGCTCTTCTGCTGTAAGAACATCTTCTGCTATAGGAACCAGGTTAGACTGAGCCACATACTTGGCTTTTATTTCTTCATCTCTGTGACATTTTACAACCGTAATCAAGCTGTTAAATTGCTGGGTTTTATGTTGTGTACTTCGACACTTGGGCAGACTTGAAGCCAAAACTGTCAGTGTATTAACCATTTTCTTTGAAGCTATGATATGCCAAAGAATTAACAGTTGCAAATCTTGCTGCACTCCTCAAAAGCTGAGGTGACTACAGAGTGGGTCCCTTCCTTTTCATCCTTTGCAGTCATGCCACCTCTTGCCATGCTGCCTTGTAGAGCTGTCCACAATAATCCACCAAGTTTTCAAAAGTTGTTCTCTGGAGATGGCTACCCATATTCATAGTTAGATGGTTAGAAATATGCTGCTTAACTGCAAAAGGGGTTCAACTGGTTTTGGGCACCCCAGTCTGAAAACTGCCACTCTGTGTGAAAATGGTTGAGAGTGCTAGAACAGAAATGTTTTCTTTTCTTCCTCTTCAAAAGGTCAAATTCCATTTTTCTAGGATTGTCCTGACACTTGCAAAAAGATCTGCAAAACCTTCCTGCCCGTGTCTGCTCCTCAGCCACCATCCTTGCATGACCCCCCCACTTGAAAAGCTCTGAATGTCACCAGTCCCAAAATGGAAAAAAGTGGGGAGCAGTTAAATGTGATTGGTTAATACCATACAAAACCAGATCTTTGTTTTCCAGAGAGATCATTACAGATTAGTCACTTAGCTAATGTGAATGCAACACTCATTTTTACTTCTGCTGTTGAATTTTGGGATTCAACATGACACTGAATCAGGGTTAAACTGAGGCTGACATTAGGAGCAGTAAGTATTGCAGTCCAACAGTTAAGGGCTGTTTCCACAAAAAGAGATAGTAAGAACTGTAAGGAATTAAAATTTCAATCAATTTCTGTACCTTTACAACTAGCTTGAATTCTTTTATTATAACCTGAACATGTAAGAAAAAAATATTCTTTCCTAAAGCAAATCATTTCACATGCCTTTAGAGGGAGACTTGGAACATTACAATGGTTTTTTGTTATTCCACTAAGGGTACATATTTTCATAGTGTGTAATGTTGTTTCTGTGCATTTTCCATTTATCTAATAATATAAAAAAGTAATATTTGAAGCTTGGCAAACAGATCAATGTGGACATTACCATTATCTTGATAAACAGATACTTCTGCAAGAGTTGAAATATGGATGTTTTGTCAACCAGAAAATCTGGCATTCAGCCTAGGGTGTCTTCCTTGTTTGACATACTCTGTAGCTTCTAACTATTGGAGACACTGATACGATCACAGGAAGTTTTTTTGGATGCAGCTGAGACCAAAGTTCAGCCCATTTAAGAAAGATAACTTCCAGCAGGTTTTCATTTCTTGCTAGAAGATGAATTAGCTCAAAAGGCTGCAGAAACATTTCCAGGTTAAATCACAGCTGCTAAGAGGACTGCCTTAGACAGAAGGGTCTGTGCTTCAAATCAATAAAACAAATAGAAAACAGAGGAGGTGATCCAGAAAGTTACAACAGCTCAGTGTTTGAAACAATTGTTCAGAGGAAAAGGATGAAATACTTCTGTTGGATATTTGGTTATCTGGAGCCAGAAAGGAATTATCACCATTTCTTTTTTTCAACATAACATGGGGACAAATGAAAGAAATTACTGTAAAGTTTTATTTTCTTAAGCAACTCCTACAGCAAACCAAATGTTTAAGAAAACAACAATAAAAGTGTATGAACATGATGTTACTATTTGTTATATATTCTCCAAAATATTTCAAACTATTGTCGTTTACTTATTTTACAATGACTCCAAAGTCCTTTCACCTCTCTATCTATATCTCGAGTCTGTAAAACTGGGACCAGATTTGTTTCTCAAGAAGAACTTGCAGGTCTGCAGATAAAGAGGGCTACATGAATCCAAAGTGTAATTTTTATTGACTCTGACAACTTGATGGTCTCTAAGGGCCTCCCACTGGTCAAACAACAGAACTACATTAGTATCCTCTTAAATAAGGCTCTCTTCACTCTGGAGTCAGATGTGTGAGGGCTCGGACAACTCCTATAAGATGAAGAGGGCTCAGACAGGACCCGGGTCAGAGCATGGGAAAGTCCTCGAGATTATTTGGAAGAGAGATTCTCATGGGACTAGGTGAAAGGGAGCACAAATTTCCATTTAGAAAACTTTCAGTGCCTGTTTAACTTCATTTTAAACAGAGTTCCCTGAGGATGGGTTAACTGCTTGTGCTCTATGTTGTTTTTCAAATGAGTCATGATTTCACGAATAGAAAGAAAATTTTTTTAAAAATACCTATGAAATTTGCGGGGGAAGGGGGGCAGAGGTGTAGTCATGGCTGGGCTTCACGAAAGAAGATTTGAGGAGGGCTCTGCCTACGTTTGTTACAAGCGTGTTGGTGGCTAAAAAGGCCAATAGAGAGAGACATGTCCAGTTGCAAAAGGCACAGCAGAAAGACTCCTTAGGTGATATATTCTGCAAGGCACGATTCTTTCTGCGTTGTCTTTTCTCCTCTAGAGTGATCCTGCGTGCGTTCTCAAAAGCATCAGCAGCGTTAAAGATAGTGTGTCTCCAGACCTCCCAGCTGGAAGCCAGAGTAGACCAGTTATGGTGATCAATATGGCCAAGGCTGAGATGTTGTTTCAGAGAGTCCTTGTATCTCCTCTTCAGGGCTCCTCTCATGCGGCAGCCAGTGGCAAGTTCACCATAAAGCAAGATCTTAGGGAGGCGGTGGTCCTTCATCCTTGAGACATGCCCTGCCCAGCACAGCTGTGTTCTCAGCAACATGGCCTCGATACTTGTGACTGCTGCTTGTTCTAGAACAGATGTATTGGTCACATAATCTGACCAGTGGATGTTTAGGATTGTTCGGAGGTAGCGTTGATGGAAGCATTCTAGGAGTCGCAGGTGGTGGCAGTAGATGACCCATGATTCGGAACCATATAAGAGAAGAGTAGACAGCACAATGGCTCTGTAAACACTGATCTTTGTGTGCTTTTCTTCAGGTGTTTATTTCACCAAACTCTTTTATGAAGCTTTCCGAAGGCACTATATGCCTTTGCTAACCTGTTGTCTATCTCTCCGTCAATCTTACCATCCGAGATGAGGCTGCCTAGGTAATTAAACTGTTGGACTGATTTGAGCACTGATTGGCCAATGGTGATATGGGGATGATGGAAGACTTCCTGAGGTGCAGGTTGATAGAGAACTTCAGTCTTCTTTAAGCTGACTTCCAGCCCAAAGAGCTCAGCAGCATCTGCAAAGCAGGATGTTAAACGCTGCAGAGCTGCTTCTGTGTGTGCAACAAGGGCGGCGTCATCAGCATAAAGCAGCTCCCGGACAAGATGGTTTAAGGTCTTAGTGTGGGTCTTCAGTTGCCTGAGGTTGAAAAGGCTTCCATCAGTGCAATATCAAATGTAGATACCATCCTGATCATCGAGGTCTGCCATGGCCCTTTGGAGCATCATGCTGAAAAAGATTGTGAATAGGGTTGGTGCGAGAACACAGCCTTGTTTCACACCATTCTTTATTAGAAAGGGCTCAGAAAGTGCATTGCCATATCTGACTTGGCTGTGCTGATCCTCATGGAGTGAGATGATCGTTTTAAGGAACTTGGGGTGACATCTTAAACATTCCAAAATCTGCCATAGACCTTTTCTGCTCACAGTATTAAAGAAGGCCTATGAGGTCAATAAGAGGTGTGGTAAAGATGGGCGAAAAGCTGGGGAAACCAGGTAGAATAGAAGCTGAGGCCCAAACTTGTCCTTAGCCTGTTCCTCAAGCTTCCCTCTCTAGGACTGGAAATTATCTTTAACTCAGCCTAGAGCTGCCAGGCGCTGAGCCAGTTTGGAAAATATGGTCCTTCTTCACTTAGACTAAGAATGCCAACTCTCTTCAGCCATCTGGTAGATCTCACATCTGGATCCAGTCACATCAGTCTGCCAGATCACCTAGACACACTTTTCTTTTTTGTGCCGTTATACTTTTTTCTGCTTCCATTTCCACATTACTTTTCTTAACTTCATTGTCTCTTCTTTATCTTGCCCATGAGGAAGAGCTTTCCTGTAGCACTTAGCTTGAGTGAGTATCCTTGTATCAGCCTACATGTGGCAATACATCAATCCTATATCCCTGCAATCTGAGGTTCAGGCATTTCCTAGCTGCCCCTCAGCTAGCCTGAACAGTCTTGATGATTGTCAGTGTTCAGGCAGCATACAAATCTAGCCAGTCCTTGAAAAAAGTGACTTTTCTAGACTTCTTACAAGGGTATTGGAGCATCATTTCTTCCTAGTATCAACATCATGATGTTGCTGCATATTATAGTGGAATTATAGCGGAGTTAGCCAGGCCTTAGTAGTGACCCCTGAACAGTCTGCTTCCTAAGGCACAGGCTGCACACAGTATTTCTTTTCCCAGGCTATACATGCATAAAAATATATATATATTATATATATATATATATATGTTAAGTGATAAAATGACAAATTTGGCCTCAAACCTTGGATGTCCTGGAAAGCAGTGACACTACTAACTGACGGATACTGGCTCTCCTAAGATTGGCTACCAAAATAATCATTTAGCCCCTAAGAATATGCCTAAGGCTTTATCCACATAGTAAGTTTATCCCACACCTCAGCCTCGAGCTGTTGAGATTTAGCTGCTTGTGTCTAATTTTCCCACTCAGTCCAGAGACACAGTGCTTCCTGGCTCTTCCTTTGGGTCACCTTCTTGCACAGTTTGAGTGGAGTGGGGACAGCTGGATGCTCTCCATGAGGAAGAGCTCTCAAAATCACTTACCTACAGCACTAGGCCTGGGAGTAGTTCCACCCTGCTTTGGGCAAGGCAAGCAGGCAAGTCCTGGACACCCTCACATTGCACTTCAGATTGCTGTTCTTGGAGGGATGTCAGCTGTCCATTGCCATCTTCTGAGTGACGTCCAAAGGCCAGCAGAACTATCATGGATACGACAGCAATGAAGCAGGTGCATCTGGCCAAAGCAGTTACATAGGATAGAGCTAGCCTAGCAGACCCACAGTGAGTAAAAGGGATAATTCTATTTCCTAGGTTTTGATAGCTCAAAATTTGCCTCTCCTGCTTAGTAATACAGACACAATACTTCTCTGCAAAGGTAAAGTCCTGACAGCCTAGCCCTGGGGCACTCTATCTGCTGAGCTGTATTTATTCTTGAGCACCACTGGTACCAAAGAGCCAAGAGCATGAGGTGGCTTTTGTCCCTCCTGGGTTCCAGAAGATTGTGATCAAAAGCAGTAATTTAGTTAAGTACCAAAGAAAACCTTGTGTTTTCTCTTTTTTTTTTAGACCAGCCTTAATTACTGTTTGAAATACACATTCCCTGTGTTCACATCCTCTTGCAAAGACATCTAACATGGTTCAAATCCTGACTGTGTCTCCTGTGCTCCAGTGACCATAAGGGAAGCTTAGGGTGGCAAACTGAGATCTGTAAGTCTAAAGTAAGACTGAGGTAGAGTGAGAGAGCAGATGCTCTTGTAGGTCAACACAGATGGATAAGAGACTGCCAAAACTGCCCTGATGACTGAACCAGATACGGGAAACAAGTTAAATGCTTTAAGTCATCTGTAAATGTGATTGAAAAAGATGGTAATCACCATAAACACAATCAGCAGTAGACAAGTATTCCTTTTACTAGCAGAAGCATATGAGCTGAATTTCATTAAATTACCTAAATTCAAGAAAGAAACAGCTGTTTTTGTGATCTTTTGTCACTGCTAGTAGTCTTTAACTTAAAAGGACCCAGCTCCACAAGGCCAGATCCATGGCTGCACTTAATCAGGAAAATTAGTGCCTTCAAAGGCCCCCAGATTCAACCTCGGCTTCTGTATCTCTGAGTTTGCTTCTGGTTTCCATCACGAAAGAAATTCAGGCTTACACTATCTATAGACAACCCAACTCTGTGCTATAAAGGGACTACATGCTTTTCAACTCATTATAGATACTAATAAAACACCCAGGGTCCTTGACATTTAATCTACTCTTGTAATAATATTGGAAATAATCAAAATGTGGAAATTCATTTCATAGTTTTGGCTCTTGAACTGGCTGAGTATAACATTTTATACTGCCCTCATAAAGGGCAGGTGAGATCATGCCTTTCATGTTGCTTGAGAAAAATGGTAAAGAATTCTGCGTAGAAAATTAAAAAAATGCTCAAATTCTCTTTCCAGACCCATCCCCCTTGTCTGCAGCAGTCATTCATGTCATGTGGCGCTCTGGCTCATCTGTCAGAATTGCATGGACATCAAAAGCTAAAGGTCTTCATGACAGCCGGGAGTGGTCCTCAGGTAAGAGTGTCAGAGACAACCCTTCTCTCACAAAAATTTTTAAACAGGAAGCAAAGGTGCCTCAAAGAAGATCTAAAATTTGAGAGACCCAGGGTATATGCTCCTAGGCAGAGGGGACTCCTTTCCCCACAGCCCTGATTCACAGCAGCCTTGGCACTGGGCAGGGACAGCCTTCTGCAAGATGATGTGAAGCCAGGTAAGGAAAATGCTGTGGAAATTATACAAGTGGAAAAGTAAGAAGTTACTTTGCAAGTGCCTTGGGAGGACTCCCGCCTCTCTGAAATAGCAATGCAGCTTGTCCTGGCCACTTCCAAGTTCACCACCCATGGGAGTACACATAATGGAGAAAAAAGAGGAGAAGCTTTCTACAAAGAGGCTTGAATTTTTGTCGCTATCTCTCCAACCTAATCAAAAGGCTATTGCATGTAATGGAAAGGCTTTCAGGCTCCCTTTGAACCATGGAAGCTGGGAAAAACTCGCGGTCCGAAAGGGGGGGGATGGGACCGTAGCACAGCACGGGTCCGGGACACAAAGGTGGGATGCAGGTAGAGACTTTATTCCAGCGCGCACGCAGTTTTTATCAGCTCCGGAGGGAAAGGGCCAGAACATAGGGCGGAGCAGGAGACAGAGAGGCGGGGGGACAAGCCAGGATAGGGACACGGGCAAAAGGGGAGTAGCGTAGGAGGAACCAAGGGAGAAAAGGGAGAATGGGGGCTGTCTCCTGCAGAGAGACAGAGGAGCAGGGAGGTGAACAAGCCGAGACATGCCCGGAAGATATAAATTCTGGGGAAACATACAGTGTGTATATACATAATAACTATAAGTTCTGCATCATAAAGTCCGTTCAATCGCTGTACATATTTTTCCATTTCTGGAATCGTTCCCATTCCGATTCTTGGTCCTCGACACTGACCCCTCTTCAGAACAAACACCAACCTGACCAGATTGCCACACCAAGGAAACCCTAGCTCACTGCCCAGGTGGGAAACGGGTCTGGGTTTTTCAGGCCGGGGTCCCGTATCCAGGCACCAGAAGGCTGATGCTGAGCCATCCGTAATGCCTCCAGGGACATTGCGCAGGCCCTGGGAAAAGGCGGTGGCCAAGAGCCTAACCCGGGGCTGGTGAGCATTGCCCCTTCCTGTGCCCGCCTGGTTTCAGGCATGAGGATGCAGCATCTCTTACAATGAAGTGTTTTACTGAGTGCAGAAGACACACATTCTGTTAGCATTAATCTTTCAGTCTTCTCACTTCCAGTCTAGCTTGAAGGAACTATTACACAGTCTATAAAGTTTAAAAGAATAAGAACAGATTAGCTCCCCACTAAATAGATTGAAACAAACCCACTCAGAGCATCTCTTCTACAACAGCCACACAGACTAGACACATAACAAGAGTCAGAAATGGAACCAGGGTTGTAGTTGTAACTGAGGAACGAATTCGCAGAAGACTCCCCAAAAAGTACAGTTCCAGTTTTTCCTAAAAAACCATACCAAAACAAAAAACCTCAAACAAACCATCGACACAAAAAACAAACCAAACAAAGAAACAAAAAAAAAACCCAACCACATTCTCCAGCCTAACAAATAAGGCTTCCGGAAAAATACAATAATTGTAGAGAACTGTCATTTGTCAGAAATGCACCCTGTTTTATACTAGACAGTCATAGAAAAAGCATAACAAATCCTTCCCTTCGACTCAAGGAGGTCGGGGTGGTTCTAAGGGTTTCTGTTTCCACTGGCAGCCATGATTTTCAGTATAAGTGCACCTCCCTGCAGGAATAACAACAAAGTTAGAGGTTTAACAGTATGAACTCTTCTCAAAGCTCAGCTTTGTGTTTGTGTGTATCCAAACCTAGGGAGAGATAAACTCAGCTGCAGTGAATACTGCTCCCATCTCCACTTCCACCCATCATCATGACTTACCAGGCATTGTTAGATTAGCAAAATACAGAAATAACTAGGCAGAATGCTGACACTTTCTGGCCAGAGCAGGAGAAGTGAGGAGAGATGTGTATAAGAAAGTTTGAGTCGTGAATGAAGCTACTTAGCAGCTCCTTTGCTTCTCTGTGAAGAGGGATGTATGTAAACTGCCAATCAGGATGAATGCTGGAGAAAAGTCTTTGTTAAATCTGCTATGTATTTTCCATCTTAGGTTTCAAATCAGTGCAGGACTAATAATTCATTGCAGCTAATTTTCTTGATGATTTCACTACTTCCCCTGCTCAGGAATCATCTGCAAGTAGATTGTGAGTCTCCCTGTTTCTATCCCTCCGCTAATTTCTTTAAGTACTCTTAAAGGTACCTTTAAGTACCCTTAAGGACCATAGGCAAAACCAGAGCTCCTCTAAAGGCAAGAGCACCGACAGATCCCCAGTACCATCAAGGAGACTCGACTGCACCACACGGCAGGAAAGCCTGCAGCAGAAGATCCCTAAGTAAAATATTGTTGAACAGATTACAAAGCCGGGATGGGGCAAGGAAAGCACAACAGGGTCCCATTGAGAGCTGTGTGAGGCAGAAGGAATGCCAGGGGATGCAAGCAGTTCACGCTGGAGGAGAGCAGCCATGCAATCAGAGAGCAATGGGGGGTGGATAGGCACCCGCTAATTTTGCTCCTGGGGATAAATCTCTTGCTGATTTATAATCAAATGAACAATTCAGCTCATGAAGGAAAGCCTAGCCTCTTTGGTCAGGCACGTGAGGCTCTGTAAGAGTGCTCACATGGTCCGTGTGCACGGTTGTCTGTGGGGAACAACAAGGCTTTGCTCAGAGCTCCCCACCTGCCTGCAGACAGCTGCTCCCTAAAGCCACAGAGGGGCTACCAGGGCAGCTGCAGCTTTCAGAGAAGGAATCATATCCCAAGAGGAACTGCAATGAGCCTCAAAGACCTGCACGTACTTTTGCTAACGGAAGAAATCCTTGATGACCATCTTACAAAGTAATCAAGGGCACAAAATATTCTAAAAAGCCAGTGGGAAGCCAACCATGTAGTGATGACACTGCCCTGAGCCTGTCCCTTTTGAGGAGGAGAACTTGGTATCCCACTGGCCAAAACTGAGCAGGACCTTGGCTTGTGTCTAGGCTGCTCCTCATTTAGACTTCATTAAAACATCCAGAAGAGAAAATACATCAAAATAGAGGATTACCAGCAATCAGAAGTTCAGCCTGCATCTCTGTGTTAATAACAAACATGAATCTTTATACTGATGTCAAACAGCATTAGGTAAATCATGAATCTTCATGAAATTTTACAAAGGTGTCAGAAGAGAAAAATAACACAAGACAAAGATGTGGCAGACCTCTTGTGGTCACTGGACCTCTTGTAATGCAAACCTGGCTGCGCCTCCAAAGCACAGCAAGCAGGATATTCCTGTCAACAGCATCAGTCCCTCAGAGAGATCACCAGCACAGAGTAGGAGGAGAACCTGCTGCACAGAGATGCTACCGCAATGGCCAATATGGTGGATGCTTCTGCTGCAGCTTACTGGATTTCTGGAAGACTCCGTTGCAGGAGTGAGACCCCAACATGCTGCTTCATCATTTTGAACCACTGTGTTTTGAACAGTCTGTTGTTAAACAAACAAAGTGGAAATAATTCATATTTTTCTTTCTAGAATTTTAAACACTTTTAGAAAACTTGGCACTCTTTTGATTTCCTCATTCTGTCATTTGAACAACATTTTATTAATCATTTTATAGAGTATATAACTGGTCTACTCTGGCCTCCAATCGGGAGGCCTGGAGACACGCCATCTATAACGCAGCTGTCTCCTTTGAGAACACACGCAGGATCACCCTTGAGGAGAAAAGGCAACGCAGAAAGAACCGTGTATTGCAGAATACACCACCTAAGGAGTCTTTCTGCTGTGCCTTTTGCAATCGGATTTGTCTGTCACGTATTGGCCTCATAAGCCACCAGCGCTCCTGCAACAGATGTGGATAGAGCCTTCCCAAATCTTCGTTCGCGAAGCCCAGCCATGATGATGATTAAGTTTGAGGACTATGATATGAATTTCAACCTCTTTTTCAAAACAAAATTCACGTTGTCGGTCTGACAGCACAAATTTGTATGTAGATGAGAAATTTGTTCAGACAGTGCTGAGCAAATTCTCATCCTATAAAGAAAGGATAAAGAATGAATCTGAGTTTACAGCAAGACACTTTTTGCTTCAGTTTCCCCAGTGCAATAAATGAATGCTTATATAAAGCTCTCTCCTATTCCCTCAGAGTTGCGCTAGACAGTAGTCTCTCATTCAAAACAGGGAAAGGAAAATAAATTTTTCCTCTTAAATTCAGCTGCTGATTTCAGTTATTTTAATAGCTTTATGGATTGAGTCTCTGAAGTTCCTTTGTGCAGGATGAAAAAGTGTTCCTGTGTGTGATTCTTCTTTAACCAGTGCTGAAATTTGTTCTTTCTAATAACACCTCCCATTTTTAAAAAGCATATTTCTGCAGTGATAAGTCTACGATAAATTTCAAACTGTTAGTACCTATCTAGGGGGAACAGAATAACTCATTTCATAACAAATCTATTTTTGTTCCTAGTTGTGTTTGTAATGGAATTGGAAACAGTGCTCCTGTTTTCTACTGAGAGTACTTCAAGCCATCCTTCGTAATAAAGTGCGAGTCTGATTCACTGCTACTGTTGTTCTAGCTGGGAGTTAGGCTACACCGCCTGTTATCATGGAGGTATGTCTACAGGGATATATTTTTAACTCAAAATCATTACTATAAACACAGAACAAGATGATTGCCAAATAGGTCTGTTTCTGTGTCTGTTGGACTATCACATTAAACCCACACATACCGAGCATTTGAAACAGAGACCACAAAAATGTCAGCTTTCTCTACTGACTCATTCCAGCCCAGATGAGCAGTTAATGTGGCTAATTGGCCAGCCTGCAATCCAATGCAATCCTGATAGGGGAGATGGAAAGGGCATACTGGTGATGTTTATGGGAAAAAAAAAAAAAGCCACTCCTCACATTTCAGCTAATCTATAGCCCTACATTTCAATTATCTATTCCAGTAATAGCATGATTGCTTGCATTCAGTAATGAACCAGAAACCAGGAACTTAATGTTCTCGTCTGCCAGGCAGTTTTTCTGACTTTTAGACCAATTGACAGCAGCTATAAAAACATTATAGAATTATAAAATATGGCATGATTTAATAGATGCAGCTTTCATCTTTCTCGACATGGTTCAAAATAGCTTTAGTTAAATGTAATTTTCCAAATAGTGGGATGTCAAACTTTACCAGCAAGGGTCCACTACTAAAGCTTTTTGTGAATACTTAGAATTTGACATTTGTTCTTCAGTTTTCTAATAAATCAAGGGTGCTAAAAATGCCTGTATTTTTCAAAGTTCAATCCAAAATAGATTCAACTGAATGATACACCTAACATCATAAATGAACTTTCCAGCACTTCAGACAGGAACTCAACAAAATAAAGTAATCTATCGAATTTATATATTTATTTATAATGTACCTGAAAGTGTGCTGGAATTTCAGAAGATTAATAAATTGTTTGGGTTTGTTGTTTGTTTTTTTTTTTTTAAAGGACAGTATTGGGAATAAAGACACAATGATCCCTTAGATTTTTAAATGCATTTGAGGTGTAGCAACTCTTTTGCTAGAGAATTCCTAGTTTCATGTTTTCATCTTAGATGCCTAAATTCCTTTATCATTCGGGCTTTTGAAAGCAGTTGCTCTCCAGAATTTCAATGAGACTTTTGACTACAGTAATTTTGGAAAACAAGGTTAAAGATAAACAATCTGAAGACACTTGAGACTTTTCCTGGGTGGTGGTGAGGTTTTTTGCTTGATTTTTCATGATGTTTTCATGTGTGTGTGTGATTTTTTGCGTAACTTGATTAACCAAAGGAAGAGTTGCGAGAGAATCTCATGAATTTGTGTAAATCTTTATACAATTACCTTCAATTTATCTCACGCTAATTTTTTTTCACCTGTTATTTGAATTCATGCTACCTTTATATCCAGCATGACTTCTGGTTCCATAACCAGCTTGTTCCGCAACAAGCTACAGTCTCTCTGATGACTTCTGGTTTGCGACAGGGCAATCACTTTGTAATGTGACTGCACATATTATGTTGCACGATTTTAGAACTGCAGAATAGCTTTTTTTTCCAACCAAAAGATGCTCCATAAGAAAAAAAAGGACCTACCTCTTGACTCCACACACACACATCTGCTTTTCCTCAGGGCAGAGTTGGGCTGAGAGAGTCTGATGCAATGCCAGGTACCCAGTTCTGTGGGCTGGCCATGCCAGCAGAAGACCATGGTGTCATTAAGAAAGTGCTTTGCTGTAGCCCCAGCTAGCTAAAGACACAGTCCAGACAAGTGTTTCATTTGCAGGCATATATTTTGCTAGATGAACTGAAAAACTGGACAAGGTGTTGACTTCCCAAAGCTAAAGACATGTTGAGAAAACTATTCAGAGTTTAACTGCATGTGTACAAGTTGGACCAATTAAAAGCTGGCACCTGTGCAGCAAAGGCAGACAGGGGTGAGAGATGACCAGCTAGCTGTCTCCTAGGGGAAACATCTGGAAAAATAATTTACAATCTACAAGGAGAGGTTACAAAACTAACCATAAAACCAATACCTCAGTTATAACCACCTTTTTCTCATGATGATTAAAAATTTTCATTCCTAGACCTGTCTTTCAAAATTACTTGTTTTCCCAAGGAGCAGGACTGAAACATTGCAGGTGAGAGGGCTGCTTTGCAGGGAGCGTGTCCATGGGCCATGGGGTTTTCCCCCTGTATCAAAGTTGGTGGCTGCAGGCTCCAGACTAAGCCCCTGTGATAGCTGAGTTTCCTCAGCTGAGCATAGTCCCACATGCTAGGATATGCCAGTGTGGGATCTGGGGTGGGATGCTTTCTGCCCTGGCAGTGGAAGTGCTGTGAAGCCTCAGTGCAGGTACAGCCTCATGACAGCTGGCACAATGCAGACCACAGGGAGACACAGAACTGGCTGAAAGGGAGCACAGCTGTTTTGCTGTCTGTTTGGCAGCTGTGTGAGTCAGGAAAGATCACCCTTAAACTGAGCACCAAGCACAAGCAGTTAATTGCTGGCATTAACCTCCTTCTCTGTCACTTGTCCCTATCTGAAGGAGCACACAGCAGAAATAAAAAACCAGGAGGCACAAATTCAGTGGCAGAGAGAGGCAGATGAAACCAAATTTCCTTGATTTCGGTAGCTGTGCTAGTGAGCAAGGTGCAAAAAAGACCTCCACCACATGGTGACAGGTGGAAAAGAGGGATGTCACAGGATCTTCTCTTTTGGCCATTTCTGTTACCAGATTCCTATGGCTTGTTTTTATTTCAAAGTGGATTTCCTGAGAAATGGAGTAGGCCAGTGACTTCAGCAGAAGCCAAGTAAAACTAGGTGAATGAGCAGTGGCAGTAATGATTTTTCAGCAGTGACAAATTATTTCAAGCAGGGATAAAAGCAAGAAAATTGGAAGAAATGCTTTGACGCATAGTAAGAACCTACAAATGGTGAGCATCCTTTCGAACATCTCACTGGAAAACTCTGTGTGACAGCAGGTAAAAAGAAAAGGTCTGGAAAAAAAGCTATTTTAGCTCTCAGCCTGAGACCTGAGAGTGGCTGGAAGATTGGTAAAAGAAGAAGAGCACCGATACATTGTTTTACAGCCTTAAATGTACTGGCGTGGCTATGGCTACAAGCCTGTCCTAGTCCATGGCCTTTAAAAACGCATGTCCATTACTCTACAGCTTCACCCCCTCTCTGTGTCTGCTGGTTATTATGGTTCTTTATTTGATTTCAGTTCACTTGTAAGATCTCAAGTTAAAAGCTGTCATCAGGCTTGAAGTGTGACTGGGTTTTACCCTGGCTGAAATATCAGGCACCTTTTGAGTAAGTCTTGCAGTTGCTTTAGAAGGGAATGTTTATTTTCAGACTATATTTGAAGGCTAAAGCCAATATTTCTCTTGAATCCAAGATGCTTCCTTTCTGTTGGACACCTTAAATCCTTCCAGGGAAGCTAAATACCTACACAAAGCATGCAGGTTGGCACTAGGCTAGAAACAGAGCCATACACACCACAAGTTAAGGCAAAGAGTAAGCCCACATGGCCCAAGAGAAAGGACAGTTTAAATTTAAAAGACTAGAACAGATTGGAAAGTCTGGAAAACTAAGTGAGAAAATAAAATTGGCGAGCTGAAAAAGAATCCAAGGAGCAACTAGCAGTAGGGAGCGAAAAATAGACTAAATCCTTTCTCAAGCAAATCAAAAGAAAGAATTTATACTGCCAGCTGATGCTCAGGGTATTAATGACCTCTCAGAGAGGATAAGGTGGCTGCACAACAGAGAAATTAATTCTTCACACTGGGAGAAACTGTGGTGATTCCCATACCTCCACCCCTTTTCAGAGATTCAGCAAAAGATCTCTCTGAAACTGAAGGGAGAGAAATAAGTGGTTGGTTCACATGCTGGAAAGAGGTTGACAGAGGACTCCTGCAGGACCTCTGGGCACTTTAATAATCAGATATTATTTATCATAAATTAGATGCTATTTGGTGCTCAAGTTCATCATACAGTATATATATGTAAGTACCACTTTTTCTTTTCTAGATTTGTTTTCTTTCCTAACTGCGTCTCCACTTGCTCCCAATTACATGAGCCATTTAAATTTCCTATTTCTGAAATTTCAGCTACGGTCTATACTTAGCAGAAATCTTTACAGTTTCCCATGAAGTCAGAATTCTTTTATATCCTTCAGTACCTTTCATATTGACATCAGTTTTATCATTTCCATACAGTCCAATACAGATGAATGTGATTTAGAATTGCAGTTTTTGAAATCACATGTTGTAGAGGTGGATCACACTCACCAAGACTGAAGACTTACTAAGAATGCCCCACTGTAAGGAAAGATTAATTCAAGTGCTGCAGTTATGATGGATTGGATTTTGCCATTTTCTGGAACTGGGAAATCCTTTTAGAGAACCAAAGTCAGCTTTGGGTTCATGTTTTGTTGCTGACCTCCAAGAGAAAAAAGGGAGAGTAAAAAGCATACACAGGAAGGAAAAGCTAGAAGGCCCTCATAGGCATTCCTTCTGCAGAGCAAAGAGGAAGGCTTTTAGAACGATCATGAAATTTAACAGAGAGCTGAATGCCAGAAAAAAAGGGAGCAAGTGAGAGTTAAAATACTAAAGAGTTGAGAAATACAATTCAAGTCCTAGAAATAATGGATTGAATAATTATGAAATGGCTGTGGACACAAGGGCTGTGATTTTTTTAACTGAAAAACTGAACTTCCCCTATAAAACTTGGATGTGTGCATATGTATGTATCTGTATGCATTCACACGTCTGCAGGCTCACAGAAAGGAGAGGGGATGAAAGAAAGACCCTTACTGCTCTAATTCTGCCTTGTGGTTGCTCTGTTAATTTGTTTCCTTATCAATGCACATGTTCTGGGCTTTGTAGATGATGGGAATTATTCCTTTCCTAGCAGTCAAAGCCAAGTTGCAAAGAAGGTGCACAATCAGGGTATGCAGAAGACAAGTACTGCATTTTGGAATTCACCTCATTCCTGAAGCATAGGAGTGAATGTCATTTTATTTGTATTCTCCTACTCTTTTCCACATATACCACATCTGCTGCCTGCTTGTATTGAATCAATTTCTTCTCATCTCAGCCCTTTTGAAATCTTTGAGGCAGTAAGTTCAGCAAGAAGAACCAGCAATTGTTTTCAACTCTGACTTTATTAGGTGTCCTGCATATTACTTTCTTGTTCTATGTTTCTATTTCTCAGTCATAGTGTTTCACATTTAGAGGCAATATTAATGCATATATGTTTCCTAGTTTGGGAAAACTTCGTAAGATCAGCAACTGTTGTGAAGTCATCTACCCAGAAGTTTAGGCAAGGTGAGAAGAGGCAGCTCCTCAAGCAGTGGCACAGCTGGTGTTCATAGAAGCACCACAGAAGCTGGTGACAAGTTCAAGACATCCTTCATCTGAGATCACCCATTTGGGTGTGGTTAGATAGCTTGAAGGCCTCTGAGAAGAACATATCTTGGATGTTTCTTCTCAGACCTTTCCTGCGAAGGGGAGGCTGGAAACCTGGAACATCTGGGATTATAGGCACAAGTTTCGCAGCCCCCCCTCCAGCAGCAACACTTCCATTGCCAAATGCAGATACTGGCACGGAGAAGACCCAGTGCTGTGCAGAGATGTGTAATCCAGAACAGAGCACCTAGAAAGTAGGCAACAGCAGAGGCAGGTCCCTGGCAAAGCCCATCCCTCACCCATCGCTGAAAAAATTACAAGAGCCTGCTGAGCGGGAATCCAGAGCAGCCTTTACAGCTGGGACAGGAAACTGGAGAGCAGCTGCAGGAAGTGAAGGCAAAGCAGGTTTTTTGCTGTGCATCCACAAGCAGTGACTGCCAGCAAAAGAGGAAAACAGTCAAGTATGTGACAACAGGGGACAATAAAGTGCTGGATATGTTAATTACCTTGAGAGGCCGACTGTAACTGTAGTGCAGAGCTGAAGTACTGACTTCTGTGTAACAGGGAAAACATGCGAGAAATGCTTTTAATCAGAAGACAAAGCGGAAAACAAGACTGCATCATTCAGAGGCTGGATAGGGGCTGAATATCCATCCCTGAAGAGATGACCCAGAATTCACCTGTGACACACCAGCAGAGATTGACCATGCAAAGGATAGCTAAGCATCAAATATCCTCATGATGACACAGAGACAAAAAAAAGCTAATTATTTAAGAGACTAGTGGCAGAGGGGCATATATAGAGTTTGGTGCTTTAGTCCCCAGGGTACCATGCACACACTGAAGGAAATATCACAGGATAAAGCAATTCCCAGCATTTGAAAAGAGATTAATGAAAGCCATCAGACACCAGACTGCACCAAGGGTGCATTGGATGGAATGCAAACAGACAGTGGTGCTGGCTCAGAGGAACTCCATACAGGCAGAGCTACACTGACCCAGGAGAAACCTTCAGTCTGAAGCAAAAGGAGCCCTTAGTTGTCAAAAGTCAGATGCAAACCGAAGGATGGACACAGTCACTTTAGTGGTGAAACTGGTGCCACAGGCGTAGCAAAGTAGGGGGTAAAAGTTTCAGAGCTTGCAGTAGGAAGCCAACACCTGTAAAAACTGTTGTGGAAACAAATCCAAAATTGATCTGTGGCTGGTACACCAGTCCCTCTGTTTGGGCTGGAAAGTGAAGTTGAAGATATCTGTACTGGAGCTCTCAGAGCAGCAGACCTGACAGACCACACGTCACGTGCTTCTTATCCAGAGGGAAATGGATGATTTTAAGGAAGGCAGTATGACTGGAGGGGCAGAGTGGTTTGGGAGGGAGAGTAGAAAAGTGTGCACATGTTTCATTGGAAATGGAAAAAACTGAGCAGGCTCTAGAGATCCATGTCCATGCAAGTCCTACAGGATTTATTTTTTATTTGAAAAGAAATCATGAGTCCATTAAAAAGCAAATAAACCATGTAGTAATACAGTGAGCCACACCTGCCCACCTCCAGCCATAGGAGGGAAGTCAATCTGTTCTGCCTCTCATCAGCCCCTCGAGTGATAATGCTAAAGGTTTTCAAGAGGCTGTCTCCTACAGTCAGAGCTATCTCAGACAGTAAAAAGCTGTCTTTGAAATCCCGATATCCATTGATCCCATGTCCTTCTTTAAAGTACATTAGTGAACACCCTCAGCAGCTTCCTCTACATCCCAGGGGAAACCACCATGCCAGTCCTCTTCAGCCCAGCCAGCCACCAGACCATTCTAGTGTGAAGAATTTCAAGTCATTGGAAGTGCACAAGTCTTTATGACCCTGTGGGCAGGATAGTTCAGAGAAGACTTCACTCACAGAGTTTACTTATTGAATTCCTTCTTTCTTCGTCTTCCTGCATAACCAGCTCTGTATTGTGGGGTTGACAGAAAATAAAAAAAAGAAAAAAAAAAAAAGACCCCAGCTACTCACATACCTCAATTTTTTTCCATCTGTTTGGTCCTCAAAGGCTCATGTGCAAGTCCATCTACAAGCCTCCCCACACTGAGGTGACTCTTTATGCCCATAAACATCTCTAGAAGCATCTGAGGATCAAAATGCAATCCTGGCTGCCCTGCCTCTTCCTCTCAGGGTCAAATGGGATCTATTACCATCAAAAGAAAGCTAAATACAATGTATTAAGAGATCCAGGTGTCCTTTCACCTCCAACTGGAAACTCTTTTTGATTTATTTGGATTGACCTTCTCGGTGAAATACTAATGACATATGTGTTTATTCTCCTGCCATGATCAAACACCGAGAACACAAAAGTCAAGACCAAACAAGGAGAAATGTATTTCAATATTTACTTTGGCAATGACAGAAAATTATCAGTAATGAGTTCTCTTCCAATTAACCTTATCACTGCTATTGCAAACAGTGAATGACAGCAGTTTTCACATATTATAAAGACTGGGTCTAATTGAGACTCATGATCAACTCTAAACTTCTATTCCTTGTAAATTATTAGAATAAATGTGACAACAAAAAATCACTAGACCTTCACTAGTTAATGAAACTGTGAGTGATGAGTAGCCCACAATACTGCTTGTCACACTGCTATGATTGCTTTCTGGATGAATTAAAGAAAAATTCATAGGTAGCAAAAAAGTGGGGGATGTCAAACTTAAATTATGGCAAGGCATTTGATAGTACATAAATACTGTGTTCCAAATTCACTCTGATTTGGATATAAGCATTCTCCCAAGAGTTGCAAAGTGACTGAGGGGACACTAATAACAAAAGGAGGGGAAATGTCAGCCAAGGGAAAGTGTTTAATAAAGCCCTGGAGGGAACCAAGTTAGTCTCTAGGTTATGTATGGCCCCACAGCAGGATGCTGCCACTGGCATATATTTTCTATTCTTGCCTAGGAAAGGGGGCAGATGAAGGAGGTGTCTCTCTTGCTGTCCTTATCTGCTGGGAGGAAAAGGCTCCCAGGGACTGACTCACAAGAGAGAGGAGAAGAGAAACTCCTGGCTTTCAGCTACTTTTAAAAAGAAAATAAGCCTAATTAAAACATTTCTGGCCCGAAGTCTAAAATTATTCCATGAAATTCTGAGGTCTAAAAACAGGAGTCAGACTGTAAATACATTAATTTCTGTGGTGGAGCACAGTGACAGAGCTGCTTTCCTGCAACAGCCAGAGCCGTCAGCCTGCTGGCAAATAGAGGAACTGCTACTATGCAACATGAAATTGGGAATTATGTAAAAATGCAAAATTATGGAATTATATTACTTTACCTGTAGTGATAAAATATGAAAATACAGTAACATTCATGTGACTGAAATACAGCAGCCCATGAGAGACCCAGCTTCCATCTGAGAAATTGTAATACATTACTCAGCATTCAATGATCTTGAAAAAAGAAATCAGGAGCTGAAAGAGGCTTGTGAATTTGTAGGTTGTCTAACAGGGAAATGAAAGCCATTATCCTGAAAATATTCATAAACCTGCTGGGCTATACATATGAGAGTCATCCTGGATTAATCTTTTGTATAAACTTATTTAGCAGAGATACATTTTCAGCCAGGACCATGCTAAACCATTCATTTTAAATACATGATATGATGAATCTAATCTTCCTTTTGTGAATCAGCCATAAGTGGATCTTGGTTTGTCAGAAAAATTGTTGTCCTGAAGAGCAAGTAAAAATTTAGAACAGTTTTTCAGTTAATGGCCTATTCCCAAGACACTTGCTTCAGAAACCTCCTCTTTGTGGGTTGTTACTGATTACATGTATCTGAATAGTACCAGTCCCCATTCTCTGAATGGGACTTAAATGCTTAGGGTGAGAAAGTAAGGAGCAGTGAGTGCTCTTCCTCCCTGAGCAGCACTGGCAGGAAAAACTGTTCTTCCCAGTGGCTGGCAGACAAAGAAGCAGCAGCACAACGAGACAGTCCCGGAGATGGCAGTGACAGCCACCACCTTGTCACGCTAAAGCTCTTGCAGGAGCCTTCAGTGCAGAGGGGTGGGGAGGGAGCAAAGGACAGTGCTGGATGCTCCCTGCAGCAGCTGGGGCACAGTGTCTCTACACACTCTGCCCCGGGCACACCGGAGAGCCGCGTGCGGAAGCTGTCTGGTTCCACACTGCCGCTGGGGGAAGTTTGTAAATTAATTTGAAGAGCCATAGAAAGATTTGATTGCGTACTGCATAAGTAGTTCCCTTGCGCTCACCCCACTGTCAATGACAGTAGGCAACCTTATAGCCAAATTGTAGGCAAAATGGAGAGTGTTAAAAGAGCAAATGGGTGGTTGTGGCAGATGCCAATCAAGCTCTCCCCTCTTCCCAAGTTCTGCTTTTAGAACAAGAGTGTCTCTCTCTCTCTCTCTCTTCCCCCATTTCATCAGATGAGTCAGCTTCTCTCCATTGTTGATCACTACCATCTGTGAGTGAGCACAAGCTACTTTCTATCCATGCTGCAGAAGCTCTCTGGACTGAGAACATTTTAGTCCCAGCTTCTTGAGAAACTGAATAAGAAACACAATACCATGACCATAAAACACTGAGTAAATCGAACGTCCCAAGAATCACTTCATTATCTCAAGAAAACAATTGTCTTACTGAGAAAACCATCCTGGAGAGCCAACTTGATGCTAAGTCCAAATTACATAAAAATGACAAGTTTTGTATAATTTATATAAAGCATGTGAGTTAGCATCCCTTGACCAACTGAATATCTAATGTGTACTTCTATTTCACTAACAAATTAGTCTGTTGTCTAGGAGAATCAATAAGTAATTTGAGAGCAGAAAGCTCATTACACTCATTAAACTTGGTATGATTTGTAACCAGGAACAAGGCTGCCATTTATCAGAAGCCAGCTGCAAGTGAGCCAGAGCACTTCAGAAAGTTTAGTCAAAACACCCCAGACCCTTAACAACTTCTTAGAAAGCAAAAAAGGAGAAGTTTTTTCATTAAAGACTTTGATAGGATCTCCTCTGTGTGGACCTCTATTTAAAGAGTATGTGGCAGAGTTCCAGGTATTTGAATGTCAAAGCTTAGCCCTGAACACAATAGCTGAACCAAGCTGATGCTTCCTGATGACTAAGAAACGTGTTCATTTTTCACTGAACTAAGACTAGCTGTTCCACAAGCATCCATACACAGCTAGAAGTAAGCATGGATTTATGGCTTTATTATCATTTACGGCTCCATAAGGATGTATAACAACCCATATCACCTGCACAGACTGAGGTTCACTGAACCTTCTGTGTTAGAGCAAGATTCTGGTAAATCTTGAAATTATTTGAACTGATTTGTGTATGCTTAAATGCTCCTGACTCATCAGCGAGGCCAACTGTGAATATTTTGGCTATATTGTCTTTATTTTAATTCAGGGAATATTTTAACTGCTTTCAGAAACATTGTGCCTCCTTATTCCATTTTTTTTTATTTTTTTTTTTTAGCAAAGGGGTGGACACTCATCAAATAGTAATTGTTTAAATAAATTGTGTAACTCCCACAAGAACAAAACATTGCGGGACCTGGGAGGAGATGTCATCCCTACAGATGCTTATTTCCTGCTGTGACTTGGCTACAGGCCTTGTGATAGATTTCTTTGCTGCTTCTTCACGCATGCAAAGCACTGTCTGCCTTTGCACTTCTGATAAGCCATTCCTAAGGTGCATAAGTCTTCCTGTGGTTTTGTTTCCCCCTTTTTTTCCCTGTAAGACTTTTTATTTTTGCAGTGCATGATAAAGACAGGCTCCCCTCCTTCAGAGGTGATTAAATACTTCAATCACACTCTACAGTAAAACAGGTCCTAAGGCAAAAAGTTTGTTCATGAGAACACTGTGTTTCCTCATCTCTGCTTTCTCTCATTTATACAATGCAAAGTCCTAAGCCTCTCATCCTGAGATGAGAGCTGTGAGCAAGCCATTGACATCCACTGCAACTGTCGGTCCATAATCCAAGGTCAGAGGACAAAAGCTGACTCAAAAACCCAGCAACTAATAAGGAAAGTCTTCCTTGCCAGTACAAACAAAAAAACTCAGTGTAAAGAGTGAGACTGAGTGGGCTGGAACAGTTAGAAGAGGTGGCTTTCAGTGGAAGAGCAAACTCTGGAGAGTGGATCATTGGAAGATATTTCTCCATCTCAGCACAGTCATGGGATATGTGGATATTTTGCGGTGACCACACACAGGACCGAAGCAGCTGAACCTTTGGACAGCCTAAAGGCAAACCCAGCACTGAGACTAATGCTGGATGCAGCTCTCCCATTTCATGGTTATTTTATGGTACTTTACAGCACATTCCCAAAGAGTTCTGCTTTCAAATAGGTAGGATTTGTTACAATGCATTAACATACATCTTGCTAGCATCCATTAGGGGTATGGTGATTGAAGAAGACCTGACTCATAACTTTACACTACAGGAATAGGCTGGAGTTTACTGGAACTGAACAATATCAATAAACAACAGGACTCATATAAAGGCTCTGTGGTTTGGCTCATTTAGCATCCTGTCTTTATTAGTCTCCACTATGAAATATGCAAGGGGAATTTGGTAGAATTTTCAGGTTTTAAATAAATGCTTTTTTTGAAAAAATCAAGAATAAGAAGATTAAAACCATTTCCTACATAAATAGTGACAATTTTTTCACTAAAAACATTATCTTCAGAACTCTGCCAAGCTGCAGAAATCTAAACCATACTTGCAGACTTACTAGGTTTAACTGTGTTTTTAACACATTCCTAATTTGCAGAAAAGCTCAGTTTTCCCACTCTGAGATAAAATTACTACTTTCAATTTTGACTGAAGATGTCAGTTTTCTCCCTCTCAGTAAAATTTCCAGTTTTCAGGGTGAGATGGAGCTAAAACATCAATGGACAGCTATGGCACAGAGCAGTTCTTGCATCACAGGAATGCTTCAGCAGCCAAAACAAAAGGGGAAGAGTCAGTCAAGAAGGGAAAGGATATTTCTGCACATTTCCATAAAATAAGCAGTTGTACTAAAGGGTAGGTTCACTGGACATGGTACATCACCAAGTTTTAACTTGCCCAGGCAGCTATCTGAATGCAATCAGGTTTTACATCTACAAAGTAGTAAAGTATTACTGCAGAAGTGAGGTGGGCTTCACACTAAAATGGTTAACAGACGTGACTGACAAATGAAAAATGAGGTTTTATTCTGGGTTTATGAAGAGGGCACTGAGAAAGATAGCTGGCTGACAGAGAGGGTGTGCAGAGCAGGAGCACAAGTATCAGGAGTTGACTGTTTCACAGATGCACCAAAGAATAGAAAACAAGAAAGCAAATACTGCCTCAGAGACACATCAAGGCAGCCAGTGAGCAAGATATATCATTCCTATTCCTCTGCAAAATCTCCTAGTCAGGCCTTCCAGAGTTGCTTACCTAACCTGTAGTTATAGGTTTTAATTTGGCTGCATGCAAAATATTTTATTATCTTGTTGCCTAAAGATCTGGGGGAAAAAAACAAAAAGCTAAAAATCCTTAAACTTCTACGGCATCAACCTCATCACTTTTATGTTTCTTTCTCAGTTGCTTTGATATTTTTTTTAAATATCTCTCTGCAAACTTGGACAGGTGAAAATTAAAGAAGGATGGTATTGGAGTTTTGCAAAGCAGCTGTTCATGTGCCGTGGCCTTGCCCCCATCTCCATAGTCAGGTGCAGACAACAGCAGGGTGACCTGGCCTGATAGGCCTGACCAGGGGAGCCCTGGGGCACAGGGGACAGGGAGAACTGGAGAGCCTGAACAGCATGTTACTAAGGGAGACAGGAGCACCACATCAGAGGGCTGGTGGGACTCATGTTTCTGGTCAGGGTACTGGGATTCCCAGCCCTGTGGCTGGGAAGAGTGGTGCAAAAGGAGTGGCAGGTTTGATGAAAAAGTAAGCAGAGCACTAGGGAAGGGATTATCGGTTTTCAGGCTGCATCCCTGATAGCCTGCTGAGGGATCACTCAGATGGAAGTGCTGGTCCATGCTCTTGTGGACAGAGTCAGAAGGACAGATGATACCTGCTGAGGGCCAAAAGCAGTGGAGATCTTGCTTGGGTCACTTACTCTTGCCAAGTGGTGCTGCTTGGTCCAACAACTCACAAAGGCAACCATACTTGATGCTAAGCCAAGGGTGTCTCATCTCACACCCAGTGAGACTTACTGCTTCTGGATTTCGCTCTGCTCATACTGGTTTCAAACTCACTGGTACTAACTGATACTTATGCATCCCTTTCAAACCAGAACTGCTCCTGCCAGCAGCAGTGCTGGCTCAACCAGAAGTAGGTGTCATCAACTGGGTGATGAGTGCTCATCATGTCCAACTAGTATTACCCAAAATATAACCAATCTATGCTTTTCTCATGTATGACAATCTATATGACATGAGATATAGTCCAATCCAACACTGGGGATAGTCCCCCAGTTCCCTCTTCAAGCTGAAGAGGGGACATCCAGAGAGCCCTACCAACCTACACATCTGATTTCATGAGCATGGAGTCTCTGCTGCCTGTGCAGAACTAGTGGGCTGATATGAGAGGCCCCTATCCAGAGACAGGGTTGCTACAGACTGGGGAATGGTCACCCAGAGAGCAGGGCAGGAGCAGAATGCTGCAGGGGTTACAGCCTAGGGAGAGCAGCCACAGAGGGACAAAAATTTGGACTGAGAGTGATCTCAGGAGATCTCTACTTGTGAGGCTTTGGAAGGGATTTGTACTATAGGGAAATCAGGTGTGTTGTCACAGTATCACATAACCAGATAAAATGGGAATAAATCAGCTGGTTAGATGTCTGTAGAGTTGGGTAGCCTGGAAACCACATTCACTTGAGGACTAGACAAGAAGAATGGACTGACCAACTCTACTGACATCCAATCTCACAGCCCGTCCACAGGGGCATCCTTCTGTGTAAGCATAATGAAAGATCTGCTGCAAAGAAAATATGGCCATAAACTTACATTGATCTAAAGTTAATGTACTTGTGAAAAATTGCTGTCTGAGGAGCCAGTGTAAGAGCTATCAGCATGCTGTGAGCAAACTGAGAAAGTTATTCTGTTGGAATCTTGGAGAAAACACATAAGAAATATGCTTTAATGTTATGTCTTACAATCAAGAAGTGAGAAATATCTCATGTAGGTATCCTGATGGAATAGCTACTAAAACAAGAGTCATTAAAGACTAAAAGTCCACAGAGCACTTGTTATATTGAATCTTAATGTCTCTAAAATGCCCTGAAAGCAGATAAACAACAAGAGATACATCATTTGCCATTTTTTTCCCCAATTCCTCAATAGATGTTACAGTTGCTTTGGTAAATGAACTGAGAATATCACTGGAACTTCCTTAAACATGTTTGCACTCACCACTGAAACGTTCATTTTTATGACAACCTTCCATCCCCTTCATCAGGACTCACAGAAGCCCCTTGGAGAAGCTGGGCTAAGTCAGACAGCAAGGTCAGTTTAGCAGGAACAAAAGCTTAGAGCCAGTCTAAGCTGGAAAACTGCATTATCCTATCTCACACCTGTTTTGGTGGAGGTCATCGAAATGAAAAGAATATGCACTGGTAGCAAGAGGAGAGTTGAAAAAAAAAAGACAAGTAAAAAGAAGAAAAAAGAAAAAAAAGAGGTGTTTGGGATTGATTTTATCTGAGGTCTTGGTTGAAGGTACAAGAGCTGCTCTCCAATGTGAAGGTTTGCTTTGGAATCCACTACTCTATCTTACACATTTTCTTCAAAAACCTGAGACTCCAACAATCCTTTTCTGAAGTCTGTGGCCAAGGCAACATTGCACCTTATAGTATAAGATCTCTTTGCTGTGAAATTCTGTCAGGGAAATGTAGACTTTGCACATTCATGAAATTCAACTGGTATGATAACTTTGGGTATTTGTGTGCCTTTCAACACACAAAGCCCTTTTATTCTGATACCTGATCATTAGCTGCTGTTACGCCTTTTCTCCCCTTTATCTGACTGTCCATGCAACTTATTTATAAATTACTCCTATTTCCACAGTCATTACTTGGTTCTTTTTGCTAATATAAGTCTATAAGATTTGCCCAACAAAAAGATTTGAAATGTGGCTCTGGTTAGTATATATCTCTTTTCTCAAAGGAGCAAAGATCTAAAACTCATGCAGAACAGCTCTGTGTGTTAGGTTCCTTGGTTTGGACAATGCTTTAACAAAATTTGCCTTTCATTTCATAGGCTTGCTCATGCCTGAAAAAGAACTAAATTGATAAAACATTTGCAGTCTCTGCCAGCTTAAGAAATGTCTGAAATGCTTTGTTGATGAGTGGAAGTTTTCAGATTATTTTTGGTACCATGACATACTGTTGTACATAACCCAGACTGGAAAATAACTGACAGCCTCTGGCATCTTGGAGATAAGCAGTATCAGCCACTCTAGAATAGTGGACTGTGGCTCATGAGTAAAACAGACTCTGGCAGTAGCTATGGGAAAGAAAACCTGATTTTTTTTCCAATAATCATGTTAATGCATTTCTATTTTCTTTTGATGCAGCCTTTAAATGATTATTTGCTTCTTTTTGCTACTGGTTATTCCCTTTAGCATGCTAGACATCATCATCCAGTCTGTTTAGAGGTCTGACTGAAAAATAAGATGGCTAGGAACAAAAGGGAGTTAAAATATTTTAGGTAATTTTGTGAGTCTAGTATCTCTCCCCTCTCTCCATGACCGTGGAAAGGGGAGGAAGTATGTCCCTCCCCAGCTGCTGAGAGCTCCATGGCACCTTGTCCTCCCAAGGCCTGGGCAAGAGCTGAGCAGCCCACAGGAGGGGAATTTCCCACCATGGATGCATGGAGCCACTACAGCATTTACTCTCACCCAACACTGGCTTTTAGAACCCAGCAAGGGAGCTGCTGCCCAGGCCGAGGCTGGGGCTGGGTCACTAGCCAGAGTGGGAAACATCGTGAACCACCTGAAACCATCAGGGATGCTATGTGCCCAGAGCTTTGATGCTCTGAGCTGTTTACCAAGCAGGAGCAAAACATGCAGCCTGCTGTCTGGCTAACAAAATGGTCACACGTGTCAAGAAAACTGGAAGTAAATTCAGAACACTTTTCAAAGCAGACTGTGTCCACAGTACTGCCGATAAAAATGACACATCAGATGAGGTGTCTTAACATAGGAGGAAAATGAGAATGGGTATCTGCACCCTCCTAGATTATTTTGTTGTCCTGTTCTCCTTTAGTACACCCACATCTACGCACTGTTGCTGTGTTCATGACATAGAGAAAGACTCCAGCTACTTTAAGTCACAAAAGAATTATGGACACAGGGTGCCTGTTTGTCAGATGGTAACAGCAATCACAGGCGTCTGCTGCTTTTAAAGTATTAATTCAGGGGTAGAAAATCAGTCGCAATTAATCCTTTCTGGCGATGTCAGCTGTGTATGATAAACACATATAGATATGTCTTTGAAGGGAGACCACAGCACTATCTCATAAAATATTTTTTTCCAAATCTGACATTAAAACAAGCAGGAAAGTGTGACCAATGCATAAGTATCTATCTTTATATTACATAAATATGCAAAAGTCCTGTTAGAACAAAGCCTCATGTGTTGAAGCTCACTGGACAGATGTCGTTGATCCCTAAAAAAGAAGCACTCAGATATCATTCAAAAAGAATAATAATTTGAATGTTCACACTTTTAAATGCTCTTTTTCACATATCTATTCATGTTGTGGGCGCTCTCATGGCGAGCAGTGTGGGAGCTCTCTCCAGAACCTGCCCCTTTTGAAATGCTCTGAGCCCACAAGAGGCAGCACAGCATGATGCAGATGAACCACGGTAACATCTCACCAGCAACGCAGCCACAATCTTGCTGTACACATTTTGGAGGTGCCAAGCTGTAGAGGTGTAGCCTGTCAGTGTATTTCACAGCCACTTACATGACAGTCACATCCAACTCAGAGCTCAGTGAAAGCATGGGCCTAGTCAGAGAATGAGGTTTGGCACAGAGCTGCAGACACCTTACCATAACCATGTGTCATCTTCCAGGAAGATCTGGACATAACCTATCCTTTAGTCACGCAACCTGAAATTTTTCCCCACTCTATCTTTTTAGGTCTCATGTAAGGAAAACCTAGTTTCCCCCCTTCCCTACCTTGAGCATTTTCTGTATTTGTAGGCCATTTTCAAACCCAAAGGTGACTAAAAGTTGGGCACATTCACAAGGGCATTCTTGGATAACATCATCCCTGAGAAGCTATCTCTGATTTTTCGGAGGACAAGAAGCTTTCATGGCATCCTGAAAACAGCTCAGATCAGATCAGTAACAGCAAAATGGAAGGGCTGTAAAGACTAAGGTGACTCTGGTTTGAGTTAATGTTATTACTCTGACACAGTGCATGTAATTGTCTCTGGGGGTATGTTTTAATTAAAAGGGTAAAAAAATAAGTTTCTTTTCAACTTCTTCTTCCTTCTACCACTCATCAAATAAAATGTAGATGATGCAGGATAATTAGTCTCATTAGTCTTAGTGATTTGTGGTCAAAGCATTTGTGATAATATCCTGCTTTACTCTTCGTCTTTTTATTACCCATAGGATACTGTAGAATATCAGGCCAATGCTGAACTGCATCAGTGCAGGCAGCCTTGGGGGCTCATATCTTAATATAGGTTTTGACATCTTATCAACCTTTAAATTTAACATACTGATTTATGTGCCAGCATTTTGATGAGCTCCCCATGGTTACTGAACTGTGTGTTATTTCGATGTGCAAGGTCACCAGCAGCTCGTGCAGATCACTTCTTTGTGGCCTGTGCCAGAAGCTGTTAGGAGACATATCTTCTGTGCTTCCCTAGAAAATAAGCTGCAAATTTTCTTTAGGAAGAAAAAGGCATTGTACACAAAAAAGGAAAAGCTGTATGTAGGAAAATAGTGTGAATAGTGGAGAATGGGATAAGGAAATGAAAATGAAGGCAGATTTACATAATACTGAATTTGAACTTCAGAATAATCACATTTGATCCTCCAAGAATATCCTTCCAGATAAAAGCATGAGATGAATACCACTAGTTTTCCAGATCAGAAGTTCTGGAAGGAAAATAATGAGGCAGAAAATATTTTACATTTATATGGAAGAGCTCTAGCAAATAACACTTGTGATTTCTTGGTATCACCAACGAAAAGAAACAGATGATGAAGTAGGCAGTAAAGAAAGGTACATTCCTTTTTTTCTATCCTCAGCGTTTGGAGTTGCGAACCCATTTGCTGAATCTATTGTTTTATTTCTTCCTTACACCAAGATAGACACAGCTTGAAAAGAAAGGTATTTTACAAAATTTTCTACCCTTTGTTATGCAAGATTTTATTTTTTTTTATTTAAGTATTGTTCAGATATCCGTAACTGGGTTTAAGTCCATTTCTCTTCAGCTTTGGCTAGTGTATTCTGATACGTTGAAGTTGCAGATGAGGAATTACAGTAAAATCATTGAAGCATCTTATTAATTACTGTCTGGTTGCTCATCAGGGGTTGTGACTTGGCAACTTTTATTGGAAAGTACTTTGTCACAATCTGAGAAGACAAATTAATTAGTGTAAAACTCCATCATGCGTTCGTTAATGCCGATGTACCTCTAAACTTTGACATAACTGCTGCTGCATAATTTACGCAATTGGTGAGGAACACAGTAAGATCTGTGTTTATTTTTGTCAGAGCATGAAGGAGTCACTCTTCAAACACACATGCCTTTTAAAAAAGAGATTAATATTAAATGACTCCTTAATATAGTTAAGGTGCTGTATCCCTCGTTCCTCAAGTAGCCAGGGTGTTTATACATCTCTTCCAACTGTCTGCAGAAACATAGCTTTAAGATCACTGTGCAAAAATATTTTCTTTTCAGTGCTGTAAAGACCTTTCAGGTGCTTTATGGCCTCTCTCTGTCACTGAATTAGAGCATTATTAATTTTCCTTGGAAAATATGTGTTCCTGCTATGTAAATGTGAAAGGTTACAGATTAGGCAAGCAGGGTCTGTTGAGGGGCACTTTGTAATTCAGATGAAGTACGAACATTTTCACTGTAGAAAGATGGAGCTGTTGAGAGCATTAGGGATTGTTGTAGTGATGAACTTCAGTCTGAAAGTGTATGTGTGAGAGCAAGAAGGTTGCATGGGTGAAGAAACTGGACTGAAGCCATAGGAAGCAATATCTGCAATTCCTTTAATACTCTGTGGTCAAATCAGCTATGATATCATGTAATTTAGGAGGAAGAGTACTGAGTATAATCTAGCTCACATTGCATGGTGTAGATGCACACAGAGGTCCTGATGCTGACTTTGCTGGAGTCAGTAAATAAGTTCTTGCTGGCTTAAGTTGACCACCAAAACTTCTCACCCTTTTCTAAAAAGAATACATATAGTAATCACCAACTTGCAAAAAAATCAAAATCCTAACAAGAACTTGTGCTCCCATTTTGTTCTTCATCTGTTTTTTCAGGGTCTAAGGTATAACCAGAAAGAGCCCTCCACCACGTCAGCAGTAGTCACCGATTATCTCATCATTATTATGGTCCTGTATTTCAAACACACAGAAAAATATCGATTCCCTAAAGATTCCTTTTATCCTGGTATGATGCCACCGACAGAAAGAAGAATAACCTATATCTGAAAGAAAATTGCAGTGGTTTTTTCCCTTGTGGCCGATAAACGGCTGAGTCAGAAGCAACACAAAAGAGTTGTGGGCCATAATCATCTAGGCTGCTATTTTCCCTCTGCATACAGCCAAGAAGAACAGTGTGGGTGGCGCTTTCCTGACCTTCCCCCTTAGTCATCCACTTCTGAGAGCAGCCTTTTACTCCTCATTCCTGAGGGGGCTGCATAGAGTACAAGATGGGTGCAGGGGCCACTGCAGCACAGGCAGAAAGTAAATCCTGCTTTAGGGTCTTATCAGGAACTCAAGTTTCCAAAATTGAGAGGTCAAATCTTTACCTTATTCTGCTGATAAAATTTTATACAATATTAACCTTTTTTTTTACTGAGATGATCTTAGAATGTGATCATTATAATCAGCAGCACAGTTCAGATAGTCATTTGCAGTGCTCTGAAAAATCACTGCCAAATCACTAAGTGCAAGCCTTCCTTCTGTACTCTTTGTCTCATCTGTTTCTTTAAATTGTGTGTGACACTCAGATTTCTCGTATAGAAGGTGCACAGAGACAATCTCAGGACTTGCATCAGTTCAGGACGATGGTCAGGAAACAGTGAACCCCACTGTGACATGGCTAAATAGTACCAGAAAAGTACCAAAAACCGAAAATCAGTGACTGTGTGCATAATGCATATGACAAGCCCAGAGTCTGGAAAACAGTTTTTGAAAGATGGAAAGGTGAGATATCTGTGGATGATAGAAAGACCAGAAAAATAAGGAGAAAATACCATTTCTCAAAGAGCATAATGGTGTGAATGGCTAAAATCTGTCACGGGAACTGGAAAATGCTATAATGTAGTAAGTATGCACAAGATAAAAGGAAAGACATGCTCCTAATAAAAACTCGAGACGTACTCTTAACAAATCTAGTAATAAGTTTTCCGTGTTTATACAAATCAAAAGCCTAAATGCAACTGAGCTCAGAACAGGGAATTTGAGTCAAGAAGTATATAGCATGTAACGCAAGACTTGGTATTTGCTGCTTTCACAAAGGTGTAAAGATACAAGAAAAGCAAGTGTAGTAGGGGTTGCAACACCTTTTTTTGTTTAACTACTGCACTTTTGAACAGCTGATATGCCTAGAAATCTTGTTTGAGGTTTTGGGGTTTGTTTGTTTTGGGATTGGATTTTTTTGCAACATATGAAATCTAAACCTCAGTCTGAGTGAAGAGCAATTGCTAGAGTTTCACATGATTATATTAACCCATTCAACAGTTTGAGAGGAAAAGAGTAGTTATCCCAGTGGAACAGAGCTAGATGTGAGCAAAAGAGCAAGCTTTAAGGTCACTGGTCTCCGTGGGACAGAGATGGATAATCTGCACCTGCAGAAAGCAAGTGCTCTCATGGTGATTGAGCTCCTTTGCTGCTGAGTTTGATTTGCCTCTTCGTGCTCTATTTGAAGACTAGAGAGGAGAGGCGGTTTAATGATACAGAAAGAAACAGTGGCAAGCTAAATTTCCAAAGTAGAAATGCACTAAAGTAGATCTGTCATGTTACAGGAACAACCAGCAAAACAGTGACTCCTGAATAGGTCACTTTTAAGCATCTCCAATTAAGTATTCAGATGTGCATTTTCTTAAGAATATTAGTGCTTAAAGATGCTGAGAATCATCCAAATGAATTTCAGAGATGTGTAGAAAGTGAGTTCCATTGGCACAAACTGGAAGTAGATGTGGACCTCTGAAAAGGTGACTGGTTGCCTACATTTTTGCAGGGATTAATTAGAATTTAAAGCATTGGCTGCCTATCCCAAGTCTTTAGACATATGAAGACCTAGAAACACCTGCCTTTCCCCCAGTCTCTTAAGCCATACATTGTACAAGAGAGTCTTGTACTCTTCTGAATCCAGGCTAGGATATCTATAATGATTCCTTATCCTCAGCCACTTGCCAAACCTCTGTCATCTCTTCAACTCCATTTCAATGCCAAGTAAAGATGTTTTGGAGGTTGGGAATTTCTATTATGCTTTGGGATTTTTACCCATTTTAACCAGTAGGAAAAGTACACTGAATTTAGTAGCTAGGTGCTTAGGATACTCTCTTTGCATTGGCAGTGCCTGTTAGAGCTGTGACTATCAAATGTGATGTGCTACTATAATTTTATGGAAAAGATTTAAAAATTAGTTCTTTAGACGTTGGAAAGATTTCCTTTGATTATTTTTTCTGGCAGGTAGCAGTCCAAATCAAACTAAAGGGCATCCTCACACCTATGTGCTATTTTGACTTCACCTAAGTGTGCAGCCCCACTGTGTCTTTTATAGTTGGGTACTGAAGACTGTCAGTAGTATAGAGAGCTTTATCTAATGTTAAAAGTAAAATCCTACATATTAAAGAAAAAAAAAGTATTTCTGATTCAGTACAGGGAATGAATAAATTACTTCCTAAATCAAATCAAAATCAAAGCCATCTCATCCCCCCGCAAGGTATTTTGAGTGTATTTTCCCTTTGGATGAAGCAGATATTGAAGTGATAATTAACTGAACTGAGTACCAGAAAAAAAGCATATTAGCACTAATGCACATGGGTTAAACAAATGCTGCCAGTAAACAGACACATTTAAAACACACCTGTCTTTCCATTCCACTAAGATGTATTATCCATTTAATATACCATGTATTAGGAATGAAACACAGTTAGTCCTTGCTTGTACAATTTTGCCAAGCATCTTTGGAAAGGTTTCTCTCAAATTATGGGACTACAGAACAGTGTTTTCCATTGAAACATAACATTTATTGCCATTTCACCACTATCATAGGGCAGAAACATCCATCAAGCTTACCTAGGCAGTCAAAACTGCCAAATTGCAAGCCCTAGTACTGTAGAAAAACAGTGAATTGATTAATTCAGTCAAGTTCAGTAAAACATCCAATAGACTTATCTCACTTAGCATTTAAATTCTTCATGAGAATAAACATTATACATAGCAGAAGTTAATCCAAATCCAGGCTAAGTTAAAAGATTAAAAAATGCCTAAATACTATAAACTATAGCATATTATAAGCAAGAACTGTCTTTCTGAACTGCTTGAAAATCCACTAAATCCTTCTTATCTCTGATTTCCAGTGAAAGAGTGTTTCTTACACAGAGATATCATCCAAATAGTGCCATGTGCATTTTAAAGGATGCTGAAATAGCAGTCACGCTATGTCTTTTCAACCCTTTGTACATTCAGATAACACAGGAACAAGAACTGTCTTCCTTGTGCTATTATATTGCACAAGACATTGTGTCTGCCCACTTTCCCCATTCTTCAGTTCCCTGCCATTCTCACTGGAGCACCAAGGGCAAGAGAAATAACAGAAGGAAAATGTTAAAATAATTATTTTAATGGCTAGAGAACTAGAAAATTTGGCTGAGATCTTTAAACTCTGAGCCTGATATTAAAGTCATAAACAGGCTTTTCACTATGGCTGTGCATTAAAGACGAATCACCAAATTAGATCATTGGCTTCAGAGACTCTTTCTCAGGGGTGAGTTTGTCCTTAACTACTTCCTGGGCACCTAAACCTACTTGCTTTGATACAGTGAGACCAGTGAAAGTTTTTCCTGGCATTTGAACAGAACAGAAAACAGCAGTTAGTTTGCTTCATTCAATATGGTTGCATATTTTTGTGGCACAGCCCTGGCAGGATATACTTAATTTTGTTATTTTGGAGATGTAGATTTTTTTCCTGAGGTTTGGATATTTCCTAACTAGACAGTAGGTAATATCCTGGGATTTCACTGCACTGATTTTGTTTATGTCAATTTTCAGTTTCTTTTCCTAAGGTTTGGGTTAGTTCTTTTAATGTCTGGACAACATTGAGGAACATATTCCACAAAAGTTACAAGCCAAATCTCCAGGTTCTTCTTGTGCAGGCATTTGCAGAGTTAAGGGTCCAGCAGATTCCTACTATCACTCCTGTGACTGGGATTACAATATAGCTTCACAAACCATTTTACTGGCACTGAAGATGGAGTGAAAAACTGCAGTTTGAGTAGAGGCCAAGCAGGAAAGGTGAAAGGTGCTAGAGTGAGTTATTTTCAGGGCAGATGTCAGCTTCTTTTGGTGCCAGCCCCACAGCAGGCATGAGAATAAAGTTCAAAGAGTCAGTCCCAAGTGTTGATGTCTCTCTGGGAATGAACTGCAGCAGTAAGGGCTGGTACCCAATGTAAAGGACCTGCCACTGAAACGCTGCAAAGGTTCTATGCAGGAACCTGGAAAAATTACACAAAGCTTTTTGGCATTTGGAGAACTATTTTTTTCCTTTTGCCAATACAATCAGTTTGTTTAATATGCAAAATGTGATTAAATGGTGCCCCACATGGCATCAGCTAGCCAGAGCAACTTTGCCAGCAGTGCCTGTTATTTCAACTCTTTGCAACAACACCTGGGTTCACTCCTGATTTAGGTGACAGTCACTGCGCTTCTGCAAGGAGTGCAGGCACATCTGTCCATGGCTCATGATCAAACAAGACAGAAAAGTAAAGAATCAGATCAAACGTTTACTGAACTTGCAGCAGCTTCTTCCAAAAACATGTTGCCAACTAGTCTCTATTTCCAAATATTTCTCTTCTTCATGCCCTCCAAAGAATTAGAGAAACACACACACTCATTTTAACAGACAATAAATGAAATGAAAACTGTCAACTTTACTATGTAATTGCATTGATTTCATGCAGTTGTGTGCAAGAATAATTTAATTCCTTTTACCGATTCATTCCAGAGTTAGAATTACACAGTGTTAAGGTTAATAATTAATTTGTCTCAATATATTTGTTTGGGGGATGACTTAGGTAGGAAAGCACAAATTACTAAGTGGCTACATGAAGTATACTTTAAAAGCATTTTCCCTTGGCAGTAAGTGATGATCACAGAATCATGGAACTATAGAACAATAGAATGGTTTGTGTTGGAAAAGACCTTAAAGATCATCTAGTTCTAACCTCACTGCCATGTGCAGGGATACAAGGTTTTCTACAAGATCACCACCACATACTATACCAATGCCACCTTTATGGTATTCCAAGATGGTCCCCATGCTTTTTGGTCATGGATTTTGTGTGGTTGCCAGAGGGTTGACTTCTCTTTACTTACCCCTTTGCTCAGTAGAAATAGAAGAAAGAGGAGTTTAGCCCTTTTCTAGAGCAGGTCTGTGTTCTTCCATTAGCACTGTGGCTACTTTTAGGATGTCTTCCAGTTCAACTGTGCTTGGAGGCTCATTCCTAAGTAATTGTGGAAGGAAAATGCAGGGAAAGGCTTGGTTTTCAATCTACACACTAATACAATCAATTGTATTCCTTTGTAGACCTGGAAGAAGCATTTAAGCACAAAGATAACACTTTTCAGCTCACACTGGTTGGATTGTGTGTCAGGCAAGTGTTAGTCATGACCACACAGCTTCAGAGGAAAGAAGGGAGGTTATTTCACAGGGCCACTGAAAGAGTTTTCTCATTTTGCTTCTGCCACAGGCTTTTCTTCAGAATTTGATTCTTACATCAATAGACACCAACTTAACCTAATAGGCTCCTAGTTTCTCAAACAAAAAAAAAAAATTGAGGTTATTTGAAGGAACAAATTAGGCTAATGAAAAGAAGGGAAACCTAAAAGTAATTATTTTGGAGCCAAAGTACAAAATAAATGGCAATTGTATTTAATTTGTCAGGGCAATCATGCACATGACTGAGCAATCCAGTAGAACACTGGACAGATACCTCATATAATGCCAATAGAATGGAGGAGCATAACAAACTTAAATCAATAAGTTAACAAAGTTAAATCAATAGGATAGGAGCAAATTATAATATCTACTTATTTTACTCTCACACTTTTTAAGAAGGAAGAGTCTACAAAAAAGAAAATCCAAATATAAGTTAGTCTTTGTTTGCCTCAGAAGTGTCATGTGTATGATCTGTTTCATATGCATCACACTGCTGTATTTTTGCTTAAAGCCTAATACAGGCTGCTCTTCTATGTGCACATTTCCAGAAGCCACTCTTAAGTCTTCACCTCCCCACCTATTAACCTCATTTTATTTTGCAATGCGAGTTTTTTTCTTTCTTTTGACAAGGTCACTTTTTTCCGCTTTCATTTTTCATTTCTCAGAAAGTTTTATATGAATATTCAGGTTTTTTCTCAAGGGAAAGGACAAAAAGCTAAGAGCCATGTAAGGGCTGTTTAAAGAGCCCAAGAAGGGCTCTTTAAAGAAGACCCAAGAAGGATGATCAGGAGACACAGGTAGAAAAGAGGCCTTGCAGTATGCAAAGACCTTTCAGGGGGTATTTTGAGCAACTTTCAGGGAGGAGAACCATATCAGCCATTTGTATTTCTAGGTCACAAAGGTTAGAACAACACCAAGAAGCTTTTCTTTAGAGAAATCAAAATGCAGCAGATTAATTATCCATAAGTATGGGAGTGATCAGCTGATGAAAGTGAACACATAAGAAATTTAACAAGAGGTGTGTGAGATCAAATTTCACCACATTTTATCAAATTACAGCCTTTCAAAGGCACTGTTGCTACAGAAATGACCTTTCAGGCAGTCACTTCTCTTTTGAAATGTTAAATTTATGTTTGCCTTCTCAAAGGCTTGATTTTTTTCAACTGTTTGAGCTAAAAAAAACTATCATCTTAATGTCAGGAGTGCTTTGAAGTATTTCTTTGGGACAGTGCATTTAAAGTGCTGCAGGTTTAGGTATAACAGAAGGTGAGGATGTGCTGTGTCACTTTTACAAAGCAGTAAGTCCCAGTGCAACACTGTGGTTATATCTGCAGAGCCAGATGCCTGGGAAAGCACACAAGAGAGGTCCCAGATCCCACAGGCAGCCATGCAGCTCCCAGGAATATAGACATCTCTTTTCTTGGATCTGCTCTCAGACAGCCAGCGAGGGAGAGGGGTTGTGCATTAGTAGGCCAAAGATGTATGCATTATTGATTCTGTCTGTTGCTTTTTTTTAAATTCACAAATCGATCCCCTCTGTTCAGTTCAACCATTCTATTCCTCCAGCCACCTCTGTGATCCTAGAGTACCTTTTTCTAACTTGTCCACCCTACGTAGCTGCTGGAAAGTGTCTGAACTGTGCCTTCCAAAGCAGCAGAGAAGCCAAGTGTCTGCTGGAGGCTCCTGCCACTGCTGAACTTACAGCATCACTGTATTTGCACCCTAATTTATGCTTCTGGCCACCTCTTTTGGAGTAAAATGAGTTGTCTTTGTTTCTGCTGGGAGAGCAGATGAGAGAGGGAGGTACTCCATGGTCAAGTACTTTTCTGTGTGTCTGTTCTTTTTCCACCACCTGTGCCTTCTGCCTCTATCAGTTCAGAAAAGGCTGGGCACAGACAGAGTTTTGAGGCAGTTATTGTCTTGAAACCTGACATAATTAGAATCTCTTTCATTACCATCACTGAGCTGAGAGAACCATTACAATGAACAGGATGATAATAGATACGTTTAGCCTTTACAGTTACAATAAAAGATAAATGCCAAGGACCATATGTCTCAAATAGTATTAACCAAATGTACTGAATGTGATTCAGTAATGAGAGGTAATTCAGTTCTTAATGGCAGTGAGGTACTGGTATAATTTAACATTCAGGTATTGGAGAGGATTCTGTAAACCACCATTGTACAGTCCACTCCTCTCTGCACATGGAGCACCTACCCCCTCCAGTGGCAGGGCTCAGGTGCAGAGCAGATGTCCAGTGACCAGAGCAGGTTCCCATAGACAACACATGGTGATGGCCTCGTTGTGCTTCTGCAATTAAGACTTTTAAGGCGTTTGAAGCCTTCTTGGAAAGTCGGTTACTTCCCAGAAGCTGTAGTTACGGTCCAAAATGTATTGAGAAATGTATTTCTGCTTCTAAACCTGTCTCATCTTAGGAGGGACAGAAAGGAACCCACTCTGCCTGTGTTTTGGCTCCTGCCCGCAGCAGGGAGCTGGCAAACCCTGTCCCAGAGCTGTCAGTACTGGGATGACACTGAGCAAGCAATTCTGCCCTGGGTGACGCCATCTGATGCTTTGCCCTGTCCATAGGCACCTCTGATGTGGGTCCTGCTCTACCCTGGTGGCACATTGGTCTGCAGCAGGACCATATTCCTCCACAACAGCTCAGATGCTGGTCCCGTCTGGCAGTCATCCCCACCATTCACATCTATTCACTTTCTGACCTCTCCGATCAGCCTTCCAAACAGAGCATGCCAGGTTAGATCTGGTAAAAGAGCAGCTCTTGTGAGAGTCAGTGAGAACAGGAGGAGATGCTTTCCCACTGGAGTTGCATTCTGTCCCACTCAGAGCACATTCAGGAGCTGCTGAAGGACTGGAGCATTATCCAGGCTGATGAGCACCGTGCTGATCAGATTTCCTCTTAGGGAGTCTGCCCAGTCCCACAGAAGCAGGAGCCCTCAGCAAGGAGCTCAGTAGCCAATTCCTGTTCCTTTGTTTGTCCTCAAGAAAGAATTAATGTTCAGCAAGGAAATCAAATTGTTGTCGGTTGTTTTGTTGTAAATCCCAGGGCCTCCACTGAAGACTACATGCATGCACTGTTTCAGAGGTTGTTTCACGACCTTTTCCACCTGGAGACTGTATGAGTTTTAAAGAGTAATAAGGTAAGAAACAGAAGCAAATAGAAAGTAAGTGACATGGGAATGTGTATGACAAAACTTTATTGACAGACGTCACCACTGTGAAACAGACGTTTCAGTGAAGTCTTTGTTTTCTCTTCTTTGTCACATTTCATAGACAGTTTTCTGTGGTCAGTGGCTGTGTAGCTCTTCTGAAGAACCACAGCATGGCACATAGTTGGCATCACATTCTTCTTTATCACTACTCATGAAAATCAGAACATCTCAAAAAGCCACTGAAGAACTAGGAAAGATGCAGATAGGAGCAGCAAGGATGATGATTGCTTTGGAAAGACAACAAAACCAGATGGAAAGAGACCAAAAACCTTCAAGTAGGCAAATTTTAGCAAAGAGAAATTAAAATAGAAATGGGAGAAATGGGTGGTAATGGAGCAACTGAGAACTGAGAGCCCTCCAATGAAAGTATCACATAGCAGGCAGATTTGAAATAGTTCACAAGGTCAAATTATCCAATATAATTAAATTATTGAGATAATTGCTGCATAAAAGTATGGAAGTAAAATGTAAAAACAATTAGACAAATTCGTAGAAGAAAAAGGGTTTATAATATAAACCCATGTCTTCTGGCTGAAGAAGCCCCTAATAGCAGGCTGTGGATGAGAGAGCTTACTGGGGCAGCACAAATTTAAACTTACTCTGTGTGCCCACTCTCTGCCTGAGTGCTTTTTGTTTTACCTGACAGTGGCTGCAGGGAGGGACAGAGAATTCTGGGTCACATGAGATCTGTAAAGCTTTTGATGTACATCATCAGTATGGCTCTAGACGGGCCAAAGACAGTTGGAGTAGAGTGACTGCCATGGGTCTGAGTTGTTCTCCCCACACAGAAAGAGAGGGGAAATGTTGGGAGAATAGAGGTTGTGTGAACAATTTCTATTGCATTTCTGTGAGCCTTGCCTTGGCATGGCTGGGTGCAGACAGTAAAAGAACTGCGTAGCTAAATATGGCTACAGGCGTCGAAGTTAGAACAAAGGAGGTTCCCTGCCTAAGTTAAGGTGGAGTTTCAGGAGGGTGAATGTGTGCCCTCAGCTCATATGGACACCTGTTGTGGTCCAATTAGCAGTGGACAACAAAGTATGTTTTCCTTATGTATCCAATGCTGTGTGAAGAAGAATCAAGTGTCTGAGTGTAATAGGCAGTATATAAAGTGTCTTTCTTCTAATAAAGCCGATATTTTGCCAATCAAATTGATCTGTGAGCAATCTGTCCGTGTCTTTCCACCAGTAGGGAAACTGGGATCTAGCAAGTCCAAATGAGTCATTTCCCATCACCATCACTTTTGGCACATGCTCCTGGGGAGCAGCACCAGCTTGTGAACAGCAAGCCCAGCCACATCTGCTCTGCCTCATATCAAGGAGAAAGGATGTAAATAACCAAGTGTCCTAGTTAGGACAGCTGAGATCAGTTCATCATGGTATGGGTGTAACCCAAAACTGTATATTCTATAGCCTTCCATGCCATTTCCCAGAAACTGTTGTTAATAGACTATTCATACCCTCTGCCCATAGAGCCTGACTCCTCAGGCTATAAACTAGGTGTTAAGAGGCCTGTGAGATAGGAGGATGCTCTTGTCCTCACACCCTTTGTGGAACTCCCCGCCCTGAGGGAAGTACTGAACATTCCTGCCTGAACTGTAGGGTATATAATCTTGGAGGTTTGGAACATTTTTAACCCATTCGTGGGATCCAGAGAAAGACTGCAACAGCTCTTCCCCCAGCATCTCACTGCAATCACCACTTTTGATCAGACTGCAACAGCTCTCCCACCAGCAGGTTCTTCCCCTCTGCCTTCACTTTGGACTCAAGTGGGGCCCAAGGAACACCACTTTGTTCATGCCCCAGGGTACTGGGTTATACATTTGGGTTTTGTGGGTTAACACCAATTGTTTGTTTGTATGATTGTACTTACTGTATTATTTTAGTAAATTGTTATTCTGACTTATAATCTCTCCTTTGAGTTGAGTTCATTTCCCCTGCTGGTTAACTCTTAAACCAGCACACCAAGGCACCTAATCTAGAGACAACACAGTGGTCAGGGTGTTGGTGGCACTTTAGCAAATGATACCTTTACATTTCTCAGAGCTGGGGGAAGATTTTCTCCACCTCTGACTCGGGACTGAACACTGACAACATAACTGAACCCTGTATAACTGATGAGTACAAATTACGTGATGTCACAACTGATGCAATGACATCCCTTGCTAATGACTTTTAATGTATTCCATACCAGTTTGGTATAGTTCAAAACAAAATGCAGCAAAATATTCGATGTAAGGGAGGCATGAAATTGAGATGCATGGAGCAAAAGCACCTCCTCATTGCAGGAGGTAAGAAAAATTCAAGTTCTTTCATTAGGCAGCAATTAAAATGTAGTTTATAGAGCAGGAAAACAGCATATTATTGAACAACTGTAAGGCAGGTGAGCTAATCATTAACTGCTTCTATTATGCTGCCTTCTCCCAAAATTAAAGCGATTTCCCTCTAAATTAGCATGAATTAAGAATGTATTTCCTGATTAAAACTTGCATAATGATGGTGTTTCTTTTCACTTTATCCTTTAGTGAAACATGCCAGATAAGAAAATTAGCTAGCCATTCTCATTAGCCGTTTTAACCACAGTGTATCCCACCCTCACAATAGGCAATTGGCAGGTAGGCTGTGAAGCAGATTCAGCTTTGAGTCCATCATGAGCAGGTTTGATGTAACTGATCCTGCACAAATTACATCCATTTTATGAACTACCTGGCATGGATGTCTATGCATTCCTGTCAAGAGGCAGCTCTGCTAGGTAAGGGATTTAGGACTGGTTTCAGAAGGAGCTCTGCTGCAAAAATTTTCTTTTGTCACCCCCAGGAATTATCCTTGTTTGGAGTGGTTTACAAAGCTAAGAAATCCCCTGTAGCTGCCTGGAGAAGGCAGGCTCTGAACAGGAAAAAAATGCACATCTACACTTGCACAGCCCTCTCCTTTCTATGCTGTACAGTGCACTGCTGGCTTGTAGAAGCCTTTTGTGATTCTCCACAGAGCTATGTTTCCCCACAGGGCAACACTGCCATTCATCTCATGGCTGCAGTGTGATGTGACCCAAATTGCAGCTCCCCCACTCCAGAAATAGCAGCCTGCCTCTGGGAGAGGTCAGCCACAGCTGACTGCCTCATGTCAGCTATATCTATTGTGGAGGTTTCCAAATCTGTCCTGCCTGGTTTCTCATCTTCAGGCATCATCTCTCATGAGGCTCTGCATTACCTCCCCATGGCTCTGCCCCAGGGCTCCACACAGAGCTGTCTTCCTGCACACTTATAGGCCTGGAGAATCTTGTGTGTGGGTGAAGTTTTCACAAATCACCCATGGCACAGTTCCTAGACATCCTCTGCTCCAAATCCGTGGCTCAAGGGAGCCATAAACTTGGGATTTGAGATACACCACTGCAGTGCAGCCAACTTCTAAGCGAGCTCTTAAGAATATCAACATACCCAGATGCAGAGCAAGGGTGTTTTAGTCTAACAGTCTCTTCCTGAGAGACACTTAAGAATACAGTGTAAGAAACAGTCTTCTACTCTTAAAGATCCTCACAGCCTCTAGAAACCAGAATTTTAAGGAATTCTTCTGGTTACATACTCAACACTGTATGTAATAGTTATTTTCTCTGAGCTTACCTAGTTTCATTCAAACTCATTTTTCTTTTTGGATAAATACATAAATCTTTGACAGTTAAGCTTGTGTTTTGTTTTTCTTTTTTTTCCTCTCATTTTTCTTATGTTTTGACACATGTTAGAATAAACAACTAAGATGTAGGGATGGCAAATTGTACCAGAGGGCTGGAGCTCGGGTGCTGACCCCCAGAACCATTTCTGCCCAGACATGTACTCCCTCCCTGGCTCCTGAGACCAACTCATGAGCAAACACAGTGCTCTGCCATGGTGGCCAACCACTCCTGATCCTTCTTTTCCCAGGACTTTTAGGGGATAGCTGATGGGATCATGGAGTGAGCCCTGTGTGGGGGCAGTGGGTAGTGCTTTCAGGAGTCACTGAGGCTGTTGTTTCTGTGGTCCATCTGGTCTGAGAATGCCTGAGAAGATCAAACATGTGGATCACTCACCAAGAAGTAGGAGAAGAGACAAAATACCCCACATTCTCCCCAAGACCTCCTCCCCAGAGTTCCCCTCCTTGACCCTCCCCAAGCCATGCCTGTCCTGCCCTGCTGCTGACCAAGCCCTCGTGTCCCTCTTTTCCCCAGGTTCTTCATGGCCCTACCAAACAGGCTGGGTTGGCCCTGGGATGTGGTGGGGCTGAAAGTGCAGGTGAGGACAGTTCTCAGACACAGGGAGACCCTTACAGGAGTTCGGACAATTCCCAGAGTCGGTGATGATTTTACTGCTAGCATTGTACTACGTCTGGTCCAACTGTGACTCGTGTGGCCAGTATGGTGTGCTTTCCTCCCGCTTCTCTTGCTGTATGTGTGGTGTCAGAGTTGTTCATGTACCAGCTTTGGCTGCTCTTTCTCTTTGGTGAGTAACTTGTTTTCTAGAAATGTCATTCCAGTAATGTCCAAGAGACTAAATATCACTTTATTTTGGGTATAATAATGTGAACTACCATGATTTATACTAAGTTTCACAAATTCTTTCCTTGATGAAGACTGCATTTCTCTTTAGCACTTCATGTGGGGCCTAAGGTTATAGTACAGCCCCACTAAGATAAGTACTTTTTTTATAAGAGCATTGCTTTGGCAGTTGTTAAAAAGATCACTTCTAGGACAGTGACAGGAAGCATTTTAACTTTTATACACTCCTAGTCTTAAGCTGGGACCAATAAAATTGGCAGATGTCATGGTTTGAGGCAGATGTCAAGGTTCAAACCACTACAACACTGCACACCAATAAGATACCTATTGCACCAAAGTACATGGGCAATGGCACTGCTGTTGTTTTTATGGCTTGTAGTATCTGTTATCCAAAGCATATGGGCATAGCTAACCAGCTAGATGGATAGGGATGACAGAAAACATAACTAATTATTAATCATCATCATGGTTGGGCTTCGCGGACGAAGATTTGGGAAGGGCTCTACCCACATGTGCTACAAGCGCGTTGGTGGCTAAAGAGGCCAATGCGAGATAGACAAGTCTTGTTCCAAAAGGCACAGCAGACAGACTCCTTAGGTCGTGTATTCTGCAAGGCACGGTTCTTTCTGCGCTGTCTTTTCTCCTCTAGAGTGATCCTGCGTGCTTTCTCAAAGGAAGCAGCAGCATTATAGATAGTGTGTCTCCAGGCCTCCCAATTGGAGGCCAGAGTAGACCAGTGATGAAGATCAATATGGCCAAGGCTGAGATGTTGTTTCAGGGAGTCCTTGTATCTTTTCTTCGGGGCTCCTCTCTTGCAGCAGCCAGTGGCAAGTTCACCATAAAGCAAGATCTTAGGGAGGCGGTGGTCCTTCATCCTTGAGATGTGTCCTACCCAGTGCAGCTACGTTCTCAGTAACATGGCCTCAATACTTGTGACTGCTGCTTGTTCTAGAACAGATGTATTGGTCACATAATCTGACCAGTGGATGTTTAGGATTGTACGGAGGCAGCGTTGATGGAAGTGCTCTAGGAGACGCAGGTCGTGGCAGTAGATGACCCATGATGCAGATCCATATAGAAGAGTAGACAGCACAATGGCTCTGTAGACACTGATCTTTGTACTTTTCTTCAGGTGTTTATTTCACCAAACTCTTTTATGGAGTTTTCCCAAGGCACTATATGCCTTTGCTAACCTGTTGTCTATCTCTCCGTCAATCTTACCATCCGAGGAGATGAGGCTGCCTAGGTAATTAAACTGTTGGACTGATTTGAGCTCTGATTGGCCAGTGGTGTAACAAAAGGAGGTAACTGGCATTATTATCCCTTTCCCCATGTGTATTTATACTGCATACAACCCCAGAGGTGGATCAGGATCATGTTTTGTTAGATGATTTACTAATAGAAATATGTAAAGAAAATCCCACTCTCCAAGAGCATTACACAGTAGTTCCTACATGTGTGTGCTCTTATAAAAAAAACCTCTATTATCTGAACCACAATTTTGGCAACTGTGTTTAACTGGAGTAGTACCAATCACCTCTGAAGCACCTCAGATCCAAGAGCCTCACAGATGGTAGAAATGGACACATTTATTCCATTAAAAATAATAATAGTCAATGTCTGGAGGTAACAGGTGAAAATAACATATTGGACCTGTAAGAAAAGGAAAAGACAAGACATAAATAAGAATGTTCTTGGAGGACATTTAAACAATCATAGAATAAAATACCTAGATGAAGAAAGCCCTCCAAAAAAATGGAACTGTCAAAAGAAAGGCATATTTTGAAATAGCAACAAAAGAGTGAATTATGCTTGTGAGCTAAGAAACTGAATGACAGTGCCAAGGTCAATGGAATGGTAGACAGTGGTAAGACAGAAAGTTAAGAGGAGCCTTGTTATTTGCTAACTAGTCTATAAAAGAGAACATCTGAGAGTTACAGAGAAAAAAATAAAAGGCTGAGAAAATAGACAAAGAAAAAAAATTTTTAAAAAATTGAAAAAAGAGGTAGAGTTTTGTCCCTGAACACCAAGGAAGCCAAAGAAGGAATAGAAAGTGGGAATAAACACTATAGACACCAAGAAACTGCAAGTTCTGCAAAACTAGAAGTATAGCAATCTAAAAATCAGAGTATCCATTCTTTTCCCTGAGGCACAAGAACAATTTGATTATATGAGGGATTGGATAAACACATGAAAAAAGATTTTGCAGGATGAGAAATGTTTCATTTACAGCTTGAGAAAAATATCTGTGTTTCTGAAAAAAGCATGGCAGAAAATATCACTGCTGGTGAGACAAGTGGGAGTGAAAAGGGGAAGAGATCTGTATTTGTAATGATAATTCTACATTTTAAAAACTAATGTTTATATTTCAGGACATATGGGAAAATCAATGAGAAATAATATAGATACTATATCAAAGACAAATTAACCATTTAAGTTTTCCATTAGAAGAAATGATGTTTGATTTCAAAAAGTATTTCTGAGAGCTACAGAGCACAGAGAGATATTAAAAAAAATTTCTCTGAAAAACGAAAATATCTTTAAAAATAGGATCTAGAGAACCGAAGAAGACATATATATAGATGTGCTTGTCTTGAAAATTAGAAATTCCCTAAATGCTGCATTGCTTTCAACCAATAGCTTTATCATCTAAAGGAGGTTGTGGGGTTTTATTTTCCTCTAATGTGAATCAATAAAGTGTTTAGCTCACCTATAACAACAATTCCCAAGGCAGGAGTCACAGGGAGGAGGTGCAGTCACCTTTGGAAGTGGAAGACAGCAGAGCAGCTCATTGTGTGGCCAGTTTCTACTGAACATAACACTGCAACCTGTGTTTCAGGGTGATGGTATCCTTCCAAATTCCCAGGGAATGTGGGAATCCAAGCCTCTCCTCAAAGCAAGGCACTGCCAGTTTGCTGATGGTCATCCCTGTAAGTCTGTCAGGGCAGGAGCCCTCAGCCTGTGGATCTTCTGCTTTAGCCTGCACCAGCACTGGCAGATACCACCATCCAGAGAAAACAGAGTTCCTCTCTTACCATAGCATGTGAAACAGAGTGAGAAAGACATAAACGATGGCTTTGACATCTTACATCTGAAGCAATAGATTTTATTTAAGTGGAAATAAGGAAACTTCAGTGATAGCGGCCGTGGGGTACAGAGAGAAATTAACTGCAAGACGATGTTAAAGTTTGAAAACCTTGTTGTTACCACCAGCAAGAAAAGATCTTACATCTCTCAGAGTGAGGATCTGCTGTTTTCTACAAGATATGCCCAGGTGAGAGAATACAGTTCCCAGTAGACATCTCCTACAGCTTTCTCTGATCAAGAGAAAAAGGGTGACTCCTCTGTCCTTGTGCCCACAAGAAGCAGAATCCAAGCCTCCCAAATCCTGTGGTCGCAGGCCCTCTCTACTGCACCTTTGTGGCAAGCACGAGAGAAAACCTCTAGTAATGCCCAACTTTATGTTTGTATAAATGGATTAAGATGGGCCTGCACCAGGTATCTGAATCACTCCAGGAGCACTGCAGTTTGTCCAAGAGCAGTTATTCCACTCCTTAGAGAGTCATGGGTCACCTGTGGGTGTCTGAGCCACCACATCTTCTAAACTTGCATAGAGCTACTTGTTGTAGCTGAGAGATTTTAAGAATCTGTTGAAGTACCAGCAAACCTCAAGCTGCAAATTCCCCATGCATGCTGTGAATAACCTGTTGCAAAATTGAATCAGTCATTGCAATAATATAATTTACTAACGAGAAAGGAATTTGGTACTTCTATTCAACCCCTATTGTACAGTCTACCTCTGACTGCTTGAATTTATAGCATCTTTTCTGACCAAAACCAAATTCACAAGTGTCCAGACTCTCCATTTTCCACTAACTAGCAGAAAGATGACTCGTTAAATCTATTGTCTGCACTAATGTGCTAAGTGCTCATGCAGTTTCTGATCACACTCCAAAAAATACTTCTGAGTGCAGGAATTCAGAAACTGCACTTATCTGAACAGCTTTCATCCTGTTTGTCAGATCTTTTAACTGATCATTAGACTAGGGGATTAAGCTATGAGCCTGGGGTACACTGCGTGTGAGTGAGCAGTGCCATTGCCTTCGAAAACGAGGAGCTCAGCCCTGCAAGGGCATCTCTGCACATCCCTGTCATCTGTGGTGCCAACAGCCTGTCAGAAGCTCTGCGGGGATCTGAGAACAGTCAATGACATGTTGAGTACTCAAATTTATCTCTGTTTTATACTGTCTAAGATAAAAGCCTTTGCCCTCTTTTTGGTAGACTGCTGTCAATTAATTTACTGCTGATGCTATCTAAACTTTCAGACAGTGCTGACATTTTCATTTATTTGGAAAACTTGCCCTTCATTATCCACTTTGCCTCTCATCCAAGCTCCATAAGGCCTGAGATTTAACATAAGTAACAGCAAATTGAATACATTTCTCAGTAAGAGAAGTCTTTTAATCTGCAGAGATCAAATAACAAAATACTTGTACATCAACAATTCAACTGAAGATTGGATTGCCTCATGCTTGTGCCATCCTATTGTGCAACAGCAAATCAACAGGAGGAAGATACTATTTCCCAGCTCTGTTTCTTCAATTTACCGCCAAGGAGTGGAGCCGCAGAAAAGGAACCACAGCTCCATAGGCCAGAAAGCTCCCTTTAAACATTTTCTCAAGGCTGAAGTTTTTAGAGACACATGAAAAAGACATTTTCCTACCTTTACTAGTTTACCAACACAAAGATTGAAATGTAATAATTGTCATCACCACTTGCAGATGGAGTGAAGATTCTTATCTTGATTATTGGAGAGCAATAATAAAGAACCTGGTTGACAATTCCCCCCCTGTTCTTACATAAAGCTATGCTCCTTTTCTGTTTTCAGTTTTTTCCTATGAAATAGTCATTAAGATCCAGATTCCAGGCACTTTCATGTGCATGTGAGTGGCAGAGGGAAAGAAAACACAACCTTGTAATTTATATGGTGTGAACACAAAACCTTGTCAGAATTCTTTAACTGTGCTAAGTTGGAGAAAAACTAGACAAATTTGAATTCAGATGACTTACAGAACACAGTTCAACTTTCTGCCGCCTTTATCATGAATGAGGTTGTCGATATTTTTCTCACAGAATGAGTTTTCTTGAAGAAGATCTGAAGGAGCAAAAGATCCAGTGGAAGCACATTGATTTGAAGAGAAATATTGTTTTGTCATTTTCTGTTTTATTTTCTCATAATAGCGCATAGCTTTTATTACACAAAGATTAAAAAGCTTTGGTGAAATGCTACAGATTATTTTTCTTCCAAAGGACAATGCACAATTTCAAGTTTTAATTAATCAAAAAGGAGCATGGTGCAAACTCCCAGCATTTCTCTTGGGGCAGATTTTACGGGCTCCCTCTGGAATCATTGTAAACTGTGTGAGTAATTTGCAAGATGTGCAGTGACTGGCAAGAGAAGCCAGACCATCATATGTTGTCTTGGCAGGTGTTGAGCCCAAGCAAAAGCCTCAGATGCAGACCTGCAGCTCCCACTTCCATTTGTTCCACTGCTGTCTGCAGGCCAGACAAGGATTTCACCCAGTGCTCTTCCTCCTACAGATGGAAACGGCAGCATCCTTCCTATTGTAATATCACCTGGCTCTTGGCAGTGTGCTGATAAGATTTTGAACTGCTATTTATAGAGGCTCTTTCATGTCTTTTCTTCCAGTCTACGTCTTTCATATCCTCTGAACAGACAAGAGTAGGAATTTGCCTTATATGCATAAGCCTTGCAATCTTTTGAGAGAAAAGCAGTCTCCTCTGGATTAAATTTTTTTGCTTTTCTTTGCAGAAATCTCTACATTTGACTGAAAGTTTGCAAAGCCCAAACGCCTTTTTTTTTTTTCATTTACAGGAATCTGTGTGGCCTTCAAACAAAACACAGAAGGGCATTTTTCACATTGATCTTTCACTAGAAGGCAGATGGATTGATAACAAATATGGGGAAGCAGAAAAAATACAACACTGTGAGAAAAATAATTCACCCCAACAGATTCACATCACCAGGGAATATATTTTCATTAGCGATGTGACAAGCAGCCTGCAGGGGGTAAAGGAACAGCAACACCACGTTACTTCTCCCAGGAGGAAAAGGTGCCCCTTTTTCCAGGGCACCACATCTGATGTGTTAATGTGAAATCTGAGACATGACAGAAAATTTCTGCTAGCTAGAAACAACTGTTTCATAGAAACTACTATGAAAGAGTTACTGAATATTGATGTGCACCAGATGCTAATGCATATCCTACATAAGCAGAGAGTGCCCAATTTAGACATCAAATATTGGCTGTAGAACGTAGAAGATACGGATGCAGTGCATCCAAATTGACACTAAGACTCAAGACAAAATACCCTATGCAACTTCAATGGGCTAAAGCAATTCACCTTATATGCAAAGCCATATTAATTAAAGTCTAATCAAAGAGTCATTACTAGTCCAGTTCTGATGATACTTATTGTCCAAATTATATAATCATTACAGGAAAATCTAATTAATAATATAAATTGTGCTGCATGAAATCCCATCTAACCATCCTTCCCATAGCATATTGCTGACCTTTCCCTTGCCCTTCTGTTTCCCAGGGTGCCCTCCTGGACTTGGATTTTGTGAATAAAAAGGGGCTCATGAGAGATGCCATACATGAGCATGCACCCTGATGAACAGAACAATCATGCTTTCACTACTGTCTTCCAGTCAATATGACTAACTTTTGGAATACAGATAGCAGTCTGTAGGATGATGCCTTGCTGGTCTTACAAAGTATTTAGCCTCTGAATAATGACAGCTTTTTTTCTGGCAGCATGAAAAGCTTCACCTCACCAGCCGCAGACAATTTCAGTTTGTCAGCTTGTGTGTCACCCAGCACAGCACAAAGAGATGACTCATGTTATCTTTCTTTCATCTTCTGCCCAGCCCTGATAGTCACTCCTGGGATTCCTCATGCTGCCCTCAGTCAGCGGCTTTCTTCCCCTGGGAATACAAATGTGGAAGAGACAAGTTAAGTGATGTTATTGTATTCCAGAGATAACTCTAGTCTGCAGGACCTCTTCATTGAGGTGTCATATGGCAAAGCAGAAGCAAATCTTTATCATGTTGTCCTCTTTCTACTTCAGCCTTCTCCAGCCTTGAAAATTCAGCCTGCTACCTGCTACATCAGGTAAATCCCTGAGATCAAAGCACAGACACACTTGAGTGTCAGTGAGCAATTTAATCTAAAATCTGAGAAATAACATTAAGCCCAAATTATGTAGATAATAATTTTTTTACCCAGAGGTAGCAGCATTTGAAACAAAAAAACTGAATTTGTCAATATATCTTGGACAAGTTTCTATGTAGATGTTCTCCCTATGTAAACCATGAAGCTATCAGCAATTGGAAAAAAAATAAACCCGTTCTTTTAAGTGTCTTCATCTATATTTTTCTTAGATGTGGGAGTTTGGAAAGGGAAGAAGTTTGGTAGGTCAGTTGCTTTTGTGAGTTTTTGCATCATGAGAACAAAATCTGAGCAGCATCTAATAGAGCAGAAGACAATTGTTCAGTTAAAAAGTCAGGTTTTTTGCCTCTGTGTTCCAATAAGAGTTCTCCACCAGCCTCTACTGCCAGTAAAAAATAGAAGCTTTGAACAGCATTTTAAACACACAGTGAGAGTTAGACATCCCCTCATTCTGCTGTTTAGTGTGCCTTGCAAAATCTCTCCTGGAGTCTCCAAGATACCCATGATCAAGGACAAGGTAAGGGGATGGAGTGAGAAAGGGGAATATGTAGCTCCTCCTGTGCATCATCCTGCTTCATAAGTATGTCCACAGACCAAAAATTGAATCCTGTACTATGGACATTCTTTAATAACTTAGTGAGCCTCAGCATGATTTAGTGTTGTTTCAAGCTGTTCAGCATGTCCATACTCTGTGATAATATGTTGGTCTCAGGGGTCCTACGTGTGTTGTAGTCACAACAGCTCATGAAGATGGTAGTCAGGTAAAGCTACGTGCCAGAGAAGTGCCACAGTAACAACCTGTTTGTGGCAAGGCAAATCATAATGCTACCTGCATTCAGACAGGTAAGATGGCAGAAGTTACTTTAAGAAGCTCAGGTTAGGAATTGAGTTAGAAACACTGCCCTTGTCCCATGCAAACTTTGGAGATAATGCCATTGCAAATCTGGATGCAAAGTGGTCAGACAGTTAAAAGGGATACCTTGCATCTCCTCTGGGCATAGCCCAGGCTTTCTGAGAATGCTGACCAAGCTGAGGTGACACAGAGAGAGCAAGGACTCTTCCCTCACTGCAGTGGCCAATCCAGAAGGGGTTTGAAAGTCAGAAATAGCAAACCAGTTCCAGTGCTCCTGGAAGAAGTGCTGGAGAGAAACAAAAGGTTTCAATTACAATACCTCCATTTTTTAAAAAACAGACAAAGTCTAAAGCTATTGACATAATCTTGGGATCAATAGGTCAATCCATCTGATTATCTTCAGGTACTTCATTGAGGTGACCAAATTAGGATGTCCACCATGGGCAATGTCACCTTATCTTGGACAACAGGAACTGTCCACCTGAGAGACTTGACAGTCTCATGTACCCCACAGGAGTCAAGGGCAGCTGCCACACACCTACAGCAGCCTCTCAGATGTGCACCAGCAGCTCCTCTGAGCACAGTCCAGGCTTTCTGAGAATTCCTTCACTGCAGCGACCAATCCAGATGGAGAGTTTCAGAAGCACAGAAGGATGCTGTCCATGGTTTGTAGCATGGATTGACTAAAATGGTATCAGATTCAGACTAGTTAGAGCTCTGTAATCCTGCTGCAATCCAGCTTTCTCTGAGAAGATGTAATTCTAACACCAGGCCAAAGTTACAAAGTCCAAGAAGATTAGGAGTAGTGTCTGGCATATTTTTCACTCATGACAGAATAATAACAAAATAAATGTAGTTAGAAAAACCATAGTCAAGTGAAAGGTGACTACAGAACCCATCATTTTTTGTAAAACGAGTAATTATTACTTTGTTTATTATGGAGTCCTCCAGTCCCTCAATATTCATTATGTATTTCAAGGTTCACTAATAAAACTTTATGTTCCATAAATTTTGAACAGTATTTTCACTGGCCACAACATTGCACAGTTATAATTCTTACAAATAATATAATAATCTCGTTCTTAAAATTGCTCTTGTTTTTCTTTCCTTTAGGAAGCACTGACAAATGCACTCAGAAATCAGCCTATGTGGCTTCACCTTTTTGTTTTTATTATTATTCAGAAAATATTTTTTCTGGGCAGTGCAAAGGATTCATGTAGGCTGAACAGAAAATACCAATGAATTTATCAGAAAATATTCTCCTCACTGCAATAGAAACAGCCGCAGGCACATTCAACTCACGTTCCATTACATCTCCTTCATTTACAGTATGGTGTTAGAGAAAAGGAATTAATTTCATGTCCCTTCAAGCTTTCTCTGTCACTAAGCAATTGGTAATGTTTGATTCCCTTCTCCTTGGGTGGTTAATTTTTATTGGCAGTAGGAAAATGTTATTATCTTCATTCTGCTGTAGTTCTAGTCTATACCTGGTCTCCCAAACATACCAAGAGCATGAAAATTTCTTACCAAAGGAATTTCAACATATATATACATTAAAATTATATATTAGAATCAGCAACTCCTTTTCCCCTACAGCAACAAATCTGACCTTTGGAAGCTAGAATTGTATGAAGAATAAGCTGTCCATTCAAACACAAAAAATTCCTTTACCCTATTATATTTTTTTCCCATTCAAAATCCATTTTCAGGCTTTATTACCTAATAAATATCAGATCCCAATTTATGTTCAGGTAGAGTGTTATATTGGCATTCTTGGAACTCTGTCTCACTATTGAACTGTGATTATGTAAGATGAGCATTTTTCTTTAGACGCAGATATCAACCAAAATTGATGAGATTCTCCCACTCCTAATAATTGGTATAAAATTTTTCAACAGTCTCTGCACAGAAATTCATAGCCCATGCTATAATGAGGCATTCAGCTCCATATGAAAAGCTAGCAAAGAAAATCATCCTCTTCAAAAGTCAAAATGACATAACAACACTTGCAAAACTTAGTATTGCATCAAAGAGAATTAGAACATTTTCTAAGGCATTGAGCACAGCAGGACATGCACAGCTTTGTGTGTGCAGTCCCTTATCTCTCCTTTGATATGATGTGAAGGACAGCATTTAAAATTGCTTTTTAAACTTTTTTAGCAGAACAAGTGAAAGCTGCTCAAGATTGCACAGGGTCTGTTTACAGCTCTAGAGTTAAGAGCTTGTTCACTTTTTCCTCACAGCACCATTGTCTTCAATTTGTTTTCCCAACTTTGCTTTGCTGTTGTAGTGGATTGGGCTGCTCTCTTGGGAAATCACTAGTGAATACTGGGGAGAAAATCACCTGCAAAAGAGAAATTCAAGAGGCCATCTGGTCCCTGCTCCACACTGATGGAGAAACAGCACTGTCAGATCAGTGTCCAGTCACTTGAAATTTTCTGATGCTGGATATTCCAAAGCCTCCCATGTCTCTGTCACCGTGTATGTATAGAGTTGTTCTGGGTTTTTTTCCCAGAATCAGATTTACACCTTCTTTTCTGCAATTAAACTGAAGACTTCTTGCCAGTTGTGGAAAACCATTGGACATGGAAAACAATTAATTGTTGTGGTTTTTTGTTACCTTTGAAAAGACTTATTAGAAATCTGTTATGATGTTCCCCACCTCTATCCTCTCTGCCTAAGACTAAACAAAGGCAGTTCTTCCAACATATCCCTCAGAGGTGACACCTTCAAGTTGTCCATCTTATTAATGCTGCCTTCCAGCTTTTGGCAAGCCTGGGTTCACCTGCACCTTTCACGAAGACTGAAAGGTCCAGGTGGGAAAAGATCAAACACCAGAATGGACCAGAAACTTACTGTTTGATTATTGATTTTTTTTTCAAAAAGGATCCCCTTTAAGACAGTTGGCACAGTTTAGTCACCAGCACAGAGGCATCTACTGTAATTTTGAACTATCATACAGAACCTTGATGATCCTTGTAACCCAGATTATTCTGTGATTCTGTGATCTCCCCAGCTGCTCCACAAGGGTACAGCCCTCCCATGGCTGTTTATTCCCCAGTCCCACACAGACATCTCAGCCATCAAAAGTAGCAAAAGCAACACCATATTCAGGTAACTAAATCAATCTCTCTATGTCTGGTTACAGACCTGGACAAAAAATTATAATCTTTCAAGATATGTCATCATCCATTTACTTCGTTCATTTTAGAAATCCTTGTGCTTTTGCAGGCCAGACAGATATCTACTGTCTCGTGTAATGCAGCTTTACGCTTCCTGAGCATCTGTGGGTGCAAGAAGTGTGATTTCCTGTTCTTGTCCAATAATAAATGAGTTCACTATTAACTTAACCTGTAGATTCACATGTGAGTTACTCTCTGCCTAAATACCTTTTTGTTGTATGACTCATTCCAGAAGTTCGAAATACAGTTAATTGTGTCAAAGAGTGATATCCAACCCCAAAACAGACTTCAATGAAAGTTTTACTGAAGGCACTGAGTGCAAAACTGATACTTTGCTCTTCATTTGATTGATTATCTGTTCTTCCAGTTATGCTTCTGCCAGCTTCCTCATGATCTGTGTAGCTATGTATGGATGCATGTATGGCCCTCCTAACCTCCTTCTGGAGTTAACAAAAAGGATAGACCGTCCAGACTCTGGAATTGTCAATGCAGAAAAATGCAGAGGACCAGGAAGGAAGTTTACACACTGCAACTTTGAACAACTATAACTTTCCTTATGCCCTGATACGTTTTTGATTGCTTCGACTAATTCATTCTAGTATTTCCCCCATGCCCAGTCCAGATGACAGCAGAACAGCTCTCTTAAACAGGTATTCCGCTTCAGGACCCGTATCTTTTACATACAGCCAGGGAAATCCCTTTCCCGGCCTCATAATTGATAGAAAGAGCTGAGGACAATAAAGTGTTTATTTTAGGTAGCACTGTGTACCCAAAAAAAAGGCAATTGAAAGCTGTGTATTGCTGGGTAATAGTGACTGGATCTCAGATTTGTGGATCCATTCAAAGGGGTTAAAGGAAAGTTACAGACCACATGGATGGCTTTTTTTCCTACTCCTATCCTCATTATACAGTCACAGGGAATTCCTGCAGGCAGGACAAGGGTGAGGAAATGCTCATTATACATATTGTGGGAAGTCTCAGTGACTAACCTTTTGAGAAACCTCAATGTAAGTTGTAAGGGGGAAATGGAAGGATAATTTCTCTCAGTGTTCCTTAGTAGTTACATGTTCTTTCATACTGAAAGAAAAACATATAATTTATCTCAGCAGAAACTCTCAAATGTTTCTGATAATCTGTATCATGAAAAATCATAGAATCTAAGAATGGCTTGGGTTGAAAGGGACATTAAAGTTAATCTTGTTTCAAATTCCCTTGCCATTGGCAGAGACACCTTCCACTAGACCAGGTTGCTCAAAGCCCCATCCAGCCTGGCCTTGAAGACTTCCAGGAATGGGGCATCCACAGCTTCTCTGGGCAACCTGTTCCAGTGCCACACCACCCCCACAGTCACAAATTTCTCCCTAACATCTAATCTGAACATAATTTCTTTCATCTTAAGGCCATTCCCCCTTGTCCTTTCACTACATACCCTTCTAAAAAGTCCCTCTCCAGCTCTCTCCCTTTAGGTACTGGAAGGCTGCTGTAAGGTCTCCCTGGAGCCTTTCCTTCTCCAAGCTTAACAATCCCTGCTCTCTCAACCTGTCTTCATAGCAGAGGTGCTCCAGCCCTCTGACCATCTTCGTGGCCCACCTCTGGACTCACTCCAACAGGCCCATGTCCTTATTTTGTTTGGAGCCACAGAGCAAAACTTATTAACATGCAGAAATTGCAATGTATAAAATTACAGCCTTTAATTGGAAACTGGCACTGATACAAGTATGTTGTTGAGAAGGGAAATATGTTTTTTGATACTGGCAGTGTTGAACCCCTGTTATTTACTCATGTTTTTATACATATAAAGCATACACCCATTAGCAAGCCACTTCAGTAAATAAGTAGGGTACAAATGTAGTTAACGATTACTGCAACTGAGACAGTACTGAGTACAGGCTCTTCTCAGCTGCACTCAGACATACACACTTTCCCCTTTAAGCTCACTGCTTATGCTTACGTATGAAAAAAATGAGCTCTCTTTCTTTATATGATTTGCCTTTCTACATTATCTGCAGAACACAAAAATAACAGCAGGGACAAAACCCTCCAGCATGACTCAGAAAGTTAAGAAAACCACAAGCCACCCTGTTAATGTGATGAGAATTCACATGCAGAGCTGCTAACTGCAAAAAGCCTAATGCATCTCTGCTCACTGCCTTCATATCATCGCTTTCATACATACATACATACACACAGTGGGGGGAGCACGGCACACAAGAAGTCGTCTCAGCGAAGCCAGTTGTAATATTCCTGGTGAGTTAAACAGGGACCAGAGTTTGCCTCAGGTCTTGAAGTCAATGTGCCTGTGTAAAATCACAACTTAACTGCAGGTCTGAGCATAGCATGGGACATTTGCATTTTGGTTTACCCTGGAGCAAACCCCAGGCAAGTCAGTGTGTCAGAAGATTGACGTGGTGTTGATACATCACAGGTCCCCTGGCTGAGGCATGAAGAACATGCCCCCCCCCCACGATGGTGTGATCCATGACCATCCCACCCTTCCCTAGTACTGCAGCCCAGCCTTTAACCAGATTTGCTATTCTGGTAGGCACAGGATCCGCCAGCATCAGTTCACCTTGTAACCCCATCTAGTGCTAGACCTACTTTAATGGAAAAACCAAAAATATTTATTGTCACAGGAGACAGGAGTAATGTACTTTATTTATGGAACTTGGAAAAAAAGTTTTTTAAAAAAAAAGGGAAGAAAAGAAAAACCAATTATAAAAGCCACCTGAAGTATTTCTCTGTCCTCATCTGCTCTGTCAGAAGTTGTTTGCAGATGTTGCTGCTATGGATAAATTCTCACAAGCAAATACCCGTCAGAGTGTTATCTTGGACATCCTGTCTCTTCCTCTACTCACAGTTCCCTGTTTATATGCTTTATTAAAAGGAAAAATCTCTAAATATTTATGAACCTTCAAAATTTGATTCATTTCTTCAATATTCCCCTTAATGTCAGAGTCTGCATCATATTTCAGCTTCATTTCTTTTTTCTGTCCCACCAGTCAGTGCAGACAGGTCCCTCAAGGCCAGTTTTGTGTGTCACTAGTGCTGTACCTGCTGCCCAGAGCACCTAGCTGGGTCCCAGATGATGTTTAACCACTGAGGCAAAGGCAGAGAAGTAGGTCGATTTACTGACATTTCACATTTCTGCTACACATTTCCACTGCCAGTTCAGCCAGTCCTGTGATTTATTGCAAAACTGCAGACATTATATCTTTACTGTTCCTTAAGGTTAGTAGCACTTCACTAACATCTAGTTCAACGTTTCCCACCACTCAGACAACAACACCCCAACACACTCTGTAAGAGGGACAGAAAGCAGAGTGGAGGCAAGAGCTATGGGCTTGTTGCCTTGGGCTGGGTGCAACCTGCTCTGGGTAAGCACTTTGCTTGGGGTGAGGCTGAAGAGGATCAGAGCAGTGGAAACAAGAGCAGAAAAAAAACCCCAGGGCTCAGCTGCATGCATTCACATTCACTGCCAGGGATACTTGCACTCCGCACTCCCCAAAAGGCCCCCTGCAAAATCCACACCTGAAATGAGGAGATGTTAATCCCCACTTCCTGGTGTCCTGTGTGAAGTCTTGGCCTTGAGCACTCAGTGGGACAGTGGGAAGTCGTGTTGCCTCTCCATGCCCAAGGTAAAAACACTGTCATTCTGATTTAGCAACCCTTCAGAGATGCTCGTGCAGCCTGGTCATGCGGTAGCACAGGATGCCCTTCCATTCTCACCAGTTCACAGTGTGAAAACAAAACCCATTACCAACCAGCAAAACAAAGCATCTCAAAAGCCAACCCTTTCTGCAGGGAGTATGTGTTTCTCTAATTAGGGCATCTTCCCTATATCTCTGGTTTTAAGTGCTATGGCAACAGATGCTAGAACATTAGCAAATTGAACAGAATGGGAGTGGAGGCTCTCAAACCAAAAGAAAGTCCACGTTATACAAGTGGACTGTGCAAAACGAGACAAAAGACAGTGAGTCTAGAATTGATTTTATAAGTGATATGGAACAGGTATGAAGTTTTTTTAGCCTAGTAAATAGGGTAGGAGGGATAAAGACTTATCAGCCGAATCCTGGCAAGGTGTTTCCTGTCTAATTATCTTGACATCTGGAAGTGTAGATGTGTCAGCTGAAGTAACCAGCATTTGTTATCTACAACAAACCTGAGCAATTGCTCTTTAATGTAAAAATGTCTTTAAAGCAAATTCAGGGCAGCGCAGCAGTGCTAAAGTTGCTCCTGCTTCTCATGACTGCAGTGCTTTCCTGAAGCAGCTGTAGTGCCTGGCTGCACTCATCTGCCAGGACCAGCACCTCATGCACTCCACAGACCAGAAGGCTAATGAGAGCACTACAAAAGTCCTTTCTAAAGCAGGACTGGCAAGCAAGAGAAAATTAAATAAAGCTCTTAATCTGTAGGCTGATGTAGATTCAAAATCAAAACAATGCAAGGCAAGTGTCTTTCAGAGGGAAAAGACTGTAATATTAAATAATATACTAGATCAATATACTTAAGGCGTGAGGTGATTTCTATTCTCCTTACTTCTCATTTCCAGTTTACTTTCATCCCTCTTTACAGGCAAGCCCCTATTTTGGCACTATGTTGGGACTACCACAAAATACATGGAAATGGGACTTTGTGAGGGCACAAACCCCATAATTTCTTCCCTAACCCCGTTGACTGCAGAGTCATTTTTCTGAATTTCTCATATATGTACAATAATGTACATACAGAGCATGATGCAAACAAAACAAGAAAAGGCAAAGGCGCTTTCTCCTAGAAAATCATCAAGAAAATGAACAGTGTAATTACTACCGGGGATTCTTTAATGTTGGAATGCTGCTCACTGCAGCTACTGATAGTAACACAAATATAGCCAACTAGTTCCGCTACTTACTAGAAGCCATAAAAACAGTCATCTTATGAACTGTTATCAAACCCCATCAGACTGTCTGTTCATTAAGCACTCTTCTGGGAAAACCTTCAGAGGTCAAACCACATTTATTTCTCCATAGGTGATGTTCCTGCTTCCTGAACCTCAAAAAGAAAATACAAACCTTACTGGCAGAGGTCTCTGTGATCCTGAGGGTGCACAGCACCTAATTCAGTTGAGCTCAATCCCAGTGGAGTTTGCAGACACTAATAATTAGTTAGTTAAAAGCTATTGTACTGGAAGAATGCACCTTAATTTAAGAAATTCCAAAAAAAAAAGGAAAAAAATCTGCATTAGCTTTGCAGCTAAACTGAGCCTGTACATCTGCTCAACAGAGTCAGAGGCTGTCAGGACCTCCCAGGTGTTCACCTGCCTCTGGAGAGTCACAGAACTGTGGCTAAAAACAAATTGCCTTCTCCATGGCAGCACAGTCCTCCCCGGAGTGCATCCAGCAGCACTGCTGGCTGTGGCCTGCTGTCTGATCAGAGCTCCACAAACTCCTCATGAGCTGTCAAAACAGAACCTTAATATTGAGAAATTAGTTTGTTCCTCAAACAGCTTATCATAACTTCGTCTTGAGTTGGAAATAAGGACTGAGCAGTGTTTTTGCTAGAAATGTTTTCTGCTCTATATAGCAACACAGTAACTGTGCTAATGTTCAAAAAGTGAAGTTCTTTGTGATCTACTTCATTATTTTCAACACTGAAACTTGGCCTCCCACAGCAGATATGCTAAGCCCTCACAATGCTGAATGAATTAATATTTGGTGTACAGTTCAGAAGAGGAGTTTTGCTGTTTACAGGTTTGAATTCATACAGCATGTCTATGAAAGACAAGGCTTGAATGCCTATGGATTGAAACATGTTCAGGTTTTTTTTCCAGGTATATGAATCCTATGCTCAAGCAATTCATTATACATAGTTTTCTAAATCCTTTTTAACAGATATAAATAACCTTATTTTTAGTTCACAGTGTTCCAAGTTTTATCAGCAGAATACTGTGTCTCTCATACTCTTCCAAAGTCTAAATACACGCCAAAAATAAACTCTGCTTACTTTGTTAGCCCTACTTACTGGTTCTTCCCTACTTTTTTAACTCTAAGAAGTCCTGTATATTTATGGATTTGAACACATACATCATGAAAAGGAAGGCAAGGGGGTTTTCTGGGCACCTACTGTAAAGACACTCCTAAACAAAACTCCAGGAAGAGCTGGCCTTGTTGCATGTTTGCCTGTTCATCTACCATAGCTGTACAGTGAAATAATTTTTTAAAGATGTAAAACAGATGCTGGACAAAGGAAGTTCGCTCATGCTGGACATGTGGGGTTTCCTTTCTTTCTGGGTGAAGTTAACCAAGTGCTCTGCTATGTTTCATCTGGCTTCCTCTCAAAGCCTTGAAACTTCTTCTAGAGAAGCTGATGAGAGAAGTGCTGACAAACAAAGCAGCATGTAACCAGGAAGAAAATATGTGGAATCATTCCCATATTAGTTTTGAAATCTGCAGATGAGTCTTAATATAAAATCACTGGACTTCTTTCAAAATTGGAACAGGCTGCCTAGGGAAATGGTTGAGTCACCATGCCTGGAGATATTTAAAAGACATGTGGATGTGGTGCTTAGGGACATGGTTTAGTGGTGGAGGTGGCAGTGCTGGGTTAATGGTTGGACTAGATGATCTTAGAGGTCTTTTCCAACCAACAATTCTATGATTCTATGTGCTGTGCAGGACTGCAAAGGTGAGTCATCCCAAGGAGGGCTGCTGTGGGCACCCAGGCATTTTGAGCAGAACTGTTGTGAAATGGGACCAGCCTCTGAGGTTGAGACATGCTGGGCAGTGAAGTTACCAGCACAGCTGAGGCCTTACCTCCACAACAGTATAGGTTGTCCCAGTGCTATTTCCCTTCTGAACCAGAATAGTTTTTCCCAGTTTGCAACTACCATTAGCTACCTGGACCACAGGCACAGTATGTCTGGGGGCTGCTTCCCTGCCAAGACTACTATTGAAGGACTAAGGTATTTTCCCAGACGAGTTCAGTGTAGAAGTAACAGTGCCTTCATCAAGCTGTAGCTATCTCTATAGCTATTCCCACCAAGTGAGCATAATCTGGTGGTTCGTGACCTGCTTCCCTGAGCCCTTCAGGCACAGATCCTCCATCAGAGGAGCAAGGGGAAGTTGCACTTCTTGTAGCTTTGAGCCAAAAGTGATGCAGGTTTCCAGGCTTTCTCCTCCAAGCTCCCTACTTCAGGCTAAACTTCCCATTTGTCATGCCTCAGTCTCTGTTCTCCTGAAACAACTCATTTTCCCAGGCAATGGCGGGATGAGCTGGCAAAGACAACCCCTTGCTCTTATGCAGAGGTCTAGAGGCAATCAATCCCTGGAGTGTCTGCTGGTTGCTTACATGCTAGTTGCTGGTCACATGCTTTTCTGATTTCAAATCATTGCAATCAATAAAAACAGATACATAAAACCAATTTCTGAATGCTATATGAGAAGCAGAGCTAGGGCCTCCAGATGGTGGAGGAGCAGCTCCTGAGCTGGTGATGAAGGGAGAGATGGACTTGGGGCAGCCTCTCTGAAATGTTTTGCTGCGTCAGCAAGGATGACTAGGAATACCCACTTGAGGAATCTGGGTCAGAAAAACCATCTGGCTGTTTTATAAAGACTTGGCCAGAGGAGAGGGAGCATTACTTTAAACATGCCAAACCTGTGGGGAGAAAGAGGAACAGTCTGTGGGAAAGGACTGTTCACAGCACTGGGGTGTGGAGGAAGAATTGGCAGAGTACTGTGCCCCAGGGGAGGGGAGAACTGCAGGAACAAGAACATCTGAGAGCAAATGAGTTTGCTGACATATCTTCTAGATATGAAAAATCACAATGATAACAGGTATCATCTTGATCACTGTAGTGTGTTTCTGTGGCTGGATTTTGGTAGCGGGGGTGGGGGCTACAGGGGTGGCTTCTGTTAGAAGCTGCTAGAAGCTTTCGCTGTCCCTTGGAGCCAATGCCAGCAGGCTCCAGGATGGACTTCCTGATGCTGGCCAAGGCCAAGCCAATTAGGAGTGATAGCAACTTCTCTGTGATAACATATTTAAGAACAGAAGGTTGTTGCACAGAAGAAATTTAAGCCAGGGAAGAGCAGAGTGAGAACATGGGAATAACTATGTAGACACCAAGGTCAGTGTAGAAGGAGAGGGAGGAGCTGAGGGGCTCCAGGTGCCGGAGCTGTGGCCCCTGCAGCCCGTGGTGCAGACCATGGTGGAGCAGCTGTGCCCCTGCAGCCCATGGGGGACCATCGGGGTGCAGAGACCCACTTGCAGCCCATGGAGGAGCCCATGCTGGAGCAGGTGGATGCATGAAGGAGGCTGTGACCCCATGGGAGGCCCAAGATGAAGCAGGGTTTTCCTGGGTAGGACTTGTGGCCCCTGTGGGGGACCCACACTGGTACAACTCATCCGTGAAAGACTGCACCCCATGGAGGAGTGACCCATGGGACAGCAGTTTGGGAAGGACTGCTGCCTGAGGGATGGACTCACGCTGGAGAGGTCCATCAAGGACTGTCCCGTGGGAGGGACCCCATGGGAGCAGGGGAAGGACTCCTTTCTCTGAGCAGTGGCAGAAACAACAACTGACTGCAACCCCCATTCCCCGTCCCCCTGCACCGCTGGGGGGGAGGAGGGAGAACGTGGAAGGAAGGAGGGGTGGGGGGAACATGTTTTTAAGACTGTTTTATTTCTCACTCTTTGGCTCTTATCCTGTTAGTAATAAATTAAGTACTATCCCCACTTTCAGTCTGTTTTGCCCGTGAAGGTAATCAGTAATTGACCTCTCCCAGCTGTTATCTCAACTCATGAATTCTTAGCTGGTTTTTTTTTATTCTCTCCTCTGTCCAGTTGCAGAGGGAGAGTGAGAGAGTGGTTTTAGCAGGTACCTGGCATCCAGTCAGGGTCAACCCACTACAATCACACACATAACCATGCTCTAGAAAAGTCTGAAGGCCTTTCACAGGAAGGAAACTAAATGGAACCTAGAGAAGGCTTTTTTACAGTCTATTAAATTCTGCATGCTTTATTGTAGTTTTTGTTGACTTTTATTTTCCCTGAATTTTTAAATCTTATCCCCCAGAATTCTACAGTTGCAGTTTGTCTTTCTTTCAAAGAGAAAAATTGTTTCAGAAATTGTTTTTACAGGTGCTAATTTTCCATGATGATTATTGGGGAACCACCTGGAAAATTATTACGGACAGAAATTTCAATTACATAAACACCAGAGATGGATATTTTATGTGTGTGAATCCTTATGTAATTACTCACATTATGAAGGTTTTCCAAGTGAAACAATCCATAGGAGGGAATGAAGTTATTTTCTTTATCAAATGCTTTTTTATTCATTCCTTTTGGCAAATAAAAAGTAAACATCTTAATACACATAATTTGTTCTAAATAAATATAGAAGTTTACTTATTTTCTATATCTTCAAAATATCATTCATTAGCATCAGCTTCTGCTACCTCATACAAATTAATTTAGAAGGAACCAAAGGAAATGGAGTTAGATAATACCTTGATATGTAATTAATGAGCTCACTATTGCAGATGTCTTTGAGTCAAACAGCTGGACCAGCCTGATTGAAGTGGTTTTTAGTGAAATGTCACAAAAGCATGTGATGAGCTATCGCCTGTCAACACTGGCCCTGAGGCAGCAGAACAGGGTAGGGATGCTCAGAGTTGCCAGCATGCTCGGCTTCACATGGGCAGAGGAGCTCAGGGACTTGTCTAGGAGTCCCTAGCAGTCAAAAAAATTCCCTAGAAGTCAAAAATTCTCCATCCTTCCTATTTCTGGGAATAGTAAGAGAGAACTTACCCTCCTGAGACATTTACAACATCACTGGTCAAAACAGTAAAAGAAAGTATTTTCCTACTGGCAAATCCTTATGCATTTGTTATTAAGTAATATGGCATAGAAGAATGGCCTAGAAGGGAAAATAGAAGTTTCTATGTGTACTGCAAGACATCTTTTGTGGAAATCAAGGCCATGACTGTGGATTCAAGTTTTACTGAAAAGACCTTTAGATAGTACATTAGAAATATTTTCATAACATCAGCAACCCCCTTTTCAATTCCTCTGCCAGTTTGTCTCCTATGGAGACTGAAATTCAGCTAATGTAGGGCAACACAGAGACTCTCCCTCACAAATTAGGTTTTTTATTTATTTATACTTAGGCACTATTTTTGGTAGTCATACAGGAAAAAGACACATTTTCTTTTCCAGGAGCAGGGCATGACACAGGCCACACGATTTCTTTCATAGAGAAAGAGATTCAAGTTGAATAAAATGGGGTGAGGGAAAATCATGTAAGACACCCCACGCCACTTAAGAGTTGGCCACTTCTCCTGGGTCAGGCAAAGAGGACATCAAGGGGAAGAAAAAGCTCTGTCTTACCCATGTTGGCTCAGTCGGGACTGACTAGTGTTGTTTAAAGCAATTGCTCTATATTAAGGTCACAGGGAACTGGTGATTTCACTGTGTCATGAATCAGATTCATGTTCATTAAGCTTCAGTGGTCTCCACTTACTCAATCCTTTCCAAGCAGTGTTTGTTCTCACCCTGACTCCTAACAGCCAAAGTCAGTAGAAAGCCTCCTGTCATTGCCCATCTTTATGATGCTGCATTTCTCTCCTTCTCACTGGCAGAATAAAACATCTGGGAGTTGTTTGCACTCTGACCAGTGTGAAAAATGTGAAAACATTTTTTCAGAAGCATAGGAACAAACTCCAATGACTTGGCTTTGATTTGGGGGGGCTGATGATTGTAACAGTGACAACAGATGTTTTCTTTTGCATCTGTAGCAAGATTTATTCTGAAAAGTTAAAATACATTAGAATCATAGAATTGTAGAATCACTAAGATTGGAGGAAGGAAGGAGATCAGGTTGGACTAGCAGGACCTGCCTTTCCTAAACCCCTGCTGGCTGAGCCTGATCCTCTGGTTGCCATGTGATGGGACTCAAGATGATCTGCTCCACGACCTTCCCCAGCACCGAGGTCAGGCTGAAAGGCCTGTAGTTACCTGGATCCTCCTTGTGGCCCTTCTTGTAGACAGGTGTCACATTTGCCATCCTCCAGGCAACTGGCACCTCCCCATTTAGCCAGGAGTGCTGATACATGATTGAAAGTGTCTTGGTGAGCTCTTCGGGCAGCGACACAGAACTGTACTGGCATTACACAAGAACAGGCACTGATGCTGTAAACAGTGGAGCAAGAAACTAACTCCCCTTGTAGGAGCAGACAGGGATGTGAATTTTCTTTCTATGTCATATCTGCCCCTTTTAAGGATTCTATACATTCAATTCACTTGGAGCTATTTCATTCCAGCAGTGGGTGTCACACAACTTGACATACAGCTGTTGTCAATTAATAACAATGGGATATTATAATAAAATGAACAGCCTATTAATTCACATCCTGGTTTATTTTCGTGCCTCACTCTCGATAAAACCAACAGGCAGCTGCACTATGACTTTGAACTGGTCCCTATTCATTTCCTACTGGGGTGTGCTTGGACACCAAAATGTATTATGCATGCACACCAGCTCAAAGGAGCCCAGCTCTTGCTTCGAGCGTGTGAAAATAATACATTGGATCTGATGGTTATACAAATAGTAGTAATTATACAGAAAAAAACCCATGTTCCCTTGGTAATGGCACCTCATTAATTTTGTCGAAATCTCCCTAAATGATAGCAATGAATTCTGCTGTCACGTTTGGGTTCGGGGTTTTTTGTTTGTTTGTTTTTCCCTTTCAAAAGCAAATTGTTCTGTAGAAAAGTAAAAGAAAATTCTGCTGGTTGCAGTGGACAAATTGCCCACTAGATAAAACAGTGGTGTTGAAAACAAGAGCTGTGATGTCTAGTACACACTAATAGCTTGCTAATAGCTGTAGAGGAAGTATTAATTTGACAAAAAAAAAATTCAAGAAATAGTTCCAGAAGTGGTTGAGCCTAGTTCCCAATGGATTTTTGTCTTGTGGCCAGATGAATTGCATGAAGGTTGCAGCATGAACTCACTATGTCAGTAGACATGAGAACATTCTGAGGAGGTAGAAATAATATTAATTTTGAGAAAAATTGCTATTAGCCAGTTGGGGCTTTTTATTAGTAGTAGTTAATGCCAGATTATCTCCTTAGGAGACAACCTTTGATAGAGGAGAGGATTTTCCACTTGACCCTGTGCATTGTGCAGCTGAAGGTCAGCCATGAAACACAACTCACTGGAGGCCTTGAAGACAGACGGAGCATCCCTTGGGTCTTATGGATCCTCTGGCAACTGATACAATTTGAGCTCAAGTTGGAATAAGAAAATGAGTGAAAATGCAGTGTCTTCGAGACCTTCAGGAGTCTGTCACATCTGGTCAAAATTGAACAGCGAGTTTGAAAGTTATTGAAAAGAGAGCTGATGGTGGACATATCTCTGCAGCAATAGAGATTGGGCTTAGTTTCTTTGGAAATCAGGATAATAAAGAATATGTTTTCATTATTGTCACCTTTATGGTTCCCAGGGCTAGCTGATAACAGTGTCACCATATGGATTTGGCCTCTAGGTAAAACTACACATGTTCCTCTCAAAATCTCTGTCTTTGGAGGTCCATGCCTTTAATATAGGTGTTTCCCTGTAACGGGCAAACACAAGAGAAGCGGCTTTCTACTCTCTAAAATCAAGTATCATATAACTTTTCCCATGGAAAATTGCTCCAAATCAATGGGTAAAAGGAGGAACTGACATCAGGACAAGACACTGGTGGGTTGTTCTTGGCAGGTACATTGTTAGAGATAGGTTTGCTGAAAGAGTGAATTGCTGAAAGAGTGAATCTAAACATAGATCTGTATATGTGGCCAGTGTTCACAGTGCGGCCTGGTAGCAGGAGGTTGCAGAGACTCCTTTCTCCTCGTGCATGGATATGGAGCAAACAACTACTGCTCCAGTGATGTTAAAATCAAAGACCCTCAGCACTTTTCAAAACGTGATTATTTCCAAATATATTTTTTCAGTCTTCATTCCCACTTTTCAAAGACTATGAAGATGCTTCTTCAAAGACTGAGAAAACATTCTAAGGTATTTTGACTCCATTTGCAAAATATTGGCTAGATGACTAACTGCTAATACATACTCCACAAATCCTAGGGGTGAGTGACATTTTGTCCCTTATTTCTCTTTGTGAAGTCCTAAAAAGGGTTTCCTTTGGTTTGCATTTGGAAGGAGGAGAATGTTTATTGTAGAGCCTCCTATATAAACTTACATTGATTGTTAGGTGTTTCTAATGCATATAATTTTATTCTATATACTACTGGATGCAGTAACGGAAGCAACTAATTGGGATAATACACCGTTACTGCTCCACTACACATACAGAATCATAGACATTCAACTGCCAATTCTCAACTAACTAACTTCAGTTAGTTATCACTGTGTTTCTGATTTATTTTATTTTTTTCAAATCCTTTGTTAATTTTACTTTATCTAAGAATTCCTAGTGACTGTAAAAAATAGTGTTTTCTAAATAAAATCCCCAAGTGGAAAAAATATCAGCCAGTGCCTTTGTTACTAGCTGTTTCAAATTATTCTCTTGTTTCTTTGTGCTGGGTTTACATCGTAAGGTCTTGGTAGCCAGCGGACTGCAGGGATGGCTCCTGTGAGAAGACACCAGAAGCTGCCCCCATAGGTGGGGATAGATGTTGAATAGAGCCAGTTTCAGAGGACTCCAAGATGGACCTGCCATGGGCCAAAGCTGAGGCCATCAGTGACATTGCCTCTGTGTAGTAGTAGTAGTACCTCTGTGATAACAGTTAAGAAGGGGTAAAAAAGCATTGCAGAGTATCTGGGAGAGAAGAGTGGGAAAATGTGAGAAAAACAGCTCTGCAGACACAGAGGTCACTAAAGAAGGAGGAGGAGGAGGCGTTCCAGGCACCGGAGCAGAGATCCCCCTGCAGCCTGTGATGAAGGCAATGGTGAGGAGCCCATGCAGGAGCCCGTTTCCTGACAGGACCTGTGAGCCTGTGGCAGCCACAGGTTACCCATGCTGGAGCAGGCTGCACCCCGTGGAAATGACCCATGTTGGAGAAGTTTGTGAAGGCCTGTATGCAGTGGGAGAAGCCCCCCACTGGAACCAGGGGAGAGTACCAGTTTATCACACATTGTCTCTGCCACAATTCCCATTCCCAGTCACCCTGAGCCACCAAGAGGGTGGAAGAGTGAGGAGTGAAGTTGAACCTGGGAAGAAATGGAGGTGGAGGAGAGTAAGTGGGTCTTTTTCCTTTATTTTATTTCTCACTATCCTAGTCTGTTACAATTAATTGTCAGTAAATTAACTTACTTTCCCCAAGTAGAGTCTGTTTTGCTCATGACATCAACTGGTAAGTGATCTCCCTGCCCTTTTACTTGACTCATGAGTTTTCTTCACATTTTCTCCCCTTGTCCTGTTGATGGAGGGGCTTGGTGGGCACCTGGCAGCCAGCCAAGGAAAGTCTGACACAATCATTTTTATGTTTACTCTTTTTCAAAAGTTCTTTTGTGACAATTTAAACTGTTAGTCTCCCTATCTGATATGACTTATTTTCTTTCTCTTCTGCAAATACAGATCATAATATTTACATAAACACCCTTGTTTTTACTAAGCTTTACTAACTAATTTGCTTCATTTTTATTCACCAGTTGTGCTACTTAATAATTTTATTTTACTTTGCTTGGCCTTTCCAAGTACATATTCAGCCTTTACCAGTGCAACACATTATCAACTCAATTCTTGAGATATAGCACTTTCAACAAATGCAACAATAGTCTGTTCTCTAACAAGCTTACAGCTCAAATAATGGATGACAGAAGAAGCCTGAGCTGGGGGCAATCACAGAATGATAAGATTTTCAGAGTATACAGTCAAGAATGAATTGACCACAGGATATATATAGATCAACACATCCTTGATGGCATGTAACTCTGTAATCAGTGTCTGATAATGGCTTCTAGAAATCAAAGCAATGAGATTTTAAAACAACCTTCTTGTTAGAGTTGTGGGGACAACAAAATAAGTCACCCTTAAGCTGGAGAGTGGTGTGTTTCTGGGAAGGACTGTGTGATGCTGTTGCCTGCAGCAGTGGGGGAGTGGATTTTTTTTTTTTTTATTTTATTTTACTTTTTTCCACAGTATTCTTTGTATTTGCTTGTTGTGAACAGGGAGGGAGAGGGGCCTGTTAGAGTGTAGGTTTACGGAAGGTGGATGTCTAAGTTACATCTGTGAGGGACAGAAGTCAGGGCACAGTACCTTGGGAATGGATGAAGTGCCAGCACAAGATCTAGTGACAAGCAGGCTCATTAGACAGCTTTCCACAACCTTGCCCACCTGCATTTGTGGTAGCTCCTGTCCATGCCCAAGAGGTGGAAGTATTTGGTTTATTGCACAAGAGATGGACAGTGTGCATTAAACTGAGTATTACTGCAGACTAGCTGATCAGAGACTAACCCAATGACAGCTGTCAATCTTCCATTCAGAGCAGTCAGCGTGTGTGGCACCAACCCTGCTAACGTGCCAAACCATGTTAAAATAAACAATAAACTGCTTTCCAAATAGGGAGTTGCTCTAGCTTTTAGAGAGCAAATAAAAGCAAGAAGGAGAAGGAAGGTGGTCTGCAGGTCAGGAAGATAAGAGGGTGGGGCACACAGCCAGAAAATGATCTCACGATTGACTGTGATCTGCTTTTCAAAAATAGTTTCTACTCCGTCTGCAAACAGTATATTTGATGATAAATGGCACTGCAGAGTGGCTAGACGTCTTAAGAAAAAATTAAATGGTTTATTTGATTATATGGGGATGAAGTATTTGCGCAGGCAAAGCATAATTAAATACCAGGTTCTCTCCAGCCCTCAGAATGTCGCCACAAGGTTAAGGTACTGTCTTTTTCCCTTGTGCACTGATTGCTTTTTGCCTACACACACGCGCACACCCACCCCCCCATACCCCCAGATCTGTCAGCTTGCTGTATTTGACAATTTTTTTGTGATTTGAGATAGTCTTCTCTTACTGGAGAAAACACTTTTGTACCACTACCAGTAGCTTTCCAAGTACTAGTAGCATTCAGGGAGCAGTGATAGGGAATGGTTTTTTCATCCTGTGTGTTTCTGCCATTGGTCATACTTAGAGACTGAATCTTGTTTTAAAAAGAGCTATATTTCCTAACTGACTGTTGGTCTAGAAAATCAGATGTCTGAATGAAAAAGGTTGACAGGGAAGGTGGGGTATGATTGTAGCCTTTAAATTTTTTACTGAATTTCAAGTAGGAAATTCTATGGTGCTACATGCCATGGTCTTGCTGATGGAAAGAGGGGTTCAGCAGTCCTCACTGCTGAGGCCCTCAGAGACACTTCTTGCTCAAATCTGGAGTTGGCATCCACAACCTGTTTCCCAGACGACCATTGGTGGTTACCATTGGTGGCAAGCTATAGCATGTGCCTCTTAATTCTTGAGGAAAAGTACTCAAAATCCCTTGTGTAGGGATATAACAGTCCAAACTCCCTGAATGGAAGGAGAAATGGGGTAAAATGCAACATGGATGAGGAAGTAAGAGAACCAGATGGAACAGCCATCCTGCCACCAATAAGTGTGGTCAGTGAAAGGATCTCCAGAACACGGGCTACACCATTGCCCTGGGCATCAAACATCACCTTTCTGTTGACCAGATACTTTGGCAGTCAATTTTGTGGGGAATTTTTGTCCTGAAAACCGTTTACTCATTGCTCCACATTGTCTGGAATCAAAGCAAAGAGCCTGAGAAAAGTTTCAGGAGATAACCTGACGGGTTCAAAGGGCTTCAAAGAAAACATGACTGTAGGTGCCATGAAACAAAGTTTTTCTTGTCCAACCTTTGTCTGGACATCAGCTTCCCTCTTGCCACTCCAGTTAACTTCATTTCAGTCACCTAGAATAGGTAATGCATTATTCCTTTACGTTCATACACAGATAATGGCCTGGAAGATGCATTCACTGTAATATCTTAGATCCGTTTCCAGCTCAGCTGTGTTTCAAAAATAATTGCAGTTTCAGATTAAGCCAAGCTTTGCTTTTGTCCTGAGTATGGACTTCAGACCAATCTAAGTTACATGTAAGCTATTTCTAAAGCTGGGTTTGAACTTTCCAATAAGAAAAATGCCTGTTTGAATACAGACCTGTGTCACTGTATCCACCTTGATATGAACTGAAATGATCACTAATATCTTGAATCTAAAACATATTTTATTGTTCTTTAATTTAAAAACAATGAACAAAAGGTCTGTTCATAGCTGCTGTCAGGTAAGAAGGGATCAAAATATGCTGAAACTGAGTTTCTCTAGCTCTCTCTCAGAGCCTTTAAATTTTTTCACTTAGTAAAAATTTGGGATATTAGCAAAAACTGATTAACACTGTTACTCTAGGCAATTAAGGAATTATTATAATGTTTTCCCACTTTTTGAAGTATCTTGAGCCGTATGTAATTCACTGTAGTTCTAACAACATCTGTCATTTCCTTGGGAATACTTCACTTGTCAGAAATTAAAATACATTACCACTAATGAGACATTCTGATTTCAGATTGTCATTTCCGATTCTAAATATAAAAGTAATTACCAGCACAAATGACACCCCCCAACTGAACACTTTTATCATCATTCCCAGAAGTAACATCAATACTTTTGTTGTTTCTTGTAAAAGAAAAGTCTTTACCATAATGACCCCCCTGCTAGTCAAGGGGAAGCCATTACATAGATACAAGGGAATAAAATAATAACATCAATGATCTAGCAACATTTTCTACTTAAAAGAGTAAGAAATAAATACAAAAGGACAGTTATTTAAGTTCCTATGTACAGTTACATAAAGCAGTTTTTGTTTTGGAAAAAAATACCTAAAATATGCAGCTGAGTCTCTGAAAACTGCAGCAGCAGGCAATGAAGTTTGTGCTACTTGTAAATCTCAATAAATGAAATATCCTTTCTTTTCATCATACCAATATCTCATTTTGCAAACTATACAGCTGTTCATGAGAAGCCTTTTAAACATAAGTAGCAGAGTCATAAACAAGCTATAATTCAGGGATAATTTTGCCAAATCCAGACCTGATATTCCTCTCCTTCAGAACCTCTCCTTTTTCAGCAGATCCTTTACAGTAGGTAAACATTTCTGTTAGCATCATCATCCATCTTATGATTTGGCCCTGTCAGCCCTGTATACTCCATATTGGATATCCTGTGTTTGATATAGAATACAAGATGTCTAAGAAGGGAGTCAACAAGTAAACAAACACGTATAGACTCTCCCTTTATCTAGTACTTATAGATAAAATTATCTAAATAATTGCTGCATTCTTATACAACCTATTCCTATTCTGCAATTGCATTGAGTATCTCTGCACGTCTGTACATTATAACACACTTCTGTATAGCTCCTTCCATGTTTTACAAATTAAATTTTTAGATGAGTATTAGTAAATATATTAATAATGGTGATTAAATAAGTAAGAAAATTTCTTTATTACTTACTACTTGGTACTGAGAAACTGTATTTTGAACAACTGTTCTGGTTTATTCTAATAGAAAAGTTTTTCCTTTAAAGGACCCTACTGGGTATCTGATTAGATCAATATTCAGATATTATGTCCTCTATTCCCATTTCCTGCCCATGTGAAAGACAAGAGAACTTGGTAGATTTTTGCCCTAAGTCTCCTCTTTTTCTTGAGAATAAGACCATGACAGGAAGGATCTTCTAGGATCATCAGATCTAGTTTTCTCCTATCTCTATTAGCAATGTCACACACATTTTTCCACAGAGACAAGTACATAAGTTTATTTTTCACTCGTATCACTAATCAGCTATTGGTTAGGAACACTGGGTTCATTCCAACTTTGAAATTATTCTTGTCCTTGTTTATTTCCAGTTGTTCTTTTATCAGCTTTTAGGTCAGTTAAATGCAGTGAGGTCCTTTGATTAGCTGCCAGAAAATGGGTTTTCCTTTCTTCTGATTCTCTTCTTCCTCTTGCCCTCATTTTTACTCCTCTTCAGAAAGGATAGATCATCTGCAACTGTGTGCAGTGTTTTGGATGGGAACTTACCAGTGGTTCACAGAGGGTGAATAAGACTTTTCCAGTTTCTGCTGAAAGTACTGTCTGATCCAGCCACAGGCCCCTCGTTGGCCTTCCCACGGTTGTGTCTCAACCTGCTCACCCTGCAGCTGCTTAGTATGACAGGGTCTTGTTCCCTTCCTTGTTTCCAGTTGATGGACTCCAGCTTACAGCACAAATTTTAGCTACTTAGCAACCTTGTAATTTTGACTTCTACAATGTCATTATTTCTTTATTATGTCCAGATTTAAGGTCATCCTTTTGTTCCTGTACTGTTCCTACCTCCCAGCTGTTACCACCAAGAGCTTATCAGCATGTTTCTGCTTTTTCTGCCAAATTCTAAGATTTTTCCGAGTCCCACATCCAGTCCCCAAGGAATTCAGTTCGTCTTTTTCTTCCTATTGATTAGTTTTCCTCCACTTGCAATGTGCTTCTCAGGCATTTCCTTAGCTATCGTATGCTAACACATGAAACTTCAGCCCGACTAATCATTTTCAGTGAGGAAATGTTTTACTTAAGTCCAGACAGATTGAAGCTATTTCACTTCCCTTTTATCAAAAATTAACTGAATCATGAGAGATAAGTATTAGGTTAGACTGACACAATCTACTGTCAGGAGATGGCAAGTCTATGTTGTGTTTTATACTATTCCCCATCTAGTTCCTTGCCTTTAATTATTCTTTTAGAATTCAGGTATGAATATTGCTTAAGTGTCTAGTTTGACCGCATTCAGCAATTGAATTCAAATTTGGTCATCAAGTTAAAAATTACTGTGTTCAGCTGAAAACACAGTCACGTTTAATTACTTGTAAAGCTATCTTTCTGTTATGTAACAGGTCTGTTTGGACATCTATCCTGCTGAAGAAACTTTTCTTATTTGTGCTATTTTTCTGCAGTAATAAACTTCTTGATTTTCAAACTGTATTTTTTGTTATTGCTGTTGATCTATACTTTCATTTTTATCTGATCAGTCTAAAAAATGCTTGTTTCTCTATACAGCGAAAATCCAGGAAAATTTTGATGCACTGTTATTTCCATGGTTCTTCATTCTACACCTGAGAAGGTATTTTCCTCATTCATATTGCAATTCTTAAAATGTTTTTGATTTGGAGAAGTACTTGAAAAATAACCTACTCAAACGCACCCACACAAGCAAGTATAGATATAAACACTGGAGGAAAAAAAAATGAAATATGTGTGTGAAATAATTGTGAATCACACAGTACTAGTAAATTTGTTTTGTTAAAACTAGCAGAAAAAGCCTTTCTCATTGCAATTCTTACTAGTAACTATAATCACCTGATGCATTTACCTTCACATGTAAGAGAACCAGAGAATTTGTCCTAGTTGCAAGGTTTAAGAGAAACAAGACATACAAAGGAAGAAGCTGGAGATTTTCAAGGCAGGATGTTGCCAGGGTTACAGGAATTTGCTCTTGCAATCCTCTCCACCACACTTAAACTATCCCAGGGCTGTTTCCTGGGCCCACACACTGAAATAAATGCATACACCAGATCTTGAGAATGTCATTTATAGATTATAGGAAATACAAGACGCTGTTTTCAACACTGCTTTTGGCTCATTCTGTTCTTTATTCCTTATTAAACCAAATATTCTATGTCAAAAAGAAAAAAAAAAATGAGGTGACCTTATTTGGAGGAATGTAACTGAATTAAATTACATGTCAAGATGTTTTGGTACTATTTCCAGAATGCCAGAGTCTTCATATTTTATACTGGACTTCATAATGCTGCTGAAGAGTTCCAGAAAAGCAAACCTACTTTTTAAGTGTGTATTGATTCATATTTCACCTTATCAGCATCCAATCAAAACAAAGTATTTGTTATAAAACAGCACACTGTAAACCCCTTTAGAGAAAGACAAATGGTAAACTTTGAAACACACAAACCAGGAGATTTCCTGGCCCCATCTGGGCTAATGTCACAGGTCCCTGTCCCCTGTGGCATTTGTTACCACTGGGCATCATGGTCACTGTCATGTCCCCAGTCCTGCCCAGCCCTGCCTCCTGTGTGAACCTCAAACTCACATTGCAGCACTGTCTCTGCTGCTGCCAGATGGATTCTGGACTTGACTCACTGCCTTGCCTCCTCTGGGACTGCTGGTGGATCTTCCACTGCCACCAACCCACTCCTGCTCAGACACTGTGGGATAGAGCTTCATTGGAGAAGGCAAACCAAATCCAAACTCCAAAGGCAGGAGGACTGGCATTTCTGTGCAAAGAAAGGGCAAATCTTGTGGAGGTTGTGATGAGAATGAGCCTTACTCACACTCTTTGGTCCTTCTAGACAGATCTCAGGTTGAGAATCATTGCAACCAGGCACAGCCTGGCTGAAGGTCTTCTGTTGGACTATCCTTTGAGCAAGAAGGATTATGGTAGCATACACAGTACATAGTTTTGCAAGCCAATGGAGAATTTTCTTCTGCCTGGGAAAGTGCTTCTCTTGACCAGTTGCTCCCTCTGAGCTTTCCTGGGAATCTATGGGACACAGGAGAAGCCAGCAGTATGTGAAACTATATTTCACTTCAGAAATATTCAAGTAGCTCTCGGAATCCTGCTTGCTACAGAGTCTAACATGGTGTTAGAAACTAACCTCAGTTTCTCAGTGCCCTGAAAAGAATCCCTTTCCTCCAGTCATGCTGCCAGTTCTAATCTTTGTTTTGTTTTTCATGGCCAGTAACTAATTATCCCATTGCTTGATGCAGAAGGCTGAGAGGACAGGTTGCTTTCGGCATCAAATTTTTTTTAAAAAAAATCTTCATTAAGGAAAGCTGGAGATGAGGTTTCTCAGAGGCCCATATGGATAGAACCAAAAGACCTGTTAGACCCATAAGTAAAGTTGAGACCACAATGATCTCATGCACTCTATTTTCATTAATAAAATGCACCCCGGCAAAGGATTAACATTACTTGAGCACATCTTACCTGGGTTTTTGTGTGAACACTTAGTGCACTTTCCAGCATATCTTAGGCTTTGAAGGACTCACACAGAATAGGGGCAGGAACGGGTTTGGCCTGCTAACAGCCACTTTGCCATTGTGACTGTATTGTGGTGTTACACAAACCTAATACCAACAGCCCCAGCGTTGTTTGGGCATGTTCATAGAAATGAAATGTAGAGCATTCAGAACAGAGGCATTACGCCCTGCCTTGCATCATAGCCCAGCTGCCTTTTGCGCAACCCCCCCCCAGAGCCTCTGAATTCCTGATTCCATAAGTAACTCCTAACACTCAGCAGCAGAGCAAAAGGGCAGAAGGCAAACTGCTCTTTCCCCACCTGCCCCTAAAGGCAGCTCTCCTGGCTCCCAGCCCTGCCTTATTGCAGAGCAGGGTTCCAGTGGGCGTAAAGGAGGGTCTCTAAATCCCTGGAGGAGGAGATGAGGTAGAAGTTTATGTCGTAGTGAAGAGCTAGGGCAGGAGAAGAGAACTCATTGTATGACCTTGAATAGCAATGTTCACTGTGGAGACACATCCCAGGCTCATCACCTCTCCTTTGTTCCTGTTCCAGCTGAGCACTCAATGTACCAATTCTCTCCTAATCAGCATCACCCTTTGTGAGCAACACAGGAAGTTTCCCATTTTCTAGATACATCAAAATAATGCCTTGATTGAATCTCCTCCCTGTAGAGGCACACAGAGAGAAAGACCTTCTTCCACCTCTGCCCCTACACTGAGCCCCTTAGTGCAGCATTATTGACACTAATCAGAAACTGCCTCCAGAAATGAAAAACCGGGCAATCAAGAATAGCATGAAATCTATGCTGTTGCTGCTTTAAAATGACCTTTAACTGACAGCTCTCAAACCCAGCATCAGAACAGAGGCATGTCCAGGCACTGAATGACTTAAGATGTAGTGTGACAAGGTTACAAAACCTAGGCTTTTCAATCTCTTTTGTTCTAAAGTTTATCTCCATAGTCTTGGACTCACTAAGTAGCTGCAAACACCCACTGTCTTCTTAAAATGAGGGTCTAGTACTGTGTGATTCTCAGCACTAGTAGCACCATGGCAAAAATATGCTAATTGGATAGGGGCAGTGTATGCCTGCAAGACAATAAATATATCTTTGCAAGCGGTTCCCCCTGGAAGTGTTGAAAATCATGCAACATGGTTACTTAAACACTTGGCTTAGCTACTGTAAAGAGACAACATTCAGATACAAAAAGACAGCATCAGCTTGTGGAAACTTTATTCCGTGGTCTAATGGTCTTTGGAGCAGCATAAGTGAAGCTGTGCACAAAACAAGAAAATAAACAAGTAAGCAGTGATCCTGGCAAATAGCATAGCTATTTATTCTAATTAACTAAACTTAATTACAGGAGTCAGACCAACTGTCTTTCTACAACCAGCCAACAAAATCAATACCAAAGATTAGTCACAGCAAATGTAGTAGTGCTGCCTGTTAGGAAGGTGGCTGGACATTTCCTATTGGAAGATCTGCTTTTGTGCTAATTATCCTTTGCAAAACTTCATCTGTCTGAACTGAAATCGTCCATATGTGTTATCTAATTTTGACTGATTCTTCCAGAATATTGTAGCAAGAAGAGGATAACCATTTCCAAGAATGAAAGCAGTGAACAGGATGCTGCTTGGCCATGTAACTTTCCAGGACCTTTCTTTTCACCTTCTTACCCTTTGCTTTGGAGAAAGAATTTGAAATGCAGTAGAAAGTGCATTTCTACTGCTGGACCTGGAAAGTGCATTTCTACTTACTGGAGCTGGAATTGTGTTCCCCATAGGGTCTAGCCAAACTCAGCTAAACTTCACCATCCTCAGACACTCCACAGATATTCTAGAGTCTTCCATAGCTGCCATGCCCAGAGGTCCAGCTCTCCCTGAGGGCAATGCACCCATGTCCCTCATTGACACAACCCAGAAAATAGCTCAATGTGCAGGAGCACTGGGAAACTCCCTTGAAGAGTTGCTTTGAGTCATTCTGGACCTACCTGGATAAACCAAGAATTTGTACCTTAGGTAGCACTCAAGCAATCCAAGGGAGGCACGAGTTCTTTATGAATAAGGGATGCAAACCAAAATAACAAGAAAGAAAAAGACTTGCCAGGTACAGAAGATACAGTCCTAAGCCTGGGGCAGGAAGAAGAGAAAGCTGTGGCAGAGGAGCAAAAGGATCAGAACCTCAAGAACTGGGTCCATGGGAACTTCATGAGGTTCAAAAGGGTCAAGTGCAAGGTGTTGCACCTGGGTCAGGGCAACCCCTGGTGTCAAAAAAAAGCTGGACGTGACCCAGCCATGTGAGCTCACAGCCCAGAAAACCAATTTTATCTTGGGCTGCATCAAAAGCAGTGTCGCCAGCAGGTCGAGGGAGGGGATTCTGCCACTCAGCTCTACTCTCGTGAGACCCCACCTGGAGTGTTGTATCCAGCTCTGGGGTTCCTGACATAGGAAGGACATGGACTTGCTTCAGTGAGTCCAGAGGAGGACCACAAAGATGATCACAGGGCTGGAGCACCTCTCCTATGAAGACAAGCTGAGAAAGTTGGGGTTGTTCAGCCTGGAGAAGAGAATGCTCTGGAGAGAACTTATAGCACCTTCCAGTATCTAAAGTGGGCTACAAGAGAGCTGGAGAGGGACTTTTTTCAAGGACAGGTAGTGATAGGACTGGGGGTAATGGCTTTAAAGTGAATGAAGGTAGGTTTAGATTAGATATTAGGAAGAAATTCCTGACTGTGAAGGTGGTGAGGCACTGGAACAGGTTGCCCAGAGATGGTGGATGCCCCATCCCTGGTAACATACAAGGTCAGGCTGAACAGGGCTCTGAGTAACCCAACCTAGTTGAAGATATCCCTGCTCACTGTAGAGGGCTTTGATCTAGATGATCTTTAAAGGTCTCTTCTAACTCAAATTATTTTATGATTTTTTGTTGAGACAAGCACCCAGGTGGTGGCCCAAGTCCATATTTTGTGGAGGCTACCATACATATCAGTGTCCTCTCCAAGGTGGTCTCCATGTGGAGAAAGTTCCCTGGGTGCAAGCCAGACAGTAACTTCAATGCAGTCCAAGATGTGTTGACTCAGTGTAATGAGGAAAGCCAGGAGGAGGGGAGGAAGGAGGACTGGAAGGAAGCAAACAATATGGCACATAAGTAGGCAGGAGAGAATACTTCTGTGAGTGACAGAAAAAAAATGATGAATATTTCTTATAAAAGCAAAGTTCTAATCAATACATACTAAAAAGACAATAAGGCAGAATAAGCACCTAAATTGTTATTAATCCTCTTCTCCTCTGGCATGTGTGCTGACTATTCCTGGCCCATAACAGAAGAGGTAACCAAGCTTTATCCAACCATGCAACAGAGCCATCAATAACTCTGTCGCCAAGATGCCTAAGGGAATTCTCTCCTAACCCGTTTAAGTCCCAGTGAGCTTAGGAGTAGCTGTCAGAGCAGACCTTGATGATCCGCTCTAATGATCTTTTCAGGCCACTGTGGAAGAAATAAAACTGAACATTTTATTATCTGACTTGCTGTCTGTTTGGGCTTGGTTTTTTTCATTTCTTATCTTAGAAATTCAACCATTCAAGGACTGTCTTCAAAACCTTTCTCCTCACTTTCTTGGGTGGGGACTTCAAAGTAAATCTGGTCATGGTCACACATACTCTGCAGAAATGACTGTCAAACCATTCCTTATCACCTTCCTGCTGGAGAGGAATACTTCCTGGTTGAAATTAGGAGAATTGGTTGGAGTTCTTCTTAATCAGTCTTGTGTTAGATGCTAGGTTAGTTTAATACTCACTAGAACACAGTCTGACCCTGAGATTAGTTCAGTTGGTTAGAGCGTGGTGCTAATAACACCAAAGGTTGTGGGTTTGATCCCCATATGGGTCATTCACTTTAGAGTTGGACTCAATGATCCTTGTGGGTCCCTTCCAACTCAGAATATTCTGAAGTTTAAGCTGCCCTGGCTTACTCTGCTGAGAGGTGGACAAAAAGGCCTCATATTTCATCCACCTGGGGGAGCAATCACTTCTGAAATCATCACAGGTATTCCAGTAGGAGTCATCTGTCTCCAGCCTAAACTTAAATAGTGCAAGTGCTGAGCACAAAGATTATGTTCCACAGCATCTCTTTGCTGTCAAAATTTAGTCCATGTAATGCTGAAAAAAAAGAAAAATGAGGAAAACACAGGTGCTGCTGTATTTCAGTAGCTGTCAGACATTCGGGCTGGAGACCAATAGATGAACAAAGTAATCTCCACTCTTCATTCATATTAGGGTTCCCTATAGTGTCTGTCTGTTATGGGAGAAGGCCAGCCTATTCCCTTTGTCTCCTCTCCTGTGAATCGGTATTCTGAAAATGCATGAAAAAAACCAAACAAAGGCAATTCAAACATGAATTAAGTCACGCTTTGAAAAAAAAGTAACATAAATTTGCTTGAACAAAAAAGGTCAGGCACAGGGAAAGCATTAGAATGTGGCACATGGACAGGAGCTCTCTCTCTGAGTTTCATCTCAAAATAATTTGGCTTCAGTATTCTTAAAAAGCAGGTGTCATTGTACAATACTGAATCAGACATGCAGAGCTGTGACTGACAAGAAGATCAGCCATCAGTCCAACCTGGCATTTCTGCTATTTTAATTCATCAGATAGAGCCACTGGTGTGTCTGCTACCTGTCTATAGCAGTCATGGAGACAGGCATTGTAAGTATTGCATGATCTCCCTTCAGCTTCCCTATCCACACTGGTGGGAAAGGAGCTATGAAATAACTGGAAACACTCTTAACTCTAAGTATTCCAATCCTTTCTTCACAAAACCGGTTCCAAAACTGAAAACTTGTTTCAATATATGCTAGCTATCAGACAACCTGATTTTTTTTCAGGTTTTTCAGGGCAGCTTTTGAACTGACTCACATCTTGTGGGAAAGCCACGATGCAAGGACCATTCCCCAGACACCTTTAGAAAGCTGTCTCTGTGGTTCCAGACATGGCAAAGGACTAATCCCATTTCAGGCAAGTATAAGGAGAGGGAGAGAACACAAACCCACCTTCCTCTCTTCATCTCAAGTCACAACATTTAAGATGCCAGCAGTGGTCAAGCCTGGCTGGAAGCCCCTCACATACGTTGTTCCATGGCAAAGAAGGAAACTCAGGAGGCAAAAGCCCAGGCAGGCATCACACCTGTGATCGTCACCCCTTGGCAGGCATGCCTGGATTTAGAGAGTGTATGGGCCACCCTAAGGAGACCTCAGCAGGAAGCATTAATAACACTAGTTCATTAGAGATTTGCTGCCAGGTATTTTATTTGGGACATTGTTATAACACTTTGATACAAGAAAATAACCACTGATGGGAGCTAGTAATTATCTAGATAATTGATCTAGAGATCACAAGAAAAGGAAGAAATGATAAAACATTGGCTATGGCACAGCCCACTACCTTGATGCCTTCTGGTGCTCAAATTCTCCTTAGCCCTAATTTCTTTTTATTTTACTTACTGCAACTCACTCCTCTGTGGCCTTCTATGGTTTCTGATCCCTTGCATCTGAAAGGCATTTATTAAACCTCATAACTGTCTCAGGCTTTTTCCCAATGAACAATAGCCAAAAAAAAAAAAGAGATTTACAAGGAATTGCCAACTTTTTAAAGTCACCTTACCCTCTGGTTTATCATACTTCCAGCTCCAAATATCTCTAATTCATGTAAGCATCAAACAGAGACTATTCTTGTTTTATACAATGTGTCTTCCTAGTCTTATTCAATGTGCATTTGTTGTCATCATTGTAGAAATAGAACATGCAGCTGTTCATAATAAGAACATGATGCTTTAGCAGAAAAAAGCCCCATGGGGCTCATATGTCTCTGTTCCCTCTAGTCCTAGTCTCTTCCTTTCATCCTTGGGATGAGAATACAGACAATATGGCTGCTTGAAGGACACTACAACCTTATCTTTTCAAATCCCAGGTTGCTAAACTGCTTCCCAGTTGATGTCTTAAGAAGTCCTTCCTTGCAGCTGTCTTGATGCGCAGGATTTGCTGGTGACAGGACAGACCTGTGCTCTTCCCCCTCCCCTGGAAGCCAGTGAACAAAACCAGTGCAAAGACCCGGATATGTAAGCAGCACATGCTCTTTAACCCTGAATCCTGTGAATAATGATAAAGTTTGAACACCAAGGCTCTCATAGCCTCATACCTATGGCATCATGAGCTATTTCACTTTGATAAACTGCATTAGTGCTTCTATGTCTCTCATGGCCAAGGCCAGCCTTGATTTAAAGACACAGCAATTGTTTCTGTGACACCCATGCCCAGATTTTCACAGTGTGCTAAAATCTTTGAAATATCTGGTACCATTCACATTGAAGAGGAGATATGGTCTTTTAATGTGTGTATCATAATGAGACTAAAGAAAGTCTAATGAAATCCATGCTGGGATATTTCATTATCTTGCAGGCAATAAAGCCATCAAAACAAAGCCATTCATTTTCTTTCCTATTAGGAAAGAAAACAAGTGATCTATATCATTTAGATTATCTCATTGTCCTCCCTGGTCAAAAATGATAGCAGCATTATGAACATTAAAAAAAGCAATGTATATTAGTCACTTGTTTGTTTCCACAGTAGGAAAGCAGTTCCCTAGAAGGAAAAATAAGCTTGAGGGCTCAGCTGCATAAAAATTGTCTATTTTACAGCTCATTGCATTGTTAAGTAACATTATAGCGTAATTTGGCCTTTGGGGTATAGTTTTACATAGGGTAGACTAGCACTTGCATTTTTTTTAATATTCTTTTCCCCCAAATGCATTACACATAACCAAATTCAATATTTGGATTTTCAAATCTGCACTAAATGGAAATGACTATGAGCATATACGACAGCAGGCTGCTTCTGGACTCCAATTCTGAAAACATAATTGTTTCTAAAGTGATATATTAAACACTTCAGAATTGCTGATCTCTACTGTCTATCTCGTTAAAACAGATTATAAGGTCTTTATTATGAGAGCTCTGTCACACTGACATGCCATAAGGCTGTGATCATAATAAGAGATTTGGGATGTTAAAAAATACAAGGATAGTAATGATTTTTGTCCTGTTTCATAAGAAAAAAATTACTTCAGTGACTGCAGCATTTTTCCCAATCTCTTCCTCAGTCTGTCAGTTCTCATAACTTTCAAGAAATTCTCATAACAAAGAACCACTGGGTGTCAGAAACGTTAAGTTTCCCCAAACATTGTGGAAATAGGCAGAAAAACCAGGGTAAAATGCAGTTATTACTGCCAAAAGGCACCAAGGAGTCAGGCAAGTGCATCAGCTAGGGGCAGGCTGGGATGACCTGCACTGCTACCAAGGCAAGCCTTGGCAGGAGCACTTCTGGCCTGAAGTCACAGGCAACTGCTCTGGGGCTCACCCCTCATCTCTGATGGTAATGAGAATGCTCAAACAGGGCACACCAAGCTCCAAAATACACATCTTCTACAGCTGCCTGTAACACCTGGGACAAGTAAGAACAGCACATCAGCTGCTGCAATGTTTATTAGACATGATCTGCTTAAGCAGCAGAAGAAAATATACCATGGAGATATTTTCCCAGGTTTTACCTTCCTGCTCCTCCTTTGCTTTCCCTGGTACTTACTGCAAGACAAATTATATATATGCAACTTCTATTTTTGCTTTATTCTTCCATATAAATATCTGATAACACTGCATTGCATTAATAAGCTATACTAGCTTATAAGGACCTGCTTTTCAAGTGACCCTCTAAAAAAGGCCAAGCGTTGTCCAAGGGGAGTACCTGTGGCCAACCATCAGATCCTAATACACAAAATGTGTCTGTTTTGAGATAGATATCTCTCAGCTTTCTAAGCTTAAAATAGGGAGGACAGGGGTATCTTTACTACAGCAGATTCCCCATCTGCATGTTAAAGACACTCAGTATGGACACTGTGATTGATGAAGATTAGACTAGAAGTAGACCAAGGCAACTGTGGAGTAGGTTTATCCAGTATTTGGACTTAAAATGCCACGGAAACTGTGAAAGGGCATTCCCTAGGTATAAAATACTAGCTTTGTTTATTTCAATTAAGCCAGAATGAGATTCTAGTCTCTACGGCTGTGGGAAGTAAACTGAAGCCAAAATATATTGCTTAGAGGCAGCAACTGAAATCAAAGGGATATTCAGAAGAATGTGTCATTATGATATTGCCCATCTCTAGATGACTAAATACAACAGTATATAAAAGAACAGAAGCATATATTTTACTTTCAGATTGGATTCTCCTACAAAATTGTTGGTAGTAAGGAGAACCAGACTGTGTGCAAGCAAGAATGCTGCAGGTTCCCCCTAATAAGGAATTGCCCTACAAAGAATATGAGTGGCATGCATCTTTTTTTAAAAAGCTTACTTGTAATAAAATTTTTTAATTTAATAGAATAAATTAAAACTAGGAAAGAAATAGCGATATTTCACTTTATGCGGGGAGGGGAAATTCTGGATTATGTTCTGGAATTGGATTCTTAATAAACGAATGCATTATTAAATAATTATTAATTCAGGCAACTAAAATGGTTATCCTGTGGTAGCACCTCAGTCCTGTATTAATAAATAGATAGAATAAATACATAGGTCTTTCTCCAAAGCTGGGCTTTCATCACCGTAATACACAAATCTTTACTTGTAAGTTGGCAGTAGAAGATCATTTGTGGTAATTTAGCTATAAAGCAATTAAGTTCTTAATGCACTCTAGCATAAATTTCCCCTACCATTTTCAACTTACCTGAAAAGAGGGCACCAAATGTTGCCTTTGGGCATCTAGAGGACTACAAATGTGCTCAGGTGGCCAAGAAGGCCAATGGCATCCTGGCCAGTATCAGAAATAGCGTGGCCAGCAGGACTAGGGCAGTGATTGTCCCCATGTACTTGGCACTGGTGAGGCTGCACTTCGAGTCCTGTGTCCAGTTTTTGGTCCCTGTCTGTAAGACAGACATCAAGGTGCTGGAGCAAGTCCAGAAAAGGGCAATGGAGCTACTCCAGCACCCGGGGCCCCTCCTCTTCCTCCCTTCACTGACCTTGGAGTCTGCAGAGTTGGAACCAGCTGGCAGTGGCTCTATCAGACACGGGAGAAGCATCTGCCAACTTCTCACAGAAGCCACCCCTGTAGCCATCCTGTATCAAAACCTTTCCTCGCAAACCCAATACAAACAAATGAGAAACTGATGATAGATATATTTATGCTTTTTTATATACTTCCGTACCTAAAAGCCTTTAAAAAACTGAATACTACTTTAAAGGATTAAACCCACGTAACAGAGCATCACACCCTGGAGAAGAAAGAGACAGAGGAAAAATGCTGCTAAATTATTACTGGAATGTTGTCAGAGCAATGATGGACTGAGGGTAAAGTGAGGCAGGATTTGTGGGGAATACTGGTTTTGTTAGATTGAGAGATATTGCTTGGGAAAACAAACTACATTTCAGGTAAATAAGCTCTCTGTCAGATGACCCTAAAGCTTGTCAGAACCGTTCTAAGTAAGTATTTTCATTTCATGAAAACTGTTACATCCGCCTTCAAGTTTCCTTTTCCTAACTTCACAGCTGAAGTGTTAACTCGTGCCAAAGAGTCAGTAAAGCAGAGGGTATTAATTCAAATAGAAGCAGACACTTGTTCTTTTATCAGGTTCATGTTCCTGAACACTACAGCAAATATTACCAGAAATTTTTAAGTCTGCACAGTAGAAAAAAAATGACAAAAATTAGCAGCCTTGTAAATTAAGGCTCCTTACTGTTAAAGAACAAAGCAAGCAGGCTGGGTAGCTGTCTTTTACCTTTTTTACACTCACATATTCCTTTGCCTCACACAACAAGACAACCAACTGATGTTGAACATTATCTTGGAATAAGCAGTTTCAAAGTGTCAATTGCACATTTTATTTTGTACCTAGATTTTTACTTTACATCACTGAAACATTAAATATGAAAAGTACATAAGCATGAACTTTGTATGATTCCTCTGACCTGCCGTAGTAAGCTTTCTGTCAAAAGTCTCAACTAAAGCAATCCCAAGAGTTCTTCTACACACTTCTCAAATTAACAAGCAATCATGTCTTTCTTCCCCAGTGAACTCAGAGCTGCTTTACTCTAAGTAAAAAGCAGATCATTAAATGTATAATCTCATCCCTAATTCACTTAGTTACGTGCGAAGCAAGACTCCTAATTCATGCCCCCCAGGAGGTCTGATTCTCTCCTGCTCACAATATTGGGCTGCTGTCTAACTTCACATAGCCAGGAGTGCTTTGCATCTTCAGTGGGCTGGAGAGAAATGTTTGCTGGTCAAAACCTTTCTTTCTTAAAGTCTGTGTAAAACTGAAAGGAGATGCTCCCAGGAGTGGTACCCCTGTAAGTCTGTATACACAAGTCTGGCAATAATAATGATGTTAGCAGTAAAATAGCATACACAGATACAACTCTAAATTAGGAACCTGCTCCGTACTATAAACTAGTACTGACCAAGCATTGTAAATGATGCCACATTATGATCCCAAGACTAAACACAGGGAAAGTACATTAGCCAGCCACAAGCCTTAGAAGTTAATGTTTTCACTGTTCAAAATTCTGTATGCCTTTTCAACTTCTCAAACCTTGAGACTCAACCAAGGCATATTATTAGGCAGGTATGTTAACAAGAGTTCAAGCTCTTCCAGGCATTGGAACTATGCTCAGAACAGTTTTTCTTTTATGTGTACAAGCTTCTTTCTATCTGTTTTTGGAATAAACTCAATTAAAATCCTGGGTAGGACAGATGAATGAGTAGCACATCCAGCACAGGAAAACATAATAAGCTATTGCCTGAGGCTGGCATAAGAGAAAGCTGGCACAGGCTCTTATGGGCCAGCAGGGACAATAAGTGGATGGACAAAGCAATGATGCAGCAAGTTCCAGCCATGGGAGAGAAAAAAGAGGTGAGGTGCTGTCACTCTTTCCTGTTCAGTCTGTGCCACCCCAGAGAACAGGGTTCAAGACTTATTTGGCCAAAAAGAGAAAGTCTATTTGCCATGGCACTGGCTTAACAAATGGGAGCCCTGTGCTCTGGCTTCTTTGGCAACGACTGTTTCTGTCTTTTATTCTTAAATTCATATACAGTCTAAAGACATGGGCTCAGGTGCTCTCCCTTCCTCCCTCCCAAGGAACCTCCTGTTGCCTCACCTACAGAATCGTATCCTTGCTGTTTCTCCAACATAGAACTAGTGGGTGTTTTTGCAGATTTTCCTAATGTTATGACAGCAAGGAACACTGGCACTGAGAACTGGCTTTAACCTTGCAGAGTGGGCAGCCCCCGATGGAGAGGGGGCCCGGCTGCCTCTGAAACTCAGGAGGAAATTGGTCATGTATCCTACATCCTGGGGGAGTGCTCTGGGAAACAGACTATTATTCCAGAAGAGAGGGAGTGAGGCACACTCCATGATACCACATGACAGCAGATTCTACTGCTGCTGCTGCTGCATGGAACTGGTCCCAGTTAACAGCAGTCAGAGGTGCTGGGGAGACACTGGGACAGGGTCCTGCTGGGCTTTGGCAAGAAAGGTTTGCTAAATTTAAGGCTTCAACTAACACGAAGATGGGTTTGAGGCCCTAGGGAACTGTGAATGTTGTACTCTGGGGAAACTTCAGCTGTCCAGGGGTGAGCCTGCTTATCAGAGCCCTCCCAAAACATGGAGCCAGCTACATCTAGCTGATTAGTAATGATGAGCTGATGGTAATGACTAATCCCCACTTCAGCACCTACACATGATGAACAGAATCATCTGACCAAACACTGGTATCTGAGCTGTTTGGGCCAGGCTCTTCTTTCAGGTTCATGTCAAGAAAGAAGCATTATTCACCTGATCTACTAAGGATGATTGAAAAGCACCTGGTCCTTCTGCTGAGTACAAAAGGAGCCCGCGGTGAGTCGCTCACATATAGGCATCAGCGTTTAACTAAGGTGATACTGCGCAGGTGCTTATATAAGCATGGTCCACCTGTTTTAAAACAAGGATTATTTGTGATGCTGCGTTTTGCATAATGTCCCATCACTCAAGTAGAGCACTTAACAAGCTCAAAGAGGACCCAGATCAGGCCCATCCAAGGTGACTCGAGGACTGTGCGGCCTGGTTTCTGGTCTTACATGGAAATATGTTCCCAGCAACTCAGAGCATGGTGTCTTGTGTTGAAGCTTGAGGAAGCAATCAGTATTAAAAAAAAATAAAAAAAATTGCTGATAGGACGGTGAATACAATATCCATACAGGATAGGAACCATTTTTGGGTGTCACAGAACACTTGGTTTGACAGCTTTCTACTGGCAAACACACAATGTTGGAGGCATTCATAGCAGTGTGCTTCTCCAGGTGGTTTCAGAACTGAATCACACCAGCTTTTGGAATGGATCTTCAGTTTTATTTCCTCCAAAAGGATCTGAGGTCTGGTGCACAACAGCTGCTGTGGGAAACCAATCACACATAGTGAATGGAGAGAGTTTGCTCCAAAACTACATTATTTCTCCAAATTGCTAATTTATACTTAAGACAATGAAGAGCATGTTCTAAATGTAGCAAAAGCGATATTCAAGCTAAAAGACAACTGAGGTAATATTTTTATTTCTCAGATTGACTCTGCAAAATCATGGGTTATTGAAGCTGTTACTGGTGAGCTTATGTCATGTGGAAGCTTAGAGCAGACTGTCCTAAATATTCCTTTAAATATATGGAGTTTTGGACTATGCTTTATTCAAAGACTTGGGTCAATTCTTAGGCTATCCAAACTATGCTACCGTTAACTTCACTAGCACCTTCCGACTTTTAAGTCTCTTAAATTATTAACAGAGAGCCCACAGAGGTAGAAAAGACAGACTTGCCTTCCCAAGAGAATTTCTGAAACACAGAATGTCCACACTTTAGGCAAAGCTGGTTTTCTAGGCTCTGATCTAAATCTGTGAGAGCATGTTACCAGAAGTCCAGTAAGACAACCAATTTCCTCACATGAAGTAGGATGCTACAAGCAGAGAAAATATTCCATGTACAAACAAACCATCAAAGCGTAAAGATTAAAGTACACAGTTTTTACAAGATGAAAGACAGTTTAATAGACATTACTCTAGCAGCAGGTCAGCTAGGTCAGAGCAGGATGTTAAATCCTGCAATCCATGAGGTATATTTTAAGGAGAAAGGAATCAGATAGAAGTGAAGATAACTCACTTGTATAGGAATAAAGACCAACAGAACCAGTCTACTTCTGTGATCCATGAAAAGTTAATTCACATTTTATTAAAAAAGTGTTAAAAAAAAAAGCTTACAGATAAAATCAAGAGAATCAGCCAAAGATTGGAAAATCAACATTTCTGGAATTGCTACTCAGAGTGAATTTCCAGTTGAGGCAACATAGACATTTTCTTTGGACATATAATAGATGCTTATGTAAATATTGTGAGTCATTTTAGGGGAATTACACAAATATGAACTTCCTATACAGTAGAACGTATGTAGATCCTTTTCATATTATTATTTTAGATGAGTCCTTACTTTATTTCACCCTGTTATCACATGGTAGTTACCAATTCAGGTACAGCTGAACACCTGAAAAACGTAGACAGTACTGCGAACCCAACTAATGGAGAAATATCTGAGATACTAAGTTCATAACCATCAAAAATATAAAGGCTGCTAACTGGGAAAATGTGTGATATGCTTGAACGAAGCGCTGACCATGTCAACAGTGGGGACAGGGTGAAGTGGTAAGGGGAAGAGTTTGCCTGGAAGTTATCACAGAGCTAACAGTCACTGATTCACTATGCTAGCAGGGAAAAGCTAAGCACTATGTGGGCCAAGACTCAGCAATTCAGTCCATCACACAACAACCAGTAAAGTATGAACTGGATACTGCCCCCACTTTAGGAGAAACCCTCAAGGCCATACAGCAGGTGAAAATCGGCAAGGCAGCTGGGATTGATGGAATTCCACCTGAAGTCTGGAAACATGGGGGCCTTGCACTCCACACCAAATTTCACGAGTTTGTGGTGCGCTGTTGGGAACTCGGCGAACTACCATCTGACTTTCGTGATGCAGTCATCATCACTTTGTATAAGAAGAAAGGTATTAAATCAGATTGCTCAAACTATCGTGGTATTACTCTGCTCTCCATTGTGGGCAAAATCCTGGCAAGAATACTCTTGAACAGACTAATACCCACTATAGCAGAAGGAATCCTTCCTGAAAGTCAGTGTGGTTTCAGAGCCAACAGGAGCACCACAGACATGGTATTTGTCCTCAGACAACTGCAAGAGAAGTGTAGGGAACAGAACAAAGGTCTCTATGTAACCTTTGTCGACCTCACCAAGGCTTTTGATACTGTGAGAGAAAAGGTCTGTGGCAGATTTTGGAACGTTTAGGTTGTCCCCCCAAGTTCCTTAAAATGATCATCTCACTCCATGAGGATCAGCACAGCCAAGTCAGATATGGCAACACACTTTCTGAACCCTTTTTAATTAAGAATGGTGTGAAACAAGGCTGCGTTCTCGCTCCTACCCTATTCACAGTCTTCTTTAGCATGATGCTCCAAAGGGCCACGGTAGACCTCGATGATCAGGATGGTATCTACATTCGATACCGTACTGATGGAAGCCTATTCAATCTAAGGCCTCTGAAGGCCCACACCAAGACCTTAAACCATCTTGTCCGGGAGCTGCTTTATGCTGATGACGCCGCCCTTGTTGCCCACACAGAAGCAGCTCTGCAGCGTTTAACCTCCTGCTTTGCAGATGCTGCTGAGCTCTTTGGGCTGGAAATCAGCTTAAAGAAGACAGAGGTCCTCCATCAACCTGCACCTCAGGAAGTCTTCCATCATCCCCACATCACCATTGGCCAATCAGAGCTCAAATCAGTCCAACAGTTTAATTACCTAGACAGCCTCATCTCCTCGGATGGTAAGATTGACGGAGAGATAGACAACAGATTAGCAAAGGCATATAGTGCCTTGGGAAAACTCCATAAAAGAGTTTGGTGAAATAAACACCTGAAGAAAAGTACAAAGATCAGTGTCTACAGAGCCATTGTGCTGTCTACTCTTCTATATGGATCTGAATCATGGGTCATCTACTGCCACGACCTGCGTCTCCTAGAGCACTTCCATCAACGCTGCCTCCGTACAATCCTAAACATCCACTGGTCAGATTATGTGACCAATACATCTGTTCTAGAACAAGCAGCAGTCACAAGTATTGAGGCCATGTTACTGAGAACGCAGCTGCGATGGGCAGGGCACATCTCCAGGATGAAGGACCACCGCCTCCCTAAGGTCCTGCTCTATGGTGAACTTGCCACTGGCTGCTGCAAGAGAGGAGCCCCGAAGAAAAGATACAAGGACTCCCTGAAACAACATCTCAGCCTTGGCCATATTGATCAACATAACTGGTCTACTCTGGCCTCCAATCGGGAGGCCTGGAGACACACCATCTATAACGCAGCTGTCTCCTTTGAGAACACACGCAGGATCACTCTCGAGGAGAAAAGGCAACGCAGAAAGAACCGTGTCTTGCAGAATACACCATCTAAGGAGTCTTTCTGCTGTGCCTTTTGCAATCGGATATGTCTGTCACGTATTGGCCTCATAAGCCACCAGCAAAGAGCCCTTCCCAAATCTTCGTTCGTGAAGCCTAGCCATGAAAAAAAAAAAAAATGTGGGGTAAAATGCTGAAGAGCACGGAAATATACCACAACTTTCATGTCAATTTCCCAGTGAAGAAGCCTTCTCTTTCTTGCATGCAAGGATGAGGTGTTATTTAGTCCTAGGTATGGAAACAATTATAACATGTTTACTTCCCCTGTCATGTTGCAGTGCGTGAGTTTCCGCAGGATGCTGGAGGAGGCCACGTGCTCTCCCAAGAGAAACATTAGTCTGATCACCTCCTTGCTCCACTCTAATCCCTTTCTCAGCAGATTTAGTCAGGTCACATAGGCAAGCAGTGAAACTGCAGGAAATGAGCTTCGGCCAGTCCCACATAGGTTTCCACAGCTCCTGTTCACTTCCATGCCGATCTGGCTTTGCTGCTAGCTGTAGCCAACCTGGCTTGTTACGACCCGCCCCAGAAAAAGGGAGGGGGGTAACCCAGGTTTTTATCAATAATTCCCTTGGGGTGGATTAGAGTGAAACGACACTGAATAATCGGTGTCTGAAAACATATACTGGCAAGGTTTATTTTAACAATTCTGTATCAACAGGCATGCTAGCATTTCTGTGTTGTCATATAACAATGTGGCATAGAGATAGAAAATGCATAGGGGACAATTTTGCATCAACAGGTATGCTAGAATTTTAGGTGCTGTCATATAACAATGTGACATAGAGATAACCTTGGGGGGGGGGAGAAAATGCATAGGGGAGAGAAAAGCAGGATAAGAGTAAGGGAAAGAAAAGCTGAGAATGGACAGATGTCTATAGTCACCGCCCACGGGGTCCAGCGATGAAACTTGGTAGTTGCAGCTTCCATGTCTGTCAGTTGAAGTGGTGGCCTTGATCCGCCGGAGGTGAAGAGGGAAGCCCCCACACTCCAAGAAGTTATGAGTTATTATATCCATGGTCAGTGTCACGGGCCATGCCTCAAGCCTCCAATCTCTCCCTGGGCCCTGCGCAAGAGCTGCTGTGTCTGGCCTGGTTCCCGCCCTTTTCCCGACTGCCAGAGGGGAGGATGGACTCCTATGGGCCATCAGAGGTCCTGCCCCTTCAATTGCCCATCAAACGTCAAAAGCCTGCAAACTCAGCTCTTGCTTTTTCAGGGCTTCACATCTTCAGCACTGGAGGGAGGGAGGGGCCGGATTGCTCATCAGAGGTATAATGCAAGTCAAAAGCCTGCAAAAGTCTCCTAGAATGCATAAATCATCAAACATTTCAGTCTCTGACATGGCTCAGAAGTCCTGTATGCTGTAATCACACTTCCTACTGTCACTGATACACACAGAGTTTAGGGAGAACCTTTCACTTGCGTGGTAGCTGTGACATAGCTCCCATGAGGAGGTTAGCTCAGACCAGAAAATCACACTCTTACACTTGACCCTCCCTTAACCTCCTCCATATCCTTCTGGGCAGCAAGCCCCTGCCCTTGTGATTGTTGTCAATCTGCCTTTTCTTTCCTGAAAACTTCCTTTGCTTGGGGCTACAATTCCTGCTTACACAGAATCTTGCAGAGAACTCAGCCTCTACTTTTAAACTATTGCTCAAAACTTCTAGTTTTCTCCTGGCAAACTAGGGCTTAGATGTCTGCAGAGGAATTCAGGAGAAGTATGCTTGAGTCCCATGAATCCTAGGTGGCAGTAAGCCCTCTTCTGTACCATTCTAAATCAACAAAGTCACATTTTTGTGGGATATTAATATGACAACACTTTAGTGGCTTCAGAAAAACAGTAAGCTAGTGCAGGATCTGGCCCACCCTTCCACAAGTACTCCCTCATGAGGAATAGTCTGTTTGGCTGAGCAAATCCTCCTCAGTGTCTCAGGAAAACTTGGATATATGTATCAGTTAGATCCACTAGATTTAACCTCTGCAGGCATTACACTAGCACATGACGGTTATCTCTCTGAACTGCTAAATAAGCAAAAGAAACCTCAGCTTCGAGGTTTCGAGTACATGTTAAAATATGTTAAGGCAGGTGCTGAAGGACCTCACTTGTAAAGCTTACAGTGAAACAAGTACCTGTGCTGCTGAGATGCAGTACTTTACCAGAAATACTCAGTAAGATGTGGCACTCCACAATATCAGTTAGTGCAATACCTACTGCGCAGTCACATCCAAACTTAGATGCTGCTCCCCTTGTTTAAAAACAAGCAGAGTTTCTGGTCCCACTCAACCAAGCTACCAAACTTGCTGTGAGGGAAAATATGAATGTAGCTGGTGAATCAGCACAGGACCACTTTCTGGGTAAGGCAGGCATAGATTTTAAATGTCATCCTCCAACACACCCAACTGATCTACAGTCAGGTTTTCCCAAAGGGAGTAGTTTAGCTAGTACTAGCTATCTTTAGGCTAGTAAAATCTACAGGCTCAAAGGAGATGTTCTTTTTTTTTTTGATAAAAGACAGTTTCTCACAGACGATACAACTGGACACGACTAAATGAACAATTCCGTCCTTGACACCGCAGTTCACAACTGGCACAATGATTCTTTACTAGGTATCCAAACACTTCTGAATAATACCATTTATTGAAAATATTTTGAAAATACATTTGCACATTATAGACAATCTTAGGAAATTCTTCACTTTTCACAAACCAGTGGCCAGTGCCTCTCAGTGGGGAAGACACACAGTGACACCAATTCTGTCAATAACTATTTCTAAGGCACACATTTGCAAACTGCTTTAGAAAAGTAATGCCATAGGAATACATTTTATATTTCACTATCATTAAAGCTCCTTTTACTAAAGAGATAAACTGGCTGTGTAACCTGAGATTTCCTAGAGCAATGCAAAGCTTCAAACTTGATGTTTTACAAAGCTGTAATAAGGGACATGGTGCCTTTTAATTTTGTGCAGATATTTAATTTTTGATGAATTTTTAAAAAGTCATTTTGCCCAAAACCAAAATGAAACACGACACTCAGAATTCAGAATTTTTCTTTATAGGAAAGTGTGTTCCAGGTATCTGGAGCCCATCAGTTACATAGCTCAGGTCCAGTTTCTGTGACAGGTTTGATGATGCCCCACTGCTAATGGGATCCAGCCTTACACCCAGTACAGCACCTCTCGCCTTCCTCTCCTGTCTCAGTGATTCAGGCTCCAGTCCTGGCTTTGGAGGGCTGCTTGCAGTTGCTTGCATGCAGTGGAAGAACTTGTGATTTTTAAATTGAAACACATCATTGTATTCTGTTGGGGATTAAGTGCTGTGACAACGGAGTGGTCACTGGATGCAGAAAAACATCCTAGAAAACACTCCAGGTTTGTGACTGGTTCTTCTACAACTTTCACACAAGTGTTCAATATGACTGTATTTACTTTCTCTCTTACAAAATATAAATACAAAACCAGTTTCTAATATCACTTCTGTAATTTTGCAGGTCAGTATCACCAGACTTCCAGGAGAAATAGAGCAAATGAACTTGTGTGGAATCAAATCACTTATAAGAGCAAAGTGAAAAAATGTGTATCCAACATTAATTATTACAATCACAAAGAGCTGAAATACAGCAACAATTTTTCATTTGTACATATTGAACAGCAAAAAAAGTTAAAAAAAAATATATATACAAGCTTAACAGGGAAACAAATCTGAAACAGTTTTCTACTGCTCAAGAATAAGACAATTTTCCCTTAAATGTTTTACTGCATTCCCTCTCACTCCCAAGAACTAACGCGTTTTGTCTTCCTGTTCTAAGGCAAATTGAAACCAGTCAAATCTTTCTTCAAATCAAGAACAGCTGTGAACTAGTGAATTAATACATATTCACCTGAGATCACTCTGAAATATAGAACAAGATCAATAATGATTAACAGCTAAGGTGCATACCTGTTTTGTAACTTTTAAAGAGAAACAGCATTTACACAGAACTGTTTTTGCTACAGGACAGTTAAACTGTCATCTGTAATGAGAATTACTGAAAGCCATAGAGGAGGAGACAGTATGAGAACTGAAAGCAGCTTACTCTTCTACTTTCTTCAATATTGTTTTGTTCCCAAGTTTCTGTAACATAAAAAGAGGGAGGGGAAGAAAAAATAAATGTAAAAAAATCAATGATTAAAAACATTTTCTCTCTAACTCAGTTTATTTCATGCTTATGTAATTTTCACTCAAATCTGCTGACTGACTCTAAAGTAGTCCTATGGTAAATACTAAAGTAGATTCATTTCATCTGCTTCAAACAGCACAAAACAAACCCACAAAGCTAAATATAGTCTACATGTGTACCCAGCTCTGATTAATGGGTAGAATTAACTACGAGATAAAAATAAATGAACCAATGCTTCTATCCTTTTATATCCAGATTTAGTTTTTTAGTACTTTCTAGAGTAATTCTGTTGAATACAACTGGTATCCACCAGTGACACGTTCAAACAAAATCAACCTGACTACTGATAACCACTTAAAAGCATCACAAAAGTACATTCATCCACACACTGAACAAGCCAGAGCTGCAACAGTAAACAGAGACCTACCATTCATAAAGCGAAGTAAGGACAAAGCTAAAGGGGCTGTCCCATACTTTGTGCTGGTCTCAAGAAACATAACCATTGTGACGTTTGGAGGTGGGAAGGATCCAGGCAAGAGTGAAAAGGAACATTTTGCTTACTTATTTTTTGGTCATTTTGCAACATGCATCAGTACTGTATCGATATGTACCAGGTCATGAAATCGTTTAACATTCTGTTCTCTGCTCTCATGATTTTGGGATGGATTATTATTTTTAACATGTGGTACATGAGATGGAAAAAGAAATAAACTGAAAATCCCAGAAGAAACTCAGGCTGCAGCCAAGGACTGAACTCCAATTTCTAGCATCTCATGCCTGTACTTCAATCAGGAGATCATCAGGCAGAAATGCATCATTCATGTGTAGCCTTAATTGTCTGTTTGGCACAGCTGCTTAATGACTACACCACGTGAGAGGAATAAAATCAGAGGGGAAAGTTGTGTCGTGCTTACAGATGTGCTCAGAAAAACATGAATCAGACTGCCATACCAGCCACAACTCTCATGAATCTGCACAGTGAAAATAGAGTAAGGCTAAGTTTCAAACCCAGATCCTGCAGAGATCAGGTGTGTCATACGGAAATTAAATTTATGACTACCATGTTTACAGGTTAATAAATAAATGATCCAACACCAGTCTGGCAAAGCCTATGGCAAACAAAGCTATGATTTTATAAAATTTGTTTGTATCTCTATCACTCTGCAGATTAAATCCAAGTACTTATGTTGGGATGTCTTTGTGGTATCAATGCATCAAATGCAAATAAAGGTGAATATTAATGCAAAATAAAAAGTCATGTCTACGTAGTATACTCAAAGTGATTCCAACTTGCAAATTGAAGTAACAAAAAAAATAAGACATAATTTAAGTGATTCCAATTTGCAAACTGAAGTAACAAAAAAAAAGACATAATTTAAAAATGTATTTTCAATATATCTTCAAACAGTAACACAACTTGATTTTGTATAGCATCCTACATATAAGATGTACTCAAAACACTTATCAGACTTTAATATCACAATTACAGAGTTAAGCAGCAGAAGAGAAAAACAAGTGCTACAGGCAAGAAAGAAGACATAAGCTCTCAGATGGGATTTGAAACAAAAGGGAGAATTAAGTTAACTTTGTCTCCTGTTTTAAGTCTAGAAGAAATAAGTACCATAAAGTAGTATCAAAATGATTCAGTTTACCTCAATAGCATCATCCATTTCTGTAATCTCATACAATCATTTCAGCTTGTGCCAGGATTAGGAAACTCTTTTTCTGGAGAACTGTCATCGCTTAGGTCACTGTAGCTGTCGCTGTTAGAAGTAATAAGCATTCAGAAGGATCTAAACCAAATATTTTATTTCAAACCCTCCAACCCATGATGCATATGATCAACACTTTCCTCAAATGCAACCCATTTCCAGAAAACTTAAGAACATCTTTCTCTAAAGGAATGGGCTTAAGTTTGGAGTTTAAGACCTGACAAGAAAAAGTATTCTACCTAATAAACAGTATGCTCAATTTCTTTTTGCTTGGCTCCTGTACATTCATTCTACAGTTTGCTAGTGCTGTGTGGCTACAATCATGATTAACAACATGGAGAATAACAGGTATTCAGAGCAAGAATAAAAGGAATTTCTCCTTTACGATAATCATCGTTTTGACCAAAGAAAAAGTTAAGATAACTTTATCTACTCAGAATTCTTCAACTAACACTTAAATTACAATTTTTGTTCTTCCAGTCGGAACATAAATCATTTTCATTGCACCAATCAATATCCTGACAGTTCTTCCTAAGGTTTTATCCCCTTCTGCTGTTTCCTGAGAGAAGCAGATTGGTTTTCACAGAACAAACAGCCATGCAAGTGATTCTTTTATAAGTGGCCAGAACAGGGAAACAGTGAAAAACAGGAATCACCACAGCAACTGAGAGAAATAAGTGCCCACCAACCACATTTTCAGTCAGCTGTGAAGTCTGTTGGGTCTCCCAAGTTTATCTTAACTTGAAGTGCACTTCAGAAGTGCCTCCAGCGTCAACCTACCCCTACCATACTTCATTTCTGCATTCTGTTTTCCATATATTTGAATTTCCCAAGATCAGAAGCCAGCAAAGGGAGCCCAGGGAACTCACAAGTACATTTGAGCAACAGTAATTCTGGTCAGTCCCATGACAATTCAGAGCATAGGTTATGGTTAATACAGTACAGGTAGGGATCTCAGACCTCACACAGCTTTGGGTACCAACTCTACACCAGCCTCTGCACACCTGTCTTGTCACATCTCACTTTTACCACATACACCTTCATCCTCCAGCCAACAGGACCTCAGTCAGGTCATGCTCCCCACCTAGGGGCAGATCTCCTTCTGAGAAATCAAGAACGTCAGCAGCCCATGACTCACCTAGACACAGCCTTATCCATGGATCCCCAGTGACTGCCTGCTGGGTAATGTTTCAAGGGGAACTAGGTAGCTTCATAGAGATCTTTGATTAAGACTGCAATGTGGGAACAGTGAACAAACGGCACTCAGCTATACTAGTGCTTGTTATTGAGCACTGCTTTGTTGCCTGAATTTCATTGTCTCTTCTTTGAGTGAAAAGAAAAACCAAGAAAGAACAAGTAAAAGATCAGCCTTTTAATAGCGTGGGACAGGCAGAGTGGCACCAGCAGTCATCTCATTTAATTTCTATCTCTGACTGTTAAGAAAGCCTCCCACAGTTACAGCAAGTCACTGTACCAAGTTTTGTATAAGGCAGCATATCTATTCTGGCCGTCCTAACATTAAGATTTTGCCTACAGCATTTTGCCCTTTCTTTGCATGACACACATGCTGCTGATGTGGTTCTTACAAAAGAGCGAGTCATATCAGCCTAGCGTGAAATGCTCAATTTGATCATTTCACCAGCTGGCAATCAATTACACAGTTCAAGTGAGGAAAGTGTTGTTAACACTATGATCAAGCATGCCAGATGCACACAGACAAACACAACATCACCGACGCTGTACTTACTTTTTTCTGAAAGTACCCATGGAAACATGGAACAAAAATTCAGTGTTATTAAACAGTTTCGTATTTTCACATCACAGCAAAACAGCAAATACCATCCACAGAACAGAGTAAAACTGTGATTGTAGAGAGCTGTGTAATCTTATAATTGCCCTGATTTAAGACCGAAGTCTTCAGAGAATTTTTTTAAAATTAGCTCTGCTGCCCAGTGACAGTCACAGCTGTAAAACATGTCAGAGCTCTGTATACAATACAGTATAGGAGTCAGATGCTTAAGGAAAAATGCTTAGGGAGTGAGTGAAGTGAGTGGAGAACTGCCCAGCTTCATCTCTTGAAGGCAGGTAGGCGCTGATTCCCAGCCAGCACTCTCCTCCTAGGTCCTCTGCCACCCAAGGTCACAGGTTTTAGAGGCATATGCCCATAGAAGCAGTCACACAGCACCAGATGCTTCCATCATTTCCCCAACTTCTCAAGCCTGCTCCCAGTTTGCAGAAATTAATTAGTAATTATCTTGGGCAGTAACCTGACACCCCCTTCATCTTGTTCGTAACAATTCTTATAACAGTGGAGTCCAACAAAAAGCAGCTACTGAGAAGATCTAAGGCCACTAGATATAAGATCTAACCCCAGCAGCTGTATTCCTTTTTTTTTTTTTGTGAGATTTGCAGTATAAAGAAGTGGCCAAGGAAAAAAAAACAAAACTCAAAGAGTGTGCAGTGTCACTGCACCTAGTCAGTCAGTCACTTTAGTCTTTAAGATGAAAAATTTTGGTCACTTTGATCCTTACATCTAATCTAGCTGTAGTTAATGGAAATACATTCACTGCACAGTGAAATATTAACCAGTACCTAGCTGGTATTTCCCTTTGCTGTTAACTAATGTGAAACTCCTTAAGTTAACGCAGAACACTTCTTAGAACCTAGCTGGCATTTCACTTTGCAGTGAACTGCAACGTATTTCCTGACCTGAGCAAAGAAAACATCCTTTGTTGAGAAATTACCTTACAGGGTTTTGTTTTGAAGTTCACTCATCCTCAGATCTCTGTCTTCTCAAGACGTAAACAATAAAAAGAGCTTTCCCCTGCTTGTGCATTATTATCAAATTAATTCCCCTTGCAGATCTTGCTTTTCTACTGAGAGAAGCATCATCATCTCCCTGCTATTCATCAGTCTAAAGCATGGAAGGAAGCAAGATGAGAAGATTCCCTATTGGTATGGTATAGAAGGTAGCTGACTGCTGGGGCCATATGACATGTAGCTGGAATGCATTACCTCAGCTGCAAAATCACTTGAATTAAGACTCAAGATCAATTTTAAACCTGTACGTTCCAAACAGCTGCTCAAAAGCACCACACTGCCTGCTTTCTTATTAAGAAACACAGGCAACTGTAAAACGGGTACTCCTCAAACATTCTACTTGTTTCCCTTGGAAAATCTACATTCTTTATAAACAAAGTATTTGACAGTTTCAGAGGATCTTTTTTTTTTCTTTTTTTTAATGTAAAATTGACAAAAACTCATTTTCCAGAAATGTAAGCAATTTAAACAATTGTTACAGTAATGTTATGCCCTGCAAAGGCAGGAGCCAAGCTAAATGCATTTCTTTCTCAGTGCAAATTAAAGATAAATGTAATTAGATTTAGTACAGGCTGTGGTTGTTTAAAACAAACAATTGTTTAGCTTTCAAGAACACAGCAAAAGGAAATCTGTTAATTATTTTCATTTATTTCCTCCCCAAAAAGCTGAATTATTGAAGATATTATAGTCATTAAAACATTGCTTAGAATAAATGCGTATTTGACTGTGCAATGGTTATAACTGCAGTCACCCATATGCAGTGCACATTTCTATGATCATTATATGGTCAAAAAAATTATATAACATTTATTATGATGATCATCATTATACAATCCTATGCTTCAACAAAACATCACTTCATTAAGGAATACCTCAGGACATACCTGAGTCTCCAGTCCCAATCTGCCAGACACCTGCACTCACATAACTGGACCTAGGATAACATCTTCATCTGAGATACTTACCACCAGCTTCTTACAATCACTGGAGAGAAATAGGCACTTGCAGCACATAATGTGTATGTGACCCACATAACAATAATAATAAGCTATTTGGCTCCTTGAAGTGCATTTTCATTTAATGACTACAGAAAAAGACTTGAGGTGACTAGCTCAGAAGGGTCTTCACTGTAAACACCTAACACTTAAATGACAAAGTAACTGACTTAACTAACCATTACTAAGTGCCACTATTGCTAAGAGAAGATTTCCTTTAAAACTCTTCCATAGTTTTCTGTAAGAGCACTGAGGGTAACAAGAGGTCTTTGCTGCCTGGACCATCCTCACTTGGGGCCTTCCCCAGTGGTGACTGTCACTGGAGCCAGACCCCTTGCCTGCTTTGGAGACTGCAGTACTGACTCCTGCCAGTCCTCTCCCTACCAGGACAGCTGCCACCCTGGCTCCTGGATTGTCATCTTTTGTGGAGCAGCCCCTCTCTTGCTGCTCTCTTGACAGTCTTCAAATCACATAATTTCTTTCACTTTAATCTGATATGCCTGGATTTGGCCAATGGCAGATGCTATGCCAGATGCATTCTTGACTGGGGACAATGTACAGGGGACATCAGAGATAGCCCTGCCCATACTGCTTTTGTCTTTCATACACCAGAACATGTCACACAGGTTCTTTTCTGTTCTGTTCACAGGTGCTCACCTAAACTTTCCTCCATAGCTGACCTGGGAGATAGCTGGACCATGCTACTGCAGTAAGCTCCACATGGGCAAATTTTCTGAGGTTTCTGGCAGTTTTCTTAATGCACCACTCCTTTTCTCTGGCCACTTTTGTTCCTTGTCTCTGAACACAACTCATAAGTCATCTTTTATTAATAACCTGCCTGAAACTCAAGAGAGTACTCCGTGATGGCATTGGATTGGTGCCTCACATTAGTATATTCACTAATGATCTGCAAAAATTTCTTTTGGCAGTAGTCATAGCTGCCCACACTTTCTCACCTAGGAACATCTCTCACTTCCTACATTTTCTCCCACCTATGGAACATTTGTGTTTAAATTATTTATCTTCAGCTCTTTATCCTCTTCCTCCAAAGATGTCACTATATTCAGCACAGATTTCTAAATTCCCTACATACTTTTATGTTATTTCTTTGTTCTGAGCAGTGCTTTCAGCTCTTATTGAAATGACATTATTTGCAAACATAATTAATGCACTCTGGCTTATTCTTGCAGGTCATTAATAAAGGTGTAGGTTGCGGACAAAGAAATAAAGCTAAACTTGCTATGGGGAAAAAAAACCCCAAAACAACAAACCAAAACAAACCAGCAACACGGCTTTATTGTACATCAGTGATTCTGCAACCCATATTACACTGTTCCTAAAGATAAGCCAGTTTTTATTATCTTTTCCAAATAAAATTATGTAAGACTCAGTAAAAGCCAACAACATTACATGTGAAGTTCCCCTCTTCATCCACTAGTTTTCTATTAAACCCTTCTGTTTTCTCTTACAAAGCAGTCTATTTGTGGGTATTGTATGCTTTGAGAGTCTCATGTGGATCTAGTTTTCTCTATCCTTGAAAATGAAACATGTAAACTGGAAGCCTCCCACCTGCCTCACTTCTGTATGAAATGGTGCCTTCAGTATTTCCATGGAAAGATGTGGAAAAGGTTGTGATCTAAAACCATTCACAAGGAAATGAAGTGCATGGCTTTGTTTGATGCCTGGGCACTCATGGCATAAAGCATGAGAGGCTGAAACCACAAAGGTAACTTGGGTGCCCAACTACCACTTCAGGTAACTAAGTAATAGCTCATCACTGAGTTACTCTGATCCTTTGCTCAGTTCTTGACTGTCTCTATACACACCAAAGCTTCTGGGAACTAAGTTTAAAACCCCTGAGGATACATTCCAGTCTCAAACTAGGTATGGTCATGCCCATGTGTGCCTATGTCTCTACCAGACTAGGCCTCACAAAACTTTAAGAGAAGGTTTATTCACTTTTATTTATTTAGGGCACTCTCCTGGGAGTTGTAATGCATCTTTAAATTTACTACTAGCTTTGCTTAGAAGCTAGGGCTTCTGTCCAGGTGTCAGATGTTCTAAAACTGCACCCTAATTATGGGGCTGTTAAATGTTTTGGGGTAATGGTTTCCTGTTAAGACTCTCATGCTGAAATACATATTTCCTTTTGTCTCAGGACTTCATCATTACCTCTCCTTTTAGTGTTTATAATAGCCTGGTTTAGGCAATCTGTTCAACTTGCTGATCTCCACAAATTCTCTTTCAGGTTACATCTTTGCTCTAGTCCACAGCATGACTACAGCTTATGCAGGCAGTGCTAGATGAGTTGTGCAGAACAGCCTCTCCTCAGATTTGTTTCAGTCTTGCTATGACCTGCCTTAGCTTTATAGCTCAGTGAAATCACCAGCATTCTGGGGTTTAAAGGTTTACTTTGGAAATCCTTTCCACTCAGCAGGTGGACATCTTAATATGAGTGGGTGTGCTGTAATTAGCACTGAAATTCCCTTCTGAACATTCTTCCCTACAAAATGCTCCTCTTTTAGCCTCTAAATGTTTTTCTATTCCAGTGCTCTTTCTCAAGACACAGGGGTTTTGCTTGATTGCTGTAAATGGTAAAATCTGTAACTTTATATATAATGTGTTGGGGTATGAATGTCTTTGCTAAATGTTTAAGGTTTGGTTGGAGTTTATTGTATGAACGTGAAGAAAAAGAGCTGTGTATAATTTTTTTTATGATTAATTCAAACAAGTCTAAGTGTGGCATATTCCATAATTGCCAAAAATTAAAGTCAAGTTTAGATAGCATAGTTGCTATAATGCTAAGGGATTTAAATTAGCAGGACGTGTACAGATCACTCATCAAAAAAAAAGTAGTTTTTCTTTATCTCAGAGATAAATAGTTTTACCTATGGGATGAAGCAGTGTGAGAAAAGATATTGGGACCTCGGAAACAAGATCAAGGGTTGAGGCAGAGAACTCACAAAGAGGGAAAGACAGAATATCACTGAGGTCAAAGACTGCCCCTTGCCAAGCACCACAAAAATCTGACCTATGTATTGCATCAGCACAGATTTTAAAAGGTAGCTAACATTATGACCACCAATTACAATGACAGGCTAAGGTAATAGGAATATTTCAATCAAGCTGTACTTTGCAGATCAGAAATAATAATTCTCTTTGTATGTACATTATTGCACAACTGGGCAGGATGAACAAAGATGAAATGCATTTATAAAGTCAACTGATATACCCATAAAGGAGTAGGCTACCAAACCAGATTGGTCTGGTCTGGCTTGGCTATTTTCCATTACTACTCAAACCTGAATAAAATTTCTATTTCTCAACAAAACGACTTCATTTTAATAGAACACAACACTCGGGGGGGGAAGGGGGGGGGAGCAGCCCAACCCACAAAACTAATAAGTTTGGTGCCTTGTTTAGAAGAAAAGTCAATATGCCAGAGTTGCATCAGTTCAGCATTACTATTCAGTCATTTTATGATTTTTTTTCATTTTTGTTATTGTGCCCTAAGTTTCCTTCTGACCGCTTTATTATTCCTATTATAATAAAATTGTAACTGTTTTAATATTATTGAAATAAACAAGAATTAGTTAACACTGGCTAAAAAATACTGCTACATGCAACAACCCAAAACCTTCGTGTCCAAGAGAATCAGGACAAAGAGTTTTAGTTTAGCTGAACCATCCAGTTTTGATCTAGATCCAAACGCTTCCATAAGTCTAAAGATACCCCAACTGTTTTGTTTCAGGCCTGTCTCTGCAAGATAGTATTTATTATTTGGCTACTTCAAAATAAAATTAGTGTTTTCTTTCTTGTTGCTATCATCATTCAACTACAACTAGGTAAGAATTTCACTTCAATTGCTTGATTCTCTAGCAAACCTCTTTCCCTAGGAAACTACTGTCAATGGAAGTTAGTACAGGAGGCCACCAGCTTCACATGAATTTACTGAAGGTTTTTTACTTCTTTCTGATTATAATGTGGGGTTATTTCTTCATCCCTAATAGCTCCTGAAAAGGAGAAAGTCAGGAACTGTGTTTTCTGCTACACGTTATTTTAGACCAGGATTTATGACAGGCATGTACAGAAACAAGTAAATCAACACATGAAGAACTCTTCATCCTCTTCCGGACTTCTGAATTGAAGGATGGGATAGTCCCTCCAAAAATGTGACTGTCAAACTGCAGGCAAGTAACAAAGAAAGATTACCTTGGAGACAATTTACATCCACGCTGAAGGTATGCATTGAGTGTCCCAGTTGCTGCTAGCAACAGTCCAAGGTATGGAGGTGAAGGTTTCATAGGTCTTGAGGAAAATTCTGGGTGGAACTGAACTCCCACAAAATATGGGTGATCTACAAGATAGATGTCAAAGAAAATTACACTATATAGGAAGAAGATACCAGAAAAAGTTCAAGAAAAAAAAGTATATTGAGGATTTCAGACAGGTGTCCAGAAGCCAGATCACTACATCTGAATTTAAGGGTAAGGCAGTAGGAAACTTGACTTTTTTTCCACAAAAAGCTATTGACAACAGAGGCAGAAAGTTAGTAAGGCAAATTAAGGAAAAATCCTGTGATTCAAAAAAGCTGAATAATAAACCTGTACCAACAGGGGGTGGGGGGGAGGGAGCGGGGCACACGAAGGAACAGTCACAAAGTTACAATCACCATGTTATTTTCATCATAGTTTGGTTTCCAATATATATTTATGCATATATATTCAGAACAATATGCTGCTTCATCTTCTCTTAAATCTTCAACTCTTTGTTTCTCACTCAGAGCACCCTTTTACTAGTGCTTTTGCTTCCCTTCTTTCTTCTTCAAAATTGTAAAAAAGAATGTTTTTGTACTCTTCCAAGCTGAGCATCTGTTCTTTCTCTGAATATTGTTTTAACCACTTCTAGTGCCAGGACATTAGACAAAACTAGTTACAGACTTCCTCTGGTTCTACATTTTCCAAAATAATCCCAAACATTCAAGGAATTTCTCTGCAGCACAGAGTAGGTGGTAACAAGAAATCAAGGATTTTCTTCTAGGAAGATAAAACTATATGGTCTAGTATACCGTTCTTCTCTCTGCTGTTGTATCTTAAAGAGCAAAGGGATCCTAGATTTATATCATAACTTCAATGACAAAGCACTAAATAGTTCCAAAACCTAAAAGCTTTGCCTTAAGCTATCTGGTGTACTGTTATTTCTGCATTTCTGCTCCAACCTACCCTATTCCTTATGATGACTGTTTTCCTTTAGTAAACAGAGTCTCCTTGCAGCCCATTATGAAATAATTCCAGGTTTTATTGCTGCTTTTCTTCTTTTCACAGTAACACGCAATTTAAAAATTCTGCCTGATTTATTTCATGATGTTCTCTGTAGAAGTTGTTTGATGCAGGGCAAAGTAGCCTCCCAACACCACCATGTGTAACAGAGGCAATCTGTCAGGAACAAACTAACCCAAGAACACCCATGACTATTAGTAGTTTAAGAATTCGCATGTATCCTTTGCTCTCAGATTACTCTCTATGGTGCAGCAGTTTGACATGCCAAGTAGGTGTCTATATATCAAACCTGGTTCAAAATTACAACATACCACGGAGTATATAAAATGAATTCTCAGGTGTATCATGCAACAAATAGCACTCCATAGGCTAATAATGTATTCTTATGATGAATTTTTGTTTCTATATATGGAGTTTATCTTGACCAATGGCAATTAGGGGTCACATAAGAACAGAAAAGGAAAAAAAATCTTGTAGAGTAGCCTGCATCTTCAGGTGCCTGATACTTATCTAGCCAACAGTGACTTTAAGAGCAAGGAGTTAATCAAATATACATGCAAAATCAAAAGGATGGTTTTGAAGAATTACTCTGTGTACCAGTGAAAAAATATATGCAGTGTAGGTCCTTTTTATTTCAGAATCTTTTAGAAAAGACATCATCTTACTTAACAAAGTAGTCCAAATCTACTAAAACTTCCAAAGTGTCACTCATCTCTCTGAATCACTTCCATGTAAGAAAGGAGCTTGCTTTGTAGTTAATTTTCACAGTTTTTCAATTATTCTAACCAGCGGGTAACTGGAAGAGACACAAAGTAACTGGAAGGCACCTTGGGAGGCCTCTGCTCCTACCTTCTGTTCAAAGCAGGGACAAGTTCAAAGGGAAATCAGGCTGCTGACAGTTTATCTAGTCAAGCTCTGAAGGTCTCAATTGCAAGGATGAAGATTTCACAGCCTCTCTAGGTAACATACTCTAGTAATGGTTTATACTTTGGTTATATTGTATGCATACACATTTCACATACTCAAACAAACTGAACACATATTAGTTATTGGGACCTGACTAAGAATATTTGAGGGTCCTTAGGGAGCAGGGCAATGTCATTGTGAAGTTAGTTTTTATCTTTACAAAGCCAAGGCAATCATAAGAGGTCCCTGATGACTAGAAAAAGGCAGTTACCATGCCCTTCTCCAAGATAAAAAGAAGGATCCAAGGAACCACAGAACAGTTAGTCTAACCTCAGTTTATGTCAAGATTATGAAACAAATCTTCCTCCAAGGCATTTCCAGACACATGAAGGACAGGAAGACAGTTTAGCACAAGCTAAAGAGAACAGTCTGTCTTTGGATGCAGGGAAAGCAGTAGCCTTCCTTCATTCTGACTTCAACAAGATTTTGATATGGTTTCCTAGCATCCAAGTTGGAAGTTGTGACTATGGGTAGACCACAAAATGGCCAGACTGCTGCATTCAAAGAGTAGTAGTATACTTGGAGATACCCAAAATTTGACTGATAAAACTCTTGACAACCTGACCTATATTTGAATGTAGCCCTGTGTGGAAGGAAGCACAGGGTTGGAGAGATGACCTCCTAAATCACTGAGTGATTCTACACAGCCAAATCCCCCTGAGCTAGAATTATGACCTTTTGGGAAAGGAGCATGATTGTCCCTGATAATCAAATACATGCACAACCCTTACAAAGTGTTAAGACTTTTCCTAACACACTTTTAATTTTCACCCATTGTAATACACAGATGGAGTCAGCAGTATCCCCCAACATGATCTTGGCTGTTATGACAGCTTAATATCGTGTCTGCATGTCATTTAACAACCTATAGTTTATACAGTTTTAACATGCAAAAAGTACTACAAACAAGACACTCACTCTCCAGTTCAATAATTTCCATTCTGTTCCCCTCCGTATCATGGCCAACAAATTTCAAACCTTTCTCTTCAAAGCAGTGAGTCAATTCTGGGTTCACCTGAAATATTGAAAATAATAATAACTGTTATTCTTGGATTTAACAAACAGTAGTAGTTAATAGTAATTTAGCATGCATACAAGAATGAAAAGAATTGCGAAAGGACTGGGAACTCTTGCTTTCTTGTTTTAACAACTCTCCAGTATAAATTTGTAAAAGTGTGCATGCTTATTAAATAAAGAGATTAATCAGTGAGTTACTATGCAACATTCAAAAGACTAAAGCCAGGGTCCCTTCTGCTTGCTGTCCTCCTGATTCTGAGCAGCTTGCATTCCTCCTTTTTCCAGTGGCCCACTAGACTAGGTGTAGAGACTAACCTCCCCTTTGAACACTGCATTTCAGTGGTTATGACACAAGCTGTGGTTCAGCTCCTCCTTCAAACTGAGGAGCTCTGCAGTGAGCTGTCTCATGCCCTCGATGATGCTCTAACCACTCAGCTAACATTCCAACTTTGAGCACATTTACCACCATTACATTCTCCCCCCACCTTTTAAGGAAACAACATTGTCTGAATCAGTTACAGCATGCACACAACACATCCCATACTTCAGGCCCTTCTTGAGACACTGATGGAGTGAGGCCCCTTCTGAACTACCTCAGAAATAATTCTAGGAGTCCACTCCGTGTCCTCATGACAGTATTTTGAAAGTATTTGGACACCTTTTCCCACATGTTCACAAACAGAGGAGCGGACACGTAACAAGGGACATACACAATTGGATGGTAGGAAGCAAGTGATGTGAATTGGCCTCTGAGTTGTAGATGTCTGAAGTCTGCCTACATTTAGACCATGAAAGAATACGCACTACCTAAACATAATCTAAGCCTTTAGCCAAACTGGCTAGTGCATTTAAGGATTACAAGCCTTTACCTTCCAAGTGTTTCACAAGAAACCAAGCCAGGTAATCTCTGATACAGCTCTCCAAGACCATTTTGCTAGACACTGCATCTTCTCCAACCCAGAAACAGTACCTGACATTATTCCCCTCTGTTGAACACTTCCAAGAACACCTCTGCAATACTGTGTCTACACTCAGGCTCCTCAATACAAGAAAGAGATTGAAAAAATGTTGAGAGCTCATAGGAAGTCAATCAGAATGGTTAGAGGCTGGGCCATGTGCAACATGGGAGGAGAGACCGGATGAGCTGGATTTGTTCAGCCTAGGAAAGAGAAAGCCAAGAGTGGATCTCATGGCTGACTTCAACTATCTAATGGGACAGACTCTGCTCAGAGATGCACAGCACATAACTGAGACTAAAAAGACAAACTGCTCAAGGAATTCTCCTGTTAGAGACAAGGGCGTTGGAACAAATTGTCAAAAGATGTTGTGGAAACTCTCTCTTGAAAGAGATTCAAAATAAGATGGAACAAAATCCTGAGTGGCATGATCTAATTTTAAAGTTGGCTCAACTCCAACAGGGAGCTGGACCAAAAGACTTCGAAAGGATCCTTCCAATCTAAATTATACCATCTGACCACTACTAAATTTTGGTTTATGCTTATGTAAGTAAACTCCCATCAGCTTTTTTCTGTCTACCAAGAGAAACACAGTTTGCTCAAGTTTTAACTTTTGAGCCTAAAGTACATTAGCAGTGCTTACCTCATATCGATGCCTGTGTCGCTCCTCTACAAATGCTTCATCACCATAAAGCTTCTCTGAATATACAACAAAAAATAAATTTATGCTAATGTGTTGCTTTAATAGTTGTTACAAGTATTTCTTGTAATTTAAACCTCAAAAAAGTCATATGTAAAACATAACAAGAAACTATTCATTTCACTCCAGCTTTCTGTCTTTCCTGAGTGATTACTAGATTCCTTTAATTTAGCATTACCTGAGTTTATTCAGGATTCCTATTTCTATTGACCAGAAATACCTTAGGCAGACTAGAGAGTAAAGGACATGCTTAAACTAATTTAAATTGTAAAGCTCAAAATAAAATTAAAAAATGTTTGAGCGAAAAAGCAATATAAAATCCCCTCAGGGTTTTACAACAGTGGTACAGAAAACGTGCAGGGAAGGAAGGCTTTTAGGAGCATCTGTTCCATTTTAATAGATTATGCATGGCAGCTGGCGTAATACCTCCAAAGAACAAACAGAGAATATTGCTTTTTTCTGTTTTCCTGATCTCATTACCCAAATGACTCTTGCAGTCCTCTGTGTAATCTGGAACACTCCAGATTTCACAGCAATAAGGAATAAGTTAGAAGTATGCAGTAAACCAGATTATAATCATATCTCTCACTTACAATCACGGTTCAGACTTTGCTCTCAATTCACCCCAAGGTCATCAGAATTACTACCTTGCTGAGGGGTTGGTACAAGAACTAGACTGCCAAGAACATTTCCAAAAACTGCAGAATGATAGTATTGCAATTTTATAAGAAGTGATGCATACATTAATTTTAAAGAACCATCTCTTAAAAACCATTACTTTCATTCAAGTTGTAAAGCATTAGAAAGTCAAATCAGGTTTCCTGAGTAAAATACCAGAGTTTTTTATGGTTCTTTGATAAATATTGTCATCTAAACAGTTCATAATACTGGTCAAGAGTTACAGCATTTGTTAATTTTTATTAACTTTTCTAAGTGTTTGGGCCGTAGAACAACTTGTGCATATCTATATCACACCTAGGCAAAGTATCACCCAAGTCAGCGAGATCACCAGCATGAGCATTCTCTAGAAAGGCAGATTTTTCATTAAATGCACACATGTATTACACTTTGGTCTCCTGCCGAAGTAGGTGTCACTTTTAAAAAGTTCAGAAGGATGCATTCCATAAGTTCAACATAACTAAATATAAGAATATAAGAATATGGCAATATAAGAAATATGGCCATACGTAATCAATGAACAAGAAACTACTTTTTTCACATTTACAGTATCATTTATATTACTCCTGTATAATGGGCTGATTAATATGAGACAAATGTTACTTCAATTTCCCAAAATTAGACTGTTTCCAGGGCTGGGCTAGGCCTAGGGCAGTGCTGGGTCAGAGACTGGTGTTAAGGAGGGCCTGGCTACTAGAGAACATTGTCAAGACAAGGTAAGGACTAAGGCAGCAAGGCTATAAGACGTTTAAGGCTGAGGTGCACTGGCAACTCTAGGGAAGCAACATTTAGGTCTGGGAAGAGTGTAAGGGGCAAGAGTTTGGGTTAGTTCTACCAAAAAGCTTCAGGGGTAGGATAAGAAGCCCCGGCTCACACATCTTATCAGCTCATAAAGAAAATAGGAAGAAAGCACTCTGATTTTCCCAAAAATATAATGAATTAAACTACCATGAAATGTATTTCAGTTATCTCAACATTGTCCTCATTGTTTATTTAAAGCACTGGACTCTAACTGACAGTTTCACTGGGAATTACAGATGTCTCCCATTTCTTTTTTACATTCCAGTCCTCAGTAAATGTATATGGGAACAGGATCAGAGTGAATGAGCTCAGGAAAGTTGTCACCCAACAGCTTGCTTGAGCTTATAGTCTTCAAAAAAATGTGCTTTGAAATTTTTGCTTTTCCATGTTACAGAGCTCCAATTCAAAGGGCAAGTCATAACAGCAGAAAAATTACTTACTTAAAACAGAATTTTCTGTTTTGAAAACAGTCCTCCTCTTCCCCAGTCTCATCGTTCCCCCCATATCTCCAGGATTGTGTTCTGGCATGTCAATAACCTGTAGAAAAAAGTTGTTCAGACATAGTTTCATCCACCAGATAAAAAACCCCCAACCAACAACTGCCTAACAGGTTGCATAGATTTGTAAAAGGCAACTTTATATAGTTTTCCACCAAGCATTCCCAATTATTAATTCTCTTTGTTTTTCGTAATGCTTTGTTCTTCAATAATGGCACTGTAATAGACTGAGTATATTAACTAATTGGTGAAAGACTTTTTCATTTAATGTTAAGATCAAAAAAAGCAAGTTACTAATCTCTTAATTTAATTTTGAAGTGGAAAAAATGTCTTTCTTTTAAAAAATATACCAAAATGTTAACAATAGGATAATTCTGCCCAAAGTTATTGTTTGTGCTATGAGATTATATAAATTCATAGACCAAAAATATCCACCAAGTGATAAAGACACCATCTCTGAAAAACGAAGTCCCTCAAACACACAATGTTAGAGGCTGAAAGATTATAGTAGGTAAATATTTCTGTACACTCAGCCGTTTCTTATATATTATTCTTCATATACAATGTTCTTTCCTATGCTAAGAGCCAAAAACAGTTGTCTTATCAAGTGAGAAGGTGACCTCTTTTTTGGAAAGTGGAAAGAAGTGGAGGGCATGCAATAGCAGAGTGAAGACACTTGTAACAAGACTATAATTTTGTAAAAGCAGAGTATGAAAAGAGGTGACTCCAATACGCGTGTGCTAATTCAGATTACATATGTAACTGATTTATCACAGGGAAATGGAAAAGCCTACCCCCCAATTCACCTCTACTAAAGGGTTTCTCAGATTGCTAAAGAATTCACAAAATACTTTGTATGAAGTAAGAAGAATATGCTATTTAACACAACATTTAAAGAAGAGAATATACAAATACTGGGTTTGAGGACCAAAGCAGATGGATTGAATGAATGCTATGCAGGTCAAGTGAAACCAAGGACAGTGGGACTCAGGGCATTTGAGAAACCACAGCTTAGCAGAAGGAGTGCGCTTAGTTTTGCTCAGTTTGAAAAATCTGGCAGGGTCTCACAATCAAGTTTAGAGGAGGTCTGTCTCAGAGAACAGTAAAACAGTTCAAAATTGCAGAAATGTGAGCTGAAGCTTTGACCTACGTATTTGTATTCACATATACACAGTCAGTGAGGAATGTAATTGACAAAGAAAGGTTCTACAAATACAAATATTCACATATATGGGTAATCTGGAATTGGATTTTTATTAACCTTAATTTGCCCTCTGGGACTAATGAAAACAATTTCTGATGATACACTTCATAAAGTGAAGTTATTCAATTTAGGAGGGATGGTGGAAAGTGCTTAGCCTTTGGCCTTGTGCCAATGCATTTCAGCTGTGTAATTATCTCTGTATAACCTTATACCTTCAAAATGTTATTTATAAGCTATATACTCATTATAAAATGTAATGAGCATGAGTTGTGATCAAACCAGTGGGATATTACAAATCCTCTAATTACCTCTCAGATCACAAAGGTGAGTACTATGAAGCACATTCAGCTAAAAAAAACCCCCATGAATTCAAAAAATAAAAAAAGCATTCATTGAGTTCTTCTTAATTTAAAAAAATATTAATCAACTGATTTTATTTCCTTCCCTTTATTTTTGCTTTTTTCCTGAAGCAGTGACCACAAAAGAATGTGTACATCAGACTGTGTGTCTATGTCAAACACTCTGACCCTCTGAAATCAAACACAAGTTTTCCTTGAGGTGTTATTTACTTACCTACACCCATACTACAGATAACCTCAAAGATGTGCTACTAGCTCTTGTTAAAAGAAGATGAAGTGGTAAAAAGCAGTTATTGAGTATTTCAAGTATATGCTTCTCTTCCAATTACAAAATTTTCACTTTAAGGGCTGTTTAATGTGTATTTGCAGTTGACAAGAAAAGCAGTGAGATGGGTTTCTTTGTTTGTTAGTTTGAGTTTTCTTAAGTTTGGAGGCTAATGTCAAGATTAGACATTTCTTCACTCCCAAGGAATGCAAGCATTCCAAGGAAGTTCAAGCAGCTGAATGCTGTCTTCCACCATCAGTTTTAGATTTTAATTCCTAAAAATTTGAGGCATGATGTTTTGGTCTAATTTTGCTAAGTGCATAATGGTAATACCCAGCTGTCTGGGGTTCACCCCTTCTCTTGCTCAGGGAAAAAAAAAAAAGAAAAAGAAAGTCACTATTTTCACCTTTCAGTATTTGCTGTACTAAGATATTCTATCAAAACACTTCAAAGTGTAATGCCATAAACAGAAGGAAACATGGTGATACGATAAAGTGAATGGGACAATAACTTCTTGAAGGACATTGCTCAGCTCTTTAAACTCCTCAGTCAAAACACTGGCTCCAAATGAAGTGGACCTGTCTATGCAATCCTTAGCAGATTTCACTAGTTTACTGCACTTAAATGCATTCAGAAACATAAATTAATATATATATGGTTTCCTGTTCATTAAGTAGAGCATATCAGTTTAAACAGGTTATGGCCATACTCTCAGCTCTTCCTTCTTTTAGTGGGCAAAAAAACAAAGACTGAATTCATGTGAGCCTCACTAAAGCTCTAGATAACGGTCTGGAATGAAAACACAGTTGCATCTGCTCTGCTGAGGGCTTTTGTCGCCCTTCAGGTCAGAACCTAACATGAGGCTGCAAGCCCTCTAAAAATTCCACTGGAGAAATGGCCTTTCAGGGAAGATTCAGATGAGTTTCAACATCAACTAACTGTGTGTGTTTTCATCCTTTCATCTTCCCCCAAATTGTTAGATTTACAATAGTAAGAAATAGACAAGGCTTGAAATAATAATTTTTGTATTTGTCAGGTGAGGAAAGGAGCTACTTATGAAATAATACCTCAGACCTACTGTGACTCTGGATCTTCCTTTTTGATACACTCTGGCTTCGATGAACTTCAGCAACTATTACAGCACATCCCTCAGTGTTTGTATATTACACAAATTTCACTGCAACAAAGTCTGCGCAAGAAGTTTTTGACACCAAAGTGGCACTGCTGCTCTACAGCCCAAGAACAGTAGGAGAATCAGAAAGGCAACTCATATGAATGGAATTTTTTGACATATTTTACAGAACTTATTTGATCAGAAAAACATAAACTTTCACGTTGTGGTCATCTTGAACAACTATGAAACTGAGGATATTTTTCAAAGAGCTTATGCTTCCTGACACAGAATAGATCTGCTCTTACTATGTATTATTCTTACTATTCTTTGAAAACTGCCAACACGTACACCAGACAGCCAACATGAAATAAATAATGAATTACTGTAACATAACACAAAGCACGTTCTAAAAATAAAACAGTCTGATCAGTATTAAATCATGTTACTGATTAATAGTGACTTCAACTACCCATGAACAGCGATCTTCTTTCAAAAATCTACTGCTTGGATTGTTTCATTGTTGTTAGAAAACATATAAAAGCTAATTAGAAAACCTTTCAAGCCCTGACATTGAACATAGAGCAACCAAGGCCCTGAAAGCCCCACACCTATTATTTTAGCAATCATCCCAGGACCATTACGTTTTATCTTTGTTTTGCCTCATGTCCTGCAATGCCATTTTGAGAAATATATCTACCCTGGTTACCTTGGTAGAAGGAAGGTGGAGAGTGGGGGGTGTCTGGTTGGGTTTTCTTTGCAGGTTTCTTTTTTTGGGAGTGGGGGAAGGAGGGGAGCATTAGTTGGTTTGAACAACTCATTGGTAAGACAGCTTTGAAAACATGTTTTTACGAGGGTTTTTTCTTTTGTCTTTTTACTCTGCCCTTGACTGGTGAGCAAAAGATTTGTGACTGCTGAAATAAATTGCTACACATGTAAGTTCTGATCAAAGCATCAGGAGATGCCGAGATCCTAAAGATTAACTGAACACTGAAAAGAGGCTCTAAGACACTTGGCACATAAGAGACGTGCACAGGGAAAGTTGACAGTGCGAGCAGGGAATACAGTGACAGGTAATGATGAATACCAACCCCTGCTGAACATGACTATGAAAAAAAAAAAAATCCAGCAACATAAACTGTCAGGGACTTGACCCAAACTTAAGGAACTTATCCTTTTATGGGCTCTTCCATCATTTCTCTGCAGGATTAGTCAGTACTTGTTATATTTGATCTGATCAATCAATCACAAGTTTATCAGTAAACAGATCCAGATACTTACAAATAGGATGTTTATACTAAGATTTTAGAAACAATACTACAAATATTTTAAAGAAAAAGTTGACAGATGCAACACTAAGAGCTGTACTGAGAACTTCCAACTTGGCGAGTAAACCAAAAAGATACACTTTCCCTTTTCATTAATAAAACAGGTTTTAACATTTTCAATTACTGAAAGAAGGTGCAAGGATTACATCTGTCTGAATCCCTTGCTCCCCTTTCCCCCAGAGATATCCTAGTTCAAAGCAAACCCCATCAATGCCCAGCTACTTAAAGCATTCAAGCCCTCTAGGACTGAATCAGTTGTCACAAAACCACTTACAGATTTCAGACTACTCAGAGCTCCATTACTCTGACTGAAGTAATGTTTGTTTTTAAAAAGATGTCCACCATCATGTATAAGATCAAAGAAACCATCAGTAGCTGATTCATGCAGTTATATACTGATATAAGTAACTAGCTTGAAAAGTTCTGTCCTCTACTATCTTCACTAAACTATAGCACAGTATATAAACATTCCAGCAAACACTAGCTGAAATTTCTTAAACTCTTAAAATCCCATAGCATACTATTGTCAACTACTTTCCAATTTGGGCAACTCTCTTTTCCAGAGATTTGTTGTTTCCTATTTTAGAATTAAGTAACTGCCCTACAGCATTTATTTCATTCAAGTCTGAAAGTTCTCTAAGAAGGATTTTGCCTGAATAAACAGAATTTCTGGTACAGAATGTTTTGTAGCATTTTCTCCAGAAAAACTCATAAAGGGTGTGACATCCTTTTCTAACAGTGCTTGTTCACTCATAAGTATAGTGCAGTGGGCGTGGGCCCGGCCCGGCCCCGGGGCACGTGCGCCGTGTCGGCACGGCCCGGCCCTGGGGCCTGGCCCCGGGCGTGGAAAGGAGCAAGAGAATAGGAGCTTCGCTTGTGTGGACAGTACCATTGTGGGAGTTGAGAGGGGAGCCCCGGAACACACAGAAGAGAAGGACAACTCTAAATCCGGGCAGATGGAGCTCGTCAGCCCTGTAAGGCCATCCATCTAAGAGAAGGTCACTCTAAACAAACCTACGTCCTGAGGACCTCGATGCCACCGTCCGAGCTCGCTCGGCCCCGGCAGATGAACCTTAGGATTAAAGGGTGGGCTCAATTCAGCACACAGTGTCTCACCTAAAAAATCCATTGCGCAGGCTCGAAGGCCTTACCCACATTTGCAAAGCCCTGTATCACCAGCGCGCTTGTAACAAATGTGGGTAAAGACCTTTCCCTAATCTTCATTTGTGAAGACTGGCCATGATAGTGCAGTGAACTGAGGAAGTTAAAGGAGATGTTGATACACAAACTCCATATAGATATTACTTAACACCATTTTAAGAACTTATTCTAGTTATTCCAAACACATGTCCCAGAATCAACTTGAAGAGTTAATCAAGTAGAAAGTTTCAGTGTTAGCAAAAGGAACAGGATAAGACAGTGCTGGCTACAGAAATACACTGGAGTGCCAGTCATGCTATGCCATGGAGGCATAATCCCGGAGGGCAGGATTTGCCACACTCTTGAATAACTAAAAAGAAAGTGGAAGACTGTTCTCAGGCTTTGGATTGCTCCAGCTCACATTATAATTAATGACCGTAACTGAATTTCAGAAAGATCAGCACATCTGTAGCTAGGAGAAATCCTTCTTTCTACCATATAGATCTTTTAAAAAATCAGAACTCTGTCACCACCTTTGAAGGGGAAATCTCCAACTGAAATTGCTAGTAGGTGAAATTCTGCCCTTACCAAATGCACTTAAATCCACATCAGGTATTCCAGAAGTAGGAAGGTATGAAGCAAGTCCGTGTCTCTGAGCATCCTAAAGCAGAGGGAAGAACTTAAAGAATGAGAGAGAGTCTGGTGCTCACTTCATCAAACATCCCAGCCACAAAGGTGGGACAGGGATAATCAAACACTTATGGCCTGAGACTGTTTAAACAGTAGTATGTTTGATGGTCTCTGACTCAGAGAACTATTACATCCAAGCCCCATTAGATAAGCAATGCAAAGTAGCCAAGGAGGCATGAGATTGTCCTTAGCAGAGATAAAGCACCGCAGATGTTTCATCCTCAAAATGCTCTAGTGTTCTGTACTTGCTCTACCCTGAGTTATGCATGAGCAAGCATCTGTTGCAGTCGTTTCTCATTCATTAACGTGGCAGTGCTAGTTCGAATCACTTCGTTATCAGTTATCTCCGCCTTCAGCAAGCAAGGCAGAAGGAAAATTGTTTACTTCAAGGAAAGTAAGCAGGAAAACTGCTTACTTCAAGGGGTCACTACTCCAGACCTTCACTGAGAATTACTGGTATCAGCTTTCTGACAATGCTCAGTACCATGATCTGCACTATTCTACAACAAAACATCCGTTCATCTGCCATAAAAATCAGTATCCTCAAAAGGAGGATGAGGAGAATTAGTTTTTCATCCCATTTCCCTAAAGTAATCAGACCACCACCAGGCTTGTGAGTAAGAAAGACTGCCTGGATTACAACCACAGATCTGTCTCACAGAATGGTGTCACCAATCATCCTGACGTTCTGTTCACCTTCCAGATCTGCCCAGTGATGATCTGGTACTTGATAAACACGGATGCAGAAACTGAGTCATTTCTTTTAGAAAGCAAGCAAGCAGGCAGCAAATAGAAAATTATAGATTGCCCTATTTTAATTTTTATTCTAGCTAGAAGGTACTTTTGTTGTAGTGCAAAACTTTCCAGCTAACTGCAGAGCTGAGAAGGAATCCCTGGACAGGTCCTGGGTCAGCTGAAAGACTTCTTTTAAGTAACCTCTCTCACATGCTAATCAGCAAACCACAGCCATTGGTTTCTAATTATTTTTTGCAAGTTCTCCTTTTTCAGACCTGTCAAGAGAGGGGCAGAGGCACTTTTGCCATAAATTTACTGAAATTGTGTGTACACATCCTAAAACATAAAAGTTGCAGCAATGGAAATAAAATACAACTATGGACTAACTATTTTATTTATTGAATATGGAAAAGCATCCCATCAAAAGAATAGCTATTTGAATAGAAAAAAAAAGTAAGGTACTTTGAAGTTGAAAAAGAGACAAAGTTTTCAAGTAAGAGCTCTATTCACAGAAGAAAGAAGTGAAAATGCTATCTAGAGCTTGAAATCCATGTCAGTTTTAAGAATACAAATCTAAATATATCTATATTTTTTGTGGTTTAACCTCTGTCTTCAGAGAAATTACTTTATTCTCTTTTCGATTTACCCTGATAAATAATTTTAACATTATCGGACAACACATGCTTGACTGAGATTAATAACTTCTAGCAGTTGAGATGACTTCACCAACTAGTTTTAGATTTAGTTACTGTACATCTGATTAAGATTTCATTAAATTGAGGTTTTAAACTTAAGGACAAAACTATACAATCACATTGGTTGATACTGACACAAGAAAATGCCTTGTTTAGAATCTGGAGTAAACAAATGAAACAGAAATAAAGGATTCTAGCTCCATAAGGATTTCTCTGCTACAGATATGTAAGAAGCAGCCCAGTACCAGTCAATCCAATTAGGATATCATGCTTCATATTATGCCCAAAGATCAGGGGCAGACCATAAACTTTAATGGTTGATCGATCACTTTTTGAAATGAACACAAGAATTTAAAATCTGACATTTCTACATTAAAAAGAGAATTTTCTATTAGCTGGGCTACACTGGTATCTCTGATAGGTGAACATTTTATGAAAAGCAGCTGAATAGAAGGAAAAATGATACACTTAAAAAAAAATTCCCTAGTGTTTAAGTCTTAACTTCAAAGAACAAAAACACATAATACAATCCAAGATCCCAAGGAAAGACAAAGTAGTGAGAAAATATCTTGAAATGTTTTAAAGACACTGCTAAGCAAGCATGTTAAATGGCTACAAGGTATTTTGCAGGTTGTGTATCTTTGAAAAAAAATCCCACTAAAGTTGTAGACAACTGCATGCAGTTGCGAAAGTAAATGTTGCTCTATAGCTAGTGCCAAAATCTTGTGCCAATTTGATTCTTTTAACAAGAAGCTGAATCCACTCCGCAAAACTACACAAAAGCAACCAGCTCACGCCAACCACTGTAACCTTTAACTGAAGCAATCTGTTCTGATGCGCAAGTCTATTTTCTTTTCGACTCTTCTTTTACATTTAAGTTGTAACTTAGTAAAAATGAAAATAGACGTGGATAATAAAGAAAGGTAGATAATGAAGGCTAGAGTAATTTTCATACTAATTTACAGTATAGTCATGCTTCTTCTTACTTCCACCTCATTCTTTTCTTTGTTCTCAGTTTTGCCTGGTTTTGGAAGGCAAGCAGGATCACCTTTACTGTTTAAACAGAGATTCATATCCACCATGTAGATATCTTGAAATATTTCATATGCACCTTTGTATTGTCCTCCTTCTCTCTTCCTCTTTGAAAGCTTTTGGTTTGGTTAAACTCCTGATTAAATGTCATGCCAGTTCCCTCACCTTTACTACTTATTCCCCTTAACAAGGTTATCAAATGAAATTAAGTCGACCACTGCATTACTTAGTAGTTCCCCCATTTCATTTACTAATTTGAAACATTCTAGTAATGCTAATCTTATGAACTAAGAGGAGAACAGACATACTATAACAGGGAATTTCTAGACAGAAAGCCTCTGGCACAATCTGTAATGTTAATTACTACTCTTGTCTTCCATGGCATGCCTAAGACAATAAAAGTACCCTGGCCTATCTGATCGTTCATGCCTGCAACTTTTCCTAAATTACAAAGAACAATCTGAATGCTGGATATCTCAATAGGCATACAGAATGGACACCTAGAAAGCTCTCCAGCAAAAAGCAATGGGATTTTCTTTCCCCCATGAATTCAATAGCAGCAGTGGAGAATGACTCATGGAAGTATTCTCCTCCCTTCCCTACACATACATCATAACATTTCTCATTCCAGCTGGAGAACTAGAAGAACTAAAGCAAGTGCCAGATATCATATAAGGGTAATCGAGGCACTGACTTCTAATTCTAAGATTTCCTAAATCTTATGGTTTTCTATTGTAAACTATATCAGAACAAACAACAACAACAAAAGAGAGCACAGGATGATAATTACAATGATACATACAACTTTGACCACTTAGATTATCTTGCAAAAAACTAGGTTGGCATCTTTATTACTATCTATCCAACCCAGTACACATCAGCTTCAGAAAACCAAAATGATTTATATTATTATTGCAGAAGAGATTAATTACCTTGATTACCTCTGCCAGCCATTTCAGGGATACTTTGAGTTACATGCCCTACATTACAATTAATAGTTTCCTACTTCCACTCAGAGAAGCTTCAGTTGGCCAAAGATCATCTTGCCTGGAAGAACCTTAATTCTTTTAAGTCTTTTACGACTTATGACCTACAATCCAATTTTTTATTTTTTTTTATTTCACAGAGAAACCACATTGTCTTTACTTCTGAGCAGGATACTTTCTGTTTCACTTTGTCTGTTCTGCCTCCTCCAAAAACCTTATTATGTCCAGATCATTATTTAATTCTGAGCTTCTTGAGATACCTCCCCCCAGCAAATTAACTCTATCCCCTTCAACATCAAATTACAAGAATTCTTTGGAATTTTCTTTCCTTAATTAAGTTTATAAGGTATCAGGGGTCAAGTTCAGACAGCGTTTAAAAAGACAACTGGCTTGCCCAGTTGTCCCCATTCTACCGACATCAGCAGAGCTCACACGCTGATCGCTTCCTCCCTCCACAAGGCACCAGTGAGCAGCACTAGGACGCCCGGATTCATGTATGAGTTAGCATGACAGTACAGACATACCTGTGCAGTTGTTTGCTAACTGATCATAAAACCAGAGCTGCAAACCTACATATTCATTTTCAGGGATGAACACAGTACACACTTTTAAAAGATAAACCAATAGGAAGAGCTACACATGAGGAAGTAGGAAGAAAGAAGCAGAGAGGATGTGTGTGTGCATACAGAGAACCATTAGCAAAAGGGTCAGAGAGGAGGAGAAATGGAGGAGAAATGGTGAAAGCCTACAGGAAATATTTTACCACTATCGTTTCTAAGAAAGTAACATCTATAGAATCATCAACTTTACACTACCACAGATCAAGTAGTCATTTAATTAGCATGACACCAGCTGGACACACCCAGTAGAATTTGAGACACCCGCTGTGAAAAGTGTGGGTGGCCAGGTACAGATTAATTCAACAGATAATGCAGTGATCCACTCAAATGCTACAAATGTTTACCAAGCAATGAAAAGATATTGCCACACAGCAAAAGTTCTAGGCTGTGTCACCACCCGGCACAGTGGCACACAACACACAACTGGCACAGCTGCGACATCTGGCACGGAGCAACACACAGCAGCTACAACCTCGCAAAGGAAAAGTAATCAGTGGTGCCTATACAAAAAGCATTTTTATCCTTCACCTGTACCTCTAATTGTTTGCCTGCAATGGTAGAACGAAAAGTCAGAGAGCACGAGAAATAATTTTTAGCTAAAAAGCACATGTCTACAGTGAATCATGGTCAAATCCACAGTAAATGCAGTTCTCTGTTCAGTGCCTAACTCCCCAGTATGAAACATCTTATTATCACATACAAGTCAAGGATGGGAGGCAAATTAATACAGATTTAACAGACAATCTCATCAATAAAAAAGCTGGGGAATGGTCTGTATTTTTCTTCTTCACATTATTTTTTTCCATTACATTAATTTGATGGGGGGCAGAGTATTTATTAAAAATAAAACTTTAGCTAGTAGTTTTTCCTTTATTTTTAATAAAAATTAATAGTTCACAACATAATGAACAGGCCACTCATATCTCATATATCTCACCCTCCAATACAACTATGCAACTGATTTGAATTCGTCATTTTTTTCTTGCCCATGCACTTTTAGGAGCATGTTCAATTCCAGTGCTCACTTCTGGGTCTCTATAAAGCCGTTATGAAAAGGGTGGAAGTCCTTAGCTTCTGCACAGACCCTTCTTTGCAGGTATCAAGCCACTTTACAAACACAAGTTTGTTTCATTACCTCTATCTGATATGAGAAAAATAAGGTAGATTATACAATTTGTTTAACCAAGCAGAACCAGGACTTTGTGACATCTAATCTTGTTCCTACACTTTAGAAACAAGGCAGTTAATGATATAGAAACCATGCATTCCCCTGGTGAGCTCCTAACAAGGCCAGTGCTTTAATGCAAGTGGGTCATTTATATAGATAGGAGAAACTTCTATGGAAATGACTTTCATAATATTGGAACTGATTTCATGTAGTTTTCAACATATGAACTGCAGTAATCTGTTGAATCAGAATTGTGCAGAAATATGTGAACAGGCAATCTATTTTATGTGCTCTAATTTTTAATTACTTTTTTTTAATACAAAATTTCTGCAAGCTTATTTGTGTGGGTGCTTTTTTGAGGCTGGTGGGTGGGAGAAGGTGTTTTGGAGGTGTTAATATTCAGTGATATAATCACAGCATTGAGGGATCTGGACAACCCCCTTTCAAATTTATTTTGTTTCATTAATCAGAATTACATTTTTAACTTCCTAAACAGGACAATGGTGAGGAACTAGTTAACCACAGTGCTTCCAAATTAGTCCCTGTGTGTGGGAATCACCCCACATAACTTCAGCTGGGTAAATTTCAGATAGGTAATTTAAGGGAATCAGTTGAGTGTTCCTCTCTGCAGGGACAAGAGTACATACAGAGGCAAATACATTCCAGCTGGAGAATCACACCAAAACATGTGGCAGCTTGAAATGTTCATCTAAACCATGAGATAAGAGTGCTGTTCTCTTGCACAAAGTGTTGTTTTGCTTGCACAAAAACAGTTTTTTTAATATCCCTTTCACATCCATTCTTTGCCAACACTACATATACCACCCCAGACCATCCCTAGTTCACTCTGAAGTAACACACTATTCAAATATATTGCAGTATTACAAAGGCAGACTTGGGCATAGAGTCCTCTATTAAATAAATGTTCTCTGCTTGTTAAACCAGACATGGACAGATACTCACCTACATCCACTTCATCCAGAAAAATGTTTTGTACATAGCATAAATATCCTTATTTGATTTACAATTAAATTACACATAATTCCTTATGCAAGTACTGGAAAGGTCAAAAATCTTTTTGAAAATGTAACATTTAACCCTATTTAGAAAAATCCTTCTTTATTAAGAAAACCTTAAGAGAGAAAAAAAGTAGCAGGTTATTAACAGCAAGAAGGCACCCTTCATAAAAACTAAATCTATGTTCAACTGAAGATAAAGAAACACAAATATTTTTAAGTTAAATATATAAATATCAAGTCATTATCCCCCACTACCCAAATATTTGAGAAGTAACTTGTAAAAGGCATCAATAACTGAGACAATTATTTTCATTCATTTTCATTTAAAGAGAAAACTTTAGCATAGTAAAGTTAAACAATGCTACTTGTCGCTTGAACTTCAGGTTTTGTTGAGTTTGCAAGGATGTGGTGGAATGAAGAAAATAAATTCACTGACAAAAGAATTATTAGAAACTTTTTCAGTTGTTTGCTTAAGTACTGGCTCTCTAATGCCTCCAAGAAGACAGAGACAATTAAATGTCTCCTTACTTAAGTTTCAGCTCAAAAAATACAGGTAAAAATGAGTTAAGTTGGGTGAGAAGGTGATAATATAAATATATTCACCACATAATGGTGCTAATTTTATAAGTGACTATGGCCTATTGAAAGAAATAAACCTGTTGTTACTTAACAAAAATTGTAGTCCAGAAAGGATATTGCTTGTATACATAGCTTAATTTTAGATTTTCTCATTACCTATTTTGATTACTAAATCAAAACCAAACTATAATAAGTTCAATAAGTAACAGTAGTAGTAGTTTGGAAGTTCTCAGTTTACACAAATGCATCAAATGAGCAATTTATAAACATCTGTAAACCAGATGATACTGAGTTTACAGAATGATACTGAGTTTCAGAAATGTAATCTATTTGGTGTTAGAGAACTCATATAATTTCTTTGTAGTGTCACTTACAATTCTGCATTCACAGCAAGAGAAACAGCAAGACAACACAAACCTCGTAAGTACTCTGATTATCTCTACTTAAAATGGATTATTCTGAGAAAGATTAGAATATTTTTTTGCCACAAGACAAAAAAGTTTTGTACCAAGTCAAGCTGTGCAAGAAAGCACTGGTCGCTGATCTGTGTTATTTGCAGACACAGCATGTCTGCTGTTATTTGTCAAAACTAATTTTTCAGTTTACAGATTGAGCAATACTGAGGCTTTGGTACTTTTCCCAGACTTGGGCAACTGTTGGGCTTCCTTCTTATCAATGAAGACCAATGTTAACAGTTTCATGGCAAGTTATATCTCTGATTCCTGCACAGGCTCTCTCTAATTAGCAAGGCCAAATGATAGTCTCAAAGGAAGCCATCACTAATTACATCTAAATTATCTTTTATCTGCAATGTAATAATCACCAAGTGTTTTCATACACATATTTTTAATATTTTCAAATGTATAATTCCAGATTCTTCATAGCTAGATATTAGGACTTTTTAAAACTAGGATCTGATGGACAATAGAAGGTGACTGTGCAGAGTGGATGAGAAAAATCAACTTTAGCAATATCTCAGAGGAAAACCATTGTTTCTCCTTTTTTAATGTTCTGACAGTTCTAACACCCAAAGGACGCACAGCACACACAGCTATCTTGGGGTTACACAGGTCTGCTCTAAGCTGATACCAGCCTTAAGGCTGAGCTTCACATAGCATTTGGTGCACATCCTGACAAGCTAGAGATACTTACAACCTTCACATAAAATTCTCTCCACTCTTGATTCTGAAGGTCCGATTTGTTACAACTTAGCTGTGAACTCCTGTCTATTACAGGGGAAAAAAAACAAAACGAAAAAAGCTAAGTCCTTTTGTTTTGAAGGGAAACTAGTCTCTAACCTAAAATAGATGAAGCTGGCTCCAAGGTGAATTCAACTTAATTGATAGTTGGTTTCCTCACTAGCACAATTGAGAAGTGAGTTATGACTGACATGGATAATTTGTTAATTTCAGTTTACAACAAAATGCAAATTTACTTCTTAGAAGTTCTGGTTTACAGATGTTTATAAATTGCTCATTTGATGCATTTGTGTAAACTGAGAACTTCCAAACTACTACTACTGTTACTTATTGAACTTATTATAGTTTGGTTTTGATTTAGTAATCAAAATAGGTAATGAGAAAATCTAAAATTAAGCTATGTATACAAGCAATATCCTTTCTGGACTACAATTTTTGTTAAGTAACAACAGGTTTATTTCTTTCAATAGGCCATAGTCACTTACAAAATAGATAACCGATTGCTCTATACTGTTAGTTAGACAACAGCTACTCCTCTCATAAGCCTCATTAGTTCCCTCTGATTTCATCTTTGGTTTTCCCTCATGTTCCACATTAACTCTTGACTTGCTCAAAAGAGAAGACAGGGGAGACTTCTCTAGCAGCCTTTTGCTTCCATTGTCCCAAATTCTCATATCAGAGAGAACTGAAAGTTATTCATGGTCTTTTTGACAGTCTTCCTTTGGAAATAATTTAGCAAACATCTATTATATCTAGAGAATGATACATCAGAATGCTAACAGATGAGTGATTTCTATGCCAAGGTAAAGCCATTACTCTGTAGCATCATTTTTTTTATATTTCACACTGATAATGAAACATTCCCCAGAATACTACTAATAATCTGACTTTACATGGCATGGCTCAGTTTCAGACTTCTGACAGAATTAGTAACTTCTGGAGCTCAAATGGTGCACATAAGCACATCTTTTTCTGAATCAAAGAGAGAGCTCCAAGGTTCTTACCACAACGTGATTTCTCTCTCTGCCTCCCCATTTTGTGCTGCTGAGTCTGACCAGGCCAGCAAGGCTTGACCCATCTACACAGTGCTGAAGGTAAAAAAATTGAACAGAGAGATTCAGAGGTTTCTACCAAAGAAGCCTGGCAAAATGACCTCCATTTCTTTCTTCCTAAGAGCACCTCTCATGGTTGGTGCTGTTTTCCCCAAACTTACCTGTTCCTGGAGGAGTGCAGGTGGTCATTATCTAACACAAGAACCTTTAGTTCAGTATTGTGGCACTGTCTCAATAATTCCCTTCCACTTCAGCAGCAAGGTCAGCACAGCTGCAGCAGGTTCAGAGCGACCTAAAGGGTCACTGCAGCACAACTCTGGTAAAAGACCTCAGTGTCTGATTTGTAGAGGCTTGAGCATTGTTAACTGACATCAGAATATTCATTCTATCAGCTCCTGCTGTTTAATATAAAAGGCAAAATTGTTTCAGAGAGAGAAGCCAGAACCCAGGATTCTCTACCTTTCCCACATGCTCACAAAGAGAATCAGGACTATCCTATCATGTCACCATACCATCTCAAGCTGTAGGCTGCCTTTAAAAGAAAGCATCACTAACTCATACTGTATCAGGCCCCTGTCCATTAAATCATATTAAGTAAACTATAAGAATACATAATGGATTAGATCCTTCCAGATCAAGACAACGAGGGTATGTCATTCCTGACTCATTACTTGAATTATTACATTGACAGACAGTAGTCCTAAACTTGCATGAAAAGAGACTATAGCTATTTCTAGGCAAGAAAAAAAGCTGAATAAAGGAGTTTCTTATTGGTATATTCACACTGTGAGATTTAGGCATCTCAGTGCCATGTAATTCCTGAATCATGTGCCCATGTGGTTTATTAGGTGCACCTCTAGATCTCTTTTGAACAGTCCATCGGGTTGCATCATTGAGAGCAGAAAAAATGCTCTGAAAATGAACTACACACTCAATACTATCTCTCCTCATAGATTTTGTATATAGGATGAAGAAAGGGTCTTAGATACAGCTGTGACGTCTAGAGAGTCCAGGCATCTCCAGGGTCAAAGGACAGCTGAGAGAAGACTTAATATCAACACAGACAAAACAAACTTGCTAGTGTACCTTACTAATACTTCCTTTGCCCTACCTGAAACTCAACAAAAATCCCTCCTCCATAAATCCATACATGCTTTTCCAGAATGGAGATTTACACATTTTTGATCACTTTAAGCATTTCAAAAAACAAATCCGAGTTTAGTATGGAACAAAAGGTTTTAGGGTTTTAGCAATTACACTAGCTGCAAATTTCAGCCACAGCAGTAACAACTGTATTGCACTGCTGCACAAGTCAAGGTTCACAAAGCGGAAGGATAAAACCTCCTATTGAGACACATTCTCCCTCAAAACTATCTTGTGCAATAAAGAATATCTACATCACAGGGAGTTTCAGCAAAATAATAGTTTGGCTGCCAGATGTGCCCGTATGGCAGCAACAGCTGACACATATAGCTACAATGAATAACACATCACCAATTTAAAGCTGACTACAAACAATGCATCTTATTAAATCATTCATCCCTGCAGCAGTCGCACCCAGTCCTGTTTAGGGAGACACCTTCAACATCTCATTAGGTATATGTCACAAGGGAGGGCCTGCAAGAGACTCTTGTCAGGATAACCCATATAGTTCAAGTATAATTTGTGAGATGAGACAACCCTTTTACACGTCACCACTAGAGGTTTTACAAACAATGGCAATTTTAATATAAAGAATGCGTCACCTGTGACACATAAAGGATTTTACAACTCATCCCCAACTTCCATCTAACAGTTCCATCCCTCAAAGCAATGCCAGGTTCTCTACATTCGCTGTAGTTTAGTTTGCTGAACTTCTCACCCATAACTATTTGATTTTTTTCAGAAAGTTTATTCACTGGATGTTCCTTTTCGCTCCATCAGTCCTTTGTCTCCTCCTACCCTAACAGTAAGAACCCAACTGGCAGCACTGAAAAGTTCTATTGCAACTCCCCAATTTGCACTACAGAGCTAGTTCCCAACATCTGCCAACGTACAACTTGAAAAAAGTCCTATGTATTAGACTCTCAATATCTCAGCTTTAAATCCTTTTCCTTTTTTCAAACAGGTCAAGAATGTCTGAAGATGACTGACTACAGTTGCAGCACTGATTCTCTGCAGAACTCACCAAAGCTCTTACAGCTGAAATGAACACACACCATGGTAGCAGCAGACACCTGCATCTCCAGGGCTTCATTTGCAATTATTTACAGTACAACTATTTAAAAAGAAATATTACTACCATTTTTGCATTGTATCCAACATTTAACTTCAGATGCAGCATAGGGATTGGTACTTTAAAATAGGCATAGACATATGCACATTCTTTGTATTAGCATTACTTCTATACAGGTTCTGCTCTACTTCTTTACTCAATAAGAAATCAAACTTATTTGACACCTGTGCAAGATTTCTTTGCAAATCAGATAAGGAACAGTACGTTCCACAGAGTCCCTAACGCAGCCCAATTTACTTCAATTGTCCCATCATCTTTCTCCACTTCCACCTCAGAAAGTATGCAAAGTTAACAAAGGGCTTTGAGCTAGTAACAGATGTATGGAAGCTAGAGATGATGTACAAGCAGTATACAAGTAGAAATAAGTGAATGCTAAGGACAAAGCCACCTCTTGCTCTTTCTTTTCAAAGGCACAACATCCACAAATACATCAATTACAGCAAACTTCACCTTGACAGCAGACATCAATACTGCAGCCAGGCTGCAACATAAACCTCACAGAGATTCCTCAACTACCTTTAAAGTAGTTGGGCTCACATACAAGTAACAGTGGTGCTGCTACAATAAAACACACCAAAGCAGCTGGAAAAGTACTGGAGGGTTAGGGTGTTAACCCATCACTGGAGGATTAAACAGGATGACTGAGATAGTTGCTGCCCTCGGGGTGACAGCCCCACCCCTGTGGAAGGTGCCTTCCAACAGTGTCAGTGAATGGCACAGAAATCCACTTGTAGACCAACCCAATTTATAGTCCAGCATGTTGAGGTAAACAAGGAGCACAGATTCCCATACCATTCAGACATCAATGGTTGGCAGGAAGGATGTGACAAGGGCAAAACAGACAGCAGCTGAGTTACCCCACTTCATCCATCATTAAATGCACATGACCATGATGCCATAAATTTCACCCCTCCTACCACTAGCAGTGGTGTCCAAACTTCAATCATCCCTGCATGTTGTATTCTCTTATTCTCCAATATGATTGGAATTGCTTGCTCCAAATATGCCAGCAAACCAGTTTATTAGGGCAACACTCACCAACAGGTGATTTTGAGTGAATACTGAATCTGCACACACCATCACTGAAAGAAAATGACCCACAACCAGCACAGGGACACGTGACATGCATCCCTAAACAGTCTTACAAGACATCACCAACTTAGTTCTCTTTTTGCTAATGGCTTTGTACCTAAGCTACAATAAAAATGTCAATTCCAAAAGGCTATTATGCTTACTAACATGATTTCTCTAGCTCAGGGCAAACCCAATTCAATTATGTCATAAACTGCAGGAATGATATATTTTCATATATTCAAGAAAGAGCAGCAAAACACTGTAACCAAAGCTAGACTCCAGCTTCTACACTGGGAGTCAGCTTGCACAGACTTCAAAGCTTCAAGTGGTGTTCTCTAGCACAGATAAATGCTGATGTCTGTTAGTCACACATCATCTAACAGCAGCAACAGTAACTTATGTACCCCTACTTTTGTTCAAATTCTTAATCAGTAACCAGAATTCATTACATCTGTAGTTCTACCACTACTGGGCTGTGCTGAATAAGTTGGACCTATTTCAGAATAGAACTGATGTCCTACAAAGGGGTCTTCTGGCAAAGACAACGTACTGGGACCTGTCAAACTGAGTTCTGGGGCTGATTCCAACACAGAATTCAGAGATGCCACACAAACTATTGGAGCAGGGCACTGCAGTTTAAATGAGAGTGAAGAGAACAAAGAGATGGGAGATCAAACTACAAATCCCAGCTCCACCAGTCTCACATTCAGATAGCCTCTAGATTACAGTGCCTTGTGAATAAAGCTGACCCAAGGAGAATGGATTCCTCCCCTGATTTGGCACACAACTCTTCAGCAGATCACCCAAATTTCCAGACATCGGTCTCTCACTTTCACGGGAAGATGTTTCAGTAGAACTAGTTATGCTATTTTGCAATTAGATAGTGTTCTTTAATGAACCCTTAACAAATTAACAAGGTTGATGTGCTGAATTCCTTAAGTTGTAATCCCTCGAAACACAATTTTTCCATACTACTAAGTATCTTACTACTACATTTTCAACTCAGGGAGGTGCCTTAGGTACAAAGACAAGGAATTTGAACACTTAAATTTTGCAATGTCAACAATATAGATCAGGCACACCAGCTTCCCAGCACCACTTCCAAAAGGGATAAAGCAGTTCCTGATACCTCAGGAACTATTTAAATCTGAAAAACCATGAGCACCCAGAGTGGTCAACAAGTGGTACAACTTTGGAGATGGCACCTAAAGATGGGAACCAACTGAAGAAAGTTGAGAAAAGATGAGCAGATCCAAGAAGTAGGACTCACAAAGGAATACTAAACTGGCAAGGATTTCTGTATCAAAAAAAAAAGAGGACAGGGAATTTGGCTGATGTTAAAGGCCATTTTAAGAAGGAAGATGATAGGTCTCTTCTCCCTATCTATGGAGACAGGAGAAGCAAAGGGCTTCAATGCAACAAGGCTTGTGGACATACAGTAATAGAGTCTAATAGTAAGATAAGGAACCACAAAGAATAGACCAGACAAGAAGGTTGTGGAGTCCCCACTATTTAAAGCATTTAAGAATACATTCAGCATATATCCAACATAAACACTGGTGATCCCACTCCAGGGCAAAGGGAAGAATGAATTATGTGATCTCTGGAGGACCTTCTCATTTCCCTGACATTTTGGGAAGTGAGTACAAGCAAATTCAAATGGGATACTAAATGAAAGGTGCATATCTACATGATTTATCTAGCAAAGTTTGCCTGCTCTTCTCTGGTTTTCCCTCCTGCTTACCTGTCATGGAATCCTACACCCATACACCTGCAGTTCCAAAACCATCCCTTTGAACCCATCCATCTCCTACAGACTACAAAGCTCTTGCTCAGTGATACACTGATGAGTGATTCTCAAGAAGTGATGGATAGGGTGAAAAATCTAGTTAGTGGGCCTGGGACTAAGCACCAAAAAAACGAACATAACAGACAGCAGGCAGATTAGAAACCACAGCCAGAGCCAATAACTCAGCAGCTGCAAAATCAGCAGTGTTGGGTCATGAAGCATCAACCACAGGCTGAATATCAAAATGTACCACAGATCATCAGTGGAACATGATAAATTGGAACATTCAGAATGGAATATTCAGAACCTGTAGAACACAATACTCAGTTATGAAACTGTTCCCAAGAAGTTTTTTCAGAACCTTAAATTCAACTTTCTCATTTAGAATGTTTCAGTCTTTTTTCATTCACGTGATGGAGTGTTTTGATTCTGAATAGTAGCAACCAAAATTTTATCTCAGAGGAAATTCATCACTTTCCTGTGCTAAGAAAAAGCACAAAATTTGGAGAAGTGTCCTTGCAATTGGTGATTATCTACTCACACAGAGAGCAAGTAGCTTCTTAATATGTTATTCATCTGGATCTTTTTAAAACAAATTTATATTTACCATTTTCAAAAAGGCCACTATAATAACAAATGCTATATATATCCCCATAGGAGTTTGTCTCAGGCTTCTTTGAGTGTGGTTCATCTTGAAGTGTAAAACACAAAAATTCAAGTGAGAAAACCTCTACAGGATCACCTACAAAGACCAAGTAAACCTACATCAAGTGCAGTGGAGGATGATGACATTTCAAAGATAAAAAAAATTAGTCATTTCTGCAGCTGAAGTATCCTATTCCTTTGACTATTGAAAACACAGTAACTAGTGCACTGACTCAATGACAAATGCCAGTTTCATAATTAGGGTGGAGCACACAAGCAACTATAAAGGTTACCCCAATCTGAAACTCTCACTTCTGCCGAATACATTTGAAAGCTCCAGATTCTGAGTGAGGTAAGCATAACCTAAACAAATCCTTGGACCTAACTTGGATAATTTCTTTTCTTGGCAGAGTTGATCTAATTTTACAGAAAAAAGCTCAGCTCTTTCATCTAGGTTAAGTATTAATCATTTCACATGGTTAGTAAAACAATGAAGAGCGTGCCAGATGTATTTTGAATTCTGAGGATTGCTATTATCTGCTTTGTTTACAGTTATTCTTCAAGACAACATCTGAGGAACATGGAACATTTACTCAATGAAAACCTTCTGAAGTATTTTACCCAGTATGCTTTAATGGAGGGCAGCACCAGTGCACTGTCCATTGGGGGGCTGAAAAACCTACTTCAGAATCAATTTGCACAGTACCTGAAGGTAAGTTACACTCTTATTTATTTACTGTGCTTCCTATCAAATGGATAGGAGAAAGGAAATACAAGCAATGATGTTCAAGGCAGATTATTGTGCCCAAACGGTTTCACTGACTCTATAAATAATTTTTTAATAAGGTTTGCCTTATAAAACTTCATTTAACGAACAGTAGTTCCAGAAAGATACCTGAGCATAGAGTTTATAACAAAGACTTATGAAACAAAATGCAAAAACCCTAAGAAGCTTTTTGGGGAGGGTTTTTTATGGTTTGTTTTGGTTTGCTGTTTTGTTTTTTTTTTTAATGTAAGCCAAATTTCACTTAAAATATTGCATCTGAGTCTTATAAAATATTGTTGTTTCAGTCTAAATAATTAATCTTGAATCTAGAAAATACAGAGAAGAAAAATTTATAAACCAAGTAAAACAGTAGGACGCATTTAGAAGCAAGAGATCTCAGCCAATTTCTATCTAGATTAAGTTCCCACTATCACAAAATAAAAGAAGGTTTGCCATTCTGGAAAGATGTCAAATAAAGAAAAGAAATTCCACTAGTCTAGAGAAACACCCATTTCCTGTAGCTGGAAAAAAATCTAGATTCTGATTTCATATATATTCTCTGCCAAACCTTTCCTGAACTGCATTAGGACTCAATTTAGATTCTTTTGCTAGACAAACAAATCCCTAAATACTGTGTTTTGGATAGCTGACAGAACCCATTTTTGCTAAAGGTCTGAAATAAGTGGCATCCCAACAGAAAAATCCAGAATTTTGAGAATTACAGTAATCCAATTTAGTCATTTCAATTAACATGAAATGGCTTATCAACAAAACACAAAGGTTGGTGTGGGTTTTTTCCCCTTAAAAAACATGTTAGAAATTAATTGCCAAAAATTAATAGAAATGTGATAGCAAATTCAGAAATATAATGCATTTTATATTAGCTAGAGATCATTTAGCAGAATACCCATTTTGCCAGATATGCAGATATGGAATTGTTCAGAAAAAGCAATACTGATGTTTTCTATCTGAACTTCAGACATTTTCAAGCAACTGGTCTGTTTGCAAAAATTTATGGCACCATAATAAATCAACATAAAAACATAACAGGCCATTACAAAACACACATAGATAAAAGGTATTAAAAAAGAAAACATTTCAAGAATTTAAATTATAACTTCAAATTTGGTTTATATTATTTAATTAGTCTGATCAGGGTTGTTATCAGAATACTCACTGCATCAGGATGTTACATGTACTCTTACCAGACACAACATATAAAAGAAGCTAATAATCTAAACTAGATTTAATATACTATCAAAATTTTTTCAACAGTGAATACAGTATCCCTAACGAAGAGGGGAAAAGGGGAAGGAAAGAGACTCTCAGATCCTGGCCCAAAGAGTAAAGAAAGTAGCAACACCTTTTCAAATAGTGCATGCAGGGTCCAAATTAGTATCTAATAAAGGAGTAGGTGGTATGCATGTTAATTTTTCATTGGTGACTGTGTACATGATGCAGCTATACCACCTGCTGTTTCATACATTCCAAATTTACCCCAACAAGACTGAGTAATACTTGGTATTTCCCAAACGGTCATTGCCTCTTTGTTAACATTTTTGGCAGACAATAGCAAGCTGTACTTCTAGTTTAACCAGTCAAACTAGTAAATACAACACTACTAGTGTTACTTCAAGTAGCACTGATTATTATTGACTGTGTCACTTCTTGGCAACATTCTTAATAGGGAAATAGTCATGGCAATCTACTTATTTCATTCTTTTTTTTTTCCTTAATTCTTGTCCTATAAAAACAGGATCAATTCTCACTTGATAACATAATTAAATCGTTGGACAAAAATAATGATGGAAGTGTCAGCTTTGATGAGTTTGTGATGCTTATAAAAAGGATAACTAATAGAGGACAGTAAGGCATCTGCAAGAACAAATATCACTGCACTGAAGAAGAGCCTGGCATTTGTTTATGTTATTCATACATCTAAACCCACAGATTTGTTATTATTTTAAAACATATGGAATAAAGATTTAACAGATAACAAAGTGTGTCTGTACTGTGTTTCCTGCATACTCACCAGCCACACTTTCCAGCTGAAATGCCTTGCAATTAGTTCAGAACTACCTGTTTCTATTTCACGCTACATCTGAGGTGTCATTTAACAAACCCTGCTTTACCTGAGCTACTATTTGGACCTCTAGAGCAATTCAAATCACACGGTTTCTATAACACACAAAAAGAAAGATGTAGCATTCCATTTGAGGAGTGTTCCCTAGTGGATACCATCCAATACTCCTCCCAGTTCAGTTTCATCATTACATAAGACAACACTGCCATAGGGCAAACAGTTCAATTTTTTAGAACATGAAGTACTTATTTTCAGTAACAATGTAACAATGCCAAGTATGATAACTGCAACATTAAATTATATTTACTTTTTTTTGTTATTACTCCTGTAATAGGTAATTATGTATATAAACTGAGGGATTGCTTTTGCAACTAAAACATTCATTGCCTTTCTCTGGTGAAGTTTTAACCTTTTCATAGCACGATTCCTGTGACAGATGTGTTTTCCCACAAGTAATTTATGGGCATTATTATTTACCTTAAGAAGAAATTAGCCAAAGAAGAGAAATGAGAAGAATGAAAATTTTGAAGGCAAGTAATCAGCAGATTAGGCGCTAATCCTGCTAGATAACTTGGAACTTCGGACTGAATTTTGGCACCAGCACCCTCCATTATCTTGATAAATTAATTAGATCTCAGAGTTACTTAAGGACTTAAAGACTCAGATTAATTGCAAAGTCTGTCAAGTGCATTCAAGACCCCATATGACTGTGGTTCCTATCCCTGAATTTTCCCTCCATGAAATGAGGAGTAAAGTACTACACACCAGTGATGCATGAATAGAAGCCTCAAAAAATATTATGTGTAGACATGATATGAATGTTCTAACAGGCACTCAGGCCAATTCTTTTACAAAAACCCTTTAGTTGTTGAAATATATTGTTTCTTGGAAGAAAATCATAATATTTATTACTTTTTTCTGGTTTATGGAAAAAAATTCTCAATTAACAGCATGCTTCGATTTCAAAACTAAATACACCACCTGCCTATTAGCTTACTAAGCTGTGGTAGCTACTTTACACACCTAAGTACATCACAGAACTTTAGGAGGTGCTTTTGTGTGAGTGAGACATGTTCCTTTATATCTCTTAGACGACCTTAGAAATTTTGGAATTCAATAAGGTTACTGAGATCCTGAATAGGAAACATGGGCACCAAGAACTAAACATGTTTTAAGAGTGTCACCTACTGGCAAAATGTATTTCTGCATTTCTTGAGTACACAGAAAACGCAATTTTATCCACTGCAATAAATTCACTTTCATGATCCTATACAAGGTGCAATAGGTCACGAAGAACAACAGTCACAATTAAAATTAGCTTTTTTAAATCAAAGGAAAAAAAAAGAAAAAAGCATTGCAATTATTTCTGGAAAGAGTCTTTTTTTTTTGCCTCTAGAGAAGTATTAGATGCAGTTGCAATAAAATTGACAAAGAAAATAATTTAAAGGCTCGTTAAAAAAAAATTTAATAATAGAGGAAGATGAGGGAAATGGAACAAACAAATGACTTTTTGTCCATCCAGTGAATCCAGTTCATTAGCAGTTCACAAACTACACAGCTTCCCTTTAAAGGAGTTATTTTTGAAATTAGCATTTGCCAAATTACCAAATTATCACTGGAATGAGAAAATTCATACCAAGCACTACGCTCAAGCAAATGCATTACTTTTCTGAACAGCCACCTTCCTGCAAAGAACACTAACAATTCATCTATCATTATTTTCCAAAAAGGCTATAAAGTAAAGTAGAAAGCTTAAGAATACTTAATAGGAACATCACCTGCAAATAATCAACCAAGGTGAGATCAAGAACTTGAGGGGCTGTGCTCAGAGTTCATGTACCTCCCTCACCTTCCCTACTGAACAATGCCTGGCATTGCTCCAGACTTGGGGAAGAGTGGCTGGAAAGCTGCCCAGGTGACGTGGTGGTGTTGGCTGACAATGGCTGAACACAAGCCAGCAGTGTGCCCAGGTGGCCAAGAAGGCCAATGGCATCCTGGCCTCCATCAGCAATAGTGTGGCCAGCAGGACCAGGGCAGTGACTGTCCCCGTGCACTCAGCACTGGTGAGGCCGTGCCTTGAGTCCTGTGCCCAGTTTTGGGCCCTCACTACAAGAAAAACATTGAGGTGCTGGAGCATGCCCAGAGAAGGAAAACAGAGCTGGTGAAGGGTCTGGAGCTCAAGTCCTGTGAGGAGTGGCTGAGGGAGCTGGGGTTGTTTAGCCTGCAGAAAAGGAGGCTCAGGGGTGACCTTATTGCTCTCTACAACTACTTGAAAGGAGGTCGTAGCCAGGTGGGGACTGGCCTCTTCTCCCATGCAACTAGTGACAGGACAAGAGGAAACAGCCTCAAGCTGCACCAAGGGAGGTTAAGGTTGGACAACAGAAAGAATTTCTTCATTGAAAGGTTTGTCAGGCATTGGAATGGACTGTCCAGGAAGGTGGTAAAGTCACCATCCCGGGAGGTATTCAAGAAATGACTGGACGTGGCACTTAGTGCCATGGTCTAGTTGACAAGGTGGTGACTGGTCAAAGGTTGGACTCAATGATCTGGGCAGTCTTTTCCAACCTCAATGGTTCTATGATTCTCCGTAATTCTGAGGTACATGATTACTTGATAATCTCAGTTTTTATTTCTAATAAAAAGGTTCAAAATTCCATAGATGCAGATAAAGGGAAGCAAAGAAGACCAAGATATTTTCTAAGTATTTTAGAAGAAACTATCGGCTTTGCTAAGTACAGTTCTGAGTACCTGAATGCTTGGCAAATTAAGAAGGGATGTAAGTAGCTGCACATTTTATGGTGGCCCTGGGTTCACACCAAGCTACATATTCCAACTTCTGTCTTTTTCTTAAAAATAAAAGGAACTACTGCCTCTCCAGTACCTTTCTTCACCCCCTTCAGTTTCCAAAGGAGCAGGAACCAAAAGAAAAGTACACTGCTTTGGTCCTTAGCATACAGTGGCATCACAAGACATTATCGGTGCTGATACATTCCAATTAACTTTCTTGCATAATGAAACATCTACATCAGTTAGATATTTCACAAGCTTCACTAATGTGCTTCTCTTCCATTCATTGTTATTGATTATATAGAATATCTAAACAGTTTTTAGCACAAGATGGACTCTGCTAAGGCAGATTATTTAGAAGTTATAATTATTGGTAGTGCAAATTTCCCCCTTGGAATGATTTATATCTGTTTCTTGTCCAAAACTGAAATGTCAAAGATTAGATTAAGATGCTGAAATATGACTGGTAATAACCAACTTCAGAACCTTAATGCAGCTCAGAACAAAAGAATATCCATTACACATACTGCAAGCATACTGCTTCCCTTGTAAACAATGTATTAATCTTCTATGACACATACAGTCATTCTAATATTTCCTTAACTTTATGTCCACATAACTTTCTCTTTAACATATCTACCTTACTTGTCCTTGAATGCAAACTGCAAATCACCCAGTTCATTACAATTACATAAAACTGGCACTCAAAAAGCTCTAAAAACAAAGATAGCCCAGAATCAGTCTTCTTTACTCTCCCTTCTTGATACCAAAAGAATTTACAGTAAGTGTTCAACATCTTCCACATTTTACAACATATTGCTATCATGAAATTGAACTCTCCAGTGAAACAGTATGTCTTTGCACAAATTCAAGAAAGAGGAAGGAAGAGATCTCTTACATGATGGCAAGGCCACAAAAGTTTACCTTTGCTCACCTGAGGACATCTCCAAACACCACGAAGTTTTAGCAGCAAGTCTTACACTAAAACTTTTAGGTCTTTAATTTACCTTCAAAAGTTCAGACTAGGTTATCTTTCCTATAGAAATAAACAACCTTGTCAAAAAGGTCAAATGCTTCAAAACCCTCCTATTGGCACATTTCAGACTAAGCAGACATGAAAAAAAGAAGTTTCACTTGCAAATCCCAACAAAACACTTTTGAAGGAAGTTCATATAGAAACAGTAGGTCACTATGAGCAACCCACTTAATTTGTGACTAGAACAGATGTTTACATCTTACACCAAGATATTGCTTTATTTCTCACATTTTTCTGTTCTTTTTCATTGTCTTTAAACCCCTTGTTCACTGATCATTTTTAAGTCTTACTACAGTGACGATGTGATGAACTTCACTCAAATTCTACCATCAGCATATGATGCAGAAAGCCCTGCTCTATCTGCAGCACTGAAATTTTTGTCAAAAGGAAGACTGTAAGATGAGTCAGCAGGAGGGGTGTAGTGATTATTTATGCATTTTATATAAAGGAAATACAAGAATTTTTCAAATCCTTTCCATTTAATCCTTATCTTTTTTATATAAATTTATATTTTGATAAAAGCTTTGCGCTACACTTTTCAGCTCCCTTTTATATTTTATTCCCTACTAAAGCCAACCCAATCATTATTGTCTACTCCTAGGATCAGTTTACAGACAGTTTACAGGAAAATATTAGAAAGATTAAAAAAGTAAAGCTAAGATAATTCAGAAAAGCGAGCAGGTAATGGTAAGACACTATCAAAAGAAAATACCTTTTTAAACAATATTAAATAGGGACAGCAGAAAACACCTCATGTCCTACCACATAAAAATATATATAGATCTTAACTAAGAAAGAGATAACTCCCTTTTTAACAAAAATGTATGTTCACAAAACATATGCAGGAAAAACTGTACTCACAACAGGGTTTTTTGTGTCTGGGTCAAATTCTGTAGAATTTGCATCTGAAACAGAAATTCAAAGTAAACACAGTACATTTGTTCTACATGCACTACAAACTTGTAACAGTTCTGTAGCATTTCAGGGCTTGTCTGCATTTAAGCTACAATCATATGTTGAAACACATACTGCACCACTTCTGAAGCAAGCACAGGAGGTATATGACCTCAGACACACACATTCCCTTTCCTACTTTCCAAAACTCTTTCCTCTCAGCTCATAGTAGTAGAAATTCGTCGATGAGCTAAATCTCTTCATACTACTACTGCAGTGCTTGTGGTTTCTCCACTCTGGCTAAGGAAGGCAAATGAGAAAACCACTTTTACTTCTCACCACCTGCACACTCCAGAAAGAGACTAGAGGTGAACTGTAAGCACACTTTCTCCTACGCTATAGATCAAGAAACAGGTTTCAAGCAATCTGCATAATAAAGAATTCCTACTCCCTTGCACAGAGAGGTTGCACAGCATATATAGCTGAAAATGATCTTGCTGCAAGAGCTAAGTATCTAACAATCATAGGATCTGTAAATAGTTCTAGTAATAGACATACATTTCACATAGAGAATAAAATTTCTTCTAAGCAAATCATATTCACACTAGCATACTGAGCTCACCTTTCCAATTCAAACAGTTTCTTGCAAATTCCACAACTGCTAACTGCATTCCCAGGCAAACTCCTAGAAAAAAAAAACAAATAACCAGAATTTAACAGGACAAAGCAGGACTGACTAAGTACTTGCTCTTCTGTCTTAGACTTGACTACTTTGAAATCTTAGTACTCAGTGTACAAAGACAAACAGAAGCTGAAAGCCTGGGTATACCCAGATTCAAAGTTTGCTTTGGCAGCTACTCAGAAACTTAAAAAAATCGTAAGAAATGTGGAGTAGGAATGAAATTTTGAGAGGCATTTACACAAACAGCACTCAGCTTATAGGTCAGATGACTTTACCACAATAAAATATATCAGTAAATCAACAAAAATAATCTAATACAACAAATGTGTCCAACAAAGACACCTATGTTTTCGGCACACTACTTAACATATATAATTATAGTGATTTAATTCCAATGAGAAGCAAAGACTCTCTACTCAAAATGTGAACATAGCAATAAAACCTTGGGAATAGGGATAGTCTTCATTTCCTTCCTTTTACAGATGTAGTACACAACTATGATCCTGGGCATTATTTACATGGCAAGTATCCACAACATCATATATACTTCCCTAAGACAGAATCCTTCCCTAGTGTGGGGTTAATTTTATTTTTTTTAATCAAATCACTTAGCTTGCTATACATCTGCAAAACACAGTAACTTCTGACTCTAATGATCTTACCAAGAAAAGGTTTTTTTTTTGATCTTGCCCAGGAGATAGCTTGGAGTTTGCCTTCTGTTCCCCTAATTCCAAACCCTCCTGGGACCAGAATGCCACTGTAATGACAGCCATATATAAAAGAATTAACATGTAGAATCAAGCCAGCAGAGGAAATCCATACAAACTGAAGACTTTTGAGGCAACTAAGCAAGCACAATGCATGAAAGGCATGTTTTGTATGAACATTCCAAATACAAAGAATTTAACTCTAAATTTGGAGATTTGTTTCATCTACCCACCCCAATTCTCTTCTGACCAGCCTCATGCTTCACAGTGAAATTCCGACTGCTTAAATACATATTGCTCAAATAAACTATCTACATATTCACTACTCTAGGATCCCAACACCAAAACTTTACATCTTCTAAGCAATAATGTAGAAACTAAATGCATTTTGACAACAAACAATATCCCTTCACAAATACAAATTGAAATCCTGGCAATGATTCTTAACAGAGACATTTGCAAAGTGTCAACAGCATTTACAAGCACCTTTCACTGACCTACACCGTAAAGAAAGTCCAGCTATCCAAAAAACCAAAACAAGAATAACCCTAACCCAACAACTAAACAACTGCAACTTGTCTAAAGAGAATACAGCAGAGTTTGAAGGTATAGGCTGATACTTCATTTCCTATGTCTGAAGCTTGTCACCAACCATGTAATATTTCCCTTTATATAAGTAACAGAAGTTTGGATGCATTGAGAAATTATCTGATTTATAGAAACATTTTTCAGCATAGGAAATCAATATCATGGTCTGCATTTTGGACACAGAATACCCAACATCACTTACTCTGCTTTGCACAGTTTGTGCCACGCCTGGTGATATTTCACTGAGTTCTCCGCTTCTGTAGAACGTTCAAGTTCTGTTGAATCTATGTACTAATAAAGAAAAATAGGCAATGAAATGGTCTTTTCTTCCACAGAAAGAATAATCAAGCATTAAGAAAAATTATTAAGCATTTCAAGTGAATTTCCGAATAAACCTGTAACAACTTCACTGAAGACCCAGTACTTGTTTTGAGGACACAGTGTTTGCTCCAGTTGCAGCAATCCATGCCCCTTTTTTTGCACATACCTCAGAAGTTCTGCCTGCCAACAGTTCTGTTTGGCATCCTCCAGGCAATCAGACTTGCTAGAATGCTTCACATAACTGTGTACCCAGGTTATCTCCCTATGGCAATCAGGAACCAGCCGAGGAGTGGTGCTGATAGCCAGGATGTTCACTTCCCTGCCTTTTGGGTGCCACAGTTTATCTAATCTTATTATAAGATTGGATAAACCTGCATTGTCTGTGAAAAAGGCATTTCTGGGGAGTGTTGTGTAGAAAGGGAGACACATTACCTATGCCCTACTAGAAATCCTGCATTAGAGTCGCTAGTGCCATTAAGCAGCACAGCTCCTGAGGTACCACTAGAGTGAAGTGAGATGGCTGTGTACTGCACTGGGGACACAAAAGATCAGAGTTGGATTCTGGGTTTTGTCAGTCTTCTCCTCAGAATAACGTAATTAATCACATCCTGCTCTAAAGTCCCTCCTCCACAAAAATGAGATCATCCGAACTGACAGAATTCACCCATGTGCAGAGAAATGAATCTGACAAGAAGCTTGCTGACAGTTTTCCAGACAGACAGGATTGCCTCCTAGAACTACTTCTGAATGTTGTTATTCAATACTAGAATACTACAGGATCTACTAAAAGGACATTTTATCATGCTTGGAGGTTGGAAAGAGAAACTAATTACAGTTTAAGTTAATTGTGTTTTCCTTGCCAAAGATATTGAGCAGGCACATTTATCACTTCAAGCAGCATCAACATTTCATCATTCAGATGAAGCAGCTCCTTCAGAGCATGGCATTCTATCAAGAGCCTTTGGGCAAAAAAACTAAAAGGAGGTTAGGACATGCAGGTAAGTACAGCAGGAGCCCTTGTTTGTTAACCTTTCAGCACTGCACTGGAGCTTAGCAACAATCAAGTCTCATGCTTGTTAATGCAAAAGCCCCACCAAAGTTAAGACCAGCTGCACACAAAGCTGTGTGTTTGCAGACAGGGCATCTTTAACTTTTTTGCTAAAAGCAAAGCTATTTTACATATCAAAAAAATTTCCCACCATGCAGCTGCCAGTAGCACTATAGTGACAGAATCACATAAGTCAGAAAGGACCTTGTGAGGTCTCTAGCCCAACCCTCTACTCAAACCAGTTCAAACTGGAGCAAGTTGTTAAGGATCATCAAAAGCCAGGATCTAAAAATCTCCAGGGATCAATTCTAGCTGTTCCCACTTTCTTGTTTTTCATGCATACAAAACCAACTTTTTGTAGTATTTGCTCATAAACTTCCCAAGGAACAAAGAGAGACTGACCACCTGCCATTTTTGCCTTTTTCTTTTTTTTAACATGGATACAACATTTGCCCTTTTCTAGTCATAGAATCATAGATACACTAAGGTTAGAAAGGATCCTTGAATCCATCCACTAACCTAGCACTGCCAAGTCCACCACGAAACCATTTCTCATGAGAACAAGTGAAATTTAACTTTGATAGTAAATACAAATTTGCAGGTAAAGTCTGTTTTTTCATCAGATCCAGTTTTGGGTAACTTCAGTGTTCCCTTCAGATAACTTTAGTTCCAAAAAAAAAAATAAAAATTAAATCTGTAAACATTTCTTTTAAAAAATTAGATGCTTGGCCTGTCTGTATTTATCTCCACGATTCATTTTCTGATTTTCACATGAATTAAAACTGCCTCACATGATGGGAACTAGTGGGGTATCACAGAATTATACAATAGTAGATTCAAAGTATTCCTGAAAGCAAAAGCCAGAAATATCCTCACCATTAAATCCAGTTTGTAATTAATTGCCAGCGCAGAGTGTTCCAGAGCTTTGAAAACAGATGCATAGCAGTCACTTAGCTTGGTGTACTTGCCAACGAGAGCTATGGAACACACCTTCAGCAACCTTTCATATCTGACAAAAAAAAGTTTTTCAGTTACTACATCAGATTTCACAAAGAAAACATTTTAAGTGTTTGCTTTTTCTTTAACTCCACAAAATATCTTCTAAAATTTCCTAACCTACCATGTTTTTAAACTTAGACCATTCACAGGTGTTGATCAGCACTTATTAAAACACTTATTAAAAAAGCAGCAGGATGCAGAATACCTGCAAGCCATTTTCTTCCATTTCATTAGAAGATCACTTGGCTGGTCATCAATAGGTAAATTTAACCTCTGTTTAAAATACTTAATGATGCCTTGCTCCTCCAACAGGATTGGTACTCGGTAAGTAGAAGAAACATCATGAATAAATATCACCTAGCAAAAGAAAGCATAACATAAAAAGACTTACCTAAAATTCTTCATAGGAAACATACATTCTATTTTTTGGCTACTACAAGCATTTTTTCTTTCTATATACATTCTAATTTTTAAATACTTTTCTTTTGAATGAGCAGGACAGCTTGGCAGCCACCATCCTAAGGATTTAACATTAAGAAAGAATCACTAACTGCTGTAAGTTACAGCTGTGCTGACTATGGAGACTGTTATAATCCTGAAACAAGCTAAAGACACTGCTTTTGTCTTGACAGTACATAGAGTCAAGAGAGGAGGGAGGACTCACTTGAAATAAATAAAATAAAAATCCACTTAGAGGAAGACTGTGGACAAAACAGCACATGGTCTTCATGGACTAGTTATGACTGTCCTGGAAGCCAGTTCCGGGCACACAAAACACAAGAAAATAATCAGGAGTAGTCAGCATAGATTCACCAAAGGAAGGTCATACTTGACCAATCTGATAAACTTTCATGATTAAGTGACTGGCCTGGCAGATAAGAGGAGAGCAGTGGATATCATCTACCTGGACTTCAGGAAGGCTTTTAGCACTATCTCCTCTAAGATCCTCATAGACAACCTGTTCATGTATGGATGAGCAGACAGCGAGGAAACTGTCAGAATGGCTGGGCCCAGAGGGTGATGATCAGCAGCACAAAGTCTAGTTGAAAGCCAGTAATTATCAGAGTACCCCAGGGGCCAGTACTGGATCCAGTCCTGTTTAACATCCTCATTAATATTATTATTATATAATTATATATTATGTAATATGTATTATATTATACTATATTATATTACTGATTCTGTATGATGGGGCAGAGCACACCTTCAGCCAGTTTTCAGATGACACCAAAGTGGTATAAGTGGTTGACAGGGCAGAGGGCTGTGCTGCCACTCTGCCAAGAGGCAGAAGAAATGGGCTGACAGGGGCCTCATGAAGTTCAACAAGGGTAAGTGCAAAGCCCTGCATGAGGGCAGAAACAACCCCAGGCACCATTACATGACACCACCCAGCTGGAAAGAAGCTTAACAAGAAACAACCTAGTGGAGTTGAACATTAGCCAACCCCTGATACCCTAGGCTGCACTAGGAGGAGTGTTGCCAGCAGGTCAAGGGATATGATCCTTCCCCTCTACCCAGCACTGGTGAGGCCACACCTGCAGTACTGAGTCCAGCTGTGAGCTTCCCAGTACAAGAGAGACACGGACATATTGATTTCAGAAAAAATCCAGGATCATTCTAGGGAAAATAAGACATGCACATAAGTGTCTTCTGAAATCCAAAAGTGGTTCATTAATTTTAAGACACACAGTGGACTTAAGAATGGTTTTGCAGAATTGTGATGAATATAGTTATGAAAAGAAAAAAGAACAAAAGAAAGAGGGGAAAAAAAAGGCTGCAACACAGTGTGGCACCTAACAGTTCAGTTAGGGTGGGTCTAACCACCAGACAAACATATATTACACAGTTCAGTGCTGAGGAAAGACATTTGAGCTAGCCAGAACAGTGTAAGAAGAATGCAGCACTCTGCCCTCATGAAAGTTGTGACTGGTCAACCATTCAGGTACTACCCTAAAAGGTAGAAATTCGGAAAGAAAGGAACAGTGCCGTGAAGACAGCTCTCTCCCTGCCATGGAGCTCTTAGGGAAGTTCAGTTATGCACATTGCTCTTGGTCCACTTAGACTGGCATAATAACTGCAGTTGGGATCTGAGCATGTATGTGCTTACACGCAGCCTGATACTGCCAGAAGAGCACACACCATTTCTCTTTGACTGAATTTTCAGTTGTCTCTCTCTGGCTGAAGAGGAATCACCAAGCATATCTGAAGGATTTTCTGGAAGCTAGCTTGATCAAGGGTGTTGTCTTCCACAAATAGTAAGATGGAAGGAATGAGGGGTGGGGGGTATGAAGCAATGGCTTCACTGTTCTCTAAGTCCTCATCCGGAATCTTGCTATCAAAAGCTTTTTCTTACACATTTGCAGAGATAGAAGTCAATACTGACACATATTTGAAATACCACACAACTACTTGCATCTATTTTGCATTTTTACAATAGCAAAAAATATGAAAGAGCATTTGATTTCTCAAAATTAATATCTGAATAGCAATTAATCACAAACTATTAGGCAAAAATCACACAAATTATAAAAGGATATATGACTACACAGTAGATATTCTAAACATGTTGAAAGAGCATAAATAGCCTGTTACATATGATCACAGTAAAAGTGTTCATGTAGTTGCAATCATCTATGGACATAAGCAAATCACCTGACTTTAACCACACTTTGTTCATCCATTACTACAATCACCTGAGATCATTTATGGGCAATAACCAATCAGAGTTGTGAAAACTGTACAGTTTCAAGCTACGTACAGCAACTAACCATGCACTCAAAATCTATTCCTTTGATTAGCTTTTACATAACATGCATTTAAATTATTAAGGACCGTTTGACGTAAAACCTAACATACAAACTTCCAGTATTTTTAAAATGCTATAGTGTACAGAACAGCAAGATAAAAATTATAAAAACAATTACATGTTAATGAAGCAGTCTGAAGTTGAAAACAGAAACACATAGAAATATTTGTATGCTTTCCTACATGTTTAAATAATGACAAATAAAATATTAAGGTACTGACCTGCTCAGGCTCCACATGACAAAACATGGAAATCTTTTCCTTCACTGCCATTTCTATAGGTTTTGCACTTCTGCAGACTATCTGTCATAACAGAAGGAAAAATTTCAAGTATTTACTAGGCAAACCAATAGAAGAACCTCAATACTTCATAGAAAAATTCATCTCCTTTGGAAGCAGAGCACAAACAAATGTGCCTTTTATACTCTTTCCCCTCTTTTAGAGTTCTACAATATATCATAGCTCACAAATAATCTACTAGCAAGGCAGAAGTAATCCAGTCACCTACCCATAGTGACGAATTTTTATTTATCTTTCATTGACACTCTGCAATACTGCTTTCTCATGTTCTCCTTTCTTGCAGCTACTACTGTAATAGTCTGTCTAAAGTCTAGCAGCTCTGTACGGATGAATAATATGATGAATCAAAAGGAATACTGTAATCTTATCAGTAAGATCAGATTTAAATTTAGAGCATTAATACTTAGCTTACATGCATATTTCTAGTATTTCAGTAGTTTAGCATCTTCTTGTAATTTTTAATTTGCACATCATGACAAAAAGAACAAGGCCAAAGATGAGAAAACTATTTCAAAATTGTGTGGGGTTTTTTACTGCTGCAATTATTCTGCTAGTATTTTGCTGATACATTCAAAACTCAGTAATTTTAGGAAATATTGATCATTTTTAAACAATGAAGAAAATTACTATATGTTTGGTGTTTGTTGAAAGGGGTCTTGGTTTTGCATTATGTAACTCCAGGCAACTAGCTCAAAATGCAGAACTGCTCTATCAATGTGTCTATTGATTACTTTGTCTACTACCTTAAGTTATTTTGAAACCTGAAAGTGTAACAGAAAGTAGGATGATCCTGTTACAAGATTAATTCATTATTTTCCCCATCTTTCTAGCAAATGCATCTACTTAATGCATTAAGCCCCTTTGTTCAGAAACTTGTAGCTGACCTTTGATCACCTTGCTAATGCAGTTTAACTACACTGATATTGATGAAGTCTAATTAACTTCCCCTACTTAGTGCACGTTCAAGTAAAAAAAGCACCAGGAAACAATCTGCACATTCTATTCAAGTAAGCACAACTCATACTTAAAAATTCGGTACAGTTTGAAGGTGAAGGTATAATTCATAAACCTTGATAGTAAGAGCACATGACTAAATTAATTTTGAAAACTATAATCCATTTTGCTGAGGCAAATTTAAAGTTAATGCAGACAGAGAAATCAAAAACATCAGAATCAGCATGAAAATAAAGAAACCACAATAATAACAGTGGCAGAGATGCATCTCAAAGAAACATAACACACAGAAGATGAGAACAATTCAATTGGACAGGGCAGCACTGACAAGCATATACTCAAGTTTTCAGTGCTGTAGCAGAGTACATGATGCCTGCAGCTGTAGCGTGTTCATTAGGCACTTCGGACACCCCACAGAGAACAGAAAGGCTCTTGCACACACAGCTGAGACCATCCCAGCACGCCACCTCAAGAAGCCTGGGAGCAGGCAGGGAGGCAGCAGGCATTCAGAACAGGACAAGCCAAGTTCAGATCAGGCAGCCTGGCAGCATAGCTCATGGAGGAAGCCCTCTTGACTGCTCTGGAGGAGCTTCCCCGTGCGCTGTCTCGGCCTTGGGCCTCTGCCCAAGAGAATTACCATTTAAACATTGTCTTGAAGCAGCATCCAAGGAACTTTATAAGGGCGCCAGGAGGCTACACTCTGACTGTAATCTCTTGCTGCTTTAGCAGTCAATAGCAGCAGTCACAAAAAATAAAAAAAAAAAGATACTGTGCTTCTGGCAGTGCCAGAACTGCCCCAGGCAAGAACTCAAGATGTGAGAAAGTGACTACATTTGTCTCTTTTTTTTTTATTACATACATTCACTTAAAAGGCTTTTTAAAAATTTTTATTTTCTGGGTGGGGAGGGAGAGGGAGAAGTGAGGCACTGGCAATTATCTTAACAGCCTTCAAAAATGACATGCAACTTTCCCTATGCAATTAGCACCTCAAGAGGGATCTTGAAGTTTAGGCTCTGAAGCTTCAAATACTGCATTGCATTAATAAAAGTCCTTCCCTCCACAAGACGATTACAATCACCAAGTCACAACAACTGGAAGTTAAACACATCCGTCGTATATCCTGTTTATAAATCCATTGGTTTTGTAGTTATAAAAACACTCATTCATACGTGTAAAATGCAAGAGCTCAAAAAAATCAGAGAGAAGCACAACACAGAATTTAATTGTGTGACTATATTTTTAAGAATCATTTTTCCTTTTTGAGGACATACACATTGCTTCTTCTTAATCACGCATAAAAAGAAATTTGTGAAAATGTTAGGAGCCAGAAACATTCTAGTTCTTCCCACAAAGGAAACTGAGATTTCAGATTATTTTTAGCAGTGAAGAATTATTTTTGCAAAAAGATGTCTTTAAAAGAACATAGCTACAGTCCCAAGATATTGCAAGGAGTTAGTTCAATTAAGTTAACTTTGAGTCAACTTGAGTAATTTGATTTCCTGTGGCTTTAGTGAAGCAATACAGCACATATTTTGCACTTCTTGTTTCTCCTCAGAGACTAAGGCTTATTCTTTGAACATAGGTTATGCAAGGACATTTTTAGATGAACCATCAATAAAAAAAAAATCTGTATTTACTGACTCACCAAATCTGGAGACAAGCCTAGACCCCTCAGTGCTCGAACACTGTTCTGTGTTGGTTTTGTCTTCTGTTCACCAGTGGCGTTAGGCTGGAAAGGCACATTTTGAAAGCTTGAATAAGCAACCAATCTCTACTAAGAAAACAGTTACACATTAAAAGAGAAAATTCATTGCAAGTAATATTTTCAGGACGTAAACATATCCAAACAGAGCCACGATATGCCAGAAACATATAAGTAAATAACAGTGGTGACACTTCTAACAAATACTCTGAAGACCCTAATTCAGGTCAGGTTTATTTTGTCTTTTTTTTATTTTCAGAGAAAAGTTTCAATATAATTGACTCGGGTAGAAGAATAATAATGTTCAAAAAATTGGATTTTGCTAATAAATGGAGTGTCGAACACAGCACAAAACCTCCAGTGACTGTCTTTGAAAATATTCATATGTAGCAAATAATTCTGTTTTCAAATACACAGAATTAATCCTACCAACTGCTAATCAATCCATAGCTGTAGTTAATAATAATAACCTTTTAATCTGTACAAGTGAAATCACATCATCATTACCAACCTTTGCTTACAAAAATCTCCTCAATGAATACTTACATCTCGTGAAGTAAAATTTAGAGTTCAAATGAAAAAGTACTTTTAGCCCTGTACAAAGAGTTGTAGTGGTCTTGACTTGACTCCAGCATAAAAGGGTTAATGGGACAAATAAACAAATACAAAGCCCAATACAGAGTGAAATTTATTTTATTAATTCTCATAACTTACCTGTGGTACTAGGCTAACATGGATGTTACAAAAGTTTTCTCTTTTTGCTTTGAACTGAAACTGTCTAAATGCTTCAACAAATGGCATTCCTTCAATATCTCCAATGGTTCCACCCAGCTGAAAAGTAAAGCTTAGATATGTCAGCGGTAGAAAGAAAAAACAAAAGAAAAAAAAGTCTCTCTTATATACTTCAACATGTTTTCTGAAATTTTTGTCTTAAAAAAATCTGAGAATTGAAATTTGCAGGCACACTCTGAAAAGAACCCTCATCTATTCTGCACATTTTGTTTCTTGTGGAGAACATCAAACAACTTTCCAGTTTTGTTATAATCATTTTACACCAAATACATAAGCTGCCCATGGGAAGATGTTCGGTGCTACTGAATAATACATGCTTTCACACTGCCATCAAAGGGGTGAACCACTAATCAACAGTTAAGCTCATGTGAAGGTTTTTGTGCAGAAGACCTTTATTTTCCTGTCAGATTAAGAAGTAGTTGGGATCAACAAGATACAGACATTTCCCACCATCGCCATGGCTTTCCAACATCAATAAATGTTTTTTACCAAATATTTATTACCAAACCAAAATGCAAGACTAAGTCCATGCTAAAACTTATTTATAAAGACAGAAATTAGATGTCTTTCAAGGACAGATAGAGCTATAGTAGACTAAGCGCTGAATAACGCAGTTTAACACAAAAGTCTGACAAAACAGTTGTGTTTCAGAATGATCTTTCTGTGCCACCAAGTGGCTTTTGACAGAATTGCACATTTGTGTTCATCCAGTATCAGAAAAACTTGTGATAATTACATTTGTACATGGTACACATGTTCAGTCTAACTCCTTCAGGATTTTGCCATGGAAAAACTATTCTTAGAGTACTGACAAAAAATACTTTTATCAGGCTGGAGGTACAAGTGCATAACAAGAAAAGAAAATAGACCCCTTATATGGAGAAAACAGAAAATTAAGACTGAAGTTAAAGGGTTGATAAGACCATCACTCATTTCTGTTGTGCAACTTCTGTATTTACCTTTTTCATATTTGTTTTAAATTAAATGTTTGACTCTCACTGTGCACATCATAAAAAAGATCTATACTTATACTGGTGAGTATATTTGAATCAAGACAGACTCTTCTGCCTAAGAAACACTGAGCAATTCTGCTGCCCAGGTCATAAAGTTTATTGCACTATTGATTATGGTAGTCACTTCTGGTATTAAATGTATGACATATTCTTCTGTCAAATTCTCAAGTATAATCTTTTCCGGTATTGTCTGCTGTACTAGTAATACTAGCAATTAGTGTCTTTCGTCCTCTCAATGCCCTACTATGGGTGGGGGAAATTTGTTGTTTCCATTGTGCAGAACATCAGCAGGTTAAGTGATTAAAAAGGTTGCTGCCAAAGGTCTTAAAGATAACACCAGAAAGTGGAAAACCAACTTACATATTATTTAAATCTATGCCTTTAAACATGACCACAAGTAACAAGATGGACATTTGAATTCTTATGGAAAGCTAGAATGTTACTCCTATTGACCACGGGAGACTTCAAGTAATACACAAGTTTTCTCAGTACTGTGAGCAGTATAAAGCTTCAGTCAAATGCCTGGATCTTGGAATAGGCAGTTCACATTACAGTACCTGTCTGCTTTAATTCCATAAGTTAATAAACTCTTAAGCAGCTCAGTTTCAGCAGTATTCTAAAATGGATTTAGTCAAATGGAAGTTGTAGGGATAAGACCACGCCTATCACTTTCAGAACAAACCAAAGAATATAAAATGTGTCTTTACATTGCTGCTCTCCATAAAACTTCAGTCTGACCTTTTCAGCATATGGAGCAAAGAGAAAGCAAGCTAGTATTTTATGTTCACTGCAGATATATAACCTAAAAAGTTCCATACTTGCCTCAATTACACAAATTTGTGGCTCCTGTCTGTCATCATCCACCGGAACTTTTGCCTGATTCATTACCCATTCCTGAACTGCATCAGTGATGTGTGGAACAACTACAAGACAAAATCAAAGAAGGTAAGCCTAGCTTACTGTAGGTTACTTTAATTTTTGCATGCAAAGGGGGAAAAATGAACAGCAAGTCAAGAGGAAACTGCTAGGTCCTTTCTCTGTTCCTCCTTTCCTTGACCCCAGAACCCAAACGTTACAGGAATACGCCCATTTCTCTTGGAAGGGAGAAAGTAAGGTGGTGCAGCAAGGAGCAGCCTGTTCTAGCTGATCACTTCTTTTGTGAAGACTGAATGGACTAGTATCCGACAAAATTAAAAATATTACCTTGAACGGTTTTCCCCAGGTAATCACCGTGTCTTTCTTTATTAATGACATGCTGATATATCTTTCCAGTGGTGATATTGTTATCTTTATAGAGATTGATGTCCAAAAATCTCTCGTAATTTCCCAAATCCAAGTCAACTTCTCCACCATCATTCAATACAAAAACCTCACCTGAAAAAAGAAAGTGAAAACATACAGATAAACAATAAAAAAATCAGAAATTATTAAACACCCAGCAGGAATACCATGAATGTCTTAAAACAGAAGAATTTTTCTTTTAAATGACAGAACAACACATCAATAAAGCATACTGCAACCCAATCTATATTGCCATTCTGTGTGACTTAATATCCAAGTCATTAGTTTTACATCCAATGTCTGTCCCTCAGACACGTACAGTTTTGCAAATAAATAAAAGTTGTATTGCCAAAATATTTAAGTGACTTATAAATATTTAACCAGTATTTCAACAGCACTACAATCCATCATCAGAAAGAAACAATCTCCAAGAATCATAAATCAACAACAAAATATCAATTTACTTGTAGGAGACAAAACCTGTGTTTTTATAAGCAAGAATTATACACATTCAAAGTGCTTCACCATAAATTCTTGTTTTTTGGATCTATTCTAGTGATTAAGGCATGGATCAGAAGTAAAGTTACGATGAATATGTTTCTTCAAACATGATTGCTGTTTCTTATTCAGTTGTTCCATCCTGTGTATTTGGTTCACTGTGTCCACAGCGAGAGTTATTTCTGACACTGAAAAAACTAAAGTATCTTTAAGGTTCAGACTTTCCCTAGGCCTCTAAAGAGTCTCTAAATTCTGAATCTAGTCAAATTCTGAAGGAACTAAAGGTGCTATATCTTGAGGTAAGGCTGGAAAGGTCTTTAGAAAAACTGTAAAATATTTTGCCCACTGAAACAATGGCCAAGGAAGTTACAGGACTAATGCACACACCCCCCCACCCCCCAAAAAAAAAACCCAACTAACCAACCACCCATCCAAAATAAACCAAAACAACAACAAAACCCCTCAGTTCCCATGAAGGTATAACGTGGACTACAGAAATATATATTCCACCAAGGTACAACACTAGTAAAAAGCCACACAGCTGAAGGAACATTCAACATTTTAAATGCATGTCAGACTGCCTTGTAGCTCATCAGCAACACAGTCAATACAACCAAGGTAGCTTAAACAGCTAACCAACCAAACTAAGCATCTGCTTGAAAATTCTATCATTACCTGGCTCTCTAAGCTTCACTGATGTTTTTGACTAGATCTTCTCTGACTAAAATGAGAACTTAGGCTAATTCTTATGAAGGCATTTACACCAGAAGGCACTGACATCCAGAGAACAGCATTCACAAGTAACTGTTGAGGACTTAAGTTTCAAATAAGTTTTATAGCACTATTTAATTTTTTTTTAATCAAGTTGAACTGAAGATAGCATTAACTGAACAAGGCTTTCAGCTAGGATTTTCCCATTAAGGTGGTATTTTATAGAAAGAAAGCATCTGCTCATAACAGTACCTTCAACAAACAGGCTTCTGTCTCTTTACTTAGAGCAGACAATGAGCTTCAGAACATATAGTAAGCAATAAACTTGCAAAACAATTCTAAAATGACTAATAAGTACCATACTACTGGCTTTTAAAAAACAAAACCAAAACACATTATTGTGAATACATATATTCATGCAAAAGGGAGCAGCACCAGTCTTCATACCATGTTCGTATGGCGAAAAGGTTCCAGCATCTATGTTTATGTAAGGATCAATTTTGATTGCAGTGACACGTAGACCACATGATTTCAGAATGGTGCCAATGCTGCTTGCAATGATCCCTTTGCCAATGCCTGAGATGACACCACCAGTCACCAGGATGTACTTCATCGGAAAATCAGCACACACACACAAAGACCTTGACCTGGAAACCTAAAACAAAGATGTACCTATGATGAAAGAAATTTCATGTCAGGGAAGAACACAGACTCAGTCTACAAAGAATCAAAGTTGAAATGACCTATGACCATTTTGGAATCTGGGAGCAGGATTCACCTCTCCCAGCCTATACACCAATACATAAGCTAAGCATCTATGTTGTCCCAAAACAGGTTCTTTCACTACGGCGGATTGGGGAGATTGGGGGAGACCTCCAGGCCTTAAGCTGCTTGCCCCATTACCTGCGAGGTGAATGCCCTTCCCCCCACCCCTGCACGTGGCCCGTTGCGGAGCACACACAGACCACCTGGGAGGGACGGACAAAAGAGAAAGTTTATTGTGGGGTTGGGGTTTATAAGGCTTTTAGGAAGGTCAACGGGGGCCAATCACAAGTTCAGGGTCACACAAAAGAAACCATCAGGTAAGGGGTCAACAGCCAATAGGAAGGGGTTTACAAGGGACCAATGAGAAACCTCAGGACACCTTGTGTGGGAGAAAATAGCTTCACAGGGGGTGTCTGGGAGAGGGAGACAGTGACACTGCAGAAAATACACAAACATGTTGAGACATGTTCAAACTACAGTAAAAACCTCTGTTTCCATAAGGTTTGAGCTGTTTTCCTCACCAGTCCATCTCTGACAGGACTTTTTCCATACTGCATATGGCAAATTCATTGCCACATTTCACCCAGTGCACAAGAGGCTGATCCACATGCAGAGTCACTGTACTTTATTTATTTCCAGTTCTGTGCAGAAAGGGGTGCTGAGTGACAAATCCTCAAAGCCAACAAGACCATTACCAATTCACGATTTATACTTTTTAGCAAACGAAACCACTAATGTTCATTGTCTACAAGTTACATTTCTCTACCCCACCTGAAACAGGATGGTGTGTGTATCTCTTCCACAATTGAATTCATATTCCATTCAGGCAGCGGTGGAGGCTAATCACTGGAACAATTTTTGAGCAATGACAGCATGGCTCACCAAACAGCAAAAACTCTAAGGTCAGGAAAATGTTTCCTTACTTAAGGACCCAGTTCATCCAAAACAGCACAAAACCGCATGGGACTCAGTATAAATCAAAGCAGTATAGTTCTTCATCAGGTGGTAGTAAGAAGCAGTCAGTGAATAAACATTGTATTTCTTCCTTTTACTATACTGAAATAGCATAAATAAGGCCTGGATCTTCAGGAGACTGAGTTCAAGAATGTATCAATGTTTGTTATCAATCCTCTTTCATTTATGGTAATGGGAATAAATAAAGTACTATTTGCTTTTCAATATGGACAAAAGGAAGACCACAACCATTAAAAGTATTTAACTCGGGAGAAAAGGATGATCAGGAATTAACTTTCTCTTGCCATTTAATTTTAATTTGTAATTTTTCTAATAGCACAGATTTTACGATTTGGAGCCTACTACTTCTTTCACACTATTCCTTCACAACTCAGCTAATGCCCTTGTCACATTTCATGAACATCTAAGCCATTTTCAAAGCTCTTTTCAGGAAGGGGGGGATAATTTTAATAACAAGTATAAATCTTGAGTACGTGCCAATTCAGAACTCTAAAACCTTGCTTACAGGAACCAAAATTAAAAGCTCGCTGTGATTTTAGGAAAAAAATCCGCGATTTCCCAGCAGCCTCAGGAAACGCGATGTTTACTCGCAATAGAAACAGAGAACTACGCGTGGTTTCGGAAGTCACTCGTAAAAGGAGTGGGAAGTAGGGGAGGGCGAGCTGAAAGCGTACACAGTAAGAGATCATTTCGCCGGGAACTGGCACATGAGTTACTCCGTCCAGCCTTATCCCCGGGAGCCGCCGCCTCCAGCCGGGATTTGCGGGCGCTGCATCCCGGAGGAGCCGCCCCGCGCTGAGCGCTCGGGGCTCCGCGGCCGAGCGGGGAGAAGCCTCCGACTTACGTGGGTGCCACGGGCGGGTGCTCCGACCGGGGCCCGGGGGCGACGACGAGGAACCGCCGCGGGGCCGCCGGACCGCAGCGAACCGCCGGGGGAGGCGGCGGCGCCCCGGGGCAGCCGCAGGTGAAGCGCCTCCGAGCGCCGCCGGGGCGGGACGCGGCAGCGCCCAGCGCTCAGCGCCGCGGGGCTCCCGCGGGGCTCCCCGCGCGACAGCCGCGACACGCGCGACAGGTGCGGCGCGCTCCCGCCCCGCGCGCCTCCGCTCCACCCCGCCCGCTCCCGCCCCTTTCCCCGCTCCCGCTCCCGGCGGAAGTGGCGCACGCGGAAGAAGCGCGGAGCGGCCGCCCCGGTTTCCGCAGAGCAGCGCCGGGACCCCCCCCGAGCGCGACCGCCACCGCACCCAGAGATGTTGCGCGGCCTGGGCAGCTGGCTAGGGCTGGAGCGGGCCGGGGAGGAGCAGCTGCTGCCCGCCGGGAAGACGAGCAGTCCTGAGGAAGAGGAGGAGGAGGCGGGTTCGGCCGCGCAGGAGCAGGAGCAGGGGGAGCTGCAGGAGGACTCGGAGGCGCTGCTCAGCCAGGCCAAGGGGCTCGGCAGTGAGTGTCCGGTGCTGCTCTGACATGGGAACAGAGTGAACGGCTGCGAACGTGCCTTTCGGTTGCCATTTCTTTCAGAGTTGTTATTAAAGCAGCAGCGTTTCCTTAAGTATCTGTTCTGTTGGCACTGTGGGAAGCGGGCTCTGTACACATAGAATAAGTCTGTCTCTATAGAATCAATGCACTTCATGAATTGGTGTGGGGGGTTGTGGGGTTTTTTCATAAGAAAATAATGAGGTTTGATGATTTTGTTGAACTTGTCTGTCATAGAATCATAGAATGATTTGGGTTGGAAGGGACCTTAAAGATCATCTCATTCCACGCCTCTTGCCATGGGCAAGGACACCTTCCACTACATCAGGTTGCTCAAAGCCCTGTCCAGACTGGCCCTGAACACTGCCAGGGATGGGGCAAAGCTGTAATTTGCTATAAGATGCCTGCTTTACTATAGATTCATAGATAAAATTAATCCAAAGTACAGATCTATACTCGTTACTGAAGGGTTTTTTTAAATTGATGCTCTGAAATGCTGGATCAGTATAATCTGAGAGGTCAATCTGAGATGGTTCTTGACTGTGCTTTGTCTCAGGCAATCTGAACTGCAGCAGTTTTGCCTGTGGAGATTGATCAAATACTAGTCCTGTCTCATTGTGGTAAATTGATTCGAATCTGCTAATTGCTCTGGTTGTTCAGGAAGAAAAAAGTACTTTGAATTTCAGGGGAAGAATAAGTGTTGACTGTTACCAATATTAAAGTCCATCCCATAATTTGCTCTGGAAGCGAAAATCTGGTTTAGTGATCCATGGGTTCATTGTCCGTGACACCAGGGTAGGTTGTGGTAGAAAAGCTTTTTTATAAAGATTTGGACATTGCTGTTTTAAGACTCTAGAAGCATCTGCACGGCTAACAAACAGGGTAGCTATGTAGAAAAGATGGCACATAATTTCCCTGGCACATAAAGCATTTTACTGGTAAAACCAAAGCCTTACAGATGTTATTTTTTGCTCATTATTACGGCATTATAAAAGTTATGAAAGTTTTGCCAGTGTGAACTAATAATAGCATTATTGCTACATACATGTTCTTAATACAGGCATAGATTTATAAGATGGAGGGTAACTTTTTTTGTCATTTGAAAGTGGAAGTGTTGTTTTTCACCACGAATTCTATTTTTCTAAGGCTAAGTGCCACCTCATAGTGAGGTTTTAGAAGTACCTTACTTCAAAAATATCTTTGCCCTTAATGAAAATAAAAGGTATTTTGCTCTTCAGCCCGGTTCCAGGACTGGCCAGAACTACTTTGTCCAACAACACCAGAATGTCACCAGAAAGCAAATGTCTGAGCACCTTTTGCACCTAACACAATTGCATATGAGAGAGTTTTCAGGGATACATGAAACAACCAATAAAAGCTGGTATGGAGTAAGCAATCCAGTAGGCTGCTGCTTCCTCTACTCTTGTAAGGGAAATAGTGTATGTATTTATATCTAAAGTGTAGAAGTTAAGCATCTTTTTGTATGTGAAGCATGTGATGAGTTGTAAAGCCATATAACAGATATGAAAGATGCTGGCGAGTACTTCAAGGATGTTTGGTTGCCACCATTCTGTGGCCTATAAACAGAAGTTACATATAAAAACCCGGCTTGCTTAAAGGCTGGCTAGACCTCTGCATAGTTCAGTATTGATTTGGTGATATCATAGCAAAGACAATATTTTATACACCACAAAAACAGTCAGCTTTCCAAAAGGTGACATCAGTGTTCCAAAGTAACTCATTCTACCAGTGACTAACAACTGTGTGTTAAAGGAACTCACTTTTTTTTTTGCATGGTAAGACTATTTCTTACATTTCTAACCCATAAGGAAACTGGTCGTTTTGAGAGGTCTTGAGAAGGAAGGTTGTTCTGTTTCTGAAGGTTTATGAAATACATCTTGCTGCTTGCAAGTTTGTTCTTAAAAAACGATAATACAGTGCAGATGCCCACACTACATAGTTCTTTCCCTGCCACCTCTCTTCACTTCAGCTAATACAAAAAATATGAGTCTTTGGGGATATTTGTCACTGCTGTTTTGACACTGAATATATTCAGAAAAATAAGTGAATAGGGCCATGGTGCTTTCCATAGAGATAAAGAGAGGAAAACAATGCAAAATAGGTAAGGGCAAACATCAAGAGCAAGCTTGTATGTTAGGATTTCTGAAGGAATATCAAGTGTTACTTGCATGAAATTTTTCATGGATTTTCTGCTTCACTTTATGAGATTTTTATTGTGCATTTTGGTTTTCTTTTTAAAATATATATAATTATTAATATTAAATTATATATTATAAAATTATTATTATATACAATAATATATAATGTTTTAATACTGTGGCTAAGTTAATTTATTGCTTCATGTCTCTGAAATGCTGATATGAAATCAGGAAAGACCCATTGCTTCAAAAAACTCATTGGAAAACAGTATTTCAAGGACCAGTAGGAATGTTTGATTTAGTAAACAAGGTTCACGTATGACAGTTTGATTTACAGAATGTTGTGATCGAGCATAGAGTTTGATCATCATCATTAAAGAATATATACTAGAAAAGGATAAATAGAATTTTAGGAGTTCTTTGTAGGCCAGAAGCTGGGTTAAGTTATTTTGAAAGACACTTTTAAGTAGGTATGCAAATGTCTAAAGAGAAGGAAAAATAAATCTAGTAAAAGAATTGGATGTAAAGAGATCTTTTCTCAGGTCTTTCTTTTTTTCTCTGTGAAAGGTTACCTCTTCAATTTTGCCACTGCTGCTACAAAAAAGATATCCGAATCCGTTGCCGAAACAGCACAGACAATAAAGAAGTCTGTAGAAGAAGGAAAAATTGACAGTATCATTGATAAGGTATTTTATTTCTAGATACCTTTCTGAAAAATCTGTTTGCTTACTGTTGTTATAACATGTGGCAAATCTGGCATGTGATTACCTTTCTTTAAGCTGTCTTAAGATATTATGTATTTCAAGAGATACTGTGCATCTCCTGTCATGATGAATGATGTGATTGAAATGTTTAGTCATGGTAGACCTGCGAAAAAATGGTCACCCTGCTTTACTCAGTACTGCACCTGTGTTCCATTCCTTCAGGATGTTCATACGCTGGAGACACACCAAAAGAAAATATGGAAAATGCTGACTGTGCATATTCCTGCATGACATGTAGGAGGAAGGGCTGGAAGAATTTGAGACAAGCAGTTGGGGGAATGTCTGTCTAGAGATGTGTGGGCTGAGTTTTTTTCCCCCCAGTTTATTTAGTTGGAAGAAGAAATGCTGTAGCTTGCATCTTAAGTGCATCTCTGAAGCAAGAGTCAGAATTAGCTCAGTGGCTATTAAATCCTAAAACCCGAGAGCTATACAGGTACAGTTTCAGAAGAGCCAGTGAGCTCATGAAACACCTTGCTGTTGTCCTGTTCTTTTACCCCCCCTGACCCTGCCACTTATCTCTTGCCCTCTGTGTTCCTGGCTGCGAGCTCCAGTTAACTTCTGCCAGTGAGTGTTCTTCCAGTGCTTTAAGTCACAAACTTGGCAAAAGGGGAAAAAAAAGGCAATAAGTGCTATGTAGTGTTCTGTGTTTGTTACTGAGGGTAGCTTGGAAAGGGGAAGGGAAAGGGAACTGGCCAAAACCAATGCAGCTGCAGTAGGACTGTGCCTCCACGAGTGTCTGAGGGGAGATGCAGCCAGATCCCTCTTCCTGCTCCTGTCTCTGGCAGCCCTTCAGGGGAATTACAATGTTGCCTTTTTTTTTATTTTTTTAATACGATGAAATTCAATTTCTTGATGTAATTAGTGTTCATGTTGTCTTCCAAATAAATCATCAAATGACACTTCTGAATTTCTATTATGATCACATTTTGTTTTCAGATTTCGTTGACAACAGTCTACAGTAATTAGAGTCTAATGTACTTTTGATCCACATAATAAAGAAAAAATCAAGTAAGAAGGTTATCTGTTAATTTAATACTGAGTTGCTGAAGGAAAAAGAATTATAGGAATTTATCAGGATTTAGCTTGAAGACTTGTGTACTTTTTGGGAGCTTTTTAAGCCATAGATCTCACTGCATAAAATTTGTATTTTGTGAGTGGTTTAAATATTCGTTTCTAGCTTTATGGTTTTTTGCCTCTGCTTTCAACTACAGCACATTTGCATTGTTACTTCTGGATTATGGCATGCCATATTCCGAGACCATTCTCCAATTTTTAATTCTAAATTCAATATAGGATATTTCTGAATGTAATTTTTTTAATGAAAATTCGTCAACAACATAAATGGAGAAGTTATTTCAGCTAAGAAGACATTCTGAAAATTCTGCTTTACGATTTTGCAAGTCCAATTTACTGCAATGGATGTATTTCTTAGGCAACTCTTGAAACTTACTGTAAGGCCAAGGGTATCTTTAGGTGCTTAATGCTTTAAAACATGCTTAAATAAGTCTAAACAGTCTGTCTTGTCCATATTTGATATGATAAGGCAGTAAGTGGATATGCATAGTATGCCAGTGTTCAAATTATCAGCTAGTCTTTTTTCCTTGTCCTCCTAATTTGATAAAACGATAATTTTGAAAGCATACACAATAGTTATAACTTCTTAAATGCAAAATCAAATGTTTCGGTAAAGGGAAATGTATGATTGACATGAAAGACCTTCAACTTACAAAAAGGGCTACCACAGATATAAGAATATGGTTCTGCACTGTATTTGAAAACACTTGCTGAGTGAATGTGAAACAAGGGGAGTGAATTTTTTTTTAATTGTGGTTCCCTAATTTTTTTTAGACAATTATTGGAGATTTTCAGAAGGAACAGAAAAAATTTGTCCAAGAGCAGCAAACCAAAAAATCAGGTAATGTATGCTTTTTTTTCTTAGTGCCTAACATCACATAAGTGAAAACCTGGTGGAAGCTGTGTAGTTGAGGTACATCTAAAACTAATCTATCAAAGCTCTGTTTAATGAAACACGTTATGGCACAACTTAATGCATATTGTGCAATAGGAAGATGATATTTTTAAGTGAGGTTAGTAGTACATTATCTTGCTTTTTTAACCAAATTCAGCTTTATGAAATTACCTCAAAGATCACTGTGCTAATGCAGAGCTGATCTCTTGCTGCTGTTTTGAGTCTTAAACCTGTGTATTTATTGAAAACTGGCATGCTGATTTCTTCTGAGCTTTAGCAATAATGTCACATTTTCATAATGAAATTAAAAACATAGGTTAGGGTTTGCACTATAGTATTTAATTAGTTTTGCTTTAGGAGTTACTCTGCTTGCATTAAAGACATAATTGCTCTTTTGCTTTCCCATAAATCATTTGCTCTGTAATTATCTGTGATCCAAATTCTTTAAGTTATCCACCCATATACTATTAACATCAGTGGATCTATTCAAGACTTTAAAATAAGCACACTTGTTTTTTCACATTGAGTTTCATCATTGGCTTTTATCTATTTTAATGTCTTACCTGATTGCGGTAATTTCTGACAGTTTCAGTAATTAGTGACTCTATTGTTAATCTTTAAAATGAGCTGTTTTAAATGGATTGTGATAAAATTTTTCGTGGTGTTTATAGTTAGTATGTTAGTCTGGTTTCTTCTTGCAAGATTGCTTATGTGATCTTGTTGTCTGTAATTCTTTTTGTCTCTGTTAGTAAACTTTGGCATCTCTTAATATATTTCTACAAGCTTTATGAAAATAGGTAGTTAGATTGGCCAAAGGAGGAGTAACAGATGACCTGACTGCAAGAAGCATTAGCATCAGAAGGGAATACATGTGGGTGAAAGATCTTGCTGATATCAGGTGCACAGGCAAAGAAACATTGTTAGTTAAGGGCACAAGAGTAATAAGTTAACTGTTACAGGTGCATCCTGTTGTCTCTGTAGGCTGAATTTGCATTGACAGTGAAAAGATGAATAAATATCTATACATCTACAATAGTTTATTTTCCTCTCTATACAGCCTATAGAACTATTTTGGAAGTATCTACCTAAATATGTAAATCAGCTGAACTCGAGTGGGCTTATTCAGTGTATAACATGATGTAATTTATAACAAATTTATAATCTTTTTCTCCATTGTTAAAGAATTGGTGTCTTCTGCGTGTAAATTATTTTGCAAACTTAATTTAGACAAAGTTTACACATTCAGAGTGAATCAAGAAATGCTATTTGCAGACAACTTAGCCGGTCATACAGCACTACTTCAGTAACTAAACTAAGAGGCACCAAGTTCTGACTGGTGCAAAGAAATCCCCACAGTTTTATTTTTACAACAACAGAAATCAGCAACTATTTAATTATTATTTTTTACCTCTGATAAGTAAGGATCCATTTCTACAGCTTCTCTCTCAAGCTATAAACTTAATTTAAGAAAAAGGAACTATGAATAGGACTAATGGTATAACTCTGCTTATTTTTATGACACTATATGTTACTTTATGTAAGGTCTGTTTTGTTGTTTGGGGGGGGGTTTTTCAAGTAATACTCATGGAATTATCTTCCTCCTCTCAATAACAGAAGCCGCAGTGCCTCCCTGGGTAGACAGCAATGAAGAAGAAACAATTCAACAACAAATATTGGCCTTATCAGCAGTAAGTATTTAATTTCCTGTAAGATTTGAAATCCTCTCTTCGAGAGATTAAAGCTTCTCTTTTTTTTTTTTTAAGTGAGTTTGGTTGGCATTAAATTATGTATTTTCAATATACTTCTAATATATGTGTGTGACTGTGCTGATCATGTGCAATAGTAAATAGTTCTATCAGTTTCAACTTGAGCCACAGCAGATCCTCGGTATAATTTTTATTTTTGTAAAGGTTTCACGTACTGCTTTTCTGATCTTGCATGTGAAATACGGTGTCCTTTGTCCGATATCAGTTAATGACCATAAATACGTTCTTCAAAGGACAAACGGAACTTTCTGCGGGATCCCCCAGCAGGTGTGCAGTTTAATTTTGACTTTGATCAAATGTACCCTGTTGCACTGGTGATGTTACAAGAAGATGAACTTCTCAATAGGATGAGGTTTGATCTCGTTCCCAAACAGTAAGTAATTTCTGCTGGTAACTATGTATCATCGTACTTTTAATGTTTCTGTAAATACCCATAAATTACTCTTTGTTCTTTTCACTTCCTTCAATTCTTTGTGTTCTTCCGATGTATGTTTTTTATCTGCTAATGTCAAATGTGTGGAATACTGCATGTGCATGGAAGTTTAGCAGTTGGAGGAAAGAACAGAAGTACATCTATTACACCTTCAGTAAGAACCAGTAAGGACCTGTTAACTTAAGTATGGGAAAGGCCTTCAATTTTTCCATGTCCGATGTGCTAAATTAAAATTATTTTTTTCCCCCAAACAAAGGTAAATGCAACAACAAAAATGTTCAGATCTGTTGGTGTAACTGACACCCCAAAAAGGTGGTTACAGATAGTCAGAGACCCCACTGGAGAAATGGTAAAAGAATATTTCACAAAGCAGCAGCAGTGCAAGCAAGAAAAGCTGGGTTCGAATAGGCAATGGGAAAAGCTCTGCGTTGAACTGCCTTCCTTCTAGTGGACCTAACTAAAAGATCCAAAGGTCTTTGTCCGAGCAGTTACGGCCTTCTTGGTCACAGCTTTATTCCCTAACTGTTCTTCCTTGTCCAGTCCCAGACTCTGCTCCTAAAGCTCGTTTCAAAAGTCAACATTATTTTGAAGTGGGAGTTCTCAACACTAGTCTCCTTGTCTAAGGATGAAAACAGAAAACATCTTTCTTTGTGACCTTTTCTGTTTTAAATTTCCACCTTTTATAAACCACCCTAGCTCCGCCTTCTATTTACCTTTTCCCTGCTTTCAGTCCTGAAGATCTGCCCATATTCTAGATGTTCATCAGATCTGTCTCTGATGCTCTGTCTCCAGCCTCTAGTCATGCTGTCCTTGCCTGTTCTACCACATTGCTTAATAGTTTTTTCCCCCCTGTTCTTAGTCTCAGTGGTCATTTCTCTTCCTCTCTCTCTTCCTCTCTCTCTTCCTCTCTCTCTTCCTCTCTCTCTTCCTCTCTCTCTTCCTCTCTCTCTTCCTCTCTCTCTTCCTCTCTCTCTTCCTCTCTCTCTTCCTCTCTCTCTTCCTCTCTCTCTTCCTCTCTTAACCTACATACTTTCCTCCCCACAGGTCATACCATTTCTACCTTTTCTTGCCTCTGGGTTAAAGCTGGGTCTTTTCTTTCTTGCTGGAGGGATTTCAGAGGGAAATATTACCTGAAATATGGGATAGTTTCCCACTTATCAAAGCTGGTCATTTCTGGGATGTCAGTTTCTAGTTACTAAAGGTTGCTGAAAGACTTACAGCTAAGTGAAATAGTTCTGCTATCAAAGGTGTTCCAGTTCCACCTGATGTCTAGGGAAGATGTAGATGAATATAGTTTGACAACAACAGAATGTTGAGTTTAGAGAGGAAATAAAGAGAACAGGGTTGTTTGGCTTGTTGGGTTAGTTTACATAATTTGTCAAGAGAGATGGAATAGCACAACATTTTTCCATACTATGTGTTGCTGCATGCTGTTAAGTTTTTTCTACAGTTGTAACATTATTATTATATGTTCAAGTCCGTTGCAACTCCCTTGTAAGGGATCAAGAAATTCTACAATGATGGATTTTTTAAAATGTGTTAATATCACAAATTCCTTTTTTAAGTTTTTACTTAAATAGCAGCTATGTCTACTCCTTCTCTCTGCATATTTCGTTTTATTTCACTGCTAGATGGTAAAAGGAAACATATTTCCAAGTGTAGTAATCAAAATCTATTTCTTCTCTCTAGCGTAAAGGAGGAGGTGTTTTGGAGAAATTATTTCTACAGGGTGTCCTTAATTAAACAGTCTGCACAACTCACTGCACTTGCAGCTCAACAGCAAGCAGTAGGAAAAGAAGAGAGCAAAGGCAGAGAAGAGGATAGTGAACTGAAAGGTACTGGAAACATTTGTTTTAGCAAGCTCATTAACTTACTGTCATGCATGCTCACTGAATACATCAGATGCCATCAAATTTTTATCCTGGATTTCCTATTAAATCAGGGCTTCTCTCACCGTACTTGGTGTGTTTGTGTAGCATGGGGAAGAAGAGGCTCCTAGTGCTTTCAGGCTGTTTTCCAGCTTCAGCTAACTGTGTCAGAGGAATGGAAATCTCAAGAGGAGAAACGCTGTACTTGGCTTATAACAGCTCATGACCACTAGTGGTCTCAGGTGTGCTTTTTTTGACTTGATTCACTTGGTCAGACAACTAGCCAACCCAACCAGCTGGCATATAGTTTGCTCTTGGCTTTTGCTTATCCCTCAGACCAAACAAATGAGCGAGCGATACAGAGGTAGAATTTCGGTGGTAGTGGAGGCAGAGACGTGCAGGGTGTGGAAAGGCCCACAATGTATTATAGAAATGGGAAAAAATGGGGACCAGGAGGTTACCTGGGATTCAGTCTTGAGATGAAAAAGCCACTTCAACATAGATGTCTTTAGTTACATTGCTCATTTTATACTGATGATTCTTACTGACCCTCTTATGAACCACTGTGCCTCTTTATCTGCATGCAAACAAGTTCTGCGAGCAGGAATATAAGCAGCTTAAAGAGTAGAACAGTTAGTGGCAAAGATGCAAAAAATAACCAGTAGTTCATCAAATCTTAGCTTAAGTTAAGGTGGGCTCACCACCTCTGGTAAGACACTTGAAGATTCTTGGCAGGCTGGGCAGAAACTGGGCAGGAGAAAGCTTTTGCTGCACCCTGGAACAGATTCTCATATCCCCAATATGAATAAATTGTTGTCATCCATGAAATCCATTAATACACATGTCCTGTCATGTGGACATGCTGGCCTGACTGACAGCCAGCTGATCACTGCCAAGTTGACTTCTTTTTCACCCCTTTCAAATACAATAGCTTTCTTAGTATTTTTCCTCTTGAGTCCTTGCACTGCCAATGGTCCCATCTTTCTACTCCTACCTCAGTTTCTAATGTCTCCTTCCTTATTTTTTTTACAGGCTTTCTCACAGGTCTTTTGCATAGCTTACTAATTTTTTGCATTGTTTGAGCTAGGATTAGTCAGCTGGGCCTTGACTTCTTGGACACTGGCAGCTGCACCTTGGGATGAAGGGGAGGTTACAAATGGAATTTCAGAGCTGGTCTTGTATATTGCATGGAAGATACCTTTTTGAAAAGGACTGTAGTGGCTTCCTCAAGCTTTTGTGTGCGTGTGTGCGCCTTTGTTGTCAGTTTTTCTCATTCTGTTTCTCATAGGTTCTGTTTGGAGTGTGCCTGTGTCAGCCTAGGCAAGGTCCCCATCTAGAGTGAAAAAAGTAATTTTCTCTGAGTTATTATCCAAGAGCACTGACAAGACAGGCTATTCCAGCATCTACTGCAAACCAAGAGGCACCAATTCCCACTTCTTTTATTCAGGACAGTGGTCTGCTGTCCAAAGCTATGGGTGTTTTAATTGAAGTGTCTCAATTCTACAGGAGAGATGGCATCTGACCCTGTTGAACAACAAAAATGTAATGTTTGAGTCATCCAAACCCTTAGAAATTGCCAGTCAAAGTGAAAGTTGCTAGATTCTAGTAAAATTTCCATTGTGACTGAACCAAAACATATCTTCAGTTTAAAAAAACCCAAACCACTGTCTTTTGGCCTGTTGTGGCTCTCATACAGTTTAGACCACCATACAGTGTAGGACATGAAAATAGATTTACTGTCATAATGACTCTACATTCTGTAATGGAAAAGATACATATACTAGACTGCAGTAAATACATGTTTTGTTTCATTCAGAAATTGCATAGATTTGGGAAGCTCTGAATCATCCATGTTATTTTTGGCTTAAGTAACCTTTTTGAAGGTTGGATTCCCTAATCAGAGCCTAAAACTGGAAGTAATTGCCTGTTGGTAATTCTTCGTGATGTTCAGTGTTTCTTCTTAAAGCTGACTGTCTATAAAATAGAATTGTTAGCCTTCCATTTTTATGTCTCTCTGTCTCCTCCTTGGCTGCTCTTTTCAGAAAGTTAAATTGGCATGGTTGATGTGAAAGGAAAAAAGGAGATACAAATGGAAGATGTTCCACATTCTAGTGTAAGAGAGAGGATGGGACAGAGCAGTGGGCATTGAGTAGATAAGCTGTAAAAGCAGTGATAGCTACCAATTAGGAAATTATTTTAATTAAAACTGATCTTAATTTTAAAAACTAAACATAAAGAAATTCCCTGTTCTGAAATTGCTGAGTTAGCAGGAGGGGTCCACCTGGGCACACGGCAGGAAGCAGAGCTGTGAGCTCAGAGCTGCTTTGCATATTTAAACAAGCAGAACTGCTAAGCAAGCAGCCCATTGCTACCATAACTTGCCCTGTATGTTAATTGTTCTTGCAGCCGCCTGGCTCTGTTTTGTAACTCTACCCTGATAGTTGCACAAGGAAGAAAGTTGGGGTGTTCCTTTACCTGCCAGGAAGATATATCCTTGCTTGTGAACAGCTGTCGTCTTCTAGCACCATGCTACTAAATACAGAATGCACAGCAAATTTTCTTAGGAAATTTGAACCAGCTTCTATGGTTTATGTTTTTCAATTACTTCCTTTGCCATGTCAGTAGTAGTAGTACCCAGCCAGGGGAGTTTGGGAACTTCTGTGGTAGACATTAACTAAATTTCATGACCAAGTCTACTTATTTGTAACTTGAAAGATCTTGTGGCATGTGGTGCCATCTGTAAGTGTTTTATAGAAGACATTGTCTCAGATTCCCAATTGCTCCTATCTGCATGGTTTTTTGGATCCTTTTGAGTGTCAGAGGTGTTCCTGTCTTTTAACTTTGGAGTCATATTGAGGAAATGGTTTGCTAAATTTGCCTTAATTAAGAATAGTAAATTGCTTCTCTTCCATTTTGTTGTTTGAAATGCTTCACCTATGGTTGAATTCAGCCTTTAACCATCAGGATTCCTCAAATCTTAAAATGGAATAGTTCCCTGTATATTTAATAGACATACAGATTAAATGATATTTTTACATATTTAAATGTAATCTACCTTTTTTTCTCTCCCCCTTGATAGAAACAGTACGACCGAAAACACCACCTGTTACAATAAAGCCTCAAATAAAATCTCAAGAGGTAAAAATGCTGGTATATTTTATCTGGTATTTAATATGTGAAGCTGTTCCTTAGTAGGTAATTATGCATCCTTTTGAGTAAGTTTTGCTGTGAAACCATAATAATATAGTATCTGACAGTCCTAACCTGCTGCTCTTTTGCTGTGATGATAATTTTTAGCGTATAATCTTGAAACTGATTTTCATTAGAAGAAACAGTAATTTATCTGAAGAATGCTTTCATTAGTATCTTGCATGTTATAATAAGATATGTTTTTCCTCCCAAGAGTGACATTTCCAAAATGTTTGGAGTAGAAGGTTAGCATTGTATTTAGACATGAGGAGTACCTTCATAAAAATGTGCTTATGTGCCATGTTCTGTCCAGCTCTTCAGCGGTGGTCAGGCTGGAGTATAGGAAATCTAAATGATGCATTGCAATAGCAACATTGTTTTATTGCACTTTTACTTGATACTGCAGAAACCTGTACCATAGGCATGTAATGACCCTTGTTCATTTCTGGATTGTAAAATCGGTGCCAGAGAAGACTCTTGGCAGAAGCAGAGCTGTGCATTCATTTGCCAATAATATGCAGGGGACTAAATTAAGCTACAAAGATTTCAAAGAACAGTCCTCTCTTAATCTTATTCCTGTGTAGAAAACTGTTACTGAATTGTGGTCAAATTTTTAGTGTTAATCTTAGGTCCTGTTGTAAACTGCTTAGGAGTTTATTATTGTTTCTGAAGATTACCAAAACAGAATTAAAGTTGTTAAGCGAACACAAAAAGGCAGCCTAGGATGCAAAGCAGATCATTTTCAGTACAACTATCTAACGTTTTTGTCTGTGCAAAAATACTCTTAAAGAAAAGTATCCCATAAAGAAAAATAGTTGTCAGAAAAACGCATTTGGTTTGTTTTTTGCTGACTCTATTTAAAAGCAGTCACATGAGTGGAAATATGTGTTGGTGACATTTCTTCCCCTGTCTGGATAAGTTTATACTAAACTGTCTTGCTGCAGGATGAGGAAGAGATTTCCACAAGTCCAGGAGTATCAGAATTTGTGAGTGATGCTTTTGATACCTGTAATCTGAATCAAGAAGACCTAAGAAAAGAAATGGAACAACTAGTGCTAGACAAAAAGAAAGAAGAGACTTCAGTAGTAGAAGGTAAAGCTATTATTACCTCTGTGTCTTAAGTAGAGCAATTCTAGGAAAGGCTGATTTAAAAAAAAAAAAGTTGTAATTCAATTTAGAGAAGTAGATTTGTGACAGTTTTTTCAAACTGTATGAAATGAGAATTTAGCAAATTTTTCAAAGTGTATACAATGAGAGATTGCAGAAATTAATTCTAATTTTCACCACAATCAAACCACGTCTTACAGAGAATGTTAGCTATGAGGGGTTTAAATCCAAAGCACCTAAGAAATTTTAGGTCACTCTTCCATGAAAGTTAGTATGGGGCATTTTTTCCTGTGTATCTCCTTTCCCTGCCTTCTCTTTCATTGGTTCTTACGTGTACAGTTTTTTGTTTCCTTTAAATTCACATCCTTGTAGGTACAGTACAGTATTTGGTAGTCAGGCTCTGTTTTCTTCTTGTGGCACCAGCTAAAAAGGCAGTATTTGCACCAGACTATGAGCTTGCAGAGGCCTCTGCTCTAAAAGGTTTAGAGGCATTTGGAACACTTAAAATTTAACAAATAGTTCTGAGAATGATAAGAAGAAATTAGGTGGAGCTCATACTTAAAATAATTCAGAAGAACTAATATTAGTGTAAAGAGCATAAAAAACAGTCTGTGATGATCGAACTCTGGCCATACACAATGAACAATTTACTATGAAGATGCTTGTATATGTAGATGCTTAAGAGGTAATTCACCACAGTTTTCAGAATTCATCTTACAGTGTGCTTTGGATGTTTCTGAATCATTGTTTTCTGAATTCTTTTTTTCCAATACGTAGCCAAGTTTGAGGAATTGTTATGAGTAAAATCAGATTCTTGCATCTATTTCTTTGATGAAAGTGTTTCAGTAAGTTATTAATTTGTTATTTGTTCAGAGAAATCTCAGCTGGCCTTACTGACTTGGACTATGGAATTGCGTACCTTTGTATCTAGGCTGAAGTACTAACCAACATCAAACACCCATCTCCTCCCCCACACTGTTGCCTATGATAGGTAGAGCTAATTAAAACAGAGATTAATAACACTGTAATGCCTTCTGACTCATTTTTTGCCCTGAAGTATGAAATATGATTACCTTTAACCCTGATTAAATGAGCTTGCCTAGCTACAAATGCCAGTGAGGAGAATACCTGCTTCTTTGTTTTAAATTAGGCACAGCATTTGATCCTATTTTTTTTTCATAACAGTATATAAACGCATTTATGAACTTCATATTTTATGGAGATTGAAAAGTGTAAACTTGATTCAGTTGATAGCAGACTGAAAGACTGTAGGAAATGATGTTGCAAAGGGATGCTTATAACAACTTAGCTATGTATTTGCTTTTTAGATCTTTATTATAGTATGCACATAGGAATATAGACTTATATATTACTTAATTCCTACTTGTGATCAATAAGAAGGTGAAATTTCTGATCTTGAAGTTTCTTTAGTTTTTAAGGAGAATTGTCAGTAAAGTTCAGGAAATACAAGAGAGGTGCACTGCAAATTCATCTGCTTTTATAATAATAAGCAACATTATACATTATCAATTAAATTCTTACACATTATTTATCTCTTGTAGAAGAAACTGCTGATTGGGAAAAGGAATTACAACAAGAGCTTCAGGAGTATGAGGTGGTGACAGAATCGGAAAAGCGTGATGAAAACTGGGATAAAGAAATAGAAGAAATGCTGCAAGAAGAAAATTAAACATTTTCACAAAATTACTATAACCCAAAGCTTTTTCTGAAGACTGACATGGATTTCTGCTTTCATATTTTGCTTACAGAAATATCTTCAAAAGACATAAAAGAATCTAAAATCATTATAATTCCATATGGGAATACAACTAGTATTTCTGTTCTTTATATGAGCAGTTTCTGAACTTCTATATTCTTCAAAAGAAAAAAAGAGGAGGCAGACACTGCAAGTTATATGCCATAATTAAAAGTGATAACATTAATACATGAAGCAACAGTTCATGTTTTTAGATGGTCAAGAAGCTCTTCAAAGAGATTTCTAAATATAAGAATCAAATTTTTTTTTTGTCTACAGCCTTCTGTTTAGGATGTAAAAATGGGTGTTGTAAGTAACTTAGTCCTTGAAAACAATTCTCTCTTGACATTTGCACTCTGGTCCCTGTATAATCTGTAAATGTGTACTATTTTTGAGGTACTTGTAGCTGGTAGCTTTCATGTGTATTTAACTTCCTTAATGTATGTAGCCAATCAATTTGTAGAAAACTCTATTGAATAACTTTCAATGATTTGTTAAAAAATACTAATGCAGACTCCAAAAGAAACTGATTATTTTTCAGTCAGGTGGCAAACATTTAAGCATTTAAATAAGGATAGAATTATTAACAGCTTGAATTAAATTTGTTTTTGTTAAATCATCATATTAAGATATTGCCTTTCCCCACAGAGAGAAATAGTTTAATGCATTCTCTCTGCAGAAGGCTGTTATGTTTCCATTTAATTTTGCTGTCTGAGCTGAGAGCAAATTAAATGTTCCTCTTTAAGTGCTGAAACATTTATGTAAAAACTTTTGCTGGTTTGGACACCTTTATTAAATACTGTAGATATGTATAAAACTGTCTCTTTTATTTGGAAGGAGGGCAGAGTGAGAGGCAAGCATACTTCAGACTTACACAGATTTCAAAAATATACATTGTCACAGTGCTTAAGACGTGGAATTTAAATTAAAAAATAGGGGGTTTTCTCTAAAAGATTTTTGATTCTTCATAGGCATCTAGATGTTTCCTGTAGTTTTACCATTAAGTCAGTATCCTCATATATATAAATGAAAATTTGATGTTCTATTTGTCATCTATTTCATAAACTTCTGTGACAAAACATTCATGAAATTCCAAATACAAAGGAAAATGGGTAAAATTAAGTAGGTTGGAGCCATTAAGCACAATTGAATTATAGCCATGTTACATACAGTAAGCTCTGTCTTAATGACATAATTCTGCAGAAAACTTTTGTAAAGAGACTGAAAAAGATTATAGCTGTAATTACTCAGTCAATATTCATCCCGTGGGAATTGAAAAGAGCTAAGTAGTTTTAACTGCTGTTACCGCAAGAAAGGTCTATTTAAAATTGTCTCCATTAGCAACTTGGACAGAAAGCTCTCCTGTATTTCTCAGTATACAAAAGGAATTGTTTTAAACCTGCATATATTTGGCTTCTCAAATTAGTTTATTGCCATGCACTTTCTCAACTACAAACCATTTTATGCAGAATTTGTATTTTTATAGTGGTTTTCACTTAGTAAACAGATGTGAGATACATCATGGTAAATAAGAGGTACTTAAGAAGCTTTTTATATCTAGGATTAATTAAAGACCACAAAAGTTAAATATGTTACACTCATAAAAATGAGACTATTCACAGCTTAATGGTTACTCTTGACAAATTCAACTGCTTATAGATTTAAGCTGGAGATATTAGGATCTGTCTACTGTACAGTTTGACACAACACCTTCTAAAATGATGGGCAGTTCTATTCTGAGAGTGGCAAGTCTTCCCTAGATGACTAAGAGTTCAAAATCTCCAAATGCCAATCTTCAGTGCTCCAAATGTCCGCTTTCTTAAAAATAAGCCTGATCATTCCTAGTGTTTTCAGATATATTATTACCTTATTTGCATGGAGTTTATACATGAAGTCTCATGTTTGATTTCATGTAAGCATAACCTATATAGTGGTTTCATCTCTCATGAAAGATGGTTCCTACATATAAAACCTTTGTTTTCCAAGTTCCACTATTTGAATTTACATTTAAACAGGCAATAATGTAGCAAGGCTGAATCTGACTAGAACTCTGATATTTAAAGTCTCTTATCAAATATCATATTAATGTTTTCCAATATGCATATCTGGTTTTAACCTGTAAAACTGAAGTAAATTTTGTGTAATTCTGCAGTTTTCAGGCCTGCCCTATGCTTTTCATTTAGGCAGGTGCTACAAGTGCCTAGCAGTTCTTATTCTACGTGGAAAGAAGGATAGTGTCTGCATTCCACTTGTCACGTGAGATGAACACAGGTAGACTTCTTCACGTTCTTTGTCAATATTGTATGTCTCTGTAGCCCAAATGTGTCATAATACTATATATACATGTATATATATAAGCAAGTGTGCTGGTGTTTTCTTAATAGCATCATTCCAAGGACTGGGATGGTGCAGATGCTAAAATCCAGCAACACAACAGTAGGAAATCAATGACAAAATGAAAAGAAACCAAGAATAAATGTAAATCACGTCATCCTGTGGATACAATGTGACAGAAAGTGCAGTTGTTTAAAACATTGAGGAGAAGCAAACAAACAATCAAAAAGATTGTTAACGAGTTTTCTTGGAGGAAGCTGAACTTGCAAATTTTGGAATTAACCTTTTAGAAACAGAGAAAAGATTACCCAGAAATCATGCAGGTTAGCTTAGAATGGTGATACAGCTTTCTCCTGAGATGCCAACATCTCCAGATCTTCTGTGCACTGAAAAATCCTCTTCAGCTATTAAATTACTAGTCCAGTTGGCTTAAGTTAATACCTATATGGAATTTTTTTATTTAGTAATTTTTTCGAGGATGAGGAAGAGGAAAGATTGTAAAATCCTGGAATAAGAAAAGTGTAGTGAAAAGTTCCCTTACATTTCTATTCAATCACTTAACAGTTGTTCTCTTTTCACAGTTAACCTGCATTGTTTTAGTAAACTTTGGATTTTTTTAGTTTGTTTCTTCAGTATTTTTTTCCCTCCTTGCAGTTTGGTGATCTTGGTGTTTGCTTGGTGGGATGGTGTATGTAGTACTGTAGCGCAGGATGTCGATTTTAACCTCATGCATTTAAAGAATAACCCTATGTGCAGGAGCCTGTCACCAGACTGTGAGATGCACCCTTGAACTGTCGGCCCCTCACACATTATTGACCTTTACTTTGCAATAGCTATTTCATAGAAAGGAACAAAGTGTGTCTGGTTACTCCTCAGTGCACTGCCAAGCAGTAGCAGCCACACTGGGCCCTCGGTCCATGGGCTGTGTCTGGAGTGTTGTTGTACTGTTCCAGTGTGAAGAACCACCTTGATAATGGTCTGGGTTTCAATACAGCAGAAGTTTAGAAGATTAATTGTCTGGCCTGATACTCTGTCTCAGTAAGTGCTGACTGATATATCTGTAACAACAGTGCAGTAGCCTAGCCCTAAATACTGTTACCCATTAGTAGATTTTTCTTCCAAATACTCATTTTCAATGCTATTTTTCCTTTGTTTGAAACATTTGGGGTCTCTCGGGGGGTGGGGTGGGGTGATTGTTAGATCATCATTCCAGTTTTTTTAAACAATATGGCAAGTAACAGTCAATTAATGTCTTGCTATATTTTCTTCGTATATATTAAAGTTAACTATTGGAGAAAACAATTTCTGCAAAAACATCAGAAGACACGCATGGCTTCATTTTATTCTCAGTATAGCCCAGTATTTTATATATATACATATATATGTATATAAAGAGGATGTATATATATGCAAACCCACATTTATTAATGTGTCTAAATATATTTAAAAATATAAATGATAACGTACTTTTCCTGTTCAGCTGTTACTTTTACGTAGATACCATTGTGAGACAAGGAGCAACCAAAATAATTAGCATTAGTTTGTCACACTATCATTTTTAATGAGACAGCACTGTAGAAATTATCTGTAAAAATGGAATCACTTGCTTTGTTCCCTAAAAGCCTGGTTTTCATTATGGCACAGGTTAGAGATGTTTGTTTTTTCCTTTGCTAGTTCAGGAATTCATGAATCTATGACAAACCTCTGCAGCTAAACTTGGAAGGTATACTTAATTCAAAACTACATGGGCAGATAGGTTATTTCATCTCTGTGATTTTGGCAAAGTAGGGAAAGACAGAAGAAAAATGCATTTAGTTCAGGGTAATATATAAAATTAGAAGAATAAAGATTGATGCATGCTTTGATACATGATACTCTAAAGAAAACCATGCTTAGTGTGGAGTTTTTTTACTTGTATGCATGCACAAAACTTTAATTATGCGGTTGCTTTTATTTATTTGTTCTCTTGACTATGGTTTCCATAGAGCGGAAGTGTGAAGGTTTCAGAGCCAGATAAAACCACTGCTTTTCTGCATTTCCTCTCTTTCCCAAGGAGAAACGAGCCCCATTTACCTCACAATCAAATAATGGCCAGAGAATGAATTGATTATACCCAGCTTCTTGTCCCACTTACTTCAGAAATGTTTTAATGATGGCCTTATGCCCATTCATGACTTTGATGCCTGCAATTTAAACATCAAACAGTTTTGGATGAGCTGTATCATCACTGCCTTTCATCCTGTATCATGTGTAACAAGACTTTCAGGACCATCGTGTTGGGTGGATGAAAGGTGCTGCTCTAAGAGTGATACTAGGAGAAAAGGATAGGATATTTTAATATCATATTTTAAGGGGGGCATTTTTCCATATACCACAAAATTTGTGGCAACTTTCCTTAGAGCTCATTCACATTTGGAGTTTGTTTTCTGGGAGGGATGTGTGACATGCATGATGCATGTAAGAGAAAGCACCACCCAGCTGACACATCTTGGTTTCATTACTCCTCATCCCATTCCACATGTACCCTGGCATCTTGTTTGGTTTTATTTATAGCTACATGGTATGTTCAGCCAAGCACATGTTTTCAGTATTGTCCACATTGGGCTCCAGGCAATTTCCCTAGTAGCCATCATTGAATTTTAGAATCCTGTGAAGTAGAAGAGTGGTGATTTGAGTTGGATCTTTGGTTTGTTTGCTTTTTCTGTTCCTGCCTTCATTTTAATTTTTGATTAGTCATTCTGTGAGAAGTTCCATTGGAAGAATTACTGTTCCTACTCAATGTCATGGTTTCACCAGGAGGGAAGTGTTCCAATTCTGGTAGTCCAGAGCTTCTTCAAACTTTCAGTAAAAGCAATTATCATAATAAGCATGGGAAAAGGACAATTTGTTACTGCATTTCAGTAGTTCCTTGACTGCATGGCATGTAAGAAAAGAAATAGTATCTTTATTTCACAGTTACTCAATTGTCATTGTTTAGAAGTTTGAGCATCTAGTTCTAGTTTTCACCTTACTAATTTGATTAAAACATAATGAAGGAACTCATTTTTCACCCAGTTGCCTGGGAGTTGTCGTCCACCCCCCCAGTGAGGGTGGTGAAGTATCCAAGAGAGGTGTCAGACTGGCTAACACATGTACAGCGTTCATGAAGTCAGACTACTCTTGAGTATGGTGATAACCACGTAACCTGGATGTAGTTCATAAAAATAAACTACCCAAAAAATTTGTAAAAAGTTGATGACTAAAGATTTTTACTAAGGGATACTTAGCTCTATCTTAAATAATAATTAAAAAGAGCTTATTTTCCTAAAATTTCAGCTTCTTGTCTGTCAAAACATGAGACCACTCCGCCTTCTTGGCAATGGCCAGTTGGGTGGAACACCTACTTGGCAGCTCCTAGTGTGTAGGATTGCACAAGCAATCTCCAGCAAGGTCATTAACAGGGCACAACTGAAAATATGTTCTCAACCTCCTCTCAATACATGTACCTACTTGCAGGAGTGGAATACAAATTTCCAGTACTGTTGACATGCACTTCCTTGGTAAGTGCATTTTTGAGGGAAAGCAGTTCACGGAAACACAAAAAGAGACATAGGGATAGCACCATAAATGCAATTGAAAATACTAATTTTTTTTCATTGAATTTCACATGTGTGTTCTTGAGAGGACAACAGCACAGCAGGCAACCAGTGCACCAGAGATCTGTGTTTGAGTTGTGAAGCTGATGGTACCTCTCTCACTACGCCTTCATCAGCTATCCTCAAAAAAACCTGAACCTTCTAGAAAACTGACTTACCAGGAAGAGTCTCTTTCTTCACAAAACAATTATAATTGATCTGTGTCACTGTATCAGAACCCAGACAGTTCATGTGTGAAAAGAATTACTGCTGGAAATATATTCTCTCACATCTGATAGTTTTTGAAGAAAACTCCCCCTTGACAGAATGGCCTCATGTTTGCTTCTGCTGCATAATGTACGCTACCCTCCCTGGCACCCAGACTCACCAAAATAAGCCTCACAATGAATTTTATTACAGTAAAGGCTTACAGCCAGCAACAGCTCTTTGTGTCTTTATTCCATTCTCTCTCAAAGTAGCTCAGATTTTTAATTAATCTTCCTTCTATGCCAAAAAGTGCCTGAAAGGGGGAGAGTACAGAAGTAATTTATATTTTGCTACATATATATATACTTTCAAGTAATGCTTGGGAGATATTAAAAGTAAATGTTAAAGCCCTATTTAAGGATTGCATGAGCCAACCTGGGATCAAACACAGCATATTTGAATGGATCTCTTGCTGCTCTCTGATGAAAAGGATGCATGGGGAAAATCCCAAAACACCAAAATTCTGCTGGGGAAGAGGAGGGATCCTTCTTTCTTTTTCCAAGAATCATACCAGTATTATGTATGTTTGTAAAAGAACAAGAGTTATTTTATGGAACAAAATCCCCATCTAAAGATCAGGGTGATACCCAAAAATGTAAAATTATTTTTCATCTTGAAACTAACAGTTGAATTGTTCTGGTACGTATGGATTTAGGATGTAAGGACAAAATCATTTAAGCAGGTACTGCCTCACCAAAGCTACTTTATTCAACACTGACACTTGACCTATTTTCCGAAGTAACAAGTGCTTAGGGAGGTTTAGTGTGATATTTTTTTTCAGCAACTCCAAAGTTCCCGCCACATCCGACATGGGAAGTGGAATTATTTCCCTGAAAGGCAGGAACATATGTATTTCTAGGATGCTTGCTTGCACCAGTTTTAAGTTACTCCAGAGCGGTCCCCGACAACCGAGGCCCACGTAAGCACATGGCACGGCCGGTGGTTCGCAGGAGTGCAGGTGACCCTTGGCAGCTCCATCCTCCCCTCCGTGTGTTGCGTCCTTGCTTCCACCGGCGCGATCCTTAAACCTGGAAAGGAGCCCCGTGGCGGGGCGGGCTCCGGGGGCGATGGGCCACACCCACGGGCATCTCCAGGAGATACGCTCCGTGCAGCTCTGGCCTCGGCTACCCCTGCAAAGCGATTCCTGGCAGAACTTCCTTGCGCACCTCGCTCCCCCCGCACACACGCCCTGCTTCTCCTGCAGGAGCAGCAACTCTGCTGAGTATCACTGAGGATCTCCAGGAGCCTCATTGGAGATACCAAGGACCGTCTGGCCGCGATCCCGTGCCGTGTGCTCTGGGATGACCCTGCCCGAGCAGGTTGGACCAGAGGACCCGCTGCGGTGCCTTCCAACGTGCGCCACTCTGTGACTCTGCTGACCCCGCCGCCACCCCAGGCCGTTCCGCGGGCACCGCCCCGCGCCCTGCCCCGTCACGGCCACGCCGCTGGGCTGGCCTCGACTTCAAAGCCGTGCCCAAGGCAGGAATACCGACAGGGGAGGCGGGACACAGGGCGGGGACCAGCCCCCACTGACGCCGCTCTCCTGCGGCCATGCCGCGCCCCCGGCCCTCCGCAGCGGAACTACAACTCCCGGCACACCTCACGGCGGGGTGGGGCGCGGACTCCCACGTGGTGCGCAGAGCTGCGCGGCGATTGGCCGGAACCGGGAGGGGGGCGGTTCCGCGGGGAGCAGTTCCGGTGCCCCGCGCTCGGCACTTGTTTGGATGCTGCCGTCACATCATGGCGACGCGCGGGGGCGGCGGCGCGGCGGGAGCGACCCGGCGGACCCGGAGCCCGAGCGGCGGCGGTGGGGACGAGGCGGCGGCGGCCCCGAGCGGCAGCCCCGAGGTGAGGCGGCTGCGCGGTCGGGGCCCGGCGGGAGGGCGCTCCGCCTCCCCTTCCCCGCCGGCTTGCAGCGCCGCGCTCCCCGCCTGCCCCGTCCCCACGCGGCCGCCCGGCCCGGGCGCACGGGGCAGGGGCGGGCAGTGCCTCCGCCGCTCCCGGCAGCCTCAGTCCGGGGCTGTCCCCGAGGTCGGGCGTGTGTCGGGGAGGTGCTGGCGGTGGCCCCCGGGGGAGCTGCGCTTACCCCGCGGGGCCGGGGGCGGCCCCTCCGTGCCGCCCGGGGGGCGCGGGGCGGTCCCTGCCGAGCGCGGGCCGCTGGGGGCGGCAGCACGTGGCGGGTGCGGGGGCTGCGCGGCCCGGGGGGAGCTCTCGCCGCCTCCCTGGGGGTCCCGCCGGAGACCCCCCCGTGTCCCCACCTGGTGGGACCGGAGGGTGGCTCTGCCCGCGGGGGCGGCGGGAGCGTTTTCTTACCCCCCGGAATAGGTAAAAAAAGGCATTTTTTCTCTTTTTCCGTCCTCTGCCGAAACCACACTGAAAGTAGCGATGTCCCCAGTTATTTTACAGTAATTTCTAGTTGCGCGTCCGCGTAGGAAAAGCATGAAATACAACTACTTGGTCGCGGAGCGGCAAAAACTTAAAATATGCTGCAATTCAGTGGCTGTATGTAATATCACCCACTGGATGTTTTCCGTGACAGAACTGCCTTGGTAATCTCATGTGCTGCTTAAGTATCTCATCCTGTGTCCTTACACAAATTCAAATGGCTTTTTGCAGTAACTTTTTTCTGTGGTGCAAAGGATAACAGCACCCCAGAAATAGTAACTTCGTGGTGCTGGTGGTTGTTTACTTTGGCTGCTAGAGAGAGGTCTAGGAGACTTCGGAGCTAGTTTTCCGTCAATGAAAGCACCATCTTTTGCTATGTGTTTTCTGAAGATCTTTACTAAGAAGTGACTTGTAAGTAACTTTATTGTCTGTTACGAAATCAGATGATGATGATATTTAAAAGAGAAAACAAAATCCCAAACAAACCTGCATTCCATATTGTTTCAAATATTCACAGTCAAACGGAATTTCATTTTTAAATGTGGTGAAATGTGGCAGGCAATGTAAAGCAAATTTTACTTTGAACTTTTTTCTCTGGGTTAAAAATTGTTCAGCACTCTCTTGCAGATTTCCCTCCCCCTGCCTTGATACACAGGAGCTTCTTTATTTTTAGGTTCCTTGTGACCTGTTTGCATTGGGAATTCAGGACTTGTCTACCCTGCTTTTTCCAGAATCATACTGTGGATGACTAGAAAAATACTGGGTTTATAGTAAGGAGGAAGCGAAACCTCATTGGCGGAAGTGATTCATGCAATATTAAATGTTTTCTTAATTAGCACCTGTCTTAGATGCTTACATTAAAAAAGGGTTGGTGAAATTCATAGCCCTTTGCCCTGCATGTAAATGCACTAAAAGTTTCCGAGTAAATTTTGGGTTCCTGCAGTGAATTTTTTGCTAGAATTACAGGAAATGTTTGCCACGAATTTTTTAGGTCACTCAAAGAATCACCAGCAAAAGCAGTTTTCATATAAAAGTGAAAGGACGACAGAGTTCATTGGTAAGGTTCCCTCTGCCACATACTACATGGTTAAAGCACGCAGATTAAAATTGCACTAAAATCAATCAATCTAAACTAAAATGAACCAAAAATTGTCTACTTGAAAGGCTTGGGAAGGGGGGAGAAATGAGAAGGATTGGAAAGAGTAAGGATAAAAAGGAGTAAGGGAGACCCTCCTGTTGAGCCACAAGGCTCAGAGTGGACCCTCCTGCCAAACTTAGCCCCGGACTTGACCAACAGTTTAGGCCAAAGGTTTTAACAGCTTAATCAATAGTTTAAGTTAAACAATTTAACAAAAGATTCTGTTGCATTTACTATAGCACAACAGTAACTCACTTGCAGGCCTCACTTACTTACTAAAGTATTTCAGAATCTCAGAGATTCACACGTTCCCAGTACAGATACTATAGCATATTCACACTTCCACGCGTACAGACCTGAAGAGTATGTACCAGGTATATACCTGGGAAAAATTCCCCTCAAATCCAGGGAAGTACTCACGTCAGATGCCTTTCCATCTTCTAAGGGGGCAGAGAGTTGATCCTCGAGGATTGGTATCGGCCCAGGCTCCATCAGCATTCGGCAGCGGTCCTCCAAGGATAGCAAACTTGGGGGGTTTGCTGACTCTGAGAGGTGCCCCCTCAGAGGGAGATGCTGGCCACAGCCCACTGTGGTCCAGGAGAGCTCAAGGGATCTCACCTAGGACCGCTGTTTATAAGGTCTCAAGAGACTGGGCTTTAGTCATAACAATTTTTCATCCTAGCCACAGTTTTGAGTTGGTAACTTTCTTTGAAAGTTTGGTAACAAAAATATTGTTCCACTTGAGTTGTTATTCAGGTAAGAAAACTAAGTTTCCAAGGCTGTTTGTTAAAAACCAGAAGCTTGTTAGACATCCCTAGTTCCTGGGAGCAGACAGTGTTTCTGATAAACTCCAGAGGAACTCAACCCAGGTGCAATTCCTCAAGGACGCATTTCTGAGATCATGCTGTGGCCTGGGGCCAGGGTGAGGGGGTGAGAGATGCGCCACCACAGTGTTCTAATGTCTTAAGCTAAATGAGGGAAGAGATCATCTTTTTTTTTTTTCCCTCCCTTTTGTGGTTGTGTTTGAGGTAAATAAAAAAGCTTTCCTTAAAAGTAGGCATGCCATCTGTGTCATGAGGCCACTGAAAGAGCAAGAAAAAGAAGTATGGTAAAAGGTAACAGGAAAAAGTAAGGGCCATAAGCAGGGGTCATATGAGAATGTAGGTGTCTGAACCAATATCAAAGAGCATATCTTGAATTGTACAGTATTAATAGTGGAATTCTGTTAGCACTGAGTCCGTATTGACTTTTATAAAGGTAAAATAAAAATTTTGAAAGCAGGTATTTCTTAATTGTCCTCCTGCTGTGTTGGGACTTCTAATCTTGCAGTGCTTTGAAACTAGAGATGAGCAATACTGCAGGTGCCTCATCCAGTGTTTTGAAAGTAGATAAATGAGTGCATAGAACATAGTTTTTAATGTAATGACAGAACAGGGTGAAATGTTTGCTTGAGATGACTTTCAGATCTCACAACTAAGATCTGTGTTCAATGGGGAAGCCACCTCAGAGGCCATTAGGTTTTCAGAAAGGTATAATTAGACTGCATGATCATTCAGGTCAGTGAGCACAGTATAGAGAAGTATTGCAGGGAGAAATAACTTAATAAACTAGTCTTGTGGTCACATGCTTCTGAATAATTGTGTCTGAACCAGTGGATGAAGGTGTACCTGCTATAAAATTCAAACTTAAATTCTGTGGCATCCTAAAATGGCAGTTTTCCTGCAGAAGTTGTAAATAAAATTGCTACCAAGAATGACTGATTTTTCGACACAGTTGATACAGTTATGTTAAATAAAGTCTTCTTGAGTATCTGCACTGAAGAAAAGTCTATTACATACGTGTTTTCAAAGTAAGCTTTTCTCTGTTAGGAGGGAAAAGTAAATTGTTGGGATGCCCGCAGCCTAAAATTTGGTATGAATCATAAACATTTATGAGAGATGTAACATACTTTTTTGCCACAATATTTTTTTTTAATGTAATTGGTCAGGATAAGGGATGTAAACCTTTTATGTCCAGTTGCATGTGCAGTAAGTTTGAAAATGTAGTCAGCTGAACAGTGTTGTCCAAATTGTCTTTTTTGGAGCCTCATGCTGAGCAAACGATTATGTATTTACTTGTGTAATTAGGTTGTCTTACAGTTGTGAAAATCTGGTTTATGTACACTTGTTTCTTCCAAAGCTTTCAGGATATTTCTTGAAAGTATTAGCAATTACAAAGGCTAAGATTGTAAGAATCTTTTCACAACACAGGCCAACTGCTACTGTGGGTATGTAGATGTTTTGATAGATTAATGCTAGTGCTTATATTTTTTAGGATAATTGGCTAACATACAGGAGGAAAAAGATGTTGGTGTAGCTACTAATTATGGTTTCTTTTAATAAAAGGTACGGAGAAGTGTTTTTAGGTGGTTTAGGGAAAGATTGAGTATGTGTATATATGCAGGAGTATGGAATACAGGTACACATAGAACTGACAATAAGCACAGTATATTTTAGGTAGCATTGTGTTACAGACTTGTGTAGGTAGTAGAACAAAAAAAATTATGGTTTGATGCATTTTTGGCATGGTGGTAGGACAAGTTCCACCCAAGTGTCTGTTCTATCCGTATGTGCAGCGCATGTTGCTGAAGCAGTACTGTTTGAATGAAAGCTGGCTTAGGCTCTTGTGGTCATAGCCAGTTTCATAAATAGGATATCTGTCTTGTACTCAGATCTTTTAGGTATGAAGTAAGTAGAGTTTTCCTGATGTGCACCTTTTTTGATCAAGGTATAAGTTGCGATAACAGAGCAGAAGACTGAACAAAAACTCCAGGGTGAGCAGGAGCATTGTTACCAGTAATTTTCTAACAGTCATCCTGAAGTTGATTGTCCTATAACTCTACCTTAAATAGCTTGAAGATTATATGCTTTTCAGAAACGTCAGCATCTTGTAATAGCTGGTTTCACAGCTAGGTAGGTAGGAAATATCTTATTTTTTAATGGTAAAATTTTGATAAATACTTTTTGATCTTATGAAGTTGCACTTTTCCTGTGCAACATACCCGTTTTGCCTCTCTGAAAATCTTTCTAGGCATATAATAATCTGATTCTGTTCTGTCAGAATTACGAGCTACCTGAGGCTCAGGCTGGCTGGAAGCTGAGAGAGCATGGTAGCAGCTAGAAAAGGTAGCAGTGATTTCAGTAGAAGGACTTTGCTGGGGTAGTTTTGTTTTTATTCAGTCAGTACTGAATCAGCGCTATTATACAATGTGCTGTGGGAAGTGCTCTGTTCTAGCTGGAATGTTAAACTGAGAAGTTCACTGATGAGCACACATTTGAAAAGATAAGAGGTAAGAGTTGGGGTTTTTCAAAACATTGCCTCAGTAAGGAGGGAGCACTTTCAATGATATGATATGATACCATATGATTCCATGGCTTAGTACTTAAAAGTTCTTGGTGCGATGTTTATTATTGCTGCAATTTGAAGCTTGATACAGACCAAATCTGACACTACCTGTAGTTTTAGTGTTTTAATAATAGCATTGAGCATATGAAGGCTGTTTAGACTTTTGGTTAGTGTTTTTAATATCTAAAGTGACAGCTAATGTAGAAAATCTTTTGTTAGTCATAATAAGGAAATCATCTAGCTATTAGTGTTTGTGGCCCCTGTCAGGCAATAGCAGAACTTTTGTTTTATAAAAGAAAAACAAACCCTTTCTGATATAGGTTAAATAAATTAGAATTTTAATATGCCATGCCACTACTGTCAGATTTGCTAGAACTTATGGACTGCAACTCGATAGATAAGAGTTTAACTAAAGAGGGGGTTTGGCGGGGGGGGGGAGCTGTGGTTTGGTTTTGCCTTTTTTTTTTTTTTTTTATGTTATCAGATTGTTCTAGCTGCTGGTAGAACCACTTCTTTAAATACAGTATTCTAGCCTGTGGTCAGTAACTTGTAATTGTATTTAAGATAAGAAAACTGGATATTTTTAAAAAACCTGTCTGCTGCTACACTGAGCTTTGGTTTTGCAGGGAGCATACGTGCTGGTCAGTAAGCTTGGATTAGTTCCATGTTCACTGGAAAACTGAAAGAAAGTTGACCAGTTCTGTATATTTTCACCATCTTTACAATTTTCAAATATATTGGAGACTTGAAGGACACTTGTACACAAACATTTTTCTTCAATTTAGTATTCTGATAGGTTATTTCTAACTTCTCTGTTAAGACTTCAGAGAATGAGTCTGAAATTCTAAAAATCCTAGTGGGTTTTTTGACAAAGGATAGAGAATATTCAAGAGTTTAGAAAAAATTATTGTCAGTAAAAAATTGAACTGACACCTAATTTGACTTCAACAAAAAGCTCTGCTGAATTAATGAGGTGGTGGTGTTCACTTTGTCAAACTTCCAGATGCTGTAGAATATGCATGTGAATTGCCAGCTCTGAATTGATGTTTAGGTTATTATGATGGTTTGCTAGAAGAGAGGTGGGCATATCATGACTTACTGGTCACATGTATGCCCCTGCCAGTATTTGTTCTTTTTTTCCCCAGAAACGACAGAATTTTCTCAGATGAAAAGCAGTGACAATTTTTTGGTTGTCTAAATTTGAAGCAATGCTTCTCATGAACATCATCTTCTCAACGGTGTTCAGTAACCAGTGTTTACTATGTACTTGTGGTGAGGATAAGGTATTTGATGATTAGATTGACTTTTATTTTTTAGTGGCTCTCATGCTTTGGCTTCTTTCCAGTCATCCTGCTCGCACTTCTGGTTGGCAGGATTGCCTATTGCTGTGCAGTGAGCTGGGGTGAGGAACTGATCTGGCTGTAAATTGTGTTAGAACAAGTTGCATGAATGTTGTTGCTAGCACAGAGGAGGTGGGTATGAAAAAGGGGAATGAAATGATAGCAAGAGCTGCTTGGGCAGTGCTGCTGTTCAGTGTATAACCACAGCCAGTCAGGCCTTGTCAGCTCCTGTTAGAGCTGCTGGCAGTTTTGTGCTCTGCTTTCAAAAAGAAACTCTTAAGTCTGTTTATGGATATCAAAAAGTGTGGAAATGCTGTGCCAAATCAGAAACTTTTGAGTCTAGAGCAGACTTTCCCTGTGTTTTGCTAGACTTCTTAGGCACATCAGTTCATGTTCTATGCAATGGAAAAACTGCAAGTTTCAGCTGTTATGTTGGGAGTGCAGGTGCTCTGGTATCATGTTGTGTTCAGAATACTCAGGTCTTTCCTGTCTTGTCAATTTAATGTGGCACACTATATTCAGCTTCTGTATGAATCATGGTTTTTAGAGAACATCTGTGCCATCGTTTCAACCATTGGCTTGTACAGAAAGGTTAAGTAAGCTGTGCTGTTTTCACATTTCTTGTCCATTTTTGTGAAGCATCTTGTTTATTTAGCTGACCCCAAACTTGCAGGGGTAAGCCTTTTGCATGCCCATGGAAGACCCACAGTATAAGACAAGGAAAAAAAATGCCCATTTTACAGTTGACTTTTTAGAGATGTAAAACATTGGAATTGGTTATTTGTCACACCAGTTCAATTACTGCATGACCTTTTTAGGCATCTATCAAGTGTGATGTCTGACACGACTGGACAGTAAAACTGCAGTGCATTTATATTTGTCCATAAAGCATGTGCATGATTTCCACACTTGTAAAGAGCTGTGCAATGTGAATCTTCCTTGGTAAGTCAGAAGTTGCTCCTTAACATCTGTACAGATTATTTGCAGTTAAAAAGCTTATTGTCCTGTGTGAAAGGTACTGTGTGAATTCCATCTTCTCAAGGATGGATCTTACCTTAAGATAAGTTCTGAAGCAAGAAACTTGCTTTGAGAATAGAGAACAACAAAGCTGTTATGCATGAACATTGCAAAAAGGATATATATTTGTTTAATGATTTTTAAATAACTCTTTCAAGGATGCTGAACAAATTGGAAGTCAAAATATATCTCACAATATGTTATTAGTGTTGCTGCGTTCCTTTGATGTTGGCAAATTCGTTTTGAAGAAAAAAACAGTCCTGTGCAGAATATAAAACGCAGTGTAAACTCCTGGCTTTAAAAATTAGTTCTTTTTAACATACGAAAATGTAAGATAATCTGAAATTAAATTGTGCTTAAACAGCATAACTGCATATAAAGAAGCCCTGTTTTTATAATTCCTTGTGATTTTAAGGAAATTTACTTTAGGTTCACTGAAAAAACCGAGAAGGATCCCTTTATTTTGGCAGTAAAGTGAGTTCAGCTCTGATTATCATGCTTTTAGCTATCAATGCACATTGTATAGCAGGGTTGCAAATGGACAGGAAAAGAATACCCAGCCACCTCCATATAGTTCCAAGCCTCTGCAGTGTAACCAAATGAACAAAACAAAAACACACCCAACCAAACACCCATGAAGTTCTCATCAGCCTTAAATAAATTTAGAAATTGAGAATGCTGTTCAGGTGATTGAGAGAGGGTCTGTAGCTGCTTGATAAGCTATAGAGTGTTATATCAAGAACATCAGGTATTCTGCTCTAAAATATGAACGTATCACTGCAACATTAAAACAAGTGGTGACGTTTAACTTTTTGGTTAAATGATTTTGCATTTTCAGAAGTCTTTAGAGAAAGTGGTGTTTAACTGAGCAGAATTAATGAATTGTTAAATACCATAGGTAATAGGACTCCAAATCTGACACCAGGTAATATTCACTTCTTGGATGATTTCACAGATGAAAATTTTACCATTTCAAAAACAGATATGCTTCTGATCCTGCTTATCATTTGTGTTATAACAACCCATATTCTCCCGTTAAGAGCTGTCATATTTGGCATTGTGATTGAAGTCGTTCGAGCTCTTGCTCTCTGTCATTGAAGCAGTGCATTAATGTATATTTCTTCAGACTTCCTAGCAAGTGGTTTTGGTTTTTTTAAATTTTACTCTAATTTGTCCATGCAAAAGAAGGCTGGAAGTTTTCATTTTAAACACATTTACTTGACTATTTACTTCCACTTCCTCCTTTCTGTTCTAAAGGTGGTTGGTGCTACCATGGAAGAAGCTGGATCTCAGGAGATGGGAATGAATAACCAGGATCAGCTGGTGAAGAGCAAATGCAGTGAATTGTCTGATACAGCACTGCAGCACACGCAGTCCAACTGTTATGGCCTGGAAAACACAGGCACGTTGGAAGAGGCTGAGTATATCACAAAGAACAGAAAGCACCTGGGATCCACATGCTGCTCCCAAGAGTCTCGTGAGGAGACTCCTGGGAGAGAAGAAGCCCGTACTGATCCACCTGATGGCCAACAAGATCCAGAGAGTGAAAAACACAAAGAGAAAACTTTGGGTATGTTCTCTTTGGCATTTTGATTTTTAAATAGCTTTAATATTTTTGTCAAATAGCTAAACGCATTTGCTTTGTCTCAAATTTACTCTGTAGCCAAAAACTTGTCACCTTCAACACGATACTTTGAGAAACTCTGCACTTCTGCTTAGGAGAAGATAGTTCTTAATGCATATGTAAGACTCCTTCAGCTGTCAATGCTATTTTTATAGGAACTTTAATAATAATAACAACGTGGTAATTGCTAATCAACTTTTTTAATTTTCTGGTTTGAATCTGGGATTGCGGTGTTCAATGCTGCCAAAGCACAGCTGATAATTAAATTCCAAAAGCTTATTAAAAAAATTTGTGTAATTATCCTTTAATAGCAAAACTTAACCTTTTAGATTTCATTTTTTTCAATTTTTTCTTTTTATCTGTGCTATCGTAAAACTGAAATATTTTTGTGGTTTTAAGAGTAAAGTAATTTTTTGCTGTGTAAGATGTTGAATGGTACATAAGCCAAGACAATTTTATTCTTGCTCTGATGACTTCCCATTTGTTATCAGTTAGGATTATGCAGCTATCAAACAAGAGAGCAACTTAACTCACTAATTTCTCATGGATTTATATTTTACTTCTAAAGACAGGCTGCTTTTCTGGTATGTTTTTTTTCCTCAGTATCATTGTCTTTCATCCATTTCATAGGAAAAGAAGTGTTATTATTAATGCAAGCCTTGAATACACTTTCTACTCCAGAGGAAAAGCTGGCAGCTTTGTGCAAGAAGTATGCTGATTTGGTAAGTAATTTGTAAAGATAGCAGGAGTTATTCATGTGTTAATATTAACTGTGGAATGCAAGCACAAGTAATACAGGACAGTTAATCATTTTGAATATTTTTAATGTTGGGGAAAAAAAATAGAACACTCAGGCTGACTATGAATATTGCTTTAGCCAAACTTATTCCTGTAGTCATTTCACTTCTATGTGACTGCCTATTAAAAATAGGTTTTGATATCTTGGTGTTGAAGCATACTATTAGGATTAACAGAAAAGCTAAGAGTTCTTTTGGAAGTAATCATTTTCCTACTTTTGTCTGTCGATTAATGCTTTTGTGCTAATGTTTTATAGGATAATGTTTTATTTAAGACAAAGAGAACATATTGTCTTACAGAGATTTTGGGGGGAAAATATTCAGTTATGTTTAACTCAGTGAATAGGGGACGTTGGAAAGATTTTGCTTTGTGCTTCCTGATCATGCAAAGGAATGGATAGAAAAATATACATTTCTTCACTAGCAAACCAAAAAGAAGCAGTTCATAAAGTGCATTCCTACCTCAAGTAGGCGAAATGATAATTTATTCTCTAAATTAATTGATCACAAAATCAGAGAGGTAGGGGAAAAGGCTCATAAGTTTCACTTTCTAGAATGTTCCTGGAGACAACAACGCTTGACTTGTTTGTCTTGAGACAGGGACAGACAGGAATGGAAAGACTGGAAATACAGTGTGTATATGCTTTCCCACCCTCTTTGTAGTTATAAAATGAATATGAACTAAAGACATAATTGAAAAGCTTAACAAAAGCATAAGATTATCTTTCTGTAGATGTCAAGTGTATCATATGCAAATGTTTCTGAAAATGACATAATGGCTGCACAACATGGCATAATTTTCCTGAAATAAATTTTTTTCCTTTGAGATTAATAATGTCTCCAAAACTTTGAAGGTGATCTAGTGGGTAGTCTTTTTACTCACAGAGGCAATATTAATTGCTTAAGGACTGACTTACATTAGTTCTGTTAAGGAAATCCCAAGTCCTCCTTGGAGGTCTGGTACATTTTGGCTTTGTTTTTCTTGCTCTTTCTCACGTGTTCTTGTTCACATGTATTCATTTCCTTCAAAACTAGCAGCTTCTCTAAGAAGTCACTTTCATTAAAATGAAAAACAGTGATAGTTCTATAGTGCAACTCAAGGATGGGGGAGCCCACTTAAAAATGAGCTTTCATATTGTGAGAGAAAAATGCAATAAATGAGTTGGTTCTTGTGGGCAATTGCTTGTGCATGTGATGCCTTTTGTATTTGAGCAAACAGCTCCCATTTCAACTCGCACTGGTGATGATGATGGCCTGCATGAGGAGCTAGGCCTGCATGAATCCCTCAATTTTGCAGAAAGAAAACAGTCTGCACTATCTTCACTTTGAGTTTTACTGCTGAAGGAAGGATCTCAAAACAACTGGGGAACAGCTAGACCAAATGAATTGTAATTTCCTTCAAGCAGCTTGGCAATCAGAAGAGATGTGATCGTGTTAAGTTTTTTGTCCTCCCAGAAGATGATCCACAGTTGATAGGTGCAGTAAGCATTCAGAGTCCATAGATAGTCACCACCATGGAAAACCACTTACTTTTCTCAAGATGCTCGGAGTGGCTGGGAATCTGGGTGGGAGCTTGTCTGGGTGTAAGAGTAGCTTTGTTTTGGCCAAATGAGTCTTAGAAGTACACCTGTTTCCCTTAGAAAGTTTAGGTTGGATCTGACTCTGTTCCTTTTAAGATGCATTTTTTTCTTCATGATTGTGGTGGTAAACCACTGGCATAGGTGTCAGCTTTAATACCAGCAGAGGTTTGAACCGTGTATGACAGTGCACCTACAATGCTTTTTTTCTTTTTTTAAAGATTCATCATCTTTAAAGCTCACTGTCAGGTTTTTCAGTGGTGTCTCATGAAAAGGACTGTACAATAAAGGTAGGAATGCCTCTCTCCTGGCAAAAGATCTTCAACAATTTTTTTTTTCCTAATTTGGAATCTATCAGGAGATCAGTCTGTGATGCAGGAAGGTTTGCATCCATGGTAATGTGTCTCACACTGGCACGCTTTTACAGGCCTGAAGTTTCATAGGTATGCAAACAGTAGAACCACTTGGAGTGGTGTTTTCTGGCCACCCAAGGAAAGGGCTTTTTATGTTTGGATGTGAAAATATTTCTTTAACATTCTTCTTCTCTAAACTAGATTAAATATACATTTAATTTACTGTTGTCAGGGAGGTCATTTATTCGTTCTTCTGTGCTTCAGCATTATTTTGAGCTCTTTCAGAAAGCCGGCATTTTATTATTCTGCTATCATAGTGATGTTCCTCATTGCCAGCCCTCTTTTCCTGTGGTGTCCTGAGGCTGAGGCACTATCTAATGAGGAGCAGAGTAAGACTTAACATAGTTGCCTTCTTTGCAATAGAAGAGACTCTGAACATGGTTTCTCAGGGAGCCCAAAAATTATGCATAATGGATAATCCTGTCAATGGGACATTAATGCAAGAAACTTCTGTTCACTGGATATTCATAGAATAGATTTTGAAATATGTATACAGAGTTTAACTGTGTTATCTACCATCTAAACAGCCTAAAGGAAATAGAACAAAAATTTTACTTCAGATGGTTGAGACTGCAGATCTCTTAAGTCATCAAAGTCTGGGCTTTGTAGCTTTATTAGTATTTGACTTGATTTGTCAGGGCAACTAGTTTTGTCTGTTCCTTTCTGAAATACCATAGCATTTCACAAACTTGTATCAATTGCTGCTTCTCTTGGTAGGAGCTCCTGCTGATAAGAAGGAACTCTGCTCTGCACAGTTATGTGGTTTTTCTTTTTGATAGTAAAAACAAGACCTGCTGAATAAACGGCTGTGTGTACCTTCCAGATAAGAGTGGGAAAAGTTGTGACTTGTTGAAAAGCCAGTTTCAGTTGGCTTTTAATTGTATTTGCCACGTCCTCCGTTCTCAGGGCTACTCTTACCCCTGTAGCTGAATGCAGGCTGATAGCTCATAGTCAATGACAGGTCCATGGTGCCTGTTCCCCAAAGCCAAATGTTTTTTAAGTTGGAATTAGTATATTTTCATCTTTTGTCCTTATACATTTAGAATTCTCTGCAGGATTATGGTAATTTCTCTTTAAGATCAGCTTGGGTCTTAATAAAATTTAATTTCCTTGTTTTAATCCAAAATGTTTAAAAGTTTCTTCAGTCTGCTCATCTAGATGGTAGTTTCACCTATGTTTATTTAACAAATTTACTCTCTAATGTTAGTTGGAGGAGAGCCGGAATGTTCAAAAGCAAATGAAGATACTGCAGAAGAAGCAAGCACAAGTTGTGAAGGAGAAGGTCCACTTGCAGAGTGAGCATAGCAAGGCCATTTTGGCACGTAGCAAACTGGAATCTCTCTGTCGGGAGCTTCAGCGTCATAACAAAACTTTGAAGGTTAGTTTGTTTACATAAATTACAGTGCTGCTGGTGGTGGAAATATTACTTACTGGTCACTGCTTAAAATCAGGAGTGCTGCTTTTTACTTGCCATTTTGCCCATTACCTGTACCTGTAGGAGATGAGTGGCATATGGTTTAAGTGTAGCTGATTTTAAGGTAAAGAATGTGGGGATAGTTGACTCACTGAGGTTTTTTCCCCCTCAAACCAGTTCATATTACTTGCAGTATTTGATCTTGTCGTATTTTTTCTGGGAGTAGTCCTGATGACTGCTGGAAAAAATAGCAGAAGTGAAATAATAGCAGCATGAAATGGCAGGGTATCAAAAAAGGCTTAATTCTGTTGGAATATAATGGATGGGAGTGAAATGGAAAAGAGCCAAGAGATTCTTATCTGTGATTGCTGTAGGAAATTTCATTATAGTATCAATGCTGTTTTTTACATCTGAGAAATTCTGACACTTGCAAAGGTACCTATGTAGCATCTTACTACCAGCCTCTCAGTAATGTTGGTAATGGTGAGGACAAGATTATCTAAAAGTTTTGGAATTTCTAGCTTCTTTGCTCCACACACTTTACATGGATAGTCAGCATAGCATATTATGATTGTGGCTTGTATTAGTTCTAGCAATCTAGAACTTGAAACAGTACAGGAGTTAATTATCACTATTGTTTCTGACTCAAAAATACGAAAAAGGTGCATAGTTTGACCTGAACACTTTTAATATTCTCTCATAAAAGGAAGAAAACATGCAGCAAGCACGTGAAGAAGAAGAAAGACGGAAAGAAGCAACTGCACACTTCCAGATTACACTGAATGAAATTCAGGCTCAATTGGAACAGCATGATATACACAATGCCAAACTCCGACAGGAAAATATCGAACTGGGGGAAAAACTGAAGAAACTCATTGAACAGTATGCACTGCGAGAAGAGGTGCTTACACTATACTTCTAATGGGATTTTATTAGTTCCTTGACTTTAAGGATGAGATAATTATTGAAAGGGGAGCAAAACCTCCCATTCTTTACAACCCTTGTATATGTAATTTTTATATTATTCTTTTTACTTCACTACTGAGAAAAAATTAATAGCTGTTTGGCCCACTGTCTGCCTTTCCTGCCTGGTTTTGAATATCTAAATTGAAGATGCGTTGGAAGAAGTCTTTCACAGTGAAAGTGAGCAAATAGAAATAAGTTGTCCAGAGGTTGTGGAATCTCTGTCTTTAGAGATATTCAGAACTCAGCTGGGCAAGGTGTGCGTAACCTGACCAGGCTTTGAAGCTGACCCTGGTTTGAGTGGACTAAATGGCTTCCAAAGGTTGCTTCCAACATAAATATATATTAATAGTTGAAGTTGTTAAAAATTATGACTTCACATTATAATGGGGGGGATATAAGAGTTATTCTCTGTCTTATTTCTTTTGATTCATTAAGGTTGCGGTTTTCTTGGGAAGCTCCCTTATGTATATAGCTGCTCTTGATGGCATAGAATCAAAATAAGCTATCATGCTTTAAGAATATATTTGGCCTGGTATCATGGAAGTGTCTCTACTATAGGACTAACCGAGCTGGCTTTAATTGGCACCAGGTTGTGAGCTAGCTGCCTAAGCTACAGTGGTGGAAAACAGCCAATTCTCCTTGTCCAAGAGAGAACTGAGCTCCATGGAGTCCTACAGCTAAGATTAGTTGGCTGGTTCTTAGTTGGCACAGGAGGTTTTGGAGTATTATTTCTCAGCTGTTTCTGAGGGGTTGTTTTTTTGGTTTGGTTTGAGTTTTCTGTTTTGTTTTAAATCTGGATCAATTAGAAAGCTCTCTGTAGACTAGTTCTCCACCTTTTGCGATGATGGAATATTCGTATCTACCATGAGAGTATATGGGGAAAAGAAAAGGTAGGAAGCTGCCTTGTGCTACTTAAGAGATGGAAGTAAGACCGCAAATATTCAGTGATTGGCGGAATTTCATCAGTTAAATAAACTTGTTGCAAACTTTGCTTATTTTGAGCTTTTTTTAATTATGCGGACTAGAGCTTTTAGAAGTAACAAAGTACAGTAAGGATTAGAGGTAGATCAACCAACTTTAGAAGTAAGGATGTAGACTGCTTGCTACAGGATTTTTGTAATGTCTGGTGTGAAGTGATTGTACCAATTTTGTAAAAACAGGCACCTGGCTTCTGTGAAGGGCAAAAAGGGGTGATTATAATGTATGGAGATAGAGGGGAAAAAAGCATGTAAAACACTCTTCTGCTGCTTTTTCTTTTGTGTGAAACTTCTAAACAATGTCCATCTCCCCAAACACTACACTTGCCGTCATTGACTAGCAGATTCTGTATTTGACTACTGTGGTTTTCTTTTCTCCTTTAGCATATTGATCAAGTGTTCAAACATAAGGAACTGCAGCAGCAACTTGTGGATGCCAAACTTCAGCAAACTACTCAACTTATTAAGGAAGCAGAGGAAAAACATCAGCGAGAACGGGAGTTTGTAAGTGAATTCTATGTTAAAAGAAATAAAACCTACCAAACCAGACTTTCCATGATTTAAAGCAAATACATGATTTAAATAGAAATTGAGGGAACTGTCTTTTGAAAGTTAGGATAGAGTTCAGCAATGAGACTGAAATTTAAGTTTTGTGTATGATGCTTAAAATATTAATGCCCATACTAATAGGCAAGTAATGTTACTGCTTGCATTTTCTCAGCAAATGTGCTGAATGTCATTTAGATTTTTCTTGGGCTGGGAAACGGGCTGAAACACCAAAGGTACTTTCTTGCAGTCAGGAGTTGTAACCTCTGGTTTTATGCCATAAGAAATAAAAAATGCAGAATAAAGCATGTGCTCTTCTGCATTGTCTGCCCCCCCCAACTATGGATGATATTTTATTGGTATGTTGATATCAGCAATTTACTTGCAGTCTTCTAAGCAGTTTTCTTACAATGTATCTGTAACTTCTAGGCAACAGCCTTGCTTTTTCTGTACAGTCTTAAAATGATCAGTGTCGGATTGTTCTATTTTTTAACGTAATTTCTGAGTCATAAGCTGATGAAAATATCTTCAAAGATGAACCTACAAAATGGTGACAAGTTGAAGCAAAATTGATTTGAACTAGTCTGTAAGGGTGCTATTAGTGACTAGAGAAATGAAAGTTGAAAATAAGTTACAAAACAGTTATAAATTACGTACAGTTTGTTAATGAACTGTTAATAAATTTAGTGATTCAAACTTGTACAGAAATAGAAACATTGAGACATTTTTCTAATTGGTAGCATGAGTCAATAAAAATCTCTGCATGGCAATACATGCTTTAAATTGTATATATGAAAGTACAGTATAGTAGTAAAAAAGCCCATGTGAGAAAACATGGTTGAATAGCCCTTAGGTGACGTTATTGTTTATTTATTTTTCATCATAGATCAAGTTAAGCCATTTTTAGGAATACTTTTTTCATTATGTGGCTTTTTTGCATTGTTTTTTAGCTGCTAAAAGAAGCTACAGAGTCCAGACACAAATGTGAACAGATGAAGCAACAGGAAGCTCAGCTGAAGCAACAGGTATCATTTTTAATGGAGAGATCTTCAGCAACAGTTCTGAAAAGAAAATACCAAGACTGTAGTGAACATAATGCAACATCTGAAAAAACTTTAAATTCATCAGATGCTTGTGAAAAGTACTTGGTATTTTTTTAAATTAAGTCTTATATTTAATTTCCAGTAGGTAGCTCTTCAGTAGTGAAGCATGAATTATGATCAGTAAACTTGCTGTTTAATACATCTGGAGGGTACTGTTACTGGAAGGTGCTAAACACTGAATTTCTGAAGTTAGTGTCCTTTTAAATTAATAGTGTTAATATTACAAAGACGAGAATATATGAAATCTTAAGAAGAAAAGTTTAAGTTTAGCTTCTCTGAAGCTGTTGTTCTCTCTTTTTATCTTTGTTTTTTTTTATGTAGCTGTTCAGGACCAGAGAGGCCTTTGTGACTATAAAGAGTTGGATGGGGATTTTTACCCAGGCATGTTTTAGAATCTGTTTCTTACTGTTTCCATCTCATCTCGGAAGGATGGAGGATTGGGAACAAGCAATGTCACATTTATCCCTGTAGTTATTCGGATTTAGTAACCTGAATATCTCCGCCCACAAAAAACCCCTGCAGTCTTCAAATTACTTGTTTACTGTAACATAAATGTTACAGCAAAATCCTCTGTGAGGGAGGAGAGATGGGCTTTGGTTCTGGGTCTGACCTGCAGTCATTGACCACACATGAACTCAGCACATAAGGCACAGGGAAATGGTAGTTTCATGCAGCATCAGAGCACATGAGAAGCAGTAGCTAATTCCGTTCACTGCATATCTGTTACTGCTTTAGTTGAGGTTTTATATGAAGTCTCTGTCCTGGTTTCAGCTGAGATAGAGTTAATTTCTTCTCTGTAGCTGGTACAGTACTGTGTTTTGGATTCAGTGTAAGAATAAGGCTGATAGCACACTGATGTTTTGGCTATTGCTAAGTTGTGTTTATCCTAAGTCAAGGACTCTTGTGTCTCATGCTCTGCTACTGAGGAGGTAACAAAAATCTCCAAAATAACTGTGAGGGAGCATAGCCAGGACAGGTGACTCAAAGGGATATCACAGGCCATAGAATGTCATACCCAGTATATAAACTGGGGGAGTTGCCCATAAAGGGGCTGGTGGGGGTTTGGGCATGGGGTCTGGCACTGGGCAGCGGGTGGTGAGCAACTGTATTGTGCATCACTTGTCTTTTCCTTTTTGTTATAATTTTTATTATATTTTACTTTGTTTCAATTATTAAACTGTTCTTACCTCAACCTACAATTTTTACTTTTGATTCTCCTCCCTATTCCACCGGGGTGGGGAGTTGGGGTGAGTGAGCAGGTGCATGGTGCTTAGTTGCCAGCTGGGCTTAAACCAATGCAGTCTCTTTGAAACTTGTTCCATGCCCTTTTTTTCCATGCTTACTGTATCTAATTCTTTTCTAGGCTTTCCAGGAGTTATGTTTAAAGTGTGTTTGTATGTGTGTAGTTCAGTGTAATCATACACATCTTCATCGGACTTGAACATACGAGTGTCCAGATGCTTCCAAATAGGTCCTTTTTTTCCACACTTAGTCTTTTATGGTTTTTTCCTAGTAGGTTACCCTTTATTTAAAATCTCACTGCTTTTTTTGTTGTGCTTTTTCAGTGAGTATAGTTTGTGGTTTCCTGGGGCTGACAGATACTTTTTGTAGAATAAGACGAGCTAGAAAGTTCAGTGACAATAATGGCAGAGAATCAGGATGTACTGCTGACAAGCTGGGCTAATTCCTTCTGTGTAATTTCCTTTGCTAATAGAGCAAAATACAATATTTCTGTGCTCTGAATTGTATTGTCCCATATCCCCCAATGTAAGAATTGAGAGAACTGATTACTCTTTAGTAAGAATAAGAAGTTTCTATTAAATGGTCATGTATTCTTAGAACATCAAATCACACACTAAGTTGTTTTAATAAGAATCAAACTTTTTTAAAACTATGTTATTAAACATATTTTGCAGTTCTTTCTTGGTGCAGGGCAAGAAGTTTTCTGTCGAATGTTAATGCTCTTGACTTTTTAAAGTGTGATGTTTTTCACTGTTACATTAATTTCTTGTCAATATGCACTTTCCATGATTTTTACGCAGTGGGTAAATTACATTGGTTGTGAATGTGTATTTTGATTTCTGGAATCAATCATGTTTATTTTGTCCCAGCCTTGGTTATTAGCTTTGGCTGGTTAAGGAGGAAAGGTAGGTATTTCCTAAATTTTAATTTCACTAACCATGTTCTGAATTTCCTGTAGATGTGTATGTCCACAGATCATTTTTTTCCAGTGGAGAGGTAAAAATGAGATAACGATGAACTGTGATGTCTTCCAACATTTTATTAAACATAATATTCTTCATACTTCAGAATATATTGCTGTTCTGTAAACACAGAACTCTACTTCACATATAATATAATTTGAATGGCATGTTTTCAGACAAGTTCTGCGTGTTCCTCAAATGGAAATTATAGGATAGTTAAAAAAAGATTAAGAAATTCATGTTTTACTATTTCCAGTTTAATTTTGCCTTCCTTAATATTTTTGTATTTGTATACCACTGTTCATATTAATGTTCTTGCCTCTTTTCCAACAGCTTTCTCTTTATATGGATAAGTTTGAAGAATTCCAGACCACCATGGCAAAAAGTAATGAGCTCTTTACAACTTTCAGGCAAGAAATGGAGAAGGTATGTATAGGATTATCTATGAAAAGTATACAAAAATAGGAGAAGTACTATAGAAATATTATAAAAAGTAATATAGAGATGCATGCTGTTAGTGGGTTGCATTTTAGATTTTTTTTGCCTTCTGAAAATATATGGAGTATTTTGACATTTAATTTGGATCATAAGATAGATCATAAGAATTTGTCATATTATGGAAGAAAATGTAAATTTTTCTATTTTTTTAACATACTTGCCTGATATCTAAATCCTAATTTCAGTGTTTTACCAAATAATACTTCTCGTTCTCTTTGGCTGTGCTTATGTTTTAAAACTTCTTTTCCTGGAACCTTTTATTATTTGTACGTGGAAGTTGCTAGTCCGTTTCTTTTAAGACTCAATTTTGTTTTCTTTGAATGCAGAATATGTATTTGTGGGGTTGATTTTATGCAGAAGCACTTCTCCAAAATAACTTGTTCAAACTGGACTTGGAAAATAACGCTTAGAAGACAAATTACTCATGTAAAACCACCTATGTTGCAACACAAGCCACAAAATTAAATTTTTTTTTATCTTTTGTAGATGACAAAGAAGATTAAGAAACTGGAAAAGGAAACCATTGTGTGGCGTACAAAATGGGAAAACAACAACAAGGCTCTTCTGCAAATGGCTGAAGAGGTAATTAACTTCTAAATAGCAGTATGGCTCAGCTTGAGTCTGAGTCCTAGAGAACTTCATACAGTTTTTCAGTTTTAGAGAATGGGAAGTAGTACACAGTAGCCTCTTCTTGGATTGTCGGCTTTATATTTTTTTGTTGTGTAAGGTATTGTTGTCCTCAGGCATGGAAAATGGAAGGCTGCTATGTAAATCTAAACCAATGGCACATTGGTTACTGTTTCATTGGTGGGATAATGTGTATGAAATCACAGGAGCTGAATGAATTGAATGAATTTTAATATTCTGAGTAAAGTTCAACCAGTGCTGCAATAAAAATCTGTTTTAGACGTAGAAGACTGACATGAAGGAAATAACCCACGTGTAAGGGATCAGTTGCTTTCTGGCATTGCTGCTGCTTCTGAGGTCATAAGGTGCCATTACTTGTAGTTGGCGAGAGTGATGCTGTTCAGTTGTGCCTGCACTGCCTAAGGCCTAGTTCAGGTGTGTGAGGTGTGACATTGCCAAACCATGCTGGGTCGTGTAGGTTCTGCTTATAGCACTGCTTATCTTTTTGTTCTTATAAGGAGCTAGTTAATAGAGCCAGGAGTACGGTACCTTCTGACCTGGATTCTGCTGCTGGATTGTGGATTTCCTACTTCTATGCTCTTCTCCCACCTGTAGTTGCCATTATATGGGTTGTAATTGATGGCTTTGTGGGATAAATTTGAAAATATCAGGGTCCTGGTTGATGCCTAGCTTTCACATAGCATTAAATAGTCATGTCGTCCTTATTACTTGTTTTTGAAGGTGTCCATTGCCACTCCAGCTCAGACAAACCATCTGAAGTGTAGTTAGGTGAAGTATTCCGAGGAAATTTGCTCTAGTTCAGCTGGAATTTGACCTACTGGATTAATTAAGACTTAATATTTGGGATTAAATAGTGGTGATTCTTTTCATTAATTTAGGAAAAAAAACCCAGTTGTATCACAGAGCTTTTATTTCTTTTGTCCTTCAGAAAACAGTAAGAGATAAAGAATACAAAGGCTTTCAAATAAAACTGGAGCGTTTGGAGAAGCTATGCAGGGCCCTTCAGACGGAAAGGAACGAGCTGAATGAGAAGGTGGAGGTGCTCAAGGAGCAGGTGTCTCTTAGAGAAGCAGATGTGGATCTAGCTGTGCAGGTGTTGCAGTCCTGCACACTCAACTCCCACGAGGAGCTGGGAACTCCCATTGACACGGAACCAGGAATCCAACCTGATGTGGAATCACGTGCGGCAAATAGCTCCGAAAAGACTGTCTCAACAAGTCCTGTTCCTGGCACTGAATCTGTAGACTAAAATGAAGTGTAAACACTGTATTGAGAGATATATTTTGTGTATAACTTTCTCTGTTGGTGGTAACTATTTGGTTTTGTGGTGAAAATTTTCTTACTTTTTCTACCATATCTGTATTTTCTTAGAACTACTGGACTTATGTGGTACAGGAAGCTGCATAGCAGCTTCGAATAGCTTAAACTATAAATTTTCCACAACTGTGTTGCACATCTGCCTCATTTTTTAAAAGAAAATATTTTTCCATAAAAGGATGCATGTGCGTTTCCTCCCCACAACACAAATCACTGTCATGAAAGACTGTGTACAGATATAACATCGTTTGGGGAAAATGGTGACAGCAGGTCACTTTTTTGTTTTAAAGAACAGCACTCTGGTTTTGTTCATTGACTTGCCACTCAGTATACTAAAAATTACCAATTTTTCCAGTAAATTTATCTACATAAGGATGTCTAATGGCCAGTAAAAAATGTCAACTTTTCCCCCTAGTATGTTTTCATATATATGAATGAGAAAGTAAAGGTCCAGAATATAGTAAAAGATATGTGTAAAGGGTTTTATGTCCTTTGTGGTATGAAAAACACAGCTTTGAAATCCATTAATTTGCAGCTGGTGAAACAGGGTGTACAGCTTGTTGCAGACGTCTCAGGGTTGTGTCATAAAGGTTAGTTTGGACTGTTTGCCCTACCTGTGAAAATGTTAAATATAAATGTGTGAGAAAATGTACAGCGACATTACTGAGTGGGATTTTGCAGTTGCGGAGCCTGTTGCACAGATGTTGGTCACATCCTTCCCTCTTAGCTGTAGTGTGTCCACCACATGGTTTTCCTGACTAGGAAAATCCATTACTGTCTAAGCAAATATCTGGATTATCTGGAGGGCTGGAAAGTAGAAACTCACTGCTGCAGGTGTGGAAGACAGGAGTCTGGCAAATAGGCTTTCTCTAATAGCTGGATTGTGACAAATATGTCGCAAAAAGTGTTAGTTAAACGTATTCTTGTTATAGTTGAACATGAAAATTCATGTACTTTTCCTGAAGTACAGTGTGGAACTTCCTGCACATTCAACCCCAAAGCTGTACCAGTTGGCAGAGTGCCTTCCCAGTCAGGTTATCTGGTAAAGATGGTACTTCACATTCTTACACTAACATACCACAAGCAAAGCTTCCTTGTTAACCTTAAACCATATTGTATTTTCCTAGAAAATTTGATACTGTCACTATGACTTCTTCTGAAAGAAACTAGGACCAACACTTTATTTTTTTTGGCAAGGCAACGCGTGATATAACTACAAGCTACCCTTAACTTTAGTTCCCACGTATTTACTTTCTAGTTTTGGTTGCTGTCATTTTAAGAAATACGAACATGTGTAGCCTTTTCTGGTACTTAAAGTTCTTTGCACTTACTTGGGAGGGAATTTCTGAATCAAGCACATCTCAACAAACTTCCCACCCCAATGACCTTGACAGTTCAGTGGCTAAATTACTTGAATGTTCAGGCTGCACTGAGCTCCTGATTCTTTTCCTGTAGTAATATAAGTTGAAATAACGTAGCTGTCTTTGAGAGAAGGTAAGGTTATAAATGTGTTTTAGCTCATACCACTAAGAGGAACTGTGCAAAACTGACATTTTTGAAGTGAAGCAAATGAGAAGCTGGCCGTCTTTCTCCTAGATTTGTGTGGGTTTGGTGTTTGTGATCCAAGCACAATGCAGGAATGAAAAGAAGGTAGCAGTGAGCAGTCAGTCAGGTTAGACTCAGAGCTTTGAAATGTTGATCATGCTAACCGTATGGCATAAAAAATAACTGGAAAGAAGTGTTTCAGACTTGCTGTCCAAATTACGTGCTTTATAGAATCAAGCTTGAAAAAATAATTTTTCTGAGAACTGGCTTTCAGCTTAACACTAAGCTATGAAGTAATTTTCCTGAGGAAAGGTGAAAAACTGTATTTGATGCATCATACTGTTGGCAAGGTAGGACGTGCAGTTTTCTATTTTTACAATTTATTATTTGGACATTTATATCCTGAACAATTCTTTTTATAGTGCTTGTTCTATATGGAGGCAAGAATGAATTTTTGGTCCCTGCTGCAAGAATATTGTAAAGGGCTCATTTAGAGAAGTGACAGATGTATAGAACAGCAATACAAATATGTTTGTTACTGACTAAACATGTAAATGAAGCAGAACGCCCCAAGGAAAATTCTTTTAAAACAGGGATCTCTTTTGTCTTTCCTACCCTCAACATACTCATACCATAGCAACTTGTCTGGCCAAGGCAAGCTGTACTTTGCTTCCTGAAACCAGTCAGTAGAGTTTCATTGCTTAAAAAGTGTTCTTTTAAAAAAAAAAATTGATGTAAGGGATAAGCTTAGCACTGTCACTGATCTGCCATACTGCAGGCTATTGCACTGCCAGGCTGCAGCCAAATGGGCTCCAGTAGGGTTTTTAAGTAAACTTGTGTTACTGCCTTTCTCCCACTACTACAAATTGTTTCACTTGGGATGTAAACTGATGTAGCCTGAGATGAGTGTATCTAATTGTCAAAACTCTGGGGCCTGATTGACAAGTTTCACCACGATTAAGCTGCAAAAAGCTAAATTGTATGCGATTCAAGACCCAAATATGTGTATACCTACACAAGTAAGTTAGGGCTGTATCTCTAATGTTTTGTCCTTCCTTTCATTACACCTGGTTACGTTACAGTTCAATTCTCAGGTGTTGCAGAAAATCTACCTCTTTGGACTGTAGATGGAAATAACTGTGAAAAAAGTGATGCAGAAATCTAGTTTGTGCTAAACACACTGCTTTATTTTTACAACCCATGTCTGCTTTCATGAGGAAAAATGATAAATGAACAGGCAGTCTTTGTTTTGCTTTTCAAAAACATTTTGTAGAGATTTTTCACTAATGTGAATCTGAAATTTTATCTACTCGATTCTGTATAGATTAAGTAAATAAGTATGCTTAATATACTGGACTCTGAGTTTTTCTTTAACATTATATTCATGTCTTCAAACTGAATCTACCGAAACTGTATTTATTTGAAAAACCAAGCGTGAAAATTGAAGATGTGAAATTCGAATTCAAGCGTATTGTTCAAGTGAGCTGCCCCGCGAAGGGGCTGTTCTGGGGTCGTGTCAGTGACTTGCACATTCCTGGCAGTAGTTCCTGGGGCACTGCACGGGTTGAGGGGTAGGTGAGTCCTGTGCTCACCTCACCTTGGCAGTGTCCTAAGGTGAGGGTCAGTCAGACCACAGAGGGCAGGAGCTCTGGCTGGATCTGCTGCACTTGCCTACTTTGAATTCTGCTCGGGCCTTCTGTCTCCCAGAATTTATCTATCATAGTTCAATTGGTGCAGTGTGAAAAATATGGGAGTTTATGTTAAAAATCAGTTTTTTCAGTAAGTTCATCAAGTGCTCCCCATTCTGTCATACTATGTGGGGTCATTTGTTACTAATGTACGCTCCCTCACAGTTTCCTAATACTAAAAAGTGTTCTGTTTGCCTTTTTTGGCATAATCCCTAATGTTTACAACTTCCCTAAACTTGGTTTTGTTTTGGAACTGGTTTTGAGTTCAGTTTTCCTTTGTGTCTGTTTTTTCTAGGTAGCATTTAGAACTGCTCTACAGAAACATACTCTGATGTCTCTCTGACTCTTTGAAGATAGTATTAATTTTTTAATTGAAAAAAACTTGTTAACTTGTTTGAAGATAACTGTTGTGTTAAAGGTGAGCAACGTAGGTCCTAGCCCTGAGACATTTGTAGAGCTGTGCCAAGTATTTTGGAAATCCAAGTACACTGCCTGGTCTTAGATGCTCTACTTGTACTTCAGAGTATTCCCTCACATCAGAGACTTGCCTCCTCAAAAGATGCTGTTTCTGGTCCTATGTAAGCACCTCTTTTTCTCTCCTTTCTTTCAGTGTATGCTGATACTGGAGTCAAATCTCTTATTACTTCCTTGGATCTCCCCAGTCTTCCTAAGTTCCTTATGAAAACTGGTCGTATTTGCAAGCTTTTGCTAGAGGGAAATTTGTTTGCAGTTAATAGCATGGGATTTTGGCTTTTTCCTTTTTCATCAGGTGCTAAGTCTCTCCTGTTAATGCACATGCACACACACGTTGAGCTGTACTTCTCTTGTGTAGATTAGGTCTGAGGGGAGAACCTCTTTCACCAGCTGCATTCTGAGCCCTCCAGCCTAGCTGCCAGGGCATCAGCTCCCTGGCAGACAGGCACATGTTTGATGTACTCAAAGATACTTGCTTTTAGGCCTTTAGAAAGTTATTCCTCACAGGTACTTTTGCTTCTTTCTGGTTTTGTTTTGTTTGTTTTTTATGTTTTACATTTAAATTTTGATAATTCACTTTCTTCCTCCTGTTTAGACATTTCTTCTTGAAGGAAGGTTGTATTTCCTTCTAACAGCCTAACTCGGCCCCATCTAACTGTGCTAGCTTTTATGGATCTTGTTGATTCTGACACCCATCTAGCCTGAACTTTTAAGTAATTTAAGAATATTGTGCTGCCTGTGAAGACTTTATTTTAATTTCCTTTAAAACTGTTTATTATCTTTTAGTTTTGAGGTCGCATATTGTTTTGGATTTCTTGTTCAAACAGGGATCTGGGGTGTGCCTGTCTCATGGACTGCAACAGTTGAAGCAGGCCTTTGTGTGATTCCAGACTGTGCCAAGAATGCTGCTCCTACAGCTCTGCTTCAAGAAAGTAACCTCTTAGAGCCTCTATTTAAATATCCTCTCAATTTAAATAACCTGTTATATCTTGTGATATTTGTTCAAGCTGAGGAGATGAATTTTAAGTCACTCATTTTTAAACTTTATTTAACTACATGCATGTGACAGATACTCCATACTGGTGTAGTTCACTGTCACTTCCACCGAATTTATGGCCTGGTGTTAAGGGTCAAAATAGCTACCTCAGTTCTGCCAAGTCCAAGGTACTATATTGGTATTTAACCCTTGTAATATGCTGGAGTTGTTTGGTTGGTTTCCCAACATACACACTTATAGTCATATAAAACCATTTGATTTTGGTTATGTCTGTTTCATAAATCCTGCTCATCAGAGCTTTTGCTGGCTTTGATTGCACATCTGCTGTTCCCTGCCAGCTGGTTACTGACTCTTCTAACCCTTTTCTCCAGGATATGGATTTTGTGCACGGTTGATGTTTTAAAGGAAAGATCCAAAAGGGGATGAATAATTGAACAGTATAGTTGAATAGTGTACATGTTTGACTATCTGGGTTGGAAATTCACAGGACAGAAGCTGATGTTGGGAGAATTATGAAGGATCTACCACACTGGACTTTCCAGTGGCCAAGAAGCAACAGGTGAAACTGGGTGTTGACTTAAATACTTGTTCCCTATAGAGAGTTTACACAGCTTTGTTCAGCTGTTTCAGTACTGAAATGAAAAGGCATCGTGTGCACGTGGATAATAATAATAAAGTATAGTATGGGTAACAGGATGAGCCAAGTAGAAAAAATTGCAACAGTTAATGCTCTCAAGGGTCTTGCGTGCTACAAAAGCAAATGCAGTTCTTCGTACACAGTAAAAGAAAAACACTGGAATGCTTTTTGTCACAATGAAGCAAAATGCAGGAATGTTCTTAGAATGGGAACAAAAATTTGTGATGCACACTAGTAATGGCCTTTGGCTTTATTAGCAATAAAAGACCAGCCTGCCACAGTGTGAGAGTGCTGCTCTCCAGAAGTACAGCCATGGTCTGATGGGAGAGCATGGCTGAAGGTTTTTATCATTCAACTTCCAGAAAAACACATCTGTTGAAATAAAATATCAGGTTTAAAATGCAGTTTATGGTTTCACTGTCATTCATATTGTATTTCAATACAAAGATGAAAGAATTTAGATTTCCTTGGTGCAGGCTGAAAATCTTGGAGAGAAAAAATACCTTTTATGCTGAAAAATTGCATCTAATACATAGGTGTTGAGAAATCACCCTAAATTGGCAGGGTTTTTCAATTTAAATTACCTTCTGTAGTTTTTTGTTATAACCATTGTTCTGGCAAGAGCCAAAACAAAAAGGGAGGTCCCAAAACTCCTGTACACAGTTCCCTTGAAAAGAAAGGCCCGTGGATTAAAAGCCTGATGCTGTTTCCTCTCCCCAGCACGTACTAACGTGCAGGAATAATGCATTAAACTAAGTATGCTCCATAAGTACTATGTAAGCACACCTAAAGTAACTGTTGACTAATCCTATAAATAAATATCTTGCTGGAGGTGTTGTTCAGGTTGACTGTTTTATTACTTTTTAAAAAAACCTTCAATTTCCATTATATTTACTACTAATGAACAGCAGTGCATAAGCAGTTACCTACTTCCTGTGGGGGGCACCAGTTTTTAAAATCGAAATCTTAAGGCACTCAGCCAAATAGCCTTAAAAATGATCTTCCAACTTTTCACAAACATGCTACTCAGGCAATAAAAGTATTTAAAAAATGATTTGCAAATTAAAAAAACATATTGGTCCCAGCAACACATTCTCACTCAGTAACAAAAAGCTTTAAGCCAACAAGATGTAGGCTCTCCTAATTAAATACTGGCTGTGAGACTGAGCTGTCCTAGAGCTGCCTAAAAAAGGCAGCCGTGAAGTTGCTGCTACTGAAGGAAGCTGTGTGTTTACACAGGTCTTGAGAAAGACAATTCAGACCCAGGGAAAATAAAGCATTGCAGAAGTTGTATTAATGGTACTTGTAGTTTAAAGTGCTGCAGTAAATGAAATTATGCTCTTATTTTGTTCCGTAATAAATTAACCATCCTGCTGCCTTTTGGCTGTAAGAGCAGGTACTGGCTGCATCCCTAGGCCCCAGCTCCTCCATGCTCTATGGGGAAGCAGCAGGACTTTGTGGGACATTCAAGGTACCACTGATGAGTGACCCATACAGCTCCACATCTGAGCTCCTGGTGTTTCAGTAAAGAAACTCAAGAACACCAACAAACTTTTCACAGTGTCAAAGAAAGACTTTTCACAAGGGCATAAGAGTGACAGGATGACTGTGGTGACTTTAAACACCACACTTCCCGTGCATGGCATCTTAGTGTTTTTACACCCAAAAATACCAGCTGGACCAAAGCATGGTTAATCAAGTAGTGGCCACATTGTCCTTTGGCAGGTTTGATCTTTCATGCTGTTTAGCACATTCTGCCCAGCAGCCACCTACCTCCTGAACTCCAACAGCATCTCAACCTTCCAGGGCAATGTTCAAATTCTTTTGCACCTACCTGCATCACTTTAATAGGAACCATTCATAAAAAAGATGTGGAGAGACACAAGTCTTTGCATGGCGACTCAGTGCCTACAAAGCAGGGGGGGTCCTAGTAACATCAGGCAGGAAATTAAAAATAAGTAGCATAAGAAAAGCAATAAGAGCACTGCAAGTAGTACACTCCACCTTCCCACTCCCGTTCAGTTAGTGAGGCAGTAAGAAGACTTGAGTGAACAACCCCAACCACAACAGACACACAACGCTGGAATCACCAATTCTAGGGATGAGCTGTGCTGTATGTGCTGGTGCCAAGCAGCCAGTAGGTCTCCTTGAAGTGAGCACTGACAAATACCAGCATCAGGAGGGGTTGTGTAAGAGACTACTGCTCTATCTGTACCAGGAGGAGCCACCAACGTGCTCTCTGGGAAGCACTTCTGTTTTTCCAGTAAGTCAGGTCTTTGATATCTTCATTTTCTACTTTTCAAGAGCTGCATGTGTCAGAATGACTGTCAAAGGCATATAGGGCCTGACCAAAAACCATCTCTGAACTCAGCATGTTTAATGCTTATCACCCTCCATTTCCCCAGGAGGGTGGGGGAGAGAATAGGAAGAAAATCTCATGGGTACAGATGGAAGACAGTTTCATAGGTGGGTGAGGGGGGAGTGAAACCACTTGCTACCTCCCAGAAACAGGCCAAGGGCCTATCAGCATCCAAGCAATGGCCACCACAAAAGGCCCCCTTCATCCTAAAGCAAGGAATATCCCTTTGGACAGTTTGGGTCAGCTGTCCCTGCTGTGTCTCCTCCCCACCTCATGCCCAGCCCCAGCCTGCATGGTGTGGTGTTCCAGCACTGCCCAGCAAGAGCCAAGACACAGGTGCCTTATCAACACCATTCTAGCCATAAATCCAAACAACATCCAGCACCACATACACTTCTGGGATGGACATGCACTCCATCCCAGTCAGACACAGTAGAGGAAGCTTCAGACATGCAGCTTGAGTCTAGTAGCCTACTAACTTGCTACAGTTCCGTGGAGAAGAAAGCAAGGTATGTGTCAAGAGAATAACATTTTGATCAACAAAAATCACATTTTCAGTATCAGTCACCACAGTCATCTCCTTTTTCAGCTTGAGCAGGAAGATCAGGACAGTCAGAAATTCATTTATTAAGACCTGTCTTAAGTAACTAAGAGCTTTAATTTAAACTCATTAGATGCTGACTTAGATTTGTCTGACTGACAGCTCCCAAGGTAATCCATAACTTCTCTGTAGGTCCATAATAAATATGGAGAAATTTTACTTCTACACAGACCAAAGTCTCCACCTTTTCAGTCAGCCAGAGGTTTAGAAGCAAACTGTATGTTTCTCTCATATCTGCTCAGATATTAATGTATTTTAGACACCTGCCCAATTGCCTCACTTAATTTTAATCAAAAAAAAAAAAAAAGCTACAAGAAGGCTCTAACCAAATACAGGTGACACCAATTCACTGAGAGGGCACTGGCACCTTAGCACCTATGACAAGAAAATATTGAAGGGCATGCTTCTACCACCACTCAAAAAACCCCCACAACACATGCACACAGACAAAACCCACCAAAAATACTAACAAAAAACAACCAACAAAAATAAACCACTAACCACCCAAACCCAAAGAAGTTATTTGCTTCTGTTCAAGATTTATACTTGAACTTCACAGGAGATTTACTGGACATGCCCATGGATTCCCTAGACCTCTTCCTATACCCATTCTCTTTGTGAAGGAGTCAACTTACCTACTCCAATTTTTTTTTTTGCATCAAGACAACTCTCATCATTCCAGACATTTAATTGCAGGGTAAGTTATAAACTAGAAAAACACATACCTTTATCACCATGCAGCAGATAAATTATATTCAGGCACAAAGGTGTTCACCTTATGCCAATGCACATTCAACACATCAAAATTTTTTTAATAAATTTTATTTATGCAAAGCCAATCCAAAAGTGGTGTGTAAAAGCAAAAAGCTCTTTTTACATATTAATAAAAAGGGGGGGGGTACACTTTGTTTGTGTGAAGAGTGAGGATTTGACTGTCTTATTTACAGGAACCAACTAAGTTTGTTTAAAAATATAGACATTAAGTCATTCTTACTTTCTCTAAAGCTATTTGCTGTACAGTATACAACAGCTCAAAGTGCGCAAATAACCAAGGGTATCCCACGACAATTTGACTATACAAGCTTTTTTTACCCAATTAAGAATATTCTTGCTTTGATGTAATGCTTCTGCCCAGTGCTTGTTTATTTTGTTTTATTTTGGTTTTTCTTAGGGGCTTTGTTTTATGTATACAGTAGTTGAATTATATTATTATGTCACTCCCAGTAGCTCCTTGAGAAAGAAAAGTTATATTCCTTGACCCTCCAGTTCAGCTGCTGCTATATCTGGGTCTTCGTCATTGTAAATGTTCTCTGCCTGAAGACACAAAACATTACATGACAAGTGGGAGACACAATCGTTTTTAAACAATCTTCTAAACTTCATATAGAAAAAACAGCCATCATCCCCTCCTTGAAGGGACCTTCTCCCTGCCTTTTCTTGAAGGGCAGCCAAATTTAGGAATGTGCACACAGTGGCTACATTTTGGCAGTTGCCTTCTCTATTGCAGTTGCCTTCTCACTGTTCTATTTCAACATCATAATCATTAGCTATTTAACACTAGCCTTACTATGAACATTTTATTTGGAATTATTTCAACCTCAGCCTGAACACACAAAACAAGAGGTATTAAAAAAGCAGAAGCCTGACTTGTGACACACATTTAAGTCCACTACAATTTTTTAACTTAATTTATTCCCAAATTACTTTATTCCCCATTTATAAGATAGCTGATCAGTCTCCTATAATGTAAAGTAATCTGAACTAATGGGTGAGTTAAAAGACATCTTGCTTCACAGCCAACATATGGGGGAGGGGAGAAAAAAAGGAAGTCTTGGCTAATATTGGCTATAAGTTTGCAACTGCCACATTTATTCTTAATATTAACTAGTACCTAAGACTTGGACTCAAGAATTAACTAGCAGTTGCATTTATTCAAGTTGTTTTAGTCTTGGTTTTCTTTTTAAAGTCTTGCATTGTTTGACTGGAGAGTAACAGGGGACAGTACTTTCAGTCCTTGAAGGCACAAGCTGCCCTAAGAAGAAGCAGCTTTTCAGTTTCATTTATGCAACAAGCTTCAGAGCAACTCAAGAGCTGTTGTGACACTCACCATTTGCCATATCTGCATTATGTTGTCCTCTGATACAGAACAGATAACCCAAGGCTCATTAGGATTCCAACTGAAGTCTGAAATTTTGGCAGTGTGTCCTCCATGAATAAACTGTTAAAAAACCCACAAGCTTCAGTAAGCCATTTCAACTCTAAAGAAATCTGTTAAAACCCAAGATTCTGAAGTTAAATTCATCATGCTAATGACTACACACAGAAACACTTGCTACTAGAGGTTCACAATACAGAGATAAGGAAGGTGTGTGTGAAACCACTTCCCATTCATTGCTTAAGGACAGAGATGCAGTTGCTGAGAGAGCATCTGAGACTGTATTATTATAGCAACAAATGACATCCTCAAAACGGTGCCTCTTCACAGAAGGTTGGGCTGTGAAATCCAGCCATGTTTCCTACTGATTACCTCTAAGAGCATTTCCAGAGTTACACAGGAAATGGGGAAACCTTCAGAATTGAACAGAGGAAGCCTACAGCAAGTTAGAGCAATGGATTGGAAAACAGGGAGGTGAAAAGATTTATGAACTGCTGCAGTTTTAGCAGCCCAGTGCCGGGGCATCATGCTGCCACACAACATGTCAGCGCACTGAAACCTGAACAAAAGTGTACCAGCAGCTCAGGAGGCCCATCTTCTGCATCCTCTGCAGACTGCTCTTCTCCAATTTTACTGTAAGAAAATAGTTCATACTTATTATTAATGACAATTGCATTCTATATCTGCTTAACTGAACAGTTCCTGGCCTTCGTTTCCAGTATTTGCTTTTGCTGTTGGTTTTTCTCAGTGTGAAATAACTATAAGCCTCAGGTATAAAACATCAACTGTTTAGCACTGTCAGTACTGAAATGGAATCTTAACTTGTGAAACACATGGAGGCAGAAGTCACTTATTACTAACAATTCTATTAGCAAGAAATCCTGATGGACAAGTAACATTAGATGAACTGTTCTGTTTCTATTTATACACAAAAGACCAGGCATGAGGTAGGCAAACAAGCAGGGCTAGAGAACAGCACAAATCAAATCTGCCAAATAATGCAGGCCTGCAGCCCTTTTTCTTTTGCCATCTGTTCATATATACTAACAGAAAGAAAATGCTCTTCACCTTAGATCCCATACATTAAGCCGACGATCAGTACCACTTGAAGCAAGAATTGTTTCGTTATGAGGAGACCAGTGAACCTATTGAAAGAAAACAACTTAAGAGAAGCAGCTACTGATTTCTAAAGCATAACCTGAATAACCAGCACCCTGGCCACTAATTTTCAACAACTATACGCCATAAGTAATTTTTTTCCAGCACAAAGGATATCCAATAGCTCAAATAGACTGTTTTCAAGTCTTAAGATTTCTCAAACTGAGAAGACGTTATTTCGCTGTTACAGATTTACCATATTTTATGAAATGTCTAAAAAAATCACTGTTACTTGCATCTAACTAAATAGGCGGAATTCACAAAATTAGGTTTGAACCCAAGTCCTCTCTATAGCACATCATTTTAGAGAAACCTTCTACCTGTACTGAAGGTACTTGCAAAAGCCCAGTATTTTTTTAGCAGTCAGTTGTTGACTACTTGCCTCAAAGTCAAGTGGGGAAAGCCAGAAAGAAACTATGTGCTACTGTCTGTAATTGTTAAACATAAAATAAGGAATTTTGGTTCAACGGACTTATTTGTGTTACAAGAACACAAATCTACAGGTTCTTCTCCAAGTCAGTACTCTTCTCGTTTTTTTCTACAGGTTGTGAGAAGTTTACTCACCTGAAAAATCTCATCTTTATGAGACTCAAAAGAATGGAGTTTCAACTTCAAGTTTCGAAGATCCCATAGAGCCACTGTCTGGCAGACAGAAGTAACAAGAAATTGTTTTTATTATAATGGCTTTCATCTAGAATATTTCAGAATTTAAACTATACATGAGTAAAAACCTTGTCAGCAGAACCAGTTGCCAGAATGAACTCGCTGTAAGGATTGAAGGACAGACAGTTGACCTCAGCTGTATGAGCATCTATGGAATGACTTGGCTTGGATGTGGCATTAGATCTTGTGTCCCAACTGTTGCAATGGAGGGTTTGGGGAAGGGTTAGGGGCAAGGAGGAAAGAGGGAGAGCAAATAAACATAAGTTTTTACAGGAGGTTCTTTTTCACTACACCTTAATATAAGTAGACAACATTATTACTAAATCCAACTCTGAAGCTACAGTTTTCATTCCAAAACCTTCCGTATTTTGTGTCTGTTGTACATGAGCAGCTCACACCAGTAAGCTGACATAGATATTAGTTACATCTTCTTTTCAAATGAGGTGGAAACATTAAATAGCATGTAGATTTCAGTGATTCGGCACCACTACTGTAGTTAATTGCCTAAAAGGGCTACATGAAACGATTCCAAAACTCAGATTTTTTTTTAATCCAAGTTCTCTGCACTAGGTACACCAGCAGCACACAGAAGGCACTACGTAAAAACCTCCTAACCCCAACTTACATCATAAGCTTCTGATCATCCGCTACAGATCCAAACAGAGATTCATGGAGCAGATGCCATGCCACATCTTCTACTACTGCAGAGTGCCCAGTAAAGATGGTTTTTGCATCCACAATCTTGCCTTCTTTTGGTCCAGCACTTATATCCCATAAACACACTGTCTGTAAGTAAGTTACATTCTATTGAAATGCGGACTCTGAATGTATCATCTTTCAAAAAATAATCAATCACACTCTACCTATAAGCAGAGAGAGAAACTGAAGCAGTTCTTTGTTTTTGAAAAGAAACACTTAATGTGCCATAAGTGAGAAGAGAGCTAAGTTATCAATCAGTTTTCTGTAAGTTCAAGGTCCACGGATTACTTGTAAGGTCACAAAAGTAATTTACACTTTTAAAGTTCACAAAGAAATTTATAAGCAATTAGTTCAATTAATTCTTGAGAGTCTTACTAATTTATGGTCTCCATCCAACCCAGTTTAAGGGGCTTCTACCAGCAGACAACTATAAAAACATTCCGTTCTTACTTCATCAAGAACCTTAAAAGAACGTGTTGATTACAGCCTAAAGCCAACTGACACCCTTTAGGAATATAATTACAATATGTGAGAACTTTCTCACATAACAATACACAGCTGCACTAAGCCAGATTTTTTCTAATTATCTATTACATCATAAACTAGGAGGAGTTAGGGTTCTTTAAGTGGGGGAAAAGATGAGGGTTTTACATGATCATCTGATGCACTGAGAAGATGCCCACTCAAATTTGAGTTCCATGATAAGCCATAGCCTTCCTTCTGGTGCCCTCTTAATCTAAGGTCAGGATTACACTCTCCACTTGGGTCTGAAAGACAGAAAATTCCTTCCATTAGTATCACCTTGCACATCAATCCAAAAGAATATCATTATCACCCAAGAACTTTGTTTCTGTTGCAATAACTGTATTTTATATTTGAACCTCTTCAGAGGTTCTGCTACTTCTATCAATATTCTCTTATGATATTGAGGATAACCACACAGTTAAAGTCATTGAAGATATGGGCCTTCTCATTCAGATTCCAGAATCCATCAACTATCCTCCCAATCACAGTTAAACACAAGCTTAGCCCTTGATAACAAAAGGCATTTTGATTAACTTTGAGGAGCCTGACCCACCTGGTTTTGATGGATGTTTAGTGTAGTCAAATACCAACACATCAGCAGACGGTGTTTTTGTCGCAATTATGCAGGGATTCTGCGGCATGTAACGAGCACGGTTCACTTCACCTTCATGGTTAATTTTAATCTCCATTTCAATTTTGCCAGTCACAGATCCAAAGCCACCAAACTCTACATTTGTCAGAAAATGTTAGTTTAGCACATCAATTATTTTAGACTCCTGAAGCAGCATTTCACAGCATCTTCCCCACTCCAAGAAACAGTGGTAAGCATCCTATCAAATACAAGAAAGCCTAGGAAAGACTCGCACCATGTGACACACTTCTGATATTTGGAATCCTCTTTCAGAGCTTTAGTTTCTATTTGAGGTAGATGTGTACCAGCTTTTATCACAACTGACAAAGCTGGTAGAAATTCTAGTAGGGATTGTATATCATAATGCTACCTGAGTTCTTCTGAAACAAAGTTTCCTCTTTTAGTCACAGTTAATGATCTAGAATTAATGTGGACTGGTAAGGATACGTCCATGCACTTTAGTATTTAACAGAAAGTCAGAATATCATTATGAGAACAACTAGTAATGATATTGCTAAAACAGAATCTAAGAATGCTGAATGCCCACCTCCTTTCTCACTGTCATACTGCGGAGCATCGAACTGATCATCGTTGGGAATCTGGACTCTGGCAACAACCAGGTGGTTCTGTTCATCGGACGTGTGCGTTCCCAAAACCAGCCAGTGTAGAGCGTAATCCTTTCCTTCTGGCCTGTTTAGAATAATAAATGCATGGAATAAAATGATGTGCTCAGTTCCAGAAGTTTCATAGCTATAGCATCAATAGCCCTCAAGATCCATACCTCTTCAGGGAGCTAGAAAAGAGATACTTGTGTAAGAAATCCTTCCCTTTGTCACAAAGACTTGCACAATAAAGCAAACTAGATTCTGACATGAGCAAGCCAAAGATACAACCAGCAAGGGCAGAGTGACAAAACAAGCCAGTAAACATTGTCACTGTGCCTTGAAAGGGATAGTTACGGTTTGCACAGCAGTTAAAGGTAACACCAACATCTACTTGTATCTAATTTCCCTAGCAGTCTCACAGTATTGATTTAGAAAACAACCGGTACGACTTTTCATAAAACACAAATATTGAGGGGACAAGTAGCAACCTATTTTAGTTACTTCTCTTAGAAGCTTTTACCAGTTATTTAATTTCAGACACTCATTTTTTAATACTGTACAAATCCTACTTAACTAGAATAAAATTTCTCTTCTGGTGGTTAAATGCAACATTTAATTAAAAATAACAGGCTGATGGACAGTGTCATTTATCTCTGAAAGTAAAAATCTGAGCAGTCAAACTCAAGCAATTTCTGCATTCTAGAAAGCAACAAACTAATTATGTTGCCTGAATCCAAGTATTCAGGAATCATTTGGGCAATTATAAACCACAATGTTTTAATACCACCAGGCATTACTACACCACTTCCAAGTGTAGAGGGGCAAAAATACAAAACAACACAAGAAACACGCAATGCACATGCACTTACTTGCATCAGGAACAGGTGTCCCATCATGTCAGGTGCCATACAAAGAGGCAGTCCTTGCCTTAAATGGCTTACATATTTTGACACTGGATAATTGGAAATACCAGGTTTTAAACTGAATATTAAGTCAATCTGCAAAATATGAGGCAAGCAGAAGTGTTCCTCATAAGGGCCCCACACCCTCAAATCCCCACTTCATTTTCTCCATGCCACAAATAGTTAGCTCACATATCATCATCATCTCCAAACATTCTGGTATACTAAACTAAGTGATCATCTAACCACCAACTAAAACATCACATATATAAGATGGAATTTTATAGAAGAAAGAGACCATCCTCTGGTAATTGCAAGAAGTTTACACAGAAGATATTTTAAAGCCTAGCTGCATCCAGTCTACACCACCACATTGTACCCAGTCCTTGTCCACTACCTCAGTGAAGCCCTAAGTGGTTATTGCAACAATTTAAGTTCTATCGTGGCTGGCACATGAACAGATTCTATCCCCATGTTCACGATTCTTTAAGAAATTAACCCGTGAGCCCACGATTTTCAAGGGAGGTGGAAGGATGGTAAACTTAGTATGTGTGAAGTCAACAATGAACCAGGGACAAAAGCTAGACTTGAAGAATCAGTTTTAGAATAATAGACTAGTCCAGACTTAAAAAGTATCAGAGACAGATACTATAGTTTAGACAGAATAGTAATCTGTAGCACAGGACAAAAAATGGTCTTCAAGAACAAGCTAATTTAGTAGATAGATTTCTCTGATAAGAATTAACTACATATGAGTGCTGGATCTCTTATTTAGCAATAAACTGAGAAAGATTTCTCTGTTCACACCTCACAACACCTTCTGCTAGGCTAAACTAGAGTTCTGTGTATCAGCTTGTGACTTTTTTCCTCAATGCTTCTGCATACCAAAGGGATTTTTAAAGTTGTAAATAAAATAAAGTGTTACAAGCTCACAAAGGGTAGCCTAACCCAAATTATTCTGATCTGGCCTGGATTTTACCCTCATGTTACTCAGCAGACGTGGTTAACAGAAAAGGCGCAGTGGAACAAGGAGCTGCAAAGACTCAGCTCCCGCTGAGCTCTGCGCCTCCCGGGCACTTCTCCGGCCTCTTTTCCCTTCTCTCACCTGGTCACATCAGGCAACCACTGCACCGTGAGGCTGGGCCACTCCAGGGCGTGTGTCATCACCAGGTCGTACAAGAAGGGGGTGTTTTTCTTCCAGATCTTGTACTCCTCGCTGATTACGCGCTCCTCGACCGTGTCCTCCAGCACTGCGGAAAGGGAAGGGATGAGCTGAGGCACGGAGAGGGGAGAAGGGGGGTGCCGCCCCGGCCCGGGCCACCCCAGGGCGGGGACGGGGCAGGAGCGGGGGTCCCGCAGGGCCCTCGAGGGCGGCTGGCGGCAGGAAAAGTGCAGCCGCTCCACCCCCGCGGAAGCTCCTCGGGAGGAATCCCGGAGCGCCCCAGCTCCGCCACCCCCGCGCACACGCACCCTCACACCACCGCCCGGCCGGGGACACGGACGGGGGAGGAGGGAGAGGTCTCCTACCGTCCTTGCTCGCCATGTCGGGTGAGACCCAGCGCCGCCAGGTCAGCGCAGGAGGACGCGGGCGGGAAGGGAGCTGAGGAGGCGGGCGGCGAAGGAGCGGAGGAGGCGGGAAGGGAAGGAGCAGAGCAGAGCGGGCGGGAGCTGAGGAACCCCTGCAAACGCTGTCGGGAGGCGGGAGGGAGGCGGTGGTGCCGGGGGACCGCCTCTGCCCCGCCCCGAGATCCCCGGCCCCCAGCGGGACCGCCGGGCTGGGGCGGAGCGGAGCGGCCGAGGAGGGGCCGAGGAGGGGCCGAGGAGGGGCCGAGGAGGGGCCGAGGAGGGGCCGAGGAGGGGCCGAGGAGGGGCCGGGCGGGCCGCGGGAAGGCGAAGGCGGCCCGGCCCTGCCGCGCTGTGGCCGCAAGGTGGGGCTGTGGGTAAAGCAGCGCCGCCGAGGGCACCTGTATTAGCTATGTCTTAGGTAATAAGCCCTAAATCATATTAAAAACTTAGATATTGGTCCCACTTCGCAACTAGAAATTATGGAATCATGGTATCATAGAATGGTTGGAAGAGACTTTAAAGATCAGCTTATTCCAACCCCCTCTGTCATGAGGACAGAACCTTCCACTAGAGCAGATAAGTAAATCTATAAGTAAATATGGTTCCAGAGACCACAGCTGAGCAGTTACTGCTTTTCAGCAATGGTGCTGAATGTTGCTTAATTTTCTGGGAGAAATGTAGGTTTAAACTATTTTTTAGTTGCAGTTGTGGCATGGAAGGTGCTGAACTGCATTACTGAACCCTCAGACATGCAGTATCAGTCAGCGTTACCAGGGTTTTAAATTCTGTTGCTCTCTAACAGGGTCAGTGGTGGTGTCTCATACTGTGGCGAGTGACACGTTTGAGCAGCCATGTACAAATCAAACATACAGCCTTACCCTCGTACAAATCAAACATACAGCCTTACCACCACACCTGCCCAGCCTTGCTGATCTCTCCTTTCAGCTATCACTAGAGAGAAGACCAGGTGTTCAATATAAGGCTGGATGGAACTCTGAGCAACCTGGTCTAGTGGGAGTTGTCCCTGCCCATGGCAGAGGGGTTTGGAACTACATGATCTTTAAGGTTCCTTCCGACCCAAACCATTCTATCATTCTCTGATTCTATGATTCAATTTAACTGCTTTCAATTCAGCTTAAGTGACCAGTGCTTGCCACAGGTAACAGCCTTAACCAGGGTAAATCTTTCTGGCCACTAATTACACTTTCCAGCATAATAATGGAAATAGAAGTAGTTAGGAATCAGGTTAGATTGTCCCAAATGCCCCTAAAAATTCTAAGGAACTTTCTGTCTCCAAATTGCAAGTGTTTTCTTGCCATATTGTGACTTACAGTCTTAAAATGAATTCTTGTTTCAGTATTAAACTGACCGAGATGAATCCTGTATCACTGAGGCTCATATGCCTGGAGTCCTGGAAGAGGAGGAAATCAGCTCTGTAGTGGAGCTTACTGTGCTCAGCTAGAGATAGTGGCAGGAAAGAGAGGGAAACAGCCAAATAATAGCTGGCATTAAATTTTAATTTCCCCTCTGTGAGAACACTCTTCATGGGCTGAGCCTTCTAGGGTCTGGTCTCCAGTTTTTCAAACAAGGAATCCAGTTATGGGAAATGTTTATGTGTAGGAGAATCTGAGGCTGGCAATAGCAGCCAAAGGCTGTAGCATGGGAATTGGGAAAGAAGGCTGAGGAAGGCAGCCAGCTCCTCCAACAGGAAGCTTTCCCCAACATTGCTTTTCTGGCCAGCATGTTAAAAAATAGAAATCTTTCAGTGAAGTTAAACAACTATATATTAATCTTATCCTTAACCTGCACAAATTACAATTAAACCTATGCATGGCTTACCTATTCAAAATAAGAATCCTGTTAAATTACTTGGGAGCTGTACAAGAATCAGCTCCATAGGAGTACACGACTGAGTGTGTTAACACAGACACAGGGCCTTGGTCATGCCAGATGTGGCACCAGCTTCCCTTTGGCAATGCTTACTAGTTGCTTTGGAATTTGCTGCCAAGTATGCATCTACTCCTACAAAGTGTTGAGGCCTTTCTAAAACATTTGAGAGTGAAGACAGAACCTTCTGGAGCCTGTATGTTTTTACAGAGAGTTGATCACTTAAACCTCAGATACGGGACAAAGGAAATCTCTGTCATGCTTCCTGGCTTTAAGTGACCTCTGTTAGCTCTCACTGAAGGGTGATTTTACATGGCCCCTTGAAAGATGAAGCATGTGTGAACGTTTGGATGGGATGCTGTTAGTCCTTTTGCTGTAAACAGTACTTGTAACCACAACTTACCTGGAATATGATGGAGAAAATGTGAATTAGTTTTGAAAAATGATGGATGAAATTACCCTTCAATGACGTCATGTAGGACTTAGCTAAACTATAAGTGAAGAATAACTCCCCAACCCTCCACAAATTTTTGCAGACTCTATTTAGGATCTGGAAATCGAGTTGGATTATAATAGGCTTCCAGAACTAGTACTAGCTTTGGTGAACAAAACCTGTCTTACCCAGCTGTCAAAATAGCTGGTAAGTGACCAGCACAGTTCTCTTCTCCTTGTTAACAATTACATTCGCATGCAACCACATTTTCTTTTCATTTAAATCCGCGCACCGAAAATCTTGTTATTAAGTGCTCTTCTCCTGTTGAGATTGTCATGGAAAAGATAATTTATAACACTACATCTATCAAAGACAGCACAACATCATCTCTTATGTTGGTTATTTGCAATTCATCAGCCTGGTCACATCTGTGACCACACATCTAAAACATATCCTTTCATGACCACACTCTTTAAGGAAAGCAATTATCCAAGGCTGTTGTTCATCACTTGCAGTATGTGTAAAATGTACCACAAATTAGTTTTGAAGTAAAAGAGTGACTTGAATCATAAGCTTTATTTTTGTTAAGCTATACTTCTTTCAAACCTAAGCATGAAATATTGCGTTTTCATTTCAGTAACAAACCACCACGTCCTCCATCCTCAATTGTATGTGCTGCATCATGCTTCAAACTGCCAGATATACTTATGAAGAATTATATGCACTTGTTAATTTCAGCTCGAAGACAAGTATGCTGATTTATTACTCCGCAGAGAATCAGCTGGCTTGCTGTTACTTACGTCTTTTACACATTATGCAGAGCTGATGGATGTTTGTAGCACAACTCAGCAAGTGGGTGTAGGTATTACTGTGAATGACCATCTCAGTCAGAAAACTGTATAAAGGAAATTAAGTTTGCACAAAAACTCAAAATTGCCCATTGCAAAAGTAAAGTAGCAGCCTCAACATTTATTATTCTCCAATATATCTGCTATCATTGCATAGTCTCAGTAGCCTGTTTGGAATAAAGCATCATTTTCATCAAACATAGATAAGAAAAGCACACCTCAGTTTAGTTGATGCAAACATCCACTCAGAATTTCTTGAGATATGACCATGTTTATTTTCCCCACTGCTCACCCAATATTTCTTTGTATGTACCCAGCAATTATCATCTCCCCGGTATCAATAACACCCAACCGATACCCTGCTGTCACAAAAAATCTTGAGCTGTAGCAGTGTCTTGGACTTGTTCTCTGTGACATGCAGTTTGGGAGCTGTCTAATGACAGCACATCTCTGATGGTTCACTTCTAAATAGCCGTGGCTGTGTTTTATCCTGATGTGCAACATCTGTGGGCTGCATAGCCATGTGCAAATGACATCTTTCACTTTGCAATGAACAACGTGCATTTGTAGGAATGTCAGTACTTAAGGGAAGGCATGACACACTGGGATTTTATCCAGCATTTTAGATAAATACTCCACTTGCACCTTCTAGGTGGGATTATTCCCACATTGAGGTGCTGTAGCAGGAAATCATGAGCTGGAAGTTTCGGATAACTAGCACTGTTTGCCACACTTCCAGCTAACCACTGCAGATTGCATTGAACTTCATGTTGCAAAGGAGAAGAAATCCTACAGCAGTCTTGTACATTCCTTCAATATTCGGAAATATACAGTGTTTTACCTTTGATGCTGTAAGGTACAAACTAAGCTTGTTCTCATATAACAAACCCCTCCTTCCCCTCCTGAGGTAGCATTAACACTGCACTAAGCAAAGACTAATAAATCCAACCCTGCTGAATACTTTTTTGTTGTTTGCATGGACAGGGCAATATTCCTTCAACAACTGGGCTTGCTGGGCTATTTCTGTGCTGCGTGGCATTTCTTTAGCATTTTCTATGATTTTTTAAAAATAATGCCGTATAGAATGGCCTGTAAATGATTTCAGAAATAGATATCAACATTTGCATAACTTTCTTGGCACACTTTTATTAATTTTGCACAGAGTAGAGGAACTGGTTGAATTACAGAAGGCCAGGGGAATGTGTGAGTAGTTTTTAACAGGTCATCCTATGAAACAGTGCTGCAATATGTGCTGGTTTGCATGCTATGTATTTCGAATGTGTGTTGTCATTGTATGGTCTGCTGTAGTTCAGCAGGCTCTGGCCTGGACAGGTTATTGCCCATATGAGGAGTTTGCAGACCTGTAGGGATATAAAAAGAAATGGCAGAGAGTATTTTGCTCGGCAGAAAATAATTTGGCTTTTTGATAGAAGTTGCAGATGTGCAAATCTGTACAACAAACAATTTATTTTCGTAGAAGTACAAACACTTAAATGAGTGCCAACAGGGAGATTTTCAATAAAATGGAAGGAGACATCGGACTTCTGAAGCTTCCAGGATTTAGCTCAATGGAGCTTCTCATTGCTTGTTGCCCTGGCCTCCCTCCTTGTGATCTTGGAGGAACTTGGGGAGCAGGAATTTGATAGTTCCAAGCCTGTGTCTGGGTCACAGGAATCAGAGGAAACTGTAATCCAGAAGCTGCTGTTTTCAGTTATATGGAAAGGAGTCGAGGCAAACTGCTGCTCTCAATGATGTGCTGAAGCATCATGAAGCACAGGAAAGCCTAAGCCTTCTGTGCCAAAGAAGGTGAAAGGGAGTTGTTTATTATAATCCATTTCCTCTTCAACTTCCACTCTAGGGCTTAAAAGCCTCTTCAAGAATTCAATGAAGGAAAATGATCTCTGCCCTTGCCTTCTAATCTCCAGGAATGTCTCTCCCCACCTGAACTGCCTGGTCTTCTTTTTCCAGAGACTTCTCTGAGAGGTCACCATATGGTTTCCTTTTTTGTTCTTCACTCTTAACTCTTTTGAGAGTTGAAGCAATTAATAACGGCATTATCTTCAAGGTTCTGGATATCTCAGAGGTGAATCCACTGAGACAGGAACCATGCCAAGCTGCTTCAGCTCACTGATCACTTCCTGTGGTAATGAAGATTTTTGTTTGTGCTGTTTGATTTACTCAGTCGTTAGGGCAGAACGACTCATGTGTAGTCTTTGGAAGCTCTAGACATCTTGATTTTTATACGTTGTCTTTTATACGTTGTCTTCTTTCCAAAGGTTTTAAATACTGAGAACCACAGTCCTGCAGAATGTGTATTACTGGATATATGCTACATCAGACGTCTGTGCAGCTTTTTACTTTGGGAGGCAGAGGCTGGGGCCAGAGGAACTGTGGGTTCACAGCATGTTACAGATGTCATGTAAGGAAAGAAAGAGCAGGCAGATAGAGGATCTGCTGAGAACAGGTTGGTGCCTGTTTACATTTCTGCAGACAGTTCTAAAACTGTCTAAAACCCAAGCATCTTACCGTACCCAAAAAATAAACTTTTCTGCTCTTTCTGCTAATTACTCCAACAGTATCTGCAGCTAAAGTGGCATAGCCATGTGTTTAGAAATAGGAGAAAAAAAGATAGTGGCACTGCCCTGACAAGTCAGTACTGTACTTGAACATACCTTGCAATTAGCAGTCTGTCTGATATCCCTCAGGGGCCATTTCAATACTATTAATGCCATTTTGCAATATGTTTCAGAGTGTGTTTTAATGAACAGTTTAAACCAATCTAAGACCATAAAAATGTTAAAAGGAGTAGACCTGGTCTCCCCTCTTGCTCGCCACTCTCTGTCCCTGCCTTGCCCAGCCCTAACAACCACAAGGTCAGTGAGGAGCTGAGTCAGATCCCCAGTCTAGATGATTTATTTTTTTTTAGTAGAGTTGTTTTTCAGCCTCCGAGGATCAAGCTGAGCATACTCATTGCATGTCTTCCTGGTCTTAAACCTGTGCCAAGGGGAGCACATGGCCATTGGCAAGAGCAGAGATGGCTCCACTGAGGTTCTGGTTTCAGATTAGTTTGCACCAATCGTGAGACTGCACCACAGGCCATGGCAAGTCAATGTTTGCACTCTGCTGCTGGTTCACTGCTGCATCTGGAGCATTCCCTGAACAGCCAGCTAGTAGTATTGTCTCTCTGCCACTTGTGTGTCTCCCGCAGATGAAGAATCTGAGAAAGAAGGTTGAAAACTCCATTCACATGCTTTCATTTACTGGCATGGGAGGAAAGCTTTAAAATTTCTACTTAGTTACTGGTATAAGCAGGATATATAATTAGGACTTTAGGGGGAGACACCTGAGGTAAATATGAGTACAGGAACTCCCAGTGTCATGGGACACCATTAAGACCTTATTTGACATGCATTTAAAATATTCTTCAAAGAGTTTTTTTAAAGGAAAAGATTTTAACAAAATTGTTCCTTTGCTGAGAGGCAGCACAACTGGATCAAATTAAATAAAACCTGAATTTTAAAAGCATCTTGTGATTTGAGATACTGCAGAGAGCCTCTTTAAAAGGTATCCAAGACAAAGCATCCATCAACTGAGGAAATCCCTAACACTAGGGGCTTTAGAAAAATCTAAGCGTTCATATTTGAACTATTTCTCCATACAGCTGGAAATCTAATGTAAACAGCGCCAAAGCAACTTGGCCAAAGTAATTTAGGGAATCAGAACTGATGACTGCTAATACAAGCTCAGGTTTCTAGCCAAATGCCCAGAATGTTAACGTTTGGCTTTACTGTTTTGTGTTTTTCCTTGATTCTCCGCTGTGAGGTGCAGTGGGGGAACAGTAGAGCGCTGACGACTTTTAACATAACACTGCTGCCCTGGTTCTTAAGAAGGACCTGTTTTTTGCTGAAGCTTAGGGATGGGATACAAGTACAAACCACATGATACCATATGAGAAGTCATTTTTGGGTCTCTCTCGTTTAAGGGCCCATTGCAGATGGGAGGTTAAGGAGGGTGTGAATAACCCTGTTTCTTTTTTGGAGGAGTGACACAGTGGCAGATGTTGGATGCTAGAATGGCTCTGTTATTAGTTGTGTGTTACTGTTACATCTGCATACCACAGCCATAGGTCAGCACCCCATTCTGCCAGCACTCTGCGCTGTAGGAAGATGCCAGTTACTGACCTGGAGATTTGTCTTACTCTTAGATTTTGAGAACAAGATAGTTGGATGCAGGAAGACGGGACTGTGCAAGATGATAATTATTGATGAGCAAAATAACCAGTTCTCATGGTTGCAACCTCCCTGGCAGCAGAGAAAATAGAGAATTTGAATCTGAAATTTGAATTTGAAAGAGACACAAAGTGGCTTTGTGAATGCTTATGGGAGAGCTGTGCCTAGAAGAAACAAGTAAGTAGGAAAAAAAAAAAGGATAGATAACTTTTCAGATAATTTTTTTTTTTTTAATTAGCTACCTCCCAAAAGAGTTACTTCAGAACCCTGATTGTAAGTCTTCTGGGGCTAACATCAACATTTCAGTTTGGACCAGGAGTGAGCTTTTGAAGCAAGCCTTCTGATTGTCTCCACTTGGAGCACATTGGTTTACAATGCAGACTGGTCACCGAGCGCATGAACTGGATCCTTCTTGAGTGAAACTAAATCAGAAATATGTTCCATCTGCTAGTGAAGGGGGTAGATGTACAGAACCAGATAAAAGATAATCTAAAATAATTACCACTCCCACAAATATATTTAGCATGGAGTCAAAGTCCTCAAAACCAACTGTTTTACTTTACAGATCCACTCCTATTGCATGGTATTACTTGCTAGTGGTAGACATAAATTAACCTGTTAATTTGATTTTTTTTGCTGAAAGGAATACAGCTTTTGGGTAGACTTTCAAGTGCTCTTTGCTTCTATTTCTTAAACATGTTCATATCCAATTATCTGTAATGCTTCAGTGGCATTTGCTCAGGTAGCATTATAGACTTTGCTTAGTATTTGCAGTGAAATTGCACATATTTCAGGACAAAGTTTCTGGATCCACAGTAAGCATCTTGTAAGCTAAAATGATGTATTGAAGGTAAATCTCAAATGCCTACTCAGCATTTTGGCAGTGGGACACATGGAAGCACGCAGTTAAAGACAGTGAAGGTCAGAAATTCTGTCTCAGGGGATTTTGAATTGAAATGTGAGAGTTTTAAAAAATATGCTACAGGTTTGAACTGAACATTTGGAAACACTTTTCCTTCTTTCCCATGTGTGGCCATGGAGTCATTCATCAGTCTGTCCGCCGCACTTACTTGGCTCCGCAATGGAAATATCTAGGGGCAGTATACTGTTGATCTTGTGTGTGTTTTATTAAGGCCTAGCACGCTCTCAGATCCCACAGAAGAGTTCAGAAGAGAAATATTCTGTTATCATGGGGAACACAAAGAGCTGAGCTGGTGGACTGAAATGTGGAAACATTCCGCTGTCTCCACACACTCAGGGAAAGGGAAGGGAGGAATTTACCACGAGTTGTTAAAGGGTAATGTAGCACACTCTGACAATCAACCACAAGGAAAAAGAGGGCCCCAGAGAGGTGAAACTTCGTTCTTCCCTCAGACTTTTCCTTGGACTGGTACAGCTACCCACAGCCTTTCCTGTAGTGCTGTGTCTTAAGGCTTATAAATGTAGGAGATGGTAGGTGGTCAGAGAGGGTGGTCACAGAATAATCCCAGTTTCATTGGGACTGAACTCCCACAAGAATTAAGGGCAATAAATTTCACCACCTTTCACCACAAATCCCAGGCACATTTATTCAACAAAGCTTTTGTAATACAATACAAATAAGTAGCAATGTGGGCATTTAGTAGCAAGGAAAAACAAAAAAGTAATGCCACAATTAAAAGCACAGAACCCTCCTCTTAAGAAAGGATAAAAGAATACTAAACACCGTTTCACAGGATTCACACCACACTTGTAATTCATTCTTAGAAGGACTTAAAAATGTGCCATGAAGACAATAAAGCTATTTTAATATAAGAGAATACTCAAAATACATTATATTTAAGTAGTATTTTTCTAAGTAACTGATAATGGCATGTGTGTGTTGTTCACATAACAGTACAAAATTAAGTCTGTGTAAAGACCTTTTCTGAGTGGGGTAGGGCAGCATGTAATAATATGCCGTGATGCCTGGTTTTTTTTCAGACATCAGCTTGTCCCTCTTTTTTTTTTTCTGGGATAACAGCAGCTTGCAGGAAGCCTGAAGTAGTGCCATAGTACATACTGTCTCAGAGGAAAGTGAGCAATCATCTGCTGATACTGAAATCTTGCAAGTGCTGGGCAGTGAGCTGATTTGGGAGTTGGTGCCATACAAGAAGGTGCAATACTATTCAGGATTCTCATTTCTTTGCGTTTATAATGCAGCAGGACCTTGGTAATGCCTACTAAGTGATCTTTCTGCACAAGGCACAGACTTCCAGTGGGTCTTTCTCCAGTCTCCTGCTAACAGGATCATGTTCAATCACTTCAGAAATTCTTGCTAGCAGAGGGAATTTGTGTTAAAAGAGAAGGAAAAACAAACTTCTTTTTGGCACAGGTGTTGCTGTTGAGCTAAAAGAAAAGAAGACTCCTTACAAAAATTAGCGAGTAAACTGTACAGCAACTGACGTGTCGTTGATTGCATAGAGTAATGCTGAAATACTCATAAGGGTTACAGCATTCTGCAAACTGTTTTTGTCATGGGAAAGTGAAGGCTAGAAGCACTCAGAGTATATCTGCGCTGGCAGCTGGGTGAAGCCATATCTAACTAAGCTTTACTCCAGAAAATTCTGTGGAGTTCTGTGGAAGTGGGAAATTGGCTACATTTCTAGATATTTTTTAAAGATAGGAAATATCTGGGTATGTGCATGTGTGCGCATTGCCTTCCACCAAAATTTTCCTTTTCTCCCCAGAAAGAAGCAGAAATGAAAAGAATAAGCAAAGGAACATGGAAAAAACACATTTCATAGCTAAAAGATGCTGTTTCTTGTGATGTCCTGAGTTACAGTTTGTTTGCTGAAGGATGAACTGTGAAATAATTTCTGTGCCATTTTGCTATACACAGCTGTATGATATCATCTGAACTGACCACACCAATTCAGGATATTGATTTGCAAGGGATTAACAGAGTTACCAGAGCCAACTCTTACTCTGTATAAGCAATCATGCCATACATTTCTACCCAAATTCATCAGATTTCACTTTCAAAACCATTAACTATGTTTGACTTGCTATTTATATTGGGAAACCTCCATTTGCCCACAATTACCCAAATTTGAAATATCTGAATGAAATGTTGTGAAAACAGAATCAGAATTTCTGGACCATTCAGCTCAAGACAACAGCAAACCTGTTAAGTAAGTCTATGGCAAAGTATTACACAACAGGAGATACACGGTCCTTGTAGGTTGTTAGTACAATGAAAGACCTTTGGCAGGCAGAACGTTATTTTAATTTACAATCTCCTAAGTAAGCTGATTCTACCCATTCACACTCTCATGCCCCCATACTTTCAAGCACTAAGACACATGCACGCCTGATCAATTTTGCCAGGATCACCTCTATGTCATATGGACGGCAACAGCAAATAGCTTTCAGGTCCTCACTACATCTCTTGGGTTCCTCTTCATTAGAGATGATAAATTTTGTTTGGACAGGTTTTTATACTCTCTAGGCATCAACAGTTATTATGGGTCAATATTTTTGCCTCACAACCTTGTTTATTTTATCCTCCGTAAATCGTCAACAAGATTGCAGCCTGTTCTGTTTGTTTCTTCATTTCACATATCTTCATGGCTATGGTCTCTCTCAATGCTGAGATAACAGGAAGAGGAATGGCTCTTCCACTGTGCTACAGCTTTGCTGCTTTGCTCCATTGTTTCTACTGGTGCTTTTGTGTGCACATTTCCATCCAGACCAATTCTAACGTTTCTGCTACACAGCCACTGAAATTGCAAAAAAAGTTTCTCTGCCATTTGCTGTAAAGAAACTCGCAGTACATATGAGCATACTAGACTGAGGATCCAGGGCTATGGCCCCAGAAAACTTGGCACTGCATGCCAGAGTTACTCTCCAGTGCATTACCTCAAGGGCCATCATTTGAGCGTAACTAATTATCACTCTGCAATTAAGTCAACTGAAGGTTTTTTCACATGCCTGGATACTTGCCTTTGACCCGAGGCTACTACTCCTGCTTTCTAACCAGTGTTTCTCTCAGTATCCCAAAGAACAAGGTGAGTGAATGTCTCTCAGCTTATAAAAAGATACAAAGCTTATATGAAGAAGTATTACTTTTTATTGGCAAAACTGAAAAAAAAAAAACAAGCCTCCCAAAAAGAAGCATTCAAACTCAGAATTCTTTCAGCAGGTCACTCAGGGTACAAAAACACTTTAATGATGAATAATGTAAGCCTTGCAAATACATATTCCAAACTGTTTCTTCTTGCTGGATATAATCAGGGGTGCAGATGTTAGGTCAGCTGCAGAATAAAATGAAACCTTTCATACCAAGTTCTCCACTTTTAGTGTACATGAAGAAATTTTGATAATGACACTTTAAAATCTATACTTCATTTTTTTCTCCTAACATTAAGCACACTAGATTTTGACACTTTTTCCGTTATTATAGGTTATTCATCATTTCAAACTGACACTCATTGTCTCTGAAAATAAAGAGTACTCAGTTCAAATTCCAACAAATTTTAGTCACAAGACAGAAATCGCTAATATGAAAGAGATCTACCTCTGAAACATAGCCTGATGGAAAATATTTTGTCATCTGGAATATGTTTTTTTATCCTGGCTTGGAGCTCTGTTCTCAACAAATGCATCTAGCCAAGTAATGAAGGACTGTGGAGCCAAAGGGAGTAGTTTTTCTTTTATGACTCTTACAAAGGTTTGGTTTATTTGATTAGGTTTATTTAAGTGGCTTACAAACAGTTAGTAATCACTAAAGTTACACAGCACTTATAAAATGTTTGTGCAGTAACTAACTTGGTGACCAGCTGCAGAGTTTAACTCTGCATTTATTCCCTTCTGTTTTGCAAAATTGTAGAGTAGGTCTTAGATACACATTCAACAATACACATGCAACAATATAAATTGTTATTGACCAGCTCTTTGTTATTGTCCTTTTGCCAGAGCTGAACACAACCACATTTTCCATGTCCTCCTCTATGGAATCAGTAAAGCAAAATGGTCCTTCATCCAGTTTGCTGTGAAATCTAGTAGTTTAGTAACAGAACCCAAATTACTGTGAGAGGCAGTTGATGCTGAGCTTCTAGATTTCATATGATATTGGCTTAGAGTCACATAGACATTACTTGTAAGAGGTTTGGAAAACATAACTGGGTCTGGGCAGTGAGGAGAGTAAGGACTGGCAGCCTCTTAAATCACTGCAACTGTTTCTGAAATGAAAAAGCACACAAGCCTTGGAATTCTAATCTGCCATCGCAGTAATTACTGTACCACAGCTTTTTGTCATCCTTTACAAAACCCCCTGGAAGTGCTGATAAGAGTGTTCAGAATAGATATGCTGCTCACTTACATCTGTTCCAGAAGTATGGCCATTAGTCACTCAGGAGATAGTTTAGGGAGAGGTTTGGCTTTTCTTCCATATCGAAAAGGATTAACTGTTTGATATTTGCCTTGAAATGCAGCTTTCAAAATGTTGAGTCAGAAGGTCTGCACAGAGAATGCAAAGCTGGAAGTTTACTGATTCCAAAATTTAACAGGTGCTAATTTTTTGTCCCATAAATTGTCAGTTGTTCTCAATGAGAGATAAAAGAATGTGTAAGTAAGCCCTAGGATTTAATAAATTGTAATTGATACCGTGTTAGGTCCATGAAACACCTTCACAGAACTGTAGCTAAGAGCAAAAACAATCACCACAAAAAGGCACTAGACCAAAGAAATTTTGAGGTTCAGTGAAAAAATGAGGTGCTCTATTTCCCATTCAGCACTATATATGCACAGCATAAAAGCCACAGAAAACTGAGGAGGAAAACTCTGAAAAGACTAGCAGTTATCTTCCACTGTATTTTTAGCATGGGAACATAGCCAGACAGCATCACTCAGCAGCCTCCCAGAGTGTTCTTTCCTTCAGCCAGACAATCTGAAAACCCAAGGAATGACTTTGCACTTGTGCTTGAGTGCAAGCTGCAGGAGGTGTTCCACCCTTGCTTAGCAGAGTCAGTGGTACTAAAAGCTCTATTTGTCAACAGCTTTGTATTGCTCTCAGTATCGTGCCAGTTATCCTTGCTCCTGAGGTTTCTGCTGGCAGCACTGTCCATGCTAAAGCTGCTAACAACACTGCAGCTGAATCACTGTGAGCAAAATTCTTCACAGTGCACCAAACTCAGGCTGACTCAAAATAGCAGTGATGCACTGTAATCAAAAAGTGTCTGCAAGCAGAAGAGCTCTCATTAAAGCTGGCCGAAAGCTTCTCAGGTGTGAACAGCTCTGCTTCTTGTATCTAGCTGGGGTAGAGAGTAATTTCTCTTTTTAATACAGTAGCTTTGTCTAGAAGGCTGCAGCTATTTGTAATATTCACAAGTACACACCATTGAGGCTGGAAATGTGAAAAAATACTTAGTGGGGAATTTTTAGTGGTGCTATAGTCACAGCATCCACAGTATTCACCTTTCCTTTGCCAGCTGTGGGACCATCTGTGGTCACAGGGCTCATGGCATCTCCACTCTAAAGGCAAAGACATAATATAACCTAAGTAGATACACTGAAGCCAGCTTGAGGCTGGCTAGGGACACCATAAGAAGGGATATATGTAGGTCACTACAGGCTGCAAAGTTCATTTAAGAATCCAGGTAAACATTTGTGGCTGGCCATACTGAGATGCTGAAAGATCTTTCTCCAAATCATCTGCCCAGAAATTCACTCCAGACTGTCCCTGCAAGCTGCAGTCACATCCCGATTGCAGTACGGACACATACTCTATTTTATTCAGTACTTTTAGTGGTCAAGCTCTCTACATGTTCATCAAGGGTAACTGGATATCAAAAACTATTTGGTAAGGTGGATTTTACATCCTCTCCCTGGGGGACCTACTGACACAGGATTATTCTCAAATGATGTGTGGAAAAAGACTGCCTTTTTCTGCATTAGTATATTCAACTTTGCTGGTGAGTAATAAAACATTAACAAAACATTCCTATTTCTGTAGTAGTTGTTGTGCACACATAGAGTTCCTCTGAAGAACTAGCCGGCAGATTTTCACCCTATTTTACTCCAGATTTGTTTGCAGCTTCCCCAGGTGGAAGGAGGTAATTCACTGTTACTTCTCAAACTGCTCCTGAAAACTTTTCCATTTCTTTTAGAACACCTTGATATGACTTCCTTCATATTCTCCCTCTTGGCAGACCCTGACTGAAGGTCTGTGTCTCTTCTGTTGGTAATTCAGGTTCTTCTTTGCTGCAGGCCCTGTCCCAGCTTTTCTGTCTGTGCAATTTACTAAATGCAACATTTACTACCCAATTAAGACATTTGCCTGCTCCCTTACACCTGCCAACAGTAATATTTACTTGCTATGTGAGCTTCAGGAGCTTGCTTGAAAGCTGAGACATTACTGGGTCTGAGCAGGCAGGTATTTTGGAGGAGAGCTGCAGGCTCTGACCTCACTTCAGATCCCCGCAGCCTTCTGTACCTTCCAGAGAAAGACTCCATGCTTCCATCCTCATCCTGTGCCAGCCAGAGCCAAATTGGCACTCCTGCTCTGCAGCAATTAACCGAAGTGGCATCTCTCATGATGCTGCCAGTGAGAGAGCACAAGGATGTTAAGTGCCTGCAGTTTATGCTCTGCCTTGTATGTGAGTGTGTTGGGGGGCAAGAATGCCAAAGATCTGGCTGGATCCTAACAAAACTCTGCTCCAGCAGGTGCTGGAAACCCATAGATAAGGAGCTGAACCACCTCTGAGCCTGCTCTGGGAGGAACCCCAGTCATCACTCAGGAGAGCATCCAGCACCACCTCATACTAAAAAATGGATTAAATACCTTGTATGCTGCAGTATGTGATTTTAGCCATATGTGTAAACAGGCATAATCTGTTCTTTTTCACTGGCCATAAATATTTGTAATCTACACACCTGCTGAATTTTTTTTACTTTGCATTACTTTCCAGAGTATTGAAGTGATTTTTATATTGAAATTATCTAAAGGCTAATGATAAACAAAAAGTTGCAAAATGATACTGACATTAATTTCCACCTTGCCACCAACTGTCATTCTCTGGGGTCTCAAGTGGAAACAACTTCGCCTTCCTCTGAAAACCCTCTCACTGCCCTTGACAGAAGGCAATTTTACTTAATGAAGACACACGTACTTCAGTATAAAGGTATCAAGTGAATTTTTCATGAGCTCCTTTGTCTCCAAAGCATTCCAGCTGCTTCATCTCACTGTAAAATTGTAAATGAAAATTAAAGTTTTTTGTGGAAGTGCAGCTGTTGCTTTGAAAAGCATCTGTTTGCCAACTAATACTGGAAGGCAGTAACACCCTCAGCTTCTGCTGTGAAGCAGCAGAAGTAAAAGACCAACAGAACTGGGCAAACAGACACCCTGGAGAGAAATGAGCATAACTGATAACATCAGCACTGTGAGGAAATCAATATTCAGATATTTTTAGGTGCCTCATTTTCTGCAATTAATGTCTTGAGCAGTATTTAAAAAAACGAAGCAGCTGAGCTTTTCCCCCCTCTATATTCCCCTTTCTTTAACATAGAACTGTTCTTTACTGTGAGGAACTTCATTACAGACCAGCCCTGTCATTAGTGCAGTATGTTGGTATTTACTCACAAGGAAACCAATGTAGTCAGCACAGCTATACATAAGTCTGCATTTCGTCTAATTTCAGAGCTAAGATCCACATACACTGATTCAATTACAGAGTAGAGTTTGCTGCAGCAACTGTGGCCCTTATTCTTACCTCACTGGCTACATGGTTATTTAAATTTGCACAGATGTGCAGAAGTGTTGCAAAAGATGATTTTTTTTCCCTTGCTGATATTTTAGTATTGCGGAAGTACGAGTAAGCTGTATTTAGGCATATGGTTAAAAAACCACCATACCCTTAGAAGTCAGACCAGACTGTATATAAGCTGCTTGCTGAACCTACTACAGCACTCTAGAGGTTTGTGAGAGCAGACACATTGCAAACTTTTGGCCTTTATTTCACCAACTATATCCTGCGACCTTGTGGGGAGAGTTCTGGTTTAAAAGATGAGTTACCATGATTTATACTTTCACCTCTTCTTATTGTTAAAAGAGTTTTCTCATAATCATTTAATCATAAAGAAAGTGCAGCTCTGTGCCTATGCATATTTTTACAGAGTTAGGCCACATTTACCACATAGCAGATAATCTGGTACATTCCATCACTATTTAGCAAATATAGCTGAATATTAAGGAATTTATTTTTACCTTTCTCTTTTCAGCCTTTGTGCATATAACAGGACAGAAATAATGTTGTGTAGGCTTCTTGCTTGTGACATTTCCTAATTTTGAGGCACTTTATTTCTTAGTCTCAATATTTATTTTTGTGTAAGATGTGTTATCCAGAACAGCTCTAGTACAATGGCATCTATCCTCAGATATAATTTTCAGTTATCAAACCAAAGTAACATTTAAAAAGTGATCATAATCTTAAAGGCTCAAACATAAAGATAAGAAAATATATAATCATAAAAAAAATCACTCTCTTCAGTGCAGAAGTAGATTTTGATTACTCCTAATTAATTCTGGTTCTGCTGAGATTGGTATCTGGTTTAATATAGCTGCCTTGCCAACTGGATGTAATTTCATCCTCCTGAGCATAAAGATTTTTCTCAATTTTAATTTAACTGATAACATACGGTTTGACTAATAGCTGCTATGGCAGCTATAGTGCTTTGTATCCCAGTAATATACAATCCTGAATTATACAGATGATCCAGAGAAGCTACAAGCAAGTAGTTTTTGAATTTGAGCAAAACATATCTCAGAACAGAACTTCCAGAAAGGAACGAAGAATCAACAGGCTGATTATTTTCCATCAATAACCACTGGACTGTAGAAAGCAAGAAAAAAACCCCTGATAGATCTATGAAGGAAGAAGATGCTTCAATAATGTTATGAGATTGCTGTGCACTGGCTTGAGTGACTGCACCAAGTAAAAGCTAATGTCAATGCCTTCAAGCCTTCAGAGGAGAAGAACTTTTTTACTAAGGATTTCTGTCACTGTTTTGAAGGTAGAGACAGACCAAAATTAGTGCTCCTAGAGGGGACAGTCTGTGGGCACCCAAGTATCCAGAAAAGAGAGAAATGTGGGAAAGACACATTTCAGAAATTCTGCTTCTCAAAATTTTGGGGTTTTTTTGGAGGTTTTGGTTGGTTGGTTGGCTTTGTTTTCTTATCTATTTTTTTTTACAGTAGGAATGCTGATAACTAAATTACTTTCCATTGGCATATCTCTGCTGAGTTTTCTCAGGGTAAGATATTAGGATTTTCCTGAATCTATAGGATCAAGGATTACTAGAGCTGACACTTAAAAAAAATCCACAAAGGAGAATCTATCCTTCCTGCAGACATGAGCAACTATAATATTTCTCACATGGTTTTGATTTGTAACTACTCCAAGCAGTAGATTCTCTGAACATCTGTTCACTGAATGTCCCAGAAAGATTGGTTTTGTATTGCAAATTTCAAGCATCTCCAATATTACCCTGCAATACAAGTGTCTTAGCTCTCCTTGCTGAAATGTTTTTAATGTGGATATCTTAGATGAAATATACTTGTCTGAAAGCTGATAATTACCTATATATTTTTTAATTCCTACACATTTTTTAAATATTGAAGATTTTGCAAAACTCATATCCAGTGATCTTGCTTAGCCATTCTTTTTTGCTTTCTCTTTTATTTTTATTTCATTTTCTTTCTATGGCATTTCTTATAACTGGAAAAGTTGTTTGACTTTTTAGATGATGACTTTTCATTTAGATGCCTGTTTGGGATGTACTCTTCCATGACAGCCTCAATGACAATTCACTAAAATAGAAAATCATATTTAACATTTGAGATCAGGCCTCATCTGGCACGCTCATTTATTACAAATCTTTACAGAGCTATCTATCTTACAGTAAATTTTCAGACCATTAACCTGCACATGCTTAACTTCGCAGCTCTGTGTGTAGCCCTCTGTAAATTCAGTATTCTTTCATGGATTTTAAAGGTGAGTGCAAAGTACCCTCAGGATACAGGATTACCTGACTGTGCTTAAGCACCAACAAAGCACAAGTAGTTATGCTACAAAGCATAGTAAAATTCCACCCCCCTAAACTCCCATACTCTGGTTTTGACTGTAGATCTTTATACTGTATGAACTTTTTCATATTGATTTATCCCAATATTACCAGCTAATAAATATGACATTGACAGCATAAGCTTTTCTAGAAATGAGTACACTTTTCTGTAATTATATTAGAATACATTTCATAAATGTATTTCTTGTTTACCTTGAAAGACGAACAGAAAAATAAATTAGCAACCAAAAATCTTGAAAAAAACTCAAACCCGGATGTCTGAGCAATTCTTACTCCTTCAAATTGATTACACTGTAAGTAAATATGCTCATTAAATGACAATCAAATCATTGGAAATGTTCCTCCCTTAAACTATCCATGGTTTTAGACACGGCGAGACTTGACAAATGTTTATTATTTAAACTGAGTGCAAAGTACAACAGTGTTCAAAAATACAACTGTTCAAAATTGCTTGTCTGCTTGCTAAGAAAGAGGGTAAATATTCACTGCAGTGTTCCTGCACCTGAACAGGGGGGATCGAAATATCGGTTATGAGCTGAATTAGAGTGATATTGCAGGAAATATTTGTAAACATCTAACTGACCAAGCACAGAGAGTAGCTACACATCCTGTGGCCCAATTCCAATTGTTTTTCTAATATTAGGGCCAGGAGCAGTTGATGTACCACACCCAAGTTAGTAAACAGGAAAGGCTACATCTCTTGCTTTGTCCTGCAGTGCCACGTGACAAGGGGAGACACAGGATATGTCCAGGAGGATCCATACAGGCAAGAGGAGATATGGGATATGTCCAGGCAGATATATGCAGGAAAGGGAAGACATAGGATATCTCCAGGCAGATCCATGTACGCACACCCAAGCTCTTCAGTGCTATGCTCAGAGAGGAGACAGGTTGCACCAGTGCAGAGAGCTTAAACTCCACCTACACTTCTATGCACAGATATCTGTTCTTTCTTTATTTCTTTTTCTTTCTTTCTTTCCTTGTTTCTTTCTTTCTTTTCTTTCTCCTCCTTCCTTCCTTCCTTTCCTTCCTTCCTTCCCTCCCCTCTCCTTCTCCTCCCCTCCCCTCCCCTTCCCCTTACTTTCCTTTCTCTTTCTCCTTCCTTCCTTCTTTCTTTCCTGCCCCAGCTGATCTTCAGTGTTACAAATTTGCGGCAATTTAGAGCTGAATATTCAAAGGTGACATCAGCCATAGGTTTCAAATTATGCACTCGAGCAGAGAAGCAGGATTTTCTAATCTAAAGGACTGTATCCTCTGTGAAATGAGGAGAGTCGTCAACACTTGCAAAGAGAGGGAAGAGGAAGGGAGGTACCTTGTGGGGGTAGGTCCAGCAAGAGAAGATAGGCAACACAGTGGTAAGTCATTGGCAAGGAAGATGAGAGAAGGATGATAGGAAAGGTCACAGGTAATCCACAGCCAGGGCAGGAAAGTGTAGGATTAATCAAAGGAGGGAGATGAAATAAGGCAGGGGCATCTTGGGAGATGCTCTTTACTTCTTTTATTTGAAAGATGCTTCTAAAACCTGATCTCTCTTTTTCACTGTGCCACTGACTGTTCTTACATCTTGAGTTTTCCTTGTAGATGTGTTCCCATCCCTCTCTGGGAAGCTTCTCCCAGTGCAAACTTCTCCTGATGCATGTGTACATGACACTCTGCTGAGGAATACTGGAAATCCTGTAGCACCAAAGAGCTGGTATGTCACAACAGCCCAGTGCTGTTCATAGATGATGGTTTTGACTCCAGAAGGGTGCCTTAGCCATTAGTCTTCACCTGAGCTCACCAGCTTAGGCAGGGGCAGCTGTACCATCTTGATTTGCAAGCCAGTGGGTCAGGCTTCTAATGGGATCTCTGAAGTTAACTGTATTGTGGAGCCTGGTTGTCTGCATTGATACATGAGATAACTTGTGAGCCATTTAATCAAACTCTCTTTTCACCAACTTATTTCCTATTAGTCACTGTCATTACACCTGACAATGCTCCACAGTCAGTCAGGATTAATCTCTAGATTGCTAGGCCTACCATGAATTTATTTGCTCCTCTTCACCCTTTCGGAACATCTTAATGTCCAACAACCTCACAAGATATGGCCTGTATCTCACAAGACTGCTGTATGATTAGAAAATATTTTCTTTGTACTTCTGCCAAAGAATGTCTGCAAGGTTGCACAGCAAATGTAGCAAAGGTAGTACCAGATTTTTCTGAATCTCACTAAGATGCACTCCTCAGTCACAAGACTAATTTATCTTCCTTACATGCACCTTTCTTCTCCACCATGATGAGATTTATTATGTAATCTCTGTACTGAATAATAATATACCAGCTGTCAACTGCCTGGAATTCTTACACTGGGAGAAGAAATGGTGAATGTATATAAATGACAAAGCAAATCGTACTCTAACAATATTTAGTCTTTGCCAGTCAATACTGACAGTAAGAACACATATAAATAAAAATATTAGATTTTATAATAATTGAAATTATGTTGGCTCAATAACATAAAGAGCACAGACTTTATTTTAGGCATGATCCTATTCCTATTTTAAATTCTGGCTTCAGATACCTCAACAGCCATTTCTTTTCTCACACTGCTGTAAACAAAGAATAATTTTGGTGAAGCTGCTGTGGCACCAGCAAAGGCTATGGAGTGAGGAAGCAAGCTGGCAGTACTCTGTGAGGAGGGGGTCAGCCAACCCTATTCCCTCCTGAAGTCTGCAAGCAGGAAACAAAGCTTGAACAGATGTTTGGGTAGAGCACCTTGCTCTATGCTGCAAGAGGCTCCAAGGGGAAAGCAGTTCCTGGGACCATGCTGTAAACCATCTTGTGTTCTGTCTTTACTGTGTAATCCATGTGGGACCTCTCGCGTTCAGCTCTGCAGCTCTGTCTTCTACATGAGAGAGAGGCAATGAATGACCTCTGTGGACCCTCCCCTGCTTGCTGACTGCTGTGCACGAACAGGCTAGTGATGTTTGGGCTGGCAGTGACATTGAGAGCCCAGCTGTGGTCTGTGCTATTTTTCCCATGCATCTCCTGTTTGTGGCCACAGGGGCTCTGATGGTCTGAGGCTGTCCCTGCTAGGAGGGCTTTTCCAGAAAACAAGAAGACCTTCTGTGCTGCTGACAAACAGCGCCTCATCCAAAGTAACACCACTCGGGTGTCTCAGGTTTCTTATCTTTGAAAATGATATCCCAAGTACCTGTTCTGAGCTTGGAGGGGTGGGGAGAAGGGAAGGAAGGTTCTCACGTGATGGTGTCACAGTGGCTGAGCAGCCAGGCTGTGGCTGGCACATCCCCAAGCTGTTCCACCAGCCTGTCCCTGCTGCCTGAGCGTTTCCTCCGCCGCCCTGTGCCAGGCACAGCTGCCCAGCTCTGACAAACCCTACCTTGGGAGAGAGGTTGTGAACAGGTAGCAAGGCCGTAGCATGGTGAGGGACATGCAGCTCTGGCTGCTGGGGAATATGAACCGGCTGTGTCTTCCTCCATCTCCCCATGTGGGATCTGAGAGCTGGAGGTTGCTATCACATTGCAGGCCTGGCTGCTGTTACAGTGCCTTTTGCATGAAGAGCCACTCAGTGACAGTACAGCCCTTCTCAGGCTGATGCCGAATGAAAAGCTTTGTCACGAGCAGGTTACAAGTTTTGTGGCACAGTCCATGCTGCTGCTGCAAGAGCCTGCCATGATACTTTCTGCAGCTGCAATGGCATTGTTGGAGCTGTTTCTGGTCGGGGAAAATGAGTCATAAATAGAATTTATTGTTGGTGTATCTCCACTGTCTGTACTAACAGCAGAAGCCAGAGCAAATTGTAGCTGATTTGTTTGTGGTCTATATTGAGTTCATAAACTAACTAGAGAAAAAGGTGAACAATTTGCTATGTTAAAATGTAACTAGGAAAATGGCATAAGGGCAAACTACTTGCCTGAAAGGGAATTTATTTATGTCAAAACTGCATAGGAAGCTTGAGATTGCAGTAGCAGTACTGAAAGCCCTTTTTGACCAATAGGTTATCTCATAACTTAACACTTAGTAGAATTTGCTTCCAAGTCTAAGGCAAAATTTTTGAGAGGCAAATTAGCCTCAGATGAGTGAACATACAGTGATTTTTTACTTAATTGTTATTTCTTCAAATGGAAAACATACATTTGCTTTGCATTAATGGCTTCATTGTAATGATTAATGTCTGTGATAATGCCTTTCTGTGATTATTTTTCACTTAAGAGTGTGGTTACCAGTAACAGTATTAAAAGAAACGAGTGTTGGTATATCAGTCATCTCACAAAGCACTAAAAAATTTTCTTTAATTTTAATCTCTTGTAATAGTCCTTTCTGCCTAACATGCATTTCCCTCCTTGTCCACGAGAATAGAGTTAACTTTCAGAATATATTGCAAGTTCTATGTTTTAACTTGTGTATGTGGGAGAAGACAATCATAGATCCCTCTTTTATTTTATTTATTTACTTATTTTTTAAGTTTTATTTTTTCTGTGTGTGATGTGACTTCCAGGAACACATAGATCTTTCCCTGGCAGCATTTCTGGGCTCAGCTTTCAAGTATCTGATTATATGACCTTTAGGAACCATCACCCTTCAATACAGTAAGGTTTGCTGTATTCTGGTTGAAACCAGGTCTTTGGATAGTGGCTGAAGGCTTTGTGAAATTCCTAAGTGAAAGGACAAATGATAGAACAACATTTTCTAATGCTTGGTTTGTTGAGTGACCTTTTGCATCTGCCAAATAAAAAAGTGGATAATATTTCAAAAATAAAACTAAAAAAATAACAAACATGCACCTAATTTTTTTTTTCCAATTTCACATGAAGCCATTATTTTAAAGGAAATAAACTGCCAAGGACTGTGATGGAAATCAATGGAAATGAGGCTGTACTTTCCTGGAATGTTACCTAAAAAGTAGTGTACTATTTTTATCCTTGCTCTTCCAAAGATGTGTGCATGGGCTTTGCCTTATGCCACTTAAGCTCACACTTAAATGCATTAATCGTTATAAAAGGACTTTATAAAAGACCCTTCTAAATATAACTAGTTGTGATATCATTATAAGTTACAAAACTTTCCTGGAACTAAGAAACTGTCATCATGGCTGGGCTTCGTGAACAAAGATTTGGGAAGGGCTCTACCCACATGTGCTACAAGCGCGCTGGTGGCTAAAGAGGCCAATGCGAGATAGACAAGTCTGGCTGCAAAAGGCACAGCAGAAAGACTCCTTAGGTGGTATCAGCAAGACACAATTCTTTCTGTGTTGTCTTTTCTCCTCTAGAGTGATCCTGCGTGCGTTCTCAAAGGAAGCAGCAGCGTTATAGATGGTGTGTCTCCAGACCTCCCGATTGGAGGCCAGAGTAGACCAGTTATGGTGATCAATATGGCCAAGGCTGAGATGTTGTTTCAGGGAGTCCTTGTATCTTCTCTTCGGGGCTCCTCTGATGCGGCAGCCAGTGGCAAGTTCACCATAAAGCAAGATCTTAGGGAGGCAGTGGTCCTTCATCCTTGAGACGTGCCCTGCCCAGCACAGCTGCGTTCTCATCAACATGGCCTCAATACTTGTGACTGCTGCTTGTTCTAGAACAGATGTATTGGTCACATAATCTGACCAGTGGATGTTTAGGATTGTATGGAGACAGCGTAAGAAACTGTACATACCAGTAAATCAAAACAATTCAAGTATTTATTGTTTGCTAGAAAAAATAATATCAGTTATGTAAACTGGGTTGAAATTTGACTTACGAAAGTATAGTTTAGATCTCTGTGTGGTCCTCCTTCCCTCCCCTCACAACTAATTAATGTATGGATATTTTTCAACTATTTCATGACACCAACTCTAATTCTCTATTACGTACTCAGTTGCTTACAGAGAAAAACCTGTCAGGAACTGTGTCTTCCACAATGTGCACAGAGAAGGCAGTTTTCACCTATGATGCCATCTAAATTTTGAAAACAATTATTGGTCAGAGCTAGAAAACAGTAACAATTTCTCAGGAGTTTTCATGTATTAAAGATCTTAACAAGCTGGAGAACAGGGAATGAAATTTTACAGTTCACTAAGCATTTCTCCTGTTTTCTTAGAGATGGAATATCTTCATGCAAGCAGCAATGCAAAGAATAATAAGAGTCTTCACATGCTGAATCTATACACAAAATGACAAGCTTGTGAATTATAGTCCAAGCATGCCTGATACCATGGCCAGGAAACCTGCCCCACCAGTTGCTTGTCATAAAAGTCTTCTTTGATTTTGCAACAAAGGTAAATAAAAAGAATTGTTATGAGGAACAATGGGTGGGATTCACTTGAGCTGGGTTGGGAAAAGCTAAATCACAGTTTTCCAGCCAACCATTTGCATGTGTTTCCAAAGCTTTACTTGGCGATATGTGCAGTGTTTCCACTGTCAATGGGAAGCAGCTGCCAGCCAGATCTCATGTCTTTTGGGCCAAAACAAATCTGACATGTTCTAAACCCTAAGACTAGTGAAATAACACATGAATTTAAGTGACTAGTCTTTGGTTGTACTGCTTAAGTAAAAATTCCCAGGATCTCCTAAATAGTAAAATATTGGGAGGAACTTTTTACTGGAGATTATGTATTATGTCATATTATACATGACAATTTATACTGATTTGCATCCTGAATAAAATATGTAATACGTATACCTATCATACATACTACTACTATTCCCACTAGCACATCTTTGGGAGTAGTATTTATGTTTGTTTTGTTTTGGTTTTTTTTTACCATGACCTTGGTCTCCCTCCCACCCCTGATCACACAATTGTTTGCAGGACTGCTGCTGGCTGAGTTCAGAGTAAGTCATTGCGTTATTAATTGAGTGGGGAGACAAGGAGGACCACACACAGATCTAAACCATAGTTTGATAAGTCAGATTACAATCCAGTTTACATTACTGACTTTATTTTTTCCAGCAAAAAATAAATACTTGAATTGTTTTGATTTACTGACATGTAGCATTTCTTAGTTATAGGGAAGCTTTGTAACCTGTAATGACATCACAACTTCCATGTAAACAGGAAGGTTGAATCTTTCTTCCTACTATACTTGTATGGCTTTTGTTATCATGAAGTGCCTCTTACTCTGAACTAATGTACCCTCACGAGAAGCACGCAAGGGCCGTCAATACCATTGCACAAGGCTCGCTGGACTGTACAGAAAGTGTCTCTGGCACATGGGTTGGTTTAAAGCTCCCTGTAAGCATTGGATGCAGCAGAGTACATCAGTGTGGTTGGCACTGCTGAATGCTGAAGGACGCCTGCAATTCAAACCCTAACCCTAACCCTGTATTGCCCAAAAGTGTGCTCATGGCCAGGGGGTGGTCAGCTCACACCTGTTACACCTAAAAGCTCACACTTATTTTGCAGAAATAAGAGGCATGGATTTCCCTGCCTCTTCCCTCAGCTTGAGGGGGTTCAATTCTGTCATATCTTGTAGACGACACATGGTAGAGATTACAACACTGGGGTAGACTGGTTGTGAACACAGCCACTGTGTCATTTCTGATGAGAGTGGGCTGTACGGAGAGTGGAATGCAAGTTTTAAAGGTCAAGGAAGAAGAGAAAATTGTCCAAAGGAAAAAAAAAAAGCAGCTGTGTGTGTTTGCAGTAAGAGGTGTGGCTGGTGAGAGAGACTATTGTGTTCTGGAACAGTGTGTGTTTCCAAAATCTTCCTGCCATGGTCCGCCTTAGAAAAACTTTGAAGAATCAAGGCTGACACATCAACAAAGGTCAAATAATGTCTGCTGAAGGGTTGGCAAAGGGAGTATTTATTGTGATGAGAAATGAGCATTGCGAGCATTGAGTTGGTCAGTTATCAATGAGCATCTTCAGGCACAGGAAAATGCACAATTAGCACAAATTGTTGACAGCATTTCCATTTGCTTGTTAAGATAACATCTCTCCTGTTCAAGTTCAGCTGGAAGACAGCTGTTCTTTCATAAGCTAATTTGAAGATTAGTCTATTATCATGAGAGTCATACAGTTAAATATGGCAACAGTTAGGTAGAGCCCTCCATCCTCTCCACATGGCTGGTACCATCTCCTCTGAGCAGTACCTTGTACCTGACTGAATATACAGAAAAAGGCCAGTGACATCGTGTGACTCTCCAGGAGACAAACCTTGCAGTGGAGAGGTCATTCACTCTCTGCTACGTAGAGCCTTCTCAAGAGGACCCATAATTTTTCCGAACTGCTACAGATACTTAGGTTGGGGTATAAGATTCAGTTGCTGGAATAGTCTTGCCCCTCCTTTGAAACAATATGTTTTAAAATAAGAAAATATCATGACAATCTACTGTCCCTAAACTAACAAAGATTTCTCCATAACACTCCATCCTTTAACGTGAGCACCAATTATTCACCTGCTAATAACTGCATCTAACAACCCATTCAGCATTCCACACATTAAGAAGGCAGGCACAGATCTTAATTTCTGATTAGAGGAACTAAAGTTTTGCATGTTTTCTGCAGGTGAGAAGGAGGCACAGATGCATGATGGGGAGAAGATAAAAGTAGTTCAAGAAAAGATTTAAAAAACAGATAATGGTTTTGGCTACCAAGGACAGAGGTGATGAACTGGTAATTATTTTTTTGACTTTACAGACCATAAATTAAACTGATGGCAATTTTAATGGAAATAACCCTAACCTCCTATTTTCTAGTAAAAATGCTATGTAAAATTATTATATATGGATTTTATATTTTTTCAGAATTAACAGTAAATATGCATATAAAATTAAACCACATTAACTTCCCAACTGGTTTTGTGTTGAGGAACATGGGCAACAATAGCCGCCCATTGCTAATGGTACAGACCTGAAAGCAAATAGCGGGTCATCTGATTTCTCCTTGGGCAAGCCACATCTTAGCACCAAAGCTGCTGTGAAGAAAAACTGTTGACTCTTCAGCGGGTCACAGATATTTGCAAGGACCACCTTCAGTTTGATTAGCTTATTCCTTGAAATTCCCCAAAGAACTGCTAGGAAGAAAGGCTCCGAAAACCAGAGTGAGCCACACAACCAACTTCCTGACTTAGAGGTACTCAGTCCTTCCGCCTCAGTCGTGACCTGCCTGACTTTTAAGGTGTTGCTCGACCTGTAAAGGAAACATTTACAGCATCACTGCTGACGGGGAATCCCGTCTCACGAACAAGAGGCTCTTTGCCCTTCATGTTAAAGCAGAGACTACAGAGAATATAGTGAGATGCTCCTCTGTCACACCGTCATGGCCGATCCACTGGGGTTCACTTCAGGGTTTCACATTATGGCATTTCCTTACCGCAGCGGCACCTTCAGCAGCAGGTGGTACTTTGCAAACACTGCTGGAGAGGGATGCCCCATCCCTGGAAGTGTTCAAGGCCAGGCTGGAGGGGCACTGAGCAACCTGGTCTAGTGGGAAATGTCTCTGCCTATGGCAGGGGGGTTGGAAAGAGTTGCTCTTTAAAGTCTCTTCCAACCGAAGCCATTCTGCGATTCTACGATCTTGGGAGAAATCTGCGTGCTCCTCAGCCCTCTGAGCTGGGTCCCGCGGCGGGGCACGCCGGTGAAGCCCAGCGAGGCCGGCGGGGTTTGGCCGCCGGGCGGGGCCGCGGGGAGGGCAGAGGCGGGGCCGGCGGCAGCGGCCGGGGCACTGCGGAGCCGGCGCGGCGCTCACCGGGCGGGGACTGCACCTTCCCCTCCGCAGAGCGGCGCCGCCCCCCGGCCCCCGCCACACCTCCGGCCCCCCGCCCGTCCCCTCGCTCCGCTACCCCGGCGGCGCGGCACCCGCTGCCCCGCCGCGGCTCTGCCTGCGCCGCCCCGCCATGGAGCAGGGGCCGGCGGGGGGATCCAGCGCCGCTGCCGCCGCCGCTGCTGCCGCTGCTGGCACCGGGGGTCTGCTCCTGCCCCTGAGCGAGACCGAGCAGCAGCGCTACTCCGAGCTCTTCTCGCGGTGCTGCCCGCCCCCCGAGGCGGCCGCCGGGGGCAGCAGCGTGGGCGAGCTGTTCCGGGCCTCCCAGCTGCCCCCGGACACTCTGCACCAGGTGGGTCCGGCTCCAGCTCCCCCCGGAGCTGCGGGTGGTTTGGGGGGGGTGCCGGACGGGACCCGCTCCCGCAGCGCTGCGGGAGAGGGGCTGGCGCTGCCTGCACCGCGAAGTTGGGGGCTGCGGGCGGGCCGGTGCCCCTGCTCTGCCCGCGGGGCCGGGACGAGGGTCCCCTCCCCGGGCAGGTCTCCTCCCTGCTGGGGCTGCGCCGTGCCCGCTTTCTCCCTCCAGACGGGCTGCTGACAGTGCTGGTGTGCGGCATCCGTGCGGTTCCCCGCTCCGGGTGCGGGTGGTGAGGGGCAACCCGTGCCGCCGGGCGCTGAGTGCGGGCTCTCCCGGTCAGGCGGCTGCTGCCGTCGCCTTCCTCAAAAGGGCCCCAAAAGTTATAAAAGCAGTTGTGTCTGCAGAGTTGTAAGGACGTGAGATGTGTTATACTCCTGGTTTAACGCATTTTATTTTTTTTTTCTACGTGTTGTTTCAGTGGAAAAAAAAAAATCTGTAGGTTAAAATGATGCTGCGGGTTTTATGCCAGTTTTTGAGCACGAACACATCAAGGTGCGAAGTGCGAGGGTCTCGCCCAGTCAGAGCAGCAGAGCCACAAAAGTGGTCCTCAACAGGGGCTGTGAGGCAGAACCCTCCTAATTTTGAGGAAAAGCTTGTCCGGGGTGGGAGAAGGCTTGTGCCAGCCATTTTCCAGGGACAGGGGAGAATCAGACTTGTTTTCTCCACCTGCAGATTAGTAATTTGACTAATGCACTGTAGTTGCATAATACTTCTGACAATAAACTGAACAGAGATGGGATATTCCTGTTTATTTATTTATTTAATTTATTTACAGGAATCCTGTTCTTCAGTAGCTTTTACTTATCAAGCAGAAAAAAGTTATGTTGAAGTGGAGCTGATATATAGTTGTACCTGGGCACCACCTGAGGGTACTTAACTCATTTACTGCTTTCCTGATAGCTGTTTGGCCGCCTCTTAATGGCCTATATGAATTCATATTACACAAGGGACTCTGAACAAAAATTGTGGTATTTCAAGGATGTTTTTCTTCTTGCTTGTGCTCTTTACCAGATCAGTAAAACTAAAATCTTACCAAGCACTATTACTACCTTATAGTGAACCACACTGTGACCTTGGTCTTGCAGGTGAATTTTGAGTGGTGAAAGTAGTGATTTCACGTAGATCTAGCACCAAGAGTGGGTCTTTTGCAGAGAGGATTTCAAATAAGAAGGCATATTTAAGAAACTTGCTATGGCACAGTTATTTCATTTTCCAAAGAAGTATAGAAAGAACCCTCTTATTTCCACTATGAGGTTTCTTACCCTATCATTTAAGTGAAACTTATGATCATATTATTATCATAGTCTGTTTTTGGGGTCATTTTGATTATGATGTGTGACGTAAGCCTGGAAATGGTGGGGTGGGTTTTTTTGTTTTTAAAATTATTTCCAGGTATATTTATGGTGTGAAGAGAACATTACTGGGAAACAAGCCTGTAATTGGCTTCAGGAATATTCAGATAATAAGGCCTGTGGGATCTGGGTCTTTTTCTCTTCCTTCTTCCATCCCTCCCCCTCTTGTTTATACAGCAGTAATCACAGTGGCGTTCTGCTCTGTGGCTGGAGTGCCTGTCCTCAAAACCCACTGCAGCCAGGTATTCTTATGTTTACTGAGATGTAAGAAAAAATGTAATGAATTTTAAAAAAAAAAAAGGAAAGGTGGGTGTTTTGATAGGGAAAATCTCACAACATTGTTTAAGATATTTTTCTGGTACTTTTTATTATCCTCTGAAGATGCAATTTAATATTTTCTCTTTAAAAAATTCTACTGTTGTAACAGTTATAGGAGCAGGGTGCAGAGGTTCATGGTGTATGTTTTCTGCTAGTACAGGAAACACTTCTTTTAGGCAGAGGCAGGTTGTTTTGTTTAAGATAATGTGTTTTCTTTGAAATAATTGTTGACCATGAAAGTTTGGTTTTTTGTTTGTTTGTTTTTTTAATGCTTTTTAAAATCACCATCTGACAGTGCTTCACGTACAGGCATCCCTACTGACTGACTGAGAAATGGTCATGCTGAGTTTGTTCATGTCAGAAATAGGAAGATTTGAATTGGAAACCAGTTCTGGATTTCTGCTAAGCAGAGCTTGCACAGTCCAGAAGGTACTTAACACCTTTCCCTGGCCCTTGCATCGGCTATAACAAGAGGCAGCTATGGATGATTTTGTAAGCAATGTGCAATTTACAGATTTTTATTCTCAAGGCATTCATTGAGGAGTGGTTTTGCAGATCAAGATGCTTCTAGAACTGGCATTTAGTGCCATAGCACTCTCAAACCTGTGCTGTTGTCTTCAGTTGTACTTCTGTAATAAGTGGGATGACTCTTCAAGAGAGAAGCGGCCTTTCCTTATGCAGTCTTTGATTGAGATTTCTTGTAAGCATCATGGGAAATCTTCTTCTATGTTCCTTAACTGTAATGGCAGGGTTTGCTGTCTAGACAAAAATCTGGTGGTGCATCCTGGCTGGAGTACTGCTGTTGAGTATGTCAGTTCCTGTGGGAAAAGCAGTGGCGTGCACTCCCAGACAGTGAACAGACAAGGGTTGGGTTTGGTTTAAAGGCTAGTTGGCTTAATCTGAGAAGTTATATAGATGAAAGAGGCTGGGTAACAGAGAGCAGGTAGGGAATGTGAGAGCATGTGCCAGAAGAGGAAATGCTGAAATAAATGGAAAAAAATCCAAGAGCAGTCGGGTCAGTAGGAGCAGATGGTGTGCACCTGAGAGTCCTGGGCCTCGCTAAGAATGAGGTGATTGAACATAGATTCATCACATCCAGGCTCATTAAAGCCAGCAATTCTGCTGGGCAATAGGGTAAAGCAGAGGTTGTACCGATTTCACTTAGAGCCAAGATTGAACAACGAACTTGTCAAGAGTTAGTCCAGGAAAAAAGGTTCAAGTTAGCACTAAAATTAAAAATGTCAGACACTTCACAGAACAGAGAAGGGCATGACAGGGACAGGATGGCGTGGCTTTTGTGGACTGTATAATCGTACTTCCCCACTGTACTGAAAGTCTTTGGATAGCTGTATTATGTGATTAAAAAGATTTTATTTAGACTTGCACAAAGCCTGTGGCAAGATCTTTTACCAGGGGCTTTTAAAGTAACTCTGTAAAATGTCTATAATTTCTTGCCTGAAAGATCTGTGCTGGGGTTGTTATTTTTATTTTTTACAATATTAATGTAGAAGCAGGAAGGAGCAGACTAGTCATTCACCATGCAGTTCTGTAGACTGTCAGAATTAGAAGAAACTCAACAGCATCAGCTGGAGATATATATATATATATATATACACACACACATCCATGTTGGTCAGGTTGAAGATGGTGTTCCCTATGCCTCGAGAACTGAATTTATGCAAAGAAAAAAGTAAATCTTGAAAAAAACTGTTTTAAAGTCACTGAGGCACAAAAATATCGCTGAAGGTGATCCCACAGCATACTTTGTCACATAGATCAGTATTGGTAGCCCTTCTTACATGGGGAGAAGGCAGGCAGAGGTGTGGGAGCAGTTGGGAGGAAGGGATGAGTGAGGGCAGCTCAGGGCAGGAGGCACTGCTGATGGCCATCAGTACATGACAACAACGGGTTTGTGTGCCCAGGAGGGCAAACTCCCTCTGGGGTTTCCAGCACATTCCTTGGAAGAATCCGTTTGGTTATGCTCCTTAAGTGCATTGAAATGTCAATACTCCACACTGTCTGATGTGCTGCAGGTGCTGACAATGGCTGGTTTGCCTTGTCTCAATTTGGGCAATTGATTTGTGACCCTCTTTTGAAATTGGCTGCCAATGAGGACATACAGCCTTCCAGCCTCTGCTCCTGCGTCTGGGCCCCCAAAGTGCATTTGTTATGGGTACCAACAGGCTGATATCTGCAGGGATTTCAGATAAAATAGTGCATTGCAGAGTCAGTGCCCACTGATCAGCAAAGGAAAGGTACCTTGTGCTAGTTTTACTGTTTGTTGATATTTCTGTGGTCTCTGAATATTTCGTCCTAAGAAATTAAGGAGCAGAATTGGACTCAAGATTTACACTTAAATGCTTATTCTTTTCATTAGTTTCTGACTTATTTGATTAATTCTTGCTTGGTTGTCTGATGTTATCTTTAATTCTCAGCTTTATAAACCTTATTCTTATTTGTGGATGTGGCACTATCAACACAGAGATCTGATTTTCTTAATAAAATGTGTTCTTTCCTCTGCAAATGAACACACTGTTATTTTGAGCTCTGAGGATGACAAGTACTAATTGTGTGATACTGGAGCTGTACAGGCACTGCATTTTTTAGCTGGGACTCTCCTTCCAGCACTGTGTGAATAGGGAACACAGACCAACGATCGTGCCTTTCTTCCCCAGGCTTCGTGAGTTAATTTGTGTTTATTGTGCCTTGTCTCTATAGTTACAACTCTGCAGTTTAACTGTATTTCTGTGTTCAAAAAGGAGAAGTGAGAATAGACTAAAAAAAAAATTAAGTTGATATTTCTTTGGAAAAATGCCAGTAAGGATTGGCTTTCTATATAATTTTTCTTTTTAATTCCATAAGGATAAATTACTACCTATGTGATAGCTGGGGTGGGATTAACTTTCTGCCTCAAACAGGAAGAAAAGAACAAGAACTGTGGCAGTTACAGTACGAGCTGTTTAAGTGAAGAAAATCTGGATTTAATGGTACTTTACCAAAGATAAAATTCACTCTGTTGTAGCCGTCGACAGAATGTGGCATTATGGTAGTGCTGGCAGTGTGATTTAGCTGACTGAACAGCAGGTCCATCAAAAACTGGTGTTAGAGAGAAGTGGCATCCTACTGACATCTTTGAGCCAGGAAGAAACAAAATCAGGGTACAACCTTATGTAAGTGATGCAGCAAGAGGAAAGGAAAACTGATATTTCAGAATCAGTACTTCTGGCCACAGTCTCCTAAGGTGTCATTGCCTTTCTAGAGTTACAAGCAAACTTATGTTTATGTAAGTAGGAAAATGAATAACCCATATGCAGAAACCATAGTAGTAGTATTATTAAAAAAATTTATAAACTGTAACAAGGTAGAAGGTAAAGATTCACCTGAAGCAATCTTGATGTGTTCCAAAAAAAAAAAAAAAAGAAATATTGAGGTTCTAGTACATCTTTAAACTATTTTTTAGCATTTAAACTATCACTTCATAATCTCTGCTTCAAGATAAGAGGTTTTGAGTGCCTCAGCATTGAGATACACAGTAGGTGATTTGTAGGAGCCGTTCCTTCCCAAGTGTGTTTCAAATCGCACTGTAAAACCAGAGACTCTTAGACCTGCTTGTTACAGGTATCCAATGGGGTGGTCAGAATTAGCCTGGTCAGGGCCTGCAGCCTTCAGTAATTAACCCTCATAACAGCCAAGTGTCAATTAATTATTCCATTTTCCAAGTAAATAATGCATTGCTGTGCTAGTGATTTAAAATAACTCTGCAAGAGGGATGGAGGAAAAAGTTCCATTTGGATAAAGAGTAGCTTTCTTCGTGAGAGGTTGTTTAGTATGAAGCACGAATGATGAAGAACAGGTTTCATTTTTATGTTTTAACTAAGTGGTTTTGTCATGGGACTTTCATAAGTGCAATGTGGTTCACTAAACATTTGATATAACCCCTTCTGCTCTTGCCTGTATCTACAGCGATATGCTGTCAGTATCATGATGTTTATACACAGATTGATGATGTTGACACAGTCTGTTTTGCAAAGGAGATGTTGAACACAGAATTCACTTCAGTGGCTGAATCTGGTGGAAACACCCCCTGCAAGAGGGATGGTATAAACTCTGAACACATGAATTTAGCTGAGCTGAAAAACTTAGTCAAGATAGAAATGCTTGTTCCATCTTTCATGAATCTGTGACAAAGAATCAGGATAAATAACCTATTTAAATTTAAAATACCATGATTTGAGAAATACAACTGATATAATATTTGTAAAGCAAGATTCTTTGATGTATTAACATCTGAACATGCCAACAGTATGGTAAAATAAAACATTAATGAGCCATATGTGCTAGTTCAACTTTTGAAGACAGTGAAACAGTTGAACAGCTGAGTTAGTGGATAATTAACTGGAAAAGGTTGCTGGAGTAGAAAATCAACTGTGGACAAATAGTAATCCCCTCTTCCTGAGCAGGGGGAATATTTTCTTTTTCCAGTGTATTCAGCAGCATTATTTGGTTACCACTGCATAAAATTGAGAACTCTGTTGGGAATAACTTTTTCTTTGTTTATTGTTATTGTTACTTTATTCCATTTTTATTTTTTATTCCTACCATTTAGATATGATGATGAGGTGGAAAGATGTAGTGGGATGAGATCCATTCTGTGGACTAGTAGGACACAGTGACCAGAAATAATTGGCTAAATCAGTAACTGCAAGTTATATTTAGTTTATTTATCAAAGTGTCTAAAAGACAAAACGTGTGTTTATAAACTTCCAAATCTTTGTATATATAAGAAATGTGTGGCTTTTGTGTTTTTTTTTTTTTAGTAGAGGAAGGCTGGCTGTGTATTTTTAAATTGATTCGAGTTTTCAGCTAAATTTGACTTTGCATATATCACATGTGCCTACACAAGTAAGTGTGTCTCTTATTAATTGAGAAAATTTAATATTTTATAGTAACTGAGATGTATATTAAATTTCTGATAAAGTAAGTATTAAAATGTATATTAAGTTATGTGGTTGCTTAAATGTGTTTTAAATTATTACTTGGGAGTAAAACCAAAAATGTTACCATACTTATTTAAAAAGAGTAAGAATCTTGTTTTAATGATGACCAATTAATTAGACAGATCTTTATCTAGAAAAATATGAAGTTAAGGTCTTACCTCTGAATTCGAATAATATTTTAAATAGCTTATTTTTCCCAAGAATCTGCCTTGCAAACATTAAAGTTAGGATGCTTCATGCTGCCATTTGTTTCAGACTGGGTGGTACATTTGGAGAGGCATGTTGAAGATGCTGCCTCTGACAAGTGGTGTCACCTGCACAGAGCACACCTGTGTTGTGCTCTCTGTTAGCGACAAGGCTGCTTAGAACTACCGCAGGGTTTCACACTGCCTGCCTGTCAAGTCGTCTCTTGTACCTGTTTGAGCCACTCAGGCCTTCATAATGAGCACAGATCACTGAGCAGAGCTACAGGAGTGCCCCACATCCAGCAGCGTGATTAGCAAATGCCTTAAAAAAAAAAAGGGGGGGGAGGAGTGTCTTGAGAAACTTTAGATAGCTTGACTACCAGAGCACATCTTCAGTGTTTTCTTCTGTTGCTTTATTTTTCTGTGTCTCTGGGATTTTTTTTCTGCCCTCAACAGTCTTTCCCCATTCAAAAAAGCTGTGAATGTTGGTTCTAGTATCTTACCCCTGCATCTGTGTAGTCCTACAGGCTTAACGTGCAGTACTTAGTTGCTCCCTTTCTCTGGCAGAGGGTGGTGGGGAGGTACTGCCTTGAGCAGGGCCATATTGGAACGCTGGATTTAGGACTCGCAAACCCCACTGGCTTAGTGGCGCTGAAAATGTAGAGTCGCCTAATGGGAAACACTTGGCTGAGCTTGAATTCGAAGTGTCTGAGCATGGTCATGGTGTCTGTTTGCTCACTAAAGTATGAGTCATGAAGCTGAACTCTACTTTCAATACCAAGTATCTGTAACATTACTTTATTATTATGAATATAAATTTCAAGTGTTTTTTTGGCATGAGCCTCTCAAATTCATTTACCTTTTTTTTTTTTTTCTTTAATCCTTTCTTTTTCTTAAAGTGTCTTTCTTTCCACACCAAGAAACATTAGATCAGCTTTGGCATAGGCAACATTTCACATTTCATGCATTATTTACTTCTGGCATAATTTACACAGTGATGTCCTATGGAAGCCAAGATGATGGTATTTCAGAATAAAACAATGTGTCTAATCATTTGCAAAACAGAGTGACTGCTGTGGGCTAACAATTAGAGTCAGAATTATTTTGTTATGAACAATAACACCAGTGGAGCAGTAAAAGGTGAAGAACTTTGAGGTTCCAAATGCCTGAAATAAAAATAAAAGGGGAAGGAGGCCAAAACTCAATAGTGTGATTCTGTATTCATTTAAAAAAATTTTTTTTTGCTTTCCCTTCTCTGAATAATCGCTGCCTTTGGAATAGCATCTTTGTTTTAATAGCCATAGGCTGCTTTTCCTTTACTGTGTACAGATAGAAATGCAAATACAGGTCTTGATATAAAATGTGCTGTAAAATCCTGGTGTACTGTGCATGGGCACTGGAGATGATGTCGTCTTTGACGCTGGTGTTGCTGCTTTGAAGTTCCATGCTCTTCAGCTGAATTGAGGACAGACACTTGGTTTGGGCCCGAACAAGTAGGTTCTCGCTGACTGAATGATGCATTTCTGCACATAAGCATGTTGGGTGAAATAGTGATAATCTTAGTGCTGTGTTTAGTGCTGTAGAAGAGAAAGAATTTGACCTGCTTTTCCAAGTGACGTGTTGATTCCAACTGGAGGTACATGGGATATAAGATCAAGGGAGGGCAGGAAGCGTCTTCTACATACACTGTGTGCAATGGAATTACCTATAAGGGTATGCCTTCGGTTTAGATTGACAACTCTACAGTCTTATAAAAATAGTCCATAATTCTCAACTAAAGAAGGACTTTAATATGTGTTATTGATTAAGATAAGAGCATGACTGTAGAAGGTAGTGTTTTGGGTGTTTACTGCATTGCCTTTAAAAAGACATGCTGTAGTTGTAAGCACTAGGGAAATGAACTCAGGAAATGTGCCGAAAGTGATAAAAAAGGAGGGGTACGGGAAGCATCAAGGTTTCTTTGGGGTAGCCAGTCTAAAAAATGATATTACAATAACTATGGAAGAAAGAAGCTCATTTTAGAAAATTTTGATGGAATGGGAGATAAGTCTGTAAGGGATTTGTTTGTGGCAAAAATGCATCATATGTCCCCGAGTTTCTGTTTTCTTCTGTATGAGTTCAGTCTCATCTTGTCTAAAAGTGGAACAAAACCCAGAACTGCATTTTTATGGGAAATGCCAGAATTTCTTCTGGTCTTCTAGGGCAAAGTAAATGATGAGAAATGTTTGCAAGAGAAATTTCTTTGGAAATGTTTAAAAACTTGTAATTTGTTGAATTAAAACACTTTGTTTTGAACTGCTTAGATGTTGAAGCACTGTGACATCTTAAACACATAAATTTTGGGAAGAAAGTTGTTCATGTGCATCATCTCTTATTCCTTTTCTTTCCTTAGACTAATTCTGCCAACACAGATAGCAGTGATGGTGGCCAGGCAACTTGTTCAGAAGGGAGACTGTGGTGCCTCAGAAATGTCACCTCTTGAGTAACCACAAGGTTTGAAACATCAAAACAGCTTCCACAGGACTCTATGGTACCTTTGTATTAAGGTGACCTGGAAAAAACCATTTTATTTACTGGCAGAAATTTGAAAGGCTCATTGGAATTGTAATGTTGGGTTTTTTGGTTTTTTTTTCAGGAAGAGATTCAAGATGTTGCAATATTTTCAAGTAGTCTAGTTCAGGATGACTAGATCTGGTGGCTGCCATCTAGCTGGAGAGGATTTGTCAGGTTTTCCATGTGGTGGTTGTTAGTTCTTGGATACTAACTCCTGTGTTTTTTAGCAACTTGAAATGCTTTCTGCCATTGCTTTCAGAATGAAGGAGATGCCAGCTGTCAGATCTGCCATGCAGACCTGACCATAATTGATTCTCATTCTGAGAAGTGGGAAGCAAATGTTTAAATCTCTGAAGAGTGGGTTTTTCTATCGTCGTTGAAAGTTGTGGAAGACCTAGATAACTGTAGCTGCTAGAAATGTTCTCTTATTTAGCTATGTGGACATGTCCCATATGTCCAGGCTGTCTGCTCTTCTGTGAAGTCTGAATTCAGTATTAATGGTAAAAAAATTTTCCTTTGGACCGAAAATACAGTAATCCCCTTCCTAAAAAGAGTAAGCGAGAGAAACTGAATAGAAGCCTATTCCAAAGTGACTGTATGTTTTTGAAGGTCATTGTGGGCTGACTTGTGGGTTACTGCCTGGGGTGCTTTCTGGGCTTGGTACCTGTGACGTTCATGCCTCACAGCAGCTTTTTGTGCTTCTGGTACTTATATGAGATCCCTTGTGGTTCTGGTAGGAAGCATAAAGAACAGATAGGTTAAGACTTACCTAAGGCTGAGGGAGCTGGGAGGTAAGTAGAAGCAGGACAGCAGTGAATCTCATTAATAGCAGTGGATGTTAGAGAGATTTGAGGAGAAGCTAGGAAGAGTCATCCAGGTGGCCAGTATGTGTATTGGGGGATGTCTGGTTTGGGAGGAGATCAGAAGGCAAAAATAAATAAATACCAATTAAGTTGTTAACAGCTGCTCTCTGTTGTTGAGTAATAAAAGGCAGGATCCAGGAAGATGCTTGTTTCTGGTTTTTATTAGATGCTTTAGATATCATGGGGATGAGCAGGTTATAAATATAAATGTCTGCTGCAGATGGAAGGTGGAAGACGCTTGAACCTGGTAACCTTTAAAAAGCGATAACGTAAGGTTTAAAATTACGCTGAGATCTGAAGCTTCCGACAGAGTCCTTGGGTAGTCCCATGGAAAGCCTGTCAATAACAAGAGAAAGACCAAACCCAAAACAATTAAACAACCCCCCAAACCTTCTCAAAACAAGGCAAATTCCAGTGCCAGAGTCTTACCCAGTTTTCAGGTTGTTTCTTACGAAGTGCTACCAAGGTTAGAAATGAAGAGAGCCTCACCTTTTTTTCTCCACCTGATATATGATGGAGCTGTACCACTGTGACAAATAGTATGCTTGGGGGGTTTTTTGCACTTTTATTGTATCCTGCTGCTACCCTCGCTTAACCAGGGACTTCTTTTTAAAAACAGCACTAGATCATTATTCTGGAGATACAGTATACCTCTAAAATAATACTACTGTGAAGTCATGCCTGTCAAAACATGTTTTGAGTGTTGTAACAAGAAGGAACTGGGACGGGGGAACCTGGAGGTGATGATGTTACAGCACCTGCTACCTCACAGTGTGACAAGTCCCAGGTTCACTGGCCAGAGCAAATGTTTCAGGGCAGAAAAGAGCAGCACTGGGCAGTGCTGATGTCAGCAGGAAAATAATTCAGTGTTATTTACATCAAGTTATCAGTCCCTTATTTTCCTTCTCTCTCTCTCATCTCCTTCCTCCTCCCACAGCTGTATGATAGTAATTATATCTTTTATTTGATCTAGTCTAAATCAGGACTGTCCTTGAGGAGGATATTCTCCAAAGGAATATTTTTCCATAGGAAATACTCATTAGCTGTTTTTAGACTGCATTACTTACTGTGCATATATTTGATTGCAGGGAAAGTGTGCAAGAGGTAAAGCTTTAAGTCTAGCAAGGCACTGTGTTTTAGTATAACTACTGAATTTAATCCCTGCAACAAAATAGTTCACTCTGGACATGGAATGAAGGTCTTCTATTCAGGTACTGAAGGACAGACCTTAAAGTAAATATCTATGAGTAAAGGAAACATCCAAAAGGGCACAAGTAGGGGATAGGTTTATGAATCTTTCTGGTTTTCTTTTTTTCCCAGTACATAGTTTAAATTTTATAGTTAAAATTATTTGGCAATATGTAGATACAGATATTAGTAACAATCAAAGTAATACTTGGGCATGGTAATACCTGTATTGTTCTTCTAGTAGCTTGGTCACTCATGGCAAGTTGAGTTTTAAAACATGAGTGTTTGACATTTTAATGGAGAGAAAGAGGAGCAATGTGTCAAGGGTTCGAGACGTGAAATACGTTTAACAAAGTGGATGAGTGGTGATACCTAGCTTTCTGTGTTCCCAGTTCGCTTCCATATGGAGAATTCTGGTAATATATAGAACCCTAAATAGATAGTTGTGGGACTGTCCTGTGGTCAGATTGACATTGGCTGAGAGCAGCATTTCTACATTTTTCACAGCACCGTCTATTTGAGTGGCATGGGTGATATGTGACTGTAGGGAGAGGAACTTTGTTTGGAGCAGTGAAATGATTTGTGCCAGCTCTAAATACTTGAAATTTGTCTTTGCTTCCTGATGACTTTTGCAATACAATGTCTTGCAAGAAACATTGTACAGCAATTTTCGTTTGTGGAAGAGCATTAAGCCATTTTGAAAACAGGTCACCAGTGCTGTAAGATGTCCAGAGCTATAGTTTTATAATGAAAGAGCATACTGGAGTTCCAAGGAAAGGTGTGTTTGAATCATAAGCTAATACACATAACCACAGTAAACCACTTCCCAAACTTAACACTTAAAAAATTTTAACCTAAAATGGCTTTTCAGTCCCATGTAATATAAAATGTTTCTTTTCTTTTGCTGCTTATGTTTCTGTTCTGTTTGAATTTTCTCTGTCAATGCTTTTAATAACTTGTTATGATAGTTTCACTTCCTGTTGAGTTGCCCTTTTCTTGTGGTCCATCTAAAACTGCTGCAAACATGATGCTAGAAGTACTCATTTGCAATAGGAACATTCAGTCTATCCCTCTGTAGCAGCAGTAGCTCATTTATTACCAAGGTTGCAAGCAGAATGTGCCGGCTATTTATATCCTTGTGTGCACACCCGTCAGCCTCATTAACCATTAAATAGTCAAATGGCTGAAGACACCTTTGAGTTTCTGAATGTGTAATGTATACTACAGGAAAGGTATCCTTCATCTGGTTCTGCATTAGGGGCTTGCTTAACACGTCCCTCTGCTTTTTATTCAGTTGAAGGTTTTACCGCCGGCCAGCTTACCGACTTACCAACTAATGGTCTTTTTGTTCTTTTGTGTTGCTAACCACAAACTTATATTCCTGAAAGATCTTGCCATTTCCTGTATAGCTGTGTGATTTCAGCTCAAAAATGAGCACAAAAATGAGATGGTATCCTTTATTACTACTTAGTCCACTTCATCTTTCTTACTGTCATCTAAAATTTGCCAACTTCCCATGTCACAGGCTGGGGTTTCTTTGGTCTGGTTTTCGAAAGAGGTGACGCTTATGTAATGATGCTATTAATTCATCCCAGTAATAACTTCTGAATTTGTTAACTATTCAGCAAAATTTCAAGAAAATTGAAAGACTTTGAAGAGTTCCTGAAGTTATGTGAAAGACCTAAGTCATTTGGTAGAATAAAACCCGTTTTGCTGTGGAAGGTCCCACAATGAAGTCAACCCATACTAAACATTAAAGAATCCATAGAGGAATGTCAACTGAAAACAAGGATCTAGAGAAAGTTGGGGTTTGTCTGTTCTGCTGCTCATGGACAACTTCTTAGAACTGATGTAGGCTGGCCAGGGAAGTGGTCGAGTCACTGGAACAGTGCTGGGTTAACAGTTGGACTCAATGATCTTAAGGTTTTTTTCCCAACCTAAATGATTCTGTGATTCTAAATAGTGGTGTGGGCATGAGATGAAAGATGACTGTAGAATAACACTTTAAAAATTACTGTGGTGATGAGTGGAGAAGAGCAAAAGGGAAAGGCAAGAGTCTCCGTATCTGCTCTGTGTCGCTATTTTTGTGCCCCTCTTTGCTCCCCCCATCTCTTCCCACGCAGTTCCACCTGCACTGCTCTTTGTTCCCCTTGTCTCCAGCTGGCGACTTCCACCAGCCAAGAGAGCTGCTGGTTCAGCACTTCTCTGCATCTGCCAGGAAATAAATAAATAGTGGGAAGAGAAACGGAAGGGATGTGTTCTAGCTCTTTTTGTCAGCTTTACTTAGGGCTTTTTTTTCAATTGTATGTCTTGCAAAAATGTATTACTGTGAGAAGATTTTCTTGAAACTAGAGCTGAATCCTGTCGCCTTCTTGGTTTCCTTAGTTCCCTGGCATTAAGAAAAATGCAAGTGCTTCAACATTGATGCGGTGGAGAGGGATTCTCATATATTCGTATAGTAAATAGGCTGCCACCATTGAGAGGTGTAATGGAGCCCCCTAAGGGCTTGCCAGGAGTTTTGTTTGTGGGCACCCCTTGTCCATGGAGTGCTTTGCAGGGTGACCTGCACCTGCAGCCCCCCTTTGATCCCTGCAGGGCTTTGGGAACTGTCTGCCTCTCTGTCCTATAAATTCCCTCTAACTCCCTGCGAAGCTGAAGACAATGTGCCCCAGCACTATTTTTGCTCCTTTTGTGACAGTTCTTTCTCCTAGTGTTTCCAGTCTTTGTGACTGCCATCTGCCTGGGAGCTGGAGAGAGCATTTCTATTCCTTTTTTTCCCCCATTTTTTTTAAATTGTACTTAGGCTCAGGTTCCCTGTGACCCCAAGAGATGTCTCATGTTATATCAGGGATTCAAATGAACAGGTGGATTATCCATGGCACTACAAGCAGGTGAGCCCTTCACACATAGTGGGCCAGCTCAGCATGGGAAGTCTAGATTATTTAGCAGTGGTTTCCCTGCAGGAATTTTCACTGCCTATGGTGAGGAAACTGCCCTGGTTTTGCTGGCCTGCAGGCGATTCTCCTGTGTGCTTAAGTCTCCTTTGCAGCATGATTGTCTTAATACAAAACATTTCTTTTGTGATGGATATATCTCATTAATTATGTTCATATCTATTTCATTCTTAATTAAGAGAATTGCATAAGTTTCTTAAAGTATTTACGGGTTTGGTTTATTTATCTTTAAAAAAATTCAGTGGTTTTTATTATGAGTAAAAATGAGTAATAGAATTCCCTTAATTTCTTACTATGTCTCTGTTGCCTGTTTTTCTGAACTTGGAAGGAACATGTATCTTATTTTTAAACTTTCACTATAGAAATGTTTAAGTATAAACATTACAGGAAAATACTTTCTTGGGCAAAACCTGCAGAGCTGTGTCCAGTGGAATTTAAAAATAGCAAACTTCACCATTCATTTCATAGCAAAAGCATTTTTGCCGATACTAAATCTTGGAAAAAAATATGTAACATTATCTAATTATGACTCAAACTTTCCTTGACTATGCACCTTTTGACTTTGCAAATGTGTTCTAGGTCTTGAGCTACACAAAATGTTTGTGACGTGGTTTGTTTGAAAGACTATTTGGAATGCAAAATAATTTCAAAGGATGTGAAATCCTATATGCTTCTGTTTAACCAGCTTTCCCAATCTAGAGCAACCTTTGTGCATGTTCTGAAAATACCAGGGCTGAGCTTCCTCTGAAAAGCAGGATGTGATCAATGGGCTGTGCACATCTTCATCCCTGTAGCTCTGCTCAGCTAGGTCTGAATGTCTCTCTGCTCTTTGCTTCATTACTGGCTGCTGCTTTCAGAGCACGAAACTGGTAGGGAAGAACACCAGTGAATCTGGAGTGATCATGGATCCCTTTAACTTAGAGAAGGAAGAGGGTTTCACCATTAGTAAGAGAGGCTGCCCAGTAAGATGGGACTTCGGCTGTCATTTTTACTTTTCAAAGTGTGACATGGAAAAAAAGAAAGGATAATCAGTAAAAGCATGTATGAGGTTTTTATGGCTATTAGATGTCACTGAAAATGAGTGGTATTTCTGTAGTTTTTTAATGAAGTGGCTATTGAGGTAGGGACCAGTGGATGGACATGGTATTGTCTTGCAGTACTTAGGACTTGAGTTGCTGTCACTTGCTCCTGACCTTGCGCACTGCCTGTTCATGGGAAAAAGGCAAGTGGCAGTGTGAGCACAGTGTAGCACTTTTCATGGGCCAGTGGTAGCAGAAACATTAACTGGTTCAGAAACAACCCGTGACACCTGATGGCTGTGTCAGCACAGAGAAGGGGCTGAGCTGCATCAGCGGTAGTGATAAGACCTGTGAAAATCACGGTTTGGAAAATGCTTTTCTCCAGCACATGTGCCCTTCTTTCAAACCAAATGGACACCGAAGCTAATGGGCTATGATAAGTATTGGGCAAAGTATTCAGTGTGTTGTGATCGCACTGGCCACATCTTTAAAGGGGCTGAAAAAGGACCTCGGGCCATCCCTACATTCTCTCTCCGGTCCACAGCAAAATCCCATTTCTGTGTATTCAGCAATTTGTTAATTTGTTAATGTGCTAACTCTATAACTTTTATAGGTAATGTCCTCTACTGCTGCCTTGTCTTTAGATTTAAGAAGGTTGTTTTTAAGCCTGATGTTTTTAGCCTGTCTATGGAGGATATAAAGAGTAGATTGTTCCTCTCCCTTTTCAAGCCAACTGTTACCCTCCTTTTAGCTTAGTGCTGCAGACTGACGTTTATATGTTTGGACATTTCTGCAGCAAGTCTTGGAAAAATGGAAGTAGAGAAAGTTGTTTGGTTTTTGGTTTGGTTTTTCTTTTTTTTTTGAGAATCTTGAGGTAGCATTGGCTAGTAAGACAGAAACCAGTGTAAATGGTCACACTGGATGTAAGAATAAAGGCCATATGGGAGTGATTGTTCAGAGAAGTGGGAATTTCATTGTGGCTTTCCTCTGGGCTTTGAGTGGGGGCTCCCTTGTGCCTTAGGCACACCAGCATGTTTTCAAAATCCCCTGGAGATCTGTGGTCTCAGGAGAGGTCCTCCCTATGGACCAGGTTGTGCCACCCATTTATAAGTCTGCTGTGTGCCTGAATGGTGCCACTGATCACGGCCCTCAAGACAGTTCAACTGCATCAACCAACTGCAGGATCTTTACTGTCCATCAGTGAATTGTGTCTGGGATTATTGCCTGCCCCCAAACGGTCTCCTTGACCCAACAGGCTAATCCATAAAGAATTCATGAAGATTTTGAGATTCATGAAAGGATCATAGTTTCCACCAAGGCAGGCTTGAAGTTAGAGTTCCTACAGATGCTCTGAAATGGTGAATTGTATTGCATGGTGTTTGCCTGTGTCTGTTTTTGCTTTGAATTCTAGTTTTAAAAACATGGTTCCTACTGCTAGTGACTTCCTCATATGGTCACGTACACTCTTTGAAATAATCTTGGTTGTGGACCAGAAAAGAAGAGCCTCATATTGGAGCCCAGTGTTCAAAGGGCCCTTGGTTGGCAATATTGGCACCAAAATGAAAAAAACAAAACAAAAATTAAAACCCAAACAAACCTCAGAAGAGTAGTCCCTCTGTAAGGGAATGAGTTCACAATAAATGCCTTGTTGAGTAGGAAATATTTCTTATTAATTCCTTTAAAAACAAGCCATATATGAAGCTCATGGGGGCAAAATAAGTTGCATGGCTGCCATGTTATATGTCTGTCAAGACTTAGAGAAGATCAGCAATTACTGTGAAAACAGTTTCATTACAGGAATGCTTAAGAAGGAGACTTAGAAAAAATATTAAACTCCTGAATTGTTTGTTTTGTTACCTTCCATTCTGCTCCCCTGGGACTTCTGTTCTCAAAGTTGCATTTGATGTGAGCTTGTTCTGTGTGTTGGATTTTTATATGCTGCACTCTCACTATGGGCTATGTTGTAGGTTTGGATCTAAGTGGACTGTAAATATCTTGCACAGGAATCAAAGTTGAATAGTTCACAAAGTTTTTGTGGAAAATCAGTTTCCGGTGGAGAGTGTCAAGATTTTTTAAGGCTAATACTCTGTGGTAGTGTCTCCAGCTTTTTTTAGCAAGCTGGAAAAAAAATCTGGTTTTATTATTCAATCTGAATTAAATTTGTACTCTTGATGTGCAATAAGTACAATTATATACCTCATTAAAATTTCATATTTAAAAGGACAAAAGGTTTTGTATTCTTTCAGTTTGAGTTAATTCCTTTTGACATTGAAGTATGGTGCCAAAGATTTTCACTGTTGTGGGAATTATTAGTATGAAAGCAGTTCTAAGGGCTTTAAAACAGTAAAAGCCTGGGTATGGTGCCCAAATATTGTGACATTAAAAAAAGGTGCATAATACAAATAAATTCTGTTATAAACTGTAGTTTAATTGGATCATTTTGCATGACTTGTTAATTGTGAACAAAACGTTTTCTGTATTTCTGAATCTAGAAGATTGAAACATACAGGTAAGCAAATAGATTTCTAAAAGGACATGGCTATTTTAAGGAGTCATCTTTGTGAAAAATAATTTTTTTAATTGCTGTTCTCAAACTGTTTGTATTATTTATGTGGCATTTTGCATGCTTTTTGCTGCTTAATGGAACATTTGCAATTGTCACAATTGTCCAAATTATCAGTAGATTTGTGTATCTCTCACTGTTTATTTGAGAGAAAAAGGCAACACAGTTTACTGTCATTTATCAGAATTAAAATCAGCCTGGTTTTGTACGTACCTCAAAATCACCAACATCTACAGGCATAAAGTTCCTCAAAGCTGTATTTTATCTGTCAGTGTTAAATACCTCCTTTGTGCTAGTAAGGTACGTACAGTGCTCAGATTCAGAATTATATGTGCTATCAGTCCCAAACATGATTTTGAAATTGTAGTGAGTTAATGCAGTGTATCTGCTGTACATATTGAGAAAAGGCTTTTATTTTATTTGTTTTCCCCCAAATATGTTAGGAATGTGTATTCACCAGAAATCTTTCTGAGAGTTAGGAAGTTTACATTTTTTTAATTGTATAGTGGACAGTGCTGCCTTTAATTTCTTGGCATTAGTTAGGGCAGGCAAGTTGTTTTAGTTCAGAACTAATGTCATGGCACAGATTGTTTTAAAAATCATTTTATGTTGATGTATTATTTTTCATAAAATCTAAGTCTAGATAGTGTTGCAAAACACGTATACACTGATTAGTTTTCAGAGGAAAAAGTACTTGTGGGTCAAAGTGTTGATCTTTTTTTCCGCTTGAAACAATTGTTTCTAGAGGTTGCATATGCTCTGTGCACATGCTTTAGAACAACTTAAAAAGTTGGTATGGCTAAGGAGTTGCAGAAAGACAAAATTGTTCACACTTGTGAACAACTGAGATGGGAAGCAGGTCACCAGTGGAGGTGCTTTTTTTGATTAGTTGGTGGATGGGTCAATGGGAGAGCAGAGGTAAAACTGACATTTTTCCCCTGCTCCTGTGCAAGCCCCAGCAACTTGTAAGCACCCCTCCCAAAAAAAACCTAAACAAAACAACCAACCGAACAATATCTTGCATCACCTCTTCTTTCCTCCTGTCAGCCTACCCTCAAACCCAATGATGAAATGCAATCTAGATCTATTTTAAGTATTCACACACAGAAAAACCACTCCTGGTTTTTTGACTGAAGACACAGTTTCAACAGCAGAATAAAACTAAGCCACAGTTGAAAAATTACAAATGAAGAAATGTAGCAATAATGTTTTCTGTTTTATTCAAATGTTTTCCTGTTCCATTTAGACTTGCTTTCAGTAAGCTGTCAGTAATAAGAACACCTGAAATTTAGTTTCGTACTGTAAAATAAAACTTGAGACATCCCAAGTTGATGGGACTTTCTGTAGCAGCAGTCTTGCTGGGCAGCAGCTGGGGAGGTAGAGCAATATTTGTTAGGTAGGACTGGAGTGAAGAGTGTTGGGAATAGGACTTTGCTTGTTATGTGGCTTCTCATGCCTAACAAAGTGGTTGTTGTAAGTCTCCTAAGCCAACAGATTCCTGTGCAAAAGCACTGAGGGAATTAAAAGCTTAAACTCTGAGGAGTTTAAATGGTTTAGTCAAGGAAAATAGGGGAAAGAGTATATATTTGTTAAGTACTAATGCTTTTGCTTGTTCTCAGGCTTCAAACTAACAAGCAGTTAAGAAACTTGGGAGTGTTCAACCTGTGAGCTTTCCTAGTGAATTCACATGGGGCTGTTTCAATGTGAATCTGAGAGAAATTTAGAAGAAAAGAATTTCTAGCTCAGTCATTCAAAGAGTATGTGCTTACTAAAATGTAAATTATTAAGTCTTCTGTGGTTTTGCTTTTTTTTTTTTTTTTTAAAGCTGATGCACTTTGGCCCCTTTTGTGAACATGTGGGGTTTAATTGCATGATAAACTATTTGCTCTGCAAGACTCCTGTTTCATTTAGTGCAGAAATTGTGCAAAGTATAAGACAGAGGGTTAGGAGAGGGAAGAGAGGCTTCTGCCTTTAAGACATGAATTGGCATGCAACACAAGCTTGGGTTTTGGTATTTAGCTTTCGTTTACTTTAAGCAATAATTTGCCTAGAGACTTTTGCCTAAATATAAAACTTCCCAGTGTTAAAGAACAAGAAAGAAAATAGAGCAATTGAAAGGAAAAATGATTGCTAACTAGTTCATTTACTGTCCTGGTGCATAGGCTTAATTTTCAATACTGAAGCAAAGTAATGCTAAAAATGAACAGATATTTTGAAAAGCTGCACGTGACAAGCTTTTACAAATAATTTTTATTCTGATATGTAGTAATATGTACAGATGTCTTTTTGTTTTTCTAGATTAACTCCAGAAAGTCTTGTAAAAGTCATAAAAGTCTTGCAGCTAATATTCTTAAATACTTTGCCTGCTGTGTTTTGTCCTAATAATGGAGGTGTATTAAAATAAGCATGTTGTTAATTGTTGCATTAACACCAAAGAAATGAGAAACTCTGAATAATTTTGCATTTCAAGTACGTTGTGAGCTCCTCTTGCACAGACCACTGTGCCAAGAGCGGAAGGTATTTCAGCAACAGCCATGAGCGGAATTGGTACACAGTTGCTCTTTCCCAGTGCATCTCCCCTGAGCTCCTTTTTCTCGAATGATGGAACAATGCAAAATAATTGCTTAATATAGTAATTATTAGAGCAGATTGTAAATACTGTGTATGCAGCACAACAGGCTTTGTGAAGACAAGCATGAGTTGTCTTTCTAAGGCAAATGCAGATTTATTGCCCTGTTTTTGGGTTATTACCCAAACATGGGAGATGCTTGGTTTCTGAATTGTCCCATGTGATTGCAGAAGGATTTTTTTACAGGCTTAGGGATAAGTCCTAGCTCACTTTGCTTTGTGTCAATCACAAATAGATATGAGCATAGCTATTTTTGATCCAGGTTTCATTTGACACAGAATTCACAAAATTCTGTTATTTCTGTGTCAAATGAAACCTGGATCACAAATAGCTATGCTCGTATCATTATAAAATCACCAAGACTAGATTGAACCTTTCCTTCTTGCTTTGCAGAAACAGTAAGTTTCCTGCAGTTAGTGCCTTTGGAGATCCAAAATCAGCATGCAACATAGGTCAGAGATCACTCTCCATTTTACCCATCTCTTCAGAGTCAAATAAATCAGCATCTTTTCTCTGCCCAATGTTTTAATTTCTTCCTTATTATTTTGCTATTTTGAGCCATAAATGTTTGTTGAAAGTTGTGCCAAGAATTGAGAAATTAAACAAATTTGCATACCTATTGCAAATCTCAGCCACTGAGTTGCTCCCTTCAGCTATGCAAGAGTGTGAGTTCTCTGGTGCGGTGCAGCAGATGCCCTGTGTGGAGAACGATTGATGTCCAGAGCAATTTTTGACAGTCTCTTGCAAGTGCAAGTTATGCCATCATTATCTTTATTGGATGACAGGAGCAAAAAGTTGGGCAGAAATGACTTGGCAGTGACGTGTGATGGATCGTGCAGCATCTCTGAGAGCTGAGAAATAGGCTGTGCCATTAGTGACTTTTTTTTTTCCAGAGTGAACCAGTCTCAGCTGTTTCACACAAATTGCCACTGACCTGGTGGTTAGAAAATCCTTTCACAGAAATTTCATTCCTGACTTACCCCTTTGTCAGTGAATTATGCCCATTTCAATTGAGTGCAATGCTCCTAATAACATGTCAATTAATTTTAAACTGCACAAATCTTCACTCTGCTATCAAGACTTGGAAAACAAGTCTTCGTCAAGTCGCTCCCTCTGGGGCTTTGGAAAAGACATAATTTAAAACACTTTTGGTCTCCTTTTTTAATGTACAGAATTTAATTTTTGGACATGCTTAAAAAAAGTTTGCTGGATAGTTGACTGAATCTTTAAATTCATGTTGCTAAAATTTAATTCTGGACATTAATCTCTTTGTGTAGTGCTGTGGAAGATTTTGCAAGAGAGTTGGGGTTCTTAAATGAGGTATGAATTATTTTTGTATATTGTGACATTTGGATCTTAAAGTTGTTTTAAGCAATTAAAAATTAGGGAGGAAAGGCTAATGGAAACAAGCATAAAGGTGTTGCTGAACTGAATGTTTAAGCACTCATCTACATTGCACTGACCAGAGAGGAAAAAAACCTGGTGATATAAATGTCAGACAAAAATGCATACAAAAAACTTTATTCTTATATTTCTTTACTGGAACCAGGGCCCACTGAAAACAGATCCAGAGGGATTGAGTTTTGTTGTGTAGAAAAATCTTGCTATGAACTTTGTATGGGAGAGGCCTTCCTGCTTTGATCCATGTGCCAGGCTTTCTGCAGTGAAATCCAGAAACCTGCAGATGATAACTTTGCTGCTGTATTTGTTTGGCCTGCTCTGCTATGTATCAGTCACCAGTGGGTTTGGGTCACTCTATTTTGTGGGGTCTGGGAATGTTTCCTAGGTGCATGCTCTAGGAGTTCCTTCAATGTGCTTGCAATTGGTGGTGCTACTGCTGCTTGTGGTCAAAGGAGCTTGGCAAAATGAGTAAAATCCTGATGATAGCTGAAAGGGGAGTTTTGATTACTGCCTCTGCGAGTGACCAGAGTGACTTTGTCTGAACCATCTCTGCTTGTGGCTTTTAGTTTCCCAGACGACCTCATTATTTGAGTAAAATTCTGCATACTAGAACTCCAGCAGCAGAAACTCATGTTTACGCAGAAGCTTCAAAAGATTCAGAGTTTCCTCACAGGCCTTGTACTGCAGTTATGCAAGCTGTCACTAAAATGTAAAAAGGTAAATGTTGGATGTTCTTCTATAATCTTTCTAAATAACTTTAGGTATCCTCTGTGTTTTATCTCTTGTCATCTACAACCACTTTTTTTCCCACACAATTAAACTATTGCCTGTGTGGCTCAGCATCTGAACATCTTATCCGAGTGCAGAGGAGAAGTGAGCGAGGTGCCTTACTTGATTATGGTCCAAGATGATGAATTTATTTACGTCTAATTTGGATGAGATGGGTGATTGGGTGCATCAGGGCTGCAGTGGTGACTGGAGTGCATCCCATCAAGCACACACTGAGAATGAAAGGCTGTTTGTCTTCCAAAATAAGTAGAGAAATGTTTTTGCCTGGATATGTAAAGATAACAGTAATTGTCATGAGGTTTGCTGTCGGTCACTCTTGGTATGCTTTCAGCTGTGAAAACGCCTACAAATGGAACAGATCGTAAAGTTATCCTGGCATAGCATCTGAGAGTGAAACTCCTGAGGTATTTCCTTGTAGTTGCAAAGATATGTGGAAATAATAAGGCAGCTGTTGTAGAGGCAGCAGGAGCATACTGCGGTACTGTCTGTAGGCAGTCCTGTAGACCTCTCCGTGAAGTTAAAACAGCTTTGTTTTCCAGGGTTCACCCCTAACAATGCAGTTACTGGGACAGTAACTGAGAGGAAAGATTTGACTGTAAAAGGTACATGTTTCGGGTAGCCTTGGCTTGAGTTTAACAATGAAAGTGTCAGAAGAAATTTCTGATAGCACTTAATTTTCATATATTTGCAAAGATTATGTGCCTTTCTGCCCATTTTCCTTGTTGTACTTTGACTTCAGCGTTTATCTAGTGGTTGTTTCCATTGTTTTTCCTTAGGTGCTAAAAGGATCTCTGAATTTGAGAAGATATTTTGATTGCCTATTCATAAAACGTAATAGGAGATGTTATCTCCTTGCTGCTAAAAGCTTCTCACTTTTTCAGCTCTTTTCAAGTTCCTCTTTGCACCTTAGGTGAGTTTGGCAGTCTTCTTTATGAGTGATGGAGCAATATTTCACAAACTGTTATTTATACTGAAGCTTTTTGTGATGATATTTTAACATGAGAACAAAACGGAATTGTACTGCTGAGCTTCCTAAGTTAACTCATTTACTGAAGAGTAAATCGCAACAAAGAATTGGTGTTTGCTTCTTCAAATGGTAAGGTAAACCCTGTCTAACAACACTTCATGCTGTGTCAAAATGAAGTGGAATTTTCTGTAACACATTTGTTTTGTATGAGTAATACCTAAACTGAATTTTGACTTCAACTAAAAAAAAAAAAAAAAAAGACATCAACCCAACCAATGGGGATTTTTTTTTTTTCCCTTTGGAAAAATCTATGATTTCTCAGCCTGTGGTGCACTCTTAAGAGACTGAAATTTGACAAACGTAGGATAAGGATTCTTTGTATGAATAACAAAATTGCAAGATTCAGTTACATGGTTTTGTGCAGGCTTAGAGTGTCTTGCGTTATAATTGGCTTCATGATCTATTATAAAATGTCAGTGTTTTCAGGTTTTTTTTAAAAAAAAACCCTCAAGGTCTGTCTTCTAATTCATATCTGAACTGCAGCAATGGAGGGACCATTTTTCCTTTTATAAAAGTCTCAGATCACATAAACCTTTCCTACGAAGGTTTGATTTTTTTTTAAAGATTGATTTTCAAGTTACATTTAATTTCAGTTTTGCATATATATATACACACACACAGCATTTTGAATAAATTTTACAAAATAAGCATTTTGAAATACATTGGAGTGCATGATAAATGTCATTCTAAATAATGAACTCAAGCTTATAAATGAGTGCTGTATTTTAAGTCAGTAAAATGTACTCTCAAGATCAAAATATGTTAATGGATATGCTGCTTATGTAAAGTATTCCTTGAAATAATTAACAACTTGGTTGCTGAAGTGGTCTAAAATGCCAGAAACACGAGGATATACACTTCCCCTGATAAAAATAGTGTTGTCCTTTAATGTTCCTGTGATCATCCTGTATTTTCATTCCCAAAGGATGCTGGTGCAGCTCCTGTGCAAAACATGGCATTTCCACTTGAGTTAAAAAGGAACTCCCCATTCACTCTCACTACTAGTAAGGTTTAGATACTATTTTCAGTTCAGCCTCCAGAAAATGAAAGTTTTAGGAACAGATGGGTATTTCAGCTGGCCCAGTGCCAGCCCTGTCTAAATTCCGGTGTAGATAGTTCTTTCCTGCCTCCATCAAGCTCCTTTTGCTATGTCAATTGCTTGTGGGTTATAGGGTTTGGGATAATGTCTCTGCTGAGTGGGCAAGAGTTGGAGGGTCTGGGTTCTCTTCTCTCATGTTCTGGAGCTTTACTGTGTTGTGCCCCTAGGTCTTGGAAGGGAAGAGGTGAGCAGTAAAATGAACAGAAAGATGACTAGTGCCTTTGAAGAACCATATTTGCAATGTTTAAAATGTATAGTGTTAACCATCTGTAGGATGGGCTTTACGAAACTCATGTGCAAGAGAATGAAATGCCCTTGGCAGAGACATGCATCAGAAGAAATCTGGATAACCTCTGGGCAAACTTCGTGCAATCTACTTGTTAGGATGGGATGGTGTGATAGCTCTGTACTTGCCATTTTACTTAAGACATTGTGCTTGCTCTCATACTTCCACAATAAGATTTGAAAAGCAGATAAAGCATCCATAACAATTCTGTGTACTTTGCAGATTTCTGTGGGTTTTCAGGTTTTAATAGTGATTTTTGGCAAGGCTGTGCATGCAGCATTTAAGAGAGTGACCTGCTGAATATCTGCTTTGCCATATCCAGATGCTGAGGAACTGATTACCTACAAAGAATGTGAAGCAGTTCAGTGAATAAGTGGACTCATACTTTTATGAAAAATCTGTACTGCTTGTTGGTATCCTTATGCCAAGTTCTTAAAAGATGGAGTAACCTGTTTTCAGACTTGAAATTTTTGTGTTTCAAGCTTAACTGAAATTTCACTTACACTCCTACACACATTTATTGACACATGCTGTATTTATCGACCTTTTTAATATGAATTTGATACAGACTAGTGCATATGAAACACAGAACAATTTTAGGTGGATGAATGCTGTTCTTGGAGCATTCCTTTTCTAAATAGTGAGAAGAAAAAGGCAAGGAGGTTTTGAAAATAATTTGCTTCATCTCTTTCACCCCTGCAGGCTTTTCACATACTCCTAAAAGCACGTGTTTAGTGAAGGTGGTGCTAGGTTTTTTTTTCAAAGGGAAGACAGATTGAAGTATCAGCAAATGTATAAAACAACCTCTGACCTAATGCTGTAGGCACTGCTATCGTGAAAATTATTTACTTGGTGTGGTGACTGGCAGATACTTCTCAGGAATGGAGGTTCTTAAACTCCTCAGTAAGACTGACATGAGATGAAAATGTCCACCTTTTCCACATCACATGCAGGTAAATGATTGAGTCGCCTTTGCATATTAAAGACAAAAGGTTGACCATGGGAGATGGCATTTCTTTCAGGTGTATTTCAGTGGTTGTAAATATTAGCATGCATCAGCAGCCTTTATTCCCTGGCAGACTTTTTCTTACCAACACTCCTTAATAATTGAAATCTTTTGATTATCAATGCTGACTTGTGTGTCCTGGTAGCTGCACAATTCAGATCAATATTTTTGTGATGTGCAGTATGCTGGCATTACTAATCTTCCTTCTTGAAGAGGAGTACTGCATGATTCGTGTGCTTGAGTTTCCATAGGCATCTGCAACTCACTGTTCCACAGGAGAGAGGACTGGACAGAGCCTTGCACTGACCAAGTGTGACTGCCTTGCTCCTGCCCTGCTCACAAGGCTCTTTACTGATTGAAAACAGTTGTGTTTTAGGTTGGGGCTTTTTTAACCTCTGCTCAGGAGTCAACTTTTTCTAGTATATAAAATACTTCTACTGTTAAGCTTCAATATAAGACTTAGAGTTGTTTGAAACCGGTTTTAGTGTTTGTTTCGTGCAGTTCAGTTGGAGGCTGCACACGTGTGTGCACACAAACAGGCACTGAGTCGTAAGCCTTGCAGTTCTCGATGTTGGCATAAAATGTTCTGCTTGGAGCTGATGGAAAAGTGTTACCCTGTTCCTGAAGTGAAGTGCTTTCCTCAGAGATGTGCAGAGGTGCGATGGCACATGGAGCACTGGTGCAGGCAGATGTGAATGGTTCTGAGTTGTGGTGGGAGCAGGGAGTTTAAGGAAACCCTGATGGTTTTTGCCTGACTGATGGGGTTGCTCTCTGTTGCTTTTACCACTCTGTTAAGTGAAGTTGATAAGCTTTGGCAATTTAGTAATAGCTTACTTTGCAGCATGTGTTCTTGTATGTCAGGTGATGATTGTGCAGAGCTTAAACCATGTCTTTTAAAAGACAAGATGACAGAGTAAAATAAATAGTTACACAAATAGCACTTATATGAAGGAGAGGTAAGGAATGTAATCCATAGCAGAGTCTCTTCCTATGTACAGCTGGGTATGTAACAGCTCCAATATATTCCTTTACCTTTTGCCTTCCCAGGCAATAGTCCTCCTGGATCCAGGATGTGTTGTTTCGTACTTTGCTTAAAATATAAAGAAATAGATATGTAGCCCTGGGCTCCAAATAGTTTTACAAATGTCTGAACAATGATCTGTTCAGAGAGAAATACCTGTTTAAGAATGTAGCAAAACTTGTCCGTAACAAGCAGATCAAAGAGTCTGTAAACGCAAATAAAAAAAAAAAAAAGGGTAAAGTGGGTCAGATGCATGACACAATTTTGAGATAAGCTGTTGATAAGCCACTGCTGCAAATATTTGTCTCTGAAACAATGTTATAAGCTGGTGGTTGACCCAGAAGGGAGCCTGAGGTCACTCTGTGGTTGAGGTCTGAGTGGTGGCGTCACAGCTGGCTGTCCTCCGCAGAGCGCTGGGTGAGGCGTGCATGGGCCGACGGCAGAAGGCTTTCAACATGTTCCTTAAAAGTCAGAGGCAGTTGATGAACTGGAAAATATTTCTACCTCATTATAGCTTGAGCAAGGACGAGTGAACAAACTGCGCTTTCTGGGGCTAGGGTGAGATGGAAAATGCAGTGAGAAAATTTCCTTTAACACAGGAGCCAGTGACGCGCGTTTTCTTTTTCCTTTCAAATGAGTTGACTTGTGCTCAGTTTACATGATTCGGTTTACGTGTGTTCTCACAGGGCCTCACAACCCACATTGAGATAGAAGCACCTTTGAGCTAGGTTTGCCCACGAATGACAAGCAGTGACCATCCATGTGGCAGGTAGCAACAAGGTGGCAGAGAACAGACAAAAACTGTGTGCCAGCTTCATACAGAGGATGCCACAGCAGCGTTAATGACTAAATGGAAAAGCAAAAATCCCAGGTGTACCTTCGCCTCACAGCTAAAAACCTTTCCCTCGAGGCTGCAGGGTGACCATCTCAGCCTGTCCATAGGATTATGGTATCATTATTTCTGATTTTATTCCTTTTTCTACTTATGGAAAACAGACTTCAGTTCTAGGCTTATACTCCATTCCCTAAGTTTAGCTCTTGCAATCTGAATTAGACCTGCCCAGCGTGTTTACAAGGTCAGTGCTCTTGGAGAATGCAGTGGAAACTTGTTTGGAGAGAACTGGAGAGAGCTGGAACAATTTCAGTTTGTGCTGGGAAAAGCTGCTTCATGTGGGATGTCTTCAAGGAGCAATTATAAAAATAACACTTACTGTCAGCCAGAGTGAGTGGATAAAATTACAAAAAACTGGTTTGTATTCCAGTACCTGAAGATGTAAAGCTTTTCTATTACAAGTTTACATGGAGAACAGTAGTTTGAAACAGCTACCCTTCTGTGGTTTATGAATTGGAAATCTGTTTTTTTTTTTTTTTTTTTTTACAATGATAGAAAAACAACTGACCTGTCAGAAGGTGGACAGGCATCTAGATCTTGCTCTTTCTCTCCTTCTTATGGATGCTTGATAGGGAAGGTGGCGTGATGGATGTACAGAACCTGTGCATTAAAGCTACCTGCTGAAATCCCATTGAAATGAGTTGCTGTTCCAGGACTGACTGAGAACGTAAGATTAGGCACTATGGTTTTTCATCCTTCTCTGAGAAATGTTTTTTTCACATGTTGTGTGAAATGAACCTTTTCCCTTAATTGGTATATGACCTGTCAAATTGTTTCATATAAGCAGTTACATCTTACAGTATGTGTAAACTCAGTCCACTCAGCAACACTGTTCTTGCCTCTCAAACTGTTGAACAGATCAATTTTCCACAACTGGAATACTGTCATGGATGGCTGTGTATTTTATAGGAAAGACAGGCCAGCAAGATGAAGTGGTGGAGTTGGTTTTAATGTGAGAGAACAACTGGAATGTACTGAACTCTGTCCAGAGCTGTGGATGAAGAACAAGTTGAGACTGTATGGGTCAGAACTGAGGGGCAGGCTAACATGGGTGACACTGTTGTGTGTGGGTGTTTATGGCAGGCCACCTGATCAGAAAAAGGAAGTCAAGGCTGCTTACAGTAGCTTCATGATCACAAGTTTGGCTCTCATCCACCACCTTCTTCAACCACCCTGACATCTGCTGGGAAGACAGCACAGTTGGGCACACACAGTCCAAGAGATTCCTGCAGAGCACTGGTTATAACTATTTGATACAGGTGGTGGAGGAGAGGTGTGCTGCTGGTCCCTTGTACAAAAGAAGAAGAACTTTGTACAAACAAAGAAGAACTGGTTTGGGATGTGAAGGCTGGGGACAACCTTGGCTGCAGTGACCATGTGATGGTGGAGTTCAGGATCCTGTGTGGAAGAAGCAGGGTAATAAGTAGGATCCCAGCCCTGGATTTCAGGAGAACAAACATTGGCCTCTTCAAGGACCTACTTGGAGGAATCCCATGGGTTGGAGCTCTGGAAGGTAGGCAGTGGGTCCAAGTGGTTAATGTTCAAGCATCACTTCTCCAAAGATGACTAGGAAACTGGAGCATCTATTAGGAGGAAAGGTTGAGTGAACTGGGCCTGTTTACCTTGGAGAAGATGGAGAGGGGACTTTATCCATGTATGTAAGTATCTGAAGGGTGGGTGTTAAGAGGATGGACCCAGGCTTCTCAATGGTGCCCAGTAACAGGACAACAGGCACACAGTGAAACAGAGTTCTGTTGGAATATCAGGAAAAACTTCTTTACTGTGAGGATGACAGAGAATTGGAACATGTCCTTCTCTGGAGATATTTGTAAGCCACCTGGGCACAATCCTGTGAAACCTGCTCTAGGTGAAGCTGTAGCAAGGAGATGAGACTAGATGATCTCCAGAGGTCACTTCCAACCCTAGTCATTCTGTGATTGTGTGATTTTGGATCAATTCTGTTTATCATCCTGAGGTTAGATTTGGCAAGCAACATCTGTAACCTGCCATCATGAAAAATTATTTCCAATACTTTTCTTCAATTATTTCCAAATACTTCCTTCAATATTTGACTGCAACTAGAGGATTGCAATTTTCCGCTGAAGACTTAAAGGAAAAATTGCAATATATATTGACCATCAGTAATTCTGTATCAAAATCCCTTGAAGTATCAAGGTGTGCAAGTTGTTTTGATTTATATGTGTGTCTGTTTAGCAGTGCATGAGCAGAAAATACCAGTTCTTTCCTTGCTAGCTTACTGAAAAGTATGCAATCCAAACTGATAACAGGAAAGGATTTAAATTAAAAATTTCTATATCACATTCATATGCAATGCCTTTAATTTGGATGGATCGTGGAGATTCCTATTAGTAGGTTGCACAAACTAACCTAATTTAAGAATTACATATGCACTAAATGTAATCTGCCCATCAAAAAGCTATGAGCACTGACCCTGTGAAAGGTAAAACCAGGAAACAAAAAAACAGTGCAGTGTTCAGTTTAAGCTGCTGTGGAAATTTGAGCAGGCAGCATGTTCTGAAGAATTAGTTTTAGATAAATGCTAATCTGCCACCAGCCTCTGTGGTTGCTGGAGAGAAGGCCTGGTCCTCTTTGCAACTCTAAGCAAGGTCCTGCTCCAGATAGTATAAAATGCTGTCTGGAAGGAACCCAAGACCCTCTCTTTTAACTGTACAGGGAACATGATGAGAGTAAATGCCTATACCTGCAATTAATCTATATAAATACCTACAATTAATTGTGTAATAAATTTGACTACTCTGCCAGCTTCCTTTTTTTGCTCTGGACCCTTAGCAAAGAGCTCAGGATCTGGCTGCACGAATAACAGAGATGCTTATATCTACAAAATCTCTGTTATATCTACAATATCTCCTGTTGTTATCATCAAAAAGCAAAATTACGGACAGGCAGTTTCAGGCTGGTTGGCTATAAGTGTGCTTGAGAAACAACACCGTATTTTTGAGGGGTGTTATGCCCTTGGTAAAAATTTTTAATGTTCTTATTCAGAATAAAATGTTCCTGTTTCCATATGAGGAGCAAGCAGAGCATTTACAGCATTCAACAACCTTAATATTTCAAAGTATAGAAAGTACAAGAAAAATTAACTCTCAGTATCTGATACATGGAAAATATATAATAAATAAATATGGAAAATTAACTCTTTTTAGGAAGATAGTAGCATCTCAAATCCCTATCTGAAAATCCCAGTTGCTCAATATTGCTTTTTTCCAGTAGCCAGCAAGAGGAAGTGCAGATCACGGTAATGCTGTTGCTCCATGTCAGCAAGCGTAGGCACAGCAGGAAGCGTAGCCATGGCAGGAAAAGAGCCCGAGAGGAGAAAAATCCCTATAGGGTACACACTGGTACACCCATGGATTTTGTGTGCCATTTCTGCACCACAGAAGGTACCATCCCAGGCACTGTCATGCAGGAGGGGAGCAACCACCCCCTCGACAGGAGGACCTGAGTGCCAGTGAGTGCCCAGCTTTTGCCAACTACCTTATTCAGCACTGGCCTTTGTTTAACAAATGCCTCCCATAACAGACCAGAGCTGTGTATCCGGGTTGAATTTCAACTTAGTTGTGTCCCTTGTCCATCTGCGTTGCCCCAGGTTGTTGAATAAGCCAATGGCTTCCCCCATACCTGCCACAGCAGCGTTGTCTCCAGAGCTGTTGGAATCTGTTGTGCCTGGGCTGTTGTACCCGCGAGGGGCAGTGTCAACTGTAGCTGCTGTGCATATTCCGTGTCCAGGGTCAAGTCCAGTCATCTGTGCTCCTCACCACTGCATCAGGCAGATCTAGGGCTGCTGGTCGGGAAGGAACTGTGCAACAGTAGGTGGTGTGGGCAGCAGGACTGAGTGAATTGGAAGCTTCCAGGGATGAGGGAAAGAAATCTGCTTTGGAGCTCAGAAAGGGTACTGGTGCTCTACCCAGACCTCCCAAACCAGGGAAGGTGCTATGAAGATGCTGTTGTGACAGCACACCCATGCTCTAGGCAGGCAGCCAAGTGCTGCTCCCACAGCACCATGGGCATCCACCTGTGGTGTCAGTTCCTGCCATGGGACCCTGGTAAGGTCTGTGAACATCTGCTGTTGGGGACTTGCTGATGCAGCAGGACCAACCCTACAGTGGACAGTGCTACTCCCTATGCTGGTGGGGAGCACTCTGCAATGCTGGGGCCTCTATGGTGCTTTCCATGCTATCCACTGAGGTGATGCAACGTGCTGGGCTCCTTCCTGTGCCCTGGGTGGAGTGCAGCTCTCTTCCAAGAAATTCCACTCCACCTTTTCCTCTCGGGCATGCTCCCATTTTTAATTACGTTTCAGCACCATCCATTTAGGGTGCATCCCAGGTACCTTGCATTCCCACCAGAAAATAAAAGAAGCAAGGCCAGTGATAGAGGGAAGAGTGGGATAAAAAAAGGCCAGAGTGACGAAAGAAAGCAAATAATTAGAGGAAAGAGAATGGCAAATGCTGCTGGTTTAATTGGATCTGACCTTACACAGGAGACTCAATCTCCCTTTTCATCTAACAATAAGAGAAAAAACTGCTTGATGCATCTTGTGATCAAGTCTGAAACTTGCAGGAAGAGAAGGTAGCCAGAACTCATTCAGTTAAAGCAGAGACCACATCCAGGGAAGAAAGAGTTTGCTTGAAGACAGTTTTCTTTGATTATTAAGCATTACTATTCCAAAACATTTGGGTTTTTTTCAGTAATTGTTTAATCTGACTTTTGCCAATGTGTGTGTGTGTGTGTATATATATATACACACACACACACATATAAAAATAAATCAGAAAAAATAGACTATTCATTTGTGCTATTTGCTTATATACAATATGGGGCTACTTTCTGTCATGCTGTTGCAGCTTGGGAGCGTTTCTGAGAGAGCAGCACTTGTCCATAGAGAACCATGACAGTTCTACTGTCCTGCACGCAGGCTGCACCTTGCCAGCCAGGAGACATTGCTAATCAAAGTGTATATTCAGGAAAACAATTTGAGCCTTCCCTTTATGTCTGGGGCAAATGGCGTTTTGTTCTAACCTCAGTGCCCGTCTGAGATTTGTTTGTGAACATCTCTCTCGAGCTCCAGGCACGGGAGAACTGGTGCCTGTGCTTTAAACCTGCTGATAGCGGTTGTTTGTTTAGCTCTTGTCTGAGTGTTGTGAACATAGAACTGCTTGCTCATAGAGGTGGCTGAGTGAAGCAAATAGTGAAGTATACATAGAAGTTAAACTTCAGACCATGTTAATTTTTAGCACAAAGAAATGTTTGTTGGAGTGGTGTGCTGGGGTATTTTGTTATGTTGTGCCTATGTTCCAGTTACAGTAATTGTCTAAATTGTTGTTGTAAGGGCTAATATTAAGTACAGTTTTCTAAAGATACTGTAGTTTCTGCAGTGGAAATGTTTTACTGGAGAGGCTACTTAAGAAGTTATCATTTCACCTGCTGTTAGAATCTTACATAGTATAAAACTCCATATCTTGTTTTAGGATAGCAGCATTACCCAGCAGTGCTCCTGAAAAGCATAACAACTACTGTCCTGTCCCTGGTATACCAGTGTCCTGAGTCAAAACAAAGAAAACTTCAAATACAACAAGCATTTTGTCCTTTTAAAGAGTTTTTCCTCTTGTTTATGTAGAGGTGTTGACATTCCCTGGAAGTGTGAAATGCATTTAACCAACAATGTGTCTCTTCTCTTTTAGATCACAGAAGTTTGTGGAGCTAAGCGTGTGGGTTATTTTGGTCCTGCTCAATTTTATATTGCTTTGAAGTTAATTGCAGCAGCACAGTCAGGGTTCCCAGTACGGATTGAGAGCATTAAGAATGGTAAGTAGCAAATTTTGCTTGCAGCACTGTGCAGTTGTTTCTCACTTTCTTTAATGCTTGTCAGCTCTCCATGGTGGTTAACTTTTTATTACGTGTCTATGAACAATTTTAAGGAACAGAGAAAGAGTAGAAGGTAATGTTACATGCTCTAAGTGACTGGTAGAAAATGGCAGTGAATTTACATGTACGGCAGAGCTGAAACAGCATCCCCCTCTGGAAAAGGCATTACAAAGGAGTTGCACAAATGACAGCTGATAACAGTACTGGAGATGCATTTCTCTCTCACCTTCAGCTTCTGATCTTGACAGCTGTCCAGGGTGAGAGCAGATAGCTCCGATAGCTCCTTTGAGTGGAGGCATGTTGTGGGGGATACGGGCAGGTCAAGGGGTCCCTCTGTGCAGGGCAACTTGTAACACTCACCTGTTTTAGCAAATAATCTTGCAGAAATAAATGGGTAATGGTGACAAAATCATGTTTCTTTGTATGAGTAGGTATGAAAATGTGTATTAAGTGTATTTTAAAACATCTTTTTTCTTCCCAATGAATTGGCAATAATATTAAATGTACCATTTTTGATGGAGAAGACTTTTTTTGAAAGAAGCTTATCAAACTCAAGTGATGAAGAGACAAAGCAGGATCCTTTTAGCTGCAGAACCTTGATAGCAACTAAATGGAAGGAACTTCATGTTCTTGCCCTGGTGATGCATGCTCTACCTCAGCAGGGCTCAGGTGTCAAAGCATGTGGCTATTTGCCTGAGCTTGAACAGGTTGGAACCCTCAGCTCCCATATCTCAAGTGGGCATTCAAATCGTGCCCTGAGGCTGTGCTCTGGACTACAGGGTGTGCCACCATCCCGCTGAAAGAGGGATGCAACTGGTTCAAGATTAGAGAGATGGTTGGAAAGGCAGGACCTACCCACAGCCTTGCAATCAGGTCACTGCTCCCAGCAGTTTCTGCTCTGCTGTCCCTGGTAAGGGCAACAAAATGTAAAACTCCGTTCATTACAAGGCACAGGGAGGGGGTTCCCAGGTCTGCCACATCCCGAGGAGGGAAAGGCAGAATGGCAAGCACATGAGGACCTGTGTGAGCTGAACTCCTGCAGGGCAGAGTTCCCGACCAAGTGGAGAGGATCAGATGCAGCTGGTGCAGTTCAGTTCAGTGCCTTGCTGGAAGAGGAGTTTAAACCAAGGGTGAAGAGAAGCAGACTGGATTTGTCTGTCACTTTTCCTTACAGGCATCTTGTGCGCTCTCTTATTTCATTACTGTCCTTTTTAAGGATGTTAATTAAAAAAAAAAAGGCAAAAAACAAAACCAACCCCCCCCAACTAAATTAGAAACCTGAACTAAGTGAGGTTTACTGTCTATGTTTTACGAGTCCAGCGTCTGCAAATAATCCAGAAATTCGAGTGAAAAGGGATATTTGCAGTCCTTGTATTGATATCCTGCTTACTTACTGTTTCAGTACAATTTCAGTAAAAATGCTTCCAGTGCTAATTACATTTTCTCTAAAAATATATGAGTGCCTTTAGAGTGGGGTGAGTAACATGTACCAAACTCCATCTGATTTCTTTCTCTTCCTAGTAGTAGCTGTAGGTATAAATGATTACAGAGGTGATGAATGGCTTTGCTTGGTTTTGAGCTTTCCGTTAATTTTAATTGTATTGATCTTTCAGGGTAACTGTGCACAAAAATAAATGGTGTTTCTTCAAAATAATTAGAAATTGTCTTAAAGAGTGACAAAGTGTCACTCTCCTGCTCTGCACAGCAGACACAACATGGGACCTTTTGACACAGTCGTGTCACTAGGCCTTGGTGTGATCTCTGAACCCTACCATTTTTAATTTGTTCCTTTCATGATGGCAGTGTTGAGGATTCTGTGATCCTGACTGATTAATTCATCAGTCCCACAGTCTGTGGGAAACTATTCTTTTCATTACAGGCAAGGTTTTGAAGGCAGGAAATGAGTTTGCTGCTTGCTTTAATAATGTGCACAAGGCTTACTTCTTTCTCTTTGCATAAAGAGATTATATATTAAGCTGCACATTAAGAATGTAGCTTTGTGTAACATTCACATTTTTATTAAGACATAAAATAATCAAAGGAGTTCCAAACTTAGAAATGTTACAAAATATAAACAGTAGTATTTTACAGATAAACTTTTCATTGGTTTTGCAAGACGATACTGCTTAAAGTGGTTCTCATGTTCTGTAGTCTCAATTGAATTTTTCTCTCTTTTAATAAAGAATTGCCTCTGCCACGATTTATGGCGCTGAAAAATGACACTGAAGTACGTTATGGGACTCCAGCAGAACTCCATGGAGTTAAATTTCAGGTTCCACATGCAACTTTGGAAAAAAATTCCTTCAAAAGAACAGATGAAGGGGACAAACAGGTAACGGGCTTGTCTTCTTCAGACCAATATATCATTATGCATCCTCCTTTTGGGTCAAGTCCTGTAAATGGTTACACTCACGTTGTTTTTCACCAGTTTTTGAATGAGAAATGAAATGAACTCCTTATGTGCAAATGATCACTGTTGTGTCTGTATTCTGGTTTTGATGCATCCCATTTACTTCCCTGAAGAAAATTCTCTGTATGAACTTATATAAACCTGTCAACCCTGTAAATATTCTGTGTAAATTCTTTCATGTTGTTCTCCTACTTAATCCAGCGCTGTTTCTTGCAGAGGACCAGGGAGGAGCAGCAAATAGAAGTCTGTCTGTGAAACAGAACAGGAAAGTGAGTGATATTCCATGGCCAGTACAGTCCTTAGTCACTATAGAAATACTCAGTTGGAGAAGAGATGTTGAATCATGAGCCACTATTTTGGGGTGGGATAAGGCCCCCAGGTTTTCTTTCATCCTAATGTCCCCAAGGAGTAGTCCAGAAGAAATCTGCTTTTCTTTTGTCCTCAGTGAAACATTTCCCAGCATCTCTTGTTCTAAGTTGGCAGTTTCATAAAGCTGTCCAAGAGAGGTTTGTATTGCCTGTACTTAGCAGAGTTGAGAGCGCTTGTTCAGGTACTACCAGCTTCACAGTGCTGCATAATTTTCATAAATATTGATTTGCATAATTTTCCCCAGGCCCAACACTTTCTCCTCTGGTACCGTATCAGGTCATGTTGTAAGTGTCTGGTAGGAGCACTTTATCTTCCCAAAACGTGCACACACATTTACCACACAGTGTGTTGGTGTCAGTAACAGTGTTCCCTGAGGTCAACCAGCAGGAGTGAGCTGATGACAAGATACACAGGTGGAATAACAGGATGAGGAAGAAGAACATGTGTGCCTATCTATCTGTGTGTACTGACACTGAAGCAGAACACTGCCCTCAAACCCCTGGCTCCATCTGTATTGTCTGTGTTGTGTTTTATTTTCCTCTTTATTCAGTAAACTCTTTCAGGATTACATCCTCTTCTCAAGCAATCTCAGTAAGTCAAAAGGAAAGAGAAAGCTTTAGGATAGTTTACCCAGTGATACCTACTGATCCACAGAGTGTTTAAAATACCTATTCAGAGATTTATTTTTAATTTTTTGTATATTTTTTATATGAAAAATGATCTGCACAACGAAGGCACTCACACTAACTAAATACATAAATTCAGAGATGCCCACTCACATTGAACCTTCTATGTGTACTTCTTCAGGCATCTTTAGAATTAAAATATCTTGAGCTGGTCATTGTAAAGCTTTGCTATAGCACTGCATGCTTTACTCCCAGCAGACTCAGTACCAAAGTCTGTCTTTCCTATTTTATGATGCCTTTTCTTGGAAATAAAGGGCCTGGGAATGCCACAGCATTTGCCTCTTCTTTGTCCATCATATTGTACGCCTTTGGATTGCTGTGCAGCAGGATTTTGTTGTTTCTTACATCTCATTTTGTGTTGTTGTGTTTTTGAAATAGGAACCCAAGTCTCCTCCAATGTCTCCAATCTGCTCACCTCCTGCTTCTCCATCTACTTACCAGAGAATACCCCTAAGTTATGGATATGGTAAAGCAAGAAGTGGGCTGGAGCAGCAGCATGGAGGTAGGATAAAAACTGCAATGCACACTGTATGCAATTCTTTTTGCCTTTTTTTTTCTTTATCAGAAGTAGCTATATTCCAAATGCAACTGACAATCAGCATAATGATTTTAAAATTTAATTAGACTTGTGTTTTGGAAAATGATTTGATCTACTTATTTTGACTGTTCAATGCTGTCTTCCTATTTCCTTTCTATTAAATTAGATATGTGTGACTTCTCACAAATGCAGCTATCTAATCTCTGACAAGACTACGTGCAATCTATCCCACTGGCAGAGAGCTTGAAATTATTGTCAGAGTGCATGATGCTTTTGGTTTCATTAGAGGGAAAGAAAACCTCATTTCAATAACCACATGTTAATTTTCAGATTGAAAGTGAACCTTCCTTTGCAGGAAGGGATAATAATGGCTCTGGTTTTGTAACAGAAATAATAATAGGACATGAATATAAAATCAGTGCAACTTAGGCAATACAGAGAAAAGGCACTGCATAGTTGCGCAGTCCCTTTTGCTGCCATCAGAGTGGGTGGCAAAACATTCTAATAAGAGGGTAATGGGGCAGAAGTCATTTTAACTATGTCTTTAGAAGCTCCTATTAATAGTAGGCATCTATGAACTCCTCATTGCAACATATGGTAACCCAGTCGGTGGCGGAAGTAGGCATTGGTGAATACTGACCCTCCCTCATCCCTCCTGCTTTAGGTTAGCGTGTTTGCAGTCAGTGAAGAGTGGAGCATGCTAGTCCTTCAGCTTTTGTCCTTGTTTATATTATACATCAGTGGAAAAACAGAGCTATTCAACCTTGCTGTCCCAAGCGACAGTTTAGTGCAAGAACTACTGGCTCTTCCTGGCCTTTAACATTAAGACCCTTCCAGTTTCCTGAAGAGCACTCCGAAGGGCAGGACTGGAAGTTTCTGCGTAGCATATGCCTGAGAAGTGCTGTGCCACAAGGCTGGGCTGGGCTGTACTGCAAGTCTGACCCTAAAATTGGACAGCGTGTCTGAAGGGCAGCCCTTTGCACTGCAACCATGACTATATATGTTTTTCTTGATAGTTTTGGAAGTGTTTCACGCTAGCAAACACGCAGCAGTGTGGCCTTGTGCTTAAATCTCCTCTCCAAGAATGTCTGTATGTTTCCAACTTTCCTTCCTTTTTTTTTTTTTTGTTTTGAAATTAGTAGTTACTTGTACAGGAATAAAAATAGATACCAATACAGGATAAGACCACTTAGGAAAACAAGGGAGTTACAGTGTAATTTTTAAGGTCTGCCTGAGCTCAAAATTTTCAAGATTTTTGGTCTTCTTTTTCATCATGAGTCTTTAAGGTTCTGACTATCTAATGCAGACTGTCTTTGTGGTAAATTTTAAATAGGGTGGCAGCAGAAGTTCTCAGGTCTGCAAGGGTTTGCAAGTGAGATGTCTTTTTGTTTGCATACTTGCCCTATTTTTAAAACATTGTTCCTAAACGTGCTGTTGTGTCACCACTTACCATATTTGCTGCGGTGGAGCTTAAGCAACTTATTTTAAGAAAAGAAGTAATTGTTACTTTTGTTCACTAACTTTACTCCAAATAGGTGAAGTGGTGAGTCATGTATTTTGATTTTCAACAGAAATTAGGGAAGGGAGAGGAAGCGTATGTGGAAAAATAGTGATTTTTCTATTTGATAGCATTGTCAAAGCATATTTTTTTGGCAGCTCGATTGAATGATTTGTTCTTATTTGTAGTGCATTCTTGTGCTTTGTATGGCTACAAGTATATAAAAAGTATAAATGCAAAAACAGGCTATATAAATATGTATTACAACATGATGAACAGCAATTTCTGTTACCCAGTAGTATATAACTGACAATGTCTCAGTAATGTATGGAGAAAAATGATGCAACATGAAAGACAAATATGTGGCTGGAATTTTGTTGCAGAAGACAAAATGGGCTTTGATACTGTGATATTAGGTTTGCTGGGTAGATGCTTGACAAAATGGACTTTGATGCTCTGATACTGTGTTCACAAGCTACATTCTTGACCTTGGGGTATTTAATTATTTCTTTTAGCCTAGTAGAATTTTTTTGATTATCCTTTCATTTATATACTTATTTTAAATGGCTGTAGCTCCTTATGAAGTCAGGCACTCTACTCACCAGCAAGATGGACCATCATCAGGGAATTATGGAGCCAAATCTTCACTCACCTGTTCAACTCCTAAACGGGTAATGAATTGCACATTTTTCCTTAGTAGTACTACTAATAAAACAATAGAGAAATTAAAAAAATAACAAAACCAGAAGAATTCTCACTTTGAAAATGGAAAGTGTTCTCCATGGTGTTTTTAGAGTAGAGACTGAAGTATGCTTTTTTAGTATATGAGGAAAAAAACAGCTGATGGGATGAAGAAATTAAAATAAATAATCAATTAAATTGCTAAAAGTAAGTCATAATAAAACATTTTCATTTAAGATACATGAGGTTTCACAGAGATTCCTGCTTGATTTAGAATAACACTTGCACAGAATTATGGCTTAACATTCTTCATATTTTGATTTCTTACCACAGTTGTTAAATTGCATCTCAAACAGATTAGATTAATTTCTGGGCATTTGTTTGCTTTTGTGAGATAGGTCTTATGTTTTCCTGCTGGTTGCAAAATCAGATCTTTCTGTGTTTCAGTGTGCCTGCTGTGCATTTATTATGCAAGCAGGTAGTTTGCCTTAAGGAAGGACAAAGCTCTCCTAAACTAGAGCTTTTCCTAAATAAGTGAAACTCAGAGACTCTGCTTTTTCCTCAGTGCTTAGCACTTCACACTCACAATAAAATGTCATCTAAGCCTCCAGAAAAGATCTACAGGTAGTGTGATATAACTTATGCTAACTTGAGTTGAAATTGGGTGTATTTGTGTAGCACTTTGAAATGAAAATTAGTTTACAGCTTTATGGTGATTCTTCTTTCGGGGATCTTTTGATGTATTTCAGAACTGGTGTTTTGCATTTGATTCTTAGGAAATAGATAATGTCAGAGAAGGGGTTTCAGAGCTGATTGGAGCCTGGTTGTTGTTCATTCTTGCCCTCACTCTTAAGGAGTATTATCATCCAGGCTTAAATATAGAATACTAGCCTCAGTTTTAACAAATAAGTAGTGGGATGGTAATTAGTGTGACCATTTCTGCTTCTTGTCTTCTAAAAATGAAAAATAGAAGAGTGTGAATTCTTGAGGTTCCCAGTGCCCTTCTGGTCCCCTGCCTGTGGCTGGTGCCAGTATCCCTCCCTTCAGTCTCTTTCAGTGGAGCGGGAGCAGCAGGATAGCAGCACCCACTACTCAGATGACCCTTGGAGGATAACGGAGGAGCAGCGGGATTACTACATTAACCAGTTCAGGTCCCTGCAGCCCGACCTGAACGCCTTTATTTCAGGTAATTTTTACCAAGCACAGTGCATGTTAGGTAGGGGGACCAGGCTGGGAGGTGAGAAGTGTTAAATAAATAAATTCTTTTTTCTCTCTAGCAGTGGGTTTATAAGAGTTGGTTGTGTTTCCTTTTTGAAGGCAGACTACTCAAAGAGCAAACCGTTACTGTGGCCATTACACTTTTTTTCCTAAATATCATGATTTTAGAGAAATAATTACATCTAAGGGAGAAGTGTTAGTGATTTGGTAAAAATTAAAATGAACTTTCTGTATTTGATGCACTATAGTTTTGGATCACACCTGCAGTGTATATTGAGTTGAAACACCCCTGAGGGTTGTGCTTGCTTTCCCAGCAAGTGTAGTGTCTATGTGATGACAGTGAAGCATGCAGTTCACTGTCCTCTGTGTTTAAGCCTGAGGTTTATGGCTCTGAGGGGCTGAGATTTTGACCTTTAGGTAATTAAAAACCAATCCTGGAGAGCACATGCATAGTAGAAGTATTGTTAAGAGCATATTGAGATTGCATTTCTATCTTGAATAGAAGGATCAGGCTGCTGGTGAGAGGTCACTGCTGGGTACAGACAATTGGTGTGGCAAGGAAGATGTCACAGGTTTTAACTTGTGGAAGTTTTAATGAGCTGTGCTGTATCACTAGGGTTCAGGAGGCCCTCTGCTATCACTGAGGTTCAGGAGGCTTGGATCTAGCCTCAGTTAAGTCTCCTTCATGCAGTTTGCTTCAAAGAACAAATGGTTTTTCAATGTTGATTCTTCCCCTGATGGTTGTCCAATGGGAAGAGGACTATAGTCCTGCAAGTCTGTACTTTGTTTCCTTATGTTTTGTAAGCCTATATCCAGGAAGGGCTTTCAGGATACTCCTGACAACCCGTGCATATGGGGTGGTGAATAAGTGGATTTGTTTACTAGAAGTATGAGAAGGGCTGTTATGGCAGTGTGAGTGAGGATGCCTGTAGTAGGACAGGAGCTATGTGCTATCTGATCTTTTTTTGTTTTTTTGTGGTTTTTTTTTTGTTTGGTTGGTTGGTTTTCTTTCTTTCTTTTTTTTTCCACCATAAAATTTGAGCCACAGCAGGGAAGAGTCGTGGTTGAAACAGCATCTTGGAAGAGCAGTGCAGATGCTACAGCATTGTACTGTAATACACGTGACTTCTGGGTGAAGCAGGGCTGTTTGTGTCTATTAGTTCATCACTGGTGACATACTAATTATGCTGGTTAGAATTACTAGTACTAAAGCAGATTTTCCTTTATTTATTTTTCCCATATGGAGGGAATGGAGAAATGAGGTCAACAGCTCTGTCTGGCTTTCTCTGTCAATTATTCAGAAGGAGACAACAGCTATATTAGCATTTGGTTGATCTGAGTGTCTCTCGGATGTAAATTAACGTTCTGCTTCTGGTGCAGCAGACCTGGTAAAAGGTAAAAATTTGGTGAATTAATTTCTAGTGGCTGATAAGGCATGCTTTCTCAACAGGTTCCGTAGCAAAGAATTTCTTCACAAAATCAAAGCTGCCCATCCCAGAACTTTCTCACATCTGGTAAGGACTGTAATAGTGTTGGGGATGTGTATCCTGGTTTTTTAAAAGACAAGAGTTCTTGTTAAATTTTAAAAGTACCTTCAATTATAATTATTTCTCTTATCTCCAGAATCACTTTGAGGCCCAAGCAGCAGGGTGCTCATTGATCTTCCTGACACACTTGTTTTCTGGAGAGATGTTGGCCTACTCAGCAGGACTGGGAAGGTTTGAACAGCGAAATAAATGAGAGCTGTTCTTAAGTGTATTGTAAGCAGTGTCATTATCTCAAAGAACTGACGTTTTTCATGAAATGACACGGAGGAGAAGCACCTCTGGAATGTTTTAGATGTGTTGATGGCTTTATATTTCTGTCCTTGTTTTGTCAGAGGAGGCCTAATTAAACAACTGCATAATTCATCAGTGCTTTTCTAATGAACCAGTACACTTACTTTTAATGAGCTTATTGAGAAACAATTGTGGATGGAACTGTACATGATAAAATTTGACAAGGATTCTATTATATTTTCATAAACAACATGGTGCTTTGTAATTCAGTGTCATCCCTGCATCTCTGATAGGAAGAACAAACAGTTTTAAACATGGATCAGAAATGCTGATAGAGGTTTTATTTTTATATATGCTTTTTTGAAGAGAGATGAGAAGAAAAGCTTGCAAGAGCCTAAACATCTGTCAGGGTCAAAGGATATGTCTGGAATCTTTTCAAAGCGGATTGTCAGTTGTGAAAATAAAAAAACAATTGAAGAAACATAGTGTTGGGGGAAGTGAATATTGGAATTTGAGATTACTTAAAAAGAATGGATTAACCCAATATGTTAACGAAACACATTTTATTTTTTATTGCTGACGCAACTTGTTTTCTGTGCAGAATTTCAAGAAAAGTATTCCTTTCTAGTAGATAAGTATATTTTGTGACAGTGTGATTTATAGGTTGTCTTGCTGTGTTAAACACATGGTATGTCTCAGTCTTTGTCACTGTAAGCTCAACAGCTTGAAAAGTGCTTGTTACTTTCAAAGAGCAAGAAGTTATGTTAATTTTAGACCATAGTCTCAAGATAAAATATGACTCAATTCTTGCAAAGAGTTAATTTATAAAATTGAGTTCTTGAATTTCTGAAGTCCAGCTTTAGTGTTTGTGAAGTATTCTAGAATTAGACAGAACTGCTTTAGTGAGAAGCTAACAATAATATTTAAACATGAGCATTAATTTAGCCCTTTTCTTAAGACTAGCCAGTGGTGCTAAGTAACCATTGCTGAAATCCATATTGAACTTTTTCTGCTTGAACTGGTTTAAGATCCTGCATGAATTGGCCAAAAGTGCTTCCAACCATTGAAATGTTGAGTTCACTCTTGGAAGAATGTGCGCTTGCAGCTCAGAAGGCCAGCCATATCCTGGGCTACATCAGAAGGGAGGGGATTTCGCACCTCTGCTCCGCTCCGGTGAGACCCCACCTGGAGTACTACATCCAGCTCTGGGTCCCCAACACAATAAAGACATGGATCTATTGGAATGAAGTCCAGAGGAGGGCCACTGAGTTGATCACAGGGCTCGAGCATCTCTCCTGTGAGGAGAGTCTGAGAGAGTTGGGGCTGTTCAGCCTGAAGAAGAGAAGACTTCAGAGAGATCTTATAGCAGCCCTCCAGTATCTAAACATAGTCCACAAGAGGGCTGGAGAGGGACTTTTCACAAGGGCATGTAGTGATAGGACAAGGGAGATAGGCTGTAAGCTAAAGGAGGGCAGGTTTAGATTAGACATTAGGAAGAAATTCTTTACTATGAGCATAGTGAGGCACTGGAACAGGTTGATCAGAGAGGTTGTGGATTCCCCATCCCTGGAAGTATTCAAGACCAGGCTGAATGGGCTCTGAGTAACCTGGTCTGGTGGAAGGTGTCCCTGCCCATGGCAGAGGGATGGAACTAGATGATCTTTAAAGTCCCTTCCAACCCTAATCACTCTCTAATTCTCTAAGTATAGGTTATGTATTTCATGTTCTACTGCATACATACCATCATATTGAATGGTATGATGTGTAAAAAAAATGTACATTACTGAAAAAGAAAGAAGTGGCAATTCAGTATTAGAAAATTAGCTGGCTTCATCTTCCCTGAGACCAATGTGCAAGTCAGGGTCAAGTGCAAATGACAGAGATGCTTGTCTTGTGTTAAAATATCCCTTCTCAGAGTTGCATTTTTGTCTCCCTTGTGATGGCACACGTACGTTTCCCTGAGGTAACAACTTGGAAAACGTGTGCCTGTTGTATCCACAGGGAGCTGAGTGACGTGGATTGTGATGGGGCACTGACACTCTCGGAGTTTTGTGCTGCTTTCCACCTTGTAGTTGCGAGGAAGAATGGTTACCAGCTGCCTGAGACACTGCCGGAGACGCTGCTGCCCGAGTACCTCCAAGCAGGTAATGTTCCTGCGGCAGGTCGTGTCCCTGTAGCCATCTCAGAAATCCAGCGTCTGTGTAAGACAGGTTCACTTTCCTTCCTGGAACGGGCTTCTATGCTGTGTAGTGGTTCTCTGGCTACTTTTTAAAGCATGCTGTTGTTAATTGCTGAAGAAGTGTAATATGTCAAAGCACAAAAGTAGGGATGCAAAGTGTAGCAGTTTCCTGCCTGTCGATGTCTGCCTCTTTGCTCCAGTGTGCTTCAGGTGTCATTACAGCTGAAGTGGCAGATGATTACCTTTAGCAAAGATAATCTAGCAATGGCTTTGAAGTGAAAGAGGGCAGGTTTATATCAGATTTTAGGAAGAAATTCTTTACTGTGAGGGCAGTGAGTCACTGTAACAGGTTGCCCAGAGAAGCTGTGGATCCCCCCCACACAGGAAGTGTTCAAGCCCAGGTTGGATGGGGTTTTGAGCAACCTAGTATAGTGGGAGGTGTCCCTGCCCATGGCATGGGATTGGAACTAGATGATCTTTAAGGTCTCTTCCAATCCAAAACATTGTATGAATCTATGATACAGCTTTTAATTCTTTTGATAATTTTTTCTTTAAGTATCTGTCTCTTGAAGATTTGTTGAAAATGATACTGGACTACTTTAGAACTTAATATGCTAATGTATTTGTTAGATGCAGTTACTGGTTGTATCAAAAGCTGAATTTTTTTGTAATTCATTTCATGTTATCCACAGATTCTTCCATAAATACTTTACATTAATGATGGGAATTACAACAGTTTGTGTAGCACAAAGGTGAATTAATCCAAAATATAACATACCTCATAACAATGTGGAGTGAGAGACCTGCCCTTTCATTTGTTCTCTTCAGTTATATCTCTTTTAATTATAAATTAACATTGAAATATGTACTGTTCCATCTAAAAAACGTGCATGCCTCTCTAGGGCAAGGAGGATTAATCACAGATGATAATTACAGTGCTAAGGGATAATATTTAAGACCTAATAAAATCTCCATTAAATTTGATGACAGTGAATATATTAAAAGGCAGGAAAAGAATAAATCAAGCTGCAGTTAGGAAAATTAAATGTTGACCTGTATCAGATTTGTGAAGTAATTTCTGATGGAGTCACATTCCCTGTAATCCACTATCTTCATATCCAAAGCAATAAGCTCCTGGAAAACCTGCACTTCCAAGTCTTCATCACTTTTAGTCTCTCTAATTACATTCCCTTGTCATAATTACAACTACCCTTTTCCCTCCAGGACCACAACTTTGTTCACTATTGGCTTGTAAGCTCAATCATGCAGGTTCTTCTTGGTGTGTCTTCACATTAAGCCTTTTTGGGTAAAACTGCAATTGAAATAACTCTCTCTGGTAGTAGGGAATAATTATGTCAATGGGAGGAAAAGAATGGTAAGCTCAGTTCCCTGGGAGTCCTCTTTTCTTCTGTTTGTCCCTTTCAGCACTTAGACCTACCATTTTCTTAGATGATTATTGTTTTCTGGTGTTCCATGAAACCAAGCATTTCAAGCTAATCTATGTGGAAGAAGTGAAAGGACTAATTATTTCTTGTGGATACTTTAAATATCTCAGCTAATATACTAATTCCGGTTAACCTGAGGGTCTGAAAATATCTTGTGTTTATTCTGCTACCTAGTCAGGATTCAGAAATCTGTCTTTTGAAAGTTTTGCATTAATCAAAAGTAGACTATCTCAACACACTGTATCACTGTGAATCACAAGAAAGCATAGAGCCCTGGCTGTGTTGCTTCTGAAGTAAAAGCATTGAGAAGTAAGCAAGTGCCTCATACAATTACCTCAAATGTCAAAAGAAATGTTCAAGAAAAACCTTGTGTTTTCATGTTTTTGTAATTTGATTTCTGCAAAACTTGTAGTTTTTTTCAATTTTTTTTTTGGCTTGTTAGGAACCCTTACTGGAAACTGTTCTTCATTAGGTTGTTGTATTAGTTTCAGAGCATCTGATAAGAGTGTTGTTAAAGCTTCAAATAAAATGATTTGGAGTGAAAGAGCATTTAAGAATGCATTAATCTAGCTAGTTTTATAACTTGTACTATAAACTACAAGCACAAGTCCAAATGCTATCCTGGCACAGATCCATTGACCATTTGACCCACCACCTTGCTTTCAGAAAGTTTTTATTAAAATTAATTTGCAGAATCTGGAAAGCTATTTGCCCTGTATGTAAACCATGGTATTGTAAATTAGGATTGATTTCCAAGAGCTTAATTTATTGAGATAAAAGAGATGCTAGCCAATAAAATAGAAATGTGGTTATTCTGCCTTTTGATATATTGATGTTAAAAAAAGATGTTTTCCAGCTTTTAAGACAGATGTGTCTCAGAGGGACTAACTCAGAGTGATACCAGGAGAAGGACTTGAGTTTGTGGGATAGAAGGTAGCTTGTTGTGAATATTCCTTTGAGAAGTTAGAGTTGATATATTTTTCCCTTTTTTTTTTTCCCCCTGCTATCAATGTTATTTGGTTAAAGATGTTATATACTACAGCATCCACTGTGTTTAGTGTCCTGGTTTTTTGTTGGCCTTCGATTCTAGTGTAGATTCTGCTATACTTTTCAGTCTTCAAAACGTCAAAATTGCAGCTGAAGGTTTTGTAAGTACCCTTAACATTCCAGGGAGAGCAAGGTATCAGCTGTAAGATCAGCTAAGTTTATACTGAATTGGAAGGAGGAAAAATGCACATAAGCAGTGTTTGGTACTTAATGTTTACTAAAAATAATTTCTTGCAAATCTCACAATTATTTCTACAACAGAAATGAGACATTATCCCTTTCATGACACTGACTAATTTAAAATGCAAGATAGAAAGATTTTCTTCATGGTGTTTGTCATTCCATGTCTTATGGATCAGGTCTGATATGTAGAAATGAAGGGCAAAATTATGCTAAAACAGGTTTTTAAGAACTGTGTATTAACCAAAGACTTGACATGTCTCTGTGGTTTTTTTTGGTTGTTTTGTTTTGTTTCCTTTTTTTGTTTTGGTTATTTTTCCTTTCTTTTTCTTTCCCCTGCAGCTTCTTTGAAGCCCGTGCTTGACTGTGCCCTGTATGATTCTTATTCTGAGCCATTGCCAGGCAGTCAGCAGACCCGGGACTTCAGTCGGACCGAGGTGAGAAAGCTTAAGCAGAGTGCTTACCTTGCAGAGTGGAGGGGAATACACCAGCTTCACAGTGACTGTGCTCTACGTAGCAGCAGAACTACAAGTCTCTGAAAGGACTTTAGGAGTCTCCAGGCCTCCTGTTAAGCCATCTTAAACCCCTCTCTCAGCCATTCTTTCTGTGTGTGAGAAGGGCTTACAGGCTTTTTGAAAGATACTCCCACATAAGAGTTCACAGTAGTCACCGAGGGACTTGGGCAATGTTGGAGTCTGCAGACTAGACCTAACCTGCTCATGTACTGCAGGGCTGTTTCGCCCCCGCAGTGTTGGGAGCCAGTGGTGAGGGGCAGAGCCTGTGCTGCAGGAGGGGCAGTGTGGCACACAGGCGGTACTCACGTGTCCTGACCATTCTCCTGAGTCTGCATTGATTGAAAATGTGAGGCTTCTGGTACAGTGCTAGAATCATAAAATCATTTAGTTTGGAAAAGATTTCCAAGGTCATCAACTCTGTTAATCCAGCACTGCTTCCTTTCAGGTAGTTGTAGAGAGCAATAAGGTCTCCCCTGACCTTCCTTTTCTCCAGGCTAAACAACCACAGCTCCCTTAGCCGCTCCTCATAAGACTTGTGCTCCAGACCTTCCACCAGCTCCACTGTCCTTCTTTGGGCATGCTCCAGTGTCCTTACTTGCAGTGAAGGGCTCAGAGCTGAACACAGTAGGTTCAGTTGGATGGAGCAAGGGGTTTGGACTGGATCTGCAGAGGTCCGTTGCAAGTCCAACCATTCTATGAGTCCGTGAAGACTGATGCAAGAAAAACTAAATTAAGCAGAAGACTTTAACACTGAGGTTAAGACATGAAACTTTGAAGACCCTGTGAAGCTGAATTAATCATGGCCACCAAGTGGTGCCTGAATATTGCAACTCTGAATATATATGCTCTGGGATTTAAGGGTTTAGTTTTTAAGGTAGTTAATCAAATGGTAGACTGACTGCAGGAACTGGCCCTTCTGGCACTGCTTCCAAGTTTAAAAGTAATGGGATGTCATGGCAGCTCAGCAAGGCTGTTCTCCAGTTATTTTCTCCCAATGCCCTGCTCCGGGGAGTTCCTGGATCAGAACCCAGCTGCTTCCTCATCAAATTCATCTTGGTAGTGGTATCACCAAACATGACCCTAAGCTTCAGTTGAGTACAATGTTCACTTTGGACAATGCTGCAGCCAACGTTTTGAGCATCCAGTATAGAACTGTTAAAATATATGCGGTATCCCTGGGAGGAGTTGCTCATCTTACAGCAGCTTGGCCAAAGCACAGCAATCACACTGGGTTTTGAAAGCAGTGCTGCTGGTCTGGTAGTGCAGGCTGCTGGTATGTTGGCAGTTTAGGTAGGTCCTTTGCCAGAAGAGCCTAGTCCCTTGCTTATGACCTTATAGGTGGCTTGCAACCTAAGGTATAAAACCTAGGTATAATATAGAATTAAATTATATTTAAAATATAAACAAATATATAATTATGTATCTTTTATGCACATAATTAAAAAGCTTCAGTTTATGTTCTCCGAGATTAATGGACTTTAAAATCTCTTCTCAAAACTGATTTGAGAATCACTTTGATTTGATTTTTTTTCTGTTCAACTTATGTTTTTATGTTCAGAATTAATACACTGAACGAGTATCATTTGGAAGGTCAGTAATTCATCTCCCATTCATCTCCCTCTATGGGAAGTGCAGTAATTCACTGTTGCAATATAATTTGTATCTTGGCTAGTTGAGGTATTATAGTTTAGAGACTTGATCACTACATTAAAAATATTATCAATGCAATCTGTTATGCATTATCTCCATGACTTTGTCTCTTTCCACTTATTACCCATTCATTAATTTAATTTCAGAAGGCCATTTTTACTGTGACTGCTGAACTACAGTACTGCAATAAAATGGAAACGTTTCTTGAATGCATCTGTAAAGAAAATAATGGCAGGAGACATGTCCCCTGGATGCTAGGCTTTGTTGAACTACAAAACACAGCAAGACTGCTGATATTATGCTTGAGAAGGACAAGGGTGACTGATTTTTGTTTACCAAGGAAGTTTTGTCTTCCCAATTTTTTTTCTCAAGTTTTTATCCACCCCTCTCTTTTGGTTCTTTTTTACAAGCTTCCTCACTGCCAAAACCTTAAAGATAAAACATGAGATTTCACACTATATGCACAAAATGACTGGCTGGGGTTGCTCTGAACTCCCTGAGAAAGTTCACTGAAATTTGTGAAAGTCATTCCATTGATTAAAGGAGGCACTGACTTAGGTCTTTAGTCTCATGCTCTTCACTTGAGAGTGTCAGGGCTAGCTATGAATGTGAAATCTTTTGCTCATACATTTTCAGAGTCTTCAAGCTATAGTTTTGCTGTGTTGCTTTCTCAGAAGTATTAGGGTATCCCATTCCTCAGCAACTTCATAAAACAGATCTAACAGACCTTTACTCTGGGAGTTTTCCTTTTTGAACTACTGACTTAAGATTTTTGTGGTCTCTTAAAAAAATGCCTACAATATCTAGGTTTCTCAATTCATTTGTTTAGGCCCAGTTTATTTTAGATCATTTTTAGGTCATACCTCTTCCATGCTTCCTGGGGAAAATCCAGCATCACTTAATATTTAGAGAAGGTTAGGGTTTCTGACATTTCTTTATTGTTTTTTTGGTTGCAGAGTGTATCCTCATTTTTACAGATAATGGAGGTAGAATTTGTTCCTGTTTCCTTCTTGTAGGCTACACAGTTGCTGAAGTAACAGAAAGTTAAGGAATAAGACTGGGAAGAAGTTCTCTGTTTTCCTGTCAGAGGCCTGAATGGTCATCCAACAGACATACTAGTGAAATTTTTTTTTCCCATCTCAGTGACTGCATGCTGAAAGAAAAGAGTGGTTCAAGGATCAGCCACACCAGCCGGAAGCCTTTAAAGCTCTGCAGTATGGCTGGAGTTTTGGCTAGAGAGACTTTTCTCATGGAGACTGACTCTTGTGAAGGAGCTCGAGAAGGTTTCATCAGCCCTAAACACAGGTGTCACACATGGCTCTGTTGGGAGAAGTCTCTCCTTACATATAGTCCTTACCTCCTTGTGATTTACTGTTGAACTGCTTCTCTAACTAATTTCAGGTGTGGAACTGCTGTACCTTGAAAAGCAGATTTATATTGTCTTTCTGTAGGTCCTTTATGGTTCTTTACCTGACAAAGCAAATTGTGGTGCAAGGGCAAATGTCACCATTATTTGTGTTGATTAGTATTCTTAAATATTTGACTGTGGAAAGGTGTGAACTATACTAATCATTATAAATAAACAGATCTTTTTTCTTTAAGAAGTCATCAGCTGAAGAGATACCTGATAACTCTGCACTGTTACAAGATGGAAAGAAAGATGACAAACAAGGTATTCAAATAAATAACTATTTTTTTTTCCACTAGGGATTAAATTCTGTGTGTTTTTAGTAAGCCCCTAAGTTTACTGACCGAAGCAATGGTATGTTTAATTTCTAAGCTGGCTATGTGTTGCTTAGGTTTAAAGAGACAACTCGCTCACAGCAGCTGAGTTAAAGACAAATAAATGGAGCGATTTGCTTCAAAATTAGTTATATGTGAATGATATGAAATGCACCGTCTAAAATATGTCTAGTTCTAAGGCAGTTAGTGTTGCACTTCTTTTTTAAACAAAATTCTAGTTGTTATCAGGAATTTTGTAAGAGTAAAGATTATGTTGGGTCCAATTTTGCATTTCCCTTTTTGCAGGAAACAGCAACACTTAAAAATTAGTTTTTATTCCTATTTGAAAAAAAACCCAAACCTGCATTTTCTTGCAAAACAAAAATTTTAGTCAAACTGGAATGAAAAAAACTTCATTCATTCATTTCACTTGAAATCTGTCAGCAGAAAGCCGTGAGAAATTGAAATGGTCTTTTTCCAAACAGTAGCTTCTCTGGCTTCCAGAATTGGCACAGGATCATTACACAGTCATTCATTCCCTTTTATATTCCCTTTTACCAACCTTTCAGGTTCTTACTTGCTGTCTTTCAGTTGTGGAAACAAAACAGTTGTGGGTATTTTGTTGCCTGATTCTCAGAGCTGCAGGTTATGTATTAATTAAAATAAAAAATATCTTGACCTCCCAGGTCTCTACACATTAAGGTTGCATCAGAGGTGTGAGACCAGGTAGTCCACATTCCTGAATCACTAAGTTTGACAGATTCCCAGTGTCCCTGTTTCAAAGGAAGGTTATCAAGGTTGACGTGTGTTTGTAAAACATTTTGACAAGTCATCATATTCCAAGAAATTAGTGTTTTGTTGACAGGGTTTGTTTTGTTGTAAAATGCATAATGAACCATAGGAGGACTTGAACCTTCAAGGTTATAGCTTTGAAATGTCTAGGGAAGCTTTACTTTCTACTAAGAGGGTTTTTTTCCCCCCTGTTTAGGTGAAAAACTTGTGCTTTGATTTTTGTAGCTGAAACGTTAAATCACATGGGAACCTGTTTTGAGACATGCAGTCCTGCAGGACTGAAAATTTACTGTATTTATGACACAGATTCTTACCTTTTCAGCCAAAGAACAAATGCTTTTGTTCTACCATTTATTGCTATTCTGACAAAGCAGATCACTCTCCTGACTGAGGGGATCTCCCTGGAAGTCAAGGATCTGTAGTTTAGGACTGTAGTAGCAAATTTTCCCGCATTTTCAAAAGTATATATGTAAATTAGCTTTACTTTGTCAGATTATAATGTAGTTAAATGTGAAAGATCATGTAAATTGAACTGGGTCACGAGAACCAGACTTTTCTCACGTTTTGTTTGATAAAGGCAGATCACAGAATCCCAGAGTGGGTAAGGTTGGAAGGGACCACAATGGGTCATCTGATCCAACCTCCCTGCCCAAGGAGGCTCATCCCAGTGCTCAGGGTCATCATAGAGCATGAGAGATTTCCTTCCAACTGGTCATTTAACACTGTTTACAGTACAGTAAATGTATTACAGTACGTTTAATTACACTGTGGAGCATTAAAAACTTATTTAAAAAGTCACCAGAAAGGATGCATAGGGTTCAGTGGAATGGGAATAAGCACTCAACCCCCCAAATTATCAGAATTTAAGGTTATTTGGCAACTTGGTCATGGGTCTTTCTATTCTTGCCTTTTGTGCTCTTAGAAATTGTTACTTGTTTGAGTGCTTGAGTTTTCTGAGGGTATTTGGCTACTTTTCAAGTATGTTTGGTGGTATTAGATGTTATAATACCAGTTTAGGTTCTCCTTTCTTAGAGCTGATACCTGTAGATTTTACCTACACGTACTTAATTATCTTTTTATTCTTTTTTTTTCTTAAGCTCCTAAAGTAAGCACTACTTTCAAAACTATACCAAAGGAATTTCAGCACTTGACTGTGAAAACAGGTAAGAAAAAAATGCCATGTGTTACTTACTCTAGAATCTTGACTAAATATTTTTATATCACAGTATAAGCCTAGATTAATTTTTGGAAGAGCCTTTTGCTCTCATTTTACTACTGAAATTAGCTTTTACCTCATAATGCCTACGACTTGCAAGATAAATATTAATTACTACTTCAGATTGTCAAAAGGTTTTCTTGCTTTCTTTCCCTCATTGTTACTGTATGGGCTCTTCATCCATGGGAAGTATTTTAACATAGCGGTTTTAAGGAGTCTGAAGTTTTTCTGTGCTACAAACAAGATGCAAGGGTGTGAATATTGTACCTTTTTGTAAAAATCTCATCTAAAGTATAGAATGACTATGTAAAGTTTCAGGAAACATTCTGAAATGGCCTATTTCTTTGTGAAAGCTGAGCTTTCATACTTTGTGTTAAGGAGTTAAAAGACAGAGAGCCTTTTGGAAACTCGGACCTGGAGGCACTTAAGACACTGGCGAAACCTTTTGATTCAGGGGGTGTTTCTTTGTTGAATCCAACCCTGATTTTCCTCTCCAGCTCCAACATACACTTCTTGTTCCTATCTTTCTGGAAAATGTTATTTTTGGAACAGCATATATCAAAATTACTTAGTTGCTCCAGAAACTTCCCCTGCATTCAGTTCAGTTCCACTGACCTCCCTTGCCTTCCTCTTTGTTAGTCTCTTTCCTAGTGTGGTAAGAATGTTTGTAAGCCCTCCCTGGTCCCAGCCAAGCTAAAATTTGGACTTACTTTCTTTTCCTTTTGCATAGATGATTTTACTCATGAAGATATCCTTGATTAAGAAAATGGACCCCACATGTCTGTCACAGCAGTTTTGTCTTACAGCTCGATTTATTCATGGCTTCTCAACAGCTGCATGCCTCATTTCCCAACTCTTTTTTTTTTTTTTTCCTGGCTTCTTCCCAAACACTTGGCAGCTGCCAGATTTCCTATCTTCAGCTCCTATTCTTGAGTGATTGCTGCTTCTCCTTCACACACACACACTCTTGCACTTCCCTCTCAGGGGAAGGGGAGTGTGGTTGCAGGACTTTCAGTTCTGTTCTCCTTCCCCCCAGTTTTGCCCAGGAGCATACAGGGGAGTTTTATTTTCAGTTCATCAAGTACATCTTCAGTACACTTAGGTAAAAAAAACTACTGTCACCTGCATGTCTCCTTTGCCACCAACCTCTTTTCCACAGTGTCCTTTGTATGCTACTCAGTGAGGTCTTCCTGATGCCTCTGTGCTGCTCCAGCAGTGTTGCTGTGTTTGTATACCAAGGGAGACGAGGGCAGAGTTTCACTCCATCATCGTGGCTCCTGCCGCTGTAGGGGTTCTGCTCTTGCTGTCCTGCACATTGAGGATTTGAGAAAGCACATTCTCAGGTGCTACAACTGATGTGAGAAGTAAAAATGTTTCTCCAGTGGACTAGATGCAGCACGGTAATTGAGAGGTAATTTCAGAATCAGTCACCACTCTGAAAGGTCACTGTAATCATTAACCTTCAGCATGAAAACTCAGTCGGGATGAAGTGGGAGAAATTTTACATGCCTCTTTGGTTATTTGGGCTGTTTATGTACTCAGGAAAGATAATAGTGCTGTACTTCATTATGTGAAAGTTTTCTTTGCCATCAGAAGGTCTAGAAATTTGAAATCAGTAAGAACTTTATAAATTCAGCATCTCTGAATATCTGGTCAGTTTATTTAGGCTCCGAAGTGCAAGATCATTGTTGAGCTTAGACTTTTTTAAGTATTGAGGGCCAAAATTGTGAGTGTTTAAATTGTGTTTAAACATTTCTCCCTAGGCCACCAGTAAGAGATGAGTTAGTGAGGTTGATTTAGACTAGTGGGGAATGCTTTGTTTTTTTTCTTTAGCCACGTGGCATACTTGCACCTTTTATGGCACAGATTTCCTGTAAAGCAAGGAGGCACCTGTTGAGTATAAGGTATTAGGCTACAGCCAAAAGTTACTGAACTGGCATCCTCAGGAATGTTAAAATGGAGTTGTATTGTATGAAGGGTGTAGGAGCAGATCTACACCCAAAACGGGAACCTTCACACTCTCCTTTGAATGAATAAATACAGTTCATGACTGTATGTGACTTTAGTTAGTGCAGACCAAGCTGTTCACCAGGCTCTACTACTCCAGGAGTCATACAAACTTTTGAATAATCAGTGTAAATTATTTACTCAACAGTTTTAATTTATCCATTTCATGAAAGTTAGGCTTATGTATCCATACCAATAGATATATGGAAAACTCATGAGCTGGATAAATAGATTTGTATTGTCTTGCATGATTATGTCATGTATGTGTATAAACCTGCACCTCAAACACTAAATACGCACAGACTGAATGTACCAAAATAACTGCATGTTTTATGGAAATCCTGCCACAATTATTTGTATGTCCTAATAATGAACTACCTGCTTTATAGTATTTTTTATATTACACTACTTCTTCTGAAAGGTAAAGCTAAGTCTAGGTATTCTGTAATTGTAGCCTTGAATTTCCTAGTTTTTTAAAAGTTTAAAAGAAAATCCTTGGCAGCAGTATTCTATTGCTATAATTTTTTATTAGTAGTCATTTTGGGATTCTCTCTTCCTTATGTGCTTTCCTCTTTACCTCAACAGGATGTCCTTGGAGAGTTTGAATGTCAGTTTTACCTATGGGTTTTTATATGAAAGACTTTCTAAAAGTATAAGCAGAATTAGTCTTCATAAGAAGAGGAAAATCTGAAGGTTCTTAAACATGGTTTAACTTGGAAAGGATTTATACTTCTATTTTGAAGTGACATATTTAATAATTTTGCATGTAATTTAATAATCAGCAATTTCAGCATTGGAAAACTGGGTCATGTGGCTGTAGGGAAGCAGTGTCTGAAGTTGTATTCTCTGAGAGTTTGACACAGAGAGAGAGAGAGGAGGATTATCACCACTGCATATTTTAATATTAATTCTCTCTCCCTCCTTTAGTTGCTAGGAAGAGTTTGTTGCACAGAAATCTGGAATGACAGTGAGCCAGTTTGGTCATGACAATAATCTTGGTTTCTAAGTGGTCATTTGTGTCACTGCCAGCTGCATTTGGGTTTATTCCATCCGAAGCACCAACTAGCGCTGTGTTACCTTAAAAGCAGTTTCTTTTATGAAGATCTAGTGTGTGACTGTACATGTGCCATATGCTCTGACTTGTGTTTTGTGAGCCTAAAGCCTCCTATGGAGAGTCTGTGCAGTACTACAGTGCAAGCTATTAAAAACTCAGTATTTACCAACCACTACCACTGGTAGTTCCTGCCCTTGTGTTTTGGAGGATCTGTCGTATTCTCAGGTAGTGCTGTATAGAAGCTGGTGATAAATGTCTGACTTGAAAGTAGGCATATATCTGAAGGAAGCTGGAAACTGAGAATTATTTTTTTCCCTAACATACTTATTTCTCTTAAGTGTTGTGCCTTGATTGGCAGATGGGGAAAAGTAAAGGGATTTGCTTTGTGTGTGCATTGGGATCATTGATGCTGCTGTAATACCTTGAGGATGTCTCAGTGGGATGAATTTGAAAGCAATCATGCAGATACATTTTCTCATAATTATCTGATGTTAGTAAGGCGAGTTACAGAAAAGACAATGTAAACCAAGCAACAGCCTCAAGGAATTACCCAGAGAAGATAAATCAGCACTGTTGTTTTCCTATCACGTAAGACCTGCATGTGGCAGGATATTTAGAATTCATCCAAATAAAAAAAAACATTTTATATTGATAGAAATGTATTTGATCAGCATTTAGACTTGAAAGCTTTCTACCTTCCCAATGTCCAAATGGTCTCAACCCGATGTGTTAATTTTTTTTTTTTAATGGGTGATGAGATAATGTACATTTATAGTAATTAGTTAAAGTATTTAGGAAGGACAAACCTTTGTGCTTTTGGAAGCAGGACAACTAATAGATATCTGAACTAAGAAGATTTTTTCTGTAAAAAGTTTATGCTGTTCCTTATGTTGCTTGGTCATAACTACATCCATGAGTACAGGTCAGAGCTACCAGACCTACTGCTTTTCCTGTATCGTGGTAAGCATATTAAAAAGATGAAGCTCTGCCTGTATGTGGGCTTTTGAATTCTTAGGACATTCAGACACTACAAAAGCAAAGGAGAAGGAGAAGTGAAAATCAATCCCCATTACTCATGTGAGATGAGCACACTCTCACATCCACATTTGCAACACTCACATTTTTAATGAACACTGATTCTGCAGCTAAAGGCATTTGTTTAAAATATGATATTTTAGCAGTTCTTTTTTCTTTTCTGTTCCAGCTGCTCAGGAATCTAATGCACTTAAAGCCAGACCACGATCCAGGTACTGCTTTCACTTCTATTTCAGGAGAAATAGACACCTCTGGTGTTAGACACAGAGCATAAGAACTGGTGGTAGATTTTATTTTTTTTTAATTGATGTGGTGCTGGAAGTACAGCTCAGATCAGACAGATTTACCAGGAGGAATCTGTAAGCTATAGACCCTACATAAGTACTGCTCTGGGGCCCCATGATCTCTGGTCATATGGTGCTGGAAGTTTTGCCTGTCTGCCCAGCCCTGCTCTCTTATCAGGGTGGTGACTGCCTCCAGCCCAGCCCCAGAGGCTTCCTGGCAGGACAGCTGGGACCACCCCATTGCAGGGAACATCCTCAACATTTTGATGCTCTTGAAACCTGCAGGGTGGTTTCTTATGGAGGGAGACACTGCACATTGCCACAGAAACAACAGTAGTAGCTCAGCTCTCTGGTGTAGGTGAGTGAATCCTTTTGTTGGCATGTGTGTACTTGGCTACAGTTGGTTGATGTGTGATGGAAGGACTTAAGGACTGACACTGTTGTGTGCTAGAAGTGACACACACTGAACTTGGATGTTTGAAAGAAAAGGGAAACCTGTGCCAGAAAATATTGTGTATAAATGGATTGCATTTTGGGTTTGGCTGTTCACCTACTGGTGTATAGCCATATTGTTAATTCACCTTCAAAGTTTTCTTCTTTGGTGCCAGTTAGAGGATTCAATTTTTTTTTAATTTTTTTTTGCTTGGGTAATGAGAGTGTAAACAGGAGCTCCCTGCTTACAAGCTTGTCAAAGTCTGCTAGTAAGAGAGGGTCAGCTATAAGCAGGATGATTGAAGATTGAAATCCTGTCTTCCTAGGACCTACATTTGGGAAGGCTGAACTGCCTTGCGTGCCTGTTTTTCTGCTGCTAGCCAAAGCTTTTTAGTTTTAACACGGTTTTAAATTTTCTTGCTTTGTTACTGAATTGCAAATGCTCAAAAAATGTGCAAAAATGCATAAAATAGCAAATGCTTCAGTTCATAAAAAGTCACTTAAATGTGACTACTCTGTCACATATGAATGACTGTCTCCATCTGACTGTATGTCACTAGTTCAATGCAGAAGTTGAGACTAAAGATACCACAGCACATCCTTGAACTCAGACCTCTTGTGCTTGTTGAAAAATGGGATGAAATGCCACAGCTCGATTTATTTTTCTCTTTAAAGAATGATTGAAATGTTAAAAATAAGTGTATTAATGGACTTTAAACACCTGATTGGAACATATTCAGTAACTGAGAAAAGAGGTAAAAACATTGAAAGAATTTGTGGTGTCAATAGTAAATCTAATAAACTTGGTGATGATGATAAACAAATAGAATTGTTGGTGGCTCCTCCAGGAGGTCCTAAAAACTGATTCAGCGAGTGAGGGGGAATCTGACAGTCCTATGTCAGGCAATGTTAGAGAAAGAAGTAAATCAGGAAGTCCTGTGTCTAGCAGAACTAGGGGAAGAAGATGGAGTGATTAAGGCTCCTTTAAGACAAGCCGTGGGACCTGCTGGGAAAGCATTCTATGTGCACGTACTGGTTACTAACTCTGATTTATTGACTTGGAAACAGAATGTTGGATCTTATTGTAACAATCCTGATGGGATGTATAGTAGTATTAAGTCTGTGATGATGACACATAACCCCATCTGGGGAGGTACGCAAGCTTTGTTACAATATTTGTGTATTTATGTAGCAAAAAAGAGCAGGTTTAGAAAAAGAAAAGGAAGGACTGGGGGGGGGAAATTGACGGGCTAGATCAGAAAATCAGGAATACCCATCGTGATGAACTTCTCCCTGAAGAAGATCCTGAATGGGATCTGAATGAAGATGTTGGATTAAAAAGAATAAAAGTATATCAAATGTTGATTTTTGTATGGACTTCACTATGGAGTGGAAAAACCTGAGAGTCTTGTGAAGTTGTATGAGGTAAAGCAAGGAGACACAGAATCTCCATCAGCTTTTTTGAGTGGTTGTGTGAAGTGGCTCTTAAATGGACAGACTTGGACTCGGAGAGTGAGATGTTCAGTATAGGCTTTTTATCGGACAGTCAGCACTGGATATAAGGAGCCTGTTTGGCAAAAAATATTATCCATTTCCCATTAGTGGGAGTTATTTCTGTTTTACTCAAATGTGCTTTTGGTCTTGCCCTGACATGCATAATGTGTTACAGTGAGTATAACGTCTCACATTGTCAGTGCTCATTTTGAACAAAGTCTCCTCCTTGCAGGAGAACTGTAACTACAACAGCTGAAAAATATCAGACAGTATTCAGCAAAATCAAAATCCTTAGCAAATGCACCGCCCTTAATTGGGATTAATTGATGTGTGAGGGCCTGGAAGATGTACTGAGCCATGTATTTGACCAGTTTTGGTCACGGGAGCTATTCAGTTTTTCTGGGTTTTGTGGAATTTGGTGACTGTATGCTATGAAAATTTTTTTCTAATAGAATTTTTATAAATTACAAAATGTGTACTTGCAAGAGGTATGTTGAAACTATAGCTGTATAAACACTCCCCTTGCAGTTGGGAAAGGCAACAGAAGCTCTAAGGAGTGTGTGTATGGGGAGTTTTATTTGGATTTTCTTCAAAATAGTTGCTGCAATTATCATGTTGACAAAGTTACATAAGAAGGCCTGAAGCTGTGTTACAAAAGACCTTAAAAAATACTAGCCCTGTAAGCATGACTCGTTCCTTTCTCCAGACACTTGGGTCCCTCTGTTGCCAAATAAATCTGTCTTGTTATAAGGGGGAACTTTTAGTCATTAGGGCAAGGAATTTCCACCATGAACTTGAGTTCAGGTCAATGTATTTTTAGGTACTAATCACTGTAGCTGTGTAAAATTAATTTTTGAAATAAAACATTTTCTGCTTTTCCCCTACCTGTTTTTCCTTAGGTCTTATTCTAGCACATCAATAGAAGATGCCATGAAAAAGGGAGAAGAGCCCCCTACTCCGCCTCCAAGGCCTCAGAAGTCGCATTCCAGAGCTTCCTCTTTGGATCTGAACAAAATATTTCAGCAAAATACACAAGGTAAAGTTTGCTTTCTTTCCTGTTTTTGAGACCTTTTAGGTTAGCTGCATGCTTGGCAACTTGATCTGTTTGCACAAATGCTTGACAATGTGTGCACGTGCTGGCCTTTGTTGTAGACAGTAATGCACTACAGAAGAGGAGTAGTTGCACTTGCGTTACGTCACCACTGAAGGGAAAAATCACTGTTGCTGTAATTAAGGTGATTATAATGTTTTCTGGCACAATAATGGGAAGCTTAACATATGGTAGTCTGTCATCACAGACTGTTTATAACTAGGCTGGCTGTTTAGACAGCTCTCATCAGTAACTGCAATATAATTGATTTTTATTACACTTTATTTTTTGTAGTTCAGAAGCAGTAAGAAAACCCTTAATGTTTAAACTGGGAGAAAGAAAGCAAACATTTTAGATGTTAAAGTCTACCATATGCGTATGGACAATCAAAACACTTTTTGAGTAAAAAGAAAAGGTAATTTCTTTTGACACAGGTGCATGTTGAGGGGAGAGAAAGAAAATGTAGAATAGTAGCTGGGGTGAACTGAAAGAAAATGGCTTTTCATCATGTTACTGTTCAAGTGTGCCTCTTGCCTTGCACAGTGAGCAGTGAAAAGAGGAGCTGTTTGTTCAGGGCAAAAGTCATCCTGTGCTTTACCAGTGTCCTCGAACCACGTAAGAGGTTTATATGGGGCGCACCAATCATCTGACTCAAGGACCAGGTTAAACATGGTCATGCTTATGCTTCAGAAGAAAGCCAAGGTTTGACTGTGTCAAGGAATGTTTAACTGGACTCTGTAATGTGGTTTTGAAGTAGAAGTGTTCTACCTCTTGCTCTGTGGGACTTTCTTTGTGCAAACACTAAAGAAAATTCAAGAGTCCCTCTGTGTGTGCTGAACCCTATTATTCCTATTCAATAGGAATAAAGTTGTTTGCTTTTTTGGTTTTTTTTTTTTTTGTTGTTTGTTTGGTTTTTTTTGCCTTACATGGAGAAGTAGTTCCTTATCTTTGACTATGGTTCCTGTTGAGAGATGTGTTGCCTCCAATTTTTATTTCGTTATACATCAAAATAAAACCCCAAACAGAGCCAAGTACACATTTTCTAAGGCAAAAAATCTTCTCAGAATCCAGATAACAAGTATAACTGGAAGGAAATAAACTTGGATTTAAGTTTTGCTTGGAACACAAAAGAAGAATGTAAATTCTCAAAGAAGTCATTCTGTGAATGAAAATTAACATTTTGCTTTTACAATGGATCATTTTGAAAGTCACTATTATTTTTGAAGTAACATAACACTCTCAGGCACATGACGTGATTCTTGGGGTGTCCAGTGCAGGGCTTCGGTGATCCATTTGTGTCCCTTCCAACTCGGAATATTCTGTGAGTCTGTATATGTCCAACATGATTAAAATAGTTCTATTGTGGCACATTAGTTTTTGTCCTACTAGTTCTAGTTCACAAATAATTCCTATTTGGGGAGTTTGGTGGATAATCTGCTTCCAGACCTACAGAGGAGTGCTCAGTAATATTGAGCCCTGTTTTCAGTTCCACACAGGTCATGTTGATCTATAGCTATCACTTCTTTAATTGTAAAGCTGTCTGTAGTTTGGAGCATTTATTTTATTTATTCCCTTTTTAAAGGGCAGAAAAAGAGAAATATGTTTTCTTCAAGTAAATTCAGTCAAAGACTGTGGCAGATCCTTGTTGTGGGCAACGGTGGGGTTTTTTTTGCAGTTTTTTTGTTTTGGGTTTTTTGTTACTCATTTACTGCTGCTGTATCATATTTGTCACCATCTTACTATGCCTCTCTCCTGGCAAGTATACACACAGAACATTTATCCATGATGACTGGGATGTCCAGCAATGCATTAACCACAGAAACTGTGCTTTAAAATTGTTGAATTGGGATGTAACTGGACTTGAAGGAGGCATCTTCATTCATACTTCATAGCTGCACTCCTCTGGGATGCTGTAACTAGTGTTACCTAGGAAAAACGTAAAAAAAGCAAGAGAACTTATTGAAAGCTCCCACTTTCTCAAATATCCATATATGAATTTCTGTTAGGAGATGTTAAGAGACAGAAATCTTACTTTTTTTTTTTTTAATGCATGTAGTCATTATGTTAGCATCTGAGAAAAATTCTGTACTGCTAGATTCTTTATGTATTTCTTTTTGTTGAATATGTAATCTCTGGCATTTGGGCTGTGTATGTATTAAGAAAATACTTGGCTAGAATGTATGCATTCCTGGAAGGACAACAGCAGGCTTTAAGTAGAAACAAAAATGTCAGTTTAAATGCATACTTGACCTAGTTTACATCTTCATTTCTTCTCTAGCCCACTCTAGTCATTTACAAGCCAAGTGCTTCCAGAATAAGACCTGGGTATTGAGAGGGCCAAAACTGGGGCAGCTCAGAGCCTGGCAGTCCTGCAACAGAGCCCCCAGCAGTAAGCTAGAGCCTGTTCTTGGGGTAACTCTGGGGCTGGGGCAAGTCTCAGCTTAAGTATTAAAACCCAAAAATGCATCCTTTGTCTTCTGGTGTTTTGCTCAGTTACATTTTCTGCCCACGACAGCTACTTAAAGAATTTACTTCTGGGCAATTAATAGGCAGTGACAGCAGTCTGGGTCTTGTTAGATTCATACAGATGCCTCTGAAATACAATTTATTTCCATTTAGTTTCATTTCTGAATCACATAACCACTTTTAATTAACAGTTCTGTTGAACAAAGGATACTTGTTGGGAAAAGACCATTTTCTTTGATGAAACAACAGAATTGTCATAAACAGTGTAGTTTCATGTTGTTCTGGAAGCAGGTTGAATATTGCTGTGTAATTCAACAAAACAGCCATATAACTATTTACAGATGAATTTTTGTCTGAAGATTTTCAGTACTCATTTGCTTTTGGAACTCACCTCCTGCTGTGGCTGTCCCTGCAGTGAAGAACGTGTGGAATGCAGGCACCATTTTTTACATCAGCTCTTAAGCAAACACTCAATGTAACCTGGATTTGCTCCTTCTGGAGTGCTGGTTTCAGCCAGCAACGTGGGGCTAATTTTGGGGGATTTTTCTCCCTTTTAAAATATGAGATGTTAAGTTCCATACTTAGTCGGGGGAAACACAACAAGCATTTTGTTGCAAGTGCAGTATTTTCTGTTACAGATGATGTTTTCCTGGTTACAGTCAGATCTGTAACCTCTACTTAGCATTGCTGTGCTACTGATGGCTGCCAAACAAGAAAACATCCCTTTTGCTCTAAACATAGTGTTCACAGTATAGAAACAAAGGAACAAATTTATTGGTGGGCATCAGCATTCCCATAAGTGATACAAATGTGTCTGCACATCACTTCTGTACTCCTTCATATACATGTTTCTCATGCAGTTTAAAGTGGTACTTTTATTGTTAAAACTCACTACAGTCTTCTTTCTGCACCCTTTCATTTTCATTAGCGCTAGGGGAAAACCCTGTTCAGCATCTATTTTGTCTTCTTTGTCATACCGTTGAAGAAGAGTCTTCATTACTTCCCTTACTCCATCAAACTCTCATTATTTCATTCAATTAGAACATCCTTTCCTTGAGCATACAGGCTTGGTGGGTTTTATTTGCCAAATGTGGAGATTTGTGCATAGTTAAACATACGTTGAGATGTCTTTGTTTTTCTGTATTTGCCTAACTACAGTCAAATTCTTTGTATTTCTGAATTGTTTAAATCTACATGTCAAATAAAACTATTCTGTAATTTTGTAAGAAGCAGGATTTTGAGAATTAAAACGATGGTTGCTCTGGTGTCATATGTTTTGATACAAAGAAGCCCAAATAGTTACCATAATACAGTTTTTCCAGTTGTTTTCAGGAATATCTCTTCAACTAGATTGTCTTTTTAGCTTAGTGAGCCAAATGCAGGTGACTTTCCCTTTTGTACATGTGGAACTAGTACCAAAAAACCTGTGAAATTTAACCGAGATAAGTACGATTACTGTATTATTTTCTGTATTCTTTTATGCTTAATTGTATTTGCTAGGAAATGTATGTGTTCACTGAGGTTAGCTATCTTCAAGACAGTTACTAAAGACAAGCTTTTAAGGGGTGATTCAAGGAATTATGTTTTTGTGTTGACCATAAATACAGATTTCTTAACTAAAATTTTATTTGAAAGCCAAAGTGACATGGAGGAACTTAGAATAGTAATGTTCTTTTTTTAAGGCTGAATTTATATAAAAATGAATTTAATTAAGTAATTAATTTTCAAGACTTCTTTCTCTCATTGCTTTTATATTAGTCTTGGTTTAGTAAAATCCAGCTACTTTCTTGAGTTTTGCTCATGCTGTAGTACTGTACTGTCTTGCATGTTACTGTGTTGAGTTTATTAATCAGACCATTAAATATTAAATTAGGAAGATGACAATTCTGAAGGACCTTTATTTTAGAATAATAACAAATACCATCAGCAAAACATGCCATTTCATGAATACTGTTTGCATAGTGTACAAGAGCTGTAGTGTTGCAAGCTTTGTCAAGTGAGGAATGTAGAGTCAAGTTCATGACTTTGATTGTAAGGGTTGTTACAAATTTAAATTAAAAATGTCTTATGCATAAAACACAGAGAACAAAAAATTGGGCTGCTTATCATATTTTTCTCTGACTATGAAACGCTTTTTTAAAATAATTGTTGCAAAAGTACTTTTTTGAATTCGAGAATAGATTTTTTTTTTTATTTTTTTTTGGGACACAGTTCCTGATCTGTTACTGGAGCTGCTGTTTTCTTCTAGTCCTATTCCCCTTCAGAATATGTGATCACTGAACTGAACTTATTCTGAATAAACTGTTAATGTCTTCTTTCTGATTTGAATGGAAGAGTTTTACGCCTCTCAGTCTATCAGAAGTTTTTATGAAGGATCTATGTGTTTTCAACTATGTAACTTATTTCTTTGCCCAGCTGGATAAGAACATAATTAAGGTTGAATAAGATGGAGAAAATAGTGGTAGCATTAATAGATAAATGGTTCTTACGTGATAGGAATCTGATGGGGTAACTTATATTGCATTTTTAGATTTTTAAATTTTTATGTCTATCTGTAAGAGGTGAATCCAGAGAGTACTTTACTGGGGTAAATCATACCAGCCTTTGAAGTGTAGCTGTTCCTTTACAATTTGTGTAAATAAATTGAACTTTTTAAAAATTATGTTTTCCCATTTATCTAATCTTAGTTTTTTCAGGGATTGAGGAATGATTTGCAGTCTGTTTCCATTCTGTTGCAGGTTGTTATAAATTAAATTTTAATCAAAAAACTCTTCTACAGAAAATTGTAAAGGTTGAAATGTTCTTGACTGACCCTATCAGCCCCATAGACCTTTTTCATGATCCCATGTGGGTTACTCTGTTCCATGAAAAAAATGTTGGTCCATCGTAGAACAGCTTTATAGGTTAAAGAAGAGAGGATCTGCTATTTCTCAGTGGTCAAGCTGCCTCCCTTGTGAGGAAGACCCTGGAGATGCAGATGTCTCCAAAAAGTGTATGTGCCACGCGTGGGACCAGAGGGGTGATGGCTGGTAGCCCACTGGTGTTCCTGGCTCCTGTGTGCTTGTTCTGAATGTATCCACGTTGGAAATGGTCACAGGCAGTAAGTGCCGGAGCCTCCAGCACTTACTACCCCAGTCTCCAGAGGTGAGAAGCTCTGGCAACAGGGATCTGTGGGAGCGTAGGTGGAGGGACTGTGCCTCCCTGTGGGTGGAGAATGAAGCTAAATGCAGAGTGAGACAGAACAAAATTTTGAATAGTTTTGTTTAGGGGGGAAGGGAGAAGGCAGAAACAGTCCTCAAATAGAAACACGCAGGAAAGGAAAGAGTAGAGTAAACAGTAACTAGAAAATTAAATGGTTTAGAGAAAATAAGGGACAGGAAGATAAAAACACAGATGTTGTGCACATATGATGCAAAACAGAAAATAGATGTTTAAAAAAAATCTCTTTTACAGATTTTACTTAAAACATGCTGAAATTCATGGATAGGGCATTAAAAACAGGCATCATAAAAAACACCTGTAATAATGTTTTGCTTGCTTGATTTGTAAGTGACCCATTGAATATGTTAGCATACCAGTGTCCTGTATGATCACACCTGTGAGTTCATGGTGCAGAAGCATTAATTACTTAAGGTCTGGCTGTATCGCTTCCTAATTACTTGGAAAGTACATGGATAATTTTCCATTCAGTTGAAGTACAAATGATGTTTTATATGATTAGCAGGTGAAACAGACCTGTAACAAGTGTGTGTTTGTGACATCAGGTATATGTATCACTTGCTATGACAAATGAAGCTTTACCTGCTGAGCAGGTTCCCAAAACTTACTGTGAGAAGAGGGGTTATTCTGCCACAGACAGTGCTTCCTACAGCATTTCTACAAACCTGGTAACAAAATTAATATCAGGAGTCTAAAATATCTTTTTTGCATTGCTGTTACCTTCTGAGGAGACATTAGTAAGAATTATTGAAACAGATCTCTGGATCAATAGGTATTTTGCAACTATATTACTAGAAACCTTCATTAAATTTAGATTCCTGGCTACAGGTATTTTGCAACTATATTACTAGAAGCCTTCATTAAATTTATATTCCTGGCTACAGCTTTACAGTTTGGTGGGGTTTTTTTGTAGATGTAGTTTTGAGAATTAATAAATCAGATCTCTTGAGAAACAGTTATTTCACAATCACCTTACTAATGCTGTTGTTAGAATGTAAGTAAATGAAGTGTAAAGAATGGTATCAGTGTTATGGGATAACCAAGTAGCAGTTTCAGTGAACAAGAATGGAAGTTTTGTAAGAACGAGGTAAACAGAAACCAGCTTAGACAGAGAACTTTTCTGTGGTGTGCCCTTGGCAACAGAAGCAGGAAGAGTATCTCAAAAAGCTCTCCGAAATACTGTCAGAGCGGAAGGGTGAAAGTGCTGGCTTCCCTGAGGAACCAAAGCCTTAGGTAGTTGTGGGAACTAAAGAATAATTCCTCCTGTTAGCTTATCTTTTTTGCTGATTTCAGTATTGCAGACCCTTTGCTCCCTGATAAAATGAATTGGTTGGTCTTTTGTTAAACCTGATCTAGAAGCTAAGGACTCTTAAGCAGCATAAACTGATGTAAATCTACTGTGCAACCAGCCTCTCCCTTCATCCAACAGTACTGTAGCATCCACTTGGAAAATATCAAATACATCAACCAGACTCTACTGAGGGGGACCCTATCAGAGTTTTTTCCCAGTTTTAAGTCCCTGGATGGTCCCTGTGCAAATGCAGAAGGTCATGGTGGGTAAGCACAGCAGAGGCAAGAACCAGGATTTAAGCCATCTGGATCCAGGTCAGCCTGGATTTAAGCTGGGTTTGGTTAGGCCTGCATCCTTTGTATGAGCTGAGAAATGCAGACCAACAAACTCTGGGTGCCCTTTTCATCGTGGGTTGAAGGTGTATAGACTTTTGACCTGAGATGAGGTCAGTCTCTTTTGGTAGGCAGTATCTAGTTTTACTTTGGCTAGCAAGGGACAAAGTGACCCTTGACCCAGGAAAACCACCCTTCTTTCAGGACACTGCTTATATAAGTATTCAGTTTGGATGGGAAGGAGGGAGTACATTTTTTCCACCCAACTTGTCTGATGTGATACCCAGTGTATGGTGATAGACATCAAAACCAAGATGTCAGCCACATGTAAAGAATAAATATTAAATAAACACCTGACACGGAAATGTTTCAGGAAGTGTAGTTGTATATGCTGCTGTTACAGTATTAACTAATTTTAAAAAAATAACAGACATCCCGAAGCTCAGTGTATTATGGCAGTTTCCTTCAATACTGAAAAACAAGAGGACAAGTGACTGTTATTGAGTGAGAGAAGTACAGTACCTTACTCTTAGGTTGCTCTAAAGGATCCCATGGGCCTAGATTTCTTCCATCCTAATTTTGGCATCCTCCACTGCTGCTGTGCCTGGTGAGCTAAAGACCTATTTCCCATAGGTTTGACTGGGCTGTCATAACTTTTCCTTCGTCTCCTCTTCCTAGGTCAAATAAGTCAAGTAAAGGAGCTATTCGAGTGGTTACTATGATTGATATTTTCCACTACCGCAAGTAATGAAAGTGCTGAGGGTTTGTGTTGTCTGCTAGGGAGGCTAGAGGCAGAGCAGCAGCGTGGCCAGATAAGATGCCATGACCAGTTCTCACAGTCTACAATTACAACCTGGTGTTTGTTTTAAAATGTTGATCTAGCTTCGGATTGGAAAACTTGTTTTTTTAATCTAGTGTGGTGTCATTTTAATACTATCAGACCTTTATGATTGCCAGAATAGGACCTGGGAGGTTTCCATGCAGATAATCTGTCTTAAAGTGTAAACGCGCTAAGTAAAAAGCCATGATTTTTGAACTGAAATCTCTTATCTCTGTTTTTGTGGGAGTAACTAGTGCATGGAAGTGCTGTCACTTACAGGAAGACATATGATACGGATACTTAAATCTGTTTTACTGGTACCTGTATGTGCTTTCCACAGTGGAGGATTTGCTTTACATGATGGGGCTTTGAGCAACCTGATCTAGGGGAAGGTGTCCCTGCATGTTGCAGAGGGGTTGGATCAAGCTGATCTTTAAGGTCCCTTCCAGCCCAACTGTTCTATGATTCTGTAACTCAGCCTGGTTTGAATGTCACCAAGTTGCTCAGTAGCAAGAGGACCTGTGTGAGGTCCATCCAACTCCCTCAGCTTTTCCATAGGGTATGAAGACTTTATTTCAAAGAGCAGGGGCAAGCAGCTTTAACCAAGCTCTGAGGTGTGCATCTGGAGGTGTGACATTTGTCTGTTTACTGCTCAGACCCAGGGTACTTGCTTTTATTTTGGAAACGGACCTTCCTCTGTATTTATATTTGCTTTGAGAGCTAACTAATGATGCCATCTCTAACAGCAAGAGTTGATCTGTGCAGGGTACTCTCCCAGGAAGGAAGGTATTATGGAATAGCCTAATAATAAAACAGTTCACCTGCCAGTACACATGAAAACCTATGAGTATCTGTTAATATTGTCGTCTTTGGAGTAGTGACACTAGAGAAGGCTGAAACATGGGGTTTTTGTAATAAGTTATGAGTCCTCAAAAGTCAACTGACTTTCACTAGTAATTGTGCTCACATAAGCATGATTTCCTTCTAACAACAGGCCAAAGATCTTCTGCAACAGCAGGAATTTTATTATTTCATGAGTAGATTAAGTTAGAATTTGCAGGATTAAAAAGAGGAAAGTGGGTCAAATGCATGTGGTGTAAGCATCTAACTTCTTTAGTGCTAGATTCATATATGTTGTATTTGAAAGTTGAAGAAGCAGGTTTTTTTGTAGTGGTTTTTTTGGTGTGATGTGGTTTCTTCATTTGACTATTTTATGGAAAAAATTATTTTTTGCTTTGGAATTTTGTGGGCCAAATCTCAGGAGACTCATGGAGTTCCACAGTGTGTCCAACCACTTCAGGAGTTGCTTTTCCAGCAAGCCCAGCACATTTCTGCACAAAGACTACACTGCTGCTTTCCAAGGCATATTACTGGGTTTGAAGAATGAGAGAGTGAGGATGGCAAGTGCTGTATCCTCACAGCTGAAATTTGAGTTCTCAACGCATGCAGCTCTTGCAGTAGAGCTTTTGAGAGCCTGCTGGAGCGTAAACCAGCAAAGACAAAAATGATGGGCCCTAGAGGGGACTCAGAAGGGCTGAGGGGACCTCTGGGTCTAGTGCCTGCCCACAGCACCACAGACCCCAGCCCCACATGTCCCTTCCCAGGGACCCCTGTGCTCATGGTGACAGGGTACTCCATAGTCTGGGCTGCCACGGGCTTGTTAAGAAGAATGTGTAATTCATGCTTCCCAAAACGTTAGAGCTGTTCTGAGAGCAGAGATGATTCCCTCAGGTCCACACAGGACTTTTCATGGAGCACCACAGCACAGCTTCCACAAGGTTTCCTGAAGCTAAACAAACCACACTGAACATATGTACTGTTCCACTGTAACAGTGTGCAGCTGATGGACATACAGAGCCACTGCCAGCACTCAGATAAACGAGGTAATAACCTGAAGTTCAGACTAAAGGAAAGGAAGGTTTCTTACTCTGCTGTTCTTTTCTCAAGATTGGTTGCACAGGATAGATGGAGAATGTAGTGATGACATCATGCTGTTATTGCAGGGGTCTTATAAACTGAACTAATGAAATGCAAGAGAAAGCATCCTAATGACCATGTTTTTTCAAATCTCTCTTACACCTGTAGGTGTGTTAGTGGCTCCCTTGCATAGCTTCAGTTCTGTTTTAGTTGTTCTAACTCTCTCTTTGGCATTATGTGCAGCAATACTAGGCTTCATTTTGATTCAGGAGATGATGACACAGAGGATGGAAAAATAATCAATGTATTATAAGCCTCTTTGGAGCTTATATAGTCGATATGACTGCTCCCAGTGTTTTCACACACACATTTTTATTCTCATGTCACAATTATTCTTAATGGTTGATACCTTTTTTCTTCGTATTTTCAACCAGGCAGACATTTTTAGCGTTGCTGTAAAAAATATATAAATGGCTAAGCTATAACAAGGCTCTTAAGGGTCTTTGTGGCTTTGTAAAATATGCATGGAAATAAAAAGTGTATTAATGTAATTGCTTGCTTAGCATTATTGTGGCAAAAGGTTTCTAAGTTTATTATTGTTGGAGGTTTTTTTGTTATACAAAAATACACCGGTGCAAGATGGACTGTTGGGTATCTTTGCCAGTGCAAGTCCTGAGCACTCAGTGCAACCGGAGCCTGGGGAGGGTAACCCACCTAAGGAATCTCACTAGTCCTGGTTGGTGTCTCTGTGCTAGCCTAGTCTTCCTCTCTGCAGCTGCCTTTGGAAGCCATCATCTGTCCTATAGTTTTGTCCTGTGAAGGGTTTTAGGTATTTTAAGAAAACTGAGAAATACAGTGGTTGAACCTACATGATTATTATCTTCCCTTTGTGTTGGTTCAGATTCAATGCTGACACTGCATTGTGTTAAAGGGGACCTGAACTAACTACTAGGATTTGTCTTCCTCCTCCCTCTGAAACATCTCCACTGAGTAGTAACATGCAAATACAAAACATAAAGCCAAAGAAATGGATTTGTTTCTGGTTCGTTTAGGCTTTTGTCCTGTTAATTCCATGGCAGATGTTTTCTTTCTAAGGCTGTACTATAGTGCGTTTTATCTGAAGTGAATGCCAGTGTCTACACTGGATGTTAAAATATCACTTTTAAGAAGGGCAATATTGTTAATGACAAAGAACACAGTCCCGAGGACAAGAGGGCCCTGTTTCTGGGTTTCTTTAACTGGAATTGGATTTAACTAATTGGAATTGTTTTAACTACAGCTTTTATGACTGACTGGCTTCTATCTCAGCTTTTTATCATAACATTGGGGGTTTTTCAGCAATTAAATCACTACTCCTTCACTACTCGTGAAGTTATTTCAAACAAGGTTTTGCTCAGTAAAGATCAAGTTTGGTTTCTGTTATTAAGTGTTATATACTGCCCCTTCACTAGGAGGAATTCCAACTTCTCATGGGAATTAATTCTGGTTTTACTTGGAATTGAATTGCTGTAGTTTTGTTTGGTTGCGGGTTTTTTTTATCATCATCTTCTTCTTTTCCCACTGTTCAGCTGTGAGGTCCGGCTGGCTGCCCCCACCACCACCTGCACTGCCCCCTCGACCTTCTGTGTCTCAGGTATGGACAAAGCTTTAACCCTTTTCTCTGTATTATTCGCTTATTTATATTGCCACTGCAGTGATTAGCACTAGTTGGCTTGGACACAGCAGTTGTCCTTGCTTCCAGGTTCATGCAAATCTTCAGTTTGCTCTGTGGTTCCATGTCCTCCTTCACTGGTCTGTCTAATTGGTGTGTTGCAGCATCAAATTACAGACTAATTAAATCTCTTTGTAGTGGAGCTGACATGCACCCACTAGACCTAACTGCAGATTAAAGGCTAGCAAGGCTAGTCTGCTAAAAAGTTTCATGTGTGAAGGCATGGGTTTGATATGTGCTATTTGCTTCTCAAGCTACAAATGCTCAGAGGACGTCTGCTAAGGGAACCACGGCACGTAAGAGTATATTTCACCCGTGGGTTTAAAAAATAATGCTAAAAGGAAGCAAATGCGATGCCAAGTTGTTAAGTTTCAAAACATTAGTGATTTGCTTTTATGACAAGTCTTTGGTTTTTGTTTTTTTAGAGTGTCATACAACCACAGCACAACACAAATTGAGAAAATCACGCATGTCTGCGTCCAGATACTACTTCATGTTTTAGGAAATGATGGAGGATCAGCATCCTGTTCTTTTTACGTTGTTGGCTGTGTTAAGTCTTAGGCAGCAGTATGCTTCATATATTAGTCCTTTAGGTGAAATGTATAATAGAAAACAAGTCCACAGGGGAGTTGACAGCCCATTAAGTATAAAAAGCTGGTGAGATACCTTCCTTGGGCCAGAAATGGTCATCACTTGAGTTTTGAATCTACTCTTAAGTGTGCTGTTGAACACCTTCTACTGCACAGTACTTATGATATAAATGATTAAAGGCTTGTTGCCATCCCCAGCTCCACCAGCAGCTTGTTTCTCTCTTCCTCTCCCCAGCCCTTCTTAACACCTGAGTGCAGTTAGTTTCTGCCTCAAGGACTGTGGAGCATCCTGGTTGAGCTTGCATGCTTTCTCCCCGTCAGTATGGCACATGCTCCTTAGGGCACCCATCGCATTCCTGCTTTGTCTAACACATCCTGGAGAGCAGCGTTTCCCTCTGGCTTCCCCTGATCTGGGCAGCACAGCTCCCTACCTCACAGTTGTATGCTTGCAGCAGCTGCTGTTGCAATCCAGTCTCCTGTCGATGCTCCAGCTTCCCACAGCACTGGCTCTGTGCAGTGCAAGCCCTCTTACTGTCATTGGGAAACGCAATAAATACAGCAAATCCTGTTCTTAGACAAAAAAACCCATTGGTTTCAAGCAAGGTTCTGTTAGTTGTTCATTTTCTTGTCCTGTGATCAGTTTGCGTTTCCTTAGTGGAGAGTGAGAACTTAATTTATTTATGCATGTCCAGCATCTTCCTTAGCAAATACTGAACCAACTGCTCATCCTACACTAGGCCATGTAGAATGTAGGACCTTTCTAAAATGGTAAACACAAGAAGATCCTCATGTGAAATTCTTGATCCAGTGCCCTCCAATACAAAAGTCTGATTCCTAAAAGGGAAAAAAAGAGTTGCTTCTGTGTCTGCTCAGTAATGAATATGCAACTGATGCTTTACTAACGTGTCACATTTACTTAATTTCTTTCTGATTATATTTAAAGATATTAAATCAAATATCAAAATACTATTGTTTCGATGTCTGTCAAAAATGTACATAAAACCAGTTCTTGAAAACATAATAAACTTCACACTCATCACATTGTTTATTTTATCTCCAAGTATGCCTTTCTGTGATAGAGGTAGCCGACAGTAGGGAACTATGTGTGATGGGGTCATAATTCAGCTGAGCTGACCCTTGCAAATACCATGTAAGCAACAGTAAGCATATGGATTACATTAGTCCAGGGGGGCCCTTGATTTAAAGAGCATGAAGAAGCTGGAGAGAGGGATCTACTTTCAAAGCTGAGACAGGATCAAGAACTGAAGAAAAGCCATGATGCTGAAATTGCACATTCAGCTTTTTCCTGTTTCAAGATTTATCAAATTCTTCTTAAATTTCTGCTTTAACTTATTTTTCAACAATGCTATTGAAACTCCTTTTTTATTATCATAACATTTTGCTATATGCCTATAGTTAAGCACTGTGAATGACAAATGTAGCTTGGAAATGAAGCAAACCCTGCATATTTCAGGTGACCGTGCACCTTATAAGTATGCTCATGGTGTGATTATTTTGGCTCAGCTTCGGAAATCAGTTGACGGAGGGGAAATAATTTCTTTCCGAAGACTACAGTTTTCTGTGGATGGCTGAGAAGCCTGAACCAGCTGCCTCTTCAGAGTGAGAGTAAAGGGCTCACGGGATGTAAAGACCAAAGCGCATAAAAGAGAGGTACCAAGGGATAGGTATTACATTTCAGTGGAGCAGAAGTCCTGCTGTGAGCTTAATCAATAGCAATATAGAAATGGCATCTTGACTTTAGTCCTGTGTTACTAGTTTTTTTAGTAGAATTTACTTCAACCTTTAGGAAAACATTATTTTTCCTGTCAGAACCTCCAAGGTAATCAGCCTTGGTGAGTTACTGAATCACTGGTTGTTCAGTGTGCCAAACGTCTCTAGTCATATCACAAACTTATTAAATTACGTCCACATCCAACTCTGCCTCCATAGTGCAGTCAGCTGAATAACGAAGCAAAACAACTGTATTTCTGGGTGAGCACAGGACAAGGTAACACTTAGAGCTAATGCTACTGTGGTCTTGACTCCACAGCTCAGGGGAATCACAGGCTTACTGTGAGAGGCTCAAGTCTTGGGATGCTGTGAGGACTTGGCCAGTTTATGGGGAAGTAGCAGCGGGGCTGCCTCTGCTCTGGGTCGCTGCTGCCAGCCCATGCTGTTCCACACCTCTGGTGGGCAGACACCTTTACAGGTGGTGGCTGCATGTATTTTTACTTCTACAACAGCTTTTAGAGTTGGTGGATTTAACTCTATGTTTCTTTCTTCTTGATGGCCTCTAAAAGCTCCTTCTCCTCGGAATGTTTCTCACTTGCCAAAGTCAGCATTTTATCAGCTTTGTATCAGTCTGTGAACTGTACTTAAGTTTTCCTCAGAGCTTTCACCGGATGCTCCTCTGATGCAGCGGTGCTTTTATCTGAGGTCCCTATGGTGACTATAAATAAAGATGAACAGAAGGCAAGTTTAAATAATGTGGATACACCATTATCTCCAATTTATGATCTTTTAACCCAAATTCCAGCCCATACCTCTCCGCACTGCAAGCCATTTTGAATTGGTGTTTTCAGTAAGACATTGTGAGTTGCAGTATGAAATGTTTTATTAGAATCATCAATTCATACTGCTTTCATATTAAAAAAAAAAGAAAGTAATTAAATTTTTGCCTCATTTATGTAAAGAGTGCTTGGAAAGATTATGTATAGAAACAGGCTTATACAAAAACTAGGAGGGGTTTTTTTGGATAATATGTTATTTTGAAGTGTTTTACTTTTGTGTGTATCTTCACTGACACCCTCTTAATCTCTAGTAGCACTTGTCACCTTTTATCAAGTCTAAAGTAGCTGGCTTGGATTTAAGGATAATTTTATCTGTATCAGTTTCTCAATTTCTTTGGACCATAAGTATTTAATATGCTGCAAGCTATTGTAAAGACTTAGGACATGGGCAAGGCCTTACCTCTCTGCTAACTTCCCATGGCATGCTGTAGTTATGGTTTTTCTGCCTTTTTTGTTTATTACTTTTAATTTTTGTTGTTTTTTAAAAAATTTTTAGGTGTGTTTTTTGTGTCATCCTCATCATGATTCCCTCACCTCAAGTGATAGTGTAATAGAACAAATAACCTGTAGCTTGTTGAAATACCTACTGTAGTTTATTTCTGGGCTTGTAGAGAACAGAATTCAGTGGCTTGAGTAAGTTTTCCCAATCCTTTGTTCCTAACTTGATAGCAAACTTAAGTCATTGAGGAGGAATGGCATAAAGATGGCCTCAAAACTTTTGAGCAGATCCAGGGCTGTACAGAGAAAATTGGTGTAACTTGGACTTGCAAGAATCATGGTAGGAAGGCAATAGCTATGTAGCTGTTTTGCAGGGACACATATTTCAGATAGGAAATAACTTTGGGTGCTCATGAATAATGTTCCACTGAAACCAAAGGTTTATGCTCATCTCATATAAGCATTGTTGTTGTTGGTTTTTTAATGGAAATAATACTTTATTACTGTTGGCTTTTAAGCCTACAGAAGTCATTTACCACAGCTGCTTTCTGTGGGAGATTTAGTAACATATTTATGTTAATAGGAATTACAGTTGAACAGTGTAGAACAACTATAACTTTAGGATTTTATCCAACATCAGCTAACTATCTGCAGTGTTGGCCAATTAGATCAACATTCCTTTATTTAAATTACTCTATTTCAGTACCTTCCTGTCCAGTAATGAAGGCATATCTTCAATCCTGTCTGTGCTGTATAAGGGGATTTGAAAACAGTGGAACTGGAAGAAAACTCTGTATATCTTGGCTGAAAAAACTGATGTTCCTAGTCTCTTTTCCCAGAGTCAAAATTTTAAGCCTGTTGGTTTTGTAAATTCACACTGGTTTGTGCTGGACTTTTGTTTCTGGAGACCTTGGGATGTGTTTTTCCCACCGGTTCCATGCTGGCAGCTTTGGCAGGCACTGAAAATTTATGGGTGAAGGAAAAGCATTCAAGTGAAGTGGAATAGGTAGGCAGCTGTTAACATTATCAAATTGAAATATCCTGAGTACAGTGCAACTCTGAAGATTAAAATCTCACTGTGTTATGTGAGCTCAGAATTCAGCTGTCAGTTTAGTAACCATCATTACCATTAGATGTTATTGATTTGGTGAAATCGTGGAAATGAAGCACTGTGAGGGATGATGGGTGGGTCACCCTGCCCAGTCACAGGCATCTGGTGGTGTTGGAAAGCAAAGATATTATTCTTTTTAACATATTATATGTTCTACTCTCCAAATGTTACTTGATACTTCATAATTCCTTGAAGCTTTTTGGCCATTTATCATCCCGAATTGCAAGTGAAAACTGGGACCCAGTTCAAGAAGTTGTCTCTACTAACATGCCTTCACGTTCTGCTGAATCCATGGAGAGCCACGAGTGTGGGGTATGCTCAGGCTGGGTTTGTAACCATCATGCCCATGCTGGTGTGTGGTGCTGAGGCCAAGAGATGGGGCAGGATTCCTGTCTGTCCTGCTGAGACCTCTCAGCCTCCTGAGCAGGCTGGCCATGTGCAGGCTCTGTGCTGGGAGGTGGTCCAGGCATCCCCCCACTACCAGCATCTTTGGGTAAAGCAGAGATACAGGTTTGCTTATCTCTTAACAAGTTGTTTGGAGAAAATATTCAGCCCACTGAGGAATTCCTTTACTCTCTAAAATTATGTGAGGAATTTCAAGTGCTGGCAGGACACCTGGAGTTTTACAGGAAGAAACATTTTTGTTATATAAATAAATTACCCCCCAAAAAAGTAAGATTTTGCTTTTAGCATCCTGCTGTTTGTATATCTAATGGTATTCTCCCAAACAACCATTTTATATTAAACCAAAGGATACTTGTTAGCTTGCATTTACAATCACTGTGCTAGAAGAGGGTGGGTTTTTTGATCATCTCCATGGTTTTGGCTGCAGAATAACATACCTTGTATAAGCAGTGCAATAAGTACTGAAGAAGGCTGTAACAGTAATGAAACTGAAAGTGTTCCATAACATGAAAGATTTTGCCATCTGCCACTTTAATATAAGTGGATTATCTTCCTCTCATGAAAATTATATATTAAATCTAAGATGGCCAGACAAAATAAATTATGATTTAAGAAGTGGTGGAAAAGTAGCACAGTTAAAATTGAATTTGAGGAGTAGTTGATGGATGCTATAAAATCCTTTCTAAAGAGGTTTTTGGGAGAGTATCTTAATTAAAATATGTTGTAATAATTTTTTAACTTGGCTTCACATTTGTCATAAAAACAACAATAAAAAGAAGCTAAGAACTCAATGTCTGTATCTGTAGTGGAATTCACGTAACCCTTTCTAGCTTACGTTAATCTGGTTTTGTGGAAGTTGAAGCATTAAAACAGATTGTTAATGCTTCCATCTGGGTCCTATTCTTTCCTTGCAAATGAGCTGAACATTGCAGCAATTTGTTTGTATTTACTGCCTTTCTCCTCAACCTTATCACCAGCTCTCAGATAGCTCAGGGAAAGAAAAAGCTTATCAAAACTTCAGGGCTGCACAGTGCTGAGAAAGCAGTCAGCACACTAAGACCCTGGCAGCTTGTTGCATTTGCATCCCTGTGGGTTTTTTCCTGTCTTACCATTTTCAGTTTTTGTAACAAGCAATAAAAAGAATTGATGATTCAGTGTGGGATGCAGAAGACTCACAGAAACTGGAATTGAGATGTCTTGACTTCTCAGAAATTGGCTTTAAGCACAAAAATATGAATGTTTAGAAAGGAGCAAAATACCTATTAAATGAACTTATGTAGAGATGATAGAAGATTGCAATGGGCACATACAGAGTGTTAAGTATATGTAGTATCCTACTTTTTTTTACAGATAAGCTATTCTCAATACTTTTTTTACAAAGCTAAGCAGTGGCACTGTGTAGGTAATGATTATAGGCTACTTCAGTGAATGCACAGAGATAATTTCATTTCTGTGAGTAGTGCCATTGACTACAATGGGACTATTTCCATATGTAAAGTTAACCTGGAGCACAAGTGTGGGCAAAATTGAATTGTGGGAAAGACTGAATATATATTTCACCTCTTACAAAAAGCGTCTCAGGTAACAGAAATATGAAAGGTCCACGTAGACCTTCTGTTCTGGAAGATCAGTTATGGATTATCTTGAAATGAGAGTGTGAAATCTACCTATAATCCAGCATTGCAAAACAACAGAACTGGAAATGTAAGCAAAGACCCAGTTGTTAAGATGCTGTGTTTTTTTACAGTTACGAAAATCTTTTATCTAAGGCTTTCAAACACTTAGCGCTTAAGTGAGTGTTACATATTCTTTTAGAAAGGTGCTGTTAAGTATCATCACATGGAGCAGTGAGGAGATTATGAATGTCTGGTCAAGGCTCATGTGATGAAATAATGAGCATTTGCAATTCCTAATGCTGTCCTTAATGATGAGGAATTATCTGTCCTAATGCTCAGTGTTGGCCGTAGGCCACAGGTTGGGCTCTGGCTGTGGCTGTTGCACAGAAAATTCATTGACCAGTTTTACCTTTTGCCTGGAAGAATGGGAAGGCTATGGCTCTTCCCAGAAAATTCAAAACTGTGCTGAGGAAAAAGTAGATACTGTTAATGTTACTGTTAATAACACACTGGTCTCTGCAAAGAGAATCTCTGCAGGTGGTTTGGAATAGGGCACTGTCTTGCTCTTTTCTATGGTCGCTTAACTCTGCTTCCCAAAATCAAGATACTCTTAGGCCTGGTCTGCAACCTCTGTTTGCACTGCTGGTAGTGCAGATGAGCAGGATATTCTTTGCTCATCTACTGTAACCCTGGGTGTGTTCCCAGCCATACCAACCAGCACAGCAGCACTTAGAGTGTCAATAGCTTATTCTGTTCTGTGGACGTGAGTGAGACATCTCCATTGAAGCACTTCTCCACTACTATAACTGAAATTTCCTTTGAAAGACCGTATTGTATAATGTATAATCTTTCAGTTTTATGTACCAATGGTGAAGTATTTAAATATAAATGTGCTAAGTTTCCAATATGTGGGAAAATTCTAAGACATTTCTGTGGTGGAAGGAGGTAGTTTATGGCTGTGTTTCTGAATGAGATTAGTTGCCCAGAGACTATACTAAACATGGTATTAAAACGATGAAGAACTAAAGAGAACCCACCTCAGCTGCTCCTGGTGGATCACCTTTTCCTTGTATTCCACTGCAGGAGCTTGGACCAGAGTACTGTTGAGCCAGGCTCACTCTGCCCATACTAGAAGGCTACTACTACTGGCTTTCACCCCATATCCAAATCAGTGAAGGGAAGGAAATCTGCAAGGAATCCCTCTGCCAAAAGAAAAAACAGGAGTTATTTTTCCTTTAGAATCTGTGTCGGGACAATGTGGGGAGACATCAGCTTGCAGATGTATTTGTAAAGCTTCTCAGAGAAGACTTTGTTGTGTTAGCTGCATCAGCAAACCTTCTTTGCATTGATGCATGATACAGTTAACAAAAAATTTTTACCGGAATTAAAATTTTTTTGCCTGGGTTAAATGCTGTCTGTCCCTGAACAAAATCCCCTGCAGCAGCACACAGATCTGTTTTTACGCTTGGGCTCTTGTGTCAGAGTCATTGCCCTGAGGAGTGGAGGTCTTTCTAGAGGAGAGCTTGTAACTCTGACAGCAGATAATTCATGTATAGAGCTGGTTTCTGCGTGAGAGGGAAAGGTGACTTTGGGAAGAGCCGAGGCTCAGCATGCCCAGTGGCAGCGTACCCGTGGGGCAGGCTCAATCTGCAGGCTCCTAGTGATGCAAACACCTTTTTTTTTTGGTACTTTCCTCCGAGCAAAGTATTCAGAAATGGCCTGTCCCACCTGCCACTAGGTGGCACTTTAGGGACATGTCAGTCGCTCGGTTTCGTTCATTATGCATGAGCTGCATCACCAGAACTAGTTGTCTCTTTGGGGGTTTTCCCCCTTTATTTTTTTTTTTTTTTGGTCAGATATTTCTTTATTTTTACCAGTCCCTGCTCCCCTGGCTGCTGAACTTTGCCATCCTCCATCCTGGCAGCAGGGAGAAGTGGCCAGACCAGTGACCCAGCCTCAGGCAGCGGGTACCGCAGCCCTGCAGCACAGCTGCCACAGCCACATCACAGCCCTCAGCTCACAAAAAATGTGTCTTGCATCACTAGGAACGGCGATACCAAACTGTTGGAAATTTCGGCATCATCCCTGCAATTTATATTTGCTTTTACCAGGGTGCAAAGTTTACCCGTTTTTTCTTTTTTTCAGTTCTCTTTAGTTTAAAGCAGTGTTCTTCTGCAATGACACCATTAAAAAAAATAAATAAAAAGAAATAAAAAAAAAAAAGGGAAGAGAGGAAGAAGAAGAAGAAAGGGTGTTTTTGCTAAAGTTTGAGGTTTGTTTTTTGGTATTTTTTCTTCCCCTCCAGGCCCTTTATCTTACCATGACTTTTTCCGCTTGTTTGCAACTGACATTGTAGAGTACTGGTCTATTCAATTACTCCTACAACGTTTGAACACACTGGTTCTTCAAAAGCTGCATTTTTTTTTATCTATGCATAAATAACATGGGGTTGGTCTCATTTATTTTTTTTAATTCATTATGTGAAATAAGTCAGAATATTCATGCTTTTGATGCAAGTTTTACTGTATGCTCCAACAAGAGTGTGTGCACCAGAAACTTCCAGCCTGGCCAGGTTAGGGAGGGTTCTAGGACTTCCTGTCCAAGAAGGGTCATTAAGAGCTGTCTCTCATGTACCTTGTCACTGTTGTGGATTGTGCAGCAAAGCTATACCATGAGGAATTTATAGTATGCATATTACATGGCTCTCTGAAAGGCTGGGTTTACTCTTGCTGTCCTTAAGTGAATGAAAAATTTGTCAAAGTGATGTGGACCAAATTTACGATGTGGTTCTGTTTGTTATTTGAGCTTTTCTATCCCCGAAGCATTCACGAAAGCCTTGCAGACTTTGCCAGGCTGCTGTTACCAGTGCTTAGAACCTTCATTTCTTTCAAACACAGAAAAAGTGGTTGTAGAAATCAGAGAGGTTATGGGCTACTCAGCTTTGCTGATATAAAAAATGCTCTGTTGCATTCAAAGGACTATTTTTATAGACAGAAAAAAAGATTGGTTTTTTACCATTTCACTCTCATTGGACCAGAAATCTACAGTTAGAGAGGAAGCTCTTCAATACATAAACAGCTTTTCAGAATTCAAATGTTAGTATTCAGTAGTTATTAAAATTTTTAAAAATCAAATTATTATTCAGATACTGGAATATTACAGTGTGAGGGGTTTTGGGTTTTTTTAACCATCAAGTAACACTACAGATGTACCACACTTAAAAGAATGTGGGAGAGAGATCTTGTCAGTCAAAATACCTTTTCCCTCTCCCCTGGGGGATTTCACATGTGTTTTAAAAAAATAAATTCCAGATTTCCCTCCTCTGTGCACGTGTTTGACACCATATGGTTGGAGAACAGCAGTAACCTGACAGAACCACATTTTCCCTGTACCTTCCTGTACAGCTCTTATTCTGTCTGTTATGGAAAAAATGAAAGTCGTATGAAAAAATTCCTCCTTTTTAAATATACCAAAATCTGTGCTTTCTGTCATTTTTGTTTAACTTAGAGTTAAGCACTGGTAAACTTGTGACTGCTACAGAGCTTGGCGGGCCTATGCAGAAACCTCTTGGCAACAGTGAGTTAGGTTCTTCAGTGCGCAACAAGTTATTATGGCTAAAATTCTGGTCCCTTGAAAGTTTGAGGTTTGCCTCAGGCTTGGTTTTTCACTTGTATAGAAATGAGCCTTTCTTGTGGAGGAAGCAGAATGGCAGGTTGCCCCTTCTCCCTGGGGGCTCTTGCCAATGTGCCTCCAACTTGGCAGAAGCTGGGAAAGAGAAGAGGCTGTCTGCTGGTGCCAAGTGCCCTCAGCCTTCTGCTTCTACCTGCCTTCCCCATCTTGGAGAGCACGTCCGTACTTTCTGGAGAGAAAACAGCTGCACTGTGTTTATACCGTGTTTGCTGCCGTGTGCCCAGGGACAGGCAGCTCCAAATCCTGCCACCCTTCCCTATGCTGTGCCCTGTCAAAAGATGCAGAGAGGTTTCACAAAAGGCAAAGCAAGGGATTAACCTTCTGTTTTAATTTGCTGCTCAGTCAGATATGTTGGCGGGAGGGTGTTTTGTTTTGCAGATGTGTAGACCTGGGTGGTGAGTGTTCATCCCAGTTTCTGTTTGAAACGTGAGAAGGGAGGAGGGAAGATTTATTTGTCTGCTTTTATGACTCGTGTTTTCAGTAACTTTGCTGGAATTTTTGGTATGATTCATGCTTTCTCACTTCAGCCTTGCAAACTTCAAAGACAGAGGTTTACTCCAGTGAATTTTCATTGATTTCAGGTGATAATAAGGTGACAGGGTGCATCCAAGATCTTTCTAGCTTTTATCCACCCTCCTTAGTTTTTCTCTAAGTATCTAGGCCATATGGGTAACTCTAGAAGAAATTGTGAGTATTAGATTGTTTACATTCATCAGTTCCTAATGCTTCACAAAGTTTTCTTCTGTTTTCCAAGCACAGTAAAATGCAAGAAAATGGTTTCATTAAAAATCTGCAAAAGACATATGTCATCCATTCAGCTGTCACCCGAGATCTCCATTTTCCCTACTGTTGAATTGTTAAAGTAACTTTTCTTTTGTGTGTAACATTTCCTTTCATTGACTTTATTGTATGTGACTGGGTGTAGCACTGACTGATTTGTTGTTGCAGACAGAGCAACCATCTGAGGTTGATTTACATCCTCAGATGAATAGACCCCCATCGCAGGCAGAAGAAAACAGTTCAGCAAAAAAGGTGAGACCTGCACACATTGTACCATTATGGAGTGATTTGCCTTCATCAACAGATGTGGTTGTTTTAAGTTTTAAAGCAATTAAACAGAGGGTTAGGGTTATGTTTTCACATGTTTACCTTCTGTGGAGGTCAAGACGCTGGAGAGAACTGGGATCGTGTGTGACATCAACTTGGATAAATCATTAAGAAGCTCTTAGTACATACACATTGATGCACGTGCTTTGAGAGAGGCAGCTTGCCATTTATTTCAAAATCAATAGGAGAGCCTTAGGGAGCCTTGTGGAGCCTTAGGGAAGACAAAAAAAGAGTTTGATTGTACTCGACCCTTGTCTTGCTGTAGTTCTTGCACTTCTTGGTTTCAGTTATTGAGGATTTAATTTTGATGTAAACACACCTGTTTGCTAGAGGTCAGGATCTGCCACTAAATGTACATAGACTGGGAGAGATTTGCTCAAGATGTGCAGTTTCTAATATGTTTTTGTATGAGCATATCATTGTATAAAGTAAGCACTGAAATTGCAATGGCACTCTTCAAAGGGCCTTGCTTAGGGATGGACTGGCCTTAGCAGTGGCTGTGAGCATTTCCCCTCTCCTGGTCATACTCCCACCACCTCCTTCCACCAGCTCCAGACAGAACAGGTTTTGATAGGGGGCAAATGCAGATTCTCGCCCCTCTGGCCCCTCCTACAGCCAGAGAGCACCTGCAAGACCTTTGCTTAGCCCAGCCAAGAACTGTTTGCAGGTGCTGTGTGTAGTGTGTACCTTGCCCAGGGAGCACCATCACCCTTCTTACTCTAACGGGAGGCACAGACAAATGTCCAGTGTCATCATTTTCTGTATGTGATAGGGCTTTCCAGGCAGTGTCCTTGTTCTTGTGTTCATCACATGCTACTTCTAGCCTGTCCCAGCTTCTTCCTTGCTCTGCTTTGTAGCCCTGCTGGGGAAATGAAGTCCTGGTAATCCACCTACTTCATGCTCACCCTTATCCCACCTGGATCTCTAAAATGCAGTGAAGCCCCAGGCTGTGGGGCGTGGGAGGCAGGTTGTTGTTGTGGTGCTGACCCACCTTCCAAAGCCTTGTGCAGCAACAGGCAGCCAAAGAACCCGTGCAGAGGGATCTGCTTTTACGTATTGGATTATTGCTTACAGTATTGTGTTTGAAATGGCAGAGGGATTTATCCTGTGGATTTGGTAGGGTTTGGGCAGTTTAAGGTAGACTGGGATTGTGTGTCTAGCATCCCACCAGTTTATACTTGTAGAAGGCATACACAAGTTCCTCACTTGCCACATGTGGTGTATGTAGGGACCTGTGCATGTGCGCAGGATTTCAGAGCATGGTATTACCAGAGACCTGTGCAGTCATGATGTGCTGATGTCCTGATCAGAACATCTCATAATATTTTTAGATTTTTTTTCCAGTAATGACAGAACTGTTTTTTAATGTTGAAACCCTTTTTTTCTTATAATTCAAATTCCTTTAATAATTGCAATCCCTCTAATACTAATGATTGATGGTCTTATGCTGGTTTCATTTTGTATCACTCATAATGGTCTCTTCTTGTGTCAGGCTGCTTATTACAGTGTTGTTTTTTTTCTCATAATTGCTGTGTCATTAAATATTTCCCCATTTATTTTTTTCTTATTTTACTAACATTTGGTCAAAACTTAGTAATGCATGTACTCTAGCCCAGTAAACTGTTCAATAAGAAAATTTGGTCTCTGGTTTTGTCTGTGGTGCTAAAAAAAACTTTCTGAAGTCCCTTCAACTTTTGAGTCTTAGCTTTCTCATTCATGAAATGAGGCAGTAATAGTTATATCCCTTGTAAAACAAATCCAATAATAAAATACACTGAAAATGATATATTTATATTTCAGTTTTAAAAAAGCTATAAGGCATTAAAACTGTTCTCATTGCTAAAGAAATGATGTCTTAATTTAAAATAATTAAAACTCTTCTTACCACTGAAGTCATGAAAATCCAAGACTCTGACCTAGAAAACCCACACTATTTATTTGATGTAATTTATCAAGAGAAATAACTCGCCTTCTATACTTCCAACATGTTAATTTTGCATGGATAATTTTATATATTTGTATTTCTAAACTATCTTCAGTGTTGCTTCATGTAAGAGAGGAGGGGAGAAGGGAGAAACTCCACGCCAGATGTGTGAGGCAGTGAGATGGGATACAATTGATTGATTCATTATTGATTCTTACCAACTGAGCATAATCAAAATTAAATCTTGCTTTGGTTTTAATGCTTTTGGGTCAACTGGGGGCCAGTATATGTATTTATACCCCTCCCTCCACCTTCGCCCATTGCACACAGAGCTACACAATACAATCCAGATGAAGACAAAACACTAGTATAATCATTTAATTCATTAAGGAACTACGAGAGTTATTGTTCCTTTTTCAAAGTCAGAAAAGTGAGAAGCTATTACCAGATTTGAATTAAGCTCTGTACCTCTTTAAATTATGAAATCTTTGTCCAGCTGTCAGCAATTTATGTGTCACAAATATTCTCCAGCCTAATGATGGGACACATATGGCCTGACTTAATGTTGCTGTGCTTCTTCCTTTCAGGAGGTTGTTCTTGCTCAACCACCCTCCAAACCTGCCCGCAGGAAGCTCCGGACAGAGGCACAAGGGCTGGAGACCCCTGAGCTTTCTCCCACTATAAATGTGACTTCTTCCCAGCCAGCAACCAAGGCTCATCTCCCAGTTCAAAAGTAAAAACCTGTACTTAGCATGCCAAACTGCACCATGAGATCTGATGTGGCAGGGTTTCCTCTTTGCATAATTCTGTGCTTAATAGTTACGTTCTTGAGAGTGCTTCACTTGATACAGGTCTCTGAAATGTACATTGGTCTTCTCAAATGCAGACTAAGCCTGTAGTGACTGTTGGTATTTGATTGATAGATAACCTCTTCAAAAGTGTCTTACTTCTGTACCTGGTAGACATGTCTGAAGAGCAAGCCTAGCTGTTCAGCCAGCATCTCTAACACAACTTTTATATGTGAGGGTGTATGTTTTTGCCTTATGCACATCTTCTGGAATTTTGGTCGTTCATTTGGACAGATATGACCAAATAAATGCCCGGGAAACTGAGTCATGAAATGCTTGATGTTGGTTATATCCTTGTGATATTTTTTTATTGCAAGGCATATTGGAAATGAGCTTGCCAGTGGTGTGAGTTGAGCCACTTGTAATAATCGAGTAATGGCCAAACCCAACATGTGTTGTTTGCTCTCATAAATACAGCTGTCAAAGCTGTCAGCAGCAAAGACTTGTATGTGTATTTAATAGCAGTGGAGAAGGGGCTGTACAAATGGTAAACAAAGGCACTTGAAGCCCTATTGGATCTGTGCATCTCCCTCAACTGAAAGACTGTGCAAACATTATACCCCACTGTCACCCAGAGCCTTGCAAAGACATCTGATTCAGCTTGAAACAAAACCAAGCTGCCCAAAGCAATTGAGCGTTTCTTGGCAAACTGTTTATCAGTAGACTGAATCTGTGCTGCATAATTGGAGATTAGAATAAGTAATAAGACTCATAGGATGCTCTTAAAGTGCTATTTTGTGTTTTGGGAGTGCATATTCCATAGTGGTTCAGAGATAACAGCATTTGTTAACATCTCAATCCCGTCTTGTCTGTATCTTTCCTAAAATGTTTAAATGGCCACAGACATATATTGCCCTGCTTTTATTTTTTTTGCATCATCTATTACTTTATAGTCTATGGAGAGTAGTTTGAACCAAAATAGTGAAGCAGAAAACTGACAGTTCACTGGAAGATAACAGCATAAAGTCCTGTTGCTGTGCTGTGAAAAAGATTCTGTTGCAAAGATCAGTGCCATCAGCTCTGTTAAGACAGAAGAGCTAATGGGGACTGTGTGCCACTGTGGACTGTATTTAAATAGGGCATCTGGTTTAGATCAAATTTGGCATTAAAGAGCTCTTTTAGGCTCATGTAAAACTTTAAAATAATCTTTTTGGATGAGGGATTGGATATCGGAGCCAGTATATTCTGTATTTTCTTTCCTTTTCCTGTTGTTATCTCCATTTCTTGGAATAGGATGGTCCTTACATACAGAACTGTCTCTTTTTGTACCTGTCTGCCTAGCTGTCATTTCCTCCAGATCAGTTACCACAGGCTATGAAGTAATAATAATGAGCAGCAAAACAGATGAGGAAAGTCCATAAGCCATTCCTCTGTTCCTGTTTGTAATATCAGGCGGTTTGGGTGGAAATGACTGCTTTGAATGAAAGAAAGATTAATTTTTGAAGTAAAAAACCATCAGAATCAGCAGTGCTCCAAAAATCTGAGACAGCATTTTCATGCCTATGTCCTTTATTTCTGTTTAGAATGATTTTTATATTTTGCAGTAGCCACTTCTGACTCTCTAAACTCTACAAGCGTCTGAAAACAGCTAGTGCAAAGATGCTACAATAACCACAGCTATGCAGGGATTATTCTTAAGCTCAATGAGAATGAAGTGATTTTGAAATAATTGAGACAGCCTAAAATGTTTCTGTCATTCAGGTTAACAGGTCGTGACTGTTTTACTTTCAAAAACTCTACCTGATTCAGGCATCTAATTTCAAGTGTTACCTTTTTCTTCTCTTGAATCTGTAGTTTGTACCTTGTCTTTGAAGCATAGTCCAGTGTGTATCAAGTACAGTCATGCAAAATGGATGGCTGGTCTTCTGGCATCAGCCACTGTTGAGGTTCTTAATTGAAATGTTTTGTATCTGTCTGACAGACAGTCTTCCAAGCAGAAAAGGGCTATTCAGACTGCCATACGAAAGAACAAAGAAGCCAATGCTGTGCTCGCCAGGTTGAACAGTGAGCTCCAGCAGCAGCTGAAGGTAAGGAATGCATTGCAAATCAGTGACAAAACTCCTTGTAATCAGTTATGTGTCACCTCCAGCAGAGAATCTTGTTCATCCTCTCAGATGAGACCTATTTCATTCCTTCCTGCTTTCAAGAAGGGAATAACTGTATTGTATATGTGGGTAGGATGGTACTTCCTGTGAAAAATTACAACCTATGAGCCTACAGCTCCACTGGCAGCATGAGTCTAAAGAATGAACTTCATCTTTCTGAAAAGTTTGATGTGATGGTGTCACCTGCTGCAGAAGACCAACTCAAACCAAGCTTTCTTGTCTTCTGATCAGTTGTGCTACATAATTGTCTCCTGGAGTCAGGCATTTGAGATACATGGACCGTGTTTTATGTGAGCATCTAACACTGATTTTTAATGTCTGCTGACTTGTCCTTTAATGTGTTCCCAAGGGGCTGTTTTCTTATAAATATCAGTTCTTCATTTTTCCATTGTCTTAGTCCAAATGTAGCACAGACTTCAGGTTTTTATCTCCTACAGCTTTTTCTTCCTTGCATGTTATGAACACGCTTGTCTGGAAAGGGTGGTGAACCTGCAGATGCACTTTTTTTTTTTCGGTCAGGGGGGAAGTTTGATTGCATGTTCAACTTTGCATAACGTAATTTCTTAACTGCTTTTCAAGGATCTCCCAAGAGAGATTGAGGGTGGATGCTCTGCACTGAAATCAGAGCAAAATATAGAACAGTAATTGAAATAAGCATAGAGATGAAAGCTTTTAATGACAGCACATTGCCATCATTCCTTGACTCAGGTCTTACCTGCTCCCATCTTCAGCCGACCAGTGCTATAACCTGTGTTTTACAGCAGGAAAAGACATAGAGGTTTGCCTAAGTTCACACAAGAGCTTGTCCTTTAAGCTGTGTTGCTGCCTGGAAACTTTCTGATAAAGCAGGGCTCTGCTGTTTTTATGGAGACCAGAAGACTTGATGGGTACTCCTCAGGCACATCTTACACTGAGGATGGGGAAGATTCAAGTGCACTCCCCTGCTGGGGCTCTGAGCCTGCCCAAATGGGGAACCAAAGCCTGGAGGAGGCATAGTTCAGCCCAGCTCCCACACTGGCAGGGAGCCCTTTGATGGGAGGTCAGCGAGAGCTGGGTGCCTCTCCATACAGGGGCACCCTTGAGACAAGGAGAGCTTTCCGAAAATCACTGGTCCCCAAAGCCTTCATGCTTAGTTTCTGACTGAGACTGATGATCTTCCTGCTGCAGCAACCACAGGGGTAGATTGCAAAATCTAAGTCGTGTTCATTTCCCAGAGGAAAGAGGCTGGCTGTAGAACAAAATACTATCAAAAAGCAGTTTTGAAGGAAACCTTATTTCAAAATAGCCTGATTTTCTTTGGTAAAAGTGGCCATTTGAGGCTATCTTTGCTGCAGTCCCAGCTGTTCCACTGGCCAGTGGATGACTGCTCCTCTCCGTGGTCACCCAAGCACGTGGTTAAACCTCTGTGTTGCCCCCCTGTAAGGAGGAGGCAGCAGAAGCTGTGCAGGGGGGTCATATGGAATTGGTGCTGTGTTTTGAGACCACAAGGACAGTTACTTAAACAGCAGAGCCCCAAGCCTTGAGTCAATGCCAGTGGTTTGCCTGGCTGCCCTTCGCCAGAGCAGGGTGGTACATTTGAGCATCCCAAAAGTTAGAACACGCATCTCTCCCTCCTGCAGGAGGTTCACAAGGAACGAATTGCCTTGGAAACACAGCTGGAGCAGCTACGTCCTGTCACCGTCTTGTGACTTCCCGCACCGCTGTGCTGCAGCAAGAGCAGAGCACGTGCCCCGACAGCCTTGCAAGGAGAGGACCTGGGTGTGGCTGAGCAGGGTTTCTGCCAAGGCAGTGGGGAGGACCAGCCTTGTCAGGTCTCCCTTCACCCCACTAGACGCTTTTGCCTTTGCAGGTGAGGAAGAGACAGAAAACAAATACCTGACTGCCAGATATTTCTGAGTGGGGGATGCTTTGCCTTCTTTCTTCTTTTTTCCCAGCCTAATGTGTAAAAGCAGTTTATCACTGAAATGAATAACCTAAGAGTATTTTATTTATGTAAAGAATTCCTGATTTATATGCATTTTGGCAGCACCTCCTGCCCTGCTCATTATGAGGTACAGCATTCCTGAATTCTTGCTTAAATTGAAAACTCATCTGCTGAGGTGTGCTTCTGGATGTCACTGATTCTTGTAGGATTGTATCATGGTAGAGTACCCCTGGGTTTAACATACCATAGGAATAAAACTCACAAGATGTACAGAATCTTTATCCTCAGTCACATGTCAAATAATTATTTTCTTAGTACTGTTTATTATGCAATCATGGATGTATTTTAATGTTAGAGAACTTGTATTTTAGAAGTTCAAGGCATATGAGAGAACAGTAAAAAATACTAAAATTTAGTTATTTTGGAAATTAGGAAAAATATCTTTTTTTGAACTACAGTTGTTTCTTATCACCAGTGTTTGATCACTTGCTTGCAACTGCCAGTGTCTGTGCATTCTTCTGGCGTATTTGAGATCACTGGTTTATAGCTTTTTTCTTCCTTTTTTTTTTTTTTTAAACCAACAGTGTGTTTCTAACAACAGGTTAAAAATCCATTCAGGGCATTTTTATAGAAGCTATTCTATGTGCATCTGTATTAGTCTGCTTTGTTGTCTTAATAGCTGCTGATATTTTTAAGGATGTGTACAAGAACTGTATTTCCAAAAGAAGAAAGATAGCAAAGTGCTATGTATGAGGCTATAAAATGTGTGATGGAAATAATTGCCTTTTACAGCAGGCTTTTGTTAAGGTTCCTTTGCACATCAGTGGAGATGCTACTGATAGGATAAAGCTGCTAATGCCCATCTATTTTCTAAATGAAGAAGCAAAGATGAATTTTTAACCTGCGTTTGATCCAGGGCCAACTGAATCCCGTGGGGATTTTTCCATGGATGCACTGGTCAGTGGCTTTGGTCTCAGTTCTTGCAATGGAAGCTGGCTAACTAATATTGCTGTATTTTTTCAGCCAATACTCTTAGATTGCGTGAGTTCAGACATAATAATATCAGCCCTGCTCCCACCATGGGTATGATGTGCTTCACTTGCAAGGGAATGTCGCCTACCTGTTATCCACCTTAAACATGAAGCTGCACATGTTTCATATCCTGTTGCTCACTGACCTAATTTAAGTGTATGTGTTTGCCTGGCAGAAACAGTGCAAAAATTTTGTCACTGTCGTTGGTGTGACGCTTTCTCCCTGTAGCTATAGGATGGCCCTGGGGCTGAGAGGAAGGAGAAGCAGGTTTGAAGCAGCTGGGTAGCCTCTCTTCAGGGTGTATCGTGGAATGGCTGCCATGGCATATCAGAGGGCACCAGAGCAGCCAAAAGTTTTGTTGGGAGATAAGAAGGGCATCAATGAGAATGTTTAAACTGATGAGGAAACAGTCTACTTTTGCTGGAAAGAATGTGGATGTGGAACATGAATCCAGAAGTCTGAAGGTGAAAATTGCCATTTGCAGAATTGTTACTGAAAGTGTTTTTGTGATACATTAGTTTTGATTCAACTAAACATCCCTATGTTAACAGGCAGCAACTGTTTTCTCTGGATTTGAGACTTCTCTTGTGTGACTATTGCATAGCTGAGGTCAGACAGTCATTCCTGGTCAGTGACAAAATGTGAGGAATGCAAACATTTCTGGGAAACTGCAAAAGAGCCACTGCCCTCTTGCTCGTAGTGATATTTTTCCAGATTTATCATCATTTATTTAATTTGTTCGTAGTATTATTGAGTCATTCTGGAGATTTAATGAGGCTAAGTGCTCTCTCTCTTTGCTTTTTAGTTCTTATGTTGTCATTTGGTTAATAAACCGTTACTATTTGGTAGAAAATAATCGTATGGCACACTTGTTTTTTCTTATATGGGTGATATTTTAAGGAAAGTTTTTCAATTATTACAAAGAAGTGTGCATGCTGCATTTTTAAGGCAGTGGAGGACTTTTTCATGTTTGATAGGAGCTTCCTTTGGAATAATCTTGCATTTATTTCACTTGAGTTATTCATGGAGTAGATGCTGTTCTAAGGAATTATGGAAGAGTCTGCTTTATAGTGTCTTTTTCAAATGTCTCCCTTCTAAAATATGGAAAGTTTTTTTCATTCACTGGAAATTATGATCCATGCTTAGCCAACAATGAAATACTTACATGATTGTTACTTTACCACTGGACTTAATAAATAAAATATTTAACCATCTCTGCATTTTTAGAGTTGCAGTCAAATGCCCTGCTCAGCTTCAATGACTTTAATGTGAGTTGATTTGTATTCTTTTTGGTAAAATGTCAGCTATGATGGTGATACACTAGTTCACATAGAGAGTAAAGTGAAATATTCAAGGAGAAATGTTGGTGTGTTTTACATATGGTGCAGAAGTTACTCTTCTGTGTGTCTCAACAGTTAAGCATTTATGATAGCCCATGCAAAATGAAAAAGTATGTCTAGTCTTGGGAAGCTATTAGCATTTTGAAGAGAGGAGAAGGCATCATGAAGCTATAGACAGTGCTTCTGGCAGTTGCTCCGTGCAGCCATGCTCATGGCTACTGTTAGCAGGCCTTGGCTGGTCCAAGTTCACATCTAAATCCAGGATCACAGATTTTCTCAAAAATTATTTTTCCTTTAGAAAAATGTGGGTGTAGCAAAATCATAATTTCTTGCAGAAACCTTTGCTTTCTCAAACTTCGGATGGGAGATGCTCCTAAAATCAAAATCAAAAAGGGAGACCTCACAGGCACTTTGCTTGACCTGCAGGTGAGTGATCAGCTTTAAGCCCCTGACATGCCTGACCCAGAACAGTAGCTAGGGTCTGCCTGTCCCAGCTTCCAGCCTGACCAAGGAGAGAGAGCAGATTCCCATGCATAAGCTCTCACTGTCCTCAGTTCATGGTTTCTGTATGTACTGGGCAGAGAACATGCCCAGCAACAGAGAATAAATGGGAACAGGAGGTGGAGCTCGGCATCCTTGTATCTGAGAGGATGTGCTGGCCGTGAGCCCCATGCCCCATTCCCAGTCTTCAACTGGACAATTAAATATTTCTATCTGGAGAACAGGACTAGGCAGAGTAGATAAGGATCTTCCTCAGTGTGGGTGTAAGTGTGCACTCGTGTCTTCCTTTTGATTTTGCATTTCTTTATGGATCTGTTAATGTTTATATTACCAGGAGGAAGAGAGCCTGTAAAAGTTGCTAGCTGGGGAATGAGGGATGTCCATTTCCCAGTACCTTCAGCCTTCAGCATACACAGTCCTTGACAAGAAAATACATGGGCTCATGAAGCTGCATATTTTATTGACTAAAGAGTACTTTTTCAGGAAAAAAAATAAATCTAAGTGATGCAGTGTCTTTGAGAAGAGATGATGTATTTTGAAGCTTTTTTCAGCTATCTTCATGATAATGTGCTATGAACATATGCATTATGTTTTACTCTGTTACTGATTTTTTGATACAAAAATTGTATTGCAAGCATTGTCATTGTTAATCTAAAAAAAATACCCCGAGGCTATTAAATATTTGAATTTTAATTTATAAATTGGTTAGCCAGATTTAAGTAATTTGTTTTCACAGCTGCAGACTATCCCCATGGTAAGCTGCAAAATGTATAGTGTTCTATACTATGCCCATCTAATTTTGGAAAATGTATGTGATATGAAGCTGGGTGCCACATTAAAATAAAAGCGTCCAATAACGTCAAACTGCCTTGCTTTTGTGGTTTATTTAACATGTTGATGGTGCAGACCTGCGAGGAGAGCAGAAACTGTGACTCGCTGTGGAAAAAGTACCGTGTTGAAATGGCTGACCTTCAACTATGAAAGATGAAATCACTTACATTGGGATTGTGTGTACGCCATAGAGACAGAGACTTATTTAAAGTGAAATCATATTTCCTTAGGCTTCAGTTAAGTCAAAACTTCATCTTTACTGTGTCAAGCCTCACTTTGTCTGAATTCAGACTGAACTCTGTGATTTAGCCCAAAGAGGCACACCCTTTCACCACCGTGAAGGAAAAGGTGTTCCCAGCTTCTGTCAGACCCTTGGTTGGAGGGTGCCTAGGCAGGACCTGCAAGAGGATTCAAGCTGTTCCCCCCAGCACTCCTGTGATCAGTGTTCTTGGTCCCTCATCAGCTGCAAGAGCTGAAATTAAACTGGGAAAAGGAAACCATTTGAATAGCTGGCCTTTGTGGGCAGGGAGCTGGAGGGGACAGCGTACTTCAGCTCTTTAACTAGTGTGATTTTTAAGAATTATGTCACAGCTGTCCAAAGAGCAGTGCTTTAAAAGAGGAAATAATGAGTGATAAATTAATTCTTCCAGCATTAAGCCATGACAAGGGATGTTTTATTGGCCTAAAAGTATGTCTCTGGTGCACGTGAGGCACAAGGCCAAGGCATTAAAAACTTGTAAATATCCTGTGGGGAGCTGTTCTCCATTGGCAGTGGGATGGATTTAGATGGCTCCTCAATTCTTAGTTTTTACAATTAGATGATACTCTGGGGTGCCTTTATGCAAATCTAGATTGGCTCTCTGTATTTAAATTCACGTTCCAAATAATCTATCTTAAAAATGCATCTTCCCACTCTAGAAAAAAGTTCTTAGTTGAAGGGGGAAAGAAGTAGGAGAAGCTTCAAAAGCCATTTTATATCTGTTTTTTGAACTAGTACTGCTTCACAAGCGTGCCTCATTTGGTGGGATGCTTACATGGTTTCTGCAGCAAAGCAGAATAAAGGAACATTAACAAAGAAGTGGAATCCCTGGGTATCTGTAGCCCATAGCCAAATCAGAGCTCTTTCACCTAGTGATCTCATTGCTCCTCCTGTTTTACTGTGCCCTCAAATGCACCTTGGAGTGGGAGGCCTTGGAACCAGCTTGCAGCAGGTTCTCAAGTCCTCAGTATTGCCTCAGCGCCCACCATTTTGGGCATCCATCTGCAAGCAGTGGCATTAGCTGTTTCCCAGATGCGTCACCCCAGTAGTCCCCCTGCTAAATGCTGAATTGGTATTCCCAGTTAAATCCTGAATGGGTTTATGTTAATTGATTGTTAACTTAAATAGCATGAGGTAGAAAGAATGTCTTATCTGAGGACATTTTGAGGATGCTTTATGCATCAGAAATGTGATGGGCTAGACAAGACTAAGGCTATATATTGCATCTAGTCTGGGGTTTTTTTGGGAGGGAGGGAGAGGGGATTTCTTTCCTTAGCTGGGCTGATCCCACAAAACATATCATCTTTTTATGTGCCATCCTTGGTTCATGTAGGGAACTCGCTCATCAGCGTGCTGTTGTTTTCAATGAAATGTAGTTATAACAGCTGGTATGTGTAGGTAATGCCTCACTGTCCCAGGCCCTCCACCAGGGTCTCATTGCCCTCCAGAGATGAGCAGGAGTGGAGCAGTGATAGTGTGTCCAGCCCTGTGACAGCAAATGGCATGCAGAGCCCAGCAAGGAGGAAAGAGGAGAAGGAAGCGATATGTTAGCTCTGGTAGGACCAGGATGGAGGGAAAACGTGACTCAAGTAATCATGCTTCTGAGGTGGCAGGGGAGTCAGTGTACTTCCACCACCTTGCTTGACCCCCATACAAAAGAATAACATGCTCAAAAAAGCTCTGCTGGACACCTCACTATCAGGAAGCTTGGACATAGGGCTGCCAATTGGTGCACGAGCTGTTCCCTTCCAAAGTAACTTCAGGAATTCAGTAGTTCATGCTGTCTGTCACAGGTTTCAGTTGCGTTAAGCCAGCGATACTGGTGTCAGCAGACCAATACAGAGCATGCATTGTTTACTACAGTTTTCACACTCTTATCTGAAAGGAAAAGGCCAGCACATGATCTCACCTGGGTCTTGTTTCTGTTCCGTGCTGTTCCTAAAGGACACTGTATGCTCAGTCAGAAATAGTGGCTTCCTGTTCAGTTAATGAGTTCTTAGAGCAATTTCCCTTCAGAGTAATCACACTGGGGGAAGGAGGTGTACACTTCCAAAAGTGATTAACCTTCCTGGTGGGTCATACTGGGAGGCGCCATTCTCTGCCAACAGAAAATCAACTCACTTTTGGGTGTCTAAACTTGGATGCTAAAGAGACCAGTGCTGCCAGAGTGATCAGTCACTTGAAGCTATCAGTCAAAATGTCTTCTGGGATTAAAAAGCTCTCCTTGGGAAAAAGTTTGTTTCCAATGCTTGGTATGATAGACAAAACAAAAAGAAAAAAAAATGAAACAAAACCAGAAGCACTCCTCCACTCAGATTAGAGGAAATAGTAACACCTATTTTTAAGCCCATTTATTCTTACAGCCTTTCAAACTGCTGCTGCAGGTATGTCATCCTACAATTAGAGCTGGCCATTAAGTGCACTTGAAACAATGTCAGAGTGAGAGCAAATAAGTTTGCGTGTTTGGGTTGAGTGTGGCAGGCAGTGCTGGACTGCAGATAGAGCTACTGCTGGACTGCAGGGGCTGAGGCAGAGGCAGGCCAACAGCATCTTCTTCCTCCTCTGAATTTTGTCACCATAGGTAAACTCTAATTTGAGGAATAAAAATGCAGCTTGATTTCTCCCACCTTAGTTATAAATCTAACTTAGCTTAATTCATATTTTAATGAGTTGAATCCTCAGCTATACTATTACTCTTTCTTCTAGTTGATTCATTATCTTATTTTCTAGATTTGGCAACCCGCACTTTCTTGGTTTTGCATGAACTAGGAAGGCTGAACAGAGCGCAGGTGCTTACTGGCTTGTCCTAATTTCAGCCCACAGCTTGGGGGACTTGGCATGCTTTTGCTCTGGGTACAAATGTATGGCTGAGTTACATCACTGCTCTGGTTTAGCTGATTCTGGAAGTGGCTTTGGCTGCAGGTGATGCAGCACAGGGGCCTCTTCATGACATATCATCTGGATGGACATGGTCTTATCTTGGACTTGGAACTCTGCAAGCTGGATATTGAAACGGTCAGTGGAAACCTGCACTTGGCTCAAACTATGCACAGAAACCTGCTTGACAGAGTTTGGGAAAAGTTACAGAAATAGTATTTGAGAGTAATAGCAGCACCAGCACGACACACAGAGCTGTAGCTCCAGGTTGGCCCATCTCATTCAAGATGTCACTCTGACATTGGACAGTGCTCCAAAGTGTTAGAGGAAAAAGAAAGAGCTACAAAGTTGTCAAAAACAATTCAGTAAATAGTTTGGGTAGCCACTGCCTTGGCTGACATGCTGGTGTTTCTTCTGGCATCTCTGGAACCTGAAGCATGGACTGCTGTAGGTTGCTCGAGGCCAACATCTGCTTCACTTCTGACCACAGCCATTTCTCTCTTCCTTAAATGGAGAGCAAGGAATACCTGTAATGCACACTCAGCAGTATAACCTCTGTACAGACACATTTACAGAAGTTTCTGCTTTACTTTTCCTTTTGCAATTCGTTATTTGATATGTATTTTTTTTTATAATTTCCTGTGTTTTCTTCACTATAGACAGAGGAATTCCCGTATGTTCAGCCTCTCTTCTTTCAGACGTTTCTTTGTCTCGTTGGTTTTTTTGCTTCTCTCTTTTTTTGGGGACTTTTTGGGTTTTTTTTGATAATAGGGTAGCCAAAACTGAATCTACTTTGTTGTCATCTCATTTCTGAAGCAGTGACTCTGTAAAAGAGAGCATCGTAACACCCAGGGGTTTATACTTCTTATTTTCTTTTCTTTCCCCTGTATCTGGTGGCCCTGCAAACATGAGCTGGCATCATGGAAGGGTGGGATCATAAATTTGTAAAACAACATTGTACAAGTCCGTAAAAGAAGGTGTGAGTCTCTGTCTCTCACTCTCTTTTCTTTATGTTTGCATCACACTTGAGGCATCATTTTAAAGTAATAATATTTTTCATAAACCATCAGATGTGTGTGAGCCACCCTGCCCCATAGCAGGTATGCTCTGTAACTGCATTTTTCAGGACACTGCATGGGAAAGTTTCTGTATGACCTGGAGAGGAAACCTCAGGCCTTACCTAATTGAAAGCCTGTTTCTTCCTGAAAAACAGTACTGAAAAAAGTGTCTCTTCAGATGCATAAAAATTGTCCTCTGACCTTGTGCACTTTGATTTCCACTCCATCAGATAACAGCATCACTGTATGCATCTCCTGAATCCCAAGCTCAGGATTTGTTCTGGAGCTTATGGTAATGGTGACTCTTAACATGGGCTTGGGAAGCTCCCAGGGAGAAGGACCATTTTGCAGGTAATTTTGCATCCTGAGGTGTCTCATTAGCAGAAAAGTCTATTTAGTCTTAGGAAGAAGAAGCAGGATCCAAAGGCAGAGGAGAAGTGAGATAACAAAATCAGTTCTAATTAAAGTAATAGATGTCTCAATTTTTATTTCCCTTAAACAGGAGTATTTATTGCTCCTTTTTGAATTTTGCAAAGCCTTTTGAGAGTTGCACTCATTTTTGTGCTCAGACATCACTGCCTATTTTGCCTTATGCAGCTGTCTTTTATCATTAGAGAAGAAGTAATAATTCAGGCCTCAAATTTAGCTTTTGTCTAAAAGAAATGAGGTTGATTATGTACTGCCTACACAATAGGATACCATATAATCCCCTCATCTGTTAGAAGGGCACAAGTTATTTATGTTAATCCTTAACCTAGATGTATGAGTTTGTAGCTGTTATTTTGTGACAGTAGTTTCATTATGCATCTTTTACTGCAATGGGAAGTGGGTTCACATAGGGGAATGTGAACTTGTTTGCTGCATGTGTAAGTTTGCTGTAGGCAAGTGCTTTAGGTTTAAAGCAGTAATTATGCAGGTCAAGGGTAGCCACAGTACTCAGAAAGACTGGTCTTTTTTCATTTTCTGAGTTGAGTAAATTGCAGAAGTCAATACACATCACAAAGTGGCAAAATGAGATTAAATTTTAGAATTCTTTAGGAACGTAAGAAATTAGTGTGAAAACCAACTTTATCTGAAATGGTTTAATTTTCACTTCCTTGTGTCATGTTGGCCAAGGTGTTACAAGCCCCAGTGATTGAAATTTATGAATCCAGCTTTCAAAATCACAGGGCAAGCTTAAAAATGGTGAGAACCATAAATTAAATGGGAAGTTTGCTTACTGTGACTTCTGGCTCCTGAATTTTTATTCAGGGCCCCTTTTTAATTCTTGACTACAGATTTTTCAGAATTAAAGCTAAGCTTACTCTTTTTTTAATCCCTTGCTGCCAACAGTTGAAGCTTTAAGAAACATAGTCAATACTGGGAGAGAGCAAATAGGCAGCAGTTCTGTTCAGCTGTTGATACTCATGTAACAGCATTGCTCCCATCCTAAAGCATCATATCCAACGTATAAGTAATAGCCATATAGAAAAACCCCTCAAACAGCTTTGGTGTTATCCTTTTCATTCTCCAAAATAAATAGAAAAAGTTTGACGGAGTACATAATTATTTTGCAGTTTTATTTGTTCTAAATCAAAATATCTGAAGTGTCAAATAATACTTTACTCAGGCCTGTCCTGTCTCTGCTATCAGGTGCAGAGTGTGAAAGGTGCCAGATGTCACACCCCTGGATGTGCATTTCCTGTTGCTACAAACTCTTTTTCACTGGGAGGGTGGCCAAGCGCTAGCACAGGTTGCCCAGGGAGGTTGTAGAGACTCCCTTCTTGGAGATATTCAAAAGCCATTTGGACATGGGCAACCAGCTCTAGGTGACCCTGCTTGAGCAGGGGGTTGGACCAGGTGATTTCCAGAGATCCTTTCCAACCTCAACCAATCTGTGATTCTATGATAAAACAACATCACTATTGTCCCATTAGAAATGGGAACATCCCTTGTGAAGTGACGACCATATCCAGCTTTATAAAATAAATTAGAAGACATTCCTTGCTGTATTTTGCTTATGAATTGTACCCTGCATGTATCTCATGTTTACGCAGCAGCTGATCATAATTTAGCTGAGTGTTTCTTTAGGGAAAATTAATGAAACTGAATCCTTGTTTCTGTGCCCTGGAGAGGTAGGAGAGCAATGATCTTTGTTCTGAAAACACTCTGGGGGCAGAGAAATCACAGCCTATATTCCTGACAAAGCCAGTTTGTTACTGCAGTTCCTTCTCCATCAAAAATCTCTCTCAACCCAACAGCATTGGCCAGTACCACCAGCCTTCCTTGAGGCAAACAGGATTGGCCTCAGCACATAACCCACTTTTTTTGAGGACTATAATTTTTCAGAGAAACTGAATTATTTAATCAGCAGTGACCTGATAACATGTTTGTGGCAGGTGCAACAGGACTCAGCGAACTAATGAAGTATGGATGGCCCTGGCTCAAGAGTATGGGGGATGAATCAGGAAGCTAATATGGGATGAGCCAGGCAAAGAGATTATTTTCTTGTACAGGCAATAGGAGAGCTCCACAAAGCTGTCTGAAATCCTGCCTTCCTAGAAATCCACTCCTTTAAGCTTGTGGACTGGATTCTTTGGCCCCCCAAAGAGAGGCAGAATGCCTTTCCCCTTATGTGTAACCAGCTGACAAGGAAATAGAGACCTCGACTTTATTTAGCATTAGCATGAAGAGAACTGGAAAACCTCAACTGATGCTACTGACTGGGGCCAGGTGTTAAACATTGCCAGCCAACATCCCGCATGGTGAGAGGCAGTGGGAGACCCTGACAAGCAGCCGCTCGTAAATATAGGTAGTAATGGGATGGGTTGCAGTTATATTAATAAAATATTATCCTGAGGAAATAATCTGATTAATTCTGAGAGGAAAAAGTGCTTGAGGCTGTCTTTGCTGACATGGTGTTTGATTAATTGCCACTGACACTGCAGACGAGAGTCTGGCTCTCAGATGCCTGCGTCCAGACAGGAAAGATTGCCCGGGTGTTAGAGCATGACCCACAGAAATCTGGATTCAGATCCTTTGCTGTGGCCTGGGGAAGTTGTTAGAGATGGAGTTAACCTTGCTTAATTGCACCTGGGTAAGAATTAAAAGCTCTGGTATCATCTAGTTGCCGGGGCTCCCTCTGCTTTCACAGGGAGAGAAGAGCACTCTGAAAGGTTGCTGCCAGCACCTCACTGTGGCCCATGATAGTTGTGCCTTAAACCACGCTGCAGCAGCACTGCCCTCCTACCTTCCCAGCCCCACAGCTGCTCCTTCCCACTGTGGCAATACCCTGTGAGCCCTGTTGGCACCCCAGCCAAGGGACAAAAATGAGTTAACACCAATCTGGCAAAAAACATGTTGCCTTAAACTAATTCCTTCCTTTGGCTTGCTATGAGGCCACTGATGCTGTCACCGGGACAGCAGAGGTGGCAAACAAGGTAGGGATGGTGGGCATGTGGGGAGCAGGACTGCCAGAAATTGAGATGTTAAATAGATGCCTGTTTTTTAACTGGTGGGCATGAGGGGAGGTGAGTCCTATCATCAGCCTTTCTGTGTTGGCCCAGAGCACTTCCTTCTGCATGTGCTACTTGAGAGATGGGTCTTGCCCTGGCATGGGGGAGGCAGGCCCCAGATGGGCAAGTGCCCTAAGGATGGGGTAGGAAATTCCAACACAGACTGGGAATTCCTTGAACAAGCTCACTGCAGGTGAAGGATGGCACCAAAACCATCATTAGCAAAATCTTCCCTGCTGGCTTGGAATTCCAAACCTGACAACATCATCATCCAGCAAGGGCCAGATTCTGCACCTGGGATGGGCAACCCTGGTTGTGTGTATAGACTGGGGAATGAGATGCTGGAAAGCAGCACTATGAAGAGACCTGGAGGTCCTGGTTAACCAGTTGAATATGAGTCAGCAGTGCCCTGGCAGCCAGGAGGACCAACTGTGGCCTGGGGGGCATCAGGCAAAGCATCGCCAGCCAGTCGAGGGAGAGGATTGTCCCACTCTGCTCTGCACTGGTGAGGCCTCACCTTGAATATTGTGTGCAGGTTTAGGCACTGCAATATAAAAAAGACATTAAGCTATTAGAGAGTTTCCAAAGGAGGTCCACAAGGATGATGAAGGATCTGGAGGGAAAGCATTATGAGGAGTGGCTGAAGTCACTTGATTTCTTCAGCCTGGATAAGAAGAGACTGAAAGGAGACCTCATTGCTGTCTTCAACATCCTCACGAGGGGAAGTGAGGGGGCAAGTGCTGATTTCTTTACCCTTGTGGCCAGTGACAGGACTCGAGGAAATGGCATGAAGCTGAGATGAGAGGTTTAGGTTAGATATCAAGAAAGTGTTTTCCACCCAGAGGATGGTTGAGTACTGGCTCCCCAGGAAAGTGATCACAGCACCAAGCCTGAGTTCAAGAAGCATTTGGATGCTTTCAGGCACATGATGTGATTCTTGGATTGTCCTGTGCAGGCCCAGAAGTTGGGACTCAGATGATCTGATGGGTCCCTTCCAACTCAGCATGTTCTATGATTCTCTGATCACCTCTGGCACAGCTCAATGCCTGACCAGGGGCAGTGACTCAGCAGCCGGGGCTGGTGAAAGGGTCATCAGCCACACCAAGGAGCCTGTACTGTCACCCATGTGTACACTCAAAAGCCAAATACCTTCTTCTGCAAACAAGACCATCATCTGTGATGGGCTCCTGGAAAAGAATTAAGGCTATTTGACCAAATAAGGGCAGAGCCAAATCCTTACCCAGTGCAGCAGAGATATTTCCAGCAGCACGTTGTGGAGGAGTCCTTTCTTTGGCATTTCTGCAGAGGCAGGATACTGTGGTGTGGTATCACATCAGTGCAGCATTATGACTCATCAGCTCAGCTGGTCCATGTGCACTCTTAATCCATCCCAGTCTGTTTCTCACATCGTGTTGCTTTGAAAGTTTGAGAAAGTTTGCTTTACTTTTGATTCGTCATTTTTGCACAGCTCACTCCATCTGGGCCTGAAAGTCAAAGCACTGAAATGTTGCAATAACAGCTGTGCTTGCAAGCCTCCTATCCATCCCAGCTGATAATTAAATGCAGACTATCTCAAGAAAAACTCATACCTAGAGAAGACAACCCCAGCTGTTAAAAAAAACCAAAACTAAACAACTGAAATAAACATCTGAATCTGCAGGTGCTTGTGCAGATTAAAGCTGCTCTCCCTTTCCCAGGTTACAGCTGAGGTCACAAAGGACCTTGCCTATTGTTTAAAGCTCGTGGTGCATAACTTGCAAGCAACTCGTAGTTGTGTTAAGCAGCAATTGGCAAGGACACAAAGTGTCTACAGCCACGGCCATCGCTCCCAGCATCTGTCATTTGAGAAGATGGATTCTCTTCAGGCACTGACTGAGCTTATTAGCTTGCCCTGTTCCTTCCCAGCCTGTGAGCCAGTGCAGGAACACACATCAGGGTTTACAGACCCAGAGCTACAGGGGAAGGTTATTTACTCAAGGCTGGCTGAGGGCAAGGCTTCACCCAGAGCCAGCTGGCCTCGGCCAAGGTAGGATTGACTGTGCCTGCATGTTAGTGATAGGAAAAGATGCACTTGATTCTAGATTATGTCTATCATGTATCTCTCTGGCTCGTATGGGGAGCTGAGCAAAATGTGAACAGATCAGAGCAGCTGACCTGAACAAATGTTTACTTTTCCTCTGCTCAGCTGGGGCTTTTGTTGGTTTTAATTTGCTTGCAGACTGTGGTGCAGTGAGCAATACCTCCACACCCTGAGACTGGGTTAGCACAGTGCAGTCCTCCCAGCAGCAGCAGTGGGGGACAGTAGGCAGCAGTTGCCTTGTGTGGGTACATCTTGTCTGGAAAATACCTGTGTGGAAAATACCCCTGATTTCCATGTTTTGGCTGAGGACAGATTTGGAGGATCTCTAAAAGCTGAAAATGGCCTGGGATCCCCTGTCATGGAAGACCACCTAGTTTTCTCATGGGGTGACCTTTCAATGTTTCAGCTGAGGAGCAGTGGTGTGGGTGTGAGCACTGCAGTCAGTTTGGGGACCAGGTGGGAGATCAGGCACCCAGGCCCCCCAGGACAGCTCTCTGTGTCACATCTGCCAGGCTGGAGGGTGTCCAGTGGCCCCCAGGGTGGGCCCAGGCAGTGCTACCAAGTGGAAGTGCTGCAGCTTCTCGTGTAGATGAAATGAAGACACCAAAGCATTTTCAACAAGAGTTCTTTCTCTTCCTTCAATCTATAAAATCTTGATCTGTTCAATTTTGGACAAAATTTATTCCTTCAGGCTTACATGTAAGGGGTGGGAAGAGGATGATTTATTTGATGGGAGGAATGGCAAGTGCTTGTTCCCAGGGGCAGGAAGGGCATTTTGAAGGGGATGCTACACATCAGCGCTTTTGTTGAAGGTGCTATGTTGTACACACACTTGAACTCTTGAAGAAGTGCACTTCATAAATCAAGGAAAAGCCTCCCTGAAAATAGAGAGTTGGAGCAAACAGGGGAGGTGATAGGTAAACGCTTATGTAGTTCATGGCTGCCTCATTCTTCACAGAATTAGCCATTTACCTCAGCATTAAAATGCTCTGCAGGAATTGAAAGAAGACATATTTGTGTAATGAATTTAGAAAAATGTGGATCAAGTTCAAACTGCCATTGGGTTTTCTTCCCGGGTCTACAGAAGTCTTGAAACCACAGTTTTGAGAGAGGCAATTAACTCCTTAACCTCAAGATGTGCACTGACTTGCAGTGTTGTTAACGGTTCCCTCGTTCCCAGCTAATCACTTCTGTGGTCTTAATCAGCTGACACACACATTCCTCGACTCCAGACAGCTCCTCAGACAGCCAAAAGTAACGACCCTCCTCTAAAGCAACCTCTACATCATGTCCTTAATACTTTCCATGTTGCACATGTTTTCTTAATATACAAAGCTGTGGTATATTGAGTTTGTGGGGCAGCATAAAATTAGTATAAAAACAAATAACACTGAATCTACCATGCTTATTTTATTACTGTGGGTTGCATCTCATTTATTAAAAGGCCTTATTTTTTTTATTTTTTTTCTTCCCTTTTTTTTTTCTTCAGTGTGCTAGCTGACAAATTCCCCAGCTCTTACACTTGACCTCTGCAGAACTTAGGGGATTTGTTGGAAAATTTAGTTTGAGCTTACAACTCTCTGGAGACAGAGGGCTAAATTCCCCTTCCAATGATGAACTCTAGATGACGAGAAACTTCAGCAAGAACCTCAATCAAACCGGTATCAGCTCCACTAACTTCCCCGTCTCAGTGAGGCTCCAGGGGAGCAGATGCCTCAAGACCTAGAATAGTTCCCCCTCCCAGTGCTTAGGTTCTGTGTGTCCTGGCTCCTGTAAGGCAAGGTGGCCTGTGGGTTGCCATTGCTGTCCCAGTTGCCTGTCTAGGTAAAGATTACTCATATGATGCTGGCGAATGATTGGCATTTCTCAAGGTAAACAGGGATTTAGTTGAGAAGTAGCTGCTGCCACAAGTGTTATCCTAGCTTTCAGCACTGGTGGTGATGATTGGTGTGTAATGTCAGCTCAAGATGAGAGGCCATAACCTTCTAGGGAAAAAAAAAAGGCCAAATGAGCATGAATGAGAAATGCACTGTGCACTGTTTAATCCTCCTTGATTTAGTGCTGACTGGAGGACCAGGAAAGCTCCATTTTGCTTCCAAATTTAAAATAATAAAGATAATTGATGCTGTTTCTTCCAAAATATGCAAATCATGACTAATTTAAAACATTAGAAAAATCCTTAGTGGATAAAACTAGTTATAATTTCAAAATAAGATTTTCTAAAAATAGGTATATCGGGTCATTCCTAGAATGCCCTGTGACTTTAGCTCTTTACATTTTGCCTGTTCACTATGAGGTACCTTAAAGGGAATTGAATGTGAGAGACTTTGAAAATTGACGGTTTTTGGTTTGTCTGCATGGACAGATATGGAGGATGAAGTCAGAGGTTTATGATTTATGAAGTCAGAGGCTCATGGCTATTCCTTTTCCCTCAACCTGTCATCACATTCCTATCTTGCCCCACCACCTGCCCCCAGCCCCCTGTTGCTCTCGATTTGGATATCTCCAAAGGTCACAAGGGATTTTAAAAAGCTCTTTTTTTTTCCAGTCATGACTATTGAAAGGATGCTCCAATTTTGTTTTCCTCTCATTCTTTATGCTCTTCTCTGACATTATTTTCCATTTTCCTCAGCTTGCACAATTAAACGAGCCACTGCCATCTCCCAGTTCACCTGCCTGTTTCCTACTGATCCCAATTAACTGTCAGTAGTTACCTGTATGAATTGTATGTACACAGGGCAGGGTTTGCTCACCCAAGGCACTCCATCATTTTTCCTTATTAGTTATAAATCCATAGGAAAGGGAAGGGAAAGGAAAGGGAGGGAAGAGAAGGGAAGGGAAGAGGGAGAAAAGGAGGGGAAGAGGGGGAAGAAATGGGAAAAAGGAAAAAAAGGAAGGACTTGGCAATGACATATGGTTGATGTTGTCCTTTCAGTTACATCAGTATTGAGCCTATAAGGGAAAAGGTTTGCAGTAATCAAAGACAGCACTGGATCTGAATCCACAGTCTGAGCCTTTGGCAGTTTTTTAAATGTCCACCTCCTTCCTGATCTCTATTTTATGTACCTTTTCTGAGTCTGTTTTGCACAGACAGAAACAAAGTTTGCATCCATGTTGCCCAGCCCCTTGCCCATTCCCCACAGATCTGCACTGTAGGTTGTGCCCCACAGTGAACAAATGAGCTCCAATGTGTGAGCTCAAGGGCAACTCCCAACCTCCAGTGCTTTCAAAACAGGGCTGACCATGCTGCCAATCACCCTGTGACAGAGCACTTTTGGGATCTGCATGCCTTCCCAGCCGTGAGTGTGCTGTCTGTGCCACCAGCCTGGGGACCTCTGTCATTGGCAGGTGACAGCAGTTGTCCTCTGCAGCTCTCTACATTCCTGTTTTTTATTTTGACTGACTCTTTAATGCCCCTGTTTTACGGCATAATTTCTCATGGTCCATGTTTCTTCTTCCCATCAAAGACTAACCTTCCTGACATTAGTCACCTCCTGGAAACTGTTTGGGTATTTTGGATGCTTGGGAGACAAGGCTGAGCTGACCTCTTCTAATTCTCTTCTACAATAGCTCACAGCATCTCCCACAGTGGGATTCCCTTCGCAAAGAGAGGAATAAACCCTAAAATGGGATTATGGAAATAACTATGACAACAGCTTCTATGATCCTTAAAAACGCACACCCATTTCTACAAATTTCCATCCTATTGGGGGTCACCCAGCTTCTCTGAAGCCAAGTTCCTAATCTGAAACCAAAAAATTCTGCTCGCTGGGGGATATTTCCACGTGCACTTCCCAGATCAACCACACTTTGCCAGAAGCATTGCCGTTGGAATAAAGCCCTGAGGTAGGCCCCGTGCCATGCAGGTGGCGGCAGACAGAAGGAGGTATTTCAGCAGGGAGAGCAGACTGGTAAGGTTTACATGGCAAAGGGGCTACTAGGGAAAGGGCAAGGAGGCTTTAAGGTCTGAACAAAGGGGAGATGGGAGCAAAGAGGTCTGCAGTAAATTTTTTGCAAGTCTGTGATCTCCAGTGAGCAGCTTCACACGTGGGGATTAAGCCCTGATATAAGCACATAAAAATGTTGAGAACACACCAAGAAAAACTTGTTTTGCCCTTCAACCTGTTGTGTTTGGTTGAAGGGGTTTGTTATATTGCCTTGACCTGGTACAGTAAAGCACTGGCTTTTACTTTTACCATACTGAGGTTTTCACATGTCCTTGCTGGCTCCTGTTCTCAATCAGGGGATACCTGCATATGGCAGAGAGAGGTGGTAATGCCACAGGCAGACAAATTTTTCTCAACATATAATCTGTTCCTGGGACTTCTGTCACTGTAGTACCTGAATACTCAGCAGTCCTGAAGGTGAACTAAGCTCTATCCCCTCTGCTTCACCAGCTGTGAAACTGGGGCTCCCAGAGGCTGCACCCAGCCAGGTGCAGGTCAGGTCTCAGTGGGTGGTGAGCCCTTGCTGCATAACCCTCTCAGCAGCATGGACTCCTGGCAAGTAGTGGCCTGGGTGCCCTTGATAGAGACAGGTGCCCAAGGCAGCCTGCCAAAGAACATGGGTGGCTTCTGGGTCAGAGGATGGATATGGCCTCACCATCCTGCTGCTCTGGTCAGTCTTCTCTGGGCATAAGGCACTTGTGGTTTGGAAGGAAATGAGAGAGATTTATCACTCAGAAATTATCTTGGCTACGTAGTTTCTTGCTGGAAGAGCAGAGTTCGGCAACATCAACATAACCAACATAATTGGGTCCAATTTCTTTAAACACACTGCCCTATATAATGAGAATAACAGAGACCTTTTACTGCCAGGTTGTTGAGTCACAAATGTGAAAGAAAGAAACCCAAAATAAACAAATTAGTCAGGGATTTGAACTGACTTCTTTGGAACCATTTTTAAGCAAGACTTTAGCTGTAAGAATATTCAGAATTAAAATTCTGCCTGTATCCTGTATATATAGTATTTGGCACTTCAGTGGAGTTCAGTGTCGAAAGTTCAAGCAATAGCTTGTGTTTGGACTCATCCGTAGATATATTGTCAGCAGTTGTTGATTTTTTTGCAACATCCACAGCATTTGTAGTTGTGTAAAGCATGTGAGCTCATGTTGGTCTTAAATGAAAGTGGCAGCTGTAGCAGCCAAGTGCTGTTCACAGCATCAGCTCAGATAAACTTCTCTTTTTTCCTCGAGGGCAGCCCCATTTCCTAAAAGTGCAAACCCACACAGTTTGCATGGGAATGTGAAACACAAACCACGGCACTGTAGCTGAAACACGCTCCCCTAACCCTCTGCTGCTTCTTGGCTCCTTCAGCAGAGAAGGAGGGTGAGTTTGAACTGTCTCGTCTGAACAGCTCAGGGCTGTTTTTGAGCAAAACATGACATATTTGTGAATATCCACAGAGATGCTCAGATCTGACCTTAAGTGAGATTTCCTCACTTTTGTAGACTCAGAGATGGGGGCAAAAACTATCAAGCCCATCTCTCTGCCATCATAGGTTTGTTTTCACTATATTTCCTCCAGTAAATATTGCATGAGTTGTCCTAGTTTAAGTCAAGGTGAAACTTGCCTGCCTGTATAAAGAAATGTTGCTTTTTCACAGCAAAATGGAAGTCTTGCTTTGCAGTGCCAACACAGATGTCATCCACTGCTGGCAGTTCACATGCTGAGCAGCTGCAGCCTGAGGAGCCCATGCTTCAAAAACAGAAGGCAGCTCTGAATCCCTTCAACTATTTAAGGCAATAAAGCTTCGAATGTAATAAAGCTTTGTTTCTTGGTCTGGGAGCACTTCAGATGGTGATAAGGACAACAGACATCCCCCCAGCCCTGGCTCATGCCCCCACTCCCTCCCTCAGGGCTCTGGGAGCAGGGTGGCTTGCTAGTCTTGAGAAGATTTTTGTTCCACCTGGCAAGAGAATAGGGTTCCATGCAGCCACCAAAGCATCCATAGGACCAGGTGGCCAGGATGGCTCCTGCACCCACCAGGCTCTGACCATCAGTCTTTGGTTTGCAGCTATTTTGATGTGCACAGGAGTAAAACAGATTTGGAAACAAGTCGTAATTTTTTACCCTGTACCTTACTGTAGCTCATTGCACAGCAGCACAAATGTGAATTTGAGTAGGTCTGGGCCCATGAGGACCCTCTGGCCTCATCTGTGTGCTTATCTTTGAGTGAGTTGTGGCAAAACTCAGCTTGTAGCTGTTCCAGAGCACCTTCCCTGCTAGATGCAACAGTGACCTCCTGCAGCCATGGCTGGAGGCACTACTGTACACGGACAATGCACTCACACTTTAGCTGTAGGAACACCTACTCTTTCTGAACACTTGAAACCATGAAGACTACTATTTATTGATGATTATTATTATTATATTGGTGGGCAACAGGGACACATACTGAAGGTGAAATAGGGGTCTGGACTCTACCTTCCTCCTGCAGCACTCCGTGGTCAGGTGCCTCACAAGGACCTCTCCTACAGCAGGGAACAGATGATAAGAGGAGCTGGAGCTTGCTTATGTCAGGAAGTGTTTACAGAGCTCAGACTGACATACTGAGGCAAATAGCAAATGCTCCTGGACCACATAAATAAGCCGTCGCTTTGAGCAAGTATGTAACTGAAAAGCAAGCAGATTGGAAAATTATCTAAAAATAGTGGAGCAAAGATTAGCAGCACAAGAATCAGCTCAGAAGCATCAGGACACTCCTGGGCTTATTCAAATCACAAGTTCTTAAAGAAGGATTGCAAAGATGTTGAACATGCACAGCCAGCTCTACACATTACTTGGGCTTGCCTGAACTCCAGGAGAGCACCACATTCCCAGCAGGGCACAGTGGCTACCTGGGAAGTCTTAACATTTTTAATGAGTGTCATGAAGAATTTTATTATCATGGAAAGGAATATAATAATTTTCTCAATAAAAAAAGCTCCTTAGTCAGTAACCACTGCCTAGCACTTGGAGGCAATTCAGCCATCTTTAGCTGTCATTTCAGAAAACATATGGCAAGAACAAGATCAAATTCACATTGCCTTTCATATCAGTTAAGTATCCCATTAATAACAGGTTTGTCTTTATAATGTGTGTCTTGGAGTGAAATAATTTGAGCTATGTGGGGTTTTATGAGACAGTAAAGAAAGAAGTCAGTAGAAATCTCTGACCAGCTCCTCCCTTTACCTCCCTCTCTTCAGACTCCACTTATGAATTTCACAGTCTGCCAGTTTGTTTCTGTCGCACTTGCATTTTCTCCCACCTTATCATGTTTGGGGTTTTTTTTAATTCATCATTAAATATTTTTTGCTTTACTGAACCAGCTTGGCTCATTAATGCATATTTTCTTTCCCTTATTTTCCCCTACTTTTTACCATGTATTCATTAAAATTTGCATCTCTTGTTGTGGGAGTATGATACCAGCCTATAATACTAATACTTTTGTGGGAGCTTGACAACATAGCTCCCTTTTTTTTTCTCCTAAGTAATGAGGCTTTCAAGCTGACACCTCTCTTGTAGTTGCTCTTCGAGTCCTCAATACGGTGGCCTGAAGCACTGAGCTTGCCATGAGAGCCTTCAGAAGATTTCCCTCTGCAGCTGTAGAAGTGACTCGGGTCTCCATACACCATTGTGATCTGATCTCTGGTCAGTAAGGGCTTGGTTATGGGTGAGCTGAATCAGTAGCTACCTGCTGCTACAGGAGGGGAGAGCCCATTTTCCTCCATCCCTGGATCCCCTCGATGCCCTCCTCCAGATTCCAGTCTGCACCACACGCTCCTCACTCCTCCCTGACTCTCTTTGCACCAGCTCTGGCACTTGTCTGATGACAAGATAAACCAATTCGACCCGCGAAACAGCAGACCCATGAGTTACTAATTGAACTCAAGGTATCTTGAGTATATTAAGCCATATCTGAACACAGTTTGCCCTATAACAAGGAGTATACAACCTTTCTTTCTTAAAACTGGGATTATAAATTCTGGAGGGCGTGGAAAAACATGTCAGCAGACGATCTGAAACAGCTACTAGATTATATGATCGCTAAGAATCAACTTCTGTGTCATTTCTCGTGGGCCAGCATTTCAGTGGGCAAGCCTGGGCAGCTGCATCAAAATAACCCACTCCTTGTCCAACAGCACAGCTACTTCCCCTGTTGGTTTGCCCTGCAGCTTTAGATGGGTCATCCCTTTTAGGCCCTCTGTGTCTCCAGCTGTGAAGCTATGATCTGCTGTGCACCAGGTTCTCCACAGGCTATGCTCTACAGCAGGCTGGGCAAATTTTTAAGAGGGAAATGTAGTCCTTTCTCTTTTTTGACTTGCTCCCATTGTCTCTTATAGACACCCTTAATTCCCAGGAGAAAAATGTCCCAAGCTCTGAAAGTCATTAGTAAGAGCACAGCAGATAAGCAGTTGCAGTAAGCCTGAGCAGGGATCATAGGGCAAAGTATGTACCCAGGAAGTTATAGAACTACTTTTTAAAAGCATTTTAAAGATGAAGCGTGCTTCTTCATGGTGTATTCTCATTGTTATGACCAGTCTTTCTATCTACAAAGGAGCAGTGACACCTGCCAGGGCTTGCAATTGCTCTCCCCGTGTCGCTATCAAAGTAGGGGGAGTCAGTTTAGAAAGCCTCTGGCAGCCGGTGCTGGGTTTGCTGCTCTGGCAGCACTGCTGCCTTCCCTTGCTGTGCCTGAACCTTGTTTAAGTGGGAACAATAGCTACCTACAACTTGTCTCCTCGTTGCTGCGAGACTGGACTCATTAGCACTGGCAAAGTACACATCCACCTGGATAAAAGGGAGAGATAAGTGCTCGGTTTCGTTTTTTGAAGACCTGTATCAAAGAGCCGAGGACAGCCTTGATTTACCACTGGAGGTACACCTGCAACAAATGTCCGATTAGAAATCAAGCAATAAAACCACTGACAGTAAAAACGACAATGAAGGCATGAAAAAAATGTTTGCAGCTGGTCATCTGGAACACAATGAATCAAGGAAAACCACAAAGCAACCGCTGGTTTTTCTCTGACACTTTTTACCCTCTTGTTGCTGAGTCTTTTAAAACAAAACAAAACAAACACTCCATGGGATATATAACTTGGGATTTTTTTTTTTTAGAGGAAACAAGGAAAGAGCAGAAAGATCTTTCCTCCCCGTGTAATAACTGCAGCTTTTGGAGTACGGAGCCTCTACATAAGATGTTAATAATTGAACAATAAATTCCTTGTACTTAAGGCAGGATTGAAACACAAATCTGTCTCTGCCTCTATTCCTTGCCACTCAGAGCCAGCAAAGGTTGTCAGGTCTAAAGCCACCAATAAATATTCCTGCTCCCTGGCAGCATACTGTAGTCTTCATGCCCCAGTGTCTCCAGGTAAGCGCCTTCACATGGTATTATGTACAAGCTGACATGTTTTATACATCCCCTCTGGTTAGTATGCACTCACATTCCTGCAAGGTTAAGAAAGGGCATTCAGCCAGAGAGAAGTAAAAGGATGCAGAAAGGTAGGTCACGGTTATCCAGGGCAGGAGAAGAGGCAGCGTGGACTTTTCTGGGGAGCAAGTTCTGGGTGCCATAGGGATCTGCACCCTGACCTCTGAATGACCTCCACCTGTGCTTGGGGTACGGGGAAGCAGTCATTTCCCACCTCCAGTGCCGTCCATCAGCATGACACGATGAGTTTCCTAGTTTGTAAGGTACCTCAAGACAGACATGATGAGCCACTGTGAAAACCAGCCACCTAAAGAGAGGGGAGAGGTGATGGAGAGCTGCTGGTCACATAGAACATGAGCTGTAAATCAGAGCTGAGTGTCAGGGAAAGGGATTTTGCCCTTGGTCAGCAGAGAGATACCCTGAAGCCTTACTCTGTCAAATAATCAAGCTTACTTCAGCCTGTTTCAGTGCCTTATAAAGGGAAAACTGAAGGGTTGGGGCTGAGTGGGTTCAGAGGGTTGTGTTAAAGATCCTTGGGTAGGGAGGAACAGGCAAAGCAGATGTGAAAGAAAGTGGTCAGGAAATGTCATGGAACCACTCAGCAAATCTAGGAAACTTTTTTTGAGTAAGTTTATATGGGAAGACTTAAAGGAGAGAAAAAGAGACCACCAACATAGCAAATCCAAGTTGAGCTAATGGAAAGAAATGAGTTTTTGTTATTTTAGCAAACATTGGTGGGGATGGGATTGAAACAACCCACTGAATCAAAACTCCCCCCTTTAGGAAGCTGATCAAGCTCCAAATTTCCCTGCTGGCCTCAGCTCCTCTGAAGGGCCAACCCAAAGCCCTGGAGATGAACAGTGGGAACATGACGAACAACAGGAGCAGATCCAACTCTGTGTGGCTTTGGCTTGTATCCCAGCAGACATAGTAAAAGAGGGGAGAAATCAAACCTGTGGAGGCTGGAAAAGGTTGAGACACCAGTGGGGCTCCTCTCTTTAAGCCCTAGCAGTCTGAAAGCAGGGCATACAGCTCTGCCTGGCTGTCATAGCTCTCTTAATTGTATCTGGAGCCACAAATGCCTTCACAGGATGATTTATCCCGACAACTTGAGGTGCATTTGTGCTATCAAATCAGTCTCCTTTTCACCCACACTGCCAAGTAATTCTTACTGAGATCTTTCCACACCCTCTGTAATGAGTTTCAAGAGGAACGCTGGTCACTGCTGGCCAGAGTTTGCCCCACATCTTCAGAGACTGTCCCACAGCACTATCGTGGCAGATCTAATAGTCTCTCATACCCCTGTACACCTCCAAGGCTCACATTACCAAGCCTTAGCATCCCATCATAAAACACTCCTGTGACCCTGACACTTACCCCTCTGTGGAACAAAAAGGGGCCCTTGTCCTTTCACATGATCATCTTTCCATAGAGACCACAGAGAGAGGGCACATGGCTCCCTCAGAGCAAACACCCTGCTTGCTGATGGTGAATATTAAATGATACTACTCCTGCCTAAAAGGATAAGGAGTTGTCCATGGGCAGCCATTCCAGCAGCATTGTAATGTTCTTTAATAAAGCAGCATTTCTCTGATGCTTAAAATAGCTGCCCCTGAAACTAATAGCACCTATAAGATGTTTGTCCTTGGTATAACAACAAAGCCAGTGCTTCATCCACAGAAACTCCTGCTCCAGAGAAATGAGTATAGGCTGGATTTCAGACCTTCCTAGAAGAGATGCATTTTTTATAAAGTCAACCCAACAAACTCCTTCCACACGTGGAGGCATCAAGGTTTAAATGGTGAAGAGGAAGGACAGGGAATGAACTGGAGGAGATCTGAAAAGAGGGCTGGTTGGTCTGCCATTCCTCTAATTGAAAGGCTGCTGGATTTTATTGTGGGATGTTGAGGACTTTAATTAGAGACCGATAAATTGCAATTGTATTGCCAGGAGGAAAGAAGGCTCTCTAAGTTTTTCCTGTACATATGAGACTAAATAGCTCATTTCTATGGGAGGGAAAGAGTGTCCCTTGCAGGGAACAGTGCTGTTCAAACACTGAGCACTCAGGCCTTTAAACATGTGAGGCATGTCAAGGCCTGGGGAGCCACGCTGTTTCTGGGGGGAATCCTTCACACACAACTTACCTGGCCTTTTGAACACAGTTCAGTGAGAAGTAAGAATAGCTGGTTGAGGAAAAAGTTGCAATATGAAATAAATTCCTAAAAATACTGGACACATATATAACTCTCTCCCACTGCAAGCCCATCTCTGCTCACTACCCCCCACACTTCTGCTAAACCAACCAAAACCAGAAAAAGATTGTGTTTCAGGAAAAATAAAGTAGCATAATCAAGTCATTTACCATATACAGGATACTATTCAGGAAGTTACAATGCAATAAATTACTGTAAAAACACAAAATACATGTGCTCTCAATGACTACCTGTATTTGTAGCCTTGTCCTGTGCCAAATTTGGCAAGAACAAGATAGCATCCCCCTCCCCACTTGAAGGTAAACTTCCTCACCTTAACGGAGGATTAAAAATTTCCCCCTAAGGGCCATACTTATGCCACTGCACTGCTTCTGCTGTAGTTCTGTGTCTCTGCCAAGAGCTGAGGATGCTGCTGGATCTGCTCCTTCCCCAGGAGACAGAGACCGATATTAGCAACAGGTTATCATTGTTGCAGCCACTTTTAATATCTGTTTTTAAAGGAGAGCGTTATTGAAACAGTGAATGTGATTTTAGTTAAAACATAGCATTTTTCTGTGAATTGATATTTTACACACTCTTCTTTGAAGTTTATTTCCCTCCCACTTATATACCTTTCTAGATGCAGTGCCTTTCACTATAGAGTATTACTTTCATAGTGCATTTGCCCTTATGTCCCAGCCCCTTGCAGCAGACACTGTGTGAACATACCGAAAAGAACTTACAGTCTCTTCACAAGACCAAGAATAAAATCCTTCCAGGACTTCAGGTCCTGACAGCATTTGAACAAGTCTCTTCCATAGCCTAAAATTCTGTTCTTTTGAGTGTATAGCCAGAGATGGAAGAGCCACATTTCTTCTTACATGCTTATTATTCCCCTCCAAATGAATATGAATGAAAACGAATCAAATCATTCATCAGATCTGATAAACTCTGCGTGAGCAGGATACAGATCACCTCTGAATGAACAGTAGCTGATAAAATACCAGTATTTCAAGACAATAGCAAATTCTCTTTCATAGTATCAGATCTCCTTTTATGTGCTTTCCACGAGCATTCAAGTAGATTAATTTTCCTTTTTCTTCCCCTTCCCCCCCAAAATAAGTCTGTAAAATGAAAACCATGTGAAAACTCATCTGATAGTGATCACCTGGGGACTCTCATTGGCAAGGCTGGTGGGACAAGACTGAAACCTTTTTTATGGTCTTGGAATTGTCTAGTCTGAGAGAGGGTAGATATGAATGATTTGACCAATTACACAGATCATATTTCAGGTAATAACCAAATTGTAAATAGTCCCATAGTTCCTATCTAATTCATGAATGGGAAAATAGTTGGGCTGCAAAAACAAAATTGTGGCCTTCCATATTCCCTTCCCAGTTCTGTTTGACAGATAGAAGAGGAAAACATTGGGCTCAACTACAAATAAAAGACACAGCCTCCAAGTGCAGCACAAAGTTTCTGAGCCTGGATGGGAGTGCTGATAGTTGATTTTCATGGAGTAGTATTTTCAGTGTTCAACAGTCTGTGATCCGGTGTCCATTTTAGACTGACCTTTTTTTTTTTTTTAATTTTCAGATAGCCTTCTTAGTGAGGAATTTCTCCCCTATGAGTACAGAAATATAAAAATATTAATGACCACAAGATGAGAAGCAGATGAAGGATTCTTGAAGATCTACAGCCAAATGTTCACATCTCTGTGACAGGGATATAGCCAACAGAAGCATGTAATTTGCATCTACATTTTTGGCACCTAGTGAAATAGTCATTTTAAAGTAACCACCTCATTTCTCTATGGAGAAGTACATGCCTTTGAAGGTCTCCCAGGCAGATACATTCTGACGAACAGAAGCACCTCAATTTCTCTGCATCAGATAAATAGGAAACTGGCAATATTTGCTCTCAAGGCACTTATTTGGCAGTGGCTGGAGCCTCCATGGGAGATGCCTCTCAGTCACTGACCAGGGAGCCTAAACTTGTTTTAGGAACCACCTCAGCAGAAGACAAATCCGCAAGAAAAAGTCATGTGTTTTCAGCTCTGCAGCCTGCAGCTTTCCTTACCTGTTTGCTGAAAAAAAAGTATGTTTAGGATACTGCATGAATGTGCAGACATGCAAAACTTTGGCAAATCAACATTGGTTTTAAATACATCAAAATTCAACTGCTGAAGAGAACACTTTAACTGATACTATAACGCTCACATGCATTAATTTCTTTTTCCTTTTACAGACAAAAAGATTAAAATACTCAAAAACATTAATTGAAATACAGTGGGTAAGCATTACTGCCTTTTATGCATATAGTTGTCTATTTAAATCCTATTTATATATTTTTAGGACAAGACACAGCAAAATACACATAGAAACACAATCGTACAAACTCATATATTCATATTGCTGAAATTACATAGCAAGTCTGGGGATTACACCAGAAACAGAATCCAGATCTCTTGATGCAAAACCTTTTGCAAAACCATTCAAGATTAGATCCCCCCAAGCCTCACAGACTGTCAGATTAAAATGAAAGATGAAAAGAATCACAGAAACTTCAAATCAAAACACGAAATTGAAAATCTGTCAGATCCATAAAATGAAAATTCCCTCCAAAGGAAAATTCTGACACGATCACATTTTCTCATGAAATTGGAACTGGAAATAAGGTCATTCTTGGGGGGAGGGGGGGAGAATTAGAATAATAATAAGGAAAAAAATCCAAACCACTCAGCATCAGCCACTTCAGTAAGAGAGTCTGAAGGGTTTTGACAAATACTGTGTCTAAGCCAAAAAACCTGAGGGCTAGATCTTCCACAAAAATCAGAAAACTTAAAGGGACATTGTCAAAGTTGGTAGACCAAATATCTGAGCTACTTTAAATTTAGAGTAATACAGAAGTGTTCATATTTTTTTTTATTAAAAAGAACAGCTGAAAGATGTTTATGAAGAGTATGGTGACATAGTTTGCATATTTATTTTGTAACTCAGGATAACAGGCTTTTCAACATTTTTTTCCTGGGTTTTAAAGCCTTACTTACATTGTAGGTTGAAAGATTACTTTCTAATTAACACTTAGGTATTTTCTTTCCTTTGCTCATGCCAAGAAAGCTATGGAGAAAGTCAAGTGAAAAAAGTAAGTTAAAATGGGACACAGAGAGGGGGCAGGAGGGGGAAATGTTTATTTTTAAGTGCAGCATGGCATCATTCTGTTATAAAAATCTGGTACAAACTGATTTTCTGAAGTGCTGAGAACCTACAGCTCCTTTGAATTCAACAGGAGATCTGAGTGCTCAGCAAACTCACTGGGAAATGAGGCCACATCACTTTAGCTTCCCAAGTCTTAATCCTGCAACCATTTCTTCACATGTCTAGTTTAGCATATGTGGTTACTCCAGCTGGAGTTAAATGTGACACTTCATGGTGGCTCTGTTGGTGTATGTGTAGAGCTTAGTGGCTGGGTATCTAACTTATCACAGTTGCAATTCATCTACTTAAAGATGAATAAAGACTAAAGCCTGCAGTGAGCTGGTCACACAGGGCTCCAGTTAACAGAGAAAGTAAGTACTTTGTGGGCACAGGTCATCCTTCCCAAGCATGGCACACAAACTACAGTGCAGGAGCATTGAAGAGCACAAACCACTGCAGAAGGTCACAGTGGATCCCATTAACGTGAATATCATTTTGGGTTTTGATGTGTTCCCTGCAGCAGTGTCTGCAACATATGTAAGGAGGGTCAACCACCATGCTAAGCAATATTAGATAAGGATTTTAATATGACAATATTGCTAAATAATCTGGAAGCATTTAGTTGGTCCAGTTGTTACTGGAATTAGTAAATATGCAAAGCAACATTTGCATTGGTAGGTACCTTGCATATTTACCCACATTTTCCTTGTGATCCTTTCTCCACTAGCATCTTTAGAGCAATTTAAGTTGTGAGCCCAGTTGCACTGTGGGGACATTTATGTAAGGAAGACCAAAACCAGCCCTCATATTAAAAGAACATATGTGGCAGGACATTGCATCTGGGGACTGCAAGGCTGCCATGTCTTTTTGCTGCCTTTACCATGGAGAGAGAAGTTTCCTAGAAGATTGACTGGCTCCTGCTCTGCAGTCTGTATCTCCCCAAGTGGGTCTTTAAATCAGGAGCTGGAGACTTAGGCAACCTCCCTATTGCCCATGGCAGCTTTGGACTACAGGCATCAAGGTGAAGTGCATGTGGCCTGAAGAGCCACCTTGCTGGATACTTTAGTGAATATTCAAGCAAGGAAAAGCAGGGCACTGGAGAGGTCAGCTACCAAGCTGGAGTCCATCGTGTGCCACAGTAAGAAGCCCACTGGGCAAAGGACAACTGATGGGATAACTAACATGCACAAAGAGCTGTGTGTCTCTCATCCCTCACCTCAGCTCAGGAAGTACCTCTGAGCATTGAGAAGGACGCCTTCATCTTTGAAACTCCAAACTCTGTGAGGGACCAGGAGTCAGAATGGGGAAAATCTCAGGAATGGAAGAAGATGTGCAGCGGTTGAACGGACTTTGTGATACAGACTTTACAGTTATTATGTATATACACATTGTATGCTTCCCCAGAATTTATATTTTCCGGGCATGTCCCGGCCTGTTCACCTCCCTGCTCCTCTGTTTCTCTGCCGATTGGCTGGAGAAGCTGCAGAGAGAGGGGACAGCCTCCATTCGCCCCTTCTCTCCTTGGTTCCTCCCACGTTCCTCCCTCTTTTGCCCGTGTCCCTATCCTGGTTTGCTCCCCCCCCCCCCCCCCCCCCGCTTGTCTGTCTCATGCTCCACCCTATGTTCTCATGCTCCACCCTATGTTCTGGCCCTTTCCCCTCCCGAGCTGATAAAAGATTGGATACACACATGGATAAAGCATTCTACCTGCATCCCACCCTCGTGTCCCATCCCCTCTTCGGACTGTGACAAACCTCCATTTCCAGGCTGCTTGAGAAGGCAACAGCCTTGCCTAAAACTGTGAGTTAAGCAGTGACATACACCAGCATGAACTCCCTGACCCATAGTACCTGCATGTGGCACAAAAGGCCATCACAGGTCTAGCACACAGAGATCTTCCCTAGGGAATTGAGACAGCTGACTGATATCCATCCCCTCGGTTTCCAGCCTCAGATTTTTATAAGCAAAATGACATACCTTTGCCAATGGGAAAACTGATGGAAAGGGCAGGTCTTTTACTTGCCTCTCCCAGAAATTTAGGCTTCAGTCAATCACTCAGTGAGAAAGTACTTCCAAGAAAAGATCTCTCAAGCTTGAAGCTGTCCTACTTCACATGTAATCAGTAAATATTAATTAGGCAAGGAAGAGAGGTAAAAATAACCTCTTCACCATGGAGATTTTGTATGAAATTTACAGATAATTTTTTAAGCAGTAACTGGATCCTCTTTCTTCTCACCAAATAAACATCACATTCTCTGTGATGAGAAGAAGCCATTCCCCCCTGTATGGTCCATCTCAAGACAGGAATGAATTTGATTCAGAGTGTCTGAAGACAAACTAAATGCAGATCTCCGGTGTTTTTGGGATGGTCTTCAAAAAGTGACCCTTTCCACTCCATATCTAGAAGGCAACCATACAGATCTCCTCCTGTCCAAAGCAACTTCTCATATTCTTTGCCCGTTCAAGTCTCTTGTTCAGAAAAACTGCAAAAAAAAAAAAAAAAAAGGAGGGGGGTGTGGAGGGTGGGGGGAAAGACCAGCTGCAACCAGTGCTGCTGCTTCTTCTAAAAAAGTCTTGTGAAGGGATCTTACGTGCAGATTTCAGCTTGTAGGTTCTTAACAGGTTGCTTCCTGGGACGATTTCTTTGCTGTGTGAGTATTTTAGGAGAGTGCTTGGTAAGTTCTAGTCCTAATGCTAGTCCTAGTTGCCTTCCTCACCTGGTGAGCTCTGCATTTACAAATAAACATGGATTCCATCTTAAACGGCTTTTCTTCCTCTGAAGAGTAAATGATATGCTACAGACTCATTTTCTCCAAATGCTATTCTGTCTGTAGAGATATGGATATGGATCAAGACATAGCTTACAATTTACACAACATCACAGACACATTTCTTTGTGCTGACCTAATTGTCCAGTCTGATTTGGAGGGTAAACTCTGAAAAGTACTGAGCAATTTTTCATGAGCAGTTGTATATGGTCACCTTTGTTAAACTGGAATTAACTACCTGCTAACCAACAAGTGGAGATCAACTGCAATATCTTGGTTGAAATGAAAAAGTAGCCAGACATTCATGGTTATGTCAAGTCATGCTGGAAAAAAATATGAAGGACAAGAACAGTGGAGCTGGATCTGAAGCCACAGGAGGTGCAAAGAAATGTGGATTTCCTAAAGCTTAGAAGCATGTTAGGCTATACTTTAGTCATATGTTGTCGTATTTCAGCAATCCTACCTGTGTTTCTAGTTCAGGTTTTCTTCCAGTAGAAAGATGTGAAACAAGTAGCAAAGAAGGTGCTTAAACTTTAAGAAGGCCTCGAATAAAGTTGGCTGAGACCAACATATAAATCATGTTGAACTTTGAAAATGAGTTTATTTAATTTAATACTAATCTGGATCTATTATTTTTTCCCCCTTCCTCATTTATCACTAGGATCATTTGCATAAGAATAGGATCTCTGTGTCTTAAGTAGTCCTTTGCTGCCAGTGAGCAGCCCATGGTGCCATGGTTCCCACAGTGCTGTAAACCCCATGGGATGTGGAACGTGTTTTGATTCCCAGATGATGGGAGAAGAGCCGTAGCAGTGTATGTGATGCCATCCACCTCTCCTCTGCATGCAGAAGGATCTATCATGACATTATAATTATTTCTGAGTAATTAACATCATATTCCAGACAAAAAGAGAGACACAAGGGAGAAGAGCAAGCCTACCTTATAAAGCTGGGTTTTTAGAAGTATTTTGGCTTCTGGAACCTTTAGGATTTTCCTGTGGGGATAGGGATTCCTGCATGGGAATTGAAGTCTGCTGAAAACTCTGTTTTTCTTTTCTCTCAAGGGAGGGACTCAGGAGCTGTTTATGGACCTTAGCAGTTCTGTGCATTGTAATCTGATTTTAATTTATTTCTTTAAAGAAATGCACCAAAATCCACATGCTGGTCTTGACCTAGTGATAAGTGTTTAGTCTTCAGACATTGAAGTCACTGATTGGGGTGAGTGGGAGCAGAGCTTGCATGATGTTTTTATGTAAAATTTCTGTAGTAATAGATTTACCCAACTTACTATGTATGAATATCTCTTTAAAAGTGTTATCCAGTAACAGAAAACACACAATCAGGAAATACAAATTGTTCTATTTTCCTCTTCCGAAACAAAATAGTAATATCTCTTGAAACATTGGCTTGGTTAAAGAGAAACCTTACCTCAGCAGCAGGGTTTCACCATCCAGAATAATAATCCAGTTGCTGCTGGTGAGAGTGGGGATGATGAAGATGGCTTCAAATCTCCACTATGATCAGCCAACAGAGTTCATTATTCCAAGAGTCTGGTTTGATTTTTGACAGTCCAAATAAATGTCTTTGGATTTTCAGACTTGTAGCTGCGGAAGCCACATGATTGTTGGTCTCAGAGCAGGCCAGCCTCATTTGGTCCTCAGCCCACGTGGTCAGCACATGCTTCATTTGCTTACAAGAAAAATTGCAGTTCAGATTTGAGGTTTACCGGGAGCCTTGTTAGGATCCCGTAGGAAAGTATGCCAGGTTTAAAGGCAGGGTTTTTTTGCTACTCTTTGGTGTAACATTGATCACAGGGTAAGTGCCTTGTTTGCAAGTCATGGCATTCCCAATAGAGCAGAGATGTTTATAATATCCTTACATTTGCGAGCACCCACTGCTCGCCCAGTTGTTTACAGGCTAATCCCACTGCAACCCACACCAGAGACCACTGGACGGCCACTATGACACCATGGTCTACAGACATGTGGGGGGATACTGTGGTCTGGAGAGAGCCCACAGAATTTAGCTTCCATGGATTTCACTTCTCAGTCCTTTAAACAATAATTGCACTCATTGCCAACAAAGCAAAGGCTGTGCATGCTTCAAAATGCTAATGACTGTTAGTGTTATGGACAGTCAGACGTTCCTTTCATTGGCTTGGGGAAAAAAATATTTGTGAACTTTTTATCTTAAGTTACCACAAATTGAGGCCAAAATTTTGCCATTTAGTTTTGTGTGGGTAGACTTCTGCAAATGTCAGGCAGTAAGGAGGTTTCTGCACAGATAATATAGGGCTGAATGAGACCACTTAAGAGGTTGAGACTTCCAGTCCTCCTGTAGGACTTCAAGCACAGGATGGACTTTTCTGTACAGGGAGCAGTTCTTCTAAGCCAAGAAGGCTGTTCACTGTGCAGGAGTTTAAACATAGGTGTAAACTTCTGCATGACGAGGTCTGAGGTTACTATCTGTGAAATGTGGCTGGTGCATTATAATTAACAATTGTTAAGAAAAGGGCTTAGAGGTATGATCACAGCTTTAACACCAAGGATTATGCAAGAAAATAGAGACAAAAGAGGAATTATTTTTCTTTTATTATATTTCTCAGTGCAAGAATTATGAAAGGACCCTGTATGCATTTTTCCATCATTTTCCCACAGTCATTTATAATAATCTCTTGGAAGAATCAAAATAAAACTTCAGTCCTTGCAGGAAAAATTTGCCAACTCATGCATTTGTTTTGTTACGTACAGTTGTTCATGTGGGCTCAGACAGTGTCATGAAATAGAGTTTATATCTGACCTTCAAAAAGTCAAAACTCATTTGGGGAAACTGCATGCAAAGAGTTAAAATGGTTGCACAAAGTCGATCCCAAAACCAGCTAGTGAGATGCTAAGTCTGGCAGTTGCAGCAACTCCTCTACATCAGACTCAAGCCTGTAAGATGCATTTTAGAATCACCCACAGAGGAAAAAAAAAAAAAGAAGCATGCTGTTCTAGTATGGGTCAGAAAAACTAATTAGCTGGAATTGTTTCTCATGATCAGTGACTCAGCAATTCTCCCGCCTCTGTTAGAGAACAGAGTTGAAGAGTTGTTTTATTAAAATAGCAATAAACAGTTTCCAAATTCTAAACACCAGTCAGGCTTAAATTTATCTCCCGTAGTGCTTCCTTGTGACAGTGGCGATGACAGCGTCGATTAGATAGGGCTGGCACTTCACACCGTGTGTCACTCCTCATTATCTGATGAGAGGCCCTGCAAGAGGCAGGTGCCAGGGAATGAAAGATTAGGTGCAGCGCATGTAATCAGGCTAAATCCCTCACTACCTCCACCGAGTGATAACAAAATGTAAGCAGCTTTCTCCTTTCCGCAAATTCTTCCCTGCTTTTGCCGTGCTCATGAGTCTGTGGATATAATTACCCCAACCGTGGCTAAGAAACCACACGGCAGAGACCAGCATTTCCAGGATGAAGTTAGTTTTGGACCACAGGCTTGTATTCCAGGCAATTTCTGTTCTCCCAGGAGTATGTGCAGTCCTAGTTACACAGCCTTAAACCAACCTGCAGAAGTGCCCCTCCCTTCCTTCTATGCAGATGCTTAAGCTTTTCTTGCTCAGTTTCATCAGATCCTCTTTAATTCTCCCTAATAGGCTCCCTTACTCCCCCCAAATAAGCAAGTGAATTTTGCAAGTGAATGAACATAATGAAAAAGCAAAGTGTGAGGTTCGGTGACATGGACTGGACTTTGACGTTTGCTGCATTTGTTTTAATACTTCGTAATGTACCAATCAATGTTCAGCAGCATGGCTGTTAGAAATAAACTTCCAATAATGAGATCTAGCAAACTTCATGGAAAAAAGACAATCATTTTTTGGTGCCAATTACCAGTGAGAACTTTTCAGAGACAAATCGCTCCTTGGATTTGAAATGAGAACAGTGGCTTGCTGGGAGAGAGCTGGGCCACAGAAAAGAAAATACTACCTTTGAGAAGGGGTCAACTACCACTTGCTGCCTTCCTAGAGTGTCCCAGATAGAGACTGTCTGCCACCAGCTCTTCTATTAGAGATTCACATGGGAAACCATCAAGGTGGCAGTTGGAGTCCACGCCTGAGAAATAACAGACCACAGGAAACTGAATGGGTACTTGCCAGTGGTCACAGATTTGGGTTACAGCTGGTGAAATGGCAAATGTGATGAATGGAAGTGTGCTTCACTGGAGGGCTGGGGTGTTAACGAGGAGGAGGAGCAGAAAATATTCCTGTCTGTCTATCAAACAAGACAGCCTAAAGCCAGCGAGGGAGAAGTGTGGTGGTGCCTGGGGAGGTGAAGAGCAGTACTATGGTGGTGGCTAGTAGCATTCAGAATCACTGGCCCCAGTCAGCAGCTGTGGGCACCCCTGCTCTGTCCTGCCAACACGGTCCCACGCCACTGACTGTACAGTTTAATCATGGCTGGATGAAGCACTGGAAATACACTGTGGGGAAGATTTTTGCTTCTGGGAGGTGAACCCCAAGGTCATTTTGACTTCTTTGTCATACTGAATGTGTACCAGTAAAACCCACATGGCTGCTGCTTGGATAGATGCTCCCCACAGAGCACTGCTGTGACATTGTGGTGCCAAGGAGATTTACTACTGGCTGAAATGTCTGCCTAAGCATGCTGGCCTTCCCAGGAGCTCAGATGTGCCAGAGGTCTCCTTCCAGAGACTGAAACCCAGCCAGGGGGCTCCTGTTCTCTGCTGATGTTCTGGGTATTTGTCTGAAAAATAATAAGATGCTCCTCACAAGGAAGCACAAGGGAGAGGCCTGGGGAGAAGACCTGGATTTCGGTGCACGCTGCATCTCCTGTAAGCTGCTTAAAAAAGCAGCCTTACATTTTGAAACTCCCCTCATTCTCTTTTGAGTGGAGTCTGCATGCAAAAACACAGCTTTACACTGTGGAGAGGTAAATAACTACACTTGGTACAGCGTTAGGCCAGCACCATGATTTGGGAGGAAGAAGACTTTTCTGTGACACTCTGAGTCATCTCATGCCTGACTTTGTGGGCTCAGAGGAACATCTTCCACTCCCCAGCAAGAGGCCATGGCCTTGTGGTGGCTGAGAGGCAGGCAGGATTTGGCAACAGATGATGCGAACATTTCCCAGACCCCGGAGAATAACATTTAGTCATACAAAAATCCCAGTTGGGTGTTTCATACTTAAACTGCTGCTCTGTGCAGCTGAAAATCTAATTTCAGAAAAATGACTGGATGACGAAACAAGGAAAATATGGTAAAATTATCTTAATTTTATTTTTAACAATTGATGTTGCTGGTAGATGTAGAAATACTGGACATAACCCTTGTTTAAAACTCTACCATTTGATCTTTATGGTTACAGAACATGTGTTTCTGTGTACGGAAGATGAAAATAGGGAAAAAATCCACTGCTGACTGTCCATTCAGGAATGGGGCTTGAGCCAGAAGAATGCATCAAGTAAAATGCATGTTTTTATAGGTGGCAATTTCTTCTCTTTTTTGTTTTCTTGCATTTAAAGCCAGTAATTTCTACTCTGTGCATGATTGCTTTTCTGTATGAAAATTGTAACCACGCTGAGTATTTTTAGTATTGTGTTAATTCCACTGACACACAAAAAGAATATTTCTTGTTTGGCATTTATTAAATGTCACTGATGTTCCAGTCTTGCAACCTAACCCATCAGCTGAACACCTTTGAGCTCCTCTGAACCCTTGCAAGGTCTTAGGCCAACTATTGTAACCTTCTCAAGATAGGAATCTGCCTCTTCTGTGTGTGCACCCATCAAATAATCCAAGCCTTTGGAAAATATGCTTGGGCTAGGTTCATGAGAAGAGAGGAACCACTTCTGTGCTAAGGCATACTTGTTACTGATCAAGCTGAAACCTGACTCATAGAATCGATTCGATTGGGTTGGAAAAGACCTCCGAGATCATCGAGTCCAACCCTTGGTCCAAATCCAGTCCATTTACTAGATCATGGCACTCAGTGCCACGTCCAATCTGCGTTTAAAGATCTCCAGGGATGGTGAATCCACCACCTCTCTGGGCAGCCCATTCCAATGCCTGATTACTCTCTCTGTAAAGAATTTTCTCCTGATATCCAACTTAAATTTCCCCTGGCGGAGCTTAAGCCCATGCCCCCTTGTCCTATTGCTGAGTGCCCGAGAGAAGAGACCAACCCCCACCTGGCTAGAACTTCCCTTCAGGTAGTTATAGACGGTGATGAGGTCACCTATGAGCCTCCTCTTCTCCAGGCTAAACAACCCCAGCTCCCTCAGCCTCTCCCCATAGGACTTATGCTCCAGTCCCTTCACCAGCCTTGTTGCTCTTCTCTGGACCCGCTCCAGCACCTCAATATCCTTTCTGAACTGAGGGGCCCAGAACGGAACACAATACTCAAGGTGTGGCCTCACCAACGCAGAGTACAGGGGAAGGATCACTTCCCTGCTCCTGCTGGCCACGCTATTTTTGATACAGGACAAGATCCCATTGGCCTTCTTGGCCACCTGGGCACACTGTTGGCTCATGTTGAGCTTCCTGTCAATTAGTACCCCCAGGTCCCTTTCTGCCTGGCTGTTTTCCAGCCACTCTGTGCCCAGCCTGTAGCGCTGCAGGGGGTTGTTGTGGCCAAAGTGCAGGACCCGGCACGTGGCTTTATTGAACTTCATCCCATTGGAATCAGCCCATCTCTCAAGTCTATCCAGATCCCTCTGCAGAGCCCTCCTGCCTTCCAGCAGGTCGACACTCCCTCCCAGTTTGGTGTCATCAGCAAATTTGCTGATGATGGACTCAATCCCCTCATCTAAATCATCAATAAAGATGTTAAACAGGACTGGACCCAACACAGACCCCTGGGGAACACCACTGGTGACCGGTCGCCAGCTGGATGCAGCTCCATTCACCAGCACTCTCTGGGCCCGACCCTCCAGCCAGCTCCTAATCCAGGAGAGGGTACACATGTCCAAGCCATGGGCTACCAGCTTTTCCAGGACTCCTGAAACAATGCCCTGGTAAACATTACTGCTCCACTTCCCCAAAAAAGCACATGCAAGTTGTAGGTTCTTCTGGTGAACCAATGGGTAGTCTTGTCTACGAAGAACAGTTCATCACCACTGTAGAAAAGCAGGGTGGCAAGCATGTGTACAAAGGCCCCACTGTACAAATCAGCAAGTAAAGCCCCATTTCTACTGTCAAGGGGTGCAATAGGCAGATATTTATTATTCAGGTCTTATTTCACTGTCATGTCAAGATGCTAAAGGTGAATGTTTTTCAAGGATAAGTAATGAAGATGTTAAAAACCTGGAGTATGAGAAAGGTAATGATAGTTTTGTCTACATAGTGAGCTAATTCTTCTCTCCAGGTATGAAAACACATCAGATATATATCCATGTTTGGCCACTCCAACCTGAAGTCTTTCTGCTGCTGCAGTGATGCACCCACCCAGTGCTTGTGGGTAGAAAAAGCATCCAAGCCTGAAGTACAAGTCACACTATGTTCACAGAGAAGTCACTTTTAGAATAAATTGTATGAATACACAGAATCTCTATCCCACAAACAGATGTTTGAGGTCTTGAACAATGAGCTGTGGCTCAGCATTCATTCTCATTACATGAGCGTAGAAATCCCCAAGGAGCTGGGAGCTGGTGGTCCTCATGAGCTTTGTGGCACATCCAGTGGAGGTGGAGAGTCTGCAAGTTTCTAGTGGCCTCTTACAAAGCTGTGGAAGAGAAAAGTATAATCTAATGCGCAGAAGAGAGCAGTGGAGAGAGTACATTCTATAGAAATTTTCTAAAAAGGCCCTCAAGACTAATTGTGTGAAGTGGTTAGAAAAGTGTAATAGCCTTTAAGATAGGCTCACTGCTTCTCAGAGAACACAGCATGAATTGGCTAAATCCAGTACAGTGCTCTGTCCTTCAGCTGGGTAAAAACTAGTTTTAGCCCTAGCACACTGCGTGTTGTGCACAGGATGCCCATGGAATAGGCTGTGTAGCACTTTATGTGCATAAAAACTAGAAGCCAACAAGACCTTACCACAGATATCAGGTTCTGGTGTGCTTACCAGAGATGGTCAAGCCCCATATGTGTTCGGTTGGCCCCAGAAGAACAAGCATTTGGGGGTTTTGACGAAACAAAGTTTGGTGCGTCAGTCAGATTGAGCCTGGTCACATAACTGGTCTTTTCTTTATTCTGTCTTTTCTTTTAGAGCTGACAAACACAAAGAACTCCTCTTTGTCCTTTGGAGGACTTTGACACAAGAATAACCTTAAAATATTCCTTGTCATCTGAGGGAGAGGTAGGGAGGGAATGACGAGATGGATAACGTGGTATTGGTGTGTGAGTGAAAAAGCAGCTGTAGCTGGATACTGCTATCCTTGGGGTCAATTGAAAGTGCTAACTCAAAATTACTATGCTGTTTCAGCCAATGGCAGCACTGATGAATCCAGGAGAATGCATCACATGGAGGGAGCACATCAATCTGACCCACATGTGGCAGTGCTCTCTCTCTTACCAAGTTTGCCTTCCCACATGGCTAAGGGGCTTTTGCAGCCACCAGCTGTTTGTTTATTTTGGGCTTTCTAATTGTTATTATGGTAATGCTAAAAATTTACATTCCAAAACCTTTACCTTGTTCTAACCTGCTCATTGTCTAGACAGCCCACATTGGAGGAGAGAAATTATCCATGCTATCGAAACTACAGTCTGAATTCCTGGCTTTTTTTTTTTTTTTTTTTTAGAACCAGGCAAACAGAAAGTACTTGTCCTACTTTCTAGTCAGTAAGCTGAAATTCTGCATGTTTAATTATAAATCAAATAATTGACTACAAAGCTATTGTGGTATGGCCTTCCATGCTGTTGATGGTTTTAATTGCAAACTGTTACATGATGTGCTTCAGAAACGAAGAATGAGCCCTGAAGTAGCAGAGGAAATGTCCTACTTTGACTCTATTTTTACAGTCAGGATGCAGGAAATTTTCTGATGCATCACTCCTCTCCATAATGGACATGAACAAGAGAACCATAGGCCACACAAGATGCTAGTGGGGGCCATGCTGTGTTCACAGGGACAGCCCAGGAGCTTGCTGTAGACTGTTCCTGCTGTCCCTTTTCAGGGCCCACTCTCATGAGAGTAATGTTCCTCCCAATAGCCAAAGGGGAGTTTGCATGGCTCACCCTGGAGTAAAATAACAACCCTTGATGCCAGGGTATGTAAAAGGAGTCCCAGAAGTAATCTTTCCTTCTCTCAGGCCTTCCAGTTGTGCCAGGCCCAGCGCTGGCACATATTGAATCCTCTGGGAGATGGTGACACCTGCTTCTGCTGGACTAGACCACTGTCTCTTATTGTCTCACTGTGCAGCTCAGTAAAGTGTTCCATCTTCTCAGTAACTTCCTTGTAGGTACTGGCAGGTCTCCCTGAAGCTATCCCTGCTTCAGATTGAAGAAGCCTATGTTTTCCAGCACATCTTCACAGGACAAGGTGCTCCAGCTGAGTGGCCCTCTGCTGAACTATTTTTGGGTCATCAATGACTTCCCTGGATCAGGGACCCCTAGACACAGACTTCAGACATGGTCTAGCAAGGAAAGAGTAAATGCAGCTGGTCTACTGCAGTCTTCAGAGCCTTCTCCTTGCTCCAGCATCCTACTCAGGCACAGCATGTTGAGATCCCTTACCATGGAGGCATTGACACTTCTGAGGCCATCAGTGGAGAGACTGTTTTGGATGAACTGTGTCTCCAGTGTTGGACCCCAAACTTAGAGAGGTGTCAACACACTGGAGAGACCTTATCGGAGGGACATGAAGGTAGATAGTGAGGGCAAAAGTACTTGTTGTATGAGCAGGAGCTGAGGAAGCAAGATCTGTTTATCCTAGAAAAGAAACCACAAAGAGGGGGATCTATTTGCTGTGTGCAGCTGCCAGATGGGAGGGTGCAGAGCCAGGCTCCTCTCAGAGAAACATGAGGAAAAAAAGGACAAGAGATGAAGGATACAGATTGCAGCAAGAGAAGTTTTGATCCCATACAAGGAAAAATTACAACAGGGATGACTGAGCACTGGAACAGGCTGCTCATAGGCATTGTGGTTTCTCCATCCTTGGACACACTCAAAACCAAACTGGACATAACTCTGAGCAACTTCTTCCAATTGGACTTGCCCTGAGTAGAGGGACCTCCTAAAGCCCCTTCCAACCTGATTTTTGGGGGGATTTTATAACCCGGAAAGTTTTTCACAAAGCAGACACTATGGGTGTTTTCACTGAATTGCGTCTTCAGCAGTGAGAAAGAGATGTAACTTTGCGTCCTTATGCACAGCTGTACCAGGCAGCAGCACATCTGTCAGCTTCTCCGGAGGTCCTGGCTGCTCTTTTCCACTCATCTCATCCATCTATTTCCATCCTTCTCATCAAGCATCCCACCAGATTATTGGGTGCTTGTACAGTATCTTGCACACATTGAAGTGAGAAAGACAAATGAGATTTTCCCTCAGCAGATTAACTTGAACTAGGAATGATCCTCACCTGCACTGGAGCCAGGACCCACCATGTGCTCAGTTTGGAGCCAAGAGTGCTGATGAGGAAGGGCCATCAGCCCCAGGAGGATGAGGAGGTTGGGAGGAGGCCAGGAGGTGCTTACTCAGACAAAGACATCTCAGAAGTAAAACGCAGTGCTGGTGGCAGGTGTTTTTTAAAGATGAGGACAGGTACAATTTCAACAGATCAGGACAAGTGGGAAGGAGAGAAAAAATGTGTATTATGTGGCCAGAGATGCACAGGACTTACTAATGGGAAAAAAAACTTAAAATCACTTAATTTTTCTCCCTTCCTGTCCACAACTCTGCTCATCCCTGTGAATCCGTATCAGTGTGGAAGGCCTTCTCAGAAGCAGCTGCAGACTTATGTGCTTTCTTTTTCTTTTCATTCCTGGTGTGATAGGAAAGAGAATCAGAAAAAAATAAAATACTAATAATACTAATGGGAAAAAATAAAGAAAAAGAGAGAAATAAAACCCAAGAGAAGCAAGTGATACACAATACAATTGCTCGCCACCTGCTGACCAGTGCCCAGCCCATCCCTGAGCAGAAATCAGCCCCTTCTGGCAAACTCCTTAAAAAAGAAATCTTGAAAGCTGCCACCAAGATGGACTGTAAAACACTGTCTCCTTCACCCATGGACAGAAAAATGTGGAGCCTTCCTTTGTTGAACACAGAGACTGAGCAGAGCCAATTACCTGCAGTGACAAACAGTGTTACAGCAAGTCTTTGGACAGAATAAATATAAAATCCTCCAAGTCAGCTATGACATCTTTCAGGCATATTTAGTCATTGAAGCTGAATGCCCCCAGCTGTGTTAAACTGTTAAGCTGTTGAGTTTCCGTTTGCAAGCCACTAACAAAAAGTAAGCTAAAATAGTCTTACTGTGCCTGCTCTTGCCTAGCATTGCTGAGGAGAATGAAACTTAAAGCTCAGATCAAGTTTCTTGGAAAAACACTCAAGTCCTTCATGCTGGTGAGAAGTTCCAGTACCTTCCTGCTAGAGAAGATTTCTTCTTTAGCTGTACCTAAGGATGTGACTCCTTAAACAGGGACAAGTGAGCTGCTGCTTTATTATATAACAGAGTCTGTCTTGACCTTGCTCTCCTAGGCGTACTGATGTGGCTGTGTTGAGCAGAGCACCTTTGTCCTTAGGGAATGTTTTTGGTCCTGCATTTCTTTAAGTAAGGACAGAGATCCCTTTTCCTTCCTTTTGTATGCAAAAACAGTTTCTGGGCAGTACTGACTTAAAATCCTCTATTTTTGTATGATTAACTATAGCAGCATAAAGCAAAATGGTTGAGATTTTTGTAAGAACTTGAAGTCCAATCTCCTTTTATATTTTAACCAAGCTGCAACCTATGAATGTATGAAGACAAACGCCTGAAAGTGTATAAGAGGGGAATCAACAGGAGCAACCAAGAGACACATCCGTGATTAAAAGCTAACATGGAGAAGTATAAATCTCCCTGAGCTGTAATGTTATTTCAATGTGAAGTATTTGTGGGGAAGAGTTGGTTTCCCCTCTCTCACTCTGCTGGTGGGCACTGTGTAGGCAGATGATCCTCTGCCAGTGAAGACTGATGCATTGTGCTTTTTTCTTGACGTGATATAAAGAAGTAGCAAAGGTTATTGCTAGGATGGATGGGTGTTTAACAAGGTCACCTGGTGTTGGGGGGGCCAAGTGTGGCAATTCAGTAAGTCTGGATGGCAGCCCAAGACCGCTGAGGCTGTGCCAAAGCAGGGTGTCTCCTGGTGAGGAGAATGAGGAGGAAAAGGAGGAGAAGAAGTAAGAAAGGATTCAGGTCCGAGCTCTGCTTGCAGGCAGTGGTGGCTTCCTGCCTTCTGGGGACTCTGCAGAGATGCCCAGGTGCAGATTTCAGGCAGAGCTCCCTATCCTGCACGGAAAGGAGGAACCTGTGCCCTAGTGGGAGTCCAGTCACTGCTGAAGCAAAAGCCAAATGTGGAAAAATTTGATCCAGTGGAGTAGTGGGTTTTTCTTTTGCAGCCATATTTTTCTGCAGTCCCAAGAGCAAATGATGCTGGACGCTGTATTGTGTGAAGAACTATTGTTGTGATCTGTATAGATAATTACCAAAACCTTTCTTTATTAATCTCTGATTAAAATCCTAAGTAATTTAGATGCAAATTAACTGCTTTGATTATGAGCCTGACAAATGGCCAAGCTGGCCCTCGGCATGGCAGAGCTGGCTATGGTCCCTGGCAGCTTGGGCCATCAATACCCTGGAAAACATTGCTGAAAACTCCTCAGCTGCATCCTAAACCCTCACAAGATGTAGAATCAGCCCATGCCAGCAAGGACTAGGAGGGACCCAACAGGTCCATGGCTGGGAGGGCTGGGTGAAACCTCTTCCTTTCTCTCTTGACCCAAAAAAGCCCCATTGCACAGGTGCCGAAAACCATGCATTGTCAGCACATGTGTTCGAGGGGCTGCAGACCAGACCATGAATGCTGGAGGATTTCTGAAAGGTGCTCTTTGCACAGTGACAAAGGAGGAAGTTGAGGGCACTCTACTTTTTCTTACAAACTTCTGTAGGGTAAGTTACCACTTTGACCATTTTCTCAGCTGTGAAAGTGAGTGGGTAGCCCAGATTATTCTCAACTATGTGCAATGTTAGGGAAAAATATATAGCTAGCGAAATAAAAAGCTATTTGTGAATTTTTTTTATATTTGTGGCTAATGTTTTTAAGGTAAGCTATTGATTAAATGGATTTTGTTTTGATAGCTGAAGACACCAATACTTATCAATAGTTTTCAGAGTAAAAGATAGGTTTTGAATGACAGGTTTTATCCTTCCCTCTGCCCTTCCAGGGCTAGTGAGAGCTGGAGAGGGCTGATGCTAAAGACTGAGGCAAACCTGTGGTGGTTGTTGCCATCTTTCTGCACTGCCTGAAGATTATTGAAAGGCATTTTTTCTGATTGTCCTTAAGAAAACTGCACCATCTCTACATATCTCATCAGCAGCGTGATGAGCCACTGTTCTCCTGCCAAAAAGCACTTGAAAACTGCTGGGGCCATGTCCTGTGCAGTGCTCTCTTCAGGGGTGCAGCAACAGAGCCAAAAAAAGGCCTTGTTTCTTGGATGGCAGTGTGAACACCAGATTTGAAAACCAAGTACAATGTTATATTACAGATAGTGGTCTCTAATGAACTAATTCCTAGTTAGAGTCCCATGGTATAGGCATAGGAAGGCACTGTGCTCCTGAGAGCAGCAGGGCTTGTGGAGGACCCTTTACTACATAAATGCTTTGGTGCCTAGTGAGGACTGAACCACCTCATGGAGGGGAATGGGGCATTTGTCGTTGTGCTGAGCTGAGACTCCAAAGCCTTTTCTTTAGTAGGGCATTGTCAGGATACCTCCATCACCTAGATGTCTGTTTTTATAGCATGAGTTGGACTGGATTTCCGAGATGTCCAGGTCTCTGGGTTGGATCCAGCCTGCATGGTGGGCTGTGAAGCTGTGGGAAGCTAAGAGAGGAGCGTGGCCCTGCATCATGTGGGCCAACGTGGCTTTTGCATAGTGCTCAATGACTGAAAAAGCTCTTCCTTCTTATTGCTGATATGCTCCTTCAGCCTCAATTTGCCATCTCAGGAGCTGAGGATACTTCATGAAGTTAAACAAGTGTGAGGGGTTATATCAGAGCCTAAAAAGGGAGAATTCATTAGCTTTTAAGAGCACAGCTCCCTAATAGAAGTGCACAGGAGTTCATGGCTGTGCCTGGGATAATACATTTTTCATCAAAATAATAGTTTATCATTCTCTCTGAGGTCAAACAGAATTGGGCTTTGACTATAGCTGCTTCAGGCCTGAAGAAATGACTCGTCTGTTTTTCCAAGGCCTGTCAGTAGCTCTAATAACAGATGTTTCTCTCCCCACAAACTTCAAAACATTATAGCTAGAGCAATAATCCTATTAAGGACTTGCTTGTTTTGCTATTTAGTGTAATAACTTTTTTTAAAAAGGAAAACTTTCCTGCATTTTAAAATGAAAACCTAACGGTAGGAAGTAATAACCAGAAATGTAGACTTCCCCAAATCACATTGCAAAAAACCCACATTAAATCCTGGCTTCAAAAATTCTTTCATACACTAGAGCGTCTTCTGTGAAAACCCCCTGCTGGGCTCTTAAAAGCAAATCTACAGAATTTCTGAATGTTTGGACTTGCTCCAAATTGTGCCATTGAGATAAAAATGCTCAAAATATAAAACCATTACTATTTTATCTTATGCTGATAATATGATCTAATTTGATTGCTGTTTTTTACCACTGACTGCCTAAAGTGAATTAGACTACCTAGAAGGGAGATGAAAATAGATCACTGGAAACAACTGAAGCTGGTAGTCTTTAAGTCCTTAATTCCCTAGGCACTTCCCTGGGAAGGAAACATGATAATACTTTGTAAGGGTTGAGCTGTTGAATAGAAACATCTTTTCTTTTTTCCTTTTTTTTTTTTTTTTGCCCCTCCACATAGACACTGAACTGGAAAGTTCCATCTTAAAACTGTGACACCAAAGGAGAGCAGCTTGGAAAGGCTGTTTTCAGAGCTGAGTTCCTTGATTTCCCATCCGTTACCAAGGTCAGAGCTGTTCCTGGGAGCTACATGGCAGCTTTGAAGTTACATTGAATAAATATTTCAAAAATATTTTACATGGAAATATATGAGGAAAATATACCTTCCCTTCTAAGATGTTTGCCTGTGTATTAAATACTTTCCACTGTCTCAGGAGAGCCCAACAAGCACGCACAGCCCAGTGCATATAGTTTGTCAAAGCCTAATGAACTCTTTAGTGGAAGTTCTCTGTGGCTTTGTGGAGATTAGGCTAGCAACTACATTTGTGCTTCAAGCTGAAATGAATCAGTCTCTGCAGGCAACCTGACTTCCAGAGTGTTTTCCTGTCAAAATTTGTCTCAAAAGTAATTTGTTATCTTCTTTTGCCTTCTTTCCGCTCACCTTTCTCTCCCATGTGCATAAGTGCACCTCTGGTACATCTAGGTCTTTCAGGTGTTTCACAAAGTTGAGAAGCAGGAGACCACCTGGCAGGAAACATATTTTCTAGACCACCTGGCTGGAAAAATATTTTCTATGGGGACCTCTCCTCCTAACTGGACAAGCACTTTCCTGGTCACTTCTGGTCTGCACTACTCCACCACCACCACCTCCCCCAAAAAAAAAAATCTTCTTTATGTGAAAGAAGGGAACTCAGCCACAAAAACACACATCTTATAGAAATTATTAATTTTCCTCAGAGGTAGGGAACTACATTTTTCCTGCAAATTTTGGAATAAAACTCAGACAGTTAATGCATGCAGAAATAAGTCTTCCACTCTCTTCTAATCTACTTGACAACATTTATAGTGCAGCTTCATGTGCAGCACACACCCTCTTGCCTTGGTTGCTGGAAACCTGATCTTTGTGTGGGTGTACTCTCTGAAACTCACCTAATGTTGTCAACAGTCATGTTTCTCTGGTTGTCCTATCTGTCACCAGAGCTGCATTGGTGTGAGACAGAAAGGCAGCATCTTCCCAAAGTGGGACAGGTCTGAGATGGGTTAGGAATCTTGTTTGTTTGTTTCGGCTGTATCACTCATTCTTATGGTTTGTTTCTCTGGGCAGAAACACATGGTAAAGAGCAGCATTACAGATGAGGGGCTGAGGTGTTGAGTGCATGTTCTCCAGATGTTTTGTTTCCTCATGGAGGCAATGGGAGATCATTGCTCTCATTTTCCGTGACTGGTCCTGGGCAAATCTCATGGCATTAGCAGGATAGGTGTGAAGACACACATGCATCTCTGATGCCAGGATAGTTGAGTAGGTGTTTCTGCAGAAATGTGATGCCAATGAGCTATTTTTTTTAAATGACTCCACAGCAGGCTGCAGCTGCAGCTGCAGCAGGATGGAAGGGCAAGAACTAAAGTGGTTTCTGTGCCACAACCTGTCTCTTGACCATTCCTTCTCTCTTCTCAACCATCAGGTTAGTGTTTGTGTTTCCAAGGAACAAAGTCTTCATGTGTCAAGCTGTAATACTCAAAAGAGAAACAAACACTGTAGAGCTAAGTATTCCGCCGTATTGTAAGGCAAAGAAGTGTCATAAAGGTTCATGACTACATCTTACGGCATGTCTTTCACCCTGGTACTTGTCCATGTGTTTGCTCCTAACCCAACAGCAGTGAAATAGCTTCTTCCCCATTTTCAGGAAAGGTTACATATCACAGAATAAAGCTGCAGAGTATCTGTGTAATCTTTTTCATATGGTCATGCCTTCAGAACCCAACATGCCTGCTTCAAAGCTGTGTAGCAGCACCTACCACTGTGGAAGCAGCAGGATGCTGTGGCAGCCATAGTCTCTCCCTCCAGCTCCACTTGAAAGAGATTTTAGGCAAGTGAGACTGAGGCACTTCCTATAAATCGCTTCTAGGGTTTCATTTACTGTGGTGCAGGTCTCTCTGCTTCCCACCCTTGTCATTCCAGCTCCCTCTGATCTGTGTGGTCTGACCCAAAGCTCCAAACCACAGAGCAAATTTTGGGAGAACACAAGTTCCTGGCTTTTCTGCATGTCTTCAGAATCCCTTTTTGTGCACTTTTGTGGTTTGATTCAATGCTGTACTCAAGCCTCACTGGTTGCACTTTTCATCAATGCAACCACGTTTCCTGCTTCCTATTTCTCTACACTGCCTAAGAGCAATCATCTCTTTTTATGAATGCTGATTAAGTCTTGCCCCAAACAGGTCTGGAAAAGACTGCGGAGCAGAGGTGCCTTTGAATTAGCAGAGGCCATGAGTGACTATGGGTGTCCAAGAAGAGCAAGCTTTTAAAATGTCTGAAAGCTTTTTCTTTTGCTTCCAGAGGGCCAGTGACCATCATGTTCTCAAAAAGCTGCAGATTGCACAAAACTTCAAGGTACTCAGAATCCCTGGTGACTTCCTTAAACTGCAGCATGCATACGTGCTGAAGGCCCCTAGCTATCGTATATGCCACCAGATATATTGCACTCTGTGTCATAAATTTTCCAAACTACTTTTGAAAGGATTGAGAGAGATGGTCTTGCCCAGCACATCTTAGAGTTTCTCACCTGTGTCTCCACTCACTCTGGTTGGGTATTTTGTACCCCTCGGGTGAATGCACTTCCAACTGGGCAGTTGGTGTGGTTCGGAGCACCTCGATGGCTTACCACAGATTGGATTCCTTCTCTGCCCAACAGCAGGATCAGCTTGTACCTAAGCTGTTCACAACAGATGTTTGCCTAAGCTCTTATTCAAAAACAAACAAAAAATAATAGAGATGTAACAGTTTCTGCAGCCAATCTATCTAGTGCTTAATCATCCTTACTATTAGAATTTTTTCATGTTTATCCTAAATCTCTTTTGCAACTATAAAAGCCCATTATTTCCCATCCTATCATCAAAATTATTCCCGCATATTTACAGATAACTTAGATGTATTTAAAGACTGATATTGACTCCCTTCAGTCTTGTCTTTTCTAGACTAAATAACATAATTTCCTTCAGTCTTACTTCATAATTCATGTTTTCTAGATCTCTAACTGATCTACTCTGAATAATTGTATTTGGGACATAGCTTTTGTTCAGCCCCTCAAAAAAATAAATTAAGATGTGCTTAGAACTGAATTAAATACTCCAGCTGAGGCCTTGGCAGCACTAAATTGACAAAAGGTATGTCAAACAGTTTTATAAGTGGTAGTCCTGGTGCTGTACCCCAGCACAATGCTTCCAATTTCTGCAGTAGCAGAACATCATTGGTTTCTCATGCCACAGTCACCCCTAAATCATTTTCTTCTTTCTGGCGCTCTGTCCCAGTGTTTTATATCAGTCCTATCTTCATATATAAGCAACTTGTTATCTGACTGACAGCAGGACAAATGGAGACTTTCACATTAATGGCATTGCACCTCATCTTTTTCTGGCTGCTGCAGCAGAGCAAGATCCTTCAAAGTCTATCCCTAATCCTCAGCTCGAATTCAAAGGTTTTGTGATCTGATAGGTGGTGAATCCATTCTCCCAGCACGAGGCAAAGTGGTTGTGGTACATCAACTTCTAAACCTCTTCTGCCAATAATCCGTTGTCTTGTTTCCATACGCTCCCCCATGCTGTTGCCTCTTGCCACGGGGGCTCAGCTCTTTGAAGCAAGAACCAGCCTTATGTTCTCTCTTTATACAGTGACTGGCACGATGGTGTCTTGATCCATGATTAAGGATCCTAAATATAATGACAAAAAAAATAATACTCTCTATATAATTGAGAAGCTCCAGTTTGCGGCAAAATGGGAAAGGAGTGGAGCTTATGGGCACAATAAAGTTTCCTTTTGTAGCTCTAAAAAATGTAATGGAAGGCAGCTTTTAAAATTGAACTGCTATTTCTGTAGGAAAATACTCATTTGCTGAGGAGAATGGTACATTCCTCTCTGTAAAAATGTCACATTTTCACCTGGGGCATATTCATGAAAATTAAAACTTTGCTTCTTGTTGTAAATCTTTGTAAATTTCCATGAATTTGCCCTAGGTGAAGATGTGACATTTTTACAGACAAGAATGCTCCAGTTTTGCTGAGAGAGGCAAAAAGGCCTTTCTGCTAAAAAAAATGACAACAGCAACTTTCTGCTTGTGAAAAATATCTATCCCTTTTACTTAAAAAAAAAAGAAAGAGAAAAAAAAAAGGAGAATGGAGTTGAGCTGTTGCAGAGCTGTATTCTGCATTCCCCACCTTCTGATCTGTTTTTATACCTCACTATGCTCAAAGGCAGAGAGTGAAATTTCACCATGCATTGAATTTACAAATGCACTTGAGAAAAAATTATTTCATTTTCTACTGAGAACTGGTAACTTTGCCATTAAAGTGTCAGCTTTGCTGGCACTAATGTTGTTATATAGTCAATGGTTATCATGAATTAAATATGGCAACAATCACTCATTCAAAACTTCCACTAAAATTGATGCAAGTTACACTCATGAAAGAAACTATCAAACAATGTAATTTTGTAATTAAGAGAGAGGGAAAATGAAAGTCTAGTACTTTCTATAAGCTTTTTTCCATTTCTGTCATTGATTATTCACTCTGTTCCTGACATGGTACAGTCAAGCTGAACCTTTTTGTCCAAAGTTGCAGGTGAAGGAGGGGACTTATGGATCTAACTGCATGGGATTAACCATCACATGGAGAGAACAAAGTGCCTCATGTCAGCCTATTTTCTTGACCGAGCTGCCCACAGGAAGAAGCAGTATCAGGGAGTATCAGGGGGTGATCATGGTAATGTGGTAAAGAAGAGACTGCTGTAGGATGCTCTTGGACACTACTTCTCTGACAGTCTGAGGCAAGCTAGTCTATGTCCATCAATTAACACATCCTAATTGTGGGTGGACTCTCAGGGTTTTCACAGAATCATGGAATAGTTTGGTTTGGAAGGGGTCTTTAAAGGTCACCTAGTTTAACACCCAAGTTTTCGTAGGGATTAGTAAGTCTTTCCAACCTCTAAGAAGTAACACTTGTAGTCTTGTCCCATAGCAGAACATTTCCATAATCAATTTGTCAGGATTACGGAAAAGATTTGCTTCCACAGACCCAGGAATGGACAAGGCAGATCCTTCCATGGACCAACAAATCAAAAGCTCCCAAGTACATGTATCTGCTGAGGGGCTTTGCCTGCCTGCTGGAGATCTCACCTCTCTTTCCTGCTCAGGGATCTCCAAAAGCTCTTGCAATCCAGGACTGCTCCAGCCTGAAAAAAATGAAGGTCTAGAGCTGGCGAGAGGACATTTGCTTCAGTTCTTTGCTTCCTTCCTCCCATTCTGCCCATGGTGTGCCTTTGATGGATGGGTTCCTAGATGTTGAAATATACTAAAGGGTTTAGGTATTTGAAAAGAAGAAGTGTGTGTGCATGTGTGATAACCTTCATGTTATCACCCTGGTCTTGGCCTGGCAGCTGTGGAGGAGAAGGGTTAGCCCACCAAACCTGCTCAAAGGTGGCATGTGTGCCCTGATGATGGGAGAATGAAACCAGTGGGGACAGAGAGCAAGAGGGGCGAATTTGCAGAGGTATGGGTAACACAAGGAATTGGGAGCAGAGAAACCTGGAGAAGTCTCTGGAAAGGGGAATTATGGGAAAAGAATAAGGAAGACCAGTGCTGGAACGCTTGTTTAGCACAGGAGCAAACAGGCCAACGCACTTGCTAACAACCCTCCACCAGCTTGATCAAGGGTGGGAAACTCTTCCCTCTCAGTGGCACATCAGAGCTCACAGCTCCTGGGGATCTGGCTTGTCCCAGCACTGGCTGATTCGGGAGCCACTGGATGCAAACCAGCCGCTCACCCTCCTTGACAGGCTGCTGTGCAAGCACTGTGTGACACAGGGTCGGATCAGGAACAAAAGGGGATATTTCTGCAGGTTTTATCTGGCACTTGACCTTTTCATACTGTAGCTGGAACGTTAGAAACCCAGAAGGAGGTTATTTGGTGCCTGAAGTCCAGTTAAACTACTGTGAAGCTTCTGCTTGCTATGTGTGCATGTGAGTTTAGAGCAGCCCCTGTGTATCTAAGCTCTTGTTATTGCCCACTCAGTTGTAAGGAAATGAGAAGCTGATGCTAATGCCAAAAAATGGTCAATGAAGTATAAAAAGAAAAGAAATCCCAACCAGCAATCTATACACCCCAGGAAGATGGCCCCCTATGTTCCTTAACTGGCAAAGTCCTGAAAGGTTTATTAGAACTGATATTTGAACTGGCAAGTTAGTTCATTCTCAGTGCAAACCCATAAAAACTATCAGTCTAAAAATATTCTCTGTCACAGAGTTGTCTCCTCACTCTAAGAACCATAAGCGCAATAATTACCAGTACTCTAACTCTGTGGAATGTATCTGCTCCAACACATCCTGCCAGGGAACGAGACTCCCATTAACCACTCCTCACTGGTAAAACTCACCCCTGCTGGCACTGGTGTGAGCATACGTGGCATTCCCAATAGCCCCTGTCTTGCCACTGGGCAGGTAAGGATCTTGCCATGAGATCGTGAAACCAGTGGAGCTCCCTCTATGAAAAGAGTCACTGTTGGCTTTGCAGGTGTTGTTCACAGTGTAAATAAGAGAAGTCATCAGCATTGAAAGTCTTGTGCTTCCATGTCACAGCTGTTGGTGACCACTGTCTGGCCCTAGGGGTGGAAGCCAGCAATTTCCCTCCCAGCCCAAATCACTGACCCCTGACACCCAGACGGAGACATGTGATAAATTAGTGCCAACTCAGTGCTTTCTGTGAACATTTCCTGAACTCATCACAGTGCCAGGGCAACAAGAAAAGCTCAGTTCAGACCAGAGCAACTAGAGTTAACTATATTTTTTTTCACTGATAATTGGCTTTTAAGCACAGGTCCCAGAAGGGATTTTTGGGCTGACCTCCAAATCAAACTAAGAGAAATCAATAGCATTTAGGTGTCAGAAGAAGAATTAGATCCTCTTGAGGACTTAGACATGAGTTTCCATGCCAGTGACTTATTCCATGTTCATCAGTGGCTAAATAGAGCCAATAGGTCTGGAAATCCATGAGAGTAAAACATTTACAGCCCATAGCTGTGGCGTTCCCATAGGAACAAAGGGAGCAGCAAGGCAGGTTTGGATGTTTTCAGCACTGATGGATCTGGAGAATGAGCTGATAAGGTGTACAAGCCTTGTCTGTGCTGTGACAGCCACCGCCCTTCCCCATGGCTTAAGGAGTTGTACCACTTGTCTCTTAGAGTTCCTGACTTCCCTATTGCAGATGGATGAGGCCATGGAGAGAAATGCATTATTATTTTACTTAAATAGCCTAAACTTCCTAGTACCAATTGCCCTAGGGGTCTTTACAATTAATCTTACAACAAAAGAACGGTGACCACCCAGCAGTCTTACAGATAAATCTGTTAGGCAGCATGCAAGCTCAGCCTGCCAGCAGCAGTACATAAATGCTAGTAAGTGAACTTTGGCAATAAATCAAAGCTACAAACCGTCCCCCCCCCCAAACCAAAACAAACCACAAACCTAACCCAAAACCCAAAACCAACAGCCTTTCCCCCCTTGCTTCTGGAATGCATCCCCAGCCTCTCCACAGAACTAGCTCTAACAAATGCCTTCTGCAGTGTATCTCCAAAAGGTTATCGAGTTTGAGTTATTTTGAAGTGAGGGGAGATTTAAGGAAAGTTTTCTGTCATCTGGCAGAAACCACGGGAGCAGTTCCCAGGATCCAAACCAACCCAACAGGAGACCCTGCCATGAGGCTTCTATGGGCTTTCCCCAGCCCCACAGAGACCAACTCAAGGGCTTTCCTGGGTCTCCTAGTAGCTTCCTTGTCCTTTTCTGCATAACAGAAAACTATTTGGCCTTGGCCTTAGCCTCAGCCATGAACTGGGCTGGAAATCTGGGTGGGATTTGCTGTTATCACAGTGTTGTCTTTGGCAGTCCAATGTACCCTGCAAGGATTGATGGATCTCCCTATTGATTTGGCACCAGATCTCTCCTCTCAAGTCACCATATACATCCTCTTGGGATAAATGGGCTTGGGTCCAGTAGTAAATAGATAAAATAAAACATGAGATATACTTAACATTTTGTGTTATCATAAATTATTTATTTACCTGAAAAGACAGCTCATGCTCAGCATCTGGTTTTCAGTCAGCTCCTGCTTTTTTTTTCTTTTCTGTTAACCTGGTTTTCCAGCTGAGTAGACAGAGGAACAAACCAAGACCAAACGATTTGCCAAAGTTCATGCAGAGAATCACTGGCTCACGCAGGATTTATAGGGAGATTTGCACTGGCCTCACTCAGCAATTCATGTTGCCTCTGTTTGGGTTTGCTCTGAGACTAGGGGTTCCTGATTCAGCCTTGCTAGTTAATGAGACTTTCTCACAAGTCTGTTAATATTTGCTGTTTCTTAAAAATCTGGCTAATTTCAAATTTCAAACATGGCTTGTATGAATTAAACTTCTAGTTGTGGTGACAGCAGAGCAAAAAAATAGCTTTGGACAAAAGAAGATTGGTGTATCTTCTCCATGCTTAGAAACTGGAATAGAAGTTTCTATTCTTTTAAAACCTTCCCTGACTTCTGAGCTTCGGAAAATAGTCTCGTGTCTTGTGACTGCTTGGGCCTCTCTTGCTGTTGAGTTGCTCATACTTCTGAGTTTTCCTGTCTCTTGTATCCCCAGTATTGCGAGTAGCTTTCTTCCCTTTCTTCTTGACACCTGTGACAGTTTGAGCCACATTAGAAATCTAAAATCCAATTTTTAGGCTTCCCCCACCCCTTCCCACAATTTATCCTAACACCAGAGAGAGACTTTCAGACCAGAGGCTTCTGTAGGGGAAGGGGGAAATATATACATTTATTTACACAAATAAATACTATGCAAACTAAAGGCAACTATATATATATATCTATTACATTACTATCAGTCAGTCCTTTCAAGCCCCTCCTTTAACTTTAGTCCAGGAGCAGCCTTTAAGGTTGATATGTAACACAGTCTGCCGTGGGAGTGTTCTGGGCTCCTGAACGCTCCCCCCCCCCCAAGTTCCAGCAGTTGTTTGTTGCAGTCTCTCCTCACGAAGTCCAAGAAGATAGCTTTGAGTCCTTGCTCTTCTGCTGCTGGTGATCTCTCCCTCTCGGTGTCTCACCTCGGTTCGTAAGCTGCTGCAGTGTAGCTTATCAAGCGCCTGTGTCCTGGAATGTTCATTCCTCCACATCAGTTCTCAGCTGCCCCCGGTCAGCTTCGGCAGGCAATTCCTGAGCTCTTGGCTCGCCTCCAATTTCGCCTGGGATTCTTCTCCCAAGCACCAAGCTGATTTATCAGCCTGTACACTTGGCTCTGCTCAAGTGCTGAGCCTTAAAATCCACCCCCCACCAGCCTAAATGCAGTGGGGGGAAAAAGCCCCCTAGCCTTGGCCACAGGCAGCTCAGTTCAGTTATGCACTGTCCCAAGCACCCCACAGCTGCAGGGGGGGGAAAAGAAGGCCTAGCCTCCTCCCTCTTACCTCAGGTGCTGTGAATCCCTTCCTTCACAGCACACACTCCAAATGCTGACTCTAACTCTAGCCAAAGGCTGAGCTGGGGGGTCGCAGGGCTCCCCTCTCCCCCCTGGAGGGGAAGAGAGGGAGCCCAGCCACCCCCTGGCCTTGTCCACCTACACGCAGCAGACACCAACAGCAAAACAACCAAGACAGAACTTGCCAACCGGTTCCGGTGCTGTGATATGTGATTTTGAGCAGAAGCGAACAACATGTGTGGTGATTGACTCTCCAGGGAACACTGCCCTGGCACCCAGTCACCTCTGAGCCCCCTCAGCCTCTCAGGGGGGCCAATCTCAAACTATGACAACACCTAATTCAAGGATGTTGTTCTACTTTCCTTTTACAATTATTCTTCAGTTTTGAATTGTACTTTATATATTTAAAAAATAGGGGAAAGGCTGTACTGTTTTCAGGTTTATAGTATTTTTTTCTACTCAAAAGGCTTTATATTTCTCTTTCACTCACAGATTTCAGAAAAGCTTCAACCCCAGACAAAATTGCCATGATATTCAGGGATACTAAGTACTTGCTAATCCCTTGCTGTCTATGAGACATACAGCTACTCAGAACTTCTGAAAGTAAGACAGTGAGCGTGGTGCATAGGACCAGACTTAATAATAATGCAGGAAGCCAGGCACCTTCAGCTATCAGTATGACGAAGATCCCCATACAAAGACATAAGTTTTTGACAAAGATAAGGGGATGGAGTTTAAATTGAACCTTACCAGCAACAGCTATTTTTGGTTTTAATCAGGACTGCACTGAGTTACATATAGATTTTGGCTCAATGTCTATGCAAAATATACCAGCAGGCCTGAAACTGCCTGTTTGCCCTGTGAACATTGCATAATAACCTTCCATCCCCCTTCCTACATGCAAGCAGACCTTAACATCCCTGCAGTGTTAACTGCTTAGTACTGCATGTAATTATATACAGAGAATTATCCCTACACTATGATTAGCCAAATGCATTCATATGCATGTGAATTACTCTTTGTGCTGACACAGTGAAAGGCTGGAGGCCACTTTTTACTCAAGGGGATGAAGAGGAATGTGCTTGTGTGGTCCTCCAGGAGTACTCCACTAATGGGAATCGTACTTCCATCTTTTCTGTCTGAAGCAGGGAGAGCACCTGGAGCTAGAGATGGGCACTGGGTATTTGCCTTTCGAGCACCATCAGCTCTCAGATGCATGGAGCTGTACTAGAAGCTGCATGCTATGTTACTGTGAATATTTAGGTATATCTTTTTTCTTCTTATGCCTAGCAGTATCCCTGTGAGGGTCCTCAGCCTTGTAATGGCACAAAACAGTAATGAAAATGGGAGGGACTGAGCTGAGTGGGTGGCTGGTTATCTGCAGCCCTGTGGATGTGGTGCTCTGGTGTCAGAGATCTCAGGGTAGCCATCTGCAGAGCCCGAGGAGACAAATATGGATGTGTAAGGTCCTGAAACACCTGGTTGACCTGTGAAACTTTGTTTGTGATACCAGGGAAGGGCTCACTGCTTTTGCTCCACACAGCTTCTGCTTCCTGTTCATCTCATGTCATATTTAACCTCTTATCCAGAGTGAGAAGGGAGTATTTGCTTTTTGGAAAGAAAATTGTCCTCCTCCTGCTATACAGCTCCTAGAGAGAAGTTGGCACGGAGAGCTGTTGCACTTCCTTGCCCAGGAGGTGACACAGGATGGTCCTTCTGAGAGTCCACAGGACCCTGGAAAAAGAAACTCCTTCCTACTGGGGGTCCAAAGCTGTCCTCCAGGGCTGATAGCAGCTGCTTGTGTGTCTTCTGCCTCTGTGTTCACATGGTGTCTGCAGGACTGTGAAGCTCTTGTTGCTAGGTAGGACATGCAAGGAAGGGGAGGAACTTACAGGTCTGATCTGGGGTACTTCTAACATGGAATTAAGGAATGTGAAGATTTTAAAGAGTATGATGGTCTTCTCACCCAAATTTTAAGTCTTGAGGCTGGTCACTGATGTGGGAAAAAGTAGTTGCAAACTAAACAAAGCTTTCACATTTGAGCACAACAATGACTGTGCAAGGAAGACTGTGGTGGCACTGCAGGATTGTGTATGGCAGAAAAGATGCTGCTGGGTTTGCATCTGCTGGAGCTTTATGACTGCAGATCGCTCTGTAGGAACAAGCCCAAGGAAACAAGCCCGTCTTCATGAAAGTGCTGAAAGTCTGCAATAATTTTGAGCAAGTTGCACAGCTAATTTAAATTTCCCCAATAAGTGTTTTTTTCCTGGGTCTCTTCCTTTACAGAGTAGTGAGGTTAGGGGTTCACAGTTAAAGGTTATTAAAATACTAAGTATAATTTTCTGCTGCATTTAACTCTTCGCAAAGAATGTGCAGGATATGGCACGCAATGTGAAATATAAATACATGTATTGCAGGGCAAGCAACTTCTCTTAGGAGATGGTGATCCCTCAATTATGTGCCTGGGGGATATGTCTTTGAATTAAAAGCTGGGATTTTTTTCTCTTTTTTTTGGTCCACCCTTGCTAATTACTAGACTAATCAGCAGCAGCCAGCTATTACAGGCTGGAGCAGAAAAAGGGAAATTTGTAGGTTGCAGGCATATCAGTCAGATCTGTGTAACTTTGTTGGTTTGGAAAAAATTCAGATGCAAGGAAGGTGCTGAGCATACAAATACTGATCCGTATCTATTGATGAATGCTATAGTGTCGCAGGCACATGAGAGAGATTTGCAGCCAAAACAAATAAATGCTCCTAGAATGAAACCTTTCCTTGTGCACCAGCTCACTTACGGCACTCTCATGTGGTTCTCTCCAAGGAGGCTTATCACAACACAAACCACAGAGGACTGGGCTTACCGGGCAGGCACGGAATCCTGGGCACCTCCAGCAGGGATGCTGGAATGAGACGAGCTGTACCAGTGCCCATAGTTGTGCAGCGTGAGGGGTGCCTTGAGTTTCTTGCAGGAGCCACAGGCAAGGGTCTTCTGCATGGTCAGCAGCTCCTGCCTCTTTGTCCTGCCACAACGCAACATGCCTGCCTCTCTTCATCCTGCTTTTCTGCAGACAGCATGGAGGCACCATGGCAGACCAGGGTCCCTTGCACCCAGAGTGGGCACTGTCACACTTTGCAGCTCTTGGCCACCCTCTTTGACCATTTTTCCCTCACCTTCTGGACACTTGTCCTGACTGGGGCTCCTTATACCTTGCTCCAAGAATAAATTATCCACAGCTAAGTACTTGCAGTGTAAAAAGAATGGAGAAATTATTGAATGATCTGGAAATATGGACAAATTAAATAAAAAAGGAAAGCAGTCCTGTAAATTAATATTATTTACGTTATTCATATGATTATTATTATATTCATTTATTTTCTGTTTAAAGAGGTATAGTTATTTCCCTGAAGCTCTCCTTCATATGTGGTAAGAAAAGAAACAGGTGATTTTTGTAGAGTTAATTTAATGTTGTCCTTGTCTGGATTAGTTCTGTGCAAAAACTTCACAATTGCACTCAAAAATGCAAGAAGAGTTAGTGTTTTGAAGATTTTGATGAGTCGGTATTTCAACAAGAACAAGTCAGCCCCCTTCAATTTATATATTAAACACTGAAGGGAAATGGGTGTCTCCAGTGTTGCCTAGATCCACCATACAGTGAGCTTCTCTTATGGTGACAGTGAAAGAACAAGCACATTTCTGTTCATGCTATCGCCATGAGCTCCCATAGACAATACTCTTATAGGTGAAAACATTTTGGAGAGCATCTACCTTTCTGTGGGCTCCGTCTCGCACTTGGAGCTCAGTCTCCTCCTCCCTCCAGCCCTTGGAGAGACCAAAATAGAAGCATATCAGTGAGATAGTCTTCCCTCTCCATAAGCACCCCTGAATGCCAGAGTGGCTTTTGGAATAGCTCTGGTTTTGTACAAGTTTAACACAGTTTAAATAGGATTGTGGTTTTCAACATCTTTGATTGTGATCCCCGGGTAATGTGACCAGTGGAGATGTAAGTGCCTATGTGGCCAAAAGACATTTATTTAGAAATAGGCTTGTTTTTCTCAATGGCTTTTCCTGGATCACAGAGGTCATGTAGGGATGAGAGCAGTGAAAAGCTACTGGAGGTGTTCGTTGTTGCAGTAGCGGTAGACAGGATGAGGTGGTGCTGTTCTGTGTTATCTTTTTCATTTATTTGTTTGGGGTCTTAACTCAGCTAGCATGTGTTCAGGCATGCCGTTTTGTTACATTTGGGGGGGATTATGAAGGTTTTTGCTCAAAAAAAGACAGTGGGTCATGTTTCAGGAGTTATATTAGTTGCAAAAGTTTGCTTGCTTTGGTGGCCCACCAGAGGCAGCTTTACAAGGAAAAAGGCTCCCAGGGAACTACTGCAGATGTGAGCCAAGTCACTGGAAGGAAGGCATTGCTTGCACACCTTCTGAGCACCAGTCTTCCAGGTGGAATGTTTCTATACACGCATAGAACCTTCACAGTACTTCTGAGGAGATCACCATCAAATCCTCAGAGGGTTACATACCATAGCAGGGTTGCAGGGCCAGGAATTGAACTTGATTATCCTTGTGAGTCCCTTCTAACTCAGGATATTCTGTCTCTCTGTGACTCTGAAAACAGAAGTCAAGTCAACAGAAGGGAAAAGAATGGTGATACTTGCAGAGAGATCATTTGGAAACCAATGAGCATCTCAGCAAACAGAAAAATGAAGTCTGCCTGAGTACTGTTACAGGGCCTTTGCCCTTGGGTCCACTTCTGGTCTTTACTGCAGTGCTGAGCTCCCACACCTCTAAATGACTCCTATCCAGGACCTTCAGTTTGCTGGAAAAGAAGAGCTCTCTAATGCCCAACCAAGATAGTAGTTGAAAGCTGATTGCCTGCCATTCAAATGTAAAACAGCCACTAAGTTTCATCATATCTTGGATTCTCTATAAGCCTTTGGCAATTTTATTCCATTCATTAAAACAAATGCAATGTGTCACTGACCTCAGTTACACCCACAGTTAGATCTGGCCTGAACTTACACGGTAAGTAGAAGTGGTGGCATTAATTTGTAGGATTTCAACTGCATCCTTCATTCCAGGAATAAGCATAGCTGCAACATCCACAGTATCTTATAAAACAGTATCCTTGCCAACAATGTTTCCACTCTATCGCCTTAGACAAACTGGGCAGCAGTTATATTATGGCTGGGCTTCGCGAACGAAGATTTGGGAAGGCTCTATCCACATTTGCTACAGGCACGCTGGTGGCTTATGAGGCCAATACATGACAGACACATCCGATTGGGGCAGCAGTTATATATACAAATGCTAAAGGCAGGAAGCTGGGAAGTACCCTCTGGCATCAGTGAATCTCAGCAGTGAATGCTGGGAACATGAAAGGAAAGCAAACAGGTTTGTATGCTCTTTCTGACTGTCATTTCTAGCTACTGTCACCATTGGAGACAACACTGGGATAGGTGAGTGGTAGGTTGATGCCACTGTTTTTTTGCATATAGTCTTATTTCTTTCCTGCTGGGATGTTCAAGGTGCAGCTTGTGCAGCTCAATGCAACTCTGTGCAGAGATACTCATGGTCACTGCGGACTTGTCACTCCTGTACCCATGGTACTATGTGCTTTTACTTGTATCAGACAACTTCTGGTGCCCAGGCTGGCTTGCACAGAAAGCAAAGATGAAAGCAACCCTTCTACTCAGCCCCACACAGCTACAGCTCACCCAGACAGAGCACCTGCTGCCAGGGCTGCCCAGACCTCTGGGCGACCACCTGAAGATCAACATGGCCCAGAAAGGTGGTGCAGAAGTGAGGCCTCCAGCTGTGCACACCAGGAAGGTGTCAGGTGCTCCTGAAGCCCATGGCTGTAAAATAAACAGTATTTTTCTGGAGGGAGTGTAAGCACACATGCCTGTCATGTGGCCAGATACCTAAAAGTCTTCCCATGCTTAAAACCAGGATAAAGCCTCAGAAATAGGAAAGTATTACTCCAAGCTTTTCACTTGCCGTCCTGGGTCTAACATCACCATGCCAGAAACAATGTTCTTCTCTAAGACAGTGTTTCTTAAATTCCTCAGGGTCAGTTTTCAGACAATTTTTTCTGTGCTGTGACCCCATTTTCAGCAGCCCATAACTTATCTCTCCAGCTGATCTGCTGTCCCAATTCTGGTAGTGCTTGCAAAAACCACTAAAGATCTAGTCATCCAAGGAAGAGTTGTCTGCAGATAATCAAGCCCATCCTGTTTATCAGCACACTGGCAACTGAGAAGTGCAAGCACTTTCATCGTCCTGCTCCCCAGCAGGATCTGCTCCTCCCTGGAGACTTTGACCCTTGGCTGAAGAGCTGCTTCCTCTTGCTATTCAACTGTGAAAACAGGCAAAAGAAACCACTGCCCACCTACCTAGAAGTTTTCCTCTGTGAACCCAGATTAAAGAAAACCCTCACTTTCCAGCCCTTTCTGACATAACCCTATACAGAGGGGAACCAAAGCTGGAAGGTTTCCCACTCCTGCAATTCAGTGATCATTCAAGAATTAATTAGGCAATAAAGTAGAGGAGATGCAGCTCATTTGATCTAACAGTTTGCCAAGGAATGGTGGCTATGTCTCCATCTGATATACATACCTTGTAACTCAAGTACTGATTCCATATAAACTCCAAAAATACATTAAAACCAGCTGTGAAATACAGTGCTGCCATAAACTAAATTAAAGAGAAAACTCTTGAAACCTTAGCCTAGAAAAGCATTAAGAGATCATCAGGTCTGCTTTAAATAAAACTATTTATGTGACTGTCAGAACCATAAGTTGTATATAATCAGAAATCAAAAAGCTAGGACAGTCAGAGGGATCTTTGAGCTGCCTATGTCTGCATGGAAACGGATGGAGAAACGCCTATTGTCCAACTGGAGAATGAGCTCACCACTAAAATTGCTAGGAGAGAAGTTTTGAAAGAAATTCAGTCAACTTGCTGGAGTAATTCCCTGACCCTACCGTAATAATTCCTTGTAAGTGCAATACTCTTGCAAAAAGGGTGTTCAGAGATTGTCTTCCAGTATAAGGCAGTTTCCTAACAGTGAAAATTGTTGTTCCTCTATTAATGACAGCAGCTCTTTGTCTTTTCAACAGTCTAGTACGTAACACTGGAATCAACTTTACACTTAACAACATAGAGATTTCTACTGACTTCAACAGTACAGAGTTAGGCCTACAAGTAGCTGAAGGCTGCCAGTATCTGAGGAACCTACTCCCTGTAGTGGAGATATGCACTGCATTTGGGGAGATAAGATATACTGGCCAGGATGCCACTTTCTTTTGCTCCTCCCACGCAGTTTCTCACAGATGCAGGCATATCTACCTCCTGCTGCATCCTGAACTCTGGGGTAGCCAGGAGTTGCTGCTTCTCACATTTTTCTTTCCGTTCAACATCTCTGTCAGGTACCACTTTCCAAAGGTGGGTTTTGTCACATCCTACCTCTGGAAAGCAGGATTCGTGAGAGGAGAGCCAGACTGAGCTAATAGGTTTGCAAATCACAAGTTCATAATGTTATTTTCAAATAATACTTCTGTAAATCAATACCCTTAAAAATTCCTCTGGAAAGTGATGAGAGCTGGTTAGGCTGGAGATCAGTAACTACAGAGGTTGATCAAGGTTACACATCCCACCACTACACCAGTTGACCTCAGTTATGCAGTTCTTAACTTCTTAACAATGGCATGAAATATTTTATTATGTTTGGAAGGACTTCGTGGCCTCAAGAACACATTGTGCACTGGCATAAGAAGAGACTCCCTTTTAGTGTGTTTCAAGATGTTTAGTATAAATGATGGATAACTTCTCAGAGTGGAGATGAATCAACAATGTGCATTTGTTATCTGGTTTATATTTCCATGTTGTTCAGCTTCTTTGTGAGACTACAGGGAAATGTTAACAAATTACTTGCATCCACTGTTAAAAGGGATCATAAGAAGTGCTTTCAATCATCTGCCTTATATAGATATTACGCATGGGAGGTTTTGTTGTTTACTACCACCTATTTTCTGTATTAACATAGCACCTATAAGCCTCAGAAACAGAGCAGGCTCCATTGCAGGGATTCCTTGAGCACACTAAAAAAGGCAATCGACAGTTTCAAAAACTCTGAGGTGTAAATCCTTGAAGACTTCTTAAATGGAAAGCCAACATAACTCAGCTGTTCTCATCTCTTTAAAACTTTCACCTTTTCTTTCTAGGTGAAAGTATGCCTCAGAAGCCTTTTGTTACTTATCTACTGTCCTTTCAAGTTATATCTTCAAGCCCCTAGATAAAGTTAAGCCTAAAACTGAATATGTATCTTTTTATTTCAACTCAAATTGCATTGTTGTTGATGTGATGGTGCTACTTTGATAACGTTGCAACATAGGGTCCATCAGATGTATTGGAATCTGTGTCCTTCTAGCTATCCTGCAATTCGATAAGCTTCAAGGACAGGAATTTTTGCAGAGGAGCTTGAATGCAGGCAACAGATTTACAGATAATATTCCAGTGAGATATAAAGCACACCAAATGGGGTGTTCTGGACTGTGAGGCAGCTCTGTCAAGTTGGAACACATAATGTAATCGGTATCTTAAAAAAAAGTAGACGAAGCAGATTGTTGTCAAGAGACAACCTTACTCTAAAGGCTTTCTTCATCCTTCAGCTAGGTAGTGTGAGCATTCAGGCTTTGAGCACAGTACTCTTTCTTCTGTTGCTGCTACTAATGAGATTGGGTCAGTGCTTCATGTCTAGAGTGCTTTTCCATTTTGTAATCCACAGACCTGTGAAACTCTGTTGGCTTCTTCCAGATGGAAGAGAAATATGAATAGGCTCCTACCAGCTCTCTGGTGGTCCTCAAATCCAACTGAAAATGGTTCAGTAGTTCTGTTTCTTACCTTCTTCCCATAGGCAAGACACAGCTAAGCCTTTCTACCAGAAGTAGGCCCATCTACAGGAATGGCCAGAAGGAGAATCTAGGGAACTACAGGCCTGTCAGACTGACATCAATGTCAGGGAAGGTCATGGAGCAGATCCTCTTGAGTGCCAGCACGTGACATATACAGGACAACCAGGGAATCAGGCCCAGCCAGTGTGGGTTTGTGAAAGGCATGTCCTGGTTGACTAGGAGAGGGAGACCTACTCAGTGGATGAGGGAAAGGCTGTGGATGTTGTCTACCTGACAACATTGACACAATTTCCCACAGTATTCTCCTGGAGAAACTGGCTGTTCATGGCTTTGATGAAAAGTAAAAAACTGACTGGACATCTGGGCCTGGTAAGCGGTGGTGAATGGAGTTACAGCCAGCTAGTGGTCAGTCAGAAGTTGTGTTTCCCAGGGCTCAGTACTCAGTCCTGTTTAACATCTTTCCTGACCATCTGGACAAGGTGATCAAGTGCACCCTCAGTCAGTTTGCAGATGACCCCAAGTTGGTCACGTGTATTCATGTGCTGGAGGGTAGGAGGGCTCTGCAGAGGGGTCTGGACAGACTGGATTGATGGGATGAGGCCAATTGTACGAGGCTCAACTAGTCGCAGTGCTGGGTCCTGAGCTTGGGTCACGACAACCCCATGTGACTCTATAGGCTTGAGGAAGAATGTCTGGAAACCTGCCCAGTGGAAAAGGACCTGTGAGTTTTGGTTGAGAGGAAATGGCCTCAAGTTGTACCAGGGGAGGTTTATATTGGATACTAGGAAAACGTTCCTTACTAAAAGGGCTGTCAAGCATTGGAACCAACTGCCCAGGGAAGTGGTGGTGTCACTATCCCTGGAGGTATTTAAAAGATGTGTATATGTGTCACTTGGGGACATGATTTAGCCATGGACTTGGCAGTGCTGGGATAACAGTTGGAATTTATGATCTTACAGATATTTTCAAGTTTAAATGATTCTATGATTCTGTAAGTACAATTTCAGCTTCTGAAGATGGCTTGGGGCTTCACTAAAGTCAGTTCAAGAAGGCCCTGTAATTACTGGGGCAGACTGCTAACCTCCTTAAGGACAGGTCTTCTCATTCCACTATCCCTGGAAAAGCGTATCACCAGGCTCAGCATAACACATGCCTTGAGTTTTCTGTATTTGCTGGCAAAGATATGTGATTTCTTTTGCTCCTTATTGTTTATAGCAGAAAATGGAACATGAGGCAGGAACATTGCCCTTTACAAGGGAAAAATTGAGAATCCAGAGTGATCTCATGACTCCAAAGCGAATCAGATGATAAGCCTGGGAAGCTTACCCAGCTATAATGGTGCCTTGTACCAATCAACAGCACAGGATTAGTAGGATTAAAGTAAATCTTATTTCTGGCCATCCATGTCTGAATTTCATTTTGGCATCTGGTCAACAAAGCAACTGCCTTTTGCAAGGTAACGTGACAAATTTCTTTTTCCATAAACATTATGGGGAAAAAAACATTCTCGAAAAGTCTGTGAAGTGCTGTGTTATCTGTTGAGATGGTGCTAAAATTGGAGCAGAACAAAATGTTCAACTTTTATTTTATAATGGAGTGCAACAGAAGCATATCATGAAGTCACAGGTTTACATCTGCTCAGCTGAGAAGGACCATTTTCTTTGTCTTTGTCATATACAACTTCTCCTTACACTGCATCCAAGTTCTCCAGATAAAACACTTCGTATTACAAATAATGTTCTCTTTTGCACCAAGAGTTAACCACAGGTTAATCACATTGGCTGACACATTTCTGTGTGTCAGATGAAATGGAGAAAGGAGGTTCATGGACATGAAAGGACATGGGTATGCACAGAAGTGAAGGAACTGGTATTTTGCAGTTGCAAAGATGCTGAGATTGCAAGCATTAAACAAAGAATGAGGCTTTCAGCTACATGAACATACTCTTTGAATGATCTTTGCCAGCAATTTTCCTCTTAAAGAGAGAATCTGGTTCTAAAAATAACAGTTTAACTCTGATACTTCATAGCATTAATTTCTCAGAGTAATGACATTTCTTAAAATACCTCAGTGTTTTCTTGAAGTCTGGATCTCTTTTGTGCTTGCAGCTGAGAGTCTCCTCTTCAGGTACCAGATGGAGACATGCCCCACATGCAGACATGTCCGAACCAGCACGGTGAGGAAGGCAGAGCTCAGTTCCAGCTCAGGAACAAATGAATTGTATTCTTCATGCTCTCCAGGTTTCTCCTCTGTGCCAAGGAGTTGCTGACCTTGACAAATGCTAATGGTTAAAAAAATATACAAAACCTTTGTAGTAAGTAGGAAATGTCATGTCTGCATTTCAGATGTCAACTTTGGTAGGACTATTTGAAGCACTGAGTATGTACTCCCCGAAACAGCCCTTTTAGCCTATTCCCATGAAGTGCTATTCAGGACAATTAACAGTGGTAGGGGCTGCTCCTTGAACTGTAAAAAGCTGAAGTTTATAATCCCTTCAGGCAGGGATTAACATCGTTATGTTTGGAACTACTACTAGAATATCTCCTCCCTTCTTCCTTTCTAATGCCAGGTGAAGGCATGAGCCATCTGCTCCCATTTTACAGACTGAAAGTTTCTGAGCTGTATGTTAGCCACTGAAAGTGGCAGAACTCTGGTGGCATCACTCTGATTTATGGGAGCAAAAGATCTGACCCAGAATGCATGGTTATTCTGTTCTATTAAAACCATGCCTCTAAGAGTACACATAAGGGCTGCCTGCAACTCCATCTGTCCCCTGCAGTCTGAGGCCTGCTGCTGCTGTCCTCTGGAAACAAAGAGTAATAACAGCTTTTTAATCTGAAACCAGTTATAAAGATCATGCTGTCGAGAAACAACATATCACATAACACTGACTCTGCTCTCAATGGGTATTTTCAGTTTTATGGGAGTTTTCAGTCCAGAATGGAAGCACTAAAGCAAGTTTAGTGAAAAATCTAGTACCAACAGTGAATACTAGTAAATATTTTTTAAGGGGTTAAATTCAGGGCTCAGGTGGTACTTATGAAGATACAGACCTACAGTAAAGTTCCCACAGAGCAGAGTCAATGGGCCAGTCAGTCAGCTGGTACAAAAGCAGCCTGGCTAAATAGAAAGGAAATAGTGCCTATTTTATTTATTGCTTGTCATTACTAAACAACTCATCCATTAAGCCACCAGGGACAAAGCCTCCAGTGCTTTGGCTGGCTATTAGCTGCTAATATCGAAGATGTAATAAGGGGACCTTGGACAGTCACCTGGGATGCCCCTGAGATTGGCTCAGTTGGTTAAAGCATGGTGCTAGTAATACCAAGGTCATGGGTTGGATCCCTGTACAGGCCGTTCACTTAAGAGTTGGACTGAATGATCCTTGTGAGTGCCTTCCAACACAGATTATTCTGTGAAATTAGAAACAGTTCTTCTGTAAAAGGAAGGGTCTGACACCACTGAAGTCATTTGAGCTGTGCCACATGACATTGAGACAATATGGTGTCAATGTACCTCCCCATGCATCTTTCAGTTCACACCAGCTCAAATATGGGCGGTCACTTCACAGCTGCATTAAGCTCTTGCTTTTACCGGGAAAACATTAGTGCCAGGAAGGGTGGAGAACAAAAGGGCAGGTGTGTGTGTTTAAATGCCAGCCCATTTCGTAAACCTTGCTCTCCTTCCTCTGGGGCACTACTCCTTTTGTGGACCCCACCGTGGCTGTGTGTGCAGTCCTCTCTAAACTGCACCCTGGAGGTCCTCTGCTTTTCCATTTCTACTAAAAAGAAAGGCAAGTTTGGATGAAAAGGCTTTGCAACTGTGAAATGTGATAACCAGGACTTGAAGGTTTCTAAATGCCACCCTGTCAGGATGAAGGGCTGCTAGTTGACTTTTGTAACTCCTTATTCCATGACCACAGCATTCTGGACGAGCCTTGTCTGAAGTCAAACACGTCCCCACCTTCCCATCTTTTTTTCACTTCTTTGTCATGCATATAGTGTTAATTACCTGATAATTTGCTTCCTACAGTCCACACACTTTGCCTTCACCTAGGATTCACTTTGACAGTTGATGTGAACTACTCCAATCAAATTCCAATACATTTGCATGAGCTGTATGGATTATGCCTGGTGTTTTTAGGATGTGTTTGAACTTCTGTAGAAGAAAAATTAGAGGCTATTCTTCAACAGTGACCCCCACTGGAGAGTAAGCCTTAACCTTTGTTCTCCTCATCTAAGGTATTAAATTAATTATGGAGAGCAAGATAAGTAGCTCTCAAGAACAATTTGTGCTTTAGTAACTCTTTTCATGTAACCTAAGACCTTACACTTGATCAGTGATGTTGCAGTGAATTTTTAATGTGTTCTACACATGGATTTTTCTGAATTGCCATTTCAATTTGATTTTACTTTACAATGCTCAGTGTTGTATGCCTGTCAAGGCAGACTCGTAGGACTGGAATTCTGTGTCTAGTTTTGAAATGAAAACAATATTGCTGAGACATTTTGCCTGTGGTAAGATTTTAAGTATTGTGACAAATGTTAAAATAGTAACAAATACAGGTAAAGTTGTAAGAACAAGGTTGAAAAAAAATGTACTTCTTGCCTCATGCTTCTCCTTCCTCTTGATTATCAAAGCTCTTTTTGAATAAAGATTACTTGCAATTCCAAAAGTAGCACAGTCCTTAATATTCTGGGTGCTGCACCACTCTTTTGAAGACCATCCTGTCACATCCTCCAGTCAGCAGCCTCACAGCAACATCATTCCCCCTGCACAGAAGAGAGCCTATATGAGTAGCATGGACCATACTGTAAGGAACCAGAGGGAGTGCTCTCAGTTCTTATTCAGATGCTCAGAACATTTTTATTGGCCTGTATACAGCCTTGGCTGCTGTCAAGCTAGGTGCAAAACAGCAAATATTCCTAACTAAGCAAATGTTTTTATTAAAGTAGCAATAAACACACATCATTTGGAAACTAAAATTGATAGCAGACACCATAGCAGCCATGGAGAAATCCACATAAAATTCATAGCCAATACTTCAAGTACAATGGGCTAAGGATAAAGATAAGGATCTCAACATAGTTCTTACAGGTACTGTCATTCTAGTGAATGAACAGGGAAGTGTTCTCTTGTTGAATGTAATGGGTGATGAGTAGAAGTTATACTGCCTTCAAAAAAGTTTCCATGCAGCAAAAATCATACATCATGATTCAGTGCCACCTCCTTTAAACTGGTTATCCTACTTACTTTTCCTATCTACTTACAGTGGGTAAAAACAGCAAGGTACTTAAAACCACTGTGGCTTTTATAATTCACTGTGGCCACTCTGCTTTTCTAACATTTCCCCTCATATGGCTCATACTCACTTAAAACATTCCAGGGGTCATTGTTTCTCCACCTTCTAGATGTGAAGAGCAAGAGACTCCAGGAAGTTTACTGGAAACCCTGACATCACTAGTGTAATACAGAAAGTGCTGCGGTATATTGCAAGCATATCCTCCACCAAAAGGGAGATATTGGGGCCCAGATTCATTCCACCTGACTTTTGATACTGAGTTTATAACTGAGATGTCCAAGCTAGGAAGACAGTGCTTCTATAAACCAGGGGCACAAAAGGGCACTTTCAGAGCACGATTCTACTCGTAGCAAGATGAACAACTCACTGTACCACAACATTAAGTAAAGAGTGAGTACAAGGGCTCTGCATACCTTTCTTATGTTTATAATTACAGTTAGGAGACTCATGTTATGGTCAGAGTACCTTCCCAACTGTGCTTTTTTCTGCAACCTCTCTCCCCCCTTCTTACCCTCTGCCTTCAGTGGCCTCTGCCCACAAGGAATAGTCTGTGTCGGGGTCAGAGGCAAATCATGCAGCACATCCAACATTTATTGTCACCTGCAGGAAAATAAATCTGTGCAAAAGAAATGAGAAGTTTAATAACTTTTACAGCTCTACTCAGATGCCCTGCATTCAAGATGTTGCCTTTTTATTTCCAGAAACATTTATTTCACTTACTAACTTCTAGGTTATTTTTCTTTGACCAATAACTCCATAGCACCCAAGGTGTTTTAAACCTCTTTTCTGACAAAAAAAATTAAATCTCCTGAGCCCTCTTGCTCTCTGAACAGTATTATATCGGATTAAATTTTCATCAGGCATTTTGACCCATCTGCACAAATGTCAATAAAACTAGAGCAATAAGGGCCAACAAAAGATGTTTTTGAGAATCAAAACACTTTGTGCAATGGCTTAAATGTGGATGTATGTGGATTTTGTGCCTGTGTTTGGGTTTTTTTGGTGGGGGGATAGAGGGGTGGGAGTTGCCCCAGCTCTCCCAGCTAGTTCAGGGACCTCTAATTAAAAATATGTATTGGAAAATATGTAGTTACTCTAGGTGCAGAATCAAAACGTACAAGTCAAATATTCATTTTTGAACCAGCTTAACTTTTCAGTGTGATATCTTGTGTCTCTTTTGTGGAACATACATACATGGCTCTAACAATTGTAACTGTGTCAAGTTTTCTGATATTAGGTATCAGGACTGTATACCTGACACTGTGTATGGGAAAAAAATACAAGCCAGAGAATGGATCTGTGAGTAACAGGAGAAGCTATCTCCTACAAGCATATGCGAGTGCCCACATAACATATTCAAGATCTCAAAAACTCTTCAAAATACTTTCTAGAAAACATGTGCAAAGCATTCAGTAAAGTGGTAAGCTTTACTGTGTCCCTCTGACATTTATGTCTCCTCATACACGCACACACAGGTCTCTACCATTAATACTAGACTTAATGAGCTCTCATCATCTCTTTACTACAAGTTGTGAACTTCAGTTGTGTTGTGGTTTGAATTTAATGCACCTGAATGACTTCATTGATTTTATAAGCGATGTTGTTTGGATTATATCCGAAAATTAAAACCTACAGAACAACTCCTTGGTTTTTTAGAAAATGGGAATAAATTTCCTTGTAAATTTTGCTGCTAGTCCATCATCCCTTATTCATTCAGGTGCTCCTTTTCAGGTTGCTACCTACCAAGGGTATCTTACGCTCAGTTATTTGACTTCAAGCAGTTGGTTACCATGGAAACAGCAAGATATTAGCTTTAGGCATCTTTTGGGCCAAATTTTAGGTGGAAGTCTCAGTGGAAAAATTGTCATTGTGAGACAGTCAAGTTTTAAATCAAAGCCAAAGGATCTCAGCTTAACAAAGGATTTGAGACAGATGTGGCTGGCCTTGTCTCTTTTGATAACCAGGGACTTCTAGCTCATGGAGGAGTTGGGATTAGCCATGGATAGAGCAGACAAAAACACACACAAGGGACCTTTTAAAGAAGATCTTAAAAGAGACAATATATCAAAGCATATCCATACTGATGTAAGCAGGAAGGTGGTGTGGAGTGATGTTTGTTTGCATGTGCACGATGTTTTATTTGTGTAGTTGTAGATGTTGTTTCCACTGTTCATTGCATTGGCTTTGATAATACTGATAATAGAAAGAATTAACGCATTATTTTTCCTACTTAAAAAAAGCGCAAGAAACCATTATCTTAACAGACTTGCTTTCTCAGTAAAGACATACAGCTTAATGTAGTTACAGTCTCCTGAAATACTGCTACATATCAGTACATATATGAGGGATCAGGGACAGCACTCAGGCTGACTTGAACAGATGGAACCGTAAGTCTATCAGGGATGTTTTTTATGTATTACCAAAACTCTTTTAACACTGTCTAGTTTCTGCACCTGCAGGAAATACTGTGTCATCTGCCAAAACCCAAATTTCAAGGATTAGCTAATAACATTTTCTTTGAAAAAGAGAGCTGATTTTTAACCAGTATCTTGAGTCTTTGAAGTCTCCGTAATCTATTTTCCCTGGTTGCTTTTAATGAGCCTTTGAATGTTACTCTGCAATTTCTTTTTTCTTTTCTTTTCTTTTTTTTTTAATTTGGTGGGGGAAGGGAATATGCACTCACTTTTCTCCAAAGAATTTAAAAAATTCATTATTGCAAATAACTTTCACAGTACCAGAGCACTAAGTTATGCAGTATCCTTTGAGTGCATCTATGGTAAATAAATCACAGCTTTGCTGGATTCTCCATCCCAGAGATTAATGAGATGTAGAAGAAAATCCCAATTAACTTATATCTAAGTTTGAGTCTCTTTTTTCTTCATGTAGGCTAGCTATCAGTGGAGGTTCTTCTCACTCTATTTGGCATCTGTACTATTCTCTGCACTACTCTAAATGACTACACGTATGCCCATGCCATGGTTTCAACCAAGATTACAAAATTAGCACAGCTGATGCTAAACTAGTTAGCTTTGGAATCTATAACAGGTAATGAGTGGCAACAGGGAACTCAGATGTGACTTTTATGTTAGGCTTTTACAGTGGGTTTTACGGCTAGGTTGTGGCTGATACTAAACTAGCAAATTCGCTGATCTCCATTGCCATGCCTCAGTCCTTGCTATGAGTACATAGCCTGGCTTGTCTAGCATGAGTCTCCACTGGGCTTGCTTTATTTACCTCAGTAGCTCTTTTGATTCCAGGGAATATAATATGCCTGAATCTCACCATTAACCAGACACAATTTTCCCAAAGCTGAACAGCCTCTCCCCACTCTGGCTTGAAGCCCACTGCCAGGAATACACTGCACGTGCTGCGGTTGTGCTGGCACAGCTGCACATCTCTCCTTTCCGAAGCTTGGAGGGCTCTGATCCCACACAGCTTGGCCGCCTCCAAGACACATCCCAGCTGAAGGTACTGGGGATGGGGGGGAAGGAGAAGAAAGCATTGGTGGGGGTCTCAGTCTCATGAATCAAGGCCGCATTTGTACATCGGGGCTGTGGACTTGACTCCACACTTGTGTTCTTGAGTGCTAAACTTCCCTCTGAAGGCTGTTGCTCCTGGCAGCCCCAATCTCCCTCCCCACTTCTTTGTGACCACAACCACAGACTCTCTGTCGATGCCTCCAGAGAAGAGAGAACAGGCCCCAGCCTGCTCAACTTCTTCATTAGTGCTGCTGGAAACCGTAATTAGATAATATGAGAGGGTTTTCCTCTTGCCAGCAGACAGACTTAATGTACAAAATCTGAAGTAATAATTTTCAGCATATTGCAACTCAACTGTAAAGAGGATAGGGCTGGGTTTTTTCAGTACACAGGTAAGAGACCCCACTAGGCAAAACACAGAAAGAGTAGATATAAAGGTGGGCAGCTGTATAATAGCTCTGTTTATCCTTAAAATAAATGCAGACTCCAAAGACATTACATTATTTAACATGTTTTTGTATCTGTTTCTAAAACCCCAAATATACCTTTTCAGCTTCTCTATCATATTTTTCTGGTTTAAGAGCAAATGACTAATTATGCTTCTATAAACATTGTTTTCCTTTGGAATAGTAATCACTTACTTCATCAGACTTCTATTATGGTGCACTTTCAGAGCACTTAGACTATTACTTGTTGTTAAACAAAACAGGAAGCAATTTGACTGGCCATGATGAGACCACAAGTGGTCTCCAACTAAAAATGATTTATATCAGATGAAGATTCTTCTTAAAAGCTGGGCCATTGGTCCTGCATCCACCACTAGTACTGCCACGTGGAAGAACTATTCAGTCTGCTCAAGGATATGAACCAGTCTTTGCTGCTTTATGGTAAGAGTTAAAATATTAATGTTTAGGTTGCCTTTCCCTTGTTGGTGGAGAGCTGGAAGCACTGCCAAGCCACTGAGCATAAAACTACACTTATTGCCTCCGTTGTGGACAAAGACATGGAAGAAGGAATTAGCCCACCTACAAAGTAATTATGTATCTTTTGTTATTTTGATTTCTTTCTAAATCAAAGAGTTACTCCTGGCAGAGAAAATTTATTCATAATGGAAATCATACAGCTGGAAAGACTACGTGCAGGGTAGCATGAGGTTTTGCATTTACTTACGCCAGTGGTATTCAATTCTGATTTGCTCCATTTTTGGTATTTTGGACCTCTGGAGCACAGGCTTTCCTATAAATTAAACATTTGCTACACTGAGTGGAATATGACCTGCACACTCTAGGCCAGAGCTTGCAATGCCCTAATGAGCTCTCCCTCATGAGTTTGGAAAGGTGAAACCAACATGATTCACTAGTGCTCTTCCTCTGCTGGAATCCATGTCAAAGAGCCCAACATCAGGAGCTTGGCTAAAACTCTGAGGGAGCAGCTGGCATGAGATGCTGCTAAGAAACCTGTGATGTGGACCAATCCTTCTCTTTCAGAACAAGCAAAGATAACTTGCTCAGTGTGCATGGCCCTTCAAGCAGCATCCAGAGCTGAGTGAGATAAGGTCATGCCACAACACAGAAAGGTATAGGCAGGTGAACACCCACCCAACCAAACTGAAGTTCCTTGCCTCTGGGAGAAGCAATAGAAAATGTGGAGGCCTTTCACAGAGAGACCTGACCTGGCCTTTCTCAGAGTACCTCCTTCTTCAGCTCCTCACAATAAGGAGTGGAAGTGACATTTCACTGATCTTGACTTGGTGACATGAACCGCAGGCTGGATTGGCACCAGAATACAGAAACTTTAAATTACTTCCACATTAGACTGTATGATAGAGAGTTTGGACATGTTCAGCATGCAATCTGCACGTGCCAAATTATTTTGGAATGTGTAAAAACGTATGTTGTTAACACTGAAAAAACGCTCATCTGTTGATGATGGTGTTTTCATCTTCTCAATAAATCTTCCTTTCTCTAGACTAGTATTGCTCCCACTGTCCTGATACAGGCAAAACGTCAGCTGAGGTCAGATGAGTCCTGAATCAAGACTGCAGACTTGGCTTGATGTGCACAAACTGCCTGATGCTAGCAGGCAAAATTAAAGACAACAGTGAAAATTTCCACAACGTAGGTTAAACCCCCACTGTTATCAAATTAAGTGCAATTAAGAAGTCAGAGCAACAAAAAGGGTGGATGGATCTCACACGGGAAGTAAAACATCTTTCTCCCTTCTGTTTCCCTAGAATGGATTACATTTCTTTGTAAAGAACAGTTTATTTTTGTCTGCTTCTTCTTTTATTGTGTTTTATTAAGATATAACCTCCTGAATTAACTTTTTGTCATCCTGAATGTTCCTACTTGGGACTGTAGAGGTTGAATTAACCACTTGTCTGCATAGGCTGGAGGCAGGCGTCACAGTGCTCCAGCTGAGGTCACTGGCAATTTTGCCCCAACAGAGCTCTCCTATATAGAACAGAGCCTGAGTTTAGTTTAAGACCTTTGTCTTCTGAAGATGGACCCACCTGCCCTTTCCCAAAACAGAGTGGCACAGCCCACATGGTAGAACCTAGTTTCCCTAAAGTCCAGCTCGGAGCTGGAGACTGCTCCAGTGACAAAGTTACTCTGCTGTGTTGTGTTCTGGCATGGAGTCTCAGAAAGGCATTCCAGCTGTCTGGGACATAACTCCTCTCTTCTGAGATGACAAACCGAGCATCAGTGTTCTCTAGGATAATGGTGTGAATACTTACATCTGTCATATTGGATCTGTTGGAAATGTTTAATATTTTTTAGGGGACCCTGAAATTTGCCAGCCATTCCCAACTTCATTTTTATCTGATCTTGGATTTATTGCACAGTCTTAACAACTATTATTTTTAAAGGCTTAAACAGGTTTTTTTTTTTGATTCTTTGACATCTCCTAGTGCTAGCAGTCAATGGAATGTATGAATATGAAACTAATATTGATATCAAAGGAAATTACAGCATTTGCTGCTCAGGGGAACGCTCCAATGATGCTTTTTTCTGACTACCAATGCCAGGTAGTAGTGATGGAAAACATTCAGTAGGTGTGCACTTAACACGAACTTCCTAGAGCGATTAGGAAGTTTCCCTATTCAAACAGACATTTCTTGCTAATAAAATTCAATTAGCATGTCAGCCTTGACTTCAGGCACATTTTAAAGGAAGTGTCAATTTAATAATCACTCTTCAGTTTGAAATGCCATCCCTACTCTGATTACAAGTAAACTCTTTAACAACTATAATTAGGAGAGTTTGGAGAAAGGAAGTTAGTTTGCATGTATTTAATTCTGTTTTGCAGCACCATGTGTAGTCCAGTTATTCCTTTTGCTACATGTATACACACTCCTGCCAGCCCTGCATTTTCCCCACTTAAACTAGTGATTAAATCAGTGGGGTCATAGTTCAAGAGTGAAAAGGTTTATGGCAATACAAATATTAACAACTACCAGAAAGAGCATTACCGGGCTGGATCAGTGTAAGCTGGTGACAGCACATGAGTGCTTGGGGAAATGCAGCTGGACAGGAGAGAGATTAATGCAGAGAAACACTCACCATTCTAATGCCTGTACACGTCTTCACCCGGAGGTGTGAGGAAGGTTAGGAAACAGCTCTACTGGAAATAGTAAAATTCTCAAAGAAGAAGGAAAAGGTGAGTAAATAGGGTGCTCAGGCCCAGAGGACAAGAGAAAATTCATTCTGTGTAACATTAGTGGTGATGGCAACTCTCAGAAGAGACTTGTGGTTCTTATATGCTCTATACACTTGTAAAGCTGTTTGTACCAATAAAGTTGTAGGGAAGCTGGAACCAGAAGTAAGATATGTGTCTCAGTACATCAGCAGTGTGGCCTTCACTGAAGGAGGAAGTCATCTCGGTATCCTGAACATACCGTCAAAATATGAATTACCAGCCTTTTGCCTCACTAAGTCGCTCAAACTTAGGGACTGTCTTCAGCAAAAGTATTTGTCAGTAAAATCTTAATGTCCCATGCTTTGGACAAAATTTTAACATTTACCTGCTGAAACAAACTGGCAAGACTGAGAGTCCTAAATGAGCAGGTTCCAGAGGGAACTGCCCTGACTGCTACTTTCCTGCCTTATGGGCTTTTACCTTTAATGTGGCCTTGGTGTGATGAAGGAATGTCACTGCTGGGTCTAAGTGCAGAATGGCAGAAGTCCCCATGGAAGGGACTTTTTGAAAAAGGACAATTTTGCTAGTCTAAGTGGGTACAGGTTTGGGAATGCTCTGCCTGTGACATCTTTGCTGAGAATAAATAAGCGATATACTTAGGGCAGGCTAACATCAGCAATGACAGATTCCACATTATGGCCAAAAGGCCACAACTTCATTAATATGATGCCTAAAGGCACCCTCCTGACAGCTGTGGAAAGAGGAGGAAATGACAATAGCCTACAGCACTCATCAGCCTCTCCTCCCTTTCTGGCACAGCAGAACAAGACACAGTGCAGCAGGCCAGAGAAGCCCTGCCAAACCGGGTGAGATTGCCTAATCCTAACTCCCTGCTTCCTGCAGCTCACTGCAGCAGGAAACCAAATTCCTTCTCATCTGCCAGGGGTTCTGCCCTCTGTCTCCAAGGCCAGGATCATCCCCTAGCTGTGTAAAGTCACACCTCAGCTAGGCTATCAGCAGCCAATGTGAGCCAGGGGATGAGTACAGCAGTGGTATGGGGATGGGAAGCTGTGAAGCAGTTACTGTGGGCTGTGACCAGGTGCCTGCTACCACCAGCAGCACAAGTGAGAGATTAAGCAGGACCTTTCTTTTACTGTTAGCCCATTCTTCCACTCTCGTATTGGATGTGTCTCTAAAGCAAACCACGGTGCAGCCTTTCACTGCCACAGGTGAAAACCAATGCTATCCACAGCAGCATCCCAACCTAAATTTACAGCAACTAACACAGGAAAGACAGCTCATGCACATGCAAGAAAGCAGTATGATTCAACACATTTTTTTTCCCGTCATAAGTAAATACACAAGGAATCATTTAACATATTTGTCTCTGTTCATGACTGATATTCTTTCTGACACGTCTCAATCTTTGAGGTCATCAAGGGCTTGTTGAAATCTAGTGATGCGGAAGTTTGGTCCAGGCTGATGTGTTCACAAATTAATACTTGGGGTCTTGAGGTTTAACTCCAGCTGAGGGAAGCTATCCCCCCTGCAGTCAGTGCAGAGGGACCAGCCCCTCTGAAGGGCACTTCAGAGCTGAGACCCAATGTTAAACATTCAAAATCCCCCATGGAAGACTTTTTCCTCTCCTTTGGCTACAAGAGAGACTCTAGAGACTCATCTCATGAGACTGAGGTTGATCTTTGGGACTGCTCTCCTCTTATTACATGTACTATTAAACAGAAATACCAAGAGCAATCCTGGGGGCAGCTGAGAAGCTACTGAATTTGAATTTGCACTACACAATATTACTGATGAAAAACATGTAGTACGTGCATGACTGGAGCCACCTGATTCCTCAGTGCCTGCAGTGATCAAAGGAAAGTGACGCGTCATCTCCACGTGCCTGGTGGAAAGTGCCAGTGCCCCTCACATGAGCTGTGTATGGAGTCTGTTCTGTTTGCAATGAAAAACTAAGAAAAATGCAACATCTAAACTCTTGGAGGGAAGGTCAGTAATGTAACAAGACTTCCATAATGAGATATGCTCCCGATAGTGGAGATGCACAGACTTGGCAGGACCTGCCTCCTTTAAACAAGTTCACTCATGCACGGTTTGGCACTGTGTCCTGTGCTGAAGTCACACAATTCTCATGGGACTAGTGGCGTCCCCAAGGGAAGATGTACCTTTCCAGGCATGGGGTAAAAAGAGAGACCGTGGAGTCTACAGAAATGTATAGTAGTAATAACAGACTGGGAAAAGTAAATGAAGAGTAAGCGCTGGCTTCTGGTAAGACTGAGAAGGAATGGACTGCTGGAACCAAGGCAGTATGAAGCAGAACGTTCTTTCAAGGGAAAGAAGAGAGCTGCACAGCTCTTGTCCTACCGGAACTGGTCAGATAGTATGTGCAATTGGGAGGCTGTGGTAAGGCGCAATCTAAAATCCTGCCTCTTGCAGCTTTTACCTGTTATGTATTGCTCAATTCACTGGCTCATCAGGTGCCTGAGAGAGAGTCAGGATGAGTGCCTGAGCTGATTTCCTCAGAGGTCTCTCCTGGCCCTGCCTGGTGAGTGCTATATTCCTGTTTCTTCATCCTTTTCTTGTGATCCCACACCAGTTTGAATGGCTGCTGCTCTTACTGAAGCATTAAAACTTAACCATTCCCCCCTGCTTTATGAACCTCAAGTGAAATATTAAAATACCTTTCAGTGGCTTATAAATAACATGCCACGACTCCTACAGGTAGGAAGAGCAGCACAGTCCATGCTCCATTACCAGAGCTAAAAGCCTCCCTGATGCAGAAGAAACTCAGGAGCATGGGGTACGAATGTTGCAGTGATTTTAGCATTGGCTCATCTTGGGTCCAAGAAATACTTTTTGTACTGTTTGAGCACTGCCCCTGGACCTGCAACAGCTCTCACATCTCTGCTTGCTCCCACTGGGTTGCACTTAAACTTCAAGCTCCCTAGGAGGTGTAGGGAAGTGATGCTGAGATTTGGGCAGGCTCTGAGCCTTCCCCATTCTCTGAGCGCAGGGCTGGGGCCCATTTCAAGCCAAGTTAGAAAACTGAGCTAAAGACATGAGCTGCCTCTGTATCATGGTTGTTCCCCTTACCAGAGGTAAAGCATGAAGGCACACAATCAGTCCATGCCAAAAGCCAGCAGCAGGGCCAGTTTATCAGCTCAGACTTTGATCTCTGTGAAAGCAGCCATATTGCCCTCTTGACCTAAGCTTGTCCCAGGAGCATGTTGTTGGTTTGGCAGAATGTGGGGTGTCCGTATCACCAGGCTGGTGGTGATGCCCTCTGCAGCTCAGGCTATTTGACCAGAGGTAATTGAAAGCTGCCTGAATGTGGTCATGTAATGACAGACTGTACCACAACACACATGTGCAAGGATGACAAGTTAAGGTCAAGCAGGCAAACTTAGGCTAATGTTTCCAAAGTGGGGAATGCCTGCATTTGCATCTGTCTGGCTCTCCTTTTATGGTAGCTCCTTCAGTGGTATTTATAACCAATAATTTAGAGTTTATGTTCAGATTTCACACCTGCTCGTTAGGGACGTTCACATTTCAGAAGTGCACGTATGCAAGCTGAGTAGTCTTGCGTCAGAAGCAGTGCTCCTTGTCTGAGCGAAACCCAACTTTTCTTTCCTCAGAAGCCCGGTGACCAAGTGCATCCACCTGACTTTAGGGAGCGCAACATGCTCCGCGGTGCCCCAAGGGCACCAGCCTCCCGCAGTGTTCGGACTTGGCTGACATGGGTTCCCTTTTGCCCCTGGCGACAGCTTTTCCTTGTGCTTCTTCTTCTCCGCACCTGAGCAGTGCTCCCGCCGGAGGGGAGGCAGGCCGGGCCGGGGGGCGTAGAGGAAGAGTCTGCCCGGCGCAGCGATCCCCGGCCGACCCGGGCCGCCGGTGCCTCCCGCCGCCCGCGCCCCGGGACGGCGCTCCCGCGCCGGGCCCCGCAGCGCCTCCCCGTGGCGGCGACCGCTCGGCACCGCCCCGGTCCCGGCGCCCGCCCCCGCCCCGCCGCTCTCCCGGGCGGGAGGCTCGGCGACTCGCTCCTCCTCGCGGCCGCAGGATTCCTCTCTCCGGGCTTTCGGGCTGCCCCTTCACACCCGCCGCCGGAGCGGGACGGCGTGCGAGCGAGAGAGCGAGCGAGCGAGGCGGCGCGGATGCGCCCCGGCTCCCCGCGGCGGCGGCGGCGGCAGCGGCAGCAGCAGCGGCGGATGCTCGGCGGCGCGGCGGCCGCTCCGCAGCCCAGGAGCCCCACGCAGGGGGATAGCGAGGCGATGAACCGCCCGCCGGCGGCCGCCCGCGAGTGACGGCGGCGGGGCAAGGAGCGGCGGCGGCCAGGAGGAAGAGGAGGAGGAGGAGGGCAGCGATCCCTGCCAGTGCCCGCGGGAGCCCGGGAGAGCCCCGGCCGAGGGCTCGGCCATGCCCTTCGCCAAGCGGACCGTGGAGCCTCAGCGGCTGTGCCGGCGGCAGCCCGCCGCCTCTGTGCTGGAGGAGAGCTGGGTCGCGGAGCCGCCGCCGCGGGACCCGCCGCCGGAGGAGCCGGGGACGGCGGGCGAGGGCACCGAGGCGGCCGGCGGTGGGGAGAGGGAAGCGGCGGCGGTGCTGATGGTGCTGGACCTCTGCTCGGTCAGCAACGTAGCCCTGTCGCGGATCCTCCGACAGCTCTCCGACGTGGCCCGGCACGCCTGCACCCTTTTCCAGGAGGTCGAGGCTGACATCCAGGGCACTCACCGCCGCGTACGGGCGCTGCACGGCCGCATCGCCGGCCTCCAGGGAGCTGTGCGCGGCCTCGACCCCAAGCAGGAGGCAGTGCGTAAGTACCACGGAATGCGAGATGGATGGGGAGCACCGCGGGATGGATTGGGCGCACCGCAGGATGGATGGGGCGCACCGCAGCTCGGGGCACCTGGCGGGGAAAGCCAACCCCGGGCAAACCGCCGTGCAAAGTTTGGGGCCAAAGTCAGTGGGAAGGGAATCTCGGCGGGGCAGCGGAGTGGGAAGGGGCCGGGCCAGGCGGGCACGGATCGGGTCGGGTCGGTGGACGCCGCTGGGCGCCGCGGCGATGCCGGCGGGAGGGATGATGTCAGTGGTTTGTGCCTTACGTAAGGAGCTGGCTGGCGGGGCTCTCGGGGCGCATCTTTTGCAGCCAAGGGTTTGGCCTGGGAGAGGGACGACGTCTGTCTGCGGGGCGCCGCGGGTGATGGGATGTGGATGATCCGCCGCACCCGGGCATCTTTGGATTTTATCCCTTTGCCGGCCTGTCCCCTGTCCCCGAGAGATGTCTTTCCCGTAGAAGTGACTCTGACTTCCCGATTGAAATTTTAAGGTCTTAAGTAGAAATAATAAAGCTGCTTCGTCGTTACCCAACTTTCGGGGCCATAAAATAAGGAAGTTTAACTAATGACATCTTTCTGTTTAAAGAGTGGCTTGAGGAGCCGGGCGAGAGGGGAAAGGGGGAGGAAGGGAGGAGGGGAAGGAGAAAGATCAAGGCAATATGCGACTTGTGTTATGAGCAGTGATTGAATCCTGTTTCTTTTCCACCCAAACTCTAAAAGCGGTGACAGGCTCCGTAGTCCTAACAGCTGCTGATTTCTGCTGAATATGGCTCGTGTTCACAGAAATGTAGTGATTTTGTACTCTCATTGATGTGTGTGCTTCCCAAGACTTGTGGATATGTATTTTTTGTTAGGTAGGGCTGTGGATTGGAAGTCTGGAATAGCAGAGATTGATGTCGATTCTGACCTGTTATTATCTGATTTAGGAAAAACAATGGCTTAAAAGGGGAATTTGGCTTAGTTTTTGCCTCCTGCTGTACCCCTTTAAATCCTGAATACCTCCGCTGAGTACAGCAAAGTGAGTTTACACTGGGGTAAATGAGACTATTCCTCTTCTAGGTGTTTTTAATGAATGTGCCATTTAAAAAATGTGTTCTGGATTTCCTCCCCTTTGGAGTGGTATGGAATATAAGTAACTCTTCTAGGATCAATGAAGCTGTACTGATTAATGGAATCAAGCCTTAAGTATTCAACGGTGTTTAAGCTACATACTCGGCAGCTCTGGAGTGACTTTGCTGGTGATATATTAATATACATCAACTGTAAATGAGACCAAGAGAGACTTTCTGTGGTTTCAGGATGAGTGTGTAAACAGAGCAGAGTGCTGGGCTGTGATTGGAAACTGCGGTGAGAAGGAGGCTTGGCTGAGCTAGTGAGGGAACTGTCTGAGGAAATGAAACTCCTCATATCACATTCTCATCTGTAGGTCTTTTGAGCTGAGTAACTGCGGGTATATACTAATGTAAGTGAGAGCAGAGCTTAGCCGTTCTAATCCGTACGGCTTTCTTCTTTCTGGATTGTGCAAGTGCAGCTTGTTTGCAAATCACAGAGCAAAATCTTGATATTACAGCACAGTTATGTCATCTGCTTAATTAGAGAGTCTGGCTTTATCCCTGTGATGATAAATGCAGAATCCGTTTCTTTGGTGTTCTGTTTTCTTTTAAATCCTTCTCTCCTTAGGAGGGGAGAGACTTTTGGTCATGATCTTCCCTGTGTCTGCCAGCTGTTCCTCTCCCCCTTGTATACAGCACAGTGCCACTGATACAGCTGCAGATGTCCCCCGCTCTGGTCAGCCAAAGGATCCTCCACAATGTCGGGGCTTTGCTGCCACCCATCCTCCAGTAGGAGTGTATCTTGCCTCCAGCTATACAGCTGCTTGCAGGCACATCCCCCAGTCCTCACCACTTCTTTCCTTGCAGCGCTGTACCACATTTCTTTAAAGGTGAAAGTCACACCAAACTGCATGAGCAGTCAACTTCTTTGCATGCTCTGGCTGCTTTTATTCTCCATCCAGTGCTGGACCAGCAGAGCTGCATTTGCATAGTACTACATCTGAACATCTCAACTGAGCCGAATATTCTGTACATCACCTCCTCACATACCCCAAATCCATATACATACACCTACAGCAACGCCTCCCTTTGGCCCCTAGGCTGCTCACTGTTTCCAAGGGACAGATAAAACTACCTCGCAGGAAACTGCCCATCCTTGCTGTAGTGTATAATAATAGTGTGCTTTGTCCTTTCTGGGCTGACGCCTCCTCCTTCATTATTACTTTCAGCAAGACTAATGCTAATGTTTGTTTCATGCATGAGGTGCCTACACAATTCACTCCTGAAAGTATTATGCTCAAGTTAACTGCACCCAGTTGTTTTTTTGAAACCAAGAGAGCAATTGTGGGTGGTCACAGGTCTGCCCAGGACTTAACCAGAATCACATTAAGGCATACTGACTTCTACCTCCTGTGGCAAACATGGGAATGATGGGATAGCCTCAGGGGTGTCATTTGGCTGTCCAGCCCAAATGACACATCTGAGAAATAATTCAGAACTGGATGGAGGTTTGGACTGAAAACCACAAGGAACAAATTGGTGACAGGCATGCAGCCACTGCACCTGTGGCATCACTGTAATGGTTGCATTGAGCTTACTGCATACCAGGAGTCTGGAGGGGCTGGGATGCTTGGTGCATTGGCCAAGACACCATGTACTGGGATGTTAACACTATGACAGTACAGCCCAACCACACGTTTTCTAAGTATTCAGTTTAAAACTACTAGGATATCTTGCTGCAGTGAGACATTCTTAATGTTCCAACTTCAAGTGCAACACAGTGATTTGAGAATAATGCTATCAGACATGTCCTAGATACTGAGCGGTGACAGTGGAAGGCCTTTTTCTCCATGCCTCATAAGCCAGCTTGATTCTGAGATTCGCTTGTGAAGGCACAGGCTGGGTGAGGAAAAGGAAATAACAGGCTAATGCCATCTCCAGAGCTACTGGAGCCAGTGGTTAGAGGGGCATTCCTTGCCCAGAATGCCATTCCTTGGCAATCGGAGAGGTGATACTGAGGGGAAGTGGAGCAGGAAAGGAGCTCTCTTGAATAGCATATAATACAATTTTGCATATAATGTATTTTATATTGAAAATTATGTATTATGGTATTAAAATAAAACATCTATGTTGGATTCAGGAAATATTAACAAAGAATTAAAATTAATTAAAACTGGGATTTTCTCAGTAATGCTTATCACTACTGCTGTCCTTTTCACGAGGCCTTAACATTCTCAGCTCTGTTGCTATTGCGGTGGTGGACATTTACAAGAATGTGTATACTTTGCGTTAAGAAAAGTACTTAAACTCCTCGGCTGAGCTAAGGGTAAGGGTATTTACCTATGTGTTGCCCTTTTGTTTTTGCCACTGTTCAGAAAGTGGGATTGGAAAATCTCGTTAGGCGCAATAAAGGACTTATTCTGGGCTGTCACAAGCAGGTCATCTTCAAAAACTCAAGGTCCCTTGCCTCTGCCTCCCCAGATGCTGTTTGTCCTTTCATCTTTCTTTTAAGCCTCTCGCCAGCTAGCATCTTGCAAATATGAATCCTTTCCCACCCTCTGACTGGAAAAGAAACAAGGGTGAGGAATGTTTTCCTGTTCAGCTCCTGAACTAACTACTTTACCCTTCTGTCACTCCAAGTACTTTACTGCTTTTCATCATGAGCAGCTCCGGGGTCTGCTTCTAAAACAGAACCATGTGGGAATAACATGATTGTTGTCAGTCTGAGTGTTGCTTAGGGTTTTCTTGTTGCCAGCAAGAGAACTGAGCAGTGTGGTACTGCCCAGTTTTATTATTAGATGCTTGATTATCTTGGTAGTACAGAAAGGTAGGAGAAGTGCTGGACTTGGGACTTGGTGCCTCCATTATTTGGAAAGATGATTTCTCAGTCTTGGGGACTACAGATCTGGCAGTTTAAGTGGAATATTGTACTTTTCAGAAACTGATGATGTAAGCCATCTTGCTTTCTGAATAATTGGCATCGACTGGGCAGCAGATTTTGAAAGCCCTAGCTAATGAGATCCTTTTTGCACCCTGGCATCCCGGAGAATTCCACACATTCCAGACTTTTTTTCTGAAAGCATCAACGTGTTACCAGTAGCCAATCTTTCTAAAAGCTGTATCGTTTCCAGCAGTTGCCTGCTGTATCTTCATTGCTCCATTTTTCCATTCCTGATCTTCCTATGTGCTAGCAGTTAGTGATGCAGCTGCTTAGAAGTGTGGGGATCTCCCGTGTTACTCTGCTCTTCAGAGGCCCCTGGACCTCTACAGTGAGCTCCCCTATAGGTTTTTCTTCTTTCCTGAAGTGTCAGTATTGAGATAAAAAAGGCAGTTCTGTACTGATTCTTTATCATTTTAGGCTCTGCATTAATTTATTCTGCTTGATTGAAGTTGGTTACTGAGAACAGCCCGGCTAGTTTCACTCTTGCTTTTAGTCTCTTTCATTGTGCTTTTTAGGTGAGTTTTTTTGATTTTGTTTGGTTTGGGGTTTTTGTTAGTGTGGTTGTTTTTTTTATTTTATTTTTAACCACACTGATATAATGCTCTTCTGTTTGGGTTTTAAGCACTGCAGGGAAATGTTTAATCCATTATAAGGTTTTAATATGTTTTCTGCCATGATCCTACCATTTTTACAAAACATATATTGGACCCAAAGCTTGTCAGATAATGCATCTCCTCCCCCTTGACTTAATGAGCTGAAGTCTCAATTGCTGTTGAAAGGGAATCAAGAAACTTTCATGCTTCCATCTCAGAATATGATTGCCTCTTAAGGCCATCCCAGGCTAAGTGTTGGTGAGCATCCTTGCAGAGATCTTCAGGTAGGTACATAAGACCTTAAGAGTAGGTGCCATCTTGAAAGAAAAATAAAAGTGCAAGATGAGTAGATAAATGTTGCATTTTATCTCAGCTTCTGAAAATCCTAGAGAATTTAAAGTGCAATTTTCATTGTATGGATATTCTATTGTGCTGAGGCACAACTGTAGACCTCTGTAGGTTGGATACATTTATGCAAAAATAACTTAGATACTGCTGGAGACAAATCCGAACAGATTTCTAGCTTCCTTTAACTCTGTATTATAGTCCTTTATAGTGAATGAGCCTTTCTAAGTAGTTATTACACTCTTAGAGGTACACACTGATGTAGCCTGAGGGATACGAGGCACAAGGGTGTATTCAGAGTTCCCTTCGTACACTGAAATTATATGACTTGGCAAATCCTTGTTGGGTGCAGAATAAAACCTCCAAAGAAAAGCAGTTGTACAGTGGATGTAGTGATCCATCGCCTTCAGCTTTGTGTCCTGCACCTGCCCCTATGGAATGACACATCCTCTTCACTTATTCTTTTGGAAAAGGAGAAAGGCTTTACTTGCCAGGTGTGGTTTCTTGATGTTGTGCTGGTCACTGTATACTCATTTGAGTTAGAGAATGCACCTCGCTGGTGTGCTTGCCTGTGGTTTGTCCATGAATGCAAATAACCCAAGTTGTGGGTGTGGGAAAGTTAGAGAATTTCCTCAGTGCATAGCTTCTTCTAAATGCAGAGGACTGGTGGCAAGTCATCAGAGTTGAAAGGAGCAGGAGGCCAAAGCATCAGCTTTCCATCTTACCTTTACTGCTGTCAGAACAACAAAGGAACAGAGGAAGAAAAACCTGCTCACTTAAGGATCCCATCCCCACCTTACCTAACATTAGCTAGAGCACCATTAGCTAGAGTACCGTCATTTAGGATAAAGATGCCTTATCTTTGTTTACAGAAAGTGATAGAGGACCTTTTACACAGGAACACGACCATTCAGAGGCTGGACTTGAGGTGTTTTTTGCTCATGCATTTAGTATGTGATAGAAGGTAATGGGATGGAATTTGTCAGGTGGCTTTGCCAGAGATGTATTCAATTCTTTGGAATTTAGGGTTGTCACCTTCAGTCCTGTTAGCTTGTGGAATGCAGACTGGCCTCTTTGCAGATAAAAGCGTAATGTAAAATCTTTTGTCCTACCAAGATCAGTGAGATTCTCAGTGGAAAGGCTCTGAGAACTCAGTGCTCAGGTAGATTCTCTAGCCATTACCTGGCACAGCCTGGTAACAGATGAAGAACAGACAGCAGTGGTTTTCCTTGGAAACCATTCCCTGTTATACAGATTTAAATCTTCTGGAGTTTTGCTGAATGTCATTTACTTGATCTTCCATTGGTGGAGCTCAGAAGGCCTTTGCCTGTTTTACAGCTCCCTGCTTTTCGTTCTACTAATAGTACCTAAACTAATGTACTAGGTTTGAATGTTTGGGGCTTTTGTTGCTATATGGAGAGCCTGCCAGTTAAAAGGCACAATACCAAAAAATATTCAGTGCTTGATTCCCACCTCACTGCTGCTACATAGCTGAGTAATATAATAGTAGTTAGTGGAACTTCTTTCTGGCTCATGCTCAAGAACCAAGCATGGGGCTCTGGTGGGTTTATTAGAAATTCTGCTGGAAATATTTTAGTTCCTTTAAGACCAATGAGTTCTCTTTCACATAGGAATAAAACTGCAGAGAAGGTAGAATCAGGCCCATAAAGAAACATATACTTACTGTGGATCTGATGGTTTAACAGAAATACTTCCTACAGCCCCTTTAAAACTCCATACTTCTGTTTAAAAGCCTTTATAATGTAATGGGTGTGTTCATAGAGAAACATAAAATGAATGTTGCAGTAAAATCAATGGAGTCATTCCTGCTTTTGGTTAGTTCCCCCGCTGATACAGGAGAGATCTGGAGATTAAGAAATAAGCAGACTGATAACTTACTGAGGGCATGGGGAGGTCATTCACCTGTTGATTCAGATGCATAAAAGATGGTAGTTTTCCTTTATGAAAGATGAAGGGCTTGGACTGTTTCCAAAAAACTTGCACAATTCTCAAAAGTCCTTGAACTGAGGGAATAACTTGCAGGAAGCAAATATAAATACCCAGTCAAAGGGTGCCACTCAGTTGCTGTTCTGGATCAGCACAATCAGGATTTGTTGGCGTTTCTTACATAGGTTTACCTGTTCTGTGGCTTCAGTTTCAAGGATCAGATTATGGCCAGTCTGGCAGATATGTGCAAAGGTGGGAAAAAATGAGGGGAGCCGGCCCTTACTGCTTCCTGCCATGAGCCAGTCCCAACCTCTCCTTCTCAGTTCTGGCAAAGGCAGACTTCTCAAGTGTGGCTGTTTAAAGGCAGTACCTGGCTCTTCCTCTCTCCAAACTGGAGAGCAAAAGAAATCGGGTGCAGGGGACTGATGGCTGTTCAAAAAAGCCCCTGATCTAACACATTTCTTTTATACATGCCATGTTGTACCCAAATCAAGCAGAGACCCTCAGGGTACTCTTAACAGCAATGTTATGATGTCCAAAATGGGGAAAAAATAGGACCAGCTGATGTGAGCAATAAACAGACACATTTTAAAAGTATTGTTGCAGGGTTGTGTGGTCTTCTGAGTCAGAGAGCTGCAATTTTTCAAAAGCTGCTCTTTCCAGTCACTTGGCATCTTCATGTAATCGGAGACTGACATCAGACTCTCGATTGGAACTACTTGAGTTATTAGGCCGTGAAGAGCAGAAACTCTCTGTGTTACCCAGTGTGTATGAGGGGAGAAGGTTTTTTTCACTTCCTTTGATGTATTAGCATCAAGAGAGGGAGTCTTCGCTTCATTCCTAATTGCTTCTCGTCTTTGAATTTATATACCAATATGGAAGTAACTGCAAAGGGACATAGCAGAATTTATAAAAAGTTCAAAAAAGCAGGGCTTAGAGCATGATTAAAATAAAAGATAGCATACAGTGTATGCTGTTTTTAGCTGAAATATCTCCCTAGAATACTTTCCATTTACATTCTCATTATATCTAACTGCTTCTAATGCACTGCTTAGTTTAACAACTGGCATGTTTTTAGGGTAGATTTTATAGTAGATATACACCCACTGTGTTCTTAACTCGAGACTTTAAATTGCAGTATCTGTGTTGGACAATCTTTTCTTATACCTTCTTGGCTGAAGGCAGAAAGAAAGCAATAGTGATAGGAACCTAATTAAGCCTGTAGTCTAATTACACCAGGAGCTGTGTGCTTGAAATGCTGTTCAGTTCAATGAGTGCTGCATGGCACTGCCATGTTAAGTCCCGGCAGAGAATGACATATTTTTTTTTAATAGGATCACTGTAATTCTTACAAAGGCACCATGGTTTTCTCTTTCTTTTCAGCTGCCAAGGCAGTTGGACTTTGAACTACAGCCGCTCAGACCAAGTCCCTGAGAAAGTTTGGAGGAGAAGTCTTGCTAGCATGTGCATGTGATTAAGGCAAATGAGCATAGGGCGGTGTGTTTGTGCTATAAATATGCATAACATCTTCAGGCCTCCGCAGCTTTTCTCCCTGCCTTCTCAAAGTTTTTTTTCTGTTATCTTGATGATTTTTTTTTGTTACCTTGATGATGTTTAGCCAGGACAGAGGGTGAATTGTGGGGGAAAAGGTGCTAATCCTTCTCTTGAAGCTGTGTGTATCAGTGTCTATGGAATTGGGCCATTTTTAGGAGCAGACTATGCAGGGCACATTGAAAAGCTCCTGTGTGTCCAGAGGCTTTGGATTGCTTTAAAGGCAAAACTGGGCTCTCTGTGCATGCTCAAGGTCGCTGGACTTTTTTCCAAAAAAGGCATTACCGAGCATTGTTCATTGGCCTATGACTGTCCATGATTGCAGAAATCAGATCTTCTGGATGATGAAACTCAAGATAGGCAGCAGTAACTCGCTGTGATGCTCAAACTTTTTTTAAGATGATATACATTTCACTGCATCAAGTATTTAGTGAGCGATTTAATTTTAAGTGAAATGAGAGATTAATTATGATTTAATGCTTACCATGCAAATTAGAGTGGGTGCAAAGAGTGGGCACTACCCAGCTTCATTTTTTCTCCCTGTAAGGTTTGTTTACTCACAGGAAAAATAGGGCCAGTTCTTGTCATATGCATGGTCTTTTTTTTTGTGAAGTGGTTTTTGGTGAAGTGTTGTGTACAGGAGGAGAGTCAAGAGATGTACAATAATTCATTTCTAAAAAAAGAAAATCATCTATCTTGGATCGACCGCTGACTTTCACATGCCCAGCTTTAATCCTGGAAGATACGTAGCTCTGTGCAGTCCACGTTGTGAGTGCAAGCATTTTTTTTATCTTGTTTTTTTTGGGGGAGATGGCTTTCTTGTACTTATCCAAAACCCTTTCTGGCCTTTCTGTACCCCAGCAATTAACACCATCATGGAGTCTCCTATCTCAGCATGCTGAGGAGATCTCCCCTTCTGTGCGGACTGTTCCCTGCAACTAGTATTGCTGCAGGAACCTGAAGTCTTGGTCTCTGCAGAAAACTGCCTGAAGTCTTGCACACAGTTAGCATGCCAAAGACAAATTTTCCCCATAAACTGGATTATCCTGGCAATACCGTTTTTACCTGTTTTTTTATCAAAACAATATTATGGAATAGCGCACACTGTGTGTGTATAGCAGCTAAGAGGTGGGCATGGCTGTGTATCTCACACTAGACGTTCGGAAAGTTTGTATCTGTTACTCAGCTACAGTTTCTACTACATTGCCATGATGCAGAAATCATAAAGATGCTGCCAGATAAGGGAGAGAAGAGATTATTCCTACTGCATTTGAAGGAAGGGCTTGTTCTTTATTAGAAACTAGAAAATCCACTGGGGAAAGAATCCCATATAAATGTTCCAAACAAATAATAAAAAAAAAAAGTACTCCAGTTGGAGCTCACATTTACTTCAATGTGAAAGTCAGTCTTTACATGACATAAAAGCTGGAGAAAACCAGGCTTCATTAGTTCCGCTGCTTGCAAAACTGGTTGTTCATATTCCTCTTTCCCCTCTATAATTACTGATTATTTCTTTTCAATTTTAATTTTTTAAACTTATGCCTTGAATGACTTTCATTTTGGGCCATCCTATCCTTTACTCATCTTTTCATGGTGGCTTCACAGGGGCTGTACTTTTAACTCTGTCTTAATGGCAAAGGCAACGCCCCCCCACTCCCATCATTGCATGAATGAAGAGTATTAATTTTTACGACTGTGGTTTATTCTCCATTGATTATCTTTAATGTGATACTGTCTTGTTCAGTTAATAAACCACCATTAACCTGCTAAGATGTAATTATCCCCCTCCTCCAAATATAACCTGCTTTTAATAGATATTGTAAATGCATTTATTTTGCCTGCCACATTAAAATCACTGGTTTAAGTTCCTTCACTTTCAAATTGCACTCTAGCTGAAGTGTATTTTGTGGCAATCATCTTGTCATTACTCTTCTCTTAGTCTAAAATAAGTATCACCACTTCATGACTTCAGCAATATTTTTTGTCCTCTGTTACAGCTGCCACATGCTTGATAAATAGCATTGGTGCCCAGACAGAGGTTGGATAAGCTATGTTCTGGACAAAACCCTCCTAATGGAGACTAGGAGGCTCACCTGAAGGTTCATCATTAATTCTCTGTCGCTGTTATCTGGTGTGAATTGGTGCCCAGAGCCTGCAAGCTGCCCCTTTGCAAGCCAGAAGGAGAAAGCTAGGATGAGAGCCTGACCACAGATGAGGCTGATCCTGAGTCTGACAGAGGAGGAGGGGAGAGGCCAAGGCAGAGCTGCAGAACCTGTGCTCATAGCTTCCCTTGGCTGACTGTTTGAAGTATGACCCGGGGTATTTACCCAGTTTGTGCTGTAAACAATTTCAGGGACCTCTGTCAATACATGGAAAATTTACAGGGCAATTCTATATCAGATTCAGTGATAAAAACCATCTGCCTACAGGTACACTGTGGAAATGAACACCCCTATTTGAGAACTGCTGTAAATGAGTGAATGGGTAACAGCTACATTCAGCAGCTATAATGTGGCTACTCATTTATGAAGTTGTCCAAGTGGAACTTAACACAAATTATTAGTGTAGATTAAAAGTATTTTTCATTTATCTGCTTGTTCCTAAGATCCCAGCAGAATGGCAATTAGTTAAAGAAAATAAGAGGGAAAGGGAACTGCAAAATATTGCAGCTCAGGTTGCTTATTTATTTCCTTTCTGTATCCTGTTTGGCTTTAGATCTGTCTTGATAAGAAGCATTTTGGGCTGTGAGACCAGCCTGGTTCTGTTACCATAAAATAAGTGTGCTCATTTTTGTGCAGACGTTTATAAATCATAGTTGAAATATATATATATATACACACACAGAGAAACACATAGCTAGATAAAGGAGGAAGACCAGTGGAAAGATTGGACAAGATAATATTTGTCACTTAGATTAGAAAACTTAATAAATGGGAGAAGAAATTTACAGCCACATTAGCAGCAACCTGGTCAAACAAGGGAGAAAATATGCAGTATTATAGATCTCATTACAAAGATAAAAATTGAAAGCATTTGATGTATCTTGTGCTTTCCTTGTTTTAACTTTGTATCTTCATCCAAAAGCATCCCATAGTTGAGTTGACTTCCTTCGTATCCCCTCCTCACAGTAGAAGATTGGTTTGGGCTTGAGAGGTTGTGATAGTATTGATGGAAACTCTTCTACTGGATGTAATGGGTTATCAAAAGTGAGATATATCTTGCTTGGGGATGTGGGAATTCTCCTCTTTGGTTGTACTTGCATACTTGCAGGCATAAAGCCTTTACTCTTGGATAAATTGCCTCTGCTATATTACAGCAAGGGTTGAAAAATAAAATAAAAATGCAGAAAAGCCAAGTTAATGAAATTAAATCTTCCAAGAAAACAGATGGGTAAGTGAAAGGTAAAGTGATGAAAGTCTACAGTGTTGTTTGCAGATGCACTGAAGGAATGTCTTGTATTTATTATTGCAAGAGATGTTTCCCCTGCCTTTGTTCCCTTTTGAGACAGTCCAACCTTGGGCTTGTTAAATATGTCTCTACAGAAGTTGGCACATATTGACCTTGTTTGCTGCAGTCTGCTCTTCCGTAGCTTCTGGATTCTAGTGGCATGAGCCAGATGGACATAGCCCTAAAGCTAAATGCTGGATAGCATAATTAAGTGCTGTAGTATTGCAGGCTGGAGCTGACTGAGACAAACTTTGGCCAATACCTCAATATTTCTTTGTTCAAGTTATGTCTCTAGTGTCAAAGTAACTATTGTTTTTTTTCTTTCAGATCATATTCCTTGGGTATGAGGATGTTAAATTGTATACCAGTAATATTTTCGTCAACATAATACAGAGCTTTCTCTACTACTTTGTGTCCTGATAGCACTACAGGAATATTTTACAACCTTGTGGAAGCTCACCTGAATTTTCCTTTCATATCTGTACAGCCTTTTTTCTGCTGTGTTTTGGAGTCATGGTGTTTAGTTGTGATTGTCATGTGATCGTCATGTGACCGTGCCAGCATGGTCCTGGCCAAACAGGTTATCAACACTGAAATGTGGCTCTGCAGCTCTCATTGTGAGTTTGAGGTCTGAGGAGCCTGGAAACCATATGCTGCCATCCTGCAGCGTTTTGTCTTCCTGCTTACATATGCCATTTATAGCAAATTAATTGGGTCTCCCACCTTCCCTTCTTCTCCCCTTCCTTGACAGGCCTCTTAGCAGCTTTGGGGATACAGAGCAGCTGAAGTTTCTGCTCTGCTTCCTCTTTGTAACCTTTCTGTTTTACAAGGGTGCATGTTGCCATGTGTAATGTTGGTGGGCAGCGTGACTGCCTGGGTGCTGTGCAGCCTCCAGCAGGATGGTATCGGTGCATGGGAGAGGGGTTGGCAGCGGGAAGGGAGTGGGTGAGGAAGCAGTCTCTGTTTTCCGGAGAGACCACTCACTGAAATGGTGTTTGTAGAAGCTGCGATAACACACTGTGGCTTAAAATCAGTCTCCTCTGCTTTGCTCTTCATTTCTGCTGAAGAAACTTTGAAGTTAGGGGGGTCATTTTTCCATAATGTTACTGTAGGTGGTAGTGTGTATGCATAGTGGGGAGATGATTACAAAAAAAAAATAAATTAGAGAGAGAGTGAAAGACAGTACATGTCAACCTTGGTGCAGCTGTGAGAAGAGCCACTTCAGGAGGTATTCAGAAATCAGAGCCTCCTTTTTTACTACCAGCGAAGTTTTCTGTTGTGGAGCAGCACTGAATTCCTTCATGTGCCTTATGATCAAGATGGTGTGTGTTAGAGCAGGGTGCTACAGACAGAGTAGCACTGAAACTTGATCACAGGCAACCGTGCTTGGCCAGGATGGAGCCTGTGAAGAATATTTTCGATATCACTGCAGCCCTTGGAATAAGTCTACAATATAGGTCTTAGCTAAAAGATTCCATTGCCATCTAACTGTCCAGACAGGAGTTTATATCTTCTATCCTGAACAACTCCTGTGTATCCTGAGGTGTGATACGGTTTAGAAGAAACTCCTGACAGGCCATAGCTGTGGGACCTCAACCCCTTTCGGAGGCAGCCCTGTTCAATCTGGCCCCTTGGGGTGGCTAGCCTCACAGTGGTTTGGAAAACAGCACACAACAGTATTTTTTCTGTTTATTTTTCTACTGATAGTCCACATGTGCACCATTTAATTTATGAGAAAACACAGCAGATAGCTTCTAGGTGGACTCGGCTGCTATCTTTAAATGGCAGATAGTTGTGCAAAGCAGACTCAGACCCATCTAGGTGTGGAATTCCTGAGGGTTCACCTGAGAATGTTCAGCTTTGCAGGTTGGAACTGAGGAGGAGGAGGACACAGCAGCTAAAATACTAGTGCTTAGGAGACTTGGATTCATCCACTGATTTCTCATGGGAACTTAGATGAATGTTGTTAGTGGGATTCAGATCACCAAGTTTTAGCACTGTAAACTTTGGGCCATCCATTCCATTTAAAGGTGAGCCTGTCTTTTCACTCTTGAGCAGAGAAAGTTTCTAAACTGCATGAGTCCCTTAACTTCTGTGAATGTCACAGTGTGAAGCGGGTACTGCCACAGTCTCTGTAGACCTCTTTTCCTCAGCTCTGTGGCAGAATGACAGCCCACCCCTTCCTCTCAGAGGTGTTATCACACAAGCAGTGAGGGTGAGTTGGGTTGTGTGGTGATAGATACATCATGTACACAGATGTGCTTTGTAAAGGCAAGCAATTTGCAAGGCTGAGATCCTTCCACATAAGGAGTGCTTCTGTCCTTCATGGGCAAACACTTCCAGGTGCTCTACAGAGGCAGTGTCTGCAGGTGGAATTCTCCAGTTCTCCTTCAGCAAGCAGGAGTCCTTGTCACAGAGCTTTGCAGCTCTTACCCTGTGAGGACTAACTTAGATTGGTCTGAGTTGGCAATTGCCAGTCTTTCTTTTGAGGCCTGGCTCATAGAGGAGATTGAGCTTTCTTAAATTACAGACAGTGTGTCTTGGTTAATTACAGTCATGTAAAGATGAGATTTTTACCTTGGGACTTGGTTTAATTAAAAAACAGTGCTGGGAAATTTATTAAATGTCTGATATGTTCTATCTGGGTACCAAGTGCTAATGCTGATGTTTTCTTCAGGTGCTCTCCCAGCTTCAGTCAAAAAGGACCATCTTAGCTTGACATCTGCACTAACAAAAGGGGAGGGAGGACAGACTGTGATTCTCAGTCCAGCCAGGTTAAAGCCTGGCAGCTTGCTTGGCACAGCTCAGGCTTGTGTCTCAGCTTTGGGGAAAGGTTTGTGTGCGTAGTAGTGTCAGAGGAAAACTCACAGTACAGAACCTAAGGCTTTCCCTGTGTAGTGGAAAAGTCAGGATCATGCATGTGAAATGTGGACTTAGAGGAACTTTGTGTGGGTGGTCTTGTTTTGACTCTTTCTGCTCTACTCCCTTTCCCTTCCCACTCATGTATGCTGAAGCCTGTCATCTATTAACTTGAGCTTTTCTAATAATCACAGATTATATAAAACAAAAACAATAACAAGGTCCCTGCATATACAATCTCTCTGAACTGTAGAAGCCACAAGATCTCCTAGACATGCTTTTTGTTAGTACTGGCTTGTCAGAGACCTAGCGCTCCATGATGCCCATCTGTTAGCAGCATGTTTAAATGTGATTAATGTGAAAGTTGCAAGAATTGCAATAGCTTTTGCTAGTCTACAAGAGAATCTGTCTCTGTTAATCTCTTCAAGTATTAAAAGCTTCGAATAATAAATCTAACGTTATGGAAAGCTGTAGCTTTGCTTTTGGTAACACCTTAGTGCGTTATTAAACTAATATTTCCTTTTCCTCTGTAGTTCGCAAGCATAGAGGGAGTGTAGATACCATTCACATGCAGAAGAATATTTAAATGATCATCTACATATGAAGTCTAGAGGGAGAGAGAGCTGCTCCAGCATAAAATGTTACGGGGCAACATTAAGTTTGATTGCTATTCCTGAGGGGATGTGGCCAGCACAGGATATATTAGGAGTTAGCCCTTTCCCAAAATCCTGGTAGAGGCTGGGAAAGTCACAAGCAGCATCCTGATCTGGTAGTTCTTTGCTATACCCGGGTAGACATCAGAAATCATTTTGGCTTATCACCCATGACAGTAGACCTACCTCATTAGTAGTGCTGATGGTATTTATTCAGATCTGCTGCATCTTTAAAAGAGATCGTGGGGAGGATAGGTGGTGTTACTGCATGAGTGGGGATTGCCTCCTGCAGCAAGATGACACTTCAGGAAGCAAATAGGAGAGGACCCAGGGAAGGAAAATTACTTTCTTCACATAGCTGCTTATGTTGGAAAGGATCAAAGAAAGTATAATGAGTCAGTATCTTTTTTTCTCTTTAAAGGAAATTTCAGAAGAATGGCTCAATTAAATAGTAGTTTACTCCAGATCTGCAGGTGGCTTGTAAAGTGTAATTAGATCCCCCTTACCTTTTAAACCCAGATCTACAGCTTTTTTCATTTTAGTGGAGGTGGAGATCCCTGTTCTTGGATTTACAGTGGTAGACTGGTAGAGGAGAGGGCTTGTTATCAAACTTCTTGGTTTGTGGCATGATTATAAGGTGCTTTTGTTTCCAGCAGGGACAGCAATAGTGCTTTGGTCAAGACATTTCAAAACTGCTTGCAATCTGTTCTTGTAAGATCATCAGGCACTGTAGGACAAATTGAAACCTGCCTTTCGCTGAAACACCCCCTTGCTCCATCACACACAGCATCTTCACAGCATCCAAGCAGCTTGTCCACTTCTACTCATTGCAAAAAATTCAAAATCAGATCAGATAGGATAGTGCTGTCAAAGGGGTAGTTACAGAATATATAGTTGCAGAAATCCAACTGGACTTTATGGGATTTTCTTGTTCTTTTGTGTGCTCCTCTATAATCCGATCTTTGAAGCATTTAAGAGCTTAAGGTGCCTTAATTAAAAGCTTCTAGGATCATGCTTTTTCATTTATCCTCTAAAAGGACAGTCACCAATTCCACTGCTCTGAGCCATTAAGAAGACTTGCAAGGAAGACAGAACCCACCTGCCTTTAGTAGCCTGTCAGTCAGACCAAGTGCAGTAAAGGGACTTTCTCCTTTTTGTGATAACATGCACATTGTTCAAGTGAAGAAGCTCTTCTTTTTGGGTCTCTGAGGGCTGCTGTGGCACACTCTGCACCTGTGAGTGCACCTATTGCTCCTGCCTTGTTGTCCTGTGAATTGAAGAGTGATGCCTAGTATCCTCCATCTGTTCTCAAAAGCAGACTCATGTGCCAAAGGCTGCAAGTAGTGCGCTGAGGTAAAGGGCATAAAGCATGTTATCAAACTGTGAGCCTGCTTTGCTCTGCACCTTTCCCCCTCAGTTCTTTGGCAGTCAGAGTCTGTTAGCTCACACTGTGAGAAATCCCAAGAGCTTCTAGGATGGTATTTCAAAGCTTTGCAGAGCTGTGCATGGTAGCTTAAAATCTGTTTACAGGACTTCTGATGGATCAGCTCCTTCCTGTACTCATGATTGCAGGGGTATTCCTGAGAAGGACATTTTTTCATGATTTGGAATTATCTTGGAAATGAGGTAGCAAGGGAAAGGAGGGTTCAGCTGCACCTTGAATGCCTTGCTGTTGACTTATGTTTTCAGTTCACTTTTTAGCTGTTAAAACAAGAAGGAAAGTGGATTTAGTAAGCAACTGTGTGTGTTTGTTTGTCTTCAATGAGTGCCTGCTCAGACAAGGCAAGCATGATTCAGCTACTAGTTAGTGCTGATGTTCCAGAATTGGCAAGCACTGAACACTCCTGCTACTGGATCTGCCCCAGTTACTTGATGTGAAGCGATGAATGGATGAACATTCACCAATGCTGTTGCACAAACAAATAAGTTAATAAAAAGCAGCTGAGTGTGTCATTGTACGCTGTGGAAACTCCAAAGCAGCACTGAGATGATTTAAAAACACATGTTCTTATCTGGAAACTCTTAGAAACCTTGAGTGGTGAGGGTTTTTAGGGAAAAAAACCCCAACACAAACCAAACTTTCCACCTTGTCCTTAAATGATTTCAGGGTGAGATCTTTTATAACGGGTTTTCTCCTGAAGCCTTAGTTTGGGTCTGAGTTTAACAGTGAACTTAGCTTTAGATTATCTCACAGATAATTGGAGCTGTGCTGGCATTCTCCAGTGAGAGAATTAACTTGCAGGGAAAAGCTTTTTTAAGGGGACTTACTGGAAAGAAAGCTCTGTGAAAACTGGAATTACCCAAACCAGCTGTCTGGCCTCATATAAAATTATACTGGCCTTTTGTACCTCCATGTAAGTGGTATTTAACCCTTGCCATCATTACTGCATACTGCTGAGACAGATGAACTTCCTCAGCTGATGGCTGAGCGGGCGAGAACAAAGCGCAGACTGATGCGATTGTAGAGGACGCGGGGCTGTCGGCAGGGCCAACCGTTAGTTCATTATTCAGGCGGACAAAGCTTCACTCCCTCATGAATCACTTCTGGGGTTTTCTTTCCCTCCCTCTCCGAGGGAGCTCACTAAAAGGACCGGGCATACGGAGCAGTCGCGTCAAGCTGGATCATTTCCATTTACGTTTCTCTGCCCTCTGGAGGCAAAAGCTGTCCCGTGCTTATGGCCTGAGTTGTACTGAGAGTGCCCCTTCTGCCCTGTGCTCCCCAGACGCTGATGTGGTGCAGGATTGACTCCTCTGCCCGTTTCCCTGGGGAGAACCTGGTTTTCTTTTCAGTTGTGAAAATGAGCCCAGACCACTGATCCTGTGTCTACTGAGACATTTTTAATTGCTTTTACAGCTTGAGGAGGACTCTGTAGCTATGGCCAGTGGCAGGAGACCTACATTAGCTTCCCCATTTTATCAGCTCTTAAGAAAAACTGTGGAGCTGTGTCCATGCACGCTCTCTTCAGTTGTTGTGAAAATAAATGCTTGAGGATGACAGCCAGGTTGGGATGCTACATGCAACCTTGCTGCTGCTGGAGAGGGAATGAAGTGCCTCTGGGGAGGTGTTCCAGGACCATGGAAACAAACACATGACAATGTTAGTGTTCCTGCTGTAACAGTGGAGGAAGCAGCACAGGATCTCCCCCATCGCAGGCCTGGGCTGCTTCAGGCTGAGGTAGCACGGGGAGAGGGTTTGGGGGGGGGAAGAGTATTCTTTCTACTATGAACCTGATGGCAATTTTCAGACACTTAGAAAAATAGTTTTGATCGGAAAAATCATGGCTGGTACCAGATGGTGCAAGCAAAATGTAAGAAGTACTGTAGTAAAAAGTAGTAACAACTGCCCACACATGAAGTTTATCCTAGAGAAGGAAGGCTTGGCTTTGACAGGTCTTTGAAGCATGAGCTCCTTATGTGTTGTTTGTTGACTCTGTATGTTGTCATTGCACAGGCTACTATTAATTGAGTGAGCTCTGTGTGTGTGTGTTTTTTCTAAATTCTTGGTCTCAGTGATGAAACATGGCCAGCAGCTCTGCAGGTTACCTGTGCATTGCCTGGGAACTCTCTGGAATTCGTTTCATTTCTCTGAATACCCACTTGTTCTTGCATTACAAAGCTGGATGATTAAAGAATCCTGGAGTTCTTTCTCTGTGCTATTCATTACTTTGTGTACCTCTTTCATGTGTCCTTATATCTAAATTAAACATATCAGACCTCTTCAGTGTCTTTCCATCTGTAGATCTTTTCATGCCACTAATTATTTTTGTAAGCTGCTTCTGGAACTCTTTTGTTTCTCGGTATCGTTCACCGCTCAAAGGAGGCTGCAGACAGCAATATCCTTATGTGTGTGTTCTGGGAGCTCCTTTCTCCTTAGTTTCTCTCCATCCTCCCTTTTTCTCCAGGCTCAGTGCTGTTGCCTTTCCGTACTGTGCTATCTAATTCCGATGACTTCAGCCACTGTAAGTGAAGACTACAAAACCCTTCATTTATATGTATTAATCTGATAAGTGACTGAAGCTACAGGCCTAAGCATCTTGGTGAGCTGCCATATTCATTTGCTAATCATTAACACAGTTGAAAGACTTTTTTCTTTATTAAAAAACAAAGTACAATCTTTAAAGAGCAGTATTTTGCAAGAAGAGAAAGCTGTGTTTGTTTTGAAAGGAAGATTTATTGGGATGATATAATCCGACTTGTGCTATCTCCTCACCTGTTTTTCCTCAGGGAGACCATCAATCTTTATTAACATTTCTAAATCAAAAGATAAAAATGATAGACAAATTCCAGAATGGGATGAAAATGCTAGCAAGAGCTGAAAGAGAAATCCCTTCCTTTTAATACCTGCTGAAATTGAATTCAAAGAGGATGTAGTTCACTATACATGTGTGGGATCTGAGGGCAGTTTAGTGGCTTCAGTCCTTTGTAACAAGAAATTGGTCAGAAAGAACAGTGATGCATGGGTCCCATCTGGAAGGATTTATCATCTGAACTCTTAATGCTGGGCTTGCTTTTAATTTTTCCATCTAATCTTTTTGCAGTCACATGCCTCACATGAAACAGCTTAGAGTAGATCTTGGGCCTGGCTGGATCCAGTTTCTCACCTCACTGTACCATTTCCGTCCTTGAGTTGACTCTAGCACAGCTGATGCTTTCCTCATCCTTCAGGCTGTCACTGCCTCTCTGGCTTTGGCCAGAGTGCTGGCTCCACCACAGCATTAGTACACACAGCTAGATGTTGCCAATTGTGCATCTGGAGATGAATGTTGTGCTGCAGTCCCAAAGCTAGCACAGGTTTGGCAGAACGTAATGTTTTAGTCCCCTCATTTGTGCAATGTCTGCATCTGACCTGTGAGGCTCTGTCACTGCTGGGGGGACAACTGCATTCAACCAGAGCTGGACATATCATGTAGGAAAAGATGGGTATGTAGTTGGCAAGTAACCTGCATTTTCTTACAAAAATGGGCTGATGGGAAAGCTCCTCCCAGGGAAGGAGACTTTGAAGTGCATTCAAAATGAGGCTTGCTAAGTGCTTGGAGGATGATAGTTTCAGAGAGCAGTTGTCCCTCAACTTGCCCTTGAAAGATATTTGCTGAAAAAGCAGCAGTTAGGCCTGTAGTGTTAGAGTTTACTCTTATTTCAGGAGAACACAGTAGAAGTCACACACAGATATTTAGTAGTTCTTCTAGGGCTACTAGAGGTCTCTCCTCCCTCTGAACATAGTCTATGATACCTGCTCTGTGCAGGCAGAAAAAGATTTGCTTCACAAATTAGGAGGAAAATTAGAGAAGGAAAAGATTGTTTTCAGTAGACCGTGCGCAGATGCCTCTTTCAGATAGAAAAGTGGCAATTCGGACTGAAATAAAAAGATTGTTTTCAAAATTCTTCTTCCTTTTACTTTCTCCGCTCTCACAAAAAATAGTCTTGTGACCACAGCAAGAGAAAGCGCTGGGGAACTGGGAAAGCAGGCAGCTTGTCAGACTGTGGTCTTTAACAAGGTTTAAGCATGGCAACCTTAGCTGTAATTTCTAGCATCCACGGATAAATACATGCAGGTTAAATATCTGTCCATTCATATATTTAAATTATATTATCTTCAATTATTAGATTTATTCACATATTTCAATTTTCTTTTCAAGATTCTTTGCATCAGTTTGTGTTTCATTGTATATGGAAAGAAAGGGTAAACCCTAGGCTTTTTCTTATTTATAGATAAGATACTGTTGTGATCCAGTGATTGATTTTCTTTCTTGACTCACTAACCATGAATTAGTCCACAGCTCTTCAGCACTGAACTACACTGGGTCAGAGTTGAAACTGTGGGCTGTGTTGGAGGATCAGAGCAGGAAAACACATTTTCTGATTTGTTTTTCCTTTTTGATCTTGTGCAGTATATTGCACGTGTTGAAACTAAACAGAATTAACTTTGTAATCTCTAGTGTACAGCATCAATTTCTTTTGCAAATAAGCTTTGAATAACCAGATATAGTTACTGTTGACATTTGATCAACAACAAAATCTTTTTTGAATGCCTAATAAATAGAAATGTCTGATAGTACTCATTTTTTGATACAGAATCTAAAAAATGACTACTCATAAGGGAAATAAGACACTGTTTGGCAGCCCTGGAACAGCCAACCTGTGTGAGACAGTGCAGCACACCCTGAATTTGTGCTGTGTATCAGAACTGTTTACAGAGCAGAACTGCCATAAATGAAGCTGATGAACCTTGGTCATATCTCTCCTGTAGAAGCAACTGTTGAGAGCTGACTTGAGAGTAATCTCCCCAAAGGTAGTCAAGGACGTAATTTCTTTCCAGGTTGGCTATTCCAAACACATCTTTGTGTTGGGAACAAAGGAGACAGGCACAGTTATATAGTTTAGGCTTGATGTACTTCCTTTGCCATGTCTTTCTGGAAAAAGCCGTACCCCTAATTACTGGTTTCCCTATGAAAGCATACAAGAAGTCAGCTGGTTTTAGCAATAGAAGTTTTGTCTCAGAGAGGTTCACTAATACTGAATTCTGGTTCAATACCAGGAGATAAGTTGTTTTGTTTTTTTTTATCTCTGGAGAGTTGTAAAATATTAATGTTCTTTGTATGTGGATATTCATTAGAGGGTGGTGGGGAGGAGACTTCTTTATGGGTCAGGCTTTGCTGCTGTGACTTCTCTTGCCTGTGCAAAGCTGCTGTGAAATTGGAGGAATTTCTGCTGACAGTTCGAGGGGTTCTAAGGTGAGGAAAGGGGCAAAGCACATCAACTGGGACTAGTCTATTATTCTGTAGCCTTTTTTCTCTGGAAGGGCATAACCTTCAATGAATACGGACCATTATGAACATACTGAGTGGATATATAAAATGTGTCAGAGGAAAGAAACAATTTTAAATGAAGTGTTCAAAGGCAAATAAGAGAAAGAAAATGAGGTTGGAATAGACACCGAAGTCTCAGAGAGGACAGGTGCCTTGTTTTAAACAGGGGATGTATATTTTACAGCAGCAACCTTGGCTGATCTTTTCTTTCAGTCAAATCTTAACACAGTGTTGGTCTTTACACAGCAATACTTATGGTTTAATTAGGTTCCCACGTTAGTACCCGAGTCTGAAGGGAAATGGAAAAGGTATTCAAAATTCCAGATGATATGATTAGAAATTGGACTAGTCTGAACAGGGAATAAAATCTGTCTTTTCCTTTTTGTCTCTCTCAGGAGTGCAGCGACTGGTGGGGGGAAATTTACTTCTCATGATTGAGTGACCTGATTTTGTCTCCCACTTGCACAACACAGCCTCTTGTAAGAAAAGGACTGGTCTTAAATTCATACATAATTGCACAGCAGGGAGACTGAGTTTAAAAATGCAGATTTCTGTGTATTAAGAAACAGAAGTCTGTTTTGAACCCTTGAACTTCCTTTGTTGTTTAAATGGCCACCTACAGAACCCGTCTGTAGAGAGCCAGCGAAATACAGTAGCTTCTTTTATACAGAAAAAGTATCTTCCCCCACCCCTGTCCTTCTCCCCTCCATTCTGACATGAATGTATACTCTATCTTTGTAACAGAGGACACTAATTATGGAACTTAGGGCCTATGTATGTCTAGGCTATACAGTAGCAGTGGATGAGGGTATATTCTGCTAATCAGTGGTACTGAGCTTGGGAACAGTGTTACCTTTCTTTTCTTGAGTAAATGGGCTACATGCTTCATTTTACATGTTTTCTTACTGAATGTTAGGAGCTCAGTCAGTAGGTACAAGCCTCCTCCTATCTGTATCAAAGGGGCTAATGTTTACATCTTTGTCTTGAAATGTTCAAAATCACATCTTTTTGCTATGATTCAGGAACTTAAGAAAACATATGCACGCTACTGTTTCTGTCCTCTATATTAAGTGCTATAAAGGTAAATTTGGCTGTGAGTATGGTTTTATAGGGCAATGTAAAGGGCAATGTTTGACAAATGTGCTGTGAGGAACCCATGTGAATGTCAGCAAGAAAATTAAAACAGTGCAGGATACTTTGTTTCATATAAACGACTTCCTAAACATTCAGTTTTACAGTTTCGCATTTTTCATTTCAAGACCAAACCAAAAAACTAAGCTCAAACAAATCACCTTAACTGTAAGCATGTGGAAAAAAAATTTGTGGAATGGATGATTTGGTGGTAAAAAGGCTTTGGTCCTTGTGGACCTGGGTTAGCATATACCTGTGCTCCCGAATTACTTTCTTTTACTCCATGTAAGGTAAAAATAAAGAAAAATACCCACACTGGGACAATTAACTCTCTCACAGTTGTGTTCTTGTCCCCATGTTGATGCAGAACTGGATAAAGTGATGCTCTAGCTCTGCTGGGGATTTCCTTAAGTGTGACCTGCCTTTTGGAATGTTTTGGGATATACTACAGGAAGAAAGTGGCTGTCCTGTCTTGGCATGGAGGTAGAAGTGATGCCAGTGATGTTAATATGGCCACTTGCTGCAGTATGCAGCTGAGAATTGATTGTCTAGAGCCTGAATGCCTGAACTCAACTTCGAGACCCCATGTCCCACAGCAAAATAGTCACCTACTGTCTATCAGTCACCAGGGTGTGTGGATTTCTCATTCCGATGCCAGGAGGCACGTGGCAGGGCCTTTCAGAAGGAAGTGTTTGCCCTCAAAGGGTAACCTCACTTGGGAGACTTAGGCTGCATGTAGCAGTGATGGGGGAGTGAGGATAATGTCTGCAAATATTCGTGGAGGAAGGAGGCTGATGGCTGTTTTTGGAATATGGTTACAAACGTGCGGAGTGGGGCTGCATCCCTGTGCAGGCCTGAAGTCAGGCTAGGATTGGAACTGAGCTTCTGTGCGGTTTGGAAGTACTGCAGTAGCCTTTCAGCACAGGGCCATATGTTTCATGTGGGTTGCCACTGTTTTCTGGAAGTTGACCCCTTTGAATGGCATTTATTTTTGAAGACTAGCATGGTTATGGTCTTTTAGTGGACTGCTGAGAAAATCGGTGCTAACTTTTCTCCTTTATGTACTGTGTGCATGGCTGAGGTCATCTAGCTTAAAAGTGAGAACATTAAACTAATGGGTTCTTCATTACCTCCTAGTACCCATACTTTGTTACTGCCTCCATGTTTATCTTACTTTTATTCCAGAGTCAGGGCTGCTAGGTGTAGATTTCCTAGCTACAAATAAATGGATTTACTTTGGAGAAAGCCTCAATACTCTGGCTTCAGAAACTGTGGTTCAAGAGCACTGTGTGATTTCTGCCTAGCTTGGAGCAGACTGGTGCTTATATTACTTTGAGACCCCACACTTGACTTCTGCCTGCTCCTTCCTAGCAGCCAGACTTGAATTTCATACATATTTCAATAGCATCCTGTGACTGACCATATGTACTGGAATTAACTGGATCTGGTGAAAAAGGATTGCTGTGATGCAGTTGGGTTACACCACCTAACAGGAAACTTCTAATGAGAGGCAGGACTGCTCAGTGGCAGACCAGAGGCAAGGGTTGTGATACATCTCCCAGTAAGTAGTGTAGTACTGAGGTGCATCCCCTTTTCCATGACATGACTTAGGGCTTTTCTGCTAATTGGGAAGGAAGATACCTGAGAGGTCTATTGTTGTGAAACAGGCATAGTGGACCAGTGTGATTGCTCCACAACCTGTGGCACAGTCCCAAATATTTCTGTGCCTATGGTTTGACCTCCCCTTGGGTTTTTTGTATGCTTGTTTTTTTGCAAGCAGAGACACTGTTTTGTGCTTAAAACACTGAAGCTTTCAGAGAGATCTCTTTACAGTAAAAAAAGTATGTAATTGTGCTGCTTGCTTCATCTGTGTGGAAATTAGTTTGATTGGTTTTGGACCCTTTGTCACTTCCTGATGTGAGGAAAAAGTGGATAGCCTAGGAATAAGTTGTGGCCTCTGAAAGATGAGAATGAGTGAAACAGTGAAGCTGAGGCACTCTATAAGGTCTTCACTGAGTTTAAGTGAAAACTGTGCACAAGAAAAATGCAGTGTGCCATGCACACTTTGCCAAGCATGCAAATGAAGCTAAAGCATTTTGTTCTCTTTGCTACAACGTTGTCCCTGAATGCCATTAACAGCTATTTTATTAATCTTATTCACTTTGTGCTAGCATAGGCTGTATTATTTGAGAGGTGCTGCTAGTAACTCTGCAAAAACACTGATGGAAGGGGACCTTGTAAAATGGTAGATGAACTGTTGCCCTTGGTTTAAGGCTTGCTGTCACTCTGGGCAGTATTGCCAACTTCTGTGATTTTATTGACCATGTTGGACTGCCAAAAACTAGAATCATATGTTCATTTGAACATTAGTTCTTCATGTTTAAGAAGAAACAAGTTAGAAACTAGCTAGTTTATTTGTAAACATTAGTATTTTGAACTCTAGAGGTTCACAGCCCTGAAGGTAAATGAAAAGCACTAAACTACCCTTTAATAAACAACCTACAGAGCCCTGGCACTTTTATCTGGATGATATGTATGCGGATTCTGTTTTAGGAGCCAATAGCATTTGACTACTGATCTCTAAATACTTGGGCTTGGCAATAACGGACAGAGATTAGCATATGATCTCCCTTTTAAGGTGAATTTACTTGAAACTGATCTCAGCACCTTAAAATAAATCCAAAACATAAATAAATTGTGGGTTGTCTGTCTAGAGGACTTCCTGATAGGCATATTGCTATTTTCTGTAAGTGCAGTAAGAGGCAGTTTTCCATCCTGCTCAAAGATTTTTACTGCTGCTTTCACCATGTACTTTTTTTCCCCCTATTTTTATGGGGGAGGTCTTGGTAGATTTTGCTGTTTTATCTGGAAGTGGTAGTGATACCTGGCAGTGACAGTACCTTCTATTTTTGCGAAGAAAGTGAAAAATTATAAAAGAATAACAGTTAAAACTGGTTGAATTGAGAAATTTTTCTTTCAAAATTGGCCAATGCATGTGACAGTGCTTAGATATTTTTCTCTTGACATTCCTCTTGCGAACTCATTTCTAAATTACAGGAATCTGGATGAATGGTAAGGAGCCGCCATATTTTTAATTCTTCCCCCCTGACACTCTTCTTTAATGCTTTTAATCTCTTAAGCTACTGAATAGACTTAGTTAAAACCTGTCTTCATTTTATTAATCACAAGTTGCATATTTTATGACCAGCATTTCATATCATGCATTCCATCTATCTGGAAATAATGCGATAAAGGAAGTGAGGAATACTGTCTGGTTTTGATAGCTATAAATTTACTTCTAGAAAACACAACTCAATGTTTACATCTCCATCTGAATGTTTTTTAATAAGGGAGTTGGAGCAGCACCACCATCAATACCATTGTCCATGTACAGACTGAGTAATACAACCAATGCCTGAAGGATTAAACCTGTAAATAGATATGTTTGGTTATGTCCTTAAATCTGTCTGTTTTTCTATAAACCGTTTCCTTTGATCTAATGCATCTTAAGACTTGTGAGCTTGGCTTCAGGCTTTAAAATACAAAAGGCTTTTAGCACAGCGATTGATAGTAGAAGAACAATAACCTCTTTGGATTCACTTGGAGCCCTCTGCTTCTTAGCATTAATGCCATTAAATTTATTCTACTTCTGTGACATGTGCTGCCTTTATTTTTCTCTGGCAGAACTGCAGTTATTAAAACAAAGTCAGTTTTGCCCTCCCATCTCAAGGCTAGGTTATGTCTTCCTTTGCTAAACTGGGATTTCTGTGATTTTAGGCATTCTGTTCCACCTCCTGGTTCAACTCCGCTATGGCAGACCTTGTCTCCAAGCATTGCTGGCCATGCCTTCCCATGCATATCACATCTCATGATGGAAATTCCTCACTTGGTGGAGTTTGCTCATACTGGCAGAGCCTTAATTGTTGTTGAGTCTGACTGAAGGCTGTTGAAAGCAGTAGCAGGAAGCCTGCTGATTTCAAGAGGCACTGGATGAGGTTGGCAGTGAAAAGAAGAGAGGTAAGAAGGTCCAAGGAGGTAAAAGGGAGCTGGTGCAGAATCAAGAAAGTAGTAGTACTCCTAAGTACTACTATTGTGTACATCTGTTCTGTTTTCCATTCATTTGGGAGGATGGATGCCTGGCTGGTCACGTAGCATGTGTTGTGTGGGTTTGTCTGCTATTAGGTGTGCTCCGTGGCTCTTTCCAGTGCCCACTTTTTTACCCTTTCATTGCAATGTGCACTTGAAAAGCAGTAAATGAGTTAAAAAATTATCTACTCCTATGTGTCAGGGGTGCACTGGAATGTGAGCATTATTTTCTCAACACTTAAATTTATTTTCGTGATTATCACTTTCATTGGCAACTTAAAGTTTTTAAAGCCTCTATGTCAGCAGGAGAACCCTTTCATCTGCAATCATGGGGACACTTGAGGTAACTCTAGGATAGCACTGCATTGCTCATTTTGGCTCAGGGGAGTCTCTGTGCTGGCACACATATAGCATTTCATCACGTTCAGGAGCACAGTCTTGGCACTGCTAAAATTTGGGGTTATTTTACCAGGCCCTGCAAGTAGAGAAGGCAGTATACTGGTTCTTGCTCCAAAAGCAGGGGCTCTGGATTTTTTTTTTTATCCTTTCCCAAACTGCTAACTAGGATTGTTTATATTTTACAATACTATTACTTCTGTTATGGGCTGCCTAAGGCAGCCACATCAAAGTACTGCAGAGTGCGCATGGTGCCAGCTCAAATAATAGCAACAAACGATGGTCTCCCAAACCTTGGTTTGATTTCATTGTTCCAGTAGGAAATGAGTTGGTGTGATCCCTCCGTCTGTGAGAGTCTTTGACTAGAGATCATTGTTCTGGTACTCAAATCCCTATTTTAACTAGAAAAGAAGGAAATACTTTGAGCTGATGCTTAGATAAAAGCTGCGAATCATATTTATCAGTCTCTGAAGGAATTTTCTTTCAGTTTAAGACTTCACAGCAAAATCCTCCATTAGGTTTAATTTTAATTTTCTTTTTTTTTTTTTTTTTTTTGGTGTCTCCCGCACTCTCTGAGGTGGCTAAAGTGATGGCACTGTTGTCTCAGCTTCCGGTGGGCATCCAGCATGATGTCCTGGTTTTACCATGAATTTCAGTGGGGGTGCCGTCTTGGCCATTGTCCACACTGAAGGAACTAATCAGTGGTCCCACAAGGGCTGTTGTTACTGTTGGTTGGCGTGGGCCTCTGGTAACTGGCTTTGGGTGTGATGGGGGTACAGCTGCCCACTGAGGTCATCTTTTCTGTCCTGGGACTCCTGCAGGTACCACAAGCCACAGGGCTGGGAGGAAAGCCTTTAGTACACACTGTCTCGGCTTATGTGTCTGAACTGAAGCCGTTTGTGTAGTGCTTACAATGGCAGGAAGTATCATATTTAGGTCCTGATAATGGGTAAACACACTGATTTTTGAAGTGTATATTCTGAAGTGAAAAACTGACTTAATTCTGAATGGAGACTGTTTGTGTTTCAGCCTAGTTGCCACTGCTGTCCAAAGAATGATTAAGATGAGGACTGCAATTTGTGGCTTTTCCTTTCCTTATTATGTTTTTTTCCTAGTTTTCCCTTTTGAAGAGGTGGTATGTGTTGTCTTATATCTTAGTGGCTGGCAGCAGCCTTTAAAATGTGCTTAAACGAAAAGGATTAACTTCTACCACAGTCTTTAATATCTTCCTTCCAGAAAACCAGCCAGTTCCTTGCAGGAATCTGACTGAGCACAAGTAGTCCCAAGACAGGACAAATTGAGTGCATGTTGAATTTGTTCATTTGGTTGTTAATTTTTAGAAAACTGTGTTTTCCTGGGCCAAAACTGATAACATTTTGTGAACATGACATTTTTTTTTATGTCATGTAACTGGTAACATGCAAGTCCATCACAATTGACTTGTGAGCTCCTTGTATTTAAGTTTCAATGTCTGACTTTCAAAGCATGGCCCAACTGCAGTCCTTGATTGGTTTCATTGTATTCTGCCAACTGTGCCATCTTGCTTCAAGAGTTGGGGAGTGTAAATGTTCAATAAGAGTAAGCTTGAAAAAAATATTCTCACATAGATAAGAAAGCCCTCAAGCCTTCAATTCTATGATTGTTTGAACAATCTTTCTGGACAAACCATTAGAAGTAATCAAGCAGCTGTGCATGAATGCTTTAAAAACTAAATGCTTAAAAAAGCTAATTGAAGACAATCTAGCTATTTGCTAGGAGACTTAGCTGTGTTGGTAAGAGCTGATGTTTGCCACTTTGTCTCAGTCTATCCTTTAAAACAAAATGCTTGGCAAACTTCTTTGTATTGTAAAATGTTGTATAACTTTATTTTCTTTGTAACTTGCATATTATTAAGCAAGGGAGAGGAGTTTGTTTCAGGGCAGAGGAAAGAATAAAAGACACTAGGTAGGGTTTTCTTCTTTAATTTACATCAGCTCAGTTTGTAAGCAGTGATTTCACAAGAATTTCCATTAGAATGGAAGTTTTGTTACTGAAAACACCAAAATTTCTGTGAAGTTCTTGTAAAAACCTGAGATATGAAGAATAAAAAACAAGGGTTTAAAATGTTTACATTGTGGTGTAAACATTTTTTATAATATGAAAAGTCACAAGCATGTAAAAAAATGGATTGGGAAATGAATTCTTTATTTTTATGCTATTTTCTTGGAAAATAATGTAAATGTAAAATAAAAAAAAGACAGTGGAAATATTGAACTTAAAGCCACATAAAATTTACACTATTACACTATTAGGCCACTGACTGGAACCCTGGGTTACTGTAGTTTGTCATGAAGGAAACCACAAGAGCTGGGTACAGTAGAGGGATGTTGGAAACATAGAAGCAAATTAGGAAGTGACAAGTTCAAAATTATGTCAAGTGGGTCATCGAGCAACTGGGGAGCTCCTCACCTCAACTTTTGGACCACTGATGAAAGGGAGATCTACTGAGCGCTGATAAATACAGGGGCATCTGCTCTGTTTCAGGAAATTCCAGGGGGGCACCTTACTGGAAATGGACTGCTCTGGAGAAGAGTCATGGCACATTCTTTTACATTGGCTTGGTCAACTTCTGGTGACATTGTTTGTTTTTTGGGAGGTGCTGCCACATCCGGTTTGTGTAGAGTGGATGGAGCAAGCTTCTGCGCTGTCTCACAGGCCCATGTCTTGTAATCTAGAAACCCAGTCAAAGGACTGAAGACTGAGCTCAAGCAGTTAGTAGGAGGGCAGAAGATGGTGTGGTTTGTGCAATGACTCAGACATGATCACTTTGACCTCCAGTTTAACATTTTGTTTTTGCATTTCTTTTGGAGTTAAGACAATTTTGTAGAATATAATTTACCCAAGTAAATACCAGTTTTATAAGCCTTGCTTCTGGGTTTGACCCAGTATCTATAAACCTCTGGCTTCTAGAAGGTAGTGAAACCACAAATAATGAACGAGTGGTGTTAATAAAGAATAAATCAGAGCATTGGCTTACTTATTACAGCTATTAAAATTGCTTGAATAAGGTAAATGCAGTGCTCAGACAGCTAAACATTGTGCCACTGAAGTCAGTTTCACAGCTTTCACTGACTTCTCCCTTAATCTTCAGGAAAGCATATGACAGTATTCCTCAAAACTTGCATGGAACTAATTTGAATTTATCTGGGCTTATGCACTGCCTAGCTGATTGAAAAAGCTGGCAGCGTTTCCTGACATTGAAGTCTTATTGCAGTAAGGAATAGGCAGTTCACATTAAAGCGTTCTGGAGCCTACAGCTCTGCGTGTGACTGTGTGTGTGCAGGGTGGAGACACCCACCCAGAGGTCCAGGCCAGGTTTGCAGCTGAAGTGTGCCTGTGATTGAGGGAGGAAGGTGACACGGTCTTCTTTCATAGCTGTTCACATCTCTGCTTTCTGAGACTTATTCACATTTGTTTCACTCCAAAGCTGAATAACAAATGACTGTGTCCTTCCTGGTGAAGTGTCTTTTCCATTCTTCTGTTTATCCTTTCTTTATGTCTTATTGAGCATTTCCAGAGTTCACTTGCAGTGATGGCCTGGGAATGTGATTAAATCATGATTTACTAAACCCTGCCAAACCTAAAGTAAAATATGTTTAACATTCTCCAGCTGTTCATCATACATAATCCTTGACTTATTTTTATTTTTTTTTTAAATATTGAGCTGGTGTCCTGTGAAAACACTCCTGGGAAAGCTGCTCATTTGCCTCTATGCCAGCAAGAGCCTCTTTACTTGCTCAAAAAGCCGCATTATATGCTTGACACCTTGGTCCTGATGGGTAAAAAACACCAGCCAGTAGTTTCCCAAAAAACAGAGCTCTTCCAGGATGGAATGGTGAGCTCAGTCTAACATAATAATGCTCACAACACACACAAAATGAGACCTGTAATGTTGTAATGGTGTGCAGGTGCTCTGGCTCCAGGAACAGAGGAAAAGGAAGGTGGTCAGTAATTGCAATGCATGTAGGTAATTCTGTCATTCCTTAAACATTAGGAGATGCTTTCATTGAGACAAAGCATTTCTCTTCTGTTATTTTCCATGCCTTTCTGTATTTTGAGCCTGTGCTATTAGAATTTTAATTGTGGGAGCTCCAGGTACCTGCTAAAACCCAGGCTTCTGGTTTCTGCATTGAATTATTTGCTGCATTCCTTAGCTCTGTGTGTCTACCTGGATGTTTCCCTACACACTGAGTGCCAGGTGACTGCTTCCTTGTTTTTCTCCTAAAAGTAGCTATGCACATCACTAAGACTGTGGAATGAGCAAGCAAATATCCATGTTTGTAACTTCATCCTGTCAGATGGCTTTGGGGAAGACACAAGTTATGACTCTACATATGAGATGGTCTTGCAAGATCTTTGCAGGGTTTGGAGCCAGATCCTTTGGGAACTTAGTGGTAGCAAGTCTTCACCATGTGATGGAAGGTTTCATGGGTTTTGTTCAAGGGATCTCTTCATGAAGTTTTCTCCTGATTCTCCTGAGTTTGATTTAAAATCAAACTTACTTGGGCCTATCGTGCCTCTTGATTAAGGTAGCACTGAGTGATGAGGCAGACAGGCGTTAGAGGGGGCTAAACATGAGAAGGGAGTATCCAAACTCTTTTCAAGGATGTATGTATTTTGCTGGAAGGTTTTTGATAGCCTCTATACTGTCTTACTCATGATGAAGTTCTGATTTTGTTTGTTAATGCAAGTTTAGCAAAGATTTAAACCTTCTTTAAGCCAGCCACACCTAAGAACAATCTCTGAAGAGACCGTATCTGGTTACTGGGGGTCTATTTTGAAGGAATGGGGCTCATTTTAAAGTTGTATGTTTTGCATTTGAGAAAGGACCCTATGTCATCCAAGTACAATTTCCAATTGATCGTAAGGTAATTGAAATCCCATTCAAACAGCAGACTATGTAACAGTGGAGCCTATTTACATATACTCAAGTGCAGTATCTATTCAAGTGCTGTGTATAGATTTCAGTTCCTTTAATGGCTCATAGGGTGAGTGATTAATTTGAGGGAAAAACTCTGATGGAGTAAAAGAAGAATCTGCTTCTTGTCATCGTGTGCTGTTTTGATAGGAAGTGAAATCTGGGATTTGAATGACTTGACAGTCAGTGAGACAGTCTTGCTTTCAGCTGAAAAAATTCAAACAGAGCAAGGAGAAAAGAATGCAAACCTGAGCAAGGGATATGAGCCTCTTACCATCTGATTTTAGCAACACACAGCACCTCATAAATGTAACAGTTTTCCTTAGTGTGCAAATCAGGGGACTGGTGACGCATTAGTTCAATACCAATTATTGATGCACTTTTATGTTCACTGCTGTGGTTTTGGTGGGGAGGAACATTTTCATTAGATCCATCTCTGCTTAAGCTGTCTCCTTAACCAGGTGGTGCAAAAACAGAGTGTACCTAGGCAGCTTAGGAGCACAATGGTGTCTTCGGGCTCTGGTGAGCTGACTTCACTCACTGGTGTAGCTGTTGGAGAACCATTGGCTTCAGTAGGACTGGGCTGGAGAGTAAGTGGCCTCTCACTTGGCTGCTCAGCACAGCCATTGTGACTGCTTCTGCTATGTGAGAATAAAAAGAGATTTTTTTCCATGGTTACAGTACAGCTAGTCTTTAATGTTCTTGCTGATTACCACTGACCCAAAAAGTCTGCCTAGCATGCCTTTTATATGGAGTATATGTCAGTGAAGCTTAAAGTCTCTTCTCCTCCCCTAGGCTTCACTCTGCAGTCATGTCTTTCAGACAGCTGAAATGCCATACCTCATTCGTTGGGCTTTGTAGGGAAATGTTTGATCTAATCATGTCTGAATATTTTAAAAGGTTTTTGATAACAGAATGCTAGAAATGTGCCTTAAAAAGGTCTGCATTCCTGAAAAGTGTGTGCATATAGTTTTAAGTTCTCCCTCTACTGTCTCCCAGATTTTTGCCTATGAAAGTATTTCCTGTTTTCCATTATAACCGTAAACCCTTGCCATAGTGTCCCTGTTTTTAGTGCCTTTTATGGTTTTATTTGTATTTTTAGGTGCGAGTTGCAACATTTAAACCCATGGTGACAGAGACTCTGTCAATGGAACACAGTTCCACTATCACTCCAGCAAAGTACACGGCACTGTCGAAATGAGTCCAGAGGAGGACCACAAAAGTGATCACAGGGCTGGACCACCTCTCCTATGAAGACAAACTGAGAGAGATGGAGTTGTTCAGCCTGAAGAAGAGAAGGCTCTGGGGAGATCTTACAGCAGCCTTCCAGTACCTAAAAGAGGTCTACAGGAGAGCTGGAAAGGGACTTTTTACAAGTGTTTGTAGTGATAGGACAAGAGGAAATGTCTCCAGACTGAAAGTAGATTTAGATTAAATATTAGGAAGAAATTCTTTATTGTAAGGGTAGTGAGGCACTGGAACAGGTTACCCAGAGAAGCTGTGAATGCCCCATCCCTGGAAGTGTTGAAGGCCAGGGTGGATGGGGCTTAGAGCAACCTGGTCTATCAAAGCCTATGGAAGGGGGGTTGGAAGTAGGTGCTCTTTAAGCTCCCTTCCAATCCAAAGCATTCTATGGTGCTGTGATTCTATAAATAATTTGCATTAGCTCATGCGATACTGTAATGTGGAACATGCTTTGTCTATCTGTCACAGTTATGCTCATGCTAAATAAGAAGTTTGAGGAATTTTATCCAGAGGGCAGTTTAAATGAGGCTTCTGTCCTTCTGCACTGAGTTTTGAACTTCTGACATCAAAATATGGCCTTTGCTGTATTAACTGGGTGCTTTCATGTGGTCCATTATTAAGTCAGATTTTCCCAGTATAAAATTCCTTATGGCTGGATAATTCCTGAAAATAAACAGGATAAGAAATCTTACACTCAAACTTATACTACAACTACGTTGCAAAACAGATCCTGTCTGAGATAAAGGGGGACCTGAGCTGTTCTTGGTACTTTTCCACTATTTACGTATTGAGTGCTTTGGTCTATGGAAATCACCCACATGATGTTATAGCAAAAGTGCAGTTCCATCTAGTCCCATTCAGCTTCGTGTGCTCAAAGCATTACTGCTGCAAATGAAAGTAGTCAGGTGTTCTTTGAGCCTTGTGTGACAGGTCAGGATGCTAGGGGTGGAAGGGAGGAAGAATACAGTAAGGAATGAGGATAAACCTGGGGTGCTCCCTGAGGGAAAAAAAGAGGTAGGTCCAGTGCAGGCATATAAATGGCACATAAACCTATAGCTGGAATTGAGCTTCAGCAGAAATTCCATGTGTGCAGGAGGCTGCTGCCCTTTCAGGAGGGTAGGACATTAGGAGACCTTTTGAAATGTTCTTACTAAAAATTCATGTCCTTGACTCTGCTGAGAAGTGCAATGATTATAGGGGTGAAAAAAGGGGACTAGCCACACTACACACATTGGTGTCTTGGGGAATCGAGATACTTGCTTTTTTATTGTTTTGTTTTGGTTTTTTTTTGAGAGAGGGTAGTGTCAGATTATTATTATTATCCTTTTGTTGCTCTCTAAGTCAGCAGTTTGCCTGAGGAGTATACAGACTTTTCTCAGAATTGATTTTCAGGGGAAAAAAGCCAAACATTTCCTGTCAATAAAAACATTCATTCTGAGAAAACATTTCAAAACTGAAGTTGAATACCTAGATTGGTGAGATTAAACAAGCTCTTTTCAAACCTCTATACATACACTTTTCTATATTTTTGTATTGCCTGTTTAACCAAGTAATTTTTTTTGTTAGTTGGAGAACCTCTCTTGAGGGATAATGCCAACCAGTGAAAGGGACAAAGAAACTGTGAGTTAATAGAACTCCAGCATCTCATATGCAGTGGAGAAGAGCCAGCTTCATTGAGTCAACCTGAATCACTAGCAGTATATTGGTGAAAGCTATTGCAGAGCTTGCAGCAATATGGCAAGACGCCACCATCCCTGGTGAGAGGCAGAAGATATGGATTATGTTCCATGCCTGGCTTGTAGCCTGCTTTGGTTGGCAGGCAGTCTGGTTCACCCCTTTGTATCTCAACTTTTCGTGAGTGTTTAGATTATGGAACTCTTAGGGGAGAGGTAGTCTCTTTCACAGATATTGGCTAATACTTGGGTCAAAGAGGCTCTGATGTTAGTGAGGAGTTTGGGCACTTAATGTAAATCAAACTAAGCAGGCAGTGAAGGCCATTTAAGTTGCTTATCAATCAAAGAAGCAATTTTTTGAATCAATGATGCACCCATTCATCTTGATTAGGCACATTCATGTTTATAGTCAGAAATCAGAGCAGAAGAAGCTAAGGATTTTCATAAATAATTGATAGTGCATACTTGCTGTGGCCATGCTCTCAAAGGAAAGTGAAGCATGCATACAGAATGTTTGAAAGATAATAGATGAACTTAAGATATAAAATTTCATCCTGTCTTCACATTAGTATCACTACAACAACACATTTGATGTTCATTTTCCTCAATGCTGGTGCTCCCCAAGACTTTGTCCTCAAAATAATAATAACAGGGGAAAAAAGGAATCTGATCTGCCGGTTTCTGATCAAGCTTATGTGTGAGCTTTTTGGCTGGCTTCCAGTGCAGTTCTGTATGTTTGTCTGTTGAAATAAAAAGAAACACTCACCTGGGATATTTCTATGTCCTTCCCACCTTTCCTTTCCAATGCAGAAATATTATTTCCAAACATAGTACATGTTAGGTCGTATCCTAGTGACATTGGGGATCTGTGCATGAGTAGTGTCCTTTCTTCAGGAACATGGCTGAATATTATTTGGCTGAGGTGTTCAACCGGAGTTGACCCAGATAAATATATATATATATATATACACGTATACAGATATATACACATACATGTTGCATCTCCTTTTCGCAATGGTGGAGGGACCATAACGAAGATGTAAAGCCATCTCTTTGATTATGCAAAATCATCCTTCTGAAGTAAAGTTAAACTGTGAAATTAAGGTCTGCAGTATGAAAAAAGGGCAAGGAATGGGTTTACCAGTGCTGAAAGAGGCTTTGAACTTTTTGTCCAACATAATAATTAATCAAAATCATCCTTAGATAACCTGCTAAATATTTCTAAAGAGAATAAGGATGGAATCCGAATCATGTTCACCTGCTCAGCTATTGCTGGTCAGGGCTTGATAGCCATGGATGTGACATGCTGAGAGAGAGAGGGAAATGTGTGGGAGGGGAGAGAATCATCAAAATGCCCAGAGGGAATCAGAGCTTCTCCAGATGACCTAGCCCCCATGAACCTTAATGCAGTTGAGCTTTAAACTGCCTTGCAGCTTCTCTCTTGAAAAGAAAAAAAAACCACAACCAACAAAAGTTACATGAAATCATTTTGAGTGATGGTTTCATTATTCAGCTCCAGTGGATAAACTTCCTCTAGGCTTAATTGAAGTGCAGAGTTCTACTATATGGAAGTCAAGGCCCTGGCTGAGAGTCTCTCCCTTTAGTTGGCCTTAAGAATTATTTCTCTTTGCTGGCTCTCTAGTGTGCTCCCCTGAATTACTTCTTTCATTTCTTTCCAGAAGCTCCAGCTTTTGCTGTGGTTGTGTGCAGATGCCAAACTCTTCTTCGTTACATCTGAGTATGGAGTCGGCTTCTGTAGACCCTTTGGTACCAGTGTGAGAGCCGGCTCCCCTTGACATTTTACAAGTCCTTGCTTCTCTCCCATTTTGTAATCTTGCAGGGTTGGCTGAGGGACCAAGGGAAAACAATCAGGGAGTGTCTGTGGTCAAGAAAGGGGGAGAAGGAACCAAGCAGAAAACTACAGAAAACACCTGGTCATCTCCAGTCAGCTTGCCAGCCCCATTGTGAGTCAGACAGGAGAATGGGAGTCAGCACAAGGTGCTCCAGGGTCTCACCTGTGAATAACACATCTCTTTGATGCTTTTTATACCCTGGGATGGAAGAAGTTTGGTGGTAATGATGTTCAAACAGTGGGTGTTTATGCCCCCCTTATCCTTCCATTAAAGGAAGAGGGATTCCTCTTCCAAGCAGTGTTTGGGATTCAGTTAATGTGCTGCCTTTTAATGAGGGAGTATTGGAAAGCACTGTCTGTGAGGACACATCAGAATGCAGCATGTCCCACAGGTTGTGTGTATGTAACTGTGTCATGCAATATGCAGAAAATTCCAAGTGCCAGACCAATATAAGGAGAGAGTTATACTGGAAGAAAATTTCACTGCTTTGCAATGAAGGGTGCATGAATGAACTAATAAATAAGTAAATATGTCTGAAGAAGAAGAAGGAAAAGGAGAAGAGGGAAAGTCCAGTCCACTGCTTCATAAACTTCAGTGCCACATTAACCAGTTTTGCTCCTATAGCAGACCTGCTATGCTATCACAGTGCTTTAATGTTTAATTCACTTTGATTTGCACCACAGAAATATCGAGTGTTTCTGCAGGCAAACCGAGGCATCTAAGGAGCTCTGTTGGGAATAAAACTCTAGAAAGACCTTCAGAGAAATTAGAGAGGGGGCACTTTATTGGTTTTTATTCCACTCCTGCAGTTCTGCTCTGTGGCTTTGTTTTTTCCCCTCTGTTTAAATGAGTATGTGGTGCAGATTTATTTTAATATCATGTCCTCATTTCTGTGCGTGACCTGTGGAGGCTGTCTATAGCAAGATTAGAAAAACAAGCAAATGTTTAATTTTTTGAGGGGGGAAGGGAAAGGCTTCAAAGGCCCTGCTGCTGTTGGGGAACATCATGGCTACAAAATAGACTTAATGAAATCTACTCATCAGGAAAAGGAATTGTGATCAACCCTTTTGTTCCTGCTACCTTCAGACATCCAGGTCATGTGCATTTCATAAGGAATCATCAGGAAAAAATTAACAACCATTGACTCATATTAATGTCCTGTCAAATATGTGGTCAATTATGAATGAATTGTGCCACAGAGACACTGCAGACTCTCTCCAGTTCTCGTTTAGGGAGGCTACTGATGGGTCTAGTCCTTTCTGCATTGCTGTGACACTGTGAAGGGTTTGAGGGTTGCCAGATAGAGACATCAGGGAGCTCTGAGCAATTAGATGTGCTACCCATGCACTGTACAAATGCTCAGTTTCTCCTGAGGGCATGGTATGATGAAAGGGGTAAAGAGCCAAAGCTACCTCAGTGTCCCCACCTCCCTAAAGGACATGGTGGAGTTTCTGAGCGTGCTGTGTTGGATCGAAAAGCATTTATGAGTATCCCAAAAAGACCATTTTGTAACAGTCATTTAGCTCAAGATATGAAGTTCTGCAGAAGACATGCCCACAAATTTTGTTTTGAGCTTCATCAATCTCATTCAGCCCACATCCAGCTTTTGGGCCACCATGGCACTAGGAAACACTTGCATACTGAAAGCAGAGGTTGAGGGCCAACAGCCTTTGATGCACCACGGAGGGGATGAGCCTGCTGGACTTCACACCTGGAGGGGGTGAAGCAACGCCCTTTAGGGCAGACGCAGTGAGGATAGAAGGCCCGTGCCCATCAGCTCACCTGATGACCTCTCTTTGCTCATTCTGGCTGAGGGAAACCACAATGGCACCTCTTGGGGCCTACAGCCCCTGGATCAGCTCCAGGTCTCACATGCATCGTAGGATGCGATCACCTTAAAACCCTTGTGCCATGTGAACAGAATCAGAAAACCCTAGAGTGTATGAAGGGAAATAAAGACCCAATAATGGTCCACAGAATTACTATAATTCACCCTATTTTTTTTCCAGTCTGTCTCCACATTTATCATGGTGGTGCCGGCAGACTGCGGAAGTACATGTGCAAATAGCTAAGTTGTAATTTGCAAGTGCAATTAGCTGGTTTTGTGAGTGCAATCACAGTAATTGCAGGAGCCTAACTTATGTGCTTCACTGTTTTTCATCTTCAGAGCAAAGACTAATTAAACATTAATAATAACATTAACAGCAAAATTAACATATATATATTTGAGACCATGAATTATTTGCTTTACTGTAAGTAACATAAGTGTGAGGGAGACAAAATGCATGTTGAACAAAAAAGAAGCTTGCTGCACTTTTTTGAACTCCCCCCATACAGCTGCTTCATCGCCATGCTGGTGTCATAGCTGTAGCAGCAGACATATTTAGGCATGACTGGGCAAGGATTAGGGCTCTTTGTAATGAAATCTAAAGAGCGTGTGATGTAAGATGGCACATAGTGCAGGAAGTTATCCTCAAGATTCCTGTTGCATACAACACTGCATAAATGCACAGGGACTTGATGTGAGGAAATACAGCCCTCTTCCAGGTAGTTTGCTGGCGCTAGGATGACGTTTTGGGCCATGAAATAGTGCAAAGACACTAGGCCAAATCTGGCAGATGTAGGAAAGTTTCAAGGGGAAGATAGGTTCTGCAAAGATTTAGGTCATTCGGTAAAAAGGAAATTGGAAGCTGTTCCGAGTGTTGTGGGTGGTATGAAGAAAAGGCACCGAGCTGAGAGTGGGGGAACACTACAGCTGTAACAACTGAACTCAAATGTCTATTTTTGTTCACAAGAACAGGAAGTTGCTTTTTCGTTTCTTATCTTGCCCTATGATGGATGCAAACAATACAGTATAAGGACATTGGCTGTTTCTGGATGGCTTTCTGCTCTTTGCTTACCTTCACCACAGCTCTGTCAGTCTGCTGCTGCCTTGAACAGCACAAGGAGTGAAATGTTGGCCAGAAATGACATCTTCTTTTCTTCTGACAAGTTGAGGTGAAGTAAGTTTCACAAATTAATAATAATTAGTGAAATAATTAATGAATAATTAATTCACTAATAGCACTGGTGGTCTGTTAACCCCTTATCTAAGTCATGCATAAACCAGCTGTTTATGATAAACTTCCATTCGTGTTTTTAAACCTGGAGATTTAGTTTTCATCTCACTAGTGGTCACCTTTGTAGCCTTCAGGTTGTCTGTCCTCTTTAACTGGCCCTTTCTGTTCATAGTCTGTCATTTGCCTAGTTTCTGCAAAACAACTTAAAGTCAACATTGATCAGTACAAACTGTACCTGTCATTGGGAATTTCAAGAGGTACAAATGATCCATAGTTTTTGTAATGGCTGAAGAAATAAAACCCAATAAAACTCTGAGCTTAAAATATAAAATGAGACTGCAGAGGAAAGAGAGAGGGGCACAGAAATAGAATTCCTTAAAACCATGCTATCATGGTTGAAGAAGCCGTCATGACTCAATCACAGGCTGAGATGGCTGCTTTATCAGGCGTGAACCTCCATTTATCCTTCTTTCTGTGAAAGTATATGAAAAATGACTCCTTGTTACTCAGAGGTGGGCTGGCGTGCTGTGGAGATCAAGCATTTCTGACATACCAAAACAGAGGGGCTATTGCCTGACTTTGACTTCTATGAGTTGCTGGAAATACTATTCCAGATCTTATAGGTGAGCAGTTTAGGTCACTGCTGGGTGCAAAGAAAGGAAGGTGGATTATGGAGAGACCAATATTGGGGTAAAGATAGCTTATGTCTGCTCTCGTATTTGTGTACCATGGCAAAAACCCCGCTTCTAATGAAAAGTTCCTTGTAAGTGTGCGTGTCTGGTAGACCTTAGAGAAGCCAAGCTACAGAGCAAAGGGAGAGAGGTTAAATGCTTTGCACTATCTGCAGAAGTAGGTAGGGAGGCAAGTCTTGGACCAGAGGCATCATTTTTGAAAGCCTTTCAAAATCTGGGATTTTGTATTTGTCTTAATGCAGTTAATTGGCAGATGCTTGCTCTCCTGGAGACATAGACTACCTATGGAGACATAGACTTCCTATAGAGGAAATGGCCCCTACTAATTGAGCTAAAGGTGGATTTTTTTCTTCTGTTTGAACAAGTACAAGGCAGAGGGGAAAGTAAGAGCCCCAGGCTGTGTGCAAAATTCATGTGAGGCCTTCACATTTTGGACAACTGGTTTCTCCTGCAATTATAGGTGTTTTGATGATGGGTTTACAGTTCCTATATAAGTAATCCTTATCTCTTGTTTAGCGAATGCTCCAGCTGAGCCAGCAGTCTGATATTTGTCAGTAGCTTATGGGAGGTTGAGGGCAAAACAAGAGCAAGGAGGGGGAGCAACCCTCTACCTTCCCCCCCTCCCCACCTTGCAGATAGAAAAACCGCTGAAAAGGGTAAGGAAGACAGGAGGTTTGTGTCAGCTTTGCCATATTGTGCAACTTGTAGCATTTTGTTATTGTGCATGCGGGTGACATGAAAAACTGCTTGAAGTTTTTCATAAAGAGAGAACTCAGAGAGATTGTTAATAAGATAGATCTAGGGACATGGGAGACCCAGCAAAACAGACTGCGAATCTGTACTTCTCCTTCCTATGTCCCCGAAGTTAGTTATTAGCTCCACAGCACCCATCTGCATTCTCTGTCTCTAATTAAGCTCATTGCAAGAGAGAGTGCTTCCAAAAAAAAAGGCTGAAACAGTTCAAGGGGTAGAGCAAGTGACCTTTGCCAGTGCAGTACCTGGCCCCTGGAGGTAAGATGCTGAGGTGAAATGCTTCATGGAAAATCACTTGAAGATAAAGCCAAGTTTTGTTATTTCACTGAAGTAATATTTTCACCCACACATACCTCCATTTTCTAGGGTTAGTAAGGCCAACTCTGCATTTTTAGGAGTCTGGTTTTATACTTAATAATCTGTAATGGCTGCTGATCTAGCAGGTGACATTAGTTGGGAAAGATTTTTTAGTCACTTTCTTAGGTTGGCAGCAGGTCACATGTGGTGTTCCCCAGAGCTCAGTGTTGGGGCCAGTCCTGCTTTATATCTTTATCAATGATATGGACAAGGGCATCAAGGGCAACCTCGGTCAGTTTGCAGATGACACCAATTTGGTTATTTGTATTGATCTGCTGGAGGGTAGGAAGGCTCTGCAGAGGGATCTGGACAGGCTGGATTGATGGGATGATGCCAGTTGTATGAGATTCAATAAAGCCAAGTGCTGGGTCCTACACTGAAATCACAACAGACCCATGCAATGCTACTGTCTTGGGGAAAAGTGGCTGGAAAACTGCATGGCAGAAAAGGAGCTGGGCGTGTTGATTGATAGCAGCTGAACATGAGCCATCAGTGTCCCTGGCGGCCAAGAAGGCCAATGGCATCCTGACCTGTATCAGAAATAGTGTGGCCAGCGGGACTAGGGGAGCAATTGTCCCTCTGTACTTGGCACTGGTGAGGCTGCACCTGAAATCCTGTGTTCAGTTTTGGGCTCCTCACTACAAGAAAGACATTGAGGTGCTGGAGTGTGTCCAGAGAGGGGCAACAAAGCTGACAAAGGGTCTGGAGCATAAGTCTCATGTGGAGCAGCTGAGGGAGCTCGGGCTCCTGAAAGGAGCTTGTAGCCAGGTGGGGTTGATCTCTTCTCATGAGTAACAAGTGACAGGACAAGAGGAAGTGGCCTCAAGTTACACCAAGGGAGGTTTAGATTGGACATTAAGAAAAATTTCTTCACCAAGAGGGTTGTCAGGCATTGAAACAGGCTGCTGAGGGAAGTGGTTGAGTCACCATCCCTGGAGGTATTTAAAAGACTTGTAGTTGGGGCACTTAGAGACGTGTTTTACTGGTGGACTTGGCAGTGCCGGGTTGTCCTAGTTCTGGTCAGGACAGGGTTGATTTTTGAAGTAGCCAGGAGGGGGCATGGCTAGGAGCCAGTGGTTATTCTGTACCACCTCATGTCATTATTGGGGACAGGGGAAAGGAGTCTCTTCCGAGGAGAAGGGGTTCCTTACAGTCGAGCAAGTGTGGTGCCAGTTCTGACCCAGAAGGAGTGGTTGGATAATGCCAGTTCTGACCTGGAGGGAGCAGTTGGGTGGCTCCAGTTCAGAGCCAGAAGGAATGATCAGGGTGGCAAGGCTGCAGTCAGGTTGAGCTCCATGGTGATCATTTTTGCAGGTGAATCACTCTCTCTTTTGTACACCTTAATTAATGTTATTAATATTGGGGCTGTTACTGTTTGTTTTCTTATCTCATTGCTGTCTCCAGTAAATTGTTCTTATCTCAGTCCATGATCTTTACCTTTTCTGCCTCCAGTTCTCATCTCCAGCCACACACAGGGGGAGTGGAGAGTGAGAGAAGGAGCAAGCAAGCAGCACGTGGTTTGGAGAGTCTCAGTGGGAACTCTAAATTGGGGAGTACCATTCCTAAACCATGACATGGGTTAACAGTTGGACTCAATGATTTTAGTGGTATTTTACAAATTAAACAGGTCTATGATTCTGTGTAGTTTAATCAAAAAGCTACAACAATATAAGTGAAAGGCATGTGACCTTCCTCTGGGCTCTTCAGAGCTGTTAAAACCAAAAAGGGCATGTCCTGTTCAGAAAACTTTCAGTGCATGCTTCAGCAACCTAAGAACATAATGATTTCTTTGAAACATTAAGGTTTATCTGGTCAGTGATATGTCAGCCTTTGACACAATAGAGCTGTTTCAGGTCTAGTTGTTTCAATATTCCCTCAAGAAGCCAATTGTCCGAAATGCACTGTCCTCCAAAGAGCATCAGCTACCTCCTAAGTGTCAGATGTACTCATTACAGTAGGATGCAGAAGTCTTTAAGAAAAATTAAAAACCACTATAATAGTTTCTGCTCACTTAATTTATTTAAATCTCTTCACTCTCTCCCCTGTGCACCTAGCTATTCAGGAGCCCTACAATAAAGATAACAGTATTCAAAACAATGTTTTTTGTTGTAAGTGCAACATATTACTGATGAATCGTGAGAAATAATCCTGGCTGGTTAGGAGGTAGTGTGGATGCCTGGGAGGTCTCCTGCTTTTATAATCCCTCATGCATCATACCATATTTTTGTAACCTCTAAGTGCTCTCTTTCAAGCTATTTGCTCCCTGACTGAGATTTGTTATGAACTTGTGAAGGTGCTGGTGTTTACTATTTCTCTACTCTGGTTGGGAACACAACAGCTTCACTTTTTTGCTCCTCATCTTCTCTTCTTACGAATCTTAAACCATTTTTCTCCAAATGGCCTTTCTTTTTGATCCCTTGCCCTTGGGCAACCCACATTTTGATGGCAGTCTTGTCTCCCATGAGAACTTTGCCAGGGAGGGTAGAGGTGGGTCTGACACATTGTTAAGTAGCATCCTCTCCCTTACTGCTTATCACAAATGCGTTTAAAAGAAAGGTGGCACTTCTGGGAAGAAAACTTGCCTATACCAGTGTGTCGTGATGGAGAGAATTTACTGCACCTCGCATTTCTTTCTCAGTGGAAGAGAGAGAAAGAATTTGGTACAGTCCCTGTGATGTTTCAGAGCTGGGCTGAACTTGTAAATGAGAGAAGTTTTCAGATTCATTTGTCAGGGTTTGGGGAGGAGAGGGGTAATCCTGTAAAGGGAGACTTGGCCACCTTTGAAGGGTTTTGTTACATCACGCCATGGGTTCACAGTACTATTCACAAACGCTCTCACATACTTGACTGAATTATGGTTGCAGATCACTGTCTGGGGTTGAGTACTGAGGCATTTCCTGACTGACTCCTTGAAAGCGGGATAAGTTTCTAGCATATTGCCATTCTGAAATCTCATTTACTGCTGCATGGATGATCTGCTTGTATTTTACTCTCTTAACGTTCATGTGAGCAAAATTTAGAGAGAGTGTTTTAGGGAGAGGTGCCATCAATCCTCAAGTGAGGGGAAGGTCAGCTACATATGCAACTGGGACATATTTTTACACTTACAGTGTAGCAAAGAGGTGGAAATGAAACTAAGGGAAGAGTTCCCTTGTAGCATAGCTGTTGTGAGGACAGGGATCATCTGAGGAGAGAGAAGGTAAGACACCCACAAGTGATCTGAAAAACAGACAAAATATTAGGGAAGGAGAGAGTAGTCATTTTAAGCTTTCACTCTCATTAAAAGGAATGTTCTGTAAGGCTTTCACCTTGCTACAGAAATGAGACCAGTGAGTAAATATTGTTACTACAATAAAGAAGAAAACTAGATTTTTTTTTTTTAATGAAGAATAGTTATTTGCAAAGGATAGTTCTTCCAGAAACTAACTTGCTTTCAGAGGTTATTTCATGTTATACGACAGAGTAAAACACAGCATTTCTAAAGTGCAAGTAGTTTTAGTTTAATAAACAATTCATAGAATCATGGAATCATTTATGTTGGAAAAGACCTTTAAGATCATCAAGTTCAACTGTTAAAACTCATGCAGTCACAGACAGCTCAGGCTGGAGGGGACCTCCAAGGATCATGCAGTCCATCTCCTTACCCTGAGGCAGATCAACTGTAACAATGTCATTTCTCAGAAGGTGTTTGTTTAACCTACGTTGAAAAACCTCTGATATTGAAGTCTTCATGGTCAGCATGTTCCAGGGCTTTGCTGTTTTTATCATTAGAAAGTGTCTCCAGCTATCCAACTGGAATTGTATTCTCCATGGTATAAGCCCGCTACTTACTGTTTGTCATGAATATAGAAAATTGACTTTTCTCCACAACAGACTTTATGTATTTGAAGACTGTTGTCCTACATCCCCTCTTTTCCCTCAGACTAGGCAATGCCAGTTCTTTCACTTTGTACTTCCAGATAATTTTTTTAGACATCGCATCTTTTTCATTTCTCTTCTTTGGACTATTTGCAGAAAATATTTGTTTGACAGTGATCCCTTATCTGTCAGTCTATAAGGAGGAGTGGTGAACAAAGTGTAGGTTCTTGGTGTTTCCTTTTAATTCAGAGGCTTTAAATTCTGAAACTGGGGATTGGTGCAGGTTGCTCTGAAATGTCAAACAGTCAAGAATTGCAGAGAAGCAGATTCATTATGTTTGACCTTATTAGTCTATTTGAATTGAGTTACAATATCCAGTAGTCATAATCTAGTCTTAAAACAGTGACGGTTATTTAAAAAACCCAAATCAATTTTGCACATACTTTGGTTTATTTCAAATTTTTCTCTATTTTGAAAATTTGCTCACCTCTAACTGCTTCTCCACAATTATAAGGTTTAATTTTTTATACCTTTTCTTCCTTTCTTCTCACTAAATGATAATCTTGGCTTCCACTCAATCACCTGACTTCAGCAACTTGGGTTATAAGAAAACCACCATATGCAATTCATAAAGTTGCTGGATGTGTTTGCTAGGTTTTCTTGAGGGGTGTCATCTTGATCAGCAATTGTGGTCTCTATCAGTATAAAATTTAAATAGAATTTTTTTTTAAATATTACAGATGTATTAAAAAATAGTTCTGATAAAAATCCACTGTATTCAGTTGGATGTACGTTTCCTTGCCAATAGCTAAAAGGCAGGGTGGAGTTACGACTCGTTGCCAATATTTAGCCAGTTCACTTCAGTCTCCCTCTCTGTCCTTTGCAGAAAAGATTAGGGGGTGACTATAGCTATAGCTTGAGAGGTTATTCCCCACCCATGTTTGGAGAGTTGTGTTACTCTCTGTACAGAGAGTATTTTATGACAATGCCCTGAACGGATTTGTTGTTTTAAAGATTATCTTCTGCTGAAAACCCCCACATCCCACTGCTGGCTTTTCTGCCCTGCCAGTCTCTTCAGCCTCTACTTTTACTGCTGACATTTTATATTCTTCTTCTTGTTGCCTGCTTTGGCTGACCTGATCACTTTTGTAGTTTTGTTGTTCTTTCCCCTTCCTACCCTCCTCCTCACTTTTGTTTTCTGCCTATGATATATTACCGTTTCCAGTACAGCAGGAAAGAAAGATGGAAGGATTAATCAAGAGAATCTAAATTAAAAACTATAAAATCTAAAAGCTAGACTGGATGGCTTAGGATATATAACCTCACTTTCCAAGTCACTAGCAATGACTGCAAAGCCTCCAATGAAATGGATGGGTGGTCTTGTCTGGATAATTGGCAGAAAAATTTGTACACATTCCCCACAGTCCCATCTGGCAGTTTCTTTCTGGCAGCTGTGGTGGGGATGCCAGGATTGAAACGGAGCATTAGTATCTTCTCACCCTGTTAAAATGTGTCCTTCAGAGCTGGTCTCCTGCCTGCTGGTACTGCTCTTGACAGGGTGGTTTGCTTTTGTCTTACTGAATGTGCACACACCCTGCTTACAGCAACCAGCTTCTCTTCGGTCCAAAGAGCATGTGCTCATATGTCTCCCCAGATAGATCACCCATTAAAGTGACACTGAGAACCCAGGAGAAAAGTTTCCTTGCTCTCTGCCCCTACATACTCACACTGCCCACATTTGTGCTGCATGATGGAAAATGCTCAAAGGCAGGCTGCATTGAATAAAACCTACCAGGGACCTGGTCCCACTGCTTTGGAGCTGTGGAGGCCATCAAAGTGAGGACTTCTGTCACCTGGGCTCACCCCCACCTTTGCCTTTCCAGCATTGTGACACCTGCAGCTGCACATGGGAGAGCATTTTCAGAAGTTACTGAGTTATACAGGGACTGCAATACAGAGCCGGGGCCAGTACAAATGGTTGAGGCAGGACACAGTTGAACAAGACTGCTTGCAGGGTATGTTTGTTTTGTTTGTTTGTTTGTTTTTGGTGTGTGTGTATGTTTGTTTGGTTTTGTTTCTGTTTGTCTGTTGATTTTGGAGGTTTTTTTAGAAAGTCTTTTCATTATGTTGGTTTGAAAGCAGAAGTCTTAGAATGGCATCATCTATTTGGTATAGAATCATAGAATAGTTTGGGTTGGAAGGGACCATTAAAGCTTACCTAGGCCAACCTTCCTGCAGTTAACGGGGACATCTTCCACAAGACTGGGATGCTCATCCACCCCGACCTCAAATGTTTCCAGGGATGGGGTGTCTACCACCTCTCCAGACAAGCTGTTCTGGAGTTTCACCAGCCTCACTGTAAAAAATGTCTTCCTTTTAGCTTAAAAGCATTAGCTCTCATCCTATCACTACACTCATAAAGAGCCCCTCCCCACCTTTCCTGTGGGCCCACTTTAAGTACTGAAAGGCTGTATAAGGTCTGCCTAGAACCTTCTCTACTCCAGGCTCTAGTAACCACATCCAGCAACTTCTCAACTCTCAGCCTGTCTTCATAGGTGAGGTGCTCCAGCCCTTGGATCATCTTCGCGACTCTCTTCTGAACCTGCTCCTACAGGTCCATGTCTTTCCTGTGCTGAGGACCTCACAGCTGGATATACTACTCCAAGTGGGGTCTAGCCAGAGCAGAGCAGAGGAGTCAGAATCACCTCTCTCGACCTGCTGGCCATGCTACTTTTGATGTAGCCCAGGACACAGTTGGCTCTCTGGGTTGCAAGAGCACGTTGCTGGACCATGTTCAGCTTTTCACCCACCAGCACCCCCAAGTCCTTCTCAGCAGGGCTACTCTTGATCTGTTCATCCCTCAGCCTGTTATTGATACTCAGGGCTGCCCTGACCAGGTGCAGCACCTTGTACTTGAGCTTGTTGAACCTCATGAAGTTCACATGGGATGTTCATCGATGTTCTAGTAACAATGCAAAGGTGTTTCCGCTGCTGCAGGTATTCACAGCACAAAGGAAAAATAAATTACTGTGCTGCGAAATATTTATATCAGTGTGACTACATCTGTGCTACCACTTCAATTTTACAGGTAAAACATCACACCCCCAGCTGAAGTAGTCAGACTATTATGGAGACTTTGGGTAGAACAAGTCTTAGAGGAACTAAAACCCAGAGGGACTGGCTTAGCTTGAACCACCAAGTTATTTAAACTAACCTAGCTGATTTTTGCCTGAAGCAATTGAGGGAGATCCTTGCCTTTCAGGGCACAGTAGGGAATAGGAAGAGTGTCTGGGAGCTGCAGTACAGTGACAAGTGTCTGAAGACAATGGTAGAAGGCCTCTCCCATAAGCAGGTGTATCCATGGGAAGACTAGCATTCAAGGACTTACCCATGTCAACAAGCATTTAAATGGGTACCAAGCATGTATAGCATGCCTTTTCTCAAGGGCACTATTGCAGGATTTAGTGGTGGTATATATTGCACTCTCTTGAACAAAGGGGAAAATGTCTCCCTATATTGTTTGTAGCCCACTGTACAAAAAAGAAAATTTCTCTTCCAAACATTAGGCTATGACTGAATGTGTAAATTGATAAATAAAAACATGCCTGAGTCCTGCTAGCACTTAGGATCTTAATGCAGTGACCAGTGAATTGCAAATGCAAGTCCTAAGCTCATTACAGTATATTTGGATTTTTGTAATGAGTTGGGTTAAAAGTGATGAGATGTAGCTGAGGGGCACTGTTTGAAATTTCCATTTGATTTTAGCTTACCCCAAAATAAATATGAATAAATCCATCACCTCTTCGCATATTCCCGCTCTATTTTTATTGCCGTGGTGCTGTATCTGTACACCAGTGGGCCATTAGGAAGACCTTAGGAAGTAGTTCTAGACATTAGGAAGAAGTTCTTCACGGAAAGAGTGATTGGGCATTGGAATGGGCTGCCCAGGCAGGTGGTGTAACCACCATCCCTGGAGGTGTTTTAGAAAAGATTGGATGTGGCACTGAGTGCCACGGTCCAATTGACAAGGTGGTGTGAAGTCACGAGTTGGACTTGATGATCTCAGAGGCCTTTTCCAACCTAGTCGATTCTGTGATTTCAGAAGCTTTAGTAACTCCATCCTCAGAAGCAGAGGGATTGTCCTTGCAGTTCACCAGATTATCAATCTGCTCCTAGACTGGACTAGTTGTGCAATAACCTTTGTTGGTGGTCCTTACGAGAGCTTTGGCAAACATTTGACTGGTATTTTTTAATTTGTAGCTATTAATATGTTGGCTTTCCTCTGTGAAGTTGACGTGGTGCAGTGGGCTCAGTCTCAGCAGCCCATGTAGCAGCTCCAGCTGCAGAACCTCTGTCCTCTCTCCCTCTTGTATGAGGTTGTATCTTCAGAGGAAGAGATGTGCCCCAGTCCCATCTTTTTGTCCCATGTGAGCTGTGGGGATTCTTTAGCTTTGTGCTAGGCAGTTCATGAAGATGGAGGAAACATTAAGTTGCTAGGGCTAAAATTTCTTGCTGAAACATTGAGTTTCCTGACACTTTTTTTTCTGAAGAGGGAGGACTTGATTTGGACTGTGCTGATCTTTTCATCATCCTTTCTCTGGTGAAATTTTGTTATCCTAATTGGCAAAATGTTGTCCTTCTCAGGACAACTTGCCATCTTGACATGGCCAGTGAAACCATGTGAATAAAGAACAATAAAACTAAAGAAATAGATGAAAGCAACAAAGAAATTGTTCTTTATGTATAGATAGTACAGAGCTGGGTGACCTGGGATTTCTTTTGTACAAAGGGATGAAGGCCTCCCAGGGATATTGCTGGCATCACCCTTATTTTTCTTTTTCTAAAAGATGACTGTTCTATATCTGCGCATTCACCTTTCATGTTGTTATGGGCTCCTAGAGTAAGGCATTACTGTTAATGTTTGACTTAGATATGTGGGAATGAATATTTGTTTCAGAAAGCAAATCAAAGAAAGCCCACTTTTGTCTATCCACCCTCCCTCAGCTGTGAAGCTAGTAGGCAAGTATTCCAAAAGGAAAACAGTTCTTTGAATCTTAAAACCTACCCTGTGTGACCTGTGAAAAAAAATAGCCAAGAAACTTGAAGCTTTTTAAATGCAGCAATTTGTTAGTCTTTTTTTAAACAAATCTCTTTCTGATCCTGACAGGCTTTGGGAAAGTTAATGTTTGGTAGTCTGAGTAACTGAGTGCTGGCTACACCTTCTAACTTGAATGGAGGAGAAGGACCACACCACCTGTGCTCTGCAGAGCCTGCTGAAATACAGCCAAGTCTTTAGCCATCCTGATATTGCTAGCTGTTTCCCTGCCACAACCTCATTTTTGCAACCTGCAAAAGAGTCTGAAAAGGCTGGTCAAATACCACAGCAAGCAGCTTCACTCAAGCACCCCGATGGACCCAGAGTACTACAAGGGCACAAGCCCAGTTAGCATGAATCTTGTGGAGGTACATGTGACAAGGCAGTGACTGTGTTGCAGCTGCACCCTGAGGACAGCTTGGGCTGGCTTCCCTCAAAGGCTGCAGGTGTCGGGCTCAGCACCCATTGGGGCAGCTCCAGGGGGAACAGCAGCAATGCCAGAAGCTGTAAAACAAGTACTGACCTGTTTGAGGAAGTGTGGCAGCCTATTTCTTGAGGTCCTTATGATAATTTCAGCTTTTAAACTGAAGTATCCTTGTTTCCCATGGACTGCCATAGCTCTTATGATTTTTAAGCACTCTATGCGTGCAGAGCTCATAGCCATATTTGTTCTCTGTCATCTGCAAGCACAGTCAGAGGGTAGGCATGCAAGCATAAAAATATGGGGATGGACAAACACACACACACACTCCCTACATACTGCTCAGTGTATATATGCTCTTTCTGGCCCTTCCTCTTCGACTTTCTGTGCGCAGTTGTGTTACTCTCAGTCGGTCTGTGAAGGCTTAGTTAGCTTTGCCATTGGTCTCTGCAAGGGATCAAACCCGACCGGCTTCATTGGTACTTGTGTATACTTATGAATATGAGCTAGCCTGGGAGCTAATCTGTACATTTTGCACAAAGATAATTCAGTTTAATGAAACACCATCTTAAAACTGCAGGTGGGACATTGTTCAGGCACCGTGTCTTGCCTGAGCCAAGACAATTACAGTGCTTGGTGGGTTGAGGCCTTGGACTGAGACCATCGCCAGGAGGAAAGTTCATTCAGCTCCTCTTTGGACATACAAAAAATTAGATCAGCTGTGATCAGTGGGGTTTCTTCATAAAAATGTTATGCTGCAGTGGCCCTGGTGTGGGGGCTATTTTAGTCTGAGGGGTTATTTTCTTATTTCTTTTTTAGTTGGTTCCCCCCAAGTGTCAGTTGGTGTCATTTTGGTCTATGCTTCTGAATATCCTTTTAGTGTTCCCAGTTAGTCAGTGTCACTGAACCAGGACTGTAACAGTCTTACTCTATTAGCTATTACTGTTTGCTGAGGAGTTAATGTAAATGAGGGCAGTCAGGAGGAGAAAAGCAAGGGGAATTTGACTGTTCTTCCTGTTACAGCTCTGCCCAACACTACATATTTTATTGTAGGTCTGGCACTAAGGGAGATTGATAATATAAGATGAAAGGTCTGTATGATCTCATGACTGGTAATAATGACTGAGAGACCACTTATTTCTTCCCCCCATGCTCCCACTCTCAATCCCATTGTGAATGTTCTTCACTTCAGTGCATTGTTTAAAGCCCACAGGTCTGGGTTTTTTTACAAGGCTTTTTTGTGGTGTAGTTTGGTCTGATTGAAACCACATTTTTATATGTGTCAAAACCAGTTCAGCACTTAAAAAGAAATCATAGTATCGATTGGATCATATTTCCTAAGTGGATGTCACTGGCTAATTCTTTTGTTATACCATTTAGCTACACAGTATTAAGCAAGTGGTTACTATTAAGCAGTTACATATGGGTCCTATTAATTCACACATTCTGGCACTGCTTTTTGAGTAATATCTCATCAAATAGGTTAGGATTTCAAAATGTCTAAGTCACTGAACTGCAGGGATCCTTCATTTCCCAAGCTAAAGTTAGTCCACATAGGGGTCCGCAGGTTAGGTATTGACATATGAAGGACTTCTGTTTCTTAAAAAAAATAGCTTGCAGAACAAAGTCACCTTTTTTTTTTTTTTTTTTTAATTCCCTCATTAGGTTTCTTGCAGTGTAAGAAAATGAATATATATGGTTTGCAAAAAGAGCTAAGGATAAAGAAGATGACTTCTGCGCCTCCTGTCATCTTTCAGCACACATCTCCGGGAGTGAAATGCTTACCTTCTTGCCAAACTTTCTTTCACTCCTAGATCAAGGTCCTTGTCTTTTTGTCAGTCTAAATGAACATTATTCTACCTTTTGATGGGTATTGGATTATCTCTGCTGTCATGGCCTGTGATGACCCTTCATTTTTATTGTTCTTCCTCCCAGAAAGCTCTGGGGCCTATTTGAAAGTGCTCACATCCTTTTTGGAGTCAGGCTTATAGGGTGGGGAAAAAAGGAGGAGAGGCTCTGAGGCTTCATAGCAGGGGAGGGGAAATGCAGTTTGAGAGGCAGCTGCACTGTTATTTTAGCCATTACTTTCTGATGGGCTAAAGTGTGTTCCTCTAGAGGCCTCTGTTCTTGCAGCTCTTTTTGGTGGGAGAACACTTCCTTGGAGAGTCAGAGCTCAGCCAGGGTAAGGAGCAGCTGAAGTGAGGCTGTCTCACAGCCCTGGGACCTGGCACCTCTACAAGGTCAGAGAGGAGCATGAGCTCTGCCTCTGGGGTTATGCTGCTGCCAAAAAAACAGTGGCAGCAAAAGGAGAATCTTGCAGCTTCTTGGTAAGGGATGGATAGGAGGAGACATCCAAAGTAGATTAGGGGAATGAAATTGCAGTGACTTGAGACATAAAGCAGCAGTCACAGGACTAAACAAAAAGGCACATTTTCTCAAAGTAATCTCAGCTGTAAAAAAATCAGGAGCCACTGACCTAAAATATGACATGATTTTCTTGAGCCCTTCCACAGGAGCATCCCTAAAGTCCTGCTTTTTCTCTTGGTTGTTATGAATTTGTTCAATCTGTAAAAACAAAAAAAACTCCTACCTCACCACAAACCCAAATGTAGTCTCCCTCTAATTGCTTCATCTCCCAGTCATTGCTAACATCTCCAGGGAGGAACACCATCTTCTTTGGTGTCTGCAGAACAAGCAGTATATGACAGGTATACTCCTCATGCTCTGACCTCTTCTGATTTACTCTGGGGTTTGTTCCTTTTTGATATGTTTTTGGGGCTGAGGTATGAGTGTGCCTTGTGGAGCCAGGACAGAGTTAATTTTCTCCTGTTGGCTGATACTTTAAAGTGGGCAGAGCTGCACTTCTTTTGCCTCCTGCCCAGCTCTTCTTCAGAAGGGAGCTTTTCTTTTCCCTCTCTTTATGTGTTTTTGGTAAACATGCCATGTTGCAACAGAACAAGCCAATGAAAGTCAAAACTTCCTCTTTTCCAGCCTGTAAACATTTCCTGGAACAATATGCTCAGCTTTGAAATCCTTTCCAGAGAGTATCTTAAGACCTCCCTCCCTCTTTCTATGAGTCGCTTGATCAGAGCGGCATTCCCTTTACTTCTGTTCAAGCCACTTCCAGGCAACCTTGTTAAAGCAATAAGGATTTAGTATATGGGAAACCACTGCCGGGTTAGCCATTCCCTCAGGACATGCAGCTGTTTACCGTCTGCTGGAGCTTCTTGGGAGTCTTTGGGCTCCAGTCCCAGGTTGCAGACTCTCAGAGCAGGAAATTTTTCTTGGACACTGTGTGTTATTCAGAAGGATAAAGTTCATGGGCACAATATAGTAGGTTGCGCGCTTTTGATTGTGTTACTCCATCTAAAACAAATAAGTTAGCTATTTGCTCGTTCTGCCCTGCTGGTAATCCATTACATATTAGACCTTACTTCATTGTGTAGCAGAAGTGAAAACTGAAGAGGAATTTAGATGATACAAAGGAAATGAGCTGTCTTTTAAGTTGTCTACTCTTACTTGTTAGAATTGCAACCCCGTGATGGGGTTGTGCCAATGGCAAGTGCCGCAGGTGAATGAAGTGAGCTGGGAGTTACAAACTCGGAAAACTGGAGCTTTGCACCACATCTGTGTTATGGGGACCCGCCAGTGGCTGTGGCTGGGCCCAGTGGGGCATATAGGAGGTGCAGCGAGGGCAGCCTGACCACATGCTCCAAGGCCATGGGAGACATTATGCCACTGCTCCCAGATGGCTGTACTTTTTCATTGCTTATTGAGGCTGGCAGGGAGGTTCAAGTTCACAAGCTCTCCCTGAGTTCTGAGCTACCACAGAACACAGGGACAGAGCTAACCTGGACCTGTGTCCAGGCAAAAGAAAACCCTCGGCCTGTGAACATGGTGCTCATTTAGGTTAGATTATGATTAATATTATTGTATAGACCAGAAGCAACCTTCTGCTGTTGTTAGGGATAAGTGCTGACTCTCCAGCTGTAATCAAGGCTGATATTTACTGTAAAGGAAATCAGATTTAAGAATGTTTAACACCTCCTTAAATTCCAGATTTAAGGAGGTGTTGGGTGAAAAAAGAGCTCAAGCCCTTCTGAAGCCTTACTCTTACACTTCCACCTTTTGGAGAAGACTAGCATGAGTCAGTTAACAGCAGCTTTGTGAAGTCACCCATAACCATGTGTAGTGCTTTGTCCTTGAAGCATCACTTTATGTATTTATTCTTACTTAACTCGAGGAGAAAAGGTACTCCCTTTTTTTCTTTCCCTCTTCCTTCTCCTCATGGTCATTTCAACCTGACACACTGTGCTGCAGAGAGGGATGGGTGCTGGCCGGATGTGCCCCTGTGGGGACTGTGCATCTCTGCAATTTATTTCCCTGGTTTGGTCTGAGTCCAGATCTGAGAGTGCTGTGAGGAAGATATCAGTTTAAGAGCTGTTTCTCTGCTTCCCAGACCAATTAAAGGAAAGGATCTCACTTTTTTAGTAAGGTGTTTGGATGGAAGATTTTCTTTCTAATGATGATTTGAAGGCTCATGGGGTTTGATAGTATGATTAATTATGCGTTAAGATGCCTAGAGCCTCCAAGAAGCATGCAATTATTATTTATTAAAGTCAGAATATCAGTAAATATAATGAAGTGGAGCTTTAAATAAGCATGGAATAAAAAGTGGAGGACGTTTTCTGCTGAACGCATGCAGTTCTGCATTGGACTGAGACTGCGTGGAAGACTGAAACTTACCCAAGGGACTCAAGTCACTGAAGATCAAGACATATCAAGACAGAAAGAGAGACAGAGATAGAAGAGGTCTTCCTGCAGAGCAGGAGTCTGACTTTAGGAGCCCCAGTTCTCACTAGACAAAGGCTAGTCTTTCTGAATATCCCTTCCTTTCCTTGTTTCTTTTCCAGTATAACCAAACACCTCCAACACTCAACAACTTGCACAGTACTGCCGTGCTCCCAGACACATTCCAAAGACTGATAGATGGAAGGCAAAAGGAAGGTGCTTTGTGCTATTCTGGAGAGCTTTACTATGAACTTCAGCCTTGAATGTTAAAAAAAAGCAACAACTCATCTATTTTCAGCCTCTTTCTATCCATATTCAAATAATTGAAATTTCCATACTTCCATAATTGAAATCACTCCCTCATTTTCACAGAAATAATGTAAGGGGTGTGACTGAATAGCAGCTTTGAAAAAGTAATAACACTTTGTTCTGCTTGATGATCCATCTGATATAGACTTTGCCCTATACAAGTGTGGCTGGAGTCTGTTCCAAGAGCTATTGAGTCTGAGAATGCACGAATGTAAAAACAAATACTTGAGTGCAGGAGAGGCAGCCTGGTTGTTGTAAATGGCTTTGCCTGCCAAAAAGGCTGGTAATAGTGTGTTGGCCAGGCATCTTTGCTTTCCTAATTGGAACCACAGGCTCTTTATTACAAACCTTAAGAATAACAGCACCTCCTCTAATTTAAACTCCCTTTCTAGCTTCCATAGTGTGATTTCTTTCTGGAGTGTTTACCAGTGCAGGCTGCCTGCATTTGTCTCTCTTTCTATCCCTGGGCCCCCTTTTTTTGTACTTCAGACTATTGCATCCTTTCATCAGCTCAGCTATTCCGAGCACCCAAGTTCTGCATGAACTGACATTTAGTGAGAGTCTGAGATTGATGTGAGAGGTTTGTGCAACTTTGTAGAAAGATGTAATTCACTGAAAAGAGAAATGAGTTAGTAACTAGGCTAGGATGCCTGCTATTTGGCATTAGATAGCATATTGAGTTCATATGGTACTTTCTTAGATTTTCTTTTTTTTTTTTATTTTTCAAAAGCTGACAGTGTCAATGTAATTATGGGTACACCAATACTGTGATGTTTTAGTGGTTTTGACCAGATAAGGAAGGTGTGCTATAAGTACAAAAGGTTGGTTAGTTGTCTAGAGTTCTTCTCTAAAGTTCTCTAGACAGAAATGGCTTTAAAAGGCTAGTGTTTTGAAGTTGCTGTTGGATTATAGGCTCAAAAGATCACTAAGAAATATGTGGACTACCCCAGACTTTTCAGATGGCCTGCCTTTCGATGGAAGGGTATGGACAGATTGCTCCAGGATCAATATGATCAGGCAAATGTCGGATTTATTAGGAGAAAGACAGATTATATAGTGTTCATGACGCTCAGCTTCTTGTTCACACTACATTGGTTACATAAGGAAAACATACTCTGCTGTCCCCTGCTAATTGGACCACAACAGGTGGTCATAGGAGATGAGAAAACTTTATTCATTTGCCAAAAACTCCTCCTTGGCATGTTGGCACAAGGCCTGCAGCCATATTAGTGGCGCAGCATTTTTTACTATCTGCACTCAGCCATGCCAGGGTGAAACACACAGAAATGTAAAGAAAATTGCTCACACAATTTTTGCCTTACGACACCTGCCCCAAGACACAGTGGACTCAGTGAAATTCCTTCATCATTTTATATTCAGATGTGTTGGTTGGGCATATTCTGATACAAAACTTTTTCTATCGGACAATGCCAAATTGAAATCAGACAAGTCTGTGACTCTGACTTCGTGATGATGCAATTTTGACAGGCACCAGTCAGCTTCTCAAGAGAACTTTCTCTGCAATGCAGGATCTGAAACCTGCCTTGTTCCCTGCCAGATCCCCACCTAGCCAGCAGTCACATAGGAGCCAGCAGCAGGGAAGTCTCAGATCTGTGTCCTTGGTAGCCTGGTCTTGCAGCACCGGAGCTGTGGCTGCAATGAGACCCGGGTGGTAGAGTACTCTGAAATCAGCCTAACTCCTCAGAAGCTCTGCACATGCCATATCCTTGAGCATTTCCATCCCCAGAAGGCTCAGGGAGCTGTAGGAAGATTTTTCAAGAAATGTTGATGTGAAATATGGGTATTGCATGCCATGCCAAGCACTGACTATGCCAACTCACTCTTGCGGATGAGTGTGGCAAATTATTTATCTTGACCTACAAGTCTTCATCAATATGTTTGCAATAGGTTCAAGAAATACATTTTCAAATAGATTAAAATCAGTGGTCCTTTCTCCACCTGTGTGCTGTGCAGTACTAGTGTGTATCACACTTGCTTGCTCTCCTTGCAAGTGCTGTGAAAATATTTCAGTAGTAATTCCACTTAGCAGTACCAGCCTCTAGTCCCTAAGTACCTTCAATGGCAGCATATGTGGAATTAATTCCATCTACAATAGCAATGATTAAGATGCCCCCCCCTACATACCCACCCCACAAAAAAGAGCTGGCATGGTAGCTAAGACAGTGCCTGTTACAGAAAATATAGAGATTTATGCCTGCCATTGACTCAACTTTAACTTTCCCATTTAATTTTCCTAGGTTCTGTCATATTTGGGGCGGTAAATTTTAAATGGGCAAAATGGGAAGAGCAGTGAAAATGTGAGATTGTGAGGGCCTTTCTGCTTTCACGGTGCTCTTTGGAAACCTGCAGAACCCTGATTTGGGATGTAGAGGCCACGTTGTACTGTTTAGTTGAGCCAACACTCGGTTAACTAGTTGTACTTTCAGTTTCTCACTGCAGAGCTCGATTTGTGTACAAGTCGTCCATCTGTGTTAACTTAAGCTGATCTCTGTTCCTTTCCCTTTTTTTCTTTAATCATGTATGTTTGTCAGCAGAGCCAAAAGTGAAATGTCTCTACCTCAGCTAAACCAAGGGGAAGGAATAAAGCCTTTTTTTGCTTCTGAGGCTTCCTTTCCCCATGTGAGTACTTAAATGGTACCAATCAACAGCTTTGAAATGCTGGCAGCAGCAGCTGGGAGAGATGGCATGCCGGTGTGGGACCTGACACCACCACCTTTTCTGCCATCAGAGCTAAAAATCTCATTTTTAACACTTTGGAACAAATAATATGTTTAAATAGCCATTAATTTGTAGCTGACACCTTCTCTCAGTGCCTCTGACAGCCTGCATATTTCCTTTGTAGAGTGTCATGCTGCTTCTGTTTAGAAGCTAATAATACAATTTTCATAGTTATTACACAGGCTGTTTGGCTCTGAGGTTTCCTTAGAGTCTAAGCAGTGCCAGAAATTCATAGTGGAAGCTTTGGCAAGCTTTAAGTGAATGACATTCGTTGGTCACTGTGCTGATGAGGGCTGCGATATGGAAGTGGGCAAGACACCTATAGAAACTTCAATTAAATATTGAAATCTGAGCAATTCAAGGTTTAGTTAGAATGAAGCCCTCTCACTATCCTGCAAATATTTGCAGGTTTAATTAATGGTGCCCAGTGCGTCACTTGATTCAGTTTGAATCCAAAAGGATGTTTCGTGTTATGATAAGTTATAAGCTTTTTTCCACTGGTAACAGTTCCCTTTGCCAAAGGTATGGGAAGGAGGAGGATTATTCGGAGAGTGCTTCTTTACATTATTTTTTGTGATGTCTCTTGTCTGACTGATACAGTAGCTCCACCTAAATTTGAGATCACCTTGAGTCTCAAGAGCAGTAGAAACCCAGTGCATATGCAAGAACAGAAAATATGTTCTGGTAAAGTTTACATCCCTGCGTGATATTGGCTGATGCCCATCAAGTCTGGGAGAACTTGAATGCCAGTGTTGCTCATGTTCAGGCTGAGAGACTTAAGCCTTCCTCCTCCTTCAGCTGTTACTAGAAACAAAACTGAGTAAGATTGCAGAGGCACACACTGAGAAGTTAGGAAATGCCCTTGTGTTTCTGAGCTACAGCAAGCTTTAATTACCAGAATAGTAGCAATTATGGCATGGAAAATTTCAGCCCGTGCACTTAGATGTTTGAACAGAAAGCCTTAATAAGCAGCTGAAAAGCTACACTGGGAAGGGTTGCTTTCTACCTCTAATGACATGTTATCAGATCCCATATGCCATATCAAATCTTACCATATCTTTGGCTCCCTTTCCACACACTAATTAACATAAATGCTCCCACTCCTGATTGCTTCGTAGGCTTTTAAGTTCTGGGGGCAGTTGGGCAGCTTGGGCTGTGGCAGTGTGTTTCCATGAAAGAATAATTTTTTATATGTTTTTTTAAATATCTGAGACTGTAGACTTCAGCAAAGGGAGGTTGCTCTTGATGAAGCTGTAACAGGTCCCTCAGATTACCTGGCAGGTGACAGCTAATTTCACTACAGAATTACATATACAAATTTAATTCCTGTTCTTGCCAAAGTTTTGATCATGACTGACCCAGCTTTCATTAAGAGAAAAAAAAAATCAGCCTGATAGTCCGAACTTGACTACAAATCCAAACTGCAGCTGAAAAGTAGGTGAGAGAGCAGCTGAGAGACTTATCCATGGATTTTTACAAATAGATATGTCTGATGTTTGCAGTATAAAGAACACTGGTAAGGATGTGCCGTAGGGTACAAAAAAATCCACTTGTCCTTGAGGCTGCCTAAAGAGCTGTCTGCAATAGTTGTCCTCCACTTTTGCAGGTTTCAAAACTTGCAGTCTGAAAAGTTTCTAACCCTTGCGGGACCTGCAGAAAATGGAGTGAACGTGAGCTGGTCCTGCGCTGTGGCAGAGTGGCCGCTGACGAGCGCCTTGGCAGTTTTCACTGCTGCTATTTCAGATTCTGTGGGTGGCAGGGAAACAAGCAGGAATTAGGTCAATTTAGCTCTTGCTGCTGCTTGGGAAAGCGAAGAGCAGCTGCTGAGGCAACCGCAGGAGTTATTCCCTCTAGAAGAGCAGACAAAAATTGAAGCTGGGGGATGGGTTAGGACAGCGAGCAGCAATGTGAGGAGAAGGGAGATCAGCTGCTGGAGTTGCCCAGACTGGGAGTGGGCATTGCCTCAGGTGAATGGGTCATACGTTGGCTGCACATCCATGTACACAGGTCTGGGGATGTAGTAACAGCATTGTCTTGCATTCTGGGAAGGGAAAAGGAGGGAGATGTTTTTAGTGTCTCCCCTGCAACTGCTCTGAAGACATTTCTTCTTTCCTAATCCTCTTCTGTTGGTATCTGCAGTGTTGAGACAGGGCTAAAATCTGTATTTATAGAAAAACATAAATGTAGTTTAGTACTGGTTGGATCTTTGGTAACTGAGAAAATAGAGAGGAGTTGGATTTTTAGCTAGAGCATATACAAAGCTACCCGCAGGACGTGCTCTCTGCAGGGCATTACAGGGATGTTGTAGTGCTTACGGTGGGGGCGGTAGCTCTTTGGGAAGGAGCAGGTACTGTGAATAATACACTGCATGGAGACAAACAGGTTGCATTTGTTTTCAGTTTAGAGTGACTTAATACTTTTTTTCTCCTCTTCATCCATCCAGAAGAGTTCCCTGGTCCAGTCTCTGTAAGCCTACAGAACCAGCTCTATCAGCAGGATTGGAAGGGCACTGCAGTGGGTGGGAGCAGGCAGTGGGCAAGGAAGAAAGAATGTGGCAGCACGGGGAGCCTATGGGGCTTCCCATCTCTCCTCTGAAACCACAACCTGAGAGGGAAAGATTGCCTATGATAAATGTAAGGTGTCTCTCACTTGTCCCCCTTAGATAAAGCACCTGAAAAAAGATCTTGTCTGGAACTTCACAAAAGAGTAAACTCTTACATTCATTTGATGTCTCCCAGGTAGCTGCCACGGGTGCAGTCAAGCAACCACCATATGTACAGCCCGAAAGGTAGGCTGCAGTGGTTTTGCTAATAGCACAAAAGAAAGAAAGAGAACTTACTCTTCTGTTTTATAATCCATTGACTTTCAGACGTAGTCAATTGGTAAAACAAAACACTCACAGAAAGTCTGGCTTTACAGAAGGTGAAAATCTGCCACCAAGAATGGTAATGTTGTTTTAATTATGCCAGTGCTTGAATGAGGGTTGCAAGCAGGCTTGCTGCTCTGCGCTCCAGGGCTTGATGGGTGCCAGAGTTATTGTCTTTGTACGTCTCACCCAGTCCCACCAGCTGCCAGGACTCAATAAAGTTACATCTGAGTCACTGGTTCCTAAAAGGATGACAAGTAGGTTGTGTGTAGCTGAATAGGACGATTCTGGTCCTCCACTGATCCTGCCAGCTCGGGGCTGGACCCGGGCCATAACTGCACGATAAATCCAAATGAATGCTGTTGGCTGTTTAAGCGAGCTGGTCGGCTGGGGATAGAAGGGGAGAACAAGGCATGCAACTGAAAAGTGGGCTGGGATGCCAACAGAAGAGCCACTGGCCCTGTTTCAGCTTTCAGCAAACAGAATGGATCACTGGAAAGACACAATGGATGTTGTTTGCAGCCAGGCTGTGCAGGAGAGGGGGGATGCCTCTTTCAGAGTCTGTGCCAGGCAGGCTGGTAACTTCTGATGTGGGTCACTGGTCTCTGTGTGCTTTAGTCCTATTGACACCACCTCGCTCAGTGACACTGTGAGTCACTGAATTTGCTGTGCAAATATGGAGAAGCAGGATGCTTTTGAGGTTTTGGTTGGTGTGGTTTTCGATTTTGCTCTTTTAGTTTGCTTAGACCAATAAAACAACCTCCTGGTGTTGTAGGGAAAAATCCAGCATATATGTAGCCGATGGGGCATATACAAGCATCCACGGAGATAGCCTGGCCCAGGTCTGCTCCCCTCCTAAGAGACCGCTCTCCAGACTGGATTAGTTCTTGTGGGTGAAGACAGCCTGCATCTGTGGCTGCTCGCCAGGGCCTGCTGATGGTGAGCCCAGGAAGCCTCTGCTCAGGTGCATGGCAGCTCCTGGTGACTCTGTATGCAGCGAGGGGATGCCTGCTGTCTGGTTGCGTATTTGGCATTTTACATTGCTGTTGTTATGGCTTTTGACTACCTCTTTACCCCAAGGAGAGGTCTGGGCTCCACTCTTCCAGGTGAAACATATAATGCCCAATTTTGCGGATTGCTGGGTTTTCTGCCTTCTTAGCTTTCTTTCCACACTGGAGGTATGCTCAGGGCTTGAGCACTAACTTCATTTCTCATGCTTAATACTGTCCTATTTGTTTGCTGATAAGCTTTGTGAGCACTGAAGTAGAGTAGGGGAGAGTCTCCTGACATGTTGCTGTATCTTTTCCTCATAGGTTAGATTTGGTTGCACAGTCCAAACACAAGTGATGTCTTCAGCTGTGACAGAACTGCTTTCTTCCAGTTTGCTTTTATATTAGTGTGCATTCAAACATAATGCAATGACTTGTGGCAAATGTCTGCAGCATATTATTTTACAGTCAAGTTAGTCAAAGTCTAGAATAACAGACAAATACCTGATTGAATGCTTGATTAAAAAAAAGGTGCCAGAATTTGCATAAAATATTTCCTACGAATACATTACAATCTGATTCCTAGACTGTAGCTGTGCTTTGAATTTGGCAAAGCAAAGGTACTTTGGTTTTGCAGACAAAAGCTACAGAGTTTAGTCCTGGCTGATTTTTTGTAATGGTTGACCTAGGTTATGGGAACTAGTTCATTAGCTGAGAGTGATAAAGGAGGTGAAAGATAAAGGTCACGCTATCACTAGGATTAGTTGGGTGAATTAAAGGACATGTGGAAATACAGCTAATCAGGATAAGGGCCACACAAATGATACCTTCTACTAATATGCTTCAGCACTCTGATGCCTTGAAATACAACTCCTGCATAAAGCAAGCAGCAGAAGTAAAGAGGCCATGTCCAACAAGCCACAGGGCTGAGCACCAAAGATCAAAGGGATACAAAAGTAAGTGGTTTGGGGTATTTGACTGTCAGCTAATTTTAAAATTCTGCACTGCAAGGAACATCTTCATGTCCCCTGAAAGCTATTCCTCACTATTTTTCCTGAAAGCAGTATCTTGCTCTTGCTGCCTCCAGTTATTAACTCCCATCAAGTCTAACTGGATGTGCAGGAAAAGTAAAGGTCCTGCTGCAGTAGTCTCAAGCTTAATTTATACACTACAAAACTGGAATATCTTTTAAATAATGAGACAGGCTTACCAGCTCGAATGAACTGGTTTTCTTCAGCAGTGCCGCCAGGGAGAGGCAGCTCTTTCGGAAAGCACCAGGGTGTTCGCAGTGCTGAAAAGAATATGGGTAGAGGTGAGAGGACAGCAGAGTAACTGGAGAAATGTGGCCAAGGCAGCTAGTACTAGTGGAGAGGGTGAAACCTGTCCTAGCCCCTTGCTCCTGCCATCCTCCCTCGATAAATCTGTGCCCACTCTATCACTTCGGCATTTGCCACTGTGGTGAGGAGCTGGATGCTGATGGAGAGAAGCACTTCTGGCAAACTGTGTAAAAAATCTTGGGAAGTGCCAAGAGAAACAGGAGTGATGTAGCATGTTCACATTTTTAATTTGTCTGTGTTTGAGTGGTGTATCCAGAGAGGAACAGGGTGTGTCAGGTTGTGGCTTAGACAGACTTTTCCTGGGAAAGAATGCTGCTTGTACAGACTTTACATATACATGGTGTGTAGACATACACACAGAATAGAGCACAGGGAGACATCACCACATATCTGATCAGTGTGCAAGTGCATTTATTTTTAAATAAAAAACAAAATGAGATTTACTTGATTATTCTGGCTGCCATCAGGCTCTCTTCATTTACCATGGGATAACAGAAATGGCAAGATGTTCAAAGCCATATGGAGTCTCTGGGGAAATGGATGATGGCAGTCTGGAACATGTTGCTTCTCAGGTGTATGGAATGTCTAAGAAAGGAGAAATTACAAGGAACTCCCATACACAAAGAAACTTAAGTGTTAAAAGCAGATTTGGAAGAAGATTTGGTGTAGATGAGTGAGATTGGAAATGATCTTGCAGTACTACACTCTAATTAGTAGTCTGTTAGTAACTAGAAAGTTAGTGCTTTGTGATAAAAGGGTTACAAAAGGGAGAGCTTAACTAGAGTCTGGTTTGAAACAGGCCTTGGCAGAATAAGCATCTCCAGAAGCAAATAATCTTTGAATCTTAAATTCAGGGAAAACTATAAGTTGGAAACGACCTCTGGAGGTCACCTGGTCAAGCCTCACAGAGGCTCACCGCAGGGCTGATTTCAAAGTACTTAGCTTAATAATTCAAAATATTAACATGAAAAGTAGCACTGAGAATGATTCCCAGAACATGCCATTTGAAGAGACTACAACATCACCAAAATGCAGCAGCAATTGCATTGAAGCAATGTTAGGATCTAAAGTAAATCAGTGCCCTGCCAGTCATATTTTCTTCTGTACAGGATATCTACGTGAAGTGCTCATACTGGTATTATGTTTTCCACAGAGGTGAATCTTTTCCTTTCAAAAATCCTGTGCAGACTTTCAGAAGCACCATTGTTGCTCACATGGTGGGAACTCCCTGCAGGAACTTTTCTTCCCAAGAAGCTGTCTAGGAGAGAGCCCAGCTTTTCCTGACTGCTGAGCCGGACCCATTCCAGGTATGTGCTGGTGCAGCTCCATTGACTTCTGTGGAACTGCTGTGGCATAAAATGAGGATGAATCAGGCCTGCAGTCTTTCTTCTGAACTATGAATGTCAGTACTAGCCTGGAGAAATACAATTTTCAGGCTGATGTGGTTTGACACCAAATTCTACAGCAGAGACACTGGACAGCCCAATGGCTGAATTGACTCCTGCGGGACAGCGATGAGTGATGGGCAGGCACTTTTTTCATACACAGAGGCATTCTCTGTTCAGGCTTAGTGACATCCAAACCCGATTGATCTTCATAAAGAGTTGCAGTTTGGGCCCTGTGCCACAGAAATCTCTCCCTTTTCTCTCTGCATTACTCATCTTCCTGAGGGCCTTTTGCTCTCAGATTTGCTGCTGCTGTTTCTGGAAAGCGTCCTATTGTAGAGCCTGCAGAGAACACGCACCTTCCATCATGCAGTGAAAAAGGCCAGTCACAGATTCCTGTTGTCAAGTCCACAAGGAAAACAGACTAAAAATGGAGAAAAGCAATACCTTTGCTAAATCCTGCTAGCATGTTAAGGATTTCTTTTTATATATATATATAAACTAAAATGAGCACAGTACTCTGAGAAGGAAAAACAATATTGTAATGTGACAAATAACTCTGTTCTCCCTGCTGAAAGGTCTGGGGTTATGGACCTTCAGGCACCTCACAGTAGGGCTGTTTATATCCCACATCTTAAGCCCAAGGAGGAAGTTGGGGCCATTTAAAGTGTTCCCTGTTGTTACCTTGTTAACTGCTAATAAGTGCTGCAGAGGAGACCCTCCACTTACCATTTGAGTCTCCTCTTTAGAAAAATGGTGTCAGGAGAGGGCATTTTCATGTCTCTTGTTTTCCACTCTCCAAATACAAAACTGCTGAAGCACATTTTGTCCATTTCCCTCCCTCATAGGAGGGAAAAAACTTTTTTTTTTTGTATTTGACCTCACTTGTGGCTTTATCCGGTGTAACGTGTTTATGGCAGGGAGATGTGACATATGGTCCTGGAAGGTCAAGCAAGATTGTCATCCTGTTTCTGCTTAGCCTTCAAGTAAAAATTTTCAGCTACTAATGACTATGATTTGTTATGTATAAGCTGTAATAACATACTGCTCAAATTAATGAAGTCCTACTTCAGTATTTTAGGCTAACCAAAACTTAACTCTTAAGAACTCTACTTAGGGCTTAACTGTTTGGTAGGGTTGTTATGCTTTGGATAAAAAAAAAGAACATAATAATAAAAAATAAACCACTAAGTGTTACAGAGTGAAATTTCATTATGGTTTCTGTAATAGTTGGTAAACATTTGTTGAAAAAGCTCATAATTCAAGCCTTTTTTAACACAAGTAACAAATTACAGTAATTTTCAAAAGCATCATGAAACAACAATTGTGAGACCATCTGAAGCTAAAGAACCCCTAATGAGATGCAGTGGTTGCAATAGCAAGACAGACAGAAAATCTATATAGATAATTAAGAAATTATCAATTTGAGAGAAGTTTAACTATCTTTTACGTTCTCGTCTGTGGAAGCCAATACATGTAACTTGCTTCTCACATCTTCTCCACCTCTGATTACTTAACGATAACACAGGAATTGCTACAATGTAAAGAGGCATCTGGGAATAAAGCATGGGGGCTCAAGCATTGGTTAACACTGTCTAACTGACTCTTCTATTGGCAGAGCTAAAATTCCAGTACAAAATGCTAGCCCCAGGGGTAAACAAACTCAGAAAAAGACTTTAAGAACATTTTTCAGAAATAATGCTGTGATGCTTACAATGGACAAGAAAAGAAGAATAATAAGTGCCAGCAAAATCATGATGTCCTGATTTGGTTTACGCTGTGCCTAGAATTGCTTTTACCCACTCTTTCTTTTTACTCTCTCCTCGTAGTATGAAACCCAGTGATTTTGTTATGCAAGTGTCACACAGATAAAAAGGAATCAATAACATCTTAGCTACAGATTTCTGTGAAATAGGCAGATCTTTTAGTATATGTAAAAAAAAAGTAAGAACCCTCCCACAAATGCCATTCTTGGTAAGATGTGTAGTGACCCTCAGAAAATTAGGTGATATATGCAATGCACACATGTGAGAGAGCATCTGTTATTATACAGATAATAGTATTTGAATGGGGACCCATCTTCCTTAGAAGAAGCACCTTTAGAACAAAAATAATCCAAGATAATGAGCCAGTTGAAGCCTAGTTGTCTGGCCTGCTTAGAGTAGAGCCATTTGGGGACTGAAGAGAAAACAAAGGAATTCATGACTGGGTTTGAGAAGAAAAAGATAGGACAGTGCTGTGGGAGTGCCTGCTACAGTCCCTCTATCTGCCACAGTGTGACCCCAACACATTTGTCTCTGAAGTAGGTCATTCCATATCTGCTCTTCAGCAGGAAAAAACCGAGTTGACTAAAACATATCTTTTAAAGACCAGTTTTAACTAATAAACTCTGCTGCTTTACGTCTGAATAAAAACCAAGACATTTTGTTTTGAGGGAGTGAATGTCATGGTTGTCCCTCTTCTTCTTTCTTGTCCCTTCTCTTTCCCATAATTTCCCTTCTCCCAACCCTCCCAAAATAAGGTATCAGGAGCTGAAAGCAGTTCAATTAACTAAAGATAAACTATTGCATCACTTATGTTGTTGTTAGATTCCTTACTACCAGAACAGTGAGGAGATCATATCTGTGCAGTGTGATACATATTGCTGGGATTGCACAATGATCTCAATTGCCATTCTAATGCAAATAAAAATATGTAAATGATGTCACCCCTGATGAATGTAAAACTGAGCCAAGCAAATAAGGGAGCGCCAATAAAAAGCTAGATGCTTTTTTCTAGGATAATAAAGACCTGCTAATTTGTCTCCATTTTTAGGAAGTAAGAAAGAATCATTGTAGTGATACAAGGACATTTTATCTAAAGTGCTTCTTTATCAAATGTAATTATACAAAGACATATTCTTATACAGCCTAACTTCAGCAGTTGAAGACTTTTCATTTATTGTTGAGAAGCCAAAAGTAAAGGAGTCTTATGGTAACATGAAGGAATGAATGACTAGAGATTTTATCTGAGATTTCAGAGTTCAAGTGCTTCTGCTCTCAGATTCATGACCAATTTCTTTATGAGCAGCCCCACAGTGTTAGATGCATTAGATTATTTAGATTGGGCATCTCTCGATAATTTTCTTCAAAACAGTAAACTTAGAAATAGTGAAGGAACTTTCTGAATGATCTCTGTGAAGTATTCTTTAAATTATGCTAAAAAAGAATAGTAAAATATTGCTTGTGCTGGCTGTGGCTTTCCCTTGGTGCCTTGCCATGTGGATCATTTCAGCTGGGTGAGAAAGGGGAGCAGTATGATTATGTCATGCAGGTTGCATTATAGAAGTAACTTTTTCTACATAGTGATGGAAAATGGTGAATTCAGACTATTGGGATGATTATGCTTTTTGATTAATAAATAAACTGTCAAATTTAATGCACCTTTTTTTCCCTCCAAACTTTGCTGTAAGTGTTATGTTTGCATCATAAGAATCATGGAAAATTCCATCATGTTTATGTGGCTTTGTAAAGACTGGACCCACACTGAAGCATGGGTGACTCTCAGAATTCTACAGAGCCAAACCTTGAGTACTGCATTTGTCACTGCAGTTTTATTTTGAGGAGGTCCTCAGGATCCCTGCTGCTGCCTGACTTATCTGTAAGTTCCCTCCCCTTAGACCAGTCTGATTCTCCACTGTAGGTCTGGAAGAAGTTATTCAGACCACCTCAGTGTCTTCAGGCTGTGTCAATCTGCATCATTCCTGACAGCTGATTGTCTATATTCTTCCTAAAAACCCCTGGTAACAGATCCCCTAGTCTCCCTTGGAAATTTATTCAAGTAATTTCCTGCTCTTACTGCTCTTTTCCCCTTACACCTAACCTAGATGTCTTCTCCTACAACTTAATTATTCCTTAATTGCTCCCATTATTTCTTGTCCCATCCTCTCTATTCATGGAGCACAGTCTCTTTCTCCTTGCTGTAATCTTTTGTGTACTTATGGCTTAACATGAAAGTTGTGTGGAATATCTTAGTCAAATCCCACTAATCATCCAGCATTCTGGGGAGACAGAGAAGAGAGAAAATAGGGACTTAAGACTTTGTGAAGAAGACTTCTAAATATGTGCAAGTAATCTCTAACCACTGACAGGCTCTCGACCTCTGCTCTGAACACTAAAATGTGAAACAGTTTGGACCAGATTTTCATCTTGCTTATGCGCATTTTAGGCAAAAGCTGTTCAGTGGAGTGATCCCTAATGGGAATGAAGAAGTTTAAGATGGTGATGTCCTGTGTTCTCTGCCACCCTGGAGAAGAAGATCATGACTGGGAAGTGGTTGCATGTACAGTGTTAAGTAGTAACAACAGCAACAGTATCTCTGAATTCTGCACTGGGGGTAAAACACTCTCTGTCTTGCGGTTTTAAGTATGTCCAGAGTTCTACTTTCCAGAGTTTTGTGTTACACTGTGACTTTGGAAGACACTAAGTCCTTGAAATAGTGAAAGTGCAGGATCTCAAAAACCTTTGTGTGGTTCGTTGCTGTGTAAACAACACCAATCCAAAAATGTATGTGCAGGGGCAGGGGCAGGGGTGGGAGGATAAGGGAGGAAGATGGGGGTCTGAGGCTGCAAGAAAATGGGACAATTAGGCATGAACCCAGACCTGACACCCTGCCCTGATTAATTTAACAGTAATTAAAGACTTTCAGTGGAGATCAGCGTTCTGCCGGTTCCCAGCCGTGCAAAGAAGGATGAGTTGTGCAACGGTAACCAGCCCCTATTCATCACAGGCAACACACACAGCAATTACCAGTGCTGTCTATAAACTGAAGCGGACTTTTGCATTAATTGATTTACTGGGACCTTTTATTCCCTTTCTCTTTTGTTTCCTTCTTTTGTCTCTTATGTTTTTATTTGAAGGGCTGGTTCATTTGGCCACATCGCGCAGCAGTGCCTGGCCGTGGGGAATGTGTCCTTGGGATATAGGGTGGAGCTGCCCAGATCTGAGACACTGTGCTCTGCAACATCCTCCTGAGTCAGTGTTTCCCGGGGTGCTGCCTGTGAGATAGTCTTTCTTCTGCAATCCACTGTAGTAAGCAAAGTGGATTAGACATCCGCTCTTTCTACCTCCCTTCCCCACACCTCTTCTTGCACTCCTGTTTTCAGCAGTGTTGTCATTTGCCTCTCATTTCATGCTGAATTTGAGAGAGAAATCTCATTATTTCTGACTTAGCTATTCACATACGTCTCTCTACAACATGTCAAGCCAGTTGCCAGCTTGTTGCAACATCAGAAGAAGAATTCAAAGTGCTGATTTATCTGCTATTGGAAATGTCTCTAGGGATGAAAGCAGATACAGGAAGGAGGGGGAAAAGGAGAGAACACAGGGGAGGCAGCACAGGGCTGCAGCTTTCCAGGACAAAAATCTATCCTTATCTTAGTTTTCTTGTTTATTTGCTCCTGTTCTGCTAGGTGGACAGGCAGAATGATCAATAGATGTGGAATAACCAAAGATGTAATGGGCAGGAAAGTTTTTTTATCTATGAAGGGAAACTGTGGGAGAAGGATGCTACGAAGTCTGGCTGGTAGCTGTTGAACAAAAAGAAGAGAAAAAAAAGAAAAAAAGTTTGATACTTGATCCCAGCCTTTTGTTGGAGAAAGAACAGTAGTTTTATTTTAGAGCTGAAAGGCTTCCAAACACAAAGAACACCCGTCCGCTCCTTGCATTGAATATTGGAATCAGATGTCTAGTTTTGGTCCTCTGTGTATGCTTTTTTGTTTCATGTGTCTAGTTCCCTTTATCATTTGTTGCTGGAGTGGGCAGTTGATGACATCTGTAGCCATGGGCATGACATTTCTAGCTGTACTCACAGATTCGGTATCCTCAAACCTTGGTATTTATTTTGCATGAGCATGTAGCAGTTCAAATGAGGGATTACCAACTTCTTTACGCAAAAGACAGAGACAACTGAGGAAAGAAGGCATCTCTGGAGAGTATTCAGGCCAATACCTTCTCAAGGCAGAGGCAGCTGCAGCAGGTTGCTCGGAGCCGTGTCCAGCTGGATTTTCAGTATTTCAAAGGACAGAGGCTCCACAAGCTTGCCAGGGAACCTGTGCCAGTGTTTGACCCCCTTCACCACAAGAAAGCTTTTTTCCCCATATTTAATTTTGTGCCCAGGACACGTACCTGCCTGTGGCAGACATGTGCTGTCCCTGTGTGGGAGTGGCACAGCACAGGTAGCCATAAAGATGCATCTGCAGGTACCAAAAAGATGTATTGCTCTACCCAGCCTCATGTCCTGCGGGAAAGAAGGCACTAGGAGATTGCCTGCAGTGGTGTCTCCTGTTTCCTATGTGTTTGTTGGGAAATAGAAGCTTTCAGTATCCAAAGGGAAGGGCAGCATAACCCGGTAATGCTGCATGGAAATGTTATGGAAGTGCTTTCTATCTTTCTTCTAAAATAGGAAATAGTTGACTTCAGTTTCATTTTTTTTAGGGGGAAGTGGGGGGGAACAAATATGCTTTTCCTAGTCTTGTAAATGTAGGTTATGTATCAGAATGTATGTTCTTCTGTGGGTAATGTACAAAATGATTCCTAGGGGTCTTAAGCCATTCATGAATCTAAATGGTTAAACTACCAGAGAACATTAAACAAACTAGTGAAGTGGTTAAACTACTTTCCTAAAGCTTAGAGGGATGTTGTGAAAACAAACTGATATTTATACAGTTCTTTGAAGCTTTAAAGTGTGCATTATTTACTTACTGTTATCATCAGAGAAGTGATTGATAGCTTCTGCTTATGCTGGTATTGATATGAACCTGTGAATAATATATATCAGAAGAATGTCAGTTTGTCTGCAAATGGAAAAACCAAATGGAAGGGATCCTTTGGAATGATAAAAAAAAGTAAGACAACAAAGATATGGAGCAACCTTATAAACCTATTGCAGTGTTAAAATTTCTACTATGTGTGTGTTCTGTGTTATCAACAGCCTTGCACACTGGCTAGTGAGGTCTAAAATGTTCATATTTTAGCACAGGGAGCATTTTTCATTCAGAAAGAAATTACATTCAAAAAAACTCCATTAGTATTTTTAAATTAATAGAAGACTAGCAATAACTCTCTGTGACATCTACTTAATAAGCCGTTGAAGTGATTTAGTGATCAATGAGCACTGACATTCCAAAAAGGGAAAGGCAAACTTTGGCACTCCTTTTGGCACTGCCCCCTGCCTCTTTGCTGTGTGGGAGGTAAGAGGGGCACCCCTGGGAACCTGGGTCTGCTCCAGCCAGAACACTCTTGCCATTGCTTGCAGGAGGCTGCTGGGAGGAATTGTGCAACAGATCTTCTCTTTCCCTGTTAGAAAAAAAAAATTCTCTGAAATGTTGATTGAGCAAAACATTTATCTTAGGCATGAAGGATAAGGCTACTCCAATGTGGGCATAAGTTTAGGCTCCTTGTATATGACTGATTTGTGCTTATTCCCATTTTCATCTTAAGCACTGTTGCACTGGGATGCTGCAGCACAAGAATGCCTAAAGTTGTGTGTAACTCAGGGGGAGGGAAGCATGCAGGATCTGGCTTCCTCTTGCTCCAAGGAATGGGCTTTGATACACATGCTGAAAGCTGCCATTATATGGATGTGACAGGCACACATCATGAGGAGCCTCCATCGTACACAGAACACGTTGCTTCTCCTAGAACATATTTAACAATGAAAAGGAAATTCCTCAGGTTGTAACTGCTGCTTCCCTTTCAAAGTAGCTGACAATGCACAAATAATTATGGTTTGCCATGTTAGCACAAAGAGTTAGAAGGCACAAACAAAACATTCACTGAGAGTAAATCCTTCTCCAAAGGACTTTCTCTCCTTCTCCATGTAAGGCCTTGTGCTTGTGCTTAACCCCTGTGTCACTTGGCTGCTCTCACTTATCCTTGCTCAACCCCACTCCAGAGGGACGTGCAGGCATCGTGGTGGCGATGGTGGCACCAGCAAAAATGATGACCCAGAGTCCATTGGGACTGGGGCAGGATGGCCTGTGGCTGTCCCCAGGTGTACCTGCTGCTGCCAAAGTGAGAGAGCTGCCATGGCTCCTCTGGTCTTGCTGCCTATGGAAAATATCATATGAGATATGATGGGGTGAGACCTGTCAGGCCTCACTGAAGGAACTCTGAAAATGCAAAGGATTTAGTAGGGAACTGCTCTGTCTGAGAACCGTACTGGAGGATGTGGAAGGGTTGGAAATGCCTGCTTGCATGCTCTGTAACACCTGATTCTACAGAAAGGAAAATTTTCTGTTCCACGAGGTCATTGAGTGATATCTGTCCTAGGGCCTGGTGAGGCCATGCCTGAAAGTTGGGACTGCATGAAGACTTCTCTGTGCCTTTTCTCCAGACATCTCTGCCACAAATACCTGCATACAAACATGCAGGCCCATGTATATATTCTCTGTGTGTGTATGTGTGTATGGTATGCATATGAATATATATGGTATGTGTATGGGGTGTACCATATATGTTATATGACATATATATGGGATTTTTTTAATCTATCCATACATATATATACACAACCTTAGTTGTTTTATTTTTGTATATGCAGTGATAAAAGTGTTTTTGAAAAATGAGTAATTTCCGCTGCTCACTTTTTGCTGAATTCAAATACAGATGCTTGACAGTGAGGAGGAAGTTTTTATTTCAAAAAAAATGAGCCTATTTCCCCAAACCCAGTGAGGGAAAATAAAACCCAAGGATAGTGTTAGCATTTAATGGACGAGAACTTTAGTAGGAATGAATTGTTGTAACTTGACTAGTATCACTTAAGCTGCTCTGATTTTCTTTGCCTGAGAACATCAGCCCAGGCTTTTTGTTTGTTTGGCCTATTTTAATGTCCTCAAATGATTCTTATTTTATCATTAACAGAAGGCAGTATGCTAAGGATCAGATCTGTGTACACAGCATTCTACTCTCTTTGTTGGCACACACATGTGCCAACACGTGGGGCTTGACAATGGTGGAGCAGGGATTGGCTGCTGTGATCAGACAGTAAAGTTTTGCAAGTTGGTTTTTTTATATTCCTTCTTTTAGGTTCATAGCTAGTAAAGACAATTCTACTCTGGAGGCACTTTTATAGTTCGTTATAAGGATCAATAGTCCCCATCATATTTATCAACATACCCTTCAAATGATAATAATTACCTCCACCAGAGTTTGGTAGCTGGTCCCTGCTCTTCTCGTCTTCTGTTGCCCACTTCCTCATTCTGAGTTGATTTTTTCTGAGGTCCCCCCAACACTAAATACAGCACTTGGGCTCCAAAGCTGAGGCAGGTGGAATAAAGGATGTGCTGTACATTGGCATTTGTAGGTCACTTTAGCCAGGCAGACATTTGAGGAAGCCCATCAAAATGCTTCAAGCATGTAGAGCTGCTCTTGGGAGATCAGGTGAGGCTTGAAATGCATTCCATACTTGGCTTTCCTTGTCAGGTTTGGTTGTGGGAGGCTACAATGGGACTGGATGAGCTTTGACTGGGATTTCCAGTCTGCAGAAAATGTTATTGGGCAGGTCACTGTGAGCCTTCCCCTTTCTGCTGGCCTCCCATTTGGATGGCTGGAATGATGTACTGCAAACTGACAGCTCAGGGACATGCAAGCGAGATGCTCTCTGAAGTGCAGCTGCTCTGCTGGGCATTGCTAAGGTGAAGTTGGAATCTGCTGAGATGCCACTGGCTCTCTGCAATGTGGTGAAGAGGAATTAATACTTGGATACCAGTGCTGCAGCTCTTGAAAGCACCCTGGCATAACACTCACATTGCTAGAGAAGCTCCATTTCTTCTTTGGCTCTTTCTTCCCTTCTTTCAAACTCTGTGAAGCAAAGAAGAGCCTTTGGTCTGCATCGTAGAAATTGCTGCATGGTGCTGCCTTTTTAGGGGATGAAAAGACAATTTATCTCTTCTTTCTCCTCTGCCTGAATCTCTTCTAAGCTTTTTACTGTCTTACAGTCCTTTTCCCATCTTCTACTAAGTAATTTTTGTCTTTTAGGATAAATATATTCTCTACTTTGCTGTCATTTTTGGGTTAAAATGCTAGTCAGTACAAATGTTACTCTGTTGTCTTCTTCAGTTTTGATTAATGTGCATGATCTGGGGAGGAATGTAAACCCTAATCTAGGAAAAGTCACTGTTGAATCTTTGGGACCCTAATAGCTGTACCCCATTTTGCAGTGGGCTCTGTCTGAAACAACTCACTGATCTGATGCATGCTTCAGCTGTCAGTAGATGTTGCTTCTCTGTCAGGGAATGGTAAGCAAAAACACATGGATGCTGAAATTTAACTCCTGAAGTTAGATCCTACCCTATTTGAAGCAAGGGTCTAGAAACACTTCTGAGGAACTGTTGCAGTAATGTTTATGTCATGCAAGATGGAGATGGACCAGTGTGTGAAAAAATGGTCAGGGCACTCAGGTACCGGAGGGAATTGTCCAACAAACCACCAGCAGTACCTGAGATAACCTGGAAGCCTGTCTTCTAGCATAGGGGGATGAGGGGTTCTGCTTTTGATACGTTTTCTTCATACCATTGCTATGTTGTCTTCCTGATACTAGGATTTTTGCCAAAAAGAAATACTGTTGATGTTTTCTTTTATTAGCAGGCATTTATTGAGGCTTAAGACTCCAATTCACTCCTTATTTTCATGCTAAACAGGTTAAGTTAGGTGGCTACCAAAAAACAGTGTTCAAGAGGGAGGTCAGAGAAACATTTGCTTATAATCTTAACACACAGTCTGTTCTAGACAGCTCTTTTAGACCTCATTCCACTCTCCTTCATTTGTTTTACTTTTTGAAAAGATAATGACTATGAAATGAAGCAAAGTTACCAATATCCTACAAACAAATAAGATGGATTTGAGGTTTCTTTTCTGCCTTTTTTTTTTTTTAACCTCCCGCACAAGTAATTATTTGCTTTAGAAGTATATTACTTTAGAGGCAAAAGTCTCACCAGGAGTTCAACCAGTGATGGAGTTTGAAGTGGCTTAATTGTAGCAATGTGAGAATTATTCTCTGGCCTGTTGCACTGTATAAATCTGCTAAATCCCTGTAGAACACTGAGTGTCATAAATGCCACCAGCTTCACCCAGAGATAAGAAGCATGATGTTTAAAAAGAAGTAAACCAGCCCCTTTCTGTCACCCCAGGAAACCTACAGAATAAACAAAATACCTTGAGAATTGTACAAGCAACTGTATGTATCGAGATGCAATACAGGATACTCATCTCACACACTGAGCGCCTCTTCAGCTATTTGAACAGCCCAACAACCCCTGTTACACCAGTTTGCTAATATTCAGTGCTGGCCCATAGGCAAATCTCATTCTTCAACCTGGTTGTTTCACTGTGTGTCACCACTTCAGCCCTGTGTCACCACTCCCCAAAAGCAAAGTCAACTCCTTTCCAACTAAGCTTTCAGCTTTCACATGAGATCTACTTTTTGCAGCAATGCCAAGTAAAGCCTGTTGGGAAGTTTATGTCTCCTATTGTGAAGGGATCTGCTGAACACCAAACAGCTCTTCAGTTTTCTCTGCCTATTCTGGTTTCATCAGCTCAGGAGGTGGGGTTTTCTGTGAATGGGATGAAAAAAAATCCATTGGTTTCCTACATAGAGGCTCCTGTCCAGAATCTGTTATTAAATATCTTATGCATGAAAAAACTCCAAAACCCCAAAGCTCTAAAACTCATGAACATCTTTATTAAAAGAATACAATCACGGTTGCAAAAAACGTGTGTGGAAAATGCCAGAACTGATGTTGTTCATGCAGCCTTACTTCAGCCAACAGAGATATGTGAGTTTTGCTGCAGTCTTCATTCGCACAATGACATGTTGCACTCTTGGGTGCAGGAGGATTAATATGACTGAAGGCCTTTTATACTTGGAAGGAGTGTGTGACAGTGTCATAGACCCACCCAGCTCTATTTTAGGAAGACAGGGAAGCACTCCTCTGGGCTCCTTGCATATTCATTGGAAAGAGGTGGGTGTTTCTAAGAAAGGTCATCTGTGTCCCACTTAGATTTAAGGCGTGTATGTTAGGAAGGCTGGATCCTCCCCTCCGGTCTTCTCATGTTTTTTCTCAATGTAAATAAAAGATTGCATACTGTTTTTCTACCCTCCTTCCTAACCCCACCTTCTGCTGCTTTTATGCTGCTGTGAAATAAAGGCAACACCCACTGGCCTTGAAAGCCTCATACATCTCTCTCCTTGGTGTCACACAGATGGGTGGCGAGTGATGGCCAGGTTTTGACCTGCTTTTCACAGCCCCCCAGCACAGGCAGAATGGCCTCTTCATCGCTTCATCTCCAGCTGCCCCACTCCCAACCTGCTTATTTCTCCCCAGAGACGTGTGGCGTCAGGGCAGGGCCACTGGTGGCTGCTGCATGTTACAGGCAGCAGGGCAGAGAGCAGGTGAAGGGCTGTAACTTCTCTGTGTGTTGAAACAGTTGAGGGAGGGGAACTGCATGTTTCAGGCAGAGCTGGCTTTGCAAAAATCATTAGAAAGCACTTTTATGAGGAAAGCAAAGGGATGGGAAAATCCCATCTGTCTTGCTTCAGGAGGTTTGAAATGAAAAGCTAAAGCTCTGAGTGCCGGTCCAGGACATGATCTGCAACTCCACCCAAAATCCTAATGTCTTCCAAATGAACCTGGCTTTCAAGCAAGTGTCAGAAGACCTGACCAAGGAAAGGAAATGTCAACATGGCTCTGTGTTAACCCTGGAGTGGCTGCCAGAGGCCCTACCTGTGATTGATCTGGGGACCTGCCACAGCTCCCTTAGAGCACTGTTGTGTTCACACTGCCACTGCCAGGGGAAGGCCAGAATCTGTTGTGCCAGACTGGAGTTTGCGGTGCAGAAGATGGCCTAAAAAAGACAGGATATGCTTTGAGAGAGAAGAGAGTGCACTGTCCCATGAAATACTCGCTGTCCTAATGCTCTCTTGCTGCTGGGAGTACAGTCTCACTGTGGTCAAGGCATTAGGAAGTGGAGATCAGTATCTAGGTTTGGTCAAGCCATAGGTTTACCCTGTGATTTTGGGCAAGCTGGTTCACCTCTCTGCGCTTTTCTCGAGCAGGTTCTGTCGTACCTATTTATGAAATCCTAAGGCATAGAACCCTATATGGGTTGGAAGAGTTGCTCCCATGGTGTTTGTGTAGTGCCTCTATCCGTGAGCGTGTGTGTTGCAGCTGGTGAAACTAATTGCCTCCACTAGACATAAGGGCCTGATACAAGTGGGGGAAGAGGAGGAGAAGGACACTGAACCCTCCTTGTTCTCTAGACATTGTCGTTTCTGCTTGTCAAGTTTCTCTGTGAATGAGTCTAATGACAGCTGAGCTGTTGCATGAGCTGTATGAACAGTAGCTTCCTTGGGACGCTCTGTGTGGCTGAATTGAGCTCTTGCTTGCTGGACTAAAGTCCTTCTTGGTTGTTTGGCAGCTTCTGGTCTCCATTGAGGCAGGGAGAGGTAAAATAAGACAAAAGAAGGGTACAAACAGCAGAGAAATCTAGGAGCAGCTTTGTCATGAAGACCTGAATTGTGTCTTACTGTTTCTTAACCATGTCCTTGGTTTTAATGCAATTAGTGTAGTCTGAGGTAATGTGAATTCATTCAGCGTCTTTGCCTTCAGGACTAAATTGGTTTCTCAGGGACAATCTGGAAATCCCTTCCTAAACCATTACTGTGCAACATGATATGATGTGTATAAAGGCACTGCAACTGAACTTAAGAGAATAGACTCAGGTGCATGAAAAAACCTGCAAGTCCAATTCCCACTAATCAGGTGTCCAAGTGTATTTGTTTTCTGGGCTGAGGTGATATAATTTGGAAAGAGGCAATAGGGCAAAGAAAGCTTTCCCTTTTTTCCCTAAAGGGATAAAAACAATTTTCATCAGGAAAATCAGAACATTTACTTGCATTTATTAATGCACTTGCACTTGCTGCCTTTTCTGGTAATGGCTTATCTGCTCTCCCATATCCTCCAGCCTACTGACCAGGCTCTCCAGTTGGGCCTGCATGTGCATGAGGGGAATAGCATGGTGTTGCTACATGATCAGAGCCGCATCAGCTCGACAAAGGGCATGGGTTACAGAAAGAGACTGAAGTATTTAGACAGACAATCTTGGGCTGCTCTTGTGAGAAAGAAGGGAGGAAACTGTTTTAAAGGAAGAGTCAAGACCAAACAATATCTTGTTACAGGAAATATAAAAGTTTATTTTGTATCAAAACAAAACAGTATCTGTCAGTCTTTTGAAATGGAAAAGTTCACTTTGTAGCTCAGAACCAAACAGTTTCATTTTCTGGATGCCAGAACCTCTTTGGTGAATTTCTACGAAAATCGGAAAATTTCAGCCAAAAGCACACAATTCAGAATAAAACTCTGTGTTCTATTTGAAAAAGCAGCCTGAATAGGAAAACTGTGTGGTTGTTTCTTGGCATCACAGTATTCATACAGTAGCACTGGAAAGTGCATTCTGTGTATGAGTGAAGAAATGCTCATTTTAAAATTTCTAAACTATCCCTAGGGACATGCAGGAGAAGGGGATGTGCTGGCATGGATCATTCTATAAAATGTTAACTATGAAGATGGGGAGAGAATACTTATGCTTATTTTACTGCTCTAGTAGAATTAAATGTACTTTTTTGTTATTCCCATTAAGAAAGAGGGAATATGTCCCTTTTTCATGAGGGACATAGGTACTGATTTGCTGTAACGGAACATTTCCCTTACTGTTCCTCTGTTGACAATGATTATTTATACCCCTTGTGCCGCAGTTGCTGTACAAGGTTTCTGCCTTGTAAACCTGACAGTTCCCTGGGGACACAGGGCTGTTTCCCACTCCAGGAGACACAGTCCCAGCTGAGTATTGGCAGCCGGATGAATCCTGAGGTCTCCTGTTCCTCCTCCCCATGTACCATAGTGGGTAGGAGGGAGAGGGAGGATGTGGTGTCACCAAGTGCAGTGTCTGCTTCCTGTCTTGTGGCCAGACAATTCTTGAGGTGGCATGCTGGAGAAGGTAAGAGGGAATGGTTCTACCTTGCCTGCTCCTGCTCTTGCTGCGTGCTGACTTGTAAGGTAACAGGGTGGCCCAGTGGCTTCAGTTTTCCTTTTCCCATACCTTTTCTCCCAGTTCTATACAGAGGAATAGGAAAGTGCATCCCTTGAGACTCCCTTGGGTGGACTGGCAAGACTGTAGTGTAGTCAAGCCCCAAATAACCAGTGAAGGAAGTGGGAAAGGACAGGAACTCGGATATTGTGTCACAGAGGGTTCAGTTAAGTGTCTATCTTGGGATATGTTTGTTTGTTTAGAGTTTTTTACTTGGTTTTTTTTAAAACTTTGATAGGGCTTTTGCTCTCACTGCTGATTTTGGCCATCAGCCTGCACATGCATCTAAGCAAGAACAGACTTCACTTTTATTTTCTTTAAAAGGAAATCAGAGCCCTTCATAGACACTTACTGTAGAGAAGTAAACAATTTGATGCAGACAATTCATTTTAACCATAACTCTTCCCACCTTCTCAGAGCACTGCTGTATGCCAAGGTGATGCTAATTCACCCAAGCTATATTTCCATTATGATAAAGCTGCAGAGGCTGCTTTGGGCGGGGGGGGGGAAATTCCTCGTGTAACCCACTTCACTCTGCTGGGTCTAAATGATAGGGAGACTGGTGGGAAAGGGGAGGCTCCCAGCCCCACGCTGCCTTTCAGTGGGCTCCTTGCCTGTTCCTATTTCTATCACAAGCAGTTTGGCTCCATGAGCTCCTGCCATGTGAAGTAGATGATGTGTTTCTCTGTCGGCTGCTGTGCCAATATGGAACAATAAACTTTGTTCCTCTTCTTTTTAAAAATAGATTCATAGTTTAGAGAGACATATATATATACACATGCACATTTTTATATATACATATATACATATATATATACACATTTATACTTCTACACATTTGGAAATGAGCAGTTGTTACTGGTGGAAATTCTGGTGAGGACATTATCTGATTATTTTAGATTCCATCTTGGGCACATGTATCACAGAAATATTTATCAAACTGTTTCTGGTTTTCAGGTCACATGAAGATTGTTAAGAGCTGTGTGGGGTATAATTAATCTTTTCCATCTTGTTTTACAACATTTCTGCCACTTATGTGTGCCATTTTCTCAGTGCTTAAACTGGATGTGTGCTTCATGTTTCTCTTCCAGAATGACTTCTAGAAAGACAGAAGGATAACTTCTCAAACTACACCTTAGTTGTGTAAAGCACAGCATAGTTATTATGACTATCAATATAATTTATCAGCATATAATTGAAACAGGAAAACTGAAATTAATCACTCAGTGCTTGCAGTCAAAAGACATATCCTAAATAAATCTTGGACATGAAAAAATTTGTCTCAAACCAGGAACAAATGCAAAATACACATTGTTATTAGAAATGGTTTACTCTAGAGCAACACATTTGAGCAAAGGAGTGTGTGACATTGCCCGTCATTTCGTTTTCTTACCAATTGTCTCTTGGCCTGAGTAAGGCCAGTTGTCTTCTGTAGGCAACTGGAGTCATAGGTATTTAATCTGGTCATCTCAATAATACCACTCACATGAGAACTTTCTAATGGAAGAATGGATGGATTTGGAAGGAATTTGCTTACAGTTCTAAATAAAGATGATCATCATTGAGGTGTCCGCAGTGAATGCTGGCGCACACATGGAGGAGGCTGGCAGTTTACAGGCTCTCCAAAAGACAAACTCCACCTTCCCATAAATGGTCAAAAGTCCCTTTACACCTGTGGGGAATGTGATTTGTTATTACCCCAAGTAGTGTTCACTGTTTTCACACCCTGCCTAATAATATTAACTTTCCCCAGAGGTCTCAGTTTGTTATCCCTGTCAGTGATGGTATGATGACTGGGGCTAGTTAAAGGCATTTTCTGGGGACCTGCATGTGATCAGGAGCGATAAGGAATCCTTTGCTTGAGATTTACAAGCTAGAAGAACTTGATGGACTTTCACGCTTGACATAGATTATACAGCAGGTCCCCTGGAGAGCAATACTATGGACAGCCTGAGGAAAGCAAGCTGGGAGATACAGCCCTGGTTTGCAAGGGAAAACAGAATACTGACTGGGCTTTTGAACTGGTGGTTGTTTGGATTCAGTGCCCGCTGAACAGGATAACGCACCCATCCAAGGAATATTTGAAGGCAGCATCATTAGCTGAGCTGTGTCCAAAGGAGCAGTGACACATTTAAAAAAAAAAAAAAGTATCATTTACCTTGTGCCACCTTCTAAATCCTGTCTCTCTTATTATCACTGTAATTAGGTCAGGATGCTCATGTTTGACAGGACAGCTCCTTCTACTTTTTTCTTCCTCTTGTACACAGTTGTGATACTTATGTTGCTATTTATGCTTTTCTGCAGAGCTCTGATGTTTGCTTTTTTTATAACAAAATTAAATAAATGCTAGGAACCCATGATGTTGCTTGAGTAAGAAATCAGGGTGTCGGGTAATAGCAGAAGAAATATGAGAAGAGAAAACCTGTTTCAATCTCAGGGTTACATATTTCTGTAACTAACAGCAGATATAAAAATAAAAAATTCTGTGGTGGTGAATTCTCTATTAGAAAGAAACATTTGAACATTTCCAGAACAGTCACCTAATTTCTGCATGCTACAGCTCATTCACAAGAAATAGCTTGTAGCTAAACTGGTGGGTGTAAATTTCTAAATCAGGAAACACTATTTTTTTTCTCTTAACACAACTTGAAGCTAATTCTGAGGTGGCTATTCTAAAATAAGGAGGCAATTTAAGCAGAAAGAGTTAAGACCTTCATGTACCTCCTTTTAATTATCCTGCTTACCTAGATGTGATTCTGGTGAAAACTGCATCTCATAGCTGTTGGTATTGCAGGATGTTACTCTGGGCTGATGCCCAACATGGAGGGCATCAGATCTTGTCCTTGGGATGGGAACGGTGAGTGCATATCCTTCTAGAGTGCACATGTCCAGCACTTTTTTTCTTTTATATTTTAGATCAAAATGCAGTAAAGAAGACAGGCAAACAGACTGGTGTTAGGGTCCCTTCAATGGACCCTCGGCAGCAGGGAGTCCTACATACCCCACTCTCCTGCAATTTGAGGCTTTGACTGTGTCTGTGGCAGCCTGGAGTTGTGGCAGCTTTGGGGTTGCAGGGAGCCTGACTCATAAACCTTATGACCATTTCAGGTCTGGAAAGACTAAGGACCTGGGAAGATCCCCCTGAAATGTGAGCACAGGGTTGTTTCTGGTTGCTCCTTTCCTCTTGGACCTCAGCCAGTGTTTTGGGGGACCACAGAGCAAACGTGGCAGCAGCAGCAGGTGTGGTCTGTGCTTGAGGAAGTCATTGCCATTGGGACTTGGTGACACTCCTGCAGCTCATTTCTGCCTTTGTTACAGCTATTTGTAGCCTGGAGGTATTTGAGAGAAGAGCTCTTCTCGATTTAAGTGGTTTGACCAAAAGAAGCTGCAGGACGGAAGATTTCTATGCATAGATATTTCTCTTAACTGTGGCTCCAGGGTAAAGGTGTGGCAGCAACACAGGTGTCATGGTTTGAGATAGCCCCAACATCCAATTCCCTAGCTCCATTCCCCCTCCCACATCTCAACCTAATGTGAGATGGGTTTTTCCAGACAAAACACACACCAGACTCAAAGTGGGGAAAGGGAATATATTACAATGACTGTACAAATAAATACCATATCACATTATACACATGATCACAAACTATCTCTACCATGACATATGTATTTACAATGGATCAGATCTCTTCTCCCCTCCAAATAAAAGTCCAGGAGGGAAAGAAGGACAGATCCCTTCCAGTCCTTAAACAGCAGCATCTTCTGAGGCAGCAGGTTTCTTCTTCTCATGCATGCAGCAGCTGATAGCTGGCTTTCTGCCAGCATCCACGAGGGAGGTATTCAAGCTCCCTCGGCCCCATCGCCTCACAACCGAGGGGTCTTCCGTGGGCTTCGTCACCCCAGACAAGGTCGTTTCACCACGTCATATCACGAAGACACAGGGGGGTCTTCGTGACGGTCTGGTATCTCTTGCAGGGCCTCTGTGCCCTGTCTCTCAGGCTGCCACCGTGGCAGCAGTGCGAGGGGGGGGAGCCAAGGTCAACTCCCCCTGCATTCCATCTGGCCGTCCCGGTCCAGCTCCAGGACTCTGTGAGCTTCTCAGCTCCTCTCTCTCTCCAGTGCTGCATGTCTAAAACTGCTCTCCAAAATAGGAGTCCATGTCCCTCTTCTCCAAGAGGGGTCTCAAGGGAGTTTTGGGGGAGTGTGGTACAGTCTTACCCCCAAGAACTCTGTAGCTCTCAGCTGCTGGCTCTCCTTTCCTCGACTCTCCTTCCAGGAGTCTCCTCTGCGGTGCTGCATGTTGTTTCTGCTACTCCTTCAGTTCAGGTCTTATCTCTGGCTCTCTGCCACCGTTTCTCTGGTCAGCGTCGGCTGCTGCTCTGTGCCCATGGAGAAAACATCTCCCGGCATACTACAGGCACCTAGCCCAGCTTTATGCTGTTCCAGGTCCCTGTAGCCCCCAGCCAGGGGCTGGGAGGGGGCCAGAGGCCCCAAGGGGCTCAGAGCCCCTTCCTCGTGGCTCTACAACATGGCCACCTCTCCAACAACAACCAAACTACCACTCTTCTTTTCCGGTCTGGTTGTGGTATGTTTACATTTCTGCAGGAGCGCCCATTGGGCAGAACTTCAAAACTTCCAGGGGTTTCCACCCCTTGGGGTCTACCACTTCTCTTAGCCTCTGGGGAGAACAAGGTTCAAACCACTACAACAGGGAATTCTGTCTTAAGTGTGTGATAGTATGAACAATTTTAGGCACCCTGACTTGGCTTGGCATACTTACTGTTTTACAGTGCATCTTAATCCCAAGATTCTGGTTTTCACAAAATTCTCCAAATCCCTCTCTTGTCTTGAAATAAGGCCAAGTGTCTTTTGAGCTTATATACAGCCTTTTTTTCAGCTACCTCTCCTGGTAACTTCTTCCACATGTTTACTACCTTTCAGATGGAGCACTTCTGCCTGACAACTTCCCTGTTTTCTCCCAGTTGTTTTATCTGAAATGTTTGCAGCCTGTTTTGACATACCTTGCCTTCCTTCCCCTGCTGCTCCACCCTAGCTTGGTAGAGATTACCTTGATCACCATGATTTTGAAAATCATCTACTAGATCATGTCAAAGTATTCTCTTTAAAAATGAGAATAAGCATAACATGCCCTCACTTCGCCCACCTAATAATTTAGGGCTCAGTAAGAGCCAAAATCTGGTTTCCCTTTTTGTTACCCTGCTTCTGTACCCTCTGAGGCAATAATATTTTCTCTGTGATACAGTGACTAATACAGAGCATCTGGTAAGCCTCCATCTCCAGGACAAGCCATCGATTTCTAGTTGTTATTGCCATGTCTCTACTAGCACAAGTTATAGCCATTTATCTTTTTCTTTCCTTTTTTTTTTTTTAAATTTTCTCTGATGTTCTGATATATTGGTGGCTTTAATTATTTTTTTTTCCACTACAACCCTTAAAATCCTTTACCTCAACAAAGTGTCATGTTGTTATGGTACTTAACATACACAGCTTTGCCTGATTCCTTTCTCAGATATTAATTTATTTTGTGCTTTTTGTGTTGAGCTACATTTTGTGGTGGTGAATGGAGTTCCATCCAGCTTCTGAACAGTCACAGATAGTGCTGCCCAGGGCTCAGGATTAGGGCCAACCCTGTTTAATATCTTCAGCAATGACCTGCATAAGGGGATCAAGTGTACCCTAAGCAAGCTTGCAGACCAAACTGGATGGGTCTGTTGATCTGCTGGAGGGTAGGAAGGCTCTACAGAGGGATCTGGACAGGCTGGATTGATGGGCCAGGGCCAATTGTATGAGGTTCAGTAAAGCCAAGTGATGAGTCCTGCACTTGGGTCATGATAACCGCATGCAGTGCTCTGGACTTGGGGGAGAGTGGCTGGAAAGCTGCTTTGCAGAAAAGGACCTCGGGAGTCCATAAACATGAGCCAGCAGTGTACCCAGGTGGCCAAGAAAGCCAATGGCATCCTGGCCTGTGTCAGAAATAGGGGGTCCAGCATGACCAGGGCATGTCCCCCTGTACTTGACACTGGTGAGGCCACACCTTGAATCCTGTGCTCAGTTTCAGGCCCCTCACTACAAGACTTTGAGGTGCTGGAGCATGTCCAGAGAAGGGCAACAGAGCTGGTGAAGGGCCTGGAGCACAAGTCCTGTGAGGAGTGGCTGACGGAGCTGTGGTTGTTTAGCCCAGAGAAAAGGAGGCTCTCTGCAACTACCTGAAAGGAGGTTGTAGTGAGGTGGGTGTCAGTCTCTTCTTTCAGGTGACAAGAGGCAGGACAAGAGGAAAGAGCTTCAAGTTTCACCAAGGGAGGTTTAGTTTAGAGAGTAGGAAAATTTTTTTCATGGCAGGGGCTGTCGAAACATTGGAACAGACTGCCCAAGGAAGTGGTTGTGTCACCACTCTTAGAAGTATTCAAAAAAGGATATGGAATGCAAGGATATGGTTTAATGGTGAACGTGGTGGTGGTGCTACACTGATGGTTCGATTTGATGATCCTAGAGCTCTTTTCCAACCTGAAAGATTCTATGAGTCTATGGTTTGCTGACTGAACCAAATTCCTCAGCATTGAGTGTCCTCAGCCTAGATCTGATGCTTAGATGAGGGCTTGAACACCATGTGAAGGTATTCTTTTCAGTGTTTCTGTATTGACATCAGTGTACAAGTACAAACTTGGTTCTGTGAACCAGAAGCAACTCTAAGGGCCATTGTTTATTGCTGCTATAGTGTAAGAGCCCTAATCACAGGTAGTGTAGGTCATGTGGACATTTTGGTCTGGAAGATGCTGACACAGAAAAAACGTTTGGGGCAAGTGGGATGGGATAACCCTTGTAAATCTGCAAACCCTTGACCCCTGCACTCAGTACCCTTTTCCCAACATACTTTTTTATATCTTATTTGAACTCTTGCTCCACAGCCACTGTTCCGTCCTTTTACTTTGCGATCCATAACTCTCTGTTTGTCTCCATTAGTCATCTCTGACGCTGGACCTTGTCAAAACTTTGTTTCAAAAATCTAACCTCAATGTGCTATATAGCATCTGTCATGTTTTTCTTATCTGCCACGGCAGCATTATCTTCAAAGATATCCAGCAGGTTAGTTAAGCATGACCTCCTGTGTCTAAATGTATGCTGGATGTCCTTAATCAAACTGTCTTTACAGGTGCTGTCATGTCACATCCCTGACAATTTTCCTGTGCCAGATGTTAATCGTACCTCTCTGTAATTTCCTTTTTTTGCTCTTGACTTTTTTGGGGGATGGGGGAAAGAAGCCAGAGTGCAACTTTAGGCTTTAAAATTTCTGCCGGACTCGGAGTACCTTAATATAGTATCTTCCTTACCCTCTCTTGTCTCACCATTCTTGCTCAGTCTCATTAATGGGGGTTGACAGTTAATGGGCACTTAAACCATATTCCCCTTTTCAAACCAGTTGGTGTCTCAGAGGCATCACAAGTTTTTATAAGTGAGAGAATACCTTGGTGCTTTGCCAGAAAACCAAAGGCCAAAACTGATGTACTCAAAAGGAACAATGTTGTCGGTGTCCTTATTTACTAAAGGTTAAAAAATGGCTCAGACCTCCTGCACCAAGATGCAGTGCCTTGGGTTTTTTTCAAAGACATTTGTTGGTAGATAGCTTATTTCTTTGAATTGCATTAGTTATGACGGCAGGAATGGTGTTGGTACCTTGTTTTGGCCTTGGATAAAAAACCTGCAGTGCAGAAACTCTTCTTCTTGTTAAATAAGGTAAATTGTCCTGTAGGTGATGAGTATTCCCCTTTCTGTATGCCAGACTGGAGATTCCAGTCTAGATTTCCTATTCCAGAAAGCCATGCCATTTCTTAACTCCTCTCTTCTTATGTGTTAATGGACTATAGTCCATGAAAATATTTTTTGCACACTGGTTTACTTTTAAGCTGGAGGCTTGAATGCAGGAACTGAAGGACAAACCAGCTGCATGGATCTCCATTCACCTTTTTCAGTGAGTGAAAGATTCACATTTCTCATCACTGTGGGTGAGACATCAGTGCCAAGAAAGATAATCAGTGTGAGTAGGTGTGACAGGGCCTTGTTCTTCTCTACAGAAACAGAGAGTAGAAATGAAAGAATGAAGTTACAGATTGATTATCTCATATCATAATTGAAAATATGTGTTATAAAACATATTAGTAAAGACAAATACCATTCTTCACTGATTTTCAAATTCATGACTTTTTTTGAAATACTAGATTATGCCCATTTTATCTCCATGAGAAATGAAAGCATACTCCAGTGCTTCCATACTAAATGCTATATTCTTCAAGAGGTCATGATAATGTTTAACTAAACCACTTTCCCTGTCTATTAAATACACAGAGCAAAAACCTTGTCTGCCTTTACAGGTCAGAGCAACTGGAATGGCTTTATGGAGTGCCCTCATTTGCTTTTCAATTAACCCCCATACCCTTAATGTTGTGATAATTAAGGGATGTATTTAAGATCTCAGATCAGCAGCACATGTACTGTGATCAAGTACAGGAGATCTTTTCTGGATAAGGGGATTTTTTGAATCAAGGCCAAACAGTAGACTCTTTTCAGTCCATGGGTCAGCATGATAAATGGGATTTAGTCTTTGTCCACACAAGGGCAAAAGCTCACAGATAATTTTGCATACAAGTGGTGGGAGTTTTACTGTTGATTGTCACTGCATGAACAAGGACTTTTTGGAGCATTTAAGGAAAAGTGGGTATGTAAGGGTTTGAGTCACTGGTGCCATAGGATGAACTTGGCCTTGAATAAACAAAGTCTTCCTCTCTTCCCCTCGGTTCCCATTCATTGCTGCTTTACTTAGAAAGCTGCTGATATTTCTAGGAGTTGGGGGTGGGACTGTGCCTCCAGGTCAGGCTCTTCAAAGCCCAAAGGATGGCTGAAATGCCTAGGAGATTCCCAAATAATCCTTAACATTTTGCTCCTACTCTCTGGGAATTAACTGCATAGTTTTATGTGCTTCTCTTATAAAGCCTTTACAGACCTTTTTTCCCTCCAGTTTTGCATGTGTTGCTTTCATATACGAATCTCCTTTAGATATATGCCAAAAAATAGAGGCAGAAGCAGGAATACACAACAGAGAATAACTCTTTCAACAAACATTATTCCCCCAAATCTGCATACCTGTCTGTTTCGTTACTAGAGCAGCAGCACTAGTTAGGTGTGCTCAAGCTGTGAGATCGTAAATCAAGTGCAAACTGTCTAGTTGTGTCCAGTAGGATCTTGTCCTGTTCTTCAATCTTCCCCTGCCCGTGCTTACTGTGTAATTCTGGTTTGGATAGTGGAACATATGAAGCATGATTTGTAGAGGAAATCACTCTCCTGTCCAGCCATAAGCCAGAAATACCAAATTTTATGTCTCTATCAGCTGAGAAGACATTTTTTCTTGTGAGTCAGCTTCATTCTGGTTGTTTAATAGATGTTAGTAAGCGTGGAGGCCTGAAAGCCTCCAACTAACTCTTTTTAAAAATTACCAGCACATAAAATTGTATTCAATATTTGTTTGGAAACAATCCAGAAGAATTTGGATTGCCTCATCATTGTTAGGCAAATAACTGTATTAACGGGCTGCTTAGTTTTGTTAGAGGAACAAATGTGGACAGAAATGACTGGCAAGACACAAATAATTGTTTTGGCCAGTGGCCTGGTTTGGCTGGTTGGTCAGTTTGTCAGCCTTTGTTTCTTTCTCCAAGAAAAATAAATGAGCTTCCCAGTTCATCTTTCATTTTCAGTAGAGCAAGTCTAGCCAGTCAGTTTTCTTCTGTGATTGATCAAAAGGTACAGAAACAGAAATGCAACCAAACCACGTGGATAATTTGAAGGAAGACTGTCAATTTTTTTTTTTATTAAATTGATTAATTGCAGGAAATTCCAGTTTCTGACTGAGATACTATACTACAGATGCTCTTCAGAGAAAGGATTGTTTTTCAAGAAACCTACCATGTCTTGGGTTTCTTTGGGCCTTTTTCTACAGTGTTGATCTTTGAGTCTGTAGTCTTTCATTTTGTCTTTCTTTTTGAAGCAGGGTAAAATATAGGTGAGTAGAAATTTGTACTAACTCTCAGCTTTCTTTGGCTCACAGTTATCTTAATGTGATAAAATGTCACTGGAGTGAACATGGCCTGTGTGGTCTTTTGCTGATGGGCATGGCATCTATGCTAGCAAGACTTGCACATCTAACTTCCACTGGCAAATTGGAAGGCTTAAGCATGACTAAAGATGACAAGTCATGAGCTTGGTAGGGGCAAGAACATGCCACTCAGAAAACATATAGAATGAGCTGCGTTATAATGAAGGAAAACCTCTTTTCCCAGAATAAAGGAAACAAATGTCCTTTCCCAGTGACTCCTCTCCCCATGCCCCCCACCTCCATCCTCATTTGCTTTGATCTTGGATGACTGTTGTGAAGTCAATACATATAAATGTGTTTTTTCTGGCTGGCTAAGTTTAATTAAAGCCACTGGTCAAAACAGTTGCTGGTGAACCGTTTGGTGTGACATTCAGAGCAGTGTAATCTTCACCCTAAATATAAGACTGCACTAGGTGGTTTGGTGATTTCGCTGCTCTTGCTCTCTCCATCCTCATCCTCATCCCCCCTGTTTTCAAAGCACTACAAATGAACTTACGAGACTCCCTCCCGGCACGTTCGCTTGATTACATCTGTGGTGGACACAATTAATTTGAGATGAGCTTGGAGCAGGTAGCAACTGGACAGTAAGAGCTCAGTCCTTAATGAATGTGAGATCATTCTTTCTGCAGAAATGGCTCACCTGGTTTCCAGGCATCCAAACAGCTACAATTTTAGTATGATCTCATACATTGTTTCCCCTGGGCAATTTACAGATGGTTTATCTCCCCCTCTGCGTTGGCTTTAATCCCCATACCTGTATATTTCCACTGCATGATATTTCTTTGTCATCTATGTATGCTTAATGTACCACCTGGGTTTTATTTTCAAGCTGAATCTCCTTTGTGTCTTGGGCTTTACTGTGGATTCAAATGGACACACCCAAACGCGTCCCTTTTTCCTGTACGCTTACCTTTTTTTCTGTTAATGCTTTATTTAAACGTGTGACAAGTGCAGCCTTTTTAAACCATGTAGTTGTTCTCGTCACTTGTGCTGAACGTAATCCATTACATATGATTTTGCAGAGACTAAAAGTTTGTACTTTTTACCATGTTTGTTGTTGTTACTGCCTTAGAGTACAGTTTAAGATTTGTGTGGTGGGATGTACATCTGTGCATGTGAGATACTTGTATCACACGTGTTTATGATTACCTTGGAGTACATTCCTAGGTTTCTGCACCAGTGGAATAAATTGCATTTAGTTTGCAGTTCTGACCTTCTCACCTGCACTCTGCTCACTATAATCTTACTCTGCAGGAATTGCTTTGAACACCTCAATTCAATAAGGCTGTTTTTATACAACACACTATTTTCTAATAAAAATAACCTGCTATAAAAATGCTTTTCTTTTTTCCCCTCTGCCATCTCTTGCAGCCTCCACTGAGTCACAGCAAGGAACGAATATTGCGCTGATCTAAAACTTAAGTGTTACAGGCTTAGGACTGTATATATCAAGAACAGATTATCTCATGAATCAGCTAGGCTAGAACAGAAGATGTTTCACTGAGATTCTTGAAAGCTTTCTTTTACGACTGACAGAAATACAGAAATGTTATCACACCTTAGAAATAAAAGAATCATGTGGTTCAAGATGTAGGATAGAAATTATTTGTCCTACTAGGAATAAGCAGACTAAGGCAAAGGACATGGTGAAGCAGTAGGCCAGGAGATGAGCCAGGTTGTCTCTCTGCCTTTCTTTTCCATTTCTTCCCTTCATTGCCACAAGGAGAATGGCAGAATTGCTGTTCAGGGCCCTGCTCAAACTATCTCACTCCTATGAGCATCCCCATGTGAGGCACCTATGGATTTTATTTTCTAGAACTTTGTGGTTTTCCTCCTAATTATCTGTTTGGGATCCAATCCAAGAAGTTTGAGTACCATTTAAATGCATCTAGCAAAAGATAACTTGTGCCATGGTTGTTTCAGAAAACTTATTCTGTTTTTAATCTGAATATGAAAACATTTGGCTACAAACTCATGTTGTAATGGCATGTGTAGATATTGTCACCTAGACATTAGCAGGAAAACAGTGCATTGTGTTGTCGATCTATAGACACACTCCACTTTGAACGCTTGCCAGTTTTCTATATTTGAGCTAACTACGATGTTGAACTCAATTAAAGTCATATAATATATGGTATTTTAAAATGGTTTGCACTGGCACACACAGCAGATATTTTGGGAACATATTTTCAAGCAGAGATAGCAGTTGATGGTGACTGTTTTAGTGCAATAGAATAGTAAGCCCTGGACAGGAGATCTCTCATCCTACCTCCTCCTCCTCCTCCTAATATTTGGTTTGATGGTGCAAAAACTCAACAGTAAAGTCACAGGTTAAATCAGCTGTGTATCAAGAGAGTTTTCTAATTTTCTTTTATGTGCCCCAAAGGGTAAGACAGTTTGTTTCCAAAATGCAGAGGGAGGAGTGAGAGCATGATTCTGCTTGCTTTAGACTGGAGAAATATGAATTTGCCCTGAGCAGACCCAGCAAGGAAGGAGACAGAGCTAAGAAGGTACCATATGTTTGTTTACACCCAGTCTAGGTGAATTTGGATCTTTCTAACTTGTGGAACAACTCTGCTCTAAGGACTGAAATGTGATTTGACTAAGTCTGATTGCCCTGACTTCGTAATTAGGTGAGACTTAGTCAGTCTGCCTCTGACTGAGTATAACTGCATCAAAAATGCAGCAACCAGTCTGTGTGCAGAGCTGGTTCCAGGGGACTCATGTGGCTCTACTGGTTCATGTTTGTTCCAAAAACAGCACTGGGGTAACTTTGTGCTGGCAGGCTTTGTGCGGGATTGGGTGTCGTTTGTCCTCCCACAGCTGGCGTGAGGCCAGCATAAACTCTGTATCATGTGTTCTAGCTAATTCATCTTAAATGTGATTATGTGCCCTGGGCTGATCCAGATCAAATGTGTACTGAGAGCGAAGAGCCAGGATTAATGATCTTGGAGGCGTGACCTGAATTCAGCCATTGAAGAGAAAACTTGTGCTATAATCTGGTTGCTCTGATAGAGCTGCTTGGCACTCCTTTCCTTGGGGATCAAGACTGGGAGCAGGAAAGGACCAAGTCACTTACAGGAAAGGTTTTTCATGGTGGTGGTGTCACTTTGTTCCTCTCTCAGGGTGTCTGTGTTTATTCTCCTCCTTTGAACTATGTAACTGCACACATGGATTGACATGGGAGTTAGGAGATTTCTGTAAAATACCAGCTTCTGTTTTGCTGTGGTCTCTCTAGAACTGATGGCAAATTTGGACCTTTCAATTTCTAGGACAGACTTGAGACTCTCCTAAATTCTATATTTAAGACCCTCTTGTTGAACAAAACTGCTGCAAGTTTGTTTCTTTCCTTGACTTGAGGTCAGGGCTGCTGGATGTGCTCCTGGCACATCTCCACAGTGGAATGCAGAGTTTTCTTCCTGAACATACTGCCCACCAACCTGTGGTGATTGCTCTCCAGAAGTCCCAGCAATGCTGCTCTCTGCTGCCTGGCCATGTGGTTCCTGGCTGTCATGGATGCCTGTGATGTATGATAAGCCTTTGGGCAGAAGAGCTGTAAGGACATGGCTTTTCCTGGCAGGTTGCTGCCAGGAGGACAGGAGGAGGATTTGTATGTCTGATCCCTGTTCTAAAATGAAGCTCAGATGGTGGTTGGAGAGAGGCCAAGGCTGTCTGAGCTCAGTATGGAAAGCTGGAGGTAGTTTTGCAGTGAGGACTGGACAAAGGTACCTGTTTTGGAAACATGTGGCTGTACTTCATCATCCTGCTTCTCCGCCAACCTGACCCTCATGCCAAAAGCCCTTGATCACCTTTGACTTCTCTTGTTCTCGTGTCTCAAACCATCTGCAGTAGAAGCTTTGGTCAAACTCCTATCTTCCACCCAGAACTTGCCCATCTCTGTAAAACCCACCTCTATTCTTCCATAACAGTACTTCTTTCTTCTCCCTCTCTATAGCTACGTTGCCATCTGCTTTGAATGGCTACTTCTGTTTCATCCCTTCATGCTCAAACCCCTTGTCCCCTTAGAGACTTACTCCTCTGTATGCTTCTCTTCCACACTGTCCTCTGACTCATTTGCCCCACTGGTGCTGATAACCTTGCCTGCAGATTTTTCTTTTTCTTTTACCATCCATACTTTAGATGTGAAATCTGCAGTTGATCTGTAAGTAAAGTCATTTCCTGGCCCTGAAGACACTCCTTAACCCTGTTTTCTACATAGAATTACACAGCTGAGAGGCACTGGTTGAGAGGAGTCAGCACTTCGTAATATTTCAGATATACAAATTGAAGCATTTGCTTACATCTTTCTTATCATACCTTTGCATATTACTTTGGCAGACAGTGGTGAAATACTTAGATCACAAACTCCCCCAGGCAGAGAGCAGGTCCTCCTATCTGCTTCTTACTTGGCACTGGCACTGTTATCACATCAGCTTCTCTTGATTGTAATTGGACCTGAAAATGGAGGGATTTTTTTCCCCCGTGTAGCATTTGCGAAGTATATTCCCTAAAATCTAAATATATTGCTTCTGAAACACTGCCAGAACACTTTATGACTTTTATAGTTATGGATACTTCAGGCTTCCACTCTTCTCTTTAGCCTGATCAAACCAATGACTCCCATGTGGCAAAGGGACACAGCCCATCCCGGACAGGCACCTAGTGTGGGGTTGTGAGGGGTGTAGGATACAACCCCAAGGCGAGAGCATGAGCAACATATGAAAATAGTTCCCCAGGTTCACTGCAGCAGCATTTAACACCTCTGCTCTACAGGATTTAGTGTACTGACATTTTTTAATAGAACACAGAAGTTTAGTAGAAAGTATTCCTTAAGAAGAAACCCAGTTTTCTGCATAGTTGTCTTCCAGAGGAAAAATTTCCATCAGTTCCCATAATAACAATAGCTGGACCCTGATATGCTGCTGTATTTTTATCCTCCAGGATCTTGGGAGCCATTGTTGAAGTCTGTACATAACTGTACAGTACTGAAGACTCTACATATCCTACTGTACCTAGTGGGGATGCAAACCTATCTTTGGAGAAAATAAAGGTGGTCAGACTATCTGTGTAATTAGCAGGAAGATCAAGGGAGGTTTGGAAATTCTTTCTGTCATCATATTTCTAATCCATTTTTAAAGTGACCTGGGAAATACCATCTCTCAGTGTTGGAGACTACTGGCACAAACCACCTCTCATTCATACCTCCGACACTGAGGGATGAAAGATGGTTTCTTTTTTGCAAAATTATATTAAAAAACCACTGAAAATATCTGTGTGTGCAACTGCCAGTGGGCAAATTTAAAGTAGTGGATTGCTCTTCAGTATTAATCATGTTAATTTATATCTAGATGTGACTCACTTGATTACTTATGAAAATCAAAGCTGAGTGATTTTCTTTACTGTATGTAGGAAGAGGGCAAGTGCGTGTGCATGTGTGTGCGTGTGCATGTGCGTGCCTTATCAAAAGAGGGAGTTGCTTCACTAATCACACTTCTTTACTGCCTTTCATCTCTGAAATCCATGAAACAAGAATGAATGTAAAATCCGTTTTCAGTGTCCCATTTTTTTATTTTTTTATTTTTTTTGTTAAGGACTACCTGTCCCAGTAGTTTGCTTGATTTGTTTGCTGGGGATTTGTCAACTCAAGATGTCTGACAGAAGGACAGGAGGTTTCGCTTTCAGCATTTCAGTGTTTCCCATGTTCTGTTCTTTATTTTCAGAAATTATCACAAGAATAGCTTGAACCAGTTTGACCTGTTTGTACATCTCATAGCACAATGGGGCTCTAATTGAGGCATCACATATTACTGAGCCGATGCCATTATTATTTAAAAGCAAGTAGGTACCTATTAGGAATATTTATTTCCTGTCTTCTATCAAGAAAATAGTTTTCTAAAGAGAGTTGTGTTTTTATCTTATTTAGGGTATTGATTACCCACTGCTTTGAAATAAAAGATTTATATGCTCTGCTGCTAGATAATCTGTGAAGGACTGTTATGGTAAGATTGAGCTCCTAGGCTGGGAGCCAAGAAGAGAGAGGATGTTTTGCAGCTTGGCTTTACCTTTCTCACATGATTCATTGGATGCTATTTACATCTCTTTGTACCTCTGTTCAGTTCTCAATTTCACAAGAAAGTTTAATCGTTGTAATTGTCATGATGCTGAGCTCTCTGGCCTCCTGGGCCTGCAGGAACTCTTTACCATAAGGAGACAATATGCAGACAGCTATTCTACTCTGCTGGCAGCCTCAGACGTGCAGAAGTCATACCCAAGTCACCTGAGATTTGTAATAACAACAAAAACTACCTTTTCTTTCTGTTATTCTCCTTCTTCTCCTCTTCCTTCTAGATCTTGAAACATTTTGAAGTTTCTAGTCTTTTTTATTAATCTACAGTGAGATTAACTAGAAAAATTCTTAGTTTTATGTCAAAACAGGGTGTCTTGCAATGACATTATTTCAAGCCCTAAGGCTTCTGGCAGAGCAGCAGATACCATAGTTAAAATGGCAAGGGTCAGTGTACACTAGTATGCGGTTCTGTACATCATAGAATCATTAAGGTTGGAAAAGACCTCTAAGATCACTGATTCCAACCATTAGGATGTTGTTCTTACCAGGAAAAGAAACACAGAGCTGCAAGAGGAGCAGTGAAGGAACTTACATGTTCCATAGCGGCAGTAATATTTTCCTAAAGCTCCCCTCAGCTTTGATAAATGAAGACATTGGGGGAATTTGTGGGCAGGTAAAAAAAAAAGCATAGCTTGAAAAAAAGGTAAAGGAACGAGTCTTCCTGCTTCCAGACAGATGCAGAGTTAAGGGCTTGTGAGGATGCTGAAGAATTTAAAATTCTCTCCAGTGTGTGAGTAGGTGTGTTTTGCACCGCTCATAATGACTGCGTCTGAAGGAAGCACTGACTAACAAGTTTCTGATAGTAGTATATACAGAGATGGAGGGTAAGGGAGCACTGTCTCCCAAGCTGTTCTTGGGGTAGTAACACCATACTTTGTGTTGGCGTGAGCCGAGTGCAGGCTGTGGATTCTCCACATCCCAGAATTACCTACGTAGCCAGTGCTGCTGAAAAGTGCCTTGCTGAAAAGACTGCTTCCTGAGCTAGTGGCATGTGCAGTTGAGATGTGGTCCTATGGTAGCATTTTTGTTTGGTTGTTTACTGTACACATTGACTTTGACTCAGGGGAAGATGGGAGCAGAACTTCTAAGAATTCAAAGCAGAAGATGACAAATATAATGGTCTGCAAGGACGTCATAAGAAACACAGATGGGAAGGATTTTCTGCTTCTATGTTTTCATAGTCCCCCTGACCACAGCTGGTTTCTGGCATGAGCTTTACAGGTACCTCAGCAGGAGGGCAGAGACCCATCTGACAGGTTCACCCTTGCCTGCGTGCAGCCTGGCCAGCAGCATGCTCGTACTTCTTGGGGCAAAAAGATGAAATCTTCAAAAGCTGAAAGTCCCCACAAGTGACCTTTTCTCCAGGCTGCTCCAAAATTCATGTTTCCCCTGTGTGCAGCAAGATGCCTTGCCAAAATTGCCGGTGCTGGCACATGAGGAAAGTTCTTGCACTGATGGAACAACCTGCTGAACATCCACCCCACAGCCAAGGGCTGCAAACTTGAAACTGCTGTGCACTGAAAAACCTGGTTTGGATTCTAAAGCCCACAGAGAGGCAGAGCCCCAGCAGCAGAGCATCCCAGTTTGTGGCAGCATCTGCAGGGACGGTTCCATGCTTCCTCTCTGAAAATTAGTTTTAGGAAATTCACATGATTGCTTTTAATTTACTCTCTTTGCTCAAATGAGTATTGTGGTGAGGCAGTGATGGGGCAGGAGGTGGTGTGGGGGTGGTTGGGAACGCCAACCTTGGTGCTTGCCAGAAGTTCACTGTCACTGACAACATTTTGGACATCACAGCTTGTGCCCAGTGTCTGCTGTAGGCTGCATTTTCACTAGGAAAATCACCTACAGGGGGTTATTGAGTCTGCAAAAACCCAGTTGGGGTCTGGGAGTGACATGTATTTAAAATGAAATAAATGAGGATGTCACTTGAGTTCAGCCTTTTCCAGAGTTGCTGGAGATTAATGATTTATTTCAAATTCCTGACATAGTTCTCAGTCTCAGATTCTGGCTGCATCTGTTAATCCTCCTGGCTGTGTGAAAATCTGGCAAATAGGAATCCTGAAGTTTCAAAAGGCAGAATGTGAATTAAGATCTCCTCAAAACAATTTCCCAAACTTTTTTTTTTAATGGAGATTTTAAAATTGCTCTCATTCCAGCTTGAAGTATAAGTCATAATTTTTGCATTGCCTGTGGCAGAAAACTCTGCATAGTCTGTGTTTTGAAATTTCCAGTCATTTACTATGTGTATACATGATTGTATTAATTGGATTATAGTCTGAGTGTATAAATACTGAACTATATTTATGGAAAATAAATCTACCAAACACTAATCCTCACAATATGTCAATAGAGAAAAAAGTGGTACATTATAAACAACTGATAAGACAGGTTTAAATGATTTGCCCCCGAAGTGGTAGTAGAGATGCAGCTTGAACTGTTACTATTACTGTTCTTCAAATCCTCTTTCTAGATAGGATTGATCTTTCTCCTACAAGCCTCTTACTATGATCTGAAACTCCCATTTGTTTTAATTTCCTTCATTTTCCTGTCTTTACACATCCCCTTTTGAAAGGGCTGTCATAATGTGTGGAGCAAAAAGTCAGTTTGCATAGTAATGCTTAGATGTCTTTGTTTTCAAAAGTTTTATAATGGATTATTTTCAAACTCTGGGGTGATTCTTGGCTGGACTGATCAGGTTTCATGTTTGCTTTTCTGCTCCGTCCACGTATAAAGCAGGTTCTTAAATATATTTTGCAACTTATAAGTGGCCCCCGGCCTGCAACAACGTTTTGCCATGTTTGCATCCAGTAGAGCTCCAGTTTCCACAATTTGCATCCCACCAGTTTTCTGATTCATAACAAGCAGTTGCTGCTCTAGTTGGGAACATCTCTGTAGGAAATGAGATGGGGAAGTCTAGAAAGGAAAACATACTACAAACATCGTAGGTATTACAAGCCCAGCATTTTTGCCAATGGAGCATCGTTGGGTTTGTGGTATAGGTTTGGGCTGTGTCTCACCAGATAGTCTTTTTTTCTGTGCATGGCAGTGCAAAGAAGAGCTGCTGAAAGACGGCTGCAGGGTATCTTTTGCTCAATAGTGTTGTGCCCCCTTCTGTGCCCTCCTAGTGCAGAATTCACCTGGCAGAAAACATGAAATGGCCATATCGTTTTTTTAGGTTGGCTTATATATTGTCTGTACCAGTGGGGCACCAGGCACTAGGCAGGAATTCAGGAGCACTCAAAAACTCTTTCTACCACTGTCTTCCATTCTACTGTGTTTAATTTCCTTTCTATAAGAGCCATAGCCTTTAAATAGGGATAAACCTCACAGCAATATGCCTTGTTGTGATACTGGAGATGCTTAATTATTTTAGGTTTGAGCAGCACATGAAACAGGTCAAACACATAAAAGTAATTTTTCTCTCCAAATTTTTACAGTCTTATTATTTCCTAAAATTCTCCACTTTGTGACTAGGAAAGTTGAGAGGGGAAAAGAGATCCTGTGCAGTGGAAGTATTTCCTCTGCTGCAATTATGGCAGCTCATGTGAATTTATAATTTCTCGAGTTTTAACCTGCAGTTGTCACAAAAAGAAGCTGTCTGAGGATGAAAAAGCTTTTTTTTAAAAAAAAAAGTAATTTGATTTGTGTTTTTGCTTAAAGGACATTTGCCCTTTTTACATGCAGCACATTATTAATATATTTCCATAGAGTAATTCTATCCTTTCAGTCGGATGACCTTTACTTTATATTTAAATGCAACAGCAAAACAAGGAGAAAAAAAGAAGTGAGTTTTTCTTCAGAGCTCCTTCGCTGCCTCACTTCCTGCACATGAATGTAAAATGGCAGCTGCCACTGCAGCACAGTTGAGAGTTCCCATTTAAAAATGAAGTGCTTACAAAAGAAGCCAAAACAGCCATAAGCTACAAAACCCAACATTTGATAAATAGAAAAGGACAAAATCAGGTCATGGAGGCATCGCGTATCTTTTGCCTTTGTAGTGCATCTTTCGTCTGTGGATCTACAGTCACTGTGCAGGCATCATCCTACCTCCCAAGTGAATTGGGAAGGGGCAGAGAGAACCTTGGATCCCAGGAAGATGGGTCAGCTGTCTGTTTGAATACAGTACCATTTTTTTAAGAGAGGAGGCAAAGAATTTCAGGCGTGGCTGAAGCTGCAAGTGGCATTTCTTTAGGCACAGGTAATTAACTGAACTGGAATTAATGCTCCTGTGTGCTACAAGAAGTGCCCTAGGATTTTAATCAAGGCTATTAGTCAGCATATTGGTAAAGCAACACTGAATTCTGCAGCCCTCCTTCTGCGGCAGTCTCAGTTGATTAAAAATTCACCAAGAGCCTTCATTTTACTTCAACTGTGCCTCCAAAGGCACCACATGGTAGAAACATTTTGCCAGGTCCCAGCGCTCCCCAGGAGCCCCCCTGTGAATGGGAAGCTCTTCACTTAGGTGGCAATGCAGAGGGACTCCTTCCAGCCCAGGAGCCCCGTAGCCTGGCTCAGTCCTGCCTGCCCTGGACTACCAGACGAGGAGCCCCAGGAGAGCAGTGGGGGCAGGTGAGGAGCTGGGCTTTTATTCTTCCTGCTGATCTATGTAGTGCAGAAAGGTAAAGTGTGTTTGCATTTATGCAGTGCCACGTTACGAAGAGCCCTCACGGACGAGTTCCTGGCTGTCCAAAAATGGACTGGAAGGAGAGTATCCCTACTACTGGAAAAAGCAAATGGCTGCCGTCCCCACTGGCTCCACTTCCTATGCATTTCAGAGGACTTCTGGCCTATTCACTACTTATAGCCAGTGAAGTCGCAGGACCATAAGCCAGTAGTTATAGTGTGAGGCATATTTTACCTTTCAAAGTTAGTGCCAGTGATTGGCAGTTTATGATTTTGGCTATTTTGCTGTTCAGCCTGAAATGTTAAGACGTTTCCCAAAATTAAATTTGAACACTGGCACATGCACGCATGCAACTATGTGTATGTGTGCATATGCACCAAATTTCCATCGTGTATCTGAGTCATTGGTGCATACAAGCTCCGATTTTTATTATAGTAAGAGCGGAGCTCTGCTGCTTGGGATTAGGAAGTTCATACCTGCTGAAGGAGACTGCCGAATTTAAAATGGAAGTACAGATCACCCCTAGGTTCATGTTTTCAGGCTTAGATTTCTTGAGGAACAAGCTATGGCAAGACCAGTTCCCTTTGCATAGTGTCTTTTATGTGCTCTTTCACTAAAAGAGCCTCATACAACATCTGTGTGACATTCCTACTGCCACACCTGGCTTTTGAAAGCAAGACACCTTGGTATCCACTAATCATAAAGAAAGAAACATGAAACAGAAGCTATAATTGCTTTCCTCTGAATGATTCTTCTGGCCCACCCCCTTTTCCTGCTGTTTGGTCACCTTTATTTTTCCCTCTTTCCCTAGGGTTTGATGTCTTTGCTCAGCATTTTAACTGTCAACAGTACACAGCAAGCTTTGTGGAGCAGGGAGCTTGGATCTGGTTTTGATCTCATTTCACAGCTATAAAGGGAGATACTTAGAGTTTCTGGTGGTGCAACTGAGAGCAGAATTGAACCCTCCTCTGAGGTATCAGGAACATCCACCCCTTGCATCACAGAACTGCTTGTTACTGCCATAGTGACTCTGCAGAGAGATCCTGAGAGTTAACTTGTGAGTTAACAGCAAACCTTTGTGTGTCTGTGTGTTCATCTATCTTTTCCTCTCCTTTTTACTCCGTGGCATTAATTTAGGATTAAGTATCATTTACCTACGCTATGTTGCAAACTAATTATCAGAAAATTAATTTTTCTAATCCTCTTTCTTTCCTCCTTCCTTCCTTTTTTTCCTCTTTCCCCTCTCCTTCCCCCATCCTTTGTTAAGGGTGAAGTTTACTGCAGTGACCTTCCTTGCACAGGTCACCGTGAACTGCTAGAGGAGCATATAAGGGTATTAAATGCACGCTTATCAGCTCAACAGAATATTAGCTCCGGGGCATTTTTGGCTGCTATAGAGCCAGCCCAGTTTGATGCCAGTTCCCCTTGGTTTTCCTCGTTGCAGGAAGCATGTCAAGGCGAGGAATACTGCATTCCAGTGGCTGCAGAGTGCTGCACTTGGATCTGCCTTCGCAACATAATGGCTCCTGAGAAGTCATTGCAAGTCAGCAGTCATTAACAGCCCCCAGTTTGCTCTGGTTTCTGCCAGCAACAGATTTAGCCCTTGATTTGGTGAAAGCAACACAGTGGCTTAGAGCTGAGCTGGGCACAAACATAGAGGCTTTGGAGTGAAGGAGACACTGCAATGTTAATGGGGGGGGTCTAGTTTATTTCTGCTGTAATTCTTGGGTAGCCAACATGGCTATACCATAAATAAACACTGTTTTAAATCGGAGGTGTCTGGAGAGGGAGATCAAAAGCTAATACAAGGAAATAATTTCTTGTGACTGATTCTGGGGAGGCAGTGCTCCTCTCAGTGTTCTTAAAGGCTGTTTACAAATGGCAGAAACGGAAAAAAGCGTTCAAATTCCTGCTGCTTTTTGCATTTGGAATGTCAATTTGAATTTGAAGAAATGAGACCAGCTCTAGTTCTTGACCTATACTTGCAGTGCTTAATTCTCTGTGGCGACTGTGATGGATGCAAATGCACCAGAGCTGGCATTAAATCACAGCTAACTGTGTAGCTGCATCAGCACAGAGCTAACTGCTTGAATATTTAGCCACCTCGTCAAGCAGGGTCTGCTGCATGTGCTGAGCTCTGTGCTTTCTCATCTCCAGTGCTAGCAAACATCTGAGGCACTGAGCTTAAAGTCCTTGTGTGCCTGTGGCCACATGAACCCTTTTCCCTGCCACAATAGCGTCTGCACTCACAGGTATGGACTCTTAACACCATTGTTCTGTTCAAGATGACCCCTGGGGGTACTGTTGCTGAGGGAGGCTGATTTTACCCTTCCCATTGCCCTGGCTGTGCATTCCTGCCCGTGTGCTGTAATTCGTTTTTGCTAGATTAGTTTCAGCCTGGATTAGTTCCCCTGGTCCCGCTCACTGCAGAGCTGAGCAAATGCTTGTGCCAGCACACGGCAGAGCAAAGGTGGGGCTGAAGGGGGACAAAGGGATGTCTTTGAGAAGCAGGGCTGGGGAAAAACAACTGTGAATTTTTGGCCTCTTGCTCTCACTTGCTTCTCCTTGTTTGATGAAGAGGTACTGCTGTTGTGTCTCCTTGTTTGCTTTTAATTTCCTTCCTCAGCCTGATTGTAGAAATGGAGTTATGGTGATAGGTATTATACCTAAAGGCTAGCTTATCTCTGGATGAGCTTTTAGTCACAGCATTTTGCTTCCAGGGATTCATATATTCACTGTTGAATGGTTTCCCCAGTGTGCCTGGCAAGTTTGGCTGAGCATGTTTCCAGTAGTCCCCTTATGTACCTGCCACCCGTCAGTGCCACAAGCCCCCTCATTGCCCCAGATGAACTCCAGTGCTCATCCTGCAGTCAGGGCCTGGTGCTGAGCTGCACAGGAGCCAAGTAATATCTTGGTGGTGGCCTGTAAGACTCTGAGCATTCCTTCTCAGCACATGAACTGCCACGTGCCCTTGCCTTTGGAAGGCATTCAGGCACTCAGCACACCCCTGTGCAGGTCCAGGTGATGGAGCACTTCACACTGGGACTCCCAAGAGAGCTCCTTGCCTGTTTCCTCCACTGCAGCACAAACCATGGATGGGATTTATTTTTCTGAGCACATCAGGTCTTCTAACACAGAGTGATGTTCTGCATACTGTCAACTACTTTGGGCTGCTTGTCAAGGAGGGGTGTGGTGCAAGCTGAAACGCTGCTCTAATTTTTGCATTATCTTTCTTGTTGTAAATGTCATTATTTAATTAGGCTGTGCAGTACTTTCAGAGGAAGTATTTTGAAGGGAAGGCACAGTGTTCCTGCATCTCAATGCCTCTGTAACATCTGGGCTAGCTGAAAGCAACATGCAATAAAAAAAGCAGAATTAGTGGCTTGAGTCCAATGAAAGAAATGGCTGCAGCAACTTCAGATAGGCTCCATATTTGGCCATGGTGTGTTGTTCCTCTTACTGCAGCTGTAGCCATAAAAGGGTGGCTGACCAGTTGGTTTCCAAGGAAAAGTGTGACCACCTTTCCTACAACATATGGGCTAATCCCTGCAGAATCCTTACAAAAACAAGTTTAGAGTTTTAAAATCTGAGTGAGTGGGTGAGTAAGTGAATCTTTGCAGCACTTCACAGATAACTATTGCTTTTCTTCTTTTTTTTTCATAATGGGGCTTTTGGCAGTAGCAAGAAAAAGAGATTTAGTTCCATGTTATCCTTAAAAAATAAGTCATACTCAACTCCTTCTTTCTTCCAGAGAAAAGTCCCAACCACTTATCAGATTGCTGGAGTGTTGTAGAAAGGATTGTCAAATAAATCCCCACATTTTCCCTCTGTTGCTAGTTCATACAATAACTACTTTCATTTTTTGTCTGGTGTCCTTTTGTTTCTATCAGTACCTTCATTTTCCATAGCCCAGAATTGCTCAAAACTTGCTGCAATGTTGCAGATAGCAAAGCCCAGAATGCTTTGCTGTGTTGGCTTTGCAGTAAGGATTTATTTATTTTACCTTTCAAAAGATGACTCTAAAGTCACTATTATTTAAATAATAGTGTCTGTAGCTGCTGGCTGTTGCTTTTTTTTGCCAAAGTATTTTTCTTGTACTAAAAGGGCCCATGCTTGTTGGTAACAAGTATATGAAGTGCTCTGACATGCAAAGTTCCTCCTGAAGGGAGGACTAGGCTGTTCATTGTACTGTATTAAAATTAATATTTTCTAAGTTTTTGCAGGAGGTAGAAGTTAAAATAACCAGAGGCCTGTTGCTGCAAAGTTTTATGCGAGTAATATCTCATATTTACGTAAATAAGATTTAATAATTATGCTCAGATTTGGCTAAATCCCACTGTGCTTGCTCAGGTTGAGTGGGATGGTTATTTGGAGGACAGCTGGTTGCTTTCAATGGAGCTGTTGCATTTGCTACCTTTGCCAAGACTGATTACTCAAATAGGTCTTGGCAGACTTGAACCTGGTGTTGATTTGACCTGACTTATAACACTTCCCTGCAGAACCCAGATGAAGAAAGAGGTCACCTGGACTCCATCTTTGGATTCCCCCTCATACCACCACTGTGGCAGAGACAGAGATTCAGATCTCTGTTGGAATCCTGTGAAGTATCTCCAATAAGGTTGTTAAAATTGAATGGTTTGAATTTGTCCCTCATTTCCAAGTTTCCAGTGAATAAGTGTATGCAGATGATTTTTTAGAAATTTACTTGTATGGACAGAAAAAGAATTTTTAAGGCTTGCAAGATGTCACTTGTTCACAGACACCTATAGAAAAACATCATAAATTTTTAGTTCTTTAATACTGCTTTTCTCCTAAATAATAAAGTAATAGCCAGCTATACTTTCTGGGAGGTTTATCTGTGTCTGATAGCTTTTTACTGAATCTCATCCTACCTTCAGAGATGAGGGGTTTTTTTTCAAACATGCTTGAGGATAGAGTCATCATATGAAGAAATTCTCCAGCATCAATAACAATTATTGTTATAAAAATAAAAATATGAAATCCCACTAAACATTTTTTTTTGCTATGTAGCCAAATAATCAGTATAAGTAGACATTAAAGGGAATCTAGGAGATTGGTGTAAGACTTCACACCCTCTCACACAATTGTACTTTTGCAGATCTCTTTGTCCATTTTGGAGCATGGAGAAAGAGTACAGTTAAGATTATTTTTTTTGTTTGCCTTTGGCTTTCTTTTCTCCTGTGTTGTAACCCAATCTACCTAAGGGCTTAATTTGATCCCTTATCTCTTCCCAGGTTAGTTGTCAACCTTTTAGAGAGTCCTAGAGGAATGCACCCACCCTCATGGTGGGATGTCTGCTGCTCTGCAGAATCATGCATCCCCAGGGTCCACAGCATTCAACACTTAGGCAGCTTGCAGGGGGTCCTCCAACTTGCAAATGCTCAACAAAAGGAAAAGCAAAAGGCATTGGTTGGCAAGAGGGTGAGAGTAGGTAACAGCTGTTCTTCCAGTGCGTGATACAGCCAAAAGCTGCTGGGTGCTGTAGAACAACAGGGTACTGGTGAGTTGTGCTCCCCTGCCTGTGAAGGAAGATAGTCATTCAGAAGCACATCAAGCAAGAGCAGTTCAAAGGCACAGCAAGAGAGAGGAATGGAAACTGGAGGCAGGAAGAACAGTCATTTGAGCTACTGGAGTGTACCCCACAGACAGACTGCATTATTTCAGGATGAAAAACTGAAGAGGTGCATTGCAAGAGCCTGTTTTTCCTCCTGCACTGCTCATCCCCTTATCAGCAGTGATGTGCACATTTGAGAACTATATTAGTCTGGAAAGATGTGACTCTGGCATCTCTGGCACATGCTTATGTGCCGGTGAGAACTTTCTACTCTAGTGCATAGTGATTGGAGTGATTTCTGCAACGCTCTTGGTAAATGCAGGCTGGAGAAGATTACAGAAAGAACAATATCACAAGCTCTGATTAAGACTATTTTTTTTTCTATGTGTAAGGAAAGACTTCTCCCTTCCTCCTGTCTGTGGCTTCAGCTCCTCTCCTCCTCCCTTTCCCAGCATCACCCTTTGCCACCGTCTAACACTCTTGGGGGATATAGATGTTAATGTGATGACTTGGTTTTGTTTGTCCTGGCAGCCAGTAAGGAATGCCACGCTTGGTGGCATGTATTTCAGAGGCATTTAATAATATTCACTGTCTCGTGTTTTCAAGAAGAGTAGCTATGAAGTGTAATGACAGCCTTTGTCCAGTGCAATGCCCGCACTGATGAACCCAGGAATGTTTCCCAGCATCTGCGCCGGGGTGTGTGCCTCAGCCATGTCCAAACTCCATGTTGGGGCATGACCAGAGGACACACCACTCTTTCTCATTCCCTGCTGTGCCAAGGAGCTGGAGCACGCAGGCTGGATGGGAGCCACACATCATATCTCATTCATGTCCCTTGAAACTTGCTGGAGCATGCCCTACCAGATAACCTCCATACAACCACTGTGGCACATAGAGAAGGTGACAGAGAGTGGATTTTTAGCACTATACCCAAGAGAATAGTGCTCAAGTGTCAGCTTCATGCTGGAGTGCAGAGGTGAAGGTGAGGAGGAATAAAGGATGCTCACATGAATGGCTGTTTATATCGTACAGACTGCATGATCTGGGAGTGGTGTGCACCAGCTCAAGTGAGTAAGTAGTTTGGCTGTCAGATGAAGAGCTGGGTGAGATGCCAGCACACCAGTTATAACTGATGAAGGTAGGAACTGAGGGTTTGGAATGAGGTAGGGCAAAATCCCACAGTTTAAAATGCTGTGCAGTAGAGTAGCGTAAATCATAATTGCTAAGAAAAGCCCTGCAGGTAAAGGATGTGGGCACAGGAAAAATGCTGCAGCAGCTAAAAAACACCATGAGGAACAATTACTTTGAAGCTGCGGTTTCCACAAAGAGTCAGTAATCCATGCAGAATGAATGCTGGGAATGACCAGCCATCTGAATTTCAGGTATGATTAGTGAAGACGAGTGAGGATTTGGAGAGGGACATATGTACTGTGCTAACGTTATCTGCTGAGAGCATCTCTTAAGTGAAATAGGTGAAAAAGACTTACAAAATTATTTTTTTCAGGGGAAACATTGGAGAAAAAAAAATCGTCCTACCCATAACACATTTTTTCTTGTGAGGTCTGAACCCTTCTTAGGGTTTGTGGAACCATTAATACAATATCCCTGTCACATAAGGGGTTTTGAATGCTAAGATATTCATTCCTTCTAAGACAATACTGAACACATAGGCCAAGCAATCTCTCAAAAGAGTGCATACACAGTTTATGTGCATGTCCATATGGTTATTTTTCTGGTACTAATAGTTCTGCATGCATAACCATATACAAATTTTACATACATTTAGTTTGATTAATTATTCAGACATCACTAACGAGAGCCTTAAAAAAAAGGAGCATAAGGCCTTGCTTTACAGATTTTCTGCGCAGAAAAGGGGAGGAGGGGAGGAAATGTGAAGGCCAGGTTTGATAATGTAGTCTATAAATTTAGTGTGGGAAGGCTGCATCCTCCCTTTTAATATATTCTGAATTTCTGCATTTTCCAGCTTGTCAAAAGAAAAATGTTTATCTTCCCCAAATGATCTCTGGTTAGGCTTATCTTGACTATAGATTGAAAATCAAAATATAAATCATGAGCCTTTCTTATGCAAATACCCATTGTTAACATTTGTCAGACACAGAGAGAAAACACTCAAAGTCCTCTCTCATCTTTATGGAGGATGAAAACAAATCACAGAAGTAAGTAGTGCTGAAACTGCTAATATTCTTTGAAGGCTTTGAAAAGCATTGAAATCCCAAGAAACCTGAAGGTGAACTGCCTATAAAAATAAATAAAAAAACCTCTTGGCATATTAATGACCCAAAGCCACAGTTTTGTAGGAATTTCCATACACTGAAAGAATCGTCAAGCATTGAAATAGGCTAAACAGGGAAGTGGTGGAGTCACCATCCCTGGAGGTATTTAAAAGACATGTAGATGTGGCACTTAGGGACAGGTTTAGTGGTGGACTTGACAGTTCTGGGTTAACAGTTGGACTGTATGATCTCAAAGGTCTTTTCCAACCTAAATGGTTCTATGATTCTAAAAGTACCCCTGGGACAATGGCAATTGGAATCGTGGGATTTCATGTTTCTGTTGTAAGGTATGATGTTCTCCAAGAGAAAAAAAAAGCAGAAAATGGAAAAGTTTACAATGGCTGCATCAGGAGGAAGTCAGAGAAAAGCTAAATTTGCTAACTGAGGAAATATTTCTAACTATTCTCTACCCCTGGAGCACTCTAAGTTTCTTATTTGAAAACTGTCACTTTGTAAATATGAAATACTTGGAATTCTCAAGTTATTACTGTCACCAGCTTAGAGAGGCTTACTTGGCTGAGAAGGGTTAGTGAAGGGCTTTTGTATTTTTTTTTTTCTCCTAATTTGGAGAAGATTACCTAGCTCTCAGTCACAGCTTCGTAAATGTGGCTGAATAGCAACATCACTGTCTCAGTAACTATGGTGGGAGAAGACAGTATCTAGATAAACCAAACCAAACTCTGTATTTACAGACTTAGCAGTCTTGACCCTTTCTAGTTTTTAATGTGTCTGATTTAATTAATCTTCCTTTCTTCCTTCCTTCCTTCCTTCCTTCCTGCCTGCCTGCCTTCCTGCCTGCCTTCCTGCCTTCCTGCCTTCCTTCCTGCCTTCCCACCTTTTTAGTTCCCTTATTTAGCAGTAGGAGGTCTGGTGGTCTTCAATGGCAGAGGCATTACAGAGTTGCTTCTAGGTGATTGTATCCATGGTCATAGAAAATCTCATGGACTTCTTGTAGAAATGGACTTAGAGAGTATTTCAGAGTGCCAAGGATCTGGATGGAAGTAAATAAATCCCATGGTTTGGTTAGGTGCTGATTAAACGTCTGTAGTTATGGATGATCCTCAGGACTCATTTTCTTTCTGAGATCTGTGAGTGATCAGTGTCTATGCTGAGCTTAAATGGCAAAGGCTGATGTAGATAAGAGGAAGACAGCTCAGCTCCTCAGCCTTCTGGCCAGACTTCGCCAGCATAATGTGATGAGAGACTTGCCTTGTGCTGGCGTCTTGACCTGTACCTGGTCCAAGCACTTCCCATGGCCCATGGTGCTGTAACGCTCAAATATGTCGCTGCTCTTTAAGGTCTTTTGTCTCTCAGAGGTCCTGAGAGATGGGGAGGGGTATGTATGTGGCAGTGATAAATGATTTGTCCCAATCTGTGCAGGAAACTTCTGATGAGGCAGATTTAGTCTAATGTTTCTCTCCATCAAAACTCTGCTGCACATGTAGATGTCTATTATACGTCTTTGTCTGCTGTTACCATCCCCATTTTGAACTAATGATTAGCTCATTTTGGCTAGGAATTCTTGTTTCTTACTGTAAAATCCATTCTTTTTCCCAGTTTTCTGTTCTGGATCAGCAGCAACTTGATCATTATATATTTGTGCATGATTGGTACAGTAGGTCCTGTATAAGTAGGTACCCTACATGATATCACAGTGGAAGTTAACAAAAATTCCCAGTCAAGAACAGAAGAATTCTAAGTAGGTGTCTATAATACAGAAGAAGTATTTTCTGCATCTCTTTTTCCGTGCTTTTCTCTTATCTTCTCAAGTGCAAGCCAGATCCCTTTGGACGGTCAAAAGTTTTAATCTCTTCTTTCTCTAGATTTTTTTCACTTCTATCCATTTATCCTTAGTCTGCAAAGGAGACCTTCATTTTCCATCCCATGCTTCCATATTGATGAGTAGAAATGAAGGATGAGTGTACTGAAGTTGTGTGGCTGTGCTCTGATCCATCATTGCACAGAATGTAGGGATGCAGTTCCACAGAAATGTTAATTTTCAAGCTGAGACAGCCCAGAAGGACTCAGGCACTTTTGAGCTCTGCCAGTTCCTTGGTGGGTCCCAGTGTGAGTCAGGAGGGACGTTTAAGTGCACATTGAGGTGAGGATGCTCTTTGTTTCAGTGCTTATTTGACATGAGGTCAGCACCGCTGAACAAGTCCCCCCCCTTGGCTGGGGGGAAAGTCCAAGTTCAGCTGCCTTTGCTGTGGGGCTGATGTCAGAAGGATTTACCCAGCTCTGGGGACCTTTGTTTGGAAAGACTGACTGCTTTTCCAGAGACAATGGCTGCGCTGGGGTTGGGGCTCGGAGCAGTGGGAGACAGGCACATGGCTGCTGAATGGGCCCAGCCGCTGTGCAGATGGAGGGATCAGCCAGCAAAACAAAAGTAAAGCTGCTGCCAGCACATTGCTGAAAGGAGAGGGGAAGGACAATGCACCCAGGCCGCCGTGGGAGCTGCCTGTGTGGGTGCTGTGCAGTCAGTAGGGCTTAGCAGTAACTTAGGTCTGCTGAGAGGAAGAACGCAGCCCTCATTTTAAATGGGGAAAATGAAAGCAGGCTTGCCTGCTGTCTCTCAGCCTCAGAAGTGTCAAATCCCTAAGGGGACTGGCATTGCCCTCATACCTGCCTAGCTGCTTTTCTAAGGTTTGTGATGAGCTGAGCAGGTTTTCGCTGGTTAATGGGGTTCCAGTGAAATTGCTGGGATCACCATTGTCACTGAAGCAAATCCCGTGCCTCTGTGGGCATGCTATGGCTTCCAAGGAATTTTTGATTTTCTTCCCAGAGGTAAAATTGTATTTTTGACCAGGGTTAGTTGGAGAAGGCATCTTTGCAGTTAGAGTGTTTGGTTTCTCTCTGCTCCAGGTGAGGGACATAGCCACTACAAGCCAAGTGCTGAGTACACGTGGGGAGCAAATCTGTGCCTCTTATTGGCAAATCATACAGGTCTTGGGCAGAGGCATGTGAGCAAGATGCCAGGGCAAGGCCCCAACACAGCTGCCTCCTTGGGGCAGCAAGGTACCAAACACTGTGGAGGGGTGCCTTGTTGTCTGGCCTGCCCAGACATTCATAAATGTGCTTTTTCATAGAATGGTTTGGGTTGGAAGGGATCTTAAAGATCACCTCGTTCCAATCTCACTGTCAAAGGCTGGAACACCTTCCACAAGACCAGCTTGCTCAAAGCCCCATCCAACTTGGTATTGGTCGGATTGTTTTTTTCCCTCTTGGAACAAAATCCTTCCTTTTGAAGACACCAAAAAATCTTCTTTTGCCCTGGTGATGGAGTAGGTCATGCGGTCACTAGAGTTTTAACTCTGACAGTGAAAGGGTTGGCTGTACCTAGCCAGGACATGACTTTAAGGAAAATAGCAACGATGTAGGCAGTCTTCTGAGTAGCTTTGAAGAATTTCCAGTTCACTACTCTAAAACTTACAGGCCTTCTAATTTTTTGCCTAAATTAATTTTGACCAGATTATAGCCATTTATTCTTGAACCAACTTCCATAGTCTGCCTTTGTTTTTGGCTTTTATCTTTACAATGAATTTAGAGAAGGCACAAATATAATCCCTCAGCCTTCATTTTGGAAGAGTAAAGCTGAAGTCTTCTAGCCTCTTCTTGTTAAACAGGTTCACAAATCCTCAGTTCATAGTAGTTTTTGTGTTCCAGAGCTTAGTTTAAGAACATTCTTGGAAATATTGCCCCAAAAGGACTGTGGGATTTTATAGTGATACATCTCTGTATGTTTTGTCACTTCTACTAGGCTAACATAAATGCGTGTATGAATATGTAGAGTGCACACACACATGCCTATTGCAGATGTGATGTCTGGGAATTGTTGTACATTTTTGTACTTACCTATATTGTCTTTTTTACTTTCTATTATATCAAAGAACACAAGTAACTTTGTAATTTTGGAAAGTCCCAAATCAAAATTACATACTACAGTTAATATAGAAAAGGCACCAAATACAGCCTTGAAATCCCACTGATCTCTACTTTTCATCTCTTACAGAGAAATACTTGATGAAGTAATTTTACCCCTGTGAGAGAAGCAAGTGGAAGAAAGTGTTTCCAGGGAAGTTGGTATTTCAGAGATACAGAGTTTCAGAGTTACTCTTTGAAAGCTGCTGGTGCTTGCAAGCAGGAAAACAGGCTGTTTTGCCGTCTAGTCTTTTAAATATTGATTGCAAAGAGTATTACCAGCTTGAATGATGGGGCATTTGGGATTGGGGTTGTTTTAAAGCAGTGTTGAAAAATGAGAGCAGATAGAACAAAAATGTTCATGAGCAAAGCGTAGCAGCCATTAGAAATGCCCCTTCTTTCAGTCCTGGTCCTGTGAGGTGAGCTCTTCCTAACTGATCCGTGTTGCCTCAGAACTACTGCCATGCTGCCAGAAGGGGAATCCTTTCGTTTTGGTTTCCACAGGCGTTAGACATGCTTCTTCTTAATAGTGCCTCCATTTGGAAGCTGACTATCATCTCACTGAGCTCCAAAGGCCATTTTCTTCCATAGCTAGTCTCCAGGGTGATCTAATGTTATTTAGTGTGTAAAAATGCTGCATTTTCTATCTCTCTTTTTACAATGCAATGGTTTAACTGATGTTAAGTATACTGAACCCAGCCTGTGGCACGCTTCAGTTTCCCAGAGAGACATTGGAAATGCCTGTGCCAGAAGAACTAGACACTGATATCTGCCTGCATTTGGGATCTGGCCTGATCTGCTCTTGAGTGCAGAGACAGCTTATAGAGGATCTCATTTCTGGATGCCAGAATTAAACCATCCTGTCTCTGAAGAGGTAAACCAGGATGTTAAAGTCTTACAAAAGCAACAGTAGTAGAAGCTGAGATCCTACATTGATGCTGTGCCAGTGAAAAAATATATGAGCTCCTGTTATATGCTGAAACTTAGAGATGACCAAGATCTAGTTTGTCTCTTGCCTCTGTTCTGCTCTGCCATTTGCTGGCTACCCACAAGTTCAATTGGTAATTATGTCAAGGAGAGGGGACTTTGCCAAGTAGAAGGATGCTTGGGCTTTGTGCTGTTTCTCCAAGTATGTTTATGACAGCTTTGCACAGCCAGACTCTTTATCAGTGACTTTAGTCCCCAGTCTTCTTATGAACAGAATGATAGTCATTTTGAGATCACTAATCTCAGCAATAAGGCAAGGGCTGCTTTCTAAAGTTGTCCATCATGAGAAAGGTCCATCTGCTTCTCTAAAGTGGAAGTAAAGGCTTGTAATGTGCCAATTTCATTCCCCTGATGATCATACCAAACAAGGACCCAAAGAGCTCTGTTTAGAGACCTTCTTACTTTCCACGAGCTCTCCAGCAAACTTCCAAGCCTGTAATGTTGCCGGGAGTTCAATAGCTATTGGATTGGGAAGAAGGAGGGCATCCCAACTGATGCAGTGCTTATTTCAACAGAATATGGTGGGTCTCCAGAGTCAAAGGTGTTAATGTGTCCTTGACGTGGACTGGTGTTTAACGGTCAAGTGAGGTTTCAGAGTTTGAACACAGAAATCTCTGCCTGCTTGGGCATATTGCCAACAACTTCCATTAAAGTCTCTGACTTATAAAGACTTCACATTATCACATAGTACTCACTTTACCATACTACATTGTTAAGATACAGATAAAAAGCAGGGTAGCAACTGAAGGCGTCTGAAAGATGTTGTATGAACAGATCTCATTTTGCTTCTGAAGCACAACCTGTTTTCCTTTAGCTGAGGAGGTTTACAAGGAAAATCCAGTTTAGGAACTTAGAATTAGCATTAAATATAGCATTAAAGACCATCTTGTTGGAAGGCAAAGTCACCCGAGATAAGCTGGATACTGCTGCCTTTTTTGGGGAAAAGTGTATTCTTGCTTGAAAGATAAAGAAGGGAAAAAAGGCAAATAGAAATGATAAAAAATGCTACTTCCATTGCTGTTGCTGAGAATCCTGGCAGCCTCAGCATGGGGAGAAGACTGAACACAGCCTTATCACTCACTCCAAGACTTGGCAAATTAGGACCAACATTAAGCTGTTTATTACTGCTTTTATCTGTCTTTTTGGTTATGAGCTCACTACAAAATTGTCAGCTAAATACTATGGGCAGCCAGCTGGGCTTCCTTAGATGAAAGGAGAAAAGAGAGAATTAAGAAGTGGAAGAGTCTTTGCTCTTATTTTTGCTCAGACCTAGGACCAACATTCATTGTGCAAATACTGGTGGATTGATTTCTGGGCCTGAGGTTTTCTTGCTCATGAGACATGACTTCACAGAAATACTGGGGTTAGTTCAGCTCCTATGTGGACTTACTCCAGCCTTTAATTTTTACTGTGATTTTTATTTTCATAAATAGTTGCTCTTAACAAATGTAGCTCTATTGGTTTCCCTTAAAATCTGGATGTATTAGGAGCAGGGAGGCAGCATCACTGAAATAGGGGCCTGGCCTCAATTCAACATCAAGCCTTAGGGAAAACACTTAGGGAAACCTGCCTTGTGTCACCATTGTGTGGTCAATAATCCACCCATTTTTTTGACATAGTCATGGAGTGGGCAAGAGTCGTGGTCTTAGGGTGGATGAGGCCTGCCCTGTTACTGGAAGAGGGACAGGTTCAGTCCCTTCACAGAAACTGTAGCCAGGAGATATTTTGCATCTTTTAATTCATTAAAAAAATGTTCATATTAGAAGGTCTTTCATTTTGTCCATATATTGTTGAACTGATCCAACATACAACTTACAGCTGGCAAACAAGACTTGCCTACCTGGTCCAGCCTGAAATTGAATGGATTTCCTGAAGATGGATGAGAAGGAAGTTTCTTTGAGCACATTGTGGCAGGTGGCTGCCATGTTGCAAAGGAAACCTTTTTATAACCATTAGAATAGCTTTCTAAAGTGGCTTTCAGATCATAATGTGAGAGAAACAGGGGTGAAGATGCACACACACAATTAATTTTTATGGAATCATAATTTGTCAAAGGAAGAATGGATATAGACATAAACTTTGATGACACTCTTAAGAAAAATGAAAGAAAATAAAAATTAAAAATGTGTGCCCAGTGGTGCACCCCAGTTTCACACCTGCACCATCTCATTGATCTCTGCATACGTATTTTCAATGCTAACGTGAATATCACAGCATGCATCTACAGAGTCAGCTTGAATTTTAGGTTTCATTTACACAGGACTAAGCATAAAAATGACTGTCTATCTGTCATCTTTCTCTCTCCCTCTGTGCACACACATAAATAATGAAATGAATTGCAAAAATTTATGAGCAAAAATCTAATGAAAATTGGAATGGGTTATGCAATAAACATTTAACTGCATAAATAGAAGTTTATTGGTGCATTATTGCATTTTTCAACACTGAATTTGAGGTTATGAAACATGAATAAACATTGTAATTGTGAAGTTTCTAAACACAAGCAGTTGGAGATTGATACTGAGGATTGAGAAAATGGCTACTTGACTTTTTCATGTAATGGAATAAGCTAGTCAAAAAAATCTGATGGGATGTATAAATTTAGGAATTACTGATCACCAGAAGAAATGAGTATATTCCTAAATTTAAAAATCAATTTCTCAGTTTATTCTTATTAACGATGTACTGACTATCAGAAGAAGATGGATCCAGACTCTTCTCATTGGTATCTTGTGATAGGACAAACTCAAACCACAGGAAATTCCATCCGAAAACAAGATAAAGCTTTTTTATGGTGAGCATAATCAAACACTGCAGCAGGTTGCCCAGAGAGGTTGTGTAGTCTCTATCCATGGAGGTACTCAAACCCCAACTGAACAAGGCTCTGAGCAACATGCTGCAGCTGCCCCTGCCCTGAGCAAGGGTTTGGGCTGGATGTGCCCCAGACGTGCTCCTCCATCTCCCTCTGTCTGTGAGTCTAATCCAGAGAGTTTCTGTCCCCTGTGGCTGGTCAACACTACCAGAAAACCTTTCTTCTGGGGGACTGTCTGAAAATGTTCTGGATTCTGCTGTATGTTTAAAAATTAGACCCTTAAATCTCAGCTGGTTATCTGAGATTATTATGGTCAGTGTCAGTTTATGGAAGAGCCACCTCTCCTGTATGCTGGGTATTTAAGGTGGACAAGATATGAGTTGTTTATGAACATCTCTGTTTCTCTTTCTTGACCAACTCAGATGTAGATATTTAGCTTTTAGATTCCCTCAGCTGGGTGATTCCTACCATGAGTTTCTCTCAGTGCCTGCCTAGCTATGATATATGCAAAATTAGTGAGCACCTGGGAAAATACCAACTGTAAATGCACTGTGCCAGCTGCACTTTCTCCATGTGCCAAACGGGAATGGTGTCACTGAGCCAGGTTTGTAAAACATGTCAAGAGCTTAGAACAGGCATTCTCTGGGGGACTCTGGGCTCTGTTTGCACATCAGTAGTGTAGGACAGCAGGAGTATAGGCACACTAATTAATAAAAGTCAGTGCTGAGAACTTGTCCCTACAGTGTGCCTGTTACAGGGGCTCACCAGATCCAGCCTCATGGACTGAACACCCTTTAGCTGCTGCAATATGCTAGGTGTGTTCCTCAAGTACATCTTGCAGTTTGGTTTTGCATGAAAGAAATCCAGTTTGCATGCTCCCAAAGCACTCTGTCATGTTAACCAAGACATAGTGTGTAAGAATAAGATGGAAATTCACTTCTAAAGAACCACAGAAAGTTAGAGAACATCAAAATAATTAAAAATAAAAAGCCAGCAAAAATGGACAAAGTGCACTGCTGTTATATCACTACTAGAACTGTCTTAATAAAGGTGATAATACAGTAGGGGGTAGTTTTATCAATATATCATAGAATCATAGAATCACTGAATGGTTTGAGTTGGAAGGGACCTTAAAGATCACTTAGTTTCAATCCCCCACCACAGGCTGGAACACCTTCCATTAAACCAGGTTGCTCAAAGCCCCATCCAACCTGGCCTTCAACACTTCCAAGGATGGGACATCCACAGCTTCTCTGGGTAACCTGTTCCAGTGCCTCACCACCCTCACAGTAAAGAATTTCTTTGTAATATCTGATCTAAAGCTACTCTCTTTCAGTTTAAAGCCATTCCCTTTTGTCCTGTCCCTACATGCCTTTGTAAAAGGTCCCTCTCCATCTCTCCTGTAAGCACTTTTAGGTACTGAAAGGCCACAATAAGGTCACCCCGGAGCCTTCTCTTCTCCAGATTGAACAGCCCCGATTCTCTCAGCCTGTTCTCATAGGAGAGGTGCTCCAACCCTCTAATTATCTTGATGTCCCTCCTCTGGACTTGCTCCAACAAGTCAGTGTCCTTCTTGTGCTGACTACTGGATGCAGTACTGCAGGTGGGGTCTCACCAGAGCAGAGTAGAAGGGCAGAATCCCCTCCCTTGATCTGCTGCCCACGCTGCTTTTGATGCAGCCCAGGACACATTTGGCTTTCTGGGCTGTGAGTACATTCTTTTGGCTCATGTCCAGCCTCTCATCCACTAGCACCTCCAAGTCTTTCTTGGCAGGGCTACTCTTGATCCATTCATTCCCCAGCCTTTATTGATACCAGGGGTTGCCCTGACCCAGGTGCAGCACCTTGCAGTGGGTTTGTTAAACTGCAGGAGGTTCCCATGGGCCCTCTTCTTAAGCTTGTCCAGGTCCTTTCGGATAGCATCCTGTCCTCCAGGAGTGTCAATACATAGTTCATTCTGCCTAAAATGTAATTTTGGATGTACTGAAATTGTTCAAGAAAATGGATTACATTTGATTAGTACTTCTGACAGAAAAGATGAGGAAGTGAAGGCTTAACAAAGTCAAAACATTTCATTGCAGTGATTTTCTGAACACAAAAACACGTCATTTTCAGATTTGATAAATGAAACTTTTCAACCTTTAGTTCTGAAACAGTGTGATAATTTAAATATATGATCTGAATTTTGGAAAATCATAGAAGAAGGCTTTAAACTGTACTAGGTATACCAAAATGGAACCAAAGGATTTGGTTTTAGTCTAATGAGATATAATCTGCATAATTTTGTGGTATATGAAATATTCCTTTTTTTTTTTTTCTGGGGGAAGGTGTAAAGAAAGAATATTGAATTAATAACAGATGTTTAGATTGGTCATTGAACGTATTTCCTATCCATACCACATGAAAATTGTATGTGGCATTTATTCGATTCTGTAAAATGCAACTATGAGTTTTGCTGGCAAGAAGGTACTTTCTTTAAGTGAATTTTATCAATCATTTTCTATCTTCATTTCGGAAAAAAAAATATGAAAAAAAACAGGGGATGTGATATAGGAAATTCTGCCTAGTTTTGTGGCACAGATTTTGACCACATGCTTATATAGATAATCGTGACTTCTCTGCTCTTGTACAACAGGGGTTTCCAGGAAGGTCACTGCATTTAGTTGTGCCCTGTGAGTATTCTCATACTATGATTTTCACAATTGCTACTGGATGTTGGCTTTTTCCTCAAAAAACGGGCAGCCACGGCTCGGCCACGGACTTCGCAATCTTTAGTTCCGCTTTCATTGTCAATGCAATATAGCTTTTATTCCATGTGGATGCCTGCAACAAAACAGGATCAGTTTCCTTCCATCTTTTTCATTGCTGTTGCCATTAAATGTTTTGTGGCTAAAAACTTCACCTATGAACAAATCCACATCCTGCATCAGTCTGCAGGTGGGTTGGCTATCACCTGGCAGAGGGGTTTCTGTGCGCAGAGACTTTCCTCTAATTTGTTGTTTTTCACCATTTTTCACGTTCCCTATCCTGCCAACTGCCCAAAAATGGCATGCAAGCACTCTACTACCAAAGGCGCTGTGCTGTGAACCCATCCAATGCAAGGGGCCCTGCTGACAGCAACCTGGTGCCATTGCCTTTGTCTGTGGTGGGACCCAAGGTGGGGCACTCCTTGGCACTGGGAAGTGAAGGTAGGAGGTGGAATGGAGCTACTGATGGTAACACTCTTCTCTCACAGTGAAACAGGTGATTTCACACATTGGTGCAACCCCTCTTAGTCACACATGAAGTTTTCAAAAACACACAGAAGAGCAGATTTCCCTAAAAATGCCAACAAGATGTCAGAGAAATTCACACTTGAATCTTGCATGACCACTGATCATCTCTTGACTCAACCAACTTATCCAGAATTGTAGGACCTGGATCTCTGTGGTTGGCATGTTCCATCCTGCCACAGAGGAGAAGACACTGACACTCACCTGACACTGTAATGTGGGTCATGCATGTTGCAGCACAGCAGCTGAGCAAATGTGAGCACTGCTGAATGGGTCTGCAGATGATCCTGAGAGAAATAACGAGCAGTTTGTTTTATTTCCACCTTCCTATCGTCCCATTTTTTTCATTTCCCCCCACCTCCAGATCCAGTGAGGTATAAAAAAATGCCATGGCTGTCAAAAAATGTGCTGGTTCTGTTTTCCGTGTGTGCCTACTCACTTCAGAGCCTACAGAGTTTAGATACCTGCAGCATATGCAAAGTTCAGGTTTTTTTCATGTGTCAGACTCTGAGTCTTTAAAACATGCACTGCTTTGATTTCTGTCCTTACCTCTGTTTGTCCTTGATGTACCCACAGCTGTTGATGAGTTGGAGGGAGGAGATCACTGGCTGGTTTTAGCTTGGCCATATATGAGACTGAATTTTAAGATACTGAATACTTGGAGCACACTTGTGAGCATTCATGTGTGAGTATGTGTTTGTGTGGGTCCAAGCATGGATCTTATTGAGGTTTTTGAAAGGTTTTGAGTGTAGCTGACTCTGCATCAGAGCAGAACCAGAATGCTGGCTTTGCAGGCTTGAAAGCTGGTGGAGATGAAGCCATGAGAGATGGTTCCATTTACCTGTAGGAACTGAGGAGACAACCATATTAGTCAGATGACACTGTTATAATGAAAGGTGCATGGTAAAGGTGTCTTTCCTATGAATATGTTTCAATGACTTAATAGCATGTGGGACTCTCGGGACAGAAGACCTGCAAACAAGACATTGAGATAGATCTCTTGGAGGAAAGCAGATAGATGAAAAACTAATTCCTCACTGGACCTAGGAAAAATGTTCATATTGCATGAAACCAAGTCAGTAACTCCATCTCCAAGTTGCTTTTCCTCTGAAAAAGCAGGAGGAAAGGCAGAGAAACATAGTGCTCCTTCTCAGCACTCACATGGCATTGTGAGGATCTGGGAACACGTGCTGTGAGTTGGTCTGTCATGAAGGTTTATCTTCACAGTGCACAGCTACTTCTCCCAGGGTGCAGCAGAAGTACAAGCCAGCCCTGATAAGGGGGAAAAAACCAGAAGTTAGCATCAAATGTCCTTTTTAATTTCAGCTGCTTTCCAGGTTGCCATGCACCAAATTGTCTGTTTATTTGCCCTGGAGCACTTAGTTCCAGTGTATATGATTACATACTACTTTTTTGGCCCTGTTTGGAGACGATGAGTGGGTGTGTTTGTTCTGGTAGCTTTAGGGTAAGAAATAGCAAAAGAGGTACCATCTCCTCTATATTTGGGAGGAAGGCAAGCACTAATTCTGTTATTACAACAGACTCTATCCTGGGGTTTGCCAACTCCATGCATGGGCATGCACAAGTAAGAGGAAGAGCAGGGAAATGAATAAATGGAAACAGAACAGCAGTACTAAGCACGTTTAAATGTTCAGTGTTATTTTTCAAGGCAGCTTCTTTCATTTCACAGAGGACACTGCTGGTTGCATGTTCAAGGGTAATTCACCCATAAAATTTAGCCTATCACCAAGATAGAATATGAGGGTCACTTCCCACCACACTGCTTTACAAATTATGTGTTTTTAGGAAAAGGGGGGAAGAGGTTGTGAATTTGGCATTTAAAACTCTGAGAAAGTGTACTTTCAGCGTGAGGATAACCTTCTGGCACTCAAATAACAGCAGATGTGACATCCAGACAGTGAACTTGCTCCCAGAGTGCTCTGGTCCACAATAGAGCTATTTCCATTAAAACTGTAAGACTGTTTCTAGATCCTGTTGGAAACATCATCTAGTTGAAAAGCAGAGAGGAAAGCCTAATTTTCATACTTGACTAGGGTAGTTTCAGTTAGGTTTCTGGTGGCAGTTTCCTCACCTCCTTACCTCACTCATTATTACCGTAGGGAGACTTGGAAGGCATGCAGTGGGAAAGATGTTTATAATTCACTGCTCAGCCCTACAGGAATATCCATAGATTGGCACAATCTGTTAAACCAGGGGCACAGCCATTTTCTTCTCTCCTCTTGCTGTCTCTTAGCCAAGACTGAGTCTTTCAAATCCTGTCACTCGAGATTGTATCATTTTCTCTGATGACTTTCCCTTGAAAGGAGGGGTGGATTTCCCTCCAAGTCCCCAAAAGCCAGAGGAGAAAGACAAGAAAAATTGGAGAAAATAGGCCTTCTCCCTAGATTTGCCCTCAAACCTGAAACAGACCTATAAACCACAAAGTTGGTGTCTTCAAAGACGGAGAGGCCTCTCAGGCAGAAGCTGTCACTGGCAGCCAGGGATCAATGTGCTGTGGAGCAGTGCAGGGGGGGAAACTCTGTATGCAGAAGACACCCTTTGCTTTCAGTGCAAAGGCACCTGTGCCCCCAGCCTCTGGTGGAACCCACACCCTGTATTGCTATCTATCTATTGCTTTCTATCCGCTGCCCTGCTCCTCCCAGCTGACTGCAGCTTGTGCCCTGAGGAACAACATAGCTTCCACCACATTTTGTGATCTTATCTGGGGAATTCTGAATGTTTTCTTTCACTGGGTTGGGTTGTTTTGGTTTGTTTTCTAGGACGGCACACTTCCTGAGAGGATCAAATTAAGAGGCATCACCAACTGCATTTTTTGTTCCTCCCTTGTTTTCTTCCAGTCTCTGCTTTCTCCTTCTCCTTTTTTTGTGGATAGATTTTAGACGCGATACTCAGTGACACTGAAAGCAATTTCTGAGAGCTGGAAGAACCAGTAAACCACAGGAACCTTACTGCAATTTAGAAAAGGCTGGGGAAGCAGGGAGGCGAGGAGCAGCTGTTATCAAAACTGAAATAACTGCAGAACGCAGTTGACAGTTTCTGTGGAAGAAGCAGGACTGCACACAGATAAGTTTCCGTAATCGTCAAGAAACTAAAGGGAAAAAATCTTCAGTCCATAGGTGGTATTCAAGAGGATTGTATTGTTGCCTGTTGGGTCACCCATACTTGGGTTAAATAAGTCTGGGATGAGATGGAAAAATATGCTTCAATTCTTTTCCGCTATAACCAGTCTGCAAGATCTTGAAGATTTTTTCTTATATAAGAAGAAAAATAAATATTCAAGAGTGAATTGACCAACAGATACAGGACTCTGAAAATGGCTGATTTGTTTCATGTCTCTGAAAGTATGGACTTTATCTCCGATTGTCTGCATGTACTTGTTACCCACCAAAATAAACGTCCTAGCGCTGGTTCATCAAGGTGTAGATCATAGAATCATAGAATCAACCAGGTTGGAAAAGACCTCTGAGCACATCAAGTCTGATCCTTGATCCAGCACCACTGTGGTTACTAGACCATGGCACTAAGTGCCGCATCCAGTCTCATCTTAAAAACCTCCAGGGACGGTGAATCCACCACCTCCCTGGGCAACCCATTCCAATGTTTGATCACCCTCTCTGTAAAAAATTTTTTCCTAATATCCAACCTAAACCTCCACTGGCAGAGCTTAAGACCATGCCCTCTTGTCTTACTGATAGTTGCCTGGGAGAAGAGACTGACACCCACCTGGCTACAACCTCCTTTCAGGCAGTTGTAGACAGTGATGGGGTCTCCCCTGAGCCTCCTCTTCTCCAGGCTAAACAGCCCCAGCTCCCTCAGCCTCTCCTCATAGGACTTGTGCTCAAGTCCCTTCACCAGCTTTGTTGCTCTTCTCTGGACCTGCTCCAGCCCCTCAATATCCTTCCTGAACTGAGAGGCCCAGAACTGGACACAGTACTCGAGGTGTGGCCTCACCAGTGCTGAGTACAGGGGCAGAATCACTTCCCTGGTCCTGCTGGCCACACCATTCCTGATCCAGGCAAGGATGCCATTGGCCTTCTTGGCCACTTGGGCACACTGCTGGCTCATGTTCAGCTTCCTGTCAATCCAGACCCCCAGGTCCCTCTCTGCCTGGCTGCTCTCCAGCCACTCTGTCCCCAGCCTGTAGCGCTGCATGGGGTTGTTGTGGCCAAAGTGCAGGACCCGGCACTTGGCCTTGTTGAACCTCAGCCCTTTGGAATCAACCCAACTCTCCAGCCTGTCCAGATCCCTCTGCAGAGCCCTCCTGCCTTCCAGCAGATCAACACTCCCTCCCCCAGCTTGGTGTCATCTGCAAATTTGGTAATGGTGGACTCAATCCCCTCATCCAGATCATCAATAAAGATATTAAACAGAACTGGGCCCAACACTGATCCCTGGGGGACACCACTAGTGACTGGCCACCAACTGGATGCAGCTCCATTCACCACCACTCTCTGGGCATGGCCCTCCAGCCAGTTCCTAACCCAGCAGAGAGTGCCCCTGTCCAAGCTGTGGGCTGTCAGCTTTTTCAGGAGACAGTGTGAAGATGATTCATTGCAATGGAGTCTAACTAATTTTCTTAAAGTTAGGTATGTTCTTATATACCTTTTTGAAATAAGACTCCTGTTTCACCTTTAGCATAGAAAATACATTGGGGAAAAAAAAGGCTTTTCCTCAGTTTTTGGAGAGAAGATAGGAAAAGCTTCTTTCCCGCCAAATAAAAATAATCTTATGTCTTTAAAGGAAATCCATATCCATATGCAAAATACAAGATAAAGAAGACTAACTTGAGGGTGATAACTTGGCTACTGGCATAGTCATTTCTGCTAGAGAAATTCTGGGGTAAGGCACTGGTTATCCAGGTGCAACATCAATCACAGAAAAGGTAACAATTTTGCAACTTTTGAGTTGGTATGGTGCTATAAATAGTAGATTTCGTGTTGTGTCATAGAGCAGTAAAGAAACAGGGAGCAAAGCATTCCTGCATTTTCAATAGTAGTAAGAGCTCTTGTGTTTCATATGGAAGAGGGAAAGACATACAGTGAGGGGTTTGACTTGGCTTAATCGGAGGTGTAAGTTGGCAAACTCAGCCTAGGGATGCTTGTATGGCTTTCATTGTCCTGTGTTGCACAGGAGATGAGACACAATAACCTAAGGATCTCTGCTGGGTTACTGAAACTGAGCTGAGTTTGCACCAAGACTGTGAGCTGAGGAAACCTTTAGTCCCATACATCTGTGGGCAGTATCTAATTTTTTTGTATTATCTAATTTTATCATTTATCTAGAGGGCTTTCACACTTCAGTATCTTAATGTTCTCCTTGTGTCCCATTAAATCCTTCAGAACTTTCATCTCCTCCATTACTTTTGGTTTTCATACAATATCATGGTTTCTTTCTATATAGTTTCTCAGCTTCTGTGATGCTGCTTGCCCATCTCCTCAGCTCTGTGAGGTTCACTTTCAAACTATAAAGTTTCTGTAGAGCTTTTCTACAAATCCAGACCCTTTTCTACTGATGGTTTCGTTTCAAGGTATGGCGATCTACCAGTGGGGTGACCTAGAAGGTGACTGTATTATGTATTTGAACCTTTAACTCTCTGTGAAAGAAGCACTGGCTCCTCACCTGCAGAATGTCTGAGTTAAAGTAGTGGCAGTTTGTTTTTTCTTTATCTAAAAATCATTTCTTTTCACTCCCATTGGCTCAGTATTGCCTCTCTTCCCATCTTAACTAAGATGAGCAACAAGGAGCTTAACAGAGAGGGAATGGGATCAGTTTGGTGGTTCTTGTAAAACCCTGGTAATTTACAGTGCCAGTGATTTACTAGGTAGAGTCTCTGGGATACAGTAGCCTCCATTTATGAAACAACTGCTCCTGTTCCTGTTAAAACATTGGAGACATCAGCATAAATGATAAAATGGTGCAGAGCCCCTTCTGTAGAGTCCTGAAGTGCCAGCTGCCCATTTCTCAGCCAGCACTGCAGAGATGTCTGCAGCAGCTATGCTGCCACGACAGGGTACAGCTGCTCCTCTGAGATTCCTCTTTTAGCTGCTAATTCTTTGTACTTCATTACAGACAAAAGTTACCCATGGAAGCCTTCAAGGCACAGTATTTTTTTCATTTCTGGTCTGATGTTCTTTTTCTTCCTTATTTTCTCTAACAAATAAACCCCAAATCCCTAATTGTATTGATTTGATGATATGTCTGGACAATTATGTCACTAGTGATGTCACTGATATGTACAGATATATAAATGCATAAAACATGCTTTTCTGGCAAATTCAAAGACTTGCCCTGAGGAGTGTGCTGTGTAGATTGAAACAGCTAAAGGATGTATCACTTAAAGAAGCATTGAACCTAAACAACCTGGTGATGGAGAGATGAAATTAATATACATCTTGTTTAGCTTGCACTGGGCTTACTGAATTTGCCATCTGTTTTGTTCATAGAATCATGGAATGTTTCAGATTGGAAGGGACTTAAAGGTCATCTAGTCCCAGCCCTCCCTGCCATGTGCAGGGACACCTCCCACTAGATCAGGTTGCTCAAGGCCTTATCCAACCTGGCCTTGAACGCTTCCAGGGTTGAGGCATCTACAATTTCTCTGGGCAACCTCCGGTATCTCACCAACCTCACAGTAAAGAATTTCTTCCTAATATTTAGCCTAAATTTCCCCTTTTTCTGTTTGCACCCATTACTCCTTGTCCTGTCACTACAGTTCCTGATGAAAAATCCCTCTCTGTCTTCCCTGTAGGCCCCTTAAGATACTGGAAGGTTGTTATGAGGTCTCCACGAAGCCTTCTCTTCTCCAGAGAAGACTGGAGAGAGAGAAATGAAATTATATAGTCGTACACACCAAGCTGGAGAGTTCATCTAAACTCTGGATGGAGAGTTGTCATCCTCAATGTATTGTCTCATTTTTTCCCCAGGCTCTTTGTCCATCTTTGGGTGCCATTTGGGCTCAGAGGCTGGGTGAGTTTGGCCACCTTCGTTCATTGATATTCCCTGCCCATACTTGTAGTGGATCAAGGTTTGGACTTGATGATCTCGGAGGTCCTTTCCAACCTGGTCGATTCTATGATTCTGTGATTCTATGATTGTTTTCCTGTGGGAACAGAAGAGCATCTCTACCCCATTTGAAGTTTCCTTTCCTGTATCAGCTATTAGACTGGGGTTAAGCCAAGCAACATAAGAGTGCCTGTGCTCTGCTATAACCCATAGGGTTCCATCCCGTTGGCCCAGATGGTTCCCTGTCATCTACCAGTGCAACTTCTTCCAGTCTTCATGCAGAAGCTTTCCTTAGCCTAACTGAATTATGGTATGTTATTTTCAGACTGTTTTTCCAACTTGAATTGTATTCCTGTCCTCTGGGGCATGGGCAGCCTCCTCCAGCATGGAAGAGATCCTGCTTTCCCAACCCCCCTCCCCCTGCTTTAAGCAAGGATTAATGCTTACCCTTTTCAAGACTCTGAGCCTTCAGCCATCTGCAAGTTCTCAGAGATGACCACTAATGAGCCTGTTAATCATTGCTTCTGTTACTTCTCTAAGTACTTTTGGATTAATTTCCTCAGACTCGTGATTTAAGAGCGTCTGTCCGTTAAAGTACTTTCTAACCTGGTCTTTCCATGGCCCAAGCTGAGGTCATTCCCCTTGGTAGGTAGTAGTTGTTTAGAAACATTATTGCTACTCACTCTTTTTTGGTAAACACTAATGAAAGGAAGACATTGAACACTTTTAACAGGTCCGTCCCTCTTCAGACACGAACTTGTCTCCAAAAGGGGAGGCTGCCCTGAGACCCATGGCTGGCAGCGGGCAAGGTCTCGGGTAAGTCTTTCAAGCAGGTTTTTCACTGCAAATAAGCCTTGCAATTAAGTGCTCTGGCCCATCTGACAGGATGGGCACTGTGACGTGTGCCCCATTCCCCTTCTCACATGGCTAGTGTTCTCAGAGCAGGAGCACAGAGCAGGTCTCACTTTCCACTTGCTTCCCACTTTCTGTGCAGACTGTTTGTTCAGGTGGTGCTGGATGATCATTATCAGACCTCACACTATAAAAACCTGTGAGTTTCTGTGCTTTGAATTAAAAGAGTGATGACACGACAGATTAACTTTTTCCTACTTCACCCTCTGCATGCACTTATGCTCTTTTCCACAACCTCCATCTATTAACAATAATAATAACAACAGAAAACAAAGCAAATTCATGGCACATGCAGGAAACCGCTCACGAGTCGCAGACTCAGTGTTATATTTTATGTTGTGCTTGCCAAAAACAACATGAGTCTGCCTCAGGGATGTGAAACCATCTCAAATTTATTAGAAATGAGTATTTTCTGTGGCCCCTCCCTCCTCTTCCCCTACCATTTTGATAACCAGCCGGTCCATTAAAGCTTTCTTTCAGGTAGAGAAACACAAAGTCCTGTTCCTGTGTGGTCCTTGCTCAGTTGGGAACGCGGGTGTTTGAAGGACAGACCCTGGCCAATATGATGTCTGACATGGCCACAGCTTTGTACAAACTGGGGAGAACATAGAGTGTTGGAGCTGCGAGATTTTTCTGGGCTGTTTTCAGCACTGTGCCTGCTCTCACTGTGGCATTTTAAACATGGCAGGTGGATTTTCTTTGCCAATGGAGAATTAGAGAGTAGAATCTCATAGGAAGTGCATGGTGGCATTAACAGGCAAATTTATCACTTCAGTCTTTGATGGCAATAGGTGTTTCATGAAGCCCATCACAGGAGTCAGAATTCTTGCCAGCAGATGGGCTGCATCAGTTTTGCCAACACCTGTCATTCAAGGACCAGAAATTTACCACAGTTACTGCTTGCCTTTTACAAAACAATTTCCTTTCAGATTTCTTAGCTTTATTTGGTAAGAGCTTTTTTCTGCAACCAAGAAGGCTAAACCCAGTTTGTTTTCCTTCACATATACTGCTGACAGTCACTTAAATCACCTGACTCCAGGAAATGGTGTTTTAAAAAAATCATCAGAGTATAAGTGGGCATGTGTTCACACTTGCACCATTTAATAGCCAAGACCTGGAGTGTCGATGCATAGGTGTCCATTTGTCACCATAAATAAAATCAAATGAGTTGTTTGCTATAAAATTATGTACAAAAGCTAATCAAATGAAATCTCTTGGTTACATGTAGGCAGAGCCCTGGTCCTGGTCTTACACATTTTGCCGAAACTTTGTGCAACACACTTAGTGCTGAATGTTCCTATTTTGCATTAACGTTATTTAGACACTGTTCCTTCTAACATGTTGACTGTCAAAGATTTCTTCTAGCTTTTTAGACACCTGGAGTTGCAAACAATTTTTGGAAAGTGCATACAGGGTCTGAAAAAAATAGAAGCTAAATGAAAGAAATATCCTGATACATTATGAATTATTCAAGCCAATATTGTGAATGTTTAGTGTCTGATTTTTGAAAAAAAAATTAAAAGTTGTTAACAGTTTCCCCATTCACAGCATTGGGATGATTAGTGAAACTCACTTGACTTGAGAAATTGGTGAGTTTTACTGACTGAATTTGTCCTAAGGGAAAAGCACAGTAGACCCAATATGATTTATTAACAGAGTGGTCATCCTGTATCTCAGAAGAAGAGCAGCTGTCAGACTGCAAAAATGTGGGGTTTGCACTTTGTCATTTATCTTTAAAATCACATTATTCTGAGTAGTTTCATTCTTGGCCATTCTTTTCACGTCAGTATGAACATAGTTGCCGCTTACCGGACCCACTGTGAAGATGCCTTGTGAAGTTCTGAAAATAGTGAGTGGACTTAGGCTGCAAAAGCCCTTGTGTGGATCTCTGTCAGCTCCTGATGTGGGAGAATGGAAGTGGGGGCACAGTGAAAAGAGGGATGTGCTTTTCAGAGGAGTGGCTGCCTCGTCACCTAACAGGAACTCAAAGCCTGGGACAGCAGTGCACTGCTCCCAGAGTGGCCAGCTTTCCTAAGCTCTCCTCATGCACTGGTGGCCAGAAGAAAAATGGAAGCCTCCCCTTCTGTGACAGACAGCATGAGCTTCAACTCAAAGTTCAGGAGGACACAAATTTTAGGTATTTATACAATTGGTTACAAATATATAAAATGCAGTGTAAAAAAAAAAAAAAGTGCACACACATAGGTTTGAGCATGGAGATGACCTGTGTCATTTTGCCACTTTTACGTCAGACCAACATTTTTGGGAGCCATAATCAGGACAGGCTGGTGTTTTTGCCGTCTGTGCTGGCTGGAAAATAAATGTTTTTGTGAACATAGAGTTTGGGTGGGTTTTGTTTCACAAAGACTTCTTGAAGTAAGATAGGTATGACAGTGATTTGTGTCAACTCACAAGTAACTGATACAGGTACATAAAATTCAAGATCTGACAAGATAGGGAAAGGTTGATGAACCTGGCAGAACTGGAGGCTGGAGTTCTTTATTCAGACTGAGTGTGAACTCAAAATACAGTATGCGGATTTTTATTACAATGATGATGCAAGCTGTAGACATCTATAGACGTATGTGTGAGAGAGGAAAAGGTGGGTTTCTGTGAAACACATTACATTTGGGACTTCTGGATGTGGATCTGAACCCTTTTAGGTTGGGCTCACCCTATTTCAGTCATTCTACCTTTGATCACTCCTTGTCATTACTGAAACATGCCTATCTGAAGCACGCTCTCTGTTAATCCTGCCTCAGAGATCTGGCTTCCTGGGCAAAGGAGTGCCCCTTTTAGTCCTTTTGATCCCCTTTTAGCAGTGGAGATGATCCCTTGACAGGGTTAGTAGACTGTTGTGGCTGCCCAGCTGACTCTTTGAGGGAGCTGTGGGGCCATGTGGACAAGCCTCATTCATCCCACAGGCTTCTGTATTTAGTTACCCATGCACAAGACGAAGAAGCGGTTCGGTAATGGGTACCAGATGGGGGTTTATGTGTTTAAACAAAGACACATTCTGTGCAATCAGAAACAACTGAGTGGCCGTTTATATATTAAACTCCAATTTAACAGCAGCACTTGCTCACTGACCTAGAAGAAACAGGGCAGAGGGCCCTTGGTGTTGCCCTGATCAAACGATTCCCCATCACCCCTGCTTCTGGCAGGGTAGCATGTGGTCATAAGGAGAGGGTGTATGTTGGAGCGTCACTTTCACAGCTTGTGGAAAGCCTCCCTTTAAAGCGACATGCGCATGGTCATTATTCATTAGTTTTAGAGTCAAGCTACCTTGTTGGCCACCGTTGTCATGTTCTCATATGTGTGAGACTATTCCTTAGACTGCAGGAGGGAATGTTATGATGTTAATTCCCACTGTGGGTCTCTGCTGCAGAGCGTAGGTGTGTGTTTTAAACCAAACCCTTGGCAGTACATAAGTGGTTGCTATGGATCCTGCCGTAGAAGACAGGATGAGTTTGGCTATAGCTGAGCACCATTCATCTATATTTCTGCAAACTGAGTTGATTGAATGAATGGAAGACCTATCCTGCATTACTGGGTGAATGTTGAATACAAAAAAAGAAACTGTCAGCTTCTCCAGAAGCTGTAACATCACCTTCTTGCATATACGTGTCTTGTTTGTCTGCATGTATTGATATGTTTTACAGTTTGACACATTATATAAATTTTAAAAAAATCAAGAGAATGGTAAATTCCTACACTTAATCTCTCAAAATGCAAAAAATAGCATTTAACCTGAACTCTGTCCATTTGGATTATGGTAAAATAAACTTCCTCACATGTTATTCTCAAATAATATAACCTGTCAACACATGTATCAGTTAGCAAAGATAGTGTATTCTTTAAAAAACCAGTTCTGTCAGTAGGAATTGAACATGCTCATCACTTTGCAGGAATATATCTTCTCCTTTCATGAGTGGAAGCCAGTTTTTGTTCCCCTAAATGCCCCAAAAGCACCTAAGCATTTCTAAAAGGCAAAAGAAGGAAAAAAGAGCATGCCCTTGCTGGCATGCTAAAGCTTGCTTAGCTTGAAAGGGTGTCACCAGAAGGCCACAGGAAGGTCCCAGCTCTTCCATACTTCTTCATCAGTAGAGCAGTTTCCTTCAGACCAGGTAGAGGCACTTTGCCCTTCCAGTGGTTTGTGTGTTATTTGTCTTTATAGGGTTTATCACACAAGATTTTGTACATATGGCTACAGTATAAAAGTACTTTCTCCACTGTAACTGTATCAGACCACAGTGATCTGTTTCATCTGCTCAACCTGACTCTCAGTATTTTGCAGCATTTGTGTTGGAGAAGAGATGAAACATAGACTTCCTTGATGGCTCACACGATGGATGTTAGCTTCCGTCTTGATTGTGTTAAGCGGAGATGTTTCTCTGTTTCCTCAGGGATCGTAAAGAAATGGAGGGAAAGGATGCTCATTACTGAAGTGCATGTGTATTGGTGCCAGAACTGTGGTTCCCAGGCACCAGCATGTGTAGGAGGAATAAGGAGAAAATATTCCTTTGAAATAAGTCCTTTCCGAGGGAAGGAAAAGGAAAACCCCACTCAGTCTGTATCCGTTAACTGTATGGGGCAAGCTATATATAGAGTGTGGTTATAATTGACTATGTGCTATTGTGTACTGGGGTTGGGCAAACCAGAGAAAACAAAACTACAGTATTAGCAGGATAGTCTTCCTGGAACTGTGTTACAGAGACAAGGTGCTGGAATAAATAAATCACTGGTGGAGCATCTCACCTAGATGTCAGTGTCCCCAGTTGAGACCTTTATGATCCTGAAAAACATGTAGGTAGCACTTTCCTGTGCCCCTTTTCTGTGCTTCTTTTTTTCAACATCATGTCTGAGACAAGACCAAGTGCACCAGTTATGCCATCTTTTGAGAGAGACAGAGGTTAGGATATTTCTGGTCCTGCAAAAATCAGCAAGTCTTAGTTTCCTGTTTCCTTAGCAGTGGAAACCTTTGCTTTCTTTTGTGCTTCTTGCTATCTTTTTTTTTTTCCCTGAAAATTATTCTTCTACTTCAGGAGTTCTTACTGTACCTACCTACAAATGAACTAAAAATCCCTTTTCTTTCATGGACCAAGAGCCTTGTGAGTCCAGCACTTGCAGCTGGGATACTGTTGCAAATCCTGTAATATTTGACAAATGTCTGTGTGCTCCAGCTTGTGCATTTATGTGACAAAGTTAGACTTTCAGCTTTTAATGCAGAAATACAGACCATGCATGTTGCAGCCCTTCAGAATGCAGATGAAATGCAGAACCTACAATGCTTTCCAATCCCCAGTTTTACGGCAGCATAGTTAAAACACTTGCGATACTGTCATTCCTATCTGCTGGACCATTTGCCACTCCCTGTTGCAAATTGACACTCTAATGAGTGTAGACTTCAGATTTTTGTGTGTGCTCACGCTCTTCATCTGACTCACAGCCATAGAGGGAGTTGGCCATGAGCAAACTGTCCCTCCCCAGTGCGAGTCTCTCTGTGGGTCCAGAAACGTACATGCATTGCCCAGGCTGTCACTATCTACTGTCTTTTCAGGACTGGTAGATGCCAGCTGACTTCTTGAATCCCTGGTGTTGTTGCAATGTCAGGAGACTATTTTGTAGAGACCCTGGAACTGAGCTTGAGCAGAGCCCCCTTGTTTGTGTTGCTTTTACAGGCAGTGATGGCATCTGTAGAAACTTCAGATCTCCCCAACTGTTTCCTTTCCTTCTCTGAGGACTGGGTAAAGAGCTGAGTTTGACCCTTCGCAGAAGTGGGTGGCATTCCAAATGGGAGTTTGCATAGAGTAGATAAGAGGTTTGAAATCCCATCCACTTCACTCCCAGGATGCCAGAGCCACTCCAAGGCTGAAACACAACCCACAAGCAAACATCACGCTTGGGTGAGCTCTGTCTCAAGGTTAGTTGAAGACCACAGTGAGCTTTTCCCCACGAAGGGAGGTCTGTTTAAAACCAAACAAAACAACTTTTTGGATCACTTATGAATTAGGATCATTTGGAAGGGGGCAGTGTAATAACAGGGTAGAACAACTTGTCAACTCTGCAATTAACATCAATACATGTTACTTAGCTCTCTTTATAGATATATAAACACATTTCAAACAGCCAAGTCGTTAGAAAAATCATGACTCCTATACATACAGCATAAAGATTTCAGGCTGTTGAGCACTGCTCACCATTATTTTATAAAAACAAAAGTCTTAATTATGCTGCCAATGACAACAGCATCATTAGCAGCCAGATGTTTTTCCCTTAAATTAAAACACACACAGAATAGATTGTCTGGGGGCTTATCTGAAACAGAGGTACACCTGATGAAGTTGGCATTGAAACATAAGGCTCTCTACGTGTCAGGATGACATTGCAAAGCCTTTTAAGACTTCTGCAAACCTGGCATCAGGTCACATGCTGTCCATAGCTGTTTCTCAGCCTTGCTTGGAATAACAGTCATTTGAAAGACAGGAATCTTATGTCATCTCCCAGGATACCTCCACAGCAGTGCAATAATCCAGAGCCAGGGCACAGGGCTGATGATTTTCACATTATCACTATGGTGTTACACTGTTGGTATATGTTCATTAGTTCAGTATCAGCTAGCACCAGGGTATCCTGGTCTGGGTCTGGGGTTGTTATACACTATCCTAGGCCTTGGGGCAAACTGCTTATCATGAGCAGCTGTCCCCAGCATTTTTGGACATCAGGAAATCCTGGAAGACATCCACAGAACACAGACAGTGATGCTGGGTACTTCTACCTCCACATGCAGGACATTTTCCAACTGCCTCTTCCAAATCTGCCAATACCATCATGTGGATATTTGCGGGAGGGAGGATGGTTTTAGCTCTTTCCAGAGCCTAGTAGTGGACCCTCAAAACATGGAAGATGGATCTTTGTCATGCAGCTGGTGGTTGAGCTGCCAGAAAGCAGGTGCAAGGTCCATCCTTTCTGCCTCCTCTCCATTCCTGAAGGAGGTTGCTCCTCTGTGCAGTATGTTTCTTGCCCAAAAGTGCTGTGTCACAGTCCCAGAGACCATCTGCCCCCACATTCTTCTACCCATCCCTGTCCAAAGGGGCCACACCTCCCTCCAAAGCCACCCTCTCTGGGTTGCTGTTGTGGCACAAGGCAAGGGAGGGGAGCCAAAACATGGCTAGTGGGGCCCTGGCAGGGCTGTGCACTGTCACAGGTGTGGAGGGGCTGACTGGGGGCTGGTGGTATGGGTGGACAAGGGTACATGCTCTCTTTTCCCTGATTTATCACTCCTGTAAGAATGGCCACAGTTGCTGTGCTGGAGGAGCTGGTATCTTGATTAACAGAGCAGACAAGAAGCAAACAAAGCCCCCCCCCGGCCCCTCTCCCTGCATCTCTCCAGCTTTTGCTTGCCCAGAAGATTAGGGATGACTGTGTTCTCTGGCTGTGCTGTCCCTGTCCCCCAGGTCAGACCCACATTGCACAGCCAGAGCTGTCCCATGCCCTGCTGAGCAGGGGACCCTTGCCCATGCCATGGCATGGTGGCAGATTATTTGCACCAACTCCATTTCTCCTCTGTTTTTTCTGTCAAAAGCAACTGTTTGCTTGTCTGCACTGGCTTTTGCATGTCCCAAACTGCAGAGTAAGGCTGTAGAGAATAATTTTTGTGTCTGCTTCTTGTGGTGCAGCCTATTTTTTGTATGTACATTACAGCACTTGCAATTTGAATATTTATCTTTACACCATTTCCGCATAAGAAATGGTATTTTTCCTGGTCTTCTCACTTAAGCCTGTCACTGGATCGTTTTGCTATTTACCAAATTTCTTCTATTTTGACAACATCTTTCTGACATTGCACAATCCATGTGAAAATTGTAAGTATCCCTCCCTGCTTCTTGCTAGGATGTCTTTTAACACTCAGCCTCCTTTTTCATGCTGCCATATCAAAATATTTACAACCCATGTTTTCCCATCATCAGATTGTATGTTTTTGAATTCAGTTTCAAAATTAAGGGCAGGGAAAATTATGATCATTTCCACATTAGTCACTCCATCCAGTTTCTTTGGAGTGATGAGTGAATCAACGCCCATTCTGACTTACTGTAGGGGTAAGTATGTGTAATTTGAGCGATTTTTGGTTGCTTGATAAAAGTGTTTGCTGCTGTGCTGCAATGCAAAATGCCAGGATGTGTGAGGAAATACTTGCAGCAGGCACATGCTTCTTGCCTTTGGTCGCTGCCAGTTTCAGTTTTGCAATGCCAAGTATGACAGCCTGCCTTAGGATGTAAATGGGCTTGGTAAAAGGACCTGGTAGACAGTTTCCAATGCACCATCTCTGCATCATGTAGGGCTGCATGTTGAAGATAGGATTTATTTTGCATCCCCCTGTACTGTTTGCCAAGGTGTGGCTCAGTGAGAGGATGGGATATGTCAGCAGCAAATGCCACAATTCATGCCTGGTGAGGAAGGGGTCCCCTTGTTTGCCAGCCATGAGTGTGGCAGGGGCGTGGATGCCAGCTGTCCTTGGTGCAACCAGGGCTGGCAGTCACGGATGTGGGATATCCAGGGAGCATGGTGGACATGGTGGCACCCCCAGGACAGGCGCTGCCATCAGAATGCTTGACTCTGTTCAGAGCAAGCCTAGAAGTGAGAAAATTTTGAGTCTTGGCATGAGTTACAACTTGTATGGCAACAAAACTGGAGTAGATGGGCCAAAAATGAAAATAAATTTCACTGGGTGTTTCAGTGCTGTCAGGTTGGTTCACTCCCTGCTTTGCCCTTGGGCACAGCTCTGCTCTTCACCCACGCTGTAGGCATAAGTGTTTGCATTCAGAGCTCCAGTCATACACAAGCCAAGTATTTCTCTTGGCAGAGAACTCTCTGGACCCCACATTGAGAGCAGTCATGAACCAGCACACATCGTTTGGCCCTGGGGTGAGGGTTGACTCATGCCATGGAGAATTGACTAGGACTGAACTTGCCACTGATCACCAAGGCTTCTTGCGCAAGGCTGGTGCACAACAGCATCACTGAAAACGTTAATAATTTGGCATGACTTTGTTGCAGCAGTTCTGCTGAAGCAATGGGTTCATTATTCAGTCGCCAGCCTGAAAGCTGTGGCTGCTGCTCTGCTGGTACTTGCTCGTCTGCTTTCTGGGAGAAAGCCTCTTCCAGTGACTGATGATGTATCCAGACAAAGCAGATGAGTCAGGCTGATTTTATATTTATGTTCCAGGTAGAGCAAGGGGCTGAAACCATGCCAAATTAGCAGCCCTGGTTCTTGAGAGAGGTTGCAAAAGAGTTGGACTTCAAGGCATGGCTTTCATGTCTGAGGGCTTTTCTAATGACTTCTTAACTAATTGACTTGACTTTGGCGGGGAGACAGCTAGTGGCTGAAAAGGATTAAAACTGTTAGAAACCAACAGCTTTGAAGTGGCTGAAACCCTATTAAAATTTGGATGGCAGATTTCTTTCTAGTAGTGTTTTTTAACCACTACAACCTGGTAGAGTGAGCTCTTCATGCAAAATTCTATGGAGAAAAAAGGAAAGTCTAGGTAAGTGAAGCAGAGTCTCACGTCTGCTGCCACTCAGTTATTTGATAGCTGTTGGATACCATGTGTAACCCACGTATCCCACAGATTTTGTTTTCAAGAGAGACTATTCTGTGTTATGGGAATATTTTCCTTTTATCATATTTCTGATCTGACATAGCATGACTCCACTGTGGTGCAACTAAATACTATATCATTTTCCGTGGCCAAATGAAGCTTGCTTGGAGAAACAATCTGCTGTAGAAATTACTCCAATTAGGACTTTCTGCAGCAAGCAAATGGTGATCCAATTCTGCAAGGCTCTAAGCAAGACTGTGGCAGATGATAGCCTTTAAGTGGAGGTTATGGAAATTTTCCAAAAGAATGATTTTATCTTAGAATATGCTGATTTTCTCAGATGTAAAACATCATATGGAAACATGCTGCTTTCAGCTGATTTTCTGTCAATCTCCCCAAGCTCCAACGTGACCTTGCCTGTCCGGCAGTTTCAAAACTTTCCTGCCAGCCAGGTTTCCTCAGAAACCTTGCAGGCTTACTGCCAACTTACCTCCCCAGTGACTTAGAAAACTGCCTGAAAGATGGCATCAAAGTAAGTACTGCAGGGGCTTTTGGGGTCCTCAGCTCAAGGAAATCTCCACGGGATACTCTACTCCAAGGAAATGCACCTTATGGTTTCCAGACTCCCAAGCCAGCTGGCTCCACTGGCATCTTCATTGTCACTATGGAAGGAGCCTTGCTGTCAGACCCAGCTTTCAACCCGGTCTCCAAGGGCTCTGAAGCTTCCTTCTTGGCTTGAGTCTCCCCCACAGTTCATGGTCTGGAAGTCCTATGTCCATGGTCATTGTGTGTTTTCCGCTATGGTGCTGCCAGAGCTGTGACTTTCCAAAGTCCTTAGTGCTCAAGCAGTTAGCTTGGCTGTTGCTGGAAATCTGGAAGACATGCTGTGCATCATGAATGAAGTTATTCTGGATTTTAGTCCCCTGAAAATGTATGTCATTTGTCTTTTTGCCCATGTTAAAATGTGAAAAAGGCCTTAGGCTGTCCAAAAGTGATCATGGAGCACGTATTTGATTTCTCAGGCCAATCCACTATTCAGTCTGGGTTCAGCAAGTACATGTAGGAGCACAGTTTTAAGTTCTGCTGAGGCAAGTCAGTGTATCCACTAACCTAAAACCCGGCTTGTGCTCAACACTGCCCTGAACTGGGCCTATGGTAGTAAAGTGTGTTTTCTACAGATCACAGAGTAGGTCATAGTTTCCTCGGGGGCATTTCAAACCAAGATCTGATGGCTAATGAAAGGCAAATTGTATTACTCTAATTTACATGGGCACTCAGCTGCAGACCTCTAACACATGTTCAAGGAGATCATGTCTGGAACTACTTTTAATCAATCATAACTCCTGCTGGCATGAATCTGTAACAGGAACAACTTAATTAATTCAGTGCAAATGAACTTTACAGCTACCACATAATGAGAACAGACATTATATAGCTATCCTCCGTATAGCTGTGTAGCCTCCCATGTAAAAGCATCATCAGGTCTACACAATGCACTAGGTGCTTGTGTACAGTCATAATTTTAGTCAACCAGAAAATGACCGTGGTCTGGTCTGTGCTGAGCGTGTGTCTGTATCTCAGTACCACATATGCATATTTTATGTAGTTCTACATCATAACTATAGATTAAAACCTCTTCTTACTATAAACCAAAAGGAGAAGTTATTCCTATAAATAGGATTGATTTTGTGGTTTCTCATCTTCTTCCACAACACTGTGCACTCTCATTGTGAAAGAAACTTCTGGAAGGCCTCCATAGGTAAGGATCGATGAGTGGTTCTTTGGTAATGGCCTTATATATGCATTTTTACACAATAGTTCTGCCTAATTTTGGCAAGAGAAAGGGAGAGGTTTGGAGGGAGAGAGGGAGAAAGGGAGGGAGGCAGGCAGGAAGGCAGAAAGGAAGCAAGAAGGCAGGAAGGCAGGAAGGAAGGAAGGAATAACCTAAAAAGCTGAAACTCAGACAGTAAAAAGCTCTACCATTTCACCATCATTTTCAGAGTGGATGGAGCTGGCACTTACCCATTCCCTTTCCACAGTCCCCATGCCATTAACTAACCCAGCTGCCAAGCAGAAAGGGCTTGTGTAGCTTTTCTAGCAGTATTTTTCCAAAGGTTGTTTCCAATCTTTCTATGAATAATCTAGGGAACGTGATAGTGCATTTTCTCGTGCCCTCTCTATGTTAATACCTTACTGGCTTTGGTTGCAGTGCTATAAGAGACTCCTCATAAACACTGGCAGAGCCATTTCTGAGTGGCTCAGTCCCCCTTTGGCTCAGAAGCAGAGCTGTTGCTTTCCTTTACACAGGAAAGGTGTTATTCTGCTCCGATGGGAAGGGGAAGCCTAGGCCTGTCACCATTCTATTCTTGTCAGCCATTTCTCATGGAGCCATTCCTGCTGAAGTACACAGAGTATTTCTACCAAGAAGGGCTCTTAACAGGTTTGCCAGTGCTGTGTAGGCTCATGGTAATTACAGAGATATCACTCAGTTTTCAGAACATTAGACAAGTCCTCAGCCATATGAGTCCACTTGATTTTAGGGAGTAAAACCTTGTGAAAATTACTTTCAGGGTTTGTGTGTTCCAAGCATAAGGAGGGGTCCATGCTTTTCTGTGATTAATTGCATGTTTACGGTTTTACTGAACAAAACCTGGCTTAAGTTTGCAATATGAAATATGTCTACTGAACAAAAGCATCGAATTAACATGGCCCAATTAAAACTTTAAAAGAAATAATCTTCAGTTAACAAACACCAGATGTATTTGTCAGGGTTATCTCACTGCTATTATATTAATCATTTATAAGCTATGTTCATTTGAGCACTTATTTGGTAAAGAGTACTATTGCAAGATTGTCTTTCTAAATATTATGCCAAAAATAACTACTTCCCTGATCTTGAAACTGTTAAAATATCAGATTAAAACAGAGAGAGTGAGTTTGGGAAGAAAAGCATACTCGATATTTTTAAATATAAAATGACCATTTAATCTATTAAACAGATTGAATAAGAGAGTTTTTACTGCTTACAAAAGTCAGAAATGTTTGTTGTATAGCATGTTACAGCTTTGTGGGGAAAATTAAGTTACTCATCTGCTAAAGCAGCACACATGTTACAAGTGTAGAACTCATCTGCCAACAGAGAGAATGAGGAATTTTCCAAGAAATGTAGACCATAGCCAAGAAGAACAAATCAAGGGACAAAAAATTCAGAGATTTACTGTAGCCTTTTTGCATCCCAGACATTCATGATATGTGGGTGCAGAACTGCAATTTCACCTTCCAGGATTTCCATGTCCTCTGATCTTCAAAAGGTACTTTTAGACAAAGAGATGTGTTCACCAAGACATTGATTCCTCCCACCTGACACAAGGTCCTTAATGAGCAGTACATTCACCTGTGGCTTAAGACATCAGCTGCTTTCTGAAGGTGCCTCACATCCAGGAGGGACTAATATGACTGTTTCTCATCCCAGCCCAGGAGGTAGATGCCCAACATTAGGTCAGACAAGTTTGGACTTAAAACCTCATTTCACAAAATGGGGTTTTCAGTCAATTGCTGAATGTTTCTTCAGATGTGCAGGGTGGCAGTATATGTCAGTGGCTGTCATTTCTTTTGAAGACTGAAGGTCACTTCTGCAGTGGGCCAGTGTGCTTTGATGGGATCTGGTGTGTAGCAATGAGACTCTGAACACACCCTTACCCCAGTCACACCCATCACTTTGGCCACAACTCCTCGGGTCCCCCCACTGCTCTGCTTGGGGGACCTTTGTGGAAACTGTATGTAGGAAAAGAGTTTCTTTTTTTTTTTTGCCCAGCTCCAGTCTGTTCAACATGGTCACAGAAAAGAAAGAAGGGCTATATGTGGGTGTGCACTAGTGTCCGTATTGGATTTATGTCTGGGAGCACATTATCCCGGTAGTTATTTTGTCTTGTAATAGATCTATGTATCAGATCCACAGATAGATAGATCTGTGTTTTGTTTTGTGATCTGTTTTTCCACTTTTGACGAATTTTATCACTATTGCACTGGGCAGCACTGGGAGGGCAGTGGATCGAGAATGATCAGTCAAAGCGGAAAGTAACCTTTCAAACCGCCATGCTATGTACCTGGATTTGAATGCCTTCAAAACCACTACAAGGGAGAGATAATCTGCATGAAATAGGAGCCATTTGAAAAGACAAGGTTCTCTGGGGAGCTGGAAATTATGTGGGAAAAAATAAAGATTCAAACCTGAAATGTTTCTGGAGTGATATTGGGAAATGAAAACTACAAGGTCTCTGTGATCAGAGAAGACACATTCTTGGGTTTCCTTATCTTGTGCCATGACAGCAAGGCTGCACAAATCCAGAGCAGACCTCTTCAAGTGACACCTCCTCATGCTCTTAGTTTGGGCTTCATCCCATTTCCAGCAATTTCACTTAACTGCCCATCAGCCTGAAATCTTCTTCAAGGATGATAAATACTAGATTATCTCACCTCCTCAGGAAACTGTTGTAAGAACAAAAACCAGTGATTGTCTAGAGTGTGCTGCATCTGTTTTTCCTGTGTATTGTCAAAGTTTCTGTCTGCTGACACTGCCCCTTGTATGGGTCCTTTACTCTGTTTTGTCCCACTCCCTGGTTCAGGGTACAGATGTCATTTTCCTCATTTCCATCTCTTTTTTCCTTCTGCTCCCCACAGTATTTAGGGCACTATTTTACCCATCTGGACTTTGTCCTTTAAGGGCAAGATGTCAAAAGTTTAAACATTACTTCATGTTTTTACATCATGAAGGGCCTCATGTGAGAGTGTATTTTGGCGATGTATGCCATAGTCACTTAATTCTTTTCCCAGAGTATAAAATTACATTATGTCTCAAGATCGGGAGAAAGGTGCATTGCCTTAGTGGTTAATAGTGATTCCAGCAGGATGGGGGCAAAGGGACTCAGCTCATGTCACAGGTATTCTCATGCAGCATCTCATTAGCAAGACAAGCCTTCCTTCAACCAAATGCATCAAAAGGCATTTTACACTCTTCTAAGAGGCTAAAAAAATACCTTGGGTGACTCTTGCTTTAAAAATAACCACAGTGCCTTGTGCTGAACCAAAGACCTAGCACATCCAACAGTAGCCTGATTTTGGTGATTGGTTTCTCTTTTTGGTAGAAATGGAGATGTTGAAAAATTTTCTGGTCTTGAACAGTGAGTTGAGAGGAAAACCTCGTAGAAAATCCAGGAGAGAAATCAGGGCCCTGAAGTTGGTGGGAGGCTGCTGAATGGGGAGGGGATTTCATCTGAGAAGTCTGGCTTACCTGTACCTCAGCCTTTCCCCAGCCTTCTGTATTTTGTGGTTGTCTTTAAGTAATTTTCTAGTGTAAGCTTATAATAATTTAATTCATCATATTATTAACTGTTATTTTAGATGACTGATGTATTCATTTGAGTTCAGAATGGAGACTGGTGGTGTTCTTTATTCTACGTGGTAGTTTTCCAAAAGGTCATGGACAAATATATTTGTTCCTGATGTTCTCTCCCCTCTCATTTTTCAGGATTCCTAATTGTTTTCCATAAACTGACATTTTTATAAACAACAAATGGCAATGGTAGAAAGCACTGCTGCATGCATTATGGCACAGAGAGAAATACATTCTTTTTCTTTCTGAATACATGCCAGTTTTAGTGGAAGTCATACATATGCAGGCAAGGAATGGGAAGAGGTGTATTCAGGAGCTCTGTTGAGTCTGTGGGAGTACTTGTGTACGTACTTGTCTGCAAAAATATAGAGAGAATGTTGAAAACTGGGAACAGTATCATCTAACAACTCTGTGGTGATTTATATAGTCTTGATTTAACAATTTACTTTAAAAGACACTGTGGGATCCTGTTTTGGGATCCTGTGGGATCTCCATTTATGCATGGCACAGTTTTGTTTCCTCTGTCTTCTCTATAAGCTGCAACATACCAAAGTTAGCATTACCTGGGCTGTTTGTTTTCAAATTATTTTTGAAGTGAATGTAGTGTCAATACAAATTACCAAATGGACAGCAGAGAAACTAAAGTCTTCTGGTTTTTGGTCTTACCGCATTGGCTGTGGTAGTACACGCTGCCCCCTTGTATTCGTGCCTAAATGTTGTAAGCTGAGCTGGAGAAGCCACACTTAAATTGCTGTGACAAGTCACAGATTAATAAAGGCATTGGGGACCCTCCCCGTACATCACATGGCACCCTTATGTCCCAGCTCCTTTCTTGTCCCCACACATTAGCTGTGGTTGAGGTTAAGATGGACAGGGACTGCTTACACCTGGTAAAACTATTTCTTACAGACTTCCTACAGGTGGAGGCAGACACCCATTCTTTAGCTCATTTGTGAGTATTTTGATTGTAACAGTGGGAACAGGAATATATTTTTTGCAAAATGAAGGTTATAGTCTCACCAAGTGAAGGAGCTTAGGTCTTTGACACTCCCCTGTGGTTACCATGGCTAACTCTGATCCTGGTTGTTGCATACTGCTTGCTGGTCTCCTCAGAGATCAGGCCAGAATTGCTCAAGCCTATGAATTATTTAGACCTATTGGATAGTCATATTTTCATTTTGGGAACCAGTCTGGTATAAAAAGAGAAAGTGCTCCTGCAGCTCACACTCTGTGAAAGCCAAGTCAAAGGTGACTCCAGGGCAAGTGGTCCTACCTCACTACCTGCTCATTTCTTCTGCTAGATTCTTGCTACTTGAGGAGCAATTGAGACTCTAGTTTGACAAAGAAATCGGATAAAACTGTTTGATCAGTTCTTTGACAATCTCATTGTGAGAGCTTACTTCCCTTCAGATGCCAGGGAAGACTTGGTGTCTCTGTACTGCCCCCCTCTTTCTTCTGCTATACTCATTCATCGTTTCTTCTCCCCATGCTGTAACACCGCTGAACAGGGATACTGAAAGAACATGTGCTTCAACAGTGGCCTAAAAACCTAGAGTGAGTTTTACTAATCAAAGAGCAACAGAAAAATGTCGAGAATTCAAAAACCGAAGCCTCAGCAAGAATGTAAAGACTATGAATAAGAATTCACTCTGCCAAGCCATCCTATACCCAAATCTTGATTTGTTTTTACTTTTCCAAGAGATGTTTCCATTCTTTAGTTGCTTTCAGTTATCCCAAAGGGATCTGTACAGCCTTAAGCAATAAGGCAATGTTAAAAAAGAAAGCAAAACCACTGAGACACCCAACCTCCAGCCAGACTTCTAAGAGATAATTAAAATGCAGTCCTTCTGGATAGACAGGGTGTAAGAACTTTCCAATATCATACCAGTGGAATAAAATCTTCTAGACATACAAGAAACTGTGACAGTGAGTAGCACGTGTGATCTGCTTCCCTTTTTCTGGCAACAACTGATATCGGTGGGTTTTTGGCATAGCACAGAGCATGAGATGAACATAGCACAAGTCATTGTGTGCAACAGCATTTCCCCTTGGTAGCAACAGTAAAGTCAGTGTTTAACCAAAAGTTCTATATTAGTTTTTCTGGATTTTGGGGGTTTTTTAGCTCTAAATTGTATCCTCTATTATATTTTGTAGTCCCTATTTTTTTTCTTCCCCCTTCCCCCACCCTGAACTGAAAGCTTTTATGCTTGTAAAAATAAGTATTAACTGCATAGGATAATGGAAAGCTTCTAATAAAAAAAAAATATACATTTTGCAGAGAAATAAAATGCACAGATGAAACCAATTTAAGTAGCAGAATGCTGCTTAGTGACTGTGCCTTCAGCATTGCTGGTTTGTGTGTCTGTAGGTAACCAATTCCTTTTATTCCTCGTTACAAGCATAATTGTTCTGATCAGCAAAAAACCTTCTATCTAAAACTAAAAAGTAAAAATAAAGCTTTTAGCTGTGCACATTGTAAGTAATTTAAAAGACCTTTTTAAGAGAATTTTTATTCAGCTGTATTGCATGAATAATAGGAAAATTATTTATAACTTCCTTTTTTTAAATCATTGTTTTTCCCCCTTTTTGGTATATCAAAAGCACAGGCTTCTGCTCACATTTTGGTTTTCATTTGCTAAGATTGTTTCATTTTTTTTCTTTTCCTGTTAATGTTGTTTCTGATATTCTGTGCTGTTTCCATGTGCTCCTAAACTTTGTAATTAATTTCTCAGATATATAGGTCCATTGGCACATGCAAGTGTTACTCTTAAAAAACCAAGGCCATGTGTGCACAGCATCAAATGGTGTCCATAAAAAGAGTAACCAGGGCCTTGGGTGTGAGCAGGGAAATACAGGTCTGCCCTGTCTCTGGCCAGCTGTGACCAGGTCTCTTCATTTCTTCTTCCCTTTCCACAAGTACCTCACTGGCAGTACAACATGATGCTTTCCTGATGTGACAGAAGTTGGAATCTGCTGCCTTAGGAAACATAAGGCAAACAGGGCCTCACATGATCAATGATGGCACAGGCAACCATCACAGTAGGTTTCAGATTTACTTGGTCCGTTGAAATAAAAGCGTACTTCACAAGGCCAATAGTGCTGACACAGCAGAACATGACTGTATCAATCTGCTGCTTTTAAGTTCTCAGTTTCCTAAATCATTTCAAGGTGCAGAAACAGCATTCTACCTTGTTTGTTTTTAAACTGGTTCTGTGGGAAGGTCTGGATTTTACAGGAAAATCTGTAGCACCGTGGCATGACAGGGTCAGGGAGCCCAGGTCATTGCTTGTCCACCTTGGATAAAAGAGACTTGAAGCTGTTTTTGGAAAGGACAACTGCTTTATCAAAATAAGGGAGGCTGTCCTGGACCGCAGGGCCTTTTATGGGAGGCAGGCATGCATCTGATCTGGTTTTCCTTCCCTCTGTCAGTCGACAGCAGTGCTTTGCTGCTTGGCACCATTAAATTTCTGGCAGCAGAGACAGAGATAGCTGCAGGGTTCCCTTGAAGTCTGTCCAAGCCCCTTTTGGCCAGACCCATGAGCTACACACAGAGGGATCTCTGGGTCCCTTGGAAACAGAGTAAGCCTGAAACATTCCTACAAAATTTATTAACTTTTTCTACAACTTCACAATTTCTTTAATGATTTGGCCCTCCTGGATTTCACACTGCTATCTTTACTGGCTGCTCAGAACTTTTCTAGTTTTGTGGTTAACATTAATAACACAATATAGAAATATCTGGTTTATGTTTGAAGTCTGAAAGTAAATGAAGACAGCATCTGTGGGAACCTACACCCACGCTGGCACCAGCACATGCTGCTCTTGGGGGGCTGCTCCATCTCTGTCCTGCCCCAGGACCTTGGCACAGACAGATGCTCAAGTGCATGCCTGACTCTGGGCCCTCAGACCGTACACTAACACCACAGCTCTTGGCTTCTTCTCATTCTCATACGAGCTGTAGGGCTTTGTCCTCTCTCACACGGATGAGGGTGTGATAGCTCACATCCCCACAGTGTTTGCAGAACAGGATTCCCACCTGCCCGGCACTGAGGGGAGCTCACCTCCTTTCACACACAAACCTGGGCCACCCCTCTCTCATGGTGTGGGCAGTGGTGTGAGCTCTTGCCACGGGACACGCTTTGTGCTCTGAGCTGTGAACACAGTATTCTCTCGAATAAACTTCACTGCTGCTTTTTTTGCTTATTGCTCTTTCTTGCTGTCTGACTAAATGGGACATGTTAACTCCTTGTCAGTAGAAGAGAACACTGACCACAGAAGGAGCGAGTTTATCAGGGAATGTATCTAAGTCCTCAGAGTCCAGATGATGAGAAAGTGCATAGAAATATATCAGCTCCACACTTTCCTTTCTATTTCCCGTTACAAATATTTATTAGTTTGTCTTCCCCTGAATACTAAAGGAAATATAAAAGGTGCTTTTTAGCTAAAAAAAATAGCAGTCTTGCAATTTTTCAGCATAAGCCAGATTTATGAAAATTATAATTATAGTATTAAGTTCTGTCATTCTAGTCCTATATTAACTCTGCAGGAAAAATTGTATCCAAGAAACTCATAGGAAACTGACACTAAACTGTGAATCCCCATTCACTTCGAAGAGTAGCAAATCTGTACATATATTGTATCCTGAAGAGACATTGGTTTCTGCAGTAGTTTCTCTCCTAGAGCACTGATGAACCTTAGGAACACTGATTTTTTCCAGAAAGAAAAATAAAATTAAGTCAAATCTTTGCAACAAACCCACTGCAAATTGGGATCAAGTCATATATGTCCTCCAATGATGTTTTGAACCTCACATTGTAATGGTCTATCTGCTCTGGCCCTTTTGAACCAGTCCTCTCCCTGAAAGGCAATGTTTTGATTTAATGGCCAAACAATGAGTTGAAGAGGGCAAAGGGTTCCTTGATGCCAGTGAGATAAATGGGAGGCAATATGCATCAAGGGAGGTCCTACAGTGATTTACAGTGGACAGCAATTGTTAATAGGCCAAGATTAGCTTTCTACTTCTCCAATAAATGTGTCGGGTTGGAATGCAAGTGTGCAGCCCCAGTGTCAGCCTTATGGCCCAAGGAACTTATGCTATTGAAAGCACAACAGCTTTCTCAGCCCACTTGTGTTGGCTGCCTAACTTTTTCCTTGATCAATCTCTTCCCTTGATGACCCTTCTGAGGCTTGTTATTTTCTGTGCTGTCTCCATTCTGATGTCCTTGCATTGGCTGCACTGAGGCCAGAAGGTTTGTGGCAGAGAGAAATATTTGTAAGAGGGCTATGCAACAGCTTTTGTGTCTGCAAGCAAAGGCCAGCGAACGACACAGCTTGGAGCTGTCTTCAGGTGGTGTGTGTGTGCATGCGTTTTTGTGTGTGAAAGCTATTGTTTGCTTAATTTGAATAAGAAATTATCACAACTGTTTGTGAAAATGTTTGCCTACCAGGCAGCACAGATTACGCTGAGAGTCAGACTCCTTGTTTTTCTCTACTTCTTTTGAGAAGGAGGTAAAATCCTTCAGAATCTTTCAGCAGTGTTCTATTTTTCATGGTCCAATGGCCTGTGATGCTATTTATTATAGTGTGATACTGCTTTCAGGTAGGGGATGTGAATTTGTTTTGTGTCCCCAGTGTCCTCCTGTACCCTGTCAGTGGCTGCACCTGCTGAAGAGGCAATATCCTTGAAATTGAAACTCCTCCCATGTCTGGGCTTCTTTTGCTACTGGATTCCCAGCTGATTAAGGCTGGTATCAGTGGAGATGGGGCTTGTTGAGCCAGACCTGGTACATTAGCAGGATGTGGGAAGTATAAGGGAAGAAGAAAAGATGGACACGTGTCAGAGAAGGAAAATTTTTTCTAGAAGTTCACCAGTAAGGTGAGAGCACAGAGACTCAGAACAACAGCAGCAAAAGTCAGTTAAGGCAAAGTAGATGCTTTAGGAAGTTCAATCAGAAAACAAAAATGCTGTAAAAGCATCATGGATGTGACTTGTTCCCAAGCACAGTGTCACAACTAGTTGTCTGGACTGGTTCCCACATACCAGTGACAACTCCACCTGCCCATCCAAGCTCTGCCCATGTGCAATCTATCGTAAAGGCTTCCTGGTGAGGTCTGTCTTTGTCTAGAGACTGAAAACAGGAAAATGTGAATAATCCCCCAAAACAAAACTTTACAAAAACACTTCACTGCATTACACAGCTTTCCATTTGAGAGCAGGTAAGGGGGAGGATGGAGCACACGTACCAGATGGCAGGTGCACTGCTGGTGTGTTGTTAAAGTGAGTTCAGATCTTCTGCTGATGGTACAGGGCTGAGAGTTGTGGGGAAGTGAGGTAATGCAGAAAATATGTGAAAGCCAATACTTTTGATGATAGATGTTTGTCTTTCTGCACAAGTAAAAGCTCTGTATTTGACTGTCTTTAGAGTTTTGATATTTGGGGGAAGAGATGTTTTCCTGTGGGGAAAAGGAGCAGATGAATTTGACAGCTGCTTAAAGTGGAGCATGCATTAATTTTTAAAATGTTTCATAATTCATTATTTTTAGTGTATTTTTAAAAAAAATGTTGTGCCCACAGATACACTGAAGTTGTGTTGATCACAGATGGCAAATTACCAGAAAACAAAATCTAGTGTATCTTATTTCCTGAAACTCATTGATAACTGTGTCACTGAAATTGAGGCTGGGAGAAGGGAAGGGGGAAAAATATAAAAATACTGTTAAACTTATTAATGAGATGGGATTTTATGATGAAGAAAATTCACTGGTTATGAAGGAGGGAACACAAGCTTCATTTTCATGTTCATCTATTCACAACATAAAATTGTTTAGTAGAGCTTGTCGATGGTGACAGCAGAGAACCTTACTTGTTCTCTCCACCTCCATGTATCCCCCTGCCTTGTCACACCCCAAGCACTACATTCCTGCATGCTCTCCCTTTGCTGCTTCCTCTGAGGAGACTGGGTTTTCCTGCCAGAAGGAAAAAGGAGATTCCCTGCCTCGAATGCATTTGTGCTCAGAAATGACCATGCTGAGCAGACATGTGCCTCTGTAGTCACAATTCATTCAGAAATATTGTTCTGAATCATGATTTTTAAAAAGTGTTTACTCCCTTCCTTGGTGCAGCTCAGCAGTGACTCAAGCAGGATTCTGCTTGCAGCAGAGTCACTGTGGTTCTGGGAGATCTCTTGGAAGATGACTGGTAATTAAGCAAAACCCAGAGAGAGAGGGAACCTCTCCTTTCCTCCTGAGGAATTTTCTAGGCTTCAGTGTATGCTTGCTGGTACTGCAATGCCCTGAGGACATGCAGTATCTAGGAGTTAATGTGGAGTTGTATGGATTAATAACTGTTCAGTTTTCTAATGTGGCAATGTGAAAAAAATAAATCCTTAATGGGGATTATTGTCTTGGTTGTGTAAATATGTAGTTAGCTATACTTAAAATGCATTTTATCAGCCTCTTTGGAATCATTGCATTCTCTCATGTAAATATGTATTTAGGGCATTTTTAAAATGCAGGTTTTTGCCCTGATTATGTAAATATGCTTGTACGCTAAAAATGGCAATTTCTCCTTCACCCCCCATGCCCCCCTTTTTTCTTCTTTAGAATATGTAAGTGAATTTCATGATTAAGAAAGTGAGGAAGTCCTAATACAGAATGGCTAAGAATATTTAGGGCAGGTCCTACACAGCCTTTCTCAAAGAGCCTGTCAGTCCACCTAATCTGGCTATCTCTGCATTCCAGTCCTTGTTTTTTGCTGAGCCCGTTCATTAAGATTGTCAAAACTACCAGACTGGAAATTACTAGGCTGGCATTTTGGGCACAATCAACACATTTTCTGTACCTCATGAACTGGAATACAAAGCTTTCTTTATAGAAATATAATGTTCTGCTAATGACGGTACAGATAGTAACCATAAATTTCATTCCTTTACATCAGAGAGAACTTGGATTCCTTTATCTTGTCTTGACTCCTATTAATCCTTTTTTTTCAATATTATCCTGAGTCAGTTCATTCCACTGATTAGTCGTATTAGTCAAATTGCAAGAATAAAAGGAGCCAGTTTTGACACCTTAGTGGAAATAATTTCATTTTTCTTAGCTGTCTAAAAGTACATAAGATGTTCTCTAGAGACAGTGGAAAAAGACTAGTACCTCTGAAGAGTGAGCCAGCCCATCCTAAAATAGGTGGGATGAACTCTGCTGTTTCTCTTGAGTAGGCCAAATCTTTAGGCAGGTGAAATAAATGCTGTCACTTCTGCTCACTCAGTTTTGTGGTACTATAGGGTTGAGGACTCCTCATGGCTGCTACATGGAGAGGATTCCTTTGGTTGTGCACCCAAAGGTCCTGATCTCAGATGACCCAGAGTAGGAATGACATTAGATTACAGTGTGTCTCTCCTGCAGAGTGTCACCTATGTACGCCTGGGTTTCCCTCCTTCCCTCCTTTCCTCCTTCCCAACTTCCTGCCCCCATCTCCCCCCAAACTTGAGAGCTTTCCAATATCTCACCCCAGGATGCAGTGAGAACTTTTCCAGGGTTTTGGGAATTACTCTGAGTCCCACTGTTGACAAGACAGCAGCTGGTTTGAGGCTGGCACTACCCTGCAGACAGGAAGCTGTGTTTGCACAGTGCTGTCTCTACCCCATAATTCTCATGGGATCCATGCTGGAGCAGCACAGGCAGCTCAGCTGCTCTGCCTACAGATGACTGAGTGCACTGTAGTTGCTACACTGGTTGGTGACTATAACTTGCCCTTACCTGAGAAGGACTTTTGGCGTAGCACATCATCTCCATTTCAATGCTAATCAGGTGAATCACAAGGAAAAAAAGTGAGACATTCGTCCTGTCCATCCCATGTGTGGCTCTGTGTGGCTGCACTCTTCTGTAGTTGTACTTTGCCTGGTTGCTAATGTGTCATCTCCCCTTTGAATATATGGGGCTAAGAAGGGAGGGAAGAAATTTATGGAAAGAAGAGAAAAGACAGAATGCAGGAGATTAAGAAATTGTGTATTAAAAAAAAAAAAAGGCAAGAACCAAATTCTTTTTTAAAAAAAGAAAACCTACAATAATGTGTTCTTTAGAGAGAGGCTTTGCCGACATGTTTGTTCACTGGGGTTTTCCATCATCATTTCCATGTGGTGCATTCTGATTGCTCAGTTTTGTGGGTTTCTATCCAAGCCTCAGATAGCAAACGTTTAATCTGGGGAACTCCCTTTCTGTTCTCTCCTCTTCCCTGTAGTATCGAGTTACCATACAAGTTATATAAGATTTGGTTTGTGTGGTGAAGGGAAAGGAGGGATTTCGAGCCCTGCAGATCTTTAGCTAGTGTAAATTGTCACAACTTCAGTGACTTCAGCAGTGCTCTCATCCAGTGGCTGAGGAAACTACACCCTTGTTTTGGCTTTCTCTGTTGAAGGCCTGCTGGGAAGCCAAAATTAGCAGCCAGATGAGAGAGAAAGAACGAGAGCAATGACACAAAATATTTTTTGTCACTTTAAACAGAAGAGCATTGATGTAAATGCCTTCACTCTGGAACATTTAAATTTTTTGTCAAAGCTGTTGTCACTGAGACAAGTTATTCTGCAAAATGGGGCATCCCCATCCACAGCTGAATAGCATTTTAACCACAATGCACAGGCAAATTTTTGTTTCACATAAGAGAATGGTGGGTGATGAAGAAGCTTCCATTTCATTTGTTGTTTCTTATAGATTGCAGACTGGAAATTATCCCCACAAAGCCGGGAGTGCTGTCTTTCATAAACAAATCAATGCATATTTGAAAAACCCTAGACATAAGAAAACCAATTACCCAATAGAAGATTTCTGTTAGCTTTGGTGGCCCTTGGATGAATTTAGAAGAATCTTTTCCTAAGGAGAACAATTAGAGTCATAACTTCATCGCTTCAAAAGAGAAAAATTGTGGTTGCTGTGGCAGTAAAGACCATTCCATTTGAATATCAGCTCTGCTAACGTCCTTGGAAATGTGCCCTTCAGCCAGCACATGTCCTTGCTTTATTGCACTGATGGTCTTATTTCTTCTGGTAGCTTGAGTTGAGATGTTAGTTGAGAATTCAAGCTCATTTTTGTATTCAGGTACAAAAAAATTTAAATCTAACTACCACAGAGATTTTTCATCCTGGGAAAAGGCCTCCTCTTAAAATCCTTACTGTCCAACCCAGGGAATGCAGTATTCAGACGTGTTGACGCCTAGACTGTTTACTGCTTGGTAAATTCTACAATTTGCAGGATATGTATTATGTAATTATAAAATATCTGTGTATAGATTTAAAATGCTGCATTTAGGTGCCTTTTAGAGTCTCTGTGGATTATGGGAATCATAACTTACTAGTGGGAACACTGCTGTAGTAGTGGTGAGCTGGACAGAAGGCTGGGTAGACTGACTTCAGCTTTTTTCTTATAAAGAATCATTACAGTGTAGGGCTCAACATCTAAAATTTCTGGTCTTCAATAACTATGGGTGTCCCAAATCTCTAAAAATTAAGCTGATAGAGTATTTTTCCAAAAGAAAAGGGAAATGTATTAAGGAAAGAGGAGTAACAAGGGATCTCAGAGAAGAGGAAGTATGGATAAAACATGTTGAAGAAGTCCGTGTGTGGCAGTAGTAATTGCTTAGGTCCAAAGAGAAATCTTGAAGATCCAAGATCTTTCCTATTTGTTATCTTTGTGAGGACATTTGCTGCAGTTTATGGAAATGCAGGTTACTAGCAAATTGCCCTGAAGACATACTCCTTGAATGGATCTACAAACATTTGCCTGCAGGAGAATGAATGTTTTTGCCATAGACAATCAAAGCAAATGCAAGAGATCAGTCATCATCCTGCACCTTTGCTGAAGACCTGGTGGCATCAACTTCAGGCTGGTCACAGCAAGGGGCTCATATTACCAAGTAGCCCCAAGATCAACACACTCTCCTGGCCAGACACAATGCAGTGTTAGTAGGGGAGCTGCTCCTCAGCCATAGCTTTTCTTCTCCTGATCTAGATAATTTGTTATTTGGTCATTATCTGTTCTTTAGTAGCACTTGGACTATGCAAGAGACCATAGAGCATCAATGTCCTGGTCTTGAACAGGCTGATCTGCAGAAGTCCCTCTTCTCAGGCATACATCTGAACATCAGAAAAAGCTACTGTAAATGACAACACAACTTTGACAGACAGTCATAATTGATAATTAAAAGAATATTGTTTTCATTAAGTTCAGTATGATGTTGTTGGGTTTCCAGGGTGGATAGGAAAGGAATGTCAGGATTTTTTCCTGTTGGTTTTCTTGGGAGCTATGCCTAGAAGTAATAACAAGAGTGATAATTTATTTTTCTGTCCTCTGTATGGCTCAAGTTCAAAGATTTCCTAGGGAAAGGAATATCACACAGTCACTGGAGTAATTCAAGATCAGGATTTTTTTGTGGGAGGGTATTCCTGCCTATGGTGGTGGGAGGGGGGAAGGGTTGGGACTAGATGATCTTCAAGGTCCATTCCAATCCCTTCACATTCTATAATTCTATAATTCTTCCTCTGACTCACTAGTCCCCAACATCTGCAAAATGAGCATACAGCCAATGTCAGAGGAGGGGAGTGAGTCTTAATGAACATCTGTAAAGCAATTTGAGATTGAAGAAGGGTTTTACACAGGTGGGCTACCAGTTTGTGTGTTCCTGTATATCATTAGGAAGAAATTCTTTACAGAGAGGGTAGTCAGGCTTTGAAATGGGCTGCCTAGGGAAGTGGTGGATTCTCTGTCCCTAGAGGTTTTTAAGATGAGACTGGATGTGGCACTTAGTGCCATGGTCTAGTAACCACGATGGTAGTGGATCAAGGGTTGCACTTGATGATCCCAGAGGTCCTTTCCAACCCAGCTGATTCTATGATTCTATGATCAATAAGATCTTCTCAAGGAATAGGGGACCTAGATTTCACTGTGTGGCTATTCACCCAGGCTGTTCCAACCCCAAGACCATTGACTTTTTAAGTCCTCTGTTTAAATCTGCAGCTTCTAGCTCTGCCCATGGTCATGCCACTTTCATGTCCGGGCTTGTGGGGACTGACTGAAGCTACTCCTCAGAGACCATGCGAGCAGTGAGAAATGGGAGTTTTCTGCGTGAATTTGAGGAACACTGTGTTACCTCTACAATATCTGGGTGACACCTTCTCCTGGCAGTGAATTGGACTGCATGACCTTTAAAGGTCCCTTCCAACTCAAACCCCTCTACAACTTTCACTTGCCACCTGGATTTTCTGTCATTTAAGTATCCCTGCTGTAAACAGCTCTCATGCAGGAAATGTTAGCTGAGTGTCAGATTAACTAAATTGATACGTCAGGTAGAATATCATATCAGATAAACACAGTGAATCCTCATTCTAGCTGTTATCACACACGGTATTCACACTGATCTGGTTGGTAGGTGGTGATTGCCCATCTGTGTTACCTGCTGGAGAATTTTTTTTGGAATAATGCCATTGTATTGGAAGTAAAATCCAAAGATGTGGCTAATGGCTGCTAACAGGTGTCTGTAGAATCTAGGAATCGAGCCAGCTGTTATAAAATCAGGAGCCAACCTAATTTGCACTAAATTGTTATAGAAATCTTGAGCTAGATTATTTAACTTTTGGATTTAAGCACTGATTTTGTGTTCAATCATTGCTCAATGATGTCAGCTGGAACTGAGGGAGAAGTTCATCACACAGTATTTCTCATTTGGGTAAAAGATAGCAATGTTGGGAGTATATCAGAAAGGAGCAATTCCCACGAAACCCCTAAGGATATTGTGTGCTTGCAGCTGAAGAGGAGAGTGCCAGAAGGCATTAAGCAACTGCCAGAAATTTCAAGAGCTAATAGAGGCTTCAACAACAGGAGAACTTCAAGATGTTTGATCTCATTTGGAGAGACTCCAAACTGTAATGCTTACCTGAGCTGATCCTCACCATCTTCCCTCATCATTGATAGAAAATTACTTTTAAAAGCTAGTTTCATAGAAGAGCTTGTTAGGAGAAATATAGTTTTAAGGTTCTATTCCAATCAGACTCAGTGTAGCTGGAGCCTGCAGTCTCCAATCAGCTGGGTCTGTACCAGGCACAGGAGATACTGAGTACAGGAGTCTGCCCTTTACTGAGACAGGAAATAGGCACATCACTGGAAGTTGTCTGAAGGGCTCGTCTCCATCTCCAACCAGAGTAGCAAAGGCATTTTGAATATTGCAAAAATACAGTGGGAAAACAGTTTCTTCTGGAGAAACTTCAGACAGTTGGCTCTCAGTAGGTCTTTGAACAATTGACGAAGCAAATGTGTGTGCAGTGGGTATCTGACTGGGAATGACAAGTTTTCTTTTCCAAATTATAGGCAGGAGGGTGATGTCATGCTATAATAAGGCATGCAGACATGCTGGGTCAGATTTTGTGGCTTCCAAAATGTAGAAAGAAAGAAAGATGCAAACATAAAGGGCAATGTACTTCACTGGAATTTTTATTCCAGAAACAAAGGCATGGTACTTGCCAATGTCCTAAAAGCAACTGCATAAATGTGAGACCTTTTTGATTTCGGCAGCATTATCTCAAATCCCATTTGAAATGTTTTGCTGATCATTTCTTTTACCATTTCCCCCTAGCAGATTAACTTGTGTTCAGGTCCTCAGAAGATGCTTTTGTGAGGCTGTTAATTGCAGAGCTGAAGAAAACGGGTCACACAGTACACTCAGCACTTCCCTAATTAATATACAACCGCACATGCTCGTGTCAAACTGGCTGCAAATTCAGCTCTGGCTGACTGAGCGCTAATGACAGCACCTACTTTAATAAGCCAATACTAGTAAAGAAAGCGAAGTAGCCTGTTAAAACCCCAAATGGGTGATGAAAGTTCTACATCATCCAGATCTTTTAATGTAATTGTGTAATGCCACAGACTGGCACTCAGCCTACCAGCATCCATTTAATTAGTAAATAAAACACTCTGAAGGCCTTGGCTGTATCATGACACATTTAGAAATCCATCTGAAGGTTCTTGACTACATCCAATAAACCCAACCAAAACTTTATGGTTGACAGTAAAAGTCATTGTCTGAAAGTACATCTGGGAAGATGTGGTTTATTTCTGTGTTTCTTTTATTTACAACATGGTTTAGATACCATTTCTGCTGCTTGTCCATACCGATAAAGGACCTTTATTTTCACTCTTTTGCTTTTGAGCCATTTGGAGCTTTCTGTCTTGTGATGTCCACATTTCAGTGTGCAACTGATATGGAAGGCAGCTGTGCTGTCCTATGGGTTATGCAGTTCACAAAGGCAGAAGGCTTGGTAAAGCTGCAGAGGGGCCATCTGAAATGCTTTTTATGATCAATTCTGACAAAAAGAGCTGGCTGGAGGATATTGCCAGCCCAGCACTTGTTATTGTAACTAGTCAAAATGATGGGTTTTCTGCAAGGTTTAAGCCTGCCTTTTCTTTTTGTCTCTACAACATTTATTTGACCTCTGTAAAAATTCTGTTGTGAATTTAGACGATATTTAGCCCCAAACCTCGAATACATTTTATATTGTGTTCTTCTGAACCATAAGCAAAACTGTTTTGTTTTCCCTTCCTCAAAAATGCTGACCCTGAACAAATAGCTCACCATTCTTTTTTATTTTTTTGTCCATGATCTAATTAATCTGCATTTTCCCCTCAGTACCCTGCTGTGCATATACTTTTGCAGGGTCGTTTCCCGCCATGCTCTCGGCAGCGTCTGCAATACGGAAGATCAGCGCAACCATCCCTTGTGGTTTCCTCCAGGGCAGCACAGGAGCTGAAGCATGAGCTGGTGGTGGCTTCTGCCCATTTCTAGGCAGGCAGTCATTCCTCTTGCCAGCGGCTGCAATACTTGATTTTCTGCTGGAGAGATCCCTGGTCACGATGTCCCTATGGAAATGGCATTTCTCTGACTTGGGAGATGTTTCACTCAAGGACAAATGTTTTCAGCTGTAGTGTTTCTCCTAGGATTAGCAGCATCCCTTTGTGATGGTTATGGTGGGTTACTCTGCCAGCTCTGGGAACTCTCAAACTATTCCATGGGGAGCTTGGTGACATGTTCCTCTGACCCTGTTTGAGCTATACATTTCAGCAGATCCTTCCCAAGGAAGAGGTAAGGAAAGTTAGAAACTAGTTTCAGAGGCTGTGACTACATTATCAAGTAGCACACAGCAACAGGAGAGGACCAGTTGGTGCTGAGAATTGATGTTATCATCATAGACACTCTGGGATTTTACTGTGGATTAGCTCTAGTTTGGTACCAGGGAGCTGCATGTCTCCAACCATTCATGGTTGGAGAACACTGAGTGCACTCTTGGGATGCATTTTCCAAATTAATTTCAGGGTAGAAAATATGCCCGATCCCTGAAAGTGTTTAAGGCCAGGTTGGATGGAGCACAGTTCAAAATCTCACCCTCTGTGATGTGACCCAAAATCTGGCAAGTGAAGATGACAGCTGGATTTGCTTCCAAACAGTACACTTAATGTGAGTTAAAACAGTAATATAGATGCACCCAGAGAGGACAGCATCTCTTTTAGATGTGTTACGAGACAAGAACAGAGAGAGTAGCCACAAACACTGCTTAAGTTTTTCCTTCTGCAGATGATAATTCTTTTGGGTTTTTAGTTGTTTTGTTGGGGTTTTGGGGGGTTTGTTTTGTTTGTTTGTTTTTAATTTATAAGAGGTTATGAGCATCCGAAAGTGCAGAGGTCAAAATGCTTGTTGCTTGGGAGCAGTGTTCCTCGGAATCTGGCTGCTGTAAATTAAAACTATGTCACCATTGTAAAGCAAGGAATTCTCAAATAGGCTGTAAAAATAGACACAAGGCATTAGTAAAACAAGTATGAATTGAGGCCATGCTGTTTGCATCCTTCAAACTCACCATTGTGGTGTACAGAACTTGAAGAATCTCAGTGCCAAATAATCGCCACATGCTGTGCATTGTATATAACTGGAGCGGAAGAAAAATGAGACAGGCACACCCTTTGTGACTTTCATTTCTTAAAAAAATATTTCTCCTTGCTCATTGTAATAAAAACTTAGAAGTTAGAGGTTTGGATCTGCTTCTTATTGTGGGGTTGCTGATTCTCTTTTTTAAGAACATGTTCCTCAAGGATACATATTATGTATATATCTTTTCTATAAAACATATACTATATCTACTGATATAGATAGATAGATAGATAGATAGATAGATAGATAGATAGATAGATAGATACATACTATAGAAAGTATTCTAAAGTGGTTAATAGAAGTCAAATTGCCTCAGCAGATGACACAGAATTGGGAGGAGCTGTTGACTCCCTTGAAGTCAGCGAAGCCCTGCAGAGAGACCTCGACAAATTAGAGGACTGGGCAATCACCAACCATAGGAAGTTCAACAAGGGCAAGTGCCAGATTCTGCACCTGGGATGGGGCAACTCCAGATGTACATACATAACAGACTGGGGAATGAGATGCTGGAAAACAGTGCCATGGAAAGGCACCTGGGGGTCTTGGTTGATGAAAAGTTGAATATGAGTTAGCAGTGCCCTGGCAGCCAGGAGGGCCAACTGTGTCCTGGGGGGCATCAGGCAAAGCATCGCCAGCCAGTCGAGGGAGGGGATTGTCCTGCTCTGCTCTGCACTGGTGAGGCCTCACCTTTAATATTGTGTGCAGGTTTGGGCATTGCAATATAAGAAAGATATGAAGCTATTAGTGTCCAAAGGAGGGCAACGAAGATGGTGACAACTCTTGAGGGGAAGCCATATGAGGAGTGGCTGAGGTCACTTGGTCTGTTCAGCCTGGAGGAGGTTGAGGGGAGACCTCATTGCATTCTACAACTTCCTTGTGAGGGGAAGAGGAGGGGTAGGTACTGATCTCTTCTTTGTGGGGACCAGTGACAGGACCCTAGGAATGGCCAAAGTTTTGCTGGGGGAGATTTAGGTTGGATATTAGAAAAATGTTCTTCACCCAGAGGGTGGCTGGGCAATGGAACAGGCTCCCCGGGGAAGTGGTCACAGCACCAAGCCTGACAGAGTTCAAGAAGCATTTGGACAATATTCTCACAAACACGGTATGACTCTTGGGGATGGTCCTGTGCAGGGCTAAGGGTTGGGCTCTGATCCTTGTGGGTCCCTTCCAACTCAGAATATTCTGTGATTCTCTGTGATGTCTGGACTTGACAAAGCACTTAGAAATTTTCCCTTTTCTCTCTAGATTAGGTCTTTCTGCGTGTTGTTTTCTATCTGTAGTTCAAGTAAGAGTCTTCAATTGCGCCTTGTGGCTTGCCATAAGGAATTAGGAAAATATCTGCCCCAAACCCAGAGCTGAACCTAGAAACTGAAAGAGAGCAGGTTTAGATTAGATATTAGGAAAAAATTCTTTTTCCATGAGGGTAATTGAGGCACTGGAACATGTTGCCCAGAGAAACTATGGATGTCCTGTCCCAGGGAGTGTTTAAGGCCAGGTTGGATGGAGCACTGAGCAACCTGGTCTAGTGAAAGAAGTTCCTGTTCATGGCAGGGGAGTTGGAAGTATGTGGTTTTTAAGGTCCCTTCCAACTCAGGCTATTCTATGATTCTATGATCTCAGGTCCTCAAATGCTGAACCAATGCTTGTGTTCTCCCAGTAGATAAAATGGGAGGTTTATCTTTGGCCAGTAAGACAGACCTCTTCATTGCCATATTACCTGGAAGCTGATCTTTACTGCAGGGTTGAAAATGAGACAACTGCAGCATTTCTTCCTTTGAGACTGAACTTCTGCCCATAGACCAGGGAAAGCTCAGCTGTCTCCTCAGTCCTGCACTGCATTTGGGCACTTGCTTACAGATTACTAGTTCTTCATCTCTTCCCAACAGAGCCTGTGTACCGTTTCTAATAATAATCTGGCACCTTTGGCATAAATGATCCCCCACAGGGGAGAAGTAGAAACCACAAAAGCAAGAGCTCAGAGGAATAGAAGCAAGGCAGAGGAATGAACAATGAGGTTTGGACACAAATTGTTAGTTCTGAGGTTTGTATTGATTTAGTGTCTTGGAAGTGATTGCACTAATGTGTGAGCTAAAAGGGGAGGACACAGCAGACTGAGTAAGCAAGAAAAGCAGGAAGGATGCGGTAGCAAACTGGAATTCCACTCCAAGTGAAATCTAGGCTCCAGGAGCCCATGAAGACCCTTACTCTTGCTGCCATGGGAGTGAGGATTTAAGCCACAATATCTAAGGAGGATTCAGGAACAACATCAAAGGTTAACACAACTTAGAGTCTGTTTTATTTTTTAAAATTTTTTCTATTTTTTTTCCCTCAAGCTATTTCACACTGTTAAAAGACATGTTGGGAATATGCTTACCTAGGCTTTGCCGTCGCAGTATTTTAAGTCACATGAAAAGTGCAGTCTCTTGATTGTTGAATCCCACTGGACAGTAAATTAACTAAAAGTTAGTTAATAAAATCCACACTTCATCATTTATGTGGCAAGCTGCCATTTAAAAATACTCACTTGGAGCTGTCTGTCACTGCTGGGTTTAATCTTTCTGAATTCTGAATGTGCTGGCCCTCTTGGGATGCTGAATGGCCTTCTTCCTGGTGTTCTGAATCCCCTGCAGAATATGAGCATATCTAACTAAATCAGCATTTAACCAAAACTGCATTATGGGGCTTACACCACTGTACCTCATGGTAGCATCACTAGAGTGACATAAATAGAAATGGAGCAGGATTCAGCCCTATGTTCCTTTAAAGTGGTTTTGCAGTTTCCTTGTCACTCTGTTGTTACAGTAGCCTATATGTGGAGCAGTCTATTTTCTCCAGGACTTTAAGAGAGCCACACTAATTATGATGGGATCTGCTTGGGTGTCTATTAGCATTAATTAAGGGATTGCAACTTTCAGATGAATAATGTTCTGTCTTCAGCAGACCCTGAGCAGAGTTATCAGGTACATGGAAGTAAAAAGCACAGAAGAGACCAGGAAACATTAATTTTTCAGCATAAAGACAGTTGCTGACCCTGTTGTTTTTCTATCTTCTGTCACACTAAGAGATGAAAAAAGGTGAATTATTGTAATTTCAGTTTTAGTGTCAAATTCACATCTTCCTTTTAAAAGGCACTCTATCCTAGAAACAGTCAATCAGCCTCACTGAAAAGGTACACTTCCAAACAGATGTTCTTGCCAATAATGTTCATCTGATAAACCTGATTATTTCATCCCTGCTGGTGGCTGGCAGTGGGGAGGAGAAGGAGGATACTGAAGGGTGACAGAAATTTTGGCATAAGGAGGACATGATGATATGCTGAGATTATTTCTTCAGTGTTTCTCCTGGATCTGTCCCCTTTCACTGTGCCTCTTCTTTTGCCCTACCAAGGTTATACCTAACGGTGAAGAGTCGGGCTCATTTATCATACCTGGCACATGGTGATTTCATAGGGCTGTGACATCCTCCCAGTAACTTTAGCAGAATAAGATTCTGCCTTCTACTGAATTGCTGGCAAGTATCTAGGTCACTGCATCCATGCAATAAACCTTAGTGGGATTGTTCCAAGACATGGTGTAAAGCATGATTAGTATACTCATGGAGATCTCGGTATGTGCTTGGTACATCTGTTTATCTTGCCCAGTGGAGTCTGTAGGCTCAGACTGTGCCTTGGGGAAATTCTCTGACAACCTTGCCAGCTGGATACATCACAGTTATCTTACCCTCAACCTCAGGAAAATAAAACCTTCTTGCTGGGCTTGTGGTACCGTGGTCAAGAGCGGGGCCTCTTTTCCTTTGTGGCATCCTTGAAGAGTACCAATCACATCTTGACTTTTGACCTTTCCATTGGGTAGCAAGCTGTGTACTCTGTGCAGTAAAAATGTGAGTTGTTTTTTCATTTCAGTAGAGTATCTGTGCATGCTGCACCCTAGCTTGCCCTATGCTGCTGACCTTGCAAAAACAGCATTTGAGGCATTGTTTATACATCTTCCTTTTAGCTGGTCCTTGGCAGTACTGCCCACATCTCGCAGAGGGATATGATAGCACATCAGGTGGTTTCTATGAGCTATGAGACAACTGTCTCTCAGATCCAGCTTCAGCTTCTTCCACCCTTGATGATGTAGACCCCTCTAATTTTGAATACTGACTAGTGGGGAACCCGTTGGACAGACATACTTTGCCACTGGTACCTGTTAAACAGATATCAAGTAGGGTTTTTTTACCGAGCAGGTCATAACATGTAGAGAAACCATTCCTGTTGGCTGTGTCACTCCTTTCACACTGAGAAGCCCCCAAATCTGTCTCATTTTACACACGGCTTTTTTTCAGTTTTACAGTTTATTACTTTACCTTATCTCCCCTTCCTCGCCCTATCCTTTTAGATCCTGTCAGTTAATTGGATTTGTTGCCCATTTGAAAGGCTATTCTGTTATTTGAATGTGTTCTACTTGCAGAAAATAGCTTAATCAAATAAGAAGGACTTGAGTGCCTGAAAGCTTGTCCATTTTTTCTAAATCTGGTCTGTGGGATTAATTAACATTGCTGTTTCAAGCTGCTCAGCAGCAATGCAAGAATGATTTTTGCTGCTCCAAAAGTAAAGGCTTCTGGCAAAAACTGGGCCAAAGCTGGGTGAAGAGTTGAGATGGGGAGATCTGCAGATCTGCTACCCCTGTGGAGCCTGGAGGGTTGCAAGTATCAGCTTCATCAGTGGGAGAAGATGCATCTCACTCCCTTCTTTGGAAATACCTTCTCTGTTTGCCCACTGCTTTTCCAGGTGGCAGCCACTATGCCTTGCTGGGGCTCCACAAAGTCAGTAGGAGGACTGGCGTTGTTTCATTTCTGCAAGCAGTGTGTTGTCCTCAGAGATCGTCCACTTTGCCTCAATCTGGAGTCAGCCTTCATCTATGAAAAAAATTACTTCTCCTTGTGAGCCTCACCTCTGCTGTATCTCAGCTGCAAGAGCAAACTTAATCAACTCTGAAGAGACCAGCTGAGAGCAGTTGTCAACCAGAATTGATCTAACAGTAGAGCAAGAAAATGATAATCAGTACTTGACGATCATTTGAGGCAAATTCTCTAGGTAGGTGGTCATACCAAAGAGTAGTCTTTAAAAAAAGCAGGTTGTTTTATTGATGCCTCGTGTCTTGAACATATTCTCAGGATGGAGGGTTAATATGCTGGGCATCATATAGATTAGACAACAATATAGTTTGTTATTTGTTCAGCTTCAGAGTGATTTTTGTCTCCAGCAAAAAGAAAAGGGAAGGGGCTGCGGGGGTGTATTACATGTGTGGCATGGCATGCATTCAGTGCTGTAATGACGGTTAAAAATTCTTTGGCCTTGGAAAACAGCCTGAGGGATGCACTGTTACACTTCTAACTGAACTACGGCTTCCATATGAATGGCATGGCTGTATCTTGACTATGTTATTGATTTTCTCAGGATTACTCCAGTGAGGGAAGTGAACAAATTTGGCTCTCTTATTAGGTGCTCAGCAGCAAGCAGTAAGGAAAATACCGGTTTTCAAAGTAGTTGGTTTATCCTAATCCTTTCTAATATGTTAGAAGTTATAGAGGAACTGATGGCAGTATATGCTAAACCACTTAAATCCTGGGCCCCAGACAGTGGCTCAGACCTCTGGGGTGGCAGCTGGACAGAGTCAGAATTGACTAATGTTTTCCAGCACTGGCACAACCGATTCAAGAGTAACAATACTAAAAATACTTTCAACTTTTTAAGAGTGGAAAGTACATCCTAAACATGGGCTTTGAGTTTGATATCCTAGCATTTATACAGCACATTAGAGCAGATGATCTAATTTTTAATCACAGAGCAAGTGAAATATGCTCTGTGCTTGGAAAAATCTACTATTGCCCTGATGCAGGTGCCTTGATATGAGCGTAGGCATCTGTCTTATTGTTGTGTCGTTTGCAAAGTTTGGCTCAAATCAGGCCAGCAATTCACATATTCTGTCTCTGTTCCCAGTGCTGTAGTGTTGACACTGACATTTTAGACTCATCTAACACACGTAATTTTGCAGAAAGCCAAAAAATGCTCCAGGCTAGCAAGTGGAATCCAAATGAATCTTTATTTTTGAACACATTGTATGCCTGCAATGGTATGGTAGGGTTAATGTCTTCCCAGGGTGTTTGAGAAAGCCAGACAGAATTGTGCTCCAAAGTGGAGTTTTTTTAAAGGGCTGAATTCAGTAATGTTTTAGACCTTTTTTTTTTAACTTTTCTTTCTCTTCTTTAGACAGTGTGAATAAAGTGAGAGACAAAAAACCTCTATACATTGTAAACTGTGATCTGGAAATTGAGGGGGCTGATGTCGATGGCTGCTGGCAGTGTGTTACAAATGTCATTTCTGTGCTGGAGTTATTCCAGTAGTGAGGTTGCTGCCAGTGCAATCCCGCTGTTAGTCAATACCCATGATTGTAATACACTAAAAAACAATACAGGGGCTTATAAGTGTGTGACAGGAAATGAGAAATTTCACCCACTGGCTGCTCATCCCATTGCCTGGTCCTTGGCTGGTGTTTGGGTTCAATTACCCTATGTTTTGGGTACCTCGCTACCAAAGCAGGGTTTCCTCAATTATAAATGGCTCCCAATTAAAATTTTTATTTTTAAGACTCTTTGTTCCCTTTGAACAAATTTCAGTTTCAAATTTCAAACAAAGAGTATTCTTGAGCAGAAGTGCCATTGACAAAATCAAAGTGGTTTGCAGGGAGAACAGAAAGGAAATTTATGCATCTGGCATCTTGCACAAGGAGCAGGGAGCACATCATTTTTCTCAGTTGCAGCAGGCAGAAGAAGTTTGAGATTTGTGCTGGGAACAAGGGAAGGAGACCTGGATACCTACAGAAACATAATTTAGTTGCTTTGAGACATACAGGTGCCAGGCTGGAGGAAGAGGGCCCGGTCACACATCAGCCGTATGCACTCTGAGCTGGGTCAGGGGTCTCCATCACACCGACCCAACATTGCCTGTTTGATTAGTGCTGGAACCGTAACCTCCCTTTTTATTGCACTCTGATCTGCTGTTCACTGGTGCTGGCAAATTTTTGTTTTTATTTTTAATAAATAAATAAATATTGCAGCTCAACTTTTTAAGGCTGTTCCCTCCTTTCCTGTGTGCAGAGGACTGCAGATCCGTGTGCGATATAATGAAGGCCTAGGGGAGAATATTAGCACTTCTGAAAAGAGCTCAGGGAATTCTAGTTTTTGCTCTGACAACTGAAGGCAGAGGAGAGTTTTTCCTTTCATGTTTGTTTTCAGTACATAAAGTGATTGAAAGCAGCTTCCCAAAGAGGAGGATGGGGAGGGAGCGCTGAAAATTTTTAGAATTTCTAATCTGCTGCCTTAATTTTGCTGCTGTCGCACTCTCACACTCAAGAGCCAGAGTGAGGAGCAAAAGATGGGGATGCTCGGTTTGTGGGTACAAGCTAGGAAAGCCCATGCACTGAGAGAGAGACCACTGCGGGAATGAGAGGGGGTTTCTTTGGCCAGACCCCGGCACCACCAGCGTGCGGAGCCCCGTGCGGGCAGGCACCGCGGCGCTGTGGTTATCCTACCTGGTAGTACCACCCAGTGGCCACCCTGCTCCCTCCCACAGCACCTCCAGTCAGCATGGGCTGAGCACCACCGGGCTGGTCCGAGGGCAAACACGGACAGGAAAGGATGAAAACAAAGAGGAGCAGGGGCTGGCAGCTATCTTTTGAAGGAATGCTCTCAAGTGGGCTGAGTGGACCACCTGGGTTTGAATCAGCTCTGCATCCTTAGAAGAAAAGCATTAAAATTCACCAGCACAGAGAGAGTGGGGAGAGACTTGCTGTAGCCAGGATGGCACATCAAAGCCAGACTCCCTGTAATGCAGGCCACTTCGGTAATACCTGCCCATTAGATTCACTTCTTATTTTTTTAGTTACTTAAGTGGTAATACTAGAGTGTTGTCCACCCTGGGATAAAATAAACCTGAGTCATCCCTATAAAGAGGAAGCAAGGCAGGTTTCTGCAGCACTGCTGCTCAGCTGGTAATGGGAAGGCAACAAAACCAAAAGTAAAACCCTGTGGTCTCTGTAGAGCCTTCCTAGGAGCCTGTTCCTGTCTGTAGTATTTTTCAGGAGAAAAGCAGTTTAATACTTGTTTGCCCCTCGAAGTGTGCTAGTTGGATATTTTAGAGAAATTGATATTTTTATGATTAACACTGCTGGATGAGGTTGACCAGATCCTGTGCTTTGGCCATGGCCTTTTGGGCCCTCCCCAGCTGTGTCCTGCAGCTCTGGGTGCTCCATAAGTGTTTATCGGAGAGGGACCACAGATTCCAGTCCAGTTGCTAGCCCACATGGAGCTTCGTTAAATCCTAATCAAAAACAACTCTCCTGGCCCAGGTCATGAAGTGTGTCAAGAAGTCCCTCAAGCAACTTTTGGATCAAGTTAGGACTGAGTCCAAAACCCCTCTATGTAACTATGAATCATGCCTTGAATTTTAGCTGTCTGCCCCATCCAGCTGCAGAGAGGAACTCAATTTCCAGGACTGGTCTGACACCTTCCTTGACACAAAACAACTGAGAGAGGGTGGCTGAGAGAACTGAGAGAGCCCTGTACCTCCCTGTCGCTTGAGCTCTGAATTGATCCACTTGTTTTGTGTGATGTTGGTTGGGATGGTTACAGCCCCAGACCTGCTATTAATAATCTATCTCTTCTGCAAGTGTGGAACAGAGTTTCCCCTACTTATGCTCTCTGGTTTATTGGACTCTTGCTGAGACTCCCTTCACCTGCGTATAATCAATCAGTACACATGCACAATATATGTCTTCAGTATACAGTGCATTGGAAATGTGTAACTGTGACTTGGTTTGATAAAAAAGATGACAAAAAAGCTACATGGAGCCACAATTGCTCTCACCTTTCGCATCAGGTTACTTGTTGAATAACAATTCAGAACCGAGAGCGTAGCATGCTGAAATACCTCACTGCTTTTAGCTAGTTCTTAATGAAAAAGGAAGAACGATGGTGTGTGTTGACATATATATGGCACAGAGAGGACTAACAGCAGCCAGTTAACAATCTTTGTCTCCCTCACTGCTGGCATAGGTTTAAAACAAATGTACACAAAAACCATCCCAGGCACATGTGCTCACAGAGGTCTGTGCATGCAGGCATGGTTTAGCATGAAGAATCACATAAATTAGCAGGATTATAATTACTCTTTTTAATCCTTTTGCTTTGAACAAACAAGCTTTAATCAGCAGACGGGAAGCCCATTTAAAACCTGAAATGTAATCCAAGGTCAGAAACTAAGGGTCACCACCCTTGACCATGGACTGAACAACCAGGTGTGACCAAGAGCTGTAGTGGAAAGCAGCCTCTTCCCCTTCCCCCGGGCACCTGAAGGGGACTGTGGCTGAGCAGGGATGCAGGGCTCAGCATCTCACAGCAGCCCAGTGTTTGCAGAGCCCTCAGGGCTGCGAAGGCAGCTGCAGATGGGGGCACATCAGCACCTCGCTCCTCAGCAACAAGGTAAACAGCCATGAAGAGGGGGGTAAAAAAAGAGCAGGAAGCTTATAAAAGCAGTTCTCCTCTCCAGGGATAATTGGGGAGGGGGTAGAGTTAATTAGTTTATATGGGTAACAGAGGTTAATAGGGTTCTTGTTTTGGTTTTTCTCTTCCTTTGATGGAGTGTGTCAGTTGTTTAAAGCTTACAAGCTGCTGAGATAAAAAGCAAATTAAATATGTGATCCAGGTGTTGCCAAAAGTTGAGGCAGAAGTGTTAAAAGGAAAAGCCTAGGGAGCTGGATGAGGAAAAAAAAAAGAATATGAAAATAAGGTGTGCATGAAAAAAAAATACCAAACCATAAAAATCCCAACCCAAGCCTTGCATTATTTAGGATCAGGTGTTTAACTAGTGGAGAAAAAAATTGCAAGAGCAAATGATGGAGTTTTTAGGAACAGCCCTCCTGCATATCTTTTTATTAACATGAACCAAAGTACTGCTGTACAGTTTGCTGCCATTCCTTATCAATAAACAGGAGGAAACTGAGAGTTCAGTGGCTTGTTCCATGAATCACACAACCGCTTTTTCTGCCCAGGCAGAGCAACCCATGCTCTGATGTCCCTAGACTCTGTAACATACCTTGCAGCTATATGAAAAAGTTTCTGACTTGTATCTCAGATCTTGAGCAGGAGCCTTCCAGAAATGCTGGGTGAGTGCTTACAATCAAAGCTCTGGTCTTCCCCATAGCACCACACGGATGTGAAAACTGGTCAGAATTTATTCATGATGCTGTATTCACATAAAAGTAATTCAAAAGTAACAAAAGTAAAAATATCCATAACAAACTATTCCACCACCTCTGCTCTGCTTATTCCTACATGTGCTCCCAATTCCTAGTGCCACTAAATTTTTAGTGAATATCTCTAAGCTCTTTTCCTCCTTTTCATCCCACTATCTCTATTTGTGTTTATGTTTACTGACCATTCTTTTCCACTGCCTCATTCATCATCTGTTTAACTTGGAACTACAGATATGAAGATGATCAACTTTCAAAACCACTTCTTCACAGACGTACCCATGAGGTCTCTGCTTAGGAGCAGTGGCTCACCTTTCACACATAATGTTGGCAGGTCTGTTTAGAAGGAAAACATTCATGTTTTATGGGACGAGAGTTTCCAGAATGCATGGCTTGTCTTTGTAGATTAAGCAGCTTCCTTCCTAAGAGTTTGGGCCAGTCAAAAAAGCAGAAATCACCCTTTAGAAATGTGTGATTCAGTGCCCTGCAATCAGCAGGAGAATTTGTACTGCAGGTGTTGGAGAGAAAAACTCCCAGCTGGCCAGGCAAACAGCTTGTGTAATGAAGGAAATTACCAGCAAATGGCATGAAGGTGTTTTATCCTGTGTATCATCAAGTTCTGAGTTATTCAAGGATGCCCTATTGGATCCTGCAGCATCAGGGGGGGATGACAGTATGAGGGAGCCAAAGTTATTGAAGGAGATTCATGGGCATACAAAGACAGAGAACTGACACCACCACTGTGGGAAAGCTTGTTAGGAAACGGTCCTATTCTAAACTGCACATACTGCTGGGTGCTTCTAATTCCAAAATATTTTGTAGACAAGCCTCTTGGCTGTTTTACAGTAATCATCCAGTCGGAGGCCAGCATAATCTGCTGCTGCTTTTGCTGCTGGCTGCTTGGGGAATAATTTTAAAATACCTCCCTCAAGAAAGAGCAAATAGTTCAGCTCTGTATTCAGCCTTGCTAAAAAGTGAGTTTTGGAGCATCACTCCCTGAGTAGCAGAGATTTTTTGTGGCCAGCTCCAGCTCTTTCCTGGGACATTTATTTCGTACAAGTCAGATGTGAGGAAGGAGGAGGAGACAGGATTCCTCTCACAGTCACCGATAACTTGAAAAGAAAGTCCTGCCATCCTGTCAAATGCATTTGCCAAGCATCCTGTGCTTCACAGCTACCTCTGCTTGTCAGGTTATTAGTAGAGTAGCGTGGTCACTTCTGCTGCATTCAGTCTGCATCTGTCTTTTGGCCCATGTTCCTGGAGGGGAGCAGACTGTTAGAAATACTCCAAGAGAAAGTAGCCCTGAGTTTATAATTCCCAGACCTGGAATATCTTTGGAAAATGCAAGAGGAGTGTATTTACCATCAACGGGCAGAGGAAAAAAGGTGGAGAGGCAATGGGGAACGTGTTGCCACCAACCAGCTCTTCATTTTTTTGTGGAGAAAGTTCCAACAGCAAAGGAGCACTAATCCAGAAAAGCACTGCTTTCCACTTGCAAAAAAATTCTGTTTAGTACATGTTTATGGAACTTGTCTTGGATGTTCTAAAAATAGCCTTGCAGGAGTGAGTCTTCAGCTCCCTCCAGGAAGCGCTGCACGTTACTAGCATAGAAGCACAGCTTAATCGTAATTTTCGCAACAAAAAACCCCAATTATTTTTAGCACTTTTTAAAATAGACTTCAGTTGCTCAGTGTCGAGTTGTCAAAGCAATACATGAAAGATGCGTCACTTCACAGGAATGTGGCACAAGTTGATGGATTCTGAATGACCAGGATGTCTGACAGTAATATGGTGGTTCAGATGTGTCAAGAGGTGTTAAGATAAAGATTTCAGGCAAGGCTTGTGGGGTAACGATAAGATGGAAAAAGTTGTCTGAGGAATATCCTGACAATGACGAAGGGTGAGGCAGAGGAATGGGACATCCTAGGGACCAGTATTGAGCCTGTCCAAATGAGAACGCAACTGGACCATATGCCTTCTCCTGGCTGAGGTGCCAGGATATTTTCAATAGGACAAATGCTGCACAGCCACTTGATAGTTATGAGGAATACAATTGGGTCTGGTTATGTCAAGACAGAAGCCCAGTTAAACCTGGTACTAGTGAAATCAAAAGCTAATCTCTCATGGACTTAAATCACTCACTGACTCACTGTTCTGTCATCTGGACTCTGATAGTACTGTCTTCTGCAGTTTGTAGATGGGTCTTGGAGCACAAATACTTGGGAAGCATTCCTGTTGTTCTCTACTGAAACTTAGTAGATCTCCCAGATTTCCCACCTACTCCCGAGGCTGTGAACAGAGCTGTGCACACTAAAATTTTTGCAAAATGGTGAGGAATGGTGGCAGCTGGCTTCTGCTAGTGGTGCTAAAGCTCAGGTCAGAGGCTGGACTTAGTGTTGATTGCCTGACATACACAGCACTAGCTTACCTTGAAGGACCCACCAGAAGCATAGCCAAATAGACCACAGTCTCAGCACTTGCTCCCTCCTCTGTGGATTTATCTCCAATAAACTGTTTTAACTCTCTGGCACTTTGACTCCTGGTGCAGGCAAGTCATCTGAATGACTACTGCCTTTCTAAGGTGTCAGAAAACCTAATATATGTTGCTGAGAACACGGGATGGGGGGGGGAAGACAAAAGGAAAGCAAGTTTCCTAAGCTGACTTTGCTGATACAGAAAATAGGCCATGTAACTACAGTTCAGCTCTTATTTAGGATGATCTGTATCATATATTTGTATCTAGCTTTCTCCAAATAGAAGTGTCTCCAACAATGTTTTAGACAACTACCTTACTAATGTATACTTCCCACGCACCATTTTACTGATCTGTTCCAAAGGATGCAGCTGGAAGATCTCAATTTGGCTGATATGCCTTGAAAGTGATGGGATAGTGCTCATCTGTCAAACAAAGCTGGGAGAGAGATGAGATACTTATCTCTTACAGACAAAACACCTGGCTGTCTGGCTTTGTGAATGGTAATTTTGCAAGCTTAAAAAAAAAAACCAACCCAATCCCCCACCATTTTCCCCCAGAACTAAAATTAAAATATTTATATCACATTTCCATCAGCCTGTATTTCAGTTATATAGATTGTAACTTAAAATCCATGGAAGAAGTGATAAAGAATTACATTCTTTTTCCATGATTCTAAATATGTTTAATTAGTATTCACTTAAATATGTTTGTTTAACATTCACTCGTGAGGTTTTTCTCTTTTTTTCTTTTTTTTCCTATCTTTTTTTTCAAGCATTTGTAGTCACATCATTCATCTAGGCTGGGTACATAAAATCCCCCTTAATAATATAAGCTGTCAAAACTAGGAGCATTTTGTAAAGTATCGCAAGAGCCTCAAATTGAATAATGATGAAAATATCGAGTTATATTTGGTCTGCTGTTGTAAACATGCCTTGCACATGACTCAGCAAGTGTAGTTTTTGTTAGTCTTGCCTTCTGTTTTTCATGCAGTCCATTGCTTCTACTCCCCCAGGAAGATGGATTTTGATATGAAGTCTCTGAAAAGTACAGTGCTTATAAAAACAGAACTTCCTTATAAAAATAGGACTGACTTACTGAAACACAACTCTGCCCTAACTAATATAGGTAAAACAGAGATTCCTTTCTTGATGGAAGCAGGTCATATGGTGAAGAACCGCCCCTGCTTTTAAGAGTGGGCAATGCTGAGTTTCATACTTACTGATACTTTCAGCTGTAATGTCTGTAACTTCTCCACCATCAACTGTCAGTAAGGTAGTTCAGTTTAGTGTACAGAGTTAATGGAAAAAATTAGATTTTGTGACAGCTGCTGGTTGTGTTTCCCTCTCTTTGCTTTGCATTTAATGAGCAAAGAAAGACACAGAAATCCCTGCAACAGAATCAGCAAGCTGCAGTAGCCAATTAAACAGGAGAGAATAACACCGTTTCCATTGGGCCACAAAGTCACGCATGTTGATATTGCAGGTGTGAACAGAGAACTATAGCCAGAGCTGACTTGCCTCAGATTTAAACCAGCACTGCACCTAAGACTGGACATAAAAAATCCCATTGGACTTTCCAGAAACAAAAAGTTAATTATTTGCCCTAAAAATAAACGGGACCCCTGAATTCTTGGTGAGTTTTCCTGCCTGCTCACTGCACAGCCGCGGGGCTTGGCCCCTGGAGGCACTGGGTGCAGGAACCTCTCTTGGCGGTCGTGCGTTAATCAGCGCTTGCTATAACACGGAGTTGAAGGCGTGCTCTTGAAACAAAGTTCTTACGCTCCATCTTCCCGAAGTAACTTGTAGGCAATTATTGGCTAAGTTTTGGAGACAAGCTAAATCTTAGCCGTCTGTAAGCTTAATTGCAAGCTGGAGGAAGGCGGGCAGGAGGAACATACAGCGGTATGCTAACAAGCGCCATTGTCAAACCACTCTAGCTTTGAAAGGGAACATTAAGGTGTCATTTACTCCGTGCCCTGGCTTCTTATAGAGCACTGCTAATGAAAGACCTCTTTGTGTGTGCGGTCACTAACTACAGAGAACAGTCAAAGACTTTGTGGACATAACCATAAAAAAGAGTGCCTGTAGGCCAGAGCCGATCCTACAATTAGCTCCTGTCTGTGTGAGTGGAAGCACCTGCTCTTGCTGCAGTGCCTTTCAAAACCAGAGACTTTTAAACCTCTGTCTGCTCCAGGGGTTGCTTTTTCCCTTGAATGATTTGCCTGTGTTCCCACGTGTGCATGTATTATATACGAAGCTCGGTGGAAAACACTAAGAGAGAATTGCAATAGGAGGTAAAGACAAGCCTTGCATCTTCACCCACCCACTTGCAGAGGCCAGTACTTTGGAGACGGGCCATGCAGTCACTGCAGATATGACTGACAATCCTACAGATCATGGCCATACGACATGAGTTTTTAAACGTCTGTCTCTTTGTTCTTGTTAACGCTCCTTGCTGTGATAACAGCACTCTGTGACTGCAGCCATGGCACCTCACTGGGGCTGTGCAGGCACACTGCATTGCACAGCTTGGGTGCCACATTTGGGGATGCCCTTCCCTCAAGATGCCAAGCAGAGAGCATGCTGATGTTTGCAGCTCAGGGTGGCAGGTGTAGAAATGATTGGGTTGTGAAACAGAGGGTTGTCAACAGTTGGTGGCATGGATATCTCAACACATACGAGAAAGCAGCTGAACAAACTTTTACACTGAGAAACTACACCTATATTAAATATCGGTCAAATGCACGCACAAGTCCATTTTTAAATGTGCCTACAATGTAACTGAAGAGAAATGAGTGTAAATTTGCAGATTTTTTTGACTTTTTAGCTGTAGACATCCACTTTGATACAAATCTGTTTTCATGCTAAATAAATCAGTACCACCTCACATTTTTCTCCTGTATTTGAATGTTTCAGTCGTTTCAAGAACATTCAGTAGATTTGCAGACCTGTGAAATTATTATTGCTCAATAAATAGTGAGCTGCAGGTTAAAAAAGAAAAAGTCGGTTTATTGGTAGGAAAATCAACTTTACCAAAGTATATCTCTTCTAAAATCAGAATGTGTTGTCAGCTTATTGAGTTATTTTGCCTTTGACTGCTAGAAGAATTTAATTTTGCAGTTTCAAGTGAAATTCCTCTAAGCAAATCATCAGATAATGCCATTCATGGAAAAGACCTACCTCTGCATGCAAGGCAAATCTCTGTCTAAACAGACAGCATATAGCTGGCTGTAGTTAAATAGCACATCTGCCATCACAGGTTCCTCTCCTTGCATTCACCACTGGGCAGGCTGGACTGATCTCAGCAGCAAATTCCTGAGTGCTTAAATACACTGGGCAAGGTCAATTTCAAAATTTAAATGTTCGAGAATAAAAATGGGATAAAAATGTGATAAAAAAACCCCACACTCTTTGGCATCATGGTAGAGGATCTTTTGCTTGCCACAGAGGATGCCTGAACTTGGCAAAAGCTCAGCAGAATTGAGAGCAAAGACTTTCAAATTTTCATTACATTACAGCCTGTCTGACTTTATCTTTATTTCAGTGGATTTTTACACATGTACAATAACCCACCTGTCAGTGAGGTGGTTATTTTGCAATTAAAAAAAATTAAGCCACTCCAGCAAGGTGGTCTTTTGCTTCCAACAGCAAATTGGTAGTAGAAGCAAGGGAAGAAAGACAGCATTTATTGCAGTAATTGCCTAATGCAGTTGTTTATTTAGTTCCTGTGGTGCATCATGAATTAGAGGGCTGGTTGTTGAGGGTTGTCAGTCAGGAGAGAGGAAGGAAAGACACCACCACAGCTGGTGGCCTTTCACCTCCGAGAACAGCAGCTCGATCTGTCACAGAGAGCTTCTATGCACCTCAGTATATAAACCAGCATCTACACTTCGATGGCCAATCTTCAGACAGGAGAAGCTTTGAATTAGGCAACTGAGAAGATGTAGGTCAGAGCTAAGGCAGTGGCAGAGTTTGCCAGAGGGATCTTGTATAGTTCAGAAATGGGCTAAGTCGGCACGCATGAGCACTAAAATTAATACTCCAGAAAACTCAGACTGTGGAAATATCCAAGTTACACAGTAGATGGGATTTTAAACAGCCCCTTGGAGTTTGGGAACATATAATCAGCATCATGAAAGAGAAACCTATACACCTTTTAAAAATGTACAGCAGTGTAGATCCCACTGTAAGCCACATTATTCTGTATTTTCTTAGTCTTCCAGTTATTCTCCCTTTGCTAGTTCTTCTAAATTTTACCCATGGATTTTCCCAAGGGCAGGCTTTGGTCTCTCCTTACTAGGAGAAAGGGAAAGATGGGGGGGGAAATACTCTTGGCAGGCACTGCATTGCAAAGGCTGAAATTAAAAGTCCTGAGCATTTTCTTCATGAGTCTCCTTGTCAAGCTCAGAGGATGCTCTAAGTCCCCTGTACTCCTTGCCTTCCCAAGTGGCTGCCTTGCTGGCAGAACAAACAGGCATGTCTGAAAGAGGGCTGAAAGACAGCAAGCCTGGGTATTTTCATTTTAAAGAAGTAACCAGGGTTTGTATTTTACAGTTTACCTCCCTTAGTCAGACAGCTGACAGGCTGCTTGACCCTACTGCAGGCAGGACTGCTAAACCTCTGACTTCAAGAAAAAACATTCTGGATCTTCTTAGAGCAGGCAAACATCCAAAGAGACCACAGTGGCTGTGCTGTCTTCTCTACAGGAAGGTTGGATCACCTGTAAAGCCCACCTAGTGAAAAATGGCATATTTCATGAGAAATAGCATGATGATGTCAGTGCTAATGAGGTCTCTGTTTCTGAAAGCCAAGCAGCTTTGCAGAGTTCTTTGCCTGTGTGCCATAACCAGATTTGCTGGCAGCACAGAGCAGTGAGTCCCCATGCTGAGCACCAGATAAAAAGGAACTTGGAGGTTATAAGATGTATTTCCTATCCGCTCTGCAGCATTTTGTCCAACCATGTGTGACCGTTTCAGCTCCTTCTCCACCACAACCCATTGATCTGTTGGATAGAAGTGGAAAACATTTCCAGAAATGAGCCTGTCATCTACTACTGTTTGTTGAAAGGCATCCCTCCACTCTAGAGGGAATTACAGCTTCCATCTGCTCCCTAAAATGAAAAACATGTACAGGCCCCCATGCTGCAGTCACTGTGTTACCAAGCTGTGTATACTCCTGGAGATTGGTGATTGTAGACATTCAATTCAAGGAAATCAGGCCACCACTCTGCAATTACTTCGTTAGGCCCACAAATAATCAGATGAAGGGTGGTCTGAGATTTGAAAAGCCAGGCTGTTGGGACTTAGAAAGACATCCAATTCTTCACGTTCTCTTCTAACTCTGTTTAGATTAAGTACAGCATGTGCTTAAAGTTAAGAAACACCAAGTTCCAGTGGGGAAATGTTTTTAATGTGTATTCAAATAATGTGCATGATATCCATGTGGACAAACTGCCCCACATCATTCATCTTGTGCATTTTATGCCTGTTGAAAACCCAAATGTGCATCTGTGGAGATGTAGCAAGGACATTTAGTGAGCAGGTCCCAGGTGGTTCATCTGTGAAGGGTCAGGCCTGCCATGGTGGAGTGGAATTGTTCAGCTTTACGTTGCTGTGCAGTGGACGGGGGACTTTGGTGTGCTTTCAGGGCAGAGCTTTCTCCAGGGCTGCAAAACAGAACCCAAAACAGCACCCAGCATGGTAGGGTGCAGGCTGTCCTCTGACAGGAGCTCTTTTGGCACTGTAAGCCCCTTAGCTGTGCACCCAGACTCCATACACTCCTCGCAGGAGGAACCTCCCTATGAGATCCCAGACACCTGGCATCCATGACCCCCATCTACATGAAGAAGCAACCCTGGAATAGGAGAAAGACCAAGAGATTAATTTTTGGCCAAGCATTGTCTTGGCTGTAAGAAAGAGATTTGAATGGAAGGGTGATGAGGGGCTCTTCACACCACACTCTTCCTCCAGTCATGCATCTCTGTCCCCACCACTCAGCAGGGCCCTTCTCTGCCTCTGCTGGGCTATTTGTGGCATAAAGTGGTTTTCTGGTGTCTGGGGCTTTAAGACAGGAGCTCCACAGCAAATAAAGGAATTAATATAATGAGGAAAAGCCACTGTTTGGCCTAATAACTGTACAATTAGTAATACTAAGAAGCAGATGAGGGCAGGCTTCTTGTTTGGCTGTAATCTTTTGGCATATCATGTTTTAATTACAGACTGTGCTACCATCTGGAATATTAATCATCTCTTGCTGTCATTCTTCTTGATTATTTTGTCCAGAGAGAATGAAGTCCACCTTTCTTTGTAGCTGTTTTATTTCTTTCTTTTAAACTGGCTCCATTATTTTGAAATACACTATACTCGTTTTGATAGAGTAGCTTAAGTCAAACCCTAGTAACCAGAACTAAATGATTTGCTCTTACTTTCATACATGAAAAGAAATGTTGGGGTTTTGGTTTTTTTCTTAATTAAATTCAAAACTCATTTCTTTTCTCAAGCATTGCTTTACATTCTTTGCAGCTACTCATTTCATTACTCACAGACACAGACAACCAGAAATAGATAATTTTTAGAAAATACGTCAATGAAGTGATTTCACTAGCAATCTGAGAAGGAAGAAAGATCATAAGTTTTGTTTTTGTTAATTAAACACTTGCTAAGGACTCAGTACCACAAGGGGGGATTGTGTAACTAGAGAGCAATTAGAAAGAGAAATGAAATAACTTGATACAAGATGAGACATTGCAAGTGAAGTCTTGTCTCTGAAACCAAACTGAGTTTGATTGTTGATTCTCTATGGCTGATGTTGTAGAGATACTAATTTTTCCTGAACGTTTAACAGAAAATCATCAAACTGCCATACGCTCTTGAGAACACTGATACCAGAGTCTAGAATCAAACTATATGCATCTATATATCAAATGTGGGCTTGCTTTTACAGAGCAAAAATCAAGACATCTCTCCATGAATTTTTTTTCCCATGCTGACTTGGGCAAATCCCTTTAAATCTCTGTGCCTTCATTTCCCTGGAAGATCAATGAATAATGCCTGCTGTTGTAAAGAGCAGAGACATTATCATTTGTTTTGAGAGCTTTGTTTAATTTCTTTCTCTAGGCAAAAAATAATCCTTTTGTGTTCACATTATTCTCTATCTGGTTGGTGCTCCCACAGATGGCAAAGTCTGCCACTTTGGACAGGCTCTGCAACTTGCTTTGCTGTCTTATTGCATCTGGTATTTCTTCTCTTCTCTTCTCTTCTCTTCTCTTCTCTTCTCTTCTCTTCTCTTCTCTTCTCTTCTCTTCTCTTCTCTTCTCTTCTCTTCTCTTCTCTTCTCTTCTCTCTTCTCTTCTCTTCTCTTCTCTTCTCTTCTTCTCTTCTCTCTTCTCTTCTCTTCTCTTCTCTTCTCTTCTCTTCTCTTCTCTTCTCTTCTCTTCTCTTCTCTTCTCTTCTCTTCTCTTCTCTTCTCTTCTCTTCTCCTCTTCTCTTCTCTCTTCTTATTATTAAAGAGGCTTTTTTCTCAAACAGCAGTTGAGGAATTTGGAGGTGACACTGTCTTGGAAGGAATTGGAAAACACAATGAGAACCATAAGCAGTACTCAACAGGGAGACAGGCAGGCCTTGCCAGGTTGGAAAAATGCACAGAAAATAAACAAGTAAGATTTGACTTGTTAAAACACAAGTTTAAGCTCTAGGGAAAAACATGAAACATGGTTTTGATGTTTTGAAGTGGAACACAGTTGCGCTAAAGGAGCACGTGGGAAGGTGGGCAGCGCTTCACTGACTGGCTTCAAAGAAGATTTAAAATATAAAACATTATGGACAGACTTCAGGACCCATGAAAGGAGGTAATTCTCGTCTCCATGAGACTCGGTTTGTAACTGGAAGTTTGAGGTTGGTTCTGATCTGTTGGCTGCCAGAAAAATAAAGGTAATTTGGTTAGAGTTCAGTAAAGGGCAACAGAAACTGAGCTGGAAGGGTGCTAGACTGCCGGCTGTGCTTTGCAAGAATTTAACCTAGCTTGCTTGGCAGTGCCACAGCCAAGGAGACTCAATAGTCTCCCCCTGTAGAACATGTAAAGATCAAGGCAGAAGAAGATTACTCACAGGAGTAACCAGCAATTCTTCAAAGGGAAAAACATCCTGATTTTTCCTGTGCTGTGCAATAATTTCCAGAAGGAATAGTAAAGATGGGGCTTTTGGAGCAGTTCACTTTAAACAGAAGGAAATCATTGTGTGTAAAGCCTCTTAGGCACATACTATCTCTGGTTTACCCCACTGAAAATAGTAGAGCAGCTCCAGGCTCAATGGACAGAACCCTGTGTGAGCAGACATGCGAGTCACAGCGTGACCCATTTTCCCTGCTATTTATGGCAAAACAGTCTGCCACACCTGCCATAGCCTGCATGCTATTTATGGCTGAATTCTGGATAGCAGTGGCATCCATGTATATGTGACTGTGTTTCCATGTGAAAATTGGGAGATGCATGAGACAGTTGCCTTCGGTCCTGTGGACAAGGCAGAGCTGCAGTTGCAGCGACAGTGGCGAGACCTGCCCGCCCTTACCTGCCACACGCATGGCCTGGATTGGGTGTGTGTTTGGCTGCAGTGAGACTGCATGTCCTGGCAGTCTCCAGATGTGCCCCGTGCTTAGCAGGGAGGAGTAGTGGGCTGGACTGCACGGGAGGGACAAGGACATGCCATGCTCCTCCCTGACCCATGTCCCGGATTCCAGGTGTTGGTCCAGGAGGGTGCTCCACATGGTCCCCTTTTGAGTTTTGGCCCCAAACTTCAAGTCCGGCGGACACAAGGTCCTCAGCAATGTTTGGCTCTGCAGACCAGCTCCCATTGCCTTGCACCACTTGCTAACATAAAGTCCAAGAGGAAGCTCTCTGAGGGCCCACGTGCCCTACACAGGGGATAGCCATTGCCTTTTCTAGAAGTAAGGCAGTAGCAAATGCTAGTTCAGTGCCCAGCCTCTGGCCTATGGCTGCAAGTCACACAGCAACAGGATTTCTGCGGAGGTAGATTTGTTTTGTGAGAGTTAACATCATTTCAGGAGCTCTGCAAGGCAGCTGGAGCAAGTCATAAGGATGGTTGGTCACTGCTGACTTTGCATCTGAACTGGTGATTTAGAGGAAAAGCTTGATAGCACTTTAGGATAAGCCAAGGCATTCAACCTTCCTTCCCTCCTTTTACTCCAGGCAGGCAGACCAGATAATATAACACCATAACAACAGGAAGACTATAAATAAATACTTAAGACCTTTTTTTACTACTTGTTTGTGTATCTGTCAAGTTATGACAATGCAAACATGGATGGTGCTTATGGGCAGAGAGGTAATGGGGAGAAGAAAGAAAACCAAATGTACAGATTATTTCAGATAACATGGCAGCAACTTCTGCACTGGAAAGAACGCTGTCTGGAGCCTTAGGCTTTCATTTCAGCATGCTTGATGTATATAACTCATAATAACATATGTGGGATAACAGCACTGATTTCTGGGACCAGGAATAAATTTGGGATTAAAGTGAGATAAGTATCCTCGGTTGAGGCAGTTGAGAAGTCTGCCTATCTCTCTTTTCAGCACAAACATATCAATTCCCATACTGTGACCTTGTGTCCACTGTGACCATTTCTAAGTCCTTGGAAAGGGGTGTTGTCTCCAGCAGGAGGGAGGAACCCACTCCTTCTGCTATTAGGAGGAGACCCTGTGGTTGCTCTGTGTCTCCCTTTGAAACAGGGCTTTAGTTTGATGGGTGTTTTGCAGGATTTTTTTGCTTTCTAGAAGCTGAGCTGTCAGCTTCTTTTGGATTATGTTTATAGTACCCTAGCGTGCTATAGCTGATAAAATATAAATGACAGAGTCAATTCTGAGGGCTGTAAAATAAGTGTGGTGCTGGAAGTGCAAAGGCGAGCGTGCTTTTGCTTGGTGAAATATTTGTTGCTTTTTCAGAGGTCATTATTTCAATTTTCACGTGAATTTTCATCACTTAACAGAACATATTATTTTGCACATTTGCACAGCTTTTGAGGAAAGTGCTGGAACATAACACTAAAATAGTGCTCCTGCTTAATCCTTCCCATAAACTGTGCTGCCAACTTTGTTCACTCAGACTGTGGAGGCAGGCAAGGCAAAGGTCAGACATCACCAAAACAAAATGGGGAAATCCAGGATTCACACAAATGCAGAGCTTCACAGCTTCAGAAATTGTTAGTTTCTTTCCTGGAACTCATGCTACTCCATGTCTGGGTCACTTGGAACTTGGAGGCTTGCAACTTACTGACTGATCATCCAGGGCTAGTTTCTTTGGCAAGTGTGGATGTGGGTTTCCTGCTTACAGCTGGCTGATGACTGAGGAGGAGATGGATGGGTCGTGTCCCCATCCCACAGAGATCCCACCACATTCAGAGGTTAGCAAGTTTTAAGGGAAAACGATATTTTTTTCAAGGCGAACTGTCATTGAAAGGGCAACATTTCTCCTCACATCCAGTTCCAGCAGCTCACCTTGGACTTTAATTTGAGGAGTGAATCATATTTGAAGGATTTACAAGTTTATTCCAAACCCAGCATGGGTTAATTCCCTCTGCTACTGACTGGGAAGCCCAAGTCAATCTTTTCCTGAGACACATGCTATATTTAGTCAGGAAATGATAAATAATGCTATTTGAAGTACATTCTACTTCTTCCCCTTTCCTCCCCCAACCCTTCTTTGTCCAAAATAACTACAAGGTATAAATAATTTGTACATTTAACCTGAATATTTCTTGCCTACTTAGGTGTACTCATTTTCTCTCGCTACACAGAAAGTCACTAAGTGGGTTGAAAGTTGTTATTTTATTGATGTACAGTATAAATAAGTCACGCTACATGAGATGATTTGCAGTTAACATGTGCATGCGTGATTCTCTGTCCTGCTTTCTTATCTTACGTGCCTTTATCACTTGAACTATTCACCTTAAGAAGTGAATTCAGTGTTTTATACTGGAAAGGAAGTGTTTCCACCACAGACAAAAAAAAACCCAAAACACTAGCTGCTATTGCGTGTTTGCCATTTCTTGCTTTGGCTTTGTATTTGTTGAAATGTCTACCTTTTTTTTTGTCCAAAATGCATAGATTGCTGCCTTTCAGGAAAAGCAGGATCGTTTACTTAATTAAACATGAGCTAATGATGACATAAGAGATTTTTAATTTGATTTTCATCCAAAGAAGATTTGGAACAAAGCAAAATGTCTTCGTTAGTAAGAGATTTCTTCCATGGAAGCAAAACACATTCCCTTTAGTGTTCCTCCAAAGTGATGGTATTGATTTTGAAATCACAAGAAAATCTTTATTCCTTTCAAAAGCCATCTTTTGCTGATGGAAGTTTTCAACGGGCTCCCATAGGTGCAAACATCTTGCTCACCATCATTTGAAAAATCCTGATAAAACCTTGGATTTATGATCTATGAAAATCTCTTAGGCCGAGTGTTTTTGATGGAAATCGTAGGAGACATATTGTACGAGTTACTCAGTAACGCTGGGCTGCAGGATGTTTGCATGGCAGCGGCGTAAGGGGGTTGTAAATCACAGGAGAGCTGAGTTCTGTGTCAGCAACAAGTTCGCTGCTGAGGCTGTGTTCGCTGGGAGCCCTCACTCAAGGACCAGAGCTCATGAAGGTGGCAGGGGAGCTATTTGGTAAGTGTTCTTTGGCATGCAGAATCAAGAATAGTCTTTTCATAAGAGGGAAAAGAGCCAAATCATCAGTTTGCAGTGTCAATTATTCTGTAAAAGTTGCCTTCCATGTTTGTTTGTTTATTTATTTATTGTGAGGAAAGACCCTCAAAAAAGTTAAAAGTTTCTCTATCCGCAGAAAGGTGCTGCCTGGCTACTTCTGGATATTGAATGTTTCTGTTTGAATTCATCTTTTGAAGAGAAAAATGGATTTGGGAGGAGTGGGAGGAACAGTGCTAGTGCTATCGGAACAGATATTTCCCTACCTAAAGCCTAAACTGGGGACTTGCAGATTTAAGAGCCTACTCGACAGGCTTCTCTGCCAGGAAACAAGGAGAAAGAGGAGAAGACTCCAGCTAATTGCCATGGATGGAACTGACCTTGTTTAAAAGCAGATCTCTGAAAGTGAGTTATCTGGTCTAAGGTTCTACAGACTTGCTCCAGAGTCAAGACAGAGCTGTGGATGCTTCCAGGAGGGTATTCACTCCACCGTGATGGAAGCGTCCAAAGTAAGCTGTGGGAGTTGCCCTCCAAAGGTGCCTGTCTCTCTCTGTTGACTCAGAGGAGTCTGGACAACTGGATTAGAGTAGGCACTTCAGCTGCAGACAACTGGTGTTAGATGAGCTGAATTTCACCCCATCGGAAGGTTTTCAACAGGGTTTAGTCCCATAGAGGTATACCTACCTCTGAGATGTTTTCAGAGGTGCTGTGTTACCTAAGCATCACTGAAATCGTGGGTAGCTGAATATCTGTCCTTTGGGAAGAATTTATCCATAGGTGTGCATACATATTTGTATCCTGTAAAAGATCCATCAGGACCCTTGAGCATGCACCTCCAAAGCATTTGAAAATCTGCCTCTGATACAGTTTTGCAAGCACCAACGTATGTATGTCACCTCACCCTCTGCAGCAGCTTTTATTCAGCATGATCCACTGCCTAAAACTGCTGTGTCTGAAAAGCCATCAAGGCAGGAGTAGCAGTGCAGGCATTTAACATAGGCACCAAGACTCATTGGAAACACAATGTTTTAGTTTAGGAACTTGAGCAGTTCATTTTTCCAATTAAAATGAAAAGGGTATGTTCTTCCAAGGCAGTTTGATTTGAAGAAAAAGACCTGTAGTCATTTAGTCAGATACATCATAAAGACCTTTAATGACGACTACTGGTTGGGACATCAGCATTTACAGCACAGCAGTTTGCCCCTCTGCTGAAGAAAGACCAAATCCAGAATAGTTTAAATTCAGTGTCCCTATCACAACGAGTAACTTAAATTAGGTATCTGAGCAAGAAGCAGCAAGCACAGAAATATATTCTCTTCCATAGCCAAGTCTGAGAAAGAATTCAACACTCACAACTATTGTAGAAAATGGAAACCAAGAGGATTACTGACATATAACATATGCTTGATATTCAGGGCAATTTCCAAAGTCAGAAGGGTTTTTGTGGACTTACAGCCATCGCTTATGTCTGTCTGTCCAGCAGAATCTGCTGCATAGGTAATCAGTGATCCTGCATGTGAATACATGTGCAAGTGAGTATAGTATTCGTAAATTCCTAATTCAGTTTAACAATTACTTCTGTGGGGGCAGGTGTGATCAGTATGACTAGCAACACCGAATCACAATGCCTTCTGCCTGCAAGTAAAAAAATCAGCATTTTCACTCACTTCAAATTTATTTGCGCTCATTATTTCACTTAAACTTGGATTTTCATGTGCTATTATAGGGGAAAAAAGTCTCTTCTGCCTCTGCAGTTTCCTCTCCTTATCCTCTCTTACTTCCAGTAGCCAGAACAGCACCTTTGTACTGCAGACAGGTACTGATGGTTAGCAGGAGGGATTCAGCTTTGCATTGCAGATTACACAGCTGCCTAATCTCCCCTCTAAGCAGCACGGTGATATGCAGTCAGCAGGAGGAGAGCTAGGAGTTTGGTATTTCTTACCTGTTTTCCAAATCTCTTTCATGACTCTAAAGAGACGTGAAGAAAGGCGTTAAAATAAAAAGGAAGCATTTTATTTTTTTATTTTTTTTTTCTTCTGATGCTGCTGAGATTGGCAGTGAATACTACCTGAGCAGCAGCTAGCAAGTTTCTGCAGGAATGTGTTGATGGAGCAAGTAAGCAGCAGTAGCTCTGAATAAATCATTTATGTGTGCACTGCAGACTGTGTTTCAGGGATTGGCATCAACGGTGGCGCACTAACAGACAAACAGAGGAAAAGGCTTTCACCCAACTTTTTACTGAAACCTCAGAGGAATAAAACAGGTCAGCGGTGAATATTAAATTAACTTTTGGCCATCTTCCAAAGTGATCTGGCCTAGTTAGGAAACATCAAGAAGGAAGAAAGCTTTGCTTCTTCACATCCTGATTTCTCCAGGGAAGGGAGAGAAGGAGGTCTGTGCAAGACATTGCAAAGGCATCGGGATTTTGTAAGTCAGCAGTTCTTCCATGTGCACAGAGACAGCCCTGTGCAAATCCACATATCAGCTGCATGCGCTTTTCTTGCAATGTTGGAGCAATATTTAACCCACCTTTTTTTTTATGCCAATTTGTATATTCTGATGAATCTGACTAGATCAACAGGGTGTTTATTCAGTTTTGCAAGACCCTCAGTACAGCCCATATCAGATGGGGCATAATGTGCCTTTGCTGTCCTTGCCTCACCAGGCTTGCAATAGAATTGGTGCCTCATTGGAAAGTGTACACATCCTTGTCTCATCCATGTGGAAGCCTAGCAAGGCTGACTCCAGTGAAAACTACTTAACAGCCACAAAGATACTGTATTGAAGGACCACCCTTCATTTTCTGCATGTTGAATGTTTGTCCAAAACATAAAATTTCTTTCAAGAAATCACATATTTTTAGTACAAGCCTTGTTATTTAAGGATGAAGGAACAGTGGAATTAAACCATCAGTACCTGTTGGCTGTCCCATGAAAAAAATGTAGAGCTGTTTCTGCAGGAGTGTGTTGATGGAGCAAGTAAGTAGCAGTAGCTCTTAATAAATCATTTATGTGTGCACTGCAGACTGTGTTCCAGGGATTGGCATCAACGGTGGCGCACTAACAGACAAACAGAGGAAAAGGCTTTCACCCAACTTTTTACTGAAACCTCAGAGGAATAAAACCTCTTCATAGGTAAGGAGCCACAAGAAGAGAGTGGGAGATGGATGAGCCCTTTGCTAAATTTGCAGTCAATCATCCCATTCAAAGGTGTGTGTCGTGAAAAATATAAATAAGCTGCTGGACGTATTGGAGAGCCTTTATGCCTCCCCAGCACCCCGCAGGGTGTGCCTGCAGACAGCTTTCCACCTGATGGGGTTTGCTACGTCAAGTAGATCTCCTGCAGGGAGCAGGGCTACTGAAATGAAGAGCTAATGGATCTGCAGAGCCACCTTTCCCCACCACTGAGGTACTTCCTTCACAGGGCTTGAGTTTGGTTTAGGGAGATGTGAGTGCCTGATGAGGTGAAGCAAGGCAGGTCATGGTGGAATGGAAATTCAGACAGGAATTCGTGTACCCCACCTTAGCACATGCTGCCCACGGTCACCTCTTCAGGCTCTTGCCCTGCTTGCCTGTTGTGCTGCAGATGCTCTGTCAGATGACTCTGGTTAGTGCTGGGGGTATTCACTGGGACAAGATGAAAGGCTCATGTGCAAAATAAGGAAAACACTTGCAAAATGCAGCTTCCTCCTGCTTCTGTGTCAAAAAAGCAATTAGAAGGTTTTAATAGAATTGGTCAGAAAACATTGTGACGAGTGGGAGTTTACTATTTTTTTTTCTTCCTGCGAAAGTTTTAACACAAATCTAAAACCCACAAAGCAAACATTTTCTGACAAGCATCTCCAGCTAAAATTTTTTTGGAGGTACCACTGCAGGGCCACTTGGGAGTTGTGCATCTTACTGCGGGTACTGGTGTTTCCCTCATTCCTTACCGAGAGTCCTGCTCTCCACAGTGGCCTGGCCAAGGGGCCCAGTTCCCAGGGAGGGAGGTGGCGGAGGTGGCCACCCTGATCTCAGCTGTGGGCCATCCCACTGCTGTGTTTCCGTGTTGTGCTCTCCAGGTACTGAATCCTTCCAGTTCGGAGGAGTTTTCCAATGGCAGAAAAGCTTTTCACAACTGATCTTACTGGCTTGAACACGATTTTCTCTGGGATGGCAAAGAAATAATAGATTTTTAAAATTTGAGGTAGCCCTCAATAATGTTACAAGCTCAAAGCTGGCTGCACTGTGTGAAAGTTTCCCTGCGGAGGGCACAGAGGTGCAAAATTACCCAGCTCTGCCTCTGGAGCCCATCCAGGCTCCCACTTCTCACCCCCAGTCCCCACTGGAAACCAGCTATGCACTGGCGGCCATGGCAGGCAGACACAGACATCTCCAAGGCTTTAGGGCTGTTTGCAACCTTGACCAGGTCTAGGCAGTGGGCTTCCTACCCGAAGTTGAAGGGTGAGCTGCTGAGACACTAAACCCTCAGTTATTTTCCACATCTGGTTTGATTCTCTGCAGATAAACAGCAGCCTTGCCATTAACAACAAAAACTTAATTCACTGAGGTTTGTTCAAGCAATGAGAGCAAATATTTTTCCTGTGCAGCTTGGGGTCATTTTAAGGGAAAAAGAGGGCTGGAGGTATATCACCCCTTTAAAAATTATTAGTACTTCCTAGAGAAAATAAAATGTAAAGAACCTCTTCCTTCCCTTTGTGAGGGTTTTTTTATGGAAGAATTTCTGTCTTTGGGAAGGAAACACTGCTTGGTGACAGACTTGGGATCAGAGAATGGGATTTGAATAAATGCATGGATTAATTTACCTTTTGTCCTTTTTTTTTATTAATGAAAATACTCATTCATAAGTCATATCTCAATAAAACCCTGTAGAAATGCTCGATCTGTTTTTCTGTCTGCTCCCTCTTGATGCCAGGACTTACACACGAAGGGAGGGGATGGAGCAGCCAGCAAGTATCACAATTATAAGTATTTTAGGAAACATCCGTGGCTGCATAAGCTGCTGATTCCCCTCACTGCTGCTTGGGAGGCTGAAGCCTCTATGTAGGTCACGATCTCCAAGACTGCTGCCTCCGTTACAGCCAGACCTGCTGTTGACTTGGGCTGTCTTAATGCATCAAAGAGCCTCTGCTATGCTTCAGCTCCCCTTCTGAACTCAAGCTGCATCGCTCAGCTCTTCATGTAATCGCTGAGGTGGGTAACCTGACCAGGGGAGCTCGAGTATTAATCACAGTCTTTCTGGTTCCCCTGGTGGAGAAGAAAATTTCTCATTTTACCATCATTGTTGTTGTTTTCAAATCTTTGAAGTCTCTCTCTAAATCTCTTTTCCTGCCTTTTCTCTCTTTTTGGTTTCAATGTTTCATAACCTGGTTACCATTACCCCTCATCAAAAGCAGTGTACCAAAAGAGGCAGTTTGGGCTTTTTTTTTTTTTTAACTTAAAAAAAACTTTTAAGAGAAATGAAAATAGGAATGCTGCCAGAGAATATCTCTCTGCCGCACTGTGATAATAACATCGGAGGTGTCATTACATGATAGAGCGGCCCGTTGAACAGCCAGTGGGTTTGGGGTAGGGACTGGTCCTTAGCTGAAAATGACTTTGTCCTCCTTGCAGTTCTGCACAGCATCACATCCAGACACAGGGATCGGAAACTGAGAGGCTGGAAGTACCCAGCTGACAGTTCCCAGGAAGCCTGAGGAAGTATTACAGAGGGACACTGTTTGGTTGCCTCTTTACTGCGGTTTGTGTTTCTGGCATGGCAATGCCGAGGCTTGTAAGCACAGTGCAAGGTGTGACCATGTTCTGCCGGCCTTGTCCCAGCCAGGGGAGGAGCTGGTCTCGTCTGTCGCTGGGATCTGCCCGATGCCCAGGAAGTCACAGTTACCGGGCTGGGGAGGGACGAGATGCTGGGGGCATGAGGCCTAGAAATGGCTGGTTTAATCACATCTGAGGGCTTTCTTCCTTTTGCTTCCTAGCAAATTTTACCAGTTGTGGTTTTTCTCTTTTTTTTTTTCTCCCTCCTCTCCCAGCCATGGCAGGAATGTTTCCCCGTGTCTTTGCTTTAGCCGGAGCAGAAGCCAAGTGAGAAAGCTGAGCTGCTGCGGGGCAGGAAAGAGTTAACCCCCGCACAGAGGGCGGGAGGGGGGGATTACTGCTCCCCACTCCGGGCAGGGACGGGGTCGAGGGGGGATTAGGCGGTCGGAGCCCCGGGCCGGGCCATCTGCGTGCCGGCTGCTTCACTTCGCCCCTTCCTCCCCCGGCGTGGCCGGGGCTCGATGGGTGCCACGATGGCTGTGTCCTCGAGGGACAGAGGAACCTCCCGGATATAGGGGGCATTTTGCCGACAGACGGAGCCGCAAGCAGAGCCGCCCTTTCCCTGCCGGGGTCTCCTCGGGGCGCCACGGGAGGAGGAAAGATGAGGATTCTTTCCCCAAACCCCTGCATAGCTCTGCAGAACTTGCTGTCCTGCTCAGAGTCGCATCTCGTTTTAAAGATGCCTCCTCCCTTTCCTTTTTTCCATTTCCACAGCCAAAGAATGCAGTAAAACTTCCACTAATATGTACTTCTTATCAAACCTGATTTACAGAGTGCTCAGGCTTCTCAGTGTTTTTCATCGTCTTCTGCGAGCTGGCAAACCTACTCGACTATTTAATTTTATTATTTTATTTTTCATCTGAGGCTTAGTGGAGAACCCATTAAGTACCCAGAGCACCTCAAGGGCCAGCGAGGGCTGCGGGGCAGGAGCAGGGAGCTTGGGCGCTACCGTGCTTGGCGCCAGCCCTGAGCCTCCTACCCAGGACTGGTGGTCAGTGGTGAGTGTCAGCCCTTCAGCAAGCACCACTCACCCACTCCAGAGAGCTTCATGGGATGGTGAAGAAAGATGAGACTGGTCTTTGTGTAATATCATCTGAAATTCAGCCGGCCTTCAGGGGCACCTGATAGCACTTGTGCTTATTTTTGCTGGGGGTCTCTGTAATTTTTTTTTTTTAAATGACAGCACCATTGGTTTAGTGATAAAATCTGCTGTAAACTCTTTCTGATTTGTTTGGTTCTGCTACTGTGGAGAAATAGCTCTATTTGTCTGCTCCTTGCAGAAAAAAAAAATTGCAGACTGGGCAGGATTTTCTTTTTCTTTTTTTCCCAAATGAAACACCAAATTAAATAAATAAATGAATAAGACTCCAGGCAAAATGCAGATTCAGTCAAACTTTTTTTTTTGCATCAGATGCATGATCAGTTTAATAAGGGAGATACAAGTAAATGCTTGGAGGGAGAGAGAGAGATGATAGGGGAGAGGGTTAGCGTGGAAGTAGCAGGGTGAGGCTTGATGTGTTTAGCTCAGCAGTTAGCTCTTTCAGCACTTTTTTCCATGACTTGAAGGGTCGGTAGGATAGGGTTTAGTTTTGTTGTTAAGCCTCGTTAGTGTCAAATCTATTGATGCCTGGTAAAGATTACGCTAATGTGTAAGCCTTTGGGGGCTGTGTGTGTGTGCATGCACGTGAGACTGTATTACTAGCAAATGCTGATGGATTGCAGGGGAGGTCAGTAACATGTAATCACTTAACTCTGTGGCCAGGATTGGCAATTTTAAAACACTGTGGGTGGATGGCACTCAGTGATAAAAATGTCAGGCATCCAAGTGTTAATGACTAAATCCCCACCACACCCACACCCCCCATTTTTAAAGTCCTCCTGGAAATAACGCATGTGCCTTCTGCTCTATTCAGCAGAGCTCTTTTTTTGGCCTGACGCTATTGCTATATAGTGACACCTCCCAGTGGCACTCTGCAACATTTCACTGAAGTCCATACAGAACTTCTCCTTGACAGGTTTATGAGAGTGCTTGCTTTGTGTAAATGAAGCCTTATAAAAATCATCAAGCTTTGTGGGTGCCTTCCTTCACACCATCCCATTCCTCCCTCTCCTGAATATTTGGGTCCTCTATTAAGAATTAAAAGCAAATAAGTACTTTCTAGCTATGCCTTCAACAATTTGGCATCATGATACAAGTTCTCCAAACATAGCGACATCCTGTGGTTCAAGAATGCAATGTCCTGTTCCAGATGTTCCTGCTGTTATTAATGGGTTTGTGTTGTGAGAGCAATCTCTCTGGTCTGTTGGTGTAACTGTGTGCACTATCTGCCAGCAACATCCAGGGACTCCACAGACCTGGAATAAACAACTTAAACATGTCTCACTCTCTTAGACCAGGGAAAAAAAGGATTTGGGCAGATTGAGATACAGTCTAATTATGGTAAATGACTAGGTTCCCCCCCATCAGCAAAGCTACTTCCCCCCATCTCTGTGTTCAGTGGTCTCCATTTACATCAGCTTAAAACTTTCCTCTTTTAGTGGCTGTCACAGAATCACAGAATGGGTCAGGTTGGAAGAAACCACAGTGGGTCATCTGGTGCAACTTCCCTGCTCAAGCAGGGTCATCCTAGAGCACGTTGAACAGAATGATGTCCAGACAGTTCTTAAATAGCTCCAGTGAAGGAGACTCCACAACCTCACTGGGTAGTCTATTTCAGTGTGTGGTCGCCTGCACAGTCAAGTTCTTCCTCATATTCAGGTGGAATTTACTGTCCATCACTTCATTGAGTTATAGATGTCACTAATTACCATATGGATGAGTATTTGTATGGTAGTGCACACACTGGAGCATCTCTGCAGATATTACTTGCTAAGTTATTACAAGCCCATTGTGGGTGTGCCCTTAACTAGAAACAGCTTGTGAAGCTGTTTTTGTTTTGTATAATAGAGACTGTTTTCATTCAACTGAGCTCAATTCTAACTCTTTGTATATGTCAAAAATACATTCTCAGCTAAATAAAGGTTTAAGTATAAAACAATTAAGTTAAAGGGATGCAGACCCTGGGACAGACAAACTTTCCTATTTTCCTTTAGCAGCTCATTTTTGGGTTCAGCAGGAATGGGATAGGTTCAATTCTCCTGGGGAAGTGGAGCTGATATGTAGCAAACACAGCCACATTTTGACAATAGCTCCCCTGGAGTACCTGCTGTTGTGAACTGTCTTCCAGAACAAACAGTGATTTTAGAAATTGTTAACATGGTGCTTCTTCGATAAATCTACTTTTGTTATGGAGTCGACAATCCTCATGGGAAGCTACACAAAGTGGCCAGAAAGAAATACCATGTGCTCATCAAATTCCCCATATTTAAAAAGGCATTTGAAATCGGTTTGCTCCAAACCAAACAAGAACTGCATCCCAGTTTAACATGACTACCAACCATTTAAGAATGCATCTTTATGTTAATTGGTGGAATTTGATCTGTGGACCATCCCTTAATCATAAGAGATCCCTTACTCCTCCAGTAGTTGTGCAAAAGTCATCCCCATGGCAAAAGTGGTGGGGCCAGTCTGGAGTAAGATATGTGAGAGAGCTATCAGACTTTGATCAATGAAATGAAGAAAGAAGATAGGCACAATATGAAACACAAGTCTGCAGGCCTCTGTCTGGCTTAAGCCAGCAAGTGCAAAGAAATTCAGGCTTGCTGTCCACTAAAGCTCTGGCACAGCCCCTTGACATGAGTGTGTAATGCAGCAAATCTGTTCCTCGTCATCTGATGCTCCACTGAGACCTCTTGCTGTGCGTAGCTGAGAGCTCTGAAAGTTCTTGCTTTTGTTGGCCTCTTATGAAGTCCCTCAAAAACACAGTTGATTTGATACTTTACTTGCTGTTGCCAATTATGCTGGTTGTTTTGAGATAGTAGGGATCTAGTAGCATCTGGTGTAATGGTGGATTTTGTGTTAACGCAGTCAGGGTAGCAGGGCAGCAGTTGTGCTGCCTGTGGAACTCTTGGCAGGGCATGGGCAGGACGAAGCGATGACCACTTTGCTCTGCTGGTGTCCAGGAAGAAGGTAAGTGTGGAAGAAGGTCTCTACAGCCCTCCTTGTGCTGGAGAAGCCCAAGCTGCGGTCCTCTTTCTCCTTGGGGCTTTGGGGCAGTTTTCTCATCCCTTACCCAATGGTCTCTGGAGCTTTCTTAATGCTAGGTGGCAGAATAGGAAGCCAGGTGCCTGTCCTGGTGCTTGTGGTTTGGGGCATCCCAGCCAGTGAGTACTAGATAACTCTCAGTGTTACCCCCAGCAGATCTGTGCTCACTTTCATAACCAAGCAGTAAATGAGGAATGGAGTCATCTTCTCCCCAGTCAGAAACTTTGTATCTGGTCTTTGGATGCCTCATATAGCCCCTAATTTGGGAAAGCCTTCACTCACTTAAAGCAGGGATGCACAGATTGGCACAAACCTGAGGCTGAAGTGTGGGCAGTAGTGGCATCAGACCTGGGAAGAGGTAGCTGTGGACAGATGTCCCAAGTGCTTGTGCCTATGTTCTTCACCCCTGCAAAGCTTTCAGAAAGGGACATGGTATCCATGTGCATCTCATGGTAAGGCAGAAGCACAAAAGTGGAGGGATGTGCAGGAATCACCCTGGCTTGAGCTGGACTCTGAAACCCAGCTGCAATTTCTCAACAGCACAAGTGCAGATGTCAGACATCGATAAGATGGAGGAAAACAAATGTTTTTGCAAACTGGGAGAAAAGAAGACTCAAAGGAAATGCTTCATTCCCCTTCTTACATGATTACATCCACAAGTAGTCAGGAAGCAATGGTGATTTATGTCTTGAGTGCACAGTAAATCACTGTGAGAGCCCATGCCCTGTCTATGTTATACTCACTGGGAATGGCCTCTGGCCACCAACAACCCAGCTGCCAAAGTTTTCTGTCTCTGACAGACTCACTGGCAGTTTGGGCTTGGGTGATAAATTTTTGATATGTGATTGTGCTGTAAAGCTGGCTCAGAGAATACAAAGTTAGCCAGCCCGTGGCTGGAGATGATAGCAGGTCCTGGCCACATAGAGAAGCAAATGTACTGATGCTCAAGATGTGATGTCTAGTGGGCTGGTGGCACCCATGCATGTGTGCCTTGCTGAGTTTGGAAAAGTGCTAAAGGAATGAGGGCTTGATATTTTGGGAGGAGATATGCCCAACATTGTAAAGATACCCAGGAACAGACATGCCAACTTTGCTGAGTGTGTTGGGCAGTCTGGAGGCTCTCTCTGTCATGAGGGATTAATGCACTGGATGAAATATAGTGGTCCATGGACCTCTCCAGGGGTATTGTACAGGACAGACTAGAAGACCAACGTGAATCTGGCAGTACAGTGATTCCAGTGCTAGTGCGATCCCTGGGCAAACCCTGTGGGCAGCACTGCCCTTGGGGGAGAGGGAATCCTGCTGCTTGCAGTCCCTGGCTTTGGGCTGCGGTGTGTAGGGTGTTTCCTACCAGCTGCCCTCCGGTGAAAGCACAGCCTGTTGGGAGCAATACCCTGGGTCTGGGAGTGCAAAGCCTGGCTGGAGGGTTCAGGAGAGGCGGGTAATGGGCACTTTAGCTTAGAAGCTGCTAGGCTTTGAAGGCTGCATGAGGTATCTATAACAGACACTAAAAACACAGCACAGGGTAAGGTACAGGTGTCTAAATCCTTCCTGACCTCTGGCTGCTACCCCGGGGTCCTATTTTGTGTCAACCAGCCAGCCCTGTAAAGATGTGTTGGATAACCTAGGGCATCTCAAATGGTACCAGATACCTTTGTTGAAGCAACTGAATCCCACCCTAAGTGGTTTGCTCAAGATCATATATAAAGCCTCTGTGATAACTAGGACCCAAGCCCAGACCTCTTCATGGGCTATCCACCATTTTCATCACTGGAATTTACCCTCTCTCAAGAATGAATGAATAGTGGGTTTGGTTGGATTTATTTCTTTTTTCTTTTCCTCATTTTTTAATAATTTAACTAGCCAAGGGTCATTAAAGTTTTGCAGTGGATAACAAACACTTCTCCACAGTGTGTGTCGTGTACAGGGAAGGAGTGAAAGTCTTTTCACCTAACCTTATTATGCTTTCTGTATTGTTTCAGCCCTCAATGCTATTATGTCTTCAGTGCTGGGTTTTGGAGGAAAATGCACATACTGTTTTAATATCCGTGTGCCGAGTCTCACCCTAACTGTGTGGGCTGCTTTGGGTTGTTTGTTCTGCTATTCAAGAAAACATTCATGTGAGCCTTCAGTATGAAAATCATATGAGACAGAAAAGGAGGAAGAGAAATCCCTGATCGAAATAAAATACATGGGGAGGTGGGGTTTAGGAAAGCAGCCTCATGTGTGACAGAAGACCTGATGGAAGTGCCAGTAAGACAGTCCATAAGTTCCTCTGGCATGCAGTGGGTGCAGTAAGGTTTTCAAACCAACCGTTTAGTGCAGGGCTTTCTGGGGTCTCAAAGATTGCCATACTGCATATTTAGAGAAATAGCTGACAGTGAGGAGAGTCTGGGATCTCACCTGTTGGTTTGAAAAATTAGTGGGCCACTGAGAGAAGTAAGAAAATTAGAAGTCTGGGATGGAGAGAGAGGAATAAACTGAATTTGGAAGCATGAGCTCAACAGTTTGTCATACTACTTTGGATGAGGCTTGTATTGAATAAGAAACCTGGTGAAAACAACTATCTGAAAAAAAGTGAAGCTGCTCAGATTTCTGCTTTATAAATTTCTCCTTTGATTTAATCCCGCTCCCCATCCGTTCTGTGAGTGCTGTGTCTGGGCTAATGAGGCCCCCTTCATTCTCCTCATTTGGGCAGCTGTCTGAAACCTCTCCTGTCAAGAAGGACTTTTTCAGCCCCAGATTCCTGAGGGACCTAGGGGCAGAGAAATGCAAAGTTCAGAGGAGCAGCAACTACTTGTGAAAGTTAATGAGGGGAAATGAACTCATTTGTGATACTTGTAAACTTGAAACCCAGCTACCCCAGAGGGCTGGGGCATCCAGCTGTTTGTAACACAGATGTACTGATCTAGGAAGAGGTGAGTTGCTGACTCTGGAGAGCCTGACTGTGCGCAAAGCCCTGTTTCTGGTTTAAATGGGATTCCTTTGAAAGAGAGTCCAAGTTATGATAAAAAAAACTACGTGCCCTTTCCAAACATCCTGTCCCATGGTTTGGATGCTGACAGCGTGCTTCGTATCCCAGTGGTGCTTTGTACTCTCAGCTTGTGAAGCCTTCTGAGCCTTTAGCCTGGCTTCCTGCTGTGGCTGTCCTTCATGGAACAGCACTGATTTAAACTGGTCTAATCCCTTACCTTTGCAACAGGTATGGCAGAGCTAAAATACTAACAAACTGAAAAAGCTTCATAGCCCACTACTCAGTGTCTTGTGCTTCATGTAACTTCATTGCCACATTACATTTCAGCAATTTAAAAAGCAAACATGGAGCAGTCAAAGACACGTATGACTAAACTGTACTGTTTTGCTCCCAGTCTTCCCCTGAGCAGCATCCCCCTCCTAGACCCTTTTCTCTTTGATGCCTAAAAAGCCATCTATGGCTTTAAATAAACTGTAACTGGGGACACGACTCTGCTTGATGTCTGGCCTGCAATGGAAGTAAAGTGTCACTTCTAATTTTGTGTGGGTGCAGAACAAAGATGCCTGTGACCAATCCACTGTACAGTGCACTAGTTTTGTTTGAACAGGGAGCTCTGGTGAGAAGCATATTTCAAAGGGCTGGGGAAGCAGATTTTAAATGCTGTCAAAGAGAAATGATTTTACCTTTTCTAATTCCCATTCATGGTACCTTGTGTTCCTACCTCGTGAGTGCTGTGCAATAACCTTGCACAGTAGATAGAATAAGGCAGCTGGAGCAGCATTGCCAAAGACTGGCTTGGCTTGGCGGGGCTCTGGCCCAGGGCCTGTATTAGCCCATGTTAAGTCAGCCAGAGTGGCTGCACACAGGGCTGTTTGCAAATGGAGGAAGTGTAGAAACAGGCAAGCAAATAGGCAGTTAGCAGCACTTCTCATTTACAAACAGCAAAGCCTAACCACATTTGTCTAACCAACTTCAGTCACTGTTGTCAATATCAAATGAAAAAGGCACTAGGTCTCTATGAAATAATACTGTCTGTGTAGCTGTTGGCACAATATTTTTTCAAAAAGAGTGCAACAACCAAGAAAGGGCTCTAATAAAATTAGTCCCAGATTTACTATGAATAGCTTAGCCAGGTCTCACACATGCTAGCAGGGAAAAGCTATTTTCCTATCAAATAACAAAGTGGTTGAATAATGAGTTGAGATAAATTGTTGGGATGACTTCCAGTTGTAGACTGTGGTGAGTAAATGAGGTAGGTCATGCCTCCCCGACAGCCTGGGTTTCAGTTTCACATCAGGCAGTTCTATATTGCCGTATCCGTCTCTTCTGCACCATTTACTTCATATACTGTATGTGCATCCTTCCCTCCCCCCACTTCCACTCTCCCTTGTGCATATTTAATCATAAAATCTCTCTGCCATTCTGGTTCCTTGTATTTGACATGTGCTTTATCCAGGCTTCTGCCCCTGGGAGCTGGTCCTTGATGAAAAGGGACAAAGCAGACCATCAAGCTATCATGCTTCGTACAAGACATTATTTTTTCCATCTGTCAAAATTAAATGGCACTTGGGATTTTCCCTTGGCCTGTCAATATTTCCACAAAATTCAAGGCTATCTAATGAAACTCAGGGAAAATAGTTGCACAATGACATTCCCTTCCATGTTGTCATGGTGTCACATAGCTCTGTGAAAACATATTTTTTTGGGCTTTTTGAAGATTGATCCACAAAGAGGATTATCATTGCTGCTCACTGCAGCCCTGTCACTGCTGCTGCACACATCTACTTCAGTCACCAGCCTGCCCAAATAGGTTCCTGTCATTCAGACTAAGCATTTTTAGCATCAATTTAAATGTTTGACATATAGAAGGCATTTGGGGTGTCCACAGCCTTGGCCTTGCTGGGCATCTTGCTATTGGCTCTGTCTGGGACAGGATTTCACCACTTCACTCTTTCCAGCTAGAGGTAATCACTGTGGCCTCCCTTTCCTATGAAGGCTGCTTATCTCTAAAATAAATGGTCATTTTTTTCCAGGACATGAAGGCTCAAGGTTTTCTGCTTTTCCTCCCTTCTCTGAGCTCTTTGTGGCCAACACAGGCAGCACATGGAATCAGTTCAACCCATTTCTCTCTCCCATTTGATTATGCATACCCTTCTCTTCATTTTCCCACTGCAGCAATGAAGACAGGGATAAAATACAACTGTTCTCCTGTCACACTGTCACCAAGGCAAGAACAGACACTGAGTTTTTTAGCTATTTTTTAGCTAAAAGCAGTGGATAGTCAAAGCTTTTAAGAAGAGATGTCCCTCGATCAAAGGCACATGCTCAGGTGCTTTCCCATTTTCAGTCTTGAGGGAAAATTTCAGTAGCAGCCACAACTTTTAGAGACATGTAGCCAACTGCAATAAGACTGAGAAACACAGGGTCACACGTATCCTTTCCAGGCTCATTTCTCCCTACCTTTGCCATGACCACGTCCATCCTTGCTCCACCTGCCACCTCCTTGGCCACCCTCTGCAGCAGAGCCATAAGCTCCAGATGGATGGCTCAGCCCTGCCACCATGTGCTGGTGTTTTTTCTGGTCAGAGAGCAAATGATGGTCTATTCCTTCATAGCTGATGGATGAAGCACATGGATATGGAGGAATAAGTATAGAATTCTCATGATTGTCTTAAATTGCGTGTGCGTGGAAAGGAATTGGGGTGGTTCTCCTGGAGCAGCAGATGGCAAGCCCACTTGGGGATAATACCCATTGGATTCTTGGTTTTGTGGCCACTGCTTATAGAGGTCACTAATCCTGTAGCTTGGCTGCTCCCTGGGGGTCACTAAATGCGTTGTTTTGGATTTTGGAAATCAAGCACAGTATGTGCTAAGTGCTCTAACAGGAAATTCATGTGTAGTATTTTAATATGTATTACATCTCAGATTCTTGACAAGACAGGCAAATAGATGATGAATGTAATTTGTCAGTAAAATTCAGCAGATATATCTTCAGGGTTTAACTCAATATCAAAGCAAGAAGGCAGCGCTGAAAGTAAAGCACTGAAAATTACATTCCTCAACTCTTTTCCATCAAGTGATAATTATTAGGTAAGTAATAATGATTTGTACCAATGCAGTCAGTACAGAGTGATAGTTCCCTAGGTTGTTATTTGGGTTTATGGGTAGAACTTGTTGTAAAGTGCACAATGAATACTATGAGATTATTGCAGTTCTGCCCTGTTTTAATAGGTCAGAATAAGGCAGTTCTTGCTGGATGGTTTGCGGGCTTTTCAGATACCAGTTGTGCTAGGACAATGACATGGTTGCTATTTTAGGCACTGGGTTACTTGAATGTGACTTATATTTCTATTTGCATTACAAAACCTTGCAGCCTTTTCCAGCAGTTATTAGTCTGTATTATAACAACTGTGTCTAGCTGTCTGAAAAGCAAAGTCCTGGCAAGCAGAAATATAGAGTTGCCAGGCTAAAAGCAAAATACATTAAATCAAACATCAATATTTATGACACAGCCAGTAGTTCTTCTGAAATAAACAAGAAGAAAATCTTGTGAAAAAGGATCAGGAAGGATGGAAACACTAATGAGAGACAATAAACATAATATAGTTACAATATAAAGCTCGTGTAACTCAGGGCTCAGTTCTTCTAAGAGCCCCGGAACTGTCACCTGTGGCTAAGCAAAGGCTTCAGACAAATGAAGGGAGTGGTGCACTGTTGGGCAAAAGAAGTGTCAGTGAGAGGATCCTTTTCTGCAATTCTTATTTTACAGCTGGCACCCAAATAGCATAGCTGCTGAGGCACTATTGGATTACGTAGAAATGGATGGAGCCACATATACAAATCTCTTAATTATTGAGTTGAGAGTGAAAGTTACATTATGAATCCAAAATATTTATACTAGTACAATTCCTATTCCTATTTAAAAACATTTTCATTCTGCTTTTGGAGACAAAAGACCAGACAAATATATTGATACTTGTCCAACATATTTTATCATTATAAGACTTGTAAACCACATCCTAATTCTCCCAAAGCATGGGTTGCACACCCTGTCACTCCAGGGCAGCATGGGGGATAGTGGGAATAGTAAACAGTTAAGAAGTTTCTGTGTCACCCAGGGCAGGACCCAAAATTCAGTTCAAGATTTTATTTTTTGGTTCCATGGCAATCCAAGGTCTATTTCGCAGCTTGCTGCATTAGTTAATCTAGAAGGAAGAATCTTTATGTCCTGATGAGTAGAAAGTTTTGCTTCCTCTTCTTTGTTTATGAAACTCCAAACCAAACCAGGATTAGTACTGAAGACCAGTGCCACAGTACTGTATTGCACAGTGGGTGACACTGTTCTCACTGGTAGAAAATACAGCTTCATATCCCTCTGAGGAGAGGAAAGTTGCATCTATGTCTCCTGTCCTCCTGGTTAAGCGTTACAGTCACTGCACTGCTGCAGATGTGGGGGAATAGTTTTTCCCAGGTAAGGGTGACGTGGAAAATCCCATCCTTTCTTCAAGTTGTGAGAAAAATAAATGTTCTGAATTGTTATTTTGCACCCTGGTGTCACCTACACTGTGTGGATCTGGCCCAGGTTGACCAGGGGGGCTGTGGTGGCTGGCGGTAGAGGAAGGTGCAGACATGCACTCAGCAGGTGGTGTAACTCCATCCCACTTGTTTCTGTAGGAAATGAGGCTAAAACGTGCTTGTATGGGGTATGTATGTGGCTGAGCAGCACCCTGTAATCACAATAGGAAGAGCAGAAACCTGTAATAATCTTTACCAGCAAGTACTTTGATAATTGGTAGCTACATACTGCATATTTAGGACCTGCTCTATTATAAACAAGTTGCAAGCAGATGTAGCTCTGGTGGCCTTTACTTGGGACCTGTCCCCTGGTTCCAGTGTGGCTAGGCAGCCTGGGGCAGAGTGGAGAGTCATTTCTCATCAGCCACCCAGGGGCTGTGCATCCAGGTAGCCTGCAGGTACAGAGGAATGGGGCCAGGAAGACTTCTCTCTGCAGTGAGAAAAAGACACTGGCTGTCATGGTGCTGCTGCCATGGAATTCCCCCATGCTTGGATGGCAGTGTATAGTGGAAGGGTCCACTTTCTCCCTCAGGTGAGCATGTCATAACAGGCTGGAGCAGCCAAACTGGCCTAAGGAGCACCAGGGAATTTTTTTAAATCTTCTGACACAGCTGTGGAAGCTTTTCCAATGTTAGTTCCAAAATTCTTCGTTGCTACAGCTGCAGTGAAACTGTGGACTCCACATCCCTGGAAGCATTCAAGGCCAGACTGGATGGGGCTTTGAGCAACCTGGTGTAGTGGAAGGTGTCCCTGTCCGCAGCACGGGTTTGGAACTAGATGATATTTAATGTCCCTTCCAACCCTAACCATTCCATGATTCTCTGAAACAAATACTAAAAGTATGGGAAAATGAGAATGGTCGCCCAAACCAGCCTTGTTGTCCGGTTTGTGTGCTAGGGCCCTGTTTCTGGAAAGGAGGATGTTGGGGGAGAAAAGGAGCAGACACCAAGGACAGAACAGCTGTGACGTTGTCCTCAAGGCTTGCAGCACACCTCGCAGCTGCTTCAGCCAAAAGTTACCTCCCAGTGGCAGAGCTCAACCATGATGACAGGCACACTTCAAAACTGGTGGAAGAACAGCACTTGTCTTTTAGCAGACACTCATTAATTCTGGTTTAAGAAATGAGAGTATATGGGGCATATAATTGAAGAAAGAATATGGGGCATATAATTGAAGAAGAAAGACCTGGCTTGTAGCAAGCAGAATTATTGTGCTTCATGAGCTGATGTTATGAAAGGGCCCTGAGTCAATGATATTTTAGCCTTGAAAAAATATTTTTTATGATGTGTGAGAAAGATACCTGCTATTTGATGCAGCCCTATAAGAAACAGAATCGCAATGAGAAGACAATCAATCTGATGCTTTCTGGCTTAAATATCACATTCAGTGAGGACCCACTGAGAATGTGGGTCCTTGGCCATATGAAGGCACCTATGTATGAGGTTGGGTGTGGGAAATGGTCTGAGACCTGATAGCAGAATCCAATTCCATTGTGTGGAGACATCCGCTGAGTGCTATCCCCAAAAACCTCAAGATTTTTTTTTTTTTGTTGTATTGCATTGCTTTCTAGTTATTAATTATTTTAATAATACATGACCTGCTTTGTCTCTTAGAAATACAATTTACTTACCTCCCAAATGCCAAGAGGCCTTCCTCTACCCTAGTGTAGTAAGAAGGGAGTTGTGATTCACAAAGCCAAGTGGTTTTCTTGATGGGCAGGGCATATCTGAAGCCTTCAGAATGGCTTTGACAATCTCACTTCTAGGCATGAGTGTGCTATTAGTTACTCCCATTGGTATTTTTTTTAACTTTACTCTTTGTATTTTCCATTGCTACGAGCATCTGCAATATGTTCTACGTTGCTTGTGATAAAGCAATGCACATTGCACGTGGGTGGCAGCTAGAAAACCAGCCCAGAGTACAGTTACTGCAAGTGAAAGGCTTTCGGGATGATATTATTACCTTGAAGTGTGTTTGCTGCCTTTCATTGTCCCTCCCCACTGTTCCAACTCTGATGCTTCCCCTTCTGCCTCCTCCAAAATGTTCAGCCCTGCACATCCAAAATATACTCAATTTTTTGTATCAGAGTATAATTATTTTTTATTGTATAATAATTTTTTAGTGCTCTTTCTCCCCAGTTTGCATCTCCTTTCCTGGTGCCAAGAGCTACTTAAATTTACAACACTGACTTCATAGCCCCAGAGTGTGCAGCACAGCATAGACCGGGATGTGCAGTAACAGGCAGGAAAAGCTGGGATTAAGAGGAACTGGGAAGTGCAAGAGAGGCCCTTTTTTGTCCTGCTTCTGTTTCCAGATTTTGTCAAAGGTCTGCAGTGCCCTTGGTCTGTCTGTCAAGGCCAAAACAGGGACAGACCAGCAATGCAACCCAGCCTTTCAGGCAGGCAAGTAAAAGAAAAAGGGAATACCCATGCTAGGGCTATTCCCTTAAGAGTTTTAAAGCATAAAAGGTGAACGTTAAAGTCAAAACCAGCCATTACAAGGAGCCTGGCATGAAGACTTCGAGGCTGGAATTTGGCGTATGACTGTCATTGAGGTCACTGCCTGCTGAGGACATGAAACCCAGCTGTGGTGAATTAAGTGCAGCAAAAGTGACATGATAAACACGCGAGCTGTATCATGTGCCCAGTGTATGCCTGCCAGTTTCAAACTATGACAAATGTATGGCAGGTACATGGGAAGCAATGTACCTTTCTTGTCTTTCCCTTCCAAATTTCTCTTTCCTTCCTCCTTTTTTTCTCCATTTCTCACATTTCGTAGAATCATCGTAGAACCAAAAAATGACCTGGGCTGGAAGGGATCTTAAAGGTCATCTAGTTCCAACTCCCCTACCATGGGCAGGGACACCTTCCACTACACCACATTGCTCAAAGCCCCATCCAATCTGGCCTTGAACGCTTCCAGAGATGGCACATCCACAGCCTCTCTGGGCAACCTGTTCCAGTACCTCATCACCCTCATAGAAAATAATTTCTAATCTGAACCTGCCCTCTTTCAGTTTAAAGCCATTCCCCCTTGTCTTGTCACTACATGCCCTTGGAAAAAGTCCCTCTCCTGCTTTCTTGTACGCCCCCTTTAGGTACTGGAAGGCTGCTAGAAAGTTTCCCCGGAGTCTTTTCTTTCTTCTCCAGGCTGAACAACCCCAACTCTCTAAGCCTGTTCTCATAGGAGAGGTGCTTCAGCCCCCTGATCATCTTCATGGCCCTCCTCTGGACCTGCTCCAGCTGCACCTTATGAATAAGAAAGGTAATGCCAGTAAGGATCTCCAGGGTCAGTTGAGTTGTCACCTCTTGTTGCCAAATGGTGGGGTGCTTGGAGCTGCCCCTGCCAAGGATAGCCAGCTCCTCTGAAATGGGTGAAGTAGGCTGGAGCAGCCTGTTTTTAGGATACCATGCAGTCAAGTGGAGTAGGAAGGAAAATAGATGATGAAATAATGGCACTGAGATTTTCTCTCAGAGGAATGCCATGGTATTCTGCTTCCTCCTCTTGTGTCAGGTCAGCAGAACTAGCACTGGGTCTTATTTTCTTCTTTCTTTCCTTGAGAAGGTAAAATAGAGGGGAGGGAGAAATATTCATACTGCTCCTGCTTAAAAGCTAACTTTTATGTGGTCCGAGTCAGCTTTGAAATTGAAACCTCTCTGGGATAACGAAACAGAAGAGGCTGAGTTCCTGTTTAGACTGATATTATTTGGCTGAGGGCTGTCTTTACTCAAGAGTAATTTGGGAAAGTGACAGACAGCCATGACCTTGATTTACTTTGTAATAGTCTGGGTTGCAATGGAAGAGTATTGAAATTTAGATTTTTTTCAAAAATTTCAGGGACATCATTAAAGAGGAGGACTTTTCATTCTTCCTTTCAGTACACTCTGTAATGTTAAAAATAGCAGAGGATATAGATGTGTGACATTCATCTGCTGACTTCTTCATGTCTGTTATCAGACTTCATTGCATTTAAAGACTGGTCAGAGCAGGACAGTAGTCCAAGACTCTCATCTTATCTCTGAAGGATTCTCAAAATGGGAAACACCCATATATATGATAAAAGACATTTGTTGAACTGTGCTTGTGGGAGGCATAGTACTAGATTAAAGAAGATAGTGGAAATTCTGAACAAGGTGCATTTGCCAAGGCAATTCATATAATATGGAGCATATTCTGCCCCATTTGCTTTGGAGGTACCCCAAGCTATATGCATATATTAGGGCAATGCTGCTACTTGGTGCTCATTAATTTGAGCACTGATCTTCAGCTCAGTCACCCAAATACTCAAAACAATCTGCAATCACTAAGTAGAATGGTTAGATAATATCAGTATAATAGGAGGGAAAATGATGGGAGAGCTGGGCAAGCTTCTCTCTCTTCTGACTAGAAGAATTTCTGCCTCTTTGGGAGTTTTTGGAGCTCTGGATGTAGTTTCAGCCCTAATTTATTTCTGTTGGGTTCTTTCCACCACCCCCCAGTCCCACGCTTTGCTTGCCTGTTCTTTCTTACGGGAATGAGTTTGTTTGCTTTCCTGAAAAAACATCTCACAACCAGGAATGAGAATGGAACTTGTCAGGTCTGGGAGCTGTTATAACCAGCCAGCAGTCTATGAACATTCCTGGCCGATTAAAACAATGCCATTACTTAGGACAACCAAAGTAAAATGAGGAGGGCATGTTAAAAGGTTTCTTCAGGGGATAAAATCCCTGGCATTTGAGATTCAAAGTGTGGATCCATGACAAGCAGATTTAGGAAAACAGAAACACTAAAAAAATTGTCACATTAACCAAAGAAAACAAAAAAGTAAGGACTTCTTGCAGATTTGTAGACTTGTTCTTTACTCTCTGAAACACTTTCTACCTTTTCAGAAAAGCCAGAGGACACTCTTCCCCTCTCTCAGGGCAAGGGGACCACCACTAGCACAGAGCCAGTCAGCCAGTAAGTTCCCAGTGGAAATTTTACCTGGTTGTCCTAAATGAGAGTGGCACTGATTAAGTTTTTTATTTTTTTTCACCTTAAATTTGTAGGTACTTAATTAAATAGAACATAATCAAATTATTCTGGCAAATTTGGGCAGGGAACTCAAAAATTATGGGAATTGGATGCAGGGGACAGGTGGCAGCAAGTTTGCCTTTTTTCCTTAGGAAGCTGGGTTAAACACTTCATTTGGAAGTGAAATACAGGGATTTATCTGGTGAATTGGCACACTTCTTTTTTGTCTTTTAATCTACTATATGGTGTATAATCAATGTTTCTGCAGAGATGTTATTGATGCTGCTATGTGTATGTAGGATCCCCCTTTGCTAACAACTATGATATCCCTACCACAGCAGTTAGAAAACTGAGGTTTGATTAATGAGTGATGGCAGAGGACATGCTCTTCTATATTTATCTGAAGGTTCACACTGGTAGAGCTTCAAAGATGGTCCCACACCTCTGTCCACCAGTCGTCAGGTGTCCACTCAGTCTTAGGCTCACACCTTCCTGTGCCAGAGACCTGCGCCTTCTGCATGCCCAGAGAGGATGAGTGCAGTCTGGCAGGGCTGTGGAAAAGAAGACCTGAAAGGCTACTTGCTAAAAGATGGAGGCTCTAGTAGAAATCTTGTCTTTGATGAGTGTGTAAAGTTGTTCTGTCCCAGATGACAGGAGATGTCAGGCTTTTAACCCTGGCTCATTCAGAAGAGCTCTGGTGTTTGATAAGGGTATGTTACCAGCCCATGTGCAAAACACAGTTCTGAAAAATAAGGGGGAGGGAGTTATGAATAAACCCTGAGGCAGGATTTTTACTGACTTCTTTTGACTTCCCACTGACTCCCTGTCTCTAGCACGGATTTTCTCTGGGACCTGATGCACCAGCATGTTCCTAATTCAGAGGGCTGATGGGGGTTTCATGGCTGACTTTTCCAGTCTCCCTCCATGTAAGACATTTCTAGCTTACAAAGAAGTACCGTTACATGATGTGTGTGACATGCCACTACACCTTTTAGAGGAGCTTCCATGAGTTTTGTGAAGCCTTTACAGCCCTGTGTCAGATACTCATCTCTAATCAACACTGCGGCAAGGGTTATATTTGTGTGCAGACTGTGTAGACAAACCACTCTGAGCACATTTGCTAATACAGTTGTATCATAGGATCATGGAATCTTTTAAGTTGTAAAAGACCTCTAAGATTATTGAATCCAAATCATTGACCATTGAATCCTGCCATTGCCAGGTCCACCACTACACTATGTCCCTAGGTGCCGCATCCACACGTCTTTTAAATTGCATATCCCATCAGTCCTTTCACTTTTTTCAATATATTGTATGTCTGCGGCATTGCTGGTAGCAAGAGATCCAAAACGCACGTCTGTGTTTATACCATCATGTAGCTCTGTGTCTACATAACAGGTACACGAAGGCATATGTTATACATATGCATGTGCACACAGACTCCTCTCTCCTGCCAGTGCTGTGGCTGCCGCCGCCGCTGCTGGCTGCCGCTGCAAGCATGGGAGCGCGCAGGGAAGGCTGCCGATCCCGAGAGGTGCCGTCCATCCCTCGCCCCGGCGGCCGCGGTCGGGCTCACCCCAGCCACTCTGGTACCCACTGGCTGCCCCGGGGATGGTCAGGCACAGCACAAGCCCCCGCACTATCCCAGGAGAGAAAACGCAGGTAAGGGAAAATAAGGTGGCGGGTGCCCTTGGCAACGCACAGGCCCTGCGCTGCGACTGGCCATGAGCTGCTGGCTCCTGCAGCCACCAGGCAGGGGTGTCTGTAGAAGGCTCCCTTCAGTGATGCTGATAAGGCTGAGGAGAGTGGAGGAGTGTTGGGAAGCGTGTGTGCTGGGTGCTCTCAGCCTGGTTGCTCTGTAGCAGATGGGAGTGCTGGCCGAGGAATTTTGCTGCAGCATCATTCCCAGCAGTCAGAGGAGGGGAATAAACGGAGTTAAGAGGTGAATAGTGTGTACCAGGGGAGCATTCCAGAGGGACCTGCTTGCTGGTGATGCCGGTGGAGCCTGAGGGGATAGAAATGAGACCAATCTCACCCTGCAGCTGGGTCTCCTGGTCTGCAGCAAGCGCAGGGTTATTAAATCCAGATGACACTGAGTAAGAGCATAGTATTTTGTAAGAAGCGACAGTTGTTCAGGAGACAGCATCGCCTGGGTCCTCCAGATGACCTCGTACCAGGTAGTTCTGCTTGGGATCCTTTTTTATTACAGAAGTGGAGTTGGTGTCTGATGATGTCACACTTGGGGGGAGGGAAATAAAAAAAAAGATAGATTGCAGTCCTAATGCAAGGAGGATGCAGCAGCAAACCACAGAGAGGGTCTTCTCCTCTGAGGAAGATGAGACAAAATGCAGAACTCCTTGGGGGGTCTCTCTCTCCCTCCTGCTTCAAAGAGGAAGACTGTCTGCCTTCTGTAGAGCTGGTTGTGTAATGCATAATACATCGCGAGGTTAGACCTCTTTTGATTTCTTAATGGAAAGGCTATTTTATTTCTCAAGTGGGTGCCAGTGGGGATGCTCTAAGAGTGCACAGAAACTCATCCTCCGTCCCGCACTGACACTGATCTGCACAGTCAACTGCAGACAGAGAACTTGTCGAGGAGGAGTGAGGACCAAATCTGGAGCCAATGCAGGGGGAGAGGAGCAGCCTCAGCTTTTTTAGTAAGTGAATGGGGAGGGGGAGGAGGGTAGTATGAGCAGTGATGTCATTTTTAACTGGTTCCTCGCAGAGCTGGGGAGTGAAGTTAGAGGAAAACCTGCAGTCTCAGAATGGCTCTCAGCCTTGACTGGAGACTCTAAATGACTGAGGGTCCCCACAATGGTAATTCATTTTCTTTCCTATGCAGAACTGTTCTGTTATTTTGGGTCAAGCAGAGGGCATTTCTTTTCTTTCTCTTTCTTTCTCTCTCTCTTTCTCTCTGCTTTGAGGGTTTGACTTTTGCTATTGCCTCTGGTTTGTTAAATACCTTGCAGCTTTTTTGAAGTTTTTCCTGGGTAGTTTGAGAATTTTTCTCTAATGTGGGAATCCATGAGAGAGTTTAGCATGTAGCATTTCTGCTACTCATCGGGAGGGGAGATGCAGAGGTTGCCAAGCACACAGCATTCTGCATGGGAAATGTACTTTTAAAATCACAGGTGGAAAGAAGGAGACTTGACTGGCTTTTGTCGCTATAATGGATGGCATTAATGTTGCTTGTAAGAGGCAGAAAGACTTCTGGTCAACTATATAGCTAGAAATTATTTTTCTTTGGTGACAATTTCTATGCTTTTGATTGCCAGATTTTTATTATGAGCATTTTAGTTCCAGTGGAAGTGAATGGAAAATGTCAACATAAGAGATTCTGGCTATATGAGACAGTATATGTATGTATAGTTCTTCATGGCATGCATTAACCACTTGCGTGCTGCTCCCTCCCCTGCACTTGCCCTGTTGCTGTCTTCCATAGAAATCAGTGGGCTGCCAAACTGCACTGTGGACAGTCAGCACCACAGAGGGTTATTCTGTCTCTGGTTCCTGGAATCAGCAGAAGTAGTCAAGCCATTTTTAGATAAATAAGGTTGTCAGGGGTAAAATGTCTTAGCCAAAATGGCAGTCAGTGAAGAGCATTCCCAGTTTATAGTTTCAAGTATTCAGCTACTGGTATCACTGGTACAGTTTGGGTTTGTGGTTGTTGTGATGCTGCTTGGTGCAAAGGCAGAGGGTGTAATGCCAAGAGTCCAATTGGCTATGGAAGGCTCATAACATTTCTGTATGGGCTCCCATTTCTCAGTGGTGAGACTGGCTTGTATTTTCACCCAGGAAAACACTCAAGATAGCTGAAGAAGCCAGACCACAATTTTGCTTACTAGGAACTCGGGATGTGCATGTGATAGCCACAGACCTTCTGGTAGTCTGTCATGACAACTGTGAGCTCAAAAATGGGGGAGCTGGGCTCAAGAATGAAAGAGTCTGAATAAAAATGGAACATTGTGATGCCTTCTGAATAAGAAATGTTCCTTCAGGAAGTTCCTGCTGTTGATGAAGGGTTGAGGAATCCATTGCTCCCCTTGAGAAAGCTCTTACTGAAGAATAGCTGGGAGGAACAAGCCCCTCTTTTACTAGCTATTGTGAAGATGCTGGCAGCCATCACAGGGGCCATTTTGAACTCCTCCCCCTGCAACATGCCATGGTGCAGAGGAAGAGTAAATCTGGCAACCTCTTCTGCCAGTCTTCTCAACATTAGCCTTAGTGTTGGAACATGTAACTCAGAGATAAAAGCCAGGCTTTAAAAATGGTATGTTCTTATCGCTGTGGTTTTCATCCAGATGTATGCTTGCCTTCTCTGATAGTGCTTATGTGGGAGCAGTGTGCCTGGCAGGTGGAGGGAATGGTTAACAGGCTGTACTGAACTAGTCACCATGGCATATGGAAGCTTTCCATCTCTCTAGTACCAGGCTGAATCTGCTGCTGTGGATAGGCAACTGTTTTCCTGTGATTTTAGCATGGCACCCTTCACCAGCAGGAAATTAATGCATTTTTAGGAGGGCAAAGAAATGTGCATCTGGAGTAAGCAGCAACTCATCCTCCTCTTTTAGGGGCCCAGATATTCCCACTGCCCTACCTGGAGTGAAAACTAGTTCTGGCTTTTGGGCCACGGCACTAGGCTTTTTTGTCTCAGCTCAGTTCATCTGAGGTGAGAAGTTGCAAATTTATGGCACTAGAGATTGAGTCTGATACCCAAAGAAGAGGGGAGCTGCATGTGACTGCAGAGAGCATGCCCACTTCTGCAGCTTTCCCCCTTAGGAGCCAGCTGACTTTGCAGCAGGGAAGGTTAGGAAGACCTCTCCAAGCGCAAAGAGGAACAAAGCACTGGGACAGGCTCCTATGGAGCTTATAGGATGCCCTTCTTATAGGTTTTTTAAAGCCTAATAAGAATAATAAAATTGGGGTGAACTAAAAATGCTTAGTCCACTTTAGAGCAGTGGAATTATGCTTGGCTTTGCATTTTGGCATTTTTAGGACAGGTTCAGTCACATATCAGTCAAAATACACTATAGGAAGCATCTTCTGTGTCAGGGATGGCTGCCCAATTTGCTATTAATTTTAGCTGTGTTTCAGAGTTGGAAAAGTCACGGACCAGACAATTCTTTCATGGTTCCTTCCTGCCCTCCATTTCTACTGCAATATTAGTTAGCCCCATTGAGCTCCTACCACCAAAGAGACAAGAACGGTTCAGTGCCTGAGCCCATTCAGCTGTAAAACCGTGTACTGCTAACTGTCACCAAAAGTGCTACTGATGTGTCAGGGATGGACACGATTGTTAGGGAATGGGAACCAGTGCACAGACATGATTGCAGATGTTGCGGCATCTTTCTGGACTTCAGTGAGCTTCGTGTCTTACCATTAGTTAGTAACTGTGTTTGCTTACACCAGGCTCTGAACAAAACTGCATTTGGTTTGGAGTGGTCTCTTGGAGAGGGCTGGGGCAGTGAACCGTCAGGGAAACAGACTTCACTTGAGTGATGTAGTTGACCACTGCTCACGAGGAAGCACATTTTTCATACTATAACTGTGATACAGTAAGATTTTCAATCTACATTGTAATCCTTCTGTATGTTTTTATGGTAGAATTTACTTACTGTTTCCACTGTTCTCATCTTTCATGGTCTTCTCAGGGGAGGACAACATACACTCCATGAGAGTGAATTCAAGCTAACAGGTGTGTCAAAGAGGCGTTTTATGGTGCATGCAATCGTAATCAAAGTTACAGAAGTAGATAAAGAGGACTGAGGCTAGGTGCCAAAAGCCCCCACAGGAGGCGAGGAAATAATTTTCAAGGGATGAGATCACATCTGTCCTAGGAAAGAATCCTTATCAGGGATGCAGAGAAAGCGTGAATAGCTCAGTGTGAATGTGGTTGTGGGAAAGGAGGAAAAGAAGAACTTCCCAAATTTAGCAATGAGTTCAACTCTATGCATGTGACCAAGAAACATTAAGGTCAAATGTCTAATTGCATTTACGCCATTGTCATCTGAGTAATTATATTTCCCTCCTGGCATTTCAACAGAGTAAAACTGAAGTAGGTTTGCACTGCTGTAGTCTGTTAAGTCAGAAACTAGGTAACCTCCATGGCTTGTTTGCAGGGCTGTCTCCTTTCCTTTGGGCTCACTTGGTAGAGCAGGCAGTGGTTATAGTCCTCTGGGATACTTTTTTTAGGCTACTTGTTTTGGAAAAATCTATATAATCTGGATATAACTATAAAGCACTGTGCTGTTTTCTGCCAGCGACTGAAGGCAGCAAGGAGAAGGCAGTGGGAGAAAAGGTGAGTTCTGCACAATCTCTTCGTGTTTCAGGAAGAACCAGTGTTTTCTTCCAGATTTGAACAGCAGTGCTGCACATGATTCACCTCATAATGATAATAGTGTATAATCTTCGTAATAGTGATAATCTTCGTATGCAACTGCAGATTTCAAATTCCTCCCTGTTTTTAGTGCAAATTTCATTTGATGGCATCAGAAGACTTTTTTTCATGTCCCTGCCTATTTACCCCTATCTAACCTCACTGCTAGCTAGCAAATTTTTGATAAGAGAAAAGGTGATGCACCAATGTCAGAATATGCAGATTCATGTCTCACAGTTGTACCTCATTTCTCATGTACCTGACGATTTTTATTTTTTTTGGCACAGCATAAGCAATCAAAATTTATCATCCAAATTAAGACTGTAATTATATTTTGATAAAGATCTGGCAATTCAGTGAGAATGAAATTTAAAGGGTTGCCGGGATACAGATGACTCTGGATTATGGGGAAGCGTTTGCATGTGGAATACTAATAAGCCAAGGTTGTTCAGCATCCTTATCTAGACTTTTCCAATAGTGTCTGATAACACAGACAATCAAGTGCTTGTTTCTTTCCTATTATCTGGCAAAGTGATTAAAGATACAGGCTGCCTTTTATGAATGAAAAGGCGACATGCTCGACATGGAGTGACACAGATATGTCCCCCTGTTGGTACATAAGAAAAGTGGGAAGGGTAGAGAGCTGACCATGGCCATGTTATTGAACCTTCCAAAATAAACTTTTCCTGAGGTCTCCCAGGGTCTTGGGCATGCCGATGAGCCTTTGTGGGAGGAGTGAGTGCTTTCCTGGGAGGTGTGAACCCTGCCCAAGGTGGGTGCTGCTGGGACCCTCCTTTTGCAGAGATGGGGGTCCCCACTGGGGAGAGAGAGCTGGATAACATCTCAGGGTTGAGTGTGGGATATCCAAATGCACCAGAGCTTGCTGTCCAGGCAGGATGGCCACAAAAGTAATGGCACCATAGAGCTGGGGGAGGTGACAGCTTGATTCAACCCGTAGCTGCCAAAGGGAAGGTCCTGGCTCTTGTGCCAGTCCAGCAGATGAGTAAAACTCAACCTCAGTGCTGCAGTTTGATGAAGGAAAAGCTATAGCACTTTCTCTCTTTTAAATGTCTGGTCTGTATGTAACATTAATTAGTTATTATGGAAAGTTATTGCTATTCAATAATGTGGCCTGCTGATAAGGTATTATCCACTGCCTGTGCTGTGGTAGCACTTGCAGACCTTGAAGGGATTTACCTACTGTGCTCCTGATACCCTGCAGCCCTGAGCCGTGCTCTGGCCCAGTTGATATCCCATGCCTGTCTCCTAGGTTTTCTGCTGTGTCACTGGCCAGCAGCAAGGCCAGTGCGTGCTTTGTGCTGTCAGCTTGCTATAGCTCTGCTCCAGACTTCCTGCTTCAAATATGAGCATGGTAAGGCAGGATGGTAAGGGAAGAATCAATTTTCCCTTGCACTTAATTTGTCCCAGACTCCTTCTCAGCACCACCCTACCAAAGCCTTTTTATTTTCAATGTCTAACTCCAAATGCTGAGCCAAGCCTGCAATAATTATTATAGCCTGTTCGTCAGTGGTTTAGGAACTTAATTGTAGCACATGGTTGTATTTTTACTACAGATCAGAACAAATCTGTGACTTTATGGCTTTTTCAATTAACTGTGAAACAGTGAGTGTGTCATATAACAACGTAAAAAAAAAAAGATTTGGTGATATGTCAGTTTCATCAAAACAAATGGTTTTACTTCCCTGCTGAACTGAATTCCTCCCAGGTTTTTGGTGACTAAATTTTATTCTCAAGATATTCTTTCATGATCTGTAAGAAAGGGAATTGACTTGCACTAGCACAGTTTGAATGGCAGGAAGAGCAGATGTGATTTGGGAGGCCCAGGTTAATGAGCATTTTGGGAAAGCAGAGTACATTGGAAATGCTGCAGCTGTAATATGAGAAAAATTACTGTAATACCTTGAATAGACTTTTAAACATAAGGTGTGCAGTGCTTAAATGATAGACTCCTCAAATTCAACTTGCACAAACAGTAATATGATTTCTTTCTCTTCCTGTAATGTGCATGGACATGTGATGTTGGTGTCAGACAACTCCACAACTGCAAGGCTATAGTCCAGTCCAAACCTTGTGATTTGCTGTAAGCTTCAAGACTTGCCAGAGCAGAGGCTCAATCACTGGATCAGTGTCTACAGGCTGGGTCTAGCAGTGCCTTGGGAAAAGGATGCTGTCCACATTTCATCCTGGAAATGTGTCTTCAGATCCCCAGGTCTGGCACTTATTGAAGGCCCAATTCTGGTTCTTTGGAGCAATCCAGGACTATCCTATCTTACATCCTAACCTGCATTTCATAGTTTATCACTCTTGATGTTGAAGGAGTTCAGCAAATACCTGAGGGGAAACTGGTTCTCCCAGGTTTGATAAAATCTTACATCTTGAGTTGTTCTATTTCAATATATGACTGTCCCTTTCTGCCTTGGCAGTGCCAGGTGTCTATTCATATGAAGCAAAATTAAAAAATAAATAAGCCTGTAAGTTGTACATCACTGCAAAAATGTATCATAAAGTGTTAAGCCTAATCAAAGGCTGGCTGATGCATGAGTCTGGTTTACTCCAGTCCCATTCTGAGTTTGCACTGCGTTTCTACTGAACTACATGTGTGATTTTTACATTTCATGCAGTTTTTCTTCTGCATTTTCTATGGTGTCTCTTCATAACACCTACTGGTAACTTTTAGGAATCCATCTTCTCTGCCCTGATCCTTTCAGTTGGCCTTGCTTGTTTTCCAAACCAGTCATCCTGCCCTGGGTTGGCCTCACTGCAGTCTCTGATCCTCTCTGAAGGAAGGTGATTCCATGACCTAGTCAGCCTGCGAGTCCCAGGTTGTTTCCCATACCAGCATCATGGTGAAGTCTCCATGGTATTATTGGAAACATCTTTGGAGTCAGGCAGAGCCCTGCCTCCATATTCTGGTAGCTGTTTAAACAGAGGCACTGTGCAGTTGGTGGTACCTCCAAGAGATGCAATAAACTTTATTTCTATTATAAATTGTAGTCTGTGGGCTATCAGAATAGGATTTGGCAAACAAAGCAACCCTGAAGAGCTTGTGATCCCATGAAAAGGGTTTCAGCTTTGCTGGGTGAAAACTCCTATTTCCTGTGAAGAAGCATTTACTCAGTAGGTCAAGTGGGGGAGCTCAAGGTGGGGAAATTGCAGTCAATGAAGCTAAGAGTAAAAACTGTAGTGCCCCACTTCTTTCATGTAGTCTGAATGTAAAAGGTTGTGTTCCCCATAACAAGTCTGAATGAACACAAGCTCATTTTCTTCACTACTCATTTCTGCTTGTGCAAAGGTATGGGACAAAGATCTGAAAAGAGTGTTATCTTTGACCCATAAAACTGTACAGCCAAAGCCATTACTGCATTTATCAGCATAATCTTTTTGAAGAATATGGGAGTGCAAGGAGGAGACTGACTGCTAAAATGCAGTTCTGTCAGCATAGCTGCAACCACTTTGCCAGTATAACATATTGTGGAAAGACAGAGGTCATTTTGTTGCATTAAAACCTGAAGAAGCTTCATAGTTTGAGAGCAGGAAATGACCCCAAATAACACAACCAGAGTTAGCTAGACCCTGAATTATTTTCATAGGTTCATTACCTCATGTGCACAATGCACTACCTTGTATCAGCTCATGACCTCCCAACACTATCTAAGAGTTCCTGCATGCAATGAGTTGTCAGACTGTGAGATATTATGAATTTGAAGCTTAGGTATAAAATTAGAGGCATGAAATGCGGCCATTCTGTCTCACGTTGGTAGAAAGAATAGCTTAGAATAGGGTAGGGTAGAACAGAACAGAATTAGAGTTAGAATTAGACATATAGAATAGAATAGAATAGAATAGAATAGAATAGAATAGAATAGAATAGAATAGAATAGAATAGAATAGAATAGAATAGAATAGAATAGAATATTTTCAGTTGGAAGGGACCTACCATGATCATCTAGTCCAAGTGGAAGATTGCTAGTATGAAGATTGCTAGTCATTGGTCACAGCCGGCACAGCTTCATGAGAGGAAGGCCTCTGTGGGACTTAACAGTGCTGCCCACATTTCATGGGATCTTGAGGACAGGCCACTTCCTCCTGTCATCTGCACTGGTGAGACCCCAGTGGCAGTGCAGTCCAGCCTGGGGGGCCTCAGCACAACAGACATGGAGCTGTGGGAGTGGGTCCAGAGGAGGCCACGGAGCTGTTGGGAGGGCTGGGACAGCTCCCGTGACAAGACAGGCAGAGAGAGCTGGGGTTGTGCTGCCCAGATAAGAAAAGGCTCCAGGAAGCCCTCATAGTGACCTTTCAGTATGTAAGGGGGGCTTATAATACCAAGGTCTGTCATGACAGGACAAGGGGTAACTGTTTTAAGTGGAAAGAGGACAGGTTTAGATTAGATATTAGGAAGAAATTCTTTACTATGAGGTGGTGAGACACTGGAACAGATTGCCCAGAGATGCCCCATCCCTGGAATGGGGATGCCCCAACCTGGTTCAAGGCCAGGCTGAATGGAGCTCTGAGCAACTTGGTCTAGTGAAAGGTGTCCCTGTCCATGGCAGGGGGTTTGGAACTAGATGATCTCTAAGGTCTCTTCCCACCTAAACCACTCTTACGAAAGTCCTGCCTATCAAACCTGATTTCCTTTTATGACAAGGTAACCCACCTAGTTGACCAAGGGAAGTCAGCTGATATAATTTTTTTTTATTTCAGTAGAGCTTTCGATATTGTCTCTCAGAGGATCCTTCTGGACAAAATGTCCAGCACACAGCTGGATAAACACATGATGTGGTGGGTAAGCAATTGGCTCATGGCTTGAGCACAGAGGGTAATACTGGCTGAGGTAACATCAGACTGGTAATCTCTCACTACTGGGGTTCCACAGGGCTCCATCTTGGGCCCTGTGCTCTTCAACATCTTCATAAATGACTTGGACACAGGACTGGAAGGGATACTAAGCAAGTTTGCAGATGACACAAAACTGGGAGGAACTGTTGACTCCCTTGAAAGCAGGGAGGCCCTGCAGAGAGACCTCAGCAAATTAGGGAACTGGGCAATCACCAACCATAGGAAGTTCAACAAGGGAAAGTGCTGGATTTTGCACCTGGGATGGGGCAACCCCAGATGTGCAGACTGGGGAATGAGATGCTGGAAAACAGTGCCATGGAAAGGCACCTGGGGGTCCTGATTGATGAAAAGTTGAATATGAGTCAGCAGTGCCCTGGCAGCCAGGAGGGCCAGCTGTGTCCTGGGGGGCATCAGGCAAAGCATCGCCAGCCAGTCGAGGGAGGGGATTGTCCTGCTCTGCTCTGCACTGGTGAGGCTTCACCTTGAATATTGTGTGCAGGTTTGGGCACCACAGTATAAGAAAGATATTAAACTGATGGCGTCCAAAGGAGGGCAACAAAGATAGTGAAGGGCCTTGAGGGGAAGCTGCATGGGGAGCGGCTGAGGGCACTTGGTCTGTTCTGCCTGGAGAGGAGGAGACTGAGGAGAGACCTCATTGCATTCTACAACTTCCTTGTGAGGGGAAGAGGAGGGGCAGGCACTGATTTCTTCTCTGTGGTGACCAGTGACAGGACCCAAGGGAATGGCCTGAAGTTGTGTCAGGGGAGGTTTATGTTGGATATTAGAAAAATGTTCTTCACCCAAGAGGGTGGCTGGGCACTGGAACAGGCTTCCCAGGGAAGTGTTCACAGCACCAAGCCTGACAGAGTTCAAGAAGCATTTGGACAATACTCTGAGGCACGTGGTGTGACTCTTGGGGAGGATCCTATGCAGGGCCAGGAGTTGGACTCGATGATCCTTGTGGGTCCCTTGCAACTTGGCATATTCTGTGATTCTGTGATTCTATGAACTCTGGTCATCATGAGCTGTAATCTTAAACCCATTGTTATGTTACATAGGCACCTGGCTAGAAATGTCAGGTACTGCTGAGATATGTACCTGATGGACAGCTAGACCCAAGTCTTCCTGGTTTCATGATATTAAAAGAGAATTAATTACCTGATAATCTGTGCCCCCATCAACATGATAGGGGACGATAACATCTGAAAAGCCGGTCTGGAAAATTTAGAGCTGTAGTTTGATGGGGCTTCACCTCATGGGGAGCCTGGGCTGAGCATGGAGTTGACTGGAGGAAGAGACATTTTTCTCTTGCTGGGATGGATCATCACTAGCTAGGCAGTGATAGTTCTGTTGTAAAACTGTGCTTTCTGTGGTAGGCAACAAATTGATTTCATTTGCCATCAAAATAAAGAGTTTCTGAATACAAAAATTACCTTGGGGATTATGTGAATAAGCTCAGCTTTGGGCACATATCTGTCTCAGTAGTTCATGAATGGGGTGAGAAAGGGTTTTCTGCCCACCATCCTCTTTCGAGACTTATTTCTGTGAGTGATGTGCGGCACTTCGTTTATCATTGATTTGTTCTGGATGCAGTACATTTGGAGCAACATAATCCTACACTCACTGAGTGTCCACAGAAGGGCATCAAAGGGGAAGGAAGATGATTATCTTCTAGCTATCCCTTTAGCAAATATTTCCCTTAGTCATAACTCATTATGGATGTGTCTGTAACTTAAGTAGTGATAGAACTGGGATTTCTTAAAGCCTTGAAAATTATTGCACTGTCCCGTAGAAGTGTCTGCAAAACAAGTTGTTTTATGAATCTAAATGAGAATCTTCAAAGTTTAGATATTTTCTTTTGATAGGTTGAATTTTGGCTGTAGCTTTTCCATCCTAGAAATACATGTAACAGTTTGCTGAAAATAGGAGAAGTTGTACCAACTGTACGGAGACTGCTCTGGCCCTTGTAGAGTGGAGAAGCATTGCAGTATTTGTAAACTATTGCTATTGTGCAAATATTATAAAGACAAAAGGAATTGGGGTGTTAATAGATGGAAAAAAGGATAACCCAAATGAAAAACATTCAAATGAATCTTTGCCTAATGCCATTTTCTTAGCTAAGTGGTGATTTCACTTTTTAGATATTTTTTTCTTCTGTTCTGTTGCACAGAAACCAGGTTTTTGGCTACAATCAAAGTATGTTAAGCAGGCCAATACCCAAACTTCAGAAATAACTGTGTAACAAAAACTTTGCCAAGCAGACCCCACCCTCACTCACTGAGAGAAAATGTACTGCATCCCACAGGAAATCAATACTTACTAATGTGAATAAACACAAAGATGAAATTATTGAACTGGCAAGTCAGTGAAACAATCTTAATTTATCAGAATTAGCTGTATTTAAATGCAGTAGTTAAAAAACTTTGAGCAATAATGAATCTGGCAGATGATCAGTGAATTCATGTGTCTTTCCATGCCACATGGGTCTGGATTCTGCTGGGAATCAACGAGGACACCAGGCTGGCTCTTTTTTCTATACTGACAGGTTAATTCTGAGTAATGAACCACCCATTATTTATCCAGTGCAGTGCTTTGGAGCTGCTTGTAAATGGCAAAGCTTGGTTGTGCTGCAGGGGCCTGTGGGTCCAAAACTGCAGCCTGGGGAATACAAACCACAGCTCATCCGCAAAGATTCGGAGCATGCCCTACCAGGAATAAGAAAGCCTACTTTTATCTGTAAAACACTAAAGAAACTCACCAATGTGGTATTACTGGAGTAGCACATGAAATGCACGGCCTATTATTGTATATGCAAATGCTTAGCATAAAAGGGTGATTTCTGCTCTTAAGACACACAAGTAGAAAGAACACAGAAAAGGTGAGGAGGTCCCTGGCAGGACAAGAGATGGCTGCTGAAGGCCAGCAGGTAACTTTCCCCAGGCTAGAGCCTGGCCAAACTCCATCTACCAGGCCAAACTCCATCTCCAAACAACAGCAGCCCAGGAAAACCACCATTTGAAAATACTGTCTCAGTTCTTTGCTTTTCACTGTATACAAACTCCTGTATTTTTTTTTTTTTTTTTTTTGGTTATATCTTAATCTCAGCAGCAGAGGTAAGACCTTGTTTGCATATTCTCTGTAACACCCTTATGATACTTCAGACACTACACAGAAATAAGCAGATGGCTGGGAACTGATCTGTATTTCTATATAAAATGTCTCTGACTTTATGAACAATATCCACAAAATAAAAAAAAATGTTGGCTGGGGTGGCTTCCCTTCTGCCTGCGCTGGCAGATGCTATGGGAGTTGATAAGATGTGAAGACTGATTGCCACCTTCCCCCCCCTGCAGACACCATCCTGCCAGATCAGGGCTGCACTATATCTGTGGGTGTTGTCTGCCTTCCGCTGTTCAGCATGTACAGCATCTCAGCCTCTAGAGCAGTCTGGCACCTCTTCCAGCACTTCGTTTTTTCAACACCACTTGTAAAATCCATACAGAAAGAAGAGAGGCAGACAGGAGAAGGCAGTGAAGTGGGAGGGAAGTAATTAGGGCCAGTCCTGGCACAGCTGGAGGGTCTAGAGAAGTCAGGCACATCCATGACTCAGAAAGGACAGAGCAAGGATAACAAAATTTGACACCTGGTTCAGATTATCGTGTCATGTTTATGAGTGTGTTTATGCCTCTCTTCATAAAAATTAATATATTTTGTTCGGTGTCTCAGGTGATGCTTCACCTTTTAAGATAAAACTCCCCTTATGCCTTGGTAGCTTGCCTGTCTGTGGCCCAATTTTTTTTTACTTTGTCATTAAATATATTCGACAACTGAATGTGGGAACCCATCCATAGCTTTGCGGACTTACATTTGTTTCCAAGTAGGCAGCCCTACTCCCCTGTAAAGGTGATATCTCCCCTCTCGGTGCCTGGTGGTGAAAGGGCACCAAGGTCCTCATAGTGGAGGTCCTTCCACAGTGAACAGAGGGGAACAGGTGCTGCTAGAGGACTCTTCAGAGCTCTCTGAGGCTTATTTGTACTCAGAATCAGTGAGGAGCCTATCTGTTAGCTACAGAAATTCTCCACGGAGACAAATCTCCCCTGGGGAAAGTTACTTTTGTGATTACTTGCCATTGTCTGCTTCTTTATGCTTGGAAATATTGTCAACTTTGCTCCTCGTGAATAAATTCGAATTCCCAGGAGTGCTCTCTGCCCTGATTCACCATTCCACTTGATACATGATACATTAAGGTCAAACACTGTTTGCTACTCAATGGCCCCATTTTTAACTTATGCTTTCTGCAGGATAATTCTAATGACAATTCTCTCTTTTCCCAACGCCCTTCTCCCCACTCTTTGTTCCTTTCCTTTTTCCTTTCCTGAAAGTATTTCCTAGTTTAATTCCTTTTCCTGTGATTTTTTTTTTTTTTTTGCACAGCTTATTTCCCGCAGTTTAGTACTATTTCATTTTCATCACTGCTTATAGCCAAGAGTTTGAAGGCTTCCTGCCCAGTGCTGCAGGCAGTGCAGTCACGCCTATTATTGTATTGTCAAGTGTTGACACCTGACATTTCTGCTCTGGTTTTGACTGGATGCAGTGAAATGTAGCCATTTCACCATGCCTTCTGGTTTTCTTCTTTGTATGCAGTCCTTGGTGCACGGTCATAATAAAATGTCTGCCCGCATTTAAACAGGTAATCATTTTATATGTGCATTAAATGGGTAATTGTTTGCCACTCTGTGTATTTGTTGTGCTAAAGCTGATGTGTTGAAAACTGCCTCATACTCAGTCTGATGCATGCACAAAGACAGATGAGTTTACAAATGTGCAGGAATTAGCTGTTCTCAGCTTCGTTCTGGATGACAACTCTCACCAGAGAGTGGTCCACACCCCTGCAGCATCTGACGAACCCTGTAGCTCTTCAGCAGTTGTGGCTTTTCAGAAACCCCATCAGAATTCAATTAGGTTTTGCACATGAGTATGTGGCTAAATAATGTGAGTACAAATAATAGGATATGGTTTGGGCTCATAAAGCCATATTAGCCATAATAATAAAGGACAGCCAATGTTATGATCTTTATTAACACCCTACGACACTTTAAAAGAAACAAATGCTTTAAAACTTATTTTAGCTTAAATGTTTTCATGCCTCATTTTATGTACTAGTTGCCATTGGCCATGGTGTCTCAATTCGAAGTGAGGATTAGTGGATCGACATGAGCTGTAGGGGCTCCCTAGCTGGCCCAGTTACAGGTTTGCACCCTCTGCATGACATGCAGTGGGGATACAGCCAACAATGCTCACCTCCTGGTTAAATTTGCAAGCTAGCATTTAGGCTTGTGGACCATTTTAGGTAAGCAAGGACTTGAAATACGGTAGAAAAAAACCAGTGCAAGTGTGCAGAAAAAATATTAGTGCCTAAGGTGAGTAAGCTGAGAACATGTTATTCAAATAGTAACAAGAGTGGGAAAATAATTTATCTTGACAGTTATTCATCCTGCAGTCTAGATACACAATATCACTGACAGAGTTTCCAAATGTTATCTGGATGCGTTCCTTTGAAAAGTAATACAGTGTATCTTGGTGGCTTTGTATACATGTGTATAGAAAGTATTGTAAGTAATACAGTCCATTCATATGTTGTAACATCTCCACGCTTTAGGGATGAAGGGCTAATTTCAAGCCCAAATCGCTTGGACGGTAGAGGTTGCAATCCCTGGCTAGGAGCTGAAGCTCTGGCAGTGAGCTGGGACATGTCCTTGGCAGCACAGGAAGGGTGGAGGGCACACACAAGAATTCTAAAGGTTTCCTAAATCCTAAGCAGGTTTCTTCGTTACAAACAATTCCTTTGAGAAAGTATAGAAGATCAGAAATCCTTATTTTCAAGCAGCTATCCATCCCCTTACAAAACAAAAAGGACTGTGTTCAGTATTATTTCAACAAATGAAACTCAGCAATTCAGATGGCCACATTCTCAGTGTGCCTCTCTGGACCCCTACAGCCCACTTTGCTCTAATGTTTTACACAAGTGTCTTGTCAGAAGTGGGCCTGGAGAAGGTTGTTGCTAAACTGTGTTGAAATAGGACCCTCCTTCTGGCCCAGAGCAATCTGGTCTAGTCAAAGGTGTTCCTGTCCATGGAAGGGAGTTGTAACTAGGTGATCTTTAAGGTCTCTTCTAACCCAAACCAGTTCTATGGTTCTATGATTCGTGGGTTGGGTGCTCTGCAAGCCCAGTTCATAGATGATGGTCTGAAACTGGGCTTCAAGTAAATCATTTGGGAGGCCAGAGCCAAACCAAATATCTGAAAGGGCTGGTGATGGAAAACTTGGGTATTCACTGAGATTGGAGAAGAGTTGTACTGAAAAAACACAGAGGAGCTACACAGTGAACTGGTTGTATCTGTAACTGCACCTCTGTGCCCAGCCAGCTCTGGGCCACCATCAGGGTTGCTCTGGAGAAACATTGTGGAGTAGTGCATGTGATTTTTGTTGGTTGCCCCAAGAAACACACTGCCTTACCATTATGGGGGAGGAAGCTTCCCAGGACAGGCATGACCTCAAGAGACAGGGATAGAGAGACCTGAGATAGAGCCAGGTCCCTCAATCCCTCTGCAGAAAAGACTAATGGAGCTGCAAGAACAGCAAGAATATTTCTCCAGAGGAAGAAAAAAAGAGTTGTCTTTGGTCCCTCTGAGATGATTGACTTTCTGTCTTCCCCTGTTTGGCTGTGAGTAGTTTGAAGGGACATGTGTTGTTGTAATAGTAGCATAGAATTTACTAAATATAATTGGAAAAAACTGTTGCTACTACCTTGACTTGCAGTTAAGGCATCTAGCCAAGCACACTGAAAAAGACTGATGTGAGGAAGAAGTGTGAAATATGAGCCACCATCTCTACTCTTAATACATGGCTTGCTGTTCCTGACTTTTGGGGGCTTGATATCTCAGCCTACACAGTGTCAGTGGAAGGGAAGAGGGGCCCTGCTCATTCCCTTTCTGTGTAAATTGATGCTAAATGGTGCTTCTGAGAGCCAAATGGAGAAGGCACAGACATTGATGGAGACTAACTCTTGGAGCTTAGATGAAAGGTTATAGTTTTTGAAGATTTCAAGGAAAACAGGAATATATTTGCAGTACTTGGAATAAGTCATCTGAATCTTATCTTCCATTATGGCAAGCACAGCATATTCTCTTATGAGTTCCATCTTCCAATGTGCTTTTTCAAGGCTCATGATGTTTTACAGATGGTCTCTATGTTCACAAATGTGGAGAGGTTGTTTGTATTGTGGGTGCTGACGTGTAAATAGGTGCTGCAATGTGCAAGTCTCTGCTCTTCTTGAAAAGAGGATCCTCAGCACAGACTCAAAAGGCTATTACTGAAAACAACCACTTTGGGTGTGAATGTTCAGATGGAATTCAGGGTAATTGAATGTTTTGAGTAGGAGAACAGGCAAGACACTCCAAAACTGCTGCCAAACAAAGGTTTGCCCTATCACAAAAATGTCTATAGGCTGGAGAATGTGAAGGTGTTTTTTTTCATGAGATCCTGAAGGTAAGCATTAACCAGGGAAGGTGGAACAGTAAGTGAATTTTGTAAAGCTTTGTTCTTGAGTGCTGGCACGTGAAATCAAGGTGAGTGATCTGAGAGCAACATCACAGTGAACAGCACACTTCTTTGTGATAAAAGGGAGAGCATTACGGTGACCTGCTGGAGCGACTCGGGCAAGCTTAGTAGTGATTTGGGCTGAGTACAAGAGAAAAATAGCAGAGCAGTGAGAGAGAATTGCAAAGGATGTCTGAAAGTGTGCTAACAAAGTGTTTTATCGAGACCACACACTACACTGCTGGAGATAAGAGACTTTATCTTCCTGTGTATTGAGAGCGAGAGTAATGTGAAGGGTCAACGTGGGAAGAAATCTATGTTGACAAGCACTGAAAGTGTGTCAAAGTGAAAGAAGTGCTTTCAACTAATTAAGCATGTCGGATTGAAAGGGCTCTCTTGGGACACTGATTTCAGTTACATGCTCTGGAGTGTGTGTATGGGTACACAAATACATAGCCATGTGTGCATGTGCAGATGTCAGATCAGCCCTGCTATAGTAATGCATCCTTACCATTAGGTCCAGTAACCTTAAAATAGTTTGCTTTGGGGTTTTTCTTTAACATTGTTTGTGCATCCACTCTTTTACTGGATGGTTAGCTTTTTGTTTTCTCATGGAGCATGGTAGCAATCTGAATTGAATATGAAATTAATATTCCTGCAGAATAGTTGGCCTAATGGAAGCCTTAAGCTTGCCAGGCAGGACTCCCATGTTGTCTGCCTTTTTCACCATTGCCCTGCAGGGCACTCTTGGAGGCCATGTAAAACATAGACCAGAGAATAGGAATAAAAGGAGAGAAAGATATTGCTGGATAGAGAAACTTCACAGGAACGAAGGATTGAACATATAAAATATTCTGTATTTCTAAGAGGTTATTGTCTATCCTGCAGTGACAGCTTTGAAATACTTTGAAATACCAAGTTCCATTCTGGCTGCTGTAACTTATTTAACAGAGTTAGGAAAAGCAGTTTAAAATATGTTCAAACACCACCAGCAGTGATTGAAAGCAGCAAAGCCAAGAATGAGATTAGCATGTGGTACTCTTCACATAAGTGCATATTGCTTAACAGCCTAATCTTCTTACCTGTATAAGAACCACACACTTCCCATCCCTCTTGAATTATGTCTGTTGTGCCAGTCAACCAAACATCAGATAAATTCAAAATTCAAGGATCTGCTCATGGAAATGACGTCCAAATCATATGCTTTTCAGTATTATAATCTCTCCTGCTATCTGAATGCCAAATACAGATGGGATTTTGTCCACTTGTCCATTTTTCTCCTGAATAGCTGTTATTTCCATGTGAAGCAGAATACGAGGCAGAAAAACGCCACAGAGATGTGCTAAGAAACTATGATTGAAACATGAGAGGTTTCACTGTATTGACAAGAAATAAAACAATACAAAGAGCACAAAAGATTGTGGTCTTTCTCAACAGATTCTGCTGTTGGTGAGGTTTCTGCCTTTTTGCTTGAGTTTGAAAAATTTGCTAAATTGTCTGTCCATGAAAGCAGAACAGAATAATAATAGTACTCATGCTGTTGCTCACATGTAGCTAAAGACTTAACTTGTTTTGTCATATCTCCCCTTTCTGTTTGTCTGGAGGGCAGCTGCAGCCCACGTAGACGCAGTTGCACTGGCTTTGATTTGCATGCACGAGCGCCGGTGGCAGGGCAGATCTGGTGATCCAGGCTTCAGGTCCAGACCGGTTGCCCAGACCATGTCTTGGGGCCTGTGCCACTGGAGATTTCCCCTCACATCCATCCTGGACTTAGGTTGCACAGGGCAAACACTCCTCAGAAATAATTTGGATTTCTGCCCTGATAATAGCAATAATAAGAAATAATGATGTGCAAAGCCATTACAAACCATATTTTCCAGTATGGGCTCCCAGAGAAAAGTAGCCGAGGAGAAAACCACCCAAAATGGGTCATTGGTCACTCATGGCCCTGTGACAGTGGGCACTGGGAAGACTGCAAGGGAAATGTCTGTTATGAACAGCACCCTGACAAATATCAGAACACACCAGGAAAGCAGGAACAAAAGATGTGACCAAAGATGGGGGCATCCCATCCAGACCCTGAAAAAATCCCAAGGATGCACTAGAGCAACAAGGCAACAGGGGGTTTGGCACACAGCTTTCTCTTTCATTGAGTTGAGCATCTCTTCTCTTATGTGAGAAGTGTGATTAGAAAGCTCTGTGAAGACCTGCCTCAATTTTCACATCTCCTGGGGGAGCTGGACCACAGAGAGTTTCCCAGGGAAGAGGAGGATGGGGAAGTGCAGCAGGGCCCTCAGTAGCCTCTGCAGTGCCAAGGGACCAGAGTAACTGTCATATTGCCATCATCTGATGTGTCCCCCCTGGCAAAAGGGCTTTAGAAGAGAAACCCATTACTGTCAGGTGTTGCTCTGGCCCTGACTTGGTGGGGAAAGAGCATTGCAGTCTACCCCTGCCAGGACGACCAGGGCTTCTGAAAGAGTTGGGGTATGTCTGACTTTCTAGCTCCAGTCACTTGGTATTTTTTATCTAGAGGTGTGAAGGAAATTGTGTGCATACCCATACTTGTAGGTATAGTTGTTGAAGTTATGGTAAGGTTGCCATTGCTTAGCTGGGTGATGGAAAAGCTGAAGAGCCAGTATCCTTATTTGCAAGGAACAGCAGCCCTGCCAACACACTCCCTTTGCATGGGTATTTTTCAATCGTTAATAAAGATAAGAGAGGAAAGCAGCTCATCCAACTAGCTACTTGCAATTCCAGTTGGTGGGGTTTGCCACTGGCAAATAGGGAAATGTCTGGGTGCATGCATGGTTGAAAGCAAGCCCAATTGTTGAAAACAGAGTGATTGTCCCACCTCTGAGGAGCTCCAGGCTCCAATGCCCTTGCTGGGTAAGCCCCAGCACCCTCTGTGCTGTCGCGGTAAAGCAGCAGGCACAGAGAGAGCTCCTCTGAAAGTACTGAGCTTGCTGATGGATGTGGGACATGTACAGCAGAGAAGTGACTGTAGATTTTTACCAGTGTTGTAGGTTTAAACCCCCTGGGTATTTCAATGAAGACATGAGTACTTGGGGGAAGCACACATTTGAGACATGCAGGACTATAAATAAAATTCACATCAGACTCAGCACTTGCCTCAATGAAACATTTATGCACTAAATTGCATGATGAAGTTGGATGTGCTGCCAGACTGCCTACTCTTTGAAATAATCTGGTCTTCCTCAGAATTAATTTTCTTGCAATGTTTTGCACACAAACGCAGCAGGCAGTAACTCACTGCTGGCCTGGGCAGTAGCTGAGGAAGAGTTTGATCTCGCTGAATTCTGCTGCTGCTGTTGCTGGCATAGGCCTATTTATGCAAAGCTGGATGAACATCCAGCTTTCTTATGACATTGAATCAGACAAGAAAAAAAGTCACCGTTTTTACATGAAGTATCTTGGAAAAATGGCATATGCTAAAATGACAGGTCAGCCACCTTAACACTGGAGAAGAAGGGCTTTCCCAAGCAGAGCCTGGCATGGTGCTGCTGGCCACAGCAGCCTTTGAGAGCACCCTGAGTCAGGGTGGGGAGGAGGCAGAGTTTCACTAAGTGCACCCCCAGCACCTCAGTCTCCTGCAAAGGGCTTGGGTCATTACAGCCTCTCTGAAGAGTAACTGGGCTCTGGAATAGTCTTATTCACTAGTCTGATCCTTTTTAATGTTGGTTTTTGTCTTTTGGAATCTGGATATTTTAATAAGGATTTGGCAGCTGCCACTTTGGTGCTGCTCGTGCAGGAATTCAGGGCTGACAGCTCTGGGCTCTGTCCCTTAACATGTAGGCACCTTCCTCGCTCACTGCTCAAATTCCCTCCAGGCTGCACACTTTTTCACACTTTATACCAAATCATGTTTTTGCTTTGAACCAGGAAGCATGGGAAATTATCTTTTTTTTCTTCCCCTCACAGCTAATGGCAACTATAATACAGGAAGAAATAACAGAAAGTTGAGAAACAGAAGGAGCTGGGGAGGGGGGAGGCAAGTGTCTAGAGAAGCAGACGGAGTTGGGGGGGGAACCCCTGGTTCTATCAAATAAATAGAGCAGAAATCTTTCTTGCTTGGCCTTTGTGGTGTTATTATTAGAACAACCACGCCTGAATGCACTAAAGCCACACAACCTTCAAGCATCCACATTCAGCTCTGCTATGGCAGGATCCTTTTTCTGCTTTGCTAAAGGAGGGAGAGAGAGTAAATGAGAGGATGTGAAGAAGAGAAAGGTCTATAAATGATAAATACGATCAACTTTGATAAAGCAGCTGTTTGGAAACCTTCAAAAATCTTCTCATGAGAGCAGTCATTAATGTATGTCTGTTTGACATTGGTTGTTAGGAAACCAGCCAACATTAATGGATCCACAGAATGTAATGGAGAATCCATTTAAATGGTCTCTTGTCATTTTGTCATCCACAAGACAAAAAAACCCAATTACTTTAACTCAGGAATGAAATGAAATGATAGTTTATATGATTCACTTGTATAGTCTAAAGTGATCAAAGCGCACACTAAAAATATATTAACAGTCTATATCTGATGCTTGAAATGTAGCATTTCCTATATCTGTATTGGCCTTTTTTCTTATTCACTGTGGTATCTAGCTGCTAATCGTTTAAAGACTGTGGCTTTACAGTTTCTGTATTGCTTTATTTATTATGCATCTTATGATGATGCTGAGGGGCTACAGTCACGCGCAGGCTCAGCATTGCAAAAACAGCCTGCAGTGTAAAACACCAAGTAAAGGAAGTGCTGGCTGAAAGAGATACCTTATCCTCATTTCACAGAACAGAGGCATAGGGAGTGTTAATATTTAACGCTGGCTCTTAGCAGAAACATATGGCTAAACTTTGACTGCATATTTCTTCTAAATCTCAGGCCAGTGGTCTTTGTCTGCTGGATTACCCCGCCACAGGGTTGGTTTTTTTTCTTTTACTGGAAGTAAGAGATTCAACCCTGTGCAGAAAATTAGATGTTCAGTGGTCCTGAAAGCTCACAGTCCACTCCTGTGGTTGCAGCCTCTGGCTTCAGCTCGCAGCAATGGTGCCCAGTTCCCAGGGGCAAACAGTGAAGGCCAGGCGAAATGTCATTGCAGAAGCACAAGCAATTTGCAAAGGACATGGGAGGACATGTGCAAAGGACAACGTGCAAGGAATGAAATGAAAGCAGGTCCCTTTTTTGGCAGACTCTCACTCACTCGTTAGCTTTTTTCCTCTTTCCCATTTCCAGGAGACTTTTTCAGAGCTTTGCTGCTCTGAGGTTGGGATGCTGTTCCTCAAACACCCAGCCTAATTGCATTCGTTGTGGATTTATACTTATTTGTCCTTGGGCCAGCATTGTCCTCTACCCTACCAATGCTGCTCCCTCCCTCTGAGCTTCATCCCCACTGAAGGCTGAGAACATTCATCCCCTTGCAGCTTGTTTTTGCCAGCACTTTTAGTTTCTATTCTGGGCCTCCTAGAAAATCCGCTACAGCTTTTGAGTATTTTAAAGGATTGTTCATTTCAGTGAGTATTGTGCAATATTTCTGCTTTCTTGGTGTCAGGGGGCATATTCCCTGATACTGTGAATCAGAGATGTGGACAGGCACTGGCTGGGCTGTAGCACAGGGTACTGTAAGCTTCTTATTTGAAGATAAGCAATGTATTTGTGCTTCATTTTTCTTCTGGGACAGCACTATGCACAGCTCTGCCCAGTTTGCTGGCTAAGGGAGACTTTTGGGTGGCTAAGAGGTTATGCTATTTTATCTGTGAACAGCAGTGTGTCTCTACAACAGTAAATGGGTAGCAGAATTGTATGTATACTAACCCAACTCCTACTTTTATATGTCAAACACTGTTCCCAAAGTCAGAAGAGCTTTCTACAAGCTAAATTTTGCAGAAAAATCTATTCTAGTCTGATAAATGTCTGAACATTTCATAAGTAGGTAAAACTTTCCACTCACCTACTGATATCCGTCACAGGCAACTACTAGTGCTTCAGTCTAGACAGATTTTTCTGGGAGTAGGAAGGAACTGCTTGTGCCGGTCGTTTCATTAGCCTCCAGGGTACAATTTGTGATCATGAATATCACATGCCCTCAGCAACAAAAAAAATGGGTGGGGTATCATTACTATTGCTTACAAATTTTTGTCTTGACTTGAGATTCCCAAGGAGGCAGTGTGGCTCAGAACAAGATCAGGGCAAGTTGCTTTGTGTCTCAGTCCCTTGTATGTAAAACAGACATAGTGCTTTGTAATGGGTAAAGGAGATACAAAATCAGCTCACGTGAGTGAGGTATTCCCCTACTACAGTGATGACAGACAGACAAGCCATCAAAAGCTCTGCCCACAATTTGGGAACATTATGTTATTACAATGTCAATAATTTCATTAGTAAATCCTCTTGATAAACAAACACTGTCAGGTTGCCATCATTCATCCTACAACCTCCCTCCACTATCAATCAGTTGTTTCTCCCCCTGGTACCATCCTTTGCACTGACATCATAGCCAGTTGCATGGAACAGCACTGCAAACATGCTGTAAACTGAGTGAAACGCCACCTGCAAAAATCCACTGAGAAGCAAATAAAGGGTGCCTATTGGACACAGAGTTTGGGGTCCCTTCAGTGTCGTTGAAGCTCTGGGAACCTGCACTCCAGCAGGTCTCTCATCATATTATACCACCACTTCCATCATGACACCTACAAAGTTCTGTGAACTGGGTTTTTTTTCTAATCAAAGAAACTGATACAGTCTGTCGTCATCCCACACATGGCAGCGTGGTTCTTAGGTTTCTCCTCTTCCGTCTGCTTCCTCCTTCTTCTTCTCCTACTGTACTTCTCCAGTTCCTTTCTCTGTACAAAGCACCGGTATGCCTTCGGTCTCAGTGAATATTGTTTTGCATTAAGAAAGCAACAAAATCAGAAAGAGCAAAGCATGTCCATTAGAGAGTTGTTCTCTGACATGATGCACCGGCTACCCCTCAAAAAAAGGGCAAAAGAGTGCAAAAGCACAAAAAGTGGATGACAGCTCTGAAATGTGCAAAGGAGAGGAGTGTGTGGCCAGTGAGGGGACCAACCCAAGGTATGCTGGCTCTTTGGCTCTTGATTGGTAAGGGAACCCCAGGAGGTACCTTCACTACCCTTCCTCCCATGCATGAGGCTAGCCCACCTGTGTTACACTGTGTTGTCCTGTGAGCAAAACACTTGCAGCATCTCCTTGGCATTAGAAGAGAGGATGACTGGAGAGACTGTATGTATTGCCTGTGGTAGAAGGATCAAGCCCAGTGCTATACCTGAGCATGTGCCATGTGGTCTGCTGCATTACATGGGCTGGGGATGAGCCTGCTCCCTGTGGCTGGCTGGGGCAGAGAGCTGGCATCTCCCATGGCCTTCTGCTCCTGCTTTGCCCCTTGGAAAGCTATCTGCTGTGTACACTGAGGTTGGACCCATCTCCCAAGGGTACCGGCACTCCTGAGAAATTCTCTCAAATCTTTAGTGGACTTGATTCATATAACTTTCAGAGGCAGACTTCTGGGATTTCTCTTTAGAGGAATTGAAGAGTTCCTGTCCCTCAGAAGTCCCTGTCTGTTAAGAGAACCTCTGTTGATAGGTGACAGTTAAAGTTGCTCAGCAGGGCGGGCAGTGAATCTCAGCCGTTACGCCCTGGAAGGCAGTGAGGTAGCAGCCTGTGTCAGAAACTAGTTGGGCATAACATGATGTAGTGAAAGAGCATATTGGCAGGAAAATGGGTAAATGGAAGACCTATTCTTCCCACTGCACTTGCTCAAAATGTCACTGTGGAAATGTTGCATAGCTTCTTTGTGTTTTCGTTTTGCTGTCTATAAAATTATTATCCCTTTGGTCCATATATTTGACACCACTACAGTATCATTTCACCTGCTTGCCTCCACAAAGACATTTGCAATATGGCAAAAGGCCATTGTCTAAATGCTAAGTGGTATAACATGACAACACATAGAAGATAATGGTCACTGCTGTTTGATGGGAGGAGAGGTGCTGTAACAACCCCAGTGCTTGTTCTTGACAATGCTGTTCCAAGCAAGAACCTTTACTTTTCAGCTAGGTTGATGTAAGAGAGACTAGAAGGCTTACCTTGTACTCTGTTTTTATCCTACAGCTGTCTCCAACCTTGATGCAGAGAGCAAACTGAGTGTCTATTACCGAGCACCTTGGCATCAGCAAAGAAACATCTTTCTCCCCTCCACTAGACCGCCCTGCGTGGAGGAGTTGCACCATCACGCCAAGCAACACCTGCGAGCCTTGCGCAGAGGTAGGTGCTCACACACTCTCTGGCTCCAGGCACATAACACATCTCCATGGTCCACTCCAGGCAGCAGAAGGGTGCTCAGGCACAAGCACACAGAACTGCGGGCACTGGTCTCCACTGGGTCTTAGGTACTCAGGCTAAGAAATCATAGAACCATAGGATCATAGAACGGTTTGGGTTGGAAGGGACCTTAAAGGTCATCCAGTTCCAACCCCTCTTCCCAAGGGCTGAAACTGGAGTCCAGCAGTATTACAGAGTCTTCAAAAAACTAAGCTGTCTGCTCAGGGTTTCCAAGCATGATACTGGGGGATACCTGTGTCCTTCAGGGGTGGCAGCTGAAAGCCAGGTGGACAGCTTGGAAACGTTGGGCAGATGTCCCGTTCCCAGACTGGGGAACACTTCCTGACATCGCCTAACAAACTGGAGATTATAGCCTCAAAACTGAATCATGCAACACAGAGAGGAAGCAGGAGCAATCAGGCTCATAATCAGGCTCCTGCATCCTTGCCATAAAGGGATTTTACTAGATGCAAACATCGGGATGGTCTTACAGCAGGACTACAAGAAGGCAAAAGATGGGAAAAGGTCAGTTTTCACTGGGAACCTAACCAAGGGAAAATTCTTTCCAGGACGCAAGTCAAAGCAAGCAAACAAGCCTGTCTTTCTTCTGTGCCATAAGGAAGGAGAAGATCCATGCAGGTCACCCTTAAAATGTTCAGCAGCAGCCTCCTGTGTTGGAAGTGTTTTGCACCAACAGTTCTAATTGCCTTGCTCATTTATTATTGTTATTAGTTTATAATAATAATCGATTACTTAGATCTGCAGAGCATCTGTTATCTGGATAAAATGTTCCAATTAATTACCACATTTGACTGTCTCTGCAGATTTTAGCTCAAGAACACACTGTGGGTGCAGTATGTCTTCATAGCACTGCAGATAACAATATAGCCAAACTGCAACCACAGTAGTGCTGGAATAGAGCAGAAATTCTTTTCTGTTCTCAGCAGCTCTGCTTTGCAATTGTCCCACGACCAGGCTGATCTCTGCCTGCCATCTTGTGGGCAGGAGAAATTCTGACAGCAGCACAGGAAGGCAGCTGTCAGAAAATGTCTCATAATTTTAAAGGTACAAACCTCAGTTTTGGCAATGTCCCATCCTGCACATTTAACAGAAGCTGTGCAGGTTGAGCAAGCAGCTTTTCATGTGTTGCTTTATCATATTTTCCAAATAACTGCATGTATGGGAATGAAATTATAATCTGAAATTTACCCTACACATGTTTATTGTGTCTCAACACAAAATTTCATTATCTCTTTATCTGTTTAACCAGGAGCAATTAAAACTAAACATTAGGTTGTAAAACAGCTATGCTAGCAGCAAACATTGTTGGCTGGACATTAGCTATGTGTATCAGGTGAATATATTATCTCCTTCCAGCAGCACACAAGGCAAACAGTACTTGTCTGACTGACACCTAAAATTAGAGATGGGAAGTCCATAAGCATTGTCCTGTTCACTTGGAAGGTTTCAGAGACTTAGAACTGATGCTGGAAGAGGACTGGATAATGTGTGCCTATGAGACTCCTGTGGGCCTGTGGTGGAGATATCTTGACTTTTCTAGGATGATGTCCTTCATGATGGAACACAGTCCTGCCGCTGCAACAACTTTCATGATGTTGAGTCTGCTCAGAATCTAGCACTGCCATGCAGCCAGGGAAGAAAATCATATCTGGGGCTGTGTTTCTTTCTTTCTTTCTTCTCAGAGGGGCATATTTTATATGGGTAGAGTGCAGGCATTACTGCCTCTCAACATTTCAAGGAAAAAGGAGCTGCAGGTTCCCATTGGGAATGAGGTCTTGGGTCCCTAGTGCCTAGAAAGTAGCTCCTTTGTCACTTGGGATAAAGAGTATAAATCTCATTTGGGGACAATTCAGCTTCAGTGAACATGCTGGGGTGTGTTGTGTGGACATTGTGCTTCTAGGCACATGGATGTCCAGTAACTGCTTGTCCCCTTCAGTTGCAACAGGGATCATATGTACCAGTCAGTAGGGAAGAGAAGAACCTTCATCTTTGGAATCCACTGTCCTGTTCCTGTCTCTGTTGTGCTGTTAATAGAGGTATTTGTATGTTTTTAACACTCTGAAAGACTCGTGTCTTCTTTCTCATCCAAAACAGAACATCGAAGCCGAGGTGATAACAGAGAGCAAAAAGTCCAAGGCCCCATTGCTGTGGTGGCTCCCCCCTTTCCTCCCTTCCCTGCAATTTGCAGTCAAAAGAGGCAAGCAATAAAGGACCGGCACTTGCTACCAGTAAGTCTTTCACTACAGCTATCACACACAGACACGTTATTAGCATGGTGGGACATAAGTATGACAGTGCCCCCTCCCCAAGCCTGTGCACGTACAACACAGCTGACCTTAAAGACTATCAGCAGCACAACTCAGGTCACAGCTTCCAGCAGCCAACCCCAGGGTGGCCATTTCCATTGAGAAACCTCTTTTTTTCACCCGTGGTCAACAGACATACACTCTCATTCACACACTCCTCCACAGTTCTTCACATTCTCCACTCGTGCTTTATAGGTAGCACTTTGAGGACCCTCCTGTAATTTCAGGAAGTGCTGTAATTTCATCCCTGGCATTAGCATTGCCAGGAGCCAAGAACTCAAGGTCTCTGAGTGCTGGCTTGAGGCTTGTGTGTATGCAGATAGGTTCAGCAGCACATCTGCTCCAATGAGCTACACTTTCTTTGTATGTGTGGGCAACAGCCCTGTTCTGCAGTGTCCATTTCCATGCAGTTTTTGCAGATGCTTCATGTCTCACACGTGTCCTTCCAGCCAGCCAAGCGGGAAAGCCAGCTGAAGATCTGGTCCTGTATGTCTGTGCTGACTTGCCACACTGCTGCACTAATTCGAAATCAAATTAGTGTTGATAATATGGTATTTATCATTGTTAAAGGAAATGCGTCAGATCCACAACTTTGACTGGGTCTGTAACTCCCACTGGCCTCAGCTGGACTTTGGTACTTCTGTGACTCTGGGTGTTTGACCCACAAAAGTAGCTACATTTTGCCCTGTGCTACGAGCCATTATATTGGTTAAATTCCACAAGTCAGACCTGGATTTGACATTTAAGGGATACATTTGTCTAGTGCCAGGCCTCAGTGGGATAGGAATAAATCTGTCCTTCATGTGCCAGTACAGAGACATTGGCATCTCCAGAGATGTGAGCACATTATAAGCATGTAGCTACGAAATCATCACTTACTTTGCTTAAAAAGTCCAAGTACATTCATCCTAATCCACTATATTAACCATATTTAAATACGATAATGATAAAGGAGTCACAGTGTAGAGGAGTCAATGTAAAGGAATCACAGCTGCCCATGGGCCAAAACATCAGCTAATCAGCCCATAGGAAAAGTTTTGTTTCTCATTTAAAAGCATGAAATGCATGATAAGGTTTTGATTAGTTTGACTATTCTGGCTTTTTGACTGCTTATCTGGATAATTTTGAGGAAAGCATCACCATCACTGCAGGCTTTGAACTGGTTAGATTTGCAGGCCTCATTATTCAACTGAAAGAAGATATCCTGATATTAAGGGACAGAAAAGAGTTAGAAGACAGAAAGGAGAAACAGACTTACCTATTTCTAAGCCATCATCAAAGCTATTGCTGTTGTAGGATCATTAAAAGGTAAAGGGGAGGCGATGCCATGTTATGGATCAGAACCAGTTACAGATAAGAATTTGGACATTAAGAGAGCATAAAGCTTTCTTAGTATCAGATGGAGAATGAGGCATCTCTTTTGAAATTGCACACACAGTGATGAAAGGCCAGAATCTTTGCTGTGTTTGGAAAACAACCAGTGTGTTTTAGACATTTCTTCCATCTGTGGACCACAAAATAATAACAAATAGTGAGAGCAACCCTCTAAGTCCTGTATTAGTTGGCAAAATTAAGTCATGCTGAATGCAGATGTCTTGGTTTTATCAGAAAGTCTACCTTTTTCCTTTAAAGAAGCAAAATATTAAGCTTTGTGCCTACCCATATTGGACTTTTTTTGGAAGCTAACCAGGTTCAGTATTCCCCTGAGGAGAAGCAAACGAGCTGCTTGGAGGGGTGTTGTTCTATCGATTTCAAGGCATCTGGCAATGTTCTGCTTTGGTAATTGCAAATACGCCAAGGCCAGAATACTTCAAAGTGCCTTGAGCCATTTCTGAGAAAACTCCTTGTTCATGAGGCAACTTAAAAATTAAAGAGAATAAGACAAGATGAAGCTGCACATGAATGCTCTGTCTGGCAGAAGGCTAATCAGAGATTTTTACAAGACACTGCAACAATGAATAGCTAATTGATATTGTGCCAGCCTTCATGATTTAATGATACCATTACAAGAGAAAGTTGCGAATGCTGTAATTGCCTAGCTCACCCTTTTTGGCATAAGCTTTTTGACATCTGCAAAAGTATATCTGCTTCAGAGATTGTTGGTAATGTTTGATATCTGATTCCAGTTGATTGTATCATCTAGACATCAATGAACTAAAGATGTTAAATGTACAAGAATGTTTATTCATAGCATAGCAGTCTGTTGTGTATTCCATTCTTCTTATGCATTGGAAAGGTGCTGAAGGAAGCAATACTAAACAACAAAAACCCCTTTTTGTGTTTCTTCTAAATTAGGAAGAGATCAACAGGAAGCTGGGAAATTTTTAAAAGTTACAGATCTGACTTTTCCAAACTGAGTATCTAAGTTTAATGCATGTATTACAGTATTGAAATAAGAACCTTGATTTTGAGAAATGTTCAAATTACTACTGTGAGACCTGTGAAAACTGTCGCTACTGAAAGATACTGACAAACCAGGTCACCTATATCTAAGACCACTCAAGATTTCCATATTTTTACCTTCTGTCCGCTGTTTTTATTGCTACCAATCAGGTGGCTATGAACTCTTCCGAAGATATTGCATATTTTATGATAAAGCTAGAGAAAATCAGTCAACAGATGAAGATTAGCTTTTAAGTACAACTACGTTTACAAGGAGGAAGATGTCAAAGTACCACAAATTCCAAACAAGGCTAAATGAATTCAAGTCCGAAGAAAGTAATGCCAACCTAAATGGGTCTGGAGGAATGTTTTGGACTGTTCCATTACAAGATTGTTTTGTTGTGGAGAAGGAGTAGAGAACTAGAAATGGCATAGGCTCTTTAGTGTCTACTCTTGTTACAGGAAATGCCCTAATTTGTCTCTTGAAAGGTTCACTTAGCCCAAAGGCCAGAAGGGAATCCTTCAGGAAAGAGCATAAGAACAGGGCATGGTTTATGCTGTTTATTGTCCCATAATTTATCCTTACAGTTTCAAATAGAAAATAGTTACAGAGTTCCTGAGCCAGAGAGCAAATACAGAATAATAGCCACCAAGTTTAACTTGTCTGTGTTGACTTTGAGATTTATTTAGTCCAATTTTTTTAGTAAATTTACGTCTTTACCATCAACAGCATCCTGTGACAATGACTTTAAAAATCTGTACGAAAATGTAGGTTTTGTTTGTTTCAAACTGATACCTCATCATTTCATCGTATCCCTTCTGGTTCTCAGACTATGAGAAATAGTAAGCATTTGATTCCTCATTCCCCTTTTCCATGCCCCTCATGGTTTTGCAGACATGATTGTACTTTCCTATTCGTTTCAGTCATTCATTTTTAAAGCTGAAAAACTTTAGCACACTTAGTCTCTTCCTAGACAAAAGAACCATGCAACCGAACGCATTTACAAGTATCACTCATTCAAGCATTTTTGCCAATGAATAAAAAAAACCAAAAAACCCAGCCCAAAGCAAAAATAATCTGAGGAGAGTACGAGGAAGTTATGGACTTGTTAAAATGAGGAAAATACTTTTTACACATGTTCCCATGACAACCCTGCCTGTAGCACTGCTGAGGCCAGTCACTGAGTGTGAAGATGCTGTGTCATTCCAACTGCATTTCAGCTCTCTCTTTAAATTTCTCTGCATTTTTTCTTTCTCTGGTTTCCCCAATTCCAGCCAGCCAGACTATGAAATTTTAGTATTCCAGTTCAGAATGTTATGGGACATACTTTCTCAATTCCCATGTGGCACAGTTATTACAATAAAACAAAGGAGATGGAGCAAGGAATTCAGTGTTTGGAAATTTACACTCAAAATTGCACAAATTTCAGTGTCAGTTTATTCATAATTATAATCTGATCAGAAATCTAAGGAACAAGAAGCAGGAGGTTATTTTCCAGACAGGCTTTTCCTCTCCCTGAGGCCTCCGCCAGAGCAAATGTGAACAGAAAATAATGCATCGGGTAGTTTTATTTCATCTCGTTGCCATTTCACAAATATTCCTTATAGTCTGCTTTAGGATGCTTTGCACAGCAAAGGGAAGAAGGCACAACAGAATGAACTAACTTTCACACAGTTTTGTGCTGAAGCCACATGAAGTCTCAGTAAAAAACAAGTGACTTCAGGGCCAGGCACGAGTTGGGCTATGCACTTCCTATGTGCAAATTGTGCCTGTATCCCTTTTATTTAGAAATAAAACCTACCTGACATTATTTGTCAGACTGCACTTGTATAGCACTGTTTGTGCAATGAGCTTAATACCTACTACCCTGTATCATGGAATGTTTATTTTGTACCTTTCTCTGCTGGAATGCCACATGTGGTATGACTTCTGTCACAAAACGTGTCTTATTTTTGTCTTTACCTTGTCAAAATATTGGAGCAGTACATTGCCTGTAATGGATTGTCAGTACTTTAACTGATTGCATTTGTGATGTTCCAAAAGAAAAAAAACACCCACAGGCAGATAAAATAAAAACTTGAGAATGAAATATCTAGAAATATAAATGTTGGGAGCAGGCAGGTGAGCGGGGTTGTGTTTGGCAGCAGAAATAACACCATCAGAAATATTCCCATTATTTTCTCTTCAGCATCATTTGACCATATAGGAAAGCTGCTGTATAGGTACAAATATTCATTTCTAATTAAGTAGTCAACTGTGCTCTGAAAACACTGGAAAGCTGCTAGCCTTTTGTTACTATTTCTTCTCCTTTTACCAGGCCTTTAGTTTTTCCGATATGCAAATCAATGCCATTTTCCTTAACTCCTGTGAGTTAAGGAAACGGCAGGCTGTCCATTTCACAGGCAGAGAGAGGGAGACAGAGAGGTTTCAACCAGAGCCCCAGAAGGAGTCAGGAGTGTACTCACATGAATGTGGGATTGAACACTAGTTCACACTTATTCTACATGTTACCTTTTCAGTGCGTGCATTATTGCTTTAAAATGAGAAATCAGGATGTACTGTCCATCTTATTTCTGTGCTCACACAGGATGAAAGCATACTGTATGTATGTTCTTTTCACTGGACATATATGAATCTTGAAGATGCTGAAGCTACATGCTGATGCTCTTGCTTTATAGCTAAGGTTATCCTGTGAGGGAAATTTCCCCCACCTAGTGCTATAGAATCCTGAAGTCAGAATTGATCCCTTATGCTTTTTGTTAGCTGCAACTTTTAGGCAGCAGGAGTCAAAAATAATGCTCTGGAGAATAGCACTATGCAGCAACTGATAGCAATCGCCTCCTTCCCTTGCCAAGGCTGTGCCAGCACTGCCAGCACCAGCTCTGTGCTGCTAGGGGCTGTGACTCAGTCACCTGTATTTCCTACGAGGTAATAGGAATACCTTGCCTGCCTGCTCAAACACAGCTGAGGGGGAAGGAATCAACTCAGCCATGCCTAAATTGTTAACAAACATGTTGAGGATAAATGCTCCTGATGAGGCTTTAGCATTACCAAGGCATTTTTAATTACCTGCAGAAAAATGAGTTGTTTATTCTTGTGTTTATGTCCTGTCTACTAACTATGAAATCCCAGAATCTGCTGTAATGATATCACTATAGGTAAGGCAGGCTAGGTACATGGTTTAATACAAATGATGCTTCTTGAACTAGTCTTCCCTGTATGTTGAAGATGCTGAACAACAGCGGCATCTCAGAGCTTTGGGGGGATGGAAAACAGCAAAGGGGCTGAAGTGGCATTTTTGTCCTGTTATTGGCCAAATCATTTCCTCCTCCAGATCTCAGCTCCGGAACAATAAATGGGGCAGACCCATAAATTGCCAGGCTGGCAAGTTTGTCAATTGCTGATTTGCTTCTTTGTCACTGTACAGATGATATTCTAAGGTTTTAATTCATTAAAAGGGTGAATCATGAATCCTGACTTAGGTACCTGCAAGTTATGCTAAGGTCTTCCTAAAAGTGGGGGGCAGTGTTCAGGGGTGCTTCATCTCACCCCGAGTTAATTGCTGAAGGAAGATGAGCTGAATTGCTCAGCAGCAGCGCTGCTTTCTCTCTCTACAGGGGAAGCTCTGTTGATTAGTTCAGACTTGGACATCTGACTATTTTGTTGTAGTGCACAGAAACCAAAGAGTTCACACTGAAGACATGCAGAGCATTGAGAAATCAAATCATGTGCATATGCAACCAAGAATTTTTCTGCAAGGTAGTTTCATGAGCACAATGGCACTTCTGCAAGTGAGGTTGATGGGATAGCTCAGTAAATAAAAACGTTCCCATTTGTCAGTGACTGCTGAATAAATCCCTATTCAAGCAATTACACACCAGTTTAGTTTCAAAGCAATCTTAGCCCATTAAAGAAAAATGCATATTTAAAGTATTCTGGCTTTGTATTTAACGGATTGATTATCACCGTTGGTGTTTGCCAAGCACACCCACACAAAGAAGTTCACTTTGAAAACTGCCTAAGTGCAGATTTGCCCATCAGACCAGAACAGCCTTGGGTATATAATAATAATTTCTTGCTTAATTATGTACTTACTCAGGACGTTTAGAGATATTCTGGTCTTCTGAGTGAATGAGAACTTTTGAAAAGCAGCAGTTCTCTCCCTCTCCCAGCATGGAGGTACTGAAATGCTAAGGCTGTTGTTCTATGCCAGTGTGCCTCAGCTGTCTGATGACAGGCACCACATGGGAACAGGCACTAGGTGACCTCAGGACCCCTTGGCAAGGCAGTGGTAGCACCAGCTTTCTCAGGAGCACTACTGTGACAGTAGTGCTGAAAATTCACCAGTCACCTCTATTTTGTCCTCTCTCTTAGTGATAGAAACCTACCTAGGAAGTTTGTCCTGCCATGCTCAAGTAGGGACCTGAGGCTTTGGCACATCAACTGATCCCTGTAGATATGTGCAACCAGACAGGTGTTTTCTTGGAGGCATCTGGCAGAGCAGCACATGGGGGCATAGGGAAGCACTGCACCAATAGGACAGGCAGACGGTAACCAGGTCTTGCTTGTCTCAACTGTAGCCCGCACTGCTATCTCTGAGGCCAAAATTGAGGTCCTGCTGTTTCTCCTGGAGAGGTTTTTCCCTGAGTGGTTTGAGCATGTACCTGTGCTCAGAGGTCAGGGCAGGGGGTCTCTCTTGTCCTCTTCTCCTTGTGCACTGACTAGGACCATCACAGGCCATGGACATTGCAAACTCTTGTCACGTCATCAGCATTAGTCTCCCCCTACCTCAACCCTTCCCAGAGATCCTCCAACATCCTATGATAAGGACTTTTCCCAGCTTGGAAGAACTATTTTTCCACTGGCCTGGGTAGAAACTAACCAGCTGGAAATATTAACTGGGAACAGCCCTCTTTTGATTTCTCCTCTCTGCTCTCCTGTAAGGCTTATGGGCAGCTCATCTGGAGGCTTCCCATGGTTTTAGTCCTGCACGTGGGAACTAGGGCAAAGCAAGAGGTGGTGTGTACCTAGGAAGAGAGTAGGACAAGATGGAGAATTAGGCCTTTTGAGACTGACTACAGCTTTTTTTTCTTGAGAGTAGACCATATAACGCAAGTCTTTCAAACTGAGGCTTGTGGTTAATCTGTCACAGAAATGATTGATAATGACTGAGAGGAAACATTCATAGAATTATTCAGCATTATTAGTCTGATAACCAATGCAGGGGGGCATAATAACCCCCACAAAGAAACATGTGCTAGAGATTTCCAGTGTGGTCAACAAACCTGTTTTCTTTATCTCCTTTTTTTGTTTTATGTCCTATTTCAAAAGAAGTCAGTCCTCCTTCACTCCTTGCTTTCGAAAAGAGGACATTGCAACAAACAAACAGAGTTTCTGCCAAAAGAGGATTTTGGAGGTATAGGGATTCAGCAAGACTCAGCACTTGTGGCCATCACTGTCCTTTCAAGTGTTACAAAAAATGACAAAAAGCCAATTGGCTGTTGTCACCCTGACACAATGGTCACAACCGCAGAGAAGTAACGATATAATCAAAACCACACAGCAATCAATGTATTTGACAAATCACCCATCAGCATCACTATTTATATATATATTTATAGCTTAAAATTTAAAAAATTGCAAGAAAATCTTTTATATTATTAAATAATTTACTTTTATAATGTAATTGGATACATACCTTGTACTGTTTCAGCTCCAGGCAGAACACAGTTTGAGTTACCAAATCAATACAAGGCATTCTTGGGACAATTTAAGCATGTCTGTACAAGGAGGTTGAACCCATTTCACTGCAGTTTTGTCTAATCTGAATAAGTAAAATCAGCACAGACTTCACAGAGGTCCAAACCACTCTGTTGTGGGGAATAAACCCATTGGTAGGAAATGCTGGAAATCTCTGCTTGTTTTGGCTCTTATGCTAATCTATTCAGACAAAAATGATGTGCTTTTACCAGAAATGTTTTGTGTATGTTTTTAATTTTAATTTTTATTTTTTTTTTACATTTCACCTTTATAGTTTAACAGCACCCGTTCGCCCTCCCCAATTGAGTGTTGCCACATGACCCCCTGGAGTAGAAAGGTACTGGAAAAACAAGCAATCCTCAATTAACAGCCCTGTCTCACTCTTCTCCCTTCTAGATCCTAACCCTTCCTCTTGCTTGCTTTTCACTTGCTAACTTTACTGCGCTAAAAGGAGCCATTTCTATTTTTCTCATGTCAGTAAGACACAATAATAACATTTTTCTTCCCCTCTTTCATTCTTCACTTTGGATGGGTTTCAGAAGCTCATGGCCATAAGGCCGCCTTCTCCTATCATCTCCTTTAAAAGGCCTGAACTGGGATTGACTCGATAGCATTAGTGATTGCATTTAATTCTCTCGCAATGTTTTGCAACTGCCCCCGCTCTGTTTCCTAAATGGTAAGAAATTGTCCGGACAATGCCAGACCGACAGCAGGTATTTATTCTCTGGCCATTTGGTGATGCCACTGTTTGGAGAGGAGGAGCTCTGGCAGCCGGGGTCACTTCGCCCGCTTTGTCCAGCACCTTATTATCATCCGAGGGAGGAATCGGCAACAAATGCAGTCTGTGTGCGTGTGTGTGTGTGTGTGTGTGTGTGTGTGTGTGTGTGTGTGTCTGCGTCCGTGTGTGTGTGTCCACGTGTCTGTGCGTGTGTGCAAGGGTGGGTTTTTTTGCATGCATGCATCAAACTTTGGGCGGGGGGGTGGGGGGGAGTTACCTAGGAAACAAAGTCTTTTGTGCTTGAAGTTTATATGAGCTATTCACGTCTGCCGGGAATCGGCACAAAAGCTGCAGGCAGAAAGAAGGCTGCAATGTTTGACTGAAATCCTACGTGGGAAAAAGGGGGTTTTCTGCGGGCGGGAGAAGAGGAAGGGTGCGTTGTCTTGGGTCTGGGGGTGCTGCGGGAGGTGACACTGACGAGGTAAGTGCGTGCCCTCCAACAGTTTAAATAGTAGCTGCTGAGTTAAGATCTTTAATGCTTTTGGGGCCAGGGCGTTAAATGCTGTTTGGCAAGCCTGAGTCGGTTAATTCCCCCGGGATTTGTGAGGAGCTTGGGCGGAGGAATGGCAGAAGTACAATGGCAGACGGGGCATGATCCTGTGGTGTCCCACACCCACCTGTTAAACGCCTTGCCAAGGAGATGCAGAGCAACAATTTTATCTTTGTCGTGTTTGCTACCGAAACTAAAACTGGCAAATGAAGTGTAAACTGCGGGCATGAGGGGGAAGACTGGTAGTTAAGCAGCTGGGAATTCAGGACTGAAGAGAAAGGCATACTGAAAGGGATTGTACTTCATTTTTAAAAAACGAGAGGCAGACAGGTGTCCTGAGCTGGCCGAACAGTTTTCACAGCTTTTAGAAGAATGTATTCATGCAAAAAGGGAGGAAAATTAGACATAAAAAAGTAAAGGTAAGTGTTTTTCCTCTCTGTCTCTTCTAAACAAAACAGAAACTTTTTTTTTGCAAACAATGAGACACCCAAATCCGAGTTGGTATCCAGCACCACATGAAAATGCTCTAAATTTATTTCTCTTTTACTAGATTAAATTATAGTGGCTTTGCAAGATGGAGTGTTGTTGGGAAATTTGTTATTTCCTTCAAAAGAAAACAAACGATCTATGTTTCTTCTATGCAGTTTACTTTTCTCTCTTTATCATCTAGTTCTTCTTGTAGTATGCTGTAAAACTATGCATGGTTTCTAAACAACCCTTTGAATTTCTTTTGGTGGTGGCTACTCTTCTCTTTGGTCGCTGTCCCCCAGCTCCAGCACTGTTAACACCTGCCACTTCGCAGCGCACAGCTGTTGGGTGGTGTACCATGATCTGCTCATGGTCTGAGTTTGTACAAATGGTTTTCTGAAGTATGAGTGCGAGGGGGTGTCTTCTTTAAAACTTTGGGTCTTCTAATGCTTGAATGAATGGTTATCTGGGGCCAATAGGTGCTAGTAATCACTGGACACAGGAGTTGAAAAGATTGCGGATGCAAATGAGGGTCCACGTGTGTCTAACGCTGATGGTGACTGAGGGCAGGCTTGCAACAGCTACCTGGGAATGCAGTATGTGCCCCTTCTGACAGAGGAGATGGCCTCTAAATGTCACTGCAAATGTGCTGACTTCCAGTATGTTGAGGTTTTTTTCTCCTATTAGCAGGATAAGTTTCCATTGGAGAATAGCTGGTGCTGTGTGACTTAGCTAGAACAATTCCTTCCTGCATCCCTGTAATTGATTTCTGATCTGTGTGTCTGCTCTGTTTCAAAATTAACCTCGTGTGCCTGAGTGGGAGACACTGATTTTGAATGTATTCATTTGCAGTCCCATCCACCAGAGGACGAAGATACAGATGTCATGTTAGGGCAGAGGCCGAAAAATCCAATACATAATATCCCTTCTACACTGGATAAACAAACCAATTGGAGTAAAGCACTACCTCTCCCAACTCCAGAGGAGAAAATGAAACAAGATGCCCAAGTGATTTCTTCTTGCATTATCCCCATCAATGTCACTGGTACAAATCTCTTCTATTTCTTTTTGTATTTATTGCATGGTTCAAGGGAGGTCAAGTACTTATTTTGTTTAATTTATTTGAAGTCACGGGATTGTGCAGTCTGGGGGCAAAGACCCTAGCTTGAGGATTTAGTTTCTAGAAGACAGTGGGCTAATTTCATCCCTTATGCGTGACTGCTGGAGTCGCTGAAGCTGCATCTAGGATTAATTTGGCCCATATTTTCAGAGCCATGTTATATAGTGTAACATAACCCTGGGTTCTCTGCATAAACAATGTACTTTTGTTGTGTATATAACCTACAGTCTGTATTTACAAAGACCTCAAATAACTTTTTGAATGTAGCTGACTGAAATAATGCAGAACACCACCAAAATTAATCATATGATTATCATGTGTAGCAGGAGAAGAGAAACTAGAGAATGTAGGCTACTATTTGCAGTGCTTTAAATATGCGAGGCATGAATGTGTAGCATGCAAACCATCGCTCTGAGATCTCTTTACATGCAGCTATGCTGAAGGTATAGTAATGGCATTTTCTTTTATTTCTATAACATTTGGATACAGTTGACTAGATTTACTTGAAGGAGAACTTGTTTATAGAAGCATCAGGTATACCACTTATTAAATGTGATAGATGACTTATTTCCAGAATCAAAAATCAGAATGTTTTCTCTTTCTCTTTTTCTCTTTCTCTCATTCCAGAGGGCTATGGTAAACATAAAGTTGATCTGAGTTTTCCTCAATAATATTTCCAAGTACCAAGTTTTGATTAACGTAAGAGCATAAAGTGGACTGACTTCCACAGTTATAGACTTCAATATAAACAATTAGAAAAAAAGCAGGGACCTTTCAGCTAGCCTTCATTCCCCAGAGAAAATATTTGTATTTAATTCTATTTTCCCAGTAACTGGGAGGTTGGGCTAAGGTCACAGCCCTCACATCCCATTGTTCTTTCCCGTGTCTATCAGCAGTGCACCAACCTCCCTGCAAGACAGGCTGTAGGATTCACCATGGTGCTGGGGAGGGCTGTATGCCCATAGTCCAACTTCAGCCCCCAGCCAAGGGGCTCTGGGCTTTTGGACTTGCAGCACATCTGTCTTACAGCACCATGGTGACCAGTCCCCGTCTGCTCTACTGTCAGCTGCATGAATCCTCCCGGTGACAGCAACACAGCCTTGGTTCTCCTCTGCCCCAACAGTGGAGCTGACACTGCAGTGCCACCAGCTCTGCTTGCCTGGGGAGGTGGCAGCCAGGAGTGGGTGTCCCTGTCACTGGGATGGTGCTTCTGGCCAGTCAGGGCCCAAGTGGAGGACAGGCAGCTGGCCGGCAGAACTGCCTGCATAGACGTTGCTGGCCGGAGGTTGGGACCCGGCTGGTCAAGGTTGCAGGTTGGGCACTGCTACTGCAAATCCCCATGGAAAGTCATAGATAATGTGGCATATTTCCATGAGGTAAAGCTGGTGTTAAAATGATGCTCTTTTTAGATTCAATATAGGACCCTAAAGGGTGTAGGTTTTCTAAGAAGGCTAATGTCACCTTATGCAGTCAGAGGAGAGTTAGGTCTGGGACCAATGTTAACTTTTCCAGTAATAGCCATTTTTGCCTAGACTCCACCTGCCATACATTGGAACCAAATTTCCACTGATCAGTTTTACAGATCAAGAATGGTATGTAATCTTCTGGATGTTTATGTGTATCATTCTCATTAGCACTAATGGGAATAATTTGTATGCGTCACGGGGAGGATATATCCTCTTCCACTTTCCTCTCGGAGATGACCCCCGTGCATCTGGCGCACAGAGCATGTTCGGCTAATTCACAGTTGCTGGAAAACCAGCAATGATGCTGATTGATTTTTTGTTTCAAAGAGTTTGCTTTCAGTTCTCTGTTTTTGTTTTTTAAGCTTCTCCCAACCCTGAGAAATGTTCACTTTTTTGAAAATGATTGTTGTTGGAGTTTATAGCACCTTTGTTCCATATTAAAGAAAGTTCTTCCTCTGCTTATTCCAGGGGCATTGGTGGTTACAGGACATCTGTCTGAAGCCTCTATTTCACTGTAGTAGATTTCAAGAAGAACTTTTACAAGAAAGTTACTTTTTAATGTTTTACATTGTTACGTAATGTAATATGTATGTGTATGTCTGTGTATAATTATGTTTTTTATAATTATACGCTATTAAAATAGAGCTTCTTATCAGGATTTTTATTTTCCTTTTGTTTGGTTTAGTTTGTTTGTTTTTCTTAAGATTACAAACCACTGTACCAGCAATCCTTATGTTAGTGTCTTTATGGACCTGGCACATTTTTTCCAACCTGTCCCACGTCAACTTTAGAGAGCGTGAGTGAGTGTATGCTTGTGCAAAAAGCCAGTGCAGCTGGGCACTGGTCTTCTGGTTGGCCTCCTTTACACTCTATTTTGTCAACACAGTGTAAAAAACAAAGTGAAAGATACTTTCCTGTGCTAATGCCATGGAAACATAAAGAAAATAGGGGATTCTCACCTATTCTATGCACATTAGTTTATCTGGTCGTAAACAAATGCGCTCGTGAACTTGGGCTTCTAAATCTAAACTGAGGATCTTGATTGCATGACCTGATTCCCTGAGTGAACTCCCACTATATGCTGAGCACATGTGAAAATCAGCACACTTACTGATGTAAAGAAATAGCAGCTCCCCGTTAATGTCACTCTTGGCCTTGTGTCATTGTTACAGAGAATGCTCTCTAAACTTGCACGGTGACTTGGCCCCATTTTAGCTGTCTCCTTCCTTTTTGAAATGTTAGCCCCCTTGGCATATTGGTCTCCTAAGAAGCGCCCAATTACTGCAATATGGCATTATAACCTTAAAATGTCTTCTTATGCTTAGTTGCTTAAAGTAAGTCAGGCAATAGCTGAATAGATAATGCTTTGCAGACAAGTTACTGTCATTATCCCTATGACAGATGGATAAATAGCTATAAGAAAGATGCCCTGTTACCAAGAGCTCTCAACTCTATTTGCCTTCCTGATTTTCTTTTCTTTTCCTTTTCTTTTTCTTTTCATGCCTTCTGTTATTTTTGGCAGACCAGGCTGCTGAGGGGGAGCTGGAATTAGATGTAAAACTGTGATATACTGTGATATAATTTACATAAGAGCTACATAAGGGCTCCCTTATGTTTATTCACAGGCTTAATCCAAGCTCACATACCTCCACTGTGTTCCAGCCATGAAAATTTGTTTACTATTTCTAAAGGCTAATGAGACCTATTTATGGGTTGCAGGAGTTGGTTTTGACAGAGAGGCTAGTATACGCTGCTCTCTTGTTCATTCACAATCTGTACTACAGCGGAGACGAAAGTTGAGGAGGAGGAAAACCATCTCTGGCATCCCCAGAAGAGTGCAACAAGAAATAGGTGTAGTATAAATACAAATCTTCCGTAGATAGCTTTCTAACAAACTTAAATTGCAGGGATATGAGCTGGTAGCTAGCCTTCCAAAGAAACGAAACCTTTAAATTGTAAATGCTTCTGGAGTTTGGGAATGACATGTTTTGTTTTTTTGATTTACTACAGTAAGCAAAGCTATATTACTCCATATGGCCTTGAAGGACCGGGGGCCTTACTGAGTAATATAGATGTACGTGTTCAGCTCTTATTGTGTAAATGTTAATCAGTTCTTTTTTTTTTCATTTTATTTCTGTTATGAACCCATAGTTATGTGCATAAAAAGTAACTAGATTAAGTGAAAGTTTTTTCTTGCGTGAGGGGAGCTTAAGGTAAAGAACTGACAGATGTTGCTCAGCAAAGTGGTGATGAGCTGTCACAACAGCTGGATAACTCAGATGAGCGGTTGGATATCCGCCTTAGAAACAGCTGCTGGTACCCTACGGGAGCTTTGCTAAACCTTTATTTTATTTATCAGACTCCTTGATTCCTTCTTTTTATTCTTTATTACCAAGAATATTTGCCTGAAATCTATCTACTTACCTCACTTTTTGTAACAGGTAAATTAGGAGCAACTCCGTTGAGGGTGAATCCTGTGTAAAATTGTTATTAACCCAAAATGAAACTAACAGGATTGTTATTTCTTAATGTTCATGTACACCTGAAGATGGCTCTGGTATCTTGGTCCGTTGCCATGAAACTTCATTGGAAGGAAAAGGAATGTATTTATCATAGGGAATAAGGAACTAGAGAACCTATGAAAGAAAGATCCTGTTGCCTTGCAAATATTCTTGGTAGTAAAAAAGTAGATAATGGAAGTTCTGAACAGACAGGTAGTCAAAATAGAATTATTTTTAGAAGCTCATGGAGTGTTTTGTCCAGCAGCCACTCCTGAAAACTGTCTTTAATTAGTTGAAATAGAGTGACAAAACCTGAAAACCTAGTATTTATCTTAATATTTACCACAGTAAGCTCAGCTCCACAAGAGATCACATTGCAGGAATAGGAGAACAGAGATCACATTGCAGGACTAGGAGAATTTCCCTACCTCACTGGCATGAGGTCTGCCTTATATAAATTTATAGCCAACTTAAATTTTGTCCAACGCTCAGCAAGATTAAGAAAATAAAGAATACAGCAGATAATGCTTCTTGGGTTGCTCCGCGGGTTGTCTCATGGCAGGAAATGTGCAACTCTCTCCCACTCACCCAGCTTTCCGTGTGTCCTAGATTCAGACGAGTCACCAGTGGCGAGAGAGCGCAATGTGATTGTGCACACAAACCCAGACTTCTCTGGCTCCAGCAACAGGAGGTCGGGGACCCGGGACTCGGAGTGCCAGACAGAAGAAATCCTAATAGCTGCTCCCTCACGGCGACGGATCCGTGCCCAGAGGGGGCAGAGCGTTGTTGCCTCCCTCTCCCACTCTGCTGGCAACATCTTGGTGCTGGCAGACAATGGGGATGCCGTCTTCGCTGCCGCTGTAAGCAACCGCATCCGCTCACGGAGCCTTCCTCGCGAGGGAGCCCGGGCCAGTGAGGGCCATCAGGATGCCACTACCAAGAGTGGAGGTTATGAAGCAGAGCACTTCCTAGCTGGTCAGGAGAGGATCCCAAAAAAAGGAAAGGAGGTCTTGATCAAGCAGGGTTCACAGGAATGCCAGCCCATTGGTTTAACTTGTCCTCAGCACCTGCACAGCCCCGAACACAGCATCGGCGAGAGGGGGAGATCACGGCTGTCAAGGATGGTCGATTCAGGCAGCTGTGAGATTTCATCCAACTCAGACACTTTCGGGAGCCCAATTCACTCCATCTCCACAGCAGGAGTCCTGCTCAGCAGCCACATGGACCAGAAAGATGACCACCAGTCCTCCAGTGGCAACTGGAGTGGGAGCAGCTCAACATGTCCCTCCCAGACATCTGAAACCATTCCTCCTGCTGCCTCTCCTCCGCTAACAGGCTCTTCGCACTGTGACTCTGAGCTGTCGCTCAACACTGCTCCCAATGCCAACGAGGACTCCAGTGTCTTCACAGAGCAGTTTGGTGACCATGCAGACAAGGTCAGGGGCCACAGGGCGAGCTCCTTCACCTCCACTGTGGCAGATTTACTGGATGACCCCAACAACAGCAACACGAGTGACAGTGAGTGGAACTACCTGCACCATCACCACGACGCCTCCTGTCGCCAGGACTTCAGTCCTGAGCGTCCAAAGGCAGACAGCCTGGGATGCCCCAGCTTCACCAGCATGGCCACCTATGACAGCTTCCTTGAAAAGACCCCCTCTGACAAGGCAGACACTAGCTCACACTTTTCTGTGGATACTGAAGGATACTATACCTCCATGCACTTTGACTGCGGTCTCAAGGGTAATAAAAGCTATATTTGCAACTATGCAGCCCCAGGCTCCGAGAGTGGCCAGACCGGGAGCGTGACTTCCAGCCTGGCTGACTGCACCTGGCAGGAGTGCATGAGCCACAGGAGGCAGGGACGGCAGAGCTTCTCACTGAAGAAACCAAAGGCAAAGCCAGCCCCACCAAAACGCAGCTCATCTTTGAGGAAATCAGAGGGCAGCACCGACCTTCCTGACAAGAAAGAACCAAAGATCGGTGGCGGACAGCATGTCTCTCACACTGCCAGGGAGATGAAGCTGCCCCTTGAATTTTCAAACACACCTTCCCGAGTGGAAGGCCCCAACCTGCCAGCCAAGCAGGAGCTTCCCTGGGCAAACCAGGGTGATGGCGGGCTAAAAGACACTGCGTTTGACACCGCCGATATCCCCTCCTTTAAAGATGAAGGTGCTGAACAACCTCACTATGCAGACCTCTGGCTTCTGAACGACTTGAAATCCAGCGATCCTTACAGGTCCTTGTCCAATTCAAGCACCGCTACGGGTACTACAGTCATAGAGTGCATCAAGTCACCAGAGAGCTCTGAATCCCAGACATCTCAGTCTGGGTCACGAGCTACTACCCCATCCCTCCCCTCTGTTGATAATGAGTTTAAGCTGGCCTCTCCCGAGAAGCTGGCAGGGTTAGCATCACCTTCCAGTGGGTACTCCAGCCAGTCGGAGACGCCCACCTCTTCTTTTCCAACGGCTTTCTTTTCGGGACCCTTGTCTCCAGGGGGGAGCAAGAGGAAGCCAAAAGTACCAGAGAGGAAGTCATCACTGCAGCAGCCACTCTCAAAAGACAGCACTGCCTCGGTGAGCAAAGACCTTGAACTTCCAATTATACCTCCTACTCACCTTGACCTAAGTGCTCTTCACAATGTCTTGAGTAAGCCCTTCGCTCACAGGCACCAGCTGCATACCTTCAGCCACAGCAAGCAGAGCGCAGTCGGGGAAGCCCTGCAGCCCAGCCCTCCCTCCGCCCTCGCCATCACACCCTCCGTTCTCAAGTCTGTCCACCTCCGGGCAGTCAACAAGCCTGAAGGAGTGAAACATAAAGGCAGTACCCCAGACCTGCTGTGCATACAGGAGACTGCTTTGACACCGACCGATGTTTCTCCAGGCAAAATGAGGCCGCTCTTAGCTAAGAAACCAGTAGCACGGCAGTACTCTACAGATGAGGCCGTAATGCTGTACATTGACACTTCCCCGGCAGAAGCAGGCCCTGGAAAGCCGCCTTTAGAGAAAAGCTCCTCTTTTGGCGGGCAGAATAGCTCTGAGCAAGAAGCTGTAACTTCAGCAAGCGTGAGTCTGGTTGAAACTGAACCTGAAAAGGACCAAACGCACCTGGTTGCTGAATGCTTACCAGAAAGGCCTCTGAATCAGACATGTGCCATCTCCGTGGATGGGTTTCAGAAGGGCTCAGCTGTCCCCACAGGTGACGACGAAGCAAAGAAACCCATTCAGGGACCAGAAATAGTGTGCGACCTTCAGCAAGTGCAGGCTCATCAAGAGCTCTCCACAGGCAGTGAGGGGAGGCTGGAAGCTGGGCCTGTGGGTGAAAGCCCAGCTCATGCTGAGGGACCAACCATCAGCTATCAGTTTAAACACCAACCCGATGTAAGCCACCATGTGCCTGGGAATATCGGCTATGAAGCAGAGATGGCAGCACCAGTTAATTCACTTGGTGAAGTGGGTTGCAAGCAGGAAAATGGTATCGCATCAGGTATCCCAACCAAAAGTGCCTCTGATGACAGCAGGGCAGACGAGACAGTGGGCAGCACAGACGAGCCTTCACTGAAAGGTCAGTTGTGAACTCTTTCTGTATCATGCAACTTTGGATGTGACTAGTAGTGGAGTCAGAGCAGGCTGAAGTTGCACATCAGCTTATCTCTGTGGGTTTAAGCACAGAGCCCTCCAAGTCTTTTAGCTGGTCAGCCAACCCAAAGATATTTACACCTTTTCAATGTATTCAGACCTTTTTGATATTTATTGCCTTCCTTGTGCTGCATTTCAGCTGAAAAGAGAAAAGGAAGGAGCATTGGCCCTGGGTACAGAGGAGCCTTAGTATCACAGCTGTGCAGTAAATGGGAGATCCCATGTTCAGTGCCTCGCAGTGCCCCTTTTATGGGCTCCAGTATGCAACATTCACCATGTTTAGATTAGAGTGTAAGGTCTGTATGGTGGTATCAGCCACTGGGCTGTGAATAGAGCTGGTGCCTTGCACTGGCAGTGCTGTTGCAAAGTGCAGTGGGGTCTGACTCATAGCATGGCTTCTTTCCTTGTTTAAGAGTCTTCTCCAAGCGATGAGTCCATCATGTCTCCACTGAGCGAGGAGTCACAGGCTGATGCTGAGGATGTCTTTGTGTCTCCAAACAAACCCCGCACTACCGAGGATCTGTTTGCAGTCATTCACAGGTGACCTAACCTTGCAGCAACAGAAATGGTAACATGCATCCCTGCACAGTTGCCCACTAACAATAGTTACAGGTTATTCCGTGCTTAAGTTTTGTCCTGAAACTGCCTTCTTTAGTTAACTCATTTTAGTTTTCTAAAAGGCAGCTTTTAAAAGATGCTTTATTATGGTGTGCAGTGTAGTCTGGGTATCTTAATGGCATACTTCACAGTATATACTTTACAGATGACAACATCAGGCCATGCTATCTAACAAACATACATGTCTTCAAAGAAAAGAACCAACAGTGGTTCCTGCCTTCTGTCCACCAGTTCACCAGCTCTATTCTGGTGTGTGAGTTGTTGAAGCAAGAATGATGAGAAGGCATCTCTTCAATTTTAGAGTATTTTGTAGTCAGCTGAAATTTGTGACCACAACTGAAATTAAAGATTTCTGATATTGCATAGGTTATGCTGAGTCTTATTATTACCTAAGACTCTGTAGGCATTGTTGTCTTTACACAGAGCTGGTTGTGCATACGTTGTTTTGGAAGAGCTGGGTAATGTTGACAGGGACTCTGTGGCTCAGTGTCTCATCCATTACACAAGAGCTACCACAGCTTAAAGTGCCATCAGTCACTGCTAGCCTTGGGTATTTGACAGAAGGATTATGAGAACTCTAGCTAATATGAAAGAGCACTCAATCTGTAAAACTCCAGACTAGCCCTAAGTTTTATACTACAAAGATAACATATGAAAGAGTTTTCCTTTGTGTTTTTACAGATCGAAAAGGAAAGTTCTTGGGAGAAAGGATTCTGGAGACCTTTCTGTAAGAAACAGATTGAGAGCTTCATCTGGGACCAGCAGCCAGCCTCTCACTAGCAGCACGCTGCCCACCAGCAACATGCCATCAGCCGGCAGCATGGGCACTCCCATTAGCAGTCAGAGGTCACCTGGGCTCATTTACAGGAATGCCAAAAAGTCCAACACATCTAATGAGGAGTTTAAACTACTGCTCCTTAAAAAGGGCAGTCGATCTGATTCCAGCTACAGGATGTCTGCCACAGAAATTCTGAAAAGTCCTATTTTGCCCAAGTCTCCCGGAGAGCTGATGGCAGATGCCCTTCAAAGCATGGAAGAGTCTCCTCCTGTGACAAGCCCCGACACATTGTCCCCGCTCTCCCCCTGCTCCCCCAGGGTTAACACGGAAGGATTCTCCTCCAAGAACTTTCCCATGTCGGCGTCGTCGAGAGTGGGGCGGTCGCGGGCGCCTCCAGCAGCGAGCAGCAGCCGGTACAGCGTGCGCTGCAGGCTGTACAACACACCCATGCAGGCCATCTCAGAAGGAGAAACGGAGAACTCAGATGGCAGCCCCCACGACGATCGGTCTTCTCAGAGCTCAACATAGGCTGTGTGGGTGCCAGGCTGCCAACACCACCTGGGCTCTGTAAGGATGTCAACATAAGAGGCCAATGCTGTAGCAATTCAAAAAAAAAGAAAAAAAGAAGAAAAAGAAGAAAAAGAAAAAAAATTTCAGGGCAGTATCAATGCTCAGATGTGTTTGCGTTCGAAAGACGCTGGGGAAATGAGGACTACAGCTGTAGCTATTTATTACATTACATTTTCTATAAGGAGGAAGATATGCTATGTCTGTTCTGTTTTCTTTTTACTTCATTTGGTTTATCACACTCTCATTTCCATTGTCACTGTAGATTTCAAGGCTATACACTTTCCATAGAGTTAAAGGTGACCTTGGGTATTTTTTTTATCCCAGAAGCTGTCCATCAGATACAAATCCCTCACTGTAGTGCTTCCCTAGGGAGAAAAAAAAAAAAAAGAAAATGCTCTTGAGAATTGGTATTTTTCTACACTAAAATGAGCTGAAACAAAATTTAGAAGAAACTAACAAAACATATGTAAATATCATATTTTTGATAAAAATTTGTAAATAGAATTATCAAAAAGTGGACGTGGCAAACAATTTACTGCGTAACAACTTTGTTTATAGAAGACAAAAGAATTCAAATGTAATAACTGTATTCTGTGAATACCATTTTCATATCAAACATAAAAAATCCACATGGCCACCGATAACCACTTTCAGTGTGACAGGCCTGAAGGATGACATTGAGCAGTGGAAAGGGGGAATTCTCCACCTTAGCTAAGGAAACGGAAAGGCTGACTGTGAGGGGATTAAATTAACCATTTGTCTTTCTAAGGCAGCTCCAAAGAAGCTAACTGGAAAGTGAAGCTGGGAAGGTTACCTTGAGGATTGGTGGGGAAGATGAGTGGGTTTCTGACAGAACAAAGCTGTGTCTGATGCAAAGTCCCAAAGGGTCCCATCCCACAGCCTCCCCTGGGCCTTTATTCTTGCAGGGATCTGTAGCACTATATCTGATGAGAAACCCAGAGGGATCGCTTCGGAGAGGATAGATGTGAGAGAAAACAGTACTGAACTTTCATATTCCTATTAGGCTATTGGGATACATAACACAGTCATAACCTGGTAACTATAATCTTTAAACACGATTAGTTTCTGATTCATAAAGGAAACAAATTGTAAGCATGCAAGAAGCGCTTTTGATTTATCAGTAAATATCCGCAATGAGTTTTCAGTGAAGCTTTCTCTTTGTGCTGATGAGATTCATGCTACCTAAATATTTACAAAAATGACACTGTGAAAACGTAGCTGGGAAATAGGTATGTGTATGCATTATTTATATTCATTGCTGAGCTGGGAAGAGGGAAGCTCTGGTTCATTGTGCCAGCCACATACAGTAGGGATCTTGTCTGGGTTTACCAGAAGCACAGAACAGGGTGGGGGACTGGGGTGGAGTGGGAAAGGAGATAAATCAAAAAGTAGCTGCTTTGATACAAATGAAGGCAGGGAGATAAAAGCTGAATTACTTGAAGTTACTTGAATATTCTCATCTTAAAACCACAAGAACCCGTGAGTTGCTTTATACTTTTAATTTTAAATAAAATAAAACCAATAGGCCTGATCCTCCTTTGGGCCACTGCAATTTCCATTGATGTAGCCCCGTCCATGCTACTTGGAGGACAAGGCTCTCTTTATCCAAAACTGATGCAGTTGGTGTTGGTTGCCGTAGGATATGGTTTGGAATAGAGGAAAGGCTAGTGCAGAGAAAATAGTGCAAGGAGGAATGAGGTGTTTAGTAGGACAGGTCAAATAGGATGGCAGAAAGAGCATACTTTGGTACTAAAGAAATCACCTAAAAGCTGGCTTTAAGCATAAGTAAATAATAGGGAAGCAGGATGTGTGAATTCGGTTTTTACTGAGTTTTCTTTTAATCATGTAATGCATAAAGCTGAGAGTTTTTAAAAGCGGACAGAGCATGTTTTATAGAGGAAGGTTCTAACTAAAACTGTTACAATTTTAAATAGTCAAAGCAAATCAGAACAGTTTAACAAATCTCAAATTATTCCCCAGAAGGTTCATATTTGATTTTGTCTAGTGCTTACCACAAGACGTATTATTCAGGGTTACCTACTGTCCTCCTGTGTAGCCTGGTTGCATTTGTGTGGTGAGATAGAGTCACTATGCATGTGGTACGTGTGTTGGGATGAGGGGTGGTCCATCAGTTGAAGGGCTGCAAAATCATCTAAAATAGTTTTTCAGAAGGTAATGGGAGCAAGGTTTTGGAAACAAAAGGCTAATCACATTAGTAGCTTAGTTAAGAAGATAAGTCTGAATACAAGTGAAGTGAATGAATGAGAATGTTTTAAGAGGAAATGTTCAGCATATAACAAACCGCTTTCTGGAGAATATGAGTAAAGGAAGTTTAGATACTGGGCAGAAAATCCTTAGTTTGTCATCTTCAGTCATTCTCCATTAAAATTTTACCAGGAGCACTTTTATAATATGTTTAATAGCCCTGAGTTAAACAGTCATTCAAAACTGTAAAGAGAATACAGCTAAATTGACTTTGATGATATCACTTTTTTTATCAATCAATAATTTAATAGAGATCAAAAATAGATATATATACACCTTTTTTTTTACCAGAATGGTGAGGCAATATTTCACATACAAAATGGACACAGAAAAATCCCATTAAAATATAGTCTTCTTTTGCTTAATTTCCTAGTTTATATTTAGCAGACTGAAACCCAAATAGAGAGATTCTAAATCCGCTAAGAAGAAAAGAGTCATAACAAACGTGGGAGTCAGAGGAAGACGAATGGCGGGGTTCCCTGTAGCATTGCAGGAATGCCACTAAGGCACAGAGGACAAGCCATAGAGCAAAGGGAACATCACTCACCTCTTGAGACAGGGTACAGTACGAGCATGAGGTAACTGCTGAACCGTCATTTCAACCTACTGTTCTGTTGCTTGCACTGATGTTATGAAAATGATTTCTTAAGTTATACAGCTGTGTTCTGAAAAAAAAAACATTTTCCCCTTTTCTCCTTTGTTCCTTTTTTTTTCATTTTGTTATTGTTGTTGTGGCAGCATAGAGGGCATGGGATAGTTGTAGCAAATAAAGCATATGTTTGCTTTTGCCAAAGGTCAGTGATTGAGTGCATTTGCTGCAATGGTGGCAGATAGAGAAATACTGTAGGTTATGACTTAAAGAATTAAAAAAAAATTAAGAAGGTTACAGTGTAACTATTTTGGTACTAGCACCAGTTCATGCTGGCAGAAAAGACAATGGTTTATGGACTTGCATCCATTTTGTATTTTTGTAATATTTGTAAATATGAACTTTTTAAATTGTTGCAAATATGGTTTCTTTTGTAAAATGTTTTCAAAGTTTACATTAAATCCAAGCCTTTGTATATTTTAGAGCTGTGCAACACTTTAAGTCTTGTATTTATTTTTAGTAAAAACGGTGACAGTTTCATTGTGAACCCCTCTCAAAAAATGTGTTGGAAAAGTTTGATTACCTAGAAAGTGTGTATAGAAACTGCAAATAAACGTGACTGCAATTAAATCACACCTTCTCTTTACTTTCTTGTAATGAGATGTGAAGTCTAATCTACAGACTACAAGTATGCTATTTCCAAAGGTCACTCTCGGGGCTTTACACATTTCAAACCTATTTAATCATGCTTTCTCTTCAACCTAATTTTTTTCATAAACTGTAAAAGGGAAAATCTGTATCCAAACTGTCATTGACTTTAAGTGCCCACCAGTACATTTTTACCAGAATATAAAGACTGCTGAATTCGCCCCATGTCTTTTACAGGTAAGAAAAAGCTAAGAGAAAGAAAGCTGGGATGAAAAATGGTGGTAAGACCACTGCTTTATCTTCACCTGTTACAAATTGTAACACTTCAGACTCAAGGCATAGGAAATCCAGTGACTGGGTCCTATCAGGAAGGATAGGAAGCCTTGGGCAAAAGGCAGGTCATAGATTATGAACATAAACTTTGAATGCTAACACTACCTTATTTTAAAATAGTTTGGTTATGAGGAGGTTGAGAAGTCAGGACATGGAAACCAAGTGTTTAAAACAACAGCCCCTGCAAAGAGGCTGAGTCTCTTTGAAAATGAATGGAACACTGTACTTGGTATTTAAAAAACACATATGGAAAAAAAAAAGTTGAAATGCACAAGTCTGGTGTCCTAGAGAGTGTGGAAAAAAGAAGGGCTTTGGAGAATGCTGCCGGGCTAACTGCAGTGATATTTTGCAATGGCATGAGGATTACCTCGATGATGTAGTAGCCTTAGAGATGTCTCCAAGTGGGAATCAGTTTGCATAACATTCACTTTAACCAAGTGATCAAGTAGTTAATGGTTATGTGGATCATTCCCTGTTGTCTTGTGTGCCTTTCCCAATCCAGAAATACAGGTAAGCAAGATCTGTAGGGAAAGTTTAGGCCATAGAGGCAGGCACAAGCTGGTTTTCCTCTGCCCACTGTACACCTGTAGTTTTCTATGCCCAGTGGAAGAGAAGATTAAACATTAGACTACATAAAATATAGCCAGTGCTTTTTATATATACGAGGTGTCATGTCCCAAGAGGGTGATCCTGGGTTACCTGCTCTGGGAGAGCCGCAAAATGTCGGGATTGTAGAGGGTAGTCCTGGACTGCCTACTCTGAGGTATGTTTGGGATACCCTTGAGCTAAATTATGGTGAAATAATGCCAAATGATCAATTAGGAAGTTTTATTTATGGCAGCAATGATTAAACCTTATGATATGTTCAATGGTTTGTGGCAACAATGATTTAAACGTTTCTGAACAGCATGTGGCAACAGCGATTTCTGAACAGCCCGTGGATTGAACTTTTCAGGAGAGGAATAACGGAATATACTAGGTTTCCAAGGAATCTCCCATACCTGTGGAGCAATTTATAACCTGTGGGCAATTAAACAATTTATTCAGGGTTGGGTCTTGTATTTCTACTTTGCTTACATCCTTATCAACAAGGTCAATTTCCATTAACAGTACTTGTCTCCGTGACCAAGCTGCCTCATGGGGAACAACATATGGTTCAGATTTGAGTTATTTTTTTCTTTATTGTAGGGAATCGGGATGCACCATTTTGGATTCTACTGTATTCTGTTGTCTGTTTCAAAACAGTCAGTCTCTAATGGTGGGTACCACCAATCAATCTTAGAATAGTCTAAGTAAAACCTGTTATATGCCTGGTTACAATTTCCTTGATTTTTTCAAGGAAATCTCTTTCATTAGGTTACAACAAATTTGTGCCCACAAATTATCCCATTCTTAGACCACCCTGGCAGTAAAATGACTACTGTTGTCATATTGGACAGACTCGGGTTTAGACAAGTAACTGAACTATCACTTCAGCACTTTTACCGTACATTCTCCAACAGGCCGTGCTACTGCTTCAGCCTGAATGAGACCTGAAACTACTTCCACTCGGGCCAGTACATACTGTTTTCCTTCTGATTTCTTGAAACACCTATAGAATCTATTTGCCATATCTCCCATAGAGCCTTGTTATCTCTCAGATTCAATGGGAGGTCTTGTAGTGGGTGGTGATCAAGACATATACTGTACAGCTTAGGAGTCATTAGCCACCCTCAACTCAAGCTTCTCAGAAGAGATCTTTTAACTCCTGAGTGCCTGCATTTAACATGTAACCACTGTAGTGAAGGTTCCCATTTTTCTTCCTCCTCTGCTGCTGTTATCATCACCTCCAAGAGAGTTAAGGAATCCACCTGGTTATTTGCAGAACCACAGAATGGGTCAGGCTGGAAGGGACCACAGTGGGTCATTTGGTCCAACCTCCCTGCTCAGGCAGGGTCATCCTAGAGCACATGGCATCAGGATTGCATCCAGATGGTTCTTGAAAATCTCCAGTGAAGGTGACTCCACAACCTCTCTGGGCAATCTGTTCAGTGCATGGTCACCCACATGCTGAAATTCTTCCCTGTATTCAGGTGGAACTTCCTGTTCATCAGTTTTTGCCCATGGCCTCGTGTCCTTGTGGTTGGCACCACCGGGAAGAGCCTGGCTCCATCTTCTTGGCACCCCCTCTTTAGATATTAATACCCATTATTAAATAGGTGAGCTGGATTGTTTCCCTTCTGGTGGGCTGCACCAAGGCGGGCTTATGCTTTCCGGTGTCCAAAATCTCTTCCCATTTATCCTTTTACCACGCTCGCACTCGAATAACTCCCCCCTGGTCCTGTTCCCAAAAGGGAAGCCATTCAGCACACTCTTTAAACGCCGCGTAAGGGCCTGTGCGGGTGTATAACGGGGCCTTATTCTCCACCTCTTCACCGCCTCCATCCCCGGCGCTCTCCCGCCGGGCCAAGGCGGCCGCGCCTGCGCGTGGTCAGCCGGGAGCTGTGGTCTGTCTGTCTGTCTGCCTGTCCGTCCGTCGCGGCTGCGAGCCCTGCGCTCAGTGGGCACTCCGCTCCCACGGGCCGCTCCCCCCGGCCGCAGCCGGCGGGGCTGTAGGCGAACACCCCGCGAAAGGGGAGCCCAGGAGGCGGCCCGCGCAGCCGAGCCTTCCGCCGCCTCCTCCGCAGCGCCGCGGACTGTTCGCCATTGCCCAGCGTGCGGCGTGAGAGCACAAGGCACTCCCCGACTAAGGGGTATAATCCTGTAGGGTCCGCAGCGTTCTCCATGGGAGAGTATTGTGGCAGGATCCGGGGGCGGTTACGCATCAGCTGAAGGCATCCACTTTTTGCACACTTTCCAGGATCCGTGGGCGTTTGAATGGAAAAGGGTCCCCTCTCTCCAAAGGGTCTAATCCCCTGCCCTGGCCTCGCTCAGTAGGATACGGCCTCCTCCAATGATGGACACCCTCCACACGTATTCAAATTCAGTTTCCCGGGGGCCCCGGGTGTATTTTAGCCAAATTCGTAGGAGAATAAGGGATGGGGTGTGTGGTGACCTGCTGAGCTCCCCCCAGGCCATTATCAAGTCTCCCTTTTAATCAGGGGCAGCATTAGGGCGCCCTCCTCATACGAGTATAATTTCTTCATATTTGGTAAGTCATCGGAGGGATATGCTGACTCAGGCACCCTACCCTCCTCATCATTGAGGGAATGAGGCCTCTCCAACTGCTCCCATGGTATTTTTTCCCTTTCTAATGATTCTACCAAGGCAGCAGTCTGATTAGTTATCCATTCAGCTGCAAGCCAATTAGAAAAGCTCTGTGCCTCTATTTCCTAGTTCTTCCTGTAATACTTTAACCAAATCTTGCAACAACTCAATCATTTCATTTCCTGCCTGTTGGCTCATGTGCCTGTTCTGCTGGGCAGCAACTGAGCCCCCAGTATGACACAGACTGATGCTTTTCCCCAGTCTCAGCCTTTGCTCTGTCTCTAAGATGATGATCCTTTCTGCCACTGCCTGTGGATCATGCTAGTTGCTACGGGCCCAAGCCATACAAGGGGGAGAAGGTTGGGCATTGTAACCCCCTAACCACTCCAGGAGAGGAGTACAATCCTTAGCTGCAAAACCTACAAGTATAGGGAACCTCCCAGGGAGGTCCTAGCAAAACCTACAAGTACTGTTCCTCCCCAGGATATGGCTCTTCTCGGAGAAGGGGTCATACTACACAAACAAGGGTATCCTGTCTGTGATGCAAATTTAAAATGTTGGGTCCCTAGAAGGCAGTCCTGGACGACCTGTTCTGAGGTAGCTGACCTTCAGAATACCCTTGGGCTAAATTAAGGTGAAACAATCCCAAAAGTTTTATTTATGGCAGCAACAATTTATGATAGGTTGAATGGCCTGTGGTAGCAGCAATTTAAACATTTCTGAATAGCACAAGACAACAGCAATTCCTGAACAGCCCACGGATTGAACCTTTCAGGAGAAAATGGAAGGAAAGATAAGGAAACAGGGGTAGTGAAAAAGGATCTGGGTCACCACCGGCACCATCTCTGGTCCAGTTCCTCTGGAAGATGGGTGCACACACAGCCACTGTAACCTTCCTCATTGGCATTCCTTTTCTGCAGACTGAGACATTAACTCTTTCGGGTTTTAGGTCTCTCACATAAGGTGAAATCATTGTAACTCTTTACAATATATGTGAAGTCAGCGACTTCTGTAAGCCTTTGTAAAATCCAGGTGTCACTGTGTACCTTTGGGTATGCATGTACGGCATACAACCATCAGGCCCATCCAGTGGTACTATAATCTCAATACTATAGTAGTATGACTGCAAATACAAGTTTTTTTCAGGTTGTACTATCCTGGTTCTCAGCAAAATATCCCACCATGCTGTGTAGATATATATACACACACATATGTATAAGGAATGTATATAATCATGCATAGAAAGACTCAAGGCTATGAGAATTTTCAAAGGATAATAAAACACATGGGCGTTAATACTTGAATGACACATCAAAAACACTGGCATCTTCTCCCAAGGGTGGAATTCAACCCCCACCCAACAAATCTTCCTATACACTCTTCCTATAGTGTTGTCAAAACACTTGGCAGCTCGGGCCACATACACAACCCAGGGGAGTCCTCCTTGAGCCAGCAAGCAGGAGGCATGTTTAACCTCTATCTATTGCTGGAACTTTTACTAGGTACAGAGAAGCTCTGGTCCACAACACAAATCCTGCTTCAGAGAGGGGACTGGTACAGGTGTTCATTGCAAGCACTAAGTGTTGGTGCCTGCTCTTGGAAGCACTGCTGGTTGTGTCTGTCCATTGCTCTGCATAAGACAGATACAGTCTGGGAAGCAAGGGATCCTCCCCAGATATGGGTCTGATCGCTGGATTTCTATAGGCACTTACTTGACAGACTTTGTTTTTTATAAACCTATTTTCCCCTCCTTTAATTCTCTACTTGGTGCCACAAGTGTGTATTAAGCATTACAGTATTTTCCTGGGATTAAAGTCAGGGTGACAGGTTTTTAATTACCTAGTTTATCCCGTTTGTATTTTTACCTCCTGGCATATTAGCATTCTCCCAAAATGTTTCTAGTGCCCAACATTATGGGTCATAATAATCCCTCAACACATTATTCTAACTTCTTGAATGCAAGTAATCCAGCTCTGCCAATTGAAGATGTCTGTTCTAACTATTTCAGTGTGAATGGGAGAGAGGTTTCACATCCTATCACCTGTACTTCCCAAAGAGAGTACTGAGGAAATGTATTCGTAGGGAATACATATCCTCCAACATAAGGTCAAGGTCAGGATAACAGGTAAGCAGGTAAATACAGATTTTGCCATTAGATTCACTAGCATTGCCACTGGAATTTCCCCAGAGTTGGAAAAATCAGAAAACCACTCAATGTTAAAAGAAATTTATCAGCATTCCCAGTGAAGTTTCTCAGAAATTTCAGCATTCTCAGTGAAGTTTACTGTTTTCTTGGAAGATAAAATATAAAGCTGTGCAAAACAGCAAAGGCAGTGACAGCATCATGAGCATGAGGGGTAGCTCTTGTGCACTTTCCCTCTAAATAGGTCAATTTTATTTTTTTAACAGAAAATTATCAAGCTCTGACATAAATACTTCTTACTATTGCCATTTCACAAAAAGGCTGCGAACCATAAGCTCTTCCCGTGAGGAAACAACTGCCCCTGCAGCTCCCTTTTTAGTTTACTGGCATCTTTAGCTGGGGTGAGAGGAGAAGCAGGATCTGCTCCCACAGTCTCAAAAAAAGAACCAAGGTCAAAGAAATGTCATTTCTTGAGCAACTCATAGACTTTTCATCCATATCACTGCAATTTTTTAGGAGACTTTTCATCCATAGTCCAGCAACATTCTCCATTCCTAGCAGTGAGGTGCTGCTAATGAGGCAGAAAAATAAGCCTTTTTGCTAATGACACCTGAACAAATAAAAGAAGCCTTGCTTTCTAATAAAGGTTTTGTGATAGTTTAACATGAGGCTGCTTTCTTTTTCTATCACTCAAACCCCACGCATCTACACAATAAGCAGTCACCCAATGGGTTTCCTGTGGAAATTCACATTGTGGTTCTGAGTAAGTAACATGATTGTTACATGGCTTGGCCAGCCTGTAACAACTCACTTTGAATCTAAGTGGTTTAGTTCTATTGCAAGGCTCTAGAACTGAAAAAAAGTAAATTATCAGCTAAAACCCCATTTTTATGAGTAAAGGACTTTCAGAATCTCTAAGACTATGGCATTCAGTGCCTAAGCAGTTAAGTTGATTTATGTATTTAAAAGGCTGGCACAGGACTGTTATGTTAGTACTAGTATTTAGTGTTCATCCTTTAATGTTCTTTTAGAAAGTACTTTCTTTTAGTGTTCAATAAAGCCTTACTATGCAGCAGTCACACACCCTTACTTCATTATGGGTAATTAAAAAAAATGGGTTTATGACCATTTAAGAATGGGAGGGCCTCAAAAATGAAACCTCTAGATAGGGCTTCACATTTCACTGTTTTCTTGGGTTTGGTAGATAATTTAAGACCTGACCCAAAGCAAAGTGAATGAAACATAGACCATACCCTCTCAATACTGATACCCAATCATTTTATCCTAATACTGTGATCCGTTTCTGGGCATTTTACTTTGCCAAGCCAGCTGTACCATCAAAAAAATCCTGGTAATGTAAATTTAAGCTATAATTTCTGTTACTTTCCTCAATGCACAAAACAAGTTTTGGGCTTCCTGAAGACTAGTGTGTAACTGGCATTAATGCACAACTTCACTTATCATTTGAAATGTCCAACACTACAAAATACCAAGTTCAAACCCAAAATGAAACATGACAGAAAGAGATAAACGTATAAACAGGTAAACGTATATTTTTATTTTACTGGATCTAATAACTCTAAGAATCAGGAAAGATGGCCAACAAATTAACTTCAGGAAATTTTCTGTGAAAAGTGATCCAGGAAAAATTAATTCTTTGTAGGTGTTGCACATGAGTATTTTAAGGTCACTGAAAGAATCACTAGCAAAGGTATCGGAAAAGTCAGGTTTAATATAAAAGTGAAAGCACGACAAAGTTTGTTGATAAGGTTCACTCTGCTATTTACTAGATGGTTAAAGCACACAGAGAAAAAGCAAACTAAAACCTAAAATCAATCAATCTAAACCCCAAATCAACCCCAAAATTATCTATATGGAGGTTGGGGGAGGGTTGGAGGGGAGGGGTAAGGATAAGGATAGGAAAGGGTAAGAATAAAAAGGAATAAAGGGAGACCCCCCTCTTGAGCCACAAGGTTCAGAGTGGACCCCTCTGCCAACTTAGTCCCAAATTGGACTGACAATTTAGGCTCAAAGCTTTAACAGCACTTAATTGACAGCTAAAGTTAAACAACTTAACAGAAGATTACTAGAATTTACTACAGCACAACAGTAACTCGCAGGCCTCACTTACAAATCTAAAGTACTTCAGAATCTCAGAGCAAATTTCACAGTACATTTGCTACAGAATATTCACACTCACATGCACACAGACCTAAAGAGTATGTACAAGGGATATACCTGTGAATATATACCACCACACTATCCTCATTAGCCACCAGCGTGCTTGTAACAAATGTGGATAGAGCCTTCGTAAATCTTCGTTCGCGAAGCCTAGCCATGAGGTCGGGTTTTCTCACTCTCTCTGAAAGTATGTTCTGCATTCAAATGCATTAACAGCTGACTCTTTTCCCTACAACAGCCTCCCACCTATCTCCACTCTTTTCAGTTTTCTTTTCTAAACCTGCTGTCTAGATGATTAGTAAGCCACTGAAACCCTATTGGTAGAAATATAGAGGAATGCCTACCGGTTTATATTTTCAAGACAAAACTTTGTAAAACAGAGTGCTTTAACTCAGAACAGAAGTGTTATGGCCTCTAGTGTATCAGATCATTCCTTTTAATTTAGCTTCACTTCCTAAAGATTGTACTCCTCTTAGACCTACTTTAAATGCCTTTATTCTCTTAGTTCCTCCAAATACCACTGCCCCACAAGACTATGGAAATCAGGAGGACTGCTGCGGCAACGGGCGGAGGGACTGATGGGCTTCTGTGCGGGAGCGGGCGGACAGACGGACTGGGTGCTGGATGGACTGGCTGCTGAAGGAGGGCCGCAGCAGACGGACTAGGTGTTGACAAGCAGGCAGACCAAGAGCTGCGCTCACGCCGCGCCTACTGAGGGAGAAGGCGGTGGCGGCGCCGCCCCCGCGCTCCCGTTTGCCGAGCGCGCCCCCGCGCGCAGCCGCACTGCTCCAAAACACTTCGTTGCTCACGTCGGAGAAGCCGCTTCCGTTTCCAACGACGCATTCCGGCCACACCTGCCCTTGCCCGTGCTCGAACCCCGGCTCCGCCGCCCGACCCGCCCGAGGAGGACCCCGCGCTCTGCCGCCCCACCAGGCCATGTCCGAGGAGGGTAAGGGCCCCGGGCGGCCACTCGCCCCGCAGCGGGAGGCGGGCGGGACGCGGCGCCGCCAGGGCGCGGTGGACGCTCCCCCATGGTTCGGAGCAGCCCCAACGCCGCTGCCGAGCCGGCCGGGCCGCGCCCACCGCACCCGTCGCGATTCGCCCGTTCCCGCGCGCCGAGCGCTGCCATTGGCTGTTGCTCCTGCCCGTCGCCGTCGCGTCAGGGCCGGCGGGGGCGCGCGGCCGCGGGACCCGCTGGGCGGAGGGGCTCGGGCGCGCTCCCGGGGAGCCCCTGGCGAGCGGATGTTCCTCGGGGACCCTTAGGGAAGTTGGTGCTCAGGAGTAGGGTCGTCCAGCCACAGTTTGGCTGCCTCATGGTGTAGGTCAGTGCTGGGGGCGGAGGGGGAAGGTTTAGCTTTCCTTAGTCTTCGAGTGACTGGTGAACGTAGTGACGAAATCCTGGGGAGACTTCGGTGTGGAATAGCGGGGTGTCGGCCCCGGCAGGTTCCCCCAGCGCTGCAGTTACTCAGGTACAAAACCTGAGTACGGCAGAGATGAGTGATGCTGCTAAAGTGAAAGGCCTGACCTAATGAGCTTCCCGTTGGAATGCAATGCTCGGTGCAACTTAAGTGCCTTAGAGGTGTATGGATTTCCTGTACTTTGCGTCAAAACAGATTAGTTTCTGTCAGTTACGTGCTGCACCTCGCCCTTCCGAGGAGTGATGTTTATACAGACTCACGTCAGTTTAAGCTCATTTAGCTTGCGGTTGCTGTCACAGACCTACCCACTAAAGAAGTTCCAGTTGTGTCTTGCTCAGATGCCCAATTTCCTTGTGTAACTTCATGGTTCAAGGAACTTCTCTGACTAAGAAGTAGCCAGTTCACCGTGCAGTCATGCAAGTGCCAGCATAAAGTAGAGGGGTAGGACTGAGATGTAGGAGCGTGGGAGCATAGCAATCCTGGTACTGCTGGTTAAACAAACGTGTGTTTGTTGATCCTTCTCCTTTGTTCTCAACTCTTTGGTCTCCTGGTTGGCTTTGTCTGTAACTCAATAGTCTTAACAAATATTAAGTCTGTACTAATTCTTGGCAATAGAAAAGATGTACCATTAATATTTTTCTTCAGTCAGAAGTTGCAGTATGAGCTCAAATCTTGTTAAACATCAGAGGTCTCTGGGAGTTGTTTTACTTTGAGTTTTGGTGGTTTTGGCATCACAGTGATCCAAATATGAGACCTAAAGCCACAGGAAGTATGGTTTTATTATATCTCTCCGTAGTAAATGGTTTGTATTTGCTTAACATTTGGTTCTGTTGTCTTAGTTTGTTGCAAATTTCACTTATGCAAATTCTGACAACAGCATTCTATATTAACTGTTGTTTCAGTGTTCAGAGGCTGTTCATAAGCATTTTTATCTGTGCTAGAGTATTCTGATGTCTCTGATCCCCGACAGTCTATCTAGATTAAGGACAAAACTATCAGAAGTATGCTAAATTCAAGGATGTGACTTGAAGTAGGTGCAGTCAATTTTTTTTCTGAGTGCCATATTTGAGCATCTTTGTAAAATCTAGTTTGTCTTACACATAGCTTCCATGGCTGGCTGTTGCATCTGGGACTATTGAGATCATGATTGCCTGTATACAGAAATGTGTCTAACTGAACTCTTAGAAAATGAAGAAAAACCACTGGATTTCTGTGAAAAGTTTGATTTGGTGATTTTGCAAGCAGCCCTCCAGGAACTCTGTAGTAGAGGTTTGGATAGGATTTAGTACAAGTTGGTGCTTTCAGCTCTCTGATCCATGTCCCTTTACCATCCCATACTTGATGGTCACCTACATTTCTGTTTCTGCAATAAGTGAGAGCATTCATCAAGTAATGTCTGACTCAGTACAAGTCCCTCCTTATCCCACTGGCTTACGTGATATATTTAATTAATAACATACCTGGAGAAAGAAAAATAGTCTGTCAGCTTGTCTTCAGGCTTCAGCCGATGCATCAGATCCAGTTGTATTTCTGTGCTTGTAGCTTCCATTATCGTAGTGTGCAGAAATTTGCTTAGAACTCTCAGGTATGTCTGCAGTGAGATTGAGTTAATAGCCAAATGATTACCTAAAGCTGTGATGGGATGATACCAACCCTGAAAGGCACTGGTGTCCCTGGACTCTCCGTTGTATTGGTTCGCTTTTTTGTGTATGTTAGTGTAAGTGTCTCAGGATAAAATAGAGCAGGATCTAATTGTGATCCAAGTTGATGCTAGCTGTCTCTCCTTTTGTGGGTTAGTTTAAACCCAGCTAAATTCTTTATTTATTTGAGTAGGGTTACTTTGCTTTATTAATTTTGGTAGGTAACTCATAGTTGCTACAGAGTTTTTTTGGACTTTTATGTTTTTGGTTTTAACTGCCTTTGAAAGAGTCCAAGTTTTTTTTATTGTTTGTTTGCTTGGTTTTACTATTTCTATATGTTTAATACCGACATCTTTCAATCTTTAAATTATTTTAGAGAAAAAATCATTCTTTCTACCTGTGACCATCAGTGTCCTGTGTGTGGTGTCATTGTGTTTATGTCCCAATTTTCTTTATGTTGTAGTTTGTATTCATCTTTCATTCTAACATTTCCTTTATCTGTTTGAGAACAGCTATGTTCAGCAATGGGTAATGAAAATTAAAAGTCCTGGGGATGAGGAGGATTTTGGCCACCATCTGAGAGGTCAGAAGTTTTGAGGGACTAATGCTTGTGGCTGCATTGCTTCTACATTATTGTGGAAATGTGTTGTAACTAATTAGATGTGGTTGGGGATTTTTGCTTTTTTTTAGTTGAGGTGGCTTACCTTTCCGTGTTTTCCTGTTTGGTTTATATTTACCCTCCAGCTGTGAGTTGCTGTAGCTACCAACTTTGGAAACACTTTCTGCTCATAGTCCACTGCACCACTGAAATTCTGATTTTAAAACTTTTGTCAGGGAGAGTGGTAGAGGGAAGACTGGGATTTGTGTTCAGTTTAAACCAGTTGTAGAAACTCTTCTGACTTCTGATCATACTGGCCTTCCTTTAGTCCAGATGGAGCTGCTTTGACTTTGCTGTCTCTTTGCTGTGTTCTGGTTCCACAGAATTTTTCCCTCTTCTATACCCATTGCTCTGTCTGCTGTAGATTTGAGTGGCATAGTTGCTGATCAGGTAGGCTTGTTTGGCTGCCTTATTTCCTGTTGGCCAAAGTGAGGCATGAGATTTGTGGCAAAGATTATGAATATACAGATAAAGTCTGTACTTTGTAGGGTTGCATAAATAGCATACAACGTGTGTCACCTCCTCTATTTAGGGATAGAAAGATGATTGCAGGACAGCAGAGGCCCAGCTGTAAGTCGGACGTTTGTCAGGCCATGCACTAATCTGGCATACTGGTTGGAGAAGTTGCCAGAGAGGATTCTGATCCCTCCTGCTTCATTGCAGATGCCCTTTTCCTGACTCTTCATTAATTCTCTTCCTAAGTAGGTAGAATACTAAATGATTGTCAACAAAAAAATTTGTGCCTGTGAGGCAGTTAGTTAATTCAACACCTGCTAATAACTCCTCATGCGAGCCTGCAATGAACTTCAGTCAGTGAATCACTGAGGTGTTTTGCTAAAAACTGCACTAAATTAAGTTTGCGAGTAGTCCTGTTGTTTACTTTCTATGCAGCTGATGAAAACTGTCCAAAAACTGTTCTTAATTGCAGCCTCAGCAGCATATCCTACTTTGTGTCCACTCAGCTAAACTCCTTTGTGCTGGTCAGCTCTGCCCCAGGTAGCTTTTTGGCTTCTTTCATAACTATAAACAATGCTGTCGACTGTGTGGCAGTAGATGGGTGTTTCTGAACAGACCCTCAGTTTGGGTAAGTCTTTCCTAATCTGATGACAGCCAAATCCAAACCCTGCCTGTCTTATTTCTTTTGGATTAGACAGGAGTATTGGCCAGAAGGAAAACTGAATGAACTGGGGAATTCAGCTTAATTGAAGCAGAGGGAAGAGAGCAGGATTTGGAGTGAATTGGAGAGTAAAACCCCAGACCACTGTTACACTCATACAGTTCCAATTCATTCCTGGACCTCGGTCCATCCTGTGCAGTGAACAGGATAGAGATCCTGTGTTACATATAATTAGAGTGACATTATGCATGTGTGCTGGCTGAATTGAAGTTTTATTTCCTAACTTTAGTGGTTCACGGTATGGTTACTTCCATTAATTTGTTTCATGAAGAAAAAATTCCACTCCTTTCCTGACCCTGTCAAAACCACCGGATCTAGCAATAATAACTGTAATACAGTTATTCTGAAACAGGGACATTTTTCTCTTGATGCAGTGTGTTTAATTGGAAAAAATCTGGTAGTGCAGATTTGCCATTTGGTGTTCCTGTATGACGTCTCCTTGACAGCTGATGTTTGGTTTGACCTGAATATCAAATACACAGTTAGGATTTGTAGACTGATTTGTTTCAAGTGTGTTAAGCAAGGCTTATTTATGAAAGATTAATTTGGTCTGGAAGTTTTAGTATTTTTTTCATGTGCTTGAAAGTATAAATAGTGGACTTTGTAGAAGTTCTACTGGCTTATAACTGTTACTTTTGAAGCTGGACACTGTAGGAAGAATTGGGTACTAAGTAGTTTCAGGAATCCCACCAACTAAGCAATAGTAAGCTGCTTCCCTTCTAGTGAGTGTTAAAACCTCAGTGTATATTTTTAAAAGTGACTTTGCATTTAGTCACTAAAGTGAAACTGGATTCAAAATACTGAGGTAATGCTAGATGTGATACAGGCACTACAGTTGTCATCTGAAATGCAGAATAGTGTATTTTACCTGTTTCTCTTTCTGTATATGCTAATAGATTACATATGTGTGAAGTCTGAAGATGATGTTGAAGCAGTGATAATGGACCATGGAGAACATGGACTGTCTACACAAAGCTGCATGTCAGTGGGACAAAACTGTGAAGGAAACAGTGCTGTTCACCATGTGGGTCAACTTGCCTATGGTAATTACTGATAATTTTTATTGTGATGTAATAGTTAATGGCTAGTTTTAAGGCTGTGTGTTCAGTGCTGCTCTGTTGAATGCTTTCTATATTGGCCATACCTTTAAAACACGATTTATTAGAAAGCTACTTCAGACAAATTGCTTGGCAATGCATTTAAAAGAGGTATCTTTTAGTTATTACTTTACAGGTCTTTATATATAGTGAACCTGCTAAAATATTTTGTATTATGTTATATATGATATATTACATTTTAAAAAGACAGCTTTTTACTGACTTATGAAGTAAATGTATCTAGGAATGAATTAGGAAGTAATTTGGAAAATAAATGTAATGGAAAGAGCTAACCTAAAAAATTAGGGTTTTAGATAAACTGCCCAGTGTAATTTAGTACTGGAGATACTGATGCGTAATGATAGTACGATGGTTCTTTAAGGTCATAAGTTATTAGCTGTATGTAGCCTTTGGTGATTGTCTCTAATTCATTGTATTTATTTTAACATGCAAGATCAAAGTCTCTCAAAAATCTTAGCCCATGCTTCACTGGCCCAGACAAAAATAATTCATAACTGTTACGAGCATTTAGTAATTCCAGTAGCAGTATTACCAGTGAGGAAAATGACTGTAACTAAGTGATGGCACTTACTAGTTTGGGGGATTTTTTTTTATTATTCAACCAGTTGACTCTATAGAGAATCTCATCAGTATTTATCTTCACAAAGGCAAGTTACATTTGTTTTCTAGTGTTGTTGGGTGTTTCTGAGAACCTTTAGTCTTTTTGGTCTTGCCTATGGATACATATCTGGCAGAGCAAGCTCAATATCACTAAGACACAGATCTATGTCTTTATTTCTCCCCACCAGCTGCAGAACACTTTTATTCCACTTTTTTTCTTAGCTATTTATGCCCACAAACTCAGTATCACTTTTGCTGGCACTTTTTTTTAGGTCACTGTATTCGGGCCTGTATCTAAATTTGGGAATCTCATTATGCAGACCATTAGTTTAACATAAATGTAATATGCTTAAAATGTGATTTCAGGGATGTGATGTTTCTCCAGGTGAAGTGGCATTCTGGTTTGGCTGCAGAAAGTGTATGAAATCTGAGGGACTGTACTGTGCCAGTGTGTTAATCCTGCAGCTCTTCTCCTTTCAGCATTGTCCTCTTGTTTCTGTTGGTGTTGGTCCCACAGAGTGCTCTCTGTCGTGTCCTGAGCTCTCCGTTCTGAAGGTGCTGAGTGCTAGGAGATGAGTGCTGGCTTGGCCTATGTGACAAGCATGGAGGCATGAGGTGGTCTGGGAAAGGAACCAAATTCTGGAGCTGGTTGGAGGAGGGTAGATAGGTTTTAATCTTCACCTTATGTATTTTTATTACCCGGTTTGTGATTTCAAAATTATGTTAACTATACTAGTTAAATCTACCACAGATCTTGCCTAGGTTGTATCTGCCAGCTCTGCTGCATTTGTCTGGGCTTTTAAAGCAAGGAAATTTTTTTTGTGGCTTATGATACTGGATATATTTGTACTTTTCTGTCCTGCCCCTGGCCCTTCCTCTTCTGCTGCGTAGAAGAAATGCAGTTGTCTTTGCTTTTCAGTATTTCTCTTAGCTTGTCCCAGTCTCCTGGGATTAGTTTTCTCTTCACTTCTGAGATACTAGCTCTAGTTTCCAGCTGGGACATGAAATTAGTTCCATTATTTTGCTAAAGTGGTAAGAAGTACCCTTGTAACTTTTCTCATACAGCCCCATTTATGTGGGAGGAATTTACTGTAGCTGTCCACAAAACTTCCTCACCATACCCTTTCAGCTTGGCCTATGCCAGCTGAAAACTTCATCATGGCAGAATAATTTGGTAGAGACTTGGTGTTGCCTTTTTATGCCAGATGATCTTATTATTTCCAAGGTCTTGTTCAGCTTCTTTATTTGTGTTTTAATATATTCTCTTTTCTGTATCTTGTTATCTATATAGTGCTTGGCCCATCTCTAGCTAAAATATATAGAATTCAAGGGAAAGGAGTTACTTTTGTCTGTTTTTCTTTCCTCCGCTCATAAGAGGATTTTATTTCTTGTTAAAAGAGCTGCTATAGCCCTTTCCTCAAAATCTGAGGTAGAAGCCTGTAACTGATGTACGGACAAATTTGGCAGTAGAACCCTTTCTCTTCATTGTGAAAATCCTTTAACATTCTTCAATTCTGGCAGGTCTGGCAATTGTGTGGACTTCAAAAGAATTAGCACAGAGCTAATTCACACTGGTAATGGCTTTTTAACTGTGCTGGGCCCACAGGTGGAGAGGTGGAGGCATTCAGTGTATCACTTATGAATTGTTTGTGTTTGGTAATCCCTGACCTGGAAGAGGTCTTTTCTGTTGCACAGTGTTTCAGTATCAAAACTGGAGGGAACCCCATAAATGTAGGGGGGCGACAGCTGAGGACTGAATAAATGGGAACTGTGTTTTATATCATGGGTGTATTGCCTGAATTTTCAGGGAGCTGGTTGTGTTGGGGTTTTGAATTGGACATGGAAATTAGAACAGAGAATCGAGGGAAAAGCAAGGCAAAATGAAATGGAGGCTGTAGAGACTTTGGAAGAAACAATATTAAATTAAATTTATCATTTCTGATCTAAATGAATTGGATTAATAAGTGTTTGAAAATATGCTGCTAAAGAAATTGGAAATAGCCAAGCAGTTTGAAAGTTCAAAAAAAAAAAGAGGGTGACTGTGAATGTTTTTACTGTAGTAAAGTGCTAAATGCAGTGAGAAACTTGCTGTTGTGCTTTGCTTTCTCTTCACTTTCCCAGGAGGCGAAGGCTTACCGCTGCTAACTGATCAAATGGCTTCACAAATGAGCCATTCTACAATGATGCAGAGAGGAAATGGTCACAGCCCTGAAAAAGTGGATTTTGTGGTTTTGCGTAATAAAAGAAAACGAATTTGTCCTACTGTAGTGGAACAGAATGAGGTATGTTTCTCCAAACAGTAGCTCTTGGTTTTGAGGCCAATTTCAGTGTTATTTGGAATGTCACTTTTCCTTCACTCTCCTATGATTATTGGATGACATCCCAGTGAAGAAGATAAGCTGGATATCTGTGCAGTGCTTGAATGCTTCTAGCAAGTCTCCAGCCTCTCATTCTGCAGTCTGTATGCACATTCAGGGTTGCCCTGTCCCAGGTGCAGAATCCAACACTTGTCCTTGTTAACCTTCATGTGGTTAGTGATTGCCCAGCTCTCTGATTTGTCCAGATCTCTCTGTAGGACCTCTCTGCCTTCAAGAGAGTCAGCAGCTCCTCCTAGTGTAGTGTCGTCGACAAACTTAGTTAGTATTCCTTCTAGTCCTGCATCCAAGTAATTTATGAAGATGTTGAAGAGCACAGGGCCCAATGAAAAAAATAAAAATATTGTCGATCAGGTAGTAGATGAAATTAACCAAAGTCCTACATCCCTTTCCCAAAAGCAGAAAACAGTTGATAGATTCAACAGCTTTCATGTTCCAAAGTTTCTTAGGAACAAGGCTGTTAAACCACACCCTGTGGCAATGCTGTATTTAAATTAAAAATCCTTCTGAGGGCACCTTCTGCCAGTTCTACACCAGGATGACACCAATACATGTCACACGTAGCTCTGAGGAACCCCACTAGTGACAGGTCTCCAGTCTGATGTTCCTCCATTCACTGTTACTCTCTGTGCTCGACGCGTGAGCCAATTGCTCACCCACCACAGGATGTGTTTATCCATCTGTGTGCTGGACATTTTGTCCAGAAGGATCCTGCGAGAGACAGTATCAAAAGGTTTACTGAAATCCAAATAGATTACGTCAACTGCCTTCCCTTCATCAACCACATGGAGTCATCTTGTAATAAAAGGAAGTTAACTCTGACAAGCAGGACTTTCCCCTCATGCTGGCTGTGACTGATGACTGCTTTGTCCTTCAGGTGTTTTTCAGTAACTCCCAGATAGTCTTCTCCATGATTTTACCAGTCACTGAAGTTCTGCCTGTTGTAAACAAAACAAAAGAAACATCCTCCAGCCTTTCTTTTTTAAAATAAGTCCTGATTAGTTTAAAAAATAGGAAGAAAAAACCCACAGACACCACCAGCAGACTCATTACTCCTGCAGTGTATGGTGGATGGGAAAGGCACCCATCCAGTAAAAGAAAAATGTCAGGATTGTCCAGGTGGTGGCGCCGTTCTTCCTGTATAAGAGCAGTTTACAAGCAGGTTCTGCTTGCAGTTATACCCATTGAGATAAGCACTTTTTTTTAAATGGTTTATTCAGTGTAAAAATATACATGAAGTCTCATAATTTAGACTCAGATTTCTTTCCCAGTCTAAATGATTCTGTGATTACATAAGCCTGGCTGTATAGTATGTATAGTTAAATGAGAAAGTTCTGGCCAAATAAAAACACATTTTATATGTATATATATGTGTATACATATATATATGTGTATATATATATATGTGTGTGTGTGTGTATGTACACACACACACACACAGAGTCCCTCCAAGATACTCAGCTCAAGCTGAGTTCCAAGTTCCAGTTATTCTGTCGTTGTACCATGCCAAAAATACTTAAAGGAGCCAGAGGTCTGAGGCTCTGCTATGACAAGCCCATTGTCAAGTCGGTAAGGAAGCCTTGTCTGGCTGTGAAAGTGGGGTGTGCAGGGAGTCAAGCTGGGCCCCGTCAGCTCACTGGAACCACCTTCTGCAAAGGGGCTTCAGCCCCAGGAGTGAAAGTCTCTGGTGTTGGAATGTGACTGCCAGAGTGGTTCCCAAATGGTCAGACAGGAAAGTTTCCTTAACACAGCAGTATATAAATAAGCAGACTGTGTTAAGTCTTGTTTGCTTGGGCTCTCCTGTAGCCAGGGGAGGGAATATAACTACAACTAAAAGTTTCCAAGTTGGATTCCTAGGAAGTTCTCCCTGCAGTTTATATTTTGAATACTTCCATTATTCAAAACATTCCATGCTCTTTATGTTATTTCCCAGATGAGAAACAGGGAAGAAGAATATGAAGATAGTGACAGTGTCATTTATGAGTATGAACCAGACTATGAATGTGTAAGTTAATTTTGTTTTGTTTGACTGACTTTGAAAAGCTGCTTTGGGATGTGTGTTTTGGGGTAGGCTGAAGTAACATGTGAGATTTCAATTTGGGATTTATTTGTTTAATGTGATATCCTAAGCCTGTGTATATATTAGTAGCTTACACTCTGTTTTGTTTTATTTCTGTGAAAAAGGAGAGTATTGTATCTGAAGCTTCCTATGCTGGATATCAACAGATTACACTTATGGAGGTCCTCAGTTATTGCCAGGTATTTTTTTTCTTTATATCTGAAATGTCATTTAAACAACTTTAGTTAAACTTCAGGAAGATTTGTATTCTTTATGTGACAACCTGTGACTTGATCTTTTCCAATTGTTCACTTTTTAGTTGCCCACTTCAATCTCCTTCATATTCTCTGAACTTTTCACACTATAGCTGGCAAGAATACTTTACAAATATTAAGCTTTTATACAAAATGTAAACTCTAGTGATATACTGGAAGGACCTTCACAGTAATGGGAAAGATGACTATGATACACACCCAGCTATTGAAAGTATGCATTGCTTGCCAAAGGTGTGCCAAAATTCTACTAGAGTTGTTTTTATGAGTTCTTTCCTTTTAACTTCTGAAGCAGTAGCATGTGAGATTGAAAATAACCTCACTGAAAGCTAAAAGCACCCCATATTTATGCAGATGAGCACTTGTGTGACGGGGGTCACAGTATAGAGTGAAAGACATTCCAGCTGTGCTTTAGGGAAGTCAATTTATGAGTGGCTTTTAGCCAAGTGTGAATGTCTTATAAGTCTCCTTAAGTAATACATTCAGGAATGTGGTGGATGGAGGTTGACTGAGACTGTGTGAGTAACAGTCTTGCCAGTCTGGGAATGTGTGCAGTAACAAATAGCATTAAGAGAAACTATAGCCTCTTTTGCTGCCTACAGGCACCTTTCCATCTCCTTCACTTCACTGTTATCCCCTCCTCTCAGTGGCTCTACACTAGGGCTACATGAAGCCTTTTTATAACACCTGTACTGAGCTCCTGAGCTTTCTCTTGTTTAGACTTAACAGTCCCAGCTCCCTCAGCCTGTTCTCGTAGGAGAGACATTCCCATCTTTTCATCTCTTTCATGGCTCTTCACTGGTCTCTCTCTAGTACGCCCATGTTTCTCTTGCACTAGGGAGACCAGAGGTGGACTCAGCACTTGACATGTGGCTTCACCAGTGCTGAGCAGAGTGGAAGGATCACCTCCCTCATCTTGCTGGCAATACTTTGCCTAATGCAGCCCAGGGTACCATTCTCCACCTTTGTTGCAAGGGCACGTTGCTGACTCACGTTAAACTTAATCAGAATCCATAAAAGGATGAGGAGATCCCAGATCCTTTTTTGCCAAGCTGCTTTTCAGCTGGGTGGTCCCTGGCATGTACTGGTGCCTGGGGTTGTTCCTCCCCAGGTGCAGGACTGTGCACTTCCCTTGTAGAACTTCATGAGGCTCCTGTCAGCCCATTTCTTCTGCCTGTTGATGTCCCTCTGGACAGCAGCATGACCCTGTGGTGTATGAGCTGCTTCTGCCACTGTTCCAAGTCCCTGTAGCCCCCCGGCCGGGGGCTGGGGGGGGCCCAGCCCCCAGTGGGGCTCCTGCTGCTTCTCCTTGTGGCTCTACAAATGGCTACTTCTCCAACTACCACAACTACAACAACAACTACCCTTCTTTTCCGGTCTGGATGATATGTTTATATTTTGCAGAAGTGCTCATTGGTTCAACCTCAAGGGTCACCACCCCCTGGGGGTTTACCATTTTATAACTTCAGGGGGAAAACTGTTTTTCCCCCACCACACTGGGTCCCCTTGTGCAGCGGGCTTGCACTTGCCCTATCCCTCTTTTTGTCGCCTGCATACCTACAGAAGCCCTTCTTGTCTGTGGCATCCCTGGCTACATTCAGTTCCTTCCAGTTGGGACTTGACTTTACAGACAGGATTTTTCTAAATATTTCCCATTGGTGTTAGAGAAATCAATATTTCAGTGGCTGCCAGTAAGGCTTTTACCTGTGTGTTTGGAAACTTATTAGTTTCCAATAACTAATAGTGTATCATAATACCTAATGTGCCTTAGAGCTTGTCAGAAACTTGTCAGTGTGTCATAAAACATGAAAATAGGTACAAATAAAATATCTGCTGGAAGCAGTGGGAGCAACTTTCAAGTGCCAGCTGCCTTAGAGTCACAAGAGTAAACTTCTCTGAGAATTCTTTTTACTGTAATATTTACCACTGTTACTTGCATTTTTTGTCTAAATTGATTTTTAATATGATTACAGAATGTGTATATTATCTACAGATCTTAGCCAGTTTTAGGGGGGGAATTTACCTTTTAATTGAACTTTCTGGTTTCTTTAGGTTTAGTTTGGGTTCTTGTGAAACAGTACTGTTTTCACTCTTACATTTGTCAACAGGCCATGTATGATGCCATTCAGAAATTGGATAAAAAATTTGACGTGCTTCATCGAAAGGTCTCAGAAATGCAGCATACTCGTGTAAAGCCACTGTTGCTCAAACCTGTGAGTATTAAAGACCTAAGACATTTTTTCTTTAATTCACTCATTTCCTCTGATGCTTATTGAAAAAAACAACTGTTTCACTAAGATTAAAATTAGTAGCAAAGTGGTAGACTTAGAATCTATTTCAGTTAAATTACTTGAGATTTCTTACTATTCACCAGTTTCTGTTTCCTGTGTTGTTATTGACTGGTGGTCACAGTTATTGGTAGTGGCCCCCATCAAATCCAGGATGCTGTGATAGATGCTGTAAAATTCTGTTTGTATTGGAATGAACAGAAATTAATCGTGTAGGTACATCTTAAACTTCAGTACATTGCTCTTGTACCTTTGCAACATGTGATGTGTTGTCTTACTGGTTTCTGCAGTTAAAAGAAAGTTTAAGCATCGATCAGGCTGGTTCAATTGACTAACTGATTTTTAGATCTCAACAATGTGTTGTCATATCCATTACAGTCTAGAATTTATTATTTTTCTTAATAAAAGCACCTTTTTCAATGTTTTTAATAAGGTTTGATATTGAGTACACGCTATTCATTTTGTTCCTAAATGATCAATCCACTGTTAACTAAGGAGACACAATGTTAGTACTTCTAACAATGCTCTTTAAAAGGAATGCATAACAGATAATTTTTGAAGAAGGTCATAAAATCCATAATGACCTTTTTTGTCAACAATACTGCAAAGCTTTTAATGTGGCAGAGGTGATCCTGCTGTCAGGAGATGTCAAGACAGCAGTAAAGCCAGTTGCTTTAAGGGTGGGTAAAAGCAATGAATTTCTCATGCATCTCAGCTATCAGGAGGATACTAGGTTTTATTTGGGATGTGGTTTTTTTTTCAACTCCAAGCTTTTACTGTCCACACATACAAAACCATGAGATCTTTTCACCTACACATGAACCCTATGAGACCTCTGTACTCTTACCCTCTCCTCTGATCATGTGGGATGGCAGCTGATTTAATGTTTGGCTTAAAAGTGACCTGCACTGCCTTTTTTTTTTTTTTTTCCTCCAGGGTTTTATCACTATAAGCTTGTAGGATGCAATCTGCCAACTGTTTAAAACCAACAGGAATGCTGTTAGGTTTTTTTATAGCTGTACTATTGTTGTATCTGTGAAGGGCTAAGCATATAAATAAGGAAAGGTTTGTGGTAAAGGTATGGTTTTTTTATTATATGAATTCCAAAAGCTGGAAAAACAGCCAAGCTTTCAGATACGTAAGCCTTTCTTCAGGTCATAGATTTTTTTAATATTATAAGGGTGAAATATAATGGGATTTCTGTAAACAAGCAAACCAACCCACCAAAAATTAAACAAAATAAGAAAAACAAACCCACATGTGTCATCTACATTTGGTGGCTACCGACTTGTGTTTTGAAGTAGAATACATGCTTTAGGGATCATATATTTTTTGATAAAAGTACTCAAAGTGGTGAAAAACTTAGCCCATCTCTCAGTTTGTCTTAGTTTCTTTGGAATCTTCCATTGTAGATGAGATCTGCATGTTTAATGTTTTCAGCTAGCAAGTAAAGAAAGAAGAGTAAGTGAATTTTTTTTTTCTTCTTTGAAAGGAAGCTAGCGTGGCAGTAAAGGCATACCTTGAAAATTCATCAGACTGGGTCAATGGCTGAAAAATTTTAGATTTTATTTTGCCTATTTACCTTTTTATAGAACATCTTTAAGAACCTTTACAAAGTTTTTCTCATTATATATTTGTCTAGAAAGCAATTATGCCAACACCCCACATGGAAAAAAATTGAGAAACATTGAAGCTTATCAGATAAATTCTTAGTGTTGCAGCTACAAGAGAGAATAGAGGAAAGCAGAGGGAAGGCTAAAAAGTAACAGCTCTGAGTTAATGACATTGACTACTTCAAGGGAGAGTATGCTGCCAATAGCATAATTGCTAAAATTTAGTTTTCCTGGTTTGCTAAAAAGAAAATAAAAAATGACCAGCTATGTCTAATTTAACCTTTTAATTGTTTTCTGAATCACGTTTCCAGAAACCAGTTGGATTTTCATACAGAAGTTCCAGTCATTTGCCCCAAGGAAAAATAAGAGTACAAAAATCCATGGAAAGGGACTTAAGTCTTCATCTCTCTTCACCAGGCCAGGGAAGGCGTAGTCCAGTTGTAAGGGTTCCTTTACAAAATGGCCATGCTCAAGTCAATTCCACAGTAAAACATGCTCAGCAGAGTTTTCAGTTTGAATCACAGCAGCCTGTTGGTAGGCAGAGCCCACCACTCCCCACTATAGTTTCAACACATTCATTGCATTCATCATACACAGCAACTAATGAGATGCCTGACCTTTCACCACAATCAAATCTTGCACCCAGTATTGTGGAAAGTACTGTCAACGTTGCATCTTCACCAGTGGCATCATCATCGATGCCAGCACCATCTGAGGCCAGTCAAGAAAATAATGCTGCAGTGGAGAACTACAGAAATGCATCTGGGGATGTGAATATTAGTGAAGAGCTACCATCTTCCTCAGTCTTCATCGACCCCAGCTTTGGTGAGTTCCTTCGTGATAAATATTCAGAAACAAAGGCTAAAAAACTGCTGCTAGTATTAAAAAGATATGCCTAAAGAAATTTCATTATCATAATTTAGCAAAAATAAAGGAGCAGAACTGGCTGACTGACACACATTTCTATAATGGAATACTGCTTAAAACTCTTGAAACAAACATCACAGGAATGTTTAATATACCAGAGATCACTGAAAAACCTCTGCAGTGCACATACAGTTGTATAGACTACTACAAACCTGTGATTTACAGTAGGTGCTTTGGGTTCTTTTAAGACTAGATCCTCTTTTTCTCTCGAGACACTTGATGTAAACTTTTTTAACCTTGTCTAATTCATAAGTAATGTATGCGTGCTATGCATGTGTTTAAAAAGGCAAAAGAGATTGCCACTAAAGCTCAGTGAGGCATATGCCTGTAGGCACATTTTAAGAAACAATTTACCTGATCTGTGTGAAGGAAATACCTGTTTTCTTCTCGTGGAGGATTTTATCAGTGAAACATCCTTTCTATACTCAAATCCTCCAGTGTTTGGTTTATTTTAAAATACTTAATTCCACAGAAAAAGAATAATTCCATGGATCATTGCATTATAATAAATATGCACATATAAAAATAGCACTGTGTCTTAAAAACTAATGTCTTTGTAAAGTATAAATGCCCTGAATTATGTGGAAGGCTGAGCTATGAGTTTTTAGTTGCTTTTGGTCTAAAACATAAGTTCATACAGCTGAAGAACTGCGTGAATAGTAGGTGAAATACTTGGATATCTATCTACACATTTGTAAACAATGTATGTTTTAGCAATACTATGGATATGCCATTCTTCATGAGTCATTGTCTTGAAAACATACAAGGTATCTGCACCTGTGTAAAATAGGCCAGTCTGAACATTGTGGATTCCTGGGTCTCTAATGTATCTTCTTGGGTGTTTTGATTTCAGTTTGTTATGTTGGTGGTTAATGTAAATCAAAAAGATATTTCTGTTACCTTTCCAATTTAAAACTTCTTTTGGAAGAACAAGGATAAGTAATAATATGTAGTAGAATTAACCATAGCGAAGAACATATTCTGAGAGTACCACAGAGATCAAGAGAAAGAGTTTGAAAAAGTGTTCTGTTTTTAACAAGTTGCTTGGGAGTTTTAATTTTTTTTCTTTAAATGTTTTTTTTTTTACAAAAGAGTTTGTCGGTGACCCAGCAAGAAACGTAAAAGTTCTTGGAAACGATTTGGTGAAGGCTCGGCAAAAGACTAAACCGAAGTACGCCGCGCGCTACCTGGTTCGTGTCCTGTTCCCCAAGAAAACACTGTTGTGCAGCATTATGGGAGCGAGTGCACGAGGGCGCAGGACATTGGATCCAAACAAAATTGCTGCAATAAGAGGTATGTTGCCTTTCAAAATGCACAGATTTACTTCTTTAATACTTAACAAAGTTTTTAACTTACAAGAAATCCTTTTCTGTATGTTTCTAGCGTTGTCTAGCAACTGGTGAACAGATAAATGCCGTAGTGGATGTGCTCCACCCTGCAGTGTCTTTTTGTTTTGAAAGTCCTACTTTGTAATTCTCATTTTTCATGTTTCTTCAACGTAGATAAAACAATTTGAATTTCTCTTGGTTTTGTGTACTCTACGTTCATCAGTCATACTCGCTCTCTCTAAATTTTTCATTGCAATTTATTTTGTGTTTGTGTGTGACATGGGTTTTGTGGATGGGTTTTTTTGGTTGGTTAGGTTGGGTTTTTTTATGGTATACTTGACACAAACATTAACTGGTGATTTTTAAATACTCCTTCTCTTATGTTCAGTTCTCTGGATTGAGAAATGGTAAAGATGGGGAGGGTATTATTTTTTTAAATGTCAAGCCATTTACACAAATCCCATGGTATGTATGTGTTAAAGGGTTAAAAGAGTGAGATTCCATAAGATGTGAAATGGTTGCAGCATTACCCTGTCTCTGTTCTTCGTGGGCTTTTTTTGTTGTTGTTGTTTTTGAAGGTTTTTTTGGAAGGTAGTATGATAAATCACACATTTCCCCTAATTCTACCAGGAAATACTTTATATAAAACATCATTCACAACACCTCAAAAAAGTATCATTGAACATCTTGAATTCATCATGCTGTTTAGCTTCAAAACATGAGTTTACTATCGCTATTCGTAGATGGAAATCTAAAGCTTCTAAATGGAGAACAGTAAACATGAAGCATTTCTTAGCTTGCGTTCTTTCTAAATTAGAATACTTCTAAATGCCATTTTATGTCATGAAACTTTAAACATTTTCTATATTTTATTTGTAGAATTTCTGGTAACTAACTTTCCAACCTATGATTTGAGTGAGCATGGAAAAGACTGGAAAACCTGTATCACAAATGTCAACGCTATGATCTTCTGTTTACGCTCTGAAACAAAAAGAAACTCAGGAAGTTCTCTTAAGGTGATAATTTTTTAAGTACTAAGTTTGTGCATTTTCTCAGATTAGTTATTTGAATTCCTCATCATACAAGTGCTCTAATTGGAAATTCCTTGGGTTCTGTCTCTGTGTTGCTCAGCACAGGCCTGCTGACTGTAGCATTAGTTCCGTGTGGGAATACTGGAAGCATGTGCCTTTCTCTTGCTCTGCCTCTTCCTGCTCCTGCATCCACTGTTCAGTTAAGAGATGTTTAAGCATAGGATATGAAAAGGAAGGCACTGCAAATGTTGCCCAGACGTAGCGTCAGATTTGATTGAGAGGTTAAACATGTAGCTGGTAGCACTGTTTTCACAAGCTTTTCTTTCAGATATATCCAGCCATGCCTTTATGTTGACTGAAAAATAACTCCCAAAACGCCTCCATTTACCTCTGCTTCTAAAATGCTCTTTGCATGTCTCTGAATATTTATTATCTGTTTCACCTGTTATTTTCATGATAGAAATTCAGGAGTAACTATATTGTAAATATCTGAAATCTAATTTATACTAAATGTGATATAAACTGGAACACTAATTAGAAAACTGGTAGGTTTCTCCTGCTGCATATGCTAACCTCATTTAATGTTTCAGGAGACAGCTGAGGGGAAAGAAAAAGTGGCTGATGCTCCAGATACATCTCAATGTGTAGATTTAAGTTATAATGAAGATAGTGGAGGCAATTCACAAAACTCTCAGAAAATGACCAGCTCCACAACTGACACATCACAGAATTCGGGATTGGATAAGTTTCCAGAAGCTTTCCACGCATCTTCAGTCAGGAAACAACAGTCTTTGGAACCGATGGGTAAATTAAGAACTTTCCATTTTCTGGAATTGTTTGTTACATTTTAAGTGGTCAATGATAGGCAAAAGATGATACTGTAGGTGTAATTATGTAATAAAGGGATCTTCTGAACTATGTGACTCTTCCTCTTAAGGCAGTCATATGGTATATGTATAGTAAGTCTTCAAGGGAGCAAACAAAAACATTATCTTGCTAATAGAACATTTGTCTGTGTGCATCTACCAGTGTCCTGTAATGCATATCCACTATAAGACTGGAAAATTCATCTTCAGATACTCTGTTCAGTTGTCCTAGCTTTTTTGTTTTATTGGGTAGGTATGGTACTTTAAAGGAGTAAGCTAGCTCAGAACATCTATGAAATGGTATTGTAATTTCAGAAGAAAAGCACACCTTTCTGTAAAACTGACTCTTTAGGACAATAAAAATCTTAAAGCTGTCTTTATATTTTTAATGAAAGTAAAATATACTTTTACAATATACAAATGCATTGCGAAAAAATCCATGTACAGCATGGCGTAGAAAGTCTCAAGGAAAATGAGCTGAGATTAGTTGCCCTTGGAAATAATTTATTTGCTTAGAATCACTTTTGGTCTATATCAGATCTGCTTCTGCACCCAACATTTGTTAGTCTGATCCCACAGATCTCCTTATTTTTTTTTTTTAGTGTTCGTAGTGAAGTCAGATTGAAGTAGTTATTCACTCTTTTTCTGTTTCCATTTACAGAATCTAAACACCACTGAAATAGCAGAACTTTTTTTACTCATGTAATCGGAATAGCATAATCTTTTCATGTGAGATGAAAACAAGTTAGAAAACAATCATTAATAATGCAGGTTACATTGCTAGCATTGCTGAAGACATATCAGAAGTACTGTTACATGGTTGTAAAACAGGGTTTTCTGGCTGCTTGGACATTTGTCTGCAATATGTTTCATTTTAGCATTAGCTGTAGTGTTATGGTTCTGCTCTGTTCTTTCTAAGCAAGTAGAGTAGCTTCAGGGTAAACTTCTGGTGTTAGTTTTGGTGCAATACAGCCACTTTGAACCACGGTCAGTGTTGATTGAGTAAAATATCTCTCTTCCCTCCCTGTCATCTTTTCTAGAACATCTTGGGAGCCCACAGCGCAACGTCCAGTTGCCTTTCTCAGTCATTTATGTAGCCAAGGGGAAGACGCGGCCAGAGCTGTCAGCTCGCTACCTAATTCGTCATATGTTCACTGAAGATGTGCTGGTAAAAAGCAATGTATATGGTAGTCTTGATCGTGGCATGAGCCCCCTGGATTCCAACAAAATTAATGCTCTCAGAGGTAAGGAAATCTCTGTTCAAATGGTAATATGGGGAAATTAACAAGAGTGATTAACTTTATAGTCTATAAACAAAGCATGAAACTTGAGAAATTAGTCTGTGAAACCATTCTGACAGGTATTAGTGCCAGCAGTGAAACAGATGGAGAGGATGTAGATGGAGTTATATTTTAATAGCTCAAGAAATTCTCCAGATCACAAAGCTGGTTCATGTGAAAAAACTCCATTTCCATGACATCTGCTTAAAAGGGCAATGCAGTGGGAGATGGAAGCAGCGGAGGACATCTGAGATGATTTCTTAATATAGGGACTAGGTAGATCAAGCAGAGGTGTCATGCATAGCAGGTTTTGGTACCCTCCATAAAAAGGTTTGATTTGTGATAATTGGTGGCAGTATTGCCTGGAGAGACTACAAAATCCTGGACCTCAAGATTCTGAGTAGAGTAAAAGGTTCTGAGTAGGTTAGGAGAGCAGACTTCGCCTTACTTGAGGAATTCTCAGGTCGAAGCTTGTGAGAGACAGCTTTAAATAGGAGAGAAACTCAGGGAAGTTGATAGGTCTTTAAGGACAGCATTCTGCAAGCACAAGAGAGTCTATCCTGACAGAACTGGTAGAGCTATGGGGAGACAAGTTTGACTAAGCAGGGAATTTATAACTGACCTCTGGAGCAAAAAATTGTTTATGGAGATTAGAAACAAGGAGAGCTTTTGAAGTGAAACTTATTTAACTGTTGTGATTTAACCTGTCAGGTAGCTGAACACCACACAGCTGCTTGCCTACCTTCTTCCCTCCTGTCATGTTCTCCCTCTCCATCCCACTGGGATGGGGAAGAGAACTGGGGAAGAAAAAAAAAGAAAAAAAACAAAATTTATGGGTTGAGATAAGACAGTTTAATAGGAGAGAAATGTAAGGGAAAATAATAATAATTATGATGATAAAAGAATTAGATTATGGAAAACAAGTGATGCACAATGCAGTTGCTCACTACCCACTGACTGATGCCCAGCCACTTCCCAGGCAATGACCCCAAGCCAGCTTTACCCCTAGTTTATATGCTGAGCATGAGGCCATATGGTATGGAATATCCCTTTGGCAGTTGGGGTCAGCTGTCCTAGCTGTGCATCCTCCCAGCTTCCTGTGTCCCCCAGCCTGCTTGCTAGTGGGGTGGTGTGAGAGGTTGAAAAGGCCTGGACTGCTTAGCAACAACATCAGTGTGTTAATCAACATTATTCTCATCTGAAATCCAAAACTGTACTACCTACTAGGAAGAAAATTAACTCTATCCAAGCTGAAACCTTGCCTGGGAACGTTGGAATAGTGTTAAAAAAGCCAAAGCTCACCTAAAGTTGAGATTTGCAAGGAATGTTCAGGACAGCAAGAAGAGCTTCTTCCACAGCATTACTGTGGAATAGTGCTCACTGAGTTAGTAAGGTTGCATATTTGACTAGTTACCTTCATCTGGAAGACACTCTTAACATGATACTAGGATACCATGGAGATATGATTTAGTCTTCGGTAGTTTTGCAAGAAGCAGGGAGTTGCACTCTGAGCCATATGGGTCCCTTCTGATTTGTTCTGTGATTCATCACACTTTTTTGCAACATGGATTTCCCAACAAATCTTGGAACTGCTTGTCCTCCATGTCTGGAATCTAGGGAGGTTGAAAGGGTTAAGATCCAGACAGTGCATGCTAAGAGCTCCACAGATGTGGCACGACTGCCTCTCAGGCTACAGCACTGAAGGTTAATAAAATGAAGCTGTCCTGTTTTGGTAGCACACACTTGTTTTGGCTTAATTACATCAAAAGAGAGTATATAGCTTGCATAAATAATTGATAACTCACTATTACATACTTGTTTATTCTTAGACTTCCTTCAGGAGAATTTTCCATCCTTTGATCTAAATGAAAGTGGATTCGATTGGAAGGCATGTGTGGCTGCCATAAACAGCACAATCCGCAGTCTCAGACATGAGCTTAAAAAGGCTACGGTTGGAATCCGCCAGAGAGCCTTGGCAGTGCCGTCATCGAGTGCAGAGTCCTCCAAGGAATCCCGCTTCAGTAAAACCAATGGAAAGTAGCACTATCATGTCACGGATTGAAGCCCTCTACATCTGGCTCAAATCTTAATTCATCAGGTTTTTATAAATTCTGTGTAGAAGCCTGTAAAATCGAGTTGTCCCATTAAACCGAATTGCCAGCAGCGCTTAATAGTATCACTTCATGAGACCAAAGTTAGCAGAAGACTTGGAAACCCTAACTCCTTGTATAAGTAGCATTTGTGCTCCTCAGAAATTACTTTTGCTGTTCCTTGTTGCATTTGCATTGTGCTCTATCTTAAAAGCATCTTCTCATTATTCATTGAATCTGAAAGATTAATCTGCTTAGAAAAGATGCACTGTGCATCAGGTCAGCAGAAGCAGATGGAAAAGAGGAGAGGAAAGAATGGTCCTTCTTGGAGGACCAATCATAGCCAGCTAAGTTATCTAATTATGTGTGAGGAATGAAATTTGCTTTGACAATTGGATATTGCAAGCAAAAATATCGGAAAGGAAAAATATTTTTAATTGCATTTGGTTAACTTGTATCTGGCCTTGATTTCGGGGGTGTTTTCCAACCTTAATGATTCTGTTTGCCTCCTGTAGCAGACTTTTCCGTAGGATAAGAGGCAGACAGCCATGTAAGTACAGTTGGAGTAGTGCTTTGCTCTGATTTAGCTCTATGAAAGGGCAAAAAAAGCACCCAGAACAAACAGTTCAATGGTTTGTTGTTCAATGGAAACTATTTTACCTTGATGAAATTTAAAGGTAATACTTCTTCAGGATCCTGAACTCCACCATACGGTCTCTGTTACGTGTTTTTCCAGCATCACGCACTGTCCTGCCAGTGTCTATGTACAGGCAGACTGGTGTGTGAGTTTGCCTTGCCACTTGCATCATGTCTGAGCACAGTCTCAGAGGTCTAACTTCTACACAGAAAGAAGCTGCTCAGAAGACTGGCACAGAGAACCGATTTTACCTCTGAAATTTGAGGCAACGGTGGCTTCCAAAATTATGGCTATGTACATAGCAGAACTGTCCTCTCCTAGGCAAAGATTTCATAGTTTATTTGTTAGCAATAGGATAAAACAATGAAGTTTATTTATTCTCACTTCTGTTCATAACACGCAGTTATTTATTATATATAGCGTAGGACTGGCTTTTTAACTGTAAATTAGGATATGCAATGGCCTTATCAGATATGAAATTAGTAATTTAAGTTCCCCCTGCCACCTCCTTGCAGAAGTCCTCTGTATGAATCAAGAAGTAGGCTGAATTTCTGATTTTCTTTTTTTACTAGAAATGTACTGCAAATTTGATTGTTCTGGTGTGCTACTAACAAATTTTTCTGTTACTGATCTATACAGTCAGTATATGCCAAGAACTTTGGTGTGTGTAGATATTACTAGTTCAAAACCTTAGAAAAAGCCAAAAATGCTTATATTTTTTCAGTAGTTTTATGACTTTTTTTCACTAGAATGATATATTTATTGAATTATCTGTTTGGCACTGAAATCTGTAAAGTGTGGTGCATACCTATCGCTTCCGTATTGAAAAGAGAATTGAATAATTGAATCAAAGTAGAAATAGTTTTCTTATTTCTGTTTCAAATGTATCAATTTTTGCTAAGTTTTATAAGATAAAATGACAGTATTTTGCTGTTAGGATGAAGTATTTTACAAATAAAACCATCACATATAGCTCCTTGACTACATATGTGTGTCTTGAGTATTACTTGTTATTGTAGATTACAGTTCAAGTACAGTTTCATCTGAAAAGATTCTTCTGATCTCCTTTAAAAACCCAGGGCTTTGAGATATCTTCTGATTGAGGTGAGGTGATTTCCAAATTTAGACAGCATTAACTGATTCAGTAAACCAAAGCAAACTCTTCTGGACTTGACTTCTCATTTACAGCTGTGTGTGAGCTCTCTAAAACAGAGATTTCCACAAAAGCATAGGAGTTCAGTAAAATTTTTAAGAAAGTCCTTTAAACTGCACTGATGAATTCTGAGTAGATGAGGCCTTATTCATACAGTGGGATCAGTTTCTGTGTTAGTCCTTATTCAAGGAATAAAGCAGGGCTGGGAGGCGAACTGTTCATTTGAAACAGAGTTCACATCCAGGTGAGGTGAGTCACTGCATGCTTGTGGCTCACAAATTAATGCAGTTGTTCACTGCACTTCATGTCAGGGAGAGCTTAATGTGAGGGAGAGCAAGCTGGGGCCAAGCAGCAGCACCATGCCCTGTCCAAAACAGTGCTCCGGGCTGGTCTGGGGTGGTGGCTGGCAGGGACACTGCCTGGGCCAGAGGAGACAAGGTGACCAGTTGGCAGCAGCAGAGCCATCACTGCAATGTGGATTTGAGTTTCATGCAGAAGCCAGGGCTGAGCAGGACTGGAGACATGACTATGAGCAGGATGCCCTGGTTCCCTTGCCCAGAAAGGGAGGATCAGGGGACGGGACTGGCACAGCCAGCCCACATCATAGCCCTGCAGGGATGATGGCAGGTAGGTCTTGGCACGGGTGGCCGAGAGGGACAGGGCCAGGTTGCTAAAGGCACCTGGGACCTCTTGGTGCCCCCTTTGGACTCTGATCCAAATTTTTGCAGGTTTCACAGCATGGATGTAAACAATCCATCTTGCAGATGTGTTCAGCTTTTGTAGCCAGAACTCATCCTCTAGAACAATATCAATACTTGCTATTTTCTTCAAGTGTTTATTCGGATCATTTGATGGAAGTGTTCATAGAATTTTAGAATAGGCTGTAGAAGTAATAGATATTTCTGCCATTCTTTATCTGTATTTTATATAGATGTGGACATGTGATAATTTTGTAGTTCTCTTGTACAATCGCCGTTTTGTCAGTGTATGGTGCAATGATGTCTGCGCATGGAGTGCAATGAGAACTGCTGACTTTAAATGCCACCTCAACTACAGGCTTATGTAAGTATTTAACCTACAACTGCAGCATAGATTTTTTAGTTTTTTATTACCACTCCAGTCTTTGCCCTCAAGTGGTGAGGTGACATTGATCCATGAAATTCACTTTAGCAGTGGAAGCAGGGCATTTGCTCATGGGTGGACTGAAGGGCTATAGCACCACCTACCGAGAGCCAAAAGTTTTTCTGAGAAACCAAAAACCTCCCTGACTGAAACAAACATGAAATATCCTGACAGACTGACGCAGTGCTGAGAATCTGATTGGTGCTCTCACTGAAAATTTGAAATTTCACTTTTAGCTGAGCTTTATTCTTTTAAGCTAAGTCTTTCATTTTAAAAATTATCTAATTTGAGTTGGGATTGTTTGTTTAGTGAGATGCTATTTTTCTTTTAGTTACTTTTAGCATTATCTGTGAGTCTTTAACACAGGGGGCTGTATCTCTGACCGTCCCCTCCTTCCTTCCTTCCTTCTTCTTCCAGCTCTATATGCTGAGCATGACATCATATAGCATGGGATATCCGTGTAGTAGTTGGGGTCACCTGTCCTGGCTCTGTCCCCCCTCACTCCTTGTGCACCCCCAGCCCTCTCACTGTGGACTGAGGAACAGAAAAGTCCTTGTCCATGCAAACACTGCTCAGCCAGAGGGAAAATGTGCCTGCATTATCAGGCCTGTTTCCAGCACAAATCCAAAACACGGCCCCTACTAGCTACTGTGAAGAAAATAAACTCTGTCCCAGCCAAAACCAGCACACCCATTGAGGAAGAGAATTCCAGAGCCATCAGCAGGCAGGCAGAGGCTTGGAAAACTCCCAGAACTGTGTGAAGTGACCACAGGCTGTACAGAAGGACATCTTTCTGCCTGTAGTGTCAGGTTTCAGAAGGCAGTATAACTATATTGAAGGCCAGAAGACATTTAAAAATATCATTGGGTACCTAGTTGGACATAGGAAAGTTTCCAATTACATGGCAGAGAGTAACTAACCAGCACAAATAAGAGGATTTGTAAATGTGGGAGGTGTTTATATCCCAAAGTATTTGGGCAGGTGAAACTTACTGAAACAAACTGGTGTTCTAGCTTTGGGAAGACCAGAATGATGTGGTAGTGAAAGCATACTGACTAAGTGTCAAAAAGATCTGGGGAAATGAAGAGATCTGACCAGATACAAAATTCTGCAGGATCTTTTGGGGAGCAGAGGTTGCTAACCAGAGATGAAAAACTGTACTGCAAATAGGATGCTGTGTGTCTTTTCAATTGAATGCCATGAATTGCTTAGCTTAGGTGGTGTATGGACTTTAACAAAATCAGATGTCCAATATTTGCTGACTACTGCCTTTCAGTGTGCAGAAGACTGTCCATGCTTTTAGTTAGTTCAAGCCAAAGGAGTTAAAGCTCAGATTGCTGCAAACACAGGGCTTGTTTGATGTATGCTCCTCTTGGCCCAGTTAATACCTGCTAATGTCATACTTTTTAAACTGCATACAGACAAACCCTGAGTGCCTGCAGGAAACCAGAACGTTATCTTGAGTTGCTCCCTGTGGCTTTGACTCTGAAGGCTGTCTGCAGGTTTGGTGAAAGGACCTGGAATAACATCATCTAGGGCAGGCCTATCTGCTTGGCTGACAAGCAGATGAGAAAGGCAGGCCTGTTTCAGTAAGCATTACTTTGCTTTCTGAGGTCTGCATTACCGTGGAGATTGTTAAGGAGTTTGCAAGCAATGGATCTAAGTAAGCTGGATTTTGAGAGAAGTTTTTGTATTACATCCTACTTTGGTTCTTATTGTCCAGAGCATCAATCTTCACTCAGATTTGGCAACAAATGTTCTGAAAGGGATTGGCTTAGTTTTCTGATCCGCAAGATAATTCCTTTCCCTTACCAGTTACACAGGCAGGAAATTTTAGAAAGAAAGGGAAAAGCTGTTTAAGTTGACACTGAGGAGGGCGAGGGCAGAGAATAGAATCATATTTTACATTCCTGACTTGCATACTGCTATGCCTATATGCCTATTTTAATGCCTATAGGAAAGAAGTGAACAGAGCAGTCAGGTGCTTAGGACATGAAAATGAAGTTGGTAGGCACATTTTCCCCCTAATTGTTAGAGAAGGATGAAACCACTGAGAAATTAGTGGTAATGCATTACTGACATAATTGATTTTGTTTAAATGTATTTGCAGATAATTCATTGACTCCAAACTGAGAAAAGGGAGAAAACTACAGATTTTTTTTCTTTAAGAAACATGAAAAAAAATATAACCAAAACAGATGCAGCAAAACAACAACAAAAAACCCAATAGCATTCTGCCACTTCCTCTAAGAGGTCAAAGATAACGTTTCAGTGTCACTATTTTCTATTCCCCTTTTGCCACTGCTCTGAAAGAAGAATTAGATTTCTACTTTATGGTTATGACCTTCTTGGAAATAAATTCAGTCATTGAAAGCAGCAACCTATTAAAGCATATTTGTTTTCCACACTTTGCAGAACTCTTAAATTCCAGTAGGGTAGTTTTCCATAAAACATTCTTTCCATCATTGCATGTATTTGGATTATAACTGAGGATTATTTTGCTGCTGTGTGATCTTGTGGAGGTGCTAGCTGAGCACATTTTGTCCACTTTTTTTAAGGGTGTAGTTCTATAGAGCTATGCCTTCAGTGTTCATTGGTAGATCAGTGTTCACTGATAAATGAAAGCAAATATCTGTTAAAATCCAGTGAGATGTTTTTCCATGGAGAACTTGGTTTTGAATGTAATTTCTTTTTCTCTCTTACAACTGTAAAAATAGTAAAAGATACCTTTCCTATGACAAGATAACAAAGACATAATCTTTGTGAAAGGAGAAAAAAGCCCACTACACCCCAACTATTGAAATATTTCATATTTTTGTGGCTTTTCTCAATTTCATTTTAAATATGCACTTGTTTTAAGAAAGCCTTTTCTCAGACACTGTGGGCAAAACCTAGTCTTGCTTAGTCTGGAAGAAATCTAGTCAAACTTTTACTTGGCTTTGATTTTATTACACTTAAGCCTATGGCCCAGTTCTGCAAACAGCATTTGAGAGTGTAACTTCTATTTATGGCTTCTTAAGGTAGGAAAGATGAACATTTGGAAACACACTTGAAAGATCATGTAAATAATAAAAAAATGTATAATAACTCATCAAATTATTGCAAGGAACAAGTGTAGGAAATGAGTGTTGTGGGCACTCAGACAAGCTTTGCAAATTTAGCTATTCCCTCTTCTTGGGGTTATTGACCTCCTCCCAGCTGTGTGAGTAACCCAGTCCAGTTGCTAATTCGGCATGGGAGCTTGCACAAGGACCCTGGACTCTGAACAGCAGTGGCTGAGGTGCCTGCCCAAATACTCTTCTGCTGACTTCTGTGAAGGCAGAAAAAAAGACCAAGAGGAGTGACAATAGGAGTGACAATACTTGAAGCTTCAACAAATCTCTGTTGGGGGAATGTGAGCCAAAGCCCCAACTTCCCTTCTGTCACAGGGATCTAAGAACATGGTCACAATAGCAACCAGTGAATCCTAACTGCTTTGAAAAATGCAGAAAGATAATCTTCAGTACTTTAGATTACAGAGATGTTTCTCCTGTCTGTCTTAATTTCTCCAAAGAAAGTCTATTCAGTTAAATGTCAAGAAAATGACAGTGATCATTAACAAAAGCCATGCATTTACAGAGTAGATGGATGCTGAAACCATGACAAGTAAGCTTTCTGAGCCAGGGGTCACTTTATTTTTGCTTCTATACACAATGCTTTGTGCAAAAGGGTTTCTGAGCAGAAAGCCCAGTAATTAAGTAAATTCTGACCTTTATTTGAAGGTCTAACACAATCACAAATGAAACTGAAAGTACTCTCTGCAGATCCTACTGGAGGGAGTCAAGATTGTTTGAAGTGTAACTGTATAGAATTTTTAAATTTATATATATATATATATGTATGTATAATATATATATAAATTTTAATTTTACATGGATTATGTGTGAATAAAATATTTTAAGCTAGAACTATTTTGAAATAGCTGTTGTAATGAATATTAGTTCTCAGCCAGGGGAACAAATGCAAATGCATCTCATCTGCAGCTGCAGATGAATTGAAATGTGGAGTCCCTAACCCTACGTGCACACTTTGAACACTTTTTTTTTCTTCCTGCTGACAGCCTTTTAGCAGCATCCCCTCAGGAGGCTTATATTATAAGCGTAATCTATCTTCTGTTTGATGAATCCTAGAATATTTAAAGAAAAAGTGCTGAAAGAAGCAGACTGCTGCTGAACCCCTTGTCCTGAATCAATTTCCAAGTCCAGTGTGCCTGTCAACTGGTGAAGTCCTGCTTATCCTTATTTTAGGATTGAGTTATGTATCCTATATGCTACAATGTAGATATTTCCTTTATCTAGGGCCTCCTTGGTCTGACTCCTCCTTTTCTGCCTACGCCATGTAGCCATGAGCCATCCTCCTTTGTCCTCACTTTGTCACAGAACAAACCCATCCAACTCAGCTCCAACTCAAGATGTTCCCCACTGAAATGTCCATCTGATTCCCTTCTTTCCCAGCTCCACAGCATACCTAGCTACATAAAAGCACTTGGGTTTTTGAACACTGAGTACTTTTTTTTGTCTTTATATTCTTTCTGCTGACTTGGAAAGGTCAGCTGGGAGAGCTGTTGTTTAAGCAAATACAGCTTAGTGAGTGGTGACTCAGTAATCTGTATTGTCTGGTATCTCCTGACTTGCATCAGAAATGGAAGAACAATAGCAGAGTCTGACTCCCTGGGGACTCTGTGGGTTTGGTTTTTGTTTTGTTTTTAATAAAAGCAAGAACATTTGTTGGTGATTGGAATGTCTTGGGATATTACACTGAGATCGTATATTCCAGCTGAGCTTTAGTAGGCCTTGCAGCTGGAAGAACTGCAAAAAAAAAAAAAAAAAAAAGAATTTTTCAGTGCAAAAAGAGCAACGTTTTTTGTGTCTGCAAAAGGCATTGCATTTTCAATGTGATCTCATCTTCTGAAGTGCATTGTAAATGTAACTGAAAATATACTGCAGAGGACTGTGTAGAAGAAACAGCCTCAAATAAACTATGTAAGAGTTTTCTTTAAGAGAGAAAAAATTATGAAAGGGAAAATAAAATACCTCCAGGCCTCTATTTTGAAAACAATGCAAATGTTACTCTACATTTCATTTTTGTATGTGTTAGCCATCCCTTTCACATAAAGAAAAATTGATACAAACCTTTTCTGCATTTTAAAAGCATAATGTTTCAACCATCTGTAATAGGTACCTTCCTCACTTCAGCTTTCTTGTAGCCCATCACCACAGCCTGTATTCTAATGTGCTGTAGAAGGGAATTAATCTACTTACAGGTTTTTTTCTTTTTCCTTCGTACATTCCTACAATGTTTCCTGTGAGACTGGGAGCCCTTCTATCTGCATGTGCCATAAAACAAATATTGGAATTGTAGATCATTTTAAAGAAGGCCTTTTGAAGAAATGTGCTTTAATTAACATTTATTTGCAAAGGAACGTTGAAGATCCTTTATATCAGAATATAGGTCGTGGCTCCCAAAGAATACCAATGATGTACTGTAAACTATGCTATTGATATATTAATGTCAGACTCCCAGGCTTATTAAATCTGCATGATTGTGAAGCACTAATTATTTCTATTATGGTAATGTGTGGTGACTGACTGCAGCAGAGGTATGAGCCTGTTGAAGAAGGTGAGAAACACCCAGAACGCCAGTTCTCGTGAATGAGAAGCAGGTGCCAGGCAGCCTTTGCTGTCCTGCAGCCGAAACACAGGTGCTGTGCCTGGCACAAGGTTACTCTGAAGCCTGTTGCAAGGCTCTGCTGGAAAATCCAGTACTCTGGTAGGGAAAAAATGATAGTTTCTCCATGGATTTTGAAACTATGATGATAAATGGCAGATCATTAGAAGCAGTGTGAAAGGGATGGGGCAGGGCTGAACAAAAATAAGACGTGTCCCTGTGGTGGGACTGCAGTGTGCCAGGCTGTGCTGGGAGCAGGCTCTGTTGGGGCATCACTCACACACATTCACCTTATCCTGCACATGGGGAAAAACCACAGAGGGAGCCCCAGAATCCTCCTCTGTTGCCTGCATGGAGCAGACACTGCAGAGAATTCTTCCCATGTTTGCACTGAAAACCTGAAGCTGTGGGAATTTCTTTCCTCAGGTGTTGGAGATAGAAAGGGTAAAAGTAATGAAAATCTGCTAAAGACTGCAAATAATAGAATTCCTCATATTCTCCCCATCTTCTCCAGTTCCCTGGAGCATATGAATTCACTGGCCAGATAAGCAGGATACTTTATGCACTTGGCCATGCAATCTTGGTGTGTATCCAGGGGTCTTCACAGGTGTAAAATTAACCACAGGAGAGCTCTTCTATTGTTCACTGACTGCAGTGCAAACATATGGAGGAATACAAGTGAAAAATAATTAAAGCAATATTTAAGTACATGCCTCTTCTGTCATCTTATATGTACAATGCATGTAAATCCATCCTCTTTTTTGTTTTGTTATCTTAATGAAGAAAAGTGAAAGTTTCTTGTTTAAAATAATAGATAATTTGCCTGTGCTGAGAGCACAACAGTGTCAAGAAATGCGCACAAAAAGAAAGGTTTTATTGCTTGGCATGAACAACAGAGTACCTTGGAATGATCCTGTGAAAATACTATGGCAGACTTCTCTAACTTGGCTGCCAGTGCCTTTCAATAGCATACCTCTTAAAAAATTATATCTGGAGTTAACTGATACTAAAAGGTCATAGTCCATCAGCTACACTAAAATGTTTTTAAACCTATCCCAATACACCCCCATCCAGTAAACCAGAGAGGCTCCTTCTGAAATTTTCTTCTATCCAGTAGAGAAAATGTATTTTGAAGTTATGCTTGCTCAGTAGACAAGAGTGGTTCCAAATTAAGTGTTTTTTTAATTAAAAACACCCTACCTTCCTAATTATATATTTTTCCTCAAGAGACAGGAACAGCTGCAAAGGTGTCATTCTGATCCCTGATAAATAGCCTGCATTTTATTTACTTATTAAGACTATTTAGCACTCCTGAAAGGTGACAGTTTGAGAGCTGTAGAGCATACAATTCTTTTTTTCTTTTTCCTTTTATTTTTTATTGAAGTGGCCAGAATTACTGTGGCACAGGCAGATATGTCATTAGCTTCCCCACTGTGCCTGGCAATCTCAAAAAAAGAGAGAGGGATTCAATCAAATTTCACTCTCAAGTGGAAAGGATTGCAGAGTCACTGAAGGTTCAGTGGAACCAAGGGGAAAAGAAAACAAGGAGTACCAGGGAGAGCAGTTGCAGGGTGGAGAGTGTGGATGGACAGAGATGAAGCGCAGCATAACCAAGGAAGGCAAGGATGTGCCTCCAAAGAGGGAGCAGACACCACAGGAGCTACATGTGACAGTGACACAGCAGATCTACACCCACCTCAGACACTGATCTTGTCTTAGTTTTTCCACACCTGAATAAAAGCAAATTGTGCTTTCCTTTCTGACATCACAGTGCACTTGAGGATCTAGAAAATCCTGTTGCTGTTAAAATAGATTAATATGCATATATTTCCTTGTATTTGTGTGCATAGTGACTGAGGATTTCTTCCCCATAGTTTGCCATCATAAATTACAGTGCAACTGCTCCAAACTATTAGTAATCCACTATTGGCAATTGCTTTGGGGGCGGGGGGGCATTTCATGGCAATTACATCTGCAAATATGTGTTCTATTAGTTCTTATTTTTTCTAAAGCAGCAAACAAAAAGAAACTTACAATACAAACCACTGCCTCGTTACAAATATGAAATCTATTAGATCAATTAGTGGCAGAAGAAGGAACATTTGGGTCCATATTTGGGGTCATTGTTGAATCTGCTTCTTACATTTCCTGCAGTCAGCTTAATCTAGTGCCCCTCACTCAGTCCATGTGTGTGACTGCACATATGTATGTGCACAGGCACAGAAAACATATATCATTTTTTTTCAAGTAGAAATACAAAGGGTTAGTGTTATTTCAATAGCAGGCACACACAAACAGGCGTGTGTAAAATTTGATGTAGAAAAGTTCCTTTTAAACACTGGCTTTGGAGATTGACCTCTCAAAACTATTCCCTTGGCCCAACTTCCTACCATGAGCATCAGCAGGAGCAGGTTTACAGCTCAGCTGTAGTTGAATGCAGGTTTGCAGTATATTACAGCTCTCCTTTAACCTGGATTTAATTTGCACTGCCAGTCCTGGTGGAATGGTGCTGGGTTATGTGAGCTAAAGCCCAAGAAGAGGTAAGGCTGGTACAGCTGCACAGAGCCTGAGCCAGTGTCAGCACCACTCTGCCAAAGACCAGCTAGGTGCCAGTCCCCAGTACCACTACAGCTGTACCCCCTGAGTGTGTTACAGAAAACACAGACTTGGGGCTAAACTGTACAGTGTCAGCTATGTCAAGTCTGGCCTTTGGTCAAGGAATGAACCCCCCCCCCCCCTTTTCAGGCCTCTTGGTTTGAATGGGAACAGGACTTCCCACATTTCTGTTGTAGTCCCCTGTGCCTGTACCCCTTCCTGTGCTTAGGGTGGTTTCTTTGTGAATTGCTTCATTTTCCTCTTCCATTGTCTGTGGTGGGGGGAGATGGCAAAATATCTTAGAAACAGTATTGCTAGAGATGATCTCAGAGTGTGAGTGGAAAAAGGCAGCAGCAGCAGCAGGCAGTCAGAAGAGGAGGGGTGGGCAGCCCTGTTCCAGCCCCCTGTTCCAGTGCAGGGGCAGAGCATGAGGCCAGCAATAAAGTAAGTCTTGTACTGCCCCTCCTTGGCTTTAAGGGCCCGGTCCAGAGTACATGGCTTCTTCACAATGAAGCAGCTGGGCAACACCTGAAGGCAGTTTACTTAAATCCTAACTGCATTATTTTGGGAATCTGACTGGGTGCCACAATGGCTGCTTATGAGGAAGTAAATACTTAAGGACAAAATGTTCAAGTGTTTTGCCTAAGCTGTATGTGCTGGCAAGAGGAAAAAATTAAACACAGCGAAGTATGCAGGCCCAACAGCAGCCAGCTAGACTGGAATGTGGAACTCACTAAAAGGAGAGACACACAAAGTTTGGATGAGGCACAGCCATGTGGAGCAGCTTCTGTTTGGGCATCCCTGCTGGGCCTGCCTATCACCTGCCTGGCTGCGGCCCCCTTACTTTCAGCTCAGGCATCCTCCCACCTTTGAATAGCACTGCCAGGTGTCAGACAGGCACAAAAACATCAGGCATGTGTTTTTCATGAAATGCAGCTAGTGATTTTAGCGGATGGAGAAAATGGGGGTGATGGAGATCCACCCCCAAATGGCTTTTAGAGCCTGGGTAGCACACTCTCATGGTACAAGAGCAGCCCCTCTGTTTGCTATCAAGCTAAGATGAAAAACAGGGCCACAGGTGCCAGGTAACACCAGCCAGAATTAAAGCTTCTCATGTTATCAGGGCAGGACACTAGTGAGGAGGGCTGGTCAGACTTCAGAAGGCAATTTGGCACTTCTTAAAGGCATCTTGGATGTGGAGTGTCCAATTTTAACAATGTCATGTTAACATTAACATAAATGCAAAGAGGAGCATATGTCATCTTTGAGGGAAGTGGGTTTGAAGCAATCAAACAAGGTCAAGGACAGGGACCTGGACGCAGGCAGCTGGGCCGGGGAAAGACACACCAGTAATGGACTGACAGGAATGCCACTGTTCCCAGTCTTAAGGACAGAGGAACCGCTGGTTAAAAATGATCCTTCCAGCTCAAAGTCTGCTTTACCCGAGAACCCATTGCAAAGGCAATTCCAGCACTTCTGGCCATGATTTGGGAGGGAATGATACAGACAGTGAAGAGAAACCATATGGAGTCAGATCAGGTGTAGCATCAGCCACTGAACAGCTCCTAGCATCAAGGTGTCTGTAGGCATGGGAGGAAAGACTTTTGGGGGAACCACTGCCTGCCTCTCACCTCCCTTTGGGGGGCAAAAAAAGACAGGTTTTATCTGGGCATTTCTCTCATGGCTTTACTGTTTATGCTTTTCCTGGATCTTATGAAATCCAAACAAGCAAAAGTTTGGTGACGTGGTCCCATGGGGAAGTCCCCACCCGCATTTCTTGTGTCCGTGTGGATCCTGACATCACTTGTAGCTCTACAAGAGAATGAAGAGTTGAAAGTAAGGCTGGGATGCACCCATGTTCATCACAGCATTACACAGAGAGTGAGCAAATTAGGTACTACAGGGTATAGGGTATATGTTGGTCCTATGTGAAAGCTCTGCCAGTCTATCCAGATCAGACAGACAAAATGCCATACAGGGGTGTGGGATTTACATGCAGGACAAATAACAGGAAGGTGCTGTGGTGGGGGGAAAAACAGTTTTCCCCCTGAAGTTATAAAATGGTAAACCCCCAAGGAGTGGCGACCCTTGGGATTTGAGCCAATGAGCGCTTCTGCAAAATGTGAACATATCACCCAGACCGAAAGAGAAGGTAGTTGTAGTTGTTGTAGAAGAAAGTAGCCATGTTGTGAAAGCCACAAGGAGAAAGGGCAGGAGCCCCCCCGGGGGGGCTCTGCCCCCCCCCAGCCCCTGGCTGGGGGGCTACAGGGACTTGGAACAGTGTTAAACTGGGCCAGGTTCTGTAGCTGAGAGCTGAAGGAGTTTTCTCCACCGTGAGCAGGAGCAGGAACAGCGTACAGAGAAACAGTGGCAGAGAGCCAGAAGATAAGAGAGAAGCAGCAACAAGCATGCAGCCGAGCAGGAAGACACAGAGTTGTCTGAGAGACGAGAGCCAGCAGCAGAGAGAGAACTGAGCTCTACAGAGACAGAGTTTTGGGGTAAGAACTGAACCAAAACCCCCCAAACTCCTTGGAGACCCCTCCTAGAAGGGAGGGGTGAAGTACAGCAGCACTGCAGGGAGGAGCTGAGAAGCTCAGGTGTCCTGGAAGCTGGACCAGGATGGCCAAAGGAATACAGAGGAGGGCTTTCGCCCCCCCCCCCCCCCCCCCCCCCCCCACTGCCTTGAGACGGAGCACAGAAGCTCTGTAGGGGAATTTGAATCCCCTGAAAATAGAGACCGTCACAAAGACCCCTGTACTTCATCGTATGACGTAGTGAAGTGACCCTTGTCCCAGTGAGCACAGCCTATGGAAGAGAAGACCCTCGCTTGGAGACGAAGGGCCGAGGAGGCTTGGATACCCCCCCTTGTGTGTACTGGCAGAGATCCAGCTACAGCTGCTGCATGGAAGAGAGAGAGAGAGATAGGCTGCTGCCCTGAAGACATTGCTGCTCTGAGAGTGGAAAGGATCTTTTCCTTCTTCCCTCCTGGACTTTTATTTGGAAGGGAGAAGAGATTTGATCCATTGTAAATGCTGCTTTGTCATGGTAGAGGTAGTTGAGATTGTATATGATGTATTATACTATTTATTTTGTACAGTCATTGTAATATAACCCTTTCCCCCCATTTTGAGTCTCGTGTGGTGTCTGGAAAACCCATCTCACACTAGGCTGAGATGAGGGAGGGGGGCTTGGACTAGGGAATTGGATTTTAGAGCTCTCAAACCATGACAGGTGTGTATTCCTTTGTGTATTCCTTCTAAGGGGTGTGAGGCTGTTATTAAGTAAATGCTTTGAAGAGGAAAAACATTTGCCACCTTTAAGGCTTCCCTGACCTTCTGTGGTGAGAAATACTGCAACTGTACAAGCCTCTGTTGGGCTGGAGGGGGTCTCTGCACTTCATGCTAAGCCAAGGCCCATTGATTGCTACGCTCACCCATAAAAGCAGTCCTGCAGAAGGCAGCTACCTTCTCTTCTGGAATTTATATCCCTTGCCTTTGAGAGCCAAAGCCTAATGACAGCACATTGGGCTGTCAGCCTGAAGACCTTTATTGCAACAGCCCACTAAGTCACAATATATTGTGGTGGGTGGCAGTGGACGTGCTTCGCTCAGCTGAAAAGCTCTTGGGGGCCCAGAGAAGACATGGGGTTTGCACATGGCCTCATGGCAAATCAGCAGGGGAGGGATGTGACCACAGCCACACAAGAAGAGATGTTCCAGTGCCAACAGGGACATATGGATGTCCCTCAGGGAGAAGCCCCACTGCCATCCTGGCAACTCCCGTACCAACACCACTATGCAGCACAGCAGCCATTTCAATGATCATCCCCTTCCCATGCTTAGCTTATAAATGTTGCCATCCAGGGCTGTGATGGAGGTGGGCTTGGCCAGTTTAGCAGAAAACACTGATAAAATTGCAGTCCGACTGCTTCAAAATCCTGCCTTCCACCAAGCTTTGCTCTCTGTTTGCTCCTCCTGGGAGCTGTGCAGCTCGTGCCTGACTCAGGCAGATCGTCCATTGCATGAAAACAGATTTAGATCCAGGAACTGATGCATGCTCCCTCCCCACTTCCACTTGCTAGCTCACAAGCTCTTCCAGAGCCCCATGATCACACCAGCCCCCCAGCCCTGCAGTGCCTTTCTGCTTGATCATGTGTGTCCATAGAGGAATACCAATAAGCTCTGATTCCATATCACCCTCAGATCTGTGGGCAGGAAGGCTTTCCTCTTTCTCTCCTGATGACCCTCACCTTGCTGGTTTTTCATGGCATTGCTGGTGTGCACCAGTTTGAAGTGGAAGAGGGAGGTTCCTCTTTCCCATTTGTTTTTTTGTTTCTAAGCCATTTGCACTTTATTTCAGCCCAAGACCACTACAGAATTCTCTCATCTGTTATGCCTTTAGCAATATAATTTGGACAGAAAATATCTCTTCATAAAGTGAAGGGCGAAGCTGGGAAAGAATGCAGAGTGTTAAACATAGTGTCATGAGCTTGAGAGCCTCACCATGTGTTCCTCAAGATGGGCTGCCTGCCGTAACACTGCCTGAAACATGGCTTTCTCTTCAGGCCCACCAGCAAAGTTAAGGCCCTTCTTCCCTATTGCAAGTGGCATCGTCTAGGAATGTCACAGTCTGAGGAGCACAAGCTCCACAGCATGGAAAAGTTTTGTTGTTGCCTTTACAGATAGGGACAGAGCAATTAATCAGAATATGTTTCATCATTTTTATTTTCTATTGCCAAGCCCTGTTAGTATAATTGCCAAAGAACAGCTGATAGATTTGCAGTGAGCTCCTGTGGTATTCATTCAGGGGATTTAAATGGCTTTTTTTCATGGCAGCACAGAGAGGACTACACAAGCATTGATCTTGGGGTGTCCCCAGCATTGGGGGTAGGACACATGACAGTAAGAGGGCCAACAGCAGATGCTGGAGACGCCTCTGTCACTCTGCACTGCCAGTGAACATGGTTTACACAAGAACAGAAGTTTCTGACCAGCACTTGAGATTCAAGATGTCTGGTCCCTTCTAGGCATATCCATCAGACCTGGTCCCAGGCCTTTGAACAAATGAGAGAATTCTCTCAGGCCCTGGCTTGGTCTTTCGGGGGGGCAAAATGCCAGGGGAGCTGACTCCCCTCCTGCTCAGTCCCTGTGAAAGCCTGTGCTGTCAAAAGTGTGAGCATTACTTGTTTGGGTGCTTCTGTGAGTCCTGAGCTGTTTGAGTAGTCTCATCCTCCATGCACTAAATCACCTGTGACGTGCTTGAATCAGATGCAGGGTATGCAGTTACCTTTCTTGATGGAAGGAGGGTTTCCTGTAGGCTTTTTCTTGAAAATTGAAGTTATGAGCCTGCTTCAGCCACCCATGCACTCTGCAACAGTTAGCAAAATGTGTTCAGATTTAATGCACAATACTCTTTTGGGGAAGAGCTGAGCAATGGGAAGAAGACTCTGCTCAGTCATGATGATTCTTGTCCTGTCTTTTAGCAGGTCATCAGAGCACAAAATACCCATCTCTTCAATGAGGGAAAAGGGTAACAAAGCAGCTACAGAAGCAGGAAACCAGACTGGAATGGGGACTTCACATCAGATGTTTGAGCACTTTGCAAATAAATCAATGCACAAGTAAGCAAGTCCCACCGTCATGCCCCATTTGCCCCAATTCTGCCTTGACTTAAAACTTGAAGCCACATCTCTCCCCTCCAAAATTACTGCATTGTTACCTGGGCAAGAATTTAACTTTTGAGTTCACAATATGCTTTCCTACTGGTGTTTCTTAGTTGCGCCAGCCCAAATAGTTGGGTTGCTCTTGTTGATGCAACTTTACAAAAATGCTCTTCAACACACACAAAAGTCCTCGGCTTTGGAGGCAAGATAAAAAAAACACTGGCAGATGGTAACTTTTTTGAGAAAAATGAGTGGAAAGCATCTACAATGATAATGTCCTTCTGAGACCTGACTGTGCGTGAAAAGGTATGTGGAAGACCTGTTGTGTCCCCTACAGACTGACACTTGGACCCTCTGTCACTGACACCAGCTTTCTCGTTCAAGTCACCATAGTTGGTGACTACAACATGCTAATTTAGTTGCTCTTCATCTGTATAAACTCAGTTTTTCCATCAAACAGGCAATGAGTTGGCATGCCTTGCCTTTTTCCTCCATCTTAAGACAAGACAATGAAGCCACAGAGCATACAATAGTGGTTTTTTTCCTGTGGGGAGACATTGTTGCCTGAGAAACCAGTGTTTTGTTTAAGAGTAGCTTTATTAAAGAAGAGGAGATTGTAGGGATTTACCCCACCTCTTGCCATTTCTTGGGGCAGCTTACCCAAGGTTATGCAATGGGGGAGTGAAGGTGGGGTTCCTTTTCACCTGAGAGGTGCATAAGAACATAACTCGCTGAAATACTGTATCAGACCAAAAGCTTATCTAGTTCAAGAACTAATCTTACACAATGGCCGGAAGCTGACACCCAGGAAGAGTATGCAAAGACAGGCTCGTAGAGCATCGCCCTTGTCCTCACCCACCTTTTCTGTTTCCATCAGTCAGCTACTGCAAGACTTGCTGAGCCAGAGGCTGTGTTTGTGATCCAGTTTAATAGACCACCGATAGGCTCTCCCTTGGGAATTTTTCTAATCCCCTTTTCAGTTGCTTTGAGCCATTTATGGCAATGAATTGCACAGCTGTAATCATGCACAGTATGAAATCAGCTTCTTCTTTGTGTTAGTTTTCAAATCTGCTGCCTGTTTGTTTCATGGGATGCCTCCTAACTCTTGTGGTAAGAAAACAAAATTTGCTCCCTGACCACCTTCCCCATGCCAGCTGTGGTTATATTGCCCTCAGGCATAAATTGCCTCTATCACCTCTGCAACCGCTGTAGGGGAACTTCATTTCTTTTGTCTTTTTTCACATGTAAGAGGTCCCGTGCCTCTGATCAACTCCTTCATCCTTCTCTTTATCCTCTCTAATTCCTCTATACCCGTTTTGGTAAAGGCTGACCAGAAATGCATACAGTAACCATGATATGTGTGCTCTATTGGTTTATGCACCAGTATTGCCTACATTTTTCCTCCTACACATCTACAGCACAAGAGCAATGCTAGTTATCCCATCCTGTCTGCTGAAAGCTAACCTTCTGAGATAAGTGCATAGCCTGTCCCCCAGTGCCCATTCACTCATTGAAGTTACTAGAAGAAAATTCAAGTTTGTAGTGTTGGTACACATTCCCTGGATGTTTAATTCATTCTGGTACATGACTGAAGAGGTGATTAGATGGCAGTGATTCCACATGCTACAATGCAGGCTGGCCTCAAAAGCATCATCAAAAAAACCAGTGGAACAGTTTGGTTTTCAGTCACAGTCCAGAGTATCTCCAGGATTTACAGAATCTCCAGTAGTTGCAAAAATTAAAAAGCTTTGACCTCAGGAAGGTACATGAAACTTCTTGAAAAAATTTTAAATCTTTCTGTTAATGAATTTAGGCTAGATCCAGCTCAGTAAAACATTAAGCATTAAACATCTGCTGAACATGAAGAACTAGTAAGAATGCTAAAAATGTGTAATCCCATTCCTATTTAGGTATTTATTCATAGTGGCAATTAAATATCTGCATTAGTGCTCTGCTGCATTAGGATCTAAGTACCTACATACAATTGAATGTTGTGCTGAACTGGGTCTAAAGCCAACATTGTTGTATAAGATTTTAACCTATGTATCTCTCTACTGTGTACCTCAGTTTTGTGCATTGAATATTTATTACTTGAAAAGATATTTTTCCATGAAGAGAGTTTTGCTTTAAAATATGTCATATGTGCTATTTTAATGATTCCAGCTTGCAGAATTATCCTGTGATTGGAATAATTAATAAGATTTTATGTATAAAGATTTTTAAAAATAGGTTAATATCTTGATGAGCCACTTCAACACCATTCTAGACAGCAGCGTGTATGCAGGTTTGGCTATCAAAACATTCTGGGGCTATATCTAAAGTAAACAAATAAAAGTTTCATATTGTTTTACCTATATATATATGGGATTTATTATAAAGATTACCTGAAAGACATGCTAGCAGCAATTTGCAGTCTCATCTAATCCAGTCCATTACACTTCGAGCCATAGGCTTGTGTGACCATTAAGATCTACGACAGTGCAAAAGCTTCAAGAGACAACACAAATATTGCTGTTTGCACTGGTGCTCACAGCTATCCCTGGTTTCTTTGGGTTTGCATTGTGAGCTTATTTAGCCAGGAATGCTTCTCTCAGCAGCGACATCTGCAGCATACTGAATGTTGGAGCATGCTGCCATCCATTCTGCTTTCATCCAGTTGAATTGCTGGAGTGATTGAGATGCAAAGAAGTCCCAGGACTTGCCCATGGCCACGCAATGACTCAGTGGCCCAGCTGTTTTAAAAGAGAATAATTTTTCTGTCTCTTTGCTTTAACAACTTTATTGCAAGGTATTCTTTATACACATTAGACTATTTCTCTTTTTTCAGAAGGGATGGATACCACGTATGCTCCCACCGGCATATTTGATCATCACCTTTCCTGATGGAAAAAAATCTTCCTTAGGAATTACTAATGAATTTTTTTCTCCTTGTTCTATGAAGTCAGTGGAGAGACTAAGCTAAATAAATGAATTTTCCTAGACACAAACAAAAATACAAAAATTGTTGTCATCATTGCCTATTATACAGCCCCATCTCCTCTCTCACTTAGCAGACCTGGTGTTACTCTCTTCAGAAGCTTTTTTTCTCCAAGACCTGCCAGTTTTTCAGATTAGCCTGTGTGGTGGTTTCATTGAATGATCACATGACATCTGCTCATGTTCTGTAACTACCCAGACATTTATTTCTAAAACTTTTTGCCTCATGATTTTTCTCAATTTCTTGTAGGATTTTTAGATGACGATGATGACAATTATTATTATTACTATGTCTAAATGGAAACCAGATTGTTGTTCCATTCATGGATCTTGTGTCTTTGTCTTTTAAATTCCAATTTTTTTAATGAGGCTGGAACTCCACAGAAGTGATAGACTCATACCAATGGATGGCAGTGTCTGCGTCCTTGGAAATACAGCAGCAGCAGTACATAACACCATGTGCTGGCACACCAAATTGCTCAGATTTAACTTGGCAACCTGACAATGCCTCAAGAGACCTGTGAGTAGCCACAAACACATTAGCTGCAGACATGCTTTTTTTCCCTGAAGCTCACCAGCTTCTTAGGACACAGAATTATTTTTTCATCTTTGCAGAATAGATTTTGACAGAATTCATTAAACACCATCAGGAGTTGAAATCAGCTGCAGTATATGTATGTGAACTTGTGGTCTGACCCATCTTGGATTTCTCTTTAGCAGGACCAGCCCTGCTCACCATTATCTTCACTCAGTGCTAAGGTCATCTTTGCTCTGTCCTTGGTTGTGACCTCACCAAATTGCTCCCCAAAAGAGTAAGAAACAGGTAAAATTTGAATTGGAATTTTTGCGTAAAAGAATCTAGCGAAGAGGTATTAAGTTATTCTGAGCTGCTTGGTCATTGCTACTTTGCGGTACAGTAAGTGAACCCTCTACTTGTTAATACTAGTAGTGCCACTTGCCACAAACTGGCAGAAATGGGCTCACACAATGTGCTTTTTTTCACATGGTGTCCCACATTTCTAGGCTCTCACTGGCTTCCATAGGAAAATATGAACAAATTCAATTAAAATGTCTTTTTATTCCTTTTTACTCCCACTCTGTTCACCAGATGTGCCAACTCATCCTGGGTTTTGTTTGCCAGCCTGAGCTTCCTTTTTTTGTTTGTTGAGTTACCCTCAGTAATGTGTGTTCCCTCAGGGGCAGGCAGATCCTGGATTCACTTAATGTCCTACAGCCCATGGTCCTCAGCCGGTGTTTGAACTCACGTGGTGAATGGGTATGGAGCTGGGAATACATCCCTGCCTGGAGGGGGGTCAGTCAGCATGTCCATGGCGATGCATAAAGTGGTTTAGAGCCAGTCACCCCTACAGGCTGTTCAGAGTACCTGGCATAGCTAGCAAAAATTAGCACAACTGAGATCATATACATTTTCATTAATCTTTGTGAGCCTTAAATAAAAAAAGCACTGCTGGCAGCTCTGATTAAGAGCTTTCTATTGATCATAAAATCCTAATGCTAAAATGAATTGTTTAATGTTGAAGGATTGAGATAACAGCCAAATAATTTGATTAATTGCAAAACCAAGACATGAGAAGAAAGAAAATACTTCAAAATGAGAATGCTACAGTCTCTGTGGTAGGCCCTGAGCTAATTTCAGGCAGATCAGGAAAACACCTCAACCTCCATGGCCAAGTCTGCACCACAGTACAGGGTGGTAACAGCCCCTTAATGCCTGATGGATGCCCTGGCCAGTGCTATGTGGAGGAGGGAGGCTTGAGATGCCTTAGCCTTGCACAGTAAGTCTGTTTCTCTTCTCCATGTGTGTATGTATGTGTGTGTGTGTGTGTGTGTGCTTTCACATGCTCCCACTATAATAGATACACATACTTATACAAAGCAAAAAAATGAATACAAATATTATATATTGTATGTGGAATTCAACTCGTTTGACCACTTCAGCCATCTGAAAGCTGGGTACTTGGGCTGGTTATTTATATTTAATAGCCTCAATTGTTACTGTAAGGAGAGAAAGCAGCTCCTTGATGAACACCTGTTTGAGGGGATCTGTGTCATCTACTGGAGGTGTCTGTTTCTGTTCACTGTTTAGACTCTCATGAGATACCTAGTTTTCCGGTTAACTTAGATACTGGTACTCCTATGTGCGTGTGCAGGATGACAGAAGTTGCGAGCAAGTAACACAGTGGTGAGCCCAGACAACTCATTCACAGCAAGTAATCTGCCATTCTGGTGTGTATTAAAGGCTCACACAGTTTACCACCCTAGGCACAAAATGCACTTGCAAATTCCCCACCATATGCTTGATGAGTAAAAAAAAACAGAGCTGCTTTTCTGACCCCCATTCTGACCACATTCATGCTCCTCAACAACATGATTTTCTTTCAGGACGATGGAATCCTTGGAAGGGTTTTGGCCATTCATCATCAGACCTCTAGTCTCTGGGAATAAGGGAATTGGGAGGTGGTGTACAAGTCATTTGGAAGAAATGAGACATATTCCAAACTTTTCTGTGCCTACTTAGCTCCCCAGATGTCTGCTCTGGCTCTGTTAGCAGCTAAGCACCTGTCAAGTTGCTCTGCTGTAGCCAGAACTTACTTAGGGGCCAGCAACTGCAGGCTGGGCACCAGAGCTCTACTGTCAGCCCTTGCCTATGAGCTGTGTGAGATGTGCAGAAAGACTTTTGAGAAGCCCAAGGACCAGACTGCTCCTTCACTCATCCATCAGAAGACTATACTTGCCCCTGGATGGGCAGAAGCTTGCAAAGGAAGCATGGTGTCTAAAGGTGTGTGTCAAGTGTGGGGAGGTGTGTGCTGAGCATGAGAGACATTCAGGAACTGTGTGCCCACCTCATCACCTCATCAGGTCTTAGAGGACAGGAAACTCCTCCTTGGGGTATATGTTTGAGTGTCATATCCTCGTAACCTTCATTAGCTTATGCTTGAAGTTTTTTTCAGTGTGCTTTTTTCATAAATGTGTGTGTATGTCTCTCTGCTTGTGAGCATACGCCTTAAAAAGAAGTGCATATACTACTTTAGTCTGCCACCCAAATCCTCCTCCCAGTCTCCCCCTTAGTTTATTCAGGAATTATCCTGCCTTGGTCCCCACTTCAATGGTTGCACTCCTTTTACTTTCCCCATATACATGAGCATGTATAGATGCCACATAGCATCAAAGATCCCCGCAATAATTCCCTCCTGGAGATCTGTCAGCAAAAAACAGGGCAGATAAGAACTCTGTCTGTACACTGTTGTAGTGGAATTAATCTGTTTCTTGGTTTTAAGGAGGGTGTAGTGTAAAATCACCCTAACTCTGCCCTCCTCTACAGGAGGAAGAACCTTCCTGGATTTCACTATTCTCTCTCTAGTTATTGAGTCTATCTTCGAGTCACAACTTTCAACCACTGACTCTTTAAATTTCCTCGCATGAAATCACTTTAATGTCTTGGTGCTCCTTATTGCCCAGTAGATATTGATTCTGACAGCACTGCAATGGCTACAGGTTTGCTTTTGGTTATGGGTCTTTAAAGATTTTAGCAGGGCTTAGTCACAAGTGTAGGGGAAATGTCTGTTTAGTGTTAGTACCCTTGGTTTGGTGGCTGCACTTTCTCAGGGCAGCTCACCGTGAATGAATTTGCATTTGTCAATAAAGATGTGAATGCACAAAGGGAATGTTCTTTCTCCTCTGTTGTTTCTTTGTGTGTTTTGAAGTTTATTTTGAATTCTAACATATTTATGCCCATGTGAATAGGAACATTTCAAGCACTATCTGCTTGCTGTGATCCCAATAAACAGTGGATGCCACTAATGGAGTCCTTAGCACGTTTTTGGAAGAGGAATACAGATGGCATATGGCACAGAAGAATAATTTCATAGTAATAAGCGAAAGCCAGTTATTAGCGAGACACTGCTTTGTAGCTAATGGTGTTATGGATAATGAGGCAAAGGAGAACCTATTCTCAGTGCTGGGGAACAGCTGATTGCTCTCCTCAGCAGAAACAATATCATTCCTAAAACATCATTGATCCTTTGACAGAGTTTGGGGGAAGCTGTCACAGTGCTCAAAGGAGAGCTGCAGCACAGCTTTGGAACTGGGCTGCGCTGCAGCTGGCAGGAGAACTTGCTAGCAGCTTTACTACAAAGTTAGGCCAACCTGAGCAGCAGTCCAGAAAACCCTGCAGGTGGCATGGCCATCCAGCCATTGCCACTGTGCTGCCATCGCCATGCATTCACAAGCAGCAAGCGTTTGGGTTTCTGTGCGCGACGGTGATAGCATGTCAGAAGTAAGAGGCTGAATTATTTTCAGGTTGTTTTGGGAGAGGGTTGTTGGTTTATTAAAAAGTACTATCTATCTGAAGGATTTTTTTTTTAATAGCCACTGAAAGGAGATCAGCAATGATATGAGTGTTCACCATTTATTCTTCTCCACAGGCAACTTTGTGAGTGTATCACACTTCTGGCTTGCAAATAGATTTCCAGTTTTGCTGTCCCTGAAGGAAACCCTGTTTCTTTTGACCAAAAAAAAAAAAAAAAAAAAAGAAAAGAAATAAAAGATAAGGGGGGAGGGGAGGGAGTAGGAAAGAAAGCAAGGGAGAAAGAGAAATAAAGGAAAGAGGAAGGGAGGAAAAGAAAAAAGAAAAAAAGGAAGGAAGGAAGGAAGGAAGGTGTTAAAAAGAACAAAAGAAAGAAAAAGAAGGAAAAGATAGACCAACTAAAACAAGCTGAAAAGCCCTACTGTTGATGACCTATATGTTAGGGAAGGAAAGGGCTGGCACTTGAGGGTATGCTGATGCTGATTTGTGACCATGCATGATGGCCAAGCTTCTTAGTAGTGGTTAATGATTTTGGGTGCCCCAGTTCCCAGTGACAGAAATGAGCCAGGCTTGCAGAGAGCTGCATGCCCAGAGTGCTCTAATGAACCACAGGTACACCACGCTCAGCCATACTCCTCTCTGGAAAGCCCTGGCCCACCAACAGACTGGCTCAGCAGCCTCTGCAGGCATGTCTTTCCTGGCCCTGTGCTCACCAAGCTGAGCTTGGTCTGGACCTCTGTCCCTCTGAAACATCCTGGTCCTCACTGTAGGAAGAGTGGGTCCAACTCAAACCCACCCAGTCTGGCTGTTCCCTCCAATAGCAGGAGCCGTGGTAGCCCCCCCAATCTGCTCCCTGCAGCATTGAACCTCCCCTCATCAGAAACTAGGGGTTTGGGGGTTTGTTTAAAAATAAAGCCAGTAGCAGGTTCCTATGGCAGCCCTCTCCCTACCCCTCCTCAGACGCCCTGTCTGGCCAGTTGCCGTGCAAGGGGGCCTGCAGGGCCAACCTTCCCATGCTACCCAGCCACCAATGTCTCCCCACACCCCGCTAATGGCAGTGTCTCCCCCAGTTGCCAAAGGCCACATTAAATTATTACTGGTACAAGGGCAGCCACCCATGGTGGCCATAGGAGCTGCCCTACTGCCCGCCCTGAAGAGTTTCCCCAAGGCTTCACACCCCACACCTCTATATAGATATGGTTCCCACAAACAACGAAATACAGCCGTCTCTGAAGCAGCTGTCCTGCAGCTGCTGTCACCCAGAAATTCCCACAAAATCTGTTTCCAGCAGCACTTGCCTGGGCTATGAGGCCATGGCAGGGTGGGTGCCCATGCACCCAGCTTGCACCACATTCCTTATTTCAAGCCACACTCAGTGAGAAAGCTGAAATGTCGTGATCAGAACTCACAAATGGAGCAGTGGAGAATTTCATTCCCCCTCTTCAGAAAGCCCAGGCCAGCCAGCAAATGTGACCTAACGCTGCTCAGCAAAACCCACCCCCTGGCCCCCTGCCATTTCCTCTTGATGAATGAGCTGCAACACATTCAAAAGGTGAGAAGGCCCAGCCAGGCCCATATCTCACAAACCTAGGCAAAACTGCGGTAAAAACCTGTGAAATAGGCTTTTTTTTTTTTCTTCATTCTGTTTTCACTTTTTATTCATGTTTTGGGCTCTGTGCCCCTGTACAGCCTGAGCGGGTCAGGACTGCAGGGACAGGGCCGTGGCAGAGCCCTAAGCCTTTTGGGGTGGGAAGGAGGGTAGGCATCAGTCTGAAGCATTCAAACGAATGCTGTGCTTCTCTTGGAGTGACGTCAGGCCACCTTTTCTGCTCGAATTGTAGTAAAAATAAATACAGCTAGAATGTGTAGGCATGGTTTGGAAAAGGATAAAGGGGACATTTCAACATTGGTCTCACTGAAGTGGAAATGATTTCTGATAGCCAGCTGGAAGCTGGCACAGGCACTAGGCTGAAGTTGAGAGTTCATGCAGCTGGAGTTTCATAATACCAAATTGCTAGTCTTTCGTTTATTACTTGAGTCAGATCCTAAAATCTTATTTATGTGATTAGTCCCTCTGGGCCATATCCTTATTCCTCTTACACCAGACTGACTCAGAGGAGGGGACGTCTGTGAGGCAAAGCCTCCTCATTAAAAGGTCCCTGTAGAATGGAAAAATAAAAGCCAGCTATGGTAATGTCCTCTAGCCTGCAGCTAGGAGGCACAGACCAACACAGAAATGAGCTACACTCCAGGCAGCTCTCTTTAGCAGAACTAGCACAGCCCTCCAGAGTCCTCCACTTCTTCCTTCTTCAGATGAATTTTCAGTTCAAGTACCTGGTACTAATCATCGAGGTCACTAATTTTTTGCATCCAATTTGCCTCAAAACCTGCTCCCCCCTCCACACTGAGCATCATGGCAGTCCTTACTAGGGAAGTATTTGGTGCAGAGGTGGCTGATTCAATAGCCTAGGTCCTTCATTTGAACCCAACAGCCAGGAGCCAAGGACACTGTGATGAGCAGGTTGGTGTGACACACAGTGTGGATTCAGCCATTGTGTTGCAGATAGGGCCAACTTGGAGCAGCGTGGGCAGAAGATGCTACATCATACTTGGCCTGGAGGCCAGGGGCTGCTGGCAGAGCAGGTGCCCTTAGCAGTGCAGTATCACCCTTGTTATGGTTTTGGAGAAAGGATATACTGAGTGGAACACCAGGAACTGGAGATCCCTCCAGAAAATGATGGGCAGAGGATGAGGAGGTGACAGATATCTGAGGTCAAGGAGACCTGAGCTTGTGCATCCCTATGGTGAAGGACAGGTTTATTATTAATCATAGAATCAGGTTGGAAAGGACCACTAGGATCATCAAATCCAATAGTTAACCCAGCACTGCCAAGTTCACCACCAAACCATGTCCCCACATGCCACATCCACATGCCTTTTGAACACTTCCAGGAACAGCGATTCTACCACCTTCACAGCCAGCCTATTCCAATGCCTGACCACACTTTCCCAAGAAATTTTTCCCAATATCTAATTTAAACTTCTGCCTGTGCACTTTGAGGCCATTTCCTCTCGCCCTGTCCCTTGTTACCTAGGAGAAGAGACAGATCCCCACTTTGCTATGACCTCCTTTCAGATGGTTGTAGAGGTCCACCTTCAGTCTCTTTTTCTCCAGGCCAAACAATCCCAGCTCCCTCAGCCACTCCTCATCAGACTTGTGCTCCAGACCCTTCACCAGCTCTGTTGCCCTTCTTTGGATGCACTTCAGCACTCAATATGTTTCTTGAAGTGAAGGGCCCAAAACTGAACACAGTATTTGAGGTACAGCCTCAGCAGTGCCAGCTCAGACCCATATACTGCTCAGGCAGCTGAGCCCAGTAGGAAGGATTTATTAACACATTGTCAGTGGGAAGTCAACTCCTTCAAACTTGATTCTGAACTGGGAGGAGTCCAGTATGAGTGCCCCTGCATGTGCCCCTCTTGCATATCCAATCCTGTGTCCATCTATCTCCCACACAGACAGTCTGGTGCTCCTTGTACCTCATGGGGTAGATTCTGCCATATTTTGACTCCTGAGACTTCACCTTAATTAGCAGTCTCCTGCAATAACAGTTGTGGAATGAAAAGTCGGAGGACAAAAGGCAGGAGGAGGATGAAGTGGAAGGAAGCGGCCAAGCTTTCTGGCACACGATATGAACTCGAATGAAGGCAACCTACTTTCCTGACTGTGTTCATGCTGTATAAATATTCTCAGTGAATCAGTGAGGTGGGGAAAATACTGCAACAAGAGCCTGCGGAATCAAGGCTGCGGGGGCACGTACAGGACACTTATTCAGGGATGTGAGAGGTTCCAGGATCCAGGGCAGAAATTCCCCAGCAGAAACTTTATGCTGGGGGGAATCCACCAATTACTCCTGTTAGCACCTGCAAGCATGCTTTTTAACAAAGCAGCATTCTCTCATTCTGTGGAAATGTACAGCACATCCTGCCAGGTTAATTAAATCACAACCCCTCCCTTACAAATAAGGGCACAGCAGTTGGGTGTGGGTGAGCTCAGTCCTTGTGCACAAAGGGTGACCGTTCCCAGGTCGATTCCAACAGGGAAATAAAGACTTCCAGCAACAGGGATCTGCTCTGAGCCTGATGCCACAGCTCAGCTAGCTCGGCAAAGCAAGGCCTCCTCCACCTCCCACCCACCCGAGCAGCTGCGCAGCACACTGCCCCCACCGAGCCTGTATCCGCCTGCCCAGACTTCAGGCGAGTTCTGCTGGCTTCAGCTTCCCAGGCCCTGCCTAATTGCAGGGCAACACTATGTGCCACGGAGCAGTTATTTTTGTCAACCTGGAGGGCTTTGTGTAAGTCCTATAAAACACAGGCAAAGTATGTCCAGCACAGCGTGGTTCAGTATGCAATGCAGTGATGTCGCCTGCACCTGGACACCTCTGGGACCTGTTACCAATGCTGAGGGTGGGATAAAAAGTACTTTGTTTCTTGCCTGCATTTTTGAAAACTGAGAAGAGTGCTCAGGGATTTCTGAAGCTTGAGTTGATTAGCAGTTAATGATGTGTGTCCTGAGGAAAAAGTAAGATTAAATATTCTGCTTGTATTGAGCAGGGCATTTTAAGCTTTAGATTTATAGCTATTTTGTTAGCATTTCATGAAGTGTTTAGGTCTGTTCAACTCTTGGTTACACAGCCGCTTGGTATTTTGAACACTCATTTTATGCAGATATAACTTAAACAACCGATGATGTATGAAAGTGTGTAAGTGTATGTGTTATAACTGCACATTAACTCTCAGGGAATGCTGTTGTAAAACAGACACACAGGAGTAACTTCTTCAGCAACCCACAGATCTGTGCTCAAGAGCTGCCGGCTCATCCCAGGGTCATCCCAGTTCCAGTGCCAGCTGCCTTGCAGCTTGGGCATTGCACCTTCCAGCTTGGGAAGCGTGCTGTGGTGAAGCTTGTTCTCTTTGCTTATTGCCTCAGCCCTCACCACTCTCTCTTGACTCCTCTCAGCTGGAGTTGCCTTCCACTCGCTTTTGAAGCACTGCACAGCCCTGCCCTTTCCCATGTGTTGTATTTTCTGAGTTATGTTACCCACCTGTGGCCTCCACCTTCCAGGCACATCCCAACACAGCTCCCTGGGTGTCACCCCACATAATTTCTTCAGTGGCCTTTAGAATGTGGTGCAGTGTTCCTGCAGGAGGCTACCATGCTCTTACTACTTATCTGATTTGATGCCTTCTTTCCTAAAGACATGCTTCTGTCACATTTCTTCCAGGAAATACCATCCATACATATATCCATTTAAAAGAAAGGCAAGAAGAAGGAAGTGGCGTTTCCTAATGCCTTAGGAGAGAAACAAATCATGCCTTTTCTCCATTTCTAGGAGTTTGTCTCCATAACAAGATGAAGGTGTGCTTATAAAAATGTACAAGAGGTGCAGTGGAACAGGCCTCAGGCTTCACCTGTGAGTCTTGTGAGGGCATTTGGGTTGCTGAGCTGTCCTGATTCCCATACACCATCCTTTCACTCCTCTTATAACCTGGACTAAGTAGATTCAATGAGGCATAGGTAGGTCAAGCCACGCTACATTCATAATTTCATTTTGCCTTGGAAAGTTACTGTAAGATCAACACCTAACACATCATGTTTAGAAAATGGTGGCAAATACAGTGCATAGAATGAGGGTACTAATTTATTTACCCTCACTTGGGGAAATTTCCTTCACACAGTACCATATGTGCAAAAGAGTAATTGTTTGCCAGCATATGAAGTGTAGCCAAACAGACTAAGCTGGACAAAAGTTTCAGGTCCTACATGGCTATTAAGGGTTTCCAATTAATTGAACATGACTGACAAATGCTCACAGCCACATTTGGATTGATACCTGCTTAAAAACAAGCCTTCTACCCCAGGGAAACCCTAGGGAAATAATTTACAGTGCAAACGTGGAGTGTATTTCGCAATATGTAAAATTCATACCTCATGCTAAAAAAAGGCTAAAACTAGAACTGCCTGAAAGAAATGAAGCAACATATCTCTCAGAAGTTCTCAATCTGCATGTACAAAGTCATAAGTCTCTAGTATATATGCACTGATAAAACTTATACTTCAGTTCGCTACACACGAGTAACTAACATTGCTCAGTAGATGCTCTGTGTTATTACTGTCATTGTTGGTATGGAGTTTATACAGATTTTGTTACCAGCATAGCTGTGAAAACCCTCCAATTTTTTCTCCCCCCTCTCACTTTTTCCAAATGTGAAGCTGAATTTCTGTCTTGCAAGAGGTACTATAGATCCAATTATAAATTGGCTCTGCTCCTCAGCCTGGCTGAGCCCACTCTGTGTGGCCAGGGGGATTAACAGAAGTCAGCTTAAGTGATTTTTTTTTTTTAGAGGAAACAGGATGCATTGTATATATGTGAGCCTTCCGAGGCAGCTTAGCAGAAGCACAGCAGCGCTGCCGACAGGGATAATAGTGCTGCTAATAGGTATGGCACATCTTCCAAATGCATTCAAAATACTGATGGCTGCACTGTCTTTTTTTTTTTTCCATGTGACAAACACCAATGAAAACCTACAAAATAATAGTTTATTTTCACTAACATCCTCTTGAAGGAAATATGACTTAGTCTAGAGTTATCTGCTAATTTGGAAGAGAAAGGTTGTTTTAATGCATTGTAAAACAATAATTTGAATTGCATTTTAGCATTGGTTTTCTGTAAAAGTCTAAAGGTCATGTTCCAACAGACTGTATCTGGTGTATGTCCAGATTCACAAATAGCTGAAGAATAAAAATTCTTTCTTTGGCAGCTGGAACAAAGTTTCTTAAGCAAAATCATGTGTTTGAATCTACATCCAGACATGGGTCTTACTAGTTCAGGTCTGGAAATTTCTCCTACAGTCAGACATATATTGCAAGCCATATATTTTAAACAGAGCACTGGGCTTAATTTGGATTTCTTTATCCATATAGAAAAAAATATAGATATTCATAAAAATGATCCTTAGATCAGTTCGCCAATAAAGTTTGAATCTTGAAGAATAAACTCTCGTGGCTAATTTGATTTGGCTTTCTAGGAGCCTTCTTCTTTAGGCTGACCTTACTACCTCTAGAGCTAGGGATGGAACACTTCTTCAAACACCAAACTATTGAACATGTCAGATCTTGAAAAGAATTTTGAAAGAAAAAGAAAATGGAATTTCCCCAAATGTTATCACAAGCTCCCTTCCTTTTGGATTAAAAAATGGTTCATGACTAACTACTGATTTCCTGTGGACATGTGTATTGGCTTAGAGTTTTACCCAGTATTTTGATAGAATATCAACATTGTGGGTTCTTCTACATGATGACTCTTAGTGTTGCACAAATTTCAGAGGTCATATGGTAAGATTTTTCTGATTAGATGAATAAAACATCTTATATAAGTAAAAACCAAACATCACTAGTGAATGAGGTGCCTCTGGCACAAACACTTGGAGGGCTACTCATTCATTCTTAAAATTCATGCCACTTTCCCACAGGAGAGTTGTCACATACTTGGCAGTAGTCCAAATAGCATAAACCATAATCTAGGAATAAAAGCAAGTGAATGCAGGTCTTTTAGCTGCAAAACATCTACAGATCATATTCCGAAAAAAATATATTTTCAGCCATTTCTATTAACAGTGTTTGCTGTAAAACAAAACCTACTTACGCAGATGGCTGTGTGTTAGTTCTTCTGGGATTTTTTTTTTAACCCTTAAGTCCTGTATTTTATCTTCTTTTGTGGGTTTGAGTCAGACCATCAATGTTATTTTCAGAGAACTGTTTGTGTTCTAATTAAGCAATAAAGAGCAGAACCTGTCTTGGGGATTAAGAGTAACTTGGAGTGTTGACGCAAAGCTGAGAGCCATTACTGACACCTGACCATTAATTCCCCAAGAGATGCTAGTGCCAAACTCATCAGGGCTGTTTCTAAAAATCCTTGCTAGGTTTTTAATGGGGAAAAATATAATTTTGACTTTTGAAAAGTACCAGAGGGCAGGTGAGATTACTACAGTATACCATTGAGGAGATGACAAGAATAAAGGGAATATGGATGACTACAGTGATGTCTATAGCAAAATATTTTCTTATTTATTAGCCCCTACATACATTCCCACAGCAAGTAGATGTTCAAAATACACATCTGAGAGATGAGGTGGGAGATATTTTTTGAGCTACCAGCTTCCAATACACCAAATTTCACTAGATGAACCAAGCTGACTTCCAAATCACAGAATCACAGAATCACAGACTCACTCCACAACACTTGCTGTTTATCAGTTTTAAAACTGGTCCCATTGCTGTTGCTTGACAACTATATAGAATAATGATCTGAAAAGCTTATCCAATTAGCATATTTTTGCTTTACTTGGCAGAGAAGGAATGGTGGGTATATCCATCTAAACACTTCTGCATTCCTGCTGGAAATACATTAACCATCCCTCCCCCACTCTCTTTTCTACGCTATTACAGCGCCTTCATCCAAGACAGCCTTGCATTGCTTCTGGGAGAACACTTCCACTAAATTCTTACAGGATGTTAATGGACGTTCATGTATAGTATTGCCATATGAATTTTTCGATGACCTAGATAAATGTGCATAATTTCCTTTGTGTGTAATGGGCATGAGTGTTTAATTATGACAAGTTGTGACTTTTGTAGTTTATCTCCGCCCCCCAGGGAGCCCTTGAAGATGAAATTTCCTATTCACTGGCATGCAGCAAGTGCAATTTTACAATAACCCTGTACTAGGATATCATAGTCCATGTTGCTTCCTCCTTTTTTGTCCACTTAGTTTATACAGAGGAGTACAAACACTGAATCTGGAGTTGTGTGAGATGGTAGGTTTGTACGGAAAGCACAAGATTAGAAATTAAAAGAAAGATTTAAAGGAAAATGGGCTGTGAGACAGCAATCAGGATGAAATTTTTTTTTACAAGTCACTTAAATTACCGACCACACATTAATTCTGAGGTTAAGCCCGTTGGTTAAACTAATCACTATTAATCAATGAAGCTGTTAATCAAATTGCTGAGAGCACAGGACCGAGGAAATTAGGCAGTCAGATAATCTCTTGGGCTGACCAAAGATGCAGAAAAGTTTGTGTCTCCCTCAGAAAAATGAGCAATGAGATAACAGTTTGTATGCTGTCTGCAAATGATATCTGCAACAGCATCAAGTCCTACCATGCCTTATTTTGGGGGGGTTTTTTACCTATCTCCTGCCTTTCTGCCACATGCATGCTTTTGCCCCACGCTTGCACAGTCTGTCTCTCACACAAACATGTGAAAGCGAGGATGGAAAAGGCCTGCAATGGAGAGGTTTCAAGTGGAGGATTGATGGCCAGTGATTGTGAAGCCAAATCACTCGCTATACTCGCTTTGCACTACATGATTTCCTGCTGCTATTTCTAGTTACAGTAGATAATAAAAACTGTTACAAAACCCTCTTAACAAGAAAACAAAACACAGATGGCATGTTGAACGTAAAGCATCTGGGGATGGTAATCAACTCTGGCCTCAAAAGCTGTTTTGTTCCATCCCAGTTTTCTTGAGAAAGTGGGAAAGGGACAGCAGGAAATACTGCGTAAGTTGCTGGAGTGAACTAATTCTGTGCTGGGAAGTAGCTGTGTCTGTGGACAGAATACTTAGGGCTAATGCATAATGTTGGTATCCTCTTATCTCTTGAGGCCTTGGTTAGGAGAGCCATCTAGAAGGTATTTGTTCATCAGACTGATAGCCAACTATTTAAGAACCGGCACGGATACTTCTAAAAGAAAGAAAATGTGATTATTATTTGTGCTATAAATTGTGAAAATGGAATATTAGTCAAGGCTTAAAGAGCAGATGATGCCTTACAGAAAACTTTAAAAAATATCCCATTGAGAAATACTTATATCATGCATCATATTTTAAGTCTTTATCCTCCTTTGATCTTTGGTAATACAAACAGTGAACCAGATCTGGAAATCAATTGCAGAGGGTATGTTTGGCATAACTTCACTGACCCCTTTTCTCTTTGTTAGCCTGCCTTTGCAGCCCAGCACCACAGAGATCAGCTGGCTTCAGTTTCAATGCAAAGGTCCTTGCAATGAATGCATTCATGTATTCCCAGGGGCCAGCCTTGGAGAGTGCTACCTGCTGAGGGAATATTACCCATTTGTTTGTGAGAACATGAAAACAGATAATGACAGATAACAAAACGGTTATGCCCTCGTCCTTGTTGGTGAGCAAAGAGCAATGGAGCGTATCTTGGGGAAGATTTATGCCGAGATGCTTTGGTCTTATTCCCTGGTGTGAGCTGATGCAGGGCTGCTGCAATTTATGCTGACTGCTTGAGGCCTTCTTTTCCAGCAGACATGAATTTCACTGAGCAAGAGAGTAGCTTCCATATTTGCTGTGTTGTGTGTCTTCAGGCCTTTGGGATCTGGACAGAAACAATTTACTGATGATAGATGTCAGCATCTGCAATTGGGCACATATTTAGGTGTCTCTTTCTGTCTCTTTTCCTCCATGGGGGCTGCCAGTATTGCCCTCAGGTGGTCCAGACTGCTCAGCAAAAGCAACATGATACAGAGTGGACCAAAATCAGGTGAACAAACAAGAAGCTCAACATATTTCTTTGTTCCTACTGACAGAGGTTATTCCTTTCTCACCAGACATATCCTGAAAGCACTGCCGTGTCTATGAGTGCCTTGCCATGCAACCTGTTGATAAACTGATTAAATGCAAGTTACAAAGGTGTCTTTGAAGTGGTTTTGAAGCTGGCATGGATTTTGCTTAACTGGTTTGGGTATCGAAAATTAATGGCAGGTATATGGCAATGCATTGGGCACAGCAGAAGAGTGAGTGGGTTTCATATTTTGCTGACGACATATGACACTTCACTGGCTACTGTAAAGAAATTGGATTTTTTAATTGCCTTAAAACATTGCTACCGTGCAAAGAAGCCTCTAGTCTGAAGATTCAAAAATAAAGGCTCAGGGGAGGAAACCTTAGCCCACAAACTGTGAGATTTGTGGAGGCCCAGGCACGAGTCTCTGAGTGGATGATGTTTATCTAAAGAAGGCCAGTGGTGACTCCCAGGGGGTGTGATGCTTATCTCCTATGAGCCAGGCCATGTCAAAGGAGGCCCTCTGTGCACACACCCACCACTAAATTGGAGAAGGCTTCACTTTTAGCAGGGATGCCTCCAAAGCACACCCCTGCCCTCACCCAAGCCTAAAATGCTTTGCAAAAACCAGCACATACAGCCTCTGCAAAACCAGCACGACTGCAAAAACAGCACCCCCCACACATGCGGAGGAGGCACCAGGAGGGTTCTGAGGGTATATAAATCCATTGGAATTTATGTTTTGTGGTCTTCTTTCCCCCACCACTCCCCAGTGGAGCAAGGCATTAGTGACACCAGTGAGAACCAAGTTCGTTGGAGAGGTCCAAGTGGTGACTATAAACTCTTACTTTTTCTCTCTCTTTCTTTCTCTGTTTTCCCTTACACATTTCCTTGGGTAATATTCTTATGTTTTTATATTGCCATATTACTACAGATAACAACAATCAAAAGGGCTACATACCTGTTTTCCTTTGCAACCAAATTGTTCTAAAATAAATCATATATATATATGTAAACACTGATCATCTAGTATCAATTTACTTTAATACACCCCAAGGGATTTATTAGCAGAAAAACAAAAGTTACTTCTGCCTTTCAGGGTGGGCTGTAACAGCTTCATGTGGCTGCAACAGCATCAGCCTACAGTTCACAGTTATTTTGAAGATGTGGGTGCTAGTTTAATCATCTGCCTTACTCTGGTGTTACTTCCTACTTCCCAGTGACTCCAAAATATCAAACTTCAGCACAGATTTTCTGGCTATGTGGCAGATTTTAGGCCTTGTTGCTTGAGCATTATATGTAGTTTTTGAGAAGAAGAAGAAGGGATTTGATTATGGAAGACACTTGTTGATGTTCTATTGCACTTGCCTGCACTTACTAGATTTTTCAATGACAATAGTATTTCTGACAGTCACAGTAGACTCCTATTCACCATGAGGCCAAATAAGAGTGTTATATACCAGAGGGAACCTCTGAGGACCTGTGTGGAAGGTCATTACAGCAAAGGCTGAGCACCGCAGTGAAATCCGGCAAGACCCCGTGACTGCTCTTAACCATGTCCTGTGTAACCTTGTTTTCACTGAAGTAGCTAACCCAGATGGACAAGTGGATTGTGACTCAGAAAGTTTCCCTCTGTCAGTTTGTGGCAGGGCTTGCACCCACTGGCAGCTCTTTGAACCCTGTCTGGCATGCCACAGAAATTAACCACAAAAAAGGTGATTAGAAGGGAAATGGCCTCAGTACACTCAGCAAGGGCTGTAACACACCTCTAACATGGTTTGTTAGTATTTCTGCTTCCCTGGGGAGATAGGGCTCTGTTCTGAGGTAACTCTTGCCTTGTGAAGGGTGTTGTGCTTTGCTGATGACCAGTCCCTGCTGGAGCATCAGTGGGAGAGTCCTACAGTGGTATTGCAGACAGGCAGAGATGCAAGCTAGTGGCAGCAGATATCAGCATGAACAAAGCTGGCTCCATTTGTTCACTGTGGACTGTGAATTCCCCCATGAGATGGCACATGCTGCATGCCACTCAGGGAGTACTACAAGAGCTCTGATCCCCTGCACCTGAAAAGGTGGTTGCAGCCTCCCAGGAACTGTAGCTATGGACAAACCTCACATCAGGCCCTCTCTCATGCCCCAGCACTGTCCACAGGGTGATGTTGTCAGAAAAGCCTTTTCATGTTTCTTGGCAGACAAAATATTTGTGAACTGGAGTCATAGAAGGAAGCCTGGGTAAGCAGTGTGAGCACACAGGATCTTAAATGGCATATGAGGCCAAGCATAAAGGTTAGTAAAGGCTTCATCTGCTCTAGGAGATGGGTTTGAATATGGGGTGAGCACAACTCAGTTGGTCCTGAGCTAGGAAAGAGGAGAGGGAGGTTTTGGTCTTTCTTCAGCAAGACAAACCTGGGTAAGAAATGGTCATCAGAGAGTCCAGAGGCTGTCCATGCAGTCACCAGCTGCATACTTGCACAGAGTTTTTTTAGAAGTGATGGAGGGCCCCAGCTAATGCTGCAATGCACAGAGCAGCCTTCCCATGGACATGTGGCAAGTCCACTCTTCCTGTGCCTTTGGTATAAAGTTTTCCTGTGTACTTTCATATCAGCTATGAGAGGCTGCACAGGCAGTGAGGCGTATCTGGTGTCAGACCTGCTGCATATTGGTAGAAAACCTTTACCACTTGGGGGTCCAAGGACCTGGACCTCTGGGCATAGCCCTCTTACACTCCACAGCACCAGTCCAGCAGGGCTTCATTGTTAGAAGACGTGACCAAAAAATCTTTGTGGAGGTTAGCACTGAAGACAGGAGGTGCACTTATCCTCAGTCACAGTGGCAGATGACTTCAGACATGTCACCTCACTCATATGGAGGACATGGGTTTGAACCTGAGTCTCTGATATGCTGTTACCTCATCCTTATCCTTCAGATTCCTTTTTTTTATCTCCTCTGTCTATCATTCTGGATCTGTTCTCTCTGCCATTGGTGCTTCGACTCTGAAAAACATTTCAGACATGGCTTCATTGAAGCTGTGTGTGCAGTTCACAGAGCTCTGGTTGGTCTGATCGAAAAGGTGAAGGTTGTTGGAGAATTCAGAAACATTATCAGGGATCATGGACTCATGGCATTTATTTGTGGGGCCACACAGTGGCTTAAAACCTCACACCCGTCCCCCAGGAGGCAGGTACTACTTTCTCCTCCTCCTCGTCTGCTGCTCCAGGCTACCAAGCACCTGGCTTATTCCTGGGAATTACCCAGTGCCATTAGATGCATTGCCAGCTCTGCTCTCTATGTATTGATCTCATGGGTCCAGATCATAAAATTATAGTACTCACATGAAAAATATAAAGGTTGGCATGATGACATTTAGTACTGTAGGCTAGACATATATATGCATGTATATATGTAAACAAAAGCAGACCTAGCATTTTGTGGCATGTATTTTCAGCAGTCTGCACAGGAAATAAGAGATGGCAGATGGTTGGTCTCTCAGCAGGGTAAGAATTAGGATTATTTGGATACCTTAACTGTTCCTTGATGCATATGTAGTTTAGTTTATTCATGATTTTGGTAGTTTTTTAAAGCAGGGGTATTTTATGTTCTTTGATGTGAATACATGGTTCATTCTTGACTGTGCTTTTAAAAGCATCTCATCTCTGTGTGTGTGCTCATGTGTGTTTGATGAGGAAAGCAGCATAGGCTAAGGGAGAAAATGATAGTGTGTGAACATGCATTACCTTCCCAGCAGGGAAGTGACTTGCCCCTGAAGATCATGTCAACCTTAGGCATTTAGAGAGTGAGATACCTGGAAATTTTGTTTTGAACAGCTACTGAGACCAGGAGGGATAACTGGAAGGGGCTGGATGCCTCAATGTGGGCTGGGAAGCAGGCAGTTGAGGACTAGCACTAAGCAACCCTGTCTGCTGCAAAAGGAGGTGAAGCATGTTCAGGCAACGCCCCTCCTCCCCATCTTCAGAAGGCTGTGATTGCCTCTGTAAGGTGTTATCAGTCCAAACATTCTGAATAGTTTGCTGGGGACTACGTTTTACTTAATTGAGCAGAAAATAAAAATTACACAGACATGGAGGGTTTACAACAATGCAGAGATGGGGGCAACATGTGCTTCTTAGAAAATAAAAGCCAGCAGTCCCATTGCTAACATCCTGTTCTCAGGGTGTAAAGTAATTGCACACATTGCAATAGCTGGAGATAAACATGTCTGCATAACTTTGAAGGTCTGTTTGATTAACTTATAAAGAATTGAAGCTCAATCTGGTTTGAAGTGAATTCACTTTCCCCTAATTCCTGATCAGATAATAGGAAGCCAAAAAATAAAGACAACACAACAAGTTCTGTGGTAGAGATGCACCATATCTTCCCAGAGATGACTAGACTAGGGTTCTGATGTGCTACACTTACATGGAAATAGTGGTGTTTGGATAGCAAAGCTGTAGGACCTCTTCGGCAGCAAGACTGTGCACTTCTACACAGGATCACAGGAGAGTTGAGGTTGACAACACCTCTGAGTTTGTCTAGCCCAACCTGCTTGTTCAACTATAGATACTAAGATACACTTAGATACTAAGTGTGTATTTCTTTCCTTGCAGGGTTTTAGGCTCTAGCAGTAAATAAACTGAGAGAAAAGAAAGACACACCCCACCAATTTGCAAAATACATTAATTTTTGTCTCTTTCTACCAGAAGGATGAGAAGCAGACAGCCAATTTTGTAATCTGAAAAACTTATTATGTCCTAAGGATTCTTCTGAGGGTGAAATTCAAGCCATTCTTTAAGATATTGTGAACTGTACATATTCCTAGTGAACTGTGTGTAGCAAATAATGTTCAGTGAATGAAAGAGCAGAGCAGTGCCACACTCAAGACAGGGGGCAGAACTATCTCTCTGCTCCAGAGGCTTTTATACAGACACTACCTCTTTTCTCCAATTCTTTCCTGGATAATAATGTCCTACATAAGTGGTTCTTTAAAGTGCTTCTACAGCTATTCTCAAGTAATAACCATGCATTGTGCATTGTCTGTCTGAGAGCTGGCATTAGCGAGAGACCACCCTGGCCATTTGTGGTGTGGCTCTGCAAGGAGGCTGCATTAACATTGCTGGGGGGCTCAGAGTGCTTGAGTGCCCCACTGCTGTGACCTTCAACTAAACACACTGGAGCTGCATTAAGAGGACTCTGGATTTTTTACATTTCATCTACTTTATCTGTTTGAACGCAAATATACCTTTCATCACATCCCTTTGCACTCAGACTGTCATGATCCATTTTCCACTGTGTTCATCCAGATGGCTTTCACAGGTTAGATTTCTCCTGCTGATTTTTTTTCAGTACAAAGATGCCACTGTTTACTTCAGGCACTAAGAGTGCTTAACCAAGATATTATTTTCTGCTGAAAGTTTTACTTTCCTAATCATGGCTGAGTGCCTTCCACAGAGACATCCTCAGCCACTGAATGGTGGCTTGGAAGCTTGACAGTTGCCTCCACTCCTCTGAAATACACAGCCTGCTGTGGCTGCTCATGTTGACTTCATGGATCCCAGTCCTCCCCCCATCTGCAGCATTGGGGGAGGAGAGGGACAACATCTCTTGGCACACAATTTGAGCTCCAAGTAGCACATTCTCAGTATCACAGGGCCCATCAATTACTACCTGGCTGTATCTCCACGTCAAAACCAGGGGGGTGTTGGTGATGTGCTGCTGGTGGTGTGGGAAGCCCTGCTTCCCTGTAAGAAGACCTATCAGCTGAAACTCAGCATGGAACATGTCTCAGGACAAGGTGTTTGTTCTGGTTGTGTCCTCCGTATGATACATTCAGCTTTTTTCATATTACACTTCGTAATTGTATTAATAAAAGGTATTTACCCTTCATTATTTTCATTCTCTAGAGGATTGCTGAAGACAGGATATAATTAATTCAGATGCTCATACAAATTCAGGGAGGTTGTGGGCAACAGCCACTTTCTTCACTAAAAGTAATTGCACATATTCACCACAGTCCAACCTCTGTGGCATTTTAAGAGGAGCATGTCTAATTCATGAAAGGGAAGAATTGGTTATTATCAGTATTATCTGTAGCACTCTGGCTTAATTAAGAGTGTTAAAGAAAGACAAAAGGTAGGAAAGAAATGCAGGAAGATGAAATGAATTGCCCAAGGTCACAGGATGGAGATTAGCACCTGGGTCTTCACCATCCCAGGCTTGTGCCCAGCCCATTAGATCAGATGGCCTCCCAAATCACCCTTCCCAAAGATCAAGTACCTTGAATACCCATGTAAGCCTCTCAAGGAAAAAAAACAAAAAAGTCTCAGCGTAGCCTGATAAAATTATAGCAATGCACAAGACATCGCTGGAATTCATTAAAAAGAATATTTATTGAGAAGCAATGTTAAAAAGGAAACACTCATGCTTTAAAACAGTCAAGACAATGAAAGCTTCTACCTTGCTTCAATTTGGAACTCATATTTTTGTAAAACTAATCGATTAGATCATGCTCCTAATTTAGCGTACTTATGCTTTCAGCTACATTTCTGAGCTAGGAACAGGCTTTGTAGGATTCACGGCTTCTGAAATAAAAATAATTGGTTTCCCAGGAATGTAAAGTGCTAAGGAAGTAACCACCTATGACCTATTCAGTTTAAGGAGCAGCTTTACATATCTGGGCATCTGCAAGATTAAAAAAGATACAGTTCATTAGCAGACAACAATGTTAACACTCAGGTTACAGCTGAAAGGACACCCTTCTTGGGTGTTTCACTAAGGATGCCAGTATGAGCGTCATCCCTTCTGAGAAGCTCTTGTCCAAACACATCCCTTGGCTGTGCCCTCTGCCCGCCAAACCACCATCCCAGTTCTCTGGCAGGCCCCTGCCCACTGAAGCAGCCAGTGTCTCTGCCTATTGTCTCTACCCCCACTCCCATGGGGGATACCAAGGGGCTGCTGGAAAGAATAAACTCAGACCTATGACCAACTCCTGTGTCTTTCTGAAACAACATGGTGAAGGGAGCAATCAAGGGATGGAGTACTGGTCTTGATGGCAACCTCAACATGGGCAGTAACCTCTAAAAAATCAATGCCGTTCTCAAGCATCTTCAAGGAAATCCAGATGATAGTTTTCTAACATGTTGCTTTGCTGAAACAAAAGATATAGAGGTAAAATCTGCCACTTCTGAGGTGGAATTTCTGCCCAAGTTGTGGAGGGGCTCCAAAATACCCACAGGCCTGTTTAGAGCAACGGCTTGTGAGACTGAGGTAATTTCTAGCTGACAGGATGGAGTGAGCTACAGACTGTACCATAGCCAGTCTTAAGGGACTAATCCAGGGTACCTGTGGAGACAGTGGGTGTGATTTGGTTTGAAATTGTCACATAGATCAATGTGAGCTGGACAGTTAAGTTCCCCTTTGCTATCAATGGCAATCCAGGGCTTGCTAGAGTTGCCTAATAAGGGATGTCTAAAGACATTTAGATACCATAGGTTGAGACATCCACATGATGTAGATGTGATGAGATCCACATGAGACTGGCAGATATGGCAACAAATCTGTGGGTGACCTGTGCTCTTCTGGGCCACCAGCTGGGGTCCTACTGTATCTATGGCATTTCAGCTGATAATAAACACTACTGTTTAGATTAGAGGCAGCCTTTTGCTGCCTTTTAGACACTTTGATGAGGGTGCTTAAAGTTAGACCATCGCAGCCTGAAATGCAGCCGTGGGCACACCTTCCACTCAAATACAACCCCGTTTGAAGTGCCTACCTTGGCAAGCCCTGCTGCCCAGTGGGACCAGTTTGGGTGCAGCTTTCTATTGACACAGCTGTAAAACCCGCCCATTCTGGCAGGGAGGTAGATCCTGTTGGGCTGGGGCTTTCCACCCCACTTTTCACAGTGCAGCACAGATGCACCTTTTGTTTCAAGCCTCTTGTTTGAATCAAGTGAATCAAGGCCCTGAACTTTGGGCTCCCTTATCCCAGGCACTACCCACACTATCACATCTCTGTTTCGGCAGGCTCTCTGGAGAGCGAAATCACCTTTATCACTCAGGAGGTATGATCCTAAACCCCACTGGCCGTTCTACAATGACCAACTGTCTGACGGCTCAGGCTCAAGGTGTTGTGTGCCATCTCAGTGGGACAGGTCTGTCTGCCTCAAGCCTCTAGAGTCAGCAGAAAGGACCTGTTAAAATTTATCAGGCTGTGGAATTCCATCAGGTTTTTAATTGGAAATGGAAAAGAAAGCACAAACAATAGGATTCACATTGTCTGTTTTTAGTGGGTGTCTAGGCTAAGTGACTACCAAGGCACTTTATACCACACGGGAAGAAAAGTAGCTCCAGGGGTTAAATCATAATGTTTCTCTCTGTCTTACATTATTTTTTAAGCTTTAATGGCTATCTACTTCAGGGGAGGGTAAAAAGGCAGGTGATGGGAAAGTTCATTTGAAATAGACATGTCTAATGGACTGGGTAGGCGAATTCCCTGCCCTGCTAGAACAGCAAGTCTACAGCTCTTCCATCTAATGCCTCAGTGCAAGTGAAGCTGCCCTTGAGCCTGCTAAAGCCAAACTGCTCAGCAACACTGAACAGCCCACACTTCACAATCCTTTATTTCGTATGATTAGGATTCGATTCTTGCTTGAATTTGATAGGAGACAGATTTGAGTCCATCAAGACTGCAATACAAAACTATACTTCAGAGCTTGCCTCTGTTTTTGAGTACTCGGTGAATGTTTTCTTCCTACAAGAGTGGAAAAAAACAAAGAAAGATTAATTCAAAATTTAATGGGTCAAGCTGAACACTCTGGGAATCACACTGACCTTGAGAAGGTGAGAAAAGAATTACACTTTTCCTTAGACACTTGTGCTAAAGACTCATTTTATCATTTGCACGCTTCCCAAAAGATGCAAACCTGCTTCCTGATGTTCACTGTAGCTCTCATCTCAGATCTACATACACTGAACTTTGGATATTCTTACAAGGTCCAAGGCTTCCTAACTCAGCAGAAACTGGCCTAGATAACCCAGCAGGCTCTCCTCAGGAACCACTTTTTAAACCTCTCCCTTTTACAAAAATCCACCCGAGTCAAAGCATTGTAAACCATTAGAAATGACAGTGGGTACACAATGTGCAAATACCGATCTTGCCTAGGACTTTGCTTTTTCCCAGATACGCTTGTATGATTCTTTGGCAAAGCATCATTGTATGCCTGTTTCTGGATTAAGTTTTTTCACAGTTCTCTATTTCCAGCATTTATTTCTTCAAGGCACTTGAAGTGGGATTTGAAATGGACCTCACAAGACTGTCAGCCAAGTCCTGTAGTATTATAAAGTATAAAGTCAGGTATCTAGACACTAACCAGTGGACACCTTCAGCCACGAAGTGGGTACCAAACCCTTTCTTAAAGGTGAATGGTGAACAAAGGATCCCAAAGGGAAACACTTAAGAGCTACAAAGTGGGCATCCAGACATACACTGAACAGTAAGAAAAAGACGGAGCTACATGTTTCTTCCATCCAGCACACAGGGAAGGTGGCTGCCCTCACTGCACCTTGCCCAGTCCTGACCTTTCTGTTAGCATGGAGAACAACAGTCAGTTTCCCCTCCAAAACAGCCAAAGGCATCGAGTGGAAGTACCTAGCTGGGATGTAGGGAAAAAAAGTTAACATCCTCAACCTTGTGAATTGAGAACAAGGACTTAACAAACCCAGCTCTTCATCATCGTTCATGAGTGCCCTTAAAGCCAACACACAGATAGCACTGGAACACTCTGAAGCACTTCATGATGCTAGAATAGAGGAAAACTAGGGGATCAATGGCAAGTCTTTGGATCAATGGCATCTCTTCAAAATGAACTATGTGAAACCCACACGATAGCTTTCTTTGGCAGAGTGACTGGCACAGCAAATGCACAGTAGCTGTAGTAGATGTGGAATTTACAGTTTTTCCTGTTTTTCTACACTCATAAGAATACTAGGGAGAGATGAGTAAAATGGTGCCCTTGAAAAGGGGATACTTATCTGCTTAATAAGCTTACTTTAAATCAATAGATAGCACTGAACAAAGACAATGAAAAATATCACACATATAGGAGAAACTTGCAGTTTCTATATTAAATGAAAACAATTTGAATTATTGATAAGTGATCTATGTGTTAACAAGTGATGCTGTTGTGAAAAAAAACAACACAGAACACAGCTCTTTAGCTCTGACAATCCATGTCTTGAGCCTTGTTAACACATGACAGAGGAGACCATTATAGATTTTTACCTGACAGTGGCAAGGCCTCAGCTGGTTACTATTATCCAGACCTGGAATATTGAGGTAAAGAAAGATACATATACATTACAGTGAACACAAAGAACAAAAAGAAAGTTTTAAGACATCTGGGAAATTCAGCACTCATGGATGGGTAGACGGATGGATGAAAGGGAGGGGTGAGTAAAAGGGAAGGAGGGAAGGGGTGAGTAATTTGTTTTCTGAAAATGAATACTGAAGAGAAGGCAGAGATCTCGGATGTCTTAAAATGTGTATAAACTTGTTATAAGTAGGATGTTGCTCATTTCTTCATCATGACTGAAGGCAAGACAAGAAATTATCAGTTTAAATTGCAACATGAGAGATTTAGGTTAAATGTAATGACTGTTAAGAATTGGCAGGGGCTACTGAGACTGACTGTGGAGTGTTTTAGGGCTACACAAGACACATATCTCTCAGTAATGGCTGTTCACTCCTGCCTGAGGACAGGAGAATGGATTAAAATTAGCTGACCTCCTGAGGTTTAAACTAAGCCTACATTTGTATGATTCTGCAAAATCAAAACCAGGCAGTTTGCAAAAGAGATGTCATCTCAAACTAGTATCTCTGAGGAATCCTGCTATTCCACTGCTGCTATTGGTTGGTAGTATTTTAGGCCAATTAGTTGCATCTGCAATTATTTACACAAGTTAAGCAGACATACAAAGCGGCACGTGAGGAGGATTTTTTTCAGTGTAGTCTTTGTTTTAAAGTAATCAATTAATTTGGCACCTAACCTCTGTTCCCTTTCTTCCCCGGGATTAGTTTAAATATTTGAACATGTTAATAAAGAATTTTAAAGAAAAGCTAGAACACATTTGATCATAAATCTCTTTGTGTTGCAGAAATGTACTTTGACATTTTGTCAGTTATTAAACAGCTTTTCCCAGCTTCTTTATCTACTGCAGTATTAAAGGCAAGGTCTTGTTAAAATAAGAAAGATTTACACAGAAGTATGGAAACCCCCTTCTGCATTTCAGGATAAAGCTCCTGCCTCCAAATGAAACTTGGAATTTTATTTCAGAAAGCTAATGTTTTTTTCTTGAACAATAAAACTTGTTCCTTTTGTAGCACTGGGGATGTGCAAGGGCTTTTTTTCAGAAGGCTTATAGAAATGCTTATAGTGGATACTAATTTTTAGCAATTTATTTTTGTTTAGTCTTTGAAGGAGTAGGTTTCTCAGGTTCAAGAACTCTGCAGCTCAGATAATGAAAAGTAATTAAATCATAACCCATGATTTGATAACCATAATCTGATAATCTCTAGGAAATGCAAAAATGCATTCAATATGTCTTCTCACATGGCTCTTCCTGGAGTGTTACAGATCCAGGTGCAGTATTCTTTCTAAAATTAAAAAAAAAAAAAAAAAGAACAATCCCTACAAGGTGCAGTGAGATATTATGGAAATTAAATTCACTGGAAAATATATAATGATAGACTGATTGAATGCTTTGTACTGGATTTGAAGGCACTGCTTGCAGACCCAGCAGTATTTTCAACAATCACTGTTCCATCGTGTCTCATTGGTGCCTCTATTCTGAGGGCACCAAGTGTGTCAGTGTCAGACCACTGTGACTACTACTTGGAGCTCAAGCTGTCAAGCACATATGGGAATTTGAAGTTTGGATATTCCTTGCCCTTTTCTGCTGGTAGGACCTCTCATTTAGAGTCCTCTGAGGTCCTTCTGTTTCTAGCTGTGACAGCCCTGAGCGGCAGAAGGCAGTTGGAGCCAAAGGCAGTGAACTGTAGGTATGCAAGACTTGGTATTTGTGTGGGCATGAGGCTTCTGCACTCCCATTGCAGGTGGGAGGGATCCATGGTGGGAAGGAGTTTGGAAAACATGGCTGTCCCATGATTCCTGGGATGCCTGAGGTGTAAACCTCCCCTCCAGCCGCAACTCCAAAAAGGCACCCTGGGCCATGTCTCCTATGTCAGCCCCATATGAACACTCTGGACATCCCAAGGAATCTGAAATGATAGAAGGTATCCAAGTTTAAATCCTAGTGCATAACCTGGAAAGGAATTCACCTGAGCTTTCACATTGAATTCACAATGAATTCACAATGAATTCACATTGGCATCGACTTAAGGATGAGGCACATTGCTCCCCACCTTCATTGACTGGGTATCCACTGATGGAAATACAGTCACCCAGCTCTGATGTGGAGACCTACCGTCAGAGACCTTCACCTGGACCCAATCCCAGTTGTGCCTTTGGAATTTCCCTGTTCCTGTGTGAGCATTCAAAGATAATTGCTATGGCTTCTGAAATTACCCCAGCACCTCCCTTCTGTACCTCTAGCAGCCTTTGTCAGATTCTGCCTTGCTCTGCTGTCTGGAGGACATCTAAGTGATCTAAATGTTCTTCAGCATTGGGATTTTTTTCAATAAAGGCAGAAATTGGACTGCTGATTGTCTTCCAAAGAAGCAGGAGCCCGGTTATGACTGGCATACAAATAATAAAAGGAAGCCTTTTGAAATGAAAATTAAAGCCAAGACAGTTACATATCCACAGTTTTTTCTTTTTTAATTAATTCTAGCTAAGTTTCCAGGATGTCTTTCCACACTCCTCCAGCCATTTGTTTTTGCTTCCTAAAAAGCTCTGTGTTGTTTCTCTTCGTTATTTAGCAGTTGCTGTTTTCCAGAACAGAATGGCTGCGCTTCAGGTTTTGGCAGGAACAGCCCCCTTTTCTATGCTTCATGCTGTTTGTGAAATGCTTTGGGAAACTTTCCACTGAAAAGCATTGTGAAAATGCAGGCTTATTATTATTGCAGTGGGGAATAACAGGTTCGGCTGTCGACTCACTCTGTGAGCAGGTGCCAAAATCCTGCTGGGAAATACTGATGGATTTTGCTGATTCACTGCTGCAGATGGGACATGTTAGCTGGGCTCTGTGTACCAGGGGTGTGCAGGGGCCTGCCTCGGCTCTGCTCAGGGGTCTGGAAGCAGAAAAGTGAGCAAGTCTAATATTTATACTAGAGTAGTGCATAAAGTGCAGGTTTTTAAAGCCCATCCCCCAGGAAAGCGGAGGGGTTTTGGCCTTCCTTCATGCCTTGGAGCTCTGTTTCAAAGCAAGCTGAGAGAGCCATCTGCTTGCTGACTGCTACAGAGCCGAGCAATGCTTGTCTCTCCTCCACCTCCCTGTAATTGTTTGTGGCGTGCTGAGCTTATCCCACCTCTCTGCAGGGATGCAAGGATCCAGGGCCAAAGTTTAAAAGATCTGCAGGTGCTGCATTTGCAAGGCTTGAGTGCCTCACTGCCCGGAATCCTTGGCACAGGGTAGTGGGCTGTCTTTCTTGAGGGGTGTCCTAGTTAGAACAGCTGGGCCCAGTTCATCACTGGATGGGTGTAATCCAAAACTGTGTATTCTATAGCCTTCCATGCCATTTCCCAGAAACTGTTGTCAATAGACTATTTGCACCCTCTGCCCAGAGCAGCCTGACTCATCAGGCTACAAACTAGGTGTTAAGAGGCCTGTGAGATAGAAGGGTGTTTTTGTCCTCACGAGGAACCCCCACCCTGAGGGAAGTACTGAGCATTCCTGCCTGAACTGGAGAATATATAATCTTGGAGTCTTGGGACTTTTTTAACCACTCGTGGGATCCAGAGGGAGACTGCAGATCACCGCTCTCAACCAAACTGGAGACCACCACTCTCAACCAGACTGCAGAGCACCACTCTCGACTGGACTGCAATCACCACTTTTGACCAGACTGCAATCACCACACTTGACCAGACTGCAACAGGACTCTCACCAACAGGTTTTCCCCCTCTCCCTTTACTTTGGACTCAGGGGGCCCAAAGAACACCACTCTGTTCATGCCCCAGGGTACCAGGTTATACATTTGGGTTTTGTGGGTTAAAACCAATTGTTTGTCTGTATAATCGTACTTATTGTATTATTTTATTAAATTGTTATTCTGACTTATAATCTCTCTTTTGGGTTGAGTTCATTTTCCCCTGCTGGTTTACCTTTAAACCAGCACAAGGGGGTAAAGGATGCTGCAGGGGGAGATAGGCTTTGATAGCTGGGGTCTTGAGCATGGTAGGACCTTACAGACTAACATGACCTCTGCACAGCAAATGTGAGGAGGCAAGGGTGACTTTGGTGTATAGCGAGTGGCACATCTGAACCGAGTGCCACTGGCAGTACCCAGTGCCAAGCTTTGCCCTCTCTGTGAAGTCAAAGATTCGAAGTGTTGGCAGAGCTGGGTGTTTGCTGATGGACCTTGCCCTCCCACCCACTTCTGTTGGAGTGGATGAGATATGGTCAGCTCTGGAGGTGCGAACCACAGGCTAAAGCAACAGTGAACTGTTGCACCCTACTCTTTAGGCAGCCCACCCTGGTAATTACCAGGGACTGAGTGTAAGGAAGGGAGTGCTCTATAAATGCATGTCATTTCCCTATTTCCTGAATTTGTATAGAAAATGAGATTTGATACAGAAACTTGGCTTCCAGAGTATCCTGGGCCACATGTAGCACTGCGGGTGTTATGCAGGGCTGAATGTCTCTGCCAGCGCTCCTATTGCTTAAATAACTCCTGTAATGGATGGAAACAGTGAAAATTTTGGAGGAGAGGCTGGTCAGCCTTGCCAGTGAAACTTCAGCTTTCTCTAGGAAATGTACAGTGAGAGCTCTGTGGATGTGAGGTGCTCTTGCTGCTGCTGGGTACTGCTGGCTCCTGCACCCCAGGGCTGGCGAGGTTGCTGCCATGGATAGTGCCTGACACCTCATGACACACCAGCACACACGTGTGCTCAGTGAGATTGACCCCAGATGTTGCCTGCATGTTCAGGGCAATTGTTTTACCATGTCTGCCCTTTTTTGCCCTGAGCATGGTCACTTCTCTCATGCAGCATGCCCCTGGAGCCCTGTCTGGCTCCACTCCTGTTCCTCTGGCAGGTTGGGCCAGAGGGCACTGGGACCTGTGGCTGGGGGCAGCTGAACTGAGGTGCTCAGAGAACAGGAATAGCTGGGTTGGGGAGCAGCAGCAGGGACATTCAGCTCTCCACCTCTTCTGTCCTGCCTGGGTGGCCTTGACTAGCTCTGCTTCTGCTTTTTTTCTTACTTTCTTAAGACTCCCTGATCCCTCCTCATCTACCATGAACAGCCCTCCAGCCCTAACCATGGAGAGCATATCCCTGTCATGGCTGTCATGGGATGTGCTATGCTTCCTGGGCACTGTGCAGCTCCCCTTGTTTGACTGGGCCACTGAGGGAGGCTTTGGGCTGGGAAAATGCTCTGGAAAGTGGCAGGCACCTCTGCTGTGGATGTGTAGTTCAGACACGACAGTGACGCTCAGCAAAAGCATCTGGGCCCCTGTGGAAAGAGCTCAGGTGACAATGGAATAGCAGATCTGAAAATATCACTGTGTCCCCAGAGTGCTCTCAGCATCTTTCTTAAGGTGCAGGGAAGAGAACTGATGATGTTTCCTCCTACAGTGTTACTGAACTTCTGGTGAAGGTGGTGGTTTGCCCATAGGTCATGTTGCTCCTTCTGTTTGCCTCCTAGATAGACATCCCAGGGACCTGGACAGCCTGGATACTCCCTGCTGCCATCCAAACTATCCCAGGAGTGCAGTGCTCTGCCCCTGGCTTCTGTGGCAGACAGCCTTTGCTTGCCAGTGCCCCTCTTTGCATGGGGAGTGAGTTGTAAGGGCTGCTCCGCTGCAGAGTGGATAAGCCTCGGAAACACTTCATGCAGACATGCTGTTGAACAGGTCAGCGGGTAGCAGGGACAGCAGGAGGCAGAGGGTGTCGAGCAAATAAAAATCAACCACCGTATAGATGAGTGCTGTGTCAACACTAGGAATTGCATCCTCACTTATTAGTTAGCATTATTGAAAGTACTTTAAAATTAATACAAAAGGGAGGAGGAAAACTGCAGAAATCAGTTTAAAGGATCTCCCTTAGTGTGATATTTCTGGACTTAAGGTACTCTTTCCAAGGGATGCTGTGACAGTATTTAAAAAATCTCTTTGATTTTAACAGTAAGACTGTTACCTCTTCATACTGAAGACAGAATCTGCATTACTAACATTAATGTAATGAGGCAAAGATAAACCTAGAAAAAGTGATAAGCATTCCATTGGCAAGAGAAAATCCCACAAAAATGGAGTTTCCTTGCATTAGTTAGGTTTGTAATTTTTCAAAGGAAACACCCAGTAATCCCCCTGAAGTGACATATCTGTCTCATCTGTGCCTTCCTGTTCAAGTCTCATTCACTCTCCCCTGACTCTCCCTCACATTTCTTCACATTGATGGAGGAGCCAGCAACATTTCCACAACCTTGACTATTCCACTTCTAGCAGCCATTTCCTCGTTTTTCTTCGTAAGGAAGCACTTATCTTGCTCTATACTTCCATTAAGAAAATGTACATTAAGAAAATAGTTACTAAAAGAAAGTGACTAAAGCTATCCTAATGTTTTTATGGACTCATTAAAGGTCTTAGTAGTATTTCCCCATATTGGAAAAAATCTAATTTTTTACTTGTGACATAATCAGGAGCTGTACCCGAGTTTTCAGGGGTGAAGCGTTTGCACATTAACCTTTCCTTTGGCTTTGAACAATCATTCCTGTGAACTTGCTGAACTACAAATCAAACCATGGCTTTTAAAGAAGGCTCTTCTCCTCCTGATGTCTGTTGACTGTCCCTTCATACTTTGAACTGCTTCTCTGTATAACCAAGTTGGGACCAAGGTGACTTGTGGAGAAGTCCCAGGCAAATGGCGCTTTAGTCTCTCCATTCCCCCTCTCCTGTGCCATGATGGGGCTTTGCTGTTGGGGCCATGACTCAGCTCAGTGGGGGCCTTTGGGGCTGATTTCCAGCTTCTGCTCCTTATTTGTTTGCTGCACTTTGCCTCCTGCTTGCTTCAGGCACTGTTCTCTCTGGTGACCGGTGACAGGACCCAAGCGAACGGCATGAAGTTGTGTCAGGGGAAGGAGGTTTGGGTTGGATATGAGGAAAAGTTTCTTCCACCAGAGGACAGTTGGGCACTGGAACAGGTTTCCCAGGTCATGGCATCAAGCCTGACAAAGTTCAAGATGAGTTTGGACAATGCTTTCAGGAAGATGTGATTCTTCGGGCTCTCCTATGAGGGCCAGGAGCTGGACTTCAGTGATCCTTGTGGGTCCCTTCAAACTCAGGATATTCTATCATTCTATGCTTTCAGTGGCAGGAGCTAGAAAGGAACTCTGGGATTAATTTGGGTTCTGGAGTAGCCCCAAGGAGCCCATATGTCAGCCCAGCACCTGGCGTGCATTGGTGGGAGAGTCGAGGGTGAGGATGATGTTAAATTGCTGGGATGGGGAGAGGAGATGATCCCACAGCCTACCCCACCATCGCAGCACTGGGGAAGGAGGGGAGTACCCACATGTCCCTACCCAAGGGTGATAAGTGATAAGTAAACTTTTAATTGATTTGGAGACAACAGCTAGCAGCTAAAGTAAAGCAATAAAACTACGAAAGCATAAAAGCAAGGCTATAGCGTGTGATTTATGGCATGCTGTATCTGCTCACCACTTACTGGGGCTTCAGCGCGAGCGGGCGATGTTCAGTGATGCAGTGGAGTGAATGTTAAGCATTGGTGTTTCACAAAGAGTCCCAACCCTCCTGACAGTCAGGCGTGAGTTATTTCAGAAACGCAGGGCATGTATCTCTCTGATCCTGATGCATCTCTTAACAAAAATACTTCATAAATCCCTGGTTTATAAATTCACTGCCAATGGAGGAAAAAAATGTCAGTCTATAATCTGTTGTCATGGAAATAGTTGGGAAGTTCAATGTGCAAAGATGTGTAACTGGGGTGGTAAAATACAAGTGGGCCCGTCTTGATTTTGCCTCTTGAATTCCTCTACTCTGGGATCAAAGGTAGAGCCTACATCAATGCATCTTACTTTCTGGACAGATGCATTTCACTAGCCAACTTAATTTCTCTATATCCAACATAATTCCAATGAATTTACTGTAGTACAGCACTACATTTTCTCTTGGATGTTGTTTCTCACCTGCCTTGTGCTTTCTGCCTGGGAACAAAATATCTTTTATAAAAAATTCCCACAGATGATGAAAAGTGAGACAAGGACAAACAAAGATAAAATGAAGAATAAACATTAGAGGAGGTGGATACAGAGAAGCAATATTCCATTTACGCTATTATGGAGGTTTTAATTTCCTGAAAACATTTTATATGCCAGGCAGGGACAAGAGTGAATGGCAATCGCATTATCAGGTCTCTTATCAACCTTGATTTTGCTTGGCCTTACCTGAATGGATTTTTTTTTCAATAGTTCAGTAACTAAATTAAAAAAGATAAAAAACCCCATACTTTGGCTCAGGATAACATATTATTGTTTTTTCATTATTTCTCAATTCAGGTGAATTTTAGAAAACATCTCTTAAAATAATCCATTGAAACAATTTATTCTGAAACTGTCAAAACATATCGAGTAAGTATCAAAAATGTCTCACTCCTACATTTTTCTCCACTTATCCATATAATCTAACACCAGTCAGTGCATAGTTCTCACTGGAAAGTGAATTTTTCATTTGTTCTACTTACTATTCATCAAAACAAATCCTGTCTCTATTGTAGTTATTTAGTAGTCACTGAGCTGCTGTTCTGCCTCTGCAGTGATAAATCCCTCATCCCCTTTTATGGTGGCTCCTTAGGGGCTAGCAAGATGCAAAAACTTTTTTTTTTCAAGGAGCACTATGAGGTGAATTTCTTGAGGGGTGCCAAGAAGCGGAGGCTGAGGTCACATAGGTGATGTTCACCTGGGAGTGTTGGTCAGTAGCAGTGTGTCACGGTGTCACAGCTGGGATGGCACCGTGGGCTGCCTGCCTCTCCTGAGACCCTGTAACAGCAGAGTTGGAGGACAGGATTTATGGCAGGTGGAAGGTCGTGCAGCATGGAACATGTGTAGGTGCTGTCCCAAGCACTCTTCTGACCAGGGCATTGTCCCTCAGTCCCCTGGTGACAGTAGAGAGCCAGGAGGAACAAATTTCTGACGATTTCATGTTGAACCACAAGCCTGGACTTATGGAAAGCTCTCAGTTAGCCGCACAATGTGGGCTAGGTTTCATCCTTACTGGGGGGATGCCCAGGCAGTGGGTGCCACCAGTTCCAAACCTGGCACCAAAGCTAATCGGCCCTGCTAAATCTGATCACAATCAGGGACAATCAGGGACAGTGGGAAGGGGACAGTGAGATACACGTCTTCAGCTCCCCTGATTGCCCATCTTTGCAGGAATGTTGGCACTGACACAGACCCAGAAGCACCCTTTCCCGCCAGTTTCTGTGAAACATTTCAGCTTTTCCATGGAAAGCTTTTACATTGTGTTGAAATCCACCTTGGTTTCTCTGCATTCAGTACTTCCGTACAAGGCTTGAGTAATCAATATATAATTTTCACCAACATTTCTTTTTCACACCTATTTTACCCCCCTGCCCAGGCATTGCTGTGCCATCCAACTAACAGCCTAACTGATAGTGTTATCTCCTGCTATGATTTATATCTAGGAGCAAACAGGGAAAGAGAGCAAACAGGAAAAGCTGTTCTTGAAGTCCCGGTCTACAATAGTTTTCTTTTTTTTTTTTTTTTTTTTTTTTAAAGAGGAGATCAGAAAAACATAAATTGCAGTATATCTTCAAAGTGTTCAGGGGTTGTTTGCCACATGACTCATACTGACTTTAATGGGAGTCACATGCTAAACTCCCATGCAACACTTTGAAAGTTTTAAAGTGCCACTGCTTTGCGTAAGAGCCCTTAATGAAAAGCTACTTTTGTTTTCATACTCCACAGCACTGCCATTGTCCAAATCCCAGCACTCCAGTAGGAAAGTGCTGGGAGTGAGAAAAATCCAGCTGGGAAGCCAGCACTTCTGCCAAGCTCCCTTGCCTCCTCCCTGCCGTCTCTCCCCACCTGCTAGCACAGCAGGCAGGTGAAATCAGTGCTGCATCAATTCCTAGGAAACCCAGCCAGAGGCCCCTGAAAAACGGGGACAGGCTGATGATAGATCTGGCATTTACATTCCCTCTCCTGTTACTAGTGCCTGCCAGTTACCTGCCCTCTGTTTTGCAGGGTTACATGTGTTTTCAGTGGTGTCTGTCTCTCCCCTGGTAGTTCCCAGTAAAGCTTCTTATTACAGAGCCTTAAAGTCATTACCATTATCTTGGAATCTTAAAGTATAGCTACCATTGGGAAAGAAAGAGGAAAATATGAAGAAAATTTCTCCCCTTGCAAAAAAAAAAAGGCAAAAAAACCCTCCACCAAAACCTCTTTTGCTCACCTGACAAAATGCAGGGTTGGGTTCTTCTGTTTTCAACAAGAAAAGAGTAAAATCTCCTGCCCTTCCCCACCCTGCTTCCCTGAAACAGGTCATGTATTAGCCTGCTGTCAGGTCAAATGGCTGAGTGTGATTTAGAGGGATAAAAACCATGTTAAAGCAAACTAAGAGCAGATTGTTCCAAGTGAACACGTGGCTAATCCTTGCCTAGGACTAGGCAGCCTGGGCACTGCCGATATGAGAATCTCTCTGGGTTTCTTTGAAGTATGGGCAAGTATATTAAAGTGGGAGGAAAGCACCGACTCCTTCAGGTGGTGATTTGTGTTTATTGGCTGTGATTTTTATGAGTTGGGGAAAGAGGCAGAAACACCAGCGTATGGTAATTGAAATGTACAGGGTTGGTGTAAGAGACCGTTTCACAATCAAGGGAAGGTGACAAAGCCCTTCCAGAGGAGTGTTTTTCAGCGTTTGCTAATGTTGCTGCATAAAGGGTCCTGGTGCTAATGCTACCTTTAATGGTGTAAGTGCGAAGCCGTGAATCATCTGCCCGACGATTATAAATAGCAATACATCCTTGGCCACTCAGAGCCGAGACCCTGCAGCCTTTTAAAACACTTGCTTTAAAAAGCCTTTCAGTGTTGCGGTGGGATGAGGCATCTGTACAGCCAATGCTGCCTGCTACATCTCCTCTGGATTGCTCCATTACCTTTTGGGGTACTACCTTATCCTGATTAGGGAGGGAAGCAAAGGCCATGCCGAATAACAGCTGGCCGATAGCAGTTTCTTCTGTCTGCCGTTGTCAAGCCACATTCACTAGTGAGTTATGCATGCCTTGAGCCGGGAAAGAAAAACACATGGGATGTAAATCCGGCAGTCAGGGACACTCCAGTGAGGTTCCTCCATGATTTGAGCAAGCCATTTATGCAAGTGAGAGCTGCCAGAATGGGCCCCAGCAATACACCCTCGGCATGAGGGTGACAGCAGTACTGCAGTGGCTTTCCATGCATATGGCTGTTTTTCTGCCTAGAAATGGTACATATTTTGGATTAAGGATTTTGGATATTTTTCCAGCAGCCCAGCTGCCATTATGTCTCTGCTGGATATCCAGAAATGCTGGACAGAGGGCTACTGCCTTGCAAATAAATCATCTCTGCCGTTCACGTGCCATGAGGCCAGCGTGGCTGGGATGTTTATCACACAGTCTCTCTCCTACCCTACAGATGGCCTGTACAGATGCAGTAAATCAGCCCCATCCTGACATGCCCGATGCAGCACATCTGGGCAGCGCATGCTGGGAAACCCAGCCCAGAAGTGCTCCCTCCCTAGGGGCCGCACACAGTCAGCCCCCCACACACTGCTGGCCTTCTTGGCCCAGCATTCAGAGTCTCATCGTGGAGGAAAGCTGAGAGAAGACAGGAAATCAATTCATGTGTCTTATTTCCCATCAAATGTTTCTTCAGCCATTTCTCTTCTCTTAAGAAAGTGGGAAGGTGAGCAAGGTGCTGGCAAAGGCTGGGAGCATCCCTGTGCTCAGCCTGGCCCCCCCACTTCATCCCCCCAACCAGCACTGCAAGACCATCCATCCTCTCTCTTGCTTTCTCCTTCTTCACCCCCCTAAAATTTGGAGAGAATGTCTTAAGAGTAGAGTTTAAACGGCCCTGTGTGGAAGGAGGGCTGGTATGAAATCTGTCCCATCTGGAGGTGTGTATCTCAAAATCAAGACTGGGGGGGACAGGGGGGGAAGAGGTTTCACTGCATTTGTCCACTATTGCAAATGCCAGGGTAAGAGTGGTGCACCAGGGGGCAAAGGCTGGAGATGAGGTGGGTGTGAAGCCCCCCTGGGATCCCCTCTGCACAGGGACCTGAGGCAGCCCCCTGAAGCCAGGCAGGGCAGCTGTCAGCTTTCATCTCCACATGACAGCAGAAATTGCACTAACCCCTTGAACTGGTGGGCCAGCAAGCCCTTTGCTGCCCCAGAAGCCCAGACAGGGTGTGAGGATGTCTTTTCAGTCCTATGGCCAAACCTTCTGATTGTACAGCAGCATTTGTTTGTACGATTGGTTTCTTTTTATTTCTTCCTTCACTTACTTTTCTGGGAAGTAGTCTACCTGACCTTGACAGCTGGTTGAAAAATTTGGTTGCATGATTTCTTGGCACAACTTGCAGATTTTGTCTAAAGCAGACTGTTTCATAGGAAACATTGACTGTTGCCACCAAGTTTTTCGAGAGGGAAATGTTGAGATGTTTTGAGAAATTACAACCATTTGTGGTCAATTTTCACTCCTTTTGCTGTGCTAAAGACTCCCTCTACATGGTGATTATTTTAAATACTAAAGTATGCAAAATATTTAGGTAGTCAAAACAAAATCATCAGTGGTCTCCAAGGAAAATGGTTTCAATGTTTCAAAAAATTTTATAGGCTATTTATAATATTCATTGGTTTATTAGTTTTTAGAAGTTATGTGAAAATTGTGCTCAAATAAAAAATATCAGCATAACAGCCAAGTGAGGCCAAACAAAATCAGATGGTAGGGGCTTCTTTTTGCCTGTTTATGTTCTTTGCTGTAGTTTTACAACACTTGATATCAAGGCATCCAGTGTATCACTGCATACATGTGAGAAGAGTATGGGCATAGCTGTGCGTGATATATCATCAGATATATCGCCAAATCTAGGAAATGAGAGATATGAAAGGGACTTCAGCTCAGCAAAGGGTCATCTGATGAACCAAAAGGCTTAATCAAAAGTTAACCAAAAGTTACTCATATAGCACTACTCTAAGCCCACAGTGCTTGGCAACATCCTTCCCTTTAGATCTGCTAACTGGTTTCCTCTCCCACTTAAAGTCTGGTTTGCTGTCCAGATACAAAATGGGAATCTACCACATCCAAGCCTACATTTTGATGAACAGTTATTTCCTTAACACTGAATAAATGAAGGGAAAAAGTCATTATTCTTCTGTTGGCCATACCTAGTATCCTCCAAGGAGGTATTTACATGTGAGAGAAGAAGTTCATTGGCTTAGCTACGATGTTTATTACTGTCCTTTGTATAATAAAGCCATCAGTCAGGATGGAAAGGGGAGAAGGAGGAGGGAGAGCCAAATCATTGCAAGACAATTTATGTGTAGATAGTTTTATATTGGTTTTCTTTTATTTTTTAGATGTTGATTGGAGTATGAGGTCCAGTAAGATATACAGCCCTGTAGCCATACACATGTGTTGTTATAATGCAGCCTTTCATTCAAAAAGGCTGGCAATGCTTAGGGTGGCAGATTTATTGTGTGTACCACAGGTTAAGGATCATAGGTCATTTTACAAATATCCTTTTCAGGTGTCTGTAAATTCCTGTAAAAACACACACAAAGTGCAAGAACACTCAAGAGTTATTTTTTTACTACCTTCCTGATTCAGAGCCCAAACGAAAACAAGATAAACATGTCCTTACTGGGAACAATGGGAGCAAGTTAGCCTCTCCAGGTGGGAGTCCTCTGCTATCCTGGACAGATGTGGCAGCTGAAGTTATCTCTTCCCTGCACATAGGCCTCTATTTCATTTCACAAGATGCCATAGAAGACCATAAACATCCTCACTGTTGAGCAAAGTTTGCTTTTAACTCCTGCTCAGACTATGTACCTTCGCCAAGGGGTAGCATAACCAGCCTGACTACCTTTTAAAAGGCTGCCCCGGCCCCATTTCCCACACCTACAGTGCTTAAAGGGAGGCTTAGCCATATCCAGCTTGAATTTTAAATTATTTTTTATCGCTTAGGCAGACGACCAGGCAGTAGCTAATGTGGGCCCAGGCATGCAGGGCCATGAGCATCGCCCTTAAGAGGGCTGCCAGCCCCTGTGCAAAGGGGTCCTTCTCACCTCCTCATGGTGTCCTGGCCACCGGCCAGCACCACCTGCCCTCCAGCGTCTGTGGGGTGCCTGCTCAGAGGGCTTTCCTGGTGCTGCACAAAGCTACCCCACTGCCTTGCCAGCCCTGGCAACAAGGGCTGCTCACCATGGTGCCTGCTACCCTCCGATTTCACCAGCCTGGGACCAAAGGTGCTGCAATAAGTAATGTGCTGCCCCCTTCCCTGAGGAGGCAAAGAGTCAGAGCCACGTCAACAGATCTTATGGGCTCCCCTGCTGTAGGTGGGGAATTCCCATTGCAATTCCCTTTGCAATTCTCAGTGTGATTTCCAATGTGATTCCCAGTACATTTCCCAGTTCAATTTCCACTGTGATGCCCATTGCAATTCACTTTGCAACTCCCAGTGAAATTCACTTCATGATTCCCTTTGCAATTCCCAGTGCAATTTCCGCTCTGACTCCCACTGCAGTTCCCCTTGCATTTTCCAGTGCACTTCCCACTGTGATTCCCTTTGCAATTCCCACTGCAATCCCCAGCAGGACCTCAGGGCTGGCCCTTCTGGCCCATCACTGAGCATGGGATTTCTCTCAGCCTTGGCAGGGCCCATGGCAGTGGCCAGTCCTGAGAGATGAAAGGGACAACTCAATGACTTTTTTTTTTCCAAATGTAAGATTTGGCAGACGAGCTAGCCAGGGGCATTAGTGGCATAACATGAATAATAGTTTCTGACAGAAGGAGGTCACACAGCCCATTTCAGTCTGTCCACCTACGTGGAGGAAAGAAGCGTGACAAGGCAGGAACACTAAGTTCTTGTCTGAGTTTTCTGACCGTTCACTGTGCTACTGTAGATCCTTTGGCACCCATTCAAGCTTCATTGCATGTTAATTAGTGTAGCTGGTAAGATTATTTTTTTTAAACCTAAAAAGGATAATTTTGCTGACAAGATGCCTCAGTTCTTTTCCAATATAGGTTTTGGCTGTAAGTGTGGAAAGTCTCCTTTTCCTATGAAAACAATGTCATCTTACCCGTTTAGTTCACCTCAGCAGTATAGCTCTACATTCACCAGAAGCAATGGCTTTGGTCAATGAATTGCATTAACCATCAGTTTGATAAAGTAATTCACACAATGAAAAAAAGTCAGGTCTTCTGAGCACTTCAGCACCAGGTTATGCATTATGAAAATGTCTGGGGTTTTGTTCCTAAACCACTCCTTGTTATCAGTCTATATGGCATACTTTTTCCTGGATGTTCATGTCTTAACTAGGGCTCATCAAACTCAATGGGGAAACCTTGCCTGGTCTGAGAAGATAATTGTTTCATCCTTATGAAGATGATCCCAAGGTGCTGTCAGGTGGTATTTGCACTTGCAGATCTCTCTGCACTGACACTGGTGACTTGGAAAATAACATTTTGATTATCAGAATCAACATCTTGGCTAGACATGACTCCCCTCCCTTGACCCAGGGTGCTGGTAGACGCAGTGCCCTTTCTGAGGTGGCTCTTGGCTTGCTGCTGCAGCACAGCATTTGTGCTGCCTCCATGTTATGATGCACCTGGGAAAGAGATGCTTTTCCTGATGTGTGTGGCTTTCATCACTGCATTTGTTGTTTGTATTCATTTGTGCTGTGCTCCCTTTTGCAAGCCTGTTTTCCTTTTTCTTCAGGGTTAGTTGGCTGTGTTAAATAACTGTACACCTCTCTTGTTACACTATATTGGCTTGTCACTCTAATGAGAGTTGATCACCATCAGTAACACCTCACAGTATCCTATATTTTATATGTGACTTTGTTAAACGCTTCCTTTCTAAGGTGAAGAGCTGCAGATGTGACTCAGGGGTCACTATTCAAAGAATATACAAAAAGAGATGGAGATTTGGGGGGGACATTTGTTTCTAATTTTCATGTAGTATTTTTTTAAAATACGTTAAACATACGCAATGTTAGTTTGAAGAAGCTGTCGCACATGCTTTTCATAATACTTCATCTACTTTGAAGGGGAAAAATCCAATAGATAAGCTCTCCCTCACCTCTCAGGTCATGTTGTTTGGTATGCAGGAAAGGCTGAGCACATCTTTTGCCATCCTTCAGCCCTCTCCTCTGAGCTGTCTCCTCTTGGGCAGCTGAGAGCAGGGATGTGGGTGGGAGGCCACAAAGGGCAATTTCATAACCTGCACATAAGCACACACCTTTTGCCCTAAAACATTGCTTTGAAGAACTGCAAAGGAAGTTGGGAGCTTTTTTGGAAGTATTGGATCTTAATAGTAGTACAGAAGAGTGGAAAAACATGTCAGTGGAGAGACCCACTTCAATCCTTGTCATGTAGTACTTTATGTTTTAGAGTAGCCCTAAGTGTACTGGTAACTCTAATATTAGAGTTATTACACTCCATTCCAAATGGATCTTTATTTTTAAAGGAAAATCCGTACTGAAGCCAAGTTTTGAGATGTCAAATTTTGTAGCTGTTCCCACTTTTACCACAGTTGGAGAAATACAACGAAGTTTTTGAAATGAGTTGCAGAGTTTAAGTTCCCAGATTCTTGCTGCGATTCAAAATCTCCAGATTCTTTTAGAAATCACCCTTTATTTGCTACCCCACTGTCTTCACTCAAGCAAAAATTCATTCATTTCTTTGCAACCAGTCCTTATTTAATTTGGCAAAGAGGAAAGCGCGAGTTGTTCCCCTCATTCAAAAGTGATGCAGCAGTTTCTCAGCGTTTGTGTTGAGCCATGTCCTTGAATTCACTTTGTCTGATCAGCAGCCATTCTTCGGTCCAACTGTACCTCTGGTGCAGCCAAGTCAGGCTGGGAATGAGCAAAGCCAACAGAAGATCATGTCTCTATCGAGTAAAATGCCTGGTTCCCTAGCTACAAACAAGGATGTGCCAGAAGCCCCAGCTTAAGTGAGAATTTTGTGCTAAGCAGTAAGGTCACTGTGACCTTCACAAAGATTACTTCATGCATTTTTATTTCAGTAGGTGTCAACAACCATGCTGAGATAGCTTGGTCTGTTCTGCAGCCTGAAAAGGGTGGGGGAAATTAGACACTTTGCATTGGCTGAGATTTTAAATGGAAAAGTCCTGCTCTCTTTTTGTTTGCTCAGCCTAATACAAACCCGCTTTTGCTTTTATCTTATCATGACATTCAAATTCAGAAGCAGAGCACAGGAGCTCAGCAGGGCAGACCTCCATTTGCAACCTTTTGAGCCTGCCCTTTCACTGCTATCTCTTGGTTTGTCTAATACAAACTAACCCCACCAAGGCATGTGCAGCAGCCTGACCAGACCATGGTTTTGCCCCTGTGGTGGGGACCCCAGCCCAGCCCACCTCACCTGCCCAAGCATCTCCTCCCTACCATCCCTTCTTGCCCTGGGGACTGTCACACAGGTTTCCCTGTTCTGATATGAGTCCTCCATGGGCACAGAGTGGGCATGAAAATAAAATCCTGAATAGGAAGAGTAAGATTTCATCAAAAAGGGCAGTTGGCAGAAGGCTCAGCCTCCCAAATCCGCCTGAACCACTGATCATGTCACCAAGCTGCACCACAAATATCTGCCTCTGTCTGGTCTGCAGGTGCAAAAACCCCAAATTGGTATGAGTGTGCTGCAATGGTTAGGGGAAGCAAAAACACAGCATTTCTATCAAGCACAATAGCAATAAATGAACATTAATTGAGAGCATTAACCTTTTCCAGGATGTCTGACTTTTTCTTGCTCTCCTGCTTTCTAAAATTACTTGTCCTCTGTGCATAAACATTACTACACAGCAATAAAACAGGTAATAGTATAAAAACATAATAAAGATATTTCAATGTGAAATGTTGTGTGTACTATGAGAAAAATTTCCAGGAATAACTTCCTAGCTGCTTCAAACAGAACTACATAAAGTCATGGTTTGTCTTGTGCTTGCTCTGTTCCATATTCATACAACACCCGTTTTTTCGGCATGGACATTTACTGAAACTGAGTTTCAAAAATGTGCCTGAGGAGAAGTGAAAAATTAATTTTACATTTGCAGGAATTCCTGCTGAAATATCAATGTGGCAGGAATCAGAAGATCAGAAACAGTGTCCTACAATTTCTGCGTAATAATGACCAGTTTGCAGCTTTTAAATATTGAGCACCTGCAGAACAGTGTTTGGAATCAATGGAGCCTCTGAATTTAAGATTTGCAATGTCATTCAGATAATCAAGTATATCTGAAGGACCTGCAGCCCACTCTTTCACTATCTACAGATAGTAACAGGAGACTCAATCCATCAGACAAATGATTCATTGCCAGCCACCCATTCTTCTCAACTCCAAAGGGTCTGTTTTGGCTGGAAGTGGCTCTTCTGATTGTATCCTCTTGCAACATGCAGCTGGATTTACCCTCCGTAGATTAATATTCTTCAGCACTAAACACACCATCATTCCACCATATCTCTTGATTGACTTTTGGTACTAGAATTTCAATGAAGGGTATCGTGCACAGACACTCGCAAAGAAAACCTGTATCCTCAGGTTTTAAAAAAAGAACAACAGCTTAAATTCAAATAATATAGCATGCAGCAGAGAGATAGATCTAAACATTGAAGCTGTAATATGACATTTTCCAGCTCTGCCACTGCGACCACAAATTCAGCTCACAGTTAGTGAAAACTGGCTGCTTTGTGAAATAGCTCCCTCCAATCAGCCCAGGTTTTCATAGGTTATTGAGCTCAGCCCAAGCTTTTGTAAGGTGCAATTTGACTCTTTTAGAGGGAAGATTGTCTGGGCAGTCAGTTCTGGGTGAGTTCAAAGGCTCTGTGTTTCTGGATAGGGTTGGCAGGAAAACATAAAGAATTTGTGTTTTCTACTTGTCTGGTAAGAAATCAGAAGGACTTTGGTCTACATTATGTACCAGTAGTATTTTTTGAGACAAAATGCACATAATGTTTTTCTCTCCTTTCTGTGTCCTCACCAGCCTTAAATGAGCAGAATAAAGCTACTGCTTTTCAAACCCACAAGCAGAGTATTGTCTGCAAGTACAGCATCACACATGGTGACTCTGGGATCAGGGTGGAGATTAATGCAGGTTTAGGACATGTGCAGTACCTTAAGGACATCCCAATATGTTTCTCTTCAGTTTTTCTTGCTTATCTCTTATTGCAGCAACTATCTGCTGCATTTCAGACATGAAGACTGCCAGTAACTCAGGTGGGTTCACATTACCCTCTATGGTGCAGGTAGCTCAGATGAAGTTTTAGTGGTGGACTTGGCAATGCTGGGTTAACAGTCGGACTCTATGATCTTAGAGGTATTTTCCAACATAAATAATCCCATGATTCTATGTTCTGAATGTGCACCAGGCCCATTCAGAGAGAAGGAAAAATGCTCATTTATATTGTTTTTTTATCTCTCTCACCCCAGCTCTATAGCAGTTTGTGCACAAGACGTGTATGCTTGAAAAATTGTATTCTTATGCAAATATCCCTATTTTCCTTTCCATCTAAAATAAAGTTAGGCTCCTTTTCCCAAAACTAATCCCAGTGACTTGTCATCTTCACCTGGGATTCCTGGTTCCTCATATCTTTCTCCCAGTCTCCCCATTAATCTGTCCTGTAGCTCTTTCATCTCTTCATCTGTGCTTCCTTATGAACTTCTCACTCAAGACACATGCCTGACCCTCTGTGTATTACTATTATTACTACTTAGTAATAATACATTGCAATAATGCAATGATCCAAGGCCCTCTCTCTCTCCTGTAGAGTAGTCCAGAGCATATTGCCCTGTGATGGTTTCATTTGTTTGATCTTAACTTGGAAAGATTCTGGACTTGTTGCTTCTCAATATAAGGTATTATGGGAAATCAAACTTTCTCCTGCCTGGCCAGAAGATTGCTACACAGTCTGTGCTGTTCTAGTCTTACCTCTTCCCAAAATGCCCTTGTTTGACAATACCTGGCCTCTCTCCAGGCACTAGCCAGGGAAAACAGAGAAATCATAAGAGCTCTCCCTCTTGGTCTATCTGTAGTCATCAGTGGCTGCTGTGTTCATAGGGTCAGTCACCTTGGAGGTGTCAGAGAAAAAATATCCCACCTGAGGACCACTGTACCCCCTTAATACTCTTAGCATGTTCCTCAGCCAGAGGGGGAGATGCCATGCCTCTGTGCTCTCCAGCTGTATATTTTATGATGCCCAGTTCCTGACTCCATTTGTTTTCCACTCATGGCGTGCCCATCTAAAGCACTGCTGATGTGCTCATAGGCTAATAGTAAGGCTTCTTCAGGCACACAGATCAAGAAACAGTCTTCCAACCAGCTGACACAGGCAGAGAAGAGGCAGGAGTTGGAGACTCAGTCCTGTGTTCGGAAATGATTACTCCCAGCAAGGGAGGGCTGGCAAAAGAGGTATGGTCGGGCTGTTATATGATGCCATTCTCCCTTTGCACCTCTGTCTGTCAGGAATGTACCCGCAGTGGGAAGATGTTTTTTCAGAGCTCCAAACCCTCTGCCTAGGCCATTAAGATCTGCAGGGCTTTCTTTGGGCTAGCTAAAGACTAACTGGAAGGAAGCTCCCTGTCCATAGTTCCTCTTCATGCTCGGCAGCCCCAGACATGTGACAGGGGCCAAAGCTGTGACCCTCTCCACTAGGATGTTCCCTAATGTCAGGATCCAGAGCTCTGTCTAACCTCTCAGAAGAGATGACCTAGGAAAAGCTGCCCCACACACCTACCATCTCCTTTCCGGACAGCTGTGGAGGCCGTCCTGTGCCTTACACAGATGCTAACATTTCGTTCCTGGTATCACCTCTACCTGTTTCAAATTTGCTTCCAGTGGGATGTTGTGCCAGTTCCTCTCCCAGGAGGAGTCCCTGGAGGCACTGGTCCACCTCCTCCCACCCATCTCCATCTTCACCTGCCCGCAGCTCAGATACCACACAGTGGGAGCATGCAAGTTACACTGGGACAAGGAGCACAGAAATAGTACAGTTTAAAACTCCAGGGAAAACAAAATTAATGAACACACACATGCATGCAAAATCTGCCAACAAAGCATGGGCTGGTCTTTGCCACCTCCATCACCCCAGATGTTCCCTTTGAAATTACCCCCTTGCTCCCTTCACCCGTTCACCCCACAGAGTCTGATTTCTATGACACTAGCAGCGTATTGCTTTACGTTTAGGACATTAAGGTCACAGAAAGTGCCTTGTAGCATGAAGAAGTTATCTCCACTTGACTGAAAGCTTTCTGCAACTACATATTGCATCCAGTGTTTGCAGCCACTGATCCATTATTTGTAGGGGAGACAAATCCCATCCTTTGCTTTTTGACTGGCTGAAGATTTAACCTCCCTGTACTGAAAGAAAACATAACGGTGTGAAAGATTTCCAACCATTTTCTTTTTTATTTATTATTATTATTAATCTCCTTATTGTTGTCTTTATCTGTCTGCTCTAGCTGTGACACGCAGAGCATGTGCAGCTAACGCCACTCAGCATGACTGGGTTATTTTCATAGTGATGCTGCAAGAGGGGGAAGTGCCTATTCCCGCTATCCTATTTCATTAAAAGGCAGAGCATTTTATGACTTCTCCACTCCAGCTGCAATGATACAGTGCCAGGTGCTGTATCTCACTCCCCTCTCTACTTTGCCTGCAGAAGCAAAACAGCTTAGATCTGCAGAAGTCACAGGTAGGATGTTAATCAAAAGCACAGCGGGGAGTCAAAAGTAGTTCCTGGAACAGGAAACTGTTCGAAGAGTGTACAAGATCATTATTTTACCTATGCACTCAGTAAACCCACCTACATCAGAGAACACTGGAAAGAGGAAAAGAGCATTCTTTAATCAAACCTAATGTTCATAGCAGTTTTCTGTAACAACATATGTTTTCTTGGGGTCAGTTGCTGTCCCTTTCCCTGCAAAGGCTAGTTGCTAAGTGAATGAAAAATATTCAATTTACATTATATGGTAAAGCACACATATGTGTGTACATGAGCATTTAAATGTGCTGCATGTATGCATGTACAGAAAACAGAGATTTTTTACAAACATATCTTTCCTATAACTACTGAATACCTTGGTGTGAGATTAAATATTTTCTTTAAATGATTATAAAAGGTGTTCCTAAAATGTCACCACTTATTATATTTTCCCAGCTTGCCCCACAGTTCATTTCAGACTGAAACTAATTTAAATTACTTTGTAGCTCCCAGCAATAAAAGGAATTTAGTAATTTGCAGTTCATTTGCCCTTGCTATTCTTGGAAATGGTATTTGAGGTTGTCCAGTTCTTTGCATTAGGAAATGTGTGGAGTGTGAGTAGCAGTCATGTCATGCCTGGCAGATTTTGCCAAGGAAACTATTGGGTTTTGCAGCTTTGAAATTCTGGGGATAATTGATGTGCACTCCATTCCCACAGAATAGCTGCTCCTCGTCACTGCCTGCCTGTGGATGAGTTTAGCGAACATTGTATTTCCCAAGTGGTGGCTAAGCTAACTTAATTAGGGAAGTGCCTTTATCCCAGCCCAGACAAAGGCTGCCCTTGACAGAGCACTGTTGAGGAAACAGCTCTGAGGCAAAGGGCCTATGAACCAGACAGTGCAGAGGTGTCTCCTCCCTTGAGCTTCTTGTGGGGATGAAATCTTGGGGGGAGGAAATAAAAAGTGAAAGAATGACCTTTCTAACTTTCCCAGATGCTAACTGAACACGACCCAAACCTAAGCGACATCTCTTCACCCATGGACACGCTGAGAGGGGGTCCCCCATGGAGCCCCAGCACTCCCAGCCTGCAGGCTGGCAGGAAGGAAGTGAGGAGCCAGGCAATGCCTCCTCCCCCTCTCCGCGGTGTCCCTGAGATGTGCCGGAGACGTGCAGATGGTTCCTCATTGAACCAGGGATTTTGAGGCTGCCGAGTGCCCTTCCAGTGCTGACAGCCCAGGGCAGACCCAGAAGAGTGCAAACAAGCACACCCACCCCAACAGACTTAATCACCTCTGGGGTAGAAGAGTGTTGTCTTGGGCACCGTCAGCTCTGCTCTGCTCCACACAGAACCCTCACCATCACTGCTGGGGCCCTGAGCATCCACCACCACGTAAATCATTATCATTATTGGACCTTGCAAGAATAACGAGAGAGGAAAGTGCTCTCGCTTAGAAATCCAGCTTCAGTGCTAATAAATGGGAAGAGACAAAACAGTGTCATACAAATGAGATCTTAATACCAATGGATGCAAGCAAGCAACTGATGTTGAGCATAAAACAGCACTAGAGAGAAAGGTTTTCTCTGGATATATTAGCTGCTTCTGCATGTGCCGTAGGGTTCTTCCCATTCTCTCTTGAGTATTAAGTGTAAAATCATGGAAGGGAAATGTATGTGTGAGGAACCATTTATGATACTGAGGTTTGCTTTAGAAGTGAAGATCTCTTACCCAGCGTGGAAAGAGCTTTGTGCTCTCAGAACTCCCCAATGTTAACAAAGTCTGGTTCTCACAATCTCCGTAAAACAAACAAACATGTTTTCTCTCCATTTCTCTTAAATGTACTTTTTTATAACTGTTGCTCTGAAGCCTTAACTGTCAGCAAAAAACTGAACATGCCAGTCCCCCTCACCTGTGCCAAGCACAGGATCAGGAGGTCAAGGCTGCTGGTGTTGGCATTGCAGGACACTTTGGTTGTCTCATCCACACTGTTGCTCAAACTGACAAACACACTAGAGCTCTACCCACTTTCTCATTATGAAGAGAAACCAGTTTCTCTGCGGAAAGTTTGGTCTGTGCTTTCAATTCAGTCCTTAATCTGACAGGTCTCCATGTCCTACAGCAGTGATAACCTGCACATTTGGGTTTCTGAGTGTAAGGCTTAGTCCTGTAGATTGAATGCACCCAAATTGTGATAACCACACATGCAGAGAAATACTGGGAGTGGGAGGGAGGGAGCAAAAAATGAAGTGGAATGAAGTTAACCACTGGCTTGAAGATGTTTTCCAGGGGAAAGAGAAGAACTACGGTAATGTAATGCAATGCAATTTTTGCTTTTAGCTGAATTTTGAAGCAAGTAAAGCTGCTGTTTTTTCTGAATTTTTCTGCCTTGTTCCAATTTCCCTCTCAAGAGTTCTCCTAGTGGTGGGACTCTCGGTGCTGCCCCTCAGCAGCAGTTCCTGAGTGTCCAGCATGTCCCTCAAGTTATAGAAAACCATAGGCTCTACCTTCCCATTGTGTAAAGGTAATTTGGGACCAAGGCCTTGAGCAAACAAGAAATGGCATTAAAACAACTCTTGTGGATTGTTTTAATTTAATTTTCCCCAAAACAACCCAGCAGCAACATATGGCTCTCAGTGAGATCGTGCTATTACACAGTTTGGCAGCTGAGCTGACTGAGACATGAGAAGGTCGGGCACTTTGTAAAAGGCAGAGTGTGTCAGCATCTCACACTGGGGAAGAAAAGCCAAGCTTTGGGCCCAGTTCCTTCTCTGTATTGCTCTTGGCTCTCAGGGCCTAGCCCTTGGGATGGATCCCAGCTACAGAAAATACAAATGAGATCTTGACACAGATAGAAGACAGCTTCAGGGACCAAGCCTAGTGAATTTAATCAGTGCTGCCATTTCCATAATAAGTAATAAGTGTACTAGCTCACAACAAGCCTGTGATAAGGATTTTATGGGATGTTTTCCAACCATGGGAGAGTGTAAGACTTGAAGCAATTATTGAATAATCCAGTCCAGCTTCCTGGAGGTTGTCAGCCACTGGACCCCCAAAATTTACATCAAACTGAAAATTCTGGTGAGGCCAGACAACTCAGACCTGAAGAACAAAACCTGTGTCACAGAGGCCACCCAGTGCTCACCTGCCTCAAGTACTCTGGTCCTACACACCCCAGTGATGCTCCTCAGACTGCAGAGTACAGCTGAGGGCTTGGGTTTAATTCAGTCTGCTCCTCTAGTAGTTGTTTTGTTTTTATCCGTATCCTCAAAAGAAATTCGTCCCCAGCTCACTGTGTTCTCCCCACTTGTGTTTAGAGGTCTGGGCACAGCTGTGGTTACCTAAGCAGTCAGTGTTCAGTCAGAAACCTGAGAGGAAAACCCATTTTTGTGATGTGCTCTGAACGTCAAGGGAATTGCATCTCAGCTAAGAGGAAACATTTCTTATATTATCTGACTCCAACACTTTCACACAAATGGAGCCCGTTAAACAACTACTGTGTGGGGTCATCTGCTTAGATTGCATGCTCAGCTTATCCTAGTAATGTGACTTGGCAGGTAAGCATCTGATCATCTTTAGCTGGATGGCTTCTAGCTGCACAGCAAACTACCTTATCAAGTGTGTTTTACATGATACTGACACATCCTTTGCCAATAAATTTACTTTGTATTAAAATTCCTCTTTGCTGCCCCGAGCACATCCAGTTTGCAGATTCCCCCAGGAGAAAAACACTGTGCACCTATTTAACAAGGTATGCCTAAAAATCAGCGGGTAAGAGATTCAAGGGTGATGCTGCACAGAGGAGGTAGGATGAGAGAGGGACCAGAGGCTTGTGGTGCTTAGCCACCCAAGTTGCCTTCCTCCCTCTGATCCACCATGTGCGACCGTCTGGAAAAATCACTTAAAAATTATTCTCCCTCTTAGGCAGATGGGGAGAGATGCAAGTGCTTTGACCTCTTTAAGACAGGTGCTGGCTGGTACCATCTCTTTATTTATGGTGACTTACGTGACACCTCACCCTGCACACCTCCAAGCTCTGTTGAGGTCAGGCCAACAGGCACACATGCTCTCATGCCTCCCTGCATTGCATCTTAAAAAAATAAACACTTCACAGTAAACTGTATACCTTGTTCTTTGACACTGAAATGGTAGCTGTGGCAGAAAGAATATCTATTTCATTCATTCAGTACCAGGGTGACAAAAGTGCAGAGGAGCAGAGGATAAGATGGGATTCAGTTTCTGACACAGAAATCCATAGAAATCCAGAAGTTGCTCACAGTATGGGTGGCTACGAGTGATCCTGGAGTTTCAGCTCCCATGGCAGTCAGCATACATCTGACTCCACAGAATACCGCTGTGGACCCCAGTGGCATACTCAGCTGGTAAAATATGGGTGTTTCTGCACAAGCTTCTGGGTGATGGTCTGTTGTCTGTCTGCAGGCACCCGGAGCGATTGCAGATGCAGCAGGACATCCCACCAAGTACACATGGACACTGCTCTCCTCTGACACTGTGGCATAGCTGCAAGCCCAGACGAGCCCACTGAGCATCTTCAGTGGCACCAATGGAGCAGCTGCTCCTCCACACTCCCTGCCTCACATCCCAGTGCCTGGCCTCAAATGTGCAAGCGTTGCCTCAGCCACCACACTTTGATTTTAAGGAACGAGATTTCCTAAGACTATCAGGCTTTTGTTCAGAGACTGCCACTTGACCTCTATAAACAGTATTCTTGTGTTGGCAAATTAAAAGCTACAGGGAAAAAAAATATTCATGAAGGGCCTTTCCTTCTTCACATGGAAATGGTTTCCCTCTTCAGAAGTCTGCCTTGTAGCTCAGAGCTTGAGTACTGCAGAGTTGAGGCTTACATTCGCACACCATGATTTCTCCTACATCACTGATTGCTACGTGATTTTTTGTGTAATTTGCTAATAAGACCCTACCACAGAAAAAGCAAACCTATTTCCTGTCTGTGTAATTTCTGCACTTACCTCAGCTTGGGCAGTAAGGACTGGTAAGAGCTGCTTGCTTTTCCTGCTCCAATTAACTCTCAGGTTTTAATGAGCTAGTGCTTGAGCTTGCTCAGTCAGTGGAAGATTATGAGGATTAAAAGAGTTACAAGACGTATGTGGTCTCAGTTGTTGGTGCTGTTATTTTAAAGCTTGCTTTAATATCACCTCAGATAAACACTTGGGCTCTTTTCAGGCTGAGAGAGGCTGGGGAAATTGTACTGTTTTCAGACCTGGAGGCTGCCAGCTAGGCCTCTGGTGACAACCCCTTCCACCCTTGCTTTCTTGTGGTTTCCCTCCGCACAGTGCTGAAATACAGCATTTTGTTACCTATTAAAGTGTCACTCTCAGTGATATTGTGAAGCTATTAAATTCTGCCAGATCATCCTTTGTGAACAAGAGGATGTTGACAGAGCCAAAGTCCCATCCTTCAGCTATTATCTGGTGTTCGGTGTCCTCCAATTAGTATGCACAATAAATCTAGTCCAAGACCCCCCACTGCTTTATGTCATTTCTGTATTAACCTCACTGCTTCTCAACGTGTTCCTATTATTAAGCCATTTAAAGACTTCCCTTCTTTCACTTACCAGAGCTATGTCTCATTTTCCTTCTTTCATCTATTTGCATACATTTCCAAAGGTTCACTTGACATGACTTCTGTTGTTGTTGGTTATTTTTTTAATTAAAGATTATTTCCAAAATACTTTCTTTACTCCATCCTCCTTACGTGTGTTATCCTCTTATCTCTGTGAGATTGGAATGACTGGGTCGAGAACTGATTGACTGAAATTTCACGTGTTCAAAAAGCCAACTCTTTAAGGCTGTCTTGCTAATTTCTAGGCTAAAATTGAGTTTTGTGTCATTTCTGCTCAATGAAAAATGTTAAATTGTTAAGGTGTTGCATTATATGATCTCCTCTGCTGTTCTTACTCCATGGGGTCTGGCAAGTAATAGAGTCAGGAGTGCGCTCCCTTTGCTGTACAGCCTCCAAGGCCAGTGGTTCTTAGCTTAGTGGGAAAGTTGGAGGATACAGATCCAAAGGTGAAGGCTTTCAGATCAAGGAAAGCTTAAAATTATTTGTTTAACTATACCTGTAACTGTCACAGTTTAGGAAAACACTGATGAAGATGCTATAGGATAACCACTGGGCTTCTGTAGATAGATTGGATCTTAATTTTGCTGGTATTCTGAATCCCCATGTTAAGTGAAAACTGATGGAGTTGGACTTGTACAGTCTGGAGAAGAGACAGCTTTGGAAAGACCCAACAGCTCCCCAGTGCCTATAGGAAGGTCATCAGGATGGAGATAGTCTCTTTATGGTGGGGCATGGTAGGAGGGCAAGAGTTGAAACAAGAGGGTCAGGCTAGGTGTGAAGAGAAGCCTTTCACCCATGAGGACAGCCAGGCAGTGCAGCAGGTTGCTCCATGAGGTTGTGCTGGCTCCATCCTTGAAGATTTTGAAGACCAAGCCCTGAGCGGCCTGGTGTGATCCAAGAGCTGGTTTGGCTTTGGGGTAGACACTTCTGGAGGTCCCTGCCAGACTGAATTATTATCCCATGGCCCCATGAGAAATGAAACACTTGGTTTAATTAGGATCCAGACACTAGGCAGGCGACTTGCTGTGGTTACGAGATGGTAAGGGCAGTGAGCAGCCAGGCGCCACTCTTCTGTCAGCATCAATTTGGTCCTTGCCTCCCTGTACCCAAGTTGGGAATGAGAAGGCAGCACTGTGTTACCATACACCAGAAAATGCCTGGAGGCATGTGACCACACCTCCTTGGCTGGGTGGCTGAACCCCACTGGCTTCTTGACTGCCATGACACTGAAAAAGACCTTCCCCAGGGAGGGCTGTGGGTGAAAAACAGAAGATAACGCTCCCATCTCTCTTCTCTGTAAAGTGTGGGAAGGAAAGGTGTTTAACCCCATAGTGGTAGCTTGTGGGTAAGAGGAAATGTCCTTTTCTCTCTTCCTTTTTCAGTTGCTTTTCTACAAGGCTGTATACCTTTTCAATATGCACCTTTGTACATTTTAAAAGCTGTGAAAACCCACAAAGAGGGAGAAAATAATTGAAAAATAAACTGTGTGGCAAATGCCCGCCCCCCATTCTGAGCCCATTAATGTGAAAATGTTAAAAAAAATAATATTAGACTAAAGGAAACCCCACAATCCTAAACATCCACTGGTCAGACTATGTGACTAATATGTCTGTTCTAGAAGAAGCAGCAGTCACAAGTATTGAGGCCATGTTGCTGAGAACACAGCTGCCCTGGGCAGGGCACGTCTCAAGGATGAAGGACCACCGCCTCCCTAAGATCTTGCTTTATGGTGAATTTGCCACTGGCTGCTGCAAGAGAGGAGCCCCAAAGAGGAGATACAAGGACTCCCTGAAACAACATCTCAGCCTTGGCCACATTGATCTCCATCGCTGGTCTACTCTGGCCTCCAATGGGGAGGCCTGGAGACACACCATCTATAACGCAGCTGTCTCCTTTGAGAACACACGCAGGATCACCATCAAAGAGAAAAGACATTGCAGAAAGAATCGTGTCTTGCCGATGCCATCCAAGGAGTCTTTCTGCTGTGCCTTTTGCAACTGATCTTGTCTATCTCGCATTGGCCTCTTTAGCCACCAGTGCACTTGTAGCAAATGTGGGTAGAGCCCTTCCCAAATCTTCATTCGTGAAGCCTAGCTCTGATGATGATGATGATGATGAAGAGAAACCCCAAGGAAAGGTTTATAGGAAAGGTATATAAAGGATAAATTATGTATCTGCTTCCTTTATATCATTTCTGGAAGAGGAATGAGAAAATAGGAATACTTAGAAAATTCTCTACCTATTTCTTTGCAGGGGAGGCTGGGTACTGTTCCACTGCTGTATATCCAGTGTGTCAAAACCCTGCATTTCATTGTCTGGAGCCCAAGAAATACCTTTTATTCCCTTTATCAGTAAAAAAGCTGATTTTAGTGCCAAATAAACTATTCCATGGGTAGGGAGCACAATGTAATACCAGTAGAAAGCCTTTCATGTGGATTTCTGCTTCCTAATCTAAACTCTCATATCAGAGGTGATTTTGAACTCCTGTATCAGAAAGTGGAGAGCAGTGCACATGACTTTCTTTGTGCTCCCAGTTTTCAAGCAAGGTACTGTTTTGGTTTAGATTTGAGACATCTGGGGAAAGGGTTTCCCAAGGCCTAAATAGGAAAATATTTCCTCCACTCCAGTGGTGCCTGGAGGCCCTTGAAGGCATCCCAGGGCACAGGTCTGGGAGGTGTTCCTGCCACTGCTCCCCATCACTGCCCTGTCTGGAGCACCTCGATGTGGGCTCTGGTTTTCACAGGCTCTCTTGGGAACAGCTGCAGAAATACCAAAATGTGGCATTTCTCATCTACTCCTTCCTTGTGCACAGCTCCAAAGGGTGTAAAGCCATGGCCTCCAAACTGACATGATAGTGTCAGCTTTCTTGGACTACTCAACACTCCCATCCACAAAAATGGAAAACAAATCAATGTTGGTTTCCTGGTCAGTTTTTTTGCCTGGTAATTGGAAAGGCAGCGCAGAAGGTCCTGCATTCATGAATATATTTCCAACAGGTGACCTCAGCTTGTGGGACCCAAGGAGGTACTCAGTGTTAACCAGCTGCTGGTGGAAATCATCTGCTTCTCCAGGGAGGCTGGCTTCTGGCTCCTTGCCCCTCCACCTGCCTGCAGCACCAACCTGGTGCTCTCTGCAGCTGTAAAAGGGCAATTCACAAATGGGAAACTTCTGATATTACAGAGGAGAGAAAAGGAGTAAATAGGTAATTGTCATGGATTTAAATAACTCTTTGTTTGAAAGTCTTTCCACTTCTGAGTGGCTTTGGCCACTGCTAGCTGACAGGTTGGCTTGTGCTGCAGCTGCACCCCTGCTGAGTAGATTTTGCTCCTCTGGGAAAGGCTGGCTGCCTTTTCACAAGCAGCCCTTCCAGGCATTTCTGTGCTTCATGCAGATGAGGGGAAGAGCAACCATCTTCCCTTCCTTGGCAGCTCATGTTCCTTTTTTTTCTAGATTATTAAAATAAAGTAGCATTTCCACCAGGTGTGGTAATCTGCTTGAGAAACAAATGTTTATAGAAGAAGATGGAAACAGCTTAAACATCTATGATAGGCTGATTCCTAATTCCCTGACCGAAAGCTGAAATTATCTTCATATAACTTTGAAGAGGACATGGTATTTGTTTCCTTGGGCAGGCAGCACTCTGCAATAAGCCCCTGAACAGAGCTGAGTCTTTAAAAGAATTTATATCCTCTGAGGGAAAATGCCTCTGGTTTATCTATTTTTTTAAAAAAGTAATTTCACAGCATTAATTGATTATGGAAATTTTTTAAAGTGTTGAAGACGTCAGGTTTGGTGACCAATGGGAGCTTATTGCAAATATTACAAGTCAACTTTCATGACCTGCTTTTCTTTGGACTGCTGCTGGTTTCTAAGTACACCTGACAAACATTGGGATGTAATTGCAAAAGTAAATAATTTGTTGCAATCTCATTACAATAAAAATACATGTCAAGCTAACACTTTTACAGAAAAATAAAAATCCAATATATATATGGAAGTTAATAACTATCTCAGAAAAACATCTTTGGTATTTATACATTAGGAATTTGTTTTCTTTTGCAGAAGTTGTGTGTGTTGTGTCCATCAAACACTGCCAAGCTTGTTCTCAGTATCACTTTCTGGCAGCGTAAACCCCTGTCTAAGAGGGCTGAATCCTATTTAATCCGCCTCTGCCACACACATGAAGTGGAATGATCTCTAGTCATGAAGCTGAACTTAAATAAAAAGAAAGGGCATTTGTTGTTTTATAACCAATTTAAATACACATGTGCATGGTGTGGGGAAAAAGACTACTGTGAAAGAGGATGTATAACAGCCAGATACAGCTGGATAGCATCTCCTCTTCCCATCTGGATTTATCCCAGTACTGTCTGCATTATTATAGTGAACGTGATGGAGTTGCCCAAATTCAGGAGTCTGGCTTTCTGGCTCAGAACCAGCACAAGTGTTATTCATCCCTCTAAAGTAATTAGGAGAGCCCTCTGTCCCCAGGGATCTTAGTGGCTGGCTGCCCTGCAGAGCAAGCCGCAGTTATTCCACCACATCTAAAAACGTCTCAGGTGTGCACTGTGTGATTAATAGCACCTAGAGATGGCTGACAAATTTATAATTTGAAATGGGAAAAAATCCACCTTTACTGCCACTTTTTCTAGGTTTTATTGGTGGGACTGCTGCTTTTTGACTGGCTGCCTGCTCCAGCTCTCGGCTCATTCAATGTTCCAGGGAGATAGGACCCATTCTCTCTCCGCAGTACATCCTCCTCACTGCGTTCTCCTGGGGGTGCCTTGCCACGCTGTTTGCAGCACCCAGCCTGTGTGTGCTTGGCTGCTGCCACAAGAAAACATTGGATTGCAGCAGTGTGGGCAGCTCCTGGGCTCAGGAGCAGTCAGGCAGGGAGGGAATGTAGGCAGGAGGCCAAGTGGCCCTATGGGCTGACAGGAGCTGCTCCTACTTGCCCTGCCAGCACTGAGTGACAGCAGTGCCCTTGACTTGCCTACTGGGATGAGGGGATCACATGCCCAGGGATCCATCAGCAACTCCCAAAGTCTGCTTCCAGCCTCCAGAAGAGGTAGTGGAAAGCAGTTTTATTTCATACTGGTTTACATTGGGTTGGTATTTTTTCTACTTTTTTTTTTCTAAGTGCCCATCCTGCACATGCAGCCTCCATCTGGATGTGGCAATGGATTGCAGGATACTCTCTAGATGGAGGGCTGCAGCTTAGAATTTTTTTCAGAAACCATCCTGCTGCAAACCCATCAGACTCTTCTCTGTCCTGGTGTCCCAAAGACCAAAGAGTCAGTCTCAAGATCTCCAGAATTATCTTTAGAGCCTTGGCCCACTAAATCAAAAACATCACTGTGCCTGTGTTGGAATGGCACCCAGTGGTGCTGGTCCCCTGATCTTCCCAGGCAGAGTTGCTGCTGCAGTGTGGTGAAGACACCAGGGCTCAGCACCTGCCTCTGAGTCCCCTTTGCCACCCTGTCCATACATCTGGAAGGCACTGCTGTCACTCATCATCTCAACCCACCCAAAAAACACCAAGATCAGGACAGCTGCTAAACATGAACTCTGCAAGTGCTCACTCCTCACTGAGTGAGCTGTCTCTTCCAAACTCATCTGGGCAATAGAGAGACTTTCCTCAATCCCTTTGTGTCTGAGGCTGCAGCACCAAATCCCACAGGGGACTAAGAAATATTTTTTTTCTTCATGCATATCATGTGTTTCTTTGACCTGAACTTTTCCCTTTTAAATACAGCCCAGTGAGTACATTAAAGGAAGAAAATGTAAAAAAAACCTGCAACACAAAATACTCCCTTGCACACATAGTCCTTCCCCAGAGAGCAGAGGAGAGAAAGAACAAGCCACATGTGACAGATGTCAGTCATGTCGCCGAATGCACCACTGGCAGGAACTGAGGAGAAAGGGCAATCCCTACAATATTGGTGCCTTAGTAGGTTCAGATTCCACCAAAGATGCTTTTCCATATTGTTGGAATATATTGGAGATTGTTTTTAATTCTACTGTTAGTGTCAAGGGAAATTGATTTTACAGATTGTAAAGATACTATTTATTTGCAGAAAACCTATTTTTTAAATAGCAATTAATCATCTCACTGAGCGATCTGTGGTCATTTATATTTGATTGTTTACATTGTGTGCCATATAGGGCTAGCAATTTCCTAACTTGTATGATGTTCTGTGCAAGGGTGTATTTTGGTTTTTGCTGCTGTGTCAGGCTAATGCCACTGTTGCTATGGTAATGGCAATGTTTGAGTCTGCTTTGTCACCTTTGTCTTGCTATTTTTTTTCTTTAAACACAAATTCATGCTGTGAAGGCCTGCAAAGCAGGCAGAGGGTTTGCTATGGGAGCTCAACCCTGTCTCTTGCTTATTTATTTATAATAGATTATAAAGCAGTGTGGCAATTTCATAGTTGAATAAAGTCTACAGCTCATCAGATCTGCTGAAGCCACCCTCCCATATAAATGTCACTGAGTTATCCCTATGTGGCAGACTGGACAACCTGGTTGGAAGTACTACAAGGCATCCTGTCTTAATTAGAAAAAGTCCGCAATTATCAGTCCATCATCGTCCTGTGCAGTTTAATCCCAGCTTTTAGAAATTCTCCATGGTTTAGAAAAAGTCTACCAAATTTTTATCAGGTTCACCATGACCTCCAGCATTTTTTCAAGGTTGATGTGTTTCCTGCTGTTCTGCCTCATTCCCAGATATCACCCTCAGGACTATGCTTTTCCTTCCCGTTTGCCTGCAGTAAAACACATTTTGCTTGTCTGGGTGCAGCTGGCTGTGTGATTCAGCCAGTCTTTCTGCTTTATTTACCCTCCTGCCTTTCTTCGGGTGTTTTATCAGTGGTGATTTCATATTTATTTCCACATCACTAACAAAGATGCTGGGGAGTGGCTGTGTGTGGCTTTCTTAAAAAGCTTTAGAAGCGACTTCTACACCTGAGGATATGTCTGTTTCCTTTCCCCATCATGTCACTCTACACTGGCATTTTTCCAGTATGACAAAGTGTATCAAACAAGAAGCAAGGCACAGTCTCTTCAGCCAGCTCAGTTAGGATTGCTGAGTTTAAGCTATTTTAAAATACGGATCTCTAGTGGAGTTACTGCACACTGTCCCTGAATGTTGGTGGATGGACAACACCTGTTCTACCATTCCTGGCTTAGATTTGAACTTACCATACCTGTGAAGCAAATTGGGCCTGACTCCCTGTTTTATTTCTAGGAAAGAAAATGATAAATTATGAAGGTCAGTTGGACTGCTCAGGTTCCCCAAGTGCCTGGCACACACACCTCCATTCTGCAGGACTGAGACAGCACAGTTGAAGAGGGAGGCAAACCAGAGCTTGGCCTTTAATGAAGGAATATGGTGCAATCCACCCCAGGCCTTCCAAACACTGTATGAGCCTGCGCTCTGAAGAAATGATAAATTCATCCCATTTTGAGGAAAGGACAGACCCTGGTTCCCCTTGCAGGCAGGAGGAGGGAGAGTTTTGGCAGTGTGTTTGAGGCTGGGCAGCTGTGCCAACCTGCATACAGCTCCAGGGTAGCTGCAGGCTGCAGTTTGCCTCCAGTGTCAGGAGCATGAATACCTTTACAGGAGCAATCAGCATCGCCCACACTCTCCCTGAGCCAGTATTAGAAGTCATGAAGCTCTAATTCACTTTAAGCTTTGTGTTGTGCCACCAGTTACCAATGTTTCCTTCTGACCCATGTAGGCTTCCCAGCCACAGGACCTTCCTGTTGACATAATTTCTTGCTTTGGCTCTCTGTGTCACGCCACAGGAGCAGGTAACAGTGAGGGCATGGTATTAAGAGAAGATGCCCATCGGGCTGCAGCCCACATATGGGTGTGTGCCTGCTAATAAACCTCCGTTGCCCTTGTAATTCCTTGTCTCTGGAAATATAAGGTGGAAGGATGACTTTCTGGCAGAGGGTCAAGGTCTGGGGTATCCTACCCATACTACATACCAGCAGTACCATGCTGATTATAAAAGAGCATTTATCATTCCTGAGCCATTCATTTGAGGCAAATTGAACATGGCAATTACGCTCAAGGTGCCCAGGGACCATCCATGGCCTCTCGTGTGCAAATGATATGATGAAACTGTTTTGGAAAGCAAAAGAAAAAAGAGAGTATTTACATCCCTCACTATCTCGCTGCCTTCTCGCTATCTCCGGGCATTGTGGCTACGGAGGGCTTTGATGTTTGGTACACATGCAACAGCAGCATTGGCGGTGCTTGCTTTTATAGCACCAATACACTATTAACTGAGTAATTTAAGATAGCCTGTAAAGAAATCTTGAGCAACTGACTAAGTCCAGAGATACGGTTACCGTTGCCGTCTGACATTTCGTCCTAATGGGATCAAGGCCATGGTCTGCAATCCTCCCTGCCTCTTCCTAAAACACAGTCGGCGGTTTTTAAGCAGTGTTTGTTCCTCAAGGACTCATAAAATCACCTTTTAAGAAAGGGAAAGGCACAAATCATCATGAAGTTCTGGTTTCCAGTAGTTTCTGGTTTTTTCTGAAGCTTTCATGAGAATTGAAGGAAAATGAGGATTTCATAGAAGCAGACCCTGCTTTTTCAAAAATGTAGAAACCAGCCAATGGTGAAAAATAAAAAAAAAAAAATAAAAATAACTCTAAACCATTACTTATATCACTGCATAAATGGCAAATATATCAACTATGTTTTTTGTTCTCTGTTGTTTCTGGATAAATGCCAGGATCATGAATATTAGAGCTATTCACGCTGCAACAGCTTTATTAGACTCAGATCTGCCTGCATCTGAAAATGAAGATCACCTTTAGGGGAAAAGATGGGAAACAAAATCTCTTAAATCCTCTAGATTTTAAGAGGAGTTTTTTGCCTAACTCATTTGCAGCTGTGCCCTGGTACAGGAGAATTAGTGGAGAACTCAATTTCTCTATGTCATTTGCTGAGTGTACTGAGCACCACTAGCTAGCAGAGCTTTCCAGCCTGGCAAGGTGCATGGGACAAGAGGAGGTGGACAGGGATGGCTATGCTGGGGGACATTTCCACCACTCCTGCTGCAGCTGGTCACTCACTCCTGGCATCAGGTCACCCTCTGAAAGTCCTCCTGGGCTGCCTCTCCCTGGCAGGGTGGCTGTGGCTGGAGGAGCCAGACATGCTGCTGGCAAATCACGCAAAATCAAACAAAAAAGGTCAACACTGCTATTTCACCCTATTTGCTTCCTCAATGTTGAAGTCATCCTCACTGCAGTTTTCCTGTCTTACAATGATTGACAGCATACAGATCAGCTACCTGACAGGTAGGCAAGATCTTTCTCCTGGAGGTTAGATGTGGTGTTGTCTGCTTCCCTCTGCTTTTTGTTTGTGGTATTTATTTTTTTTCTTTATTATTTTTCTTTTCAGAAGTGTAGGGCACTGTTTCATTCCTTTCTCCTCTTCTCCTCCTCCAAAGACGGAGGAGAAACTTGACCTTCTGATTGTTCATCCCAGACGCTCTCAAGAAAGCTCTGAGTGGTAAATGAGGTTCCAAATGCAGGAAGAGATTACAGTATTTTTCTTTTCCTTTTTAAAACCTTGAATAGATGAAAATAGATGGTAATCAACAAACCTGTGGCTAGAGGAAAAAATCCCTTTAACTCACATTTTACTTCAATTACATTCAGGACAAAGAAACACATTGCACCATGTGCATGAATAGATGCTTTATTATTCAAAACAAGCTTCAAAGAGCATTACATCCCCTATAGAAAATATGCAATCAGTGTTTAATTCAATGGTAGGATGCAAATTTAAATTCCCATAAGGGGAAGACTGTTAATGCCATTTAAATTGGTTGTAAATTACAGATAATACGCTTGAGACCCGAATACAGATTAGGAGAGTGTTGCTTTATGAATCCAGCCCTAGTTTGAACTTACTGAGTATTTATTTGTGGACAATAAGACAATGCAGACTTGTTTACACCTATATAGTCATAATATCTGACACAATACATATGCATAAACCCCTCCATTTTGTTTTTAAAATACAGAAACTGTTAGCTCCACTTTGACGGGGATCGCTTGTGTAGAAATGCTTTTTGGTTGCAACCACGTCTGTTACCCTCTCTTTCTGCTCTAGTGTCACGTGTTTCTGCACCTTATGAATCACACAGAAATTAGCCTAGAGGAATCACCATTTCCCTATGTTATTAACAGCAGAGGGAAAGTCTTGGCTGTTTAATGTAGCCCATCAGTTAGCACGTGCTTGGGACACCAGCCCCTTGCAGGGCTCGGAGGCTGCTGCTGCTTTGCTGGAGTCGGTACCTTGGTTGTTTCACTACAGTGAGTCCAAGTGAGCCCAGGGTGTCCCTCCCCATGGCCACAGCTGCCGAGGAAGGAGCCTGGGCTCTGGGTAAGGGTTTTTATGGGATCTTTTGTTTCTAGAGAAGGCAAAATTCTGTGGCTTCATCCTTTGTGCACCAAAATAGTCATTAAAAACAACCAACGCAATTTAAGCCCAGGGTGTTTAAAATGAGCTGTATGTCTCACATAGCACCACGTCTGTTTGCTGTTACTCTCTGCAGCATATTTCTTGTCCATTCTTTGTATAAGACAATAACTTGTAGAACTGAGATTTTTTATTTTGTAAAAGCTAACTAGTTAGTCATTTGAGAAGCGGCTCCTCAAACCACTGATGATATGAAACCACTGATCCCTGTGGTATGGATCCCACTCTAGTATTGCTGGGCTGTGTCATGAGACATTTTGGAGCACATTCTTCAGGTCCAAAGCACATATTGTATGTCACCAGGTGTATCATCAGAGCATTACAAAATAAGTAAAAATATTTTGTGTTGCAAAAACACCACACTTCATGGTTAATTTCTTACAAGACAGTAAAGCTTACCCACTCAGAACCAGAGTGGTTTTTTACAGAGTGGTTTTTGCTTTGAATATGTACGTGTGAGTGGGAGGGTGAAGGGACAGAACACACCTTTTGATTGTTTCTGAGCCTTCTGGCTACATCATAGGAAAGGCCTATGTCCGAGTTACTTGGAGTTTACACAACCGCTTGCAAATTCATCCCAAGCTGCATCCCAATGCAGAGATAAAACCATTTACCTACCTTACTTCCCTCCCACTGTTTTCAAGCCCATCCAGTTCTCTAATAGAGATGAAGCACCAGAGCATCTCATGCTTTTCTATCATCTTAAGGAGCTCTCTGTCAACAGAAATATCTTCTTAAGCAGGACATAAAGGCTCTTCTCTGAAACTTCTCCTGTGTACACTAACCAGCTTATGTTGCTGCAGCCTATACTAGGAGAGCACATGAGTCTCTCCTGAAACTTCCTGAGTCCTCTTGACCCGTCCTGAGGTCTGGACACCAGTAAGTGGATGCAGTGTAGTGGTAATGCTCTTGCAGAAAGATAATTTCATTGTTTGCAAGGATCATACCATTTCTCTCTTTCTGTTTGTTCAAGTGTTCTTGAAAACTGTTTGTTGCTCTGGCTAAATCATTATACTGGAAGCAACATATTCCATAATTTATCACAAATGACTTCCAGGTCTGCTTTAGGGTCACAAATTTCCGGAATACAATCCCCCATCTTTCACTCCCAATCTACTCTGTTTTTTTCTAAATACGTAACTGCACCTACACCTACAGGAAAACGCATGTGGTTTACATCAGCCATCGTCACCAAAGAAGCAGGTCTTTTTGCCCAGGGTATAAAACCTTTATTAAATAACATCAGATCAAGAATAGGCACCCATCGGACTCCAGTAAAACCGCTCTGTATGGGATTACCCTTCCCTCCTTCCAAGTTTTTTCAATCTCTCTATTCTCATTAATCATTCTTTGAATGGGAGCTGCATTGGTTGTGTTTAGTGCTCTTTTTTCCCCAAACACAAAAATGTAGGTACTTTATGAGAATACCATCTTTTGTAACCTACAGACTTGTGATTTTATTAAAAACAGGCTACCAAGTATATTTAGCAAAATAAATTTTGTTTTATAATATATTATGGTTTCCATAAAGTGATGTTCATTGGCATTACTAATGCTCTCATCTTCCCATTTTCTTTACGGATTGCGTCCCCAATCAGCCTTTCCCTGGGCTATGCATTGGATCAATGCCAAGATAACTGGTTCAGTGTCTCCAGCATTATTCCCTTGGCTTTCTGAAATATTGGCCCAAAACTTGCTTTTAAAGTCCTCTTGGTTGTCTTCTCGTTTCCCTTTTATTCCCTTCTCCCAATTCCATTTTTTGAGGATTTTCCTAGGGCTTAAAGATTTAGTTCAGAAGACTTCTCTGCTGGTTTTTATGTTACTCTTGGGTACAAGTACTTAGGCCTATAGATTTTAAATAGTTACAGATTATGAATAACCACAGGCTAGGATTTCAGATCCATACATACTGTGCAGAGACAAGAACTCTCTGATGAAGTTCAGACGCAGATTTAAGTTTCATGCCGAATTCTTCCAACACATCCAGTGGGCCAGGTCAGCTTTTGCTTCATGCTGGTGGTTTGTACCAGTTCAACGTGGGCATATACACACTGCTGAACAAGTCTGACATGTATCACTGCACTTTGGGTGCTGCCTTCTGGAACCTGACTGTGCTCTGATTGAAATAATTTTGGTTAATCATTAGCATTACAAGCAGGCTCTGTATTTTAGGGTGCAAGTTTTGGAATTTCCTGCAACAACTAAGGGCCAAATTTCCTACTCTCCTCTGTAGTATGAATAACTTTAACTGTTTCATTAATAAAAAATGCTTATATGCATTTTCACTTCAATCTCCACATCATGGTCAAAAGTGAACATCACTGCAAGGAGGAAAAGAGCAGAGGCTTGTCCAACCTATGTGTGCTAAGGTTTGACCTTAGCACATAATGGGCTTGATCCTGCACTGAGTCACATTGATTTGCATTGCAGGAGATACCCAGCACTTCTTTGCCTCAAGGTGCCAGAATCACTTTCCCCAAAATCTGTCAACTTTAATACTATAGTTACTTAACTGTCCTATTTAATTAAAGCCTCGCAGAAGTAAGGCTGATAGACAGACTACTGTGTCACGGTAGGATTGCTCTCAGATGTGCCAGAAATGAGTCTCCCTTTGTCCCTCACCCTGCACACCTACCCTCTCACCTCCTTTAATCATGCTCTCCCTAGCAAAATTAAAGGAATTTCCTCCTGAGCCTTGTCAGCTGCAGATATCAATTTGCAGCCTCCATTTGACCAATGATTTAACACATCTTCAGAATGAAACTGGGGGGATGCCCCCATCCTTCTCAGGTCATGCCGGTGTGTGCCCAGCCTGTCTCCATCTCTTCTCTCACTCTTATGCATCCACTGCTGTGGAGCAGAGTTGGAGCATCCTGCAGTGAGGCCAGGCACCAATGCATGTCCCACAGATGGAAGAGACTGGAGCAGTGTGGGTCAGGGAGGGGTTAAAGAAGAGCTTAAAGCCTCCCTGGATGTACCACTCGGCAGCCCGTTTCACTGTGCACAGGATTGTCTGGTGTTTATGACTTCATACAGAAAGCCAAGTTTGCTCTTTGAGTTTCTGTGCAAAATAGTGTGATATGAAGCAGCTAATGTGAAGAGACTTTGAGCTGTATTCATAGATGCTTCAGTGAATCCATAAAGACACAATAAATTATTGCTTCAGAAGTATCTTCATTCACCTGCTCCAGGCAAATGGGAAAAGGACAATCAATTTTTCTTTTTGAAATGCCAGAAATCCTAAACCTATGAAATTTCCTGACAGTCCCTACATTTGCATAGGGGTTTTATGAGGTTGTATCATTTGACCTTCCCCCTTCCAGAGTTCAAGCAAGTTGAAGAAAAGGATTTTTAATTATTATAGCCACAGACATATTTAAGTGTGTTCCAGAAAATGGAGCATATTCTAAAGGCAGTTCATTCTGAATTTTCAGTGAAGGAGTTGATAATGTTTCCCATTGAAATGGAAATTAAATGGAGTTCAGAGTGACAAAGGTTTGTTCTGTAAAAGCCTCTGATTCTAAGCCAGTATCTTAACAAAGCTTTCAAGATGAGATAATAGGAAACTTTTGTTTGTTTGTTTTCTATTGAGAGCAGGGATTTAAGGAAGAAGGAGGGAAGGTGGTGGTGGTGGTACAGCAACAATGACCACCTGCAAGGTGGCCATCACTCCTCAATGCTACAGCCACGTGCAGCTCAGAGCAGATTCTGTGGCCATTAGTCATATGAAAGCATGAACATTTGTCTTCAATGTCCTTTAGCTTTGAAGCTCCTTCCTTCTGTTCTTGGTCTGTGCTTTTTCTCCTGGAATGCTGTTTTCACTTCAGCCACTTTCACGCATCCCCCCATGCATAGGAAAATCCTTCAGATTTTGCAAAGCCCATCTTTCCTTTTTCTTCAAATTTCTCTTGAAAACTTTCCTTAAGCACCATACCTACAAATGTCTCCCATCTGGGGTTGATTAGCAAGTAAAAGCTGTGACTTCTGGCTTTCTGCAAACCCTCTTCCATTTATTGCTTCTCCGCTTTCCCATTCCAGCTTTAAGCCAATTTTGCCCACTCCTTGCACCCTGTGAATGTGCAGATCTCCTGGTGAGGGGGCTCTGCTTTTTGCAACCCATCTGCAAGATGCTGTACAGAGACCCTTCACTATCAGGTCCTCTCGCTGGAGGTGCTGAGCTGTCTGGGAATTTGCACAGTGTCTTCCTCTGTTGCTCCCATTATGGAACCAGAGCAAATGACGTGGCAGCGCGTGTTGTGCCCCTTCACCTCAGGCAAGCTCTCAGCAATCAAACAGTTAAACATCCAACTTTTTGCAAAGTTCTGTTGCTGTTGCTCACAAGTACCACTTTGCCTTTGGTTGTGTTATTTTCAAAACACTAAGTGCTTCAGGAAAAAGCCAAAATTTGGGCACTGAAGTGAGTCCAAGCTGGCTGACACCAGACAGCCCCTTTCAGACGTCATTCTGAGGTAGGCACAACTCCAGCTGCCTACCCCTATTTCAATGCAAATCAATGGGTCAAAACATTTTTAGGTGTCTCTGTCAGCAGTACTGTGTGCCAGTAAACAAATCCTAGTTTATAAAACTGGCTTGTCAATACAAGAAAGAGGGAAGCCATTTTCCCTCTGTGTTTCACCCCTGTCCCTAAATATGCAGCACATACCACGTATATGGAGCTGAGACTCCAGTGATAAATTGCAGAGCAATGTGCTAAATGAAATTTGTATTGCAGCCCCAACAGCTTCCCCTGCCCTCTGACTTTTATCCCATCTCTCAAGATTTACTCTAACATTCCTCTGAACAGCCATCATTTAAAAACAGAAAAATAAACCAGAAAGGCCACCATCACCTGAAAAATCCAACCCAGCCACCTGCTAGTGTTTTTTTTTTCCTTCATCTACACAAAGACTTACCACAGAACACTACATGACCAGGTGCTGAGGTGAGCAAGATGTAATTCTGGACCAGTTACCAGTTTCTTTATACATAACATCACTATGACCCTAAGGCTTTTATCCTGCAGCCATACAGAGAAATGCAAACAGGCAGGAAAGAACTGCTGTTTGGATGTGGCAGCCTTTCACCACAAGCATAGCACAAGATGGGAAAGCAGAGAATCAGACTATGTAATGTTCAAATTTAATCTTTCAGGGAGAGAAATGAAAGGGCCGTGGCACTGGGAAAGAGAGCTTTCCTGTTTCCTAGTGACACTCCATTTAGATCTGGAAGAGCTCCCAGAAAGGACTTTAAGTATGAGAGAGCTTTGTTTTTGAAAACACAATTTTGGCTCATTTCAGAGGGGTTTTATGGTTTTCTGTGGGCATGGATAACTGGATTCATGACAAGTCCTTTTGTATCGTTTACCAGCAAAAGGATACAGAAGCTGTCACAGTACTTTTAAGTTTCCAAGCTCTCATTGCTCATTTTTCCCTAATATGTTTGATCTATGTAGCATCACCATTATCTGGTGTATACACATTTTCTTTACATTAATGTAGCACAACCCATGTAATTTATTTGAATGAAGTCAAATTGATTAGATTTTTTATTCTTTTATGAAGAGCTCTTTTAGCTTGTTGTGGTTTAACCCCAACTGGTAACCAAGCCCCATAGAGCCGCTCCCTCACTCCCCCACTAGCAGGATCAGGGAGAAAACTTGAAGGGTAAAAACCAGAAAAGTTGTGAGTTGTTTAACAGGGAAAGCAAAAGCCAAGCACGCAACCAAAGAGAAACAAAGAATTAGTCCACTGCTTCCCAAAGGCAGGCAGGTGTTCAGCCATCTCCGGGACAGCAGGGCCCCATGGCACATAACGGTGACTTGGGAAGGGTAACGCCATCACTCCAAATGTCCTTCCCTTCTTCCGTCTTCCCTACAGCTTTAGATACTGAGCATGATGTCATATGGTCTGGAATATCCCTTTGTTCAGCTGGAGTCGCCTGTCCTGGCTGTGACTCCTCCCAGCCTCCCATACACCCCCAACTTCCTTGCCAGTGTGGCAGTATGAGAAGCAGAAAAGGCATGGTCACTGTGTAAGCCATGCTCAGCAATAACAAAAACATCTCTATATTATCAAGCCTATGTTCAGCACAAATCCAAAACACAGCCCCATATCAAGCACTGTGAAAAAGTTAACTCTACCCCAGCCAAAACCAGCACACTCCTATATTAGGCCCCACTGCTCTCAGGATCAGAAAGTCTTGGAGGCCACAATGTATCATTTAGCAATGACCATGAAGAATTAGGCAGCAGAGAATTTGTAGCAATATAGCTAAATATCACATCATTTAGGTGTGTACCACTATTAATCCCAAGAACCAGCAATGGGCTATAATGCGAATCGTGTTGCTGACATCATCTCTTAAAAGTGATGATGCACAAAAGCTTCATCAATTATTTCTATCCACATTGCACCTAAACACAGTTCAAGAGGGCATTTGACATCACAGCCAAGGCATGGAGCATAAATCAACAGAGATTGGTGAGCCTTTGACACTGTTTTCCACAGAATTCTCCTGGAGGAACTGGCTGCTCGTGGCCTGGATGGGGGTATTGGATGGGATCTGGACAAGCTGGATCAATGGGTCGTTGCCAACTGTATGAGGTTCAACAAGGCCAAGTACTGGGTGCTGCACTTGGGTCTCAACAACTCCAGGCAATGCTACAGGCTTGGGCCAGAGTGGCTGGAAAGCTGCCCTGTGGAAAAGGACCTGGAATGCTGGTTGACAGCTGGTTGAACACAAGTCAGCAGTGTGCCCAGGTGGCCAAGAAGGCCAATGGCATCCAAAATACTGTGGCCAGCAGGACCAGGGCAATGATTGTCCCCCTGTACTCAGCACAGGTGAGGCTGCAGCTCATGTACAATGTTCAGTTTTGGGCCCCTCACTTCAAGGAAGACATTGAGGTGCTGACGCATGTCCAGAGAAGGGCAACGGAGCTGGGGAAGGGTCTGGAGCACAAGTCTTAAGTGGAGTGGCTGAGGGAGCTGGGATTGTTTGGCCTGGAGAAGAAGAGGCTTAGGTGGACCTTATCAACCCCTACAACTACCTGAAAAGAGGTTGTAACAAGGTGAGAGTCTGTCTCTTCTCCCAGATAACAAGTGATAGGACAAGAGGAAATGGCCTCAAGTAGCACCAGGGGAGGTTTAGATTGAAAATTAGGAAAAATTTCTTTAGAGAAAGGGTTGTCAAGTATTGGAACAGGCTGTCCATGGAAGTGGTTGAGTCACAGTCCCTGGAGATTTTTAAAGGATGTGTAGATGTAGCAATTAGAGACATGGGTTAGTGGTGGACTTGGCAGTACTGGGTTAAGGGATGGACTTGATGAACTTAAAGGTCTTTTCCAAGCTAAATAATTCTACAGTTCTATGATTCTGTGACAGCATGATGATGGCCATGACCTGAGATCATGGTTGGGCTGGCACCAGGATGGGCATTTGGAGTTTTTTTTCCCTGGTACAGATCAAAGACAACTTGGGCCATGTGATTTCCTTAGTACTGGGGACTTCTGTGTCCTTGGGGAGGGGTGAGATATACTTCAAACATCTTCAATAAAAGAAAATTATGATAAACCATTCTCCAGGCAAGAGTTGTAAATACCACTGTGTATATTGGCTTTTAAAATAGAGACATTAGCCAGAATATTTCAGATTGTGTAATTTATTGTCTTTTATCATTTCATCTTCCAGTTATGGTACCAAAAGAAGTGATGTCTGGAAGATAAATTTCATATGCAGAAAAAAAACTTCACTTAAAATATATTTAATACTTGAATGGCGTAATAGAAAGGCTAGTTTTATTAGTTTTCCAAAAATGGACTTAAAAACTCAGTACCTCCTGCAAAATGGCTGAGTTTTTGAAAATCACCTAATCTCTTATGAGTTTCAGATTTTTCCCTTCTTCAACATCATAGGTAGAAAAGTTATTGTAGTCTGAGAATCCAAGTATATTTTTCATGACACAGTGGTGTACAGCAATGGGTTAAGCAGCGAGCTGTGAAACATAGACTACAGTAATGCCTATTTCCCAGTAGAATGGAGGATGCAGACTTTACAAGTTTCAAAGGTGAAATTATAACAATGACTTTGACTGGTCTTGAAGCTCTTGTACTGAAGCAGATGTTCATGCTTTACCTCCATGTGTGATATAGTTATTGAACAAAATTAAATGGCAAAACAGATGCAGCCGATATGCGATGTATGCAATTTGATGACCTTAGAGAAGCAAGGAGGAAATCAGACTTCACAACTGTTAGTGGTTTGCTCATTGCTTGTGGAAGGTCAAGACCAACAGGTGAAAAAGATTGTGAGGGTATATTGAAAACAGGCTAGTTTGAATGAAAGAAACATGTAGTCTCTGCCATGCAGTTTATAGGCAACCTGTAATTATCAAAAAAGAAACCTGCTTTTTGCATGGCATGTAGGCAACAGACTGTCACAGAAAAAAAGGACTATGGCACCTCTGCATTAGTATTTCACCTAAAGAAAACACAGAATTTAGCAGTGAAAAGTACGTGGTAAATGAATCCTTTCTTAGAGACAAGAAAAATCATCCCAGGGGCTACAATATCAGCCGCGTCTGTGTGTCCTGAAGTACAACCAGATGTGAAGAGGCACAGTGAGTGAAGATAAGGCCAACCAGCATGACCCTGGGCATCCTGCTTTTGGTGAGACTAGCAAGGGAGGTTGCTGAGGCACTGAAAAATCCTTTACCTTATGAAATATGCTTGCTGAGGTGTGAGTGATAAATCATCCAGGAAGAAATTTGTCCTTCCTATCTACCATGCAAATCACAGTGAAGTGGCAGGAGTGAAGTCTTTGCTTGGCTGCAGAGCATAAAGGGGACTCAGTCCTCTACGCCTCCCTGCACAGAGGGCCAGACCCCATTTCCTTCCCACCATTCCATCTGGTTAGGTGCCAGCACTGCAGGCAGCATTTGCCTTTGCTACCAGAAGCCAGCAGCACTGGCTTGCAGTAGGACTATGTATGTCCTGGCTAGTCCTGTGCTGGCATCTGCCCTTGCGCTTGATCCTGGCTGGCACCCTACATGCCACAGCAGACTGACCTGTGCAGCAGCTTACTGGTGTCAGGTACCTGAATCACAGAGAAGTTTGAAATCTGCATGAAGATATGCCTTATCCATACAGTGCAAGTGGCCTGAGGTGCTTCAGTTCCTAGTCCCTGTATCACACCTAGGGGTGCCTTGAAGAGTGTGTGAGCACGTGAATGTGTGTGTGTACACGTTCGGGGGAGCTGAGTGAAAAGAGCAGATTTTTGTGCTATGTGCTCCTGTCTTGAGACATGCAAAGTGCTAATGAGAAATCATGAGAAGTTAGTGCAGAGATAAAACAAATTCTCCACAGGAAAGTGTAACCAGAACTGTGCAGCATCACCTGGAATATGTCTCACCTACACACGGGACAGCAGCATTGCTATTTTCCCAGCTCCCCTGGAAACACCTTTCCTCCCTCCTCTTGCAACAGCATTAGCACTTCATACTGGTGACACACAGCCATCCTGTGCCTGATGGAACCCTTCAGTCTTTTCTGCCCTACGTGTAGTTTCTGACACAGGAGACTCTAGCTTATGTCAGCAGTGCTTGTCCAGCTCCTGAAAGCAAGACCTGATATGCAGTACTATTGAATGTCATTTGCTTTCCATTACTCTGGCATTCAAGTTCATCCAGTTTTCCTGTATGGCCGAGTGCTGCACCCCTACCAGGGTCCTCATTCCTGCCAACAGGAATACATTTTTTGGAGACTACTGTGAATGTTTGATTAACATTTAGGATGCATCAGGAAATGACATCAGTTCCCAGTGCGTCTTCCAAATCCCATAGTGTCACTTCTGATCCATAGACCAATCAACTCACCTTGTGCTTCTGGAGCACTGATCTACCACAAGGCTTTAGTGCCACAAAAAATGGCTCTCTTGCAGTATCATCTGTGTGAAGCTGTTAAACAGGCAGTGGAAACAGCTGATGAAGATCTCATCCCATGTCCAGTTGAGGTGAAATGGGTGTTGTAGGCTTTAGGAGGGTTTCTCACCAAGTATTTTACAAAATAATGTCGATGTATGACTGTGAAAGCATCTCCCCCCTCCAACTGTACCAAAACATGCTGTACACAGAGGTTGGAGTCCTTGCACCATTTCAGGGTCCACATGTGGGAATGCTAACCTTTTGATCAGCCATCCTCAGCACAGGTGTACAAATCCTGATTTAAGACTAATTATGGCAAAGTAATTATTTCTGAGCCATGATGGCAGGCAGTCCCAATTAACTCTAAATAGGATATAAGTATATAGGAGAAGCTCTTCTTTAGGGGGAATCTAACCTAGAAGGAGCCAAGGAGAGCTCAGAAACAAGCAAAATAAATAGGAATAAATTGGAATATTTTCAAGCAGAGCATTAGGTTTTGTTATCGCTTCTCAGTTTCTTATAACCCTGAGTCCTTGAAAGAAGGCAGGCAAAAAGTTGGGCTTTCTCTGCCCTGCTGCAGATGGGGAATGGCCTTTCAGTAGCCCTGCCAAATAAAAAAATTAATAAATTACCTCTATTGGGGTAATTTTCCCAATAGTTGGCTCTGCTGTTGTGAACAGCACCTATATTCTGGTATTCGTGTCCACAGCTTTCTGTGTTTGGCAGGTTTTATGTTCTCAACAGAAACCCATCAGACAGCATTTCCTTCAGCTAGCCAAAAGAAATCCTGCTTGATTTCTCCCTCGCTTATTCCAGGCACTGCCTTATGGTGAGTGTCTCATGCCTTTGGGTTTCCTCCTAGGCCTGGTTCGCTGGGCAGTTGCATTTTCAAGGACTAAACATAAAGATGTTCAAGAAGATTTCAGACTCAATAATGTTTTACAGTGTTATCTAAAAAAAAAAAAATTATCGCTTTCCTCAAACATTACAACTAACTTTCTGATTTTAATTTACATTTGTCCCATGGGATATTCACCCATTAAGATAGATTAAGTGACTATTCTAATGTACAATAGCAGATTTTGCCCTGTGGTTTAGTGGCTGGCTGTGGTTGACTGATACCCAGCCCTCTGAATCCCTGCTGAGTATCTAAGCTCTATGAGCTGCAGTGAATGCACTTAATCTACATAAAAAGAACACAAATTGCATGTTAGCCTTTTTGAGCCCAGTAATCAGTTTTACAGTTTACTTGGTATGCTTCTATGCAGTCCTAGTGGCTCCAAGGAGGTTCCAAGGATTCTTCCTCTTTTTTTTCTTACGCATCTCACGTGGAAGAAAAGTGTTTGCATTTTGATTGTGCTCATTCCCTGACCCCTGTAATTTAACCATTGTTCATATTTAGTGCTGACTGGAGTCCTGCGGGGCAGCTGATAACAATAATTTGTAATAAAGCATGTGCAGGCTCCATTTTTTTATCCTTGTTTTCCCCAATAATGTGAAATTAAATTTATTAATTAAAACAGATGAAATAAAATAGGATTCCAGGGCTGCCAAAACACATGGATTATCCCAGCCTCACATTTAGGATGATTATAATATTTGGCATGTATATAGCACTTCAAAGTGGCAAAGCAGTTAATCCTTACCCTACTGCCCCTCTGTTATGTGTTGTTATTCCTCAGTTTGCAGGTGAGGATGCCCAAGCAAAGAGATTAACTCCGGAATTAGCCAAAGCCTGCACAGGCACAAGCCGTTTGCTGCAACACAGTCCCCGCTCCCCTCCCCCTGAAATGTGATTTTGGACGATCGGGAGATTACCGGGGAAGCCTGCAGGTCCCCCGGGCTTTTGCAGAGCGGGGGATTTGGAGGCGATGTTCTGAAACGGGGCTTGGAGGCAGGGGGTTCAGTCGGCACACTCTGAGCCACCGGCACTGAGCACATCCTGGCAGTCCTGTCACAGCGGCATCGTGTGCAGAACACGAGGTGCAAATTGAGTTGCTCATTTGCCAGACGCATCATGCAGATGAGGAGCTCATACCAAAATTATTACAATCCCAAACACATACATGCTCTTCAGATAAAGATAAAGATAAAGAAGCGAAGCAAAACTAAACTAACAACTGGGAAAAAACATACAAAATACCCTTTAGATCAAATAGTTCTCCGGCAAAATGTAGTTTCAGCTAAATATTTTGTGGGGTAATGTTGATACCAATGTTGGCAGATGAGAAAATACTGTAATCTTCCATCTCCATTCAGTTCCATCTCACATAATTTTGATGGGTTTTGTGTTGCTGTTTTCATACACAAATACCTTTTTGTGTGTAAGTGAAAACAAAAAGGAAATTAAACACACCACAACATGATGTCTTGGCAGTTCTGCAATTTATTTTGGAGGGGTTCTGGATTTTCTGGGGCACCGCAGCATGCGGTTCTCCCTGCTAGGGCTCAGGGTTGCTCCTTCCCCCTGCGCTACAAATTCCTGAATGGTAAAATCCTGGTTCCTGAGCAGCTCTGGTAGAGACAACAGGAGTATGCATAAGCTGGGGCTGAGACTGGCCATGGCAAGTTTTCCTGTTATGATTCATGGGTTGTAAAAGTCCTCTGCTACTCTGTGGGAGTGGTGAGGCAATGGAACAGGTTGCCCAGAGAAGCAGTGGATGTCCCATGCCTGGAAGTGTTCAAGGCCAGATTGGATGGGGCTCTGGGCAACCTGGTCTAGTGGAAGATGACAGGGACATGTCTATGGAAGGTGTCCTTGTCCTTGGCAGGGGGGTTTGGAATTAGATGACCTTTAAGGCCCAACCATGATTCTTCAGTAAGCAGGCTGGTTGGAAGCATCAGACCCTGCACTGGCATAAGCAACTGATTCTGCCTGAAAGGATTGGTTTACCCGGTTGGGATGGAATAAAGGGTAACCCTGAAACTGTGGCACTCTAGTGAGTCTGCTGAGAACATTGAGGGCAGGTAGCCAGTGATGCCCTGCTGCTCAAAGGGCTGTGAAGGAGGCACAGTCCGATCTCAAACGGAGGCAGAAGTTGATGGCGGGTGACAGAGCTCTGCCAGGGAGTTCAGTCTGGGTATTCCTCAGGCATCGCAGGCTGCCCAACAGGGTGGAGAAACATGAGTTATCCTTGCTGAAGAGATGGTCATAAATCAGTCCATGACACAAGCTAATGAGGAGCGTGACAAGGGGCAAGAAGATGAGGGTGGCTGATAGCAGACAAAGCTTATGCAGATGGGAACATCTCGTATGGCTTGGACACTGGCACATAACCTCTGTTGGCTGTAACAGATGAGGTTAAAAGGATCATCTCCTTATTATTCTCAAAAATATTCAGCAGACAGTAAATTCTGGCAGCTTGAGAGGGTGAACTTTGCAGAAAGCTGCGAGGACTTCAGAAACAGATTACATCTCTTTTACCTTACAGGAAATCTTCAGAACATCTGGAGGACAGCTAAAAAATTTCCTTATTTTATGTTTTAATTACATTTCAAGATTGTTAGGCTAAGCATCCTCTGCTTTAAAAAGAGCAAACTTCATGCTTAAAATATACAGAAAATTGAAAGATCTACCAAGAACTGTTTTGGTTAGTTGTCACTTGTAACTCAGAATATTATAAATAATGGAAGAGGGAACATTAAAACATGAGTTCCAACAATTTTCACCAAGAGTCCAACAAAGAAACAGACTATAGGTGTTGACAAGAATTGTTTAGCAGAGAATGATATTGCATAATGCAGAGCCTGTGAACATCAGCTTTACATAAACTTCTTCCATATGAGACGTTAATCAGAACAGAGAAGGATCTGAAAACAATCAGCATTTCTCCTTTCAACCCCCTAATGTTCACTGCGAGGAGCTCATGGTATCCCTGTGTCATGGGAATGCAGAAGGATGTGGGGTAGCCATGGGCTGATCAGAGGTGGGCACATCTGAGCTGTGTTGGGCCAGGCCTGGGCTGAGCCCTGCACCGCCCATGCTGAGCCCACTGAAGGAGGGGGCTTGCTCGGGGTAGAGGGGAGGGAGCCAGTGAGATGAACTTCTGAACTAGGGTAAACCAGACCTGAATCAACATGAGATGGGTGTTTCATTGGTAAAAATGAATAAAAGAAGGAGTAGAAAGTGTCCGGGAAGTTTAAAAGAATAAGTGCAAAGGGGAGCCAACAGCAAAGGAGACAGAGCTACAGATGTACACACATCTTAGATAAATAGATGGATTACTGTAGTTCCTACAGATTGGCTCTGGTGATAAATGAAAATATTCACAAAGTTAATGTAATGGCTATATGCAAAATATACTGATGTGAATATATTTCATATGTCTATGACTACATATGAAAATACATAAGCATGATTTGCATATCTTTTGAACCAGAATTTGGAAGGAAGGATTAATTTTCAGAAACATAAACAACTGTATCTGACAGTTTCCAAGCAAGATTTCAATTTTGCATTTTCAAATGATGTTTTCATTGTCATAAATGTAAAATGCATTTGGAAAAAAAATAAAAAGGCTGGTTGCCCTATTTACCTTTGTATAAAGATCTAGTGGTGAAATACAGTTTAATTGCAAAATATATGCTGTTCCCAAGGGAACTGCTGCTTGAAAGGACTTACTAACTGTGATTAGACCGATCAGATGATCATTTGCTTTCAGCTTAAGCTAGTGTGAAGCCAGAGAAAGTCAATTGGCTTGAAGAACCTCTGTGTACAGTCCTGGCAAGCTTCTCCTCTTTGGGTAAAAAGGACAAAAACAAAGTTATTATGACCAGAGTATTGCTCTTAGCTCAGAGCAACACATCAGCTGAATACAAGGGTTGGATCCACTACTGTGGTTGATATCCCCTTGCGATGTGCTCATGCCACGCCCATTTAAACTAGCACAGATTTCATCAGTTCATGTTAGGGGGAAAACTCACCTTAAACTGTGGGGCAGAGCAAGTTCTGAATTATAACATCTCTCTTTTTTTGGTGCTAAACTTGTCAAGGTGACATCGCCCTGGGAAGACTCAGGAGGCCACGCCCAGATCCACTGATCCACTGACACCTCCATCATCTCTGACATCACCATCATCTCTGACATCACCATCATCTCTAGCCCCACCAAGGAAGGCCACTGGGCTATGTGTTCCCCATCTGCTCCCAGCAGGGATGCTCCAGAGACTAGTGAGAGCTCTCTCCCTCACTTTCTTCACAGCCTTCCCACCGGGGCTGGACTCGTATCTCTTTACAGCCATGTTACAGTGGGCAGATCTTCAGCATGCACAAGTTGGGAATGCACTGTTAAGTGCAATACTCCAACTTATCTATACATTTTTCACAGGATTTTTTTTTTTTTTTTTGGTCCCTCTAAATGCTCTTGGGCTATATTTGTGGAGTTTTTTGTTTATCTTTTTTCTGCAAAATTAATCTGAAAGATTAATGCAAAGTCAATCAACCTTTTACTTAAACAAAGTCACTCACACATATACTTTCACTCACCACCTCTTGGGGAACTAATATTTATATGCTGAATTCCACAATAATAATTTAACTCCACCGCCCATCACAAATGCCAGTGCTACACTTACTCTTTCAAGTAACATGGTATACTTGAGACTTCAAGAGAGTGAAGCTAGAACAAAAACTGAAGTGTTTAATCCCACAAATAACTACACAGAGTCATGTGGGAGTGTCATTGGAGAGTTGCATCTGTGGTCTGCAGAATGAGGCTCAGGATCAGAAAAGGAAGAGAAAATCTCTTGGTTGTGTGCCAGCTTCCCTTTCCCACTCTCAGGACTGTCACCGTGTAACCCCAGCCCATGGTCTTACTCATCTTGCATGGCCACAGGCAAGTGCCTTGGCCTCTATCATCTTGTGCCCCTCACTGTGCTACATGCCAGGTACTTCTCACTCCCAAAAGAGGTCTAAACAAAGTTTTCCTTTCCTTGACCTTTGGCCAACACTCTCTATCCTACTATAAATAATTCCCCACCTTTGTTTAAACTGTTAAACTGAAGGTATTTATTGCTTGTCAACATATTCCCCAGAATTTTCCTCTCTGCTAAATATAATGGTGATCTGTAGTCACTCTTTGTTTTACCCTGCCATCTGTCCGTCCTTCCATCCATCCCTCCTGACCTGACCCCACAGACAAGCAACTCCTTTTCAGCCAACCGACAGGGAAGAGGAGCCTCTCTGTGGAGGGATGAAGAAGGAAGGACAGTGGTGGTGCAGAGGGCAAGCCTGTCATGCACAGTTTACAGAGCCCACAGACTGCCACTGTTTTCACTTGAAAAGTAGTTCCTGATCCCATGTAACCCTGCTCCCAAACAAGGCTATTATACCCAAGCTGCAGGACAGTCAAATTTCATTATCCCTTCTGCAAAACATATGGAGGAAACAAAATGTTGGAGGATACTCCAGTGACAGCTAATGACATTACTGAAATTACTATAAATATCATCTTTAATCTAATCAAAAACAGTATATCAAAGACATTAAAGCTGCAGATGCTTACTGTGCCAGGGGGGAACCAAATGAAGCTTTACAGATGTGTCATACTGTGAAGTTATATTTGCATAATAGAAAATGAATGCTGGTTGTATCTTGGATTTCTGCTGCTTTTTAAGCCAGGGGGGATCTGGGACGTTACGTTTAGTGAAGGTTTTTTTAGGTAGCCCAAGGTTCGGGAAGACAAAAAAATATATTAATTAGCTGCAGGCCTGACAAAAATTCCCAGCCAATGGTCACTTTATCCGTTGCTAATTATTACCTGGGCTACTCTGTCATGTACTTAATTAGCATCATTTCTCTTGAAAGCACATTTCACTGAACTGATGCCGACTGTGGGGTAAGAAACAACAAAGTAACATCAATCAGTTAATTAACTAGTTAACACATTTCCTTCCTTCTTAATTTCTGCTTTTGATTTTCATTTAGCTGCTTTTAGGATCTGAATTTTCAGGAAGTTTGTTTCTGCGCAACTGGAGGTAGTGATGAGTGAGAGGGACCCTACCAACATGACCTTCATGATATTATTTTGCTATTGTAGGGAGAGGAAGCTTTTGTGCTCTCATGGGGTCTGTAGCATCACAGAGAACACTTCTGGGAAATAAAATAACAGGTGTACATTTGTTAAATATAGGCACAATCCTGCTTACTGCTGGAGAAATGAACAGAGACAGCACATCTCCCACTGCTGGGCTCAGGTTTCCCCTCCAGTGCACACGAGCAGGAGATGCTCCCAGACTTCAGCACAGTGCTGCTTCCTGAGATAGCATATTTCCAAAATGGTAGAGCTACAACAACTTGGGCCTTCTACAAGCATGAACCAAGACACACTGACCAACCTGGGTGATGCACTGCTTCTCTCACTTCTCCTACGTCAACCAAGAGCACTACATTGCTGGGGCTTTTGAAACCTCATTAAAACAGAGAAAGTCTAATAACATTTTCACTTGACCTCATTCCAGGAGAAGGTACAGAGCTAAGAAAATAAGCATCTGATGGGTTTTTGTTGTTTTCCTTTAGGTTGTTGTCTGTTCTTCTATTTGGTCACCCCACTCAGCCATGCCTCCCTCCAAAGACTAGTTAAACCTCAATGATGCCTAAACTGTTCTAGTTTCCCAGACATGCTCCAGCTTCCCTCTTTAATGAGATAAGAGTAGCACTTGTTTCTGGTAAAGCAATCCAGTTCTGTTACGTATGGGTGATGCTGGTGTAACGGATTAGCCAAGTGTTTCCCAGCCACTCGTGTAGTCAGGTTATGCGGAAGGAGATGCAGATCCAGCAGCAATGTGTTTTGTCTCCCCCCATCCAGCTCTTTGGAAGCAGATTTTGGGTGTGTCCTGAATGGACCATGGTGGGAATATGCATCATCAGGGCAGAAATGGGTGATATGGTCCTGGTAACTTGGCATCGGTGTTATGCAGGTCCATGGTCACCTCTGTGCTTATAAATCCCAGTAGGAGCATTGCACTGAGCAGAAAGAACAGCAGAGCTCTGACTTCATAGGGTGGCTGAGGATGGATTTCACTAGACTGCACACTAGATTTTACCTGGCATGAGGCCCACATGTGGGCTCTGCTGAAAAAAAATGGATTTTTTGCCAAAAGATTATGTGCCCCTGGATTTATTTAAACTGCAATTTGCATGAAGATATTCATTAAAAAAGAAAAAGCATCGGGAAAAGAAAGAGGTTTACTGGAAAAAGGATTTCCATGCAGCCTTCATTTAAGTGGAAAATAATGTTTGTATTGCTGCATGCCAAATATGTTAGAAGGATTTGAGATTATAATGTAGAGTAGATTAAAAGCAATTTCATAATCTAATCTCTCATTGAATTTTGATTTTACCAAACGTCTTTCCTCTTTGGGCTTAGAAACTCTTTGTGTTTCTGTAAACTCCAGCAGATTGAAAGAATTCAGGGTTGAAGGCTCAGTGATTTAAATTTGCCATGCTGCTAAACGCTAAGGCTTAAGGCCAATGAATAACTGTATTGCAGAGTACCTTTTATGCACCAGGACATCTCCAGCTCCCTGAACCAGGGGCCAAATCCATCCCAGGAATTTGCACCCCAGCTCCCATGGGATGCTGCCCATGGGATGCCATAAATTCCTCCCTCTTTTGCAATGGCTCTCACCAAGCATGCTTGCACACCCACATTCAAATAATTCCCCAGAGGCAGGACTCATCAGCAATTCTACTTTTGAACATAGCTCATTTTCTCCACCTTCAGTGGACAAGGATGTCAAAAGGCAAGCCCTATAAATGCAGGCCACAACTCATGGGCATCCCCTCCTCTGGGATGCATAGGCTGTGGGCAGCCAAATTCCTCTTGGTGCCCATTTTCTCAGAGAGGATTGTAAGCAGAGAGGACGTGCTGATGTGCACCTTACGGGGACCCTTGGAATGTGAATCTAACCCTGCAGCATGGCCCAGGTGCTGGTTCTCCTCTGTGCTTTAGAGGGATGCTGAGCACATTGTGCTCCATTAGGAGCAGATTTGAGGTGCAGAAGCACTGTGTTGCGTCGGGTTTTTCCAGCTGCATGAGAGGACATGAGCTGCCTGTGCCTCTTAAATGACGCTTTCAACTCAGCTCGACAGATAATGTTAACAGACAGAACGTGGGTTTAGTACTTTGATACTTAAGGGGAAAATCTGGGGAAGGAGAAAAGGGGTTGTCCGACTGTTTAGAAGAGGAATACTTAAGGAAGATGCAGAAGAAGGAGCAGTCGGCAACTGGTATGCCTAACCTACAAATGTCAGCTTTACAGAGTGAGTCAGTCTAAAAATAACCTCCAATTGTCTCCCAGCTACTCCAGCAGCACAGTGAAAGCGCAAGTGGTTGAGAAAAATCACCAGAGGGGGGAAGAAAATTTTCTGTCTGGCTTATTTTTTTTATTAAAAAAGCCTATGCATTTAGAAATTTCTGACTAAAAAACAAAGCAAATACCAGGCTCTCAGAAATCTAGATACAAGTTAGCCTTGTTTAATTGTATTCACTCTATTTATTTTGCCTGTATTTATTTTACCTCTCAAAGGCAGCATAGGCTGAATTCCCAATATTCTGTGGAACACTGTAAATGTAAAACATGGATATCCTTGAAGAATTGCATGAGACTATACCCCCCCCCACAGACTAGACTCCCTTTCCATACTCAATATTTTAAATGAGAGTATTGAATATCTCTCTATATAATTTATACTTTCTTTTTTATCAGTCTCCCTGCTCATTTACACCTTATGAACTATTCCTTTTTCTTTTCAGTGATCATTGAAATACAGTCTGTCTATGGCAGAATTAAAGTAATCTATGATAATATTTCAAAATCATTTTTAATACATGATCCAGAAATCTGTAGAAATTCTCTCTTTTTTTGTTTTTTCCTCCCTGTCTGAAGCCACTGCTTTACAACAGGTGTACACACATTCAAGAAGCAGCAAGAGCCAGAATAATACCAACAACATTCCATTTCTATGCACTTACATTTGGTATAGCAAACCAACCAAAAAATCCAAAAGGAAAGATCTGAGACATGTGACTTTGTAAACAAGCAAGGCAAAATGCTGTTTAAAGACACAAAAACTAAATACTTCTCCAGTGATACATAGGACTGCTGCATACCTACAAATGTCCCAGATGGAACAAGCTGCTGGAGATTAGAGGAGCTATTTCTCCTGTTAATGCCACATTATTCTCTGATTTAAGGTCTCCCTTCCAGCTGGGAATGAAGATGCCATGAGGTCTCTCCACTCTGAAACAGGAGATTTTCCAGAAGCTAAGGTTTTAAACAGTTAGGCCTAGAAAGTAACAATTTTTGGACTTGAAGCATTCATCATCTACTCTGTTATATTCCTCTTTTCTATGCTGTGACTGGAAAAAAGTACAAAGCAGGGTTTCTGACATGGCCTCCCAATGCCTTGTGGACCGCAGAGGCATAGGCATTGCCATAAGAAGAGCAAATGGAAAAGGACCAAGCTTGCTACTGATGCTGCTGCTCAGGAAAGATAAGTCATGAGGATGTGGAGGAGCATGATATGAGGCAGGAGGATGGGTGCTGCTTTGAAAATGCCCTGTCCAGGATGGGATGATGGGGTCCTCAGCTGCTGTGCAGTCATGAGTGCTTCTCCATGATGGCTTTGCGTCAGCAGTAAGACCAGTCCCTCTCCTCCTAACATCATGTGGGCAGGACAGGTAAAGAGGATGTGAATTATAGCGTCCCATGAGTGATTCTTCCTTATGGGGGAATGCTTAGTCATGGGGAAGCAGTATTAGTTACTTTCATACATGTATCCTTACCTGGGCTGTACCAGGCTTTAGCACCCCATGGTAGCATAGCGAATGCATCAGAGCCTGGGAATGGAGGACAGTGCAAAACTGATAGTAGCAAATCACACATATGAGCATACTGGAAAGAAGTGGAACAAAGCACTATGAAGCTGTTAATCAATTATTTGAATTTTCCCTGGACTCACTGGAATCAGTCCCAGAGATGGACTCACAGCATGGAAATACAGATAGACTTGGGCAGACCACCAGGTTTGGGTTCCAATCATTCAATGTTACAGGAGCTCCATATGTGGTTCAAACATGCCAGATGGCCTAAAACACACACTATCCTAAATACTCCAACACCTCTCCTGCCCTGCAAAGCCACCAAGCACAAGGCATGTAGTAAACACAGAACTAAATCCCCTTGGATGTGAGCTAGTGACAGCAAAATTGAGTACACAGTTCAAGAGATCAGCTTTCCAGTTTGTGTGGCAAATTGGTTTGTTTTACTCAGTCATGCCCACTTCCCTAGTTCATTTAAATAGCTTCTCCCTGTGAGGGCTGATGGCAGGAGGCTTTGGTGACTGAGAGCCAGGGCTGTTTATATTTACATCATTGGTCTGAATCCAGCAGAGCCTGATAGTGAAAGAAAATATTAGCCATCTGCCCAATGCTTGACAGCCTTGCTAGCAATAAAACCAAGAATGGATTAGATATGGAGGTTTTCTGAATATCCCTTACCAGGGCTGGCCTTCCAGCTTGGAAAGGGACTTCCTCAATGAAGCAGAATCATCAGTCCTCTTGCCACCTTTCCCCCCTCCTGTCAGACCAGCAGGCAACTCTGGCAGTCTCCACCAGATGTGCAGCTTTTATAAATACCAACTTCTTACAAATACTGAAGGAAAAATATTGAAGAGAAGAGACAAAAATGCCTCTGTATAAGCTACTGCCTATTCTGGTGATGCATCACACTGTTTATGAACTAACAGATGCCACACAATGTCCAGTACTTATGGCAGTGCTTACAAAGGCGCAGTTGGAAGGTAGACCTTGCCCGTTACTATATTATTGCAATATTCTTCCTTGCCAAAACAGAGTCCTGTATTTTAATAATTCCTACTTGCAATTGCACTATAGATGCTGTCTACTCTCTTATATGGATCTGAATCATGGGTCATCTACCGCCACCACCTGCGACTCCTAGAACGCTTCCATCAACACTGCCTCCGAACAATCCTAAACATCCACTGGTCAGATTATGTGACCAATACATCTGTTCTAGAGCAAGCAGCAGTCACAAATATTGAGGCCATGTTGCTGAGAACACAGCTGTGCTGGGCAGGGTACGTCTCCAAGATGAAGGACCACTGCCTCCCTAAGATCCTGCTTTATGGTGAACTTGCCACTGGTTGCCGCATGAGAGGAGCCCCAAAGAGGAGATACAAGGACTCCCTGAAACAACATCTCAGCCTTGGCCATATTGATCAACATAACTGGTCTACTCCGGCCTCCAACCGGGAGGTCTGAAGACACACCATCTATAACGCTGCTGTTTCCTTTGAGAACACACGCAGGATCACTCTTGAGGAGAAAAGACATCGCAGAAAGAATCGTGCCTTGCAGAATACACCACCTAAGGAGTCTTTCTGCTGTGCCTTTTGCAACCAGACATGCCTATCTCATATTGGCCTTTTTAGCCACCAGCGCGCTTGTAACAAATGTGGGTAGAGCCCTTCCCAAATCTTCGTCTGCGAAGCCCAGCCATGATGATGATGATGACTTGCAATTGCATTTTGCCACATACTAAAATGCCTCAGCTGTAAAACTAATACTTTATAGCCTTAGACCTAAGGTGTAGGTACTTCCTATACTTGAACTGTCCACACTACCAGCAGATGCACAGGAGGTGGAAGGTGACTGCCTATGGCTTTGCTTCCACTTTGCAGTGGTAGCTACCACAGAGGGACTCTCTTACCTTGTGAGTCACTCCTCTGCCTAACACACGGCCTTTGAAACTGCTGTTGGTAATGAGAGGCCAGTGGGCCTACATCTCACAAGTTAAAACCTCTCTCCTTGGCTTCAGTAAAAAGATAAAATATCTTAAACATGATTCAGAGGGTGGGTATGCCTGAGAATAGAAGGTGTGCTGCACCCTCTGGAAGCTGTTGGGCTTGTAGCAGAATCCAGTGGCAGGAATGAGTGAAGAAAAGATAATGTTCCCATGCCCAGACAGACAATATGGTCCATCTCACCAGGCTTGGCTAGAGACCGCGCTGCTCACCTGGGAAGCAAGGGGAAGGGCAGAATGCCACATTTTGGGCAGGTGGTTTGGTCCCCTTTGTTCTCTGTTCTTCAGAGACCCCCCATCCCACATCTTTGTGTGTGCATGTCAAGGGGCACACATATGCAAGGCATTTCAATATCCCTTGCTTTTCACACAGCGTTGCTGTGGCAAAAAGTTTGCACCATCTTTCTTTTATTGTGTGTCTCAGCCAGAAAGGTACTTACCACAAACGACAGACTTACTTTGTACCACCTACACTTCATCATGCAAGGCAGTAATAAATGCATGGAGAAGTACCATGCCTCAGGACACTGTGCAAAGGTCACTCTCTTCAGACCCTAATTGCTCAGCAAAAGTGACATTTAAAATGCATATCATTAAAATCAGAACAAATTTATTTATCTCCTTCCTTATTGGGATTGTTTCTGCATACATTACACATTTGATATATTGAGTGCTCTGGAGGTCAGGGTGTGTTTGCATCAGAAAATAATGTCTTGTGGAATCACAATGACATGGGGTGCCAGGCTCTGAATATTACTTATGCTCTGGCTGCCCTTGCAGGAGCTGTCACAAAATCCCAACAGCCAGAGAGGGCCAATGCTCCCTGAGCTTTGTAGGAAGAGAGTATGGCAACTGTTTTAAGATGAGCAGTTAATATTGCAAAAGCAGGACGCTTCTGGACAGGAAAAAGGAAGTTGCAGCAAGAAGCACATGTAAAAATGTGCATATGCATCTCTGACTCAGTTCTGAACCATTTTTCCAGCGCCAGCATCAACTTACATATAAATACATGTATATATCTTTCTTTCCATTGTATGTATAGATGTCTATATCACTGTATCTTTCTGTCTCAGAAGACAACATTCAAACCAATATTTTTTAGGAACTGGATACACTGCTCATCTAACATGTCTAATAGATGTTTTCTCTCTAGCTTGCCATTAGACTTCAAACACTGCTTTTTAGTTTCATCAGTCTGAAAACCACACTGGTCATGAGAGCTGTTATCATAGCACCTCTATGTTCCTATCTGCTATAATATGATTAGATGAAGGCAGACAAGCTAAAAGCAAGTTCAAATAGGAGAGAATTACTTCAAGTAGCCTCAGTTTTCTCTATTTCACTTACAAGTATTCATTTCTTTTGTACGTGGAGTTATTTACTTACCTTTCAATATCCTTTGGGACATTTGGATTTCTGTACCATAGAAGAGGAAAAAGTTTTTGTGACTATAATCATGGCAACCTGATGTCTGTGCCAGGGGCTGAAGGAGATCTAGCTTGCCTTCCTAACTGAAGATGAAACAAATCTAACTAGTTATTCCTCCACGTGTTTAGCTCCCTTCTTCTACACAGAGACTGTGAAAGACTGAAAAGTCATATGCTCTACTAAAGCATGCAGAAAATGTTTATTTGCTGCTTTACAAGGCCTGAACCAAAGCCTACTGGACTCTTTCCAATCCATTGAATTTTAGTTGTTTGGTTTGGGGGTTTTTTTATTAAAACTTGGAGAATGTTTTGGCAAACAACAAATTTGTCAAAAAATGTAGTTTTGAAGAAGCAACTTGCAGAATTGAGTCCAACTTGGTAAACAGATTTAGCTTGGAAAGAAATAGAAAGCATTCATAAGAACATAACTGAGACTTTCCGTGTTTTTCTTTAGAAATTATATATTTGTTCCATGTGTGACATTATTTAAAAGCTATAAAAGGATTCTAGGCTGACTAGGCCGTATAGAAGAACCTCTTCTTTTTCTTTGTTTTTCAGACTGGCCACTGAACAGATATATCCTATGTGAGATTCTTACTCTTTTCCATCTCATCTTCTCTGTTTATATCACTTGCTTCTTGATGCCTGTCTTCATAATTTGCAATGCTTTCCCCCTACTGATTCCCTTACTAACCTCTAAATTTATTGCTCCCAAAAGATACCACTTTGGAGGTTGGTTGCTGGCAGCAACCTCTTACGTTATAGTTTATGTAAAATGTAACAAATACTGGTGTCTTGTTGTGCTTTCCCATATTGATCTCAAAACACACTGTAAAGGCGACTAGCGGTGAAATCTGTAACCTGTGTGAGATTTACCAGTGGGCCAAGGTACTATTTCCTCTTCAATTTGTACAGGGAACAGCCAAGAGCCAAAATGGACTTGTCTTTTACCCATGACAGAGTCTTCGAAGTGTAAGCCTTCAACACTGCTGGATAAACCTACAGGATGGTATCCCATGCCTCTGTCAAGAAGGATTCCCTCTGATCAAAGCAAGTCAGGTCAGCAAGGGTTGCATTTTTCATTGCTGCATTGGTCTGTTGCTGATCCTGGAAAATGTGTGAAGAATACTTCTACCTGAGACCAGGACCAGACCTAAAATTCCTGGTTTTCCTGGACACCTCCTCCTTTATGAGGTCTGCAGTCCAGCACCCAGATGAACCTTGCTCAAGGACAGAGGCATGGGGCAAAAGCTTGCCACAGCTTTTGCAGGTGGGAAGGATGGCATGCAGACTGGCATCCTTCTCCCAAACCAGCTGTCACAATCCTGGCAAGATCACTCAGTGATGCCAGCTCGCTGCTGCATGGAAGATGGGAGCACAAGAGCAGCTCCCCATGGGGCGGTTTGGCTTGTGCTGCAAACTGGGAGCAAGCTCTGGAGCTGGCTGCCCTGCTGGCTTTGATTGACTGCAGCTGCTTGTTTGCTCTCAGCTAAGTTGCTTCTGGAAAGCCTGTCTGTTTGACCTGTCTGCCTCCTTCCTGACTCTGAGCTTCTTCTCAGCTGCCTCATTTCCTCCCTGTGAGCCTGACAGAGGCAGCCTGAAATCTCTCTGCCCACTGGGCTTCCAAGTGACTTTCCATCTATTTAATCTATCGTTAAGACTTAATGCAGTGTCTTCCCATTGGAAAAAACATGTCTTCCCATGTTCCTCCCACGTTGAGGAACAGAGCATTCCTTTCCTTTCATGATGTCTGATTTTTAACAACTACGCCCAGATATTTGTTTGATAGCTTTAAATCAAGAACTCAGTCAAATGCCCACACCAACTCCACAGAGGAGTTTCCCTGGGACATTACCTTGCTCTTTCTTTCCTTTTTTTTTCTTCTGCACAGCAGGAGTGAACGGCATAATAGTCGATATTGGAAATAAACTCTTGAGCAGTGGAAGGGCCATCATTAGTGCTGACAAAAGCAGCTTTTGAGGCTGAGCCAAGATCAAATAAATGAGAACTAGTAGGAGAAGCTGGCATAGCTTATGGAGTTTCAAGTTATCACTTTTTTGAATCAATTAACTTTTATGATACTCTGAATAGATGGGTCTAAGCTGAGGGTTACCTTTGATTTAAGCAGAGATATCTTCATCACAAATTATTAGTTATTTCTCCTTTAGTGGTGCAGTAGGCTTTCCCTAATTTACTTCCAAGCTGTTTAACTCTAGTCATCACTGTCCTTTCTCTCCCATCTTTCACAGCTCTCCCACACTCAGACTTTCCTGGTGAAAGCACCTGACAGGCCAACCTCACCCCAGAAGGACAAGGACACGCTACTTTCCTGTGAAAACTCAAGAGGAAAGAGTTGGACTGCACTTTTCAGAAGGGGATATCCCTGCATCCACAGCCAAAATGTGCACTGACCACAAGGACCCTACTTTCACCTTCATCCATGGAAGAATTTAATTAATCTTTCTATATTGGCAGGCAAACAACATTTCCTGAAGAGAAAAATAAACGCTAATTTCCAGAGGTAATTAACAATCACTGAATGAGACTAAAAGGCTTTCATCAAAATTACCAATCAGCTCAAATTTGGAGAGATTCTCTCCTCCTCATTGCTTCTTCATCTCATTCAGCCAGTCCTGCTGAATTAGCGCCTAATAGAGTCTCAGACATATTCATATCCTGTCAAAATCCCATCCTCCCAAGGAACTGTCCCTTTCAAATGGTAATACAGAGGGCGTATGATGTGCACTCGTTGCTATTTTGGATTTAACAGCTGGCTGCGTTGCATTAAGGGTAGCTGTGGAAACTTAACTAAGGGATGTGCGTGTGTGTGTGTGTGTGTGTGTGTGTGTGTGTGTGTGTACGTGTGTGTGTGTAAATGCCTACTCCCTTGCAAAGGATACCATTTATCCTAAATAATGCTCTCTTTATAAGTAGTTGCAAGCTAATTCTCTTTTTAGACCACCACAGCTGCCAAAGGGGAGAGTGGTACAGCTTCACAGCAGCCAAGAGCATGGTCTTACTCCAGAACCCAGCTGTGCAACCCCTTTGTCACACAAGTTTCCACTCAGCAGATGACTGGGGCCACCATCAGTACTGGGTCACTGGTGGCCCTTGTCAAGACCTAAGGGTTTAAGAAAGGCTCTCTTCAGGTTCTTCTCATCTTGGCCAAGTGAAAGGCAGCCCCAGGAATTTACTTGTTATTACACAACTTCAGATGTTCTTGACCCAGCTCAACACACACATTGGAGTGCCTGGGCAAAGGGGCAGATGTTTGCAGGGACATTTTCACTTTCCCTGTAACAAGGGGGCCTCAGGTGACAATCTCAGGGGACCTCATGGTGACAACCAGCAATGAGAATTTCTAGTGAAACTTTTCTGTGTGTTGTGCCAGGGCACTTCTGGAGACAGCACTAGATGGGCGTGGAGCATGACCTCTGTTAACAATATACACTACATGAAAGCTAATAATTCTGGCTAAAGCATATTCAAAATAGGATGCTGGAAGCAAAACTAATGCATTATTCACTGCTTGTTTGGAATACAAGAACACAGAGATAGATATCTGAGCCTTGGGCCTTTTCTGAGATGTACTGTACATGGGCTCAAGGGGCTTCTTGGCAGTACAGTAACTCTTACTACCATAGATCTTTCATTACTAATAGTATTTAAAATCACTCTGATCAGAAAAAACTAAAGTGTGTGTGTGTATTCATATTTGCTTTCTAGTCACCTACAGTGATACAAGATATTTCTAATGCCGTATTCACTTCCTTGGTGTAAAATGTGCCCCCTCTCCACCTTTACATTAAATCAGACAAATATTTGGCAAGACTCATAGGGTGAAATAGTGCAAAAATTGCCAATTTCTCAGTAGGTAGCTGAAAACAATTCTGAACAGAGCACTAACATAACGAACAACAACACAACATGCAGGCCCTGCTAACGTAATGTTTCTCAAAAATAAAAGACTGTAAAAGGAGAAAAATATGTTATTTTATATACTTATGATATAGAAATAAAAATCTTTCTAAAACACTTCAACAGCCACTGTGAGAGGAGCATTGTAGAAAAATCTGTTTGAGATTTGCCTAATTGCATGTAGCCTGTGTTACAGACACCTACCTCTGAACTAATCACCCTCTGGTCCTTTTGTGGTCAACAGAGAAACATTTACACTTGGAGAAGTGATTTATCTCTTTCTAAAGTAGATGTCTAAGGAAGGTCGAAAGAATTACATCCTAGAAGTGCTTATTTCTCTTGGCTGACCATAAAGGTTGAAGAGTGACTAGATCAGATGTAAATTAATACACTGTAGACATGCAAGCCTGTGGAGAGGTGGGGGATGCTGAAGTGCACCCCTATTCCCCCATCTGCAACAGTGGAAGGGTCTGTAGAATGAAAGCAAATAATTCCTCCTCCACCTCCCTAAAGATAGATTTCCAGGGTTTCATCAGATGAGATATTTTTGATTCTGGGTGTTTTGCCATGCATCATCAGAAATGGTATTGTATGTAAGACCTGCCCCACAATATCATGTCAGACAGATAAGCTGCTTTTTCAGGTGTTGCTACAAAGAATTTTTAGATCCCAGCAGTTCCAGCAAGTAAGCCTGATTTACAGTACAGGTGAATCCTTCTTGAAGCCAGAAACAACTTGACTGGATCACAGTTACTGTTTAACAAGGTATGTCTTGTCAAAAAGTGTTTGAGGCCAGTACTGCAATGTACTGCAACTGTACATTGGCTATGGCAAATTCTCTTTAAGAACTTTGAGGGGGCTGACATGGGACCCGCTTTCTGCTAGAAAACAGATTGGACTGTAAAAAGTACCATAATTATATGCATTACTGTTATCCAAAATCCTCACTTTTCATTAACTTCCCTATAGCTTATCCTTTTAAAAAGCCACATAGTAACGTATCTGGCTTACCTGGGATATCTTTGCTCTTCTCACTAACTGATTTCAAGATAATCACTCTACAATATGATTTCTAATGAATGTTCATACATTGAATTGAAAAGAGGAACAATTGTGAGAATGCCATTACCTGAAGTCATTGTGCTTGATTTCAATATCGAGTTTGTATTTTTCATGTTTGATCCCAGAAACTTTGCCTAAAAAGCCTACGCTTGAAGTTCAGACGATCTCAGAAAAAGGCGATTTTTAAATGCAAAAAGAAATCAAATACACATTCATATATGTTAGCATGTGCTAACATGTGTATTTAAAAAATATAACTAGATCAGGCTGACAATCACTGCATCAAAAACCAGTACATACTGTGGTCATGTTACAAGCAACAAAGCTGAGCTTGGTGATTTATGATAATATCACTAAAACCTCTTGATATATTTAGCAAGTGGTAATGGTAAAGGTTATAATTCCTCTGAGGGACAATAGTGATGAAATAAACCACGAGGGTCAAGTGGATTATGACCTCGTGAAAACTCAAATAATGGAGATGGAGCTTTATAAACTTCCTTATAATAGATAATGCCTTAAACAATTTAAAAGCTGCTCAGTACTCAATTTGGACTTGCCACAGGCTTACTGCTGCCTATATATTATTAGAGGAAAATCTGAAAATTACTTCTGTCGCCATGAATCTCGCATCTGCTCAGTACCCCCCTTTTAGGTGCAGTGAGCATTCTTGCTGGGCTCTGAATGTTCCCAAGAGACAGTGTATGTGCGCTCGTCTGTCAGTTCTCCCCACCCAACATTTGTAGTGTGGGTGCTTACAGAGACTTTGTGATTCCCATTTAAAGCTTGCAACACATCCTGGGTTGCTATGTTAGTAATCCCACCTGGCAGCATTAATTTTGCTACTGTGTAGTACTGTCACAGGATCAAAGTGTTTCTACAAGATCAAGTAATAGGGCCAGATGAATGATACTGCTGACTGCTTTACATGCTTTGCAAGAGGAAAGAGCACACCCCTTTGTTTCACTGTCAGCACAGGCAATACATAAGATTCATGTAAGTCTTCTCTATATAGTTACCTTAGACACCCCATTTTAGAACAGTTTTATACGGGAGTTCAGAAGTGAATTCATGTTGAGATTTAGGTGGAGGTGGAGCAACATGACAGGCAAATGGTGACTATTCTAATCTACCTGAATACATTTTTCTGCATAAACAGTGTGAAAACAATCTATGGGATCAGTCCCATAAACGACTACAACCATGAGTCACTTGACCAAGGTCACTCACATACTTAGTTTGGGCTCCTTCATTTTCATTCTTGCTGCAGTTTGTCTGCTCTGTGGCAACCTACCTCACCAGAGCAAGTTTTCTGTAAGATACAATATTGAACTGGCAAATTCTGGAGAAGCTGCATGGATGAAGAAGCCATGCTGAGGCACACATGTACACATTTACAAACTAATGCACAGAAAAAAATTCTCTGTCAGAAACACAGAGAACTGTTTGAGACCATGCTATCTCGTCTTCAAAGACATGGAGGAAGAGGAGAGACAAGAAGACAACGCAATACTTACCCACTTGTGTAACAACACTGAAGATGGCGGGCCTGGGAGGGCATCAGTCTGAAAGCAAACGGGGCAATCAGCTGCCATTGACAGAGGGATTTTTGATTGATTTTAAATTAAGGTCACTGTCCCCAGGCCACAGATAGATTTGATTATTTCTGTCACATTTTAGAAGGGTGACAGAAACTTCTGTGCAACCAGTGACTCCCTCTCTTCAGTGAGTCAATGCATAAAGATGGTTTTTCCAGTGGGTTTTGATGACTCCAACTTCCAACAATTGTACCAACTTGTGCATTGCTACAGCATTGCCATTCTCCCACTGAAAGCCACTCATCCTTTTTAGTACTCAATTCTACGCAGTAAGGGCATTAGGAAAGCTGTGGGCAGCACAAAATTAACACATAGGTGACATTAAATCTGAGAGGTGTATTCACTGCTGAAGGTAACCAGTGACTATCAATGTACACCTAGGGGAGAGTGCAACAACAGAGCAAGCCCAGCCACGAACCACTTGTCATGGAGGGACCTTTCTGAACCAGCTGTGATTTGGCTGCTCTCCATGGATTTCTCTGCTGTAAATTCATTCATTCTCCCTTCAAAATGACATCAACTGCCTGCTGTCAGATGGCAAAGGGCTCCACAGTTGTGTTTGTGTGAAGCATCACCCCTGTACAGTCAGGCAAAGCAGTTGTCTGTTACCTTCATTTAATGGCCTCTGTTTTTTTTGCTGGAAGCCAGGGCCATCAGTCCCTGCTCACTCTCTCCATGCTGCTTGAGATATGAGGAACCTCTGCCACATCTCCCCTCAGGTGCCTCTTGCCAGGCTGCATGTACCTAACTGGAAAACCCTTTCGAACCATGGATCATCACTGCTAGCCTGCTCTGAATCTTTTCCAGCTCTACTGTTTCCTTTTTGAAAAGGTGAGACCAGAATTGCAGCAGTATTCAGAGTGCAGGTCCAGCACACATTTACAGACCAATGTAAAATCTGTTTTCCTCTCCACTGCTCTGTTAACAAGCCCTGACATTTGACTCACTCTTTTGGCCACACTGAGCATGGCATTGACGTTTTCCGAGCTGTGCTTGTCCCTGGGCTCTCAACCTGGGGAAAGTGATGGCCAAAATCCTTCCGTGACGATGGGTAAGAAATAAATGACCAACTGCAACAGCACAGTTGTGCAGTTCAGGAAAAAAAATAAACCTCTTGGAATAACAGTAGTGGATGTTAAATCCCAAGATGCTACGAAATTCCCTCTCAGGCAGCTTGACCTAAATTCCTATGGGCGATGAGGAAGCCACGTATTTGGAGCATTTGAAAGAAAACTAGACAAATACCCATAAATTATGGTATGGGGGACATTCCTACTCTCTTTTGGAAGATGGATTAGGCAGATGACCTACTAAGTTCTTTTTTTTCTTCTTTCACTAATTCCTACGATATCATGAGTGCGTGTGCTTTACCCTTTCTTAAATCATAATCTGTTTGATCCAGCACCAGTCAAAGGTTTTGAAAAGCCCATTAAACCGCAAGAGGAAATCTCGAGCGGTTTGCTAATATCAACAGAAATCCAGATGGAATTACAATCATCTTTTATGTACATTTGAGGACATATTATGTAATACTAGCCATGGATTTAGTTTAATGCACCGCACCTTCCAATAAGCTGCTGGCGACACTTAATAGAGATTTGAAACCTAGAAAAAACCTCTTTTGCCCTTGACAAAACCATTTTAAAGCCCAGAGTCTGCGGTCTAGGGGCTTGGGGTATTCAGAGTCTGGTGGGGAAAACGGGGATGCTGGAGAGTGAGGATGGAAAAGACGGCGGAGGAGGGGGGAATTAAAAAGATGCGAAAGAGGTCGGGGGGGGGGGGGGCGGGAATAAAGAAAAACAGGAAGTCAGAAACATGGTCAATCCGAGATTGATGCAGAGGAGACAAGGTCAAAACTTCGAGCAAGCGGAGGGCAAAAAATCTGTAAGATTTATGACCAAGGATCACGCTTCCTGCTGCAGCATCCTCCCGGGCGTCGGGGCTGTTCCCGACGTGGCTACCCAGGACCCTCACCGATCCTTATCCCGTGCATCCCTCTCCGGTGCGGGAGGAGGAGAGAAGGGCCGGCGGGAGGGGGCGGGGCCAGCGGCGGTGGGCATGGTCCAGGTCGGCCAAGCCCCGCTCCCGTTGCTCGCCCCGCCCCGCCCGGCCCCGCCCGGCGCGGGGGGAGCGGGACGCGGTACCGGGCAGGGCAGGGCGGCGCGTCCCCGGCGCCGGCGGCCGCGCTTGACAGAGGCGGGCGGCGGCTTCGGCCCCCATGGAGCCCAGCTAGGGGCTGCCGCACCCTCCACCGCAGGTAGGTGCCGCGGAACGGCGGCGTGCCAGCAGCGCAGGGCGGGCGGAGCGGTGACAGGTTGGCCGGGGCGGCGGCGCTTTGCGGGAATCACATTCCCCCCATCCAGCCCTTCTTCCCACCGGCGGCCAGGCGCTGCGGTGCCGCGGGCAGGGCGGCGGCCCCGCGGTCCCCGCTTCGGCCCGTGACTATTGTTTCTGGTGGCGCCGAGCGGGCGCAGCGAGATCCCGGTGGCGGCGGCGGCGGCTTTGTGCGGGTTGTCCCGGCAGTGGGGCTGCGGCGGTGGGGGGGGGCGGAGGGACCGCGGCGGGGACAGGGACGGGGCGAGACCGTGACCGCACGGGCAGAGACACCCACCCCACCCCCGCCCTTCCTCCTCGTCGTCGTCGTCGTCGTCGTCGTCGTCCTCCTCCTTCTCCTCCTTCTGCCTGCGCAACTTCTCCAAAATCACGCCCGTGGGTGCGCGGGGAGGAGCGGCGCGTGCCGCGGTCAGGCATCGCCCCCCGCGGCTTTTGGCTCCTGCCCCACGGGGAGCAAAACACGCACGGCAGGTCACGGCGGCTTTGAGCGCCTGGGTCCGCGCTCTGGGAGAAGGAGATTAGAAATACGTAAGGGGGGCTACAAGATAGGATTATTTGGGGTCCCTCACGCAGCCGGTGACAAGCGAGGAGCGGGAGGAGAATTTACCCTTCCGAAGTTGGGGCAGAAATTCCTCCCGCTGTCGCTCGGCTTCCCGGCGAAGTCTGCTAGGAGGATGGACTGTCACCTGCGTCTCCCTTAATGTGTTTTTTTGGATGAGGCTGTCGCGGGGCATCTGCGCCGGCGTCGCAGTGCTCCGGGCGTGCATGGCGGTGGGTGCCTGGGTGAAGTGTCGTGCTCCAGAAGTTCTGCATCCCTCCGGGGAGATGGTGCAAGCTCACTAGGCGGGAGTTGCAGGACAGTTATTCTCCTTCTCTCATTTCCCTCACCTTCCCCTCTTTTTTAAGAGATTGGTTTGGCTTTGGTTTAGTTGTTGTTGTTGATGGTAGTTTATATGCTCCACGAGAAGTATTTTTTAAAAAATAATGCTTAAAATACATGATTCAGGATATATATATTGTCTAATGGGGATGTATTGTTCAAGAGGAAAGAGTATCTGGTTGCCCATTAATTCTTCAGGTATTTTCCGTTTAAACTTGATGAGGAAATGTTCTTCTTTTTCCTAATTAACCTTTCATGTCGTTTATCACTAGCAAATCGGCTTAGTGTTCCTCACAAATCGCTACTGATTACTAGTGTTATGCCTGAAACACTCCATAGGACAGAAATCAGCACACCTCCATGTTTTTATATGTAAATTTGGAAAAGCTTTCCCTTCCATTTCATGACTCTCTGAGTGGCCCTGGTTAATCAGATGTAACTACAGTAACTAGTGCAGGAGGCTGCTGATGGCCGGTGCAATTTCTTATGCTGCTCTGCTAGAGCAACCTGATCAATTAATGCATCCTCACTATTTTGTCCTTAGCGTCTCTGATGAATTTTGTAGCATTTCTGTGAGAAGCTCCAGTAAGGAGATGCTGAAGTCTCTTTCACCTTCAGAGTTGATTGAAGCCAAATTTGAAGAGGGAATAACTGCTTGAGTTAACTGGAGAGTGACGCTGAATTTCCCTGTATACATTAAATTCTGGAGGTGATCCAGTAGCCAGAGCTATCCAGGTCAGACTGGAAATCACCTCAGTGACGGGTTTTGCAGGGTCCTAATTGCTTCCTACAAAAAAAAGCAAGTGATAAGCTTTTGCAACGCATGTGGATTGCATTGCAAGCATGGGCTGGGGGACTGAGCTAGTCATGTAGTGGGCATGAGGTGTGCAATGAGCAGTTCATGCTGAACACCCTACAACTTCAGGAAGCTGGAGCTCACTGTGCAGAGCCTGCAGCAGTATGAATTACAGGGAAAAAATGCATTTGCATGTAACAAAGGCGGCTGGCTCATCTCCTGCTTGAGGAATTCATTTTTTGAAAAAAAATCTGGCTCCCGTTTTTGCCTCTGACACAAACTACCAGTGTAGCTGTGGGCAAATCATTTCATATTTCCCTCTCTCCCCTCTTCTCATCTCTGCGTGACCCATCAAGGGCTCGCCTATACTGGGCTGTCAGTTCAGACTCCAACTCAAGCCCTTGACCTTCCTCCAGCTGCCTTGCACTGTCTGAAGCCTGACATAGGTGGTACCTCCCTGCTCCGAGGAGAAACAGTTTGACATTCAAATGCTGCTGCTGGAGCCAATCATACAGACGTAGCAGCCTCGGAGCAACTCATCAATCTCTAATCCTATCCCTCTTCTAATCCAGTCATTCTCTGCTGCTAATCAAATCTCCCGGCCTCGTTGGAGCTGTGTTTGGCTGTGTACTGGCCCTTGTGTCAGCCTAGCCTACGTCAAGGCAGGGAAGCAGTGGCAGTGGAGATGGGTTGAGCACCACCAGCTCTTCAGGACAGAGACTGTCTGTCACTTGAGGCTGTAAAATCCATGGCACGAGAGGCCTGGTGTGATTTAGAAATACAAATTGCAGCTAGAGGGTAAATTGCAACAGCATCACAAAAAAATGGCCAGAAAATGGCACCTCGGGCGTTCCTGTGCAGCCAGCTGCGTGCATGTCGGGAGGGAACGGAGGTGGAAGGGTGCAGCTCCCTCGATGTAACAACAGCATTCTTATTTTAGCATGGAAGACAGCCAGAGATAAGGAGTGGTTGTCATCCGGCTGGCTGGAGGATTAGAAAAAAAAAAAGAAAAGCTGTGTGGAAAAATATTTTGATGTAGGTACTAAAGGAAAAAAAAAAAGCAAATAACCTTGCAAGTGATAGACTAGCTACCTAAAGCTGGCAGAGCAACATCTCTCCCATAAAATCCAGAATGATGCTAATTAAGCCCAGACCCTTTTAAATGACACAGGGCTTTATGTATTTCAGATGTTTCTAGGTCCTAAAGATGGGGCCAAATGTGAAGAGTTTGATGTGGCAGATAGTTTAACCCCAATTACTTCTACATAAATCACGTGATTGTTACAGGAGCTGAGTACAGCTGATGGGTGCCCCAGAGCTACTGATTAAAAAAAAAAAATTTCTTTAAAAAAGATGGCAGAGCAGGTGAAGGTTTGTGGGAGAAGGGTGGCCATCCTCTCCACAGGCAGGAGAATGGAGATGCAGGAGCTGTTGTGGTGCAGTGTGTCCACCGGTCTGTATGCACAAGCAGCTGAAATGGTGGCTTTGTAGACCAGGCAGCCAGAGAAAGGGACGTAAAATGGGAGCTGACCAATATTCTTGTTATGAAACTGGGATAAATTAATGATTTATGGGGGTACTTTCTTTCATTTCATTTTATTTTATTTTATTTTGAGAGGAAGGAGACAGTCAGTGATGTGTGGTGCTAGCCACGAATGGCTTTGTTTTGCGATCAGGCTGTGCTGGGTCATGCCTTCAGAAACAGCATCTACAGAAAATAATACAGTAAAACAGTTTTCAGCATTGCTTGAGTGTCATAGACTGTCTTCAGGAAGAAAAAGTTTTCCTTCTCTTGTGTTCAAAGCCCTAGGCCTAAGTCCTTCCAGCAGACTCTAGATTTCAAAAAGGAGGTGGCTGTATGAGAGGTCCTAGGCTGCAGGGATCGTTGTTACCTTGTCTCGGTTCTTCTCGGGAATTTCCTTTTCTGGGTTTGCAATACTGCTGGTCCCTCCCAGGGCACTGAGCTACTCTGTAAATGGGCCAGTCTGTGGAGGAGCTGCTATGCCAGGTGATTTAATGTTGCTTGTTAGGCTTTCCTCTTTTCTCCTCCCCCCCTCCAGTTTTATCCATGCTGTCCTTTAACGTGCAGAGCTGTAACATGGGTGAGGTGAATTCACAGGGTCGTATCTGTAGGATTTTGCCAGTCCTGTGGATGGCTGTATGTCCTGGGGGACCCCTGTGGCAGCTGCCACTTCACACTCAAGTGCTGGCTTTGAGTGTGAGTGACTGGATCCCTCTGACTGGGACCTGTGTCCAGTACCCTTTTATATTTCCTAGCTCATAGAATCATAGACTAGTTGGATTAGAGGGGACTTTTAAAGGTCATCTAATCCAACCCTCCTGCAGTGAGCAGGGACATCTTCAACTCGATCAGACTGCTCAGAGCCCTGTCCAACATGACCTTTAATGTTTCCAGGGATGGGGCGTTTGCCACCTCTCTGGGCAACTTGTTCCAATGTCTCACCACACTCATGTTAAAAAATGTCTTCCTTACGTCTAGTCTAAATTGACCATCCTTTAGTTTAAAACCATTGCCCCTTGTCCTAGTGCAACAGGATCTGCTAGAACGTCTGTCCCTGTAGTCTGTTCCTGTCTCTTCTGTAGGTGCCCTTTAGGTACTGGAAGGCTGCTGTAAGGTCTTCTTAGAGCCTTCTCTTCTCCCTCTTGAACAGCTCCAGCTCTCTCAGCCTGTCCTCATAGGAGAGCTGCTCCAGCCCTCAGATCATCTTTGTGACCTCCTTTGGACCTGCTCCAACAGGTCCATGTCTTTCCTGTGCTGAGGACCCCAGAGCTGGATGTAGTACCCCAGGTGGGGTCTCACAAGAGCGGAGGGTGCCCTCAATCCCACTGTCTGTGTCATTGATGAACACAATAAAGAGCACTGGTCCCAGTATGGACCCCTGCGGGACACCACTCATCACTGATCTCAATCTGGGCATATGGTTGTTTGGAAATGCTTCTTTGAGACATCAGATACAGAGCTAAATGTTCTCAAAAATTAACCAAAGACCCTAGGGTGGGTCTCCTGTTCCCTTCAGCCTTTTCAGAAAAATATTGTCCTTCAGCTTAGTAGCTTCCAGGTCCCTGTGTTGCTTGCACTCCCCTTGGAGTGCCAAGAGAACAGCCACTACAGCAGAAGGAAGGCAATTGTTGTTGACTTGAAGGACAAGCTGGGTGAGGGTTCAGGTTCCCCCCTGCCTCCCCCATGGCAGGTACAGAGATCTTAGAACAAGCCCCAGTACTGACTGTGTCCATAAATCATCTTCTTATAAATCATAATCGTCTTGTTATCTTTGGATCAATGATTGCAGGTGAGCTCTGACGGGCAAGGGAGGTGAAGGAAGTTTGCTGTGACACCTCACTAAGCTTCAGTGGGGCAAGTGCCCCCCCTGAACATGGTAAATGCAACTCCAAATTCAGTTAGTCAGGCTGATTTTGAAGACCAGTCTCTCTTCGAAGGTCTGCATGTGCTTCAGTTTTTTAATTATTTCTGTGCTTTTCCTGTGGCATGGAAGCAAAAAGGTGGAAGAAGTGCAGTGTCCATCAGGAAGGCCAAAAGGGTAATGGCTTTTGCCTGTCCTAGCAGCCAGTGTGCTCCTCACAGCAAAGCCAGGTTATTTGGAGGAGTGCAGGTCTTGCATTCCAGCAAAAAATAATTTGTTAATGGCCAGAGAATAATCACTTTACTCTGAAAAGCCTCTCCAGCTGCATTGCACCAACTGTTCTTTTTCAGCCTCTGAATCCTTAATGACAGTAGCAGCTAATTTCTCTTTCTGTGTTTTTCTAGCTGCAATGTCCTATTTTCTCTGAGTTTATTGAGAAAATAATAGAAGTCATTACATAGCTACTTGTCACCTTTCAGAGAAGAAAACTTCTCCCTGGCTAAATGGCCAAGTTAGTTACTTGGTGACTGACTCAGACAATAGCAACTTTTTGTAGCTCATCAGCTATTCATCTGTGCTTAGTGAATAAACTAATTAGCTAGAGGAGTGTTACTGAAGTTACAGTCCATGATTATCAGAATACGGTGAATAAACCAGTCACAAGCAGTATGACAATGTACATTCTGTTGCATGTAAGCAAAAAATCCAAGAAACATCGTATCAGGAGTGACAATGTGAGAAATGTGTATTCATTGTGTTAATTTTCTTTTAAATTTGATTGTCTTTGAAAGCTTATGTGATAATATTGCACAAAACCGTCCTTCATTTAAAAAATACTAGATGGTCCATGTATATCTGTACTAATTAGGTTAAAGAAAGATGCTGAGGAGAGCTGAACTAGAATGGGCAATGAGAATGGAAGACATGAAAAACTAAGTGAAATGTGAAGTATTTTTGTATTGCGTGATACACATCTTTCTGGTTGTTGGTGATGGATTGCTTTCCGTAGAGCTGGATCCACACAAGGCCACTGCAAAGCAAACAGGAAGGGCAACACATTGTTTTTTAATCAGGATTTTCTTAACCAAGAAGTCAGGCATCACTGTCTGAATAATAGATGCCTTCATCTCCAGCCTTGGTGATGGGGCTGGAGATCAGAAGGCAACTCTCAGCCAGGAGGTCTGCCCTGTTCATGTAGCCAAGCTTTGCTCTCCAGGCTGTGGGGTGCTGAGGAGAGGCCAGAAGGAAGTAGGAACATATGTGCAGATATGTGAAGTTATTGTACTTCCCTCCCCCCCTTCCCAAAGTGTTGTATACTTCCCAGGGAAGAAAATTAGAAGGATCATTCCTTGTTTAGAAGAATCTTGTCTGTGTTATGGTCTTGGGCAGCTGCCTTTGGGGTTCTCAGAGACAATTGTTGCAGGTGCCAAGCCCATTGAATTTGCTGTATAGATGCCTGGCCTTGGGGGAGAGTTTTCCACACGGACCACAGGTGAGCAGTTGAATCAGAGGGCTTCACCCAGAGGATCAGTGGAAGCATGGGTCTGCAGCCTTGGAAGGTTTTCTGGTGTGACAGCAATGGGTCCCTTTGGCCCAGGATACTGTCTACTGGAGAGAGCATGTAATATATAGATATAAATAAATATATATACGTATGTCCATAGGCAGACACACGTGTGTATTTGCACAAGCAGATCCTAGAAGAAGGAGTGCCCAGAAGAACCTTTTGTTGTAGCGTGACATGCTGTTCATTCATCTCTGGTCTCGAGGGGATGGATGGAGTTACCTCGTGCCATTTCACGGCTGGAAGACCCATGTATGGTTAAGGTGGATTCACGAGGCTTCCGTAATGGAAGAAATTGGGCTCTTCACTGCAGCTTTTCTAATTTGTGTGTGCAGGATACACGAAGGGGTGTCTTTCTCTCATGGGGCTGATGGTGCCAAGCTCATTATCTCACATCTTCCCACACCATTGTACCTAAGTGTGTGTTCATTTTGTGGAAAACTGGTTGGCCACGCTCCAGTTGTGCTAGAACCAGAGTAATGTAGGTGGAAGAAAACAGTTGCATGGAATTTATTTCCCTGCTCAGTGAGGGAATGCATCTGTCTTTGGTTTGGGTTTGACATTTAGGTCCTTAACTGATTTTTTTTTGGATGCTTGGGTAGCAGCTGTGTTTAGCTATGAAATCATCACTTGTCTTTTAGGATGTATTTTGGCTGTCACCACAGCTTTCTGTCTTCTAAAGAGGGGTATTAAATTGATGGGGGTAGCCCTGGATGCCATCAGATGCTACAGACAAGAAAGTGGAAGCAGTATGTGGTTATGTGCCATGGATCTCCAGATTCATAGTGTGTAACCCCAGAGCTGTGCAATGACCCTCCTGGAGCTGGAGGAACCTAGTACAGCCTCCCACCAGAAATTATTAAGTCAAGAGACGAGGTGGATGCCCTTGACCATGAACAGGCTACAGACACCTTAGATTCACTTTGGTTCCCGGAAAGGCTGGTCAACACTCTTACTTTGTATTTGCTTTCTGGGGGAATGGAAGAGCTCTTTACTTTGAAGCGTAAAGACCCAAATATTTTGGGATCTGATGAATCTGAAACCACTTTCCTAGAGAAGAGGTGCCACTGCATTTCCAAGGAGCTGAGGTTCTCAGTCTAGCAACCTTTTATTTTTAAAAAGGAAGGAGGTGTTTTTATTAGAGTTTCCTGTTTTGAATTCTTTGGTTATAGGGTATGAAGTGGTCAGAGGAGGGAGAGTTATCATTTAGGTCAGGGTTGTCTCTTTGTATTTTCTTATTTGGATACGTAATGTACATATATGAATTATTTATATATATATGTTATGTATTTTAATTTAACAATTTTTTCCCAGTTCGGTTTAAGGCTGCTACTTTAAGGAAATATAAATATGGTTTCCTGTCAGGAATAGTTTACATATAGCTGGTCCTGCCTGGGGCAGAGGGATGGTTTAGGTGACTTCTCAAGGTCCTTTTCAGGACCTTTTCTGTGGTTCTAGGCAGTTACTCAACAAAAGATTCATAGCGCGTTGTGCCGATTATGCTGAAAGGGCTTTGCTATGGCATTTAACATGGATATTTGTTTGAAAAGGCAATAATTGCTAATTGTAGCATAGTTACTGCTGCTGCATCGGACAAATGTTTCTTTAAAGAGGAAAACAACTGATGTTACATTTTTAGACTAGCATCGTGATATGGCTGTGATTAATTTTTCCAGGAGCTTTGTGGTTTTTATATCTGCTTAAGTGTATTAACATTTTAAAAGGTCAAAGGTAAGCTTTAAAATGGATGCCAAATTAAGATGGATGGGAGGAAAATGACATTTACTTCTTGTTACTGCACATTGTTTGAATTTGACCAAAGGCAAAAGCAAAACAAAGAACAACCCTCCCCCCCCCACACACACTCACACACATGTGTGCATGCACAGACAGACAGACAGCCATATTCCCACCACCTGCCTTCCCTGCACACCTGGTCTGGGAAAATCTTATCTATCAAGACTGATTAATCATGATAATCATCATCATCCTAAAAAAATCAGTACTCTAGTGTCTTCATTTCCAGACAGCCTATGTATCCCTTTCCAAAGTATATCATTTAACTAGTGTGAGTGGACTCTGTAAATAAAAGTAGCTAAAATATTTATATTAGGAAAATATGGCTAATGGGAACCATAACCACAGTATCATTTCCTGCCCTTGCTGTGCTTGAGATGATTTCATTGGGGAAGGGACTGTACCCTCATCCCTATTCATGCAGTTCCTGGCACACGGAGTCCCTGTGAAAACAGAGAATAAAACATGGTGGGAATTATGCCCTTGCTTGCAGTGGCCAGTCCCAGCTGAAAGCAAGGCTTTAGCAGAGCTGCTCTGTGAACATACTAGTGTGCAACAACTTTGGTTTTGGACAAAGTGGCAGAGCTCGAGGGAGGACCGAATCTGGTTTATGTCCATCGTTTCCACTCTTGCCTTTAAATGATGATGGCAGGCTAGGCTGGTGATGTGCCCTGTGCCTTAGGGATCTCAGCCACTCTCGTTCAAGGGATCCAACCTATTTTTGTGGATGTTGTTTCACAAGACAGATTAATTCCCATTGCTTCATGAAATTTACTAATCCAAGATGTGTTGGGTTTTTTTTTTAAATAAAGGGGAAAACCCCCTAAAATTTCTTCAAATCCTTCTTTCCGCTGGTAGCTCGTCAGGGAGGATTCGGACTGCATCCTACATCAGCCTCTGGAAGCCTCAGCCCCGTGCCGTATCCTGAAGCACATCCCAGCCTCATGTGGACAGCAAGGGCTGTGTCACCCTGGGAAGAGCCGCACGGTGCCAGCTGTGGCTGAGCCGTCGGTAACCCAGAAAAGGCAGTGCTGCTGTTCCCGTGGCTGTACCTACCCGCCACCGTCCTGTAGGCGACATTCCAGCCCCGCACTGCAGGGAAAAGCGGGAAGATCCCCCTTGGGGTCCCTGGCGTGGGGAGCTGCTCAGAGCAGAGCAGGGAAGGGAAGGGCTGGTAGCAGCTTCCTGAAGCTGCAGTGCACAATCCTGCCCCTGCACAACGACCCAAGGTGTGTCTGAGGATGGGATAATGGGTGGTCAAATCTTCTTCTCCCTCCCCAAGAAGCACCAAGCTCTTCTAAGCATCCCTTTCTGGCTGCTGAAAATGTTTGTCTGATAGAAAAAAAAAAAAAAAAAAAAAAAAAGGAAAAAATGTCAATTGCTCAAACGCTTTGTTCCAGCATGAAAATGTATTTTTCATTTCAAACTGAATGGATTCTTTGAAGGCTTGAATGCCCTCAGAGTGGAACAAACTAAACAGTTTTATTTTTTCATTCTACCAAAAAAGAAAAAAATGTTCTTAAATCACGCAACCCAAACATTTTTTTTTAATTTTTTTTTTCCCAGTCTGGCCACTATAGCAAACAATTTCATTATTTGCGTAGCTCTAATTGCAGTGATTAAACAAACACAGCGAACGCCGACCCTTTGCAGAGCCTCATCACAGCCCCACAGCCAGCTTGGTCTGTATTTTGTCAGCAGCAAGGGAGATGGGAGCAGCTTTGTGTAGACTGAAAATAAATTACCGACTTTCTGGCATTTTTTTTTTCCTTTCCAAACTGATACACTATCAGTTTAGAGAATGAATAATTTTGCCCTTTCTCTTTGCTAGCAGGCTGAGAGATACCACCCTGTTGTGAACCTGGTACAGTTTAAAAAGCATTTGGATTTTCAGTGCTTTGTTCACATGTTACGCTTAAGTTGCAACCTCTGTTGCTGTTATTAGAATAATGTGTAGGATTGCTCTTCTGTTAGTAATACCCCTGTTAACATAAAGGGATGAAAAACAAACATCTGCATCTGGTTTGGGGATTTTTTCCGTGAAGGTGGCAGGTACCTGAAAACAGAGTTAAGGAAAATTTTATCTGGCTACAGTTCCATCAAACAGGAACAAACAATTTTTTGGACATTTTTTAATGACATTTATTTATAGCAGGTAGTGCACAGGCGGCTGCTATTTCTCAGCATGCTGGAAGAATGTTCTCCAGATGGTGCTTACTGTTTATGCTTTTATTCACTTCGCTTGAACACAGCAGCACTCTACACAAAACATGGAAAATTGGAAAATAAAAACAATTATGTTTTTACAAAGTACCATGTGATTTGCTGAAATGTCTGAGTTGACTGATGAACCGTGCGCAGGGGCAGTGGGGGGGGAATCACGCCTGTCACAGGAACCCTGCGCCCGAGCACCCACATGGGTCACAAGCATCACCCCAGCTGAGAGGGACTCACCCTTCTCTCCCCAAAAGGTGGGTTTGAGCAGGGCTCCTAATCCTGCCCATATATTTGTGCCTCATCTGCCTCCCTTTTCCTGCACAGGGATTTGACTGAATGTAGGAAAGGGGTTATAACAGCAATGTTTTTGTTGGGTTTTCTTGACTGTGCAGCCCCAGGGTGGGACAGACACGAGACAAAGCATTTCATAAACCTCGCCTGTGCCATCGTGTTCCTTCAGCTTGTAATCTCAGTGAAAAATAAAGAATTAAGGCCTTCAACTGGTCCATCTGAAAGCAATAGCTAAAGTCAAGACTGATTTCTAAAAGGACCAGCGTGGTTCATGATTTCTGTTGGGTACAGGAATGAAAATAGATATCCAGATGGTGGGCATGATCTTGCAGCTTCTGCAGTTATGCAGCTTCTGTAGGACTACTCACAAAAAGCATTTTCAGACTGGAAGCTTTAAATAAAAGACTCTGGAATCTGAAGAATTTTTTTCATTAAAAATCCTTGGGAAAATAACTTAATTATTTAAATATCATTCAAAAAAACCCCAACAAACCAACCAAACAAACAAAAAAATCCCCAAGCAATTATAAAAATGGCTATCAACAAGCAGGGAAAAAAAAAGTCCATTTTATTATTATTTTTTATATATGTGTCTCTCTCTCTATATCTCTATATCAACATATATAATAATAAATAATTACTATAAATTAATAAAAGAATAATTATTATAAATTAGTAAAAGAAATAAGTATTCTTGTCTTCTATTAAAAAGGCAGAACAAGAAAACAACAAACCTGCAGCACTTCAGGACACGTTTTCAAATAGCAAAAAACATATACCAATTTTAAACTTTCAAAGAGGACATGATTGTTATTTCTTTGTAAACATGAGCCTTCAGATTCCTTTAAAAACTAGTTTAAAGCTGGCAATACTTTTGTCGAAATGACATTTCAAGAAATTAATATGTAAACAGTTGTTGGACTGGTTTTGGGGTTTTCTTTAGTAAATGGGTAGTGCTGCGCAGCGCTTCAATTCCTCTCCCTTGCCCATTACCCAAGAGACAGAATTCTTGCTACATCAGCTCCATGCTGTTTATCTTCCGTTGCTCCCTTGGCAGTTATTATTTCTTAATGTGTTAATTGTAGTTCCTGTACCCTGGTGTGTGAGGGTGTGTAATGTTCATGGTAATGATGCTGACATGTTCTCTAGTTCCTGGAATCGCAGTGAAAAACTTAGATGTGCTTTGGGCACAGGGCATCCAGTAAGAGAAACCAATTAGAAGAATTCAAATAGCATGGAAGAACAAAGTGGGTAATTGGGAAGAGTAGACATTGAGTTGAGATGGTGGGGTTTTTTTTGCTTATTAGGTTATTATTCCTTCTATGGCTCTGGCTTTGTGTGATATATATTTTTTTTAATTAAAACTTGAATTATGTCACCCGCTTTCCACCTTTTAACAGTATTTCACACTAAATTTCATTCCTAATAGCGAGTAGTCAGGGGTAAGGAATGACTTTGCTGAGCGATGGGACTGTTAATTATTAAAAAGAAACCTATGGATTTAAAACAAATTAGACCTCATTAAGCCTAGGTCTGTTTCCACGCGGACCAGCGGACATAAAAAAGCCCCTCTAGGAGTGTGGAAAACTGCACTTTTTAGCTGACACATCACTAGTAGAGCTCCTGGGCTGGCATGGGGTGCTCTTTTGGTTCGTGTCAGAGATCCCCAGTCTCTGATCTCAGTTCCAAACCTACGAGTTTCTTGCGTCTCTCCCGTTTCCCTTCCATCTTTCCTGTCACCCTCAGCTACCCTTCACATACCACCCAAGCCTGCCTGCCCGCAGGAGTCCCGCCTTGCTGTGGAGGTGTCTGCTGACCATCAGCAGCTGGGGTCCACCTGGCTGCCTGCATGAGGAAGCCAGCACCTGGACAATCTTGGTACTGAGCAGATTGGTTGTTCCAGGTTTAGTGAAAGAGGAAACACAGGAAAGCTCCTCTTCCTTGATTTTGGAGGGCAGGGAGATCTTTGACTTCTACTGTGGAGCTCTTGCCATGGCCAGGCTGACAAACTCTTTAGGATAGATCTATGCCCATTTACAGAGATGGTGGGGTTTTTTGTTTGTTTGGATTTACTTTGTTATCAAAACTCATCTGTGACTCCTAAGTTGTTTGTATTTCGGAGTTTTTCTGTGATACTTTATCAAAAATCCAGATGGCTGAAATGATTGTTGGAGGCTGTATGCTCAAACCTGTGTAACCGCATATGTTTTTAGCTGCTTTTCTGACATTTTTTGGAGGCAATGGGTGAGTGCATCCACAGGAGAATCCTAATAAGGAGAGTGAAAGGTGACCTATAGTGAACATTTGAATTGTATGTTCACAGGCATGCCATATATGGGCTTTGCTATCTTGCTGAGACATCCCCCAAATCTTCTCTGGCATTACAGGCAGTGACACACTCATATCAGGAGAAGAAACGCCCATTCTGCTGGCTAGAAATCAGCAGTAACATTTTGACATCTGTGCAACAGTTTAAAATGAATTATTCAGCACATAGATCGTGCTATTTGAGCAGCCAGCACATCTCTGCCCATTTACTACTGTCAGTCCATGGTGGAGATATCATTGATACCAGTGGGAACTGAGCACATGGGCTGGGGGTAGGTTTTGGCCCATAGCCTGGAACAGCATTTGACAGCACCCCTGCAGAATATGATAGGAATAATCTTCTTTGCCACCAGCAAAAGGCCGAAAGACAATGGCAGTCTGTTTCTTCTGTTAGAGTATTTTAAACCTATGCAGAAAAAAGGTCTTAGGAATTAAAGAAATGAATTAATGAAATTGACTGTTTGAGTTCTGCTTTAAAGAGTAAAACTTGCATGTAATTTTAATGAAATCAGTGTATTGCATATGACTCTCCAGAAGCCCTTAGCATCTCTTGCTACTGGGAGTAGACCCAGAGCACAAACTGGCAGCAGGTCCAGGCCAGTCTCCAGCTTCTGCCAAGTCAGAGGGTTAAAGTGAAGCAGTCTCTAATTCCCATCAGCAAAGAAAATTCGTAAGATTCACAACCTGACCAGCATCTGATTTGGAAAAACAAGCTGAACTGCTGTAAGAACACACTTTGAGAGACTGCAGATGGGGAACTGAGAGGAAACACAGACAACTAAACTCCCAGCAAAACCGAGTCTTTTCAAGACAGGTGTTCAGGAGAGAAAGTGGACATTTATCTTGTGTTTAGCTTTCTGATTCAGCAAGGTCATCTGAATTAAAGCAGTGTATGTGCAGTGAGAGTCTAACATCTGCTGTTTCACAGGATGCCTGTTCCCTGTAGCTGCATTTTTAAATATCAAATGCGGAATCCAGTATGGAAATGCCCCTTCTTTAAGGACTATGTTGTAGCTGTCCACTGATGCTTATTTAGCAGGTGAAAATTTAGGAGCACTCATATAGCATTGCAGCAGTGTGAGTGAAAATCTACCCATCATTGTCCATGTTTTTCAGGTGGCTAACTAAAAATCCAACCTGCTTCAATTTCTACCTGCTCTGCCATTTATGTGTAGCAAGTAATACCCTGCAGTGGAAGGAGCTCAGTGGTATACATGAAAAGTGCTATACCTATTATCCAGGTCACTATAAAACAAATGACTAGTATAATGAAAGTTAAGTAAATCCTTATGTCTTCCTGAAGTGGGTAGAATTTAAGCATATATTTAAATCTTGAATGCAGTAAGAGTGTATCCTCTGATAGTAACAGTGTAGCTGTAAGGTTTTTGAACTCCTCTCTGCGGGTGCATAGCTTTATTTTGAGAGTCCCCAGGAGCTTTGCAATTAGCTGAAAGATGCAAAATTGTGATTAGTACCATGCAGCTCTGGATACTCAGGTGTGGTGCTTCAGAAGGAGGTGGGACCTGGCTTCCTCAGCCGGTCCTTGACAAGAGTTATTCTGCAGCTGATGCTGCTGCAGCTGGGTGATAGCTGGAGTGTGCAACCCGGTGTGGTACTTCTGTAGGGGCTAAAATCTGTTCCAGCTTTTGTAGGGCTGCCATCACCAAAGTGTCTGAACCTTCTTGCCGTCTTTGATCCACTCACCATCACTGCACTCCCCTGGGTCAGGAGGATATTGTCCCCCTTGGACAGGGAGTAGAATTGGCACAGAGAGATGTCAAACCCGATTTTAATAGTTATTTTTGTGTCCACAGATGTGGAGACATCTCTGGGGGAGGGTTCCACACTGCCTATCTGTGTAGTTAGGACCCTGTCTGTTGTTACAAAGCTGGTTCAGAGAGGCACCATGTGGGAAGCTCATGAAGGGGGCTGTGAATCTGCATCTCCCCAGTGTCAGAGCAGAAGAATGTGCCTTGCTAGTGTAGGTGTGGGGTGGTAGGTGAAGGGGGGTGTGCAGTGCAGGAAAACAAGGAGCAGGGTAAATAGCTGAAGTAATATATGTATGGGGGTGAAGAAGGCTACCTGGTTTTATTGCCAGTTGATTGGAAGGATGTGCGTAGCTTGTGTGCATCCATTAATTAGTGAAGCAGTTGCTCCATGCTGGTATCAATAAAACCTTAATAGTACATGATATCAACCCTTGATTGCTTCCTTTTTTCCACATCCCCTTGTGAGGATGTGTGTGTATCAGTGCAGCTGTGCACTCTATACAGTGTGTATGTGCTGTGGCTGCCTGCATAAGAAAAGGACAGTAAAATAATTTAGTGGCTAGTTACCTCCCATGTGATTTTTTCGAGTGTTTATAAAAGGATCTTTGATACACAGCACTCTCTAATGTGCACAAAATAACCAGTGTTGTTTTCTTTCCTTTTCCTGAGATATAGTAACTCTTAAAATGGCTCCTGAGCAGGCTTTCCTAGGTACGTGTAGCGGTTGCAGCCTGATGGGTTAGCAACAACAACAACAACAACAACAACGAAAAAGGCTCTCCTTCGTTTCCTTTATATGCACATCATGCAGCTTTCCAAACAGTGCATCAAACACTGCCGGCTGGAAATTTCCAGGCCCATTTCCTGCCTGGTGCATGCTCATAAAGCAAGATTGTCTGTACAGTCCGTAGCTGCAGTACCGCAGAAAGTCAATAAAGAGCTGACCACCTCACCTCTATCAAAAGCAGTTGAGAAGCTCTGCCTCATCTGCCTTATTAAAACCACACTTGACTCCTGCAGAGAAACCTAGCTGGGAACCTTGAAGAGGAGGGCTAAAAAAAGGAGACTGAAATTGCAGTGAGTATTCTACAGCTAGGTCTTGCAGTAAGGTTAAAGAGTGCTTATTGTAAAATAAACCAAAAAGGCAGCTTCATTAAAACAAGGAAAATGCCTGCATTTAATGCAATGAACTTCTGACTCTCCCACCTACGGTACGGCACAGAGATAAGATGATTAGTTATTGCTGCAATGAGATTTAAGTAGCTCCCTAATGGATTTGTATTTTGAATTTAAATATGTGTATGCCTATATATGCATGTGTGTACATACTTAATATTTGCAAGAAAAGGCATGATGTAGAAATAGATGCAAGAGATAGAATTTATACTGCAAAATATATTTTAGTGTGAGTTTGAAAGGACGTTTGGGTTTTTTTCTTTCCCTTATATAAGAGTAATTGATTGAATGTTTGCCGAGCTTTTAGTAGTATCCACTGGGAATCCTCACCCCCACCTTACCCAGGCCCGGCAGCTTTTTCTCACCTTAAAATGAAAAAAGAGAGAACTTTAACAGAAAGATCATTGCTTTAGCTTAATATTGTAAGATTTCAGAGATTGAATTTTCTGATAGTAATGAAATGAACCCTGAGTTGTGCCATGAATTTGATTGCAGTTAATTTGATTTTTGAGATGCTCAACAAAGCTAGCCCATTAGCTTTAACTTCACATACCTTGGATTTGTACAAACTGGTGTTTTTATGTATGTATGGGTACAGATAAAATGAAAATCTCTCTCTGGTTGTTCAGTTTGTAGCAATTACTGTCAATGAGTAGTTACTAACTATAGTGCTATTGGAAGTAGTATCCGTTGAGTTGCTGACCAGTAATCCCACTATGTTTATTGCTTTGGTGGTATAGGGTTAGTTTTCCTTTTCACAAGAAAAAATATAGCTGAACATCTCAGCCAGGAGAGACACACGCAGACTCTGTCCTGCAAATTTTTCCAGTTCTCATTGATTCTAATGAGAGTAGTCATGTGAATAGCAGTGACTCTTGTCAGAAAGGACTTTTTTGGCTGAAACTCACAATTTCTGTTTATGTGATTTGCCTCCTCAGACTTCAGAGTGAATGTGCTCCTCTTGGTGTAGTATTTGCCAGGAGGCAATAACTGTGGGATGGGGCATTCCCCAAGGTGGTCCCAATGTCTGGTCTGTTCTCTTTACATGATTTATTCTTGGTCAGCAGTCAATAAGATGGTGGAAGATGTCCATTTATATATATGTGTGTATAAATAATACACGCTTCAGATAAGAAAGTATTTGGTGATGTCAGAAAACTAATAACACATGGCTACAGATAACTGAAATAATGTTATGGAGTTGATCATGTGTGGGAAAAACAGGAGGGGAATTATGCAGCTGGGAGAAGACTGGTGACTATAGGGGAAAAAGTATGGAGGATGCAGTTTCCAGAACAGGGGAGAAACAAGACCAGGAAGAGCAGGATGATGGGGGCATGCAAGTTGGGAGTGATGCCGGAAGTTCTCCAGGTGATGGGCAAAGGCTGAGCTGCCAAGGAGATAACTGTCATAAGCTGCTTTTGGGAGGTCCTGTAAGCAGGGGAGTGCAAAATCTCAACAGAAGTCAGGGGATATATGACTTCATGATGTGTGGAAGGGAAACTGCCCATAGATGGGAAAAGGGTTGGACACATGACTGGAGACAAGGCGTTTTGTCTGGATCTGTGCCACTGAAATACACATCAGCACTTGTGGAGCCAGGAACCTGTCTGTCTCCTTCCAGCTCCATGGTCCCCAGCAAACCTGCTAGAGGGTCGTTTCCTGGCTCCAACACAGAGGGGCCTGGGACAGCCCTGCTCCTCACTTGGGTTCTTCTGCCTGTGTCCCAGGGAGGGCTCCTGAAGGTCACAGCCAGCTGCCTACAGGAGCAAGACAGGGGTACAGAGTCCTGTCTGCCTAAAACATTCATGGTCTGGCCTGGGGTAGAGTGGGGCACTTGCACCAGGAATGATCTGAGAGGTCCCCAGTTTGGGCAGGGTGAGGAGCTGGGTACTAGGGTGTACTGCAGCAGGGAGCTGCTGTCCTTCTGCAGGATGCTAGCATGCCCACACCTTGGCAGCATCTTCTTGGATCCTGCCAAGTAACACTCCAGGAGTCTCCCTTGCTTACTACAGGGCAAGGAGAGGTTTTGTTCATAGCTTACTATTTTAGCGGGTTTGGGTTTTTTAATTCTTCTCTTTCCTTCGTGCTGCTTTTGGTGTCCCCATCTGAAGGCAATGTGCACAGTTATCTTGATCAGAATTAGGCAAACCCATTCAGCGGCAGAGGAAGGGGGAAAAGCGTTAAAGAGGAAGCACTGATGATCTCACCAGAGAGTCCCATAGTGACAAATTTAGTGCAGAAAATTGAGGGTGGGGACAGAAGCCTCATCTTTCTCTTCAGGGGGTGCTGAAACACAGTGCCCTGGAAGTGCTCAGGCATTAAAGCACTCTCTTGGCATGGAGCTGCCCAGTCATGCCAGCTTTTTTGTCCCACAGTGGACAGTGCTTGGTTTTCCATGGGAATATATATCCGTAGGCTCATTGCTACCAACCTGCACCTGGAGCAGCAGAGACCCATGCTCCCAAAGGAGAATGCGCCTTTCCCCGCGGCTGAGGCTGGAAGCACCATGAATCATCACCAAAAAGAATGATACAGCTTCCATACTACCACTGAGCTAGACTAATTCAGAGGCAGCATGTCCCATGTCTCTCAGCCAATGCTAGCCAGAAAGGAAACAATTTTACACATCAGCAATTTTTTATGATTAATAATATTATCCTGCCTTAATTGAAAAATGGGCTGGTGCCCTTAAGAAAAAATTAAGCTGGAGGAATTAGTATCTAACCTCTTTATAATGAATGCGTATTCTTACACACTGCATATTACTGGCAGTGCTTTTAGAAAGAATAGTGCTGTGTATTGTAATAAAAAATTGTCCCATGTTGTTTGTAGTTGCATGGCACCATTCTGTCTGGCTGACTTGGCTTTAAGAGCCTGAATGCTTGGGAAGAAGCAGTGTGAGGATGCCGAAATCCTTTTAAAGGGAATTTATGTACAAACAGGGGGATGATGTGTAGACTCCAAGCTCTGCTATCAGTTGTTATTGCTGAGAGATATTCACGGGGAGTCGATGCCAGACGGAACATTAGCCATTGCTGGCCTTGGTGCCTTCGTGGGAAGTCGGTCATAAAGTCAGTGAGGGTTCCTGTTTGCTGGATTTTTAAACACCAGTGAATCATTTTACGTAATAAAGCAGTTGTCGGGGTGAGTTTGTGTAAAGGTCTTTGTGAACCACTCTCTACCAAAACAAAGCTTCAGAAGGAGAGAGAGGCGATGCCGAAGGACAGGGAGATTTGTTATGCCCAGCAGAGAGCTGGCAGTTTGACTCTGCTGAGGTTTGCCAGGCACCCAGTGGGAGCAGGGAGCTGTTGCCTGCTTCTTCCCATCTGCCTGCGACTGGACGTGGTGCCAGAGACAGGGCGAGTCATGACTTCAAGGCATCAGGCTCCTTCCATGGGTCTGGCCCTGGGACTTTTGTTTTGTGTGAAGCAGCCCAAAGAAGCTGGGATTAAAGAAGGTAAGAAGGTCTGAGTCTCCAGTATGGACAGTCGGGGACAAAACAAAGTCATTAAATTCCTTTTGGCCATACTGCTGCCCTGGCATCACCCATCTCTCCTGCAGGTTCCTTGGAGGACTATTGCTTCAGCAGCAGACTCATGTACATGTGAGCGGTGAGCTCTTAAATCAGCTCTCATCAACTTAAATATTGCTTACCCAATTGCTTGAACATTGTGCGTCAAATCTCCCTGGAAATGTGCAGTGAAAAATTATGCCTGTGGTGGAATCACTGGTGCTTTCCAGTGTCCCTGGCCAAAAGAGTGCGAGGAGCCTCCCACTCGTCTCCATCCTGGAATAGTGGGAGGGTCCTCATGAAGAAATAAATACTCTCATGGTGCCATCTTCCTTGGAGGGCAACCTGCCCACAGTTTGGGGCTGTGGAGAGAGGAGGAGGGTCTGGGGAAGGAGCCAGGAGTGTCTGGATGGGAGGCACACTGGCTCTGTAGTGGTGCTGGGAACACAGTGGGGACAGCGCGGGCGAGGCTGTCCTTCCCTGTGCCTTCTTGGCCACAGCCTTTTGGACTGCGCCTGCCCAGAGGGGACCCACAGGATTCTGCCCAACCCTGCTGAGGGAGCAGTGGCAGGTGAGCTGGGACTGGTGGCATTTTCCTGGTGCCGTGCTGCATCCCTGATCTGTTGTCACTGCCTGTGTAGGCTGGCCTTGGTGCATCCTCACACCCATTCTCTGGCATCTCTAAATTTGTAGCCAAGGTCTTCTTAGCTACCTCTTCCTTTGTATTTCAGCCAGAGTCCCTATTAAAGCAGACAATAAGGAAGTCTGCATTAAAATGCTTCCTTCCATCCCTCCGTCCTCCCCTCCTCCCAGCCCCATCCTCCTTGTCCCTGGAGGAAATGCTTGTCTCTGCCAAGATCCTGCCTTGCAAAAGTAAACAATATGAAATTGCAATAAAATGTTTTGATTTGCTGGGCCTGACATTCAGAAGCTGCACAACAGAGACTTACAAAAAAGGATCTTCTATAGATAGCCAGTGTGAGAAAAAAATAAATCTCATTTTGGGCGTTATTTAGATCCAAGCATCAGGGCAGTGTGGTTGGAGAACAGCAGATTTTGTCGCCAAACCTGAAGGTTCTTAGGAGGTTTATACTGCAGCATCTGTCAGCAGCTTTCTGCCTGGTATCTGCGGGTGACTGGCCTATTGCACAGTAATGTCAATATTTGGGACTCTGTCTCTCTCTCTGTGTATATGCACTGTTGTTGCTTGACTGGGTGGTGCACTGAAAGCCTTCAGAAGGAAATAAATGAGCTGAAACTTGTTTCCTCAAGGGCTCTTCCAAATAATTCAGAAGAAGGCAAACTGAAATGGAGGTGTAATCCCTGGGACATGAGCTTCCTTGGGCGCTTGTCAGTTTAGCAGGCTGGGTAATCTGCGCTGTCATCAAGATTTGCAGATTAGCTGCAGTGAAGCTAGTTGGCTTTGACATTTCGTTAGGGAAGTTTTCCATAGTTTTTCATCCTCCATCTTGGTGCTGTGAAATACGGCTGATGTAGCTTTGTTATGCTTACACCTTCCAGCGTTCGTACAAGTTGATGCTGGGGCAGCAAACATCTTATCTGCTGAGGATTTTTTAAATCATCTCTTGTTTATGAAAGACTAACTGGGTCAAAGGCTAATTTTGGGAAGGATCTGCTTTCCCCAGCGCTAACTAATAAATTTTCATCTGGGTATCGTAAGTTACCCAGCTGTTATCTCCCGAAGAACGGATAAAAGCAAACGCTATTTATCCTATAATCTGCAAATATTTTGAAAAGTGAACCAGAATATCAATAAAATGGCTTATCATCAAGGTCTTGTAAGACTCTTAAGGACATCTATTTAGAAAGCAAAATGGAAAATTTAGAGGCAAGAACTGAGCAGATGAGGAGGGAATATGTACAAGTGACAGCATTGTAAATTGTCTGGGGGGTTCAAGGAACTGGGGAAGGACACTGTGTCCTGAAGTCCCTCTTTCTCAGAGATGTCTTTGCTGATAAGCACCAGTTGTTGTTCCTGGTGACAGTGATCGAGGGGGACAAGGCAAAGGATCGCTCTGTGGGCTCTTGCGATGGCGAGCAGAAATGGGTATGTGACCTGATTTATTTATGATGGCTGCATGTGCCCTCACTCTTCCTCACTTGCTGCAGAGGATGAGTCTGTCTCCTTGGAGCTTCAGTTGCTGTCCCCATTATCTTCTCCCAACCCTTTTCAGATGCCCCTCTGAAGACTTGCTGCCCCAAGGGCTGGGGCATGCAGGTGATGTGAGCTGGCACTGAAGGATGTGCTCCAGAGGCACGACTTGCAGGCCAGCTGGACACGAGTCCCTGCTGTGGAGGAGGGCTGCTGGCTACTGTCTTTGTGTGTCTGCATTCCCAAGGGCTGTCCCATTGCTTTCAGCTCGCCCAGCACCGCAGAGCGTGTGGAATGCCTGCTGTGGGACCTTGACTCTCTTGGCTCCCTAAGGTGGCCATCCTGAAGTCTTACCTTAGTGCTGTAGGGAAGAAGGGACTAATGGCCAGGGCAAGACTAGTGGGGACAGCCAGGAGGGATGTGTGGCACAAGGTGTGCAAGTCAGGAGTCAGCAGGGACACCACGTTCTGTCTTGCAGAGGGACATCCTTGTCCCTCTCTAGCCACGTTGCCTCCTCACTTCTGCCTCTCTCTCCTTCACTGGTGCTGTCTTGAATCCTTTGCTTCCCTGTCAGCCTCCTGTCCCATGGATATCACAGACAGTGGCATGTGGGCTCTGGTATGTGAAATCTGCCTTAACGCACTGCTTTGTACTTCTGTTGCAAAACCATGAGTGAAAGGCAAAGTTTAGTTTAAAAATTATTTACTGTACTCTACTCCACGTGAAAAATATAGAGTTAACATAAATGTTGGACTGCATATTTTAGGGCTTCAGTGATTTATCCATCAATTATGTCATTGTAAACTGAAGGTGAAGTTACACCTTCATAGGCTGGGATAGCAAATGATTGAACTGAATCCGTGCTGGGTACTTCTGCTTGAATTCATTTTAGTGAGACAAGAGGATACAATCAGCAGAAATGTCCTGGACTGGGCACCTTGCAACTGCATAGGTTGCTGTGGGGTAAAGCAGCAGTTCCTGTAGAATGTATTCCTGTGATCTGAAAAATGGAGAAATATTAAAATGTGAATTTGTATGTGTGTGTGCACACATGTGGACATACAGACACATGCTGTTCCTCTAGAAGGTAAATATCCATTTTGAATCTGAATATTGATGTAGCAATTTAGAAATAGCTTTCCAAGAGAAGGTGTCTGCACTGTTATATTTACCAGCATAATGAAATCAGACAACCTTTCAATCCATAAATCACAGTGCAATATTTGCCATTACAATTTCTATGGTTGTACTGAGCAAGCAACTCTATCCAAAGAATTTTATTAAATCAAAGTAATGAAATTGAAAATCTGTATTGACTCTTCTTTGACTCTTTCAGGTTCTTTTACATTTTGGCTGAGAATGTTTTGTTTGTTTTTCAGAGTCCATTTTCCTTAGTTATTTTATTTCTCAGATTGGAGGCTGTCTGTTAAATCGTTCAACCTTGGGGTGTAGATCTCAGGGTGCTCTCTGTGGTATTTACTGGCTGCAGCATAACTCACATTTTCTAATAATCTTCACTATTGTGCTGATTTGAAAATTTGAAGCACAAACTGGGTCTAAGCAGGCCACAGGAATTTGTGGTTTCAAGGCAACGATAAGAAATTTCTTAATGGCTTAATAATTGACAACATGCATTTAAAGTTGATTTTTGGTCATTGCAAGAAATGCTATTGCTTGGGAATGGCTTCAGTGTAATATTCTTTCCTTCTAGAAGACAAAGTGCAAGGGGATTTGTACATGGGAGTGATTGCAGGCAGAGAGTAGAATATTTTTCTTCTAGAACCTTACACTGTCCTCAATGTATTTTCATTCTGTACAAACAGCTCCTGCAATTTTAGCTGAGAACAGTTTTGCAGATCACACTGTGGAGATGCCCTGGGACTCCACTGCTTGCCAGTCACTTTGTTTGATCATTCAATCCAGACCAGACCTTCACAGCCCATGGAGGTCTGTGAAAGAGCATGGTTTCCCAAGTACACCTGTTTACATGACCTGGCTTTCTGTAGTATGATCAAGACTACATTAATTCTTCTCCAGCTTTCAGAGTTATGAAAATAGATCACTTCCTCAGCTGTGGTCAGAGGAATTTTTGATCCATCTTTGGCAACTATTTTAAAAATACAGTAGACATCCCTCAAGGAATTTTCTTTCTGCAAGCTAGGGGCACTGCACAGCAGTTCTTTATTTGTCACTGTTTTCTGTATCTTCCCTAACACTCAGTTTTCCACCACTTTTACTTCTGGGGTTCTCAGCAACTTCATTCATCTTATCCCTTGGATCAGCAGCTCTAGGGTTTTCTCCTCCAGTCACTTCTTCATCTTCCCTACAACAGTCATACATATGTTTGGGGTTTCTTTCGGTGGGTTTTTTTGGTGTTTTTTTTTGTTTTCTTTTCTTTTGGGGTGTGGGGGGGTTTTTTGGTTGGTTTTTTTTATTGCCCAGAACTGTCTGTGTCTTGTACCCTGCACCATCTCCGCTTTTCCCGGCAGCACTATGTGTGTCCCCAGAATTGGATCCCCCAAACTCTCTGCTGGTGCCACATCTCTGTGTGCTACCATTTCCTTCCTCTGCAGCTAGCCCTGGGAATAAACCATGAAGCGTGTCAGTGTAGTGACCTCTCTTGGGAGAATGTGTGAAGTTTGAGATGAATGGTGGTGTTCTGCTAGAAGGCGTTTGGTGACTGCTATCAAGTGGTCCTTTGATCTGGAGACAACTCGGAGGTCCCCACAGTTCTGCAATGCAGATGTCAGGAGCTCTGCATCCTTCCCTCTCTTTTTGCTCCTTTCTTCAGCTTTTTGGGGCGTGCTCAAGGTCTCCTTAGGATTGGTGTCTGACCTGCTTTCAAAGGTATCTGTATCACTGGTGTTGATCCAACAGAGCTCTGAAGCTGTTGCACCAAAATCCCACCAAGTTGAATGTAGGGCTTCACAACCTGTGGGACCTGATGTTAGGGCGAAATGTGTTTTTCTGTAAGGACCAGCAGCAGACTTCCAAGGCACTTGAGAAGAAGGCATTTATACCTACTTGAACAAACCCAAAGTCAACATTTTATAGCTTCTTATAGCTGTATTTCCAAGCAAAAGGGTTCCAGTGATCTCAGATCATCTGAAGAATGACGTGGCAACCCAATCTTGTAAATATGCTGAACAGCACTTATATTCAGAAACTTATGCTCACTCATCAGCACGATGATCATCTCTGGGTTAATAATAGCTCCTTTTTTTCTTCATTTATCGCCCAAATTTACTTTGTAATGGAAATTGTGCCTGTCACATGTTTAAAACAGATTTTCTCCACTGTACGTATGGAGGAAGGTAAAGGAAGTGATAAATCTCTAAAATGGAATATGATAAAATAAATCCTCTCTTACTAGGGGGCTAGATACTGAGCTTTTTACTCCTTTGAGGTCTTGATCTATAGCTGGCCCTGCTGACTTCTGCTGCATTGGGCCTCAAAGTGCCAGAAGCAACTCTCTTGCAGTCACACAGAACCCAAAAAACTGAGGCTGTAGATGACTATATCCAGTGAATAGCTGGTGTGCTGTCTGTCAGCAAGAAATAGATTGAAGGAACTAAAAAAAAGCAAACAAAAAGCAACCCCCAAAAAACTGGTAAAAAATGGCCATGTTTGAAAAAACTAAGTGAAAACTTCGTGGTTTTGAGAATTTATGACTTTCCTTTTATTGCCTTCAATAATCTGAAGAAAATCCATCACCCTCTCTCCCTGTTTCTGACACAAAAAATATTTTATGTTTAGTTATTTCCCTCTGTTAGCATCCAGTCGATAACAGGATCAAACTACCAACTACACACTTGTTCCTTTCCTCCCCTTTTTGCTGCTTTTTGGGTATGGGGAATAATTAACTGTGGATCATAGTGATGCAGCTGCTGTAACCTAATGTTTCCATCTCACCAATGCCCTACTGATGGATGGACAGTTGTTTGGCTTTCTGTCATACAGTCAGTGGGCTACATAGGAGCAGGCTCTGAACACCTCATCCCACTCCAGTGCAGTGTCAGGCATCCACTGGCTGTGGTTCAGCAGCAGGAATGACAGCTATTTCCCCACCTGTCCTCCTCCGTTGACCAAAAGAAAGGCAAAAGAGGAGGAAATCTTTTGTTCCTGGGGGATGAACCACTCCAGCAGCAGCCACAGGATGTGGAGCGGATGCTTTCTGCTTACAGTCCTTCCTGCTCCATGATAGATAGGCTTCAGCTAAAATAAACTAGTATTCTGTGAACCTTTGAAGTGCTTTCGTCTTCTGATTCACTTCCCTGTCACCTAGCGGGCAGTGTGATGCCAAAGGATGTTGTTATTGCATCACATGGACGTGCTCAACCATTCAGGCCATTCAGCCTCCTACACCATTTCCCACATGAATGGCAGCTTTGCCTCTCCTGACCAACTTCTTCCTTTATTTTGGCATTTTCCAAGACAGTGGAAAGCTAGGACCATTGGAAATGCACAGAGACTGGTGCCACTCCAGGGCTCTGAACGTCCCTCCCTGCTTGCTTTCTTTGCAGATTATTTGTCTTAGTAGAAGGATCTGGGAGCAGTGCCGTGAAAACAGGTTCCCTTCTCCTCCAGCCACTACACAGCACAGGAGAGTGGCCTCTCAGGGCGAGCTGGAGTGCACATGGCAGTGCTCTGTGTCAGACGGACCACCATGATTGGAAATCATATTATTATTCTTGATTTTACATCATACCATTAAAGAAAATCCTGATGTTATAATGCTCTGTGTTCTCTTTTCTATACCTGAAATTGCCAATTACGGGTATTTGTGACAAGTCAAAAAAACCCAAAAGCCCAAGTGCCTTTTGAATGAAATTGCCCAGAGGCAATTTCTGTTTTCTTGAATCAGTCCAAACACTCTAATTTGATAATGTTGAGATTTTTGCCCTCCAAACAATACAATTCTTTTCATTTTAATTAAAGAATTTTTTCCGTTGCACTAGACTGATGCTAAACTGGCGTCCCTAAATCTTCTTATGCTGTAAGTAGCAGTGACCCAGATAAACACATTTAAAAATGCAACTATTGAAACTACAGTATGTTGCCTTTGTAAGATGCAGCAAGAGAAAGACTAAAATAATTCTGTACATTTACAAGCATAGCAAGTAGCATTATATCATTAAAAGCAAATTAATGGATCAGTTTAAATTTTTTATATTACATGTGCAAATCTGTGTGAAATCAGTGTTGTTTAGTTTGGAGTCAGAAGCTTGAAAGTCACAAAGAGACCCATGAAAAAGAATCACTTCTTCCTTTTATGTATGTCCTTTTGCAGCATGGCAAGACCTTTTGAAAAACAGGGGATAACTGTGTTTAAGAATGCAGCCACACAGAATCAGGACCATATAGGCAATGAGGACAAGTTGCATTTCTGTTCTCCTTGGTGCCTGAGTTTTCAACTTTGGTGGCTTTCTGATGTAAAGTCTGGGCTCTCGTCCCAGCCAAACCCACGCGGTACCCACTGCCCGTCTAAAGCCAAGGTCTGGAGAAGACACTGGTTCTTCTTCACTGGCTGTATCAAGGGCACAGATGTTGCCAAAGGGCCTTGTTTGGCACTATATAGGTAAACCCTTTCTAGGGTCCCAAAAATTGATTGATGAAATAAGGGTATGCTGCCCGTTGTTCCAGAGGCACATTTTGTGTGTCACTGTGTGTACGAGCACTGCCCAGGATGCTCTGGTATCAACTTCACGCCGCTGTCAGAGCTTGCTCCAGCTGCCTTGGTCAGATCTGATGGCATGTTTACTACTGCTGCTCCAAGAGCGAATGCTTCAGCCCAAACTTCTGGTAACTATTGCCCAAGTCACAAACAGCATGGAAGAAATTGATGGAGCTCAGGAGTGTTCAGCCCAGCACTGTGTGACGGCAAGCACCAGTTCCTGTGGCTGCTAGATAGGGAGAGCTGGGCGCCAGTGGGGCAGGCTGTGGGGTGTCCCTCGCACCCCATAACTTGCTCAAACACAGACCTTCCCACCACTTTTGGATTTGCGGGTTCTTTTAGGCATTGGCGTCAACTGTGTTTACACAAGGAAGAAATATATGCTATCGGGAACAATTGGATAATAAACAACCTTTAATTAGTGCTGAAGACACGCAGGGACCTAATCCCTCAGTGCCTGTTTAGACAGCTAAACCCAAACAGCCGGCCAGCAGCACCCTGTTGCCGGCATCTCCCCAGCACTGTGTCCATTCCTGCTGCTGCTGCCGCGTTGGTGGCTTTGGTGCCATCACCACAGGGGTGGTGTGTGCCTGCCACTCCTGGGATGCTCCTCTGCCCACCCCTTGGCCACTGTCAGCCTGTGCCAGTGGCTGGGTCCTCGCAAAAGCTTCACCCAGAGCAGTGGCCAAGTTGGCCTTAATCACTGTAAGGACCAGGTAGAGTTTACCGGGTGTTAATTGTACTGGGTGATTTGGGATCTTCAAAGACCCATGCCCCCTTTAATTTATTTTTGGTAGCAGCATGCTCTCCTGCTTACTCTGGTTAGCATTAAGCTGTAAAATTGCTAGTGTCAGACAAAAAGTCAATGGATTTTAATGATTCTTCATGCTTTTGCATCATGCTGCGGGAGCCTTTCCACTGGACATGGAAGATGCCTGGGGATGGTAAGGTGGGTGTGTGCCAGGACCCATTCTCCATGGCCACGTACCCTAGGAAGCTGTGGGTGCTGGCACTGACCTCACCAGTGAGGTCCAGCCAAGGGCCTGTGTCCAAACAGAAGCAAGTGCTATGCCCAGCAGCTGACAGCTGGCTGCCATCCCTTGAGATTACTGAAGTTAACCTGCATGAAGTGTTTTCTGGGAAATGCGTCCTGTGAAGATGGCCCTTTTTGTTGTATGAGTCAGACATGGAAATGCAAGTTGGTTGTTGCAGCCTGACCTGTCCTTCCCATTGGAAAAATTGTTGATATTGAGTTTAGGGCAACTCTCTTGCCTTCTTGTTGTGGAGCACATCTTGACAGAGTTTATGTTCACCTACACCTGCTTGGTGGTCACCCTCCCTAGGGTGGCTGTGGCCAGCAGCTTTCTGCTCGGTTTCTTAACTATGGACCATGATACCTTTTAGGGGAGGATTCAGTTGGGGTCACAAAAGGTTTGTGCTTGCCAGGGGACAGCTGTCTCTTCTGGTTTGGTTTGTACTGCCCAGATGTTTACCCAGCTCAACCAACAGTTTGGCACATGAGCACCTCCACTGACAGGCAGTAAAAACATAGGTTTTTCTTGATTGCTGCCTTAGCTCTCGGGGTTTCTTGTGCAACCCCTGTAGTGGTGTGGCTTGTTCCTGCTATGCATCTCGTATTGCAGACGCCTCTGGTTTCCCTCAGCCACCATCCTGGGCAAAGACAGGCCAGCAGTGGCCCCTGGGAGCCCAGTGGCCTGGCATGCACTGCCTTGGTACCTCACAGACCACCCATCCCTGCGTGTGCAGTGCCTGGACAGGACAGCCCACCTGGAGCCATGGAGTTTCTTGGGGCAGTGTGGCACAATCCCACATTTTGCATGCAGGAGGAACCGAAAGGTGCAGCAGCCCCTCTGTTCAGCAGTGGCTTTACCCCCTGAGCGTGGGGCAAGTGTAGGTGCTGACCATCTCACCGGAAGGGATGGAGGAGAGCTTTTGCAGGTGGCATCTGCCCTCCCCCTTTGCCAACAGCAGGCTCTTAAATGAGCATAGTTGTTTTCTCTAACACCCCACCAAGAAAATACTGAATATTTTGTGCTTCTTGGGTGCTCTTGCTGTTTCTATCTACAAGGAGGGGTGTCATTTTTGTAGCTTGCTACCAACATATGGATTTGCCTGAGGCAAGACAGGCGCGTGCTGTTTCTCATGACTTATACAGGCTATAGGCAGTTTTCATTCCCTGAAATTACTGCGTAGTTAAAACTATTTCCTCCTTGTTTGCTAATCTCCCAGGCTCTGTTGGGTTATCAGCAGGTACTTGGTGATGCAGTAGTTCAAGCCCTCAGTCTCCATCTTTGCTCTTTTGACCAAACCCAGTGCACCCACACTGAAACAGTTGGAAAGGGTCAGCCATCCTTTGGATGAGTTGTTAAAGAGCTGCATGTGGAGATGGGGAGGGTTGGACAGGCTTGGGTGGCACCCCGAGGCTGTCCCCATTCCTGGGGGCATGTCTGGTGGTGGCCCTATCGTAGTGGGAATAGCACTGATGTTGGTGCAATCTCATTGTATACCCAGGCTGAGGGAGAAGAACTACAGGCATTGCCCGTGGCATTGGACAGGCATGGGGTGGAATGAGTGGTAAAAGCTGGTGCCTAAGGGAAGAGAGAACTCAAAATGGTTAAGCCTAGGAGCAGCAATGCTGTGGCAGTTCCCCACCCCCGATTCTGTACAAGGACATTGTTAGCTCCACCTACATCAAAAGCGTAGCAGGAAAATATATCATTGCCTGAAACAGAATATACACAAAGCAAGAGAGACAAAAGTGCCCTCAGACCCCCTCTCTCAGAATTGCCTCCCAAAAGGGCTTCGATGGGGCTGACCTTCCCCTCAGCCTGTTCTTACACTGCTCCTGTATTTGCATTAGCATGGGAGACAAGGAGAAACAGCCTCAGGTCCTATCCTCCTGTTATTACAAGAATAAACTAGGACATGGTACAGCCATGGAGGCTTTTATTTGTGGGTTATTTGTTTGGCTTTCCTGAAGGAAGAGCTTGCGAGAAGTATGTTCTTCCCTAATAGAGCATCACCTTACATTTTCATGGCAGACAGTCTGCTCTGTCTGCTGAGGTGACCTGAAGAATGAAGAAGATTGACAGCAAAAAAAATTTACTTCAGAGCTGCACCAGGTTTTTTGGTTTTGTTTTTTTTTTTCTGTTAGTTTTCTTCTTCTTTATTTTTTGTTTCCTTTTCTTTGTTGTTGTTGGTAAAGGAATGAAGCTATGCAGTTTTCTTCTTTCACTGTCTACAATCCATGTAGCAAAATGCGATTCTTTGAAGAACCGACCGTGTGAGGAATTCATGCCAGGCTGCAGCCCTGTGTGCAAGGACCTCTTACATCCAGAGCTTCATGGACGTGAAGCAACATCACCTCACCAGGATAGCTGAGCCATAGTCATACTGCAGAGTGTTGTTAAACTGCTTCCTTAGGCTGAGCTGAACAGCCAAATACAAAATCTCCCAGTCAGATTTATTGGAGTGGCCTGGTGATGTTCCCCAGAGGACTTACGATCTATGGTGATGGATGATGCCGATCCATTAACGTAGTAGTCTCTGGGAAAGATATAATTGTCGTTCTGCATTCTGCAGTTTCCCGAAGTTTTTCTGAACATGTAATAGCCCGCATCGCAGCGGAAATTGCTGGTGAAAAATGCTGCACTAAATATGTCAGGAACTCTATATCCTACAGCAGCACACTCCTCTTCTGGAACCATGCAGCCATCATTAAGATAGGGGAGGTGATGATAACAAAATTTGGTATATTGCGCTCATCATGATGCATGTTGTCTCCAAAGGTCTGATGGAAAAGTGTGGGCAGGACTGACCTTGTTTCCTCTTGCAATATGCATCTGTGAAATACGTTCATGTTGACTTGTTCATAGAATCAGGAAAATAATATTTACTTTTACCTGCAATAGCAGTGCTATTCTTACAGTGCTGGTTGCCCTGCCTGCATGTCCTGAAATACAACCATTTTCCTCTGGGTGGTCTGAGTCTGGATCCCTGATGACAAAGAGCATTATTACTTTTTTGTGTAATCTTGGCATAGTTTGGAATAGTCTCACCTCCATGCATTGCAAGCAGTGTGTCGGTCCAAGCTGGGATACCCAGTTGGAGAAGACTGCTTTGAACTGGCTGAAAGATCTTGGTTCGTGGAGCATCAAATCAATCAAATTAGACATTAATATTCACACTTAGGCAGACTATATGTGCTCCAGCAGCAGAGAAACGTGACGGAAGGGGAATAAAAGGCACACTGGAGAAATGCAAACACAAGTAGTGGCCAGCAGCTAGACTGAAAGGGAAGGCAGCCCCATTCCACCTCAGTGAGGATGTGCATGGATGTGAGCCCACTCATCCTCATGAGTGATTGCAGCAGTAACTAGAATCCAACCTGAGGTCTTTGCTTTGTGCTAGTCATGTGCCAAAATGATTGCTGCCCATTACACATCACAGTCAAATGGATGAGGCAAAAAGCATTAGAGAAGAAGTGCTTGCATTTATGCATGTGCATGTGGGGCATTTGTAGGCATTACAGGTAATGCAATTTATTGGAATCTGTAATTGCTGAAAGACCTCAACAAATTAGAGAGATGGGCAATCACCAACCATAGGAAGTTTAACAAGGGCAAGTGCTGGATTCCAGATCTGGGGTGGGGCAACCCTGGATGTGTACATAGACTGGGGAATGAGATGTTGGAATGCAGTGCCACAGAATGGCACCTGGGGGTCTTGGTTGACAGCAAGTTGAATATGAGTCAGCAGTCCCTGGCAGCCAGGAGGGCCAACTGTGTCCTGGGGGGCATCAGTCAAAGCATCGCCAGCCAGTTGAGGGAAGGGTTTTTCCTGCTCTGCTCTGCACTGAGGTGGCCTCACCTTTAATATTGTGTGCAGTTTTGGGCACCACCATATAAGAAAGATATGAAGTTAATAGAGAGTGTCCGAAGGGATGGTGAAGAGTCTGGAGGTGAAGCCTTATGAGGAGCAGCTGAGGTCAGTTGGTCTGTTCAGCCTGGAGAAGAGGAGGCTGAGGGGAGACCTCATTGCAGTCTGCAACATCCTCACAAGTGGAAGTGGAGGAGCAGGTTTTGATCTCTTCACTCTTGTGACCACTGACAGGACTCAAGGGAATGGCATGAAGCTGAGTCAGGGCAGGTTTAGGTTGGATATTAGGAAAATGTTCTTCACCTAGAGGGTGGTTGGGCAATGGAACAGGCCCCTCAGGGAAAAGATCACAGCACCAAACCTGACAGAGTTCAGGAAGCGTTTGGACAATGCTCTCAGGCATATGATGTTATTCTTGGGGTGTCCTGGGCAGGGCCAGGAGTTGGACTTGATGATCCTGATGGGTGCTTTCCAACTCAGTATCTCCTGTGATTCTGTGATTCTATGATAACTTGGACTGGTTGACTGAACAGCAGTAACCTCAGTGGCACTGAGATGTAACATGACCTATTTTCAGTATTTTCTGTTATTTACATATTATTTGTGGTCAGAGTCATCTGTCAGAGGCATATTTCACACCAGTCGAGGGGCTTCTAGGAAGACAAAATTGGTCTTTGTGGGTGAAAACACGTTGAAAGGTTGTGAGGTTTTCTCGTTACATCCATCAGCACTGTCATGCTGCCTCTCATGCTGGGTGTTATTTTGAATTCAGTCAGAATTCATCTGACATCTCGTGCATCACAGCACGATGGAGAGAAGAGGTCAATTCTCTGCCCCTCAAAGTCAAACCAGGAAACACACTTGGTACAAACGCTGTGATGAAAGCGTGTGTAAAAGGATGTGAGATTCAAAGAAAAAAGTGCTGCATTTTTTCTCACATTACAGGAGTCTTACATTTTTCGGTCTCTTTTAAACAAAATCCTTGCAACTGCTTAAATATTTTGCAAGGATAAAAATGAGGGACTTTTTTTGCTTGAAGGTTTTTTTCCATCCGCATATTAGAGATAGGGTGGTGCATGAGTACTTGAAATCTGCTATGCGCATACTTTCTGCTGAGAGTTAGAGCCGTCATGTAGCTGATTAAATGTTGGGCTTGGTTTATCGAAGTGATGGGGTGGGAGAGGAGGAGATTCAGTCTAATAAATCTGAAACTATGAGCATAGGCTTGATCTTGAAGTGGCAAGGTGATGCAGCATTTGGTTACTTATGCTAGTGGGGAAAGATGAAGTATTAAATAACCACCGTTTGTACAGGGAGAGGGGAAGACTCCTCTACCCTTTTACTCCTCAGGCAGCACCGCAATACTCCTGCACCTTCATCTTTGCCTGTGCTCCCAAGTGAGATCCTGTCCCACAAGGGAAAATAAGCTCATGAGTGTGTTGTTGATCCCCAGCTCTTTGGCCCATCCCTAAATCTTGTCATTTGGGACAATATCTGTGCTATGAGAGTCATCAGAGCTAGGGGCAGGAGAAAGGGTTTGCCCTTTCGGCCCACCATGGCAACCTGGGTGACACATGTAGATGTGGTTCATCACATGCATGTCCTTACCCATGTTCTTAGATAGGAGCGTTCGTAAATCACCAGAAAGGATCTGCAAGCTGGAAGGTTCAGTTTTTCATTTAGTTTTGCTTTTCTTCTCATTATTTATTTATTTAAACCAGGCTATATTAGGACAATGAGAGGTTATGTGAAAATGTGGCTTTCAGTTGATTTAAGATGAGTTACAGAAGTGTTGGAATTTGCTATTCTAACCCCCATGGCTTTAAAATATAATAAAACTGGTATCTACTTGTTCTTCCTTTCTGTCTCAAGAAGGTCCAGAAAGCAAGACAAGCTTAAGGGGAGTCCCCTTAGCATTGCTGAGTTTAGCCCTATTCTGGCCCTGTCTGCGCCAACAAAAAGTGTTTTTTAACTGGAGCTGGGGTGCTGTAAGGAGTATGCAGGAAGGGGTTTGCAGTGAGTCTGAAGGCCTGGGTCACTGGGGGCATATGTGATACTGGTGGCACTTTGCTTCATTTATGGGGTTTGAGCTGGTGAGGCTGGTTTACTCCTCAAGTCTGGAGTGCTTCACTATTGCAGCTAGTTGGGAGACAGACAAAGTAGTCAAAACCATGTTGATATAATGGGGAAAAGTCAGATGTTTTGCCTGCAAAAGTGCCGGAGCAGCTTAAGAACTGATTTTTAATTTTACCTCACTAATCTGTCAGCTGAGACTTGGTAACTAGTCCATGGCAGGGTCCCTGTCTTTTGTACCAGGAGCAAGACAGATTCACATAAGCAAGAAGAGATGGGCAATGGATGGCAGCCTTTGCCACACTGATACCAGTTCTCATCTGGATGTTGGAAAAGATCAAGTGAGTGTAGTAAAAATATCTGTGCCTGGGATCAGTGGTGAGAGTCAGGACAAAATAGTGAGCCTAGTGTCTCAGATCAGTGAACAAACCTCCACTGGGAAACTAATGATGCTTTGAAGTCGTTTCACTGATATCAAACTTGGAAATCCTTTGTAAGAACTGAGATGCTTTAAGGGCTGTTTAATAAGGCACTTGACTGGGAAAGGAAAAAATATTTTATTAGGCTGACACTGAGTGCTTTTTGTTTCGGGTTTTGGGGGAAGCAAGGCTGGCAATTATGTTTAATTGGTACCCTTTTCCTCTTGTTATCATTGGTGTATTGATTGCTGGGAAAACAAAATGCATGGGTTTTAAAATTTACTGTAAAGCAAGGGCTCTCTTGTTTGTTTTGTTTAGCTCTGTGTACTCAAACCAGCTCATTTTTCTTTGCTTTGCTGGCGAATATAATGTTTTGATTGAAAGCGATACTAAATAATCAGTTAAATGGGATATTTAATGACAAGAAAAATTCTTTAAAATATTTTTTCCCATAGGAAAATCATGCACTTTGAGCCCAAGAATGCTAGCATGAGTCTGCATTCTTCCTATGATCTTACTACAAAAGTAAATACATCGGTGCACAGTGTGTGTGATAGCTGTGGAGGTTAAGGTATAGTAAATCTCAGGAGCTCTGATGCAAGATAGATCCCTAGAGTAAGTTCCATTTTTCCCCTCATATAATTTTAATTTAGACTTTCTGAGACTCTCAATCCATTGTCAGTTTGCCTTCCCTGTGGGAAGCTGACCTCCTGTATGCGAGGAGAACCTGGTAGATAAGAGTAGAGTGGTGGATATTGTCTATGTGGACTTGAGGAAGGCCTTTGTCACTGTCTCCTGTAAGATCCTCAAGGACACACTGCTTGATGCGGGGGCTGGATGAGCACAAAGTGGATTGGAAACTGGCTGAATGGCCAGGCCTAGATAGTGGACATCAGCAGCACAAAGTCCTGCTGGAGGCCGGTGAATAGTGGTGTGTTCCAGAGGTCAGTACTGGGTCCAGTCCTGCTCAACCTCTTCATTAATGGTGTGGATGATGGGCAGAGCATACCTGCAGAAGTTTGCAGATTGCACAAAACCAGCAGGAGTGGCTGTTACATCAGAGGGCTGTGCTGCCATCCAGAGGGACATCAACATGTGGGAGGAATGGGCTGACAGGAGCCTCATGAAGTTCAGCAAGGGGAAGTGCAAAGCCCTGCACCTGGGGACAACTCCAGGCACCAGTACATGCTGAAGGCTGCCCATCTGGGAAGCAACTTGGCAGAAAAGGACCTGGGGTGTCCTGGTGGACACCAAGTTGACCACGAGCCACAAAGATGATGGGCTAGAGTATCTCTCCTGTGAGGAAAGGCTGAAACAGTTCAGCTGGGAGAAGGAAAGGCTCAGGGAGAATCTCATCAGTGCACAGAAATACCTGAAGGGAGAGTGCAGAGGATGGAACCAGGATCTTTGAAGTGGTGCCCGGTGATAGGACCAGAGGCAACGGGCACAAACTGAAACACAGGAGGTTCCCTTTGAATATCAGGAAGCACTTTTTCATTGTGAGGGTGACCAAGCCTTGGCACAGGCTGTCCAGGGAGGTCATGGTATCTCCATCCTTGGAAATGCTCAAAAACCATCTGGCCACAGTCTGGGGCAGCTAGCTCTAGTTGGCCCTGCTTGACCAGGGGGGTTGGACCAGGTAACCTCCAGAAGTTCCTTTCAGCCTCAGTCCATCTGTGATTCAGTGATTCTGAGTGGTGCTCAGTGGGGCTGAGAGATGGAGAGGAGAGTGCAGCAGGACTTTCCCAGGAACAAGCCGCTTTCCAGTTTAGCTTTTGGGAAAGTGCTGCAGAAAAGATGCACCCCCAGGGCTATGCAGGGAGCACCTTCCCATGGCAGGTGCTCAGGGCAGGAGTGTGATTGCTGGGCACTGATGTGTCTGTCCCAACACAATGCTGGAGCCACTGACATTCCCGTCCCAAGGGACTACATCATGCTTTGGAAGGAGACACCTGCGCACTGCCAACTGCATAGAGGGAAAGCTGATTTAAACTGGTACTTCTGCAGTCACAAAAACACTAACTTGTCTCCCCTGTTGGAACAGAAATTTGACCACGAAAGCTGCACTGAGTCAGAAGCACCTGCTGGGTCAAAGGGACGTCACTGAACCAGGTGGCACATGACTCAGCAGTAATTATGGCTGGCAAATTTATATTTGTCCTTCATGTGTCAGGCTTAATACATCAGATTTCTGTGCACTGTCTCCACCTTGAAGCATGTGTTCAGCTTTCTGGAGGCTAAGTGAGCTGATGCTGTTCAGGTGTTTCTGTACTATACCAAGGACAAAAAATAAACCGCCATTGGAAAGGTTTTATTTTCATAAACTTGCTGCAAGGTTCCTCCAAGCATGACAGTTTAGAGACCCCAGGAACTGGGATACACTGCAGATACAAGAAACTGGAAGATTTGGCAATAGCAAGATCAATCTCAAATATTTTCAAGGGAAGAGAAGGTTTGGGAAGGGAAGGTTTGGGAAGGTTTGGGAAGGTTTGGGAAGGTTTGGGAAGGGACGGGAAGGGAAGGGACGGGAAGGGAAGGGAAGGGAAGGGAAGGGAAGGGAAGGGAAGGGAAGGGAAGGGAAGGGAAGGGAAGGGAAGGGAAGGGAAGGGAAGGGAAAAGGCCTCTGACAGTACAGTGGCAACTGCAGTCTCCCTTACGCTTGGCATATGTCACAGTTTCCACTGCCAATATAAGGGGTTTTGTGAGGCTTTCAAATTGGATATAAAAATTCACTACAGGTTGAAATTTGTCAGGCAAATGTTCTGTTCCTTCCACAGCATTTATTGTCTGTCTTGTATATATTGCCCTTGGGAGTAAAGACACTGGTTTCAGGCCCATGACAGGATTGTTTTTTTCAATTGTTCTGATTTGTTTTTAAATGAGGAAAAAGTGAGTTCTCTCCTCCCTGGAATGGATTGCTAACTACAGGCTGTTGACAACAGCAATACAGTTAGCAAATATATGACTCTAACATGCTCTTTGCAGGTGATTAGCCTGTGCAATAGACAGACTGCCGTGGTATTTATTCAACTGAACTATTTAAAAGACCAGAGTAGGATCAGTTAGTCAAGTCCCTGCATTTGAGAACGATCATGCTGTGTGCCGAAGCAGTGTATACATATTGTCAGTGTCCCATCTATAACGTGCTATTTTGCACTGCTGTAATGATTTCCTTTCCCTCTCATTCCCCCAGGGCTTAACAGCCTGGATAGAAGCCTTGACACAAATAGCTTTTCCTCCTGGAAGGAACCATAATGCAATGGTGGAAAATAAGAGTACCTGTTGCATGAGCTGCATTGGAGTCTTGTTATTTCTCTGGTGTCTCTTGAAGTTGTCTGATGAGATGCTTATTTTAACTGTTCCTTGGCAGTGTCCAGCTCATCCTCCGTGGCGTAGCTTCCATAGAGTGAGAAGTAACATTGGGCAGTGCTAGGTGCATGGTGAGCGGAAGAGGTTGTGCAGAGTGGTGGGCAGAAATGTCTGTGGGTGTAGCTTTCATACTGGCAGGGAAACCCCAGTGTAGCCTTCCCTTCTCTCGCTTCTTGGTACCAGAATGAATCCTGCCCATCTTTCTTTCTAGTGCCTTTCTCTGCTTGTCCTCAGTTGATTTTGAATGGTGCCTCCTAAATCTTAACAGGGCATTCCTGGGTGTTGGCGTCAAGGGAATGAGGCAGAAGAGGGTAGGGCTAAACCAGGATGCTTCCCTGGTGCCCCATGGAGCAGACAGAGAAGTGCATCCCCTGTGATTCCCCTTTTGTGATGACCAAGAGGAGTCATTGAGTCCCTTTTCTAGAGGCAGTGTGTGAAAGGCTGCTTGCCTTAGGAAATGTCCTGTAGGTCTCCTTTGCTCTGCCTGGCCCTACCTTGGAGAGCCCTTCTGCAAGCAGAAGGGGAACAGGGCCCACTGTCCCTCCTGGTGCCTCTGCACTCAGCTGATGTGTTGGGGAGGTATCAAATGCAGCACCACAAATGGTGCAACACAAGGAGGAGGCAAGTTCACCATTATCTCTGAGTTGGTCATTCCTTTGCCCTTTGGTGCTTGAGGTTTACACTACTAAAAGGGTATATGGGGTAGCCAGCATTGGCAGTCCCAGGTACCTGGATGAATAGATGAATCAATGGGAAATATGGGAGGCAAACACTGCTGAACTCATCTGTGGTTTGCATGTATGGGAGAGCCCACCCATGTGTTATTTGCATAGTAACAGTTCCATGTATTTAGTATATGAAAGCTCAGTTCATTTAAATACATTTTTTCTATTCTAGCAACAAAACATCACTAATAATATGGTGAAGCCTTTGTATATGGCTGAAACTATAGAGACCAAAATTTGTAGGATGGAAGACGATTTGTTGCTGGTTGGTCTGTGTCGATATGTGTCCTCATGGCCCACTTGTGTATTTACAGCAAAAGGATGCAGAAACATGGGTTGAGCTTCGGCTGCTGAGACAGCTGAGGGTGAGCAGGCCCAACCCCGAGCTCCTTCAGAAACCCGTGTGCCAGTAGGGCACGGGTTGGGCGTGTGGTTTCGTGTTGCACCAAGGGTGATGGGATGTGTTGCCATGCGGTGGCAGGAGCAGCCTGATGAGGACTGGGCCGTGCAGGACCCAGTATGATGCTCTGGTCAGGTGCAGGCCATGGAGATGCTTGGCAGCTCTGCTGGCCTCCTGAAGGTGAGACGTCCCTGTCAGGGCTGCTCTCACCACAGCCCTTGTTAATGGCCTTCTGCAGAGCAAAAAATAAAACATTGCTTCTGGCAGGAGGATCAGCGACATTAAGCAGTGAGTTTTGGGAAAACATTGAAGTCCAAATCCAACCATAATTTTGTCCCCAAGCTGCCCAATTAAGTCAGATTTCTAATTTTCTGTTTGTTACTGTGTTTATACTGAAGGAAAACCCTATTTTTCCAGGAGATACTGCGCCAGGCATCCCACTAAGGGAGCATCGTAGTGTGCACAGTATAATTTGAGTTCTGTGTAGATAGTGAGGTATGAGCCATGGTATGGATGAGCAAGCAGAGCACAGGGGTCTCTGTGTATGGTGCCATGCTGTTGCCCCACAGGAAGGCACCCAGCAGCCCTGAGAAAAGTCTGTTGCACAGCCATCAGCAGGAGATAAAAAAATAAGCTAGAGTGATCACTAGCCTTTCATGGCATTTTTGTATAGCTAAGATACCATTTCCTGTACAGTTACACACATCATTGCATAGTGCCATGAACTTAACTCTTATCAGCACTCGATAGGAAAGCTTGGCTTATTTACAATAGGGCTCATTTCAGTATTGCAAGCTTCTTTTCAATTAAAACAAACACCAAAATAAATATAAAATAGATAAGTTGGGAAAGTGAAATTAATTGATTTTCCAGCACTGAGGTATGGTAGACAAAGGAAACTTAAGGCACTTTCACTGGATTATATTACCTTCTTTCATGTATATTAGGGATGTGAAACTTATTTTAAAAACTGGATAACTGAGTCATTTGTGTGTAGTAAAGCAGCAATTTTAAAAGACTCCCAAAAAACCCTGAAACCTAGCACATACTTCAAGTTAATTTTTATTAAAGGAGAAATATAGTGTAGCTATCATTATTAATACCAGTACTAAAAATTGACTTTAGTTTCAGTCATTTCCATGTTGATTTAAGGTTTTGTACTGTGTACCTGATATAAGGAGTATATAAAAAAGGAGTCCAGGAACTAGGAAACACCTCTTTGGACAACTTCAGCCTGTCTCTTATCTCAGATCTTCAAAGGTTTCCTCACTTGAGGGTTGGGGACTTGGATCCTTTTCGCTCTGTCTGGTTACTGACCTTGATAATAGGTGTTTAGTCAAACACGTGTTTAGGAGCCCTGAGATTCCCTCCCAAATGAAACTGAAAATTGCTTTACAGGGAGCCAGAGGCAAGTTGTGCTGGGACTCCACTGTATCTGGCAGCCAGCTACTGCCAAGCTGCAGGCTGAGGGCAGGATTGGGAAATATTTTTAAGTGTGTTTTTGTGTGTATATATATATATATAAATATATATGTATGTTAATTTTTTTTCTGTAATGATGACATGCTCAAGAAGCAGGTGTACTGGAAGATACAATTCCACATAAGAAAGGTGAGGGGAGGAAAAACCCCCACCCCAAACCCATAAACCTGGATCAAGGGCTGTGCCTCACCTTTCTTGTCTCCTTTCCTTTGCACCATGGGGCCCTCCCAGAGGTAGTATAGGACCAAGAGCTCAACAATGTATATTTATAGTTCCCAGGAACATATAGGATTCAGTGTGGAAAACAATATTTGACTATGCTTTAAAAAAACCAGCCAAGCCCACAGGCATTTCTTCAAGGTGTCTGATGGTGATAGATGAGCTCTTCTTCTCCTCATTTCCGATATTTCCTCTGCCTCCAGCCTTGTCGCCTTTTAAAGCAGCAATGGGGAGATTTTATTATGTTTTATACTTTCATCTTAAGCAGTGATCTGTCTCTCTCTCTCCATGGGTCCATACAGCAGGCTAATCCCTCAAGTCTCTTACACAGCATAATTTTCATCTTAATTTTTCTGTTTCTCAACATGAAATGGGTTTGCCAGGGGAATTTCCTGTCTCTGCCAGATCATTAATTCTCTGTGAAAACACCGTGATCTCATGCTTCCCAAGCAAACAGAAACATTGGGAAGAGACATTGTCGTGCAAAATACTCGGCTGTGCTGCAGCAGCTGGAGGAGCAAAGATGCTGGTGTGTGCTGCAGAGACCCAGGGGTTTAAAATGGTCATTTGAAAAACAGGGAGGCAGAGATTATATAAGAGCAGTAGAAAATGGCTTTTTAATTCCTTGATAGAAATGACGATGTCTATTTTTTTTCAGCTTGAATCTGCTGAGCTGTCTCCTCATTGTCTTTATTTTTAGAAACAATTGCTCTTTTTTTTTTCAAAACAACACTGGCACCATGCTTTTTATACTGATTCTTGATTTTATTTTTGCTCCTGTTTTCCCATGCTTGGCCATCTCTGCCTCCCTGTAATCTGTGTCAGCCAAGGCTTGAAAAAAGGAAACAAACAAAAAAACCCTTCAACCCTATATTTGTGAATGTTTTCTGCAGAACATTTCAGGAGATGACAAAAATCCAGAATTATTCTCCTTAAGCCAGCAGCAGGAGAGGAAAAGAAATGACTTATCTGTTTACTTTTAAAAATCCTTTTTTAAGAACTCAAACGTGCCTGATAAATTATTAGCATTTTACGCAGCCAGCCTCTACTATCAACTCCTGGCATTTCTGCTGTAGGTAGTCTTGTGCTCACCATAGGATCTTACTGCCAAATCCAAGGATTTACAAGTCTCAGGAGAGACTTAGATTTCCCGCTTCCCTGCCTTGGACATTTTTTAGCCTCTGTTTGTGGGGTTTGGTTTTTTTTTCCTTTTTCCCTGTCCCCTTTGCAGGTTTGTTGGTCTTACAAACATCTGCACAAGCAAATAATTTCTGTAAGCACCAGAGCCATGGAGCTATTTGCATGCTCTCACAGGCACATCCCCGAGCTGGGACTCTCTACCCATCCAGTTTTGGAGTGGTGCTGCCCTCCCTGTCATCTCCTGTCATCCCAAAGCCATGGTGCTTGCAGGGGGAGGTGCCTCACTCCCACGGGCCTGAGTAGCCAAGTGATGGCACACGATTTGCCATCACAGAGCAGAATTCAGCCGTGTACAGGTGAAAAATGTAGATTTGGGGTGCGCCAGTGCTTTCCCATGGTAACGGAGTTGAAACTGGACAAGTTTCCATGGTGATTATTATTTCAGCAGGATTCACTGCACACTTCGGAGGAGGCATGGGCAGCACCAGGTGGAGCGGCCAGGCATCAGCCAAAATCTGCTGGCACCAGCTAACAGGGCAGAAATTATTTAGCCCTCTAAATAAATGGATGTAGTAGGTTGACCCTGGACATTCCACCCCTCGCCTCTGTGAATCACATATTTAAGAATTTTAAATTCCACATTCATCACACAACCTTCCCTTACATAAACAAAAATAACAACCTACCAAAACAAGAATGTAACGAAAATTCTCCCCACCAAAAATAAAAATAACATCATCATAACACCAAACTTAAGTGGACAATTTACACAAAATCCACTCCTTGTACCTTTACCACAACTACAGCAAAAATTCCCCACGATCATTTTATTCTCTGACGTTGTTCAATACTTGTTTTGCCCGTTACCTCTCCCAATTACTATCCTTATCTCAAAATCTTCATGACTTCCCCGTACAGGCCACCAAAAAGACTGTAGTGGGTTGACCCTGGCCAGATACCAGGTACCCACTAAAGCTGCTCTCTCACTCTCCCCTCTGCAACTGGACAGAGGAGAGAGAGAAAAAAAACAGCTAAGAATATCATGAGAGATAAGAGCTGGGAGAGGTCAGTGACTGATTACATTCACGGGCAAAACAAGACTCAAAGTGGGGATAATAATTATAATTATTACTAACAGGATAAGAGCCAAAGAAAATACAACAGTCTTAAAAACACCTTCCCCCACCCCTCCTTCCTTCCGTGTTCTCCCTCCTCCCCCCCAGCGGTGCAGGGGGACGGGGAATGGGGGTTGCAGTCAGTTGTTGTTTCTGCCGCTGCTCAGGGAGAGGAGTCCTTTCCCTGCTCCCATGGGGTCCCTCCCACAGGAGACAGTCCTTGGTGGACTTCTCCAGCATGAGTCCATCCCTCAGGCAGCAGCTCTTCCCAAACTGCTGTCCCGTGGGTCACTCCTCCATGGGGTGCAGTCCTTCACGAATGAGCTGTACCAACGTGGGTCCCCCACAGGGGCCACAAGTCCTACCCAGGAAAAACCTGCTCCTGCGTGGGCTTCCCTCTCCACAGGCTGCAGGTCTCGGCAGGACCCTGCTCCATCTTGGGCCTCCCATGGGGTCACAGCCTCCTTCATGCATCCACCTGCTCCAGCATGGGCTCCTCCATGGGCTGCAGGTGGGTCTCTGCACCCCGATGGTCCTCCATGGGCTGCAGGGGCACAGCTGCTCCACCATGGTCTGCACCACGGGCTGCAGGGCCTCAGCTCTGGTGCCTGGAGCATCTCCTGCCCCTCCTTCTGCACTGACCTTGGTGTCTACATTGTTGTTCACATGTTCTCACTCCGCTCTTCCCTGGCTGGAATTTCTTCTGCGGAACAATCTTCTTTTCTTAAATATGTTATCACAGAGGTGTTACTATTACTCCTAATTGGCTCAGCCTTGGCCAGCGGCAGGAAGTCCGTCCTGGAGCCGGCTGGCATTGGCTCCACGGGATAGGGGAAGCTTCTAGTAGCTTCTAACAGAAGCCACCCCTGTAGCCCCCCACTACCAAAACCCAGCCACAGAAACCCACTACAATGGATGTGCAGCACCATTAATTTGCTGGTTTGCTTTGGTTTTTTTTCCCAAGGGGAGGGAGGTGATAGTCTTTAGGGGTAACAGGCTGCAAATTTCACCATAATCATGAACAGAACCATCTCTGCCCTTTTTTAATTGCCATTTGGTTGGTTGATATAAAGACTTGGGCTGTCAAAATAAATTTGAAGTTGCCTTTTTTTTTTTTGGTGTTATTCTTCAGGTCTTTAATGAATCAGGTGCCTGGTTCATGTTACTGTATCTAGCTCTGTGGCAGGGTGAACACTGGGGTTTGGATTGGTTTTGCTTTGCTGTTGCCTGGTCATGCTCCTTTCAGGTCCTGTACACAGCAGTTTCGGAGGTGCTGTATGCACTGTGCAGCGCTCGTCTGCTTGCCTTCAGTAAATCCCAGCAGAATGAAAAAGGGACAAGTACTGAAGGGGAATCAAGTAGCCTTTGCCAGTGGCGGAATATTCTTAGAAATACTTGTTTTGGGGGCTTCTGTTGAGTTAAAACAACATGCTATCACTGAGCTCTGCCGTGCACTGTCATTACGTGAAGCTTTGTTTAAAAACGTGGAATGGGCATCCCGAGTCCTTGTTTCAGGCTGTGTACTGGGAGGGTTTTTTTGGCTGCAGGCATTCCTCGAGGCCTTTTAAATTATCTGTGTTTATGGCTAAATATAAGTTCCTCAAAACTCTTTGCACAACACTCACGGATGTATGTATATCCAGCATCTCTGTATATTTAGTGCAGTCTTATACATACGTTAGCCTGAAGCATGGAAACACTTAACAGCTTTTCTTTGGTGACGGGGTCTTTAAAGGCAATTGCAAATATTATTTTAGGGAGGAGATTTATGTGGTGCCTAAAATATGTTTTTTGGCTTGCAGGCCAAATTATGTCGGTGCTGATGCTCCTGGCAGCGTGGAGCTGCCACAGATCCCACTGACAGCAATGTAGAGGTGGCACCAGCAGAGCCCGAGAAGCCCTGCAACATGGAGGAGCTGTACAAGGATGCCCCAAACCTGCCCATGGATGTCACCAACTCGCCCTCAGCAATGGCCAACAACAAGCTGGAGAATGGGGTGGCCCAGTTGATCACAGCAGAGGCCTGGAACATCAACTCGGCTGACCTGATGAAGAAAGCCCTTTCCCCGCTGGTGACAGTTCCTGCACCCTCCATCCTGACACCTCCGGCCGAGTCGCAGAGTGGGGTGGCTCTAAAGGTGGCGGCCACTGTGCTGCAGCCCATCTGCCTGGGGGACAGCCCTGTTGTCCTACCCATCCACCTGCAGGTTGCCGGCAGCGCTGCCCCACAGATGCCAGCCACCAATGCTGCCACCCCCTACGTCATGACCACCCAGGGCCCCATCCCGCTGCCCGTCCTCCTGGAGCAGCATGTCTTCCAGCACCTGAACTCACCCCTGGTGCTGCCCCCGGGGGCTGCCTGCCCTACCAGCCCCTTGCACACTGGCCTTTTCCCCGGCACCACTACCCCTGTTGGGCAGCCCCAGCTCCTGGATCCCAAGCCCTCTGGCCAAACTCAAGAGTCCGTCCTGCCCCCCGTCTTTCAGACACCGGGGTTTGCTGCCGTCCTTCAGGACCTGTTTCCCTCACAGGGTGCCCTGGGTTCTGCTCCCTGTCAGCCACCCCCTGACTACGCCACTCTCCCACCCCAGGCCTTCAGCTCACCCCTCTCCCCACTGGTGCCCCCTGCCACGCTGCTGGTGCCCTACCCCGTCATTGTGCCCCTGCCTGTCCCTGTCCCCATCCCCATCCCTGTCCCCATCCCTGTGCCCCATGGCACTGAGGCCAAGGCAGCCCCTGACCCACCCAAGCCACCACTCTTCACCCCTCACTCCTGCAAGGGCACCCAGACCCCCCTGGAGAAGGAGGAGACAAAGCCCTTTGAACTCCTCCACCCACGAGAGTTTCCCCAGCTGAGCCGTCACACTGTCATCAAGATGGGTGGTGAGAACGAGGCCTTGGACCTCTCCATGAAAGGGCCGCCTGCGCTTCGGGCCAGCGAGGCCACGCTGCCACCACCACCACCACCACCAGAGGACGGGGCCCTGGACCTGTCCCTCGCCTCGTGTCGCAAGCCAGGGGCGCCCCACGGGGAGGCAGCTGGCCCTGGCCCCACCACCACCACTGAGGGCAGTGCCCACCCCATGCCGGACAAGCTTCCCGGCCCGGCTGCCCCCTTCGCCCCCTGCAAGCCCCCAGAGGCGGCAGGCAAGGCGGAGGGCAGGGCGCCGGGCAGCAGCACGGCCGAGCTGCTGCGGCAGCCACAGAAGTGGCTGGTGGAACAGGCGGGCAGGGCGGGCTGCGAGCCTAAGGCCGGCAACAACATCGAAATCGTCAGCACCTCGCAGACAGCCAAAGTCATCGTCTCCGTCAAGGATGCCGTGCCCACCATCTTCTGCGGCAAGATCAAGGGCCTGTCGGGGGTCTCCACCAAAAACTTTTCCTTCAAAAGGGACCTGCCCCAGGACTCGGTGCTGCAGTGCTATGATGTGAAGAGCCCACCCGAGTCCCGGGACAGCGCCGAGGCCCTCAGGAAACCCATCAAAAACAGGAGCGTAAAGCTAAAGAAAATGAACTCACCGGAGATACATATTCTTCCAATCAAGAAGCAACGGCTCGCTGCCTTTTTTCCAAGAAAGTAAATTATGGGTTTTTAGAATTTTAAGATTATTATGAGAAGAAGAAAAAAAATAATAAAAAAGATGCACTTGGTTTTAAACTCATTTAAAACTTTAAACTATCTTTGTAAGTTATTTTTGGGGGAAGGGGGAGAGGATCAGATGTAGAGTCCCTATAAGCTGGGCTGGTTTGTTTTTTTCCTTTTTTTTGTTACAAATTTTGACTTTTCATGGGAAACTGAATAAAAAGCAACCTATTTTTCAAGCAGATTGCACATTTTGCAGCTTTAATGGAGTAATGGATGAGTCAGAGGGGTAAGAGCTATTTTCACTGCCATGAAGTGCTTTGATGATGTAATTCTTCATAACAGTCAGAATGGAAATTTCAAAATAAATGTTTGTACGTGCTAATTGGTTGCGGCATTTTTTTGTCATTTTCGGAATGGCTTTCAGTCTACAGAGAAGGTTGTGCCAAAAAAGGTCTGTAAACTGTAAAGCACCGCAACTGACTTGTGATGAAACTAAAATGTTGGGAAAAAATAGCAGGCTAAGAAAAATTATATTGTCCCGCAGCACTGTCGAAGAGCACGTCACAACAGCTGCTAACGATGCACCCAAACGAGCTACCAGAGGAGTGAGAGCAGCACAGCCTAGTGTGCACCTAAGCCAGGTTCATTGCGAGAGACCCATCAGAAACCATCTTAAATATTAAGTAATGTTATCAGTCATTTAAAACAGAAAAGCCTAAAAGTCAGGGGAATTTGGTTGCCAGGGGGCAGGAAGGGAAGGAAAAAGAAAATCCCATAATTTTTCCCAGCCTGACTACAGATATATGGAAAAGTTGTTTATTGTTAGTTTTCTAAGTTTCTTTGATGGCTGAAATCAATGCACGAAAAGAGCAGAGCTGTGTAACTTTATCACTCGGCAGTGTACAAGCCGCCCACATCAATGGAGAAATGTGAATGTACAATTAAAATAAAAGTTCTGCTAGGTTACGGTTTTGCACTTGTGTATGGAAATGAGCTGGAAATGCATTACTGTCTATTGGCTTTGAAGTTCACATGGCTCACTTGTAAAAACCCATCCTGACAGAAAGACAAATGTGAGAGCAGGAGAACAATCTTTGGTGGGCACTGCCTTTTTTGTGGCTATACCTGTAGAAAAGATTTTTTTTAAATAATTTCAAATTGCAGTTCCCAGCACTGCACCAAGACTGTCTAAATAAAAAAAGCCATTGTAAACCCATCAGCTGGATGCTGTCACAAGCTGTGCCTTCCTTTGCCTATCTGCATCCAATCTACTTCCAAGACTCCTCTTCCCAAAGGTTTCTGCAGTCGTTCATACAATGAGAAGTTGCCCAAAGAACTGGCATCAGGGTCTGAAGTCTAATCACATCCTTAGGCACCAGTGTCATGCCAAAATCTGTTTCAAGTTTTGATGCCAGCAGACATTAATTCAGTATTTGGAAAATGCATCGGCACTAGGAGGTTTGGAAAGGCATGCTGTTTCTCTTTTCCTGGGCTGAAGGATCACTGCCCTCTTGCTTAATACAGAAGTGAAGGACTTTCACATAACCATAGCATAAATGCTGTCAAACTCTTGCTTTTTAAGTATTTTTAAAGCCTTTTATTTTCCCAGAGGAGGCAGAACTGACAATGTTCAGAAAAGCGTAAAGTGTTGATGTATTCATTAATGTTTAGTCATCTGACCGTATTTTTTTTTAAATATCTTTTTTCTTAGTTGAAAATACTCTACTACTTTATTTTGCTTCTTCCAATGCTGATGAAATGTGTCATCTGGTTATTGCAGTGCAAAGGCTGAGGATTTCAACATCGCTTGAGATGGCCATCCCAGTTGTCACTGTCCCTGTCTGTTTCAGCTGGGCCCCTTCTAGAGTGTCAAAAACCTTCTGAAAATATGATTTTCCCCCAGGGCTACACCAGATTATTTAAAAATAAGGCAGTCACAGCATTAGCTGCTGTCATTTCTATTTTGCAGTTGACAGATGCAAGCTCAAAAGAAGTCTCTGGGATACTTTTCTGATTTTTTTTTTAAACAAGTATGTGCTTCTCACTCTGGTGGTTGCATCTGCTGCACCAACTGCCCCAAATCCATGCCATCCTTGTGTGAGTGTCATTCCCTGAAGCATCCTCAGCAGGCAGAGGGAGGGTGTCCACCACTGCCCCTCCTGCCAGTCACAGGGCACCTGGGACAAGCCCAGTGCCCATCGGTGACATTGGCCGCAGGTGCTTGTGTGTCCCCTCCTCTCCCTCACAGGCCTTTAATGGGAACATCAATGCTGAAGCTGCCTCCCAGCCCACTCTGCACACAGTGGTCTGGTTTAACTGAATTTAGACCACAAGCTCCAGAAACGCTGACAACAAATTAGGCTAAATCAGGTTTTATGACATTATAAGCTCATACAAGCACTGTCAAAACACCCAATGCCTAGGGGCAACTAATTGAGTTTAAAGCCAACTGGTATTGGTAACAGCAGACTAGACCAGCAGCCACGTGGCTGCATCTTGTCCCAGACCCGTGAAAGAGTAACTACAACCTCCTTCCTCTGAAACAGGGCTGAGGAAAACCAGATCAGTCTCCAATTATCCTAGCACCCCGCTCTGCCACCCCAGGACCAGCCTCCCTGACTTTACGGGGCCACCTCCAGAATGGGCAAGTTCCCTCGCACTGCTGGTTGCCACCAATGTCCCCAATACCACACAGCAACACAGGCTGGAGCCCCGCCACTAGAAATGGATGAGCAGAGCAGACTGGGCTCGCACACCCCACCACCTGGCTTTTCCATTGCTTAAACTGCAGTGGCACAGGGGATAGTCTGAGCAGCATCCTACTGGGAAGGCTTCAGGCAGCTCCCACTCCCTACTCTGCTACCCTTTCATGTAACCACAGCCGTCAAGGCTGGGCCATGAGAAGAGGAGCCACACACCAGCACCTCTCCTGCTGCTTAACTCTGTCGGGCAAACGATGCTAAGTAAGGGACCATTTGCCTCCCACCATCCCTTGTGTGTGAAGCACAAGTCCTATATCCCGTCAGCATAGGGGAGAAGCAGCCACAGAACAAGATAATTACACCAAGATTGAAGACTTCCACCACCTCCTCCTCCTCGCCTCTAGCAGCAATTAGAGATTTTGTATATTGGGCCATTAATTTTCTACAGGGCTACATTTTAACTGCTTATGAAACTTCTGTATGAGGAGAAGGACACTGAGCTGCACTCGTGATATATGGAGCTTCCATTTCTGGTGGCTGTTAATGGAGACATTAATACCTCTAGTGAAGTTGAAGGGAAAGTCATTAAGCTGTAATGGTAAGAGGACGATGTTTTACAATGATGGGTATATGCAAGGGGGAGAGAGAAAGGGAGAGAGGAACTGTGCCCTCAAGGGCAGCCCCTCGTTGGCTCCAAGCTTCCTGTGACTTGGCCTTTGGGTGTGGGCTTTTATTAGGGGGTGAGAGGGGAGAGGGTTGCAGGGGTGTGTTACCTTCCCCTCTGCTCTCTTACCCCTGTCAGGCAGGGGCTTTGCAGGTATCCAGAAATCCAAGGAAGGGAGCAGGGCTGTGTATCTCACATGAAGGTCATAGTGCATGGCAGCCTCACAGGCAGGAAAGCTCCAATGTACCAGCTTTCCTACCAAGAGCTTTCCTCCACAGGACAGCTGGTTCCCTTCCCCTGTGCTGCCCAAGCCATAGCTCCAGGACCAGGGGTGCACAGCTAAGGTTTCAGCACATGGAGTTAGCTGTTAACAAAATAAATTAATCCTAAAGAAGAATGAGCAGCTTCTCAGCCAGGGAACTTACCTGGACTAAACAGTTTCTAGGTTGGGAGAACACCAAGCACTCGGGTAAGACACAGACAGTTATGAGAGCAAGGAAAGGGTGGAGAATAGGGAGAGGAAAGGCATTGGAAGCTGAGACAAGATCCAACCCCAGGCCTGTTAGCATCTCACCTTTATTGAAGTCAGCAAGCAGCCAGTGAGAGAACAAAAGGGAGAACCAAAATGCTGGCCCTTGGCCATGATCTGATGGCAGACAGAGAAAAGGAAGGTGTCAGCTTCAGACAAGGCTCCTGGGCCACTCAGCGAGAGCGGGAAGAAAGGTGAGCACTGGGCATGGGGAGAGTCTCTTGCTCTCTTGGGCTGAAGGAAGCCAAGAAGTGAGGGCTGGGGGAGACCATACATCAAACCACACACATGTGGAGCACACAAGGCAGCACAGCCTTCTCGCTCCTGCTCCCGCCCTGACAGCACAGGACAGGGAAGAGCGGCAGCAAAAGGAAGGAGAACAGCAAAGGTAGCCATTTCCACCTCTCACAGGCCCAAAGTAACGTGTGTGACCTATGCTCTTATACCACCCATGCTCCTATCTGCTATCAAATTGATATGCCAGTATGTCTCCTGATCACTGCCAACTTTTTTTAACCACTTTTACCCATTTTCTGCTCAGCCCTTCCAGAGCAGCAGCATGATTACACCACTTTGCACATCCCTGCGGGGGTCTGACCTGTTGGGGCTCAAGGATCAGCTTCACACACTTGCACCTGAAAGGTTTCAGGGGAAACCGGCTGGCACAGAAGTGTCCACTGAGCACCTCAGGGTGCGATTCAGGGAAGTCTGTGCCACTTCACTTTCACAGAGGCACCTCGGGACAGCGATCTGACAACAATAAGCAACTCGTTAACAGTTCTCATGAAGAATATTAGACAATGAAAACAGCATAAAACAACATTGCATAATATCCTGGTGCCAGATGTTTTGGTTTCTTTTTGTGCTCAAGTTTATAAAAACATGCTGAAGGGCTCAGTCAAAGACCTTACTTTCCTCTGCCTGGGATCTGTTCCTGCTTTCCCAAATGCAGTCAGCCTGACATTGTGACATGAATGGTGTTAATTAGTGCAATTTGCTTTTTTCACTCACCTTTCACTTTTGTCCCAATGCGTCCCCCTCCTCTTATTTAAGGTTGCATTTCTCTTAGATTATACCACATACTCTTAATGTTGAAGTTTGCAATTCAGAGTGCTCTGAGGTAGTCTTACACACACAAGCAAATCCTCTAATTTTAGTGGAGAAAACACATTTTTCACAGTTGTTCAAATCAGGGTATTGCAACCGTGTTAGGAAAATCCATTCTGTTGTTGAACCATCTGAAACATTTCATCATGTTTGAGGAGAAATATTACTAAGCACTAAAATATTTAGCACTGGTTTGTGCCCATATAACTCAAGCTCTCCTAGAATAATAGGATAATATCCCAGTACTGAAATTATTAGGATTCTTTCAAACTAAGTAAAATAGGAAAATTAAAAGTGCAAACAGTAGGGTACAATCTCATCAAATATCTGGAAAGGAAGACTATTTTCCAAGTGGAACATCAGTTTTCACTGTTTAGAAGTATGTTTCCAGTGAAATGCTGGTAACAGACACATTGCATCTCCGCATCAGCCTTGCATTGTCCCGCCACCCCCCCCCCTCGCTCCTGGGATTACTGATGTTCCTTAGCCCACAGCTGTCTCAAAACGGTCACATTTTCTGCATTGCTTCAATATCATCCTTCCCACCACATCCTCATCAACGGAGTTCCCATCTTTCTTTGCTTAAGAACTGAAGGCAATGTTTTGTCCTAGTCTAGCATCTCAGACCAAGGGTGTGCCACCGGACACAAAACAAAGAGGTTCTTCTTTCTGAAGCTTATGTACCCCAAGCAAACCCCTAAAAGTCCAATCAACAAGAACAGGAAAGCTATTAATTTTTGAGGTTTCTGATACACACACAAAGTCATTTTTTGACAATTGAAAACAAAAAACACAAAAAACAACATACCTACATGCATAAAGGTAATAGGTGGATTTTTTTCATTTTTTAAATAAATGTTTTAAAATAAGTACTTTGAAAGCTTGGTCACAGAGCACAGTCCAGCATAAGAGAGCATGTCCCTGGCCTTCAGAGACTCTCTACAGCTCAACCATGATGGCACAAAGCCACCACACTCTGTCTTAAAGCCCGATGATGCATCTGCCACACTCACCCAGCACCACCTGTGTTTGTGTGCATAGGGGTCAGAGTAGGGTTAAAAAAGACCAACAGAATATTTAAATGCTGATGTCTGCTTTTTGCCACAGCAATCTGTGCAACAACCAAGATCTAAGAAAACAGAAATATTCTCTATGGGTATTTTTTTCACTAGATATTCTGGACAACTGGACTTTCAAGCAAGAGCTCTTGTGTGGTAGAACACGGGACCTGGCCAACATTTCTTGGTTAGTATAATGTGGACCTGAACAGAGAAGAGCAACAAAGCTGGTGAAGGGACTCGAGCATAAGTTGTATGAGGAAAGGCTGAGGGAGCTGGGGCTGTTCAGCCTGGAGAAGAGGAGGCTCAGGGGAGACCTCACCACCCTCTACAACTGCCTGAAAGGAGGTTGTAGCCAGGTGGGCATCAGTCTCTTCTCCCAGGCAACTATCAGTAAGACAAGAGGGCATGGTCTTAAGCTCTGCCAGGGGAGGTTTAGGTTGGATATTAGGAAAAAATTATTTACAGAGAGGGTAATCAGACATTGGAATGGGCTGCCCAGGGAAGTGGTGGATTCTCCGTCCCTGAAGGTTTTTAAGATGAGACTGGATGTGGCACTTAGTGCCATGGTCTGGTAACCACGGCGGTGTTGGATCAAGGGTTGGACTTGATGATCTCACAGGTCCTTTCCAAATTGGCTGATTCTATTATTTCCTTCTCAATGCCAACTAGGTCTTTTAATGAAGGACTCAAGTAATGGGGTTGTTCCAGCTTACTTGCAAAAAACCAGCAATATAGGTGAGGAATTAGCTCACATACTTAAGTTGAAAGGTGTATTGAGAGTCCTATGATAGATACTGGTTAATAAAACCATTAGAGTCAAGAGAGCTATTCATCTCTTTGTAAAGCAGATGTTGGTATCTGGTCAGATTTCTCATAACCTCAACTCAGTAAGGAAGACCTCCATTGACTAAAATGGTCTTGTGTTAAAAGAAACCATACTGAGAGGGAATTGGTAGCAGCACTTCATTCAATGAAGAAGAAACAATTTAAGGACAGAGTGCATGTGCCAAGAATTGGGTTGGGAATTACAAGGATTCAGCCCATGTTTTCAGATAAAATCATGTCAAGATAAAAGACTTCACATACCTGATATGGTTCAAAAATGTTAATTCCTAACTTTCCCCTTTAAAATCTCAGCTTAACACAAACAGTCAAAGACACAAGTCATGACTCAACAGTCAGTACATCTGAATCTGAAACAGCTTAACTTGGTATATCCACCTGGTTTTCTCGTTCCTAATTTTCCATTACTTCATTCTTCATATATTTTCCTTCCCGTGTTTATTGCACACAAACCCTATCACTCATCCCAGGCTTGCATTTCTGTTTTCTTTCAAAACATTTAAACTTTCCCCAACCTGTTCATTTCCTGTAGTCAAACACCACCCAGGCAATTGCAATTAATATACTATGGTGAGTGCAAAGACATAGGAAAGTAATGTGCTCCCTTCAGCTGAGCTGGTCTCTTGAAAGTAAACAAACAGCTGAGAGCGGTCAGATAAAAAAAAAAAAAACAAAACAAAAAACAAACACCACAAACCAACAAAAAACCCCCAAACTGAAACCAACCAACCAACAAAACCCCCAGCCCCCCCACCATTACCTATTGAGCCTAAGAACCAATTATGTCCCAGTACCTTACAATGACCTATCTAGTACCTCACCTCTAAAGGATGAGCATAAACCAAGGGCACACTAAAACTAAACATTTATTTATTAATTTCTCCCTGCCCACTATTTTAAAAAGACAGACTGACAGACAGAAAAGCACTATGTAGGTCACACCTTGAGTAACATTGTCCAGCGAGAGGCACCTGTTCCTAACAGAATACCACCTACATGCCCAGGCAAGGGTTGAAATCAGTAGCAACAGTTGGTACTTACATCAGAAATAAAGCAAGTGAGCTGCAAAGTCCTTCTCTTATTTTTCAAAACATGCAGGAGTAAGAAGCACATGGAAAGATCCTTCTGTCAAAATGGTCTCCAATAAGAGGAAGACCTGTTCTGGAGGTTTGGACTGGTTTGGAAAGGTGGAAGTTGAGGGAGGAAGAGTTCAGACCTGTTTGAAAACCCCATTCTTGGCAATCTAGACAGCATTAGCACAGTCCTTAGGGAAACAGTGCCTCCATAACAACTGAAAAAAACTAAACATAAGAAAGGGGAAAAGTAAGTGAAATCATGACCTCTTGCATTTGAACACCAGACCTTCTAAAGTGTACCACCATTCATTAAGATTTTTCCCACTGCCTTGCTAATTGCCTCAGCTTCCACCTGGAAGGGGAGACGAGTCTTTGTCTTTCCAGCTCTTGATTTCACTGCTGGGACAGCCAACGCAGGGTAATGGGAATTGTCATGGTGGTTTTGTAAAGTATTCATTTTCTTTCAGCTGTCATAACTAGAAAGGAGCCATTGGCAGCAAGGGTTTCTGCCATCTTCAAGCTGTACATCTGTTCACATTTGTCTGTGCAGACAACATGGGATGCAATCACCTCTTCCCCTTGTGCTGGAATCTGTTTGCTTGTACCGTTTGTCCTGTAAGGGCTATGATTTTGGAGGCTGAAAAGTGAATCTCTGTGGATGAAAATGGCTTCATGTATTCAAAAAGAAAAGAAGTAAAGAGGTGAGGCCTTTGCGATCAGCACTAAACAGTTCCCCTGCAGATAATGAAAGCTGAAATAAAATTAGCAGTGGTCCATAAAGCTATGAGGAGAAGCAGCTTGTGCAGGACTCCTCAGCTTGTACAGCAGGACTGGGAGATTCTGGAGCTGGTGGAAGCTAATTCTGATTCAAATGGGGCAAATTACAACTACTCAAAATGATCTGCTAGAACAGCAATGGATGATTATGTAAGTGAGGAATTTAAAAGCCCACTGGATCACTGTAATGGCATATTTTAAGAACACATAGAATTCCCATCATCTATACAGCCACAATAACGAAGATTTATTTAGGACAAATCATCAGAGGAGAACGTAGCAAAATATTTTGCTATTTAAAAAAAACCAAAACAACCCTGAGATTCACACTTTAAAAAAAATAAAATATATATTAAATGCTATATATAGATATAGTTGTAGACTCACAACACAGTGAGTTTACAACAGACTGCTCAGATTTTAACAAGTCTCAAAATGGCTCTGCATGACCTTTGAAACAACAGAACACTGACAGTTGGGGAACACAATCTCAGGATTATGGGCTAGTCAGTAAGCTTTACAGAGAGAAAGATTATAATCAAGGCTTGAAAAAAAAAAAGCAGCAATCATTTCACCACTAAAATGGACATGAAATCAGCTTCTGCCTCCCTGCATCACTCTTAGGCAGTTCCAAATGAGCACTTTTTACTCACTCCCATAGTTTTACATGTAATAAAAATAGAGAGGAGGAATATATGACCTTTGAAATTGATCTCAAGGGGATCTCACTTTTTTCTTTTTCCCTCCTCCTTAAACCAAGCCAGTCTAACTCTACACAGCTTCGACTCGGCAGAAAGAGCAGCAGAGAGATGAAGAGGCTCATTACTTAGAAGAGGTTCACACCTCTTCATTCATTTTACTCTATTATATAACTAGCTAGCCAATCAAAGGAAAAAATACTGACAGCCACTTTTAAAATGCGTTTCTTTACATGATCCTGCATTAAAACAGACTGCACTTTATAGGTGACAAAAGGAAGACTGGGGAAAATGTGGGCCCACCAATGAATGAGATAGGGAACCTTGTTACACAGGACATGGAAAATGCTGAAGTACTGAATATCAGCTTGGCCTCAGCCTTTCCTAGCAAGACCAGCCTTCAGGGATCCCGGGTCCCAGAGACCAAAGGGAAAGACTGAAGTAAAAACAATAGACCCTTAGTGGAAAAGGACTGGGTCAGGGAATACCTTAGTAAACTGAACAAACTTAAGTCTAAGGGGCCTGATGTGATGCAGCCATGAGTGCTGACGGAGCTGGTGGATGGCAAAGTGAGGCCACTCTCCATAATTTCTGACTAATCATAGTGAGTGGAAGAAGTGCCTGAAGATGGAATGAAAGGAGATGTCACTCATCTTCAAACAGAGCAAGGAGGAGGACCGAGGGAACTTACAGGCCAGTCAGCCTCACCTCCACCCCTGGGAAACTGATGGAGCAGTTATCCTGGAAACCATTTTCAGGCACAAGGAACAAGATGATGCTCATCACAAATAGCAAGCATGGCTTCACCAAGAGGAAGTCATCCTTGACCAACTTGCTAAGTTTCCATGATAAAATGACCAGCAGCCTGGTAGATGAGGGGTGAACAGTGGATATTGTCTACCCAGACTTCAGGAAGGCCTTTGACACTGTCTTCCATAAGACCTGTCGGGTACAGCGACGCACTTCACTCGTAAGAGAGAAGTGGCAATATCTTCATTGGTATAAACCAGATATTTAAGAAAGTTTGCTCAAAAAAGTGAGAATGACTTAACAAGATGTAATAGCAAAGTACACTTGACTATTTACTGCATAGAGGACAGAGTCAGACAACACTGTCAGGGAGACCCTCCCATTGAGTCATGAGGTTCAGAAAGATGCCACTTGCATCCTAAACTCCTTCTCAGAGGAGAGTTTAGGTGACGATGGATCCAGACTCAGTCCTAGACTTGATCAATTATTTATGTCTAAAGGATTATATGTGTATAATCAATCCTTTACATCACTTAGTTAAGATTTCAAAGTTTAGCATGCGTCTATACACTTACCAACAATCTGCTGCAGCAAGGAACTTCTCAATCTTGAAGCTGATCTCCTGTATGCGAGGAGAACCTGGTAGATAAGAATAGAGTGGTGGATATTGTCTATGTGGACTTGAGGAAGGCCTTTGTCACTGTCTCCTGTAAGATCCTCAAGGACACACTGCTTGATGCGGGGGCTGGATGAGCACAAAGTGGATTGGAAACTGGCTGAATGGCCAGGCCTAGATAGTGGACATCAGCAGCACAAAGTCCTGCTGGAGGCCGGTGAATAGTGGTGTGTTCCAGAGGTCAGTACTGGGTCCAGTCCTGCTCAACCTCTTCATTAATGGTGTGGATGATGGGCAGAGCATACCTGCAGAAGTTTGCAGATTGCACAAAACCAGCAGGAGTGGCTGTTACATCAGAGGGCTGTGCTGCCATCCAGAGGGACATCAACATGTGGGAGGAATGGGCTGACAGGAGCCTCATGAAGTTCAGCAAGGGGAAGTGCAAAGCCCTGCACCTGGGGACAACTCCAGGCACCAGTACATGCTGAAGGCTGCCCATCTGGGAAGCAACTTGGCAGAAAAGGACCTGGGGTGTCCTGGTGGACACCAAGTTGACCACGAGCCACAAAGATGATGGGCTAGAGTATCTCTCCTGTGAGGAAAGGCTGAAACAGTTCAGCTGGGAGAAGGAAAGGCTCAGGGAGAATCTCATCAGTGCACAGAAATACCTGAAGGGAGAGTGCAGAGGATGGAGCCAGGATCTTTAAAGTGGTGCCTAGTGGCAGAACCAGAGGCAACGGGCACAAACTGAAACACAGGAGGTTCCCTTTGAACATTAGGAAGCACTTTTTCATTGTGAGGGTGACCAAGCCTTGGCACAGGCTGTCCAGGGAGGTCATGGTATCTCCATCCTTGGAAATACTCAAAAACCATCTGGCCACAGTCTGGGGCAACCAGCTCTAGGTGGCCCTGCTTGACAGGGGGTTAAACCAGATGACTTCCAGAGGTCCCTTTCAGCCTCAACTTAATTCTGTGATACACTCCTCAACTTTTAATTAGAATAGCACAGATACAAGACAAATCTAGAAATACAAAAAGCTGTAGATACAAAATCTGCTATATTTCATTAAAAAACATTCATTCTGAGTAGTGGTTTCGGTTTTCCTTGTAGCATTGCTTTCTATACACTCATTAATATCAGTTACTATTTTAAGTCTTATGGCAAAGACTTTTAAAAATTACACAGTTTCAGAGTATTAGAGAACCACACAAAGTTTTCTAAGTGGTCTAGAAAAAATCATCAGGTTTAAGACAATCTTTGATAATGCAGAACAGAAAAAAACCCCTCAAAACTGTAAGCTCCAGCTGAAAACAGCAGATAAATAGGGTAACACTATTTGTCCTAAACAGTGACAACTCTGCTTTAAGTTGGCTGGATACAGGCTGCTCTGACTGCTTGGTTCTGGATGTCAGGTCACTGAAATTTAAAATTATTTACATTATAGGCTCACATATACATACATACAAATAGATTTTTATTAGTTACTCATATTTAAAGGAAAACATGACCCTAAACTGGCCCACTGGAATAATACATGAATGGGAAATGGTGACTGGAGCCCTCGGAATTAAGCAGAAGGTAAACTATTCATTTAACAGTGTTTCAATTCTCTGAATTTCACCTTCAATTACAGACAAGCACAAAGAAACACTTATGAAACTTTTATCTGACTGGGTTCAAAAGTTCAAGATTTTAGTCATCCCTACCCAGAGCTTGATTTTTCTCCTACAGAAGTACTCGAGATACTCAAATGTAAAATTTTCATATCACATTCATGGCTTACACAATCACACCCACTGACTCACATAAAACTGTCAGAGCTACAGAGAAGGTTAATATTGCTTTTCGCAAATTATATTCCTGACTGAAAAGGAAGAAGATTTCTACAAATACAATTGAGATTAACATCTTTGCCCCCGTGTCTACCACCTGAAGTAAAAAATGGTGTGCCTTTATGAAAAGCAAACAAAAAAGGGGAAGATGCTCTATCCTCCAAGTCAACATTCATAACATGATGCTGCTGCCTTTCACTGTCATTCCTACATATGTGTAAAAAAGTCCTACAATATGTATACTGACACAGCCTATCATACAGCATTCTTTAATTCCAATATTGCACAGGTCTTCTGCAACAAGAATTTTTAGAGCTGCTAGTCCTCCCAGGCAGTAGTATTTTAATTTCAAATTAAAGAGTCATGGCACTGTCTTCCAAGATGCCTGAAAGATACAGAACCAGATAAGCAGATGAATCCATGTTGACAGAAAAGCAACTTGGAGAAACAAAGGGACTACATCATGTTCTCTATCAAATATACACTGAGTATATCAAATTCACTACCGAGTATCTCTGGAGAGAGATCAGACACAAAATGCCTCTGGGCTATTTTCACTGCCAACTTCCAATTTCCATCATTTGCCTGTGAAGGATGTGAGGTTATCATTAACCCAGTCTAAGTTACTTCTCAAGCGCAGGCTGATCCCTGCAAACAGACACTGAAACAAGAGATTTCTGCATCATAGAAATAAGAAAGCTTGAAGTGTATGAAGTTCAAACCTCTTGCCATTAACTGCTTTGACTTGATACATTTCATGTCTTTACCTGAACGCAGGACAGTTTTTAGCAGTCTCTTCCCCTCACTGGTTATATGAGAATTCTGCAAGTTGCAGTAAGATATACAAAAACGAACAGCTGAATAACTAAGTAAGTTGTTGTTTTGAAAGCACAGACAAGTTCAAACATTACTCACTTCAGATGAACAATGTTGGAATGATTTTACCCTTTTGATTAAAACTTCCTTACATCAGATGTTTCCACAATCTGTCCAAAACTGCCAGATAAGATAGCTACCCTTGCCTACGCAAACAGCGCTCACACACAGACACGACATCAAACAAAATGGACAGTTACAACAATGAACAAACTATTTTATTTTTCTTGCTAGATAGGAACATCCCATTGAAAATAAAGAATAAAAAATATATTCTGCTGTAACACACTGAATGCTTGAACCTCATGCTATAGCACGCGGAGAAATTCTGGTACAGCAAATCACAGTATTCCCTGTGCACATGGGTGCACACAAAGCCTTGAACAAATATTTATACCCATAATAGTGCCATGTACAAAAATGTCATTCCATAAAGGCCAAACAGAAAATTTAAACATCTTTGTTTTTTTTATGCCAAGGGCAACGTAGAAAATGAAAACTGTTTTCAGTCAATTACTTCCACTTAAACTATATGAGATCTTTTTATGCTGAAGAACCCAAATTCAGCATAATAAAGTGTGGAAGAAATAGCATACAATTATATATATGTATAAACAATACACTGAACATGTGGGGCATGATGTTTTCCTTAATACATAATTGTTGGTGTATCCATACGGAAGTTAAGTCAGTATTTTTCTAACATAAAGAGAAAATATTCTGTTTCTTCAATGAATGCTCTGACTTTTCTCACTACAAAGAGCATGCCTGTACTATTTGTCTAAGCACACATGCGCCACAAAAGATATGCAAAACAAATTGATATAGATAAACTTTAGTGTCAAATGTCTAATGATGTAATAAGAAAAACAATTCTCAAAGTCCAAATGACTTGCTGAATTAAAATTGCATTGTAGTCACTTAAACTAACGAAATACTTAGACTTGTGAGTCACCAAATTCACTATTTTGCAGCAGTATCTCTGTTGAAACCTGATGAGTATCAGACTACTAGTAAAGCAAGGCATTTTCAAAAAAGGAATTTGTAAAAAATACATTTATACTATATGCTTTCATATAAAAAGGCATTAAGAAATATAATAAACCCTAGCATTTGAGGACTACACTTTCCCTAACAAACAGTTTTTATCACTTTACTATTATATATGGTTTCACTATTACATTCAGCTTCCTACACAGAAAGTATATTTTCTTCTCCCTGATGTATATTACAATCGCAGTGACAACAAACTGTTTTGTTATCACCACTCATTCTTGTAGCTTAAACAAACAGCACCAATTTTACCCCCCAAAAAAAGGTTTATCAGTTACATAGTAGCACTTCCTTACAGGAAATATAAACCCAAAACATAGTAACCAATGTGTCTTTCCAAAAATATATCAGAATATATGGCTCAGATTTAAGGGATGAATATTCAGGAGTATTGCATAGTACAGGGATCTCACCTGTATGAATAAAGACACCTTTTGATTGTTTGTCACCTTCTGACTCCAAGAACAAATTAAACAGGTGCTAAAGAAAGTAATACACAGCTAAATTTACTGGTAAAAAAAACAACAAGAAATTGTACAGTTCTCTCTGGCACAGTGCAAAGTACATATTAAAAACTGAATACATATGTACACTGTGTACGTATTTTTATATATATATAGTATGTATTTCCCTGACACATACACAGGTACATATAAAAAGCATGAACACACATATCCATGCCAAACTGAGCAAAAAGATGGAATGTTTACGATGTGGATGCATTGTTCCAGTGAAATCAGTTTGTCCCAGAAATGGCTGTTTACACAGCCAATATGCCGTTCCATGAAACAGAAATATTTATTGCCTGTATAAATTGACAATATACCATATATTTGTCCTCATAACTTACTGAAGGACTGATAATCACACTTTATAAAAGCTTATATTTGTATTAAGCCCTCTCTTCCATAAACTTTCCTCTCTTCTGGAAGACCAGACAGAGTATTCACTACAGAGATGAGATCTTCTATTTCAAGTTTTTCTTGCAATATAAAAGTTTACAGCCACCACTGTAAAAATTTTAAACACCTGAAGCCGGTTTATTTTATTATTTCCCTTTGGGATTCAGCTGTTTTGATTCTGAATATGAACACATTGGCTGAAGCCTGTAACACAGAACACACTTTTCAGGATTAGGAGAGCGCTGTTACCCGACCTGCCCACACCCAGTATGATCAACTGTCCTTGCCTGCCAACTTTCTGAAATAGTTCACAAAAATACCAGGATGAAATACAAATCCCCCCCCCCCTTTTATCCTGAATGTCTTTTTAACATTTTGAGAGCACTTTCAAAAAATAAAGACTATTTATATCAGCAAAACAGTTTCAAACAAAGGGGATGGCTGTGAACCTGAGAGCTTAGTGTGATACAAACACACACATTTGTGGTATCTCCACGGTCTAGTACTTTCCTTGTTTAAGTCGTTCAATGTGGTAGCACAACTTAAGGGCAGGCCCCAGCTTCAGTCCCATATATTTCACTATCATATCACTCCTGAGTAAGAGCAGTGCCTTCCCATCAATTTCCTGCAGAAGGAAGAGAATAAACACAACATATAACTTTAACAAGTTGCATGGTAAAACTGGAAAGTACATTATATTTCTTTATACTGTCGTAAAAAAGTATCTACTATATATAAAACAGTAACTTAGTATAACTTCATATTTAGATTTCAGATGACCACTGAAATTTAATTTATTTTAGTATTTTTTAATGTATGATTAAGGTATTTGAGTTGTTAAAGAAAGAAAAATATAGTAAATAAGAGAAACTGACCAAACAGCCCTCAAAATTAGGTCCTGACTGGGAAGAAAAAAGTGAGTGGGTCGAGGGGGGAAAAAAGAAGCTGCAAAGGAAGGTCTGTGCAGTTAGAGATTAAATGATCCAAGCGCTGAGGCCTTGCACTGAACCTTGAACACAGCTGTGGGAGGATTTTGGCATGTGCATGCAAACAGTCACACAGAGGAAGGGGTTATAGACCATCTAAATCTGTGAAATAAGACAGATCTATGTCCATGTCGAACCAGAGAGATTGTTAGGATCAAGACCAAGGACAACTTAGTCAGATTTTAACAGCCTGACTGAGAAGCTGCTGAAATATGACAGTCCTAAGCTCTTAGTATCATTACATACTGTAGACAGGCAATCAGTTTCATAAAACACCATAAAGAGGACCACTCTGTCTTATTTTTTTAAACATAAACCTGACAAAACAAGTGACATTTACTGTTGTTATACAACTAAGAATAAAACATAAGACAGGAATCTCTATTAAAAGTTATTTTGAGTTTTCCTTCCAATCCAGCTTACTCAGAGATTTAACTGTTAGTAGGAGATGGTACAGAACATGGGTGAAATACTACTACAGAGAAAGCCAACCTCTTTTTGGAGGGCCATATATACAATGAATTAAGAAAGCAGCTCTTTGCTGAGCAACCTGACATAGAAAAGTACAGCAAGAAGGTACAGGGGAGATCAAAACCAGCACAAACTGACACAGTTTCTATCTCTAAAGATAACATCTAGTCAGACCTTATGAAAACCTGTGCATTGTTTTTCCAAACGGATGAATTCAACATTTCAATTGATTCTCTGAATTCTAGTATTAATGACCAAGTGTTCTAGCTAACAAGGGATAACAGCATCTCTACTTTGGGACGTTAAATCTCTAAAACAGGGGGGCCAAATGCCCCATACTGTACATGGGAATACCATTTTCTCTAGAGATACCAGGGATGTTGGCCATTAGAACTTGGGTACTTCCAGTATTGGTATTATTCCATATATGCTGGAAAGCACTGGCTATTTAGTCTAACAAGACTGGAACACAGAGAAAATATACTGCAGGAGGAATTTCAGGTGGAAAAATAATTTTCAGCCTCCCTCTAATATACATGTAGAGTCTATTCTACCTTCAAGTGTAAGTAGAGTGATAGACACGAAAGCTATGTTTTAAGACATTAGTGTGACACACAATCTACTAGAAAGGAATGGATATGCATCATACATGTCTCCTAAAGAGTTCTGCATGTGGAGCCAGTGCCTGTGGATCAGCTTCTTTCACAAAACGCACCACTTCCTCTATTGACCAGGTGGAAGGGTCCTTATTCAATATTCTTGAAGGTTCCCTTTTCAGTGAATGCAAATCCGGTCCAGTTGTGGAACTTGCAGCTTTTAATATAAAAATATTGTGAAAGGAAAAAGTATCACTTGTCTATACAGGGATAACACATTTCATTTCAGGTAAGACACTTCAATATTCACTTTTGGCTTTTATTATGCGCTCTTTGCAATATATTAAAATGAAAGATGCTTTATTTTCCTTCTAATGATAGTGAATTGTTCCTTTTGTTTTTAAATGCCTTCTATAACTGCAAGTATTTACAGCAGCACAAACATTAGCACTGTGACATACCTAGAGGGATTAGTTTGACTTGTACTTGGCTCCTGGGTCCCAAGACCCTATTGACTGGGAATGTGGCAAAGTCAATTTAAGCTGTGCAGACAGAGGGAGAGACAGTAGGAAACCCTATCCCTGTATTTCAGCAACATGGCAATAGCTGATAAGACACTCAGGAAGTGATATGCATATAGGCCCTGTCTGGTCTGGCTTGCTGCAGGTTCTGTAACAGCAGCAAGAGGAAGGTGCAGCAGGCAAGACCCGCCTCAGCCTGCACAGCACTATTAGTTCTAACAGGCTTAAGTTCTGCATTTGCAGTTACATTATCAAGCCTGACATGCTTGGCAACAGCACGTTTCACTCCATATGCAAGCTTTCCTATGGCAAAGAAGTTCTTTATGCATAACTTTGTATGTTAGTAAAAGCAGTTATATACTTTGGAAGGTTTTGTATAATTGCATACCTTCAATTCGCCTCTGTATTCGATTCCTACTGACTTCACAGTAACTGCTGCTCCCAGCAGAGCTCAAAGACAGACTGCGCAGGATTGGGGCTGAATTTGAGGTAGCAGTTGCTGGTTGATGGGAATTTCTGTAATATGCAGCACTTCCTGCAGTACGGTACTCTGTGGAATTTCGACAGGTTGGGCTTGACAGATTTACAGAATTAAGTGCAGAATCCATAGAGTCCTCAGAAAATCGGTGTTCTTTGGAAGTGCTGTTTTCCTCTATAGGCAAAGTTTCTGCTACACAAAAAGCAAGTATCAATATGTTCAAAGTGATGGATGTTATACCTTTATTATTTAAGACCTTGCTATGTTCTCTTGAAGATACTGACAGATTGTAAGCTTGTTAACCAATCCCCTGTGAGGCAATCACTGCTTTTGAAAGTTTCCCCTTCTCCTTAAGTAATCAGTGGTCTCTTACTGTATTTTTAAACTTTTTTTTTTGTAGCAAAATATTTAATATGTCAACTTTGAGACAGCCTTCATAAATCATTTCAGCTGTATTTATTGAATACTATGAACAGGGAAGTGACAAAGGAATTTTTTTTATAAAATTGTCTAGTGTTAATACTGATACATCAAATAATTTTAGTCAAGAATTTTCATTATTTTTAAAACATATTCTTAAAAAGCTAACCATTAATATTATGTAACAGTTGTTTTGCAAGACATTTTTAATACAAATAAAAAACTCATGTTAGCTAATAATTGTTTAAATTGCTCTAAACAGCAGAGGGAGGCACTAACTTCATAAACAAAACAAGTGGACAATTGTTATCTATGGATCCCAAAAGGTTCAGACACAGGGACCATTGTTAAAAAGGGAAAAGGTTACAGGCAAAGGCATAGAAGGCTGTGAGTGCCCTGTACAGCACACTAATGTAACATGTTTTTGACCACAGTGCTGTACCTACAGACCCTTAGTTCTTTGCACAGGGAGGGGTCTCAGAGTCTGTAAGCGCAGACTCTGGAAAGCTAAAGGTACATGTAAGTTACTGAACACATGGAGTAAGCAAAAAAAAACCCCAAAAAACATCAGATCTCATGAAGGGAGTATAACAATATTCTGGTTCTTACAATTTATCAGCTAATTTTTAGTCTGCAAAAGGCAAACAACATCCACTCAGAAGACTTGTGAATTTTTAGAGCCTATCAATACTGTTTCTAAGCAGATTAGCTAAGTTCAGCAGATCCTTTCCCCTGTGGCATGAGAGAGGAGCCAGGTTTGCTTGATTACTGAAAACTCCACTCCTGTTCAACCCAATTCAGGTCTGTTTGGGAGAAGCATACTATGTGAGGGGGGAAAAAAAATCCCAAATCAACAAGACCACCATTCCATTCTCTATCAATCATACATACTCCTCTCTGTTTGCATCAGGCCAAGCAACAGCATGAGAATGAAGTTGGAACCACAATGTACAAATCTGTATGAAACAAATGCTGCTTTGGCAGGAGAGTTAAGAGCTGGAAAAATATAGCTAACAGGTTCACAGAAGTGTAAGCCCCACACTACCATCTTGAAAATCACTCTAGTGAAGTTATAAAACATATGCTAGTGAAGCAGCATATTCTTTGGAATAAGAACTGGTATATTCTGCGAAACAAGTTCATGAAATAAGCTTTTTACTACCCTCTTATATGAAGACTTTCAAGAACTTCTTGGGTAAATCCCGAATTAAAAATAAAGGAAGAGTATTTTCCTAAAAGAAACATCAAGCTTCTCAAGCTTGCTTTCAACTTGGTTCATGAGGTCTTAGGTTCTCTGCTGAATCCTGTTTAAACGTGGAGTGCAGTGAAGAACTGCTAAGTGTATTTTGGTCCTCAGCCAGCATAATCCTGGGAGGGGATAAAGGCATTCACAGAGCCAGCTCCCTACTTAGTGAATTCAGTAAGGCAAGATCACAGAGTCACAGAATCATTTAGGTTGGAAAAGACCACTAAGATCATCAAGTCCTACCATTAACCCAGCACCACCGTGTTCACCACTAAACTAAGTCCCTGAGTGCCACATCTACGTGCCTTTTAAATACCTCCAGAGATGATGACACAGCCCAGGCAGCCTGTTCTGATGCTTGACAACCCTTTTGGTGAAGAAACTTATCCTAATATTCAATCTAAACTTTCCCATGTGCAACTTGAGGCCATTTCCTCTCATCCTCTCTCTTGTTACCTGGGAGAAGATAGCACTTCCCACCTCCCTACAACCTTGTTTCACATAGTTGTAGAGAGCAAAAAGGTGGAAGTGGCTCAGGGAGCACTTCCACCAGCTCCCTCAGTACTCTGGGTAGATCCCATATGGCCCCATAGGCTTGTGCAGGTCTTCAGTGGTGTGTCAGGTCCTGACCTCAGTCCAATTTCCCCCAGGATTATAGAACCATAGAATTGTTTAGGTTGAAACTGTTCAGGTTGAATCACAGAATTGTTTAGGTTGTCGCTGTCTTCCAGCTCATGAAGGTTGTCCAGCTGTCTTCCAGGAGGCTGGGTACATGGAGAACAACTGCTCTTATTATTAAAGACCAAGGCAAAGGAGGCATGAAGTACTTCAGCCTTTTCCTCAACCTTTGTCACTTTGTTTCCCTCCACATACAGTAAAGGCTGGAGATTCCCCTTAGCCCTCCTTTGATTGATGAGAAAAATAAGAAAAAAATTTTCTTGTCTTTTAGAGCTGTAGTCAGGTGAAGTTTTATCTGGGCTTTGCCATTTCTAATTTTCTCCTTGAATAACCTCACAGCATCCTTGTAGTTCTTCTAACTTTCCTGTCCCTTCTTTCACAGGTCATAAACTCTCCTTTTTTTTCCCGAGTTCATGCCAAAGCTTTATGTTCAGCCAGGCCAGTCTTTTTCCAGCATTTGTCTTCTAGCATTTGGAGACAGCCTGCTCCTGCACCTTTAAGATTTCCATCTTAAAGAGTGCCCAGCCTTCCTGGACTCCTTGTCTAAGAGACAGTGTAACATCATTTACTAAATTCAATACTCGTCAAATAAAAAAGCTTTTATGGACACAAATCCTTCTCTTTCATATAAATAATTCTAAAATAACCACTGCAAAACTTTACAGTTTGTCAAACTTCAATCACAAAAGCAAAGAAGAAGCTACTAAAATTTTCAAAAAAACAAACAGGAAAATTAACTCATATTTCTCAGAAGTAGTTACAGCAACTTATAAAAATTAGAAACAAAAGCTATCATTCCATAGAATTTCGGAAATATTTTAAGAGATGTAGTCAATGATGAGCACTATAAAATTAAAAGCTAGCCAACCAAGGGAAAATTAGAGCTGTAGAGAATGAAATCACTAACAGAAATCTCAGTCCAAAGCCAAAAGGCAGAGGTGATATTTTAAACAATTACAGCAAAACTATTTTTGTAGCTTTCATAGCAAACAAGCAGGAGTCCAAACATAGGATTTTTTTTGAGAAATAATTGTTTCACATAATCTTTGTCAAGATTTCTGAATACAAAAAGATTTAAAAAATTGACTGTATTACAAAAGAATTTAATTATATTTATTTCAATTATATCCCAGACTTCTTTCTGAAGTTTTATACCCTAAAGTAAACAATAATAAATAGGTCTGGGAAAGATCAACTCTGCTTTTTTGCCCTAAGATACTCGCATTTGAATTTATCTTACTGTAAACTCTCACATACACAAGGTGGGAAAGGTGGCGTATTTCCCATCATTTTTTAGGGAAGGCATTCGGCAACTACAGTGTCCAATCCACCTTCTGTTCCATCCATCTAGCTGCTCTACAAACATCCAGCAAATGGAGCTTTGCAATCCATGGAATGACACATTCCTCCTACCCCGACGTTTCGAGCAGTTGTGAATAACAGCGCTCGAGAAAGAGGTGGGAGGTTCCACTGCAGAATGCCTGATCTCTGCACAGATTAATAAAAGGCCAATAAGAGGCCTTATGTTTCAAATGTAAGGATGACAGTATACTGTTTAAGCACTGAAGGTCTTAGCAGGAATTGGATGTCTTGTTTTCTTGAAGTTCTTCTGGGAATTAGAAGCCAGTTGTTCTGTCTCATACACAACAAAATGATGTAATCAGACACAGTAGTAAGAACACTCTGTTTTCAGGGGTAGGGAGTCTGACTTATTCCCCACTCCCTCCTACTTTATCTTTCATAACTTAAAGAAGAAATTGTTAAGGAGCAAGAAAGGCAGTAAAATCTGCAAAACATATCCCTGAGCAGATCAGAAGGAAAACGAGCTGTTTGAAAGACCCATTTCCCACAATTATTCCATTTCACCTTCAAATGATATTTCGAAACAACTATTTTAAGACAACATCAATGGAACAAGAACTTTTTGGGGGCAGATCTTTTTGCTAACCAACCCATGACTGACCGCTATAAAATTGCCTCCAGATTTTCAGCGGAGGACATTGCTCTAATGGGAAACACACAACACTAGAGAACACTCTGCCTCTTGAAATGCAGAAAGCACAAATTCAAACTTTTGAAACCATGGAAAAACACTTATTTTAATTATTTTTTATCCAAGTAACTGCACTTTACAATGAAGTACTGATCTTAAAATGTATTTTAAAGACTTCCTCTGTAAAAGAGATCCATTACAAACAAGGATTAAGAAGCACAATGTGCACTCATGTTTACTTTGAGAAAGATTTCTAGCAAGATAAACATTTGTTTTGCTCCAAATGAAACAACTTCATTTGAGCATAATTAAGTGCTCCACACTTATTATGTTACCTACCAGAAATATCTGACTGAGGTGTACAATGTATCTCTCGAATTAAGCCAGTGCTTCTTTTTGAAAGACACAGAAATCGATACTCAATGCAGAACTGTATATAATAACAGCTGCAGGAAATACAAATATGTGAATATGCTACATATATACAAAATAATAAGAGGTACCATTTTAAATAAGCTATCATTTGGAACATTTTAATTTTATATCCTTTTCTGCTTTAACAGAAGAGATTATTCTGCCCCCACTCATGCTGATAGATACAAAATCACTTCAGGATCACATAAAAAAAGGGGGAAAAAAAGAAAAAAGAAGGAAAACACCTCATCCCCGTCATATTTCAAAAAACAATGTGCAAATATCTTCTAGCAAGAGAAAGTATGTATCAGATGGGATGAGTCAATATCATCAATTTATCACGGCTGAACGAGTTAAGTAGCAAATACAGAGTAAAAAAGCATTTTGCTGTGTCTCTCTCTCTGAGGTTTAAACCTAGAGGCTTTACTTCACATCTGAGGCAGACTAAAATTAGACATATGCTCAGTTACTGCAGCTCAATTGCAGCACAAGAAAAAAGTGCTATTTATTAGTGAACAACATCAACCTAACAGTCAGCTGCCATAGGAAGACTGTGCCACTACCCTGGCCACGGCTGCCTTGGATTCAACCCTTCCCTATGCTCACCTGAGTCCACAGAGAGTCACCCCAGAGAAGTAAACTGCGACACTCTTAACCAGAATGTTTTCTGTGCTTTTGTTCAACGGTTCAGCACACTAATCAGCCAGAGAGAAGGAGTAGGGGTGGGCTAGGACTCAATGCGGGGACAAGGAGGCAAGGAAAGCAGGAGCAGCACAACTTTCACAGGCAGCTAGCCATAAACTCTGCTAAATTGTACCATCAAGCTGTACCCTTACTCATTTAATGACCTCTGCCTAGAGTTAAGAGTTGCTTCCAATTTATCTCCTAACCCATTTCAAGGCAATTGGTTTTCAGCCATACACGAAGCAGGAAGCTTCATCTGTCACCTATGTGCCTGAGCCCCTTCGCAGAAAAGGCTGCGGGTTTAGGAGAAGCACTGCTGTGACTTGCAGTAGATCTTCCCTAAGTGCAAAATCTGTGCCAGTGATCAATAATTAACATACTTTCACCCTGACCTGTCAAAGGCTAGAGACAAACCAGACACATATGTTGTACTCAGTCCTTTTTGACTGGAAATACTGAAACCATAAATAATCCTCATATATAATCCCGACATAATGTAATTACCTTCAGATGGATGAGCATCCTTTCTGGGAAGTTTAGGGGAAAGAGGAGCAGTATATGGTGGAGAGTCCTGAGAGTATCGTTTAGCATTCCTGTTTTCAGGTATTTCTTCTTTGGCTGTGAAGAGGAAAGTCACCACGTATTATTCCAGCATAAAGCTGCTCATGGGCAAAGTCCAGGGACAAAAGCAAAGACAGACATCAGCCAGTCACCAGGTTACAGCTCAGTTTCTTGTGTCACACAGCCTCAGTCATTTCAATACGAGCTTTCTAAGTTGAATTACCTTGACCCTGTCTACTTATTTTTCTGAAAACAGTTAAAACTAATGACTTGCACATGACAGATAGGATTATAAATTTAATTCATCCACTGGAAAGATGAAAAAAAAACATATTTTCTAAAGCAGCACCCAGAATAGAGACTCAACTACCAGACAGCTGAGAGGAAGCTTCACTCCCAATATGAATCTCCTGAAATTGCCCTGACAACAAGGCCATCTCAGCTATGGCTCCTGGTGACTCTTGATCTGAGACTTGTAACACCACATCCTGCAAACAATCTTTTGGGAGATGTTGGGCAAGTCATTTCCTCTCCCCTTCACTCTATGTTCCTGGAGCAGCAAAGATACTGGACTCATGGAAAATTTCACAAGCAGCCACCTGCAAAATCCACCTTTTCTACTAGAAGACTGGACTGTACATGGCAGAATGTAAAATTTTTGGAGTCACCACTAAGTAAGGTGAATAAAGAGAAAAGAAACGACCTTTTCCTAATATTGGGAAGGGTTAGACTGAATTGCCTTTCAGGGTAAGCCCCTTCTCATAGGCAGCAAGTATCTTTCAGTAAGTTTATTTTATGATCCAAACATAATTTTTAACAAATAAAATGTGAAGTTTTGAGCTTGTCTTTTTAATGGTATCACAGTGGTAAAGTACATATGTTTTCTGGCTTGCCTACAAGGAGGAGTTCGCTGAACAAAATTATTTACGCCCATGTGGTATAAGCTATCCCTTCTGTCAAAGCACTACCACAGTGGAATCAATCCACTAAGAACTGAAGTGTATTAATTTCAAGCCATTCGCATCCTAGAAGGTCTAAAAATTTACATTTTATAATTCATAATTTCTCAAAAATACCAGCACTTGAAAGTAGCAAGTGATTAACAATACCTGGCTTGTTCCTATCATACTCTGTAGGACTATGTGCACATCCCATGTAAGGGCTGAAAGGCTGGCTACTGAAGAGATTATCACACTGCAGGCTGTGGCAGAGCTTCTCCAAGAAGCGCAGGACAAATGATGCACTGTTTACAGAAGGAAGATTGATGGCATGCTTTTCCCCATCAAAGGAAGCTGTGAATAAGAAGATTACATCACACATCGTAAAGTATAGTAAAATACCATCATTAACTTAAAGGAGAAGACATCCAGATTTGATTTAAACCACACAAGACATGAGAGGAGTAAATAATCATTCCAATAGTTTAAAAAATTCACATGCAAAGGACTGATTTTACCTTCCATTGGATCCATGTCAGTTTAAATTTGCTCTATAGGAACTGGTTTTAATAAAATAATTTGGGATTCACACTAGTATAACAAAACTTGCAGCTATTTCCTCACCACCAAAACCTTGTGTAATTTCTGCTACTTGCTTATAAAACAGTAAGCTTTCCACCACCTATTTGCAGGAGATAGCACACAAAAGACCCTTTAAAATATTTGCTAAAAAAAAAAAAAGCCCAAACAATTTTTTTTTCTTTTTTTTTAAAAAAAGAAGGAATGAAACAAACAATTTTAACATTTTTTTTTTCTCAGTTTCTAACTGAAGGGAGCATACTTGTGGTAATGTGCTGGCATCCATTACCACTGAAATTTTGACTACGGAAACTTTTGCCATTTATTTTATCACTAGAGAAATCTATGCTGCTGTCAGAAGTACAGTGGTCAAGCTCTCACTTATTTCAACAAAAGCTAGGTGGCAGAGACACCACAACAGCCACAAAAGAATCTGTAGTCTTTTAAACTGAGTGATTACAAGGAGCCGGGACATGTGCCTTATGTTTTTTCCTGGCCGATCTCCTTCCTTGCCCCTCAAACACAGTGTGGCAGCTGATATTTTTCCTTTTCTGTGTAAATTAGTAAGGTTTTGAAAAGGTTAAATACTACCAATATATGGATAAATAATTACCATTACATCAGCTGAAACTTTTAGTTCTGATTAGAAAGACTTTACAACAAAGCAGGAACAAACTTGTAACTTAAACTAAGCACTGAAAAGAAGCGGCACAAACACCAAGTTTATGCATCAATTTGTCTTCTTGGTTTTCAGCCTGTCATGCAGTTTCTGTTGTTAACATAAGTTTCCAAATGATAAGCAGAGCATTAAAGGATCACATTTTGTCGGTAGCAGATGCATTAAAAAAATTTTACAAAGCCAGAAATGACATGAAAGCCTTTATTCACAGATCTGAATTAAGGAATATTTCCATATCGTGTTGCAAAAGAGACAGATAATATACACAAAACCAAAGAAAATGCCCAAGCCTAGCATATTTTAGGCTTCCTTAGGAAATCTGAAGTGTCAATTACTTACACCGTTGATGCAAGGAAGCTTCTGATTAGAGTTAATGCAAGTTAACCAGCTAGCATCAACAACATGCTCCCTCTCCCATCTGCTTTCATGACAGACTGACCAATGCAAGTGCTTGAAGTTTAAGAGTCAGTACTACAGGACAAAAGTGTTTCCATGGCCTGTTCGATTTTTCCAGGCTCCAACGTTCAAATGAAATGCTAATGATTAACAGTCCCACATGTGGCTCAGACACAAGGTCCTCTACATCCTGTTTGGGGAAGGGGTCTCCAAAGGCAAATTTTTGCATGGAACTCAACCAGTTCTGGAGAGCAAATGGGCTGTGAGACCTAGCACAGCCTGACCTCCTGACAAATTTACTGCAAGGTAGTAGTCAGCTACAGCAGAAATTTAAAATGCTTTACAATAGCTTTATGGATCTTCCTATATGACTTTGGAGAAATGACTTATTCTATACCCCTTAATTTCTCATTTTGAAAGAAGCATTGGAAAGAACAATGTTATTTAAAACTTGTCAGGAGGATAAAGCAAGAAACAGCTGAGGCATTGTGAGTGCCCCAGCAAAACATTCCATGGGGAAAATCCACAAATAAATATTCAGTGCAAACACAGCTCCCCTGTACTCTGAACACCTCAGGGGAACCATAAAAACTCCAACCAAGGGTGTGCGATCTAGACCCACAGGCTCAACTGTCTGCTCTGCTTGGGGACAATATGAGCATCTTTCTTCCCAGACAAATGCTAGGGGAAAAAATTAAAAGGAGTACTTTTGAGGTGAAATAACCTCAACCTTTAATGATATATAAACAGGGACTGGAGCTTGTGTGTGCAATCCCAGCCCCCAGGAGTCATACTAATTTCTTTACCCTCCATTGGGTATGTTTTAAATACCACGTTCGAGCCAGAAGAAAAGACTGAGAGCTAAACTATCAAAAAATGTGTTTTTCTGATAGTGATGAAACTTATTCAAGAGTCTGATTTTAATTCTCTCTTGAGAAAATTTATCTGAGCCTCAATCTATTTCAGCCCACCAAGCACCATAGTGTCTGGACTACAGGGAGAAAAAAGGGGCTGACACCACCACCATAATGGGCTTGCTAATCAAGCTTTTAATTTCCTTTCAGTTATATTTGCCTGAATTGAAACCTTATGCATCAAGCAAAAATAAAAGGGTTTGTGCCTTTGAGTAAGAAAAGATGGAAAAATTCTAAATTCAATTTTATTCAAAACAATTATTTTCCTTGGCAGCTGAACTGAAAGAACCCCCTAATTATTCCACAAATTCTAGCAAGATCATTTTATCCATGTCCTCAACAGCACAGTTTCCTCCTACAGCAGGTATAAAACTTGCCATGAAAGCATCAGTTCCCCAAAAGATTTAGATTTCTTTTCTTGTTTTCTGCTGCAACATCCTTTTTTCTTGTCTTAAAAAAAAACCTAAACAAAACGTGAACAACAAACCACCCACCAAAACCACTTTAAATCAAGAAAAGCTACAAGCAAATACTCTCAAAATTTCATTCTGTAATTCCTTATTTTATTCTACTCTTGCTTTCCTCTTCTTCCTTGCTGTTCATGCACACATATATCTGCAATGTGCTACATTAATCTAAGTCATATTTCGTGGTTCACAAAATATAACACACAAACTTTTGATACAGTGACAGGGAGTGTTTGCTCACCTGCTTCTCAGCAACCTGTTTGACAAGCCAATGAGAAGGCAAGAGCTCAAGAACACCAGAAATCCCTGGGATCTTGTGGCTCACTATCACCTGGACCAGGACTCTACTTCAGGAGCAGTCTACATCACCAGGTTCCTCAATTACAGGGCTACAGAGCTGATTTCTCTGAATATAGGTCTTGGGGTGAAGCCAGATGCAGAACAATACTTCCTTTTTGTACAGAATTTTTGAATGTAAACAAACCACAACTTCATGAGAAATCTGAAATTTCTTTCTGCTATTTGAAATAATTATTTTCAACTACTCAGTCACAGCCCAGAGTTGCCACTGGCCTATGATTTAGTCCTTCATGATAAACAATCACAAACAGAATACTGGCAATGAACATCTCGGTGCATTTTGCTGTAGAAAATTGACTTGCCTGAATTAGGCACAACAAGGAATTAATAATATAAAAAACTTTCATGTGTATTGCAAAAATAAAGCAGTATCAGTTTCAAAACCACACATATACAATGCCATTAAACCTTTACTACACAGCTGAGAAGCAGCATCCATTTTGTGAACAAATTCATGGGGATGCCTAAGCAAGACTACCGTAGTTCTGCTGTACACAGGTTGGGGTGCTGCTTTTTAAATATTGTTATGCAGCAACATCTTTATGAGTATTTAACTGAACCTCTATTCCACTAATCATCTTTCACATCTGGTGTTAATCTAAAGAGATTAAAGTAATCCAAAGTCTTTTTATCACCAGTGATGGAATTATGAATTGATGTGCTAACTGCTATATAGAATATTTCCTAGCCTAGAAGGAAAAAAATGTCAAGAGCAGCTATTCAGTTTGAGATATAAAGATAATTTATCTACAGACCTGCCATCAAAATGTAATAGAAATAAACCTATTCCATATTAGGGGACATAGGTGGATGAAGATCGTGCTACAGTTCTGGGGAAGGGGGTAAGAGAAGCAGCAGCAACTTTAACATGTGGAATCACTTGCCTGGAAGCTAAACAGATTAGTTTGAGACTTGTCACTCACTTGGTTAATGCATTAAGAACACCAAGTATGGATAAGATTATGCAAATGACTTGAATTAATAAAGCTGATTACTTCACTTGTACTGAGTTTACTTTACAAATGTTTGGCTACAGCTGCTAAATGAGGTGCACAAGCTCTGCTTAGTAGAAGAACCTAACTGTGCATATGGAATTTAACACTGCTATTGCTAAATTCTAACTTAAAGAATTATTCAAATCACTCTGAACCCAGAGTGAGATAGATCACTCACCACCAGTAGTGAAGGAGTTCACAAGTATATGTTCTTGCCTGTGTTTACATAGTTACAAAAGTGATATAAATTCATTGCAGTTCTTCAGTTCTTCTGCCCTACCTCAAGTTCACAACCGAGTGAAGAAACAGAAGAAACCAAGCATCTTCACATACCAGTTATCATTTCCCCTCCATGATGGCCAGATTTCAGAAATCCAAAGACTGTTTTGGCTTGATAGGCACAATCCACACAAGCCTGTACAGCCTGCTGAAGTACCACATTGACAGGACCTGGTCCAAAGTGGTCTGGAAGCTGCTGAACCTTCTTCTTATCCAGGTGAGGCCCAGAATTTCCATGTTTGTTGACATAAACACACACTGAAAAGGTACAAGCCATATTTACTGCCAAGAAACCAAGACACGTTTCCAAGTTAGAACTGCAAAGTGTCATTTTAGTTTTAATCTCGAGGAAAAGATGTGCTGGTCAACTCAGGAAGCTGAACATGCACACATGCTTTCAGAGCATGCAGAAAGTGCTCTTCCACCAAGGTTCTCCTGCCTGAGTCCTAAACCCACTTGTTCTTCCTGTTCTCTGAAGCCCTTCTCTACCTCACTAATGTAACAAGACTTGTATTTTGATATCTCTGCTCATACACTAGTTCCAATAAAATACGAATTACTGGCAGGTACTCTAAATGACTAAGACACAATTCTAAAAAGCTGGTCTTACCAAGTTACTGTCTAAATTTTTTCCTGTTTAAGAAGTTGCAACAAAGAGAACCCTATGTTATATACCTACCACTGATGCTCATTCTGAAGCACCCATATGGCACTAACATATACATGCACACAGGGCCATTATACACACACAATGGCTACTGAAGGTCTGTACCTTCAGAAGATCCAAACCTCTCACACGTGATTCCCACACTGTAACACGGCCTTCTCTGCTAAATAAAATAAACACTTCTCTAGAAACACTGTAAGCTTAGCACAAAAAAACCATACAGGACTTTTGAAAACACTTTTTAAAGAAACAATGTGAAATTGTCTTCCAAAGAGACTTCCAAGGCAGAAAAACATGGGAAAAAGATGCAACTGATGATTGTTGTTCAACTTCACTATCACATGACAAAAATTGTACCCAAGACATTATTACAGCTTAATAAAGAAATGTGCCTCTGTGGTGATTAAACAATCTAAACATTCTATTACACAAAAGATTGACATTTTCTGAACTGTAGTATGACTTGCACTTAGATAAAAACCAGGACTTCTGAAACTGAAGTACTTCCACAAGAGTCCTCATCCATATCTGTTTACTCTCTGATGTCTGCAAATTGGAGGAAGCCTATTTGTACAAATAATCAAAGCTACGAATCAACAAAAATAGTTTCTATAGCATCTTCTGTCTGGGCTCAACAACAACAACTGCCTTCCAAAAGGTTTATTTTCCTAGGAAAAAAGTACATGTTTTCTCCTCATCCATGACTGAAATTGGGAGGGAGAAGAGCCTGACAGCTTCAATTGTAAAAACAGGTTTTAAATGTAAAAAGGCATCCCAAACAAAATTAGCACAATTTATGGCATTTTAGGAAGATCTGAGATTTCACGTGACAACACAAAAATTGTTTCACTACAGAGTTACCAGTTCCTCAATGGGTTAGTTCATTTACTAACTTATTTCTTTTCTGCCAACTCTTTTCAAGATGCATTTCATTATATTTAAAAGAAAAAAAAAGTAAACATGAGGAAAGAAGAATGTATTCCCTCTGATTCCCTTTACTGGGTTTTAACAGAGTTGTTTCTTTTCGTGTAAGGGTATACAAAGATAAAATCTCCATTTTGTTATATTACAGTACAGCCTGCATGATATCAGAATATCATTGCTACATCTACTCCCATTTCATACATTAGGCAGTGGGACAGACATGAAAGAACTGTACAGTTTCCTTCTTCAGACAGGAACAAACTGTCAGGTCTAGCAGATCTATCAAAAGCCCCTGTGCCCCAGCACTTATTGCTGTAATGCAGGCATCAAAATACTAGTTCTGCAAACTAACTGGTTCCTACAAATATCTTTAAAAATAAGGTAGTTGGAAAATTATTTAGAAATAAGTTTGCAGCACATTTGCCATAAAATGACACTATTATTTTCCTTGACATGGAACCCATTTCGAACATTTTTTTCTTTGTCTTTTACCTGTGGATATAACTGCTGCAGTTGCACCAGACAAACTAAATCCATCTTTATGTATCTGTGTAGTTCCATTGTCCCCCTCAGGAGATGACTGAGGAGAAGGAGATGCAGGAGTTGGTTTTTCTGGCAAGATTTTTTTCTGTTTAGAGAAAAAAAAACAAAGTCAAAATGTTTAACGTTTTTTAAGGAGTCTGCAAAACCTTTCTGCTATCAGTTACCATCTTAATGAATCTGTGTGGTTCCTTATTACACAAGTATCACACACAGGAAAGATGGTAAAGTTGTGGAAAGGAAGATCAGAAACTGTCAGTTTGCATTTACAGCTACTTTAGTAACGAAGTGGAAGATAAATGACTTATAAAGGAACCCATCTTTATCTAAAAAGTGGGAAAAGAGCAAGCTTTCTATACAAATTTATGAACTCTTCTAAGTGTTACAAAGCACAGAAGAAGTGTTTTGGATTATTTTCCTGTCCATGTCCTTCCAATCACCTGGGTTTATCACAACTCAAGTAAGTTAGTTGTGCTGTGTATATATTGCCATAAAAAACCTGAGTCACATCTGAACATCAACATCACAGCGAACCTGTATTTTCCCTCAACTTGTTTGGAAGGAGCTGGAATTCTCAAGTAACTGCTTTCAGGAACAGGTGCTTCATAAAAGATATCAAATAAACCTGCCATTACAATCCAGTCATGTTGTTGCCAAAACCTTTCCCGTTCCCAAACCAAACTTATTTGAAGCTTATCGTATGACAGACAACCACCATTTGCAGCACAGAGATTTCGAAATTGGTCAGTGTGCATTATCTTTTCCACCTGAGAAAAGGAGAATATTTTTGTAATTTGGTTTGGACTGGGTTTTAGAAAAGAGATGTGCACAAGAAAGACCTTTTTAATGTGGTTTGACATACTATGAAAATACATGAAAATTAAAGAAAGAATAAATTAGAGTTGATCACTTCTCCCTTCACTACTTATTCTCACATGAGAACAGATAAAATTCTCATTCTCTCACCTAGTAAAAATTAAGAATATAAGAGATTACTCAAGGTCTTGACACTGCTGAAGGCAGCAGAGACTTGTGGTCATGTGGTAAGGATTTACTGTTAAAACTGATAAATAGTAAAATAAAAATTCAGTCAAGTCCCTAAGGAAGGCTAAGCCCTCTTCTATTTAGTAGTATTCATCCTTCACACTTTTAGAAGCAGCATATTTTCCAAATAATGTATTAAAAACAATGTAGAAAGCAATCAAAACATACACTTCCCTAAAAAAAAGCGGTGCTTAACTTCTTCACAGCATCTATAAAGAATCAATTAACTTCCTTCTGAAATCCAGGGCACTTTGAAGAAAAATTATGGTTCTCTTATAGTTCAGAGAAGATAGGTTTCACTCGAGAAAGTGCTTAGCAATATGGCACTGGTGGAATCACTACATAAGGAATAGACTGCCAAGGTTTGGCATTGCATTGTGAATGAGATGAGGTGGCACAGGTTAGATACAAAACCAAGCAGTGATGTATTACTTGTCAGGAATTGCCTAAGTATCTTCACACTGGGTGACAGAAAGGTCTCTCTCCATCCTTAATACAGGGAACAAAAATGGACTTGGGATGATTGAGCTTTTGATCTGAAATCTAATATTCCTGAAGGCCCCCTGGAGCAGGGGCGGCAGTTGTCCATCACCATGCTGGAAAATATGGGTGGTCAAGCCAAGGAGAATGATGAGGAAATCGGGAAAAATATAGCCATGAAAACAAAATACAAACACTAAACTAAGAGGAACCATCTGCTCTCCATACTAACATACAAGTGTGGTGAGGCCAGACAGACATTTCCTACCTTGTCCCTCAGAAGAAAACATAGCACGTTACACTTGCTCAGCTGAGGCTCTCATTTTGTATCCCACACTGAGGAGCAGCAAGCTGTGTGCCCAATGCCATGGTGTTTCACAAGGCAGGCCATGTTCCCAGCAGGGCTCAGCACGTTTCCTTGGTCTGGCTGTTGCTGGCTGGCCCCTGCCAGTTCTGTCTGCCTGCAGAGAGCACTGCTCAGAGTCTGGTACCACTGGGCCAACTTCAACCACTGGCTTTACCCTGACGCTTAAAAACTCTTTTTGTGAGGTTGAATTTAGGGCTTTTACGCATACTCAGACCAAGGTGTTTCCTCAAGAAATTCTGAAAGGAATTCTTTGCACTGTTATGCAAAGTGTACTTTTAAAATATAATGAAAGAGATGTAAAGAGGTTTCTTCTTCATTATGACAGAGTAAAAACATACAGTGCAAACTGTGAGAAACAAATGGAAAACAAAATCCATCATGCATCTCATGCTTGTAGAGCAGCTTAGAAAAAAATTTAAATAAAGGAGAAAAATGACGCAAGGGCTCAACATTCCTAGCTGTGCAATAAAAGTTAATATCTGCACAGTGATAAACATTGCAGCATAACAAACCTAAAAGGGCAAAGAAATTCAAACAACTCTACAGAGTAACAAGCATAGACCAATCTCCCTAAATACAGAGGTTTTGAACTATCACACAGCCAGCTCACACCTGAAGTACAATTATTCAGTCTAAAATCTGGAGGAGTTTTTTTGGATCAGTCTTGGGGGAGAAAGAAAAAAAAAGAAAAAAAATCACTTTCAAATCTCTAGGCACATACCATTTGCATATGTCCTGTGAGGTATACAGGCTGTATGGCACTCCATGTCAGATACACCCTGTCTGTGCACAATTCCCACAAAGCTGCATTTCACCTCTTTACCCTTATGCTAACAGGTGTAATAGTCCAAAGAAAAGCTTGCACATATGTATAACATCTTGGCAATTTAACCATGTACCAAAGCAATAACTACTTTCTGTGAATTCTCAAAAGGAGCTAATTTTTCAAGTTTTTGATGCAAAAGTTAATGTAGTAAAACTCCCAAATTAGATACATCAAACTTAGATTTTGCGAAACTAACTCTGTTGCCTGGTCCCACAGAGGAAATCAGCAGTGCACAGATTTCACTATGCATCTCAGATTCACTGCCCCAAGACAGGGAGTGTCAGCAGTAACCCCCATTCTCCATCAGTTCCCCCAGGTACCTCACATAGATCAGGTGTCAAATGCAGTGCTCCAAGCAGACACTTTGAGACATCCAGTCTGAGCCCAGAAGCCTCTTCTAAGGGCAAGATATCTCCAACTATTGTTTCAAAAGATAGATAAAGCCTCTCGATTTCTTTTTAATGAGAGAGAGAACAAAATTCATACGTGAAAGTGCGCATCCTGCCATACCTGAGTAAGACCTTAAGATTTGACAGTCCTGTGTTCAGTGCTGTACTTTAAAACCTCCCCAGACTTGTGGAGAACACGCCACCCACTAGCTAATGCTGAATGGAAGCACCCTTCTCCTCTTTAATCTGTGCCTCTGTGCACTTTCATACACCAAGCAAGAGACAAACAAAACTGGAGACCAATCCCATCAGTTGCCTACCAGTTTGGATGTCCGACTGGAAGGGGCAGGCAGCAGAGAAGACAGTGCTCAGCTTTCAATTTCTGGTCCCCAAGATCATTTCTTATCTTGTGGTCATCATTTCAACAAAGTGCTGCTTCCAGTTTTGTACTAGAGAGTTCTGGTTACGCTCTAATAATGTTACTTCACTAGCACTTTACACTGATCAGCACTGTCACTGAAGGGAGAATTCTCACCTGTGCCATTACTTCACCCCTTTCCACACATCACTAGCAATAGATCCCACAGCCTACACTGATATAGAGTGAAGGAGAAAAGCCGCAAAACTTCTACTTTTTTAATCTTTGGAGGGGAGTGGGTAACGAACACACACAAAAAAATCCAACAGTGTCCCCCACCTCCCACTAGTGCTAATGCAAAGGAAGAAGGAGCAGATTGCCTGAGGAAAGACACTGCAGGATTGCTACTCCTCTTTGACAGCCTGCTGTGCATGAGCAAGCCTCAGAAAATAGATCGTACTTCCACAGCAATCCAAATTGCCTGAAATCTGTCCTGCTGTGATCCTATTCTTCCTTGCAGCAGCTGTAGCACTTGTGCTTTTTTGGGGTGGAGCAGACAAAGAAGGAAATAAGAGGGACGGATGTTGTGCTAGTTGTCTACCAGTTGAGCTCCCTGAACTATCTCACTCAGACAGGTTACTCACCAGCACTGGTACCACATGGGAGCGGGAAGTGGGGTGAGGGTACAGCAGTGTCAATGTGTACCTGATCAAACAGCTCCACTGCAGGTGAAGCTGGAGGCAGCTGCCAACACTTCAGATCTGACTCAGCTTGGCAGGCAGAAAGGCAGAAAGGCATCATGTCTTTCAGACCAGGGCAGAATTCGGCCCACACCTAGAGAAATGTTTTGCCTGAAAGAAGCTTTGTGCTTCATGATAGTAGTATCTCCCGGATTAGGGTGTATCCATGAGACACATTTGGCAAATCCAGCTGTATGCTTAAGAAGCCTAAATTATGCAAAAAAGCCCTCACTGTTCTTTTGTTTCTAACCCAAAACAGAACAAAAAAATAAAAAAATTACACATGCTATATATATGGTTCAGTAACTAACTCAGACTAAAAAGCTTAAAGGCTTTCCTGGCTCTTGCAATTTTACTGGGAATGGCTATTCCAGAATAGCATTTTTCAACACCAACTACTCACCCATAAATAATTTAGTAATCTTGTTTGGGAATAAAATAATCCACAGACTCTTACACTGAAATATTCCAGGATAGCTATTCTAGATTTTTTCTTGCAATCAGTTGCTGAAAACAGTAAAGCCCTGAAGGCTGAAGAGAAGACAGAAAATTTAATAATAATAATAATAAAAAAACTCACTCCAAAATTTTGCAGTACAAAGTAAAGTAGTAGATAAGGACTAACCTTTTTTCCAGGTTTTAAACTTTTTTTCCTTGTTTTAAGATTTTCAGTATGAGAGGTGCTTTTTGTCAGGGGAATATTTTTAGGAGACCGGCCCTTCTTGGGAACTGCAGACTGTCCAGGGGGTTTGCCCCGACCTGGTTTCCTGCCTCGCTGTGCTGGTACTGGAGTAGATTTCTGTGGAGACTGCATTGAACGCCGGGTCACTTTGGAAGGGGAAGATTGGATTTTTGCACTGCTCTTTGTAATGGAAACTGAGGAAAAACAAAAACAAAAGGGAAGGGGGGGAAAACCTCAAAATGAACAATGGAAAGCAACTTTTCTAACAAAGGCTTAAAAAAAGAAAAGTGTACTGCACAATTTACATTGTAAAATAAATATACTTTGTATTTTGAACTTAAGTGGTTGGCATGAAACTATGTAACTCTATTGAAGCCAAAGAGAGAACTCTTTGTACCCATTCTTTTAGAGGAACTTTCCTAAGAGAAAAACATTCAAATAAGAATTGGAAAAAAAAATAACAAACAAAACCCCCAAAAATAATTAATCCACTCACCTTATAAATGCTTCCCATAATTTGATTATGATATTTATAAAGTGCCATTCATCAAGAAGGCCTTCATGAAGAAGGCCACAAACTATACAGCCTGTAATATACCCCCTTTCCTCTAAGAGTCGTTTCACAATTGCAAGACATGCCAACAACTTCCAGGGTGCTACAAAACAATTCTGAGCAGCAAAGAAAATCAGCCCACTGACAACGAAAACTGATGACAGGTAAAAAGTCACTAATGAGCATTTCTCTGAGATGCCAGTTTAGAAAGTTAAGTTCACATAACTATATCCAGATTTTTCTGCCTCAAACCATTTGGAAGAAGGACATCCAAAAATCAAACACAAAGTATCATTTTTATTCATTCTTTACATTGAAGTGGTTTTCTCCCATGAAATGAGTGAATCTCCCACCCCAATACAAATTCAATACGGGATCCCAATAGATATCCACTTGAATATGATCCAATATGCATATGATATGACTGCATTATAATCTGGTGTGAAGCTGCAGGATGTGATCAGATTTCACTGAATTGAACTTCCTAGTTAAGAGTCTTTTCCATCCAATTCACTCTTCTCTGAAATAACAACGATGATTTTATTTTATCTATTTCCAACCCAACGGACAGATTAAAACACTAAAAGGATGCCAAACAGAACCTTCATATAAGGACATATCCTCACTGAAAAGACATGCCACACCATGCTATAGTGGCACCTGTGGCCAAAAAAAAGCAAATACTAAGTCCAGAAGGCCAATAAATATTCCATTTCGTTGACCTGCTTGCTGGCAGGCAGACAGATTTTACAAGTTGTGGAACAGGTAAGAAGATGAAAATAGGAAATTTTGTGACATCAAACCACCCTTGTTGAGAAGTATGATAAAGAAACACACAACATATTTAAGCCTTTACGCTCAAAATTAGCTTTCTAGTATCACACTGCTCCTACCACAGCCTTTTGCATCTCGCTGATGGTGAAACTCAAGTGATTTACCATAACCTTAAATACTATGAACCTAATGTGACATAACTTTGAAGTACTGCAAATTAGGGTTCAAGCAAGCTTTAACTACGTCAGTCACCAGTGCCTGATCCAAAGCACTAATGCAGACTGGAAGTGGAGCACACGGGGCTGCTACTTCTGGATTTTTGTGATTTTGGAATATTTCTTCTCCGAAAAGATAACTATGTTGAGGTTTTCCAGTAACAAAGGAAAACACAAAATAAAACACAAAGATAAATTTGAAATGAGATCTCAAGAAAATAACATATATAAAGACTGAGTAACAGTTTTAATGTCTAGCTCTCTGAGTGATATTCAACAGTCCAGCACCTAGCTTTACAACTATTACTTTAACTCCATATTTTTACTCAGGAGTTAAATGTTATTAAGTATTTGCAATAGAAAATGTCACAGTAAGATGAAATACACACTGTGCGCAGACTTCTTATAAAATACAAGTAGTCCTGACACACATTTCTAGAGCTGTAGGATCATTTACATATATTGCTATTTGCCTGATTCAGTTATTAATCTAATATTCCTAAATGGCAGTTCAGAAGAAATCTCTGGTTGCAATCCTAATACATCAAATACAGATGTGATATTTCCTAGGTATCTGAGAAGGACCACCTTCTGGATGTGCAAAGCAATCACTTTCCTTTTATTTATGTATGCCAAAATGTATTTTCATATGCAATGACAGCTTAAAATAAGATGAACAGAATTTTAACCAAATGCTGGCACAGCATTACTTTTATGTCCCTGAATGGCAACTCATGTTAAGCTGTATGTCTGGAAAGCAAAACAATATCAACTATATGCTATACAATGCAGTAATACATATTGTGCCCTGTATTTGCTTACAATATAAAATGCAGCTATTTACTTTTGCCACACAACTATGCATTTAACATAACAATCATGACCTTGTAAAGAAATGTTTAACAAATTCTTTGTGCCTCTGTCTATGCTTAAATCTAGCAAATGCATTCCTGTTCTCGCATAGTAAAGACACAGATAATGTTAAATACATAGCTACTTTCAAGTCAACAGGTTCTAGGACCACAGGTATGAGTTTTGGGACACTGGACAATCCCTATTCCCTTCCAGAAGGACATTTACTGGACAAAGAGTAACAATGCAATCAACTCCAACCACTTTAGGTTGTACTATTGAACCACACGCATCAAGTACTACCTTATCTCAGCATCTTCCTACCTGTGTACGCCAGAGGAGCAAATATTAGCAGCATTAACCATTAAGGGGGGGGAATCAGGTCCCACTGGTATTTTTCCTTCTGCCTAGGGCTGAAGCTGCTTTTTTCAATAGGCAGGACTGCAACAAAGCCCATGCTGCCTGGGCAGCCTCCTGGAGACAGCAGCAAATAAGGAGGCTGCTATTTGCATTTGTTGATTTAAGAGAGGATGGGGGGGAGCGCAAGGGAGTGGGAGACTGCTAAAGTAATTCCCATATTGTCTGCAGGCTGTATTGACAGTGATCATCAGTCACCTGCTCATACTTCCTTCAGCCCAGCCTTCAGAGGGAGACCAAAGGTTACACCGGGTCACAGGATCTGGAGGGAAATGAAAAGACATGCAAAATCAAGCTGCCAACCCACTGCATCTGTAGACAGAGTTATCCCCACATGGCCACATGTTCCAAAAACTAAGACATTTTAATAGTCTCATGAGAACTTGTTAAAATATAACGATGAAGAGAATAGAGAGGAAAAATGCCAAGCTCTGCTTGCAATTACTGCAGTATTTAGTTGGGATATTTACAACCAAAAAAGCACATTTGCCTTTTCAGGATGCTGCTTTGCATCACAAAGGCCTTCTCATTTGCACAAACAAAATCAAGCATTTGTGTCATGTTGCTCTTCTACACAAATATCCACTGCTCCAGTTTCTGGAGTGGGATGCACAGCTTTCCTTCCTAAGTATCTTATTTACACCCAAAACCTGTACTGGCACTCTCAATAACCAAACAGCAGAGACCACACTATACAGACATACTTCATCATAGTAACGTTAGCAACTAAACAGCGTTTTCAAAGTTCACAGAGCTCTAGTTATACTGCCATGTTTGTGTGGGTTATAGGTGACTACCTTCGTGCAACTCACAAGCAGCTTTCATACTTTCAATCACTTCTCTTACAAAATTTTCTTCTTTTTTCCCCCCCAAGCAGTTCTGTGAGAATGCCAACACCTACAAACTTTGTGTCCAGTATACATAAGAGAAACCTCAAATCCTGTATCCTGGAACTCACAGCCTAAAGATGTGTGGCTGCAACTCAGCCCTAGTTAGAACAAGCAGATCCACTGCAGTCAACTGAGTTCATTTGCATGAGAAGGACATGAAAGATTAGACTTCACATGAAGGCCAAATTCTACTTTGCAGAAGCAAAAAAACTGCCCAGACACAGGCAGGTGTGCAAAATTTGACCTCAGAATATTATCTCCAAGATCTCTTGCCAGAATAAGTCAGATATTTAAGGCAACTGTGAAATCTGAAGTTACTGAAACCTCTAGTACTTGGGAAGGGAATGGAACAGATGACAGCTCAGAAGCCTGAATTCTCATGCAATTCTAATTACTGAAATTCCCTCAAATAATCCACAGTGACAGTTTCACTCCATGTTTTTATGCAAAGCAGGGGAAAAAAGGTTCAGATTTGTAATATTTAAACATTATAAATCTACTGTTCAGTTAGTGTCACCGAACAGCAATTACAAGACAAGACTTAAAAAAGCTCAAGTGAAATTACACAAAGCAATATAGGGGTTCTCTTTGCTGTACATTCTGTAAACACAGCATTGCTACCTGAGGTGAAGGTGCCAATTAGGACAGTAAAAACAGCAGTTCACTGTTTAGACTAGGTTTTCTTTTGAGACGGAAATTATTCTATTTGTACTGTAGTATTGTTCCTATGCCCCCACTGATACCCAAATCCAATGTTCTTCTGAGAATATAAAAACTAGGTCCTTCTCTCATCTACAGCTGAAGAAAATGAGGCAAAGAGATTAAGCAACTTACCCTAAATCCATGTGAGCATTCCACAGCAGAAGTAATGGAAACATATCTCCCGAGTTCTAGCCTGGAATTTTAACTATAAAATTAACCTTCTTTAATACTGTAAGTTATTATCATGATAGTTTTGACAACTGGCAAAGGAAGTGGAAAAGATTAGCAATTTTTCAAAACAGCTTATTGCCAAGGATTATAAAAATTTATGTCCTTATGTCTCAATTGAACAAGAGAGCCATACAAAAGCATAAATATCTGTAATACATTCCACCTCTTTCTATCTGTGTTTGGATTACTTCTGATTAAGAGGTAGCTGCAAGATACTAATTGATATGTTGCTATGATACAAAATCAATTAAAAGTAATTATTTTGCTATCTAAAAAGCAACACTGCACTTGGAAACTCCAACATCCACCTTGGTAAGACATGGACACTACAACATGCAATTTTCCTCTTTCTAGATTTTAGTTTCTATTGCCAGTATAATAAAAGAAAGAAAAAAAAAATCTCTTGCTATTTTCTGCACAAATTTTTAGCCTTTCACAGCCTTGAAAGGTGAAATGGAGGGCTCCAAGCAACACAAGACAAAACTGGAGGAAAGGAAAAGCATTTCTCTCCTCCTGACTTTGCCAGGTAGCATTGTAGCATCTTCAGTCCCTCATCCCTAGCCCTAGTCTCCCATATTTTCAAGAGATAGGCAAGACAGCCCCTAGAGAACTGACCAGCAAAAATACCATTTAAGGTGCATCAAAACCCACTGCTAGCCAAATTAACACATATCACTTTCAAAAAACCCAACTTTTAATAGCTCAGCTGGAGCAGGGGATGTGTGGGAGTAGGGGGTACAAGCAAAACAAAAGAAAAACTCCTGCAAAAATCTCTCAGTTAGTGCTCAGAAACCAAGACCTTTCTAGTCTCACCCATCAACAAGCACTACCACTGCAACCACATAAGCAAAAAAACCCAACCCAAACCAAACCTAACTAAAAAAAAAAAATCCCCTGTATTTTGTTGATAAAAATCTGAGAAGGAAAACAAGGAAGAGAACTAGTAAACACCTCATAAACTATCAAATCAGCACAAACTTGAGTTACCTGAAGAGAGTTTCAGTGTGCTGATGATGAATCTAGCAATAAGACTAGCAAAGCCCAAGCCTACACTCAGGTACAAATTTAACAAACTGATTTTTTACCCCATCATTACTAATTCAGCCCTGGTTTTGCCATTATTTTTCCCCAAACAGCATAAGCAGTATGAAAGGTGGGCCCAAAATGAAATAATAAAATACAACAAGCTTCAGAGGAAGAAAAAAAGAAATACAGCATGGATAGCGCAATGCCACAATTTGTTTTGTCTCAGTATCTGAATGACAGCACTGATATTCTGGACACAACTTATATGTACTAACACAGATTTGGAAAAAATACACTCACAACCACTTGCTGTGGGGTTTGGCACAAGTAACCTACTAACTCTTTACTGCTTAGTTTCCATATAAGTAGGGCCTTGTATTACTCGAGCCGCAGGTAGGAGGTCTGTACAGTAGTACAACTTTCTGCTCTGAGTATACTGAAATACCTGCAGTATAAGACCTGAACAAGTGCAAATAAAAAAAAAAATTCCACGCAGCAGTCAAAAATACATGTGTTGGAGTACTTCCAATTTACAAGAAAATTACAGCTACCTTATAAATAAACATGGTAAGATGGTAAGGGAACCAGACATACAGTAAGGTCACAGCTTTGGGAAAGGCAAAACCTTTATTTAAGTAATTACTGCACTGTAGCAGCACCATCCAGGCCTTGCTGCGGGATGTCAAGAAACATTAATACCAAATAAAAAAGCTTAACATTTGAGAGAATGTGGCAAATCAGATTTTAGCCTGAAGCACTGAGGAGTTTTTCATGTACAATTCTGAAGACAGCATAAATCTGCTTACTGTATGTGCCTGACTTAACTACTGTGACCTGCTCATGAAGAGAAGCTGGCTGCACTGACAGAAAAATGAAACCTCCAGTAGTATGGAATTGTACCATTTCACCTTTTTTTTCTTTAATGAAACTTAATTACCATGCTTATCTGATTTTTTTGCCTACTCCAAACAACGTAGTCTTTTCACAGACCTAACTAGCTCTGTCTGAAGTTTTAGCACTTCTTTTGTTTCATCTGCAAACAGGGCAGTACTTACTTAGGTTTATATTGATGTTGCACAATCATGTGCAACTCAGCTGAAAATACAGCACAGCTATTTTCACATAATTTCATCAGTAACAGAGAAGACCATCTCCAGTATCTAGCTTGGTAAAATCTACCAAAGTAAGCATTGAGAACATGACCTGAAAATTAAATAAAACTAAACTAAGAATTCATAAAATAGACAAATCATCATCATCATCATCATCATCATCATGGCTAGGCTTCGTGAAAAAAGATTTGGGAATGAGATACTTTTAAATCTCTGCTTGAGCCTCTGCTATTCTTATTGCTGCAGACAGCTTTTGAAGGAGACCTTTAACATCACAGGCTGATTAGTGTAATGAAAGAAGATTGCTCTCACTGACAATAAATGGACTGAATTGGGAGAAAAGCAATGAGGGAACACAGGATGTGGAAGAGTGTGAGACAGAGGGAAAGAAGGAATATGACTAAGGATAAAAGTTACAGTGTATAACTTTTCTTTTTTTAATTATTTCATTGTCTTCCTTTGGTCCCCCAAATTTTCTCCTGTAGAGCACAGAGAGCAGTTCCTCCTTTATGAGTTCTTGCATCACCTTCATCCTTCAAAGATCCAGCTTCATAAGGCTGTGGGGATCATGAATATATAGAAACTGATCCCTCTCCAGAGGCTGCTCACATCTAAGTGATGGATACTACTTTATATTGAAATCATGATTTGTCCCCAGTTGTTCTTTTGTTTTTTCTCTTTTATGGAAAAGAGTTTACTTCCATTATAAACAAAAGAGGTGGGTTGCCTAAGTAACTGCCATTTGCATATAGTAACTAAACAGTAAAATAAATTTATACAGAAACAGCAAATAGAAATTGTTCTGAAAATCTCCAGTCATCTGCCGCCTACTTCAATCATAAGCCTCAGACACAACTAGCTACAGAGCAATACAAGAGTATTCTTAGGCATAGCTTTCTATTATTCAACTGAGTAAAGTAAAAATTACAATCTATTCTGGTTAAACAGAAAAGCACAATACATTTGGCCTAGAAAAAGAGTGAATTAAAAAAACAATGCAAAAGATATCAAACTTTAAAAGCCTTCTTAAACCATATGAAAAGCAGAAGTTATACGGACCCAAGAGATGACTGAATTTCAGAATGACCAAATGCAGCAGGTAATACTAGAGCAACAAGACTGTGTTTTTTTGCATTCATACTCATTCAAGGAAGCACATTATATCAGTTCATTGCTCAGTAACAGTCCAAAAGCTGCAAATACCAATTCACAAGTAACTATGGAAGGAACAAACATAACAGAAGCCACCACTATGTCCCTATGTTTCAATACCTTGTGCATTTCTGGTTCCAGTGGCTCAAAAATGCCATAGCTGAAAAGGAAACAGTAGAGAAGAACAAAGGCGACCAGGGGAATAAAACTAATCTCAGAACAACAAAAGCAAAATCTTCCTGTACAAGTAGTGGAAGTACAAGAAGCTATTTCAGTACAAGAAACCAATGACAACAAATTGAACTACGAGCAAGAAACAGGAATATCTCCTTTTCCACAGAACATACACTCAAGTAGAGAACTCCTTACTACAGGATGTTTTAAGTGTCAGAGGTTCAGATGGCTCCAAAATACAATTGAACAGATTAGATCAAACTCCTCCAGGAGGTACTCAGCATAAAAGCATTATTCTGGGCTTTGAAGGTGCTGAGTTATAGAGGGACAGATACTAGGAATAATTCTGCAAACTTCTCTCCTATGTGCCTGTGCTTTTCTTCAGCCAGTGCTGAAGAAAGCCTGCTAGAACCTTCGGACTGGTCCAGCATAGACATTATCATGTCAAACTCTTTCACCTGCTATACTTCACAACAATATTTACGGGTGACAAGTCATCTCTAAAAGCACATAAGTGATCAAGAGACACAGAAAAATAATCTACTGCATCCTTAAAATATTAACCTTGAGGCAGTAGGTCAAGCCAACATCAAGCAGTGAATTAAACCATATACAACAAATTACGACCATCGGAGATATGTCTAGTGAAACAAACTACAACATTAGCTAAGCACAGCTTCTAACAGTATAAATACTGAATGTTACATTTTATACCACTGTACACATATCCTGACATCCAGCCAGGTCCACTTAAGTCATGTCTTCTGGTAAGGACCAAAGACAAAACATAAACACAAAGATTAAGGCCTGAATGATATCAAGAGTTGGTCTAAAACAACTTCTCTACATTATCTTCTACTAACTGTGTCTTAGTTCATGAGCTTATCTGTCTAATACCAATGAGAGTTACAGAAGATACAGCTATGAAGAGCAAATGTACCACGTAATCTGGTCTGAATAAACTTGCCCACATCCAAGAAGCTGGTGTCTAAACACCTCCCATGGCAGACGTCCTACGTTCTCTCTGGGCATCCTAAAAGGCTAAGACAGTAACCAGCTAAAATAAAATCTTTCCTAATTTTCATATTGTCCCTCTTGCTGCATTTCATCTCTCTTTCTAAGGGTTAAATTAGACCCCAAAATATATCTCATGGGGGGAAATTGTTGTCCTAGGTATGGATGAAATTTAAAACATCCTTTATCACATTCATACTTAGATTGCAGGATACTGGCTTTGCTTGTTCCCTAAAATCTGAGGCTTTTGTGTTTTTTTAAGCTCTTTAAGTAGTGATTTAATACACTTAAATGCTTTCAGGAAAGGTAGTTACAAAAATCAAGAATATTTCTCATATTCACTCTGACATTTAAGCCACGCTCAGTCAATTATTTTTCACTTTCTATTAAGGAAATTTAAGGCAGAAATACTAAAGTAACCTGCAGGAAAAAATTCCAGACCAGAAAAAATAATACTGCAATATTCCAAGTGAATCCCTGCAATATGGTATCTGTCATACTTTCTTCCTTAACAGGAGTAGTCAATATTAACGTGACTTAATGAAGAATCCTGACAACATTATCATATTACTGAATTGAAATGACTTGATTACATTCTTCTTGAAGCTATTACTTACATCTCAGTAAAGGACTACCATTACAGTTCTTCAATGGCTCAAAAGCAATCAAATAACAGCGAAAAACATAACCTGAGAACAAAAAATATTTCATCTAGCTATGTAAAATTGACAAGTCTGTACAACATCCACAAACAGCACAAAAAATAAGCACACAAAGCAAAATAGAAATAACAAATTATTTATGCTCAGATTGGTGAAAAAAGAGCACACAATTTCAATAAAACTGCAGTTAACTTTGTACTCACTTTTATAATCAAAAATACAAAATCTCCAGCCTGCACCTCTCTGCACTCAGTTTCTATCACATGTCCAAATTTCTCAGTTTTGACTACAAGACTGTAAGAATCTTACTTCAGGTTTTATTTATGCCTAAAGTGTTTTTGTTTTCCATAACAAAGCAATAGTATCCTACCTGGGTAGGTATTTCAAGTCTTCATCAAATTTGAACATACTCAAGAATTTTGTTTGGTTTATTACCTGAACAACTGGATTACATAATCAGCTTTACTAATTGTCGAACAATTCTTTGAGCTCTATCAAGCACTAATCAGGCAAGAAAAATTCTATACATATTACCTCAAAGTATTGCTGGCTTTTCAGCAGTGAAACTGGAGTAGACTAAACAATTTAATAATACTTCTTTCCAGAAGATGAAATTGGACTGAGCAATCTGAACTGTCACAAAAATACCTTCTAAAAATTCTATGCCACTTATTTACACAGCCCCTTTTGTACACCACAGAATGGGTAAGGCTGGAAGGAACCACAGTGGGTCATCTGGTCCAAGTTCCCTGCTCAAGCAGGGTCATCCCAGAGCACACAGCACAGGATGGCTCTTGAACATCTCCAGTGAGGGAGACTCTACAACCTCTCTGGGCAATCTGTTCTAGTTAGTGCATAGTCACCCACACATTAAAGAAATAATTAACTTATCATAATAAGACAACTCATTCATGATCTCTCAAGACAAGGTCAACCCTCTGAAGAAGCTGAGAAAGATACTTCAGAGACTGGGAGCACTGCAACATTAAGACTGAGGTCAGCTTGGTACCTATTAGATGACTTCTGATCGAATGTACATCATCCTCACCTGACTTTGCCTTTCCCTCTCACTGCAGGTTTGCACCAGCAGATCATCCTGGACAGTACAGCTACACACAGAGTTGCTCCCTTGCTGAAATCCACCAAAACGGACTAAACTCGGTTCCAGGTACTATGAACACTGGCAGTAACTACAGACAGGCAGGTGAGGGCAAGGATGCAGAGGTGCCCTCAACTAATTTCAGCTAGATTGTCCATAGAGTTCTTGATCTGCTGGCAAAAGACTGAGAAAAACAACGGGGATGGAAAGGGCAGAACGACTGATTTCTTGCCTTCCTACTTCTACTCCTTTGGTACTTCCAGTGGGAGTTCTGTGACACCAGTGTACTTGTTTCTTACTCACCTAACACCAGTTGTGAAAATTCTCACTGAAAACAAATTTTTCTGGTTAATGATATTAAAGTAATTAATTAAAATATGTTTCCCCTCTTAAAAATCTCTCTTCCTGACAAATTTTATAGGATGAGGATAGAAAAAGCTCAAACAAGTTTGACAGAAAAGCCTTACACTACAGAAACCTGACAAGTGGTCCCCAGAGTAGCAAAGGGATTATATTCAGGGATATCCCTCTTGATGCCATCTCCCTCCTTTCAAAGGCAGACGGCTGTATGTTATAAAGCACAGTGGCCATTCATTAAAGGGGCATTATGACCCAATCGACAAACATCCTTAAAGGCAAGAGGATGACAAAGCATTCAGAATAGGCAGCTTCAAGACAGAATTTTTTAAGTATGAAGGAAGAAACAATAAATATGTAGTTTAGACCTTAAATCATTACAGAAGCAGAGACTACTTTACTTTCTTAGCAGTTAGCTTAATATAAAGTGCTGTGGCAGCCAATATATTAGTATCATCAAACCAGAGTGTTTATCAATAACACAAACAGCAAATCTAGTCTAAATCCAAGATTATTCACAAGCACACAAAAATTAGAGATCATCAGAAGTCCTCCTGATAGTATTACATAAAACATGTTCCCGATTTACTATGAACAGGTAAAAATTGTTTCCCAGCAATTCCTATTAGCTTTAAACTACATAAAGAAAATTCAACATTTCATGCTCGTCAGCTACTCACAAATCAAATCTTCAGTGTTATCTGCATACAGCCAGCTGGTTTTTAAAATCCTGCTGTAATTGAGGAGAAAAATAATTAAGCAATATTATTAGTCATCTTACCATCATTTCCTGGTGGTTGTAATGCATCTCCTGTCAAGCTACACCATCCAACTGGGAAAATATCTCGAGAATCACATCTGCACCAATAGTCAAATGCTCCTCTCCAGCCATCGAATGTAACAAAAACTTCATCTCCTTTAACATCTCCAATGGTTGCTGGGCAAATCAAGTATGGATTCTTTCTGTCTATAGCTTCAAGTTTCATTCCAACTTTAAAGCAGTTTGGCACAGGTTTTGGCGGTTCCTACAAAAATAAGAGTGGCAGAATATCTGTATTTCCATGGCCTCTTAAAATAAGAAAAAAAAAAGAAAACAACAACCCTTTATTTTTCCTCAACATCCTTACTACTTATACTCACTATTTTCAAAAAGTTATAGCAGACATTCAAAGAAACTGATACACATTGCAATTTTGCCTTTGCTCTTCTGTATTACAAAAATCTAGATTCTATTCCCACAGAGATAGCTGGAATAATTAGCAAAATTCTCCATGACAGAAAGACCCTGCTAAAAGTATTTACATAAGCAATTGTTTGCACCCAATACGTTATGTCTGGGCAGCAAGACAGCAAAGACACTAAAATGAAATTATTACATGCTAATAAAGAATAGGATGTTTGCAGAGCATGGATATTTCTGGGGACTGATAATTGTCTGGTAAAAGCTTTACCTCTCAATTAATCCATGAAAAATTCATTAGCATTGGACATTATTTATAGGCATCTGCTAACTTAGTTGGCCTTAGACCAATTCCAAGTGGACAAAAGAAAAACAAAAATCAAGCCTGTGCGACCAGCATATGTGTACCTCCACAGCAGGAGCTGTGATCCAATGGAACACCAATCGCCACCTCAAGAACCTTATTATTCAAACCCATCTCAGATGTGTTAGCCCAGAGAAGCATGGCTCATCACACCTCAGAAAATTTATATAATCTTATCTAAACAAATTATAATTATATTAACACCAAGTTAACACCAAGTGATGTGATTGCAGGTCCGAACTCAACTGTTTGATTTGCTGCCATAGTTGTCAGTATCACTCTCAGAATCCAAAATGAAGACACTCAATGTGACAGCAGGGTTTTATCACCTCCACAAAAAATTGAACCAACAAGTCATTTTCATATTACTGTTGTTTTTATATAGTTTTTCCTGTTTCACGGTAACTTACTCAAGTGTCATGTTTAAAAAACTGCTATTTTCAACTACTTCTCGCAACATTTTAAATGATATGTGCCCAAGGAAAATGTTTAACAAAACCCTTCCAAGTACCACTGTATTTCAACAGCTCTCATTCCCCCATTATTTTTTTTTAACTCCTGTGCACAATCACAAGTACAGTGCTGCTAAGAAACGTGATATGCATTGTATCTAAAATCTGTGAGACAAAAAATGAGCAAAAGCAATATTTCTAAATAACACATCTCAGTCTCAGCTCAAAGTAGAAAAGATGGAAAAGAAATGCCCATCTCAATGGACTAGTAGTGGAATGCTTTCTGTCTAGCTCTGTAGCTTGTCAATCCAGTCCAAAGTAATTTTAAATAATAGTCTTGCCTTCCCTGTCTGTGCTGCAGAAAACAGGGTAATATCTTGGCATTCTCACTAAAAAATGTAACCATGGACCAACTGATAGGAAGTTGTTTACTAGAAATGCTTTTCTTCTTACCTTCCTAAAGAATGCTGCAGGTGCCATTTCAGCTCCATTGAGAGTTCTTAAGAGAAACGTTGGCCAAGATGATGCATTCATCTGGAACCCTGAGTAACAAACAAATAAACAGCCCCACTTTCAGTTTGTAAAACACAATAGGAGGAGAAGGATATAATGTCTGTTTTACTAATGCCCCATTCCCTCTATTTTAGACTTGGCCAAAATAAAAGTAGCCAAGAAGGAATGAACATGGTCACTTTTGGTACAGAAAGCTGTGCAGTGCATTTTCACTCTGAGTCACTTGCCTGCAGAATCGCTCATCATACGAAGGGATATTATAGATAAACTTCTAGGATTTAAGGCCATGCAAGTTCTAGCACAGTAGTTCATAAGGTTGTCCCACACAGTTCCTGGCCAATGGAACTTCCCCAGCCCAAGCATCTTCGCTTTCTCTTCAGGTCTGCTTTTTTCCTCTCATTCTAAAACAACATCCTCTGTTCCAGCTCATTTATTGAGGAGACACCTTTTTATTTTTGAGAATCTTGTCATTCTTTTACCAGACCACAGACAAAAAAAAAAAAAGAACAATTGGTTTCTTCTCCCTCCCCCATTAAAATAAATACATAATTAGCCATAAAAACCAAAGAATGCCTAAGAGTGAAGAAAAAATACAATTATTTTAATAAGTATGTGCATCATATTGGAAAACATAAATCAGAAGATCTTTCTACTTTATTATTCTTCATTAACAAGTGAATAAAAAGCACAAACAACAATCAAGTATGTTCAGATGAACAACCTTATTAAGCAGAACAAAGGTTTGGCTGAAAACATTCTCATTCCAGATAATCCTTCCTCATAATCAACTACTTTTCAGTTAAAAAGACAAACAAAAACCCCCTAAAAAATCCTTTTGCTTTCTGTGCTTTCCAAATAAATGTTTTAAAGTAATGAGTAAGATAACAGACATAGTGGACATTTTTTCCTGTATCTTTAGCAGTTATATGTCTGGCATAGTTCTACAGAAAAATAGACATAACAGAGCAAATTGGAATTTTTTCCATAAAGCAAATAGTACCAGAATCTGCCAGGAACTAAGAATCTGCCCTCACAGCTGAGCCTCAACAATTCTCCTAAAAAACTAAATCGAAAGGCAGAACATATCTGCAATTCTTGATAAGTTAAATCATTTACTCATCTAAAATTGGATTATATGCTATAATGGTTCTTTAGCTCATAGCTTTAAGCTACCTTCCATTGAATAAACAGTTTTCACGTTGGAATCACCTATGCAACACTCAAATTAACATAAAGCTCATATGTGATAAATGGTGTCGTAATTCGAAGACTGCTGAGCTGATTTTTAGGCCTGGTTTCATACCAGAGTCTTTATACAACCTAAACATGTGTGGTTACTGAAACGCAATATTCCCAGCTAGCTTGCCAGAAAACAGATACAAGCAAGATAGAGGAATGACAACTAAACAAAAGTTTCAATTAATTTCATTAGGCCTTAAAGTTGTCCTGGTAAAACCAAAGAAAATGCTATCTGCATTATAATTTGTTCAGAACATTAAGATCTCAACAACAAAACGCTCACCTATAGAAAACAGAGGTTGGAAAAGGAGCCCTTTGTTACAATAATCACTTTCTCAAAAACTTTATGTAACATGCATAATTAAACCCATGTAAAAATCAGGTAGGAGGAACTGTTTTATCTAGTTATTATGATAGAAGCAGAACATTAGTATCCAGAAGGTTCCCTACTACTCAGAAAAAAAAAAAAATCAGTTGCTTAAATGTCTAACAGGAGGTAATTATACACCCAATTAGCTCCCAGCTTTGCCCAGGAACAGGATGCTGAACAAGTGCCAAAAAGGCTTTTTCAAAAATTTATCTAGGTATGCCAGAATGTTTGATTGCTGGAATTCAGCCTATCTCTAGAAAAATCTAGGGCAGGAGGAACAAAATAATAGCACTCACATTCTTTTCTGAATAACCAGCAATTGTTCAGTGGGCAGGTAAGCTTACATGCCTGGGTGCAGGAAAACAACCGCTTGTGAGGTGCTGCACAAACAGCCTGATCAAATAGGAGTAAGAAACAGTATCTGAGGAGAAGGCATCAACCCTTCTACTGATGACTGTGGAAACTTTCACTTCTTAAAGAATTGACTGCCCCCATTATACATAACTGGAGTTGTTTTATTCATCAGACTGGTTCAGAAACATTTTAAAAAGCGCCATGTTCCTGAAGCCATATATTTAACACTGTACATATGTGCAGCTGAAGGAACTGGTGCACTCTTCCCTTTTCCATACTGGTATCACTTCATTCATTCTACAGGGTTATATCAAGAACTTTAGAGAGGTTAAACTGAGAAACTCTTAAAAAAAAAAAAAAAATCTTTTCCCCCAACGTCAAGAATTTTCAGTGTTTTCATTCAAAACCTCTATATATCCACAGGAAAGAAGGGAAAAAAAAGCCCTTCTGGGCTTAAACTGTATCTATCCTAATAATATTTTTCTAGACTGGCACCCTGATTGCATTGCTTTTCTTGTGTTCCCGAAGGAACACAACAGCACAAAAATCTACCCCTATAATCTCTGTGAAGTATCTTAATGGTTATGTCAACTGCTCCTCTGTCTGTCTCTCTACAAGCAAATCAAGTTTCATGCTGTAGTGAAATGAGACTTTTCACTTTGTTTTTCAAACAGAAGAACTGGAAGTTGCTAAAAACTGGGATGACAAGTTTCTGAGAGGCTACTAAGAGAAATAATGCCTATCCTCACTAAACATCTGATGAGAAATCTGTAAGAATTACTGATGACACCAAACCAGAAGCAGGTTCATAACTATAAGATGGAATCCATCAGCCACTCATTTCTGCACGCAGTTAATGTCTTATATTAAGATCATTATTTCTTGCATCTTCTAAAAATTACAGAATGGGGTAACAGGTGAGAGAGTGTTCAGGTAAATTTCGGCCATTAATTTTCCTCCTTCTTAGAAGCAAAACTATTTTCAGACCAATGTGAAATCTTTAAAGACTTCCACATGTAGAAGTTTAAGCTGTAACAAATACAGTACAAGAATGCAGATCTAAACATACAGGTTAATCACAGCAAAGAAAGGCAATGTCACGCTTTACTACTCCTAGTAGTTTATTCAAAGTTAACTTCGACTCTTCATCAGCTAGTGAGGAATTCCTTTGTACAGTTCCCTATTTAATAAACTCCCTCAATAAGACTAAGCCCAAGCCCTATTTCTCCGTTTGGGGAAACACATTGTGTTGTTACCCATATTGCTCACAGAAGGCAAAAGAAATTCTGCATGCTATTTCTAAGCATAAGAAAGCTACACCTTCCTCACAAGCATTTTGTTGCGCTCACAAACTAGCTATGACAAACTGATCTGACACCCCAGGACGTGTGTCCATTTGAGGCGATGAGAATGACATGCAATACAAGACCGCAGTTTGCTAGAGCTCTGGAGTGCTACTTTTCCTACCTCAGAGCAGAACGTTGCAATTCCACACTAAACCAACCCTGTGCTGCCTTTCCCAGAACACAACCAATTCACTCAGTGCCTGAGGAAATATTCCAACTGCCCTGCAGGGACGTGCCTCCAGCAGCCCTGCCGAGGCTTCCCGGGCCGGTAGCAGCCAGTGCCCTCTCCTCGGCTGATCGGATGCGCTGATGAAGAAGAATATAGGGGCAAGTTCCCCCAGCTCTTTCCAAGGGCTCCCAACACGAGCACACATGGCATCGTGCAACAAAACACCGTACACTTCTAAGGCAGGTTACATGTGAGGGAATGTTTACAGAATGGGCACATGGCTCTGTATCTTATCATTAGGAAAGTTGTCGGACACTCCCATTTAATATTAAGGGACTATTAAAAAAAAACAACAACCAACTAATAAAATCCCCCCCCCCAAAAAACAACAAAAACTCTCATTCTTATATCAGAAGAATCAAAAAATAAGAAAAAGTCACAATTCAACTAGCCTGAAGCAGTTTGCTTACCTCTTTTTCAATTAAATAATGGTTTGGTGAAATGTTAATACTATTGAATAGTCAAGCAAAAAGGTAAATTCAATGTCATGAAAGCAATCCTCCACAATCCTCCACACGCATTCGTTCAGAAGCTTTGTTTCTTACCCAGCGGAGGCTGGAGCATGCCCCCTTTCTTTTCACAGGTCCCGATGGGCTGTATGTCTGAGGAATCCACAAGCCTCCAAAAGTCATTTTTGTTGTCACTTCCATCCAGCCGCAACCTTAGCCTGGCACCAGTGATTCCAATGACTGTAGCTATACAAACTGAGGTAACATTGCGAGGATCACGGGCTTCCAGTTTCATACCAACTTTGAAATCGTTCGTAGGTGGAATTCTAGACTACAGTAAAAGGTAAAAGACTTTTTCTCATTGATGTTAGCATTGTTAAATTTACCAGTCAGTTCAATATACAGCTTTCATCCATCCAAATGTATCATATAAGTGATAAATACGAAGAAACTTTTGAACTTCAAGTGTTTAGCAGCAAGTCACAAAAGGCAGCTGGATAACCTACCAACTGCATAAACATGACTGATAAGCCCACTAAGAAGGGTAATAACTGATGAAGATATGAACGTAAAGACGGGGAGCCATGACTAATACTTTAAGTGAATGGAAAACAAGGACATTGGGAAACATGACATTCAACTCAAAAAAACCCAAAAACCAAAACACAAACCAACACACACACAGAAAAACCCCCCACCAACAAGGTTTATTATCTTTCAATTAAAAAGAAATAGTTATCCTCACTGTAATATTATTTTGGAAATATAAAGAAAATTTGGACCCTACTGTCCTAGGCACTACAAAAGCTCAAGGTAAGAGTTTCTGCATCAAAAAAAGCTTACAATACAAAGAAAGAAGAGAGAAAAAGGAGTTAGTGCTAACATTTTACAGAAAGAAAAAACAGTTCTAAAGTCATATAAAACTTCTATACTAAGACAAAAGCTGCACCTTGTGCTTATTCCTAGAGAACTGAATATAATCAATAACATACAATGAAATGCCAATTTAATTAGCACAGGGAAAAAATGTGACAAATGCAACTTGGTCTTTATGCAGAACTTTTTGTCACATGCTAAAGATGAACAAAAAAGAATAGTTTTTACTCATGTATCAACATTACTGGCAGAGATTGACTGGATCATAGTCTGATTATTTGCCTTCTGTGGAATTGTAAGCAATGACATCACCTAACAATGTTCAAAACTCTGTATTAACACTAACAGGGATTGAATGCTTCTCACTATTCTCTTTAGATGTCTCCTAAATTTATGAATGGAATTTTTCCCAACACTATAATTTAAATTCTATTTGCATTTTGCAAATAACAACAAAATCTACAGTGTATTTTACAGAGAGTAACCCGACCTTTTCTCAGCACCCTTTCAATGAGATAAGTAAGTTGAGCACTGAAGTTTCTCTTAGGAGATGATGACTATTCTCCTATCATGCTGAAAGCTCTTTTCTGCAATCCTTCAGTACAAAGTTGTTTTTGAATGCAGACACCAATGTAAGCAGCCTTTTCCACGACATTTAAACCCAGTAGCTATCCCATACAGACTAACATAATCTGACTTCTAATACAGGAGGAAGGTAGAATACCCAAAACCATGGGCATTCACACTCACAGGATTCCTATGTCCCCTTCTCCTGCCCACCTGAGCAGGTCAGGTAAGGATCCCATAGTAAGCAGATACAGGTGCGCTTATCTGTCTGGGGACACAGGAAAAGACTGAACAAACCTGCTCCTGCAACAAGTATTAGTGATATTTTTTCTCCATCACATTTGAATGTTTGAAATACACCTTCCTCTACTTGCTGTGTTGTGCAGGTGCACCATTTACAACACACCCTAGATCAACAGCAGGAGCCCTGGAGGAGCCCAAGTTCAAAAACCAGCGGCAAGCAACATTCAGTGAATGCTGAGTGCAGCATCTGCTGCACTCAGACAGCAGGCTGTCTGAAAGGGGAGCCTGAGCATATTAAATTTAAAGGGCAATTCAATTTCAGGATATTGCTTGTCAAGCTGTTATTTTCTACTACCAGGAAAAGCAACAGAAATTGAGAAATTGGGGAGTTTATTTATTTGCGGAAAAGGTGAGCTTGTTTAAATACCAATAACTCAAGGCATTCTACTAAAAAGGTAACTCTTCCATGCTAGTTTGCCCTTACAGAAAAATAACAAAACCCCACTCAGTAACAGCCTTGTTTAAAGTTCTGCTCAAATCACAAGGGACTGAGCTTTTACATTTAAAATTTTCAACTGCTTCAAAAAGTTTCAAGGCAAGAGAATGGGATGTGAAATGCACTGAAATTTTAAGTAGTAATTAAAAACAACTTAAAGCAACAGATAAAATACCTTCTAAATTAAGATAAATACTTTAATCAATTTCCATCAGCTGTCTGTGCCTGTGTCTTAATTTATGCTAGAGGCTTTAATTTATTGTTGCCCAGGTCATTTTTAATTACTATAAAATTTAAACTTTTAGAATTCCCACAAGTCACAAATTCTGGATATAAATGTCAAATTAAGTTTCTCTCTGCTCTTTATTTTCTGGCTGGCCACAGCAGTGTATTTATTTGCGTTATATAGATAACGACACGTAAAATTCATGTGTAACCCAATAAAAATCAAATTAGTCCTACACAAAGCACAAGCACTTTAGGTTTAAAATCTGCAAACATTATGTAGAGAGAGGATCGAGCTATGCACTAATCAACATTGCATATCACTTTCTACTTAAAGGTCAACTCTTAGAAAAACTGAAAATCTGCATATGTAAATTGTTTTGAATTTTGCTATGCACATAAATTAAAGCTCATCTTTCCAACCCACACACTCCTTAAGCAATCCAGGCCACTTAGATTCACCTCGGTCAGTGCATGTCACCTAAGCATCTCTATATAAGGTGTTATTTGGTTGTTCAGTTTGGACTTCTTGAGCATTATTAGGGAAGAGGGAGATGCAAGAAAGGCACACAGAAAGGCTTCTGAGCAGCTTCCTGCAGTAGCTACATTTCTTAGGAGCATACACTGTGGTTTATGGTCTGTGAGTATGGCATCAACCTCAGGATGATCCAGGGATATGCTACCACCCTCTGCCTCTATCCAAGCAGAGTTTGAGGTCTCTGCCTTGAGCTGGTATCCACTGTGTAAAACACATACTGTGACATTAATTTCTGAAGCTCCACTCACATAGAGTTATCGACACCACTCCTCTTAGCCATGTCTCATTGAAAGAAGCATGCAAGGGGCTCTTTGCCCTTTATCCTCATCTGCAAGGAGCAAGCTGAGATTCATGATTTAGCACGAGGAAATGCTACCACCTGTGTTTCTCTCTCCTTATTCTCCACTCCTGCAACTACTTTAGACTCACTGAGTGACGGTTCCTCCCCTCCTCAGACTAATCCACTCATGTTGCTTTTTATTTGGTCTCCCACTGCAGGCCAGTATCATGTACAGTACAACTGGACTACCAACACACCCTAGAAGACACTTTCAGAACATGCCCAAGCCACTAAACTAGACATGCACTGCTTGTCACACCTATTACACTTCTATCAACCTGAACTATCCAATTCCTTCAGCGACTATCTTCCTAACACAACGAGGGCATACAGACCAAACCACATCCTATTACACAGACAAGATACTCCTCAGCTTGGGAAAACACCAGCCTTGACTCCCTATACAGAGAGAAAGATGCCTGCAGAGATCGACTCAGCCTCCAGAGGGCTGAATAACTGGAGGTCATCAGCTTACACAAGACGGTACACTTAAACTGCACCTGCAAATACAAACCAAACCATCAGGCAGGGGGGGAATCAGACTTGTAGGCTACAGTGTAAGATATAAAATAGTACATTAAACACCCTTTGTTATAAATCCAGTATTTCCTTTGTATTCCCATATATTCCCTTGATTCTTTTTTAACTTCAATATGTGTTACTCCTTAGTAAAAAGCGTTCTGCTCAGAAAGAGACAAAATTAAACATATTTGAGAGATCCAGGAAAGAAGTGGTGACTAAACTCTGCTAAACACACATCTTGTAGCTAGACAGAATTGAAAGGAATCTTTCAGAAATGAGGCAGAGGAAAGGCTCCTCTGACAATCAGCAAAATTTTTAATTCTCACTAAAACCATGGTACCTCTAAGATTACTGAAAAAGGTAGAAAATATTTTTTAACTCTGATAAGACCATCTGTTTTCATTAACTAGTCTTTTTTTTAAAGAAAAACAGAGTCCAAAGATACAATTTTAATGAAATCCTTAAAGTTTGGCTTGAGGCGGAAACCAAGAATGAAAAACTTCCGTAGCCCTCATCTGCCCAAACTGTAAGCTACTGATAACTAGAGATCAAAAGGAGTCAAATAGGAAGTCTAACCATAAAAGTTGCTCCAGGATCACCCTGTAACATGTATACATACACACACACTTGCAAAACAGTATCTGGCATACCTGTCTGAAACAATGTAGAGGGGCAGCTACTGATTCAGTCTCTTTCAGATAGTCATCCCAATTAAACTGTTCTGGAAGACACAAGATAAAAAAAGACCATATACACAGTTTTAAAATGGAACTTAAATTAAAAGGGGATTTGGGGAAAGAAAGGGACAAAACAACCTTGTAGAATACCTCTTTTTTTGAAGAATAGGATTACTCTCAAATGGAAACTCTACCTTTGAAATACATACAACCTTCAAAAGAGCTTCAAGAGTACCATTAATTCACAGGGGTGATCATACAATAGGCAAAATTAATATAAACCTTCCCAAATTATTTTTTGTGGTCCACATACAAAAATATACAAGTTAGGATACTTAGATTCAATTCTCTGCATAAGGATCTCCCGAGCATCCGTGTATAAATCATGTTAGCCTTTCTGTATCTTAGTTCCCCTAACAGCAGGATTGTTATAACTTCATATGAGTACTGGGATGATAGACATTGAAAAACACACACACAGATTCTGTTGAAATGTATATTATGAACACTATCTCCAGTCCACTCGAAAGCAAAAAGCCTTCCAACGGCATCTTTGCCTCTTTTCATCTGAAGTCTGATAAAGGTTTCTCTTTGTAGAATATTAAGTATTACAGCAATTATAGGTAAACATTAAGAAACAGAATCATGGGGGTTTTTCCAGTGTTAAGAGTGGCATTGTTTATGAGCATGGGCAAGTGTACTCTGCATTTGATTTAATCAGTGTTATCAGTTTTGCATGAATGGAAAAACATGAAGTACTAACATCAAAGATACAAGCAAGCATTAATTAAATTAATATAAAGTGGAAGATAAATGCTTCAATAGCACAGTTAATATTTTTGTTACTAAATTATCTGAGTTATTTTGCTTATTTTTCTTGTTTGGGCAGCCGACATCTTTCTGATGTTCCTGAATAACAAATTACTCCTAAACCTCAAAATGATGCTGTGATGCCACCCAGTGGCTCAGCAACAGCCATTCACACAGCCCATAGCAAAATCCTTGGTGACGACCAAGAGCCCACACAGGGCTTGCCAGTAACCCTTCCAAAAACACCACTGGGCACAGACACTTAAAACACATCCCTGCAATTTTCAAGAAGAGAGAAGCAGCAAAGAAACAATCAGAAAACGGCAGCATTTTTCAGCACTCACACACTGCTTCTCTGAAAGATGCATGGTGGCTCAAGTGCAGAGTGTCTCCATTAGCACAGCATTTAGACTGTCCCCTTGGCCTGACAAGATCCTCTTTTTTCAGCATAACACTCAAAGGTGTACAAATGCTTTGTCCTTGGCACTGCAGAAGCCATATGACTGTTAGCTACGTGATAAGTCAGCAGCAAGTCAGTGAAATCTCAAAAGCTGTTAATTTGTTGGTCTGTAGTATATGTAGGCTGGTAACAAAGACATTTCCATACAACATCTTGGAAGTCTGCCTATTTTGGAATGAAAATTTTATTCATATATCTATACAGTAACACTGATATTGTACTACTCAGAAAAGGCAGGGTGTGTTAACCTCAGTATATGTTAGATATTTGTATTTCAGGAAGGCAGAAATGGCTCTTCAGAGCTTTCTCCAAGAAGTAGCCTCCAGATTTGTTGCTCTTCTCATTAATAAGCCAAGGAGGGTACAAAACCTAAAGATGATAAACTACTAGCAAGGTTTCATCTTATAGAAGTTCTTCTTGGAGCCTAATAATAAAGTTGCCACTTCAGGTTGCCTTCTGATTTACAAAAAAAATTTAAAAATTTTGGTTTTTAATCAGTTTGCCTTAACAAACTACCTAAATCAATAAAATTAAATCTAGCAAAAAGAATATGTTAGCTGTGTCCCAGTTGTCTCAGAGCTAACATGATGTAAAAGCTGTAATCATCAATCAGAACCTCTCTGTGCTAAGGACTGTATAAATATAGATCAGAGACAGCACCTTTTACCAGGAGAAACCCCCAATCACCTCCTCCAAAAAAAATTATATACCAGCATATCTCAAATAATCTCAGTTGTTATAACAGGACTGTAAATTTGGTGGAATGACCCAAAAATACAGAGGGATACAGTCTTATTTCTTCCAGGGAACATTTACTAGAAAGACATGTAAGGTAACACAAGTAGCCAGCTGCAGATAAAGCCAAGAGTAAAAAAAGATTGCCTGGCTCTTTGCTTTAAATCCTGGCTATCAAAAGCTCTTGCATCAAGCAGAAATGCCCTGGAGTTAAAATTAGAACCTCTCCACCTGTGAAGATACACTGCATTAAATTAGAGCCAAGCTCTCAGAGATGGTGCTAATTATCATTTAATTACTGCAGTCATAGAAATAGGAGATGTATGAATGTTTGCAACATGTAAGATGCATCTTTAAAAAGACAATCACATTGAAAAAAATATCTACACAAAAGCTTCTCTGTATTCTCAGTGTGCAGAGGTAAAGAAGCAGCTGTATTATATATATATTTCTAATTCTGAAGCCCCTGAAAACATGCAGCTTCTGACAACTAGAAATTCTTAAAAAAATCAGCTCGCACTAAATGATTTAACATGCACCTCACAGTCAATTCAACCTCTGCAGGCTGAATTAAACAGCTCAAGAAAAACTTGTTATGCAACAAGCACAACTTTATAACCTATCAGCAAAGTGTAAATGAGAGAGAAGGAAATTTTACACTGAAGAACAAATCAGCATATACTGGAAATGGGGGGGGGGGAGAAAAAAAAAAACAAAAAACAAAAAAAACCCACATCAAAAAAAAAAAAAAAAAAAAAAAACCACACCAGAAATTTTTTTTAAAAAAAAAAAAATTAGTTTATAGTCAACACAGTTGACTATAAACTCTAAACACTAATCATTCTAAAACAGTGATTCAAAACAAGCGGCATGGGCAAAAAGTCTGATTAATTTAAAAATTAAGGAAATTGTTTATACCATACTTGCCTTCATTACTTGAAATGACCCATTGCTCTCTGCAATGCTGTACCAATACCCTATCACTTCTTGTCAAACCTGCCAATCCTAAAGTAAATCAAGCTAAAAGGGACCCCAGGAGGTCTCTAGTTCAGCCTCCTGCTCCTCCAGGGTTCCATCAGCTTCAATGTGAAGATTTTTTTCCTTCCATCAAGGAGGAATTTCTTATGCTCCAGCCAGTTATTCGTCACTTCTCCTTCCACTGCACCTCAGAAAAGCCTGGCTGTGCCCTCTCTACAGCTGCCTGTCAGGTACGTGAAGACAGCAAGACCATCTCCCACAAGCTTTCTCTTCTTTTGGCAGAAAAAAACATTTTCTGGTTTCCATATAATTTTTTTTGCTTACACCTTGCATTCCAGCACCTTCACTGTTTTTGGTGGACAGTCAGCCAGTCTGCTCCAGTATAGCAGTGCCTTCCTTGTACTGCGCAGCTCAAAAGTGAACATAGTTCTCCAGATGTAGTCTCTGAAATACCCAAAGCAGCAAATCCCTCCTCTCTGCCTGCAGTCCTGCCGACAGGATCCCTATGCAGTTGTCATCTTTCACCACAAGAGCACACTGCTGGTCCACACTCAGCTCTCCGCCTGCCAGGGTTCTAGGGCCTTTCATGCTAAATTCCTTTCCAGGCAGCCAGCTTCCCTCCTAGGCTGCTGCAGGGCTCCGGTCTGCCCGAGACAGGGAGGGACTCTCCATTCACCTTTGAATCCCACGGGGCTCCTGTCATTCGGTTCCCTTAGCACGGGCAAGTACATATGAAGAGCAGTTCTGCCTTCCAGAGTACAGTCTACCCCTCCCCATGAGATGCCGCCCACAAATTGGCTTGACAGTGTGTTCTGTCCCATCGTCCCATCCGACAGCAAAGTGTAAAACAGCATCAGCTCTTGGCCTCTAAGAAATGCCACGAGCTACCAGCTGCCAGATGGACCTTGCACTGCCTGGCAGCCCAGTCAATTTTTCATCCACCTATCCAAAGCACATCTCACCAGTTTGGCTGAAAGGACACTACACAAACAGTACAGAAAGCTTTGCTGAAGTAGAGATGAATGACATCCACTGCTCTCCCCTTGTTTACAGAATCACAACAGAAGGTAATCAGTCATGTATGGTTCACACCTGGCAAATCCATCTCAGCTGTTCATAACTCCATCTTTGTCCTTTATTTGCTTGGAAATGACTTCCCGGAGGGTTTTCTCCACAGTCTTCCTAAAGACTTGTATCAGGCATGCCAGCCTGCAATTCCCCAGGTGCTCCATTATTGTCCTTCTTGATAGTGGGCATACTGTTTTACCTTTTCCAGTCATCATGAAACTTCCTCAATCACTATGACCTCTCCAAAATGAGCAAGAAGCCTCACAGTGACATCAGTCAACTACCTCAGCACCCTCAGAGGTGTGACACCTGCTGCCACAATATGTGAATGCCATTTTGCTGAAGTGCTCCCTGTCTTCCACTGTACATAATGCTTCACTTTAGTGTAAGTCAAAAGTTTTTCAAAATTTAAATTGAAGATTTAAACTATGAGTTAAGCGTCACTTGTAGATTGGCAGAATTTAAGGTCCTGGTTTATTTAGGTTAGTTTAATACAGTATCACTACAGCTAAACACTGGACAGATGGAGCACCTCACGTCTTCTCCTATCACCCCAATGTTCCCTTGGCACGCATCTGAGACTTTGGACATAGAGAAGTATCTTTTCTAGTCTTCATCCCACAATCTCTCTTCTTCAAAGATGAGATTTCCTTCTAATTTTCATTTACATACTCTTGCAAATACAGTAGTTTAAGTGTAAGGTATGTCATATACCACTTTATACCTTGTACCTTCTTCTATATGTTGTGATCATTCAGTTAGAATTTTTCTTGTCCTCACATCTTTCTCTACTCACTTTGGTCTATTTTTTCACCTGTATCTCTGTGTTTCCCCTCCTCTTCAACTTTTCCTATCACACATCCCCCTGGGAACTCTGGAGACTTCCTGGATGTTAGCCCAAAGCATTGAAAGGCATTTTTCTTCATCCAGCATCAAGAGGCTTGTTCTGCTTCCTTGCCACCAAAAAGTAACAACACTGGATAAAAATTATCTTCTCATCTGTAGAAAATCAGAGATTTTGCAAGGCCCAGGTTTCATGCGTAAGTTCAGTGCCCAGACACTCGATTAACATGTAGCCCAAGTGGAAGAACACAGATGACTGAATAAGGCTTGCCTGCTTAGCACTGCTTCTCCACAAAGCTTTTTCAACACTTTGCTCTCTGCTGCAGGAGGTGGCAGGGACATTTTCCAGTGACTCATGAAATATGGTTATCTTATCCACATATGAAAAGCGTATTGCTGGTGGGGGGGTACCCAATGGGGCTCCGTCTGTCATGTCAGACGACATTATTTTAAAACACAGATACGCTGAGTCCAGTTTGACTGGAGCTCCTTTTACACTGCAGAAGACGCAAAAAGACACAAATATGATTCCTTTTCTGTCTCAAAGTAACAGGGACAAATAACAAAGATGACAGGTTGCCCAGAGAAGTTGTGGAGTCTCCTTCTCAGGAGATATTCAAGAGTCATCTAGACACAATCCTGAGTAATGCACTCTCGGGGACTCTGCTTGCAGGACTAAGATGACTTCTAGCGGTCCCTTCCAACCTTGCCTATTCTGCGACTGCTAGAACCCCAATAAACAGAAAAATTAGGTCTGGTAAATGGAACAGCAGAAGGTTCTACTATGGTAACAAGGCATCGTATCTTTTACATGATGTCACCACCTCAACTACCCAGCTACTGTGTTGGTATCTCAGCATGTTTGTTCAGTGACTATGCTACTCCTAAGGAACTTCTCCACCAGTACCTAAGAAAAGCCCTGAACCAGATCATCTCTCAGGAGTCAGAGGGCACAGAAATGTGAGCAGAGCGAGAGTTTAAATAACTCTGTGACATTTTTCCGAGAACTCCTGAAGAGATTTTGTACTTAGGTCAATAGTACTCATGACACTTCCTAATGTCCCAAATTTGAGCAACCATCATGAACATACAAAGGATATGTAAAAGGGTGCTGCTGTCCTCTCACTGCAGCCCACAAAAGCTAAACTGACAGCAGTCTCATGTATATGCTGCCTTATAGCACCTGTTGAGGACAGCAAAGGTTAAGTTCAGTAAGAATCTGGATTATTTCTGGCAAGTGTGTAGTTTCCTCAATTTAGTATGAAAACACAAATTCTGTTTTCAAATAATTTCTTTAAAGTAAAATTAGAATCCCAGGCAATTTAATCCAGTTAGCGATCCTAAAAACTCAGCCTATCAAACCAAAAATTCCTTCTTTGGCACCAGCAAACATATTAAGGAAAGAGAAAATAACTTCAGCAGAAAAGGCATGAAACTGAGAAATACATGATGAGAAGAACAGTAAATGAGTAATGGTCTAACAATATTAATGTTTACACAGCATCTTTTATCATACATACAAAGAGTACTTGTCTTGGCTAGTAAAATAATCAAGTTCAAGTCAAGCAGTTTCAACTATCATCTTCTATACCAAAACATACTTTCCTAACAAAGTTAGACAAAAGCAATGGTATGTTTTTAACTACCCACCAATAATAACACAAGAGAGTGCCAAAAAAAAAAAAGGCCTCAGGAAATAGTATGATCCCAACACACACTTTTTCTTTTAGGGTACCTTAACTAATAACCTGTCAGCTGCAATACCTACCACTTTTTAAAGACGGGTTGTTTGCCTGCTGATTCTTTCCATCTTTCTCTTTTTTAATATTCTTTGAATCTAAAAGACAAGATTCCGTTACATAATAAATGTAATATTCACATCATAACAATGTCCAGCATAACACAGAATGCTTTCAAACAATACAGAATATCTTGTTCCAAATACTGACGTTCTTTTATTCATTTCAGTGCATAATCAAAGGGTACTCTAAATTTATTCACTGCACTATTTTCCTTTCAAAATATACTGAGAAGTACACCATAAAAAAGCAGAGCTTCTGACTACTTTATATCACATTATCAGAATAAATGTAGTTGCAGAACATGTAGTATTAGCTCTACAGACAGTAACCCTGTCCTAATTTTTAATAGTTTTACTCAAACCACACACAATTTGAGATCCTTAAGATCATTGGATATCTTTATAAATCTTGTATAGATCACTTTGAACTGAGAAACAAAGGGAAAAAAAATAAACCCACCCCAAAAGCATATTTCTGAGTTAAAGATTCCATTCTATATTTAGATTCTTGAAAGCTCAATATTCTCAATATTAAATTCCTGAATATTCAAAGCAGCTATCTCAGTGAACATGCTGGTTATTTAAAAGAATCATCCAGAAGAATCTACCTTCCCTATCATTTATCTCTACACGCATTCAGAAAGGAGTCTGTCATATTTCATTTCTGAAGGATTTCAGCACGTATGAGAGACACAGTGGAACTGGGCAGCTCAGAAGACTGAAGGAGACAGTCCACTCATTCCTTTTAGTCTTTAATATGGGTTGGTTTGGTGACCTGCTTTTGACACTCATGGACTCAAGCACAATTCAAATATGACACCAAGCGGGCAATGCTTTTTTTTTGAAAAAGAAGTTTGCTTTGGAACATTTTTTACTGGATAGGTTCATGGAAAAAAATCCTTATGGAGGTCAACTTCAGATGGAACTGCTGAAATTATTCAGGATGGTGCCCACAAGCTTTAACCCAAATAATTCCTCAGAAGTAGGGCTTTAAGCCACGCAAACGGACACCCTACAACTACCTGTGGGAGTCTGAGAAGGGAGAGTGTTAGAACTAATTCTACTGAGCAGCAGCAAGCAACAGCAGAGCCTTTTGCCATGTTCTATAAGCTCAGTTAGTCAGGTTTGCCCAAAAACACTCATGGGACTATTGCAAACATCAGGCTATCAAGCTTACAGAATAAATAACTTCCCAATACACCTATTTCCAAAGAGAAAATCAGTAAGTCTCTCATGTGGGACTCCACTGAAATAAGAGAACTAATAACTGCTTCCTGTGAACACCCAAAGCTTGAAAGCACAGAGTGCCAGATTTCAAACAAGATGACAGCCTTTTATGATGAGAGACATCAAGAACAGGTGGAAGAATGTGAAAAACTGCAGCCTGGACACCACATGTGCTCTTGCTGACAATCACCACACGAATTATTTATTCTCTGTACCACTTAAGTTTAGTGCCTATCTCAAAAATACCACAGCAAATATGACAGCTGAAACAAAACACTCTTTGCAACACAGTTTTCTTATCAGCCACTGGAAAACTGCAAGAACAAGAGGAGATGATTATATTAATGAGAACTGGATTTCTCAACAGCAATTTAACCATCTAGTTCATTTGAGGTGGAGTATTTCCATTCACAGTAAACACAAAGCACTGTCACTATCACTTGTTTTTGATGGCCAGAAATTTGCTCCTTAAAATGCTCAAGTAAATCTCACCCAGCACATGCAGAAGCATCCAAAAATATGTCTGAATAAAGCCAAGATTGCTTTCAAAAACTCCCCTTGCTTTTATGCATTCCAACCTTCAATGGGAAATTGGGAACACCATTACAAAGCTGGAGTGTTTCGTCTGAGCAGATGAAAAGCTGCTAGCAGGAAGAATTACCTACCTGATTCTACATGAGACACCCTGTATCTACTACCACCACAGAAAACTTTTGCCCAGTCTATACTTCACAATTGCTATTATGCCTTGGTCAGGTGTGCCTTTTCCAATGTCAGCAGTTAGGGTGGATAAAAAGCCATGGTTTATTTTCAAAAGCAACAATAAAATTTTACTGAAATTCAATTTTATAAATATAAACACATGCTTTTTCTTTTTTTTTTCTTTAATGCATGCCAGTCTGCATTTGAAATTTTGATATTCTATATTCTAGTGAATTTAGTTTCCAAAGATCATGGAAAAAAAATTGAGACAGAAGACTATTATATCAAATCACTAGGCTGAAGATGACTCCCTCCACACATGATCCTCAGCTTGGTCAAACTTTGAGATCGAACCTCAAAAATGAGATTATGAAAGAGGAAAATACTTCTACAAGTACAAAGAGTTATTTTGTTTTCATCTCCTTCCAAATTCATCTCCTAGCCACATTCAATGACTAATTCCTTGAAACCTGAAAAACGGACTTGAAAATAGGAACTTTACACATAAACTGGAGACAGGGGAGACTTATTAGTTCTAGAGTCCTGAAGCTCATTGTGACAAAAAAAATAGGTCAGTTTAATTCATTATCTATTCTCTTCTGTTCACAAAGTCCATTTCTGAAGGGACAAGTTTCAGTTTACTTTCCAATATAAAGCACAGTATGTTTCAGATCATTTACCCAAACAAGAGTTAGAATGAAATGCTGCTGCTGTGGACTTAACCAAATGATACTGGGCTCTCTTTAAAAAAACAACAAAGAATGGGATATCAATTTCAAAGAAAGTTTTAAAAATAAAGTAATACATATAAGTACACAGAGTTTATATATTTGCTATGTAACTAAATATATTTAAACTATAACACATACAGGCTAAATACCTCATGAAAGATTGCTTTCTTCTAGGTAGTAAGATCAGAGTACAACATATACTGAAATTATAAAAGCAACACATTCTGTTGTTCACCAACTAATTTTTTTTCTACAGTGCACTTCACAAGCTAAACCTTTAGATACAAACCAAGATTAGAGTTAGGATTATTTAACATAGTGCTTTCTGTTTACCGATGCAAAATTCCATGTGTTTACATAACTCCCACCCTATCTGTAACCACAGAATTCTGCTGATAAGATTACTCAACAGAAGACAGTCAAGAGCAACCACATCTATCATGCAAGAAATTAAAGACAAAGAAGAAAAAGACAAAGCTATCTTGACTGATTTGTGAATACCAAAAAAAAAAAAAAAAAGAATCAGAGAAGGCAGTGGTAAAGCTCTGGTAAAGATAATCCTGGCGACCAATGTATATTTTCTCCTATAAACTCCCGTGTTAAACTCCAGCTTCTAGTCTGAGATGCTTTGAAACTCTGCAATGCTTCTTTCTAGAAGAATTAACCTGTCAAAAAACAAGATGATTGCTTTGTCTGAGTGATGGCAAGCATCATGTCTCTTGACAGTAATAGTTTTTATTACAGAATGGTGTGCTACATGAGGAGGCATGCATGTGCTATCTTCTAAGACTTGCTATTTGCTTGTTGCAATGTGAGGAAAAAGTTCACAGTCATGCTTTCAAGATTTCTGCAGCTATCTCTCAACCCCCTTAAAGTCTTCAACTCTGCTGGGTGCTCAAAACATGACAGGATAACACTTTCTCAAAGAAACCCCTTGCCTCTTCCCTATGGATGAGAATACCTTTGGATGACTGAAACTTTTGCTCTTCCTGTGCCATGCAGTTACTCACCTTCAGATGAGCTTTAGTAAACCTTACTATTGCTCAGGAAGGGGCCTTCTTCGCACTCCCTACCACACAGGGTTGTGAGCACCTTTTAGCTGCCCTTCACCAAGCCTCAGTGCACACAGTTAAGGATATCAAGACAGAGTGAATACAAAATTTCTCCTTTCCCTTCTTTTTGTGCCTCCCTAGTGGGATTCTTATCTTATCTGCCTGGAACAGGGAGTCTCTCAGTATATTTAGACAACAGTCATGCAGAAAACCTACAAGAGAAGGGGATAGACCTCCTCCATAAACTTCTGGTGCAACAATTAAACGGATGACTCCTGCCATTACAGAACATATATTATAGCAAAAGACAACTATTTACCAAGGGAACACACAAGCACATAAAGCACCTTGGGCTGAAAGGTGGAAAGCTCAAGGAAAGTACAAAAATGTTAGCAGCCTTTTATGGGGGAGGACTACCAATCTGAAAGCTTTGAAAGCAGCAGCAATCTCGTTTCAGACAGTGGGTCTTTCTCTCTTCACATTCTCTTTGTTTTACCAGCCCAAACACTCATTTCTTCTTAAGTCTTACTCTTTATTTTAGCACATAATTCACAACTAACATCTTCAGACATGACACAGCAGAAATCACATCTCTGTGGTACACTCTGTATTTGTGGATGAATTTCTTTTAAAATGTTCCTTTTATCTCCCAGAAACAGCTGCTAATGCCAATCATCTTGATAAAAGTTGATTCCTTGTACTACTCAGTTATTGTCCTGCTAAATTACATGCAGTTACAGAATAAAGCCCTCCATGTTCATTAATAGCACATCTAGACACATTCTTCAATTTCAGAGGAGAACAATTGTTTCAAAGCTGCCACAGGACAGAATAGCTTTGGTTGAATTTGCAGGACAGCCAAATTTAGCATACTTACTGTACAACAATGTGAAGTTTGAACTTACTTGTATTCAGTACATATCACAAACTGTCTTTTTAATCTAACAGTATAGTAATTGTCAACTAATATCCCTCTGGCTTCAAAAAGAGAATTTAGCGCGTTCTGTATTTTCATTCTCTTGTATTAAAGCTACCAGGCCTTACCTTTAACTGCTGTTCTCCCCATGGTAACACTTCTGTGATCTTCCCTCTCACAATAAAAAGGCTGAAGTTGAAAGACCAGTTAATTCTTCCTTTCAGCACAACAGTTTCCTGTGGAGCAGTAATACAACAAGTTAGGGGGGAGGCTGTTGTTGGCACTTGGATTTTCTATTTTCGGAAAGGATGATTTTTTTTGTATTGATGTATAATTATCTTACTGGTTTTAAGTTGCAAATGTTTAACAAACTATGTGTAAAGAGTAACACGTAAACAACGGTTACATACAAGGAGCAAGGGTACCACATTCTACCTTTCATTTCATTGTTTTAGACAGTTCATTCTATAATGATCTGCATTTTCTGTGGGTTTTTAATACAAAGAAAGATATAAAATGTGCATTATTCCTTTTTTCCCCAAGAAACATCACTGAAAAAGGGAAGAAAGACTATTATATGTAACCTACTCACCCTGCCTCACTTGCACAGTTAAACAATCATCAACTTAAACACCTCTGGGTAAAACACACTATCTTCCACAACTACAGCTGAAGAGGGAAAAAAACACTGATGTAAAAAATTTACACAAAGGCCCAAGTGCTCACTGACACCCCTGCCCAGCACAACTTGTAACAGAGCACAGAGAACTTATTAGGGAAATGCTAACTGTAGATAAAAGCATCAGCTAGATTCTTGTGGGGTTTGGAAACCAGAAGGGACAGATTAGTTGAACTAGTGTAAAACAGCAAAACCAAACTTTGTGTGTGTGTGTGTACTGTGATTTTCTACTCCAGCACCTAGGTTTTTGAACTTTGACTGTGTACAAGTCAAACTCATTTGAAGCATTTAGCCTTGAAGCAACAAAGCAAGCAAATTTATTATTTTTTCCACTAACTTTTTAAGTAATAATGGGTAAAAATACATTCAAATTTCTGAATTATATTCTTATATATATATATGTTCATTTCCTTCCAAGGAACACCCATGAGGTTTAAAACTGACATCATCAAAAGTTTGAGTTTTTTTTAAATTTAAATGTGTGTATACTTTTTCCAATATTAATTTTCTCAAAGGTAACATTTTTAGAAGATATTTCTTTTACGTAATGCTGGAAAGATGTAATAGTTAAAAAGCAGACTATCTACTTGGGATTTCTTGAATCTTTTATTCACATGCGAAAAAAATAAAATACACATATGTATTACATCTAATAAGAGGGGCATCGTACAATTGAGTATTTTCCTGAAACTGTGACATTTTAGTGAAAATTCAAGGAACTTGCACACTGTGCTGATGGACTGCACGATGAAAACTTTATACAGTGCAAGTCTCATGGTTAAAACTAATTAAATATGTTTTGTTAAAATACCAGGGACCAAAGAATTCATTGTGTGTGTGCGTGTGTGTTGTGTGTGAACATTCTGGACACTTACTACAAAAATTCTCAAGATTGAGACTTGAAAGCAGTTATAAATAAAACTGAATACTACCATAAAATGAGCAGGTTTTGCTACACAATAGCATTCATACCATAAGTGATCATCAGGATTAAGAACAGAAATCCTTTTAAGCCATCAAATGAATTTGAAATACTTGATACTTTCATAGACTCCCTCAAAAATTCAAAGCTTTTCCACTGCAAGTAATAAATCATGAAAGGTGATGCAGAGTCAAAGTAACTGTTTTTACAGATTACTTTAAAACAGTGAATGGTTTTTATCTTTTTGTTCCAAGTACCAGATTGCACTTGGTGCAGTAATAAAGATTCCAACCCTGCAGTGATAGTCATCAAGTTTAGCACAACCGGAGCGTCTGTCAGGACATAAAAAGGATTCCAGCTTTTCATTAGCTTGTGTTGTACCAGATAGGCTGTTTTACAGCATGCCCACCAGCCTGTTAAAAATATAAGACAACTGAAAGTTCTGAAAGTGCTGTTTGAAACGAGGTAAACCCAACTGCAGGAACACAATATATTGCTGTTTTGAAGAGGTGCTACTTAAAACTCAGTTACACCTAAGTATTCAATTTAGAGCTGCTATTAAATTAGCACATAGATTGTGCTGTTTGTCACAGAAACATCCCAGAACGGTATTTCTGAGCCTCCATCTAACAACCACTACATGCTGCTGAACTACCGCAAAATGAAAACCAGTTACCTCCAAAACAGAGCATGGTCAGCCTGAAACAAAGTGTAACTTCTTTTGCAGGGGCAGACCAAGGAACAACTTTCCATCACCTCACATAATTAACTGGTAAACCATAAATAAGGCAGTTATGTCCTTTGCTAACCAAGACAAAGTCTTCTTCTGTCGCGCTCACCATCACCAGCCTGGATCAACCCACAGCACACCCACCACAGAAGAGAAAAAAACCACCAGAAAATACAGGGCAACACCTCCAGGGGACATTTTGGTAAAATTACACAGCAAGGACAGAGCTCAAGGCATTCTGTACAAGCAAGCTGAGTGAGAAAGACAAGTTAATAAATTTACGTAGCAGCTTCTAGAAATTAAAGGAAAAACTAAACAAAACAAGGTCAGGAAGATATGAGCAAATAAAGAAATGCAATGGCAAGGCTGCAGTGCAACGGTTTGAAGGTGCACAAAGGAGCAGAATGAAAACCAAAGTTACAAAGACCAAGCTAAGCACAGAGGTTGTCAGTCATGGACAGAAAATGGCCAAAACATTTAGGGACTGTCAGTACAGAATCCAGTGAGAACCCATTCGCTGTAAATTATGGAAACTGAAAAGGTAAGTGGAAAACAATCCATGAACCCAGGCTAATATTGGATTCATTATCAAAATATCTTCAATCCAAAGAGCATGTAAAAGACCTCAACACTCATGAAGTGTATTATTTACATCACATCTCAATTCATCCTGTAAACCAAGTTTTAGTCTTTCTCTGGTTAACGCCCCTTACATCAGTTACTTTTTTAAAAATCACATGGAATGCATTCATCTGCCTTTAATTCCTTACTGAAGTTTTTATTGTTAATCACTTCTATTAGCCACCTCCCACTGTGCAAGTCCTTTGTCAGAAAGCCATATATTAGCAGACAAGCCTAAGCCTTTGCTCTCTCTGCATTGCTAGTACATAATACTAGGTGTCAGAAAACAGGATGGAAAACATTTTTCCTGACTAACTTTGCTCTTTTTATTTTGAAAGAATTACCCAAAGGACATGTATTGCTGCATTTCAAAGAAGCTAGTATTCTACAGAAAGCATCTAACTTGCTCTGTTTTGCCTGCCATGCATCTCCATTATCCTTTTCACTGTAAGCCAGGCACTCAAATAAGCCGAATGTCCTGAAAAAAATCATGTACATTTAGGGTTTCCCAGCGCAAGTTTATCTTGACAGCATGCTTGCTCATAAAAATACACAGCACATAATTATGAAGATAAACATAACATTTAAAAGAAGCCTAATCCCCTAGGAGATTGTGGGTTTATTCCCTACCAAAAGGTTAAAGTTTTTCTGTCAATGACTCTGCATCTCTTTTCGAGAGGTAAGACAAGAGACACCAATTTTAGAGCCTGTTAGCTTTTTTGACCCTACCACTGGTACAAATGCAGTAACTCAGACCTCATTCTTGGTGACGTCACTTGTGGAATGGACAGCTGTCAATGGGCAGTCTCGGCTGGATAAGGACTGAGGCTGTTCTTTTACACAGGTACACAGCACAGAGGAGGAATCTAACAGAACATTCACTCTGAAGCATCAGTGAAGTTCTTAATTTTAGCTTGAAATAAAGGCAGATATTTTTCAGGCTTAATATGAACAAGGAGTTATACTTGCCAGTGTTCACGTGCTGTTACCTTTAGAAACACAAGAGACAGCAGTTACAACTGCTGGTCACACTCCCATTGCTCCTCACCTCCTTCCTGCTGTTTGTTACTGCCAGCACTGCAGAGGCCTTCAAGAAAAGGACTTATGCAGCCTTTCCTTGGAACAACACACAATCCGGCAACCGCAGTTCCCACTCCAGCTTCCACACATGGGTAACAAGTACCCACAGGCACCAGTCGCTTCCCAAACAAATGTGGTTTCACTGCATTACTTCAAAGTTATCCGTCATTAATCTGGAATACCCTTTTCTTAAACATAATCATCTATTCATCTGTTGTCTCTTAATTAAAATCTCTACTTCATACTATTTTCACAAGTCTTTAAGGGGCTGAAAAGAGACAAAGAGAGTAAGACTTAAAAGGAGGTTTTTAATAAAATACGTTGGTTTCAAATTTCCAATACTTGAAAATTTACTCTCCAGCAAGTTACCCAGCGTGTAAACTCATCTGGTACACTTCAAGACAAAACAGCATCTACTTCCTTATTTCTGTAATACAGATAATCACTTCACACCTCTTAGAGCATACTGTGGCATCATTAAAAAAGAGTAAGATCTCAAAGGCTAAAAGAAAAAAACTTACACAAATTAATCAGAACTTCACAAAATGTAACACAGGATTTGTAGTTGTAAATTGTAAATTCAGTATGTATTTGAAATCATTTATGATTTTGAAACATTAAAGATGGGGTCTTCTTTCATTTATACACACAAATACATAATCAGTCAGTGTTCTGACAAGAAATTTGATCCAAGTTGGAATCCCTTTTAGTTCACATTCCTCGTGTAAAAAAAAAAAAAAAGAGATTCTTTCAAGGAAAGGAAATTAAACTTCCAGATTTTCATACAGCAGAGCTTCTAATAAACTGCTATATCTAAAACTCTCTTCTAGTTAATAAAAATAGAGCTAGGACAGATAGACTTTTGTCAAATTTACAAGCTCTCAGAACAACAAATATTAGCTAGTCATATATATCATTAGAGCAACTAAGCTTGAATATTTCTTAAGTTGTTAAAGGAAGAGAGTGGATACTTAGTGCCTTACAAATATATTTTTGTAATGTCATTTGCTTTAACAGCAAGAAGAAATTTTCTGCACTTGCAAAAATGCTCTGAAAGTCACCAGCAGTGTACTGCTCACTATTTATGAAGTGATTAGCATAAACAAACTTTTAAGCTGTCAGCAGTAAAATATTGCCTGTAAATGTTCTGCTCTCTCACCAGGTAAGTTTACGATCTGCTTAAGAATATGAGCAACTGTAATTACAGTAAGTCATACATTTCAAGACTACAAAAATCTCTCTAAACTCTCAAACCCTATTAAGTGTGTTATTCAGTACAGAGTAAAGCATTGTATATTTTGAAAAGCAACATTAACAAGGTTTAGACCAAAGACTTGTCCCAAAAATTCCTAAAATAAGAAATAATACTTATAAATGAGAACTTCAGAGAACTAAGGTCTCCAAATTAAACAGCAGAGCTTGTATCAACACACAACAGAAACAATTTTTGTCACGTAGATTTAACATTTACTAAACTGAGAGTAATTTTAAAAACTGTAGTTTAGAGCTGCTCTATGGCTACCAACAAAAAATGAAAATAGCTTTTCTCCTCCTTCCCTCCCTCCCCATCCTGCTTTAAAAGTCAGAAGATGTGGGGTTGTAAAAACCTGAAAAAGGAAATGGTATGTGTGAAGTCAGCAGTTCAGCAAAGCGGCTGACTGACCATTAACAGCTTTAAATATTCCTAAAATGCCAGTCTTACCACATGAAAGGTATTTCAATGTTATATTCAAATAAATAAAAAAATACAGCTTACATTTCTATCTTAAGTAAAGCTGCCAGTTTCAGGAGTTTACTAGTACATATTTACAGTAGCACAAGACTTTGACAATTTGTTTAAACATTTTGGCGAATTCACACTGAAACCTCTGTGCTGTTTTCCACTTCCTCCTTCAAGCCTGGAGTACTCTTCCTGAAAACATTCATCATCATTATTCAACCTGGCTTTGTCCAAATGTCTAACTCGAATTTCTTTCATAAAGCAAACTAATTAAACTACGCACACAAAAAAACCCCGACATAATTTTGTATGATTAGCACTGGGTAAGAGCTACATACCTGCATGATATTCTCTCTATACCCAGACACATCTCTGCCTTCTGCTCAGCCTCCCTTGACACAGAAGTGAGGTCTCAAACTATTTGTTCTGCGAGGCATTGAGTATAATTTTAGCACAGTGTAAATACAGCAGGTAGGGGAGAAAGGAAATTGCTGTTGCAAACACAGTAAGAGATGCCCAGATGCTAGAGATCCCTATACAGCTTTTCTGCACTTGTCTTTAGCAGACAAGCAACACCACCAGCAGCAGTCACATAGCGTGTCTATACATAAGGGGAAAAGGGGGAGAAAGACAAGCAGGGGTAGGATGGCAGAAAAGGGATTTTTCACCGGTTTAGGCAACTTTGGCTTCCTCACTTCTACACGGCCTCCAAACTGGAAAAGGAACTGTGGAAGCTTGGTTTCAGACATGATCACATGGAGCTCTATCCACATAGTGCATAGTCAGCAAACCCATTCCTGCAGTCCTGACTTTTTACTCACAACAGTGTATCCAGAAAAACACAAACACTTCTAGTCTGATGCAGAAATCTGTAGAAGTCAAACAGCATGCACAATTTATTTTTTTCATTAAAGGCATGAAGAACAGCCTTGGGGTATTTCTGCATAAGAGCCAACTGCTGCCAGCGCCCCAGGTGAAGTTGGCTTGTTTCAGAACAACATTTTTGGCTCCCCTTGCTTGTACTCAATGCCAGCAGCAACATACTTCTGCTGCCATCCTCTTCCAGTGCATAAAGTATCAGCCTCTCTCTCCCCACGTGAGAATCCGAACAACATAATGCTTGCTGAGTCTCCATGCCACTGTACATTAACAAAGACACAACTTGCCTCACCACATTTTTCCACTGCTGCAACACTCCACGGTGTACCCTGGCTTATATAATGAAATAACTACACTGATCCCATGTACTGGTGTCCAGTCAGGGAACAAAAACAAACCAACCAAAACTAAATAAGCCCTTTAGCAATTTCCTGATAGCTTCCCTTTCCAGAGAATTTTTCTGAAGAAAGACAAGCCCAGAGAGTTGCTTGCAGTTTCCAGGCACACGCACATCCCCGCACTGGGCTCACCTGTTGCTGGTGCCGAAAGCCTTCTTCAGTCCCCTTACACAAGGGATCTTTATGCAGCTGCCAACAAAAATATTTGTCCATCTATTTGGACAAACTTTATCGTAGAATCATAGAATATCATGAGTTGGAAGGGACTCACAAGGATCATCAAAGTTCAGCTCCTGGCCTTGCACAGGACAACCCTGAGAATCACACCATGTGCCATTCCTAAGCACCATTCAGTGCTGCTGGACATTTCTGCAGCTAACAAAGCACTAACAGGTCATAAAAGACACGACAATTCCTAAATGCTCAAAGAACTAGACAGCTGCAAATACTCAGCTGCACTATTTGCTTCACTCTTCAAAAATGAAAGAAGACGAAAGACTCAAAGCATCAGGCACATTCACAGCAAATCTGTCTCTCTCCCATTTCCCATGACAACAATTATATATAATAAAACCCCACCCACAAGTGAAGCAAGCAGCTACAGGGCAACCTCCTCCACCTCTTCCTCAGCATGACTACACAGCTGCCACTGCCCAGTCCAGGACAGAGGCAGAGCATCCCCTTTTCTGCTACTTCAGGAGATCACCCTTCTGGAGGCAAACCCCCTCTCCCTCCTCCACCCAGTGCTTACGCCATTGAGCACAAGGGAATATTCAGACTAGGTAGTATTTACCTACAACAAGCTGAAAAAAACCTACATGCCACATTCAAAGTTTTCCATCTAACTACAACACTGCTCATTTTGGGATTAAAACCAATTCATATCCTCTGACCTTCCCAGAAAACCGCTGTCTGCCTCTTTATAGCCCTCCAGTGCAGGGTACACACACAAGAGGTTTGGAATGGGAGGTGCCATCAAACATGTGGCAGCCCTTTTAATCTCTGAGCCCCTGACAAACGATAGTGACTATAAGAGTTCCACCAAATTTAGCAGCTCACATTCCTCCATGCACAAGACTCACTTTCACAAACTATTCTTTTTAAGTGGGCTTTTAAAAGTGCCCCAAGAATTGCGCTCCTTCCACTGAACCTTCCTGCATTAATCTCTGATAGATTCCACACAGTACATAAATAATGGTACATGCTTCATTTTAGGTATGCACCTCATTAAAATGGTGCTACTCTCTTATAGGTTTTATAAACTTCAGCTGCTCCCTGAACTAATGTATGCTACAGAGGATGAAAGGCTCAACCCCATCTTTGCCCTACACTAAAAGGAATATCGTATTACCTTGAGAAGACAACTGACTCAGATAGATTTCCGTCAAAGAAGTTCGTCATTTTTATGAAAAGACTGAATTCCCTTGGTATCTTAAATAGAATTTGACCTGATTTGTGAAGCTGAAGGCCTAGAATCAAATGATTTAAACAACCCATCTACCTTTAATGCAATGTCTTACCTGGTTTTCAACGATAACATACAAATGGGGAGAATACATACCATTTATTGGTTAAAAATAAAAATCAGCCCAAAATACTGCTCATGCTTAAGCTGCATACAGCAATACTCTTACAAAGCCAAAAAAGAAAATGTACTTTAGGATTAGTTTGGACATAAGGTATCTAGATGATATATTCCCTGTGGAGCAGAAAGGCTATCCCCCTGCTAAAACAAATGAAAGCACACTAAAATTCTGTTAAAGGTTTAGTATTTCAGAGAGACTTTGATATTAGTCTCTGTAAGTAATTCAGAAAAGCAGGAAGAGAGCACATGAAAGAACCACAGTAAGTGCACACTAGGTATTGCACGAATTTGGATCCAAAGCGATCAACCACTACCCATAAAGCAGGTGTCTCAGCTAAAGTGCAGAACTATGAACCGGTCTTGAATCTACACTGCTGAAATAAAAGAGACACGTAACGTATCACCGTAAAGAACTGTGTACTTCTTAGATCCAAGATAAGAAAATAATAAATTTTTGGTCATATCCCAAGAACATAGAAACTAAAGCTATTACTTTTTGTGACAGGGAATGTGAGAGGAGAGTTGCTAAGGGTAAACACACAGTACATCCCTGCATACACACACTGCTGCTAATGGTATAGCACATTATATCCCCTCAGCTACAAATGGTTTAGTTGCGTACACCTGTGCCCAACGTCCATTGTATATAAAAGAAATTATCAGAGCAAGCCCAAATAAAAGAGATAAGGTGGCTGATAAAGACAGCTGCTGCTTTCTGAATGGTTGTGAAGCAGCTCTTGACTTTCCTCCAGATCTTTGTCCTTGTTGAGGAAGCAGAAGGACTAACAAGGAAGAGATAAAAGTACCTCTGAGGGTCATCATCACCACTTATGCACCAGTTACTCTTTGTGTATATACCTGCTGCAGACAAAAGGGGAGCCTGCTCAGTGTTGGCTCAGGTACCTGAAGACACTCTTCCCATCCCAAAAGACAATAATCTACTTGAAGAGATCACAGATACAGAATACAAGTTTTAGGCAATGTGGGGAGTTTACACAAACACACCTGGACTGAGCTGCTCACTCACCAAATCATCTGTTGCTGCTCCATGCCCAGCACTGCAGCAGGAGCAAGGGGCGGCAGGAGCTGGAAACACACCCTCAGCCTCACTGCCCACACAGGTCAAGTCAGCTGGCAGGTGCATGAAGGTACAAAAATACTACTTACACAGAAACATACTCTTAAAAAAAAAAAAAGCTACAGCTCACTTAGGGACTTAACTGTCTCACTTTTTAGAGGCTTTACCTCAAACAAATTAATTGCCTCTCCGCTTAGACATCATAAGTAAAGCTGTTCACATACACCATTATCAGTCACTGTTACAATGCAAAAATAAACTTAACTGCATATAACTAATACTAAAGCTTCTACCACTGAATTATAGATCACTTGGACCTTAAAAGAAGTCTTCAAAGAAACAGTATGAACTGTATTAGGAACAGCACCCTCATATACAAAAATCACAAATCACAGTAATAAAAAATTATTCACCAAATTGTATTACAATGTTAACAAATATTCTGGGACTTCAAGTTACACTGAGCCAAAATGTAAATCAGAAGGATTTGCAAAAATACCAGGACTACTACATATAATGAAAACACCTGTAACATTCAAGCAAAAATAATTTTCCATTTAACATTTCCATCACTTTATATTTACACACTGCACTATTAAGCTGTGACAACTTTATACAGGCTTTTCTGCTCTTCCCACATGCTAGAAAAATCTCAGAGTTCTGGGCAATTTATGTTGCGTGTCTTACACTTTAAAGAATACAAATTGTATAGTCCTTCACATCTAAGATTTTAATCTCTGGAAGAAGGGCACTAAGGCTGAGTGCCTGAGGCTATTTCTTTCAAATGGGAATGAACAGAACTTTAAATGCCCTGCAGATGTGGAGGTCACAAAGTTGGTTAACAACCTCCCTTGTGTAGACTCCTTGAAGCAGTTTCCTGGTCCCTACCTGTTCTGTATCTACAATTAGACAATATCGCAGTAGACTGTCAAACGGTATTTCTAAAGATTACCTTAAAACATGCAAGAACAACTATGTATTTCACCCAACCTTGTTTGAGGTAGGTGCATCCAGACAAATAAGAAAACCAGCATCACTGTCCTGGACAGTTAATGGCAAAGGGCGTTTCCTGTTAGTGACACTATTTCATACCAGGGGATAATTGCTGAGAACACTTCATTTCTCCTCATACATTCACTCAGTAAAGGGAGTAAAGAGGACTAGCTCACAGCTCATGATCCCATTGGAATACTAAGAAAACAAGGGAAGACACCCATTCTCTCTTAAGTAAAGCCGCATCATTGTTTTATACACACTGATTTTAGACACGTAATGGAATTAATACTTTCTCAGTACTACAAATTTCACACTAGCAAAATGCCTCTTTTGAACTCAAGCAGCTACTCCAGAAAACAATGCCTCTGCATTATGAGAGCACACTATCTGGGCACAGCAAGGGCAGTCACAGCGAAGGGAAAAATAAAAAGCATCTGCACATTTAAAGTAGGAATATACGAAATCTAAGGACAAATATTTAAAAGGACTATCATTGTTTGTTCCCCAAAATTCCTACATCAAGATCAATACTTACACATGTCCAAATGTTAAGAACAATCTAATTATGTTCCGTTTATGCATCTACACAGCTTCTAATTGGTGTGAAAGTAGTTTATACTTGCAGCTATAACACATCATGAAAAGCCAGCATTTGTTTTTGCTGAATCCGAACATTACTATAAAAATATAAAATACCAAGCAACCTGAAAGATATTACACAAATATTGCTGCCTATTTACACCAAATAGAAAACTAGAACACCAACTCCATTAGCTGAGTTTCAAACAAAATCAGTAAATGCTACTTTCATATTCAAGACCAGATCACGTTAAAGTTAAAAGCCACACAAGCACTTCCCAGTCTCAACCTCAGTTTCACCATATGCTGTTTCCTGCTGCCTCCCGCTTCCATTACTGTGAAACTTCCCATAGATAAAGTACTAACAGAAGCATCTCCAATGTGTTTTTCTTTATATCAATTCAAGTAATATCACCCTTAAATAGTACTTACATTTTATGATACCCTAAGTGAGAAAACCAGCTCCCCCTGCCCCCAAGCGCACAGCCTGGCTGTACAAGTAATTGCCCTGGACACACCACCAGCGAGATCACTCACATGGGCTGTTGGTTGCTGCAGAATGAGCAGCACTTGCTGGTGGCCTGTGAAAAACTGGTACACCCCAACACAGTCACTCCCCTATTATTCCATAACTTTACATGACAGCTTAAAACCCAACTGTGACACAGTGAATGCCCTCCTGTCACTCCTGTTCCACCTGCACCAGGTTCTGCAGTTGTTACTGACCCGAGCCTCACCAACTGCTTTTCTCTGCCACTTCCCAAGAGTAAAGAGCAGCATGAATGCTTTAAAAATCCAGAAGTTTAAGACTGCTACTCTGAATACAAAAAGATTCACAACCAGTCAGACTTGAAGAGCAGTTTACAAGTCAGATGCGGCATGCTCTAAAAACCTACTGTCGTATCTACAGAGTCTATGCTTTTTAAGTTTTAATCACCACAGCTACAATAGTTAGAATACGCATGAGTCACAAGTGAAGTTTACATTAGTAGAACTCACTAAGATATCAGTATTTCACCTCTTCTAAACCTTTTAGGTTTTAGAATTATTTTTTGCTATCTCCTATAGCCTAAATAATCAGTGAGAAACAGAAAATAACTGTAGGGAAAGACTTCAACTTGAAATTGCAGTAACACTTAAAGCGTGTTAGGAATAATTAAGCATAAAATTTAACTTGAATATTTATTTAATTAGTACAGTACTGCAATATGTTCTGTAGTTTGTCACAACAGCTAAGACAGCGATGATGCACGACACTGTAAGAACAGAATTTTCTATACTTAAACCACTTTCTTCGGAACATCCAAAATACGACTCCCCGTGCAACACACCCTCTCGAAGTCGTTAACCAATATTTGCCACATACGCAGTTTAACCCTCACGAAAACGGGAAGATCGCCGCAGCGCATCGCAAAGCGCAAGTGCCCCCCATCCGACTACCGCGCTGTCTCCAAGCGGCACCCCCGGCCTCCTCACCGAACACAGGTGCGCGCCCCGAATTTTATCATTTTTAACGCGCATCCAGTTTTTCTGGAGGACGCCCCTTTCCCAGCACCAGGGGCCGCGGCGGGAGCGGGACAGAGGCAGCCCCGCCGCCCGGGCCCGGAGGGCGCGGAGCCGCCGCCGCGGGGGAGACAGCGGGGCCGCCCCGGCCGGGGGAGGCGTGTCCTGCCCACGCTCCTGTCAAACGCCGCCGGCCCCGCTGCAGCCCCGCCAAGGCGGCACCGCCGGCTCGGTTACCTCCCGCACTGCCCTTGCTCACCGGGACTCCCGCTGTCCGGGACTCGCGGCCACCTCGATAGAGAGGGAGGCGCTTTGTTGGTGCCGGGAGGCAGAGCCGCCCCGCTCCTCTCGCCCGGGAAGCCGCTCCTGCCGCGGCCACCGGCGGGTCCCCGCGGGCGGGGGGCGGCGGGGCCCTCCGAGGACGGGAGCGGGCAGCGCAGAAAGGCCTGGACGCGGTACCAGAGCGCGGTGCAGCCGCGGTCGGACCCGGTGCCGCCTCCAGCGCAGCGGGGCTGGCGGGGAGGGGCACCCGGGGGCTCCCGGGACCGCGGCGCCCGGCGCGGCCACGGCGGGCGGAGGTCGCGGTGCGAGTCCCGCGAAGGGGCGCGACCGCCGCCTCGCCTCCCTTTCTCTCCGCGCTCCTCCCTCCCCCTGCCTGCCGCGGGGAGCGGGCAGCGCCGCCGCCACTCACTGGGCGGGCGGGCGGGACGAGGGTCCTGTCAAGCCGCTGCTGCCGTCGGCCGCCTCACGCCGCCGCCATGTTCCGGGGGCACGGCGCATGCCCGGCAGCGGCACCGGGGGCGCGGGGCCTCCCCCCCACCGCCCCCCTTCCGCCCGCCCGGCGGGGCAGCGGCGGCGGCCGCGACAGCGGTGGCGCCGCAGGGGGAGCGGGGAGCGGGGGTCGGGGTTTCGCGGCAGCCGCCGCGTCCCGCCCCGCGCCCGCACCTGCGGCGGCAGAAGCGAACGAGCGGGACCTGCGGGGGGCCGCTCGATAGGAGGGTCGAGGTCGGCGCGGGGTCCTGCGCCCGAGGAGCAGGACCGCCTTGTGAGGGGAGAAAATCACCCCCTGGCAGGTGTTTGTGTGCGAGACTTCGGTGTGTGAGGGATCGACGGCAGGGGTTTCTGCAGGGAAACCTGAGGCAGCCAGTGTCAGGCGCTGCAGTGCCGCCGGCACCCGGACCGGGACAGTGCCCCGCGTTACAGTGCACAAGGATCGCAATATACATGTACAATTGTATATAATCAGCGTGTATAATGCGCGTTAAAATTGGTGCATATTCACCTGGGAAATTTTACACAATTATTTTGCAGAGATCCACGCTTATAAAAACTGTATAATGGCCAAGAAGTGCCTCCTTTGATTTTTAGGAGGGGGTATTCCCATTGTGTAAGCTTCGGGTATTATAATTCAGACCCCAAGTGGTATGTAGGCATAACTGGTAAAAAAATCATAACTTAAATACTACCAACCTTAAGGGGATTTTGTGCCCAAGTTTCAACTTCACTATTTAACATGACTTGAAAAGTGAAATTTTAAGTTCTAAATTAATCTAAGGTCATGAGAATGCGATTCTAAGACTTCTTTTAATGAACAAAAAAACTAACCAAACCCACGAAAAAGATACATATATAACCTCAAATATATAACCAAACCCCCTCTAACTCTTCTACATGAAAGTGGAATTCATACAGCCCATTTTAGTATCCTGCATATACTGCAAGTCACTACTAACAATTTATGTTAAGCACTCCCATAAGCAGTAAATGGTTCTTTAGAAACACAGAAAATGAGCCCTTCCTGTAATTATAAATATTTAATATTTTGACAATGTGAGAGAAACAAGTAAAACTATGCTAATTGAAGTGAATTAAAATACACAAGAGAAATAGTGAAATATGCTTACAGAAAATCTTTATAGTGAAGTGTGTTATGCTCATCACCAATACAGATGAATGCTGCTTAATTTAAAATATTTTCCCCTTTCTGTCATATGGAACTTCTGCAGAAAAAGGAGAGATTATGTTCATCATAGAGATGGATACAGAAATGTTCCAAGTGTCACAGAATAAGTCCCTGTGAAACACAGAGGAAACGAAAACATATTTTAAAGTTATTCTTTAAGCCCAAGCCAGTGCTAGGTATAGCGTCTGAGGAATCTGTTCCCTGTGAGCCAGTGGGACACCACTCTGTTGCTGCAGAGCCTGTCAGATGAACTGGTGCAGTCCTGTACCTGAGTCCTCCTGCTGCCTGAGGGCCACTCTGCCTGTGCCAGTTCTGACCAATGGTGCCCAGCTCTTCTTGAAGAGTCTGAGCTGGAAGGCTGCACAAAAACACAGCCAATCTTCTTCCCTATCCTTACCATTTTTATTTTCTACTATTCTTGCTTGCCCCAGGAGGCTGAAATCAGGAAGCCCAGCTAACAATAATCCTGCATCTTAGACCCCTGATGCCATGAAATAGAATAAACAATTGATGTAAGAATAAATGTCTGCAAGATCACAGATGCATCACCAGCAAAAAGAGCAGAAGAGAACTTTTAACAATCTCTTGTAATCCAGGAGTCGAACGGATCTATGATGCCTTCACATTTGTCCTTACCTTACAAGCTACAGCTGAAGTAAAGCAAAAAATTTCTTTGCAGGATTATTAGAAAAGGAATAAGAAATCCTGAGTGCTTCCATTTTCCAGAAGAATTATGAGCTTGTTTTCTGATGGCTCACTCATCATTTTTCATTTTTCTTTTGTAGATATTAAACTGAAATATTTGGGTAAGAAAAACTAGGCATTTTGTAAGTTCTCAATGTTCTTCACAAAGAGAGAGATAGAACGTGTGTATGCATGTATATATAAGTATGTATGTATAAATATATGTGTATATGTATACATATATGTATGGCTTCACAGTTTTTTGGAGGGAGATTCTGTGATTTCAGGAAGAAGTAACAACATCAAAACAAAAGCAAGACATTTCATGGAAGTAGGCTTCAATGAACTCATACAATGTGTCAATATGATGTTCTGGGAGGTTGATGCAGGCAAAAAAAATGTTTAAGAGAACTGGCACTTCCTCAAAGAAATAACATTAGGAGTATAAGTAAGTGAACTCTCTGTGCAGAAGAGGTAAGGGCAGAGTAACAGATCATCCTGGCTGTCACAAGCTCTTTCTGAACCTCAAATAGGAATGAAGCATGCAGGAAAGAAACTGGGTTGGGTTACTTGGGAGAGTTACAAAAGTGTAGCCTAATCATACAGGAATAAAGTCAGAAAAGGCAGCAGGAAATGAAACACAACTAGTAATTTTGGGATATTTGGGCTGACATGAAATAATTTCAAGTACATTGCCAGAAAAAATGAGGCAAGTGATTATGCCAGTATCAAGCAGAACTGAAAAGTTTTTAGCAGACAACACTGAGAAAGCCAAATTTCTCAATATTTTTGCATCTAATTTTTATTTTTATATATGTATATATTAGACATCATTGATAATGGGGAAAACAAGCAGATTTCATATTATACTATAAAAAGACCAAGTGAGAAATTATTCAAACAAAATTTGCTGCTTTCCTGTCAGCTGGATTTAAAGGACTGGATAATAAAATCTCACTTACTAGTGGCTATTGTAGATTACACACAGTGAAGGAATATTACAGGACAGAAAGGAACAAACAGTATTGTTGAAAGGAAAGAAGGAAATAGGAAATTATATATACCAATCTATTTAAAGATACTGGAGCAACTAAACAAGCTATGCTTAAGCAGTTGTAACACAACAAGTAACAGCCAACACAGCTTTGTCAAGAACAAAAATGTCAAATCTAATCTCTCCTGCAACAAAGTAAGAGGAATCATCAGAGGAGGAGAAACACTGAAGGTCATGTTGGATGTCCCTTTAGTAAGATTTTTTGACATGGTTTCATATGATACTCTTTCAGTAAACAGTGAAAATAATGTAGATGAAGTTATTTAGGAAGGTGGTACAAGCGCCTCGTTGTCAGAAGGATGGTAATGAACTCAGCGATGGTTCAGAAAACATGTTTACATAACTGGAGATTATACCAAACTGGGAGGCTTTAGCATGCTGGAGGACAGATGTAGGATTTAGAATGATTTTCGCACAGTAGTGATTTGGTCTGGAAAAAGGAGGGTTCTATTCAACAGGGATAAGTGCACGCTACTGGGCGGAGGCAGATATGATCAGCTACACAAACAGGAAAGGAGGAACTACTGGGTGTTCTGCAGTGAAAAAAGCTTCAAATATGTGACCAAAAAAAAAAAAAGGAAAAGTTCTGTTGTTATGTGAATCACAATCTATACAAAGGGGGCAATGTCAGAGAGCTACAGCGAGAAAGTCAAACCACATGAAACAATACAAAAAAAGAAGCACAGACTCTTTGTGAAACATCCTGATTTACATGGCCCTAGGAAAACTCAGTAGCCATGGTCTATCTGACTTCAGTAAATATGTAGCCCATGAAGAGAGCAGAGGGATTTAGGTTGAAGGGAGGAAGTGGAAGAAGTGGAAATAACATACATATCTATGTAGTACTGATATGAATGTATATCAGATATATGGAGGACTGTTGTGAAGAGAAAAGGATTAATTTGCTCTACAGTTCCATATTGGATGGATCAAGGATGGGTCAGGTTTAAAACAAAGCAAGAATAGTAGAAAATAAAAATGGTAAGGATAGGGAAGAAGATTGGCTGTGTTTTTGTACAGCCTTCCAGCTCAGACTCTTCAAGAAGAGCTGGGCATCATTGGTCAGAGCTGGCATAGGTAGAGTGGCCCTCAGGCAGCAGGTGGACTCAGCCACCTCCCATGGCCCCTGCCAACAACACAATTCAATGAATGTAAGCTTTCTTTAAGGCCATTGGAAAGTATCAGCTTCCTTAGGGAAAGCAGTTTGTTGTTTCTGCAATGTGCATACCACTGTCTTCCAAAAATAAATTGTTTCAATAAGAATTTTAAACTGCTTTTCTATTTTCTGAATCCTCCTTCTTTCAAGCTGTCCCAATATGATTGTCCTATGAGACCAAGTATATTGCAGATACATGAGAGGATGTGCAGCTTCACTACCTGCAGAGAATCATAATTTAGACATAAATAGGTCTGCCTTCACATTCAGTTTATGTGAATTCAACCAATACTGTAAATTTTTATCTGACAGCAAGTTAACATTGTGTTCTTTCCCAAGAATGAAGTTTACCTTTTCCAGAACAACCTCAGAAGTCCTTCAAGGCCTGAAGTGTGACAATGACATATACTTTTAATAACGTCTTCCGTAAATTTTTTCTTTCTTTTATGCTGGCTTGTAGAAAATGACATCACCTCCTTCACAGTTTTTAAACCGTGTAGATTAAGAGCAGGAATAATTTCAGATGACAAGTGTAAAGAACATTCACTGTGACTAGAGTAAGTAAAAACATTCAGGCATTCTAAAGCAGTTTCATTTAATGCTATAATATTACAGTATATACATAAGATGTTTAGACATTCATGTAGGAACTGGTAACACTGAAAGAAAAAAAGTTATGTTACTTTCATTTGCATAGCTGCAAACCTGAAAATAGCTTCTCTGAGGTACAGGAACACAGAAACAAGTGGGAACAGAATATTTGCCACACAACCTGTTAAAATATTTGGCTGTATTAGTTAAAAATTGATTTGTAGGGGAAAAGCAATTTCAGGTAAGACAGATTTAAGCTATGGGTAAGCTTTTGCCATTGGGTGAATAGTGATTAAAATTACCTCAGCAAGGGGAAACAGATTTGTTGTATTTGTGTTATTTAAAGTGAGCACTCTCTGCACAGTGACAAACAAAAAGGAGAAAAAATGTTTACTCCTAAAATCTTGGGGACAAAAGCCTGTGATAGATTTGTAATACCAAAAAAAAGATTAAATTTGAAGTGGTATTTTTTCTATAGCTGAAATATCAAAATCCTCAACATGTTCGTAAACTGACCAAGTAAAACCATTTCAGTAAATAGAAATGGTTTGTTTCAGTATTTCTAAATACCTGATTTTGACCCTTTCTTTCTTCACTTTCACATAAATTGCACTGTGTTTGAACTGAAATTATGTGAATCAAATGTTTTCAGAACTCTTAGCTCTAAATATCCCATTTTGACAGTTAAAATATCAACCTTGTTTGGCTTTTTGTTTGTTTGTTTGTTTGCATCTAGGAATGACAGAAAAATCATCCCTTTACCAGAGACAATTTTAGTGAATCAGAACTACTGAGAGGGAGTCATAGGGAGCTTTCCAGCTAGGCTAAAACTCATTAATAACATGGCACAAAACATTTTATGAAATGGATTTACACATGGGATTTGAAATAAAGCATGGAATCAGGAAGCAAAACTGCTACTTCCGGGTTATAATTATAGAATCATCAAGGTGGGAAGAGACCTTCAAGTAACTCCTAAACCACTAAACCATATCACTCAGCGCCAGATTCAGATGCCTTGAACACCTCCAGGGATAGTGGCTCCACCACCTTGCTGGGCAACCTATTTCAGTGCCTAACCACCCTAACAGTGAAATTTTTTTTTCTAATATCTAATCTGAATCTCCCCTGTCTCAGCTTAAGGCCATTTCCTCTGGTCCTCTCACTGTAGGCACAGTAGAGAAGATCAGCTCCCACCTCACTACAATCTCCTTTCAGGTGGTTGTAGAAAGCAATGAGGTCCCCTCTGAGGCTCCTCTTCTCTAGACTAAACAAACCCAGCTCCCGCAGCTGTTCCTCATAAGACATGTTTTCTAGACCCTTCAGAATCCTTCTTGCTCTTTGGACACACTCCAGCACCTCAATGTCCTTTTTAAAGTGAGGGGCCCAGAACTGAACACAGTATTCAAGGTGCAGCCTCACCAGTGCCCAGTACAGTGGGACAATCACTTCCCTAGTCATGCTACACTATTCTTGATACAGGCTAAGATGCCACTGGCCTTCTTGGACACCCAGGCACATTGTCGGCTCATGTTTAGCTGCCTGTCAACCAGCACCCCTAAGTCCCTTTCTTCTGGGCAGTTCTCAAGCCACTCCTCCCCCAGGCTGTAGTGCTGCCTGGGGTTGCTGTGACCCAAGTGCAGGAGCCAGCACTTCGCCTTTTTGAACCTCCCGCAACTGTCCCTAGCCCATTGATTGAGTTTGTCCAGGTCTCTCTGGAGAGCTTTCCTACTCTCAAGCGGACCAACACTCCCGTCCAACTCCCATCTGCAAATTCACCAAGAGTGGCCTCAATCCCCACATCCAGATCTTTGATAAAGATGTTTATTAGGACCAGCCCCAATACTATTCCCTGGGGAAAACGCTAGTGACCGGCTGCCAACTGGATTTAGCTCCATTCACCACAACTCTCTGGGCTCGGCCATCCAACCAGGTTTTTTACCCATTGAAGCATCCACCCGTCCAAACCAGTTTTTTCAGGAGGATGCTGTGGTGTCAAATGCTTTACTGAAGTCTAGATAGGGTAATGAATGGTTGAGCTCTTCAGTTGCCACAGAGGAACTATTCTGACTCCAGCTTCATATTTTGGCAAGCAAAATCAAATTCTCCTTTAGTGTGCTAATATTTCTCCTTTGGATGCTCTTTAAAAGTGAAAAAGAAGTTCAAGAAAAATAGAGCACCCTTATCCCTAAGAGATGAAGTGCTAGTAATCCCTACCCTTGAACTCAACAGTTGGTGCAAAGGCTTCCATGTCTCTGTCGCTGGGACTTATCCAGCTGTCTGGGGCCATCAGCGCTGAACTCAGTCCCAGGCACGCAGCAGAAGGTCTGTGTGGCAAGGTTTGACAGCTATCTGAGTGATTAACAAAAAAAAAAATCCAGTTCCTCCTGCTGTGGGAAAGCTTTGAGAAAATGAAAAATTAAAGCAAATGCACTGTTGTCCCCCACTATTTTTAAGCTATCTGACACGGTCTTACTGACACATGTGAGAGGTGACTCTCTCTCATACAGAGCCTTTGGACCCCATGGTCCCACTGCTTCCAAATCCAGTACAGTTTCTGTGATACTACCAAACTGAGCACTTCTGCCATGGGATTTGCCAGTTGCTGTCAATAGTTCCCTGACATTTTCTTTTGTCTCCTTGACCTGCCAGTACCTACTGACAGCCTCCTGTGGCCCCTTAGCTCTACTGGTGGGGGGGGTGGGCAGAAGGAGGCCAAGACATTGAGCAAGCAAGGTAGCAAGGAAGAGTCCAGCTGGCAAGAGGAAAGGGGATACGGGCCAGAAGCACAAGCTGGCCACCACCTGGGCTGCCTTTGAGGCAGGGCTGCAACAGTGACCTGGGGGAATCATGGAAAGGAGCCGCCCCAGCTGGCAACGGGATCTCAAATCCACCATCAAATGAATTAGGCCTCTAAATGATGGCTGTGTAAGTCCTGCTTGTGCTACACACCTTGGTGAGCATGCCCCAGATGGAATGCAGATGATAGGGAGTGCCATGGATGGGTGAAAGGCTAACTGCTAAATAAATGTGCTGCATAAGAATAAAACCAGAATGGTGCTTTTCTTGAAGCTGAGTATATCAGGATGTTTGAGCCAGGTTACTATCTCTTTCCATAAGTACCCTAAAAACAAAAGAACAATTAACTGATAATAACAACACTAAAGCACTCTTGAAAGTTTAGTTTCAAGTTATACATTGTTTGGCATGATGTGACCAACCATGTACACCCTGAGGCCACCACAGGCATGAATAATATGACAAATGCCATTCTTTGTGTGATCAGCACTTATTTCTATTTCAGCGCAATGAAACCTGAGATGCCAAAGTGGTTAATCCTGTTTAGTGCTACCGCCAAGGCAGAGATCTGTCAGCGTTATGTTTTCAAATGATGACAGAGGCAGTTTGTTTGCAGCTCTCAGCCTTACCTCACAAACGCCAGTGACTTCTGCTTTCCTTAAAACACTGGTCTGTGTAAACAGCACAGCTTGGTTTAAGTAGAACGCATAAAGTGCTGTTTCACTTATTCAGTTTCTCAATCATTTATTCATTTATTTGTAGTTCAGTTTATTTGGCTTTATTAAGAATAGATCCTTCTGCCCACGAGAGTCCTCAGCACCCACCTTCAGAACACCACGAGCACTGTGGTAGTGTGGGCATCTCTGCCAGGCACAGCTTTTCTCAGCTTCCTGGTGCTGGAGCCCTACCAAGCGCAGAAGGGCCCAGGGTGTACTCTGGCTGCTGAAGAGAGAGAAGGGGGAGCAAAAAGGCAGATGTCCAGGGAAAGGGGGTAGGACAAGGGCCATGAACACAAGCAGCTGCTGCTTGCACCTCTGTCTTTCCCTTTCTGCAAGGCAAGAGTGGTCATCTCCTGCCACCCATCCCTGTCCTCCTGTGGAGCTGCACCTCATCTGCACAGCAACAAGATCGAGCAAGGAAGGATAAGGGAATGTCAAAAGCTCTGAAGCAGAATAAGAGTCCCAAATGGAGCGTTCTTATTAATATTTGTAAGTAAGTAGTGTTTTTACCAAGGCAACTGTTTGAATTAATAATAGACAACGCCAAAACAGCAGTACATAGAGGTAATGGGGGTTTTACTTTCTCTGTGTCAAAACATTATTATTAAATATTTAGAACAAATACATAGCTTGTTAGTATAAGAAATGATGTTATGGCAGTTGAACTATCTTTTCACAAAGATACAAAAAAAAGTGTTCCTATATATATACCACTTTACAGCTTTCAGCTTTTGGGTGAAGAAAATGAAGCATTTCAACTATTTTAGTTAGCTTTCAATTTTAACAACATTTTCCCATATGTTACATAAAAAAAAAAAAAGTAAATCTTCTTTGTTAAAAATATGAGGGGATGAGTAAAGTTCAGGTATCAAGGAGGAAAGAAACAGCAAGAAAATGCTGGAATAGCCCTACACCATTTCTATTCTACCTCCAGGTAGTAAAGATGAAGACTGAGGAATCAGAGGGAGAGGTGTTGAAACAGCAGGATGAAGTGAAGAACAAGTCAAGTTAAATAGTACATTCAGAGAGTTTTGAAATAAATGGTGGCACTGCTAAAATAATATGCACTTGCTCTTAGGCAGAACAAAGAGATACTTCTCAGGAACTTCTTAGGACTACTTTCCCTGCCTCAACCCTAAGAAAGGGTCAAAGATACTACTGGTCCCTAAGGCAAATCCTGCTACACTTTGGAAGCATCTGCATAAAAGGATCTTTATCAAGAACAGTCTATAAGGAATATTGAAAATAACACTGACAGTATACAAGCATTATTTAAATTAGCTGTATATTATCTACTGTGTTTTGGTTTATTCTTTCCACCTCAAAACAATGCAAACAAAACTATTTCAAAAACAGATGATGAAACAAATTAGAAATTCTCTTGAGACTTTTATACAAGGAAAGCCCAAATACGTGGGGCTGTTTAATGTCAGGATGAGTGAGGGGCAATAAATAAATATTTAAAAAAAGAGAGAGAAATACAAAGAATGCAAAGTCATATAGTCTTTTTATCACAAGCATAAGAACATACACTGAACTTGAATATCAGAAAATGTGAAGATCTAAAATAGAAAAATCTGTGAAACTCCTTACTACAATATAACATTGCTGTTACCAACAGTTAAGAGGATATTACAAAGGGATAGACCTGTAGAGATTAGAATACTCCTGTCTGTCTTATAATGATAATAATAGAGATAATTTTAAATAGGGAATATCCCTTCAGGTTTTTATTTTGTAGCAGACAGCTGGTAAGGCTAAGAAAGAAAATTCTTTTTTTTTTTACCTGTAACAATTGCTTGTACTTTTTATACAATCATTTATGTTGTCATTGTCAGAGGCAAGTCATGGGACTTCTGATCTTATAAAGTACAAAAATTCCTTTGTTCCTAAAGATGAAAAACTGTCATGACCAAAATACCAGCTGAACAGGAGGCAGGGAAGGAGAATCATATTTCTAATGGAAACACCAGAGATATAAAGAGAATGAGTTGCATGAAAAGTAAGATATCAAATATCTGAATTATCAGAACATAGTATTTTTTCTTTCTAGTAGTTCGATTTTTTGCCAAGGGTGTAAGTTCTTACATGCTTGGCATTAATAGCTTTCTAAATCTCTATTCTTGTTCAGTTGCTTGTGAAGTTATTCCCAAAATAACTTTAAGTAAGCTCTAATGGAAAAATTCTCATGCCTTCAAAGGAAGGAGTATATAAGCACAGAGACAGAGCCCAAATCCTTTCAAATGAAGCCCTCTGCACTTGCACCCAGTTGTTGGTGCAGAGGTTGATGTTCCCATCACGAGTGAATTGTTTCTACACATGCAATAAGGACCCTTGAGCTCTGCTGCTGACTTAAGTGCTTGAGAGGAGAATTCTTTACAGCAGGATACTGCTGCTGCCTGGGACAACAGCAGTGCTATATAGATATGTAGGTACCAGATAGATAGATAGATAGATAGATATACAATATAACACGAAGAGTGTTTTCTATATATAAAGTATATATAAAATTGGAGGGGGATGGGAGAGATCAGACTTGAGAATGGCTGGAAGGTGCAATGGGAACTGAGAAATGGAGGAAGTATGGCATGAATACATCGTGTAAGCTAACATGAAATAAGATGCAATACGATACTACTTTTGCATTGCTAAATCAGTGCTCTGCTCCTGGTGGCATTACCTGAGGCATGCAGCCTGTTGGAGGCTGTTGGCAGCTGTTGCCTGTTACAGCAATCTGTGTGAGTTGTGTGAGTAGTCAAAGCACCCCTAAACTGTAACTACCTCCTGGTCAGCACTCTCCTTTTCAGATGGAACCTCCAACTGCGATGTGGGCCCACTGATCCGGCAATTTTTTGTGTATACAAGTGGAGTTTTGCCCATTACCTGTTTAAAGGACCTCGTCCTCTTAGAAAGAATGTGAAGCATTAGCCCCTTGGCCACAAGCTGGTCAGAAATGCATTGGCCTCATCAGTCTTGCCAGTCATCTGTATGAAACTGTCTTAGCAGGAGCTGAGCATGTCTGAACACAGGTTGGACATTTTTGTGCTAGGAATTATCTAATCCAGTCAAGAGGCAGTGTAATGGAGGGGTTGTCACTAAGTGAAGTGGCAGGTGTGATCCCATACCTGTTATAGGTCTTTTCCTATCCCCGTGGAACACATAGAGTTAACTTCTGGATGTCTTCTTTCTCAGATTAAAGATGCCAGTAGCTAAGGAAAGAAAAGTGATTTACCTTCAAATAGTTCAGCTGACCCTACTCATTTATCACTTTACAGGATTTCATTTTTCAATGGAGTCTATTGTTTCAACACCATTACCTCCACTTTTAGCAAAGACAATTACAGGGCATTTATTTATACACCACAGACACATTGCTTAGATTTTTACATTCTTTTCACCCGAAATAGTTCTGTCACAAAACAGTTGTTTGTCTCAAGCAAATATTTCTTCTGTCCAAGTTTTACTTAGAAATGCTCAAATGTCTTTTTATTTGCACAAGACAAAGACCCTTTTTACTACCTGTGACAAGTGAAGAACAAGTTGAGGTAATACACTGACAGGACATGGATTACTTAGCTAATGTCATACTATTGTATGGACAGACTTTATTTGAGGCTTGTAGTTTTTTAGGGGTTTTTTTTTGCTTCTCTTAATTGAGCTAAAAGTTATCTTTCTACCAGACTGCCCTTGTAAACAAATAGCAAGTTACTAATGTCCTACTTACAACTACTTAGCAGCAATGAAAAACTCAGTTATTTTGGACTTTTAAAAGATTATTATTTAACATAAAGATTGTAATTTATTATTTAGGTAAAGATTATTATTTTAAAATATTGTTATTTTAAAAACATTTCACTCCCTTCCCAGTCCCCAGCCATGTACTAACTAGCGAATGGATATTATCACCTAAATAATTTGAAGATTAAAAACCTCCACTTTTTTTGTTTTTAATTTACAAAGTGGCATGTTTCCACGTGCAGAATAGGGCCCTGACCTGCGCTCACAGTCAACCGTTGCAGTTTATGGCAACATTTCGATATTCATTCCATCTGCCACTCTTGGCTATGGCCAGCTAGCTGTGGTGGTGCTCTGTTCAGACACACCACAGCAGCAGCAAAGTTACAGGACCCTCTTAATTCATAATTTTTTGGCTGGAAGCTGTTCCTTAAATACATTTGTAAAATCTCACACATGCTGGAAGTGTGCCAGGACATTAGCCTGTAGAAACCATGAGAACTATGATCAATTTTTCTTGTGGACCTGAACCCACACTTTGGGGTGTTTTATGCTTCCAGCTGAAGCTGGAAGTGTTTTATGCCTCCATGCTCACCATGGAATAGCATATAGATGTAATTTGTTTGGTTGACTTTTCTGAGCCAATGTAAATACCTGAAGGAATGATATTGAAGGACAAGAAGAGAGTAACACCCAAGAGATTGTGGGATGAGAAAACAGAAATGCCATTGCACTATCCCCATCATGTATCACTATCCAGTCCTAATCACAGGAAACTCCTTTTGAAGATAGAAAGTTTTCACTACTGAAGAGACTCTAAACTCAGTTTAATATACAAAGTCAGAAACCTTTATTTTTTTATGATTCTTAATGTTAACTCAGTAATAAAATATCCTTTGCGAAATCATTTCCTAGAATTCTTTGTTGAGTCAAGTTTAATAAACTGACATTCCAAGATGCCCAAGGCATTTGGAGAAATGACTACTGCATAGAGATGATGCAAAGAAGTGTCAGTTTCTCTTATTTAGGTTATAATTAAACTCATGTAATGCCCTTTAATGAAATCTGCCCTTTTGTGCTCATTTTCAGTGCTTCAGTAGCTTTAGGAAACAATGATCTTAAGAAAATATAGCAGTAGGACATGAAATTGCCTTACTTCAGAAATGGCAAAGTAGTTATGCAGGAAACAGGGAGGTGAACACCAAATCTGAAGACCGGGCTACAAACTTTTGTGAGATGGTGTATGCTCCAGCAGAAGGAAAGAGCAGCAGACTGAACAGAAAAAGAAAGTAACTGCTGGCTTTGTTTTGCAACTTGGGAAAGCCCCCAAGCTTTAGCTTAGCCCCTCCAAAGCTCTACATTTGTTAAAAATAGGAGGTAAACTAGGACTGCAAATCTGTAAATCTGATTGTAAACTAGGATGTGAAAATCAGATACTGAATTTGATCAAAACCATATTCCAACAAAGATATATTCTCAGGGAGAATAATGGGATCCAGATCAAATTAATTTTCTCTCTCTTGTGAGTCAGGACTGTGTTAACATCACTTCAAATAACACTGAATCCAAATCACATTGCTCTGAACAACTTCCACATAATATCAGCCTGCATGATGTTACAGGTCCTGGTGACCCCACCCTCAACCTACCTTCAGTATAAGCCCATTACAAAAAAAAAGATACATTTATATGTGGTTTTCCTTTTTTTTTTTTCTTTTAGCTGCATTTGAAGTTTATGTGCCATAGTAGATTTTCATATATATCAATACTTATTTTATCAAGATGCTTCATGGTTTCCTTGAGGCTTTGTTAGCTATTTCCACTAGGAAGAAAGCTAATTACATCAGTCACTGATTACAGGAGCATTTCTTTGGTGCTATCTTTTGTGGTTTACAGAGGCTCTTCACACATCCTTGTTGCCCTGTGCACTGGAGGAGTCAGATAGGAGGAAGCTGGTCTCCTTCACAATACCAAGCCTGCTTTTCCAAAAAACAACCTGATGAAGCTATCATGCAACAGTGTTTCTTTTGCTATCTCCTAATTCTACATGGATTTTAAAGCTGCCATCAGCAGAGCCTCAGCAGAAGACAGTACCTTACATTTGGCTCTGTACTGCAGCAGTGTCTCCATTTCTGGAGCTACTAGTAAGCAAATGGGGTTTTTTTCAACTCAGAGCATTGTATGCAGCATAAACAAATAAATCTGCAAACCCCAGACAAAAATATACCTGTTCAGAGCTCTTAATGTCGTATGTAATCCAGAATTCTTAACTATGCCTTTAAATCCAGCATTGTGCAGATTAAGTGGGACTACAGGCCGACTGACTCTTACGTATTCAGCACCTCCTGAATGCCTGTGTGCTCAGTACCTCCCTTCCCTCTATTCATATAGTAATATATTACAGAATAAAAATGCTTAATATTTTAGTATGTACTGGATTGGCCTACTTGAGTTCTCACAGGGGTCAAAAATTAGAAAAATCAGAAAATGTTTAAAAAATTAACTAAAAAAATTTAATTTTGGACAATCTTTCTTTAACAGCTTTTAAGATTATTTTTCTACATGAAGAAGTGAATGTGAAATGAATGCTCTATTGAAGGTGCAATCACAATTACTAAAAGTAAGGCATGAAAGAGAGCATCAGAAGCATCAATCAGCGTATGATTGAAATAAAATAGAAAGAAATCTTCCTGTTACAATGTGGGAGAAAATGACAGACATAAAATGGCATAAATTTCTCCATATTGGCTATGCTAAACAGAAAAGAAAGCTCTAGAATTGCAGTAATAATAATATTGTCAAAATAATACTAGAGACTTAAGGTGCTGAAAAGGGCTTGGCAAGAATTTATCATTATCTAGAAACATTCCAATCTCATGAAAATTACCAGGAACAAAGAATTTAATTCAAACAATCATAATGTAATTGTGGCAGTAATTTTTAATTTTCTTAGGTAAAGAAAAGTATCTGGGTGAATGAAACAAGCCATATTTCAGAGGCGAGTTCTGTATAAAGGAGCCAGCATGGCAGAAATGCTAACAGCCACTGCCTTTGGGTACAGATACAAAAGTCCACAATACAAGACAACACACAGTGCAGAATCCTGCTAAACAAATGCTCAAGAAGGGAGTATTGGGTATGATTTGGGTCAAACCTTTCCCAGCTGCATACACTTAGGCAGACTGAAGCTGGACCTTCCATGAAATGAATACGCACTGTAAGGAAGGTAAATCAGGCTGACTGTGTTTGCAAGGTTACCGAGAATTTTTTATGTGCTTTATGCACTGAATCAGCAAAACAATGCAAACCCAGGAGACCCAGGAAAATGCATATGATAATGGTAGGAGGTATCCATAAAAAAAATAAAGTCAATCTATGGAAACTGCATAGCTAAAAGCTTTATCCAACATGCAGTTTTCCATGAGAAGGGCACTATCAAAATGACTCTAAAGATTTTTAGCCGTTATTTAACATGACTCCATACAAAGAGAAGCAAAACAAAGAGTGGGTAACTTTGTAAAGATTATTCTGATCCAATACTTCTGTTTTCCTGCAGTCAAGGACAAGATGGCTCAGAAACATTCATTTACTAGCATCACTTTGGCATTTCTCCCAGAATTTTCAGGGTCTACTTGGCAGAAAATGTGTAGCTGAATAATTTTAGTGTACTCAACATCTTTTATCCCATGCATCACAGTCATATTCCCGGAAGCTCTACTTAAGCTGAAGGTGTGTAACCATCAGCAACCTCTGTATTTCAGCTTCCTTGGTGATGAGAAGGAATCACTGACAGTCTCTGAGACTATTTCTTTATACAGCAGCCTCAGCTAAGTGTTAGATAATCTCAATCATGCATGTGTGGGAGCAAAAAAGAAGGGACACACATATGTCAGACCACAGGCAGCAATTCTGATCACTTGGCACTAATAATCAACTCTAGAGAGGTTTATTATCAATACAAACACTACCAAGAATGCTCCATCTCTTGAAATAACAGGTTGGTATTGGCAATATCAGTATGGTAAAGTCCATCCTACCCAAAAAATTTACTGATCTTAGAGCAGCGCACAGACAATACTCAAGACCAACGTGAATCTTAGTTCTGTAGCAAAGACAAAAGTGAGCTTGAAATATACCCCATCTTTTTTCTTTCCCTTGCAGAAAATATCTTTACTGCTCTTTGCCTGAGAGAATATCCTCACCGTGTTCATACTGAAGGGGAACCCTCATTCTGGCTCAAGTGATGTGCTTTTTCTCCCATGAGATCCTCCTCAGGAACAAAACCAAGCATTGGATCAGGCCTTCCTCCCATGCACCACAGTCAAGGTTTATAAAATGGCATCTCAGCAGCTTCTACTTCTCTGAATATTAATTTCCTCATCTTTCCATATAGCCTGCTTAGAGGTTAGGTGATTTAATCTATTCAGTGTAGAAAGTCTTGTTTCTCAAAATTAAGGGTAGCTGTAGGATAGAAAATCCTTGTGTGACTTCCAAGGCATGTGGCAGACAATCACATCATGGCCAGTACCAGGGGCACATCCAGACTATCTCCAGAACTAGCCTGCAAGAAAGTCAAGTGGCTGCTTTCTCAGAAGATGCCCATATGGTAAGTGGAGTGAAGATTTTAAACTGAGTTTATTACCATTGTGACCTCTCTTGTGATTAAATACTACAATTAAAAAAAAAATATAATGCTCATACAATTAAAAAAATAAGATAATGGTAAAAAAAAAAGAAAATATTAAATTTTGGAAAAGAGGAAACTGAGGAAAGAAAGAGGAAACTGGGCAAAGAAGAACCTAAAGGAAATGTTCTAAGTCAATGGCTTCCATATAGGTCATGCTTAAACAACAATTTCAAAGCTGAAAAAAGCCCCCTTTGCAGACCTCATCAGTAGGTAAATAAAATGTCAGTGCTCCTCTTTTGCATAGTAGTTTGGAAGGTCTAATCATCAGTATAAGGACAACAGAATTGTGTTATTATTTAATATACACAAGTTATTTGAAGGACTGATGGGTTATTACATATATTGGGTGTAATCTGCAAGCCACTGGCCAGTCATAGTTAATTGATTGACAACTTTTATTTCCATATTTCACTGTTCAGACTGTTACAGAGGATTTGCATGTTTTTATTTTTTTCCACACCTTTCCACCTCCTCACTGCCAATTTGAGAGCTGTTAGTTTCAGTTCATAGTAATTGTGAGAAAATAAAATTCCATCTGTTTCTGTCAGGAAAAGGAAAGATATGGAAGGGAATGGGAGAATCAACAGAAAGTTCCACTTGCTAGACATTCTTTACTGCTAGCTATTACTTTTCTAAGGGATGCCTTACACAAAGTACCTAACACTGAGCATATATACTGTATTTTAATTTTATGCATGTCCTTAAGTTCAGCACTTCCAAGAAAAACGTGTCAAGCACTATTCTTCCACTGTTCATCTAAATCCATAAATATGATCCCCATGTGCAAATAGTGCCATACAGACCTATTTAAATAATAATCAGCCTGAAGCCCATTTTTTCCCTCACTGGGTTTTCAGTTCCAGAAATATTTCTAATAGAAATGTGTAGGAACTCATGCCAGAGTTGTAGAACATAATAGCAAGATTCAGGCTTCTGTCTTTGCAATCTGTCTTTCCAATAGCTTTGGAATGGCTTAAAGGTGAACAAATAATGAGGAAGAGAGACCAGAGAGATGGGGAGGGAGGCACGCATGCTCAGACAGAAGCAGAGATAGATTTAGGATAAAAAGCCATTAGGAGTTAAATGATCTGCAAAGAGTAAAGCCTTGAAATTCAATTTCACTCGATATCAAATAGGAGATTTAAGAGTGGTATATTAAAAGAGGCTCCTTTCATGAAAATGCAAATATCAGCAAGCTGTTTTAATTATAGGCTGGAAATGTTGCATGCTGGGAGACCAAAAAAAAATGCAGGAGAGAGCAAAACCATAAAACCATCCCACTGGTATTTTCAGGTCTTTTTTAAACAACAGTATTCTCAATAAAAAATATTTTGCATCTACATTATGCTTTTTTATCTACCTCATTGATACTTTGGCACATACATACAATTATGGGGTTTATTCTGCTTGGAGGTATCCCCTCAAGGAAGAACTTGCAACTAAAAAAGATAAAATGTTATCTGCTTCAGAAGAAAGGAGGTGCAGGCATGAATACCATATTCCTCCTGAGACCTTCATCCACTGCTGCCAGTTACCAGAAGGTTAAATCTCATAATCCAGTTCCCTGGAAGACAGAGATGGAAGTATCTAGATAAGGCAGCTACAGACCACAAAGCTTTGTCAGCAAATAAGGCAGATCTTCCCTACAAGCAGCTGTACATAACACAAGTCATTAGTCGGTAAAAGCAGGGATTCTGTTTCAGTTCTGGTATAAAACAGCGCTTGCTGGCAAGAGGAGAGCATAAAGAAAACACAAAATCAAATATGCTCTACCTAAATGTAATAAAAATACAAGCAGTTCACCTTAATTGCAGAAGTGACAATTCTCTTTGTCCTTTCCACCTTTTTCCACCTGCTGCAGCACCCGGGTTGCAACCAGCTCTGTCTGAACACTTCGTATGCTTGCCAGGCCCCTAAATTCTAATCTCTCCCCTCCTTCAGTGAGAAAAAAAAAAATCACTTCCATTCTCAAATGAAGAAAGGACTAAAATTAAACCCAGTCTTTCAGGAATTAAATATTTGCATACAAAACATGTCGCAGAATACATTAGTTAGGTATGTGTTTAAAGTCTGGAAACATTGTGATGATGGGTGCTGAATAACAATCAGATAATAATAGCTCTGAAACATACAAAGGGAAAAATATGAAACCCCTCGGTATTTAAAAGTATATTAAATCTCTGATGTTTGTATTATGTTTAAGAGGCCAGTGCTGCTTTCCCGAGACTTTTGTTGCTTTCCTTCAGTAGATGTCACTGCAGTACAGGATAACTAGTTCCAACACAGTTTTGGAGAAAAGAATATTAGTTTCTCTGGGGAGTGGTCCACAATGGAGAACTGAAGCCTTAGTTTTCAGATTTTCAGCAGCTCTGAGTATCCAAATTTTTTTCTTATGCTTTTTTTTCTTTTGGTTGGGGACCAAACATGAGAAACTATTCACTGTCATGGTTGGATGCAGCTGAAATCACATCAGGGAAGCTAATCTGGGACAATCATCATTCTGAACCAAATCAGCTTTCATGTACCTCATTCATATTGCTTCTGAGGATTCAAATCACAACCTTTTTTCTGATGCAGCTTCCATGTCCTTAATGCCACATATGCATTATTCTGATCAAGATTTGAACTCTCTCTGCATTCCTTGCTATAACTTGAAAGCAAAATCTCTACCAAATTAGTTTTTAATTTTTCTGATATAATGTATTTCACTTCTAAGATGGCTTGGTTGCTTATATAGTAAAACAAAATGTTGGTTTTAACCAGGGTCAAGGGGTTTTACTCAAAACAAGAAATCTTAAGACAGTAGCCAACAATTAAAATATATGCAAGTAATATGTTACTAAGTTAAAAAATATCCATATAAAAATATTCCTGGAAATGCCTGGATGTCAAACACAGAAGGACTGAAGCTAAAAATAGAAAATAACAGAATGTATGTGAGAAGCAACATCAGAAACCGAGGAGGGTTTTACAAGATTAAAAACATACTTTCAGCAAGCTCATGTACAGTTAAAGAAATGCGGTTGCTAACAGAGTCATCAGAATGTAGTCAGTGCGTACAAACTCCTCCTCTCTTAGTCATTCCTAGAAAACAAATCAGAACCGCAGTCTGCTGTGGCTTCCCAAGCCTAACAACCAAACCCCTTTTCAAAAACAGGAAGGAGAAAGCTTATCTCGGAAACAGGCTTTGTAGCTTCAAGCTCTTTTGTAGACATTATGACTGAAATGCTAATGCTGGTCGAGAGCACTGTCATGAGTACCCAAAGTATGAGACCAGCAGACCTTTCCCCAGTTGAGGTGAGAGCAGAAGCCCTTCACCTGAAAAGCCTCAACTGCTGAGTTATTACAAGGACTGAGTGGTGTAGTCAAGCAAGATGGATCCCATCCCAAAGCTCTGCATGTAAAAACACACACTTTGAATTTCACAGGAGCCAAAGCTGCCTGCCGGGAACATTAGGAGGAACTCACTCTGTTGGTGGGTGTTCTATGCTCATGTGGGGAAGCTCCTTTTTGATCTCTGGGCATGGTCCTATGGAGCGTTCTCTGCATAAACCCAAACTCCAGGTGACAGAAGCACAGCAAGGCCCCTGTCCAGGAAAAAAAAGGTATCCACTTCCAAACAGAGCTCACACTGAAAGAATTTTTCCCTGGAAAAACAGGGAAGTCCATAAGAATTAAATACTTTATCACACCATTATCAAGCAGCAGAGCCCTCCAGGGCAGACTGCTGAGATAAACCTGGTCTCAGCCATTTAGGCTGCATTCAAGCTGAAGTTCATATTATGCATTAGTACGGACGTCGTCCTAACAGATCTGCCAAATCTGATGAAACAGAAACATCTAAACTTGTTTAGGAATAACAGTATTAACATCTATTGCTTCTCTCAGCTAAATGAATCATCTAATACTTCATTAAATATAGTTTCTATCAGCCTTTCCACCAGACTAATGAACATACTGAAGAGGAGAGAGTAGGAATCCATAGTTCATTTCCCTCTGCTCTCTCCAGAGAAAAGCCCACACATCCGAGCTACTATTTGTAGACAATATCTGGAAAGAAAATAGAAAAATGTTTTGAGGGACTCTGCTTTAAGGCCACTTTCTGCTAAGATGGCTAAACAGAATTTTGTCTTATGCTACATCTTCTTTTTTTACTACTTCTACCTGTCTTGTTTCACAGCTTCAAATTTCACACCCACACCCTTCTTTCCTCCTACTCTCTTTGTCTCTGTGAAAAACCCCTGTCGTCCATGACTTCTTCATACGTCATTCCCTTCAGCCTCACCAAGTCCTGGATCCTTTTGTTTCTCTTCTCTCTTTCAGAACTTTCTCTTTTCCGTTCATTTCTAACCCCCCAGGCTTAATTTCATGGCAGTCACACTGGGCTGCTTCTCTTTCCCTGCCCATGCTTCTCCCTGGCTACATCTCTTATAGTCTTTCTCCATTCTTAGCAGCATTAAATACAACCTGTCTCACTTCCTCCTATCATTTTCTTTTTGTCTGCTCTCCATGTAGTTCTCTTCAACCTTGTCCTTTGATTTCAAGTCAAGGCATTATTTTATTTTCACTGTATGCCATGTAAACCTTTCCTGATTCACTCAGTCCCCTTGCTGAACACCCCCACATCTCCACTATGTGTTCAGTGGGCATTCCTCCTTCAGCTCAGCATATGCCAAAGCTTACTGTCTTGCACTGATTTTCATCAGCCATATTCTTGAATCTGTGATGCTGAGTTCCTCCCTTTTAAACAATGATCATATAACTTGCAGCCTCATAGTTGAGGTTGTCTTCTCTCCCTCATGCTTTGTCAATCAATCTTATCACAATTTTCAGATGATCAGTAATTCTCAGTATTTGTTTCCCTTCACTTTTCCCACATTTCTTTTCTCCTTTCTCTTTCTATCTCAAGGATTGTTGTTAATTTTCTACTTGCTTCTCTTCACCCCTTTTTCCCACTGCAAGTTTGTTTTATCCATCTTTGTTTCTTCTGGTTTCCTAGTTAAGTAATTCTCCATTCTCCAGTTGAAGAACATCTGTCATCACAAGTACGTTTTTTGCTACCCTGAATCATCCTCCCTTTTACTCTGCTCCTGCATCTCCTTCACTCTCCACATTGGGATGTCACCAATGTCTTCTACATGAAAGCATCTGCTTTCCATCACTTCCCTTTCTGTAACTCCTTTCCTTCTTCCTTGTCACATCTTCAGATTTTCTCTTTTCCAACTCTGTTTGCCTCAGTTCTTCCATCTTGAGCAAACTGTTGTTCACTCCTACTTCGGTTCTCACGCTCCCACCAAAAACACTCTTTTTCTGATCCCCTTTTCTCACCAGCTCTGCTCCTCTTTCCCATCTCCAAGCTCATTAAACTTACGTCTTCTCCAGCTTCATCCCAGAACCTCTGTAAATGAGCCTTCTCCCCCGGACACAACATAATCTGCTCTTACCTTTGTCTCTTATTGAACTGACCTAAAGTTGAAAAATAATAATGCATCACTGAAACCTTGTCCTCCTTAAGTTTCCACGACTGTTGTTTTTCTTTGTTTTCCCTCTGTGTATCTATCCATTAGCACTTCATGCCATGTGGAATTCTTTCAAGACCCACCTCCAGCATTTATGACAATTGAACCCTATTATGATTTAGTTATTATTTTGAATATTCATCTCTTCACTGCAGATCTGCCTGTTTTTATCCAAAGGAAAGTCTCACAAAATTTGGCTCAGATTTGTTCTCCGGGCACATGACCCCAAGAACAGTGTGTTTTAAACAGCACTTTCAGTTGCATCTCCTTCACAGTCACCATGACAAATCATATCTAGCCTGCCACTTGCACCTTCCACCTCCATCTTTTTTCTCACAGTCAAATTATGCTGTAATCCTAACAAGACTTTTTTCCAACATTTCTAGTAGAAGGCTTTTTGCATTTATCTGCATACATTAAATCCACTCGAATTTTCATTATGCCATACATTTATTGCTGCAACATCTGTTTCCTTACCCTTGCCATGGACTACCTTAATAATTCATCATCATCCAGGGAGATGGTAAGTTCTAAATCTTCCTCTCTTACAACCCCCTCTGTTCTCCCCATCTTTACAGCATTAGGATACACTGCTTTCATTTTCAAGTCCTTTTGCAATTTATCCCCCCCATATAATCTCTCAAGCTCTTCCATTCACTCTACCCAGGATGATAAGCATCATTTGCTTGTTAAAAGTTCAGGTATGCACACCTCCATGTTATCTCCCATATGCTCCCACATTCTCTTGCTGCATTTCTCATAAATATTTTCTTAACAGAGCCACTTCAGTATTTTCCTTAAAAATCTCTATTTGAGGTTCACCTCTGCCAAAATGCTACAAATTTAGATAAGTCTAGCCAACTGTCTATCACGTGTGTGAACTACCTCATCCTTTCCCAATACTCTCTAACCGTTATCTCTTGAATTATAAGGTTCTGGGGGACAGGATCATCCTATTATTTTGTGTTTATATGACATCTGATCCACCTAAATAAGAATTATGTCCAAGAGCAAGATTCTTTTTAAGAACAATTGTGATGATAATGTTACAATAAGTAGAATTGTAACATCTCAACTGGGTTGATATTGTTGTCCAATCCCTCTTTCTCTGCTATATTTAAAATCAGATTTTAGAACATAATCTTCTGTATGTCAGGCTACAAAAACACGTGCACATCTTTCCCCTTATTAAAAATACATTGAAAGCAAGTTATATTTTTATTTAAATGAAGATTACATCTAGTGGGATGTCAGCCTAGATGCAATACTACATATATTATTGCATAGAGGTTTTGGATTCTGTACACAGATGCTAAATGTAGTGGCACGAGCTCAGTTAGGCTTGGCTTAGTAAAACAGTTAACAAATTCTATTTCTTCTCGAGAGAAAGGGTGATTCTTCTTTCATATGGAAACATCTCTTAAAAATTAGGTTAAAAGAGCCCCAAATGAGGGATACTGCTGGTATAGCAGAAAACAATAGTAATTACGTAGTTTAAATGCAACCAAGAGAGAAACGCGTATGAAGGAGAAGTCAGACAGCGAAGGAAAGTAGAGTATTTGAATATAATGAAAGGGGCCTACTTTGGAAAACTGTTTAGAGAAAGTTACAAATGTTCTGAAAATAAAACTGATTTTAAGAAAATAATCACTAGAAAAATTTGCTGAGAACACAGCTGCTTTGGGCAGGACACGTCTCCAGGATGAAGGACCACCGCCTCCCTAAGATCTTGCTCTATGGTGAACTTGCCACTGGCTGCCGCATGAGAGGAGCCCCGAAGAGGAGATACAAGGACTCCCTGAAACAACATCTCAGCCTTGGCCATATTGATCAATATAACTGGTCTACTCTGGCCTCCAATCGAGAGGCCTGGAGACACACCATCTATAACACTGCTGATGCCTTTGAGAACGCACGCAGGATCACTCTTGAGGAGAAAAGACAATGCAGAAAGAACCGTGTCTTGCAGAATATACCACCTAAGGAATCTTTCTGCTGTGCCTTTTGCAATCGGACACGTCTGTCTCGTATTGGCCTTATTAGCCACCAGCGTGCCTGTAACAAATGTGGATAGAGCCTTTCCCAAATCTTTGTTCATGAAGCCTAGCCATGAACTAGAAAAATATGAGAGCTATCCTATCTAATCTGTTCTCATTGTGACATCATCACAAGAGACACTAGAGCCTCATGGGGGAAAAATAGGTGGAAAATGATGTGATATGTTAAACTACAATGATATATGTCAGTACCGTTTTTCTGAGATGAGGGTGAGGACTGGAGCACTGAAGGGTCTGTACAAGCAGGAATTGCCCTCAAGAGCTTAACACACAGACTACTGCAGCAGAAAGCCACCCTACAATCATGTCATCTTACCCCCTGTCTTGTTCCAACCAAATGCTGACATAAACCTATAAATTATGCTCAAGGATGAAATACCTCATGGGCAAAGGTACCTAGGTGCATGCTGAAGGTGCCTATTACACACAGTAAGAGATATTAGGATGAATGAAATCCATTAACCGTAACTGGTCATTATTATTGAAATAAAGATGTATGGCTCTTTGAAATGCCAGATTGTCTAAATTACTGTAGTCTGGAAAGAAATACTTTTAACATTATTCTGTGTACTATTTTCTTGTCATAGAGAAGTAATAAAAACACTGATTTTCACAAAAGAAAAGCAAAAGTGTTTTTACTTTGCTAAAAGTCAATTTACTTCATTAGAAAATACAATGCAAATTATGGCTTGCACACATAGGTTTTCATCAGGTATCAGCACTGTCGTAAGTACAATAAATTACAGTTACAAGTGGATCAAGTTCGCAGTATCTAAACAAATTAAATGTCTACAACTCAGTTATTCATCTTTGCTTCTGCAAGTCAAAACAGTCACATCCTGAACTTGCAGGTTATAATTAGGCTGAATCCTGGCTCTGTAAAAGCAGAATGTCTATCTTGCAATCTGCCCACATTAGTTTAGGAAGCCAGCAGAAAGGGCATTGGTAATGCACGAGGAGAACACAGCAGGTGGTTAAGAAGCACAGAAAGCCTATTTTTAAACTAAGAGGCAGAGAGTAGGTATTTTCATAGCCTAAACAAGTCTTTTTAAATAAGACAGTAAAACTATTTCTTACAGATCAAGCACTATTTCTTCTGTTATTTTCCCACTCTTGGAAGGGCTGGGCAGAGCAGTTTGCAGTTCTGTAGTGGGGATGTGCAGAAAATCCTCATCTTTACTCACACACGCACACACACACGCCCCCAAATACCCATGCCAGGGAAATCTTGAGGAGTGAACCACTTGCCATTTTGGTGAAGGATGGTTGCATCACCCAAAAAATAGATTAAGAAAGTATTGGTTTGTAGTCCTTGCATGGAAATGATTGTGCAGGAAGGAATAAAGCCTTAACTCTTTGACCATAGGCCCAATCTTCAAAATTAAATGATCCCATTCAAGAGTGATAGTTGCAAATTACACATTTTAAAAGATACATTTTAGGAGAAGTTTTATAAAGGGATGTCAGTGCAGTTATAGTAGACTCTACCACCTGAGAATTGTGGCTGTCAGCCTTTATTGCATGTATTAAATATGCAACACTGTATAGGAAATTCACAATAAAATTATTTTTAAATTACTGATTGCTCAATTGAGAGCTTGGTTCCTGGGAAAGCAACAGCCAGTTTGTAGAGAATAATAATTAAACCAGCATTGTTCCCTTTTGTTACATTGTTTTCTCTCAAGACCCTAGGAAAGAAACAATCTCTATTGACTATTTCCTGTTTTCTTTTCTTCTGTAAGTAATGAAATATCACTACAAGAAACAAGAAATGAATAATCTGCTTCTACCCATGTGCCAATTTCTGCACTTTTAAGCTTAGTAAAACTCCCATTGATTTTTGCATGTTTCAAGGCTCTTCTAAAATGCCACGATAGTATCTTGCCCCACGTATATGCATTTATACCTCACTAAACTTCGCCATCCACTTCCACTGATGTTTACATCAAACTTATTCCTACTTGGTTCTTAGTGTCAGTGGTTAATACGGATGCAGTGGGTGATCAGCTCTTTCCTTCCAGGCCATGTGACATTGGCTGGCCACCAAACCAGGAGCTGCCCGTGGGCCCAGCTGATGTGGTGACTCACAGGCGCTCCCACAGAAGCTGAGTGCAGGACTTGGCACTTCACGCCAAGCAGGACTTGGCACTTCACGTTTCCAGCAGAACGGATCAGACTGCTCTGATCTGCACTGGAGGGCCAGCCTGACACGGAGCCAGCTTGTTTCTGGGACCAAAAAAAAAAGCCAAGACAATCCGGCTGCTGCCTGCAAGTGTTTGTCTCTGGCCCTGGTCACTCCATCACAACCCTCCATTAGGAGTCCCCAGAAAAAACATTCAGGTGGCCTTTGGGTAACTTGGGCATTTCCCCTCTTTTTTACAGGAAAAATGTCTTTTAAAAAAGATATCGTGTTATGAATGAGACCTGCTGCTTGTTTATATTCAGTCATAAATGCTTGTTTCACCTGGCAAATCATATTTTTTCCCTATATTTTGTTTTAGTGACTTGGTGGAGTCTAGCCTAGGCTTCCAAAAAAAATATCTCTATTATAGACCATGATGTGAGTGTCAGAATAAAAGCGCCTGACCTCCACATCCATTCCTGATTTGAAGAGTTCACATTAGAAAATTCCATCTTTATAGTTGAGTGAAATTAGCCCTAAACTTTTGGACACCATAACCAAAAATCTGCTGTTCTAACGTTTCTGTACAACCACAAGATGAGGGTAAAAAATATTATAATGAATACAGAAGTAACCCAGAAGACAAGTGAGCTACGATGTTTGATTTCAGGCATGTAAAGGCTTTGCAAAGCCCAAGATTAGAGTTTATAATAAAGCATTCTATCTTACCTACCAAATAAGAAATTTCTCTTACACACCCCTTCCAAAAGAAGACAGATCTCAGTAAAAAGAGTAATTATGTCATATTAGGGCATGAAACTGGTTACCTGTGAGAAGCACTGTAGGAAAAGGTAATTTATTTTGTGTACATTATAACAAAAAAATATCTCATCTCTGATTTTGCCACCACAGTGGTTCTGTCTATGCCTTCTCACAAAAATTCAACATCTGCTACATTGCTTACAATATGGCCTCATATTAAAATGACAAGATACACTAACAGGAAAAAATTGTTTTAATTGCTACCATATGTTATCAGAAGTTAATACAGTTATTTTTAAGCATTAAAGCATTGCCCAGTCATTTATTTTTAACTTGTAGCACCACTGCCTTCTATCGTGGAATCAGTTGCAGGTATAGGGGGATAATTAGGGACCACAAAGCCATTGACAATATCTGAAATAGCAACATCGGCAGCACATTTTTTTACCCTTTAGACAACAGCGTCAGATTTTGAACTCAGTTCAAGTTATCCTTATTGCTAGGGACGATGTGATGTACTCCTGGCACAAGAATATGGGAAGATCCATATACAAACTGGGAGTTTTGACAGACTTTTAAGCATCAAAGTTTTTAAGCATCGGTTTGACTGCCTGGTGTGAACCATGAGTCAGGTCTTTTAGATGTTACATTAGAAACCCTCTGGGATCTTCCTTCTGAACTACAAAGCTCCAAATCTTCAACTACACAGGCAAGCACCAAGGTCTAACAGAAGACCTGTAGAGTGCAGCAGTTGGTGCTGAAAGCCTGATCTTCAAGCTGTACACAGTTCAAGGATTCCTACTGTTTGACTAGTTCAGTTTGAGTCCCACCCAGTGCCCATTTGTGGCTGGAATGCATTAGTTTAGCTTCATACAAAAGAGATCTACTTCATGCACTCCAACACCACTCTACACTCTGAATTACAGCACTGTTAGCAGAGATGATGACAGCAGTTACTTCAAAAGTGCCTCCCTGATCCAAACTAAAACACTTCAGTGCCCCAAGGCTCATGAAGCATTCTGTGTGGAACAACAAATGAAAATGAGATGCCTGATTTTCATGCACTGCAGTGCCTTAAACTCTGTTATCTGTCTATGCAGATTTTTTTTAAGGTTTATATCCTTACAGAAAAAACATACTTTTGGTTAGTGTTAGATTAGCAATACTCAACCATTGCTGAGTTCTGTGTCCTGTTACGTCCAGTGGGCTTCATAATATCTTTCAAATTTAAATAACCATTGAAGCATACCAAGAAAACAGGAGCCAAGTTCAAGCACCCAGAACTACATTTTGCCGTGGTGCATCTGACATTCGATGTTTGCCTGAAAGTGGCTTTAAACTGTAATTTTAATTTATGTGAGCAAAGCTGAAAGGTGAAAGCCTCACAGCCGGCAGCAACAGAATCTTCAAGCCCAGATTGTGGTTTTGTAAAAAAAACGATGGAGAAATGGTTTGAGTGCTGGACGGATTTTCACCGTGTCAGGAGCTGATCTGAGGAAAAAAAAAAAAAGAAAGGAGTCACTGGATTTTAACATCCCCGCTGCCCTTCCCTCCACCCAGCAGCAGCGGCGGCTCCCACGGCGCTTCTCCCGCCTCTCCGCCCCGCACTCGGGTGACTAACGGCCCTGCGTGCCGGGGGCGGGGACCGGTTTCCATGCCAAAAAAAGGGAAAAAAAAAATTAAAAAAAAAATAAAGAACGCGCCCATCCGTTCCGCGGAATCCCCCGCACGAGAAGCCACCTCCCTGTCAGGGAGGGACATATCCTTCACGGCCATGCCGTGCCGTGCCCTGCTGCCGGAAGCTGACCTCCGCCCCTCCACCTGCGGCGGTGCCCCCCTGTCCCTCACGCCCGCGGCCGGACGTACCCCCGACCCCTCAGCCGCGGCCCCTCCGCCCACCGCGCCCGCTGCGCCTCAACCGAACCGGCCCGGCCCGGGCGGTGCCGCGGGGGGGCGGGGACAAGAGCTGACGGCCGCCTGCTATTGGCTGAGAGGACATGGGCGTGGCCCGGGGCCGGCTGGCTGCTCTGCTACTGGCGGGAGGACACGTCAGTGCGGGCGGGGGGCGGGGCCGGCTGGGCGGTGCTGGGAGGGGCGGTGGCGGCGGCGGGGGCGCGGAGCGGAGCGAGGGGGCGGTGGCGGGTGGGGAGGCGCCGCCGGGCGCAGCGGGAGCAGCGGGAGCAGCGGGAGCAGCGGCAGCGCCGGAGCGCAGGTAGGGGAGCCGCGCCGGGGGGGTCGCCCCGTGCCCTCCACCGCCCTCACCTGTCACCGCCCGCCTGCCGGGCTCTTGCCGCTGCTGCGGCGAGGCAGCCCCGCGCCTCACCCCCTTCCCTCGGCTCCCCGTCCGTCCCCGCTGCTCCCCGGCCAGCCGCGCTTCTCTCGCCGCCCGCCCTCCCCCGATCCCGCCGGGGCCGGGCGGTGTGTGCGCCCCGCTCCGCTCCCAGCCCAGGTGCGCCCGGGGGGCCCGGGGGCGAGGCGGCGGTGCCCGGCGGGGTCTGGCGGCGGCGCGGGGTCTCGGCAGGGGCAGAGCCGGGGATGGTTCCGCGGGGGTGCCCCGGGGCGGCCGCTCGTGGGGTTCTGCCCGTGGGATTCCACCCGAGTGCCTTGTCTTGCACGAGCTCTCCCCTCTTCCTCTCTGATCCCCTCTACCGTCTGGCTGGAAGGGCTGAGGGATTTTTTTTAAAAAAGATGCTCTTTAGATTATTATGATTTAGAGGGGAGCGTGTTTCTCTGGTTGGTTTTTTTTTTGTGTGTGTGTGTGTGTGTTTTTTTAATTATTATTTTTTTGTGGTTTGTTTTTTAATCAGTCGCCCTGTTGCTGGGCTTGTGTATTGTCGGTGCCAGTTGCGAGAAAACGCACTAGTTGTTGCAAGGTAGGCAGGTGGTGATGGAGAGCATCGGAGGGGACAACACCCAGGAGGGAGGGAAGGCTGTTCCTCACCTCGAGCCGCTGGGAAGATGAGGGATGCCGGGATTCCCGTTGCTGGGCTATTCCTTGCTTCTGCTCTCAGCTTTCATCTTTTGTATTGGCCGGTGAGCAGGGAAAACACGGCTGCTGTCCTTGGAGCCATATGGAAGGGAAAAGGATTTTTTTTCAAGCAGGGTTTGGTGTGTCTGCAGCAATGCCTCTTCTAGGGCTGGAAGAGCAATAAGCTCAGCTCCTATTCCATTCTCTTTATGTATGTGAGGGCTCTGCGCGCTGTTGCTGTTGCTGAACTACTCCAGGCTTGCTCTCGGAGATCCTCCTCCTGTCTGCATCGTGCACGGCCGACTATGGCTGCGGCAGGTAAATGTCTGAGGCAGCAACAGCCTGAAACTGCCATAGTGAAATTAGTAATGATCGTGCATATTTCTGTGTGCTGTGTCTTGGGTGAAGGAAGCTATTACCTGACTCGTACTCAGCAGACTTGTCAAGATGGTAATACATTAGTCACAGTCGCGTCTGAAAGACTCATTTATGGCAAATACACGTTTATTTAACAAAGCTTTGGAACGTCTCAAACGGGCTGTAAGAGAATGTACAACAGAAAAGGGCTAAGAAAATCCACTGTCATACTGATAAATGCATATCACAAATGGCTGTGGGGTTCTGCAGTATTGCAGGAGAGAAGTTTAAAATTGTCCTCTTAGTTTCTTTTGTTGTTCTCATGCCTCTCTGCTGCTTTTCAGGGAGGTGTTGAGCACCACCAGGTTCCATTGTAATGAGTGATCAAGTTGTATGTTGCCGATTGGTAATGGCTTCTTGGCTAGGACAATCTACAATTCCCACTTCATTTTGGTATCTGTGCATACACTTAACTATTTTTTTCCCAGATCTCATTGTAAGTGTTTCAAATTTTAACGTTTCAGGTAGTCTGTTGGGTTTGCCTAAAAAAAACATGGTCTTTAAGATTGCTCTTGTCTTAGTGTGTGTGTAGATGCAGAGAGATCTGCAGTTGGAAAAAAAATAGAAGTTTTTTATAAAATGCACTTGTGTGTAGTAGGAGCACGAAGTGCCATTTTTAATAGGTGGATTGAATAAAAGAAGTATTGGACTTTTCTATTGTACAGACTTAAATACTACCTCTAGGTGTGTGGTTGTTTAAAATTTCTCTCATTTTACTCATTTGGCAATAGGAAAGAAAAAGCTCCCCCACTGTACTTCTGGAAAGATGTTCTTCAAAGAGAGGAGCTCTCTGCCTCAAGAAGCCTCTGTATTGAATGACTCTCAGGAGTTTGGCCTTGTTTGTCAGTATTTACGTGAAACTGTAGTATTTAGGGAAGTAAATCAACATTGTATCAAAATCTTTGTTGCCTGGATTTAGCTACTTAGATTTTTGTAGCATGCAGAAGAATTAGATGATATATTACAATGGGTGAAAGAACACATTTTATAGGAACAGGAAGAAAACTAAAGCTGTAGAAATCAAACATCACAAAGAGCAAATGCAATACCATATTTTGGAAATAGATCTATTGAATCAATTTCAACTAGTGCTTAGACCTGCAATTAAAAGCAGTTAGCATTGTTCAAAAATACTCATGTAAAAGATACTTGCATTATGCTTGATTTTAACTTAGTGTTGACATTTTTAATGAATCTGATATATAATCCATAGTTGTTTCATGTTAAAGACTTCTTTCAATGTTTTAGATTTAAATTTTATGAAAGTTGAAACTAGAAATTTGTTTTGATTTGTGTCTGACTTTAAAATGAGATTCATAACAACCATGTTAGTGTTGTAGCTGATGTGCTCTACCTTAGTTTTCAAAACTTGTATTTTCAACATAAAGTTTCAAAACTTTGTGTCGAAACAAAGAAATTGCAGATCCATTTTTTCTGTTCTCATAGATCCTATCAGTTTAGTTTAATAATGATGGGGGAAAAATACACATTGATATTTAAGTACTGAAATGCTTACTCTAGGTCTATGTTCCTAACAAAAAACTTGAGAATAGCGATTTCATAAGCCTTCTTTACTAGTGAAGCAGCTAAAGGAAAATGTAAAAAACTGTATGGTCAGTATAGAGAGAGCTTTTTATAAAAACAGAGGTTTGGGCTCGTTTGGTGGAAACTCTTATTGAAGCACTGATCTAATTAACGTCATGTTATAGCATTTAAAGGGTCGCTAAAAAGAAGATGGAGACTCCCTTTTACAAGGAGTCCCATGGAAAAGATAAGGGGTGATGGGTACAAGTTATTCCTGGGGATATTCCAGTGAGACACAAGAGGAAAATTTTTCACAATGAGAACAGTCAGCTGTTGGAATAATCTTCCCAGGAAACTGGTGGATTCCCCAACACTGGACACTTGTAAGGTACGTCTGGACAGGGTGCTGGGCCACCTTGTCTAGTTTGTGATTTTTCCAAGAAACATTGGGCCAGATGATCCTTGAGGTCCCTTCCAACCTGGTATTCTGTGAACCGTGGTGTCAGTGTGGTTTGACACTAACGGTGGCTATTTCTATTGGAAACAGAGCAGGACCATGTGAGTGGGAGGAGAGCTAAGACTGCAAGTACAAGGTAGAATAACAGAATAATTTCTGTATGCAGAAAACACCCTCTCTATATATAACGAAAAGTCAGTTCAGTGCTGTTATAAAAATAGCTATTTATAATACTGACTATATATGGAAACCCTTGAAAACTGTTCACATGTAAGCCTTGGCTTTTAGTCTCTCTCGAACACATAACACTCAGCAGTAGAAATCTGGACAGAAAAAAACTAACCAACAGTTTTCATAGGTACTATTTAAACTCTGGATAAGATATGAGTTCTTATTTATGAAAATTTTCTTGTGCTTGTATGCTTATTCTGCATAGATTGTGAACGTCAGTCATGAAACAATAATGAGGGAGATCTACCTTTAAAGTGGGGATAAATGAAGTCATTATGAACTATGTGCTCATCATGTGAAAGGAACAGGAATGCCTTATATTTGTCATAATTTCTATTTGAGAATTTTAAAGAATTTTAGCACTACTCATGAGCTAAACCTAATGACTGGATTTTTGTCTGGATTTTTACTTCAGAACATCAGCATCCTCATGTTACTTCTAACATGAGAATGATCAGTGACTTGCTATCACTAAAGACTGTATGTAATATAGTGAATAATAGAGTTTGTTTCCTGGTTCCAAATTCCATATTCCAACTATAATACTTTAGTATCTAAATGGAGGTTTGTTTGTGAATGATTATACCAGCTTTCTGCATCAGAAACAGTAAGAATTAATTTCATAAAATGAGTATTAAAACAATACATAAGTAAACTGAGGAAATCACTGTTACATCAGCCCTCTTGCTGAGTCTATGCAGTTTCATAATATTAAATGTGGATGAAGGAAAATGTAACACTTCTAAATGTTCACAATGCTAATGTATTCAGCTTTTAATTTTTTTTTTTAAATTTAGAATATGGTAATTTATTTCTTTGTCGCTCTGTTAAATAAGATATTTTAGCATAGCAGAAATAGTTGTGTTAAATATCTTGACTAAATCACAATGAAAGAACAAAATAAATTTTAAAGTTGCTACATGTCTTAAACTCTGTTGCTACAGAAATATTGCATATATTTTTTCCCTCCCTTCTCTGAAGCAACCATGAGCATTTCATTGGAAAAGGCTAGCTTTCAGAGAACTTTCATGCCTGTTTCCTTTAGGCAAAGGAACTTTCAGAAATGAATGTGTGGGCTCTCAAGTTAGTTGTATTCAACTTCTCTGTTCCTAAGAAGTTTGAGATATAAGTTATGTTCAGCTGATGTGGAGTAAAAATAATCTATTATTGTGCCTTAAAATGAGGAAAATGCATATGGAATAGATATAGTTATTATCTGATGACTTTGTGTGATACCTTTCTGTGACACCAAAGTGTCCAGATCTCCAGAAGCTTTTAATTCTAGCTTTAGTGCAATTAGACTTATTTTTCCAACATTACTCAGCAGAGATGTTTGTGTTCCAGTTTGGATTCAAATTTGAATTTGTAATACAAGCCTGCTGAACCTTCCTGGGTTGGAATTGCCCGTTAATGTCTTGAAAACTTATCCTTTAGTTGATTCATTTATAATGATGGGATAAGTTAATTTAACACGGACACTTAGTTTGGGAAAAGAACATAGTCTTGCTGTGGGTGGCATTCACAAGAAATACTTGCCTGGCAATATTTAAGAAAAAAAAGGAAGAGGAAAGCCCCCAAACCAACAAATAAAATCCTTCTGAAAAAACAAAGTGTGAATCAATTCTTAACTGAATCTTCATTATGCCAGCCACATAGAGCTCCATTGTTTTGGTGAATTGTATCACTGTCTCTGTTAATTTTTTCTGAGAGATGACTATAGTAGTACTGATGTTAATGGTAACACACTGCTTCATTCAGCTGAAAGAAGGGGAGGATGTGGCTACAACGTTCAGTAGAATAAAGTATTTATTTGACTATTAAGTATCAAAAAAATCTTTCTTGGAGCTTGATATGAAAACAAAACTTTTTTCAGCCCCTTCTCCCCTTTTCTTCATGATTAGGTGTCAGTCATCCTGTATTAAAAGTCATCGTGTATTGTAGGAACTCTGCATTTCTTAGTGAATTTGGAGAAATGGTTTACACTTACAATGATTTATTTGTAGAACTATGTTTTGGCTGATCTCATCATCAAATTCATAGAAGTTGTGATCCTGAAATGGATTTTTTAAGTACCTATTAAATTGATAGTTATCTGGGGTAATGTCTGGTATAGAATCACCTGGAGTTTTTCAGTGGGTTTGGTTTACTTTGAGTGAGTTTAGTTAGTGCTTATGAAGTGAGCAACTCCTTGGCTGTTAAGTCTCACTTGTATGTGAAGTAAGTGAGTAGCTACTTGAGTGTACATCAGTTCAGTGCTTTTCAGTCTTTTCACCCTTTCTGACTTAGAGAAGGTAGATCCTTCTGTTTGGCCTGCATGTGATAGTCTGGGTGATACTTTAACTTGTTAAAACAATCTGATTTCACTTGCTTTGTACTAGCAAGTGGGACTTTGTGCTTATATATATTTATCTTTAAAGCGCAGAAACTTTTGAATTAAACTTGAGAGCACAGTAAATTTGTGTTTATAAGCTTTCTACTTTTTGCTACATTTCCTAATCTTAAAGAAGGCCATATTTATTTTTTATGTATTTTTTTGTGTAATTTGCTTCTCACAAGCTCCCTGTATTTGCTTAAGAATGTAATCAGCACTATGCTGGTGTTGGTAGAGCAGAAGGTCCAGTGTGCCCTGAGAGTTGGGGGCTCATGATGTTGGTGGTGTGTGCTGCTCTTTTTCTCTCCTCTCCCTTTTCATCTGGACAGCATTTCCAGGTGATGGTGAAGAGGAAACTTGCGTTCTGATGAGAGTCCTGTAGTAGATAAACTTCAAAGTTTGCTGGAAGGATTTGGATATTACACTCTGTTGCTCTTACAACAAATTTCAGTATGCCTGGTAAGAGTGTCTTGCATGTTGCAGCATATCATGTTAATTGCAGATTCGTCAGAGGCGTTTTCCATGAATAAGTGTAGTGTAGTTTGATTGTTCTGCTTCTTCCAAGTGGAAGTAGTGGTTTGTGGTTTTGATTTTTTTTTTTTTTTTCTCGTAGGCTGCATTTTTGGCTCTTATCTTAAATATTAATAGCAAAATTGAGGTGCATGGAAGGTGCGGACATGTCATAGCTTTTCATGAAGCTCCTCTTGTCAGACCTATTACACTTGTTCTAAATTCCTGTTAACCTGCTGTGTTCAGTAAAACTTTACAGTAGCTGAAAACAAATTGCAGGAAAAGTTTTCTGTTTTTTATTTTGAGCACTTGGCATCATTTTGTTTATTCCCTGGAGTCACTTAAGCCTTCTCTACAAATATTTGTGCACATGTAATAAGTTAAACATATGTTTAACTTCAGTTGTATTGCTTATGAAGAAGTGTATGCAGTATTGGGGCCCATCTTACCATATGTGACCCCTTCAGAGGTGAAGAAATCTTAAAACTGTCAGAGCATACAGCACCTCATATAGTATAGGAAATTGTTTTTAACCTCACATTTTAATTCATGTTTCAAATTCATATTGTTCAAAATAGTTGGTAGACATATTGGCAACTCCTGAGTGTTTTCTGTATTGTTAGAATTTACTCTAGGAAGGTAAAATAGGAGTTTGGTATAGGTTTATAATATCTTAAAACAAATTTGCTTTTAATGTTATGCACGTATGAAATAAAAATAGTTTATTTTGCTTATGGATTATTTAACAGTTAAAGCTGTTTATTAGTCAAAGAGTAAGCAATTGTCATAGCAGTGACAAGTAAATGTTACTAGTTTTCAGATGTGAACTTCAGAATTTCTTTTAATTATGACCTTTTTTATCGCAAGATGGGTGTTTGCTGAAATGCTGCTGAATCTATTAGTAAATATAGAATATGCCCTCTTCAACTTTCTACTGCTGTTTTTAATAGGATTGCATGGGGTATTTTGAAGTGATAATTGACATGAGGGATGGAAGAGGGCCTTCAGGAGATTTTCTAGTTAGACTTTGTGCTTAAAAACTGTGTTTTCCTAAAATTATGTTTATTTCTAAATTGTCACTAGGAAGAAGTTGTGTAAAATGAAATTATTCTTCTCTTTCCAGGGAATGCACACACTTCCCTGCTCAACTCGTCTTAACGACACTGTTGCATTATTTTCTTTTGAACACTTCAAAAGAGAATTCCAAATAAAAGCAAGCAAATATCTTTGCAAGCAGGTGTTTTTTCCCCCTCTCCTTTTGCCTATGATCTCCCCGCATTTTTGTTTCTACTTTTAATCTACCACATCCACAATGTTGCCATCTTGTTGTTTGCTTAACCTCTGCAAAAATGCTTCCAGTCTTCCTTGCCTTGCATGTTGGACAAGGATGGAGTATCCCCAAATCCACCACTCCAGACATGTACACATGGTATGCTGTTATCTACCTACATTTGTAAGCTTTTAAAAAAACCCCAAAGAAACCTCCAACCCCCCTCACCTTAACTAATCCTTTTATGAAAACACCTACAATGAGTCTGTGCTTGCTTCAGAAGTTTCATGCTTTAAAAACTTGAGTCTACCTTATGGACCTCTTCACACTTTCCTGATCCATCTGTTCATCTAGCACAGCTTCTTCTCTATCCCTTCACACAATCTTAGGCTGTTGAGATGCAAGACGCCTTTGCAGATCCTTTAATTGGTAGTAGTCTTTATTTTTGCTCCTTTACATCTTTTTGTATTTCTTTAAAAACAAAACAAAACCAAAAATCACAAAAAAAAAAAAAAAAAAGCGGCAACCCCAAACCCCCTCCACCCCAAAAGTTTGTGTTTTCTTTCTCCTTTCCTTGCCAGCATTATTATTATGAAGGATGGTTTAAATTGCATGCCATTATAATTTTTTTTATGCAACCATTCTTTTTCTACTTAACTGTGAAATCTTGTTTGGGTACAGCTTGTGTTTGAAGACAGTTATTTATGGAGTGCTGTAGCTGTACATCGTGAGGTACAGTCAGTAATGTGTTGATCTGGGAAGTCTATAGACCAAAGCTACTACTTTATGCAGTATAGCCTATTATAAAACAGAAAACCTTGAAGTGGGGAGTGGCCAATACTGATGAAATGCTTTGTGGAACAGGTGGGACTTCAAAGTTTTATTTTAGTTTGAGGGAAGGTTGCTTATGCAATTGTCCCATCTGTCCAACCATCTGTCCATTAGCCTGTCCTCCCACCCTGCCAGTAACTTCTGAACCACTTGCCTAATTCCTCGTTGACTTTGGCAGAGGGGCAGTGTTCTCCAGCCCTGTTGCACACATATACAGGTCTTACAGAAACAGGCAGATGGTTAGAGGAGAGACTGAGCAAAGAACAGGGGGAACCCTGGTCTGTGTCTCTGTGGTTGGCCTGTAGTAATAGCCATTATGGCATTTGCTGCCTCTTGCCAGGCTGGTGTGCAAAGGGAAGGTAGTTTGGAAAGCAGGACAGTCACAAAGCTGATGCAGTAGGTTATTGCAGTGTGCATGATGGGAGGGATGTCACAGGGGCAATAATTTGGGGATGTTATTCTGGGTAGGAAGTAAGGTTAGGTCTCCCACAGTAATTCTGTATCCATGAGAATGTTTGACAGTGTAACTTAATTTCCCATCTTTAAAGGAATTGGGGAAAGTGCTGCTCAACTCAGACGTATTATAAAGAGCAAGGAAGAATTGGTGCCATAGAAAACATCATCTGATGTACATGGGTAAGGGGTTGTGCATATCCTGCAAAGTCAGTGACAGAAATATGAACTCGATGAAGGAAGAAGCCATCCAGGAGGAACTTCAAACACAGAACCTCATATATAGAAAGGAGGGGGTTTGGAGAGAAAAGCGGTGCTGTAGAAGAGCAAATCAAATTGAAATCATTGAAGTGTTTCTTGAAAAACTTGGAGGGCTGAAATGTTATTTTTCAGCTTAGGATTTAAAGAATTCTGTGACTTCAACACGAATGGGTTTCTTGACTCTTTAGAAACCGTACTATTACTATAAATAAAAACAGCTTTCAGTATGAAGGTGACAGTGTGGGATGCCCACGATAATAGTAACAAAACAGTATTTTCAGAAGGTGAACCATGACTCTGCTTTTCCTAACCAAATAGCTATTCCTGTCATTTGGGGATCATTAAATCAGTTTCATTAAATTCCATACACATTGACATTTTAGTTACGTAAGGCTCTGTGGGTGAACAACATATCGGAAAAAAAAACAACCCACAAAAACAAGACATGGCCTTCTGTCTATTAACCTAGTTGTTTTTCAGTTGCTTCTGCTGACTCAATAATGTGATGTGATGTAACTCACAGAAAAAAAATCTGTGTGTATTTGTAATTAATGTATTTGAAACTCAGGATTGTTTTAACTGTAAGTTTGGATGCTGGGAGATGTCTATATAAGTCACCATAAAATACAGTGACTAAAATTGTGTTGCAAATAATATGTAGGGATGAGGAGAGATAGGAAGATACTTGTATTAAGGTCAAAGTCTGCTTGCCTTTGATGATACAAAATACTGAACAGCCCTGGGAAGCTAGGAGGCCTATCCTGTATTTTTCCACGCCCGTAAAATGGGTGACCTTTTGTTTGACTGTTCCAGTTATAGTCACTTAAAATAACATTTGAGCTATTGTTGGCTATTTCACTGAAAATGGAAGGCAGATCAAGCTTGTTAGCTTTCTGCTCTTCAAAGTAATTAACAAAGAGGAGGCATGCTGTCCTTAAAGAATTAGTCTACACAAAGCTTCAGTGCTAGTGAGAAGAGGTTGTTCAGTTGCAGAAAAAATAAATGAACAGTTTAACACTAGTAAACATACTTTCCCACTTTAAATCAATGGATTTTTTTTAAAATACTAGTTCTTACACTTTTTTATTTTCTAATATTTTTAAAGAATTTAATAGTTGTAACTTTCACTTTGTGACTATCAAACTATTTTGGAATTTTTCTTCCATTGTTTTCTTGTTCACTTCCTGATATTTTGATAGTGAGTTTTATTTTTGATCTCTGTTACTTGTGAAGTACAGCAATAGTTACAACAAATCAGTTCCCACCAAAATGCGCAAATTGCCAGTCCTGTGCACCCATAGCATCCAAAGGCATTCATGCCCCCAAAATCTGGGGAGTGACTTCTAGTATTAAATGTACAAGGGTGGTGGTGTAGGGCATGAAAATTAGAGTGTGTTTTTATACTGTTCAGTCTCAAGGGTAAGGGCTGTATGATGGGATCTACAACCTAATTTGTGCTTATGGAAGTTGCTGTACAGGTAAGTGACCACTTCCAGTTTCTCCCACCTGTTGTGAGTCTAACTAATGGAAAGGAAAGTATGGTGTCTTTGCTATCCTTACAGCTGGTTTTGCATACAGTGCTGAGAATGAAACAGTGGAAACTGGGTTGCAGTAGTGGAATGGCAGCAGGCATGAAAGCCAGACTGTTTTGTTGAGCATATTTACACATTTTTTTATCTGCTGTGGAGCCCTGACATTGGAAGACCCGTGTGTTGGGTCTTAGGGAAGACTGTGTGCCTTATGCTGGGCTATCTGATTGAGAAGTGTTTGAGAGGATATTTAAATAAATATTTTAATTGGGGATCTGCAGATTCAGTTTTATTTAAAGAGTGGGATTTGACAGCTCTGTATGGAGCATATATATTTGTGCAACATTAACTTACTTTTTTTTTAACCTGTGAAGCTGAATTAATAGGGTTTTATTTCAGGTGCAATGATCTATAAAGATTAAAATGGACCTCTAGAATCAATTACATTTGTAATTTGGTTATTTTTTCCTAACTTCCTTTTACTTGTCTAATAGACTTTGCCATTTTATTGGGGAACGGCAGGACGGATTAAATTACATATGGCAGATTGTGGTGGTAAAGTTCCTCTGCTGTAAATCAGAAATAAATTTGAACGTGCTGTGAATTGCTTAATGCCTGCAAATGCGTGGTAGTTACATAGAACAGATTTTCGGCATGATACCATAGCAGAAGTGGCATCATAGTATGCTTTATCCTGAAGTTTGAATCTGGAAGGAAAGTAACAAAAGCTGAGATTGTTTTTAACATGTGATTACACCTGCACATTACAAGCTGCTTTTGTCTAGTTACATTTTGCAAGCAGAAGCACAAGAATATTACTGTAGCGTAGTATGTGCTGATGTTTAGGTTCTGCAGGGCCAGTGGTAGAACAGTAAATAATGCTGAGCACCTAAGTATTTGTAGGCTACAGGATTTTCTGTGATGTGTGCTTTAAGGTCGACTCTATGAGTACAGAAATGTGCATAATATACCATTAATGCTCTAGAGTTTCATTATAAATCAAACTGTTAAATTGTTTGTTACAAAGTCAGATTATTTTAAATTACAAAATACCTTCATGGCATATGTAAGAAACAGAGAAAATAATACTATCCTAACAGCTCATATTCTCCTAATAATTTTTTTTTAGAAAACTGAAAATGCTTATACAAAGGTCACAGATTATATTGAAAAATTTTTGTCCTTTAAATATGTCTCTGAAATACTTGAACTGAAGAGAAATTATCCAAAAGGTATATGGATTACTGGAATACAAAGGGAAGTGGTTTTATATAGTTTTTAAGAAAGTAGTCTTATGGAATATGCACAAACTGTATTTTTTCCTAGTAATTCTTTCAGTTTGATAAGTCTTTTTCCATTTTCTCTGATTAAATGAAGACAAGTAGGCATTCTTTTTTGAACATGGTTCCATAACAATACAGAATAATGTATGTTGTGTTTATCGCTTTTATTATAACTCATTAAGATGCTTTCTGATAATTCCACCTGAAGGAAAATAATACTGCCATTTAATTAATAGCAAAACCAAATCACTGGCAGAGGAGAAACAGCTCAGTGTAATAAAAAAAAAAATAAAAGCAAGGGTTGATCAGTTGCACCGCAGTACCTAAGAGAAATGTAATCTTCCTGAAGGAGAAACACAGATGTGATTGGAGTGCTAAAAAAATAGTGGAAGATAAGTCAAGGTAGCAACTGGAGTAAATTCCAGGTAAGAGTTCTAGGGTACAGCCATTGACTAACACTTATTTTGGTTCATTACTATGCTTCTAAAATACTGTAAACAGGGCATACCTGAGTTAAAATCTAACCACTGTTAAACATACATCCTTATGACCCTTCCCTTTCTCAACAGCGAGATTAGATGAAAACAGGACTTAGTCTTTGGGAAGTGTGAAACAGATTAGTGAAACTGTCAGGTAATTAAGAGTTACTTACCAGCATTTGTTATATGATGAAAGCTATATCTTTTCTATCAGCACTTTTGAGAGCCAGTTTTTGCAAACAAGTAGTCTGAGCTTTTTGTTTAAAGGTCTTCTAAGGTTGTGGGACATAATAAATTGCCCTCAAACCTTCAAGGAGTTTAGGAAGTAAAGCATTGTGTACCATGGTATAAAGGGCTATGACCAATTGTTCAAAGTTATTAAGTGGAGTAAATAAAATATACTAAATTTACAAACAGTGGAAAAAATAAAAATCTGTACTGTATAAGGAGTTGTGCTGAGCATGACCTGAAGTTCCATGAATGGGCCTACTTAATTGCCTTATTTTGAATGTCTTCCTTTAAAAGGTTTGTGAAACAAGGTGGAGAAATACAAATTGGAGCAAAATTTGAGAAAACAGAAATCTGTAGCATGCTTATGCCTCTTGGTAGAAACACTGAACATTCTGGGCTGTATCTGAACTTGCTGTGTCATTTTCATCGTTGTTGCTTGGCTCTGTTCAGGGTGGTGCCTTTGTTCTTTCATTCCCCACTATTCATATGCTGTTGCTTATACAATTTTAAGGTTAAAAAGTGGTCAGTGTTTTCTTTGGCACTTACTTATAATGATTATTTTAGTTAAAGAGTGTAATCATCAAGTAGCTTTTTGCAAAATAAACAACATAATTCCCCCTAATTATATGGTAATACTATAAACTGTCCTTGTATTGTATGTATCTCTTGCAGTAGAGGCACAACTTAATGGCATCAGAGCTGGGGGTTGTAAACAGCAAAAGTTTTCATCTGTTTGGCTTGTACCAGAAGGCAGAGCTTAAGTGGAAAGGAGTTTTGCTGGTGCATATACTGAGGTGACATTTTAGATAGATTTTGTAGCTTTGTCAGTGACATGAGATGGGATGTTCTGAGCACACCTCATTGTCCCTGCTCCTATCTCTGTGTACAGGAAGTTGTTTGGAACTCCTTAATTTTCTCGTTTTGGATTGTAGAGTTCCTGGCTCAGCATTTGAAATTACTGAATAGAAACCAGACCTAAAAAGTTTCCCTAGGTTGTAGACTGCTTTTAAGATAGAATACTGAAGTGTGCTGAGCTCTTTTGTTTAGTGATAATTGTAATTTCTCCCTACAAGTGCCAGTAATATGTTCTTCACTGTTTTGTCCATTTGTATTAAAGAAATGAAAGTTATTCAACTGCATAATGCATATGTTCTTTTAACTGGGACACAAAACCCCACTATGATCTCAATAATATTTTTCTCTTGAAGACTAAAGGCCTGGTAGTAATTAACTCATAGTTACATAAACTTTACATTTCTCGTTTTGCAGTTCAGTTGTACTCTTGTAAAAATAAAGAAAATAAAAAGCAATATTTGATGAATGAAGTGATAGAATGTGGAAGTACCAAGAGGGGAAGCATTGAAGCATTGCTTGTGAGATTGGGGGAGGAGGGGGGAGTGTATTGCTATAGCACATCTATAAACACATTTTACAAATACGGTAATTCAGAAACAGCAGGCTAATTTGCTTTTTCAACAGGGGGAAATACACCTTTAATGAGATCTGCTCTTCTACTCTGTTTCTTAATCTCTGTTTCTTGGTTTTTCCATTGTGAGTTATTCTGTTTAGAAGGCTTCTACAGTTCTGAAATGTTTGGGGGGAACTTCTGCAAATGTTGCAGTAAATTAGGGGGAAAAAAATCGTGGTTGGGAAAAAATCCTTGTGAAATATCAAGATCAACACTTCTGTGGGCTTTTTAGCATTTAAAAACTTCATGTTTAGATGCCAGTTGTGTGCTGTGTTAAATGGAAATAGGAAAAAGTCAGTCTGCACTGCATTTGCATTCATTTTCACTAGAGGAAAAGAAAGTGGTTTTGGTTTTGTCTTACATTGCCCACTTTTCTTTACCAAACAGAGTTTTGAAGTTGCTTCAACTGAAGTATTAAGAAAGTATCTTTTGAAAATTATGGTGAACTATGTTTTATCAATTAAACAAAACAAAAAAAAAAGGACTGAAATGAATTAGTTGTCTTTTATTCCTGCTGGTGTTGTAATAGTTACCTCTAGATATTTAAAATACACAGTCCAATTTTGAGGAATAAAAAACTTTAACCTTACTATTTTTTTGATAATGGTGACAGCAGTAAAATGAAATGCTGAACTGAAACTATTCCCCAAAGTCTTATTTCCTATCAAATATCCCAGAAAATACACAATGATGCAAGATGTCTATCCCAAATTAACTGAAAAAGCTGATGCTTATTTTCTTGTTTCAGATGAGACAATAATGCCTTGATCAGGTTCTCTGAAACAAGGGAACATGCAAGAAATTGTTCACCTCTAGAAGACTGATACCTATATGTAAAATTGACACTACTTGCCAGGCTCTGCTAGTGGGTAGGAGGTGTAGGAAATTCTACTTTGTTAGTCATCTTCTACATATTTAAGTTCTGTTGTTATTCTGCTGCACTTCCCTGTGTCTAACATCTTAATATATGGTGGACATAATGAAATTGCTATTAGCAGTCTTTGAAATTTATTGATTTTTATAAAGGTATGTTTTATAAGTGGAACTCATACACATATGAACTCTGAGTTTGTATTACTCACCTGAGAATAAAAATTCACTGTTACTACCTGTAGGGTTTGTTTTGCAGCAAACCCTGTTCAGGGTTTGTTTTGTGACAGTGTCTTCAGTATTAGTGCTTTATCAGTTTTTCTGCAACTGGATCCGCATAACACTTGTTCGCACTGCATATTTATGGCAGATACAAGATTGTATTTAGGATCAAGTCTTTTTACAAGGCATTTTATTTGGTGGTGAATAGTGTTAGTCATATGTTTGTGTGCTAATCAATGGAGATAGATTGAAGGAGATCAGAAAATATTGAGTGGTAGCTTCATATTGTTCTGTGTTTTCGTATCATTAAAAGCATTAAAGAAATGCTTTTAAACCAGAAATAATAAGTGTTGATTCTTTTTCAGGAAGACTTTCATATGTTTTGCTTACAATTTCTAAATATAAAACCATTTCTAAAAATGGAAATTAAAAAAAACTAATTACAACTCTTAATGAGTGTTGAGTTGGATGAATGAAGTAATCTAAAATTCCTGAAGTACTGAAAACACCCTATTCATTCTAATTCCATTTAAACTGCTTAAATAAATGGAGAGACAAAGAAGAAATATGACTGTTGCTATGTACTAACTTTGGGTTAGTGGTCAGGATTCCTTACTTAAACGGGTTATGACACTTAATAACTATTAGACCAGTATTACAGTAGTGTATTTTAAAAGAAAAAGGTCAAAAGGTAGTACTGTTTTTTGGATGTCACAAATCTGCAGAAAACCAAAGGGGCAAATAAACTCTCTAAAGGCATAAGCAGATAAGGGTTGTTCTGTTTTGTAAATAAACTTAAATGAGAATTTCACAATATTAAAATCTGTAGAATTTTGGAACAACTGAGAGGAAGAGAGGGAATTCTTAGAATCATAAAATGTCCTGAGTTGGAAGGGACCCACAAGGATCAAGTCCAACTTCTGGCCCCGACCAGGACACCCAAAGAGTCACACCATGTGCCTGAGACCATTGTCCAAATGCTTACTGAACACTGTCAGGCTTGGTGCTGTGACCACTTCCCTGGGGAGCCTTTTCCAGTGCCCAACCACCCTCTGGATGAAGAACCTTTCTCTAATATCCAGTCTAAACCTCCCTTGACACAACTTCAGGCCATTCCCTTGGGTCCTGTCACTGAGAAGAGATCAGTGTCTGCCCCTCCTCTTCCCCTCACAAGGGAGTTGTAACTGCAATGAGGTCTCCCCTCAGTCTCCTCCAGGCAGAACAGACCAAGTGCCCTTAACCCCTTCTCATATAGCTTCCCCTCCAGGCCCTTCACCATCTTTGTTGCCTTCCTTTGGACACTCTCTAGTAGCTGAGTATCTTTCTTATATTGTGATGCCTAAAACTGCCACAATATTCAAGGTGAGGCCTCACCAGCGCAGAGCAGAGCGGGACAATCCCCTCCCTTGTCCGGCTGGTGATGCTTTGCCTGATGCCCCCCAGGACATGGTTGGCCCTCCTGGCTGCCAGGGCACTGCTGACTCATATTCAACTTGCCATTGGTTAAGACTCCCAAGTTCCTTTCCAAGGTGCTGCTCTCAGTCTTCTCCTTCCCTGTCTGTACATCAGGGGTTGCCCCATTCCAGGTGCAGAATCTGGCACTTTCCCTTGTTAAACTTCATATGGTTGGTGATTGCCCAACCCTTTGATTTGTTCAGATCTCTCTGCAGGACCTCTCTGCCTTTGAGGGAGTCAACGACTCCTCCCAATTTTGTATTATCAGCAAACTTACTTAGTATACCTTCAAATATAGATGCAATAGACATGCTATTTTCCCTTCTCTCCCTGCCCTCTTCATCTCCCTTTTTGAAGTTAAAGTTCAAATTCATCAATATAGCTGCATTGCTGCACTTAACTGACTAGTTAAATGAGAAAAATCACTCCTGACTAGATGAAGACAGATAACACAGATAAGCTATGGCTACAACTATAACTTAATAATTTTTGAAATTTCTAGGTTCCCGTGTTCTTTTTGACAGATACCACTTAGCACTATTGTTGATATTCAGTGAAAGCATCTGAAGACAGGGTAGTCTATGACCATTACTAGTCTAGACATGGAATGCTTAATTGTTCTATGCTTTGGGTGAGCTATTGTAGGTGAAAAATCCTTTAGCCCTTAGTTACTTCCTCTGGGATCCTGACCTTTTCTGTTGACGTATACCCCCTTTAGGTCCTGCAAATAAGGTACATGCTTTGTGGCCTTTCAGTAATGAATGTGACATTTTTAGAAAAAAAAATATTTTGAATATAGGACTGAAATATTATTGTCTGTTTCAATTAACTGTTGTGATTCTTGATTAGCTAAGGCAGTTTGGTTTTTAGCTTGTTCTGTTATGTAGAGCTATATTCTTTTAACCACGGGTAAGGTTTTAAGACCGGGAGTAACTACTGTAATCAACTTCCCTAGTCTACTATAAATTAGTTTATGAAACTCTATGGACTAAAGCAATGTGTTTTGTACAGATGATAATGTGAGGAGGTTTTTACTGGTGCCTCTACCTGCTCTTCCACGATGTTGTATTGGGACCATGGTTCACTAAAAGAATTCCTTTTACACCAGCCTGTCTGTCAGCATTTAGGTGTCATCAGTAGATCACATTTTGTGTACACAATAGAAGAATTTGAGGCTCAGGAACTCTGAGAAAGAGAGAGCATCATTTTAATCCAATATGATGGATTAAATCATTATGATGGAAGAACCTTAAGCAGGTCAGAGGCAATGGTTTCAATGCCAGTTAAACTATGTATCTGGGAAAAGGACCGTAAATATTATCTTTTTCTCCTGTTTTGTATTGTTTTATTTGATGTAATATCAAATGTTATAGTTGGCACATGATATCTATAAATGGACATGCTTACTTGATTTTTTTCCTTCCCTAGAGCTTGTCTGTGGGGAAGACATGTTGAGCAGTTCTTTGATATGTGGATATGATTTGGTAGCCTCTGAACTGTACCTTGTCTGTCTAATTGTAAAGGATAAATTGTGCAGGCATCAGTTTTGAAACAGAGTTAAGAAACTTAAAATTTATTGTCTTAGGTCTGTGTTTTGTACTGAGTGCCAGGGCTGACTGTGCCTGCATGCTGAAATGGGAGAGGTGTGTTAGAAGGGATCTTGTAAGCCAGGAGTTTTCCCTTGAGTCTCTGCTTATTCAGTGTGGCAAGTCAGAGAGAGAATAGAAGCTGGTCTTTCTTTCTTGATTGTAGAAGGCCATCCTTTCTAATTTGAACAACTATTGCTTCGTATACTGGTGTACTCCAGAGAAATCATAAGTATGCTTAGAGTTAAGCAATGAAAAGGCTAAAACTTATTGTTCTTGTGGGAATAAAAATACATAGTCTGGTCCTTTTCAGTAACTTCTTACTGAAACCTTTTCTCTTCTTTGGTATTCTAAGTACTAAACTTTTCCCCATCTGTTCTGCATCTCCACAGCAAATTAAAAAGACTAAAGTCCTATGAAGAACCTGAGTTGGTGACACATTTTTATGTTTGGTTCAAAGTTTGATCAATGTCCTACTTGTAGGACTGAGGTTTTATAGCATTATATCACCGTGTTCTAGTTATACTCCATGACAGTGTTCTGTCATGGCTTTTTAGACTTGACAGTCTTTTCTTTGTAATACAAAGTAGAGAATTTAGGTAGCTGATACGTCATTTGCTATACAAATAAAATCACAAAATGGGGAGTAATCCACTGGTGAGGCAAACACAGGTAACCTAGAATGTCTTGAAAAGTAATTTCAGGCTGTATGCAGCATTTTCAAGGGGAGTTTAAGTTAATCTTGCATTTCTGTTTCATTTTATGGTCACAAATGAAGATGGCCCAGCTGTATTTTTCCAATACAGAAAGTTAGCCCATTGAAATAATTTCATTCCTGGGACCACTGGTAGGAATTGTAAGTGAATAATGTATTGCCTTAGTTTTATTATCATTTTGATGATGGATCATTGAAACTATTTCAAAACAAAATTTGCAATTGCTGATCTATCCCTGAAATTCTCAGGCATTTTTGAATTTCTGTTTACCAAAGTAACTGCTATACAATATAAAAAAATTGGTTAATTTAATGTAGCAGATGTGGGAATAAAGAAGGAGTTATCTTTTTTTTTACCTTTTTTAAAAATTTTTTATTAGGAAACTGTAAAGATGTTCAGAAAGTTAGGGAGACACTTCACTTTTCATTGGAAGACAGAACACACAATTCACCTTTGGCACAATAGGCATCTGACCCAAGATTAGCAACACTAAGTTTAAAAGCGGTCTTAATGTAGGCATATCTGAAGGGACTATGTATGGATAGCATGAGGTTTAGAAAACTGCTAGCTGCCTTGAATTGTGGGCAGGAGCAAAAGAATATCTCAGGGCTAAAGAGACACTTTAACATTGATAAGATCCCCTTCTGGTCACCTGTCCAAAGCCCATGGCACCCTAGCGTAGGCTACTGGAGAGTAGCAATGCCTGTGGACTCATAAAGCCATGCTGAATACTCGAGCATTTCCAGAGCTGCTGTTGCACCACCTCAGGTTGAGGGCTTGTGTAATCGCAGTTCATACTGCCTCTCGGGTTTTTGATTCACAACTTTGACTGTTTTGATTCTTAGAGCAATTTTTTTTTTAATGATAAAGAAATAAAATCTCATTATTGTGTATTGGATCTTTACTAAGTGGAGGTATTTTCAAAAGTGAAAGTTCAAGATATTTAATCATATATATGAAAATGGTATATAAATACTTCACAAAATCCCATAAGTCTCTTCAAATGACCTTGAAAAGCTATCTGCATCTATACACCACTGAACTGGTTGCTATACTTCATTTGGTTTTCAATTTGAAGAAAAAGAAAGTTTCTGTTTTCCGACTCAAGATGAACCCTGCTAATTTTGCTTGGATTGTGCAAGTGCTTTGGATAACTGAGGAGAATGTGGAGCAGTGTTTTTCTCCCTCAGCCTTCGGTGAGGTTCACAGATGTTGCACATGCAGTTATAAACAATGTTGCTCAGCAGTTTGTAATCTGATCAAACACATTACCGTGTCCCTTTCAGTCTCACGAATACATGTTGAGTCTGCAGTTGGTTGATTATCTCTTAAGCAGTTCCTCTCTAATTCAATGTTAGTCTTCTGCTTATTTTCTATTTCCGTGGATTAAGCTTCTGAATTGACAAAATAAAAAGAAGAACATCACAATCTTATTGATTTGATCATGATGATGAAAGTGAATGAGAGTCCATGCCAGCATGCTCTTCATGCTGGCTTTTCATCTCAGAGGTGGGACTCGCTAAAGATTCTAGTCATGAACAAGCAATGTTATTTTTTGTGAGATTGCCATGGTGATCAGGTTGGTTGTGAAGCACAGTGAAAAAATGCCTTTTCCCAATTTATGAGTTTAGGAGAAAAGGGGAGTTTGGGAACCCCCATTAATCTGAAGCTGTCAGGATTTTTTGTGTCTTGCTAGTACCGTTCTAGTGTTGCTAAAAGGGCAAAGGGAGGGAGCACAGTAGCCCCACTGTTATTCTGCCACTGTGAAATTGGCTGACTGTTGATTGCTCCTATTTGAGCTTGTGGAGTATCCTTAGTTTGCAGGTGCTGGTGGAGCATGTCCAAGTAACTAGGAAACCTCTGTAGCCTTCTGCAAGTGACTTGCCTTTTATCGCAGGACTTTCCAGCGACTGCTGGAATTGTGAGGTTTCTAAATGATCCTTTTTTACCAGTTGACCTCAGCCATTTCTACTGTACCTCCAAAATGCATACAAACCAAGTAGCATGAATGGATCATAAGAAAAATTCTTCACACTCAGTTGAACATTTTTTGATGATCTCCTCCTATTGCAACAGCAATTAGTCCAAGAATTCTTATGCTGTTATTGAAATTTTCTTGTAATTACTGAGGCTGACATGCAAGGCATTATGTCTGTTTCTGCAAACCACAGTGTATTTGAGGTGATCACTGTTGCTGTGGGATAGCATAGATTGAAACAATGCTCTGTTTATTAGTTGTTGCTGTTGGTACAGGAAGAAGTGACTCATAGTATTCTGTTTAGATGTCCATTTATTCATGCAATATTCTGCTGTTTAATCGCTAATGTAGGGATTAAAGATATATGGAACTGGATCATATGGAAGGGGATTTAATACAATAAAAATACTTGATATATATAGAAGCAATGAATTAGACTTAAGAGAGGCTGTGCTAGAGTTGCTGCAGGGAATAATATTATATGTATTATAAAGTTCATTGTGATTGCTCTGTGTAGACAAGCTCAGCACCTGTGGTAGAAACGTAAGCCTTTTAACATTGGTTTGCTTTCTTTTAATGAACACTATCCAAGTTAACAAGACCTTAATGTCTTCTCAGAAGTTTATAGTTTGACCTGTAGAATGAGTGTGTACAGTACTAAAGTCATTGAGGTGATTGACTGTTCTTATATACTGGGTTTTAGAGGTGTACATCATGCCAGGAAGGGACAATTTTTAGTTATTTTGAAGAAGATAGGTGACTGTTTGGATCCTTCAATTTTTTTTTTCCAGGATAAAGCAGTGTAGAGAAAAATATGAATGCTGAAGAATCTTCTATGAAAACTAATAACTGGATGGAATGCAGCCTTAATGCCAGTCTCCTTGTGTGCTATGATGCAAACTGATTTGCTTACCAAATTGTAGTGGCCCAAGGAGATAGGACTAGGAACTGAGATACCACTGCAGCACAGTTTGAGATACAAATGTAACTCAGGATTTGGCTGAAATTTGGGTTCGTGGAGAACAGTACTGCCGGTAGATAACTGATGTAGATGATGAAATATCTTTTGCTTTTCTCCAAGGCCTACATTTCAAGTTTAAATTTAACTAAGCTGCAAAACGGGTTCCATGATCTATATTTAAACAATATTTAACAGCTGTGGATGCTGGTCCCAAATACCATTCTTTAAAAGGTTATGTAACATTTCCCTTTCCACAGGACCATAAAGGGAGTTCCAAAATTGAATCTGATCAATTCAAATTACATAATTCCAAGCAGAAGTTCTAAATTTTATTAGGAAAATGTGTGGTCACATTTAAATATTTCTTTTGCTTTCTTCATTTACTGTAACAATTTTTCTTATGTGGTCCCTACTGATAATGTTGATACAGTGAGTGATGCTAAGCCTTAAAAGAAATAAATACTGTGAATGAGCATTAAATCACATTTTCTTGGCAGATATATAAACCCAATTATCAATATTAATCTGCAGTGTTAATTCAGGAAACAGAATTTGTTAATGCTTTTCGTGATCGCAAAATGGCAATATAGCATCACCCAGGAATGAGTTTTGAAGGCTCTGGTGATAGAGTATGCCAAGTCTCTATTAGTACAAAACAATATTAAATGTTTCTTCTCAAGCTGTAGAGTTTTATTTTTCTTGTGACAATAAAAAACCATTACTGTAAAACATTTTAGAAAGCCAAAGAATCTGCAATAAAAATGGATGTAAAAGACTAGGGTTTGAGGGGGTTACCCTTCTAGAAAATGAAGTTTTACTAATGAAACTTCTGCTCCCTTCAGGTAATCCTGAAAATGTCCTACTGAGTAAGCAACTGGCAGTCTTTGACTTAAATTACATTCACATCTGTTTTAAGTCTATATCAGTTTGCTGATCTAAGTTTTGTGGTAAAGAAATTACACCCATGCACTACCTAATGAATTGGAGCACTTCAGAAGGGAGTGGTTCCACCACCCCATATGTAGGATTTGAAATATTTTCCTTGGTAATTGCCTTTCATTTTGTAGCCCATTATCTTTCCCTCTTTTTTTTTTTTTTCTATTGTTGAGCTTCTTTTGGTTACAGTTCTCCTTTATTTCAGTCTTTCCTATTTCACCAGGAGCAACTCATCTGTTCTTGGTTGTAGATCTGTCTTTTTATTAGATCTAACAGAAGTCGTGTATCCATGATTTTGCATGAATTGCTCTTTTGATCTAATCTGTTTTCTTTTATTTCACTAAGTGAAACTTCTGAAGAAGCCGTATTGTGCAGGAAAGAAATGCTTAGTTAGCTGATATGGGCTTCTTGATATGGCTTTAAACTATGGCAGATCAGAAGACAGTTTAGGGAATCTAAAAAAACAAAACCAAACCCCACAAACAACAAAAATCCAAACAAAAAGCCCAGTTCCTCGTTCAAAGTTTGTGCTAAGGTATGAGGTTTTTTAGTTTTGTTTTTTTCAAGATCAGTGCCTGCTCTGTTTATGATTTGCAATCCTTAGCTCATTTTAAGAACTTTTTTTATTTTGAAGATAAAAGCATATACATTTAAAGCAGTATTTTGTTTATCTTGCAGTGCCGGTTTTATTTGTCACTGAAAGGAAGGTCGCAACCAGTTTACACCATATACGTACATCACAGTGAATCCATCCCTTTCTGTTTGTCTCAGATCTCTGCTCTGAATGAAACAAAGCCTTCATCAATATCATGGTTGTCAGCTTGAAATGTGTAAATTTGAGAACTGAATACTGTAACAGTACTCATACTCTGTGATACGTACAGATTTGGAGATAAAATGTGAGATCTATTGGTTTGGAATAGATGTTTATATGCAGGAGTTTCTATGCTTATTTTAAAAAAATAAGTGATGTTTCTTTACCAAAGACACAAAAGGAATAAATTGAAACATCTGGTCTTGCTAGCTCTTTGGATGTTTTTTAGTTTGTTGGGTTTTGGGGGTTTTTTTAGTACACAGGTCTGGAACTCTATCTATAATTAAGGTTTCCAAAGCTTCCCCTTTAAGATCCAACTTTTAAATTGCTTAAAACTTTTGCCAAATGTGTCTGGGCTGACTATTTTTTTTTCTTCCCTCCACTCTCTTTATACTGGTTGACTGCCTCAGCCTGATTATTTTATAGATCTGCATGGGGTTTGGTTCTGACTCTTCTATTTAATTCAAAACAAAACACTTAATTGTTGAGAAAGAAGCTACTTCAGAAGAAAAAAAATCAAAGGTTTCTTTTAAAATGCTGTTACAATACCTAATAAAGGATAGAAGAGGTACCTTCTTACGATTATGGTCAAGTTTTCACAAATAATGATAAAAACCTGGCCAGATATCATACACTTAAAAGAATATAAAAAAATCCTGTTTGAACATGGTTATTTCTGCTTGGAATTCAGCAGTTACCTGGATCCAAAGCTGAAAAGCCTGAGGACAGTAGAAAATTGATTTAACTTGATATGGAGACAGGGCTTATAGGATAATGGTGTGGGGAGGGGAAGGAGTGGTATTTGAGGACAAGGTAGAAATTGATTATCGAGAATGGGATATAAGAGAACGAAGTTGAGAGAAAGGGAGTCTGCTAGCATGCCAGATTTTTGGAAGGGAATTTCTGCAGTCTCCCTCTACTGTGAAGCTTGGTAGCAAGGTATGTTTCTTATCCCTTTCTATTGATCTGATGTTTCTTCACAGAGTCAGAGTGGTTGAGGTTGGAAGGGAATTCTGCAGGTGATCTGGTCTGACTCCCCTACTCCAGCAGGTAGAGTCAGTTGTTCAGGTCCATGTCCATGTGGCTTTTAAATATCCTCATGGGTGGATACTCTGCAACTTCCCTGGACAATCTGTGCCAGGGCTCAGTCACCCTCACAGTAAGGAAGTGTTTCCTGGTGTTCAGAGCAAGTATTTCAGTTTGTTCCCATTGCCTCTAGTCCTGGGCAGTAGTGCTGCTGGGCACTGCTGAAAAACTTCTTGTGAAAGCTGTTTTCAGTGGGAACAATGTTTTAATGACAATGATATGTCTGGGGCAGTCAGAGGTTCTGAACAGCTTTTGAACTATCTACAAGCATCATGTAGAATGCAGATTTAATCTGCTCTTCAAGTTTGTCCACACCATCTGGAGAACCCACATAAAAGTATGCATGTGTGCACATGGGCAAATTGTTAAAAATATTAGTGTCAAAATAGCTAAGAATAGAGAAAATCAAGGTACCAGTCATCTTAATTTGTGGCCTACTATATTTGCTCTTCAAAAATCATGTGATTGCATACCCACACTAAACGGAAGTTAAAAAAAGTGAAATATGGAATAACCAATTATTAAATGAGCATTATATATGATGCAGAGTGGGCAAAATTGTAAAGAAGACAGTATTTACAGTGTTTGAACACTGATAGGAAATCAAAGTTGTTTACTTTCTCAAAGGCTCTGAGTGTTTTGATCACTGTATGGTATGAGCACTTGGTACAATTCTCTGAGTTTGTCTTATAGTTGGAGGGATCTGTGCTCCAACCTTGAATGCACACAATGTTTAAAATATTTTTTAGTATTTCATATCTTATTTTAGGTAGCTTACTTCTTAGCATTTTGTTCAGTGGTTCAGTTTTTCACTCTTCTTGAAGTCGGTTGCAGCCATGAGTATTGTCCATGCTTGGAAAACCCTGCTTAGGCTACCAAGAGGGGTAGCTTAAGCTACCCAGGGTAGAATGACATTAGAATGACAGAAGAGTCTTTCCATGCTGTACAGACTTTTTTGGTAGCGTTTGTTTTATGGAGTTTCAGTGCAGGCCATTTGGAAATAATTAAATTTATTGACTTGTTTGTCATGTGCTAGAACTTCTTGAACTTAATTCCAGAAACTTCCTGTCCATGTAACTGGCTTATTTGTACTAACTTCCTTTGTTTATTACAGGGTATAGTTAATTAGTTGGAGGGTGGAGATGATTTAATTTTTCTTAGGTGATTTTCAGGAAATTTGGCTCTTCCTTAATACCTTGTTTATATTGGGGGTTTGTTTTTTTCTTTAGTTTCTTTTTGTTGTTGTTGTTGGTTTTTGTTTGTTGGATTTTTTGTAACTGAATGGATAGCAGTACAGAGCCAATACAGGTGTTTCAAATGTTTAAATGAAGAAAAGATAAATGTCCACTTTTTTTAATGCTGTAGGGTCTTTAAGAAAACCAAATGTATCTCTTTTCTCAGGATGATTCATAATGCTTCAGTGTATTTATATCATCCTACCAGTCTGAAATATTGAACTTAACATAAGGATATTCTACCTCAAGTACTAGAATAATCTTATCCCTTACATTAGGAAGGGAGGGATGGATAGTTGCCCTGTAGACATGTATTCTTGTGTGTTTTTATAGGGATGCTGATTAACTGTTATACTTTATTTTTGCTTGCTCCAGTTCTCTCATCGCTGTAACTTAATGATCTATATTTAGTATTTGTAGGCATGGAATTAAACAATACAGGGTAATGATATATGTGTGACATGGCAAACACGTTTGCAGCTTTTAAAACTAAGTGAATCTACTGCTTTTTAAAAGTGTTTCTGTCTTTCTCAATCTTTGTTCAAGCTAATCAGTGTTGCGTTGGAACACAAGACATTCAATTTTTCTTTTTTTCTTAGCAGGTTTGATTTTTACCATTTTAATTGTTGTATTATGAAGAAAATTGTCATGCTACTAGTCTGTTGGTGATACAGTAAGACTTAGTCACTTCTGTTTGATACAGAGTTAGAAGACAACCTTAAATTTGTAGTGTTGAAATCTTCAAATGTTAACCTAAACTGGGGTAAGAGGAGGTGTGTGTGAGAATCCATGTATTCTAGGTAGCTTGATCTGTGAATTATCTTTTGTGACATGAGGCTGCAATTGTCTGGCTGCAATAGCCAGAGAAAACAGTGGCAGGACTCTGAAAAATGTTTGATCTCTTTTGGAGTCATTGTATGACAGAGCGTTAATAATCTGGCAACTTGGGATCCAGATGGCAAAGCTATTCCTGAGTGTCCCTGTGAGCCTGCTGTGATGGTGGCCTAAAGGGAGAGAACTTTTCTTGGAAAAAAAAAATTTCTGTCCTCATTGCGTAAAGTCTTCTGGACTGAAACAAGAATATAGTAGATTTATTGCTAAGGTTTTTGGAAATAGCACCAAATTTCAAAGAAGGAAGCTAAATAAGTGCATGGAGATTTCTTCTTTAAATATGTGTATGTATGTAAACAAATAAAATATATTAGTGTAAAAAGTTTTAAACTAGAAGAACTGCTCTTTGAGCCTGGAGTAGTAGGGGTGGTAGAAATAGGGATTTATGATCAGCTGAGGATACTTGGATTTGCAGAAAACTTTATATGGATCAGTAACAGCTAGAATTGAGTATCTGATTATATCCTGAAACATTTAACCGTTGTCTCACAATATTTGTGGACAATTTCATTTTTGTTGGTTTTGGTTTTCTATTCTATGATCTTCTATGAATGTAAACTAAAAAGCCTGGTGTACTTCACAGGCTCCTGTAACACTAAGGAAAACAAGAAATCCTGTACAGGGCCAGGAGTTGGATTCAATGATCCTTGTGGGTTCCTTCCAACTTGGCATATTCTGTGACTGTGAAATCCATGCTCAAACACTATAAGATAATATTTGGGTATTTTACTCTCTCAAACACATGCTGGGTTTACCATGGTAGAGACCATTACTTAATGATGAGGCCTCAGCCAGCTTGTGTTGTCTTCTCTCTGAGAGAGCCGACCCCTGCAAGTGCTGCAAACTCCGTTTGCTGTGTCTGCAAGGTTCATAAATTTTTATTAGATTTTTTGCTATGAATCAGGATGAGGGCTTTTTAGGAGGGCATTTGTTTGCGGTTTTTTCCTTTAAGGAATAGATAATGCTTTCCTATAGTTTTTGATGCTACATAGAAGTTTTCATAGAGTAGAGCCCTGAAGTACTTTAGCTGGAAAATATATTAGAGAAAGGGGAGGGGAATAACAAAGGTAAAGACACAAAAATTTACATAGACAGTACTGAAACAACCTTGCCAGAAGAATCTGTTGCATTAACTGAGAGTTAATATTCATTATAATAAATAAATAAATATCCTTGAAATTACTGCAAGAATAAGGTGTAGATTTGAATCAAAGCCCATGTAAACTGAAAAAGAGGATACATTCTTCCGTGTTTTCTCTTATAGAAAAAATGAAATGTTAAAAATTGTAAGGTTTTGAAACGTTTTGCGTAGATGAAGTCAACGAGGATATATTAAAGTTCAGATGGAATCAGTTGCAGACATTATGGAGTGCCTTTTTGCCTGCACTGTACTGGCCTGACAGTCATTGCAGCAATCCAAAACCAGTTATCTGTTACTCTTTCATGTATAATGAGATTTTTGGGAAATTTGATTGAAAAGATAATAGGTACTCAAAAAATGGCATGTGTTTATGTATGGCATTTTTTTTCTTTCTGTGTTTGAATTCAGCACTAGTCTGTGTGAAGACTGTTCTTTTTTAAAAAGTGCACTGCACACCTGTATGTATACTGAATGCTCCTTTCCATGTACAGTATGTTAATGATATGAAAAATACAGCCAAACATTTTGTAACAGCAAAAATAAATGGTAAACTGCACAAAATTAATACCAGCAAAGCACCTCAACATAAAATACTGTGCTATTTTAAAGAAAAATAAAACCTGTAGTATTATTGTATGACTAATGTATAAAAATAAATACCGTATGTCTTGCAAAATAACATCTGTTCTCTTGAAAAGAAACTTCGTCTATGCCTTTTGCTTACTGTACCTATTAATTTAGTTGACTGTAGTCCCTCAGTACAGTCAGTGTTCTGGCTGCTGATGAAACTATTTTAGAGCATAATTCTTAGAAGTTGTTCTAAGTAGACCAAAATATTAGCTTAAAATAAATGATTTTTTTGTTGTTGTTTTAATAGAACAACATGAAAATACTAAAACTAGATTATTTTTCTTGGGTCTGTAGAAAGTGCAGACTTTTTATAAAATCTTGTATGTGAGATTTCCAGTCCACCATTTCTGTTGTGGCTAATTCAGATGGACTGAGCTGCAAGTTCTCTGGAAAACTTGCTAGCAATGGGGGAATACCTGAGAAAGCATCCATCATCTCAGTTGATCTTGTTTGATTATTCAGCTCATCTGGGCCCTAGCTTCTCTTTCTGGAACATATTTTTGTGTGCTGAACTGATTTACACAGGAGAAACCAAATAAGCTCAGGGCTTTTTAAAATGGTAATTTTGGGGACTGACAAGCACCTTTCCTTTCTGCATTTTGATTTGCAAGCTTTTGGAGGGGTTCCGGGTGACAACTGAGGTCTTACCTGAGTGCAAAAAAAAGGAGCTAATTAGCCACCATGACACTAAAGAAAATAGATGAGAATGCATTTCAGTTCACTGCAGAGAAGAAAAACTTGATTTTCCTTTAGGGATTTTTCAAAACTAATTGTGTGCCGTTTGAGAAGCCGTTAAGAGGACGAGATGGAATGAAACTTAGAAGTACTTTCATAGACTTCAGTTTTGTTACCATAGACATAGTGTAGTGGGTTGGTTTGATATTGGGAGAGTGACAACATTTTAAAAAAAAGCAAACAGCAAAATACTAGGGTTTTGTAATGTAAGAGTATTCAGTACAGAAGCTTCCTTGAGACTGTTGAATAGTTATCTGCTCTTCCTTGTGCTCTTAAATTTTTTAGTTTGGCTTGGGTTTTGTGTGAATTGTTTTCTTGTCCTTGCTGATTTGACTCTAAATGTCGTACAGGATTATTTTTTTTGCTTTGAATACTGCAGTTAAAGCACTTCTGTCATCATGTTATTCTAGCTTGTCTTGTTTGAAATGCTTCACAAACCTAATAAGGATTACAGACTTGAGTCCCAAGCAACCTGATTGAATGCCTTTGTCCCATTTTGAACAAGATCAGAGCAGGCTCTGCTCAGCTGCTCCCTTCCAGCCACATTTATTCCGTGGTTCTAATCTAGTGCACCTCCTTCTTTATGGCTCTACTGCTTACTGCTGGAAACCAGCTTTTGTTTTTTCACAGGCTGGGTGTGGTTATAGGTATGTCATCCAGACATTCTCAAAGACAAATGCTTTTCTACATTTTCTCTCCTATTATTTTTTCTTACAACTATGTATACTATATAGTATATGTATATTTTTATAAATATATATGTGTGTATATAAATATAAACTATATATACAAGAAGTGTTGCATTTCTGACTGCTAACACTTGGTTGATGTATCTGGAGCTTCTTGCATCTTTGTTTCTACTGTCTGACAGGTTATGTGGTGTCAAGAGTTTATGGTATGAAAGCTGATACTTACAGCTTCAGTTATGAGTGTTTAGAAGCTGGTTAGTAAATTGGCAAGTGCTTTCCAGTGAATTAAATTAAGTATTATAAAGGTGAGCATTTTTAATTAAGGTAGTAGGTTTGATTGTAGCTGGTTTACACATTGATGCCAAATACCCTGAGTGTTGAAAAGTATGCTGATCTAAGTTACGTGTTGAAAGAGAAGCTCAGTGTAGGTGTAGCTTTGCTGGAAGCCGAGCCTTTAGCAAATGTTGATTGCTTTCTTCCTTCCAGCTGTAGAAACTCTTATCTGAATTTTCTACTCTTTTCAGATCAGGTGAGCTGTTGAAGCTCAGTATTGTGGTTAAAGGCATGAGCATAGGTACTTGTTTTACTCCTAATGAAGGAGTCCTTGGGACATTAAGATTTCTCTGGTGTGGTCTCACTGCCAGATCTAGAAAGAATTTCCTGGTTTGCTGTGGGGGAAATGCACGTGGCTGTTTTACTGAAATGATGAGGTTTTATCTGTTGTGTAGGAATGGCATGAGATTAGACTGGACGGTATCTCTAAAGGTGCCGTAGAACTCTATTGCTGTTGTACTCCCACCACCCAAAACCTCTGTTTATATTTCACTTTCAGAGTAACTTTCTTGGGGAATATTAAGATTCCTCTGAGCTAGGTTTCTGAAGCTGGCTTTTGTTCCTGCAGCAAAACTGTGATAAGCGGGGTAGAGCCCTGCTAGGGTGTGGGACTGAGACCCTGGGTGTCTAGTAAAGAAGGTGATGGAGAGGACCAGAGCCTTGTGTTCTTATTTCCCATTGTCTTGAGTTCTATGGGAAAGTTGGTTGGTTGGTTGGTTAACTGAAGGCTTGTCAAGGTTTTGGCTTCATTTCCACGTGGAACTTAATAGACCTTAGAGCCTCTAGTGACACAGCAGTCCTTTGCTCTTCAGTTCTCAGTGGCCTCTTGCTGATTTATGTGCAGAATATGTAACGCTCTTTATGATGAAACTTTTTTGAGGATGAAAAATATTTATGACCTCAAAAACTGACTTAGATTATATCCAAAAGAAAAACTGAAGTAATTTTGTTTTGGTTTTTTTTTTTTGGTGTTTTGGTGGTTGTTTTTTCTTCTGTAGTTGAAATTTTTTGAATAAGGAGAAAAGGTGTTTCACAGTCTACACTGTCATATACTTTGTTGGGAAGTGGATGCTGGTATCCTTATTGTACTGAGGATAGGGAATGCTGTAGTTCTGTAGTTCTGTGCCTGTGAATAAATTGGAACACAACACCAGTGGCTGATGCTTTGTATTGTGGTGGCTTTGGTTTGTAGACTTTTTCCAAGTAGTTTACACAATCTTACAATAAAGCATAATATATTTACTGTAATCTTTTCAGTACTAGACAGATTTGACTTCTCATAGTAGTAGACTTTTAAAAAAATGTTCTTAATTCCTTTAAATGTGGCATAAATGTTATTGGTAAAAATTTTGATTTTTAGCTTAGTGTGAATCTACCATCACAATACTTATTTTTAACTAATTAGGTTGGAATTGAAAATAAATCAGCTTTACATAGTAAAAGCATATTTTCCTTGCCAAATTCAAGCTGGCACATTCAGTGTCCCAACAGTTTACATAAACTAAGTAGAATAAATTTAAATTGGGCAAAGAACTGATACAAGGACACCAACTAAATTAGGTCTGGGTTTTTGTATGAATTACAGTTGCTTGGTGGCCACTTGACAATACCTCTGTTATAACTAAGTGTTTGTTATGCCTAAACTTTTAGTCTCCTAAATTCTTGATCTCAAAGTTTAGTGGTTTGCCACTTCAGATGGGGTTAAATACTCTTTCTCCTTTTTATTAAACATTCATTTCAGTGTGTTTGCTAAAGGAGTAGACACAAGTTTACAAACAGCTTTGAGGAGGGCTTACCTGTGTGTCGTGTGTCTTGGGAGGGTATTTCAGTTTTCTCATACAAAAAAATAGGATGCAAACTATTTTTGATGGCATGGTGTATTTAAAAAATAGGTGAAGATTTTTACTTCTGCTTTGGGAATCAAGTCTTGCATGATCTCATTAATTCAGGTTTTTGGGTGCAAATGTATTTGTCTTCCTAATAATGAAATTTGACAATACATTCTTTAATTATTAATAAAACTATATTAGAAAAAGTCCATCAACACTTCTTTCAACGGGCTTAAAATAGTTGCTTTTGTTTGCAGTATGAATATATGTGCATATTTCATTAACCTTTATCTTGCGTGATGTGTTAATGTGTGCTGAGGAGACCTTCAAAATGCCTGAAGTTAACTATATTCTATGTCCTATTTTTGGCCTTACCGAGCTCCTACTGCTGCTCACAGGCTGAAATAGAAGATCATTGCATTTTACTGCCACAGGAGCTAAGGGTACAAAATTATTTAAGTTCTCAGTTGGCCAAGTTCTCAGCTTGCCAAGAAACAAGTTTCTAATAGTTGGAAAACGTGCTGATGAATTCCTCCCCCCCTTCCCCCAATTAATTGAACTTCAAGAGCTAGAATATATTTCTGAAGTGAATTGAGAGCTTATTATTGGAGCAGATTCAAGTACTGTAAGGAGAAGTTCTAAGGGAAGAAAAAAAAGGAAGGCTTGCTTTTACATAAGTAAAAGAAAAGGGCTGATACCTCCTCCTCACACCCCCAAACAAGATCAGAATGGTATTAGATTTTGCTTCTCTGTTTTTAATTGCAAATTAATAAAAATGGCAGTATAATTTGCATTCACATCTCATGGCAATAATGACAGACTATATATTTTGAGAAATTGACTCTTTTAGTGCTGGAGAAAGTAGACATTTTCCTTGCAGTTGTCTTCATTAAAGTGAATATTGTTCTCCAGTACGCTGGGTGAAGTGTGATCTGCGTATTTGTTTTACCCTTGCGTGGGTGACATTCCTTTGTTAATTCATGAGCTGCTGTCTTTACAGGTTTGTAAACATGTAATTCCTTCAGTCCAAAGCATGGCTTTATTTTACAAGTATTTTCTATGTAGAGCTTTCAGAAAGCAGTGGTCTGAATGAATCTTCCAGGCCACAGGTGTATGAGAGATCTGGTTTCCTTAGTAATTTTTCTGCACTGCAAAAGTGTCATTTATTACTGTAATGGCATAGCCTGTTATAGCAGATCTTCAACCATGGAGAAAGATATCCATCAGACCCTTTCTTCATTCTTGTGGAGTTCAACTTGTGAACTTAGACTAAAAATACAAAATAAATTACCTTTTTCTTGCTTGGGAACTTGGGATCCATTTAAAAGTGCTAAAAAGAGAATAAGTTTTGATTTGAATGAAGCTTTTGGCTTATGTATGATTCATTTCTAGAAAGTAGAAAGAGTAGAAGAGGTAATCCAAATTATTCACAATCACTTTCAATGAAGACAAGAAAGATGGTCATTTAGCTGAACTTCTAAGAAATTAAATTTACTGGAAAGAGGACTTTGTCCCCTGTCATTAGAAGTAGTTGCATGCATATGTACATTTCTCTGTGTGTGTGTGTATATCTGTAGAGATAAGAAAAAAATAATTGACCTTGTGTGTCTGCGTAGCTACTTGTGGGTGTATCTGCGAGGGGGTTTGGCTGTTGGTTTGCATGAGAACCAGTTACAAAACTTGCCAGTCATACTTCTAGGAACAAGTTGGCCAAATCCTCATTTTGTCGAGCTGAGTGAAGTGTAATCATGTTTTAAAAAAGTCCCAAAAGAATAAAAAGCCCCACAACAATATACCCCGTCATAAGTATTATGTACTGTTCTAGGGAGGTGGGGAGTTAGAGGATTGTAAATGAGAGGACAAAGCAAATGGAAGAAAAACATATTTAGACTGGACCATTGTTTGGACTAAAAGACCCATTGTAGAAAGAGATGTCATGTCATAACTTTTTCTTGTTAAATTTTTTGAAAAAGACAAAGCTATTGTATACCACCCCCACCCCAATGACAGCAGTGACAGCCTTCAAAAGGCAAGCTATAAACTAGTTGATAATTTTTACTCCCTTTTTTTTTTCCTCCCTTGAATTAGCATTTTGGACTGTTTTATCCTCCTCCTAGTGAAGTTAACTGTTAGTTTTTTTTGCAGATGAAGCAATTTAAATTTTGGAAATTTTATTAAATAAGAAAACTGTCATTATTCTTTTTTGTCTGTATTCTGGGTTTCTGAAACAACAGCAAAGCATATCCATAGACTGACAATAACAAATTTTATGTCCATTTTACATTACAAGGCAACTAATTAGATTTATTCTTTTAAAACAATCAGAAAGCAGGCAGAGGATATAGCCTATTTTTTACCATTATTCAGTATTAACAATGGAGAAGAGAAGGTGGCTTCTAAAGTTGGGTACTTAATGCAAATTCATTCTCTTGCATAAGCTACAGAGCAGTAGAACATAACACTGTCATTAAAACTGACTCATAGCATTCAACAGAAGGTGTGTTTCAGGCTTTAAAAGTACTAAGAGAATTAATGCAGTCTAGTAAATATCTTGCAGTGGGAAAAATACTTGAGCTGAATTTTGTTGCAAAATGCTGTTGTGCAAATTATTTTGAAAAGGATTTTGCTTTTTAAAAATATCTGAGCATGCAAGCAGAGAAATGGAGTTATTCTAAACTGTAGAGTATTTTGATCAGTTGAAAAATGGATGCAGGTAGACTGTGAAATGCATTTCACATCCATGTTTGAAATTCCAGCTCAGGATGGAGACTCTTACATTACTTGATTGTCTTTTAGCTCCCTTCACTGGGGCCAGAGAGAAGACTCCTACTGTCTCCAGCAGTAGGTATTCAGTGCTGTAAATTGGTGTTTTGGTGGGTTTGCTTGGGTTAGGTTTTTTGACATAGTAGGTGGGAATAGGAAATAGGTATCTAGTACCACAAAAGGCCTAAGTGTTAAACTTGCATTTCAATTGGTTTGGTATGCAGCCTCAGCAACAAAGAAAGTGGTATAAACCGAAGAAGATTACAAGAATTATTTCTGACTTTTTGTCTGAGTAAATAGCAATAATACCTGGATTACAAAGGAAAGTGGAGATTATTCTTCCAGTGTTAGAAAGGCACAGAGAGAATGTTAGTGGAAAGAAATATTATGGTGTGTAATCTTGCCTGTTGGCTCCCTACCTGCTGGGCAGTGGCTTCTTTGGTTGCATGTGCTGGGTTGGGCATGGGGTCAGTGTGTTGTGTGTTGCTGCCTTGGGGTTGCTACTTGTGGTGGGTGAAGAAATGTCTTGATATTCTCCCATTCAGTTCTAGTTTCTTGATGACCAATATTTAGGCTTGTCAGGATACAGTTTACTTACTTACAAACAAGAGACAGCTGTTTAATCTCTGTGATTTAGAGTCTTTCACCTCAGAAAGCAGTCTTTCACCTAGCAGCCTTTGTCAGTATAACTGAGCTTTGGGTAGTCCTTTTTAATCCTCTGAGACATGGTACACCCTATATTTTTGACAGCCCTTATTTTCTTAGTTGTTTTTACTTTCCTTTTGCAGGAAATAAATAGCAATGACTTTCTGGGAGTAGACTTTTGTGTTCATATCTCCCAAATTACCTCTATTTCCCTTAGTGTTAGAAGACTGTTTGTACAAGAAGTAACTAGATATATTAGAAACAGTAAAGTCAGTTATGCAAATACTGACTTTTGGATGCAAATCTGTATTTTTTTATAAGCTAATATAAATCTCAAATATCATAATAAACTCATTGCTCGTGCCTGAAGTATCTTCTCCTCAGAATTTTGTTTTCTTCTTTTCTTTCATTTCAGAACTTCCCCATATGCCAGCCTTTCAGTGTCTTCTTCCGTGACTCTCTGGAGCAGCTTCTCTTCTCTTCCTCCCTCACCCACCCTTCTTGCCCTTTGCCAGGAGCATTGCCTTCCCTCTTTTTTCCCTTCTCCCTTACCACCCTCCCTGCTCCATAATTAAACTCTGAGGACAGAGAAACTCGTGAAGGATGAAAATCATTATTATGAGCTTTTTTTATTACCTTTCCTTTGGTAGGCCTGCCAACATTATTTACTGTTTAGATGCATCTTCCTTTTAAGACCTGTTTTTCAAGTCCTCTTTTGGGCCACTTACATATCCAGACATGCTTTTGCTGCCATGGGAATCTCCCATGCAAGAAGCTGTCAGCAGAGAGGAGCTCTGTTTGACACTTGTAAAGCAGTCTCCTTGGGAGAAAGGCCATGTGTTTGTCATTTCCTATTTACATTTAAATATTTTTCCATTGATACATAAACTGCTAATCTGGATGATTCTTCCTTAGATAATAGTGACTAAATTGTAAATACTAGTCTTTTACCTCTTTTTTTTTTTTTTTTAAATATAGCTCATGCCTTCAGTTGCAAACTCCTCCATTTAGAGTACAGAAAATTTTGTCAGAATAATAATGTTGACTAGGTCTGTGGCATTCTTTCATTGGGCCTTTATTTTAAATACTAATATTTTGACAAAAATACTAGCTAAGCACAGTTCATTGGTTATGCATATTTTACCTGTATATTTATGGTGGTGGGTGAAAGTATAGAGCAAGTATAGACGGCATTTGTGTTAAGAAATTCAGTATGATCATTCATAATTTTAATTATGAGGATAGTTTTCATGTTCTGTGAGATTTAAAATATATTTTTTTTTCTTTTAACTACTAAATGGAAACCACTAGGCTGAAATCACAAGAGAAACTATTCTTTCATTTTATTTTTCAAAGTCATTACAGAAGCTGGCATTGAAACAGCATTATTATTAAAAAAATAAAATTATTACCACATCCTGTTTGCAGAGATGAATCAAATTGCCTCCTAATGTTTTTGAAGTTTTTTCCTGAGTCATCTGGTGAGACTTTCATTTACCTCAAGACTGATATTTTACCACAGCAATTCTGTTGATGCAAAGAACCAGTCCCTTAGAATGGTTTCAGACATTGTATGTTTGTGAGTTATTTTATAACAGTGCCAGAGGCCTTTCACATGGCAAAAAAGTTTCCTTATCAAAGAGGTTAACATCTAATTAAAGAAAAGTCCTACAAATGCATCTAATATTTGAAATAAGCGGGAGAGGAGAAGTGAACATCATAATGATTACACGTCTCTGCAGTTCAGTTTCTGTGGTGGGTTGACCTTGGTGCCCACCAGGTGCCCACCAAATCTGCTCTGTCACTCACCTCCTCATAGAATCACAAAATGGCTTGGGTTGGAAGGGACCTCAGTGACCATCTTGTTCCATCCCTCTTGCCATGGGCTGTGATGCCAGCCCCTAGATCAGTAACCTGGCCTTTCCAGGGATGGGACATCCGCAGCTTCTCTGGGCAACCTGTTCCAGAGTCTCACCACTCTCACTCATAGTAAGGGACTTTTTCCTAATTTCCTATCTAAATCTCTCATCTTTTAGTTTAAAGCTGTTCCACCATGTCCTATCAGTATCTGCCCCTGTAAAAAGTCCCTCTCCCTCCTTTTGTAAGCCCCCATTCAGTACTGGAAGGCTGCAATGAGGTCTCCCCAGAGTTTTTTCAGTGATGAATAACCCCAGCTCTCTCAGCTTGTCTTCATAGTAGAGGTGCTCCAGCCCTCTGATCACCTTTGTGGCTTCCTCTGGACCCACTCTAACATCCTTCTTGTGCTGGGGACCCTAGACCTGGACACAGCGCTCCAGGTGAGGTCTCACATGGGCAGAGCAGAGGGGGACAATCCCCTCTCTCGACCTGCTGGCCACCCCTCTTTTGATGCAGCCCAGGATGCCGTGGGCACACAATTTTGGCTCGTGTCCAGCTTTTCATGCACGAGAACCCCCAAGTCCTGCTCTGCAGGTCTGCTCTCAGTAACTTCTCACAGTCTTGTACTCACGTCTGGGTTTGCCCACCAGTGCAGCACCTTGCACTTGGACTTGTTGAACTTCAGGAGGTTCTCATGGGCCCACTTCTCAAGTTTGTCCAGGTCCCCCTGGATGACATCCTGTCCTTCTGTTGTGTCAACTGCACCACTCAGCTTTGCGTTGTCTGTAAACTTGCTGAGAGTCCCCTTGATCTGTCTGTGTCACTGATAAAGGTATTAAAGAGCACTAGACCCAAGACAGAGCCCTGAGGGACACCACTTGTCACCAACTTCCAACTGGGCATGGAGCCATTGAGCACAACTCTCTGGCTGCATCCAGCCAGCCAATTCCTTGTCCTTGTCCTCAGCTGGACAGGGGAGAGAAAGTGTAATGAAAGGCTCATGGGTTGAGATAAGGACGGGGAGAGATCACTGAGCAATTACTGTCATGGGCAAAACAGACTCAACTTGGAGAAAATTAATTTATTATCTATCAAATCGTAACGGTATAATGAGGAATAAACCCAAATCTTAAAAAACACCACCTCCCTTCTCCTCTCTTTTTCCAGGGCTTGACTTTGCTACTGAAATCTCTACCTCCTTCTTTGCAGCAGCTCAGGGGGATGAGGGGTTGTGTTCAGTTCATCAGATGTCTCTGCAACTCCTTCCTCCTCAGGGGTAGGACTCCTCACACTCTTCCCCTACTCTAGCATGGCATCCCTCCCATGGAAAACAGTCCTCCATGCACTTCTCCAACACGGGCTGCAGTTCTCCATGAACTGCTCCAGTGTGGGTCCTTTCCATGGGGTGCAATCCTTCAAGAACAGATTGCACCAGCATGGGTCCCACACAGGGTCAGAAGACCTACCAGTAAACGTGCCCTGGCATCAGCTTCTCCATGGGCCAGAGGTCCTACCACGAGCTTGCTCCAGTGCAAACTTCCCACAGCACCACAGCCTCCTTTAGGCATCCATGTGCTCTGGCATGGGGTCCTCCAAGGGTTGCAGGTGGATCTCTGCACTCCCGTTGACCTCCATGGGCTGCAGGGGCACAGCTGCCTCACCATGGTCTTCATCAGGGTCTACAAGGGAATCTCAGCTCTGGCACCTGGAGCACCTCCTCCCCGTCCTGCACAGACCTCGGTGTCTGCAGGGCTGCTTCTCTCACGTATTCTCACTCCTCTTTCCAACTGCAATTGCCCAGGGCTGGTTTTTTCCCGTTCTTAACTATGTAGCCCCCCCGCCCTCCCAAAACCTGTCCACACAAACCTGATACAGTTTCGTAGTAGTGGTTTTGGAGTCTTTTAAGTTTGAAAAATAAAATAATAGTCAGAATCTCCTCTGTTCTAATATAGAATTAGAGATACTAAGTTTAGAAATGCCAAATAATTTTTTCACATTACCTTAAATTCATAATGTAAGGGGAAGAGTTTACAGTGGGAAGTATTCTATGAATTTCAGTGGATTTATCAAATGGTCTCTTTAAAGGGAGTAAATCTCTCGAGTGCTCCAAGCCTAGTTTCAGGGCTCACATTCAGCCTTTCTGTGTTCTTCCTCAGTCCTTGGATAGTCTGTACAGGATGGCAGACTGTCAACCTTTTATAATTATATTACTAGTTTCTCAGTTTCCTTTCGTTTTTACTGAAGATGGTTCTTTGACCTGTTTCTTTATATCAGAACTGTCCCCTGCCTTCTTTCATACTAATACTTCTGTGTATCTTCCAACCTGAAGTTCACTTGCAATTTTGAATATTGAAGCTCAAGGGTGGTTCACTTTTTGTTTTCTTTTTCTGAGAAAGAGGTTCTGCTTTAGCTAATGCTCTAGTTGTTTTAAATCCACAGCCACTAGATTTTAGAAATTTTAAGCTGCCAAGCCCTGAACTATCCTGATTGCAGTAGGATTTTTCCAGCTGTGTGAGATGGAAGTGTGTCTTTTAATCATTAAAGAGATTTTTGAGTACAAATATTCAAAAGCGGTTAAAAATCACAACAATCTGTTTTTCCCACGACCACCCAGTTTCATTTTAATTTCAATAGAACTTAAATTTTATGTTTAGGTAGAACAGTTGTTTCATGAATTAATATGAATAAATACTACTCCCAGCGTGTTTTTTCTTGTAAACGATGAACTCTTCATTCATCAGTGTCCATTCATGGATACAGTTACCAGTGGTGGAGATAAGCATATAATCTTGTGCAGAAGGTAATATTCTGGTTTTCATTGCTTTTGCCTGATTGCATTTTTAAGTGTATATTTTTACTGCTTTTGGATGAAATCACTAAATTAAATTTGTGCTTTTGTTTCTGCATTTTTTTCTCTACTGGGAAGTTGTTTCCATTTGCAAGTTGAGTTGGTCACCTTAATACATCTCCCAAATACATTTGCAGTAATTCATTAGCAGACTGAAGTTCCCCTACCTGAAGGTGTTCTAGGTGGCTCAGCACAAGGGCATCTGTCTAGCAGCACAAATCAATGCTCTGTTGCTCTGCTTTCTCTGCAGTGGATTTGCACTGAACACAAAGTTTATTTCACAGTTTTCAGAGTAATGTTCAGAGTCCTCCCTCAAATTGTCCTCGGTACCTGATACATTGCTGCTTCTGCTTCTGTGGCACTGCATTCCAGCACACTCAAAGCTTTCATCCTGTGCCTCAAGGAAGATTTTATTAATAAGTTGTTATAACAGTTAACAATTAACAAATAATGTTAATTGAGAGGGGTTGTTGGGGTTTTCTGTTTTTCTCTTCTTTATCTGGAATGTGAATCTTTTCAGCTTATTGTAATGGTCATAAACTCTTAATGCAGTCTGAGCCACTTTGAAGATTAGTCTTGACTTGGATTTCACTTAATTGATTTATTCACCTATGTAAGTTTAACAGGTTTTTTTCAACTGGAAAGCATAGCAAAATTCACCTTGAATTTAAAAATCCTTAGTGTTTAGTCACTCTGATAATAGACATCATAAAAAACCCCCAACTATCAAGTGTACAATAAGCACATTCATATAATTCTAGTATTAATCATACCTGGTTAACTTGGGAATCAGACTGTTAGTCATCGAGTGGCTTCTTTTTGTCCTTTATTGAAAACTTTTGATGGCATTTTTGTCCAGGTTAAATTTGTAAAAGATGGATCAGTATTATTTAAATAAAATGTTTCTGATTATTTGCCTGGGAAACACATCAAGAAGAAATTATAAACATTTTTATCATGTAACTGGAATATCATTCTGTTCATTTGCGTGTATTGTCTTTTCTTATTAATTTAGTACTAAATTTTGGGGGGGTTCCCCTTTCAGATTTCTGTTTGTTCCGTATATTTGGTATGCCCTTTTAAAGGAAAAGGGGATTTCTTGGGGTTTTTCTTCTTTTGACGTCAGATGGTGAGCCAGTAATCTGTATTTAATGATATGCTTGCAGATTACAAGAAGAGTAGTCATTGCAGTTGTTTTGATCTGCATTAGAATGCCCACAGAATTTAGTTTCGGCATTCATTTGCTATTTATAAATACTTTTTATTCACCTATACTTTTCTGTACTCTTACGAGAAAAATCCATCTCAGCCAAAACCAGTGCAGAGAGGAACATCTGACTTTTAGAATTTGGATGGGAGTCATTTCTAGAACAATGAAGACAAAACTGGGTTGAAAGGAGGGGGAAACTTCATCAGATTATAAGAATTTCAATCACCAGTATGCTTTGTGCGTGCACGTATGAAAGATCACGGTGGCCGATCCAGTTAGGAATGCATGAGAGGACTTTTTCTGAAGTGGCCAGGTCTTCTGCATCTGTTGTTTTGTGTGCTGCCAGCATGGCAGTGTAGCATTGCAGTGCTCTGCCATTGTGGAGAGGAACCTCACCGTGCCAGCAGACTGCCGGGGACTGGGGAGAGTGATGGAAGAGAGGCCCATTCTTTTCACAAATACCCTGCTGAGCTCAAACTTCAGAGCAGACCTTCAGCTGACTGGCTGCTTCTAACGTGTTCCCTCAAAGAGAATATACTGTACTTTTCTTGGACAGGAAGATCCTCTGCCCTCTGCTCAAGATTTTGAATATGCCTTTTTTTTCGGTAAGGGAGGAAACTTTTATGCTCAACACCCTTCCCCTCTCCCCCCCCCAAGTGTGACTCTTCAAACACAAATGTTGGAATTGAGCCACAAAGTGAGTCCTGATGTGTGATTTTAAATAGCACCTTTTTTGGGGGACTTAGAAAGATTGAAAAAGCTATGTCTCTAATATTATTTTGTAATATTATATTGAGAATTTAAAGTCCCTGACAGATTGTCAAAGATAATATGGGACTAAATAGTAAACAGGATGATAAATGAATATAGGATATTACTGGAGACTGGTGTTCTGAGAAGGGAGAAGGAAAGATTAAAATCAAGAAGCAAGTTCTAAGGAGACCACTACAAATACTGTGTCAGATAAAGATTTATTAGCTTCTTCCACAGTAAGCTATTCTGTTATGAAATAAGACTTTCTTTTATCTAAAGAAAAAATCTTTTTTCCTTACCCCTCTTTGCCTAAGAGTGTATCAATTAAACCAAAGTGTGATTTTACTTCAACTACAGATGTTGGGCACTTGTGTTTGATAGAAGTGAAAGCGTGTCAGGCTCCTTGTGCCAGAAGAAACTGCACAAGGCTTTGGATTTCGCAGGTTGCTGTTGAGAGTGTTCTCCTCTGAACACTGATATTTTTTCTTTAGAGCTGCCACAGGTACAGTGGAGCCCGCCCAGCGTGCGCAAAGACCAGCCTAAACTGCGTAAGAAGCTGTCACACCCACAATAGACTTACTTGTTAAGGTTCTTATTGGAAAGCAAGACTAAAATGGAAGCAAAATTGTCTTTCCTGTCCTTCTGTTATGACTCATGGGAGCTGCTTTTGTGCTCAACGCTTTCATAATCAGACTGCTTATTTGTCAGTATGGTCTTAGAAGCATCCTGCTAAGCACCCAACCCACTCTTTTTGAGTTGGCCACAGCTGTTAGGGAAGATCATGAATCCTGGGTTTTGACTTCAAGAAGTGAATTTATTTCACATCTCCAGGATGAGCTGAATTTATTTTTGAAGCTGTAGTTGAATACAAAAAGAAGAGCGCTCATTGAACAAGATAAACCAAACCAAATCAGTACTGCTGCCCTGGCCTTCAAGTTCAGTTTTCCTTTAGGAATTTAACTAAACAGGGATCTTTAATGGTTGGGAACTGATTCATCCCTTTTTCTAGTTGTGTGCTTGCTGCAGGATGGAAACTTTGTTCAGGTTCTTCCCCCATGGACCCCTGGCCCTGCTGCCGTGGAGACCTGCTGCCTTTTAGGCCAGTTGTGTGACAGTGACTTCTCTTGATGTATAACTTATTCAGATGCATTTGCAGGTTTCAGTATATCAATAGCTATTAAAAAAACCCAACCAAGTCCTCCAAAAACCAACAATGGTGAAGACAGGTTCCAATGATGACACATTAGCAATGTCAATAAAAGCTTTCTGGAGCTGAATTTTAAAACCTGTGAGCTTTTGCAAGCAACCTTGGTGTTTTGCTTTTACATAATTTGTTCAAGTTTGGTAGTTTCCTAAATTTTGTATTTATTTTCATCAACTGTTCTTTTCATTCCTAATTTTTTTATGAGCAGAGGAGGATAGATTGAAGCTTAAAGTATGAAAAATGGCTTGCTATAATTGCAAGTTCTTGTTGCTTTTTATCTCTTCATTTTTTTCTTTTTTTCTACTTCCACTCTGTGAATTTCTTCATATTATGAAATCTTGATTCCTCCAGAATCTTGTCCCATTAAAAGGTCTACTGTCCCTCCATAAAATGGAAAAATGAAGTGGTAGCTTTTTTCCAAGTTGAGGAGTGAAACTGGGAAAACTTTGCTAGCAGTATGATCATATTATTTTTCTGTCCATTCTTAAAGTCAGAATGTTGCTGCTAACATACTCCTTACAACTTTTCATATGCCAAATTTGTTTTCCCCAATCAGTAATTCCTCGTAATAATCCTGGCACATTCCGATGGATTGGTAAATCTAGAAAAATTTTTGCCAGCTATTTTCTTTACCCTGTCACTTGTATATTCTGCTATAACACTGAAACAGGTGCTTGTAACTCTAACTCAGCTTTTCCTGGGAAATCTCCATAAATAGAACTACGTATATACAGGGGAAGAGAAGAAAAGGTGCTGAGTGATGCATCAGGGCTATCAGAGGTGGTTAATGCTGCCTTTCATCTGTGTACCTTGTAGACAGAAGACATGCCAAGGTGTGGATTTTGGAGATAGCCATCAAAGACAGGTACTTATAAGGTGTAAGTTCTTCGCATTTGTTTTCAAACCAGCTGTTTTGTTAGTGAACAGAGAAAAATGTAACAAGCCTCTAGAAATTCTTAGTTGTATCCTCTCAGTGAGTAAACAATAAATAAATAATACAAAGATTAAGTTTACTTCTTGGTTTAGGGGAGCAAGAGGGGTGTATTGTCTGCTGGCAAGAAGCTTGTTTAAAAACCCATGGATGACTTTGAATTCAATTATAAGTTTGTAACTGACTTCAGCAGGGTGCAAATTGCACTCTCTCTGTCTTGATAAATTAAATGAACTGTATACTTGATGTGCAAGATGCTGATATACAAATCTAACTATTTCTAGAACAGTTATATTTCTCCAGATTTTGTGAAGACAAAGGTCTATCTCAAGTGTTTTATAACTCTCACTAAATGTCTCTGCTAAAATCTAACACTATGAAAGGTGCTTCCCCTCTCCACACAGCTATTGATGATTATGAAATAATTAACAGCATTTTTACTTAGGATTGAGGCTTTGGACTGAGTGGTTAAGTTTGGTGCTTTTGGGGGATGTACTAGAATTCTTAATGGTCATGAAGGGAAAAGGAATTGAGGAAGAGCTAGGGTTTTTCCCCATTGCTTTAATTTAAATGCAAATGATCAGCTACCATAATGCTGTATTATTCTGTATGCTCATTCCAAAAATGTTTGTACATTTTCTGGTTTTTACATATAAGCCTTATATGTAAAACAGCTACATTTGTTTAAAAATCTCACACTGTAACACTTCTGGATTAAGTAAAACTAATTTGTTTTTATTCATTTTATGACATTTTATTTGGCTCTGCATTTTATAGAACATCCTGGTAACGTTGAGACCATCTCAGTGATCTGTTGGTTTAATTTGTAAGTTGATGTGCTGTGAATCTGGCTGCCTTAGAAAGGGATATTAGGAGAATGAGTGCTATTTCCCTACTGAGAACCTTTGAGAGGTAAATGATGGCCTTATTTCCTCTTCTGCAAGGGTTATCATTCCAGCCAGCAGGCAGCTTATGAAAACAGACCAGTGTGGCACTCGGTGCAAAAAATGAAATTGTGGTTGCTATTAATAAGATTTTCCTTGCTGATTTCAGTGTTCAGTTTGAAAGAATCCAGCCTGTCTTTACTAAGTTACAGAATAATGTAATTCTTGCTATGGATAACTTTCTCAAAATTACTTTTTTGTTTAAAACTTCCTGATTTTTTTTCTTTATTTTTGTATTACAGTTACACACTCTGCCATTCATAAGACTCTGTGTCATTCATGGAGTTTTGAGCTCATGTTACCAGATTCCCTGCAAAAATCAGTGATTTTAAAAACAATCTTAAAAAGGCTTTCAAAAAGCAGAAAAATCCCAGGAAGTTCTGTGGGTGCTGTCATTGAACACATATTTTTAGCAGTTTGGTTTTAGTCTTTCAGGAGCTTTTGATGGCAAAGATCTCAAACAAGCAAATAAATTCTGTCTAGGGATTAGATGGGTCTGGCGAATCTGAGTTCACTAATGTTTGAATTACGGCCCTGCTTGAGGCAAAAGAGCTAGGGCAAAAAGTGTTTGGGTATGAATCCATACTACTGCTGCATTCCACTTGTCATCTTTCATTAGCTTTCCTTTTCATTGCAAGATGAAGTTCTCATAAAGTGCTCTCAGCAGAATTGGGCACAAAGATGACTGGAGCTAGTGCAGAAGAGATGGGTCACTCAAGAGCATTTTCCTTTTGGGACCCCCCTGTACGTGCATCTGTATTACCTGTGCTGTCAGTCATGGTGCACTTTGGGGAGAATTAGAGGAGCCGGTTCGCGTGTCTCTTTGGAAGTGTTTCCCTTCCAAAGTGGTGAGTGAACATCAATAAATGAGTTGACAGGCCTTTACCTTTAAGGAATTACATGTGAATGCTGCTGTAAGTGCCATGCATCCAGGAGCAGCAGTGTAACAAGGGGATCAGCTTTCTGTGGCTCTTATTTCTAGTGAAGTGAGAAGGGAAGACTACACGATCAGTGGGGAGAGGAAGATGTATAGTACTGAATTTCATAGACTCATAGAATGTTAAGGGTTGGAAGGGACATTAAAGATCATCTAATCCCAACCTCCCTTGCCATGGGCAGGGGAGACCTACCAGTAGACCAAGTTGCTTAAAGCCCCATGCAGCCTGGCCTTCAACACTGCCAGGGTTGGGGCACCCACAACCTCCCTGGTTGGGGAGTTCAGAAAGGAAGGTTAGCTGCTTGCAAGTGTAACCTTTATTCTCAATAAAAAGCTAGGATTCATATTGAGTTCACTTGCAGAACTCCTAAAAATAAATAAAACAAAAAATAGTGGATCACAAACCTGTAGGCCTGTATAGCTTTAAGTAGTTTATGAGAAATTTAGAAATTATGAATAAGGGACAGGGCAAACTGCATCTAAATTTCTTCTTGAGTTTTTGATACATTTATCTCATAAGTTGCTTCACTGTTTCATCATAGATCCAAGAACTATTGTGTACACTGTAATGCAGAAAGACAATGTACAGTAATAACATTAGCAGATAAGTAATGAATGTTATCACAAACTAAATTCCGGAAGGACTTGTCAACGAATAATGTTGGAAACTGAAGCAGCAGATTTGCTGATGTTACTGCATAGTGCTAATAGAAAACAGAGTGTACGTTCTCTGACTGTTACTTTCTTTCTGGCAAGTAATTTTGCTGTTCTAAACCTGGCTGACCAGTTTTCTTGCATCTTGCTTACATTGTGGCATTAATGGTTGTTTCAAGGTCTCTGTGGCAGTATTTCTGTCACTCAGCTGAAGCCAGGGGACAGTCAGCTGTGCCTTGTGCCTGGCACCAGCCTGTTTCAGTCAAAAGCTGAAGCAACTCAGTGAAGACTCTGTTTTCATGTTGGTGGGTACAACTGAGCAGATGCTTCTGCTTTTCCAAGCCCTCATTTTTTTTTAGTTCATTAACCAGAAAGTCTGGACAAACAGCACAAAGGATTTTGTGAGAAGGAGATGCCAAATAAGATAAGAGGAGAGTATATGGAAGGGAAAGGAAAGAGTATTTCATACAATTCACAAGTGAAGAAAAAATTGATTAATTAAAACAGTAAATTAAACCACTGAAATAACCCATTAAGGAGTGGGTAACTTTTTAAAAACAAAAGCAAACCAAAAAACCCTAACCAACCCTTCAATTTAGAAGTCACTGCTTTATTCTCAAAATACTGTGGTTAATTCACTCTGGAGTTGCTTCTAAAATAACAAACCCCCTCATATTATCTGCCTGTGTCTTGCTGAAGCAAGTGTCATTGTAATTTCCCTCCACCCTTGAGTCGTCCTTTGTTATGTGTGACTTAGTCAACCCAGGACTTTAGGCCAGCTCCTCTGGCTTATAGTGAAATCCCATTTGTGTGAGCTGAACCCAGTATTATTGGGTCAACTCACCCATTACACATAAGTTAATTAAATGTATTCATTTCTATGATTGCATCTTCTTCTTCATGAGTAGTTCTGTTCTTGGATCACTGAATTGTGAAAATGATACATTTCCAAGTCATGGTGAAGTTGCTTTAGGGGGTTTTTCCCCTGTTTTTGAATTTGGGATATATGCCTTTAATATTAGGGAAACAAATACAGCCTTCTACAGAATTAGCAAAACCAAGCTCTCCTGATCATAAAATGTAGAAGTAAATTAATTGTCTGTTACAACTGTTGGACTATATTGGTGTGATGTCTGTATACCACTGCTTTCTTTCATGGAAATGAACTACTAACTACATGATTTTTCTCTTTTTTTCCCCAGAAAGCTACTGACTGCCTAGAAATTAAGAAAAAGTGTGAGAACTCTGGTTGATCAAGGTGGAATTTTTTTCCAAGAGCCTTTTCACAATTGCCTTTCGCAAAGTCTTCAGCCGCTCCCCTTTGTGCCATGTTTTGTGGCTCTCACCGTAAGAGGAATTTGTCTTGATGAAGATTCCTAACATTGGTAATGTGATGAATAAATTTGAGATCCTTGGGGTTGTAGGTGAAGGTAAGTAATACCTTAATAAAAAATTGATTAGAATTTTGTATAGATTTGACTTAGTCCTCTTTATGTTATCAATTGCAAAATATTGCTTGTATGCAGATAATAAAAACATCAGTTTATTCTCTATGGCTTCTTTTAATTTTCTTCTCAGATGGATTGGAAGGTGAAAGGAATGGAAGAGAAATAGGACAGTTTTGCGGTTTTTGGAGTAGTTTTTTTTTCCTTAAAAGTTTAGTATATTAATTTCTCAATGGTACTAGGGAGATGCAAGTTATCAAACTTATCTGCAAGTATATATTTTTTAAAATAATTTCAGTGTTTTAAAATCCATTGACTTTCAAGTAATTTTTATAAAATTTTTACAGTACACAGAGTTTTAGTACCCATGTATACAAGTTCTGGATAACAGTGCTGGGAACAATATTATTTCTATATGCAAGAGGTGACTGAACACTGTTTTATCTTGCCAATTTTAATTTTTTTCTGCTTTAAGATGGTTTATATCTTGTCTTCTTTGTTTCAGGAGCCTATGGCGTTGTACTTAAATGCAGACACAAGGTAAGTAAATTGCTTTGAGATCAGAGATAAATGTTGGTGTTTGGGTGAAACCGTGACTTTTGATGAGAACTGAGTTGTTACTATGTATGAGATGTGGCATCTGGGATGGGCTTTTTCTTGCAGTTAGTTACTCAGCTTTTTAATTGCAAGTGTCAGAGGAAATGGCTATATCTAGTACCAAACCTCAATTTTTTGGTGTTTAATATTTGTCTGAAATATTAATGTTTCATTAATCTCAACTAAGAGAGTTTTTTTAGAAAAAGGCAAAAAAAAAGTTGATTTGGAACACAATTTATGCTTAAGCAGTCTCAATTAGAATGCCAAATTATTTGCCAAATACTGCTGGATAAGCACTTACCTCTCTTGGAAGGGGCAGGGGAGAGGAAGTGGGATCCATGTGGAATTTCTACAGCTGTAGGACAATCAAACAAGAAAGCAGTCACTTTTTTGGTTATTAAATATAATTTGGAAGAGGAAGAAGTTAAAAAGGAAAGAAAAAATGCTGTTTGAGACAAAAATAAAGTCTGGCAACCTGTCTACATTATTTTAACTACTCTGTAAGTTGGATGTATCTGAACTTGCTACTTATCAACAGGGAACTGACACAAACTACTTTTGCTGTCTTTGCAGCAGCAGTGTGGTCATATAACAAAGTAATTTCTCTGAAACAGAACTTTTCAGAATCATAGAATTAGTCATTTGTAGTGATGTAAGAACATATAAACGTTTCTTTATGTGGTTCATACCTTTTTCTAGAAAAAGTTAGCACTGTGCAGAGAACTTGTGTTCCTGTGGTGGCTTTTAGCACGTAGGCAGAAGGGCTTTTACACACAATGTGTGGTTATATCTGGAGTGTCTTAGACTGTTATACTGACTTAAAATTAAAAAAAAGGAAAAAAATAATAGAACGTGGAAAGATCCTATCTCAAGCTGAAGCCTTGTTGTGCTTGGCAGTCCATAACAGTCAATAGAATGACTTTGCTAAGTTGAATGTTTTTAGATTGTTATGTTCAGGGTGAGTAGTTTGAGAGCATTTAGGTAGTGACAATTGGGTTTATCCTAGGAGGCTCTATTTTTTACGGAAGGTAACCTCACTGAGACTCAAGAAGTTTCTGGGATTTCCTGCATTGCTGAGTGAAATTTAAGCTTTACAAAAACCGTTCAGTACTCTAAGAGTGTAGTATAATGGCAGGGTAATCTGTTTTCCAGTTTCCTATGAGAATACCTTCCAAGGTACCAGATGACTAGAAAGGAAAACTTTCCTTTAGCAGAGGGAAGTACTTCCTACAGCCTGTGTAAGGATGCTGACTTGCTTGTGAGGATCTAAATTTTTAGGTAGTTGCACCATTTTTTCTGTAGCTTCATCTTAATCGAAATAACTGTATTGAAGATGTAAAACAAAGTGGTTTACAAAGTGGTATTTCTTAAAAATTCTAGAAAGTGGGTTTACTAAGACCTAGGGTTTCCAGTATTTGGAGATCTTAAGAAAAGGTGAGGTATGTTGATGTTTTCATCTTGCTGATTTATGAGTCTCATTTACTTAAAACAAGCTGCACCCAGCCTTCAGGGGCAGATGACTTTAGGAGCAATCTGTTTTACTAAAAAAAATAACTGTCTTAAACGTTAACATTTCCTACTCCTGTAGGGAACCAAAGTCTTAATTCACTTTCATGCAGTTTTAACAGAATGACCTGGAAATGCAAGGATGTGTGGTTTGTTTTGGTTTGGTTTTTTGGTTGGTTTTATGTTGTTGTAGTTGTTGTTGTGGGGTTTTTTGTTTGGGTTTGTTTTGTTGGGTTTTTGGCTGCTGGTGGGCCTACTTTAGAATGTAGAAATGTTTATATTCATCTTTATAAATATTGGTAATATGCCAGGATCAAATTCTCAGCTTTTCTAAGTTAATATATCTCCATCGTGTTGGTGAGAGGGTAAATGTGTGAAATGAGGAGCCAGCTCCTAATTGCAACAATTTTCCAACATGTAATCCACTAGTGCTTTAGTAAATATGTAGCTTTTTGCCTCAGTGCATTTCACTGGCATGTGTATATGCATTGAAATTGGAGAGAATGGTGTAAGGAACAAATACCTTGTCATTTTTATATGTGTTTTTCCTTTGCTGAGGGAACATTATCAGAAAAGCTAAAGTAGCTCCTCTAGAATGACTGTGTTTACATTATTATACAGCATGTTTTTATCACAAATCCTCTATTGATAACTGTGGGTTGTGCATAAAGATTACTTGTTTATCTGAGGGTTTTTTTGGATGTGAAGCTAATACAAATAACGTTAAAATAAAGCAGACCTGATGTTCTGAAAAGCTTTTCCTTTTTTTTCATTTAATCAGAGGACTTTCCCTAAAGATATATAGTGAAGTACACTGTGTTTGAAAATACTGGAAATACATTTGTTAGTCACTAACTGTTGAAATCACCTGCCTTGGCTTATTGGATCTTGGCTATGTTTTCTGAAAAGAAAAGCCACTGGGACAGTTCAGCAGTGTCAGAGATCACACCTGAGGAAAAGAATCTTAACTAATGTTTAAGACTTGTCAAATATTTGCCCTTTAAATAAAACCACTATCGTCTTTGAAAAGGGGGCTTGTTGCTTCATGCAGAGTTAACCTTTGCTAATAGGGATTTAGGCACAACTATCAGGAGGGCTCTTACATCAGGTACAAAACCAACATGATAATATTGTGATTTAAAATCAATAAAATTATAGTCAGGTGCTGTGGTAAAGCCCTAAGTGTCCAAAGATGGGCACATGGAGAAAGAAGCCTAAAGGAAAAAATTAAGCTAAAAACCAGTGTGAAAAGGGAATGTATTGTTAAACTGTCAGATAATAAACTGTGTATATAGGAGGAACATTGACAATTGTAGAAGCAAGCTGGAGTTTGTAGAAGTGAGGTGAATATATACTTAGATGACTAAGGTAAGTGGAGATTGTCTCTAGGTAGGCAAGATGATGACACTGAAACAGGGGTCATTTGTTAGAATGAGGCAGGACTTACCACAGGGCCAGGCTGGAGAGGAAGAAGGATTCATAATAGCAGGCAGTCAAACCATAAGAAGCGTTTGGACAATGCTCCCAGGCACATGGTGAGGTTCTTCCACTCTCCTGTGCAGGCCCAGGAGTTGAACTTTGATGATCCTTCTGAGTTCCTTCCAGGTCAGGATAATCTATGATTCTATGCCTGCATACACGTCTCTGTATGTATAAATTTATGGTGTATTTTTAGGTTAGCTAGGTGTGCAGGAAGGTATGTGGTGATGCAGTTTCTCTAAAAGCACAGCAGAAATTTATGAAATTTCCTGAGCTTCTCCTTCTCTTGCAGCGTGCTGTGTGTTCTCAGAGGCCTCAAGCCTGAGGTGATACAGTTTAATGATTTGGAAATTGGATGCCAGTTGTTCTTATATGTAAAGCATCTCCTGCCTAATGAGATACTTTTTCTGCTCTTGTATTTTAGAAGTGAATCTGGTTTTGGTTTTTTTTAGCAATATGAGACATTTTCTTTAAGATAAACACCACTGAATTCCTGTATGAAAAACAAACAAAAAGAAACAAAATTATTAGTTTACAGAATTATTTGGCTCTTTCGTGCATGGAAGAGTAATGAAGAATAATAGGTTTAATACTTACAGGCAATTTCTTTTTAACCTAATATTTAATTTTGTCTTGTTTGAGCCTTTTGTAATACTCCTGCCTTATGTTCTGATAAGTTGTTTATGTGCCTCAGAATAGCTGAAAGAAATATTTGCTCACCTTTTAAAGAAAGTTATAGTTTCCTCATTAGAAAATATAATGAATATGCATATGTAGCAGAATCATTAGGTTTTATTTAAGTATCTCAGCTTTTTCCATCTCTTTCATTACTAGATCCCCTACTGACCATCAGGGGCACAGTTTTCTTACTTTTTCCTTTGAAACCAGTGGTTTTTTGTTCCTATAGGTAGCCCACTTCTGCACTCTTTGCACTATCTGTTTGTGTTTGAGCTCAGTGAGGAATTCCCCTCTTACCAGTGTTGGCCAACTGGAGAAAATTTTCTCAGGGCCATTACTGCACTTTGACAAAGTCATCCCTGTAGAACAGTTACCCCATTTTCATTATTCAAGCTATTACAGGATTTTTTTACAGTAAAACTCCTAATCATTTCTACTGTCAAACAGAAAGACTGTTCTCAGGAGAACTTCTCACTACATCCCTAGATAAAGGCAAGGCCATGCGGGTGATGGAACTGCAGATGCTGAGTGGGACCTGCCTGCAGGCTCCTCTGTTACAACCACCCAGCTGAGTTTGTCCTGCAGCCCAGGTAGCTGAGCAGCACAGGCCTGGGCCACTTCAGCTGAACTCTGATGTGCATCACTAATTCCTCCATGTACAGAGGTCTTCTGGTCAGGGTGACTACACGTTGTCATTGCCTCTTAGGTTGCCATCAGTCTTCACATTCCTGTTGGTTCGTTAGTCAGTTGTGTCAAGAAATTGCCTTCTCCATCTTCCAAAAATCTGATTGTCTCCATCATGCTGTATTACCCTTTCTGCGGATGTTGCAGTGTTGTAAGTCCTCTGCGAAAACTGGACCCTATTGTAAGACTTCCCTTAAGAAGGCTTTATCTATTTTGCTCTCTTGGTCAGGTGCTTTGAAGCAATATTCCCCCAAATGTCACGTGTGTTGTTCTGTCTTCTAACCTTCATGCAAAAACTTTGTACTTGTTCCTTACCTATTTCAAAGCAAAAGTACGTGCATTCAAGCCTCCCTTTCCTCTGCAAGAATCTCCTTCCCTTCTTAGTTCATCCTTCTTCAAATATCTTGTGTCTGTTCATGGCAGTTCTCCGATCGTGCAAGCTATTCCATTACATTTTCTGTAATCCTATTGCATGATTTCATCATCTAGGATGACAGGTAGCTCAGATAACTCATATTTCTGTAGCTGCACTGACTCCTAGTTCCTCCTGTTTGTTTCTCATGAATTTTATGTACGGGCACCTGGGACCAGGTCATGCCACTTTCACAGAGTGAATGAGAGCTTCATTCTTGTAGAAAATTGGGGGTATCTCTAATATTTAAAAAAAAAACAGTTCTGAATTTGCCTGGTGGATGTTAGAATCCCTTTTCTGACTCATGTATCTGCTGATGTTATTAACATCGTCTCACTTGAAATCTGCTAGCCCTTCTTTTTATGTTGATGAGTTTCTCTTCAGTGCCAAAATTAAAAGGTAAGTGTACTTGTTTCTAAAAGTTGCATTTATCTTCAGTGTGTTGTGGTTTATGATGTTCTTGCTTTGTATTTGGTTTTCAAGGTTCCTTAGCTCCCCAGCACGTGTTAAGCGAAGTGCTTGGACTGAAGAATACAGTCATTGCAGTTTCTATTTAATTTTTTCTTATGATATTATCTTTTGTACTGAAATGGATACAGCTCTTTTTTTTGTTTTTCTTTGGATTTGACTGACTTGACAGTACTCCCTGTTTGATAGATTGAGAAATGATGAGTAAGTGAAAAATCTGAGTTCTCACAATGAGACCAGATTGCTGCCTGTGTTTTTTCCCCTCAGTGCTACAATCTTTCGTATAGTGGAGGTAGTATGAACTGATTTCAGATTTTGACTGCTCAGCTAGAGAATGAACTTGTACTGCCTGGTATTTGAACACTGGAATACTAGCTATACTGATCTGGAATTTTCTGGGGTTTGGTGTTTGTATTTCACTAATCTTTCTGTAATACTGTGAGTCAAGGAGAGGTATTTCTATCTGCTTTTGACAGAAATAGATATTAGGTACAATATTACTATTCAGCATTTTAGTGACAAATCTGAAGGTCAGCATGAGAGTAGTGCTGTTAAAAGTTAAGGAAAGCAGCCTGCAGTGATAAGGAATAGAAGATAATGCAGAGCATTTAGCATTTCATGGCAAGTGATTCCATTCAGAGAAATAATATTTTAAATTTTTGTGTTTCTTCATATGCAATTGACTTTCAAAATTAGAACCTTTGAGAAAAATTGGAATGATTTTAGGAGCATTTTTGGCACTTAGCTTTATCACTTCAGAGTAAAGCTGGAAACTGAGTAATGCACAGACTTTTTCTGATCTCATTCCTGCCCCCATGCACCAGTACACGCTGGGGGCTGACCTGCTGGAAAGCAGTTTTATGGTGAAAGACCACGGTGTCCTGGTGGACAAAAAGCTGTCCATGAGCCAGCAGTGTGCCCTTGTGGCCAAGAAGTCCAGTGGGGTGCATTAGGGAGGTGATCCTGCCCCTCCATTCAGCCCTAATGAGGCCGCATCTGTAGTGCCATGTCCAGATCTGGGCTACTCGGTACAAGAGGGACATGGAGCTCCTGGAGGGGGTCCAGCTGTCCTTACAGAATTCTGGTGTGAAATATTAGATGTATTTATTTCATGGGCTTCCTTACTCTGCTTCCATGGCATTCCCTTAAGTGTAGCAGTGAGAGGCGAGCTTGGTTAGTGCTGATTCACTTCAATTATTGCTTTCCTATACATTCGTATAAGTGACATACAATGAATGTCTATAACTGCTTGCTATGCAGAGTACATGTGAATGTGGTATTGACAGTTTTTAAAGCTTTCTTTTTTCATTCATTGTGACATTTGTCTATACCTGAACCTCAGCCTCTTCCATAGTCCTTTCAGTCCCCAGTGGCAGGGGGAAACAGATAATCAGATTAGCATTATATTAATGTGTTTTAAATGTCATTGATGTCAATGTAGTCCTGATTTATATTCAAGTAAGCGGAAGATTCATATGTGTACTGTTACTGCTCCAAAGATCAGATAGTTGTGCAGAATGGAACGTAGAAACTTAAGTTGCTGAGTTCCCACAGGTTAAGACCACCACTACTTATTCAGTCTCCCCTCTCACCCCCAAGGTAGGCTGTAGTGTTCTCTGAATCACAAGATTGCTGCCTTTTATTTCTTTTCCTCAAAATCTTATTCCCAAGTCTCTCTCCTTCTGCAATTATTTTTAAAGAGTTGTTTCATAATATATTTCTTGGTAAACTGTTAAAACACTAATTTTGAGTAAACTATCAGATATAGAATGACTTACCTGCCCAGGGGAAACAAAATGAGATCTCTGTTTGGTGTTGTCCCAGTTTCCTAGAAATCTGAGTCCTGGGATTAATAAAAGTAAACATTCGGGGTTCACACCTGTGAGGCTATGTAGGATGAAAGGATAAAGTAAGGTGGTTCCAGGTCTTTTTTTAGTTGCTCTTGCTGCATTATATTGTCTTCTATTTATTACTTCTGCTATAGATTGCTAAAATATGCTCTATTGCAAGGATTTATTTAATTTGATCTTGTATGAAACTGCTATTATTTTCAGTCACATACAATGATTTCTTTAAGAGGGCCTGGCCGGGTTGTACAAAGTGGGCATGAATGCATTTTTCATTGCATTAAATTACCTGAGGCAATGGTATGAAGCTGTATCAGAGGAGGTTTAGGTTAGATATTAGGAAAAGATTCTTCACCCAGAGGGTGTTTGGGCACTTGAACAGGCTCCCCAGAGAAGTGGTCACAGCACCAAGCCTGACAGAGTTCAGGAAGCGTTTGGACAACACTCTCAGGCACATGGTGAGACCCTTGGGGATGGTCCTGTGCAGGGCCAGGAGTTGGACTTTGGTGATCCTTGTGGGTCCCTTCCAACTCAGGATATTCTAGGATTCTATGAAATGTAATGGTTTTCGTTATTCACATTGGTCAGTCTGTAGCCATATCAATGGAATAGTGCCCCTTTGATGTCTGCAGTTGTGTTGTTTCCCTTTGAGTCTTTTATGACAATCCAGACTGCTGTTTGAAAGGTCCCTTGGAGGATACTCCATCTCCTTACCTCCTGCTTTGTACTTGTGTTATGAACCCTACTCAGATATAGGTGGTATTCAGTACTAAAATTTCTCGTTCCCTCCCTCCTTTGTTGTCAAAGGCTAATATTTAGAAATAGAAGGTGCAGGGCAAGGGTGAGAGAGAGCTTTCAGAGTAGAGAAATTATCTTGCTGTGGAAGGCAATACTAAGATTTATTTTTTTTTTCAGATGTGTTCAATTTATAGCAGTACAGTGTGAGGGTGTTTGCTTTCAGTACCACAAATTAGGATGGCTTAAGCTGGCTTGGCCATTATAACACTGGATATTGCAATTTCATGCAGCACAAAACTGAGATGCAGAGAGACCTGATGCTGCAGAAGATCTTCAAAACAAGGGGGAGGGAGAAAAATGGGATCACCCTAGTACTTCAGTAATGCAGGTAGCTGAAAGAAGCATAGAAGCCTGAGTTAAAAATAACAAGAGTGATTCATCTTGCTTTGGAAGGATATGTGAAATGTATTACTGATGGTTTTCAATTTAAATTAAGTCAAAGATAAGCAATTTGTTGCAGTCACAGTATCTCAGATCAGTATTTTAGTCAGACAGTTTCTTCCAGTTTGTCACACTAATGGCTCTGGATTAACCAGGCATCTTTTGAACTTTTGTTTCTTGAAGAAACTGTATGAGTTTTTGATAGTATTTTATATAATATGTTTTATGAATTCTTTCTATAAGTACTGATTTTACTAAGTAAAAGGTTACTGCTTATGCCTCAAATAACAGCTTTACTTGGAATATTGCCAGTAAATAAACATGCCCCTTAGTAGTTGCTGCACACTCCATCTGCAAAGGGATTATATGTCATTACACTTGTAATAATACAGGAATCATATTCAGACCTTCAGCAGTGTGTTCTGTGGTTGCCCCTAATGATTCTTAATTGCAAACAGCTTGTAGTGCTGTATCTCATTTTAATGTCCTTGTAAGAGAAATCTTATTTTTAAATGTGGATGTGATGAGCACCCAAAGCCAAACTATCCATACAAATTATTTTTTCTTGCGAAAAATTGAAAATGTTATGCTGAAAATTAAAGTTTAAGAACATGACTAGTATTTCTTAGAAGCAGCAGCAGAAGAAATTGAAATAGGTGAGAATTAGAGACCTGATGAGGGGTCTTGGATCATTAGGAAAGTAGTGGTGCAAGCTAGGGAATTTATAGTTAATACAAGTTAATATATGGGAAAGGAAACAGCATATGGCTAATTATAGGATTACATCTGTAGTAGTATGAACTTGGTTGAATATTGGATTACAGTCTGGTCTTGTCATCAAATTGCAAATTACTGTGTAGCATAATTGATGCAAAGAAAATTGTATTTCTAAATTTTAGGCTAATCGTTCCCCTGAAAGGGATTCTTGTGGAGTTCTTGAACTTTCCTAGGACATATGAGCAGCTCTAAGAGCACTATGTTAATCAATGATCTCTGGACACTCAGTGTATTTAAAGAAAGGCCACTAAAACAGAGCACAACTCAGTGTTTTAGAAGATCATTAATGTAGATTATTAAATGTACCATGGTGAAAATGAGTCTGGATCATCTAGCTAGCTTTCAAAATTATTTGTACCATTAAAGTTGATTTAAAATTTTAATACACTAAAATGTCTTGAATATACCTCTTTTTCTTAATTTTTTGGGGTGAATTTAAAGCCTTTTTTTAAAACCATGAATCCGGGAAAATAAACATTTGGCAGTGTAGGTAAAACATCGACAAAACCAGTAAAAACTTTCCTATCATTTCACTTTATCTGAAAGCTATAGGCTCTTCTGGGCACATGTATTTTTTCATCAGTAAAGATCACAGTGTGTTTTTAAACAGTAAGTTGTCAATCTGAATGCCTTGATTAAAGCAATTTAAATTTCCTTGATGACTCAGTTCTGTGTAACTCCTAATTGGTGAAATACTCTCCTAAAATATAGAAAACTTTCTATTCTTTTGGAATAAAAATTCTAGGAATTTTAAAGTGTAGTTGTATTCACTTCTCTTTCAAAGCCTGGATAACAACAAATGGGGAAAAAAGGAAAGTAGTTTCCATTTATACTGTTACAGCTGTTAAAATTTGTAAAAATATGTAAAATTTCATGCAAAGAAGTTAATACCGCACTTACCGTATGCGGTGTTTGATCACAGTTAAAAGCCTAAGTAAGGGCCTAGACAAACCTAGCATCAGAGTATGGTGATCAAGAAATTTTGGATACAGTGGGAGGGCAGGATGAGCTCTAGAGGCCTTTTTGCTTAGACTGCTTAGTGCTTGATCTTTTTTCAGCTGATAGCAATTGTTACATGTTTGCACAGAACTGGAAATATTCTTTATGCTATCTGTCCCTTATACATATATTACAAATCTGAAACTCTTCACATACTGCTTTTTATTTTGCTATGTGTAGCTGCACCTGGACAATTAAGCTCAATGAATCTACTCCTTGCTTTTGTTCAGAACAGTCCAATTGCATGCTAACGTCTCCTTTTCTAAAGGGTATCTATTTAAGCTGCTTTAAGTTTAAGAGGAAAACTAAAATACCCTCTGGATTTTTAAAGTATTTGCATTTTTATTATACCTGGTTTATTTTAGCTTAAATTGCTAATTAGACCACTCTTTGTGGAAGTCCCTTTTAAATCCTCACACCTTGGAACATAATGGCTTTACTTTGCCCAGTATGAAAAATCACCCACTTTATGCAATTTTATTTTCACTTTTCCAGATGAGTAGCAAAGTGAGTATTTGTTTCTGAACAGCACAGGTAACTCTTTTCTGGAAACAGATACCAACATGGCTCTCCAGTTTTTTAGTTTCTTGTGCCTTAAAAACTTTGATGGAACATTTTCTATTTCTTCCTCCACATGAAGCCTAATTTCTGTAGAATACTGCAATGTAGAAAAATTTGTATAAGGAAATTCAGTGTCAGTCTTATAAAGGGGGGGTGAACATTTGCAGGTCTTGAAATGAAATGACTGTGCTCAGGGAGGCCTCTTCTTTGATTCACTTGTACCCTTGTACCTATGCTTTTAGAAGTTCAAAGGGGTGTACATGTGCCCATGGGAGGTATCTGATTTGGGCAGTATCTCCGTCGTGCAGGATGGAGGACAAAGGTAAGGAGCTTGCAAGTCCCCACTATATCTCTAACAGTCTTCTTGGTGGTGATGACAAACTAGTTCTTACATCTTTTGTATATATTTTGTGTTTAGATGTTGTCTGTTGTTATGGGATGGTCCTTGGCTTCGGTTTTGTTTACTTCAACTTCCACGAGTCTGTTTTCTGGTTTTCCTTGTTTGGAATTTGTGTTTGAAAAGTACATTTATAATCTGCTTCCCTGATGGGCTAACAGGAGAAAGGCTCCTGTATGTTATAAGCTGCAACCCTGTGGCCATCTTCCTGTTGTTAGAATGCGGGGACTGCTTACCCTGACCTGTTACATCCTTCTGCAGCAGAAACAAGGTGTGTATGTGCTCTGAAAGGGTGGTTTTTCTGTTTTCGGTTTTTGATATAGAATTGTGCTGCCGTATTGAACAACCCTCCTATTCTTTCAGTCCACAAAGAATCCTTATAATATTGAGGAGAACTCCTTCCCAAATGTGTATTATGAAGCATATTTTTTCATACAGTTCTAATAACAGATTACCACAGATTCCAGTGTGCTGAAAATTAACTGCAAAACAATTTTCTTAGACTTAACCTTGACTGAACAGGATTACCATCATTATCAATTTTCCTTTGGGCTGTAGAGAGTGTTTTAAAAAAGAATTTGTGGTTTTCAGGTGTGACAGAAGTAAGTGACATTTATAACTGTAATCATGCACTGAGGTGTGGAAAGATGAAGTTCTGTAGGACCGAAAAAACTTTGTTGGTTGGTTACACCTACTTCTGTTTTTGACAGTATGCATCTTGACCAGGAGGCAAGCTATCTTCTTGAAATCAATTAACATTTCCAACAGAGATGGAGGAATGCCATGTTTATGCACAGAAATATGTTACAGGCAATGCCATCTGCAGAGCAGAGCTGACTAGCTGCTGCTCCTACAGGATCAAATTTCCTGTGACTGTTTATGTGAAAAACTCATCTGAGGGGTGCATACCATTTTTTTCCCCTCAAAGCATCAACCAGTGAAGAATGGTGTTAAAAAACACATACAAGATAGTATTTGATGGAATTGAAGCCTGGGATCTGAACCTGCTCTAATTTTGTGAGTTCTCCCTGCTTCCACTGCTATAAATGCTGCTGTAGTGATAAGGAATCAAAACTATTCAGGGAGCAAAAGAGAATCAGTAGGAGCTTCCCAAGTGACCTTTAGAAAGCCTAAAGAGAGGCCAAATAACATCCATCCCATGGGATATAGCAGGTTTAAAACAAAAAAGAAGTGAGGGAGTGGTATTTCTGCTCAGTAATTCTGGGATGCAGTATTCCCTTCATCCATATTCCTCAGATAACATAAGAGAGACTGCAAGCCAGATCTCTCAGATGATGCCAGTATCAGAGAAGCAAATCAAGGGAGATCAGCCTGTCTATAGTATTTCTTACTTTCTATTCTCTATGATTTTCAGCGAAATGGATAGTTTTTAATTTATATTACTGAAGATGAGCTTCTGTTGCTTTACCAGCATCCTTCCAATTACAGATGGGTGCATGTACAGAGCCATGCACAAGTGTTTATATACTCACACACACATTTTTGTGTAGTTAATGAGTTATAGCAAAGTGGTCTCTTCTGGTCAGTTTTAAAAACTGATACCAGTCCATTCCTTCTGTTGCCTCTTAGTAGATTGTTATATGTATTAGATAGCACACTGTTATGCTGATTCTTTTTATTTTTGTGAATTTAAGGAGAACTGAACAGTTGTGCCTCCATATAAAATATGAATGGCAATAATTCTATTTGTTTTATCAAAGTATTTAGTGGGCATGTACAAGACTTTAACAAAAATCTAAATAAAAACCTTCACAGCTGAAGTCCTGTGATTATATTTTCTTAGGTTTCACTTGTCTTTCATCTGCAAATCATGTTTCAGGAACTTTCTGAAAATTTATCCTCATTGCAAAAGTATCGTATGCTTTTTACCTAAATATGTTTGTATGAAGGAAGGCAATCTTTTAGCACTTCTGAGCTATTAAAAGAAAAGTGAAAATGAAAGATCTGTTTAGTTTTGATATCTCTATTTCTACAGTAAACAATAAGTCCCAGAATTTTTCAGTGGCAGAACATGGCTTTTCTGAACATATCTGGCTAGGAATCAAATTATGAGGGCATAGTTTATTCTTGCAAAGAACAAATATGTGCAAAGACATACGTAAAGGAAAAATTAGGTCCAGGGGTCTTTTGTCCATGGATTTGTTTGAAGTTTTTTTCTCTTGATTTTTTAGAGTAGGGTAGGTTAATAATTAACATTCTGCAAGGCCACCTTTTTCTTTTTTGAAGTGATGGTGATAGTTGACTATTCACACAGTTCTAACTGAATGAAGCTGTGTGAGGAGACTAATTTTTTTTTTTAAACAAGGACTTTAACTAGATTTAGAGTAATTAATGATTTATTTGTTAATTTTTTTGTATTACTATATTTCTAGCCACGCCCAGACCTTTGCCTATGTGATTTTATATTGTAATGTTTTTTGGTTTTGGTTTTTTTTTTTTTAAATCGCACTCAGAGTCATGTTATAATGAAACCAAGTCAGATTTAGCACATTCAAGCACAAATGCTAGTCAACAAACTGCTGTTGGAGCTATTGTTTACTCTCTGTACCACCAGAAGGCTTGCTACTATATCAGTTTACAAAGGACAGAAGGCAGCCTGCCTCTGATGAAGCTTTGTTTTCCATATCTGCATATAGTTTAGACCAAGTACTGCAATGAAGCTCCAAGCTTACTTGTAAAGTCTTAGGTTTTGGATTTTTTCAGTGGTCTTAAATGTTTTGTATCCTCCAATCGAATCTGAAGTAACAGTACTGTTACTAAATATTAACGAGAAATTTTACTAAGTAAAAGGTTTGAAACCTTTACTCGGTTAAGAATCCTAAAGCTTTCCCAGTTGTTATTTTTTCTTTTACTCCTGTTCAAATGAATTGTTATAGTTCTTTGGAACTGAGAGAAATATGGCTCTAGGAGATCAATATATAACATACATTCTAAATCCATATTTTTCTTATGACCTACTTCTAATGAGGCCTTCTTTGCAAGTTATTTAAAGCTTTATTGATCTCAGGTAGTACCTTCAATTATACCAGGGACAGGAAACGCAAAGCTCATAGCAGAGATATTTTTAGCTTCGTGAAGATGCTCGCCACTGAACATGTATTTTATTCTCTAATGTGCAGGTTAAAGAAGAAGGATGAGCTTCAGAAATTCTGGTCTTGCTGTTAGCTATGCCAGATTGCTTTGTGGGATGTGAGAATTGACGCTGCACAGTTACGTTGGCAATGGAGATGTTCTTACTTCAGTAGCAGAGTTGGGAATACTGTATTTGTGTTTCTAGCATGGGAATTACAAATACAATCCAATGGATGTGATGATCTTAATGTAGCAATGGACTCAAAGAATAGTGATCCAGAGGAGGTAATATCTCTGAGGTTACTAGTCTTGATAAGATTTCTGAAATGTATCTTAAAAACACGTGCATGCATGTAAGTTTTTGCGTGCAAAAATAAAACAGACATAAGGGCTGCAAAGTAACTTGGGTGGAATTAATCTCACCCACTGTTTCAGTGCTTAGGTCTTGCATAACCAATCTCCCTAGTTTATATAAGTTGAGAGAGTCCAACATCCGAAAAGCAATTTTTACCATCTGGAAATTATTAAAATCAGTAACCTTCTGGCCAGATCTTGTCTCCTTGCCCTGCTTTTACTAGCTGCAGGGAAAGCCTTGACAATGCACATTGAGTATCTAACTCGTAGCTGGCTAAAGCCAAATGAGATAGACTCTACTTTAGGAAATACTTAGAGTTTTATGTAGATTAATTGAGTCTTTTTAAACACACAATATAATTGTTCTCAGCCTAAATTTAGCTTTGAGGTTGCTGCTTCTATTTTAGACCTGAAGAAGGGCTTCGGTTTCTTTTGCATGCACCAGTATTTCTAATGAAAGAATGCTGCCTTTTCCCCTCAGATACTGCCTTGCTTATATACACTGTGATAAACTTCTTTTTGCCCCATAATTTTCTAGACTTCTCAAATACAAAATTCATCATATAACACCATATGGATACCCACGCAGTTGTCACACAGCTGTCAGCTTCTAGTATTTGAGATGGCATAGCTAGTAACCTGTTGCCTTCATCCCCCATGCATACCAGAACACTGTGGAATGAGATTCATCTGTGGTTTTAGTGGGTTTGTAGCTATTTCTGAATTCTCAGCATTCCTCTGCTTTCAGTTAAATTGGGTTCCACTAAAATTTTAGATCTTCACAGATTCATTTATTTGTTATGCTGGTTTTAATACTAACTTCTGAGTCCAGGTACCTTATCCCAGTTTTCTTTTCCAATCTGTTTTCAGATTGCATTTCTGCCTTCTTTTCCCAGTCTCTTTAGCCTATGTATTCCCTAGTCCTTAGCTCTTCATTCTGCACTTTTTTATCCCCTCTCCCCACACAGTGTTTCCGCTGTTTGTGACAATAAACTTGGTGAGATCAAAACACATTTCTTCCCCTTTTTCCAGGAAGTATTCATTTGTCACATTTGGGCAAACTTTCACAGTGAACCTAAATTCTGCATGGTATCTTTTTTTTTCCTGTCTCAAAAGCACATGTGCATGTGCAAGATCTAAAAGCGGGATGTGTCAGATAGTCTTATCAGTAGGGGCAATTTTTGTTAGAAGAGATTTTTTAGTCTTCTTGGAACTTCTGTGATGTTTAGACTTTTTTCTCTTTAATGAAATATAGGAAAAAAATATACTCATACAGCCACGAGTCTTTGGATGCTGCAGAAACTGTCTGAAGTCCACAAACTCTGTTTCTCAATTTAACTCCGAAGCTGGAATTTAATCTGTAGAAATGCTATTTTTACGAAGACTTATCTGCCATTTCTTCTTCATCTGTTAGTAGTAACAGAACTCTTCCTTGAGTGCAAATTCCTTTATTTCCTTATGTACATTTTGCTTCTCAAGTTAGCTAAATTACCATGCAATTTGTGTAGAGGCAGCTCTCCTGTTCCTCCAGCCTCCAACAGTGTTCAGGAAAGCTTATATGTGTTTCAGGTATGAATCTTGCCTGCTGTCTTTTTTTAAAACAGATTGGATTGAATTTTAATCCTTAGTGCTATTCTAGAAAGAAGATAGAATCTCTTAAAAGGAATGCAGCTTTAAATGCTTGGCAGAGCAAAATGGCAGTTTTGCAAGAAGCAAGAATTTCTCCCTTATTATCCATAGAATAGACTGTCTGTATAATCCCAGAGAAGAAAAACCTTTCTTTTTCTGCAAAGCTGAATATAGAAACTTTGAGAAGACATGAAGGGGTCCACTGAAATACATATCAATATAGAGATTGGAAAAAACCTTTTTAAAAAACAGCTAAATTGAAGAGGGTGTAGGAAAGAGCATTGATTTAGTATTCTGTAGGGCATTCATCACACTGGTAGAGAAAGTAAGGAGAACTGGTTGATAAAACATCAGAAAAAAATGATCCTGCTGTATTGTAATGCTAAAACAATACAAAATTGGAGGAAAATAGTACCAACTTGTACCCATAGAGCTTTCTTGGTTATAAGATTTTCCTAGAATTTACTTTGTGAAGAGCATAATATCAGCAAAAATATTTTTTGAGGGGGAAAAAACCTGCAGAGCAAAGAGATGCCTTTTTGTAAATGCCACAAAATAATTAGGGGATGGGGGAGGGAGTTATTTTCTCTCCATAATACTGTCATCTAATGAGAGAAGTAGCCAAAGAACTGAGGCATTTCCTGATCAAATTTATCATCCCTTTCTTGGAGAACAACAGAAAAATATCATCATTAAAGATCTGAAATAAGTGAAAGGGATGTTTGTGACCCTTAATGCTACTTGAGGAGAAAGAAGACATATAATGGAGAGGACATGGAATGACAGATTATTAGGGTTAATGTAGACATCTAGGAAATGTTCCACAGCCAAACCTATCAATGAGCTGAGACCAAAATACCAAAGGTGTTGGTTGCATTTGGTTACACCTTTTACACACTAAATTGCATGGACAAGACAGTGTTACACTATTTTGCATGCCCAAAATGTGGCATGAAAAAGTTTGCAGTTTTAAACTGTTTGTTTTTTTTTTAATTGAAAACACTAAACATAAAAGTTCTCATTTTTGAATTCTAGACAAGAAGACCATTGTATCTTAGGTTTTCCCCCAGATGGGGAAAGTTTATCATTACTAACATATACTGTCTTTCAAATTAATGTGTTAAACCCAAAAATAAGGTCTACCATAGCTCTTGCTTTTGCTCCAGAACAGGTCTGGAGTGGCTGCTCAGTATCTGAATGGGCAGTTACCACCTCTGGTGGTTTAAGTTCCACTCCAAATACAGAGGACTTGCTGCTGCCATTTGCACATGAGAGATGTTAAGGTTAGGGCAAACCTCATCTGTACTTCTGCAGCATTGAAATGACAATAGCTGCTGCTATTTTCCCTTTTTTTTTTTTTTTTCTTCAGCACTGAGATAGACTACTTTTCTCTTTAAGGTAATGGTAAACTGAGCAAACTAAGTTTGAGAAATCCTATTGTAGCTTGCACTCCAAAAAAAAGATTTACTTGGTATTTAAAAATTGTTAACATGGAATTAACACTGGAGGTTTATGATGGATGAATACAAACATGTCAGGAAAGATGGGCTGAAAAGAAAAAGGAGTAAGGTTTTCCCACGTGTGAAGGAGTGTCTCAAATATATGGAGGTATTTTCTGGGACGAATGGCAGTGTGATTGAAAGCTTGTGGTTCAGATTAGAGGTGAGACCAAAAACTGTGGCATTGTATTGGGACTTTGTTGTAGACCACCTGATCAAGGTGAAGAAGTGGGCAAAGCCTTCTTTAAACAGCTGATGAAGTTTTCAAATCACAGACCGTGATTTTCATAGACGACTTTAACTTCCCTGGCATCTGCTGGAAGAGCAATGTGGTGGGATATAAGCAGTCCCAGATGTGTAGGAGCACACATAGACAGCAAAGGAGGAATTTAAAAACATTACTTGGGTGGATGTGGGTGATATTGGGAAAGCCAGAGCTCTGCTGGAGTTGAGACTTGCAAGGGCACCAAGAAAGACTTCCAGTGCTACTTTGGTAGTGAAAGGCTGAACAAGGAAAATATGGGCCTGTGCAAGTTTTGAGCTGGCTTCCCGCCAGGTCCCCGAAACTTGACAACAAGGACCCACCTCCCAGAGAGGGAAAAGAAAAAAACCAAGCAGCCAAAGCTATAGCAAATATATATATATATATATATATTTTACATATGAGACAGATACACAAAACGAGAATACCACACACCAGGAGCACTTCCAGGGAAGAGGGGGGAGGGAGAAGGGAGAAGGACAAAAAGGGGCAAGGACCGAACAAGTCAACCAGCCAACTGAAGGCAAACTAGCAAAAATCACACCACTTCCCTTCGAACAGGCAGGATGGCTAGACACGGCCCTTGGCTCTCCCCTCACGCGTGGCAGATAACAGCAGTCACTGTAGGCCTCGGCTCCAGATAAGCCAGACGGAAACAGGGACCCACCGTTCTCGAACCTCGCCGGAGAGGAAGAGAGCGAGATCCCTCCTGCTGGCTTTATTTATACCTCAAGTTACGTAAAGGAATAGCATGGAATACTTCCGTGATCACTTTTCTAGTTCCCTCCTGGTTACAAGCTGGTCTCCAGGAAGGCCTAGAGTGAAACCACCACAGGCCTGTTACAGGGAGGGACAGGCAATTTAGGATAGCAGAACTCAGTGTCTTTGCTTTCGTTTTCACCAGCAAAGTCTCCCAGGTTTCTGTGTTTACTGAAAGAATTGAGGAAGAAAATGAATTACCAGTAGTGGGTGAGGATTGAGTTGGGAGTTACTCAAGAGGGCTCATACAGTTTAATGGGACCAGATGCACAGTATCCAAAGGCACTGAGTCCTTCCAGCAGGACAGCTCTTGATTGTCTTTAAAAGGTTGTGGAGACTGGGGGAAGTACTCGATAAAAAGAGAAGGGACCTGCATTTTTTTATATAAAAAGAAAGAAGCAAACAAAAAACCCCCACTACAAGGGATTTTTTACCCAAGATTGGAAAATTCAAATGTGATTTCCATGCATTTCCCATACATTCTTAAGCTGAATATGTACTTTGATTTAATTTCTTTCTTCATGTGCTGGTAGATCTGGAAAGATGACATGATTAAGATAGGAATTTAGGTATGTATGTGTGCACCTGTACAGGTGTCTAAACTCCCAATGGAAATCTTGTCACGGAGTGGAGGGAAGTTCAATACATATTTCTTTGGGGTTGAAAGATGCACTTTAGTTGCCTAAGCCCCTAATGCTAATGGTGATACCTGGGATGCTATGTCTTACCTCTAGCTTGTGCTCCAGGAGGTTTGCTTCTCTGCCAATCCCATGTGAGTGTTGTAGATATCTAGGGAATCTTAAATGCTACTAGATGCCTGTGTTAGGGTACTTAATCGTGTCTTGAGTGACTGGTCAACTTAGAGCTCTTCAGCTCTGCTTATTGTAGTAGAAGCTTGAACACACAACTCACATGCAGGTGTTTGAATTTAGATGTCTTAATCTGAAGCTGAATTCCAGCAGAAGAGTTTCAGCCTCAGGAACCTGCTTGACAAGCTTGCCTTTGGTTCACAGTAGGTCTTGTTTTACAAATAAAAGAAAATGCCTGTCAGACTGTTGATAAGAAAAAAGAAAAAAAAATAAAATGTGAAAGTATCAGATAAAAAATAAATTGTATCCAGTGCAGAAGTAAATATTTCAAAACTAAAGCCTGAAATGTAATAGAATTCAGAAGTTCAGCCAATCATACTAAACTGTTTTGACACTCAAACTTGGGATAACAACACTGTAGACTTTTGCACTGAAAAAAATGTTAAAAAACCAACCAAACCAAGCAAGTATTTTCCAATAAGTTCTACCTGCTCTTGAGTAACAAGATGCCCTGGAAAGGAACATTGCATTCATAATAACAAAAAACCAGGAAATGCAATGTGATTAGAAATGTCTTGTTGACCTCTGCGTTTATGGAGTTAGCAATATCTTAAGGAAGCTGTAAAGGTGGTACAGGTTGCCTTTCTACATTTTCCACTTTGTTATCACTTGTATTCTGAACGCCAAGAAGATTTAGCTATAAGAAGTAATTAAATAATGCTGGTATCTGCCCAGTGCAATGTTATGTTATTTATAAATAGCTTTTATTTTCACAATTTCCAGCATTAGCAGATAAAAAAAAATCAAATAGAACTGGAAGAAGACTGAGGTTTGTAACTTAAATTACTATTATTGATGTTTCAGTATCAGAAACATTTTATAGAACTTTACTGAATTTGGTTTATGTTTTACATCCATGGTTTGGATTAAACAATATTGTCAAATTGTAAAATTATATGGATTAGTGCTACAATAAAATGAAATGAAGGACAGATTGTCTTAAAAATTGCTACAATAGTACGAGTTTACCATGAAAAGCTAGAATAGCTACATTTATAGTATTTAAAAGCTTCTTTTTGTTCCAGATCCTTTTCATTACATTATTATACAAATTCTTTGGAGATGCATATTTACTTTGTTGCTTGGAAGAAATTGTGAATAAATATGAAAAATACACTTGCAACAATGAAAGTTCAATGCTAACTGTTATCATCAGCCTAGTAGTTAATAGAAAATACTGAGCAGGTTCACTTCCTTGTAAGTGTTTTTTTCAGGGCAGTATTTATGCTCTAAATCAGTAGACTTCAAGTTTTTGAAGAACGTAAAATTCATGCACTGTAGTGGACACCTTAGGGTTCAGGTGTACCTCCTAATAACTGCTCAAAGCAGAATCAGCAACAGCAGGTTGTTCCTATTTTTTTTTTTTTTTTTTGATTTTTAATACCTCCAAGGCTATTCAGAGTATCTCTAGTGATGGGAACATTCATGACTGGCAGAGAGGTGCCTTCTAGCCCCACCTGTCCTGTGACTCTGTGAAGTTACTGCAGTCTGAAGAGCTTCTGCCACCAATGGAGGGAAGAGCCATCAGTCTCCCTTGATTCTGCCACTGGAGGCTGTGGCACTTCGAAGGGGAGCCCCAGTCTGTGAGTCCATGATACAGATGGGCCACTCATTTGGCTTACAGATTCATCTGATTGTTGAATGAGAAATGCTTGCTATTTGTGACTCCCTTGAATTACACTTGATTTAAACCAAAGCAAGCATTTGCTCATAGCTTCTGAACAGGCAACAGAGTTGTGTTTCTGAAAGACATAGAGAAAGAAATCAGAGAAACTGTTTCAATCTGCTTGCATTTTTTAAAAGAAGTCTCTTTCCATCATTTCACACACTTTGACATTTCCTGTCAAACTTGTAGCTCAAGCTTTCAGCCTTTTCTTGTGCTTCTTTTCCCATCGGAAGAGTTGAGCTTCCATACCTGTTCCCCTTGAAAATCTTATAGTGGGTCCAGAGTGGTTTAAGCTTTCTCTAGTCCTGCTTTTGTTTTTCCTCAACCAGGAGATAGTGTGACCATCTTCATTAAAATGGCATGTGAAGTATATAGATCTTTGTTCTGTTAAGAGTCTTCTCCTGCACTTAGATGGTTAGTAAATAACATTCCGCTTTCAAGAGATATAAAATTGATTTATGGTGATTCATTCTAGGTGCTTCTTCTCAAGTAAACTCTATGTGTTGGAAAAAGTCTAAGCCATTTTCCAGTAAATAAAGGCATTGTGATAACTCAGACACACTGTTCTGTCATTATTTACCAAAGGCTCTGTCTCTTCTAAAGATAAGTAGGACTTCTAGATTAGGAAGTAATTTCCTGAAAGTTCACCTATGCTAAGAGTCATATTTCTTAGATAAACCAAGTGTGGGGTTTTTAACTGAAAAATAGGAGAGCTACAGTTTTCTCAAGGGAGAAATACAAGATTAAAGCAGTGAAGCACCTCTTGAGGGAAATCCTCCAAAGTTTTTTTGGTGTAGAAGAAGACACAGTGCTATGACTTACATATCCTAATGTCCAACTGTTTGAAAAAAGAAATTGAATCTGTCATCTTGCACGTCTCTCTTTTTTCTACAGAGCATATTTTAAGGTACTCCATTAGATTTTGAAAGTAAGTGCCAGCAAAATTGCCAGCACCTAACATTGGAAGTCTGGAGAAGACAAGAAGGTGTGTTCTAGTCTGTTAATACTGTCCAAAGGTAGTAGTGTTTTAAGGCAGAATGTAAATAGAGTCAAGACACTGTGATGACTTCAGGACCTGATTTACATGGAGGTAATGATGCCTGTTACCCCTCAGAATGTGCATTGTGAGGTAGCTTGGCGTAAATTTAAAGATTTTTGTAATGACTAATGTTACATTTATGATCCATTGATCAATACTGACTAAAATGTTAATATTTTCTCCTCTTGTTTTGAGAGTAACTTTGAAAAATTAATTGGTTGGGGTTTTTTTTAAAGTTTCATTTTAAGCAACTCTTTAAAAGTGCTTTACCATCTTGTAATGGTTTTCTGGGCTTTTGTTGCCTCTGCTGATCGCTTAATGATCTGTAATTTTGCTGGAATCAAAATTACTGAAAGATCTGTTCTAAATGCTTAAATGTCCAAGAACATAGTAATGCTTATGCAAGTCAAAGTAAAACTGTACTACTTTGTTCTGAAAAGACATTAGCCATAGGATATGTTTGGCTGAATTTTGTTGATTTTTTAATAAGTGTCTTTGTTGTGGCAAACTAAATGATGTGGAAGTAATTTTGGATTGATTAGGATCAAATCAGCTTCTTGCTTGCTTCTAAATTATTTTTATAAAATTATTTTATATTATAACATTATTTTCATATTATCTGTGAGTAGAAAATGTGATTGATATCATTTTTTCTAGCAGAAGTTGAACATGCATTTATCTTTGGGCCTTACAGCTTCATACGTGTACAGATATACAGCTATACTTGTTCCAATCACAGAACATACCATGTCATATCTTAATATGGCACTTAATATATCAGCATAAAACCCTGATGTGATGTACTAGATACTGCTTTAGCCTGAGTAAAGGCAGCAATATGCTGCTTGTGCATGGGATGTGCTCAGTATTGACTACTGCTATATCTGCTCATGCTTGTTGATTTTTATAAACACTTGTTTTTTCAGTTGCTTAAAAAACCCATGCTTGAGAAATTCTTGTAATTATATAGGGTGAGGTAGTAAAATTATTGGTGAACGATGTAACTTCCAGAAGGTCAGAATCTTGTCTATTTTTCAAGAATCTTCTTGTGTACCTATGCTTTGTGTCAGATTTTCCATGATATGTAAAAGAAAAAGGAAAAAAATTCCTAACAGAAATTCTTGAAACAAAATAGGGACAAACATTTGAAGAGATTCTTCTTTGGAACATAATATTTTCAAGAATAGGACATGTTTTCTCTTTCTGGGGAAGAATGGTTGTAGTCCTAAGATCTTGGTTTATACTTATCTTATTCTAAGATCTTTGTCCTTGAGTACTCCCATCATTAACATCAAGGTTCTTTCTAGAAAACAACAGAGATACATTCCTCTGCTGTTCTGGAAATCATTGGTGTCTTGTGCAATATGTAATTACATATACATTTTGTAGAGACAATGGAAAAATAGGAGACCTCTCTACTTTAAATGAGATAAAATTAAATGGTTTTGAATTAGGAACTCTTCTAGTTTGATACTGGCAACAGGAAACACCAGCTACTACAATCTTGTGAGGAAGCCCAGGAGCAGTGAGAACTGCTCAGCTCCCATAGCCATACTCACCTCTCATCTGTGGCTAAGTGGGCAGACAGTAAAGCACATGTTTTCTCCAGAGGCAATTCCCACATATATTTTGAGGTAAAGGAAAGGACTGAGCCCTAGCATGAAGTGATTCCCATCTCCAGGACTGAAGATACGCTTTTCCCATGAGCAAGTATCTCCTTCCTCCTCTCTGTCACTGTATTTATATGTAAAGCAAATAGAACAGAAATTTTTGTCTTAGCCTTATTAAAAGGTATTAGCAGGTTTGTACATGAAGAAGAGCCATAGTTTGCCCCGTTTTAGACATATGTAATCATGTAGTCTGAATAATCAGTTTCTGTAGGTCCTTAAATTTTACACAAAGTGTTTTCAGTAATATTCATCTGTTGTTGCATACTTAATTGTAAAACAGTGTTTTTCCTGTAGTTTTATAACATAGAATGTTTGTAATATATGTCCTCAATAATCAGATGTAATGCCAAAGCCAAGAGGGATTTGACTTGTGTGTTTGCAAATTTGCTGTTGCCTCAGAATGTAAAGTGAAATACTGAGGCCAGAATTTTTTATTAGAGCATGATAATGAGATGCTTAGTAATAAATGTAGCTGAGTGAAAAAGAGGTACAGGTAAGTGAACACACATTTTCATACTTCATGATATCAGGTGGTGGTACAGATCAGAAAGGGTTAAATTTTTTCTTTGACATTCATTGAAGTCCCAAACTCTGAATCAACTAGTAACAGTCTTATCTACGTAGATGATACATTTAATTCGATGTGACAATTTTCCATGCTAGGAGTTGGATACTGAGCTATTGTCTAAGTAGGGTTTCCAGAATCAAGTTGAACATGGTGTTCAGTACTGTTCTGTTTCATAGTACAGTCTTGAAAAAAACCCTTTGAAATGCAAAATATGTATTTTAGTGAATGGCAATTCTATTTTTGAGAATTCCAATTTGACCTGTTTTTGAAGAGCAGACCACCAGATCCACAAAAGACTTTAGATCTCCAAAAGGACTTTTAAGTAAAGGTTTAAGTAACAAAGCCTAATTTGATCTGTAAAGAACCTTTCAGATTTCCCCAGGAGTCTGAATTATCACTGTTGAATTCCCTCATTGCTCAAAGCTCTGCTTTTCTTTGTATCCCCAATTCTGTCCATCTTCTCAGGGCTTAGCAATGTGTTGTTGTCTGTTTGCTTTGCACCAAGTGCCTGTCAGTACTTGTTTCGCCAGCATGGTAGCAGCTCTAGCATCTGTCTCCTAATCCAGGAAGCATATTTTTCCCATCTCTACTATATGCCTGCTGTATTGGTCCATATACAAAATGTATTCCATCTTTTCCAGTCTTACTCTGTATTAGTTTATCTGAGTGAAAATTATGTACAGTGCCATTGCACAGTCTCCATATGCTGCTGATCTGCAACATCGTACATTATACAGGAGATAGAGTTCTTGCTGCTTCCTTCCCCCAAGGGATATTCTATATATGACTGACAAATTTGAGACCATTTTTTTGAAATTTCCTCTTTCTAAAACTTGCATTTCTCTGTAAAACGTGGTGAAAACTAGACATCTAGTTCAAAATTAGTAGGAGTAGTGGCAAATAGAGGAACAGGGCATTTCAGATGGATTCTTCCTTTTGAAAATAGTTTAAAATTATGATGAGCTCATATGTTGCCTCATATAAACTATTTAGTTGGTTTAGAGCATGTGGCAAAGAATTGAGAAATGCGCACTTGGCTTCAGTTTTCTATCTGATGGAGCACCATCAGGTGTTCTGCATCATAGGGAAGTTACAGGCTTTTTGGACAAGCAAGTGCATCGTATTTAAAACTCTATGTATAAATCTTGACTGTCTTTGTATCCATTTTAACTTTGTCTTGACTGCTTCACCAGTGGCAGATTCCTAGGGAATAGCATTTAGATAGGATGTGGTCCTCCAAGAAACCTAGACAAGAATGTTCCTCCCTAAGATGTCTCATTGTGGTGTTGTTTCACTTCAGGTTATTTAAATATTATTTGTTAGGGGGGTTTTTTGAAGATAGGAAACATGTCGTATAGAAATTCCTGATTGCTTAATTATGACATCATTGATAAGTTTATTGAAATAATACAAGTGATAAAGTTTTTCAAATGAAAATTTCTTAAATGTGGGATTTTTTTTGAACTGTTTTGAATAACTTTTTCATCCATATGTGTGTTGCTGAGGTCTTTCTGTTCTTATTATTCCTGGAGCCACTCATACTCTAAGTACTGTAAATAGTCAAAATCCTACAAGACGTTCGATAGCATATCTTACATAAGTCTTTGCAGGACCTTGACCCAAGAGCTTTTAAAACTTAATTTCCAAAATAATCACTTTCACTGTACACAGCAGGATATGGCAGAAAAGCCACATGGATTAGTTTTCTTGAATAATGCCGAATTTCTCTCTGTGTAAGGATACATTTTCCAACTCCTACATTTCTTTCAGTGTACATAAGCTATTACCTTGAGAATAAAAACACAGATTTTTGATGATAGCTGAAACATCTACAAATTTTTCTTTTACTTCATGGGAAATAGGCATGTTAATACTAATGGATAAATTTGACTTATCTGCGAAGGGGTATATGCACACTGTCTAAACATAGTCAGCAGAGGCTTTCAAGGGCAATTACAGTGTTCCTTTTCTAAAAAATCCTTCAGAGGCTTAATTAACCAGAGCACCTACCAGTAGATACCAGAAGTCAAATAAGCTAAATTTACTCAACCACTTAATGTTCCTTTATAGTCCTAGTAACTCTTACTGTTGTTACTAGAGTTAGAGTTAATAAATATAACAATACTATAACATAGTAGTAAAAATATAATTAGTAAAATAGTTTGCTTAGTTTGTACGTTTCCTGAAACAAAATTACTAAGGAACTGTATTTGACATAAAAGCTAAAGACAAGACTGTCAGAATCATTCTGAACCTGAAATGTGTACTGTCTCCTCATTTCTGACATCTCTGTCTTTACTGTTCTGTAAATTGATTGAGCTAAAGGTAGTGCTTGGACCTCAGCTGAATTTATGCAATGTATCTATCAGCCTTCACATTAGACCAGTGTGTGTGAAGGGTAGGTTTCAGCCTTCACATCAGATCAGTGTGTGTGAAGGGTAGGTTTCAGAAGCAGAAAAGCAATGCAAGTCTTCTCTAAGAGTTAATCGCACGTGATGCTTCTGCTGAACTAACTTTCTTCAATGCAAGGTAGATATAGTTTGGTTACTTAAATCAATACACAATAAAATGCTTGCAAGTTTTTCAGATAGATGGTATGACTGATGATCAGAGGATTATTTTTTTAAACATGCAAATTATATACACACACATTCATTCTTATATTTGACTGCAAGTTCATTTTTAGTCGTAGTAGTATTGATTTTCACTTAAACACCTTAAACGACATTATTCACTATCTACGTGGGTTTTTCCAGGGTCAGGTATTTTGCATGTTCATGTGTTATGATGATTTGAAATGAAAAATGGAGTAAATCTTTGTATTACTCTGTAATTGGTTATGCACATGTCTTTAAGTATTCCAGGAGGGCTTCCCTTTTCATTGCTATTCTCTGATCCAGCCTTTGCATAGTGTTAATAGTGGGATATTTTTGAGTTTTTTTTTAAACTGTAATGTTTGGTAAACAAAAAAGGGGGTGTGAGCTAGATCTAGCTCATCAAGTAACCCAGGTAGCCTCCTGCCTCTCTGCTCACATTCCTTAACTCTGTGCATCCTGTTACTAAAATTCAATTGCTGCATCATTGTGGGAACAGACCTGCACTAGTCATGTTGTGTTGGCTGCTTTTTGGCCATGTGCTAAATGCATTCCTGCTCACACAACAAGAGAGAAATGTCTTCATTTAAGAGAAAAATGTGACCTATGATAACCAGGTTTGGTGAGTAGAGAATGCTAAAGGAATGCAAAGGCAGGTGGACATTAAGAAGTTACCACTTATTGTAAGCATAGGTGAACACTGCCAAATGCAATTACTGATCCTGGTTTTGGATGGGCTTCCCTTAAGATGACAAATTTTTATAAGGAGGCACAGAGAAGCTACTTTCCTAATATGTTCTTTGTGGATATTTGATCTTTGAAGCCCAAAAACTTTTGGCAGCCAAAATTACAGGTCTTATTATAAGCCTTAGCCAAATAATAGCACAGTATTTTCATTTCACCTCGTAAAGATAAGCACCCACATTCATACTTTGGCCAGATTCTGATTGTTAGAAAATCAGAATAACTAAGAAACAAGATTCATTTTTTCTTCTGAAAATTTAATTGATATCTGTTAAACAGTATTTGAATATGAACTTTTGGCATTTAACTCTGTTGCTTTTATACTGGGGTTCCTAATTGTGATATATCTGTTACATGTGGGTGTGTATTGCATTTGGCCCAATCACTGAGGTATTTACCAGATTTTTATTTAACTTCTTTGCAGTGTGAAATTTCTCGGGATGCTTCTTTTTTTCTCCTCTGATGCTCAGGAGAAAGAAAAAAAGGCACAAGAAAACACAGCAGGTCTTGCTCATTTTCCTTTCTTTGCTTTTGTTTTACAGGAGACACATGAAATTGTGGCTATCAAGAAATTCAAAGACAGTGAAGGTAACCTTTTCTGCTCCGTGATCTTTTCTGTAATAACTACATTGTTAATATCCTCCAGTTGAAATAAGAAGTCTCATGTATCAAGATATGATTTAAAAATTATAATGATTTATTAGCTTTGTGAATATTCAAGACACTTAATCCTTCATACCTGCCTAGGGACTGCATTATACACTAACTAGATAACTACCTTTCTTTCTTGATGCATCTGTCTTAATATGGCTGAGATTGTGGTGTCATATGCAGGAGTAAGATCTATCATTTAGAGACTGGATGTGACTAGAAAATGTAAAAACCTCCTCTTGTAGTAGTAGCTTGCACAGTCTTTGGGCTTTATCACACTTCATCTGTGAGAGGGAATCTAAATGTTAGGGCGATCTGAAGCGGTAAATGGAGGAGACTGAGAGCAGTCCCTGAGAAGTTCAGTCATACGAGGACAAATCCAGAAGCTCCCAGGGGTCCATGGAGGAAGCTGGGTGGTGAGGCAGCTGCTCTGTCCTCACTGCGGCAGGCTCCACTTTCTTCAAGAAACTTGCCCTTTGACCCCTCACAGCAGCCTGTGTACTCTGCAGTGTTGCTGAAGGGAGGAAGACCCAACTTCTGCGAGGCTTACCATTGCTGATGAAGGGGCTGGCAGAAGGCAGGACACGTGGAAATTATTCTGAATGCTGCACGCCCCCATTCCTCACCCAGTAATACACCCAAAGAACTGAACAAGACAAGGCTGTCTCTCTGACCTGCACTTGTTGGGGAACAGTCAATCACCATATTCTATCATAGGAAAAGCTGGCAACCAACCACGACAGCAATTGTCTGCCTTGTGTACATGAGAAGTTAGCCCCGATCCCTAATGGCCTGGCACAAACAGAAGGAGAAGACAAGTATGAAGTAATAAGAGGAGTCAGCCCGGTCTGATGCAAGGCAGCTGTGGTTTGCCATGTACTGAGGCTTTAGCTGAAAGCTAGGAATGTTGTTTCAAGAAATAGCAGCCACTTTGTTTTAGCGAACTTTTATTTTCTGTTATTGTTTTAGGATTGGTGGTGGCCATGGAGGTGTTGTTGGTTACAAGGCCTGTAATTTTCAGAGTTACAGCAGAGTCTGATTTGCCTCTTGTTTTGCTCAACGCAGACTTCTGCTTTGCAGGTCATTTTTCCAGACACTTGAAGAGCATATTTGATGAATGTTTTAGCTCTGCTATTTAGAAAGCTGTTCTAAATCCCTGTTAAAGAATGCAAGAGATAGTTTAATTGTGATGACCATCTTGACCAAGTAATGAGTGTACTTCAGAATTTCTTTTTGGAACTTGCGTGGCTATTCAGTACAGATCATAGACAATAAATCTCAGTTTTAATTAAGCCCCAAACAAGATTATTGTATTAGCCTCTCTACCAAAAAATGAAAACAAAAAATGCAACATTACTATTAGGTCTGGCTTTCCAAGAGTATTACATAATGTCAGTTTACATGACTGATGACTGCTTTTCAGAGTTGTAGCTAGTTGTTTACGAGTTTCTGGAAATATGACAGAAGTTCTTTTGATGGATTTGATTCAGCCCATTTCACATCTGTCTTGTTAATATGTAGTTCATTAGAAATTTGAATATTCTGTAATTGTTTCTATTGACACTTTTGTTTCACTGAATCTTTGCCGTTTTTTGACATATGAATGCTAAATGCGCTCAAAAGAGTCTGTCTCGCAATAGATGAGATTATGTAATCAGGCTGATGCAAGCCAACATCAAGCACTCAGTTTTAAAATGAAAAGATTTAGATTGCTCTAAATTATATATTTTTAATCAAAACATTTGTGATTATAGTATTTTGTTTTCCTCTTCCCTCTTGCTACACTTGAATTTTTTATTTTTTCCCCTCTCTCTTCTGTTGATGATTATTGCATTTGCATGATCTGTGTTATTCTCTCTCCCCTACAAACCTGGTTTTGCCTTTTGCCCTGGAAAAACAAGTTCTCTTCCTTGTTTTTAATTCCTCTGCCTCTGGCTGTCTTTGTGGTACATGACCTGCAGATGTGATTTAGCTTGGAATTTATGCAAGCACATCTCATTTAATATCTCTCTGTTGTGGATAACAGTTCTAAGAGGCTAAGAACCCTATTTCTATGTGTGCATGAGCAGATTTACTGAATTAATGGATTTCACTTTACTAAATGAAAAATAAAACCAAATGTAGTCTAGTTTACTTCACATTTCATTAGCAGTGTCCTTTAGAACCCAGTTAGTTCAAGGCCCTATAATGATAAACAGTGTATGGAGCATTAATAAAACATTCCTTTCTTGAACACCTTTCAGAGAATTAAATTGTCAAATCAGTTAAATTAAGTTGTCAAAACAGTTAAATTTCTGGATTCCTCTGAATTAGATTCAAGGCTTCATTGCATCAATACTTACTCTGCTGCCTTCTGTAGCTGCTACACTGGGCTGGCATTGCTGAATTTCCTTTGGAAGCCTTGTGGGGAACTTACAGGACTTACAAATCTGTGCTTGGGTCTTAAAATTTGTTTGTTCTTTAGTAAGCTTACTATGTCACTTTTACTTTGCACTCCAGAAAATGAAGAAGTCAAAGAAACCACTTTACGAGAGCTTAAAATGCTTCGCACTTTGAAACAGGAGAACATTGTGGAGTTGAAGGAAGCCTTCAGAAGAAGAGGAAAATTATACTTAGTTTTTGAATATGTGGAAAAAGTGAGTTGAGTTTGTAGTATCCTTGCCACAGTTAAATCACCAGCTTACTGAAAATGTCTTTAAAATTGCTTTTATTTTTAAAAATTAAGCTATTCTATTCTATAAAGAGAAACAACAGAAACATTAATATGTCTGAGTTGTAATTAGACATCCATTGTGAGAAAGCAACCCTGATAACTTTACTACTGTTTTTAGATCATGTGTTGGTACTTTTTAAAAAAAAATTTTCCATATATATGAACTCAAATGTCGACAAATTATGTAGGCTGGAATACATATGATTTGAAGAAAAAATTCAATCTGAACTCTTTAATCCAGTTTAATTGTAAAGCTGGATAACTGTCCTGTGTTATGTTGTGTAATGAATCTTGACGTAGTCTTTCAAAACAGGATCATACACTTTTGACCTTGGAATCTCTTTCAACTTTCTCCATCCTTCCCTGTTAAAAATAGGATTTGTTTGTATATTTCTGTAACAAGGCCGCTATCAATAGTTGCTTAGAGGGATTTGGCAAAGATCACTGTCATTATCTCCAGTCCTGACCTCATTTTGAAACTATTCCAAAATTTCCTTAGACTGGCCTACTGCTGCCAAGCATCCTGGTCTGTTTCCAGAGAGAAACAACCTAGAACAGATTAGTCTTTTGTTATTTTAGCAACCTCATGATGGAGGTAGACCTTTGCTCCAAATTCTAACCCTTTAGCATTTCTTCATGGCAAAAATTAGATGGTATTCAGATACACAGAGTAAAAAAAAAAAAAAAAAAAAAAAAAAAAAAAAAAGCAAGCTTAAACATGCGTATCTCTGTTGCCTTCATGAGATACTGCTCCCTTGATTTAAATTTTCATTTAATATCCTGCCAGTGTGATGTTGCAGTCTAGCTGAGTGCTAGTCCTCTTCAGTCTTGTCTAAAAATTTCACACCCCTAAATACTATGTCTCCTTTACCTTAGTCAACAATTTCTTTGGTAGTATAACTTCATTGCATAATGTGAGGTGACCTGTATTAGCCCACAGTTTGGCAGAAATCACTTTTGGTTTTCACCAGCAGATCAGCAACTTCTAATGTGATGGATCTTACTTAGATCTAACATTCAAATCTTGACTTGTTTCACCCATGTTCCTTGTAATTGTTCCAGATGCATGGAATGTCTTTGATCACACACCAACTTAGCACAAATATTTAATTTTCTGTTATAGTTGACTTGGCTAAGCTCTGTGTAGTAATGGGTTGGAAGAGCAGCATAAGTAAAAGATATTTAATTGATCTGATGAGGGGTACGCTTCAAAAATTGTTAGCATCAGTAAAAACACCAGGCTGCAATATCTAACATTATTTGCATCAAAATAAAAGAATTTAATGATAAAGGTAGGCATCACATATAGTCTGTGTCTAATGTAATTTCTGTATTAATGGTCACCTTTCTTTTCAGTGGAACTTCACAGCCAGGAATGTTTCTTCTTTTCTAATATGTTAAATAATATTCACTATGATTTCTTCAAAGACCAGGATAATTTCTGTATTTTTTGGATGAGAGGAGAGTAGAAGGAATTAAATAAAATGTGATGTAGTAAAAACTGAATTTTTTTGTTTAACTGGTGATGAGCACTTTGTGTCTTTTGGGGAATCTTAGCTCTGCAATACTGAAATCCAGATTACTTACATTCACATTTAGTCTGATCTCCTTTTTTCATCATCCCCTTGGTTACTGTCTTCGTATTGGATTATGTCTTGCTGTGTTGATGCTACTCTTTTGTTTTGTACTTGTAATACTAACTTCTTGACTTACTTGTCCAGATCTGTGGCCTTCTGTGTGGACTAGAGTCTAACTAAAATCAATATGGTTCCTTAACAGAAAATTCCTTTTCTCAGATCTGAAGTGTATTTCTAAGAAAACTTATGCTCAAGCAGAAAAGTTCCAGTATTTTTTCATAGATTGCAAAACTTAGAAATGTTTTCAAACATATCATCATATCATCAAAGTTTCTGTTTTGTCTTGTATTTGTGTTCATTAAAATATTGTTCAAGAAAAACCTCAAAAATATTTCTATACAGCTAAAGAAAATGTTTGTCAAAGACAAGATAAATTTATTTCAAATGAAAAAATCTACAAATGCTCAAGTCCATAATTAAATGAGTTGTGTAGGGCCATATAGACAAAATACTTCTATTTCAGTGTTCAATAAATAAGACTTTTCTCTCTTCAAGTGTGCTGCTGCTGTCTATTATTCATTCAGTGTACAAACTCCATTGTATTTCTAATTGTGCAAAATTAGAGACACTTGCTAACATAATGGGAATCTAAGTGTTCTTTTTCAAAGAAGAAATTTACTAGTATAAACAGGAAGTTTATTTTCTTTCCTAGGTATATCCATAAAACAGTTGATATGGCCATAGTTACTGTAGTGCCAATATGTCTAGGATCTCTATAGCTAATACATAGCTATAGAACACTCCCTAGGTTAATATTTATGCCCCTGTGAGGGATTTTTATCTGTTACTTCATTTCCACTAACTGACTTTATACCCATTCATATACGGATACGGTTTGTGATTAACCATGGCCCTGCAATGTCAAAGCAGCAGAACTAAAGAATGAAAAAAATAGTTTGTTAAAGCACTGTTGTGTACTTACAAAATGCTGTGCTTTGCTAAACTTTTCATACAGACACACTGACCTAGTGTTTCTGTTAAAGCAATGTTTTGTAACTAAATGACATTTTAGATGTGTTAGGATAACTGGTTTGATGACAGTCTTTTAAGAACTTGTGGTTTATTTGTGGTTCACCTTTAATGTTTATGAAACAGCTAGGAGTATGCTTATGATTAAAATACACTCCTTGAATGTTAAACTACTGTTCCATGACCAGGCTCTGCAGCCTAAGTATGTTGCTTCAGAAGGCTGAATGCATGTTATCTTCCAGCAACTAGAGTATAGCTGGTTTAAATAATGTGTCTTTTAAATGTTTAGAATATGCTTGAATTGCTAGAAGAAATGCCAAATGGAGTTCCACCAGAAAAAGTGAAAAGCTACATCTACCAGCTAATTAAAGCAATTCATTGGTGCCATAAGAATGATATTGTTCATAGAGGTAAGTGTGTAGCTCTCCATATGAAATTAAGCCCCCTGTAGGAATTTGCTTATTACAGGGAAAGATGTTACAGCTTAAAGTAATTTGTATTTAACATAAATAGAAGCAATCGCTTTATATCAACAGGAAAAAAATTGTCAGTTGGGCTGGATCTTAAGTCTGCTGTGTGACTTCAGATAATTTTAAAGCTAAATTCATCTACATATAAAACTTGCTGTCCACTGTCTTTGGGGCATGATATAAAAATTGTGAAGTGAAACTGAAGTACAGACATTGTCTAAGGAAAAGGAATTTTTTAAACCTTTCGTGGTGGTCAGTCATTTCACTTTTGAATCTGATAATAGAATACTAGGAGAAAAAAAATCCAAAACTTAAAACTTGGTCTCCCATGTTTTACTTCTTAACGCAGATCCTCCCAGCTCCCCTAAGCTTCAAGCACTTAAAGTACATATCTTGATGTATGACTTTATCTAGTTTTATGTCTTTTATCCTGATTTAATAAAATTGTATTTTGCTTTGTGGCTTTGCAAGAGTAACATTTCTAATTAATGTTTCCATTAAATTAACATTCTTATACAATATGCTTTTTATATTTAAGACCAATCAAACATAAGCAAGAGTCTGAAAACATTTTGTAAGATATAGTTTGAAAAATATACTATGTATGTATACAGCAATATCCATATAGGAATGAAAAAAAGGGCTTAAAACTAGACAAGATGTTTTTTCTAAACAAATTACAAGAGATGATCAAGATGGTCATTATAGCCAAAAATGCTGAGCACAGCACACAACATTTTATTGGTTAACTGGGTAATTAAATATCAGTTCTTTCTATTATTTTGCAATATGCAATATTATGCATATTGGTTTGCTGCCCAGGAATATCTGTAAGCACATTTTATCTTCCCATATTTTGTTGGGAAACACTTAAAAAGACTTCAAAAGGCAGAAAATTAATTCTGCCTGTTTACAAACTGAATTGCTGGAAGCTGTTTCAGCAGTTGCTCTTGTAATGCTTCATTTATGATTGCATGAATATCTCTAAATACATTATAATGAAATAATATTTGTTGACAAAGTTCAAAATTAAAGGGAAATTAACAGCTCTTTTTTTTTTTTTCACATCTACTCTGATACTTCAGATATCAAACCAGAGAATCTCTTAATAAGCCACAATGATGTTCTGAAGTTGTGTGACTTTGGTAAGTTCAATAGATAGATAGCTGCTGCTCACCTTTTTAAAGAAAATCTCTTGCAGTGGAGTTTTGCCTTATTATGTCAGTGTTCTACAGTATATGCTGTTTAAAAACCTTTTAACAGTCAGAATTGATTACTGCTTCAGGTTTGGGGCTAGTATTTTAATTTGAAAGATCTCTGGGCTTAATTTGCATACCCTGTGAAATACCTGGGTTAACACATCAATAGAAACACTGCCTTTCTCTCTTCCTCTATTTTTGCTAGTGCTGCTGCTGACACACAGCTGAGAACAGCACAGATGATAAACTGATTAGGAGGCTAGCAAATCTGTGGGTTTATCTGGCCTGTGTATTGAAAGAAAAGATAATTCTTCATTGATGTTTAGTAAAGGCACAATAGATTTATACTTTTTATGTATTTTTTGAACCACTGGCTTTTGTGGACTGCTATGTGTGTAGTTATAGGTCAACTTTTTTTGTTACCTAATTAAGGAATCAGATGTCCACATATGTTTAATGACTGAATGACTGGATGTTAGAGTCAGAGCTGTACATGTTAACTCTGATGTTTCCTGACATACCAATGCCTGTTTAATGTCAGCTTTAAGGCCTTGAAGAATTGTCACCCCAGTACAAGGCAAACTTTGGCCATGTGAGTAATTCCCAAAAGAAACAGGGAAGAGTGTACACTGTTCCAACAATCTGTATTTTTATTCTAAATGCTACATAAACACAGAATAAAATATTTTTCCCTCTGAAAAGCTTACAGTTTCACTTGGTAAATAAAAACCAATTCCATAGTGTTACCCCAGAGGCACTTCTCAGTGAGAACAGTTTGAAAGCTGTCATTTCAAACCTCTGCAATTTTGAATGAAAAGAAGAACTGCTAACAAAATAGAATGGAATATGTTTTTAGGAACACAAGAAAGGCATTTTTCATTTGCAATGCTTCTTATTTCATTTAATCCTAAAAGCATTTTTGCTTAAGCATTCAGAAACAATAACTGTTCTAGGAAAAACCTTAGAAGATTTGGTTCATACGAGTTCTTTGAATTCAGAGCCATTTATTCTCCAGTGTAAGGAACTGCACAGCTCTAACAGAACACCAGGGCCCTCATTGCCTTTGCCTTTTCGGTATCCACAGGCCTCCTGTCTGCACTGCTGTGGCTGCCCTGGCACCATTGACCAAAGCCCAGAGCTGGTGGGGCAGGATTTTTCCCTCATTCTACACTGATTATCAAGGCCTTGCCACTGCCAAGCAAACCCCATGAGGTTGGCAGGGCCAGGCCTCTCCAAGGAGTGAAGGCTTGTGTAGATTACACTTTGCTCCCTCTCCACCACTTCACCCTCCACATTAGCTTTGGGGACCAAAAGCTCCTTATGCAGAGCTAAACAACCACCACATGGGCAGTGCTTGTCCCTGAACAGTGCCTGCTCCAATGTGGGCTAACTTCATTAGATGCAGGAATGGCCAATGTGGGCATGAGTGTGTCCTGAAGGGAACAGTTGACTCCACACATGCTTCCCCCCCCCCCTCGTTTTTTCTGGAGTGGGGATGTCCCTCCTTGAAAGTAACACCATTAGAGTTGTCATATGCTATCACCTAACAAATCTTTGCATGTGGACTTGTTTCAACATCCTCTGTGCAGCAGTATTGCGGGAAAATATAAAGCCGGACAAATGGTACGATCATGTTTTGGATGTCTGCTTTGGCACTAGATGTAGATGATGCGAACTCTGTTAGCAGTGATGTTCTGTGTGGTCTGTTGGCTTGCTCACACTGTGTGCTCCTGCCATGTTCTCTCTGTGCTGTTGGAAAGGACACGCAATCACAGCGTACTCAGAGTGATCAGCACAGTATCAAGGAAGGCAAACTAAGAGAATTTCTGTTGTTCTTACTGTTCATGTGGGTTAGTTTTAATTTTAATCAACCTTTCAGATTTAGTTGAATTTAAAATTCCGAGAAACTCTTCTAATATGGAATCAGTTTTAAGTTTCTAGCGTTATTGCTAATTGACATTATTGCTAGTAACTTAAGCTATGATTGTAAAATCCCTGTCAGAATGGTGTTAGCCACAGATGTTTCCTGAACATGCACAAATTAGGATGTAAAAATTTGCCTTTTAACATGATTTAACATATGCTGTCTGACTACCTAACTTAAATCATATTTTGGAACACAGGTACTTGTCACATACAGTGTCACATTCCTCATGTGATTACAAATGCGAAGAAAAGGACTATGCATCCATTTCCAATAGCCCAGTGGAGAAAAATAATTTGAATAGAAAAGTTCATAAATTTTTAACAAGATATTTCTTCTTAATCCTTGTGCCATGTGTTCTGTACATACCGTGCTAGATAAAATTGAGATTGAATGTTGTGCTTGCCCGGACACATGTTGTGTGGGTGTCATTTCTGCCAATAGAAGTGAAAGCAGAAAACAGTACAAAGTGCCGACTACAGCAGATGCATCTGACTGTTGGAAGTACTTAGGTTTTCTGACTGGTGTGTTTGCTGTTTCAACACCAGGGCTTCAAAATTACTTGTTTTAGCAATCTCTTAATCTCAGTATGATGTGTAAGCATAGAAATCATGAAACACAGGACTGGAAAAGACCTCAAGAAATCCTCTAGTTCTTCCACCTACTCAGAGAAAGGATTAAGAATGTCTTTGTCATTCTTGACAGGTGTTTGCTTAGCTTATTCTTAAAATTCTGAATAATGGAGGTTCCCTAGTGTTCTTAGGCATCTATTAAAGTACTTACATGTCATTAACATTAGAATGCTTTACCTTATGTCTAACTGAAATGTGCCTTATTTCTCTGTAAGAAACTGACAATCTCCTCCTTTTTTCCTTTTTTCCTTACACCTTTTTCCTTGTCATCTCTCCTACCATGTTCTGAGTTGTTTCAAGTCCTTTCTTGAAATTTCTGATTTTGCTTGTTATTTCTTCTTGCATCATGATGCATTTGGAAATGCTATTGTTTACATAGTCACTCTCACCCAAATTGCCTTCTGTCTTCATCTTCTAATCTATTCATTTTCACTAGTTAGAGTTTGGTCTAATCTTCTTCTTTGTTTCCTTCTCTTACTTTTATATACGTGATACCTCAGCACAATTGGAGGAAAGAATAATAAGCAAACTCCCATCATAACAAAAAAAAAAAGTTGTTCCCTTAGAAAGGTATTATGCTTTCCTGAATTGTTAGTTCTGTCCATCATCATTTTGCATTATGTCACAGAGTCAGAGCAATATTGAATCTATAAAATGGTTTCTTATATCACCCAACAATATAGAAATGACACTGAAGTCCATTATGATAATTTTACTTTCTCTCTTGCCGCATCAGATCTGTGCTGCACCCAGTCTGTAAAGCTAGAGGCTGATTTTTCAGACTATGTTAGCTCCTGACTGTGACCAAATTCCAATAGACTGCCCTGCAGGGAGGAGGATGCATCCTTGACCTGTTGATTCTTCCGGTGCACAAGGGCTCATGTGCTGCCAAGCTCATGTGTTACGTTAGCACGTGTTTATTTCTACCATGTGGCACTTTTTTCTCTTTCTTTCTCCTCCTCCCTTCAGTCTGGGCCTTCCCACATTTTGGCTGTCCCATTTCTCAGTGTAACTCCTGGTTATCTCCTCTCTGTTGTTTAAACACATGAATGGAAGATTTTTCATTGGCAAGATTAATCAGATAGCTCATGTAATTTGAAACAGAAACAGGGCTGCCTAAGCAGTTCTAAATATAGTAATGTTTCCAAATTTATTCAATCCCCACGTTACAAGTAATAAAAAATTCCTTTCCAGCTTTTCTCGAACAGCATCAGTAATGTTCATTAGACTTTATGGGAACAGAAATGAATTATGATTATTTTGGAACAACTTTGAAATATCGGTTCCTCATCATACGTGCCTTTTAGTTTATTAACTCTTGAACTTAAAGGTATCTTGCAAAAAGTAACAGCTGTAACCTGTGTAATTAACAAATTTATAATTGTTTTCTATAATCACTAGTCTAATAATAATAATCTGCATCCAAATTGTTACTTCAACTTGGAGTAAATTAGTGTTCCACAGTGATGAGTGGAACTGGGCTTCTTCACACTAAACTGCCAAACAAGATACACTTTCAGAATACTTAAAAAAAAATAAAAAAAAAATTAAAATTTAGAACTTTACAAGCATAGTTGTGTGGGAAAGGCAATTTTGGTGGCTTCTGCAAAAGAACTCATAACAAAAAATGACTATTGCATTTAAGTAGCACTAATTGATTCAGAAAATAAAGTTGTGCGTTGTACTTCTGTGACACTTTGGAATTTTATTCTTTCTTCATTGCTCATGCAATAATGGAAAGACATAGTGATTTCACTAAAGTGAATTTTGACTGAGTTTTTATGCCACATGCCACTAAGAAAGCATTTTGAAAATGCTGTTTCCGCATTTCAGTCCCAAAAGCTTGTCTTGGTTTGAGCTCTAGTAAGGAGCCTACACATGTGAAGTCTTGCTGCTGAGATCTGTCTATCCTGTCTCACCTTGTTGGTAATTATTTGTTTGAAAACAGTAAGAATCTTGATAGTTTTTGAAAACAGTGACAACATCTGCCCTAGAGGACTTCTACATGAAGAATCCAGTAACAACATTACTGTGGTGTTTGGCTGACATTTTATAAATGGAGGAGAATGAAAACAAAAGTCTAAATTATTCCTACATATGGATTTTCTTGTGTGTGTTTGTGTGTATGTATATATTCCAGTAGTCTTCTCTGAGCTAGTGGTCATAATTGTTATGCTTTAGGACAGTAGTGAAGTTTTAGTACAACTGCAAATAAATATAACTTCTTAATTTTTTTTTATTGTTAACAAAATGATGTGGAGAAAGAATTTAATTTGGACTTGCTTTCTGATCCTAATTCTTGAAGAATTGCAGTGAATATGATGCTAAAGCAGGTGGGAAGCCAAAACATGTGGAGTGAGCCAAATGCAGATATAAACAGTTTTGCTGATCTTTGGTAGATTCCTGCATTTTATAGTTTGGAGGAGATGACCCTTTTCTTTGCCAGGTCAGGGAGGCAAATAAGAATAATACATAGTTTTTTGACCTTTTTAAAAAATTGAAGGTAGTGAGACTGTAGTAATTGAAATCAATGAACAGAAGAGTCTACTCCACCTGCATGTCTATTGTTTCTAATGTTGTGAATCTTCTTCTGCAAGCATCTCAGTAGAGGTAATAGTTAAACAGCTTATGTGGCGTAATGATAACAGGTAACTTTTGTCAATCTGTTTGGATTATGTAAAGCAGCAAAAATAATAGCAAAACCCCATAGACTTGTGAGGAGAGTACACAAGTAAGGTAGTCATTAAAGCAGACGTGCTGACTTTCACTGTTGCATTTCAGTAGACAAGCACTTGTTAGAGAGATCGTTCTGCAGCAGGGGTTGTAATCAATTTGCTTCTATATAAATAGATGTGACCTCTTACTGCCAAAATCAGTGGTGATGTGCATATTGTACTTAAAATATTTCATGCTGTTTCTCTGACAGGCTTTGCTCGTAACCTCTCTGAAGGAAGCAATGCTAACTATACAGAATATGTGGCTACCAGGTGGTACCGCTCACCTGAACTCTTGCTTGGGTAAGTACAGTTTGTAGAACTGCCATGATAAATTTTGACAGATTCTTTACAGTTTTTCAAGCACTTTTTGTAAGCTTCAGCTGTGGAGAACTGTGGTTTATTTAAAGGCAAGATTTCAAGAGGCTTCTAGATTTTCATTAATTTTTGTTCATTTCCAGTAAGTCGGTATGACCTGTCTTGAGCTGAGCAGTGTTTAACTGATTAAAATATTAAGCTGAATTATAACAGATGTACTCCCAATTTCTACACCCTCACCCCCATTTCCTTCAGAAAAGGTTTCCATGGTAGTCTTGTAGCCTGAAATGTTCCATCAGCCTTATGGTGGACACCACATAGCAATGACAGTGCAGCTTTCAAAATGTGACACTTGTAGTTATCTTCATCCTTTGGGTCAAAACTGTATTAGGAAGAATTTTTTTTGCTCAGAAGGTGCTAAGGCACTGGAACAGGTTGCCCGAAGAAGCTGTGGATGCCCCATCCCTGGAAGTCTTCAAGACCAGGTTGGACAGGGCTTAGAGCAACCTGGTCTAGTGGAAGGTGTCCCTGCCCATGGCAGGGGTGTTGGAATGAGATGATCTTCAAAGGTCCCTTCCAACCCAAACCATTCTATGATTCTGTGATTTGGTTTTCATTCCTAGTTACACTTTGCCAGCACTGGTGAAGTCACTCAAAAGGCTGGTGCTAGCTTTTTACTAGTCGGGAAGAATTTATTGAAGGAGGCCGTAAGAGTCATTTCAGTAAAGCACTGAGAAGTTAGCGTTGCATTGCCTGCAAAAGTAGTAGCTACGTGAGTAGCCTCAGCCAGACAATTTAGTTTTACTCCTTTATTAATCTGTAAAATGAGCATATCATTACCTCGCAAGATGAAACAGATTTTCAGATAATAAATGAACAAATTCATAGGACCCAAAAGGGCAGAGGAAGAGAAAAAAAATAACTGGAGATCTCCTATATGTGATCTTCCAGTTACTATCGAGTTCAACATGAATGCTCTCATAGAATACAATTCCAGTGTATAGTGATACACACATTCTTAAAATAAGGAATTGAAAGCCACAGGATGAATAAAAAAGTACTGGTCACTTCTAAGAATCTTTAAACATAATGTTTCATGCTGCTGGGCAACAAGTTGGCAGCTTTGATTAATGCTGAACTAGATATTTTTTGAACAGGTAAGGCACTAAGTAATAATTATTCTGTCAATAAAGTCACCCCAGTATTCCGAGAGCTGTAGTAATCTTAATCAAACTGGTAGGTAGTTGCGTTCTTATGTGCAGAATACTATGTTAAAGCTGCCAATAAAAACCTCAAAGCTCAGTTGTTCATATCTTGGAGAAAACAGTTAAGCTTCCAGACAAAGTGCATGTGTTTGTGTGCATATGCAAGTATAAAAAAAGACTTGAAAAGAAAGCATCAATTGCGGCCTTTTAAGGTACGTAATATTTTGCTCTCTCTCTAGTAGTAATGAGGATTTAGGAGGAAAGATATGAAAAGCTTGACAGACATAGTATCAGTCTGACCTGCAATTTTCAAAACTGTTTTGTTACCAAAGGAAATTTAACAGGAATTGTGTCTGTTTGTAGTTGACTAAATCTGTTTGAGTAACTTGTAGAGAAAGGGAGGGGATTTGTGTATTTAATGCTTCAACTTTACTGGTGTATGGTTTTAATGCCAAGTTTTTCTGGCAAAAAGTGATACCTATTTCTTGGCAAACCTGTTCTATTTCCCAGGCACTGATCTTTCCCATTCCCCCTTTCCTTGCATTTACCAAATCTTTATAAGCATCTAATATTAAAAATTCTTCTCAGGTTTATTAAATATATACATTTTAACAAATACAGTTTTACTTTTTCAACTTTTAAAATGTGTCCCAGAGTGGTTTCTGTTTAGCAATGAGGTTCCAGACTTAAATTTCAAGAGAGGAAAGAAATTGCTGCCTAATTATTCACAGAACATCTAAAATCTACTCACTTTGGAGAGCCTCAGGTAACTAGCTACCGGTGGAGTACTCTGTACACTTTGATGACAAAATATTGCTAAAAGCCAGTAGATTTAAAAACATACCAAATTAATAGATGGAAAAATGTTTTGGAGAATCTAATATGTGCAGGCTTAGACTATAATACTTCTGATTTATGGTCTATCTGTCCTATAGGAGTTATTTCATTTTCCAGCCATATCACTTGTGCATTTTTTTCTCTTGTGATATGATGAGAGTGATCCTGGCAGCCAGCCAGAGTCTTGAGCATGCCTTTACAAACAACAACACTGCAGTTTACACTGCCTTAAGAAATGGGTATTTTCTGATTTGTTTCTGTTTGACTACAGAGTAAATACTGAAAAGTTCCTAACTACGATTCAGCTTTTTTTATTCTTGAGAGCAAGGAAGGGTAATGGTCCATGCCTTAAAGGAGTTTTAGCCCATTCCTCAGTTGTAATCCTAGCTTGTTCTCCAGTACCCCAGCCTACACCAGCCTTTTCCCTATTTCACATTTCATTGGAGGAAACTGCATATTAAAAGGGAATTGTAAACAAAGATGTGCTTGGTTTTCTGTCGTAATAAAAGGGTAGGATTTTTACCTGCAGTTTCACAAACTGTTTTGCTCACAGATCCTCACTTTTCAAATACAGGCACAGAGCATCTTAAGAGCAGATCCTTGGCTTTGGAGTCCATTCTCACCTGTGTTGCCTTTTGCAGTGAGGAAAAAAACTAGGCCTTCCTTGGCACTCTGACGTAATGGGTGGGTTGGACTAGCTGCATCCCAGAAAGGTCAAACCCTGAGTCAATCCACAGGAAGCCACTGTGGTGGTTCCTTGTCGGCAGTCAATTCCAGTGGGACAAACGTTGATTGATTGTGATGTCTCATGTCAGATTCTCAAAGGCGGGCAGTTTTTGCAATTTTGGTGTCCTACTTTGGCTTTCCCAACTACCATAGACTGCTGCACTAGTCATCTCAATGGGCCTGTAGTTTCACTCGGGCTATAGTCCAGCTAGAATTGCTTTCTCACCTTCACCTAATCAAATCAAGGGTTTACAAGTTCCTCTGGCCAAGTGTCCACTCCACAAGCTAAGTAAATAATAATGAGTAATCAGTGGGGAAAAGTCAGATATTTTTTCTGTAGTTTGAGCATGTTCTTTCTCTAAACATCTTCAATCATTAACATAAGGAAGGAGTGAAGAGGACAGATTTAGGATAGGATTTGTCACCTGCAGCTCCTGGTGCTGTCTTATTCCAGAAATAGGCAAGACAGCTGTAATTTAAATCTCTTGAAACAGAGGTTGAGTTATTGGATTACAAGTTTCAAAAAGAAGAGACTCAGTGAAATATGTTTTCAGTTCAGTCTTTGTTCCAGTCTTTATTATTTTTATAGCTTTTTCTTTGACATGAAAAGAATTCTCCAGTCATTCTATTCAAAACATCCAAAAGAGATTCTTGGAATAATTTGGATGTTTAAAAATTTTTTTTACAATTCAGTAACACTCGGGTGTACAGAAGAGAAGTTTTCCCCATAACCCCACCCATGGCTTTGCTCCAAAACAGGAATTATTTACTTTATGCTGTCATTGCTTCCTTGCTTGTGTTTTTTAAGGAATAGTTTTCAGAAGAATTCCATTTTCTTTCTAATTAAAATTTCATTGTATGAATGGTGGAACAGATATTTCTTATCATTTCTGTTCTTCCAGTGGCCAGACCCAGTATGCCTACCCATCTAGTAAGCACAATGGAAAAATAAATGTAATACAGGAACAGAGCACAGGAATTGGCCCTGGAGAGAAGGGAGGTTAGTAGTAGTTTAGCTGGGAGTGGTAACTGCTTTGCAATCAAAAAGATTATTCTTGTATGTAAGATTTTTCACAAAGAATTATATCCCTGGGGGCACTTGAAAATTCCTCTCCTGCCTTTTCAAGCAGTGATAGAGACATCAGGAAATCCAGGGCAGAAACAGAGGGCTTGGTATTTGAGGTAGTCTCTTTAATATCAGACTTTGTTTTTCTGTGTTTTAAGGAAGTGGGCCATGGGAAATATGGCCAATAAATTGAAACAGCTCAGTAAGAATACAAGGTCAGTGGGTGAAAAACATTGTACATTCACTTTACAGAGCCCCTTATGGAAAGGCTGTGGATATGTGGTCTGTAGGCTGTATCCTGGGAGAGCTGAGTGATGGGCAGCCCTTGTTTCCTGGTGAGAGTGAGATTGACCAGCTCTTTACCATTCAGAAGGTGCTGGGCCCGCTGCCAGCTGAGCAGATGAAGCTCTTCTATAGCAACCCACGCTTCCATGGCTTGCGGGTAAGGGAAAGCTTTGTTCTTTTTCTTACTTTTTTTAGTTACTTGAGCAATGTTTACAGTATTGTTGTTGTTGCTGTGAGGGTTCTTTTCATTTACACTGTTCATTATCTATTGCCTCTGTTTCTGTGTAAGTATGGGATATATAGATTGTAAGGCATTCATAAGTCAAAATAAAATTCTGATTACACCAGTATTGAGTTTTATAAATTTATAAAATAAAGATTGATTAAAGATTTTCTCTCATTTATTTACAAAATAAAGATTGATTAAAGATTTTCTCTCGTTTCTTTGACATTTTTGTCATGAAATTTACCTCTTATATCCAGTTTAGCATTGCCCTGACAGGTTTACATAGTAAAGTTTAGTGGCAAAGCTCTGTCAGGTCAGACTGTGGAAAACTCATGACTGCTGTCTTCAGGCTACTCTGTTGGAAAAATCTGAACTATAGATGCTACTATTGTGCAGAAGAGCTTTCTGCCTTTTTACTTATATTCCTGGGGAGTTGATGTAGGCCACATAAGTAAAAAAACTCTTCCTACTGACAGCATTGTTCCTTTCAGGGATTTGCCCATATAATGTAATGATAGAGGCTCACTAATATGAAGAATCTACTCAAGTTGGGATGTGTAATATGGAAAAATACCAGAATCAATAAATAAGTAATAACTCTGTTATTTTTACCAATACCTGGTCAGTGACTCGTGTTTCCTTGTATCCAGTTTTGGTTGTCATTTTTTATTAATAAAAGTTGCTTGGAAAGGTGAGTTTATGATCTTGATAAATGTTCTGAAATTGTTAGTGTAAATCATATAAAGAGACATACAAAGGTTTTAGGAGACCTGATCTGTGCTAAAGACTCAAGATTTGAATTTTACTCTGAAATAGAGAAAATGTGAGAATGTGAAAGGGAACGAGTGGGGATCTAGTTGTGTTAAAACATGTTAGAAGTTGCCATAAATTTGGTTTAGCTGCTGATGATAAGAGATAGTTGGCTTAAAGTGTTAAGGTAATTATTTTAGGTACAAGGATAACTAATTCTAAAGAGTTTTTGTTGAAGTTTGTAGACCATCAGAAGAGGATTTTAAAAAAATGATCAGACAAGCATTTCTTGTAAGGTCCTATTTGTATTTCATCCGTTTTAGAACAGTGGACTGGATGGGATTTTCTGTTTAAAAAAATTATAACCCCTTATCAGGAAAACAATACTTTAAAAATTGTAAGCAAAATAAATTACTGCCTCTTCTATGTTATTTTACAGCTGTGCAATATAATCTTTTTCGAATACATACTCTGTAGTGTTTTAGGATGAGAATGAAATATCTTTGTTTTGTAGCTTTTAAGTACAGAAATTCAAGAAGACACCATGTACCTAATGTGATTAGCACAAGGTTGAGAGTCTGTTGTCATCCCAGATCAATGGTTTATTACTTGGCCTCAGACGTGTTGCTGCCTTCTTAGCCCCATTTGTGAAGTCAGGCTGCAAGTGATGATGACAGTGACATGGCCTCTCGTAGAGAGTAGTTTTTGAATACTGAAGTAAAGTCTGAATAATGGCGTAAACTTCAAAAATACTACAAAAATATTGGTTCAGAATATGATATTCATTAGTTAATTCTGGGGGAAAATTGTCCCATATTATAAGACAAACTTAAAAGTACATTTTTTCTGAATGTAGCATAACTTAGTAGTGAAGGATTTTCTGTTGCATAGCAGATAGAAGGCATGCTGTGATCAAGCCAATTACTATTTACAGCTGGATCTGGTGCTCGGTATTCACAATATAGAAACTTGCCCATGATGTGGATTTTTTTATGCATATACTTAGACTTAGTGAATTTCTACATTCCTGTAACTGTGAGTACTAGCATATTGTAACACAAAATTAAAAACAAGTCTAATACAAACACTCCAGCACCACATGCATATGTATACAGATGCACATTTGTTGACTTTCTGTCCTTTCTTTCTGTCCATATCCTTCATATATACATATATATATGTATACACACACCAAACCCACGTTTTTTCTTTCTCCTGAGGTTTAGAGAGTATTTAGTGATATCTCTCCAATTCTTTTGAGGAGGAAAACACCCATGGTATGTTGAAGGCCCAAGGAAATAAAATAATATGGGATCAGAAAGTACCAATAGGCTCATGCCTCTATGGAAAATGTGAGTGGCAATGTAGGGCTGTAAATATTATTCTATAAATAAATTATATGAATAATCTGAACAATTCCAGTGAATAGTGACTATTGCTTTGCATGACTTCAACATATTTTCATGTTTCCCTGATCATTCTGGATATAAAATCTTTATGATTGTCATTCTACATGAAGACAAGAACATTTTGCCATTTGGTTCATGTAAAAATTGGAAGAAACATGGAAGCCTTAGTTTACCTAAGTTACTATGTAAGATCAACATAGCGGACTTGGACTTAAAAAGATTCTCAATTATTCATAAACCTCTTAAAAGTAAAGTGAAGTAAAAAGAAAAATACAGAGACTATTTAGGAACAAACACATTCAAACTAATGTTCTTTCAGTTTCCTTTGAAGTTCACATAAGGTAATTTATGAAAAGTAATGCTAGTACAAATAATGGGTGCCCCCTGTAGTGTGCACTTCTCATGGTCTTCCCAGATCTCACTGCAGTGTGACCACAGCAGTAATCCTGAACCTTAAACCTTTGGGGTTTCAGCATTTTTCACTAAAAACATTTTGGAATTGTTTGTTAATCTTTGGTATTTAACTAATACTGTATTTGCACTCTCAAATTCTTTCAAAGCTATTTTAATAGTTTTTTCCTTTTAAATATAGGTTACTTATGTTAGTTCTGAATCTACTTTAAACCTCCTACCTCTTGTCAATCATAATGCCACAAAAAATCTTAAGTTGATTATTTCTCACTTGAGGAGGTTTCTTGGCTGCCCTAATAATCAAGAATACTTTCTTTGGTTGACTAGATGCTTATCGTATCAACAGTTACATATCAAGTCAGTGCTTATGTTTCCCATTAATTACATGCTTTGATTTCACTGTGTAGTTTTTATTTTTTGAAACATTTTATTTATGTATATCTTGTTTATATTATAAGTATATTTACCCTGTATTTTTTACAGTTTCCAGCAGTCAATCATCCACAGTCTTTAGAGAGAAGATACTTGGGAATTTTAAGTGGTGTATTGCTTGACCTTATGAAGGTAGGAAAATGTCTTTTATTTTCTGTCTGTAATATGTAGGAAAAGATGTAAGTGGCTTTTGACCTTTGTTTCCTAATATAGTACATCTTAAAAGTACCTGTGAACTTCCTTTTGCGATATTTTGATATCACAATTGTTTGTAGTAAGGCTTGGTATTTTCTAGGAATCAGGAAAATATCCCTTGCAAATGCTGGGAGGTTCTGTTCAAATTTGACTGATTTGATAAACCATACATAGTCCAGACAAAAGCATCACCATCCTTTGCAGCACTATGCATTCATACCAACATACATTCAGATGCACCAGCTGCCTTAGTAATACTGGAGCAGAAGGTCTCAACCCACCGTTTATTTAGATAAATACACAGAGTATTAGGCTAACCTGAGTTGTTCATTTGCTGTTGGGTAAGCATGTGGATGTGGACAGTTGTCAAAGTTGACACAAACCCAGTTTGGGGTTTTTACCCAAACTGTTAATCTGCTTCCTGTCACTCACCTCTACACAAGTGTGTATGTTAGGTTACTCTTCAGCCCTGATTTGGAATAAGTCAGCATGGCCCAACTAGGATATAGTCCTGAGATACCTTCTTATAGGGAATCAGGAGAAGCTAGCTCCCCTCAAAATGGCCAAGCACTGTAAAGCACTGTGCTATGCATTTGTGCTGTATTCCTGGGTATGAAACATGTATTGTTGTCTTTACTACTGTACTATAAAAACATTACCATGGTCAGCTGCAGTACAACCCTCACATTATTTCTTCCCAGTAAGCTGGAAAAAAAAAAGTCATAGTGTCAAAAATTTGGTTTAGAATCACAAAACCATTTAAGAGTTAAAGGCAATATGGGACAAATATGAAGTGTGGATATGACTAATCAACTCTAAATGAATTTTATGGTCCCAAGACCAACTGCACCAGTTCTCTTGTAAAACAGAGATCACCAGCTTTGGGATATACTTGGGTGTTTACTTGCTTTTAGCAGTATTGTTGTAGCCAGCAGAAATCCTCAAATTTGCTCTACTCTTTTCATCCACACAACCAGTTCAAATCACTTACATTTAATCTCCTTGCCTTATGAAGAGAGTCAGCATAGCTTTTATCTTGGTTTCATGGAGTCTGCAAAATTAAATACCTCAGTGCATATAGCTGCTCATTTTAGTATTACACTTTCTCCTCTATTTTCTAATTCACAGAAATTGTTTTTTCTGGCATCATAGTTAGCTGTAGCTCAAGCTCTGGTAGCATATATTGCAAACCACAAATTTCGAGATTCATTATTTTATTTTTATCCTAATTTTTGTGTTATATCTGGGTGTCATTTAGGTTCTTTTGATTTGATTTAAAAGCCGCAAAGTTGTGAAAAGAAGCACTTGAATTTTAGGGAAACACAGTTTTCCAAATAATTTCATTCTTTTCATCTTTTCTATCCGTGTTTCTCCCTATGAGGTGAGAAAGGTCAGGAATTCTGCAGAAGAGATATTTTGTGTTTGACCTACATTACTTAATTCAGGAGTTGGAACCTTGTTAAACAATGAGCAGACTACAAGAAGAGAACAGAGGAGACTTGTGGTTAAGTTGCATGCTATAAATGCTGCAGAGACTTTGTTGTATGCCTGTCTCTTCTGCAGAAAATGGACACTGAAACATGTCCACACTTGTGTTCCTCATTATCTGCATTCCCAGGGACCTCAGGTCTGATTACTAGATTACTGAATAACCCACGCTTCAACTTATGCCAGCTAAAGGAGTGAATTATTAATATATTTATCTAGAGAGCATTTCTGGACTAGATTAATGAAGAGGCATCTATTTGACCTCCTTGCTTTGTTGCTCTGGTCCTCTGCTCTCCTTCACATGTGATGACTTGGTAAAAAAAGATGTTTCAGTCTTTTCCTTGTTATCTGTCATTCACTTGTCTCTCCCATTCAGCACTAGACATGAATTTTCTCTGAGCTTTTGTTTGCTACTAGAGTACTTGTAGAACCCCTTCTTTTTACCCTTGATGTTCTTCACTTGCTTTAGCTCCAGCTGGACTTTGACTTTCTGAGGTGGCCTAACCTTTGTTCCAACACACTGCTTTTAAAGCCTCTGTTGTATCCTGTCCTTGACTCTATTCTCCCATTTTGCATTTTTGTTCATTAAGAAACTCCCTGTTTAGCCAGTCTGAACCTATAAAAAATTTTGTGGTCATCGGTACAATAAGATGCTTTTCCTGAACACTCAATAAATTTTATGTAAAAATCAAGTGGCTCTCCTGGACACCTTTCCACTGATGGCAGTTCTTCGGGAGATTCTGCCCAGTAATTCCTTATAGAAGCTGAAATTTGGTCCCCTGAAGTCCTGGGTCCTATCTCTGATATTTATCTTCCTACCGGCCATTTCAGTCCTAACTGTAATCATCTCGTGCTTGCTACAGCTCGGAGTGTCTTTTCTGATCAGATTTGTCACCAGTACTTTACTGCTGGTGAACAGCAGCTCAAGTAGACTGAAGTCCTGTCCTTGCCTAATTTGCCTCTCCAGCAGCTGCACTAGGAAATTGCCACCAACATAGAAACCTCCTGGAACATGTACACAGTCTGGATGTCTGGATAGTTGAAGTCTGCCATGTGGATGAGGACCTGTGATCAGGAGACTTTTCACAGAATCACAGAATCAATTAGGTTGGAAAAGACCTCTGAGATCATCAAGTCCAACCTATGAACTTTTGCTTGTTTTTGTACAGAGTTGTCCTCTTCATCTTCTTCATGCTCTTCAGTATGTGGTTGGTAGCAAACTCCTACCATAACATCACAATATGGAATGTTACTCTTCTCCCTCTCCACCCCCTTCCTTCTGAAACCAGTTGTAACCATCACTGATTGTGCCTCAGCCATGAGCCCTGTCCCACTATTTCTCTGTGATTCCAGGCAGGTTCACAGCCTTGGGATTCCCTTTGAACCCCAGTTCTCCTTGCTTGTTGTCCAGGCTGTGTAAGTTAGTGTACAGGCACTGGAGGGAAACCTCTGGACATCCTCTTTTCTGAGGAGGAATGTAGAAATCACGTGGCCTTCTCATGTTTTGAGCCACTGTAGTGATGAGCACCAGAAAAAAAGGGAAAAGAAGTAGTTAACCATTCAGTACACAGTTTGTGAACTTGAAAAAGGAAGATAATGCATACTGTGTGACCAAACAGCATAGGAATGTAGTCACTTCCTTTTTTTTCTGAGCATTTCTCATGAAGTGCAGGGATCCTGTGAAGGGAAAACCAGTGTGTGATCAAGTGAATGCCTGAATACTGCATTAATACTGCAGACATGCATTATGTGTGTGTATGCACATGCATGTTCTTTTCTGTTAAACATATACAACCCTTAAAAAATAGCTATTCTTTTTACTTAATAACCATTCAAACTTTTAACCTTGCTGACAGTCGTAGATGTTTGAATATTCCAAGGTAAGTTTTGTATTGCTCTGTTCCTGCAAGGAACCTTTCCAACTCTACCACAATACCCAAGCTACTGTTTCCAATTTTGTGATTAAATATTTTCTACATGTCAAAAAGTGCCTTGTTTAGAATCACAACAGAGATAACAGTTGTAAAGCAAACGTCATTGTGAATGCATTGTAAACAGTTAAGAGAATTCTTTAGAAATATGGGTGGACCTGAACCCCAGAAGTTAAAACCAGAACTCTTGCATTTGTATATTTTTAAAAATACTAAGTTTAAAATACTGTTTGTTTTTGGATAAAAATGTTCCCATATGCTTGTTCTGTTTGTTTGTAAAGTCTGTTTCATCGTAGCATTTTTTTACTGGCAAATTTAATATTTTTAATTCAAAACAACAGTAAGGTATATCCTGAAAAATATGTTTAAAATACATATATTTTAAAAGTGGATAGATATATACATAAAACACATTAGAAAAATTTTAGATATTTTTGTGTTTTAAACATATTTTAACTCTCATTAGCTGTGTATATATATAATACATGCATATAGAATATATATTTCATAATTAGCAAGGCTGAGACCTTTCATCTCTTAAGTAGAATATAGGATTTGTAAGTGTTTATTTTGTTTCATATGTAGTTTAATGCACCATGAAATTGTTCTAGCAGTTATATCTAATCCCAGAAACTCTGGAGAGTAAAAAATTATCCCAATAATGTTCTATATTTTATTACATTTTTTGCTGATGCAAATACAAATACTAACATTTAAACTTTGGGATTTGTTTTTCAAAGAACTTACTGAAGTTAGATCCAGCAGATAGATATTTGACAGAACAATGTTTGAACCATCCTTCGTTTCAAACCCAAAGACTCTTGGATCGCTGTGGAAGTTCCCCTTCACGGTCAGCTAAGAGAAAACCTTACCATGCAGACAGCAACACATTATCTAACAGGTAAATGTAGTCTTGTCACTGTTCTCACTGACATGTGCTCTGCCAATGAGTGAGTTGTTGTCATGCTTACATGCAACATCATCTACAAGAAAAGTAGTTGTTTGACCATTTAGACGCATTGAGACATACATACTGTTCTGTGTGCCTCACAACAGAGGAAGCAGACAGAGTTTTAATGTACTGCAGCTACTCAAGCTGAAATCTTTGCTAACTTTCTGTGTTGAAGCCATTTCTGCATATGACAAAAAAAAAAAAAGAAGTTGGCTTACTAACCTTAAAAAAATGTTAGCCTTTTTCTTGGAGAACAATAGGAATTTTGTGGTTTGGAAGATGCCCGAGATTCCAAAGGAATGCTCTTTTGCTTGGAAAGCTAGCATTGCTGTATATGCACAAATCTGTCCAAGATTTGAAAGTTCAAAATTCACACAGATTTTTAGCAGCTAAATGTCCTGAAAGTTGCGTGCATTGATCATGCTTCGAATGGGAGATGAACAGAATTTTGTCTGCAGTTGCAGTTATGGATCAAGTCTAGTCTATTTGAACTCAAAGCTGGACGTGTTTGCTCAGTGGCTGCCTTGTTGGACCCACACAGCTTGAGAGAAGCCACTCTATTTTAATACCCCAGTGAACCAGGTTTACTGGTGGATAAAATACTTCTGTACAAAAAGCCTCATGGTATTCCTTTGACAAAAGCTGTCCTAAAGGTCGCCCTCTGAAATATGCAGAATGTTAGTGGCTTTTAATCCTGCTGGCCATGTTTTTCTTTAGCTGTTTCTGTGAAATTCAGAAAATTGCTCCTCATTTTAGGATTTGGGGTGATGACATTCATAATTTATACTTTTTCAGAGATATACTTCAAAAAGTTTTAGCTGCCCTTGCAGATATTTGGAAGTTTTACCATTAGACATGCGGCATCAGAAAGAAAAACCTAGATCTGTGGGAAACTTGTTATCTAAAAGGCTTGCCTAGCTGCATGATTTAAAAATACTAGGTTCCTTATATCTCTAAAGTTTTAGAAAATACACTTCCTGCTAACTAAAAAGTATTTTAAACTGGCATTAAAATTGCTAACACTTAGAAACTGTAATAGAATGCATAATTAGATCACTGAAAGTGGTTGGCACAAAAATCCTAGATATAAAAATGGCTAGCCTTATCCAATTATAATTACCAAAAGGATCAACAAAGGTACAGTGAGGTCTCACTTCAACCCTCAGTAATATATCTGAATTACATTATCGTAGATTTGCTACAGAAATAAGTTAATTGCTCAGGTCCATCAAGGCAAACAAGTCCAGCTGCAGCACTGCTCAGTCATGGCTAGTTTGCAGTGCCAGCTTAAGTCCAGAAGAATACCAGAAAATCTGAGATAATAAATCCTGCTCAAATTAATTCAGACTGAGCGTTTGCAGAATCAACTCATATCTCAGTCCTGTAATCCCAAAACCAGAAGAGCTGGAAAGTAGAGGTTAAGGACATCACCAAGTAGCTCTGCACCAAGTCAGTCTGGGGTCAGAGCATTTCAGGTGCAGCTTTGGGGATGAGTTAGTGTGCCAAGAACTGGGATAGTGCCAAGTTCCACAAAAGTTGGGGTTCCTTAGGTAAGTTTTGGGTTTGGTGTTACAGAGTTTGCTGTGCTCTGAGTGAGCTCAGGCTCACTCCATCTCTATGTCTTTACCAGCAGAATAACTTCTTTCCCCCTCCTTTCCCCTTCCCTCCCCCTTCAAATCAGGAATACCTTAGATAGCCTGGAGCATTGATTGTATCAGGATTTTTTGACAGTGATGACATACTTTATTGTTCTACCTTCCTTTGATATGCCAGGTGTACTTTAGATTCTTTTTAGGTGGATATACAGCTAATTTTCATAACGTAGTGCTTACCCTAGTGATGTGCACATATAGTACTTACATATATGCATAAATGTGTAAATATATGTTGGAATTTCTATGATTAGATCTGATATCTTCATTTTTTTTGTCAGCAAAATCCATTAACCAAAGCTGAGTTAGTCCATCAGAATATAACCAGAAACAACAATATACTAACACTTGCAGATTTTAGTGGAGCTTCTGATGCCTCAGTTGGCAGTATTTGATCTTACTGCAGTTAAATTTTGTGGGTTTAAATGGCAACTGAAATGAGTGTACTTTTTTGAAGTTATTAATACATGAATATGTAATCTGGTATATTAATGCTTCTTTATGCATTTTAATATAGAAATCAAGCCAGCAAAAGTTCTGCTTTGCAGTCACACCACAGATCAAACAGCAAGGATATGCAGACACTAGGGGCTGGTGGGCCAAGAGAAGAGGGTCTTCCAGCAAATGAAAGCTTTTTAAATGGAAACCTTCCTGGACCTGCAATTAGTCCAATGCATGCAAAAAAACCAAGCAACACACCTGGATCTGGCAACAAGGATATAGCCAATAATAACATGCCACCACACCTTCTCAGCCCAAAGGACACAAAGGGAAAAACAGAATTTGATTTTAATGTGGACACCAAAAGTTCTGACAGTTCAGGTACAAAGTACCTGAAGTCCAACACCAGATCTCAGCAGAACCGGCACTCATTTATGGAAACCTCTCAAAGCAAAACTGGGACGCTGCAGCCCGGCGACAAGCACAGCCGCCACAGCTACATCGACACCATCCCACAGTCTTCTAAGAGTCCTTCCTATCGAACAAAGTCAAAGAGCCATGGAGTTCTGACAGACTCTAAATCCGTGGGCAACCTTTCTGAGGCCAGGGCCCAAGCTGCAGAACCAAACACCAGTAGGTATTTTCCATCCAGCTGTATGGACTTGAACTCTCCTACCAGTCCAAGTGCTCCCCGACACGGTGATAACAGAACTTTGCTCAGTCCGTCTGGGAGGAATAACCGCAGTGAGGGCACCCTGGACACCCGAAGACCATCAACAAGACACTCCAAAACAATGGAGGAGTTAAAACTGCCAGATCACATGGATGGAAGCCATTCTCACTCTCTGTCTGCTCCACATGAATCTTTTTCCTATGGTCTAGGTTATACCAGTCCTTTTTCTTCACAGCAGCGCCCTCATAGACACTCTATGTATGTGAGCCGGGACAGAGTGAGGTCAAAGGGCTCAGAGGGTGGCTTAAGCATAGGGCAAGGGATGGCAGCCAGAGCAAACAGCCTGCAACTGTTATCTCCACAGGTGCAGCATAAGTCACTCACAAGATCTGTTGGCTCATCACGAGAAGACTGTACGGAAGATGCTAATAGGGTTAGTCCAAAATATTGCCTCTTATGGGAAAGCTTATCTTTCTCTTTTTACTTCATGTGTGGAGAGTGTCCTGTTTTCAGTCTTCTTTTTGTTTGTTTGCAGTTATTTATTTATTCGTCTTGTTGTAAGGCAAGGAATGTTGGGGTTTTTTCAGAAGAATATTTCAAGGTGCTTTTAAAAAATGGACTATGAATACCATTATGCTAAAGTACCAAAATGTGAGAACAGAAAAAAAAAATGTCTCTGAAATTAAAATTTCATTAGTAGTTCTTAGACTTTGGTTACATTGTCTGATGTAATTTTTATCGTATCATTTTGTTAATTAACTCTCTCATTTGTGTTTTTTTTAGCTTTTCCTGTACTTATTTTTGTTATGAATGCTAATGTCAATTTTTGAAATGAGTGTTTCATTTACTTATAGCAGGACATTACTGATGAAATGCCATAATTTACTAAAGTAATATCAAAACCTGCAATATTTCTTTAGATGACTGATAAATAGCTGGGGTAGTCTAGAGATTTTTGTGTTGTAGAGGCCACTGGTAATTGACTCCTTACAGTTCCACTAGATACCTGATTGTGTTTTTCTGTGAGCGTTAATGAGGGAGTAGATGAAGGGCTAGTTCTGGTGTTGATTTACATTCCTTACACAACACTTCTGAATTATCTGATGTGTTACAGATCAGCTGTATAAAGATGACTGCATTTGTCCTCAAATCTTTAAACTCCTATAGTAACAAAACGGTGCAGAGACAAGCATAAAAAAGAGTGTTTCTCTGTACCTGCACCTGTGATAGACTAAAGACAATGGAGAGAACATTTAGTTCAGATTTGTTGACAAATTGAAGGAAGGTAAGGTCCAAACGTTATGGTTTAGTCTGAGAAACTAAAATACTCTGTCTACCTTGTTCATCTAAGAAATATGTGTAGTTTGCTTAACAGTGGTCTACAAGTACCATAAAAAAGAGTTTTCAGGTAGTGGTTGCCTCTTCAGTCCAGAAGAGAAAAAAAAACATAATACGTTTTGTCATGCTTACCACATGTCCTCCATTCAGGATTATGTGTATTTACACATCAGAAAGTATCAAAGTAGGGGAAATGCAATGGGTTAATAATAATAATAAAAAAAAGGCTACCTAAAAGGAATTACAGCAGCTCCATTTCAAAACCATTTTTTTCTTTGTGTACTTATTTTTCTTTCTCATTTCAGTCAAGTTAAATGTTACTTATTCAGGATATTACTGTCGAAGGGCAATAATATAAACATTTCAGCTTTTGATTGTAAAAGCTCATGCTACCTTGCATTCTTCAGTGCATTAGGATCTTTTTCTGCATTATGCAGCAGTTAGTAATTTGAAGTAATTTTGATTTTACTCTCTGTTATTTAGAGGCTGATTGTTTTTCGAATGAATGATCAGATCATTCTTTGTCTTTTGAAAATTGTTTGACAAATTTTTATTTTAATTAGAAAAATTGATGTGTATCTTAATGCTTAAGGTTTTGTTGATTTTCATTTGCTTTGGAAATTTTGGAAAGCCTATTTATTTGTAAAGACCTTGCCTTTATCTCTTATGGTCAATATTTTTTAAACTTAAGCCTTCAGTTAATGCTTTTAAATATGTATTTCAACCATTAGAAGTGTGAAAGGAAAACGACTTCTGAAATGGATGCCAACTCTGTAAATTCACAAAGCTGTTTTTTGTTTGTTTATACTGCTTTCAGTAACAAATCAGACTTAAATTGTCAATCTTTCTATGCCTCTTAAAGGCATTTTCACAAAGTCTTTCTTTGACTCCTTCCTATCTTCACTTTTCCCCACCCCTTTTCTGTATTCTGCATTAGGAATCAGAAAATTTCGCACCCCTAAGGATTAGTGATCTAAAAAAATCATTAATAACACAAATATTCTCAAACATTGCTTATTGTTTTCCTTTTTTCTCACTTCCATGTTTCTAATTTCTCACTGATTTTCTCTTTAGCTCTACCAAGTCTTTTTAAAGAAAAACATTCTTTGTCAGGCTTTAAATCTTATTTAAAAAACAAAATCAACAAAAAACTTGCATTCAGTATTAGTTTTAGGGCTTTTCAAGTCTCAGTTCAACACTTTTGTTGTAAGAGTTCTTTTTACTTTTAAATTAAATATGCATGAAAAGGGTTTAAGAAGAAAATCAAGTGCAGGTTGCTATTACTGTCTCATATTTGAAATTTAACTGCTGACAAAGAAGAGGTACCTAATACAAGTAGTAATCAAATGCTTCAGCCTCTGTGAAATTTTAGAAGAATCCAACTGTGATTTGAAGCATTCTTTTAGCTTCAGTTCTGGTCTTGGCATGTATTCAATGTTTGTTTAATCTGTGAGAGTGAGACCAGATCATCATCAACAAAAGGCAAAGTAGATTTTTTGCAAATCACTCATGCAGTGAATTGAAATCCCAGTTCTTAATTCTGGTTGGGGTTTTTTATGGTTTTGATTTTTAATCTTTACTCTTCTTGGACATTCTAGATTTTAATTCATACGGGGATTTTAGTAGTTCCCTGTGGGACCTTGTAGGGGGCATTGAATTTTATCTGGTCAGTCCATACTGCAGGACAAAATTGCAGCACCTGATTAATTTAAGAGAGGGGTTAAGCCATATTGGGTGGCAAATTATGTGCATATGGATGTTTCCAAGGACGCACTTTTGTTTGAAGTACTTCCAGGAAGTACTGTATTCAGAAAAATAGAATTAATTAAAAGTAATTATATTCCATTTGCTGTCCTGTCTGACTAAACTATTCGCCTATGGATTTCTTAGTTCAGAGACTTCCTCGTATTTTGCATACGGTAGATTTTATGGCTGTTGGTACCTCTAGGTACTGCTGTTTAATAGCTGATAAGGGATGATAGTGCTTCGGTATTGCAATTATCACAAATTATATGCATTTCCTGTTTGCTTTTTAAATTTGCCAGTAGCAGAGTGACATCAGAAATTAATTTAACAAGGCCTGCCTTAAAAGATTCTTCCAGAGACGTTACAGCTGTATTGCATTCACAGTAAAAATCTGAGGGTTTGAATCAGGCTCAAGTTTTTAAAATTGCAACTTAGAGGCAAAATTCTGTTAATGCCGTTTTTGTCATTTCGGAAAAGCAAAACCAACTAATGTCTGTGATTTGATACTGGCAGTTATTAATAACATGAAAGGAAAATTTTGTGGTCAAGTTTGGAGTTCTGTTGCTTATGTATGTAGGTTAAAAGCTGCAAATCAGTTTATAGTCTTTAATTTTAAATAGTTTGTTGTTCTTTTACTTAGGGTGGAGCATATCATGATCCACACACAGAAGATGGAGCATCTACTAAGGAAAATAGAATTCTGTATAATGACCCTGTTCCGAGAAGAGTTGGCAGCTTTTACAGAGGTAATTTTATTGTGGATCTTTCAAATTTAATCAAGAATTTTAGTATGGAATATAAATTAAGTAGTAGAAAGGGATACAGAGGATTAACACGAACAACTACAAGCAAAAGCACATTTACATAATCCAGTTCAGAATAAATATTAAAACAGGGCTATGTATGTGCATAATATAATATATACATACATACATGCATACATACATGCGTACATGAATGTGTGTCTGTATACACACTCACAAAAATAGATACTGTTCTATCGTGGCACACAAAAGATGGCAATTTCTGAGCAGCTGCTTCATGGCTAAACCTGGGTAATTGTTTCAAAAAAGATAATAAGAAGCTAATTACTGTCCTGCAAGCGTTAGGAGACTTGTGGGACTCCCCTGAACCTAAAGAAGGCCCAATCAGCTGAAATTCGATTATGAGTCACCTAATAACCTTAAGTAGAGTCACAAATCTCCCTCTGATCCTCCTCAGGTTGACCAGTTGGCTGATGACCTGATTTAGACATGTTAAAATCTGTGACAATCCTTTCAAGTGTGCCATTGCAATATTAAAACCTGTGAGCAATATTAAAGCTTATACTGGTTTGAGCAATGCTTTTGAGTGTAAGGTTTTGTCACACATGCATCAGAGAATCTTTAAGAATCCTCAATCCTGAATCGCTTTTATTAATCGTTGTAACACTCCTAAAATTGGACATGGATTATCTTTCTTTTTTATACATTGCAAAAGAAAAGCTCCAAAAAAGAATGACTTTCCATAAGTCATGTGCTAAGGAAACTCTAGGTCTGGGGATTATTTAATTCCTTTTTATAAACTGGAGATTTTTTCCTCTTTAACTAGATCTATCAAACAAATATATTTTAGATGGACTTAATTATTGCTTTGGGAAAATGGGACTATATTTAAATAATAGTTTGATGATATTACATGCAAAACCAGTGATAATAATATGTACAAGTAACTGTGAAAAAAGTAAATTCATATTTATGTAATTCTCAAGTAGTGACTTAATGCAAAGGTTATTAGCGTGTACTTTAGTACTACAGCTTGAACAAAAACTTACAGATTCTGTTTTGATAGACAGTGTAATGTGATGCTGCATTAATGCTGCAACTAGTGTCTGATCAATTTTTAATCAAGTGCAGGTGTTTCTGGTGGTACTCATACTTCTAATAAATTTATGTGCTAGGTATGTGCAGTGTATTTTCAAAATCACAGTATGTCTGTTTGAAAAATACATATCTGACAATAATATCTGATTTTGACACTTTAATTTTTAGTCCATTATCTCTTATTCTTAGTTACCTTAAAATCCAAAGTAATTTTTTTCAGGATGGTCTCATTTTACAACTAATATTACCTTGCAACTATCACAGAATGACAGCTTTTTTTTCAATTGTACCTAAAGTGCTAGTGTGTCTTCATGCTCTTGTTCCTGTAAGAGGGAGAGAGGAAGCAGAAAGCTGGGATTTTTGGCAGAGCTCAGTGTACATTGTTTGCCATTTCTCTGTTCAGTTCCATCTCCGCGTCCAGAGAGTACGTACATAGAAAACAACGTGTCAAACAGAGCCTCTGTGTTACCAGCAGACAGCAGCACGGTGGCAAACCACTCAAAAAGACAAACCACCTTTGATACCTGGTGAGTTGTTATTTACAGAGATGTGTAGAGAATGGAAGGGAAAAAAGGGGTTTTGAACAGGAGGGAAAAAAAACCCACGCTTTTCTTAAGATTTGCAGTTGTCTGTGTGCTGAGCTGCTTCCTCCAACTATACTGGCATAGCATGGCATGTTTTCTGTCCCCTTTTGAGCAGCAAGAAATACTTCATCACACCATAACATGAGTGCATTAAAGTTAATATACTTTTGTCTTTCACAATTTTTTTCCATTATTAATCTTCAGTTAAAGATAGTACAAAGTGCTTGTGTGCATATAGTATGGATAGCAATCTGTGGGTTCCAGAAGCATGAATTGTCATACGAATGGAAAAAATATCAAAGTGCATGTTTCCATATATACGATAGGACTGTATTAATGAATATTTTCACCCTACAATGGGGACCACTGCCCCTTTTGTTTACGCACCACAGAAGGAAATGAATACATTCTATGGGGAAAATGGACTAAGCAACATCTTAACGGTGTATATTGGTTTTAAAAGATTAAAAGCATCACATGGCTCCATTATATAACATAAAACACTTAACTGTAATTATGCTAATAAAATGACTGCATATGCATAGCTTTGCAGGACTTAAAGGGAAATACCTTAATTTTGTTTCTCTGAGAGCTGTTTGGCTCTAAAATACTCCTAATCTTCTACTTCGTTCAATCACGATAAAGCACACTGAATAAAAATAAACCAATGGAGCTTCAAAGGATTGGTGGGAGGAATGGACTGTGTACATTTGCACGGTTCAACTATGCTTCATACCACTCTCTGAAACACTTCTCTCTGGAAGTGCGATAAAGTCATGCTATCAAAGAACTGTTTCAGTGGTTTGTTGACTTAATGTGTTTTCACACGAACAACCTGTGGATTATGTGCTTAAAATAGAGAGGGGGTGGGGGGTTGGGGGATGGTGGCTAATTGGTATTTCAGCTTGTGTTGAGGTTATATACCTGTGTCAGTAATAGAAGATGTTTACTCCAGAACCTTTGTCACCTGCTCTGATTCACTAGAGTCTGCTTCCTGTCCTTCAGTAGCTCCACCTACATCCATTTTGTGGAAGTTAGCTGAGGAAACCGATCATTTATGTAAAAAGGTGGTACTTATATTGTGATTTATGTGGCTAAAGAAGGTATTTATTCCTACTGTTGAATCCTTTTACATATTTTGTTGTCCTTCGTACCTGGATCTTTCTATCTTGCATATGACATAAGACATGGAATCTTGTTTTGCTTTATATATTATTCAGCAATATATTGCCTTGACTGCAAAGAAACATGTAATGTTATTTTAACTCTGAGCTGAAATAATAGCCTATGTTATTAGAGCTGGTTGGGAATTTCTTTTACAAAGTTGTTTTTTTTCCTTTACGATGAAAAATTGTCAAAACCAAAACTCTTCAAAGGAACATCCACTAACTTTTATTGTGAAGATTCTTCAACTCCAGGATGGAATTGCCAGTCAGACCCAGAGATACTCTCAAAATAAAAAATATTCTGGAGTCAGCATTATTTTTTGGAATGTGGGGAACTTGAGTGCAGGGCCTTTGTTCTTCATTATTTAAACCAGAGGCTTGAACCAAGATCTTAGATCTAACAAGTGAATGCCCTGAACCAGAAGTTAGAGGTTATTCTGGAGCACATTGTTTGGTTCCCTCAATATATTCTCTTGAAGCTGTTTCACCTTGTTAAAATAGCGAAAGGACTACAGAGGTACTAAATATGGCCTAATGAATAAGGCCTTTCATTAACCTTGAGACAGTTAGATTTAAGTCCTTGATCCAATTAATGTACTCAAATATTTTCACAAAGTGGAACAGCTCCTTTGAGAGAAGAACCCATAGAAGAATAAACATTTCTTCTTATGAAATGGGAGGAATAGCAGTACCTGCAACACCAAGTTACTGCTATTTTGGCATATGCTTCTCTTTCTCTTTGCTTTTTCTACTCCCTATTTTCCCAAGATGTTTCCTGCCCAGCTCTACATGTTAACTCTGTTCAAGTTGTCCTGGCAATGGTCTGATCTTGTTGCAAAATTGTTCTGTGCCATAAACGCAGCTTAATCAGATTCCTGAGTGGTGTAGAATCTATGTTCCTCTACTTAATTTTCTGTATAGAAGTTGTGTAAATGCTTATGAAAATGTTTAAAGCTCTAATGGAATGTGATTCTGCTTACATCAATTTTATGATGAAGTAAATATTTGATGTTTGACTGACATACGTAACTGGTACATGACAATTCATGTTGAATTATGAGTGACATGTATTCCACCTGGACTTGCCACTACTGTAAAATATTGCTTCTCTCATAATATTGCTCTGTGTTGCCTTTCTTCTGTCAAAGATTCTGTGAATGTTTGCTAGACTGAATTGTCACAGATGTTCCCTTGTCTTTGTGTGCATTTCTTCGCTCTGTCCCCACTGTCCAGCCTTTTAAAATAAAGACGTTATAAACTTGACTTTTGTCATCAGATTTTACTCTTAAATTACTAGATCATTTCTGAACTTTAGACAACTTGATTTGAAAAAAGGCAAATTTTTCATCCTTCTAGAAAATCTTTTCTTTGCCAGAGTTTAATTTCCTGTAAAGGACCTTGAACTTGCTCAATTTTTTTCTTTTTGATACAAGAGTAGATGTTTTATTCTCTTTCACTTGTATGAGCAAAATCAGTAGGTACAGGCAAGATACTTAATTGTGTTCTGCCAGTGTGCCAGAACATTGCCCTGAATTATAATTACCATTGTCATAGTTCCAAATATCTCTTTAGAATAAATTCCAGCATGGAGTACTCTATTTCACACCATATTGGAAGTGTTTGCATTGATTACTTACAAGATATTTGGGGGCTTCTAGAAAGTTTTTTTGTTTAGATCTTTCATGTCCATATAAGTGTAGTCATTCTATGACAAGCAGCTTGTCATACCTATCTGCAAAATAATAAAAAGAGGAAATATGTATATAATATTATTATTTTATATTTATATAATATATATAAACACACATAAACTCTCTTGTCATTCAAGAAAAGAGAAAAAAAAAAGAACATCTCACTCTTAGAAGAGTCAAAGGCTTAAAACTCTACCCATTTTTAAGTTTCAAGACTCCAAAACAACACAGTATTTTGTAAACAGGACATGACTGACTGTTAAATCATTGTCTCAGTATCAGTGTAACAATTTAGTCACACTTACTGTTCCTGAAACTAGAAGATTACCAATATCTGAGCAAGTTAGTTTAAATCTTGTTCAGCTGTGTCTGCAGTATGATTGTTGCTGCATTGTAAATACTTTCCAGTCCTTTTATGGAATTTGTAAAAAATATCAGGAAATTGCAAATTCTGAATGGTATTCTGTATATGAGATAGTAGATCTGGGGTTTATTCCAGTTAGTAAATCCTCCTTTTCCACACGAAAAATAAAAAATTGCAGCTCCAAACAAAGTTCAGATTTGATCTTTGATTTTTAAGCTTTCAGTGCAAGACTTTTAGACCAAGAAGTTTTACTGTGGACTTCAGGTTGTGGGATTGATATTCTTACCTTAAACTATCTATTTGGATTACTTCATTAGTTTCTGACATTATCTTGCCTTTGCTAAATGGTAACTCTGGAATTGCCCCTTAAGGGTTTTACTTTAAGCAAAACTAAAAGCCAACGTGGAGAATTAGTGTTTGTTCATTTATCTTCCAAAGAAAAGTTCAAGTATTTCAATAACTTCTCCATTAGGCAAAAACCTTACTCATGTAATTATGATTGGTTCAGTAAAGGGAGCACTACGCTGGCAGTTAGAGGGTTTCCAAGCCAGGCTGCCTGAGATCAGAGTTGCTGAAAAATAGCTAAAATAAGCATGACAAATTGACTTCCAAAAAGAGCTGTCTGCAATACAACTCTCTCTATGGCAGCATGAATGCAACATGCTTCCTATTGATTCTTTTTAGTTAATATGAAAGCGCATCAGCTTGCTTGCCACGTGCATGTTTGCTGCTACACCTCATTGTACCTGCATGAAGCTGGATACCTTTCCTGTCAGGGGCAATAAATAGGAGTGATAATCACAGAATTTCAATTTATACCTATGCTTTTTCCACGTGTCTCAGACCAGAATAACCAATGTGTTCTACATTATATGTCCTAAGCATGCAAAAGATACACAAAGATAAAATAACAAAGCACAGGACATTTTGCCTTTGGTTTCTTCTTGTGAATGAGCTCTCTGAGTGGGGCCTCTTATCTAGGGCTAGTCTCTACTTGCTAGTAAAACAGCACAGATTCTGGTGTAACTGTTTGCTTTCAAGAGCTGAAGCTTTATGCAAAATGCCAAAATACTTGCAGTATGTTGTAAAAGTTTGGTGTTGAGTGACTCGACCATACCATACAGATTTTTTTTCTGATAATCCTATTTTTTTCCTATACTGTCCACTATCTAAAAATCGTGTTTTGGGATGCCTAAAATATACCAGTGTTTCATCATCGATCAAAATGTTCTGCTCTATTTTTACTCAGTACAGAATCCTGGTGTTGAAGCTTCCTGCTATAATGCTATATATGTTCACTCTCTTCACATAATGAGCATGTGTTTTGAAGCAGTTGCTTTTCAAGGTCAATGCTTTTTCAGACAACTCTACTGCAATATGAGTCATAGGAGTTAATGACATAAACCAATCAGTATGAAGCCACTGACTTTTGGGTAAGCAGCAATTGAAAATGAGCAGAGTTCTCAGCCCCTTATTTTCCTACTCTGGTCACTGTAGTCATAAAGAGGAAATGATGGTGCAGAATTTCATTTCTCTCCTTTCTGCTCAACTGCTATAGAGAGCAGTTTTCTCATCCAGGTTCATTGGGCCAGAGAAAAGAATCACACTTGAGTGAATCTCTATCTACAAGTATGGCAAAAAATGTTCCAAGCTGCACTCTGAAGATTAACTTCACCTTTTAAGATAGCATCTCCATTTTGGAATAGACTTTGGAACAGAAAAGCCATAGCAAGACATTGGAAAATTTTAAAGGACAATGTAGAGTAACCTCCTGGGAATTTGCTTATGATCTGACTCTGGTTCCTCAGCGGACAACACCGTCATTGGTTTGGTAATTTGCACTGGGGCTATGGTTTGGGATATCTTTGTAGATGTGGATGCACAGTAACTCCTTTGGGGAAAGGCTCAGAAGGTTCTTAGCCCCATTTACATGACATTCTGAGCACAAGAAGGATACTTGGAGTGCATGCTTTCCTCCAGCTTTTCTAACAAATCAAGTAAAAATCATTGAGTAAATAATTCAGTAGGTGTTTTGTCTGTGTTAAGTCGGTCTCATGAGTTCAGTGAATCCGTAAAGCTGTCAGTAGTCTTTACTCTCGGTGCTCTAAGTGACTAATACAAGAGTGCCTTACATCTGTTATGCAGTAGTACCAAATACAGGGACATGACAGCAACAGGAATCCCTGGCAATCCAGTATATTTAAAATATGTGTTATAATCATCATGGCTAGGTGTAGTGGTTTGGAACGAAGATTTGGGAAGGCTCTATCCACATTTGCTACAGGCACGCTGGTGGCTTATGAGGCCAATATGTGACAGACATAATCATATTAAACTAGAGATTTTTTCCTGTAGTGTTGCAATGTTCACATTGAATCTATGTTGTCATGCACGTGAAAGTGTGTCTTGGATCCAGACGTAAGTTCCAAAAAAAACTAAATTAGGAAAATTTCTACCATACTTCCTGTCTATGAATCTTTCCACTAAGACCATTCTCTTAATCAACAGTTGCACTTTATCCAGCATTTAAACACTGCATGCATTTATATTTAGAACCAGGTAACACTTTGAGCTTAAGGTGGTTTTGTGTAGAAATTGAGGAGCTAGTCAAACCAGCTACCAGAGTGAAGAGAATTTTGTTGATAAGGAGGATGAGTCCAGTGATTTCTACCCCAATTATGTGTTTCACATTTGCTTGGAAAAAAGTCAGCTTGGCATGTAGTAGCAGCTGAATCACCAGCTGATAGCATAGCATTTAAAGCCAGAATTAGAAGCCAGTGACAACTATAGTAGAGAGCTAAGTGTTGCTACATTACAGTTATTCCCAGAAAAGCTGCTCCTGTTCATCATCCAGAGCCCTTAAAACTGTGGCTTTCCTTTAGGCTTTCCATCAAGACAATGGAATAATTTCTTTTTTGTTTTCATACAACTTAGGACTGAATAAGGACTGTTAAATCACCCACCATGATTTTCTGTGTGTTAGTTGATATTAAATGTCGTCTGGTCTCTGGGATCCAGGCCCAGAGGCACACCTGACTATCTCCCATTATGGGGTCCCGATTTGAAATGTCAAAGATGGGAAATCCACTTCACTAAAGAGTTTGTTCTGGCAGTTAATGATGCTTATTGTGAAAATCAATGCCTTATTTCTAATATTACTTCTCTGGCTTCATCATCCACCTACTTGTTCTTGTTATACCTTTGCCCTTTAGTCCGAAGATCTTTCTCGTATTCTGTAATTTCTTCTTGAATAAGTACTTGTGCATCAGGCAAGGAAACTAAATATTTGGGCTGGTTTGGCTGTGTTTCTGAACACACTAAAGAGATGGAAATCTCTGACTTTTTAAACATAGGCCATTCTTTCTATCTCTGAAATTATTTCTGTGACACTTTCCTGTACCATTTTCAATTTTCAAGCTATTTTAAAGGGCACTAGAACTGCATTCAGTTATGTCTCACCAATGTCCTTTGTTGAAAACCATCTTTTTACCCTGTATCAGTACTTTACATACATGGTTTACTGTGTATTCTGAAAGTAACATGTTATTTATCAGCTGTAGTTACTTCAGACATGTAAAAGGCGGAAATTCAGTCTTCAGGCAAGTCACCTGTTCCATTCTTGGGTCACCTCCTTTTGCCAGCACTGTCTCACCCATGCATAACAAAATAACTGAAGTTTTTAAGTTGAAATGGACAACAGTAGTTCCCCAGCTTCCCTGATGATAAATTTGGAACCATGTCAGCAAAGTGGTTCTGTCTGGCGAACTTTGCAACTCCTGGTTCTCCAGCAAGGAGTGGATAAACTGAATCTGTGCTTTTAAACCTCATCGCCATTTGTATGTTCTCTCAGATATGCTTTTCATTTTTCTAAAAGACCTCGTGTGTGATATTTTGGTTTGAGTATTAAGTTCTGTCTTAGAAGAAGACATGCATGCTTTCCTTTTCCCTAAATAACTATTCATTGGTTTAAACTAATCATTTTACCCTAACACTGTGTACCTCCTATCCCATTTAATAAGACTATCTGGTATTTGTATAGTAACCCTGGAACCAATTAATGCTAAAACATTAAGAATCTTTTTACTTAATTCAATAATTTCCGTTCTTTGGCATCAGATCTCAGTATTACACAGAATTTACAAAGTAAATACCAAAATAAAATCTCTCTTACAATACCTTATTTCATATTTAGGAAAAGTCCTGAAAACCTTAACTCAGAACAGCTCAAGGAGAAAGAAAAGCAAGGTTTTTTCAGGGCAATAAAAAAGAAAAAGAAGAAATCTCAAACTGTAAGTATGCGGCATTTCTAATAAAAGAAGTTATATTTGAATTACAAATTGGTTTTGAATTACACCATTTTAATATGCTAGATCAGTACAGTACCTTTATTGTATTTATGCTCATGTATATATCTATTTCTTCTTTTATTTTCTCTAGTCACTGTATGAAAGTCAAACTCTTTTCCCGTTCAGGGTTGATTTTTCTACCTTTTCAAATATTTCTTCACTTACTAGTCCTGTGCATCTTTGTTTTCATTCAGACCCTTTGAGAGACATTTTTGATGCAAGTTTTAAGCTGATGTTGCAACAAATTCTTTTGCAGGATCTGGTGATACCAATCCAAGAATAGTAAATGCATTGTTGTGTCTCCTCAGAGCTTGAATAATTTCAGGCACCCATATGGAGGAAATCAGACTGTTATAAATGAGAATTCTTTCCAGTCTTTTTCGTATGAGTGTCTTGGTACCAACCTCCATCTTCTTGCTGCATCCCATGACTGGAATAAGGATGATGTATCTTAACCATTCTTAATGTATCTTAACCATTCTTAATGTTTTATGTTCTGTTGAGGGAATGGATTGTGGCTTTTGTTATTCAGTACAAGTCTTTGTTGTCTCTTTTACATTTTTGCATTTTCATATACTTTTTGAGAGGGAAAAAGAACTTTCTTTTATCAGAGAAAAGTGATATATTGACACTTCACAAAGTTTTGTAGTCTCCCTAAGAACTGAAGTAACCTAAACATAATATCATTCTCAAATGACAGTTCTGGAAACAGTAAAACATTTTGAATTTTATTTGCACAAAATTGTGATGTTTCTATAAGTGTAAATGCAGTTATAGTTTTGAAGATTCTCTGAATGGAGTAAACCGTGCTCATTCCAGGCAAAGGGGAGTAAGGAGTGAGGTGGTATGACTCTGAGTGTTGGTGAAGGGCTGATCTGTTGAGAACTGGGGGAGAGGATTGGTTACCAGGTTTTTTGGGCTTTTAAAGTTTCTTTGAACTGTGTGGAACATATGCATACGTGTATTAACTAGCACTCAAAAAACCATCTCACCTTCCTGCTGGGCAGGATTTAAAGCAATGGCATCTACCTCTCCTTCTGATCTTGTTCATCCTCATACCTGTACACAGTTCAAATATAATCATTTGTATCACACAACTGAACAAAATGTCTCGATCATAGCTCTGGGATTGTTTGATATCATTAGTTCCACTTGATATCACTGGTTCCACTGATGCATTTTCAAAAAAAAAAAAAGGTGTTAAATTTGCACTGTTAAAGTCTACTCTGATTCCAGCCATTCAGACGTGGTGACAGGGAACACTCTGATAGCTCATCTGATAGATGGTGTATCAACTACTTCCAGATTAAACTGTGTAAAGGAAATATAGACTGGATTGTGTTGCATCTCAAAATCTGGCACTTTACAAAACACCTAAATCAAAAGTACCTTGATCTGTAGCTACCAAAGTCATCACTGATTACAAGATAGGACAGATTTATACATAATCCTTACTCCTGTTTCTTCTCACTCTTAAGAAGAGGGGTAGAGGGGAACAGGGAAGGAGAGAGAGGTTTCGCATAAGGGAAAAGTGTATTTGCTGCTTAGAGCTGGTATCTCACAGAAAATGAGTGAATTAGTGAAATAAGGTAGTGATACAACTCTTGCATCCTTAACTAAAAACTCGCTGAGATCAACTTGATTTTTTGATCCAGCCAGAGACCTCTTTTCATTTCTACTTGGAGCTGATTAAGAGGAGAGTATCTAGGGACAGACTGTACCACTGATGTGTGTACAAGTGTCTGGTTAAGACACTTTGTTCTTCATCTCTTAGTTGAAGACATCTACCTAACAGACATTGGGATGTTCTTTAGGATCTTCCAGCACAAACAAAAGTTACTGCCTTCAGTTCAGCACCAAGTTTGATTTCAGTACTAAAAGCTGTTAACAGTGCTGTAATATTACCTCTTCAATGAATAATGTTTTCTATGATTTCATATTAAAAGTCAGCTTGTGACTACCCAAGGTTTTTTTCTGAGGGTTAAAATATAGTGTCCTAGGAGTATGAAATATCAGTTGTTTACTCAAACACAGACTTTCTGCAGCAAATAGCAAACTAAACCTGAGGACTGTCCCAGTGCCGGGAAGCACATCATAGCTACGATTTACTTCTGATATCCTTTGGCAAGTCTCATTTTGTTGGTGATCGTCATAGAAGTCATACAAGATATCTGAAACTGGATTCAAGGCATCTTCTTAGTAACATCATTCTCAAAATACCTAATAGCCCAGAACTGATCCCAGTTCTTGACGCCTCCTCCTGCAGAGTCGTTCCCATGAATCATTCTCCCTAGAGTTCTCCAGGTGCGGTACCTCATGGGGTAATAATTGTTACTGCCTGTTATGGGAATTCTTTGCAATGTTGCTTTTGCAGAACTGTTCTTATCCATTCTCCTTTTCATCTTGTTTGAAGTCTTTTAGTAACATAGTAAAAGTTTTTGAGGATTTCTAGAGTCACAGTTTTTTCTGTCCTCTGCCATCAAACAATTTCATATCCATGAGGGTTGTGCATTGTCAGTAGGCACTATCTTCAGAGGAGCCTGAGTTTTGCAGATTTTGGCACAAATTTCAAGCTATCAGTCTGAAGAAATTACTCTTTGGAAAAAATTGTTGCAGGTGAGCATTTCTCTTAGCAATGCTTTCATTCCTTTTTAATTTAATGAATTCGAAACAGGAAGATCTGACCATAAAGTTCCTAAACCTAAGCTATGCTAATTTTTTACTTTCTTTCATTAATTTGGATGGAATCTAGAAGCTGAGAAAGCTGTTTGAAGCCCCTTGCTTTTGGTAGTGCACCCATCATTCTGTTTAGTCATATAGTAATTCTATTGCATTATAAAGTTTTCTTATGACAGGCAGAATAATGCAAGACACAGTATATGTGTCCTGTTCTTGTTTGCACCTGAGAAGGTCTCATTTTAATATCTTATAGTTCTGTTTGCTGTTTGTGCATCCATTGATCTGCTCTTTGGTTGTGCTAGAGAAATTAAAATAAAAAAGCCAGTGTCCTTGCACTTATACATGAAGTTGTTAATGGCATATTTATAATAGAACTGAAATAATTCATCTTGGAGCCCTAAATCTTTCTGCAATTTAAAAATAGAATACTTTTATTTTTTTGCTCATTCTGAAACCAATTGCTATTATTGTTAGTGTATCTTTGATATTTTCTTTATATAAAAATAAGAAATGTCACACTGCTTTAGGTCATTATCATAAGTACAAATGATTGCCAGAGTTACAGGATTTAATCCAAAGCTCAGTAAAGTCAAAAAGACCTACCAGTTGTTTCCAAAAGGCTTTGAAACACACTTTGCATTCCTAATGAACACGGAAATAAGAAGAGGTGTACTGATCTTTTTTTACATGCTTTCTATGCATTGAGATCCTTGAATTTGTTCCATAGGCTTTTTTGTTCAATCATTGTTGTATTTTCCCAAAGAAAATTATAGGCTTTATAACATGTATTGTTGGAATTTAAAAAAAAAAGAAAGAAAGAAAGAAAGAAAAAGGATTAATATAGTAAGGGCAGCTCTCTTGAATTTAAATACTATGCATTTAGTTTTTGTATCTTATATTGCAGACAGACTCAACCAACGGGGAGAATCCAAGCATCAAGAAATCCCTCTTTCCTCTTTTTAATTCAAAGAATAATTTAAAGCATAGTTCTTCTTTGAAAAAGCTTCCTGTAGTCACTCTACCCATGGTATTAATTTTTAAGTACAGTAGTGCTGTAAAATGCTCCAGTAAATTTGTTTTACTGACTACAGCAGCATGTGGTTTCTTTTCATGGTGTCACTTCCTCTTCATGCCAGTTAAGTATCTTGGGCCAGTTCAATAAATTTAAGTAAAATTCTATTGAAATAGGCTGTGCCTAAAAAAATGTTTTATAGTATTTGATATACTGAAAATGTAATATACACAGTTCCAGAGAGAATGACTCCTGGGAGTAAGACTAAAGAAGGAAAATAGTTGGGAAATAGTTGTGAAATTGTGAATGTTTAAAAATAAACTGTCTCATTCTGTTTCATCAGGAAAAAAATTAACCTGGTTTGGTTTATAGCTATATCATAAATACATATTTTTATAAAAACCGCTCTTTATATATAAATTTAATCAATCAAGTATTAACAATGGATTATCTGAAAAAGAAATTTTAGCTCATGTGTCTTGTATTTTTGTTTGTCTTGATTCTTCATGATAAAAAGCAGCTTGCATTAAAAATAGGTTACTTTTTGATTTTTTTTTTTTGCTCAGAATTCTTGAAATGAGATAAAAATCTGCATCTAAGTTTTAAATTATCCTTCTGCCATAAAATTTCACCTAGGGCTGTTTCCTAATTTTTGCTTTAGTTTGGGATATTTGTGGAGGAGAAGAAAGAAGGGAAAAGAAAAAGCTGTTTGTTTTGTGATGGCAAAATCAGTCAAGACATCATTTTAGAGAGACTTTGGTCTGCTTCACTTGGGAACAAATTTATAGAACTGATCCATGGTCTTAACTGCAGTATGGAATGCTTTTTAAATGAAGATGAGCCTCAACAATATTTTTATTTTTTTTTATTTTTAAGGCCTTGTTTAACTGCTCTCTCTTACAGCAAATAACACTAACAGCATGCGAATGCTTTAAGGGCTAAGGGTAGAGCAAATCTGCATGATATCCACAGTCACTTGCTCTTACTATGGGGAAAATTATTGAAAGGTCATTGCAATTCTGCTGCAGTTAATGGGCTTCCCTTGTGTACTGTAATTAACTGTGGGAAATTATTTACGGCTATTCTTAAGAATATATTAGGAGACCAGTATTTAATATTTTGTTGCAGATGCCTAACACTGATGGTCAGGATCTCTTGGCATTACAGAAAGCCATTCATTCTTCTAATCACCAGAGCAGCAGGCAGAAGGATTGGCATCCTGAGAAGATGACAGAAATCCAGCCTCATGTAAGTGGCGTTATCAATTCCCTGTATTTTAGTATCAATGAGGTATCTTGAAAGCTTTTTCTCTGGTGAATAGAAAAATTGCATTTGACGTTATTTCCCAAACTTCTGATTCTCTTCTGACTGAACATAAAAAATCATATGCCTGTGGTCCTGCATAATTTTTTGAAAATCTACATATGAATGACAAGGAAAAGAGAGATTAAATGTCCCTGTGTCAGTCTTCAAGCCCTTCAAAATATTGTTATGGTTTTGTATTAGAGGCAAGCAGTGTTTCAGTGCACATCTGTGGATGCAATGCAATGCTGTACGAAAGCCCTCAAGAGAGCTCTATAAGGAAGGGTGAATCCTGAGGCCATGCTGCCACAAGGCGCAGTTTGGTACTTGCAGTGGTCACCAGAGCATCAAGACCATGCCATGGTGTGGCTGGCACAGACTGCAGTTTAAGCAGGCTTCATTTTTGGAGCGTAGAACTGCAGTAATGTAACTTTTTTTCTCCAGTTCTAAAACCAACTTTGGGGACAGGGTTTGGGAGGAAGCTTCAGTGCCATGCTCTGTTGTCATCACATTGAAAACTGGAAAAGAGAGTTTGTTGCAGCTGCAGCATTTGAAGAAACAAGTTGCTCTGTGAGCCATGGAATTTAGTGAGGCTGTTTTCATATCACTTTGTGTACTCAGGCTTCCCCAGGCTTCTGTTACCCATGTTCAGTAACTCCATATCTCCGTTTTTCTTCAACCTGCTCACCCGTTAAAGAAGCTGTGAGAGACCAGAGCTGCTTATCTCCCAGCTGGCAACAAGCAAAATATGGTACTGCAGAGTTCTGCCAGACCTTATTTCAGTGCAGATGATTACTCAAGACTCTCTCTAACCCCTAACTGATGTTCACAAAATTTTTAAGACCTTTGCATTTCTGATAACTGTGCCTCACAAAATGTGGCTAAGATTCTAAAGCTAATAGCTAGAGAAGTGACAGATGGACAGCTAATGCAATTGTCTATGCCTGCATTTAAAGGAAACAAGGATGAAATAATTGATGGGAGCAATTTTTTTTCTGATGTAGAAAAGGTTCCACTTTGTCAAGTAGCTAGTAGATTGAATCGTGATGAGAAGACATTTTCTCAGGTGTGTAGTCATAGCTTGTAATGAAATATACCAAATGAATACAAATTAAAAGTCCTGTGAAGTTCAAGATGTTCAGTTTAGGTTATGACAGTTTTGTTGTAGGAATTCTGATATGATGGAGAGCAGAAGGTCAAATGCTTTTCTGCGTGTCTTTCAGAGCCAGCCATTAAAATCTCTTCGAAAGCTCTTACACCTCTCTTCAAACCATCCTGTCCCTGCTGAGCCCCGCTTCCAGCCCTTACCAAGTCAGCCAGCCAAAGCTTCTTTTTCTGAAGTGCGGATTCACCCCATGAGCCAGAGCTCCAGCAGCGGCAGCAGCAACGTGCGGCAGGAGGCTCCGCCCAAAAGCAGGCCAACACTGCAGATCCCGAGCCAGCTGGAACCCACCTGGCACGTCTCCCCCGTGAACAGGAGCGTGAGTGATGGGCCTCCCTACTCCGACCAGCTGCCTTCCAAGAGCGGACAGAACGGGCACACGTACACCCGGACAAACCGGTCGCGAATGCCAAACCTGAATGACTTAAAAGAGACAGCCTTGTAATTGCACTCCAGAGAATAGGCCAGTTTGGGTGGAGATCAGCATAGGGGAGTGGTGGTGGTTCTGGTGATGGTAAGACTGCATTTTCAGCTTTATAAAGGTGTGCAATATGTACATGTGGAGCTATGCTGTTTGGCACCACGGAGAGAGTCAGGGATTATACAGTAAAACAAGTTGAACTATAAATTACCAGTCATCAGAAATGTCGCTGGATGCCAGACAGAGTGTGCAGGTCAGGGAGAAAAGGCATTGCCATTTTCTCTCATTTACATTCCAGCTTAGTGCACATCTCTGTCTGAAAGCTGGGAGACTTCTGGTACGTATTGGCACTTATAAGGGTGAAAACATTCATGTCTAGACCTATGCCCTTACTACATTTTTTGCTGCCTAGTTAAAACAGTGGGGTTTATGTGATAAAAGTGTATCCCTGTTAAGGGTTTAAAGTTAAATTGTATGTCTTAAATTTGTTTTTTAAATTTCCATATTTGATAGGATTTGTAATATTTATTTATGATGACCTAATATCGTACTGTTATAATCATATCTTTTATGTTATAATGTAAAGTTATTTTGAGCTGTTTGAAACATTGTGAAGCAGTGCAACAGCTACAGTAGTTTCTATAAAAAACTAACAGTAACATTTATATATTGCATCAGGAGTATTTTATTCTATATATAAATATATATATAAATGGAAAATAACTGTCTGTTTTTTAAATATACTCATTTAAAAAAAAGTATTGTTATGACACTATCTGCCATATTTTTTATACATTTGTGATATAAAGTGCAGTATTATACTTCTAATAAAAGGAAGTTGAATGAGGATATAAACATGACTGTAACAGTATGAATCTTGCTTGGCTATGAGAGCCCAGTATTGTAGGCATTATTGGTAACAAACAAAAGACAACATTCAATTCCAAGCTTTTTTATGGGCTATTTTGTTGGAAATATTGGCTAAATGTAAGAGACTGCAGAACTGTACAGTAATCTAAATGTGGTATGTTCTCCCCTGTGTCCTTAGCTTTCCTAGTAATATTAATGGGATTTCTGCATCTGCATCCAGAGCACAGAGCCCCAGTACCAAATTTTTGTTTCCTCTAAAGAAATAAAGTGCCCCATGACTACAAGAGAAAGCAGGTGCTCTTCCACTTAATAGCAGGGGTGAAAACCAAAGAAACATAGCATGAATTGCAAGTGAAATGCAAACTTCGACACTTACGCATAGCATGGCACTGCAGATCATGGTATAAGCTTTTATGCATATGTGTATTTTACATCTTGTTTAGCAATCTATTAATTAATAAGATAAACACTGTATTAAAATTTAAACTACTCTTGCACTTTTTATTATATTTCAGGATGTACTTAAATCTACAAATCTGATATTCGGATATTGAGGGAGAAGGTTGCCATGCAGCTTAATTTCTCTTTAGGTCTTATTATCCAAATACTCCCATAACCAGTTCAGTTACCAGTCTCAGCAAAACACTAGATCTTGGGTTCCAGTCTCCTGTACAACGTAGTTAAAACTGCCTTTACGTTGGTGAATGTCAAGTGTAGCAAATACACACCCTGATTCCTCTGTTGCTACCAGTAAATTAAATCAAAGGTTAGCCAGTAGGAGTCAAGAGTTATGCCAGTCTAAACTTTGTGCAATAAGAGGAGAGCCAGGCCTGTAGTGTCAGAACAATACAATCTTTCCTTTTTTTAAATACATTAGTTCAACTCCCTCATTACTCTGCAGCACACTTTGTTTTCTAGATGCTGTTGTTGTAAGACACTTGTACTTGCAAATACATTGTCTTTTCCAAAACAGATTAACCTGAATGTAAATTTGATGATTCAGCCATAGATGTAGTTAACAGAAGAAGCCAGGCAGTAAGAGCTGAACTTCCTACTTGTATAACAATGCAAAACTGGACATGCTGTTCAGTACTCTTGAGTCATACCAAAGTTCTAACACAGCAAATTCGGCACCACTACTGTAAAAATAAGTAAGAAAGAACAGAATGGAAGGATGTCATATAGGGTTTGTCCAGGGCTAAAAGTCAGTCTAGTAAATTTGAAAAATTACAAAATAAGAATTCTTTCTTTGTCAATTGCCTGCAAGAAATGTGCATGTGATTTTTCTATAGATATATATGGTATATGATATCCCTCTATATATGATATATACTGTATTGATATATCATATATATAGCATATAAAAATACAGTAGACATGAAAGGGTATTCAGTTTTTTTCTAAGTTCAGTGGGCATCCTGGAAAGACATTGTGATACTTACTAGTCATCACTGTTGGAGTTTAGCAGCATACTTCATCAATCTCTGTTAAATTCACTGCTTGGTCACAGCTAGGTTAGCCCTGCTTTGAAATGGCCTGATGCTACTGAAATCCCTCACAAAAGCACTGTCCAAGAGAGAGTGGGGCTCTAAGCAGTGTGGTTTTAATGTCTCTTTTAGGGCAGTGGAACTGGGGTTGTTTAGTCTGGAGAAGAGGAGGCTCAGGGGGGACCTCATCACTCTGTACAATGACTGAAAAGGAGTTTGTTGCCAGGTGGGGGTCAGCCTCTTCTCCCATGTCTCAAGTGAAAGGATAAGAGGAAATGCTTTCTGTTGTACCAGGAGAGGTTCAAATTAGATATCAGAAAATAAAGAGTCACTGAAAGAGTGGTTAGGCATTGGAATAAGTTGACCAGGGAGGTATCACTGGCTCTGGAAGTGTTCCAGAGGTGTCTGGATGTGGCACATCGGAATGTGAATTAGAGGTGATTATGGTGGTGCTGGGTTGACAGTTGGACTAAATGATCCTGAAGGTCTCTTCCAAGCTTGATGATTCTGTTTCCCAGCAAGTGGTCAGAGTAGACTCTTCTGTGCTTTGTGGATATGTATCCTTTTGCCTCTGCAAGATTTTTAGATTGTTGGTAAGAGCTTCATGCTGGGGATGATGATACTGAGCTGTATGTGGCTGTTCTTATTTCTAGCAAGGAAAAATGTTTCCAAAGGATTTTTTTCCTCAGCACCTATGGAGTTAAATCAGGATAATCTCTGACTGTACATATAGCTGTTTAAAGTAGTTAGCAAATCTTCAAAGGTGACCCAAGGAATGTTCAAGTATTTGGTGGCCCGTAGTTACAGAAAGTTGTTTCTACTTCGTACTACATTTTCTTCTCCAGTTCAACAAACCATAGTAGATTTCAGTTAAATACTAAATTGTGTTGAATGTATGTAGTATTTTCTTCCTTCTGTTGGAAAGAAATTCCAGCAGCTCGGCCAGCTGGTGCTGGGATGAATTGTGTATTTTTAACTTGGTCTAACTTCCCAATATTTAGAATATTGCTAATGTAATTTTGTCGGGGCTTTCAAAGGAGTCTTATTATAGTGACTGAGATTTGCTGGCTTAATAAAGGGAAGAGAATTACAGAGCAAACTATTTTCTAAGTGTGAGCTTTCCTTTTCACTGGTCTATGAGTCTTGTGCTACATGCTATATAGATTTACTTAGTATAAAGAAACTTAGTTGAACTACATTTTGTTCTTTGGCAATCTGTTTTGCCTTATGGCATCATTAATGATGTGAATAGAAAGGAAACTAAGTTTCAGAAATTATAGTCATTTTGCAGAACTCAAGCTGCCTAAACTTGTCTATCTGTTTTTGCTATAACTATTGAGCTCTTTTTAACTGAAAAAGAAGCACCTTAAGCTCATCTTAACTGAAATTGTATTTGTGTCTAAGCTGTCCTTTTAAACTGCCATGTAAATGTATTAACCTAGAATAACATCTATTTTCAGCAGACCTGACCACAGAGAACAGTCCCTTAGAGCTCTTTAATGCTTTTTGCTCCATTTATTGCTGTCCAAGCTTCATTGCTCCTCCGAGAGGTCACCAGGACAGAGCACTGGGAGAGTTCTTGGCAGGAACTCAGTGGTCCCAGATTTGGTCTCTTCTTCCTAAAACATTCCCCAAACACTACCCTGTTTGCCAATACTTGTTCTTTTAGATCAATATTAAAACAGGCTTCAAACTTCCAAATGTATGAGACACCCTCAGATTGTCTTTCGGAATGTCACCTTTCTCTCTGCCACACCAACTTGTTTCTGGGAACAAGGCTGGAGTGACTCTTCAAGAAGCAGTGGCCTGTGGTAGGCTTTTAGCCATTCCTTATCATTGCAGTTAGGTCTCTTAACAGATGAATCTTATTTGTCTAAAAAGCTACATACCAACCTTTTTTTTCTTCAGAAGCTGCTGTAGTTGTTAGCTGAGTAGACTCCTGTGTTCAGAAAAAAAAAATGTATTCTCAACAATTCAGTGCTGTAGACCTCCCTGCAAGAAGAGGGAACACAGATGATACAGCTCTGAAAGCACTGTCATGATCTAGGTAGCAAAGGCAAAACCCAGCCACTTTTGAGAGGAGCCATGCTCTGGAAGTATTGGGGTTTTCACTCATGTTTCATTTTTTTGTTGTCTTATAATGATGGTGAGACATGCTTCAAAAATACCTGCATGCAATCAATTCCATATGTTTTGAACACTGTCAGACTAGAGCTGGGAGAACATCTGCATCCCAGTCACACAAAGAGTAGGAAAAGGATAGCCATATATAATATACTGCAAATTGTGGGGTGGCAATGAATATTTTTTCCATTCAAGCTAGCATACATAATACATTTGTCAATGGGGTACTGTCACAAACCATGCATCTAGGCTGTTGTTCATGTAAGTAGGCCCACCATTTGAAATAGGAGTGCCACAGAAGATGGTTGGAATGGTGATGTGCCCTATGTAACTATTTTTAAATTACCTTCAAATCAGGACACTATTTAAGAACAGGTGCCTTTCCCTACACAGCTCTTTCTAATGGTGTCATGATATTAATCATTCATTAACTCGGTTTGTAGCGAATGAGGAAAAAAGCCATTTAACTTCTGGCCTTTGTTTAAAAGGGTGTGATTTGAGTAAACCCTTTTAATTTAACACAGCTTGGAAGTTCTAGATGTTGGCACCTTTTTCAAACGGATCAAACAGCAGCATCAATGCTCAGGCTCATCAGGCAAGTGAAGGCTTGTGCACATCACTTGCACTGAAACAGATTTCTCATTTTGCAATGATGAAGCAAATTTCATGGAAATTAAGCAAAGCAAATTTTATAGGAGGTCCTCTTTCAATTTTAGGAGAAAAACTGTGTTAGGTCATCTGTTCTGTGGGCAGACTGTCTTAACAGCTACCGTGTGAGACAGCATAGGTAAATCTGATGTATTAGGTCTAAATTTTACTTGCTCTGAGTTCTACTTGGATGCAAATTTATGACCTTGTGCACAGCCAATTGTTTGATGCAAAAATTGTCTTTTGACACACTAAGTGGAAGATGCATGAGACGTGTGAGAGGACCAGCCCCACTATGTTTGGATGCTTTCATTCCACCAAATCATATTGCTGCTCAGGCTCTTTTAGATCATAACTCAAAATATGCAGCTGGGCAAAAGTGACTCTTAACACATGGCCCGAGAGTCTGAACAAGGAATTTGTCTCTTAGCCTAAGAGTGACTACACATCTTTTGTCTTCTCTGCAAGTCAATCTACCTCCTCTCTCTTGCAGAATGTGGTCAAGGCTGGGTTTTGTTTGTTCTGAGCTTTTTATTGACTCCAACTTTTGAAGAGACATCTGAAAAGATTCTTCCTCTAGGTACTGTTAGCAACCAAGTAATAAAATATTGATGGGCCTTCATCTAAAATACTTCTGAAACCTCCAAGCCATCTGAGCTCTCCCTCTAGAATCCCAATGCCATCCTTTGCACTGCTTTGCAGTCTTCCCTTGCCCTTCCCTTCGTGGTTCTCAAATATTGCAGTTGCCTTGTTCTTTGTTGTTTCTCGAGTGCAGATTTTCAGGGAGTTAGAGGCCTTATCTACTACTCCACCCTGTTTGCTGTTTTACTTAAACAGCTATCCTTAGACTTGCTCAGGATTTTCTTCATTTTAATTTTCCATTTCATCTGGGTGAGATACTTTACCTCATCATGCCCCAGCCAAAACACGCTGCCTGCCAGGTTTTTCGTTCCACCAAGTCTCTGTTTTCACAGGGCGGTTTCTCTGGATCCGTTCTGAGAAATGCAAGGTGGCATCTTAATTGTACAGGCATAGAAATGCGTTGTGAAGTAGCTTTCCATGTCGTCAAGTAGCTTTCCATGTCGTAGAACTTTCCGTTAGCAACGTTAAAGCATATTCATAGCACAAGATGGAAGCCGCTATTCAACTTTCCTATAGGATATGAACCTCTTGGTGTAAACTCTTGACATGTAAATCCAATGGCAGAGCTTGTAACTGTTTAATTACAAGGCAAAACTTTAAGCATAAGCATAAGTAACTGTCTCGACTTTCCTTTTTTTTTTTTTTTTTTTTTTACTAGTGCACATCTTAGACTCGTACTACTGAAGGATATGACTAATTAAAAGGAGTAACACTGTTTTTGGTTTATATGGAACAATAAGCTAAAATCTTCCCTGAAACCATAATTTGGTTGGAAATTCTATGCAGGCATTTTAAAATCTGGTTAAATATGATAAGGACTTCCAGGACTGCTTAGATCTCCACTGTGAAATGCTGAATTTTAAATTTGTGTCATTTGAGAGAAAGAAGGAAGAATGAAGTTTAGGAAAATCTTTTTTTTTTTTTTTCCACAATCTACCAGTACAGACTATTCCAAAATTAGCAGGATGAGGAGGCAGCTTTCAAAACTTCTAAATTTATGTATAAGATTCCCTGATGTTTTTTTAACAGCTACTAGAAATCTAAAGCGCACAAACTTTTAAATCTACCGTGCTTTCTGTTGTGGAAGGGATATGTTGTGGTGTTAACCTTTTTAATCCTGGAATACAAATTGATTTTAAAATGTGTTGAATATTTAAGGATGACTTCATGCAAGTTAATAAACCATTTGTAAAGTGTTTGTATACAACCCTTTGTATCATGTTGTTGGTACACCTTACCAAATTTTTTTTGAGCATGTATTCCATCCTTAACTTCTGTACAATTTCTATTGTTGCTGTAAATATTCTAAAAGAGAAAAAAAAAATCCTGTGGTAACCTTAATTATAAGCATGGAAATGGTTAATTTTTACTGAGCACAATGTATTTTTGAATGGGCCTTCCAAAATATGTCTTTAATAAAAATGCAGATTTTGCACTAGAACACTGGCATTGTTCAACAGCTGATCTTATTCCTGACCTATCTCCTCCAGAGCACCTCTCCATATACATAGGTTGGCTCAGATGAGTGGAATAGGCCAGAACCAGGACTCCTGTGCCTGATGGATCGCTGCCAGGTCCTGGCTAACTCCCCGCCCTGAGAAGCCAGCTTGTATCTGTCTGCAAGTGTGATGTTTCCGAAGCACCTTGTTGCCCACCATTCCTGTAGTCTCACTGCAGGCATCAAGGGTGGTTTCTTCCTTTCAGGGCCAGAATCTCTGCTGCTCCCTCTTTTAAACAGTATCAACCCACCAACCCCCCCAGCAGGCACTACCAGAAATTAAAAGGCCCTGATAGTTTCCAGCCAGTAGCCTTCGCTGCAGAAAAGTATCATGTTGGAATTTCATTATGGCCGCACGTAAACTGAGACCCTTTTAGGCAAATATTTAGGTGTCAGCAATAAGGTTTAGATTGGTTCCTCTTTAATATGTCCCGGCCATGACTTTTTTTTGTTCCTGTGTGCAGCTTTAAAAAACTTTAAATATTTCTCTGCCAGTCTCTCATTCTTCAGGATAATTTGCAACAGAGGAGTAGGGACCACTTTACCTTGGCCTCTCATCCTTCCCTCTGATCTTCAGCAGTAGATTTGCTGAAAGCCAGGACTTGCAGTCTTTTAGATCCAAAACAGCTGCCTGATGGCTTGTGCAGCAACCACAGCCTTGGTGAGACCAGGCTGCTGCCCAGTGCCTGCACTGAGCTGTGCCCATCACCTCCCCAAGAGGGAAACCACTGACCCAAACTGATGTCTTCAATTTCCACCAGGACAAGCAGTCCAGTACTTTAACAGTCCCAGCCAGAAATGGGTTTGAAATGCCTGTTTCCCTGAGGTGCCTAGAGCTCAGGCACACTTGGCTTTACTCTTAGAGCCTTACTTGGCTCTTACCCTTTCAAGGATCTCGTTGTAGTGACCCCTTTTCTGTACCCCCTGCAGAGCCCCAGAAAATGGAGTAGCCACCTCCTTGAAGAGGAACCCCAGTGTAGTCACCATTAGTCCTCCATGGAATGGGGACCATAGTGGGCATTGGCATTTTTCTCTGGGTGGAAATGAAGGGATAATTTCTGCACGGGGCTATTGACTTATATATGATGTGGCTGGTCTGAAGGCCTAAGGTAGTCTCTGCTCACATAGCTTAGACTGGGCAAGTTTGATTTCTCAGCACAGTTCCCTCACTTCTCTCTAAGCATGCCATGCTAAAAATTCAGGTCATGAATATGAAGGCAGCTCTTGGTCCTGCTTCCTGTTTCAAACCCCTTGTGTTTTGTGCAGTTGCAAAGCCATGCATTGGTCTCCCTACGTCTACAGGTAAAGACCTGCATGATTGTTTAACATCCTTGTCAGCAACATAGACAGTGGGATTGAGTGCACCCTCAGCAAGTTTGCCAAACGACACTAAGCCATGTTGTGTGGTTGACACACTGTAGGGAAGGAATGCCATCCAGAGGGACCTGGACAGGCTTGAGAGCTGGGCTGGTGCAAACATCATGAAATCTAATAAGGCCAAGTGCAAGGTCCTGCACCTGGGTCGGGGCAGTCCCAAGACAAATGCAGGTTTGGGGAGGAACAGATCATGAGCAGCTCTGAGGAGAAGGACTGGGGGCTGCTGGTGGATGAAAAGTTCAGCGTGAGCCGACAATGAGCGCTGGCAGCCCAGAAGGCCAGTTGTGTCCTGGGCTGCATTGAAAGCAGCGTGGTCAGCAGGGTGAGGGAAGTGATTCTGCCCCTTTTACTTCACTCTCATGAGACCCCATCTGGAGTGCTGCATCCAGCTCTGGGGCCCCCAGCACAAGAAAGACGTGGACTTGGAGCAAGTCCAGAGGAGAGCCACTAAGCTGATCACAAGGCTGGCACACCTCTCCTGTGAAGACAGGCTGAGAGACTTGGGGCCTGGAAAAGAGAAGGAAGACCTTTTAGTGCCTTCCAGTACATAAAGTGGGCTACAAGGGAGCTGAAGAGGGACTTTTCACAAGAGCATGTAGTGATAGGACAAGGGGAAACAGTCTTAAACTGAAGGAGGTAAGTTTGGATTAGATATTAGGAAGAAATTCTTTACCATGTGGGCAGTGAGGCACTGGAACAGGTTACCCAGAGAAGTCGTGGATGCCCCTCCCTGGAGGTGTTCAAGGCCAGACTGGGTGGGGCTCTGAGAAACCTGGTCTAGGGAAAGGCATCCCTTCCCATGGCAGGGAAATTAGAGCTAGATGATCCTTAAGGTTTCTTCCAACCTAAACCATTCTGTGATCCTATGTTTATGAGAGAAAGCTTGTGTATTTATGTAATTTTACTTTGGCTGGTTCTGTCCCACTTTCATAATGCCCTCAGTCACACTGTTGCTCCAACATGCTGAATTTATGCAGAGGTGGAAGTCAAATGCAATTCTAAAAGCACTTTAGGACCACTTAATTAATTAAGCCTCTCAGCAACCTTCTTTTTATATGAGTCAGAGGTTAAGTGAATTTTCAGAGGTCAATTAACAAGTGAGCTGCACAGCAAGGATCAGAACAGAAACTCCTGCTTTAGCAGGAACCATTTAGTTGAAAGCCAGAAGTAAGTCTCTTCCCCATGAAAGCTTGGAAAAGTGAACTGCAGGCAAAGGACAGGGCAAGGCAAGAAGCAAATGAACTGTGAAATGCACTGTTATGCCAGTTAGTTCCACCTTATTTGTCGCTGGACATTGCAATCTAGAAAAAAGATCTAGTGATTTCTTTGAAGTGGGAGGCTCAAAGAGTGATAGCACAGGTCCTTTCTACCTAGACAGTACTTTCTTCCTCTAAGGTTTTATTATATCCTACATATAGGATCGGTCATGTGAAGATACATAATTTAGTGAGGTTTCTTGGTGTATAATGGTGTGTGGTCCATCCATTCAGGCTGTGCATTAAGCCTGCGAGCTCTTCCAAATTTCACAGGACCTCCTGCACCTTGCCATAGGGTGCATTTCCTAAATCAGACAACTTGAAAAACCCTGGAGTGTGTGTAGCTCTTCATAGTCCAGTCACAGCAAGGCTTTGACTAGCTACAGTCAAGCTTAACTGCTTTGGGTGATATAAATATTCACTGGCTGGTGCCCAGTCCATCCTTTCGCCCTTCCATCCCCACCCCCTGCACCTCAGTCGTGCTGTGGAACAGTAGCACCAAGCCTCCTCCTCCCTATCACCATCCACCAGGACATGGAGCAGAGCTGCCTGTGCTGCTTTTAGGGCAGACACAGCTGTGTATTAACGTGATGGCAGCTGTGTCCAGGGCCTGGAAACACTTCAGCTCTCAGTGTCAGTGTTGTTAACACAAGAGCTATGACAGCTGGTGGAGAGCCCTTGCCTCGCTGTTGCTGTTCGTCAGTGTCCCTGGGGAGGCTGTTACACCATGGTGGTCCCACAGCTTGGCTGCATGAAGGACGTGCCTCAAGCTCAGTGGACCTTCTCAGTAGAGCTTGCCTTGACTGTTTAGCATTAGAAAACCACACAGTGATTTCTTACTAGGAAAAAGTATCCCTAGACCAATTTGTGGATAAGCAAAATTCCTATCCACAAATGGGGGGTTGGGGTGAAGCTAAGGAGTAATGGTGTATAATAGCAATCATCTCAGCAGATGGGAATTTGTCTTTTCTACATCCCTGTAGACTTCTTCCTATTTAATGGAGCAGCTTTCAGACTCACCAGAAGACCTTATTTTCCTGACAGATATTATTTGTGTCTATATACAGTAAAAAACAAGGCAGAAACATCTGCGCTCACAAATGAATGTGATGAATTGCACAGCCATCCAAAGGCTTTTCTCATGTTTTTAGTCACATCTCATTTGGTTTTAGTCACATCTCAACTCCTGCCCTGCACACATTCACCTCTCTGCCCACAGGGATAAGGAGAGGAGAGGCAGATGGCCTGCCACAGTGCAGTTGTCTTCATGACTCTTCTCTCTTCACTGAGACATTCCAGGTTGTTAGAAAACAGGAAAAAGGCCTCAGGTTTGTGTTACAGGTGCATGGGAAGGCAAACCAAAGCTGTCACTCCAGATCTCCCTACAACCCTCCCACATGGGAGCTGTGGGGCTGTAGTTCGTATCTAAGCTGTGTTGAGTTCCTGTGCTGGGCAGGGACATGAGCCATAGTAACCAAGTTGTCGCCCCAGGGACATGGGTCGATCATCAGAGCCTCCAGATTCCTCAGATGCTAAACACCACTGGCGATCAGGCCATGGAGATCAAACAGTTAATAAGAGGCAGTCCCTATGTCTGTGCCCAAACATCCACAGGGAGCAAAGTGCCCTGGGGCCGCTGAGATGTGTTAGTGCAAAACCAGACAGGATACACAGAGGGTTTGGCCATCTCATTCTCAAGGCACTGATGCCTGCTCCAAAACCAGCCACAGCAGCTCAGGCCAGAAGGTTGCTGATATAAGAAGACATGAGGTGGTTTGAGAGTGTGAGATCCAGGTGGGGGCCCTCATACTGGGGACAGGCCAGATCTGGCCCCAATCCTGTCTCAGGGATGGCAGAGATTGGCATGAGGAAAAGCAGGGTGACATGTCTGTCCTATGAGAACCCTCCCTGGTCCTGGTGGGTCAGTGGGGGAGGGCTGGGCTCCAGGACAAATAATCAGGCATAGACCTGCCGTCCTGAAAAGAACCCAAGCCCTGCCTTTGGACCCCATCTGCATTTACTCTGGCCTTCACAGCACGCTGTGATGATGATTTCCCCAACCTAACACCCAGGGCCAGAAGCACCATATCTCAAGGGATCAAAGCCCTGATCCCTCCCGCCTTTCCCAGCGTGTGCCCAGAAACACCCATCAGCTGAATGACCAGGCACGGTATGGAGCCATGTTTTATTCAAGATAGCTCTTCCCTTTGCAGGCTGGGCATTTACACCGCGGGACTGTGGCTGCAGCTGTGGCAGTGGTGAGGCAGGGCAGCTGCATGGGCAGACACCTCCACGTCCACCTCAGGAGACAGCACTCAGCCACACTTGCCCAGGCACTCCAGGAGCTCCATGCGGATGGCGATGCGCACGTGCCAGCCCAGCGGGATGAGGCGGATGTAGCGGGCCACGATGGGCGGCCGCAGCAGGTTCTGCACTGAAGAGGAGCGGTCTGAGTTGCCATAGAAAACCTGTGAAGGGAGGTGTGGGGAGGTGGTTAGGGGGCTGGAAATTCTGTCCCATGAGTCTGGGGTGCCTGTGCAGAATAGATGAGGAGGAGGTTCCCTCCCCTCCACCCTCAAAACAAAAGACATCAAAAATAGCCAGACCATTTTTGTCATGCTGATTTGGTTTTCTGAGTAAGTCACTTTCTCCCATTGTTTCTGCACTTTTTGTGGTTAGGCCAGACTTAATCTCACCCCATCCTATCTCACTTGCCTTCCTGCAGCAAGGCACCACATGTTTGGAATGAGCATGGTAAAATTTGGCTCTTTGCAGTTCATGAGCTGGGTTGTCTCATATGCCAATACAGACAAAAAATGTCTCTGAGTGTCCTTTCCTCATTGCTTGACCAGCATGTCACATCACCTGCTGCCATGACCTGTTTTTTGGGGAAAGCTCAGCACAGCATCTCCCCAAGGCTGCAGGAACTGATACTTCAGCAAAGCCACCAGAGCCTCCCATGCTAGGACAGGGCCATCCCCACAGATGGACACTGAGGACGCCTAGGAGGCAGCAGCTGTGGCATCCCCCAGCCCAGCTGGGCTGCACAGGCATCATTGTAAGGTTTCCTCAGTGCAATTTTTCGCTTCAAACCAGCCAGTAAGAAGTGCAGTGTGAGAACAGTTCAGTGGGCTGTGACATAACTAGTCACAGATCTTATCTCAGGGTTTTTTCTGCATTGTCATTGTGCACTAGCTCTAGACTTACAGCAAAAGGGGCCCCCATTTCTCAGTGCCCAAGCAGGGCTGGGATTGTATTGCCACAGCCGAGAAAGTGGGTTTATCATGGAGGTGCTCCCTCCTCTGCAATGCCAACTAATACCCTTGAGCTTAATCTGGACTCCACTATCATCATTAGAAATCACAAAAAATTTATTTTGCCCTGGTCAGGATGGCACTCACTTTCACCACAGAGGAAATGGCCCCTCTCTGTGCTGCCCCCAGACGTGGAGTGAGCACTGAGACCCATCCACCCTGCTGCTGCCACAGGACCCCCATTTTGGGGCACCTCCCACTGAGAAATGATGCCTTCATGTCACCAAACATGCCACCTCTCCACCAGTGGCCAAAGAGCAAATTGCACTGACCCGATTGTTCCCGGTCTGGTCCTTGTAGTAAACCCAGTTGAGGTTTTCGTCGGTGCGGTACTGAATGCTGTACTTGGTCATCCACTCATCGGCATCACAGCGACCTTGTGTGAGGATCCCTGAAATCACCTTCACCTCCTTCAGGTCGATCTGCAGCCACTGTGCAGTGTCCTGGTACTTGGAGAGCCACGCACACCTGCGGGACAACACCAGCTCTGCTATGTCCTCTACCACTGCCCTTCCAGGCAGACCCTCCTGCCCCACACTGCCAGGGTTCCCCCAGCACCCCACACCCTCTGCCCCTGGAGCCCCTCAGAGAGGCATTTTGGAACTCACCCAAAGCCTTGGCCATTGAGGCGGGCCTTGTTGGCTGTCCAGGAGGAGTACCAACCTGTGTACTGCTCAGGGTTGGAGCAACTTATCTGGTCTGGGGTGACAGAACCAGACTCAAAACCCAGGGGCTTGTGGTAGGGACACTCTGCAGAAAAGGGGAAAAAAACACCTTAAGTGACATGACTGGCTGTTTCCTGGGTGTGTTTGCACACACATTGTCAACACCTCCTGTGGTTTCACTATTCCCTCTCCTCCCTGACTAGGATGCTCTTAATCCCAGACCACAACCTGCACAGGGGCCATAGTATCTTCATTTCTAACTCTTGTTTTAATTTCTAACTCTTCTTTCTCTCTCAAACTTACTAAACTTGTTCTACCTGAAACATTTTGGGGGGAAAGGTTTTATTCAGATGTTGTAGTATGAATCTCCTTCTTGAAAGGCATGTGGAAGAAAAACCAGACTGGATCCCTCAACCTGGATCCAGCCTCCAGGCTGTCTGCCTCTGCCTGATCCTTGAGAAATGTCAGGCACTGCTTTACTTGCTGGGCTTTACCTCCTTCTGCCCCTCTACTCACTGTCTTGATTTACTTGAATGGCAAAATTTCTGAGCAAGCTCTGATCATCAAGCTTGCTTCACAAGCACCCTTGGGTCTTCTGCATTCTCTGCTATGGGGACCATCTTTGTGTCTGGAGATGGTCTTGCCTTGTGGAAAACCTGCAGATGCTCTGGTGCCAGTGAGGTGTAATGCATGACTCTACTGAAAGCTCAGGGATCTCCATCTGAGTTTTTGACTTCAGGTCTCCAGGCTACCAATCATGCCCCCACAGCTGTCTTTGGCAACAGTGACAAATTCAACATGACTCCTGCTGGCTGCAAAAATACTGGAGAAAGAAATACTCATTCGTCATTAAAACTTTCTGTGTGGGTCACCACACAGGGCTCTGAAATGCAGGACTTCGGTGATGCTGAGCACCTGCATGCTAACTGGACCTAGTTGTGGGGATTTTTGTTATGATCATTTTTTATACAATCAGGTTATCACTGCGTATCAAGATACACAGAATGAAGGTGCTCACAAGGGTCACATGGGGATTGCCTAGGCAAACATCTATATCACAGGCAGTATTTTCTAATTTTGCAGCCTGTGGAGCCCCCAAAGGTTACTCTGTACCTTTCTCCAGTTTAGCACAGTTTGTTTCATGGGTCTCAGCAGTAAAAGAGCAAGTAAAGCTCTGCGCAGCTTCCCTTGGGGGTAGGACGTTTCCTTGCCTTAGCTGTGCCTGACCAGCCAGCGTGGTGCCTCGTGTTAAAAATGACCTACACGTGGGGTGCCTCAGTGGGGGCCCAGAACCCAGTATGACCGTGGCCTCCCCAGTGCAACTCCCCAGCACTGCAGCCATGTGGTCGATGTCTCATTAGCAAGCTCCACTAGGTCAATACCGTATGCATCAATATCTCATTAACATATCTTGCTCAGTCGGTACCTCATTAACATGTTTTTTCCCATGAAAACATATAGCCACCCTCCCGCCTTCCTCGAGGCATGGAAACATCATGCTTTTTCACCACGTTAAAAGCCTTGCTCCCCTTGTGCAAGAGGTGGCTGGGCTGGGGTGGCCCCTTGTGTTTACTATTCGTTAGGCTTATCTCAAACACCACCCAACTTCACTTTTAGCAACACTAATCCGCAGACCACACAACCATAATGCAATTAGCAGGTCACCTTCTGGTGAGTCCGTTTGTACCACGCACAGGGACCCACCAAAACAGATGCCTGATGCCTGCCTGGCCAAATCAGCCAATCCAGAGGAGACCTGAGCGGTGTTTGGGAAGCAGCTGCTCCCCTCGCCATGCCAGAGGCTGCTCTGCAAACCATCGTCAGGCAGCAGGGACACCAGGCCATACCATGTTGGCTGGGCTGGACCGGGCAAGGGGAGTGCAAAGCCCCTGCCTAGGGAGAGCAGAGTTGCAGTGGCAATATTCATCATTCAGGAGAACAGCCTTTATCAGTCAAGGAAGCCTTCATTACTCAGCTGCATAATGCTAATGTGTGAGAGCACCCATCACACCTGGCCTTGCTGGGAAGCCTAGCCCTGCTCCTCACATATCTGCCATGGACAGATCAACCAAACCTGCCATGTCTCCTTCCCCTACCTTGCCTCTCAAAAGGCAAGGGTTTTAAACAGGAAGAGTATGGGTTTAGATTGGACATAAAGCAGAACTTTTTTACTGTGCAGATGATGATCCGCTGGGACAGGTTGTCCAGAGAAGCTGTGGATGCCCCATCCCTGGAAGTGTTCAAGTCCAGGTTGGATGGGGCTTTGAGCAACCTAGTCTAGTGGAAGATGTCGCTGTCAATAAAGGGGATGGGAGAGGGGAGGTATTGGAAGTAGATGATCTTCAATGGTCCCTTCCAATCCAAACCACGTTGTGATTCTGTGATTGCTTGGTGCAAATGACAGCAGGGTGGTACCAGGCTGTAGCAAGACTTCAAATGGAGAATTGCACACTGCTAAGGTTAACCAGTAAGAAAATATGCAGTAGGACCAGGCTGGCATGCCAGGCATAGGTGCCAGTAGGGAGCACTGGCCAGCATGGGCCACCCTCAGTGACCTCCCAAGGCCCAGGAATGGTGGCTGCCTCTGCCTGACGGTGCAGGGTCACCCCCTCACCTCACACCGGTGCAGCTCCCCCAGCCTCACAGCAGCTGGATTTAGAACAAGTACTGCCAAAACATGCCTCCTCTGCAATGGTGAGTGCAGGAGGGGAACCTGCTGGAGATCACCAGGCAAATATGGCTAAAAGCACACTGGTCCATTACCTGGCATGCACTCCAAGCTGTTAGTCCCACTGGACCACACCGAGTTAGGTCCTCCTTGGCAATCGCATTTGCAAGCCTTGCTGTGCCACAGCTCCAGTCTCTCATCCTAAAGGGAAGGTAAAAAACCAGCAATAAATCAACATAGTCATCAACAACAGCAATATGAGGCTAAATCTGAGTTCTGAACCTGAGACAGATGCTCATGCCTGCCCAGCCTGCTGCACCTTCTCTGAGACAGCCTAGCATGAAACATGGGATGACTTGGATCCCTTGGATTAAGAAGTCAGAGCATGTGCCTGGGCCAGGTGCCACCCCTACTTCTGGCCCAAGGCACCAGAGCTAGGCCGTGTCAGAGCCCCAGCATTTACCTGGCAGCCAAACAAGCCAAAGACACTTACCTCTCCTGGGGAGAGGGCCATTGCAGCTGGGCAGTGGGCGTGGAGAGAAGAGAGAGACAGATTAGAAACAAAGATGCTGCAAGCAAACTTTACAAAATACAATTTCCTCCTGAGCAAGGGACAAATAAATAAAGGAAGGACTGACGAATCTACCAAGTTTTCCCCAAGCTGATTGCCAGGGGAAGGTAAGAGAATATGGGCAGGAGCAGGGCACTGCCTGTGTCCATGTCTGTGCTACTCCACTGGGTTTTCTTTCTGATGTCTTTGGCATCTCCTCTTTCTGATCAGACACACCTGAATCACTCTGAGGAGAAACTCATGCCAGCCCACTTGGTCTCTGCTTTATAGCTGATTTTGCCCACATCCATTTTTTATGCCTTCCTGCTCTAGTTTCCCTGTCACATTTTCTCCTTAAAATGTGTAAGCTGATGAACTCCAAGGGTGAAATCCCATCCTGGCACTACTGCAAGTGATAAGTGCCTCTGGAGGAGATGGGACACTCTACAAGGTGCTTGGTTTGAGACCACTCACTCTGGACGGGATGGAGAAAAATGTAATGTAAACAGGTCTTCCTAATCCATTTTACAGACAGGACACCCTTTTTTTTCTTTCTTAGGGAAAACCAGTCATTGTGGTTGTAGAGGAAGAGACACTATTTTTGTAACATCTGACCTGTTTTATCTCTTGCCTCTTACTGAGCAATGGCTTTTTTATGAGCACTTTCCTTACTGAAAAGGCTCTCCTTGCTTCACAGTGAAGTCCAAAGCAGACTGTGTTAACAGCATTTGGACTGGCAGGATAGTTCCCAGACATCTATGAAAATAATTAAATAAAAAAATAGTCTCATGACTGCTGATAACTCATCAACACAAGTCAAATGTTGAATATCACTTTTTTGAAGCCAGTAGGGCATCTACAAGCCACCAGGGAACAAGCTGTTGAGCAGGTAAAAACTTGCATACAGAAGCCATGAGAAACCTGCCACAGAGGTTTTGGGAATACGGAAAGAGGTCTTTTCACCAAATGAATTAGACTCTGAATTATTCACTGAATTCTAGTTATGATTTATTCATTCATACACTGTCACTTTGCTGAGTCTAGGAAGCTCCAGCTAATGCTGGGAATTTACATCTCACATTTCTATAGCAAGTTTCCTCTCAAAATACTCACAAACACAGAGCAATTATAATCAGCTGAAATATAAACTATATACAAAGCTCTGTTTATTACTGAAATGCAACTGCTCCTTGGGTGTGACACTGAGCCTAAATGTATCAAGAGTCTGAAAGAAAGACAGCCAAGAACAAAATGATAAAGAAGTTTTAAAAAATTCCTTTCTCTAACAACAGAGATGGTTTCCTGTGCTTCAGCGTCCCAGGGCAGCATTTCTGGCATCAGGAACTTACAACATTAACCCAAGGCACTGGCCCTGGCAGAAGAAGTAAACATTGGTCTGCAATAAAAAGATATGGCTTATAGTCAGACCCAAGAGGGAGGCAGGGGGCACCCAGACCCCAACAAGCTCAGCAGGAAAACAAGGCTGCACATCTCCGGATCTGGCCTCTCGTAAAGCGTAGGCTGAGGGCCACTCACAACACTGCACTACACCTTTCCCAGCACAGATGTTACCCAGTCAAACCCTGTCACTTCACTGTGCAATGAGAAAACCAAGGCAGAGGTGTAAGCCCAAGGCCACCTCTGTGCTGTGCCACACAGGGCAAAGGAATTTGACTTAAACCAGCATAAAGGTGGTTTAAGTTAACGCTGTTTGCCAATACAATACAAACCAGGACTTTATCACTTATCAAAACTGTACCATCTTTGCCAATAAAAGAAATGTAGTGCCTCTCCTGCCTGCTTGGTGCTCTGTTTGATGCCAATTCTGCAGTGGCACTGGCACCAGGGCCATGACAACCAGGAGAGCAGGTGTGTCTCCTGCCCCTCCAGCCAGTGCTCCTGCTCCAGGAGCACCAGCTGCAAGGGCAGCTTCCTTACCCTGAAATCTGGGAGCCTGACTCCCCAGCCAGCACAGTCCTCATGTGTCCCCACTGCCCAGCAACTGTCTGAGCTCACAGGGCTCCAGGTTTGACTTCTTCCATCTGCAGGCACTTAAGTTTCATTTAGAGATGTGTGCTTGCTATGTGTTTCTTAACTTCATTTTCATCTTTAGAAGACTGATTTTTGTGCAAAAACTTCTGTGTGTTGGTTTGGGTTTTCCTTATGGTGGTTTAATGCACTTTGGCCTGGCAAAGGGGTTGGAAAAGACCTCTAAAATCATCAAGTCCAGCCACTAACCTAAGAAAATTATGTTCCATGAAGATGACTGTATTGTGGTGAAGCCTACTCTTGTGCACTATGTGGGAAAAGGGGATGTCGATTACCAGGACTGATGTAGGGTATTGCTGTGGGACCATGCTGAGCCCTTCCATAGGTCTCCTGAGTACCTCCCTTTGAGAGCCAAGATCAAAATTTGATATGTCATTGACACATGGAACTGGAAATTCAATATCTATGAGTGAAACAACAGGGAAAAAAGGAACAGTTTTCAGGTGGGTGGGTGTACGATAGCACCAATTCAACCACCAGAAATGAATCCTCCTCACAGGTCCCCCCAGCATCACTTGGGTGGCTGCACTCAGCCAGTGATGGCTGCACTCAGCCAGAGATGCCTGCTCCTGAGTTACAAGAGTGGCTTCTAGGGTTTTTAGCCTCATCTGCCAGGGGACAGCACTGCAAATCAAGCAAGGGTGTAAATTTCAAGCACAAAAGGCCTTCTTTCAAGGCAATGTTGTATTGGGTCAGTCCCACAACACACAGGGTGCAAAGCCAGTGCCAGGGCACAGGTGCCGGCGTGCTGCCCCTCTGGTTGTCCCCATTGGGCTGGGGATCACCACCCCTCACTGCATAACTCACTGATTTAATTATCTCAAACAGGAGTTCAGCTTTGTCTTTTTGAGTCAGAAGAGGTTAATTGCTAAGGGCTTGCTCCCACAAGTGGCGCAGCCATCCAACCATGGTACAGGGGAGTGGCAAGCTTGGCTTGGCTTGGGGTAAGTGCAGCAGGAGGTGGCCAAACATCCTGCCTGGGCAGCGTGGCCTGATAACCCCTGGTGCTGGGAGGGAAAGGAAAAGAAAAATGCCCTTGCCTGCAGTTGGCCAGAAAACACAGTAATTGATATATTGGTGTGTTTACAGCTGTGACAGGCACTGTCCTACAAAGGAAATGAAGAGGAAAGCTGGCTGCCAATAGCCCCAAAAAAAAGTGATGGCCAGCATGCTTTTATAGTGAGCGTGTTTGCCTTCAAGGAAGGTTACAAAGATAATTGGTAATTGTAGGTCAGACAGAACGAATTGCTGCAATTCATGGGAGAGTCATAAGTCCTGCACGGCCGCCAGGGGCTGTTGTTTTAAAAGCACAAGACTGAAAAAAAACCCCAAACATTAAAAAGCAAAAAGTACTATTTACAGCCCACCCCCCAGGACATTCAGCAAACCATCAGTTCAGTGAAATAAACTGTTATCTGTGTTTGTGGGAGGCAGGGAGTAAAGGCATGCACCTCTCCCATCCCTTCATCCTACCCTGCAGTGCTGTTTGTCCAGCACACTATCATGCACAAATGCCACCCGACAGGTCAGGATTTAGGGACCAGGGCTTAGGCAAGAACCAGAGGATGATTTTGTGCCAGAGCACCTTAGTGAGGTTGGGCTGTAGCCCAGGCCCTGGGATGGCCCCACTCAGGACCTGCTGCTGAGCAGGATGGAGGGGAGAGATATTCTAGGGGGTGGTCCAGGTTTGCGTGAGAAAGAAAAGAGATAGCAAAGGTAGTCCTGGGATGCCAAGATGGGGAGGACACAGGTTTCCTGAGGTGGAAGTGGGATAAACCAGCAGCCACAACTTAAGGCTAGCTGGGAAAATAAAGGGGCAATAAATAGCAAGGAAACTCAGCTGCTGGCATTTTAAGGACAGGAAAAGGTAACTGTGTGTCTCAGAAAGTTTGTAATCATTAATAATGTGGCTAAACAAGAGTAAGAAAGGAGGAAGATAAGTGTGGACAGAAGTAACACTGCTAAAGGCTAAGCACATTTTGATATGGTAACTCTGAGAAATCATATTCACTATCCTGACCATAATGCCACAATACCAATTCCTCTTTTAGTGTGTCTAGAATTAATGACAAATGTACAAGCATGAGAAAGCACATAAAAAATATAAAAACAGAGAAATAAACTATAACACAGAATAAATGTCAGTCACTCAACTTACTGGAATAAGTTCACATAAACTTGATCATTGTAGGAAAAGTATGTGGAAAAGTTTAATTATTTATTTACTTTATAATTTAGGTGTCCTAGAAGCTTCAGCTGGAAAATAGTTAATGTTGTCTCTCATCTCTGCAAGCAACATCTCAGTTTAAAGTCTCGGAGAGATGAGTAAAATGACTTACTCCCCTCCCAGTGGAGAGCAGTCCCCTCCATGGTGCAGCAGTGCTTTCTGGGCACTGTGGTTCCTGCTGCATAGTCACCTGCTTCCCTTCTGCACCTGCGGGTCATGGGGCAGGGCAAGGGAAAACAGCTCAAAACTCAGAAAAATATGACTGGAGCCCCAACAAAGATGTCACAGAAACGAAAGATATAGCTGGACTGAATGGCACTGTTTTTATCCATGCTTTCTGAAAAGCACGCCATTGCAAAGCCCTCTTTTCCCTGAGCACCACATTAGACATCATCAGGAAGCAGAGTTAGGTAACACAGCCTGTAAAGCAACACAAAGGGTTGAGACACTGAAAAAAAGCACTTGGTGGTCTGTGCTCATTGGGTGCTAGTTTGTGGGTTGCTATATTATTAACCTAGGCTATTTTTACATACCAGCCCTGAAAATCGTGCCAGGCGAGTGAGGTGACTCACATCAGGTTGCAGAGCCTTGGTAACAAGGTGCATTTAGGGAAGCTGCCATATCTGTGGTGTTTTCCCAAAGGCGCCACAGGCAAGGGCCCCAGGGACCCCTGCTGCAGCTGTGGCCGTCCCCAGGTCCCCTTGGCAAGAGTAGCCCCCCTGTCCAGTTGCTTGGTGATTGCTTTTGTTGATTTCCCCCAGGGCTTTTTCCATGGTTATGCTAAGCAGCCTCAATGGGACCTCGTGTTGAGCAAACAGTATCTCTATTTCTAAAGAGCATGGGGTTTAAACGGTCCTTGGGAGCTATGCTAGCAGGCAGAGACCCCTAGGGCATAGGCAGATCTGTGTCCACCAAAAGACACTGGGAGTCAGGCTGGGTGCCCGTCCAGGGATGCCGACCACCTAAAGCCACAGTGGCCAAAATGCTCAGCCTGTTTCCCCCGTAGATGATATTCTGGCCTCAGCACCACCCAAGAGGGCACCAACGCCCCGGCACACATCAGCCTGCAAGGACTGACCTCTGCTGATCACTGGCAGGCACGGTCAGAGCCAGAAAATGAGGGCAAGAGGAGCAGCATCAGTGTCAGCCTGCAGAGGGGAGAAGGTCTCATACTTTGTGTTAAGCTTTTCTCTCAGGCTTTAACTCAGCTGTTCTTTTCCTCCATTTTGTGAGGATTTTTCATGGTTTTATTATTTTAATTTCCATTCCATTTTCTTTACTTGAGTTATTTTTATTTGGTTTCCATTTTTATTCATTTGTATTGTGTGTCATTTAATATTTCTATCTCGTATTGGCCTCATAAGCCACCAGCGTGCCTGTAACAAATGTGAATAGAGCCTTCCTAAATCTTCATTCGTGAAGCCTAGTCATGACATGACATTTAATATTTACTAGTTATTTGAACACGATAAAAACCATATTTAAATAATGACAATTATTAGTATTTAATTAATATTAATTTCTCTTTAACACCTGCTGGTCTTTTATGTTGTGAAAATATCTGGAAAAAGATTAAATAAGTGGAAAAAATCAACCTCTCTCCCTTTTCTTCTTTTTTTCCCAAAGTGTTCCTTTGAAAACTTTTGCCAATTTATGATCTTACTGTCATGTTTGCTCCTTCCTGCTTAGAGCTACGCAGAACTAGATGCATTGATTATGCCAAAGGGCAGCACTAAAGGTGTTATTTACCATCATCCAAAGGCGGGTTTGAGCCTTTAATTTTGGTTTTGGGTTGGTTTGTTGTTTTTTTTTTTCAAAGCTACAAAAAAAAACGGGAAAAAAGAAATCCACTCAAACTGCTGAGATGTGCTTATTCCTCAACGTGTAGGGAGCACGGATAGAGTAATGCGGTGCAGGCATGTCACATTCAATGTGCTAAAAGCACATTCATGTCAATCCGGAGCTCGGGGTGCTCTCCCTCACCATATGGAGGGGGCTCAGCAGCTGCTGCGGCTCTCGCGGCAGGAGCCCGCCTGCTGCACCATATGCTGCTGCTGCTGCTGCTGCTGCTGCTGCGGTGTCCCCGGCAAACACAAGCCCAGCCGAGGCGCAGGAGCTGGGGGTGCTCCTCTAAGCCACTTGCTCTGCCAGAGAAAATAAGCTAAGCAGCTTATCGTGACATCAGTGCACGTAGCTCGGAGGACTGACCTAGCAGCACCTTCGTGGTGAGAGGGAAAGGCAGGACTGTGAGGGGGACCTAGGCAAAGGGTCACTGCTCTCTTTTTATCCAGAGGAGGACACTTAGGCCATGAAGCAAAGAAAAACAGTAAATTAAGTAACATAGTAAATTAAGAAAATAAATTAAATATCAAAGGAGTGATGCCTTGAAAGTGATCCTGCAAGTTATTTTTCACTGCAGGCTCTCCAAAAATATCCTGATGTGTAGGTGTCTATTAAAAGCAAGCTGTGTCTGGGATTCAGAGTAAGGCATGAACTCATTCCAAGGACTAATTGCAGTTATGCCACCCAAAGGGAAAAAAATGCTGGAGTCTGGATAAAAACAGTCTTCCAAGAGGCTTAGGCATCAGTAACTTTCCCAAGTAAAACAAAGGAGAGAGGAGAGATAAAGTATGAGGAGAACATACAAATATTTGCTGTAAGATTAAAAGGAAGACCTATTAATTAGACAGAGTGGGGTACAGTCAAACATAACAGGATGAAATGAAGGCATGGCTAGTTGAGTAACATTTACTTTCCTACCCATGAAAATTTGTAGATCAATGTATTAAGTGGAAACACAGAAAGATAGAAAAGAACTAGACAAATCAAAACAATGAGAATTCAACATACATGGGGGAAAAGCTGGACTGTCTGATTAATCTTCTCCTCACTCTGACAGATCACACTTGATTCACATGTTAATGTTGGTAGATACTGCTGAGCACGTACCAAGTGCAACCTTGTTTAAGATAATAGCAGCTTTGCCATTGGCTTGGATGAAGCCAGAAATTTAAACACAACCCAGAAAATTATGTCCCTGTTCTATACTGCTGGGTTAATTAAAATGGAAGGAGATTGTGACCCTGAATTTTCTGGCTTCTTCTAGCCCCTGCTTACCTGCTTTCGTTGCTGCCTTTCTGCAAAGTAAATTTGAGAAAGCCTCAAAATTGATAAATACCTTTCCCATTTTCTTGACTTATGATTGCATTTTGTTCTGAAAGTGCCTTTGGAAGTCTCTCCCAGGCCAAAATACCTGAAATGGCCTTTAAAAAAAAAGCCAATCTTCATCGGCAATCTCTCGCTGCTAGAGAAAATGATCAGCTTTTGATTAATCAAGAGTTTTGATTAACGAAGGAACAGTCTTTCATGTTTTGCTGTACCTCATTTTTCAAATCAGCGTTATTATTTACACACTGGCTCAGCTGCACTACAATTTTCTTTGCAAATTCATATTTTGACAAATTATATGGCAATTTTTTTATACTGCAATTATTTTGTGAAACAGAGTTTTGCTATTGAATATTCATAAAGCTGTAAGAACACTGCTCACTCATGTACATAAATTGCACATCTCCTTCACATTTTGCCTTTCCCCAAATTATTATGCTTCCATGAGAATGTAAAGAGAGCTTGCTCTGTACCCCGTAGCCCCTGGAAGACGAAAGCATGGATGTAACAAGAAACACAAAGAGACATATCTGAAAGTGCCTCTCAGGAGGCAAAGTGCGTACCTTTGTACCAGAAAAGAAGAGACAGCAGGACTCTTCCCATCTTGAACTGCATCTTTTCCTTCCTCTGTTGTGAATAGCTCCTTAGTGTACTGCTTGGCTTGATGGGAAGGCATGAGATTAACTTAAGCATTGCCTAAGCACCTTACTCTCCTTCATTCTCATGATTTTCTCAAGCACCATCAAGCCAAACACATAATTCTTACCGTCAAGCTCCATCCTAGAGGATGTGTCATCTGCAACAGTTTTTGAAAGGTAACAAGTATTGAGGTACTGACACTCTAAGCATGAATCTGAATGAGTATGTAGACATATGTCCAAATAAACAAGGATATACCTATGTAGAAACCACATATACCCCCTACAGAAAAGCAGATGACTAAAGCTTATAAAAGGTACGTAGTATATATTGTCTATTGTATATAATAGGTATTCACTGACTTCCACCCCAATTCTTTACCTCTACACTATCAATGCCTTTCCTAATAATAGTTGCATGTTGAAATCTGCTCTGGCCTTATTGCTCTTCCAGTCACCTAATTGTGTGGGGCTGAAAATGGCAATCAGTAGATCAAACAAAAATAGCACTTTTCAGTTGTTTACTTGCTAGGCTGTAAAAAACTCAACCCAAAAATGTACACCTGCCTTTGCTAACAGTTCTACCTATAGTATCCTCTCGACAGGCTTAAGTTCAAGAGTAATAAATTTGATTTTAAAATGATTGAAAGGTTCAAGATAACAGACTGCTAGTGATTCCAGTGGATCTTGCACCCGTTCCTCCAATCTCTGCTAATTATGTGCAATTAGCAGTGAATTTTTAATGGAGGCTTTTGAAAGCAATTGCTTCAGAAGCAGCTTGGTTTGTTTCAAAAGATCACAGACCATATGCACTGGGAATAGATTAATGTGCTGCATAGATCATGTAGGCTGCTGTGGAGTTAAGCTAATCGTGTCTCTAGTCTTCTGGTCTACATCCATTCAAAAAATGCTGTGCAAACAAGGATGCTGACTTTTCAAAAATAGTCCCCTGGGTTACAAATTTGGCATGCCCTGTAAAGGGGTTGTCAGGTACAACATCCCACTGCAGTTACACTTCCAGCACCAATACATCCCAGCCTCCCCAGAGCATGTGACATGGATGGAATGAGTCTCCTGCCAAGGGGCCTCACTGCTTTGCTCAGTTCAAGGAGTTTAACCTTCTCAACCCAACACTTTCCCCACTTCAATCGATCTACACAGAATCATAGAATCAGCTGGGTTGGAAGGGACCTCCGAAATCATCAAGTCCAACCCTTGATCCTCTACCGCTGTGGTTGCTAGACCATGGCACTAAGTGCCACATGCAGTCTTATCTTAAAAACCTCCAGGGATGGAGAATCCACCACCTCCCTGGGCAGTCCATTCCAATGCCTGATTACCCTCTCTGTAAAGAATTTCTTCCTAATATCCACCCTAAACCTCCCCTGGCAGAGCTTAAGACCATGCCCTCTTGTCTTATGTTCATATGCAACACCCTTCTCGGGGCAATGAGACCCACCAGAAGGTCCAGACAGGAGGTAAAAAACATGAGCCTCATTGAGGGTACCAGGGCAGCCTCTGGGCATCTGCTACAGTGCAGCATCTTACTCCAGGCTCTACACAGTATCCAGACAAGGGTGTCTCTCCTTCTTCTTGTTGTCCAGTCTGAAATGGTCTGCCACAGAGACACAGATTTCCAGAGCTGCTGAAGACACTCAGATATCTACTCTCTCTCTGCTATGATGACAGCTGGTATCTAAATCCCATGGGTCTGAAAATCCCAGCTTAAAAATCCCTAAATACCTTCATCCACATATCTCTTGGAAAACCAGACCAGGGCTTCAGCCTCTCACCTTATGGTATTGTAAGCACAGGTCACAGGGAAGCAGAGCTGCCCACACAGAGAGAAATCACCTACCATGTTTTAAAAAAGAAAAGCCAAATTCTCTTCCATGACCCCGAGCAGTTTAAAATCAGTTTGGTTTATGGTCAACCTCACGCTCCAAATAGGTTTTGATTTTTTGTAAGAAGTGCACAATAGCTCAGGGAACGTGTTCAGAAATAGCACAGCTCTTATCAAAGGACATTTCATCCAAAGGGACACTCTTAAGACTGGTGGCTGCCCAATTATAAAATTCTCTCCACAAAGAAAGAAAGGCAGACTTTGTTTAAAAAGTGTCTGTAGCATTCAAAAAATCAAACTGGCTCACATGAAGATTAGAAGAGCCTTAAAATTAAAGTCCTTGTATAAACAGTACGCAACTCAGGCCCTTTGTGTCTAATGGTGTTGATGGTCCTTCATTTTAATAACTGTAAAGAGCAAAACCACACTGCCACTGCAGACAACATTGCTAAATGAATAATGTAGTTAATTCCTAGAAAACAGGGAAATATTTTCAGGTACAGAAGACAGAAAACATTTAAAAGCCAGTACACAATACAGCACCAGAAAAGGCTTCAGTTGCCCTTATTAAAAAATAAAAATAAAATTTTAAAAAGGAAAAAAATTAGTCTGGCATTGATTACAGAACAAAACGGAGACTAGTACAAATGACTCAAATTATGACAGTTTGGTGACATCCCCACTGTTGTGTAAAACAGGGGCAGGAACTGACTGGGCGGGTTTCCTCTTTTGACCATACATCTTCTCCAGCTGTAGCTCATGTCCCATTGGCCTTAAGACATTCTGATATGTTTTCATAGCCCTCAGAAATCTTGGTATGTTTTATTCCTCCAGATTGTGGGAAATAACACAAAGATCACCCTGCACCACTGAGATGCTTTTAGTCTGACTGGCACTGTGTGTGTGTGGCCTCAGAGGAGAAGGAGGAGGCAAAAGTACTGGTGCGTGAGAGAAGTGCAACTCCACATAGCAATTTCATATTTCTTCCAAAGTCAGAGTGCCAGACAGCTAAATCAGAGTGTCACGCATCGATTCGTGCGTCTGGAAGCTGAACACACATGGCACGCAATGTCTCAGCAGGAATGTGTGACTGGCACACTTTTGTTTTATCACAGTTAGGGAACGCACAAAATACACATTTATACATGTACGTGTGAACATGGACATCTCTCAGAAGCAGGATACTGATGTGTGGAGAGAGCAAGACTGTCAGCACTTTTAGAGCTTGAGTCACTGTCAGGAGCTGGATCCTCTCAAAATGGATGGAGCTACTCTGATCTACACACACTTAAGATCTGGCTCTTAGAATAAAATATTCTTTCTACAAGTCTGAAGTGTGAGCTTAAGTCCTTTTCTGAAAAGGGCCCCTTTTCCTAAATGTAAGAAAACATGATGCAGATAGTTACCCTGTGCTGATCACCAGGATTAGGCCCACTCTCTGTAACACCCACTTGGGGGTGCTGTGGCTGTCAATGGCAGCGTAGGCACCATGGGATCACCATCCCTATTAGATGGGAAGTACCTACACCAGAGGCTTGCATATCCTACATTAGGAGAAGTCTAACTAAGCCTGACTCACCCTTGAGCTTGTATCATGGAAGCAGGCAGTCAGTGGAAAACAGTTTACCCAAGCGGTGGGACACATTGCTTTGGCTTCACCTCCTGTGAGCTGCATACACACTGCTAAGCAAAACGAGCAGAGGAAAGCCAGACTTCAGTACATCTGCACTTTCAGATTGTGGCATACACAGGCCCTTAAGTATTGTTATGGTGTTTAATGTTATAATCTTAGTATGCTAGGTCTCACTATGTGAAGTATGGGTGGTTTCTACCCAAAGGAGCTTTTGTTTCCTGGCCCAGGTATCCCTGCATTGCTCTGCAATCTCTAACTGTAGCTTGCCCATGCCTCAGAGTGTTTCTTTAGTAAGAGCAAGCACTGACAAAGGTTAATAGTTTTCTTAATATATAATGATTAAAGAAAGTTTCTTAAGACTCTGATCAAGGTAATTTTTCTCTTTAATCTTTAAGATAGGTAAATCACACCCTCCCACTCTGATCCTGCAAAGATACTCAAGAGCTAACTCCAGGTCAGCAGAGCTCAGGGGCTCTCCTTGTCCTCCTGCTGCGGAGATGTCTGAGCCCCAGCACTCATTAGGGCTTACACATACAGACAGACGCTGTGCCAGTATCCATGCCCAGACGTTACCCTTTTCTAAAGACTTGCACGTGCAAAATGAGACAACATGTTATAATTTAAAAGTTAAACTGCTCCGAGGCAAGCTGAGATGGCTCTTTGTTTCCTAATTAATAAAAACGGTACACACAGTACTGGGGAAAATCAGGATGGAGTTAACTGTCCTTGCTAGCTGTGTGCTGTGAAAAGCGCCCGCCTTTCCCCAGCACTCAAGCTCTTCTCCAAGCACAGAGGTGAAAGGACCTGTGCTCCAGTCTGTCCCGGTGAGCATCTCCTTGGGGATGCATCGGGCTGCGGTCTCCACCACTGCCTTTGTCCCTGCTCGGGAGGAGGCACAGGCTGCTACTTCTCCCGGCTCCGCTGTGGCTGCCTCTGGTGCCTGTGGTCTCCTTGGTTACCCATCCAGGGGACGACGGTAAAGTGGTGATGCCTCTCCCGCGCTGGCAGGGAAGCGCTCCTCTCGCGAGGTTAAAGCGTGTGGAAAGGCTCCTGAGGAACAGGGTTTCCCACCTAAGGGGCTTTTCTGCTCCCCTCGAAACGCACTGCTCCGCCTTCCGCCGCAAGCAGGACCCGGGTTTTCTTTAAGTGCTTATGAAGTTGCTCGTCTCCAGGAGGAAGCAGCTAAACCGATCCTCCTCGCTTCGAAGGAAATTAAGAAAACTCACGGTGAGCCTAAAAAGAAAAAGAACAACTTGGCGCTGGTTCCACTGGGGCTCGAACCCAGGACCTTCTGCGTGTAAAGCAGACGTGATAACCACTACACTATGGAACCGCCACACGCGTTAACGGCCGCCGCACTGCCCCTATCGACGAAACGCCGGTCGTGCTTCCCTCCTTTGGTGAGCAGAGAAGGTTCTTGTTTTCTTCTTAATCAGTAGTTGATTAAAAACAGTTCTAGTAATCAAAAATTACCCTAATGCGTTTCCTGCCCCTCACATAGCTACAGAGGGGCAGTGAAGGGCATAAATCACCTCAGTAGCTCCAGGTAAGGCTTCTGTGCCCTTGTGTGCTGGGGCAGCCGCGGGCCCCGCTCCGCCCCACCGAACACGGCCTGCAGGGGCAGGTAACAAGCCCAGGGAACGAGGGCTGCGTTACAGCCTTAGGCGGGTGCTGTGGGCGCTTCTTTCCCCTGCATGTATTCGATACATGCTGTACCGAATCCATTCTTTGCCTTCAGACCGTGTGCTCCTCACGTCATTGCCTCCGGCCCCGCTTCGGAAAGGGCTGGCAATCCTTCCTGCGCATCCTGCTGCTCCCGGGATTCGCCCGGCTGAGCCGTTCTCCCGGAGAAGTGGAGCACAAAGCTCGCTGGCCTAGCGTGTCACATCAGGTTGGCCCAAGCGCGGGAGAGGCGGGCTGAGCTCCGTGAGAGGTGCAGCAGAGCCCCCGCTGCTCCGGGGGAGCCCGGTTGCGTGGATTTCGTGTACACCAGTCGTGGGAAAGCGCCTCGCTGCTTTCTGCGAGGTGTTCCAGCTCTTTTCAGCGGGGGAGGAAGGTGTGGGTGATTTTCTCGGTACAGGAGGCCTTTTAAAAAGAATAACGCACTGAGAGAAAAGGCAGAGCCTGGCATTTGTGTCAGTGACGCCCTGGAGGAAGCTGTTGCGCGGTGCCTTAATGGATCTAAAAGAGAGACGTTCGATCCCTTCGGGCACAGCACGGGACACGCTCGTTCGTGTTTCTAAAAGGAGGCGTGAAAGCGGGAGGATTTGGCTTTCACAATCCGCCCTGGAGAGGACGGAGGGGTTTCCCCCCGTATGGCCCCGCCGCCGGCAGGGGGCGCCCCGCGCCCGCGCTCACCCAGCGCCCTCAGGGCCAGGGCCGGGTCGGGCTGTGCTGGGAACAACTCCGGGACTGGATCCTTCCTGTTCGCTCCCCATCTGCATCAGGTATCCATTCACCCAGGAACCTTATGCCATCTGTTACACCCCACAATAATTGCCTTCTTTCATCTGTTACGTTTTACCTGAAGTTTTGCACTATTTGCATTACCGCAGTCCTCAGCACACTGAACCTTGCCTCACATCCCACAGGGAGTGAGTGGCTTGTAGGAGCACAAATTAAGTTACCTGCACAGTGTTTACAGGACTGCGGTTATAAGTTACAAACAGAATTTGGAATATAAAAGATAAGCTTGTGAATTTTCAAAAACGTGGGGCCTGTAAGCAAAAGAGTATGGTGTTTGTGGCTAAATATCATAGTTGGCTTGACTACCAAAATTAATAATACCATTTTGCTGAAACAGCAGATTTCTTTACCCTCCTGACCTGGAGAGCCTGATTTAACCCAGAAGGTGCCTTTTGGGAAGAGACAATCTGGTTGGCTTGAGACATCAGGAATGCATTGTCTGTGCAGCTTATGGTTCACCAGACCAACAAAATGCAGATCAAGCTGTTGTTAGGCAATTCTTATGCCCATTTCTTTTTCCTTATGTTTCTTTACTAAGATCTGTCAAAACCTGAGTGCTGTAGATAGCTATCATTTCTATAAGCTCCAAGTGAAGGTTGAAGCTAATGTGACGGAGGTAGACTTGTGCAAATTAGATCATTAGTCACTGCTTCCCAAAATAATCAGCATTCATCTGATAATTCGGGAAAATTTCCTTTTTTGAAAAAAAATTTTTTAATTTTTTTACAGCAGGTATCCTGATGCTTTCATAGTGTTCTGGTCTGGTTTCTTGGCCTTCAGAAGCTTTGAGGCCCTACCACTGCCTTTCTTTCACATTTCTGATTTTGTGTGCTTTTTGCCAAGGATGCTAATTTTGATGCCTTTTTTTCACCTTCTCACCCAGAATTGTCAGTGGGGGGACATTTCTTTTTCTGTTCACACAAATTAACCTACTCCTTCTAATGTGTGAACACAGATTTCTGTCGTCTTACTGACTGAGTTTAAAATTGTTCTGAATATTTATTTCTTCATTTTCTCTATTCTTTTTTTTGCTTTTTGGTTGGGACTGGACATCAAAGTCTCTTAGTCAGGAACTTGTCCCCTGGCTAGTACTTTAAAACACTTTGTTGAGTCACATAAAAATACTTCTTTGACCTTGGTAGTGCAAGAGGAGGAGAAATCACGGTTAGAGCTTAGAAGGAGCACATTCAGTTCAACTGTGATTATCTTCAGTCTTTTTGAAAAATATCAGTTACATCACTTTGCAGTGGGTGCTTCTGAGAAATAAGCCTAAAGCAGAATTTGAATTATGTATGTGGAATGCCTGCATGAAGGCTTGCTCAGGAGGTTAATGTTTCTGAAGTATTTGGAAAACAGAATGTATGCCATTACATCACAAGGGCTGCCTGTAAAAGGATGTCCCAGTTTCTACACTAGCAACATCACCGGGTTTTTCCTTGTCATTCTAGACTGATTAACCACATATTGTCAGAATTTGTTGGCCTACTCTCTGTTACAGCTGTTGATGCTAAAACTCTTTTCAGCATATTAAATGTGCATGTGATACATGACTGCTGAGCAAAAAAGCAGCAGTATGTGTGACCTTGTTGGTGGGAATGGTACGTTCTCTTTGCCTTTGTAGAAAGGAAAATGGCGTTGTTTGGTACGGCCTATCTCCTTGGACTTGAACAGGAAAGGTTAATTTGGAAAGCACATTTCTGTTTCCTCAATTTGCATGTTATTGTGATCCCCATAGGTAACTGGAGAGGTGGCTCAGTCCAGCAAGACTGACTCTTTATCAGGTTGCTTGGTCACGTCAGATCACTGAGACAGAGGATGGAGGACTTCCATGAGTAACAAAAGAAAATATGCAGTGGAGATTTTATGTCCTGAAGAACCTAACTGCTAAGGGTTTGATCTCTCTCCCACTGATCTTGGATGAAATGTTTCTGATGGATTTTTTGGCCATTGGAGCAAACGTTGTAGCCTCTCCTTATGCAGAGATCTTGGTAAATGGCAGTAGAGATGAATTTATCAGGTACAGTAAATGTTTATAAATAATGTCTATCCCAAGAGTGCAGTGGAAAGAGGTTGTGATGTATTTTTGCTTGCATGCATTTTGGCAGAACAGCCTGATCATACATAAATGATTAGCTACTGTAACTCTGATCAGGGAAAATGCATCCTGCCAGAAAAACAAATATCAAAACTCTTCTGGGCCGTGCAGAATTATTGTGCTTGGTGTGCTTTCCATTTACTGTCTCGTCTCAAAGGAGAAGAACAGCTTTGAAAGTGGAAGGTTGTGTCTGGAAGTCCAGAACCTTAAAGGACTAGCTCAGTGAGTCATATGCCTTCTGCTTTGCTGGTTTGGCATTTTAGATATCTTTTGCATCTTAATAAAGGTCCGTCTCAAAAAAAATTGATCATTCTTTACAGTGGTTGTTGATGCCAAAAAAGAACTGTCACCAGACTGATGGTAAGTTTCCTGAAAATACCATATTATGGTATTATTAGACCTTTGGGGCAGGGGTAGGAGTGTGAAGAGCTTTCTTTGTTTGCCTCTGTTCTCATAAGTGTTTTGCTCCCTATCCAGTCCTGATGGGACTCCATCACCTGGAGAGGTTTCAGAGCAAGAGGCACAGTGATTTCCGTCTTGTGCCCATTCACATGGAGCTTTCTCCCACCACAGCATGCTTTATAATTTTTGGTCCTCTTTGAATCTGCAGGCCCCCTCCCTGACCCCACAGGAGTGGCTGCTGTGCTCTGTTCCATCACTGTACTGCAGAAAGCAGCCCCTCCCTGGCTTTTGGAGTGGGGTGGCAGGAAAGCCTGGGGGAAAGGTGGCCTGATGAGGGTGAGTGATGCTGAGGACTGGGCCCAAGACTGTACTGGTGATATTACAATATCATAATTCTACTGGCACCCCCTAGTTTTGAGTAGTTTCTTGGGCTATGTGTCCAAAATCGCAGTGTCCCCATGCTATGGGTACACTGCCAGGTGGAGCAGACTGCTCAGGGGCTATTGTGTTAGCAGTGGGCAGTAACAGATCACCCTGGACGTGATGGCTCTGCCCCTCCCTGGGCACCTCTGTAGTGACAGAGTCAGGGGTCAGCATGGAGATGAGCTGGGTCAGAGATTTGGGCCCGGCTGCCAGGGGTCAGGGTTTGATGTCAGAGCACGCAAAACCACGTCTTCCTGACCGCACAGGGAAGCAAGGCTGCAGCGTTCTTGGCTTGCCCGATCCCTTCCTGGTAATCACACAAGGAGCAGACGAGCCAAAACATGAACTGAGTCCACAGAGTTCCAATCATGCATTTATGGTGAGAACATGTGCATGCACATGAAGAAATGAAGTGTACAAGCATTAGTGCAGTGCTTCTGAATGTAAGATTTGAGTGCTTCATACTTGTCCCCTTATCTGGATTGGGACAACTCTGGATATATGTACAGCCTGGGGAACGAGATGCTGGAAAACAGTGCTCCAGAAAGGAACCTGGGGGTTCTGGTCGATGGCAAGTTGAATATGAGTCAGCAGTGCCCTGGCAGCCAGGAGGGCCAACCGTGTCCTGGGGGACATCGCAAAGTATCGCCAGCTGGTCAAGGGGAAGGATTGTCCTGCTCTGCTCTGCACTGGTGAGGCCTCACCTTGAATATTGTGTGCAGTTTTAGGCACCACAATATAAGAAAGATATGAAGCCATTAGAGGGTGTCCAAAGGAGGGCAGTGAAGATGGTGAAGGGCCTTGAGGGGAAGCCGTATAAGGAGCAGATGAGGGCACTTGGTCTGTTCTGCCTGGAGGAGACCGAGGGGAGACTTCATTGCAGTTACAACTCCCTTGTGAGGAGAAGAGAAGGGGCAGACACTGATCTCTTCTCTCGTGACCATGACAGGACCCAAGGGAATAGCCTGAAGTTGTGTCAGGGGAGGTTTAGGTTGGATATTAGAGAAAGGTTCTTCACCCAGAGGGTGGTTGGGCACTGGAACAAGCTCCCCAGGGAAGTGGTCACAGCACCAAGCCTGACAGAGTTCAAGAAGCATTTGGACAACACTCTCAGGCACATGGTGAGACCCTTGGGGATGGTCCTGGCCGGGGCCTGGATCTGGACTTGATGACCCTTGTGGTCTCTTCCAACTCAGCATATTCTGTGATTCTGTATGACTGTTTGGAGAACACCTATATCACTAGCATGCAGATACAATGCCTTGTGGTAAATGCAGTATTTCTTTCCTTAAGGGCTTTCATAAGCATGCCAGTCACATCAGATGACCAAATACCTGGACAGCCTTATGTTTTTTTCTGGTGTGCTGGATCTGCTAAAATGCAAATCATTGCCTCAACACAGCAGAAAGGCCAAAAGAGACCATGTGACTTCAGATGTGAAGCAGGCAACTTCAGCCCATCCCTTTCTCTCTGCCTGAGATTCAGGAGGCATGGTGACAAAACAGCTCTGCTACAGCACACGTACAGCACAGCTGGAGGGCTGCAGCCATGAGCTTTCACACCAGCTTGGATGATGAAAACAGCATTTTCCCCTGGCTGTTTCTGAAGAGCAGCGTTCAAGAAATTTCCTCTCGGGAAGCTGTATAAGTAGGTGAAGAGCAAGTGCATTGCAGCTCCTGAGCCCCAGAGAAAATTGGAGCACCTGTTCTGCAGAGCTGCACCCCTCAGGAGTTGCTTTCTCTTAAAAAAAGAATCTTCTAAAGGTACTCTTGTAGAAAAAATCTTGGTATTGCTGACGCAGAAAGAATAAAAGGTAATATGTTTGGGTGGGGTATATATATATTTTTAACTCACTTTTAAACAGTATATTTACAAAATGACAGTTGAATGTGGGACTATTTATGATTTTACCCTGAGAAAAATCAGTGTGCTTCAAACACTAAAGTCTGACCTGGACCGAATCAGTTATCCAGAACTTCTAAGTACAGGTGAGATCAAATAGTTTTGAGACTACTGTATTCCATGTATTCTGTTTTAGGAAAAATAATTTTTATGATGATATTTTTTAACCTTGTTCTGATGCCTAACTTAAATTTTATTAAAACCATACTAAAGCGTGAATTTAATTTTTAAAGTGGCTCATAGTTCAACACATATTTATTCTGAAGCTTTGCTTTTTCAGCATGTCATTAAGAGCCTGCTCATTAACTGCAGGACAGTGTGTGATCCAGCTTTTTTGCTTAAAGTGTGTTAACTTTCATGCTCCAGTTGGATCCAGTTTACTAGAACCAACTTTGCTTCAGGATTTTCAGTTTGCTCCTTGTATCCTAGAGGAATATCCCCCTAGAGGCATTTAAAATTTCTGGAAAGTGATATGATGGCTTTGCTTATTCTTCAAGGTGATCTGCACCCCATTTGTACACTTGTATTTGATACTCTGCCTCTTTTTAAAAAACATTCTGATCAAAGTCTTGCACAAAAAAAAAAGAGGCTGCTTGCTTTGTTTGGTTATTTTCTGCACAAAAAAAGTGAAAATGTTTTGTGTAAGTGTATCCTTTTTTGATTATAAATAACATGAACTGGCATTCTTCCATCATTTTTCTACATATTCTCTTTGGATTTGCATGCAGTTCCTGAACTCAACAATTGCCTGAACAATCTCTGCACGTTCACACCTTTGCTGCTCTTGCTTTTATTTCTTTTTGCAGTGCATTTTTTGGCTCAGGAATATAAGTCCACCTTAAAAACTGGTCTGTCTCCATCCTATTCACTTCCAAGCTTTGCTGGCTCTCCTGTATGTTACTACATCCATTCCCTATTGATTCCTGGCCCCAACACTGAGGTCTATCAACATGGCCACTTGATAGAAATTATTCCATCAGTTCTATATTGAGACTAGCCTTGCTTCTCTGAGCAGGCTAAATAAATTAACTGTTAACAAAAAGGCTTCCTTGCTTCTTTATTTCAGATATATATAATCACTGGAAGTCCCTCTTAGTTTGTCCCATGGATGTAAAATAATGGAAACCTAAACACATATTGATTTGCCTGTGTTTGATGTTCTCATATCAGCCCTTTGGCAGACCAAATTCAGTGTTGGTGTCAAAATTACAGCTCTTGTGCCATAGCCAGATTCCATTTCATTCTGCTGGTTTACAGTGGCAGCTTCATCCCACTTTCCACAGGATGGGTCTTTTAGCTAATGAAATCTTTAACTCATCTCTAGATTCCCATCCTTGACAATTGTAACAAGACAGTTTGAAAGAGTTGTCCTTGTGCAGGTCCTGACCTGGATGTTGTCATTTAATGTCTACGTTCTTCTCTCTAGGGTATTTTGCTCTTTCCAGCTTCATTCCCTCTGCAATACACAGAAGCAAATCCATCACAAAACCATGTTATAGCATCTCTCAGTTCTCTGCAGTCCTCATTTCCAAAAGAAAACAATTCTAAAGGAAATCTGTGAGTCACAGTAAACTAAACAATGGATAAGATGGCATCAAAGGAAAGCCTCTGTCATTGGAAGCATCCACCCATCCATCCATCTGATCTTTATGCAGGAAACTGTTCCTGTCTCAGCACCTCTACAACTCCATGTACCTTCTAAGACATGTTATGGGAGGAGATCATAGCTACCTGTTCACAAATATGGTTGAGAAAGGGGTGAGTAGTGCAAGGAGGCACATTGCTGGAGATAGCCATTGAAACAACCTGTAGGGGAAGTAGCATACTTACAGAAACTCCATCCCAACCAAAATAAAAGGAGAAGTCTTTCATTTTTGTTTATCAAAAGTAAGAAACAAATGGAAATATGCAGGAATAAGAACTTAAAACCTAGTGGCTCTTACTCATGTGTCTCCCATATCCCTAGGCTTGACCTAGCTTATACTTGTCTGCCCGTAGCACAGCTCATCTAATTTAAAAGATAAAGTGTGCTTGAAAGGATGGCTCTCTGCCCAAAGGACCTGCTGTCTGATTTCATTAAAAGTCAGCTATAAATCTTTACAAGATTCCTATTATTCTTGACGCAGCCTGTTCTTTACGTGACTGAGAAACTGGAGGCATGATTGATTTTGGGCTGCACCTGTTACATCTAGATCAAATTATGCTGGTTCGTTATCTCTGTAAATCAGGCTCTTGACAGCTTTGGTTCTGAACCCCAAATTTCAGAGTATACCTTCAGCAACTCCTATCCAGAAAAGAACAGCATGTGCCACTGGCTTAGCTTTGTGCATGTCTATCGGCATGATTGCAGAGACACTTTATTTTGCTTCAGTGGATGGGCTGTGTCTTCAGAGCCTGTCCATGACAAAATTGCCTTTTTGCTGAACTGAGAGAAATGTAGCAATTTCTTGAACTTATGTCTAAAACTGGGAGAGATCACTGACTTGTAGAAATTTAATTACTGCCTGCTTTTTAGTCAACATGCCAGATTCTTTCTTAACGTAAATCAGTGGTATAGTATCCAGAATGTTAACGCAGCGCTGTGTCCCAAATTCTCATCCAGCTACCTTGTATCTCTTTCAATATCTTGGTAAAATCCCAGCTTTTTGTTTCATCAGCCAACATTTGGGGGGAATTTTGGGATGGCAAATGATTCTTTGCCAGACACTGTTACACTGCATAGTAAGTAGCTCACAGAAATTACTCTCATAGTCTGGAGTCTGGGCATGCGGGTTGACAGCCAGGATGTCTCTGTAGCCAGCTGAAAAGCCATCAGGAAAAGGTAGTTGAATGTTTGTTATGTCCATTTTAGAATGCAGATATTTGGGACTGAAGGTGATGATTACTCCTCCGGATAAGCTCACTGATGGTCAAATTTGGCCTTTTTAAGAGGTTTAATGATAGGATATGCAAGTTTTCCTCCAAGCTCTGAGGAATATGTTTCAGTCTTCATTTTCTGCTGTCACAATAAAATTTCTGTCTCTGTGTCTCTGTCTGACGCAGCCCAGAGAAAAAAGGGGTTCGACCACTTTGGACATGGACGATAAAATGGTCCTTTATTGAAGGGGTAACTTGGCTTATATAGGGTAAGGACTGAAAGCGCTGGAAGGAGGGGAGGAACTGGGGAGGAACATGCTAATACAGGCCAATAAGAAGGAAAAAGGGGAGGAAATATTCAAACAAGGGATTACTAATTAATTAGTGACTGCAATGCGACACTTCTAGCCCAATCAGGGAGAAGGACATGAACTGGGGTACACAATGCTGAGGGATTTTTCTTACAACTGGGGATTTAGGGTACAATAAAGGGTAGAAGTACAATGAACATTAAACTTGAACATGAACGCAGGGTGTATCAACAGTCTCGTTTCTTTATATGAAGGTGGAGAGGGTGTTTTCATCCGGGGTTCCGCAGATCTCTTCGCATATTTCAATGTCTTTTCTCCACTGCTCGTAGTCAAACCTCTCCTGGGCTTCCACATTTATCTTTTTATTTCTTTGCTCAAGGAGGTGCTACAAGTCCATGAGTTTAGAGGTATGTGAAGGAAAGAGTGGGGATGACTGGGAGAAAAGCTTAAGTCATTGAAAGCAGAGTATGAAGGTGATTCAGACCCCCATTCCTTGGGTCAGCCCATTGTTTGCTGTGGTTTGGATGGAGCCCTGAGAGGAATGATGGTTCTGTTTGGGGCTCCCATTGCCCAGTTGCATTGCCCTTTAATCAAGACAGTCTCGCTGCAGTAGGACTTAGACTGTAAGTTCTGTTCTTCTGATCACAATTCAAGTCATGGCTGGCTTGTTTGATGGACTAATGAAGATGAGATTCTCCTAAGAGGACAAGTGAGGAGATGGTGTACAGGAGAGCAATACTTGTTTGGAGAGAAAACAAATTTGAGCTTTTAGCAAACTGCCATATTTGATGCTGTCAAAGACTTTGGCTCAAAATTAATATAACAGCACTTCTTTGTATTTCATGATAGCTCCTTCAGAGGGAAGTAAAGCAGTTCATTGTGGAGAAAAAAATTAAAATCCTTCTTTTTTTGAAATAATTACTGACTCATAAGGTGTGAGACCCAGCTCAAGTGTAGGATACACTTGTGTTGTGGGACCCTGAAAAATAGCCCCAGACCTGTAAAGACTTGTGTGATATTAATGTGAAATGACATGACGTCACAGGATATTGTACATAACAATGAATGTAGAAAACTACACATATAGTCCCACAACTATAAATGTTTTCTAATTATTGAAATTGAAGATCAGCTAGTTATGCATTTGTGGGTTTTTTTGTCTTGTATCCTCCTGTTCATTTTATTTCTGCTAGTAAAGCCAAAGGAAAATAGTAGTTAAGCATTCATTTTATGCTGGTGAATTTCTTCTTTGTTTTAAACACCAAGTTAAAAGGAATATCAATGAAACAAAACAACAAATGGAATAATTTAGATGTAAGACATGTAACCCTGGAGACAAGGAGAGAGAGGGGGCAGTGTGATCACATAAGAAATCTTTAGCTAAAACAAAGTTCAGTATCTCAGAGCATCAGTGACTTTCTTATTACTTAGAAATTGATCCATTTTGTATCTCAGGGGAATTGTGTTCCTTTGAACTTGTTGATTAGGGAATGTATTGCATTAGTGAATGATATTACTTAGTGAAGAGCTGAGCAAGTGCCAGGACGAAAACCCAAAAGACTTCACTTCAAAATGGACTTTGTTCATTTATTTAATGAAACAAAATCTTTTCTTTGAATTGTTTCAGTAGAAAAGCAACAGAAAATTGAATGTTTTATTTAAATGAAATCTGATAATGAAGTGATTTGCTATGGCACTATTTCGTTCGGTAAATTTGGTGGTGATGACACTGAGGAATAAAGTGATAAATGGTGTGGTAGGGCACCTTTTAAAATCCATAGAGTGTTAGGAGGGCTGAGGGTTGGGGTTTTTTTAGCAGTAGTATCAGATGTAATTTAAAATCTTTAAAATTCTGCAGTTCCAATTTTTAAATCACAATAATGAAGAGTAACATGACTCTGTAGTCCCTTGTCCCTAGTAGTAAGGCTTTAAATAGCAATTTTTCTGATTAAGAAATGACTGGTGCACTTTTAGCTAACCTGTTAACCTTAAGCTAACATGTAAGAAGTAAACTGTATTAATTACTGAGTCAAATTCTTTTCAATGGAAGCTGATAGTAATCAGATGTGAAAAAGAAACCTAGTATGGTTCATCAGGTCCAGTTTGTGTAGGATGTGCTGTACAATTGTGCTGTAGGTATTTCAGATTCTGTGTTGTCAAACACTTTTGTTTTTTTCTCCTTCTCCCTCCCTCCCAATCTCCTCCCTGGCAGGAGTGCTAGGGAAGAGCCGAGGAGCCCAGAGGGGTATAGTCCTCATCACTGAAGGAACAGCACAGGAAATGTGTGTAATGCTAACAGCTGAGAGGAACATGCTCCATATCAGCAGCAATTAAAACGGATAGGCAGCAGCATTGGAACCATGGGGTGCAACAGATCTGTACCTGACAGAAGGTCAGAGAGAGGTGAGTGTTGCCTTTGTCTTCAGGGCAAGTGGTTGTTCTCTCTGTAACAGTAGAAGAGGCTTGCAAGGTAACATTTCCCCTCAATTGTGTTGTCAAAATACTCATTCAGAGAAAATTATTTTCTTTTTAAAAGAGTGCACAGATTTTAGATGCTGGCTGAGGTTGGAAGACAACCTCAGACCACCTCTAACATCAACAGATTGGGTTGTAAAAGATTCACAGCATCTGGGACAGAAGCTAAATTTCATATGTGTCTGTGCTCACTATGTCACTGGCAAAGCTTAGAGGATAAGGTAAGAGGGGGACCTGTTACGGCCTTTCACACCACAGGATTCCTGGGCAAACTGCCCCAATTTCTCTGCTGGTGGGTGACTGATTATGAAAGAAGTGTGATGAAGCAGAGCTATTGCAATAACTATCAGAATCGGTTTTCTGGCCTACCAAGTGCCTGACCTGTCATTCTCACTGACAATTACTGAGGCTGTCAGTTGAAAGTCTCCACAGTACCTGGTTAAATGTTTAATTAAACTATGCATCCTCCCCCTGCTTTTAATAATACCCCACTCTGGAATGAACACACAAGGCTCTGCACAGGCAGGATTGACTCAAACCTTTTTTCAGACCCTTCATGTTCTCTCAGAATTTGTCATTAAAGCACAATTTACAGGTCTGCAGAGAGCCATGTTACATAGCACTGTGTAGTGTCTTAGAACATTATTATGCTGACCAGAGATGGTTCAAAAGTAAGGCTCTTTTTGGCTACCAAACCAGGACACAAGTCCCAGTAAACTGGTGTCTACAAAGTAGGAAGCTCTCACTCATGGCTGCAGGGATCCAAGCTGACTGGTTTAAGAGTAGCCCTCAGCTTTGTGGATGCTACTTGGCATTTATAGCAGCTGGAAACATCTGGAGTCACAGACCTACCTGTAACTGGGAGGCAGCCCTTCCTCTTTCGGTTTGCATGCTGTGCATATTTGTGCCTTGCAAGGCCGTGGGGATGAGCTACTTGGGAATATTTCTGAGAGCATATAAACTTGGAGTGGGCATGAGAAGCTGTTCTCTTTCTCAGTCTACAACCATCAACACACATGGATGTGGGGCAGACTTGATTAGCCCAATGCTGGCTTATGATTTTGTGTGCTTGTTGGGCAGTGTTTTGTCTTCTCGCTGGGTGGTTTTCCTTCTATACTTCAGCATTAGTCAAGTAATGCTGAACCATCATTCTGTCTGCAACCTGAGGCTGTACAACCCTCTAATGCATTAATAACATGAATTTAACAGGTACTTGCTGGTGTAGAGACCTTCTGCAACTGACAACAATTTTTTTTACAGATGCAGTTTAGCCATGTGTGAAAATCATGTTCTGATTCAGTCCTGAGAATAACAGCACTGTAATAAGTACAATTAAAAAAAAAAAAGACAGGAAATATTCTGTTAGATTTGCAACATTAACCACAGTGACTGATATGTCTTTCTTATGTGATGCCTGTGGAACTGTGCCATGTTAAGTGCTCAGGACCATTAAGCAACGCAGAGGGGTTTAATGGGAAGTTTAATGGCTCTGATGCTGGAAATCAGTTTCTGTGCTGGTGACTGTGCTTTGCCCCTTTTTCTTCTAAACAGACACCTTGGTGACAGCCTTGCTGTGATGTGTCAAGCTTTCAGGTCTGTAGTGGTGGGGGATTCCAGAAAGAACAGAAAATAAAAGAAATCTTAGAGTTTATGTAGGGTATGAAGGATGTTCTTAGCCATATAAGGATCACATTTCCTTTGGGCAGGAGGATTTTTCTAGGATGAGTGTGGTATCTACAGGATGGGAGTCTTTACTGATTTTGGTCTTGTCTGGACTAGAAAACTTTACCACTTTAACTATACTGTATACTGATTAATGGTAAAATACGCAAACGATGTGTCGTTATAGCATATGTAAGCATTTTTATAAAAAGACTTCCTTAATGTTATACATTTATTAATAGAATCACTTTTCCACTGAGGTTTTTCTTTAACGGCATAGCTATCAGTTTAAGAAAAGAAATCATTCTCACTCAGGGGTTCCATTCATCCTAGTCTCAAAATTCCTGGTGATCACTTAAAATAATTGATTAGTGTAAACTGTTGTCCCTCTAGTACAGAGCTTTTCTTTAGTTTTGCAGAGGAAAAAGTATTAGCATGAATTGTTATTTGTTAATAAACTTTTATCTGAGCAGCTAAAGGAATGTGATCTCTCTGTGGCATGAATGGAGCCTGTAGGCAGCAGGCTCTTTCCTCCATGCTGCAGTCCTGGTGATTGTTCTTCAGTGAAGTTAACAGAAGTTTTCTAGACTGAGACAACAGTAGACATGACTTCTTAAAGTGCTGAGTGGAACGTGTATTCAGCACATAGTCAAAAATGCTCTTCTGACATGTTCCATTGAATTCTTGGGAAGTAGTTCCTTTGTTCACCAAGCTAGCCAAAGCTAGCTAGGTTCACCTGCATGCCTTTTGGCTTGTCTGTTTAAGCAACATACTCTGTCCTTTAATATAATTTGTTAACATTTTATCCTAGTGTTTGAATTTTGATGGCTTGCTGATGCAGCGGGGCAGGAAAAAACTTCCTGGTAGAAGAGGCTGTTGCAAATGCTGTCATTGCATGGTTCATGTTACAGCTTGCAAAATCTAAAGTTTTTTACTGCATCTTTGATAGAGAAATACGTTCTGTTGGTAGGCCAAACTGCTCTTCTTCCCTTCCTCACCTTCCCATAACACACATGCTGCCCATCTGCTGTCATGGACGACCGACTTCTTACATGGGTACTGTCTTCAGGACAATGAAATGGGGAAGCTTAGTGACATTTTAGGCCTGAGCAAGTCAGCTAGTTTGGGATCCGTGTCTGAAGACAGAAACAGTAAAGGCATCATGTATTACCAGGAAACAGCTTTTCGGTCTTAACTTTTACAGGGTTTCATCTTACTGTTTGTTGACTGTGCACAACGGACTGAATTTGTCGTCTGTCTGCAAAATTCTGCCAAGGCAGCATGTGTATTTCCATTGTAGATGACACTGCATCCATGTATAGTGCATTGCCCTCTGTTTTGACAGTCATTAAAGCCGCCATCCTCATCCAGAAGTGGTACCGCGCAACAATGGCCCGGATAGAGATGAGGCGCCGCTATTCTCTGAGTATCTTCCGGTCAATCGAATATGCTGATGAACAAGATCAACTGCAGGTTTGTAATCTTCCTTTCTTCCTGTACAAGCAGTTATGTTATCCCCAAAGCACTGAGGTTGCACAAATAAAATGGGGGTGTGGTTATTTTTTGCCTACAAAGCTGGATCCTGATTAATAAAACCACTTCCCTTCCTCACATGTGAATTAAGTTGTGTGTACACATACATACATTTATGTATATGTGTATAACTACGTAGGCATCAGGACACCGTTCTGCCCATACAACCATAGGTTGGAGGTTCCTGTAGAGCAGCTCTGGTAGCCAGGGATAGCAGGTCACCATACTGTGAGTGATCTTAACCATGTCTGTGAGGCAATATATGTGCAACAGTGTCTCAGCATGTGAGTCCAGGCTTCCTTTAGGGTCAATACAGGAAATTAGGAACTTCTAGGCCTTTGTGTTCATCGTAGCATCTGTGTCTAAAGTCAGTTCACTGCACTGTAGCAGTTGCTTTCTACTGACTATGAAGCAAGTCTAAGCAAATAGTCTCAGTGATGGGCAAGTTGAATTACACCCAAAAGTGTCAGCAGCACCAATACAGCCCTGGAACATTTTATGTATTCGTATAGTGTCAATCTGTGAATTCATAGCAAAGAAGGAAAGAGAGACAGCTATTTCTGTAGTAGGACACCAGTTCTGTCATTATTGCAGGCTGATGCTATAGAAACATACAGTAGTGTCTTAGATCCCCCAAAATAGGAAATTGCTAGTAATTGAGTAAGGAAAGAGAATGTTAATGCTTGTTGGATCCCCTAAACTGATCAGTGTTTGTTCTTTTCTTTTTCTTACTCAGCTATCCAAGTTTTTTTCATTCATGCTGGATCACTATACTAATCTTGATTCAGGTAAGGATAAACATAAAAGTAATATGTTTGAAAAACCTGATGTGAGGAAAATTAATTTTGAATGTGATGTTTACAGCCTATGGCACGTGCTGGGATTGAGGTTTGACTTGCCAAATACTGTAATATGATTTTGATCGTGTAAGTGTTGACACTGCTCAATATCTACTCAGTGAGTCAAGATGTAAGTCAGAACAGGTACTTGTTGTCCTTATGAGAATAGTCAGAGATGCTCAGAGTGCTTTCTTATATGTTACTGCCCTTCAGCTTTTCTCATGCTAGTTCTACGGACTCCAATTTTCACAGCTTTCTATTCATGTTTTCTTAAACTATGAGATGTGATTATTCAGAAAGGCTGTCTTCAGTTGGTAGAGGGCAGATGGAATCAAAGAGGTTGCCTTCAAAGAGGCTGCTCTTCTCCTTTTTCATCTTTTTGTTTGTTTTGTTTTTTGTTATTGTTTCAGCAGTTCTGGACCACTTTTTAATTTAATTTGTTCTAGATATCACTGCAAAACATGTATCAGTATGTGAATTATTAAAAATGAAATAAATTTAAACTGCAGACTGAAAGTGATTCCTAAGTCCAGAAAACAAACATGACTTCCCTGGATAAATTCAGAATAGATCTAATCTCAGAGGAGTTAAAAATGAGGCTGTCTCCTTCTTATTGCATTACAAGAGAATGCCCTTTTTCTTTCATCTGGTCCAACCATGGGTTATTCCAATTAAAATTTGCACAAGATACTTTGATAGCAGGATAAAACCACCATCAAAACCATAAGTGGTTCAGTGTTCTAATGATAACCATAGAAATGGCAATTCTTCTTTCTTAAATACTTTAGAGTCCCTAATGCTCTCTGTGCTCTGCAGAAAAATAAATTACTTTGAGCCTTGCTCCAAAGTCAAGGCAGATGACACAATAGTCCTTTCTTTGATTTTTTTTCCCATTACTGCTGTATTCTTAAAAGAAAAAAATTTGCTTTAGTCATTTAATTTCCTGGGAAAGAGTTGGGAAACTTAAAGAAAATCAGACACTGCTCACTTTATCTATTTATTTGTGTTGATAGTGCACCTCTGTTCAGCTTTTCCACCTGAGTGGGAAAGAAAATAGTAGTGCTAGGTCTGAGATTTGGAAAAATAGTGTTAATCTCTATTTTCATTATAATATCCAAATAAAATTTTACAGCTGCTTGTTGTAGATATGATTTATCCATCTTTATTAACTCTGTCTACTGACAGAAGGAACAAAGGTGAGGTGCCGGGTGACTTGCTAGGGCTCAGGACGTGGCTGGTGCAGGGCACACTGCTACATGCATAGGCTGTTTCTGGGCAGGTGGATATCCAAGCCTCACCTTCACAGGGGTGGAGGTGGAGGGTACTGTGGGCTGCCCCTTGTCACCACTGCACTGGTGAACTGGTCATGTAAATATTGGGAACTGTGGATGTGGTTAAGGGTTTATAGTAAAGTGTCTCTTTGTCTTACTTGCTTAAAACTTTCATCTCTTAGGACTGACATTGTTAAGACTTGTTAACTGCTCCAAAGACTTTATTTTTGTCTTGGTTTGTTATTTCCCCTTTCCAACACTCCATGTTATAGATCCCAAAATGAAACAGAAAAATTCTGTAAGGTGCATATTTAATAGAGAGATGGCCAAGGCTGCCTATGCAAGGGAGCTGACTTAGATTTTTTTTGAGAAATTGCATATAAAATGTGTTTTGTGTGAGTTGTGGTTATGTTGTCCAACTACTGGCTGTGTGCATTCTTTACTTTAAGCTCTTGATTACTTGCTCTGGAAGTGACCTTTGCAGCACCCAAGCTAGCCCCACTGATATAAGCAAAACCAGTGCTGAATAGACTGTTCTTAAGGAACTGCTTCCACTTCTGCTGAATCACCGTCTTCAGATGTGAACCACGGTGAACGTAAACATAACAAGCAGAGAGGCTTCAAACTGACTTTGTTATTCCCAAGCATTTTCTAAACCCCACAATTCTCTGGCCTTTTTTTTTTTTAATCAGTGTGTGCTCATTTAAATTAGAGTGATAGCATGTGGTTCCAAAACCATCTCCAAGAAGATAGTATATAATCTTTTTACCAGGGAATAGGTTGCCTGTTCTTCCCAGTATGTGATGAGAAAGCTACCTGAAAATTTTGTGATCTGTGGTTTTCCTTACAATATAAACCACTCAATCTCTAGTATTCATCTAGTCACTTTCCTCTTTTTAATCTTCTTTCAGATTATGTTTTTCAAAGAGAGAAAGCAGCCACTGTCTCATTAACACAGTAGTGCTTTTGATGTGATTGTTTATCTGTTATACCCTACAGCTTTTTTCATCCTCTCATTCTCCTTAAGATGTCAGTACAGTTTGTGATTGGGATATTATATAGCTGAGTGTCTTGTTCTTGTTCTGTTTCTTATTAAAGGCTATTTTGCAAGGATTTGTGGGAAGTAAGAATAAAAATCTTTTCTACTTATGCTTTTCTCCCTCCTTTCCCCAAAAAAATGTACATACCTACTCAGACTTTCAATGGAAAGTTCTCTGGTCAGAGAAAGCTGGAAACTGTCTTTACAGCAAAAGGTGACCCATTTACTCACTCTTTTGTGGGCACATTGAGGGTGAGAAGGCTGCAAACACATCCTGGAAAAAATGGTAGGACTGGGAATCTAAGACATTACTGGCTGTACCTCTCAAGGTCATCAGGACAAGATCACACTTCCTGGAGCCTTTCTTCAAAGGGAAACAAAAAAAACGGTGTTGTTTTCTGCAGTTTCACTCCCCATGATGCCTTCCTTACAGCTTTAACACCCTGCCAAAATTTTTTGCATAGAGTGATTCTTGCAGTAGGGAATAAGTTACAGCTGCCTGCAGCTTATAGTGATAATGGAGTGAAGGAACAAATGTTTAAAGTGTTATAGAAATCTTCATCTTTGTAGTCTCAAGGACCATTTGGCTTTGACCTGATGGCTGTGGATCAGTATCTGTCATAGGTAAGAGCACTTCTCAGGAGTCAGAGGTGCTCTCAGTACCCCGATGGTTAATCTGAAGGCACACAGATGGTGGCAGAACAGAGAACTGATTTCAGAACTGCAGAAGTGGCCGATTCCCTATTACCCCAATAGTGAGTGTCTAGTGAAGGTAATAGTGTTACCCTTGGCAGTGGTGGCTCTGACTTGCCTCAAACAACTTCCCTGGTGAGGTGTCTTGTCAGGAGAACCAGGTCCTCGGGTTTTCTGTGGCCAAACTGACTCCACTTAGCTCTGGGCTTTCATGTTTAACATGGAATATGTCTGTAGGGTAGTTGTAAGGGGTCTGTTAATAGTGAAGGCTCAACTCACTGAGCTTGGGCTAGACCTCTGATGTCAGAGTACAAAGCAGGTCATTGCCTGTGCTCCTGGTAGCCAGTGGAGAGATGAAGATGCTGGCAGAGGGTGTTTCCTTCTGTCTTGACGCATGTACCTGAACTAGACATGCCAAGACTTTTCATCCTTGTGTTTCAATACAAACTGAAAGAGCTTTGACAGCTTTGACTACAATACTAAAATGATATGGGTGCTGCCTGAATTTGTGTCAGGGGAGCTTTAGGTTGGATATTAGAAAAAGGTTCTTCACCCAGAGGCTGGCTGGGCAATGGAACAGGCTCCCTGGGGAAGTGGTCACAGCACCAAGCCTGACAGAGTTCCAGAAGCGTTCGGGCAATGCTGTCAGGCACATGGTGTGACTCTTGGGGATGGTCCAGTGCAGGGCTAAGGGTTGGACTTGATGATCCTCGTGGGTCCCTTCCAACTCAGCGTATTCTGTGATTCTGTGAATCCTTCAGATTTAGTCCTGCACAGAGCGTGTGATGAGCTGGGGTACTCATTGGCCAGTGTACAAACCCCCAGGCTACATTAGGTCATCCATTACCGACCACTCTGAGATGAGACAGTCATCCTGTGCAGGAAGAAGCCTTAAAATAGGTGAAAGACTGCCTGAGGAGATGTAAGTGCACTCTAAGGGTAATGACCATGACTGGCTTTTGACAACTCATCCAAAAGTGGAAAATGGGGTGTACTTTGCAGAGATATGCTCTACAGGGAAGGAGATTGGGTTTCCCAGCCTAGGAATTTGCCAAAATGGAAGGGAGACTTCAAGGAAGGCAAGTTCATGTTCAGAGGGGAAGTGATGGATAAGACTGCTTCATGCAGGAAGGGAAGGCAGGAGTAGAATCAGGCATGGGCAAGTATCTTCCAGGCTTGAAATACTGAGAAGACCACTGAATCTGAAGTAGTCATGTCAGATGAGGAGAGCCTCTGGCTAAAACAGGCAAGAAATGAGGAATTTGGGTGGTCTGAGAAGTTGACTTCGTGGTCTGCAGCCACACACTTCCTGAGAGGTTGGGTGCAGAGGGAGATGCCATCCAGAGACTGCTGCCAGAGCGAGAACAAGAACTGGTGCAGGTGTGCCTGGCTGATCACTGGGTGTGAACCAGCAATTTCAATCCATAGGGGGTGTTCAGTTGTCTGGCCAGACAAAGCTGAACTGTGGTGGAAAACTGCAAATCAAACTGTACTTGGTGGAAACGGTGAGCCCTGAGCACCCTGCTGTCACCTGATGCCTTAATCCATTTACATGGATGAGTGTAACATTACATTAGCACTAAATGTGCTAATCAGCTCACAGCAGAAGCGCTGATAAAAAGGTGGGTCTTTTTAATCCAGGGTGTATTTTTATGAATTTATTTATTTATTTATTTAATATGGATTTTATCCAGTTGCAAGACAAGTTGGCCTTTATGAATCTCATAATTTAGGAGGCCACATGCTGGTTTTGGCTGCTGTGAGTTTTGAGTCATAGCTACAGGTATTCCTCTAGCAATAAATAATACATATTTATTTCCAGTTGAAATCAAGGTTGCAGAAAACTCACCTGTAGTCCAGAAAAGGTGTTTACAACAATCCTCTCACAAGAGCAGCTCTGCAACAGTAGCTGTTAGAACACTTTCCTCTAGGGTCTGGTTTTCTCTTTAAGAATAATATATGATAAAGACAATCTGCAAGAAGAAAACACTGAAATCTGCTGTTCACTCAGATACATTTCAAGGGTATGTCAAGAAAAAACTGGATTGAACCAATTAGCAATGTTCCTGATTTCTCCATGTTCCAGGAAAATTAGAAGCTATGCTCTACTTTCACCACTCAGCTTTTGTTTACTTTATTTCATCCAATGGTTTCATGGCAGCCAACCAAAAGCTGGAATTGTTTCCTAGTTGTATCAGCAAGGAGTGCTTTGCAATCCAGTGTGAATAAATAGGATTTTGTTGGTGACTTTTAAAATAATCCCTGACATGCTGCTATTTAGCCTAAAAATTTTACTTAGAAAATAAAGCAATAGAAATAAATCTTCACAACCTGTATTAAAAGTGTAATGTTGAACTTTAAACATATGATGGTCATGGAATGATCAGCCATGACTTTTGTATCTCCTTGCTTCAGGGGGAGAAGGAAGTCTGTACCAGCTGATGGTTCTCACTACCTATGGGAACAGACTGCTCCAGAACTTCAGTGCAGAATGTTTTGCACCCTGATCACAGCTACTGGCTGTTGGAACAGAGTTTTTTTCCTGTTTTTTCATTTGGTTGGGTTTGGGGTTTTTTGTCTTGGTTTTGGGGTGTTTGGTCGGTTGGTTTTAGTATTGCAAAACAATCTGGGGAGACCTGGAGCTCTTCCACTACACAAGGCAGGAATTAGGCACTGTAATACTGCACCAATTAAAGCAGTTACATTCAGTCACTTCTGTTACAGCTCTATGGGGACTGGTACAGTTTCTACATTTTTGGTTTTTTTCCCTCTTGTTCCAGTTTCTCCCATTTCCACCAGCCCTACTGATCCTCAGGTGGTGGGTGAATGCTTACATATAACAGAATTTGAAGAGAAAATTGATGTTCCAGACTCATATTATGGGCCACGACTCTCATTCCCCCTTACTGTTGGAGATGCCAATGCTCTTATTCATGCTTTCAGGAATAAACAGGTAAATTGCAACTAGCTTGATTTCTTTTTACTTATTTTACATCTCTGTCAAGGTGTAGTTCCACAATCCAATGTATGGCTTAACTGGTGCCGAAAGAGATATTTCACCCTTCCTTTATACCCCATTACCCTTTCCTGCTAGGCCCATGTGATCATACAGGTGCATGGTGAGCTGTCTTGGGAAACTGATCTGGCTGGAAGCTAACACAATAAAATGAAAGCAGTCAGTTCTCAGCCAGACCATTTCCTAGATTCGATTCACTGCTTTGCTGCATGACCACGAGGTCCAGCACTGGGGAGGAAGTAGGGACTAGTGAAGTGGAATGGGAACCCTTCGCAGCTGCAAGGCAGGGGTTAGCAGTGAGAGTGGAGGATTGGGGAAGGAGTCCTAAGCTAACATAGAAACTATCATCTTTTTCTGGGTTAAAAGTGCTCCTTGTTTGGTCCTCTTTTGTCCCCCACCTCATTCTTTTTAGAGACATTGAGGTGTAAGGGTTAATCACCTCATTCCAGTGTGCAAGACTCCACTGTAACAGTAGAGTGACTATAAAGCATTGCTAATGTAGCAGAACAGAGTGATACCACAAATCTCCAGAGCTTCCTGTCTGCAGCTTCCAGGGCGCTGAGAAGGCTGTCCCTGATTCTCTATATTCCTGAGCAAGCCCTTTTGCTGCCCACTCCCAACATGAGGGTGGAGCAGGGAGGCATTAAATGCATGGCACAGCTTTGTTTGAACTTATGATTATTTGTGCATTACAATATGTTGTATGTAAGGGATAAAGGTCTATCTTGCCTTTCAATTTGCTAAATAATACTACTTTTTTCCTGTAATTTTCTGTGGAGGCTGATTGTAAAAGTATCAAATATAAAGCGCATGATAAATGAGCTCACCCAGACTTCACCTTACTGTCTGCTCTCCCTTTTTTTTCTATGGTTGGCATTTTATTAGGGAAATGATTATATATGACTGGCCTTTTCTGTTTGCTTTAAAAACATGAATCTTGAAAAGTCAGTCTGTCACTCATCTATCTCCTCTACCAAAATCCCTCAGATCTCTGTGGAAACAGTACACTATAAATAAAATGGGAAAATATGTAAAGCAGGTTTATTAAGGGCCCTATATCCATTCATGGGGAAGTAAATGCAAAGCTATGAATGTTCCTAATTCCCAGCACTAAGCCATACAGCCTGTAATCATGTCTGGAGGTCTGTAGTATAAATAATTTTGGCGATACATCTGATATTAATAAAGCAGAGACATCTATTGCTAAATCTAAGAAGTTTTCCTTTTCTACCTGCTTTTTTTTTTTCCCAGCGGCTTCATCCCCACTATGTACTGCAGCTACTGTGTGAAACCAGGAGAGTTCTCAAGTTGATGCCAAATATCACCCATCTTTCAACTTCCTACTCCAAGGATATAACTATCTGTGGTAAGGTGCCAGAGAAGATAAATGCTTTGGGCTATGGGTTGATATTCTAAGTGGTCAGAGAATGATACAGACATTTCCAAATTTTGCCATTACAAGAAAGTTCTTGATGCTTTTATTTATTTGATTGTTTTCCTCACAAATGCATAAATTGGAACAAACAAAAATAAAGTTCCTGAGTCATACTAAGTATATTTTAAGAAAGTCCCTCACTCCTCTTTCCTTTTCTTGTTTAACATTTCTGAGTCAGTATTCGTTCAGCTAACACTGCAGTGTAGCTTAAATACTCCTGCACTTCCACCTCTAAAATGCCACCAAGTATTTTGATTGCTGCAAGTCTCACCTCTCTCTCCCCTCACTCATTTCTGATCTTGCCATCATAATTTACTCTGTAATGATTTTAATAAGGGCTTAATATGGGTGGCAAAAAAGACCTTTAATTGACAGCATGACTATCTCAAATAAATTAAAATTATAATAAACCCTGATTTCTGAGGAGACCCAAGAGGATGGATCAGCCTTTATACAACCAACAAATTAGCCTCACAGAATGATGTGATGTGTACACAGTAAAGAACTAAGAGCTCATTGCCCATCTATTTTGCTATACTTTTGTAAATTATGAATAATGAAATGCAGTATCCTGACTCACCACAGAAGGCAGTAGCTCCAAAACAGAACAGTAATGGTGACATAACTCTTGACAGCTATCAGCGTGTGCTGTGTGTAATAGTAAAGTAGTATAAGGAAGGGTATGGTGGTCTAGTGGTTAGAGTGTCTGACTCTCACCGCTGCGACCCGGGTTCGATTCCCGGCCCCCTGGGCAGGTGGAGCTCATCAGCCGTGGAAGGCAATCCACCTAAGAGAAGGTCACTCTAAACAAAACCTACATCCTGGGGACCTCACTGCCACTGTCCAAGCTTTGCTCGGCCCTGGCAGATGAACCTCAGGACTAAAGGGTGGGCTCAGTTCAGCGCACGCTGTGTCTCACCTAAAAAATCCACTGCGCAGGCTGGAAGGGTTAATGACCTTTCCCAAATCTTCGCTCGCGAAGACTGGCCATTATATATAAGGAAGGGTATTGTGACACATGCAGAACAAATGTTATTTAAGATGTGCTTATAGACATACTCTGATTGCCAGGAAAGGGTTTGTTTAAGTGAGGTCTTGTATAAACAATAATTTGTTAACCAAACCAACAAGACCCCTCTCCAAACCAAGGAAACACAGATTTATACTTGTTCATATGTTCTTGTTAAGAAAACGTACCTCTTCATGTTTGTATTGCATTTGCACTGTGTAAGCAGCATCTAAAGGGATCCTTTTCCTGTATTGAAACTAAAAGCTTTTGTAACCAGAAAGAACTTCTGCAGAAGATGAATGACCAATTTTTAAGCCTAATTGGTCCAAAATGTTGATTTCCTTAAAATAAGGTATCCCTCTCTCCATTTTCTTTTAATTTCAAATTAATAATGCAGATTAAATATATGTCTGAAATGTGATGAATATCTGTCATAGCTTGAAGAATCCCTTAGAATTAATTCAGCAGGCTCACAATAAAAAGTTGCAAAGACAACATGTAGACAGGGCAAAAATATCACTTCTCTTTTCCTAATCATTGGTCAGGAAAGCAAATGATCACAAGATAGGTTTTGAAACTGTTCTCTGGCTTTGTGGTGGTGAGTCAGACATGAGAAGGCTGGCTCTGTGAGCATGAAATTCAGTTACATGCAGAGGGGATCTATTCTGCAGTGATCCTTTGTGTTGGGGTGAAATCCCCCTGCCTGTTCCAAACAAACCTCTCGGAAAGGGCCAAATCTGTTGTTCCTGTGGCCTTAGCACTGAGGCATAATAACATGGCCAGTTCTTGACACTCTCCATCAAATCCTGCTGGCAGCAATCAAAATCTGTCCCTAAAACTGACATTCAGTTGTGCAGTACATAGAGGGCTACTTAGTAAACTTAAATTCATTAGTATGTAGAGGTCTATCATACTTCAAAATGTCTTTTAGTGACATTTTTTGCTTTTATATACATAAGGAACACATGGGGGAAAACTTGTTAGTACTAACTAATTCCAGTTTTATAATTCCAGTTTCTTCCTCCTCTGTGAGAAAATGAAAAAAAATACATGTTTTTGTTTCCTGTAGGAGATTTACATGGAAACCTGGATGATCTTTTGCTGATATTCTATAAGGTAAGTAGGTTCTCTGAGATGTAGCCTTTTTACTTTATGTGACTTGATGTTAAGAAAACATATTTATGTCTGACAGATTTATCACAGTTAAAACTGTACATGAGGTGTTTATATACCACACACAGAAATCCTGGAACAATTTGTTGTCTTTGTCGTAGCTTTTCCTTCTCTGTATCCTCCTGCTAACTGTGAAGGAGGAGATCTAGGAGACAGTTATTTTCCTAAAAGCTGAGATGGAGCTTGATGGAGCATGAGCCAAAACTTAAACTGCTCCTTGCAGTGTCTCCGAAGTTCTGCCTCTATTTTAAATTCCATATTGACTAAAGTCTGCTAAAATAGAACCTTAGTTCCTGATGTACCACTACACCGTGGATAATTTTGACTCTCCAGAAAAAATGCAGAAGCTTTCATTTAGGCCCTCCACTGACACCTGCAGGGGTTTTCTTACTTTTTTTTTTTTAACAGGAAACAAAAAAGAGTGCTGTTTAAAAGCTTTTTAAGCCTTTAAAGCAATCACATAGTCTTCACAAAATAGAAATTCTTTTGGCACCCTTTACATATCCTTCTTTTCATGTTAAAAAAGCATAGCTCTGTTTTACTGATGTGAAAAAAAATTAAGCTCCAGGCTATCTTTTCAACAATTATATATTTAACTGAAGATGCAGGAAATGCTGTGTATTTAGTTTCACATTTATCTTCAGCATGAATCACCACCTTTCATTTAGCAGATACTCTCTTTGATTTGAGCTTTCCGGGGGAAAAGGTTTGTGTCTGATCCTTATACATTCATCTGCACTGAATCGAGACTGAAGTGAGCTAAACCATGTGTTTAAATAATGTAATTCTCCTGCTGCTTCCAACTTTGTTACACTTTATCTGACACCTGTTGAATGGAAATGTGGTTGTTTTGCCCAAGTGCATACCTGAAGCCTGTTGAAGTTTAGTTGAAGTAGAATCAGACCTTTTTACAGTGTTCTGCTTTCCTCATTAATCAACTATGTTTAACTGGTCTTAGGCTTGCAGTATTTTAGATGTTCTTTTAATTAGATAATCTCTCTTTTTGAAACTGGAATAAGAGTATGATGCACATCGTTTTCATACACAGAACCTGGAATGGGAAAAATAACTATTTTGAAGATAAATGTTTGGACAGTTAAATAGTTATATTTATAACTGCAGTCAGCCTGCATTTTACTCTTTTGGAGTAAACAGACAACGATTCTTTTTCCCCTCTCTAATGGATGCTATAAAGAGGAAAAAAAGCCTCTACGCAACTCTAATCCTGACTTCAGTAAATTCAGAGCCAAAACTCCCACTGATTTCAGGGACTAGAGATAACACCCAGTCATTCTCTGTTAAACTTCTAGGGAAGTCCTTCCACCAAACAGAATAAAATGGACAAATATTTTGTCATTTCAAAGTGGTTGAGGATATAGAGAGCACATATTAGAGCTCCTTAGTTATTTAGAAGCAAATTAGATGACACAGTATTTTCTGTCCCCTCTGAGCAGTTACTCAGATGAGCAGCAAACCCAGCCAGCTTCTGGGATCCCTTTTTTTTTCATCATCACTGACTCTGTTGCAGTTGGAAGGGATGTCATCCTCTAAGTTGGCATGAACCACCTATAACTTTAAACAAGAGGGTGCGATCCTAAACAGTGCCATGAGTGTAGTGATCTCAGTCTGAACAAAGCCATGCAGAGCTGAAATGGGTTTTGGAGGGCTGCATGCAGACCAGGCACCTTGACCATGGGGCTCTGTCCAGGGCTTGTCACAGCAATTCTACAAACCACCAACAGCAAACACACAGAGCTTGCAATATATGGCTTATACATACAGTGCTGTAGATTGTGTATAATTATTATACCTGGCTTGGGTGAGGCTAAGATAATTACTTTTTTTCCTCAATAGCCAATTTGTCAGGTTTGTTCAGTCCCTGCATTAATCTCCATTAAATTACAGCATTTTCTGAAATTCCTTGAAACACTTGAATTTTAAATTATGTATTGCTAAGTTAGATTGTTAAATGGATGCTATGGATAGAAATAGCCTGAAGCTGTAAAAAGTGCCAACAGCAAACGGAAGTTAATTAATCACTAACCCGGTAGATACAGTAATGATGCCCAGCAGCAAGTTGCTAATCATTAGAAGGCCTTGTTTGCCTCTCTGACATGTCAGAGGCTGCAACAGCCTTTAATTTAGTTTTGCTCTTATTGGTCAAAACCACAGAAAAGGAAATAAAAACTTGGCATGAGTGTGGAACAAAACTAAAATGTCACATTGAAGTTGAAAATCCAAAACAAACTTGTTAAAAACTAAAATGGTGTGTAAGTTTTTCCAAAAGGATGATAGAGTCTGGAGACTACTTCAGTAGATCTGTCTTTCCGAGAGGATTGCAGCTACAGAGTGGTTGCATGTATACTCACTATCTACTGGTGATTCACATGCCTATTGGTTTTAAGGCAAAGCTTTTATTAATTCATCTTTCCAGAAGCTGCTTCTGAATTTCTCCTGTCTGTTCCAGTCCTGAAATCCATCCTCTCTCTTTTTTAAAGCCACTACAACCCACTTCATTAGCGGAGTCTCATACATTGCCACTCCTGTGAGCACAGAACAATCACGGGCCTCTTCTAAGTAAACCTGGAAAGGGCTCAGGACAAGCAAAATCCAAGGAAGCCATATTTACAGCAGTCAGGATCAAGAGACCAGGATTCACTACTGCATCCTGACATAACAGCACGGGACACTGACTGGGACAAAAAAAAATATATTCCTTATGAATTCAAATTAAACATTTAATTGAGCCCCTGGCCAACTCATGCATCGTGCAATAAACCTGCTAAGGCAGTATACCTGGGAATGCCATAGGAACACAAGAAATGCTTGACACTGACACAGTAGCTATCTTCAAAAGTGGGATGTCTTGCAATGCTGCCAAACCTGTTAAGAGTGGCTTCCACAGTTATGATGTGATTTTATAGATGTTCTATTGATAATTCTTGTGCATATCAGTTGTGAGAACAGAGGTTTCCTTTTTCTGGCAAATTAAAGGTTGAAATAATATTTCTGATACTCATGATTGGAAATGAGGAAGCTACGTATAGTTGATGCTATGTTTTCTGTAAGCTGATGGCACCCATTGATGTACTGGTAATTAATCTAATGAAACATACCATCAATTCAAACTAGTAGCTTTTGATGAGTAACCATTCATAATAAAGCATTGCTGTATATCTTCAGAGAAAAAATAAAGTAAGAAATACCTGTATGTACAACCTCTCAGGCTTGTGAGCTTTCAAGTATATTCTTGCCCTGATGGGGACAAAGTGCCATGTGAGTAAAATTCAAGTAGTGCTTTCAGGATTAAAGCAACTGAAATCAAACTCTTCAGAGTTCTGTATTAAGATTTTATATCCTCTGGACTATAGTCTTTCTCAGGAGTTTTGGAAGCATACACTGCAAACAATGTAAATATATTAAATCCATTTTCTAACCACGTAAGGAAACATAAGGACCTTGAAACTTGTGTCAGAAGACAATTTTTCATGGATTTCTTACCTTCCATTCAAAGTGAATTACTCCCTTCTGTTTGCAAGTGCACAATTTCCTGGAGACAGTTGCATTAATGGAAAAGTATATTTTATTACGAGACTGATGTCCCTTTTGGTCCCATTTAATTTATTAGATAGAGGAAAGGATTAGAGATGGCATCACAAGAACAGCTAGAGAGGTCATCTCTTTTCTGATGGCTCATACAGGTTGTCTGATATGGAGGTTTTTATTCTAAGCAGTGCAAATAAAGAAATGCTACATTTTAGATTTCTCTATTATGCAAGAGTTTTTCAGATTTTCTAACAATGTGATCTCATTTAAATACTATTTCCTTTATTATAGTACCATAGCAGCATCTCTAAATATCCTTTTTTTTTGTTTCTTCCTGCAGAATGGTGTGCCTTCAGAACAAAACCGTTATGTCTTTAATGGTGATTATGTTGACAGAGGGAAAAATTCTTTGGAAATACTTATAATCTTATTTGCATTTTTTCTTATCTACCCCAATAATATATCCTTGAATAGAGGAAACCATGAAGACTACCTGATGAACCTGAGGTAGATTTTGGAGGGCAGGGTGGGTAGTATCTGGCCTTTCACTAGAAATGTTTGAGCTTTTGAATGCTACTTAACCACTGTGACACTCTAAAATACAAATAATATTTTATTAAGTATTCAGGTGTAGCTTTGCGTCTTCAAGATGTGTGTGGGGAGGAGGGACATCCTCATTACACACATGAGAACCATATCTTGTCTCTGACCTAGTCACAATCCATTGAAGTCAGAGGCCTTAGTGCAGCTTCCAGAGTATCAAAATTGGGAAAGGAGGACAGATGGAAGGATATTTGAGTTAAAGCATATATTTAGTTAAAGCTGATATTTCAGTTAACTTTAGACTAAGATGTCACTTCTCAAACACAAGGGGCAGGTAAATATTCTAGTTTCCACCCAGGGGAGGTTCACTGGTTGGGAGGTGTCATCTGTCCCATTGCAGAAAGAGCTAAGACCCTGTTTTCTAATACAGACATTTGTACTCAGCTGTACAGCACTGCCAAGGCCGTGAGCACAGCCAGTGGCTCTGGCTGTAGTGAAAATGTGACTTGTAGAAAAAATCATCTCACAGATGTGGGAAGAACTCCTCAGTCTTAGTCCCTACAATTCTAAGCCATCCCAGTTAAGTCTTTGGTTGACTGAACTGGTGGGTAACCTGTTGACCCCCTTCTATCATTTCATGTGTCCATACAGAATACAGTGCTGTTTTAACACAGGCACAGACCTGGGTTAGAGGCCATAGTCAAGTCCTATTAATGATCCATATAAGAGAATCAGTTTCACATACTTACTTTTTCAGCACTTAATTTAAAAAATAAATAAAAAAACCCCAAAACCAACAAACATAAACCAAGATCAGTTACTTAATTTATGAGGTAGGAAAATTCTCACCCATAGCAGAAATATTAACGAAAGCTGTGATGGTATGGAGTGCACAGATGCATTCCTGTGTATGGCTCTTTGCTGGGCATTTTGATTATCAGTGCTACACATACATAAATTTGAAAGCTGAGTGTTGTGAAAATGCCCCTCGACCAAGGATATCTTGGTGTTACAAGAATGAGGTATCAAAATCTTTGACCCTTGTGGGGGAAAAGACGTAATAGATGACATTGTCTAAGAAAGTTACATGTTCAAGGCCAGGTTGGATGGAGCTCTGAGCAACCTGTTTTAGTGAAAGGTGTCCCTGCCCATGGCAATGGAGTTGGAACCAGACAATCTGTAAGGTCACTTCCAATCCAAAGCATTCCATGATATGATTCTCTGATGATATGATATGATATGATACGATATGATTGATATGATATTTAGGACAAAAACTGGGGAGGCTTTGTGGGAATTTTTGCTTATAATCATTTAGGTTCCTTTGAAATTTCTATCTGGTATTTAAAAGGTAAAGTTGGTAAAATGGCCACTTAATGATTATTAGGATGAATTCTGCTCCTGATCTCTGTATGTACAAGAAATCAGTTTAACTCCGTTCTTGAGACGGAGTGGAAGAAAGCACATTTAAACTGAGGTGAGATGGAATGGCAGCAGAAAAATGGGGCTAGAAAACTCCTGGCAAACACTATAGCACAGGAAACCATGCAGAAGGAGCATACTGAAAAACAGTTCATGATGCTGTCCTATTTTCAGATATGGCTTCACAAAAGAAGTTTCGAGTAAGTACAAGGTAAGATTCCTCTTCCTTCCCCTGTATTTTCTTTGTAGTCTTGCAGATGTAAAATGAGATCTGTGAAAACAAGGAGACTTCCAAGCAGTTTATGTAGGTGTTACACAGAATTACTTTAGTGATGTAGTTGAAATTATTTTGGCATATCAGTGGATAAAACAATTTTAAGTGCTAGCCTCTTATTCTCAGAGATCTATGGGATGAAATAAATAACATCCATAAGGCCACTCGAGAACACAAAAAGAGGTGACCGTGAAAGAAAAGCTAATTACACAATCAAATGGCCCTAAAGTGAATGTCAGAACATGTTTGCCAGTGTTGCAATTCAGGTTGTCACCTGGACAAAACTGTTCATATAGACTGTAGCAGATGCTTCAACAAAATCTTGACTATGGAAGCAACAGAATCTGCCAGAAATCGGATCTAATGTAAGAGAATATTTTACAGGAACACAGTACACAGATTTTGTATCTTCTGCAAGATGTCTTCAGCTGGCTACCCCTTGCCACTATAATTGATAACAAAGTTCTCATCCTACACGGAGGGATTTCAGACACCACAAATTTGGATTTCCTGAAGGCACTTGAAAGAAATAAGGTAAGAGATCATATATCCACATGGGGGTACAAATGCTGATTTTTGCATTAGGAAATTAAATGGTTGCTGTAAGGAAAAGTCCTATTTTTCTTCAAAATCAGCATTTAGGAAGGGAAGTTTCAGTAGGTGTTGTGAGCCAATTGTTTGGCTGCTGTAAAATAGCACGGGTCTTTTGACTTTAAAATAGCTAAAAACACTTTAGATACCCCCTTCCTGCAGTGATGACGCATTAGCCAGAAAGTATAAAAAGTACTTGATTCAAAAACACTTTGGAAACCAATCTAGCCACATATTTCTAGTGCTGGCTTTTGTCCTGGGGCTCTGCTTCTGCCATCTGCTCTGTGGGGGAGGTTCTCCACCTGTGAGGTGTTCCCTTGGCAGCAGCTGAGTGTTTTACATGTGGGAGAGCCTTTCCAGAGGGACCAAACTTAAGACCTGGCCTTGAAAAAACAGAAACTACTGCTTTTCAGGGATTTAAAAGCCAGAAATGTTCATGTTTTTTTCTGAAATAGTGAGCAAACACAGCTCTTTCAAATCAGTGGAAAATGGTGTGGGATTTGGTCTCAATTTGGACAACTAAATCAAGATGTCTGCTTGTGATTGGGGTGCTGAGGCTCCTTATAATCAGTGGAGGTCCAGGAGATTTGGTGGAGGTCCAGTTCTTATAATTTCTTAGGCACATGTCTCCAGTGCTGTTCATGGAAGCACCCCATAGGCTAGGGATGTTCTCTATGGCTTTTGCCTGCCTCTGAAGAAAGTCTTCTTTGTAGGTTTCCTCCACCAGTCTTCTTTAGGTTGGGTTTGTATCTGCCCCCCTCACGCTGATTCACAGACATAGTGAAGCATCTCAGATAGCACAGGAGACCTATATTTAAGCAACATAGTGTACCCTGTCATTAATGTCTGTGGAGTCCAGAGCTATTTCTGTCACACTCATGTTTTCTAATGCAGAAATAAATGCTTTACAGGACCGTCAGGTGTGTCTCTGTCTTTCAAAGGTGTGAAAAAGGGCAGTGAGTACTTCTGATCATCAGAATCTGGGCTCTGTGGCTGTACCACTGTACACTAAAACTGGGTACCTAACTACAGATGTAGGTGTCTTAACTCTGAGCCGAGTTCTGCACACGCTTTCACCAAGGCTGGGCTCTGCGTGTTTCTGATGCAGTATCTGTGAAATGCAGAATTAACAGGTCAAAGTTGCTGCCGCAGGAGAGCATTGCTAATGAGACATATGTGGGCCACAACCCAGGGCGGTATCACTCAAGGCAAAGTGATGTATTTTAATTGGTACAGCTGGCATCTGACAGGTCTCAAATACTGGCCAGTGCACTGGGGAATAACCCAGTGGTTGCATTTTCCTTTGAATCAGTCGTTTTCTTCGTTAAAGAGTAAAATTGGGGGGGCTGTGGAGTATGTGTGTTTTGGTTGTGGTTATTTTTTGGTTTTATTCTGGAAATAAGCTAGTAAGAGAAACTTTCAAATGAGAAGACGCTCCCTGGTGAAAAGTCCCTGTTAATGGTCATTCATGGAGCTATAGCACACCACTCCAGAAAAGCAAATGCCCATGCATGTTGCAAGAGGTTGATTTAACAATAAAAGGCCTGATGTAATACTTCATCAATTTCACTGTTATCTTCCTCATATACCATTTATTTTAGCCAAATTAACCTAACAGCATGCTACTGCATCAGAACAGTAGTGAATGCAGTTTCATCTTCAGTACAGTATGACTATGTATTTTGTTTTCAGAAAAACTGGGCACTTAAGTGTCATCCCTAAGCCTAGGTCATACTCGCTGTGCAGTGAGACATTAAGATTGATTGTGGTTGGAACAAGTCTGTGTGTCTGGATAAGAATATGAGAGCAGCTCTGAAGAGGCTGGTCGCTGATAGGTATAAAGCAAAATTTCTGCAAGTGCCAACACCTTCAGCTTCCTCCAAACCTGTGAGTTCAGGACATTATAAGAGTTCAACACTGAGTTGAACTCCCATTGAGTTTTCTTCAGTAGAAGAAACACGAACTGATGTGCCTTTCAGCTAAAATCTCTGCATCAACTTTATGTGCTGGTAACCCTTTCAGTTTGTTGTGTTTTTTTTAAAGTTGAAATCTTTGCTACGGCCGCCCAAGTCAGCGGGAGGCAGACACGACCAGAAGGAGGGAATTTCCACAACTGGCCTCAGTAAACACACTGCCAATCAGCATGATGCTGGGAAGACACAGCATGACTCTTCATTGAGCTCCACTGAGCCTTCAGGCTCAAATTTGCCTGCAGGCCCCACCCAGGAGGAATGGAAACAAGTAGGTGAAACCAAACACAGACCGATACCAAAACCCTCCCGCACAAAACCAGCAGGTGTTCTGTTCAGGCAGTATGTTTGAGTTATAGAGAACTGTCTCTTAATAAGAAACCAGTCATACACTAGACAGCTATTAGTTTTTTGGATGTTTTTTGTAGACCTGGTAATAAAGGCTTGGGATTTTATACCTTACAAGTACAATTTGCCCAGTGTTTTCCTTTCTTAGCCATTAAGAGGAGGAATCTGCTTAGTATGAAATGTGTTTGTATGCCCTCGTGTGGTTGAATCTGTTGATACATACGTGGTTATCAGTTTAAGCAGGTCAAACTTTGCAGTTGTTGGTGAGAGTGAGCTCCATTTTTTGGCTGTGGTTTTGGCCACTGAATGCTGATACAGCCCAAAAAAAACACCAACTACTGAGACCTACAGGCTAATTACTCAGAAGTGGGAAGTTTTTGTCCTCTGGTTGTTCATTTCCTCTTGAATACTGGAACCAATATGGAGCTTTTTTGTACTGTAATTTAATAAGTTGTGGCAATTTGGAAAGCTTAATTTGCCCAGCAAATCTGTCTCTGAAAATGTGATACCTATCTGACCTACAAAGTAACATAACGGGCACAAGCAACACCCACCCACACCCCCAAAGCTGACATTCCCCCAGCTAATCAATCATCCACTGAGCCATGCTCACAAACATGAAGTGGAATGTGTTAGTGCAAACCTTGTCCAGCAAGATTTAAACAAACACATTTTGACTAATATTTGCTACTGACTACAATTAAATAATGATAATTCATCGTCATCTCTGAATCCTGCTAAAATGCTAATATGTAAAATCTTGTTTTGAAACATGAGCTAACTGAAGACAATAAAGCCAAAGGCAACTCTTGTCATGTTTAGAGCAGGCACTCCCAAGCTTAGGTTAGGTAAAACACCTACATGCAAAGAAGGCAGCTTTTGCACTCTTCAAAATAGCCCAGGTACTGTTCCTGAGGCACCTGTCCAAGTCTGAAAAACTCAGCTGTGAAAGGAGGTACTTTGCTGAAATGGTATTACATCTGAAAAAAGTTCGCCCAAAATCTAGATCATATTTTTTAAGAAAAGTAGAACAAAAGTTTCAGCCCAAAAAAATGTTCTCTGAGAGGAAGGAAGGAAACAGAAGACCAATATATTAGCTCAAGTGTTTTCTCCCTGTACTGTGGGGCTTTTGCTATGGTCAGTACTTAAGACCATCACAGCCTGTCAGTCTTCACCTACTATCGGTCCTCACTTGCTTGAGTTTGCTATTTGTAGATCCTTGACGTTCTCTGGAGTGACCCAAGAAGCCAAAATGGTTGTAAACCAAACAAGAGTCGAGGAGCAGGCTGCTACTTTGGTCCTGATGTCACTGCCAAGATCTTTCAAAGGTATAATCTGAAGATTCTCATCAGGTCTCATGAATTTAAGCGGGAAGGTTATGACATCAGTCATGGTGGGAAGGTAAGATGCTTCTGTGTAAAGCATAATTCTCCTATGAATTTCACAGGCACATCCACAGTAGATTTGTCTGCAAAATTATTTAAAAAATAAAAAAAGAGAGTGACTTCTTTAAATTGGGTTTGGGGGAACTTTGTGCTAGATAGATGTTATAATAAATTACCGAGCTGTGATGACCAAAAATCTTTACAGCTTCAGGGAGTGGCGACCAGTTTATTACTCACATGAAAAGAAATGGACATCAACAAAATCCCTGAGAAGAGTTGTGTGTAAATACAGTGCAAGAGATGTTCTAAGGCTCTAGAAGCCTTTTAACTTAATGATTTCTCTTCTGGCCCTGCTTTCTGATGTGATGTATTGGGAAGCCAGCAAGAATCCTGAAAACCAGATCTGTCTTAGAAAGAGATTTCTGTTAAACAGCACGGTATATCTCACTGGCCTCTGAACTCAAGTCTTCCTATGACAGGTCAAAAATACAGGCCCAGAGCTCTGACTCAAAAGGCAAGAGCAATTTGGTGAATGACATGGTTTTACATGTAGCCACTTAATTTTGTAACCTGCCTTTTTTTCTAAAGTCCGTTTCAGAACTCAGTGTCAAGAAAAGCTGTTCTAACCAATTCAGTTTCTTTGTTTCCTATAATCAGGTTATCACTATCTTTTCTGCCTCTAACTATTACGAAGAGGGGAGTAACCGGGGAGCATACGTCAAACTGGACCCTGAACTAATTCCTCGGTTTGTACAGTTTCAATCCAGCAAGCACACACGCAGTCTGAATATTCTGGAGAGGTAAAGCTGTGTGTTGCATGCAGTGAGTGTGTACTCGCTTGTGAGCACCTGCCACAAATCTGGAGCTTGACTGAATAATTGAATAGGCATCTATTTTTCTTCATTTTCCCTGGTTTTCTGTTTTACCATTTAAAAATTAATACAGTTGACCAAACCTGTTCTAAATGCTCTAACTTGGTTTCCTGAGAAACTCCCAATGGTAATTAGATAAGGTAAGAGGTTAGAACAGACAACTGTCAGGGACTTGTAAAGGGTCTCCACCTGTCTGTCAGGTTTGCTTGAAGACCGCAGTGTTAATCTGGACAAATCCTGTTATGAATTGAGTCCAAAAAGTTCATCATAGCTTTGCCATGCCTAGCACTGTGGTCACATTACCAAAGGAAAGCACCTTAGAATTACCTATATAAACTCAGTTATCTCATAAACTCAGATTATTCTTATGGAGCACTTTTGGTTTTGTTTGGTTTGGGGCTTTCCCCCCCTTCCCTCCAGTGTTCTCTAGTATGCTTTGGGTCATCCTACTTAACCATACTACATGTTAAAGGATAAAAGAATATGATAATGATTGTTAAAAAGTATAAAATGCCAGAGGATTTAAATTCTTTAATTATATGCTCTGATTTTTTTTCCTCCTAGGGTGGGCACAATTGAATCATCTGCCTTAAAGTCCTTACAGGAGCTGATTTATGCTCATAGGTCTGAACTCATTAGTGCTTTTGCACAATACGACCTCAATGGCACAGGTACCACTCCCTCTATATCCAGTTGCTGCTATGGGGAAAACACTTCCATGTGTGTGTGGGGCAGAAGGGACAAACCCAATGGAGAGGGATCCTGCCTGCCTGCCAGTGTAAGGCTGGAGGGCAGCAGAGGCTGGTTGACCTTGTTCTTCCTGACCACGGAGGACAATAGGTGTTGGCAAGTGTTTAGCCCTGGAAAACAACTTGAGAGGATGAAGCTTTTAAGTAGGAAGAAGAAAACTGAAACACATGGGCAAATAAAGAAATGATGTTTGCTGTTGGGCGGAGAGTATGGGCAGGCAAATCCAGTTCCAGAATCTCAAAGGTCACCGCCTCCTCTTAGGTGGTGTCTTCAGATGTCAGATAGGGAACTAGGGTCTCAGACAAGGGGGAACTAGTGTCCTTCCGAGTCTGGGAGGTACATGAGGAAAGTTGACTGCCTGTACCTTCAGCAGACACAATTTCACCTATCAGCTGCAGAAAATTCAGTGGTAAGTTAATAGATGAAGTTTTTATGTAGGAGTAAGAAGTTGATTTCTACCACAAATACAGCTTTTCCTTGTGATGGCTCCTCACTTGACCATGCCCCTACAAGGGCACTCAGTAACATGATGGTACTGTGTCTTTGGCCACTGAACAGTTGTTTGACATTCTGTCTTGCTGAGTTTTTCAGCCACGTGTCGCTCTAACTGCAGCTCAGCTGAAATCTGAAGTACTCTTTATGGCATAATCTGTTTTTCTCTAAAGGTGTTAAAATATGCTGAACATCCTAATAGCATCGCAAAGTTGTTGAGGTTGGGAGGCATCTGTGGGTGCTCTGCTCATTGTTATGAGGGCTTTTATCCTGGGGTTAAGAGAAAATATTTGTGCTTCGCAACCGTTCTTAAGAGCGGCTGTGAAGGTGTGCTGGTGACTGACATATGCTGTGCCATGTTCCGCTTGTAACCACGAACTGACCCCTTCTGGCAGGCTGCATTTCTGTCCCTGACTGGGCTGCAGCAATGGAGTCTGTCCTAAAGCTGGAACTGCCCTGGAGGATGCTGCGGCCTCGGTTAGCACAGATGAACCCGGATGGACAAGTTGACTTCATGTCATGTTTTTATGATTTGAAAATGGATCAACCTATAAAAGAGGTAAGGACGAAAACACCTCCTCACAAATCTTGGAGGAACAGCTTTTGGTGCAACTTGAAGCACAAGACAGTGGTTTGGCCAATCAGGTAGACATCTACATCTGAACTAGTTGTCAAACTTCCTTTTATAGTCACTGGAAGAAAATGAGCACTGCTTGGGTACGAATCATCATTCCCTGCTAAGGTAGATGCTTAAAATAGGTTGGATGAATCACATGCTAGAACTGCTTCTTACTTTCCGTTGACTTTCAAGGGCGTTTAGATAATGTAGCTGAGGAGATACGACAAATCTTGCCCAGAGAACTCAACCCTCCTTGAAATGAGCTTTTTAAACATGCTCCAGAGCCAATTCCCTATACCATCTTCCCTAGATTATCCATATTTCCACAAATAATTACTGAAGGTAGGAGGTGTGAAGGGCTCCTTTCCCCCTTGCTCTGCCAATCTGAAAGTGACAGGGTTTATCTGATTATTCCTCAGGGCAAGGCACAAAGTGTTATTCCAGGGAACTTAAGCATAAGGATTTTTTTTTAACATTTGACAAGTTAAATTAGGAAAATGGAATGGGACTGTACATATTCTGTTGGTTAAACTAACTCAAACCAAGGTCTGAATGTCTTCCTGTATGCAATTTCAAAACCAGGCTCAGCCAGCTTTGGTGGAAACACTGTGCAGATACAGAAAGGATTTGGAGATCATCTTTAACATCATTAACAAAGATAACTCGGGTAAGTCTAGGTAACTTCACTGTACTGGATCTAGGAAGCCTATACTAGTTATTTTTTCCCCACTGTGTTTCCTCCTTAAGGCTTCTAAATATAGAGGAAGCAGAGGTGATGTCATTTTTCCAGTTTAGTGAAGACTAATTTAAGCAGTCAGGCTGCAACCATATAAGGGACAGTGCACAGAGCCTAACTTGACAAAAAAATTCTCACATACCCCATCTCCAGTACTGGCTTCACTCTTCTGGGGGCTCTTTCTCCCTTCCACTCTCACTCTCACTATTTACTGCTTTCTCAATTCCTCTGGCAAAAGCATTTGACCATTATCTAAAGTAAAAATGTACTTGAGTCACAAAAGCACAAAACACACCAAAGCCAGGGTAGGCAGGTAACTTTCTTGCAAGGGAGGGAGTGTGCATGTATATGTATTTGCAGGAATGGGAAACATTTTCATACCAGAGAAAGCAACCTGCTGTCTGTCTCCTTTAGGTCTGATTTCTCTTGAGGAGTTCAGCCAGACATGGAGACTCTTCACCTCTCATGTGGGAATTGATGTACAGGATGACTCCCTTGACAAATTAGTCCTGAGTATAGACCACAACAAAGATGGCCACATTGACTTCAATGAATTTTTAGAGGCCTTTCACTTTGTTCACAGAGTCGAGGAAAAGGAAAACTCATGAAAAGGCAGAACTTGTGAGCTGTCTTGGAAGCTCACCTTCCTGTCCTTAGTCATAAAAGGGCTGCTCGATACAGTATGATACGATATGCACTGAGGTCACCGTGTAAGCCTTTATGTAGTCCCTCCTGGATGATATGTACCTGCAATTAATGAGACAGAAGAGATGAAAACCCACTAACAGCATTCCTGTGTCACTGCCATACACTGCCAGTACCTTACAACTTACCCTCCCCCATGTCCCCCATTAATCTAATCCGTGAACACTGCCAAGGTCACACCTTCAAGAGTGTAGGAAGAGACTTGGGTTTAATTTCTCTCAGTGGTCCTTGGCAACAGCTGAGAGCACTGGTGACCACAAGGAACATATCAGACCCTCCTTGGTTATGAAACAGGCACAAGAGACACTGACTATGGAGTGTCCAGTGCAGGAAAGGAAACCAAGGAAGAACCATCTAGTTAAAATAGGTTGTTCTGCATTTAAATTTGCTCTTTGGGTGACAGAGTGGAACTAAATCATTCCAGGTCACTGTCTATCCCAGCTTTACAGACACAACTTACAGGATCTTGGTTGAAAGGTGTTTACACTTGTGCTAAGTTTCCTCTTACGACTGGTAACTTTTTGCCACATTTGTTGGAATTTGGAGCTAAGAAACAGTCATAACTCATCACCTTAATGATGACTAAATCCATAGCATGTTAATGTAACATACAAAAGATCACAAAATAAAGCTTTAGCTTTCTGAGTAATGTCTAAGTAGTTAAGTGGGGTGTCTTTTTGCCTGTATTTGGGTACCCTGCCCCCTATCAGTGTAGAACACTTTTCCTGAAGATGAACTGGGTTTCTTAAAAACAAAGAAATGAGTATAAACACAAAGTAAACATATTTTGGTATTATGAACCTAAATATTCTTGCATATAGATAAACATAAATTCTTTACCAAGAAAAGGGAACCAAGAAATTCTGAATTAGAGTTTTTCAAATGCAGCAAGATGGAAAAGTCCACCTGCCCATCTCCTTTCCCCTACTGCAAACCAATATTCCCATTCCTGCCAGTACCACCCTGTCAGTTCCCGGGGGGAGAGTCGGGAGATCTGGACTTAATTCTTTTGCATATAACACTCCAAAAGCAACACCGGATCAGGAGCTTTTTGGTAAAAGTATCACCTCATTTAACCTTAGTAAATACAATGCACATAATGTGCTTTTTGGGAAGGAAAAGGTTTCAGTCTAGTCTCCTTTTAAATTGTATTAGCTAAAGATGAGCTAAGTAAATCAGCTTGGTTTTATTTAATAACAGTGTTGAAAGTACAAGAAAAAGCATCCTTCCCAGTTTATCATCACAGAGTGTAACAGCAGCCAGAGCTTAAGGCACTGCTCTCTCTCTTAGATCTTATTTTTTACAATTAAATCCAGAATACTTTTCCAGAAGTATTTTGTAACTTGACAGACAAATAAATAAACATGCACACACTTATTTCTATTGCTTTGGGGGAGGGGGAAAGAAAAATCTTTAATAGTGCCAACAAAATTTACAATAAAATGTTAATGGCATTGGTAATACTTAATGTCTGTTTCTGGCATGCAGTTATGCTGATCTATGCACTGTGATGAACAGTCCCACCTTATTCCAGTGGAGTGACAAAAAGGCTCCACTTAAGATGGACAAACACCACAGTGTGTTGTGGGCTCTTGCTTCCCACTGTTGGCTTCCATGCTGTAGGTGCAAAGTGACAAGGTGGAATGGGATGGTGAAGCCCTGGAGTCCTCCTTTGCCACCCATCCCAGTAAGGAGGACAAAGCCAGGGTGTGCAGCGAGGCACAGGAGCTCTGAAACACGACTCACAGCGTCAGTTTAGATGTCCCCCTCTAATGACACATTCCTGAAGATGACATAAAGTTGAAGGGGACTCGCCTTGAGGGATCACTTCATGAGAGGGGATGCCATGGTACAGTCGCAGTGCAGTGCTGCACTCGGCAGGCAGTAAGAGGCTTTTGGGGATGCAGCACTGAAGTATGAGAGGAGCTGAATTACTGAGCCAAAAAAGAAAGCCCCTGTCCTGTCAGCTGCTGGCAGCACACAAGAGCCCCCTTACCCCTGACAGAAGAAGGGGGGGTGGCAGGGGAGTAACTGTGAAACATCTAACACCAGGAATAAATTCCACTCGAGACTGAAACTGGGAGTGGGAAAAAGCCCTGCTGCTTGTACTTAAAACCATTTGAGCTGAAGCTCTTCTATAACCCCACTCCCAATCCCTTTTAGTCACAATTCTATGCAGTGGCTACTAAACATTGCAGATGTGACTGGTTCTTTGAGCAGGGACTGAATCAATCTGCAGATAAGTGCCCAAACTCTCACCCTACAGCTACAGATGCCACCACTGGTGGCATCTCTCTCCTGCTTAATGGACAACTCTGCTCCTAACTGTGGATAACACCAGAAAGTGCCCAAGGTTGCACCTGGACTGACCCAGGCTCTGGCTTCACTCAAGCCCCTGGCTGCTGCTGGAGGGGTGACACAGTCCTGCAGTGCCCCGTGCCCGCAGGGGGCAGCCCAGGTGTTTCACCACTCACCACAGAAAGTGGCCACGCCTTTATAGGGCAGCTAGGGACTGTGCAGCTCACCTGCACCTTCCAGAAACAAGCAGGGCTCTTTCCCTAAGGAAGGAAACTACAATTAGCAGGAGAGAAGCCAGGCAAACTTTGTACTCCACCCATTAAGTTTTCACATTTACCTGTGGGACCAGCAGCTGAGGGAGATCAAAGGTGCTTTTGATCTGTCTAGTTAGACAAACCCATGTCCTTCACTCGGCAGCAGGGGGAAGGAAACAGCCATGATCAGGGAGCAGGGAGGGCACTGGCCTGGAGGAGCCGGTTTGGAGCCAGCATGTGGTATGAGCTCTGAGCTGGACACCCATCATCGTTCTGGCCAATGGCCCCACCCAGCCCCATTCCTCTCTCCAGGCACATCTGGCTGCCTCCAGCACTGCGTAGGTGCTTCTGACCCCACAGCTCCAAAGTGCTTAGGGCAGCAGTGCCTGTCAGGCTGAGACAAGCAGCTCTCAGGTGGTCTATTTTAATTCACTAATGCCCTTGTTTCTGAGGCACAGGATGTGTCTGTTCACCTTTGCTTTCTTTCCATAAATGCGTTTCCAGGGACTGGAAGCTGGCAGTGTCATCCTTTGCTGGCTCCCCAGGGAAGCCGCACGGCCAAGTTGAGCCTCTGCCAATTAGCTCAGCCCTACACAAATTGCAAAGTCGTCATGTATTTTATCTGTGAGCACACCCTCGTCACTGCCAGTGCCAGCTCTGCTTTGCAGCAGCCTAACATACACCAGGAATCCTCAGCAAAGCAGGAGGTCTGTGTAAAACCTTATTTGCTTGATTAGGTTTGCACTACAATGCAGCTCTCCAAGTGGAATGAGCTGCAAGCTGAAGCTGTGCCTGATCTGGAAATAACACGAGTTTCCCTTCCCCTAGCTGTGTGTTTGAGTCCCAGCTTTCACCATCAGCTACCTAAACTCTTCAAATTACCACATAAATACTTTCCAAGTGCCTGCATTTCATGTGGTAACTCATGATAATCATAAATATACCATGACCTGGTTCATACTGTGAATTTCATACTAAAGACACCAATGACACTGCCATTAAAAAAAGAAGCGTTAAGAGGTGACCAGGTATGTTAGGCCATACATTTCATTGTTTTAGACTTCAAGGCAGCTTAATGTAAAACCAACTACATCACCCTTCTTGTTTCTGAAAACAAGATCATGCTGTAGGTTAAAAAATAAAATTAAGACTGAATGAAAATCATCTTGCATCTCTCACAATCTAGGATTCAAAAAACAAAAGCAAAAATAACAGCTACTAGTAAATTTTCATATGATACTGGGTAGAACAAGAAACCATCATACCAGCTCTTGTGTGCTCACACTCTGCGCTGTCACATCTGCTTAAACTAGACAAAGGATTTTACTTTCATTTACTGGGAAACAAGCCAAGTAAGCTCTAACAATACATATGAAAAGGAAAAAAATCCAAACCAAACCATAATGAAGGCAAACCCCTACAAAACAGGCACCATGCCAATAAAATGACTTCCACATCCAAGTGTTAATTGCACCTGAACTGTCACTTTATGCTGGCCACTCCACAGGCCCATAGTTCTCATGGTGGTTAACACAGGGTATCTCTGGAGCACCCAATCCAAGGGTTCCTGGGCCTCTGGACTGCCAAACTCCTCTGGTCTCTGCAAAAACAATAAATCACTTCCTAAGGCCTCCCATGCCTTCACTGTCTTGAGGCAGTGCCCAGACATTGCTACAGCAGCATCGAGTGTATAAAGGGACAGCAGGCAGGGTGGCACGGCCATCAGGGGCTCAGCCTCCTTGGGACCATGAGTGCTGGCAACTGGCAAGTGAGACAGGGTGTTGTCATTTTGTCAAGGTCTTTCAGATACCTGTATAAAACTGGAAACAAAAAGCTCACTCTCAAAAGCACCACCCACCATTACAAAAAAAAAAAAAGTTTTCAAATCCTATACAAACGGTATAGTTTTGTTTTGAAAGAGTGGAGGGGAGGCTCACAGAAATATAATTAATCAGGCTTATTAGCTCAGAAAATTTTACAGGCCTGTCTGCTCTTTTCCCCTCTATCAGGCAAGACAGAATTGCTCTGATCCCTCCTGCTCACGTGGCAGCAGTGCTGGGGGAGCCTGTGGCCATGGAGAGGCTAAAGCTACTGCCATATTCCTAAGCTGTCAGCCAGATGCTGGCACGTGGCTATTGACAAAGCCAACAGTGTCAGCACAAGGAAAATCCTGCCTGGGGTACAGCAGGGTTTTCCTCTTCAGAGGCCGCCTACCGCTGTTTTCAGTTTCAGTGGCCATGGGACCATTGCCCTGCACCTGTTCTCCCTGCAGCAGCTCAGAGTTTCCACTGGATGGATTCAAGGTGCCAGCACTAACGTGGGAACTGTCTGAAGGGAGACTTCCAGGCAGCCCAAACTCTTACTATATGTGACCAGTGCAGCTTCAAACTAAAAAGAAAAATTAAAAAAAAAAAAAAAGGGAAAGGAAAAAAAAGAGAAACATCAAAGCCTTCCATAAACTCACACTGTGCTGGAAGGGCCACAATTATGCCATTCTTAACTCTGAGGCTGTTTGCAAGGGAAACAATTGGGAGACTTGGAAAGGGTGCTTGAGTGGAAGCGGTTTATCTTGCTCCATTCAGAGGAAAGGATTACAGGCATAAAAGTGTCTGTCACCTTGGAGAAGCTGGAATCTTCAGATTTTGCCTCCAAAGCCTCAGGGAGGCAGGGAAGGAAGCTGTCTTGTTCAGATTAAAGACAGATGCAGTTTCCTGACAGAGGCTATCCTCTCAAATTAGTGGATATTGCAAGATGTTTGTCTCTACTGCAAGTGAGAAGAGATCCAGGATAAACGTGTATGAGAAATATCACTGGGTTATTTCAAGTTATTCCTATGCCTCTAATTTACATTTCCCTGGATGTTTCACATTGTGCATTAGTGATTCACAATGATGTACATTTACACACAGCAGGAGAAAAATTAATGAATTCCATCACTTCCCTTATTTGGGAGACTCTATGCCCGAGATACAGCTCCCTTGTTTTATTATGCCTTTTGATCTCCACAGAATAATCTGTTTTCCCCTTGGCAGAACTGTATAATTCTTTCTAATTTACTATGAATTACATTTATGCACTTTGGGCAGAATAAGCCTCATTATTTGTTATTTCTTTCACACTCTCCTAAAACTGGGCCAAATTCCAGCTCCCTGTCCTCCATAGGTAGGGCATGCACAGAGCATGGTCACCAGTGTCCAATGCTGAGGTAGTGCACGGCACACACACAGGCAGCAAGTAACCACGAGGTTCACAACAGGGAAATGGGGAGAAAGAGCTTCTGAGCCTTCCCTCCCGCACGAGGCATCACTTACTGCATGGCACAGCCTGTGCTAGGCAGGAAATCATGTAAATAAATAATTATGGCTTTTGTTAGGTATGTCATGGTGCCATAGGCCCCGCTTGGAGCACTATCATAAAAAAAGTGGCAAATTCCTGTGGCTATGTCCTTCTCCAAGATACTGCCAGTAGCTCCAAATGATTTCTGAAAAGACACAAGCAAAGAAGAAGGGCAAGTTAGGCATGCATGTTTATTTATTAGAAAAAACCCACCATGTTATGATTTTCCATTTGTGCTGAATACCAAAAGCAATTCTCCTTTCCCTCATGAAAACCTTAATCAGGATTATTATAGGGCCCACATGACTTAGTTGGATCAGTGTAAGTAAATGAAGAACATAAAACTTCACAGATTTTTGTCCTTTGGGGGGAAAGGGTGGGATTACTCAAATATTAGTAATTCTAATGCCTTGACAAAGCAAACCCTCACTTCAATCTAACAATATCCTTCAGAGCTTGTTAGCCACTACAATTTTATTCCATTTAAATCTCCCACAATTCTTAAATTAGCTTTCCGAATGTATTTCCAGAAGATACTTAAGTGATTCTGTCTGTCTTTGTAGGGGAAGGAACCAGGCCATCACACATATTTAAAAAGGAGCAGGAGATAATTTTCAGAGGAGGAGACTTCCCACCACTGCCCTTTAAACTCACCAGCTCCTGCAGAAACAGGTCATTGGCCATGTGCACGATTCGGTCCACGTGGATGATGCCCCCGATGCTGTTCACCTCGATGTCAGAGAGGAACGTGAGGACCAGAATAGCTTCCACCAGGAGCTGCCTGTACTCAGGCTGGGGGACGTGGTTCAGCACCGACTCCACGTGCACAGCAAACTTGATTTCGCACGGGGTCATCTGGCAAGTTTGAGTGGAAATAGAGAGAAAAACTGACAAATCCAAAAGACTAGTTCCCTACATCCTGCAAGCTCTGAAACATATGCTCCTCTCTGCACATGGGGGCAGACTGACTGAAGCGAACGAAATGTTTGTGCCGCTTTAGCACTTACAGAAAGTTTTCGTGTTGCTAGACCTTGATTCTGCAGTTACACAACTTCCAGAAGCTGCTCCAGCCCTGCAACCCATCACATACACATCTCACTTACATACAGGGCTGCTGATGCTTAGCTGGCAAATTAACTCTTTGCTCCTCAGGCTGTGATCTCACACACTCTGCCTTGTAAGTGTCTCTCTGGCATCACAGGTTAGTTGCAAAGCCAAACTTACTGTTAAGTTTTAAAAATAACCACCTGCTTAGAGGGGTGATTTTTAAATAAACCCCTAAAGCTTTGCCATGCAGAGGTATAGCTATACTGTTTGTAGAGCATCTTAATTTGCACTGGCATATCTCTGTGGATGTTATGTTGCCTTAGGAGGTTTGTGCTTATTTTTTCGAATTCTTTAAACAGCAAAATTAGATACTGTCTAAGTCTGACAGGCTAAAAATATAAGCCTATTTACCTACACAATAGGGATAAATAAAGCTCTCCTTTCTGAATAAAAAACCCAAAAAGCAACATTTAAATTTGGCAGAAAATTCCAGCTCCTCTCTTCAGCTGTTGCCATCATCCCTCAGAAGAGAAGGAAGCCAGAGACAAATCCAAGGGAACCAGACAGGAAAACAGTCTCAAGCACACAAGCATCTCTCTTGTTCTGATGGATTACTGTTCACAAGAGTTTGTTTTATAGATGTGAATTCAAAACTTGCCAGAGCACCTAAAGGCAATTGAACTAAGGAAAAAATTGTAAGGAAAGGTTATGGAATTAAAAAGTCAAAGCTTTGGTTAGAAACAATCATTCTTAACTGGTATTTACTTTTGAGACTGTGAAGCCAAAATACACTGGCTGGTGTTGCAGCATATTAAAAAAAAGTAAGTGGCAAGGAACATGTCTGTTTTACTCCAACAGGTCTGCACTGTATCCTCATCTCCCCCCAGCGAGGACTGCCATCATCCACCCTCTCTCAAGCTCTGCTCTTTGGGCACACGGGGAGAGTAAAGGTATCCAGAAGGCAGGCTCAGCAAAGGGGAAAACCTGCCAGAAACACTCTCCCAGGCCTGCCTGGGAGGAACACATCTGCCCAGACCTGGGGAAGCCAGCAGAGGTGCTGGGGAAAGTCCGGATGTTCTAACCTTGAAACCAAGGATCTGCAACAGCATCCCTGCTGCATGTTACACTGTCACACCCAGCATTCAACACATGGGGAGAAAATCTCTGCAAATCATTGGCATTTTACTGTACCTCTCTGGTGGTTGAAGAAGGAAGGACATACCCATCAATGGACAGACCATGGCACTGAAACAACATTTCAACAATGAACAGAAATTACAGTTCCTGCAAGTAAATCTTCTGAGAGTTTCTCTTTTTTTGAGCCAATATGTAACAACTTTCAGACAGAAAAAAAACAAAGCAAAAACCCCCAAATGAGACCAAAAAAACCCTGTTCCAAAATATTATATTTCATCTATGCTAAAGAAGTTATTATGTAACCTGGCAAACATAAGAAATAGCCTGACATGACACACAAGAGAGTGCTGTGTTCCAGTACTTAAAGAGAGCCACTACAGCAAGAGGCACACAAAGGAGGGAAACAAATTAATGAGAACATTCTGCTCGAAAGGAAGTAGAAATAAGGTAACATGAAAGCATTATGGACAACAGACCACAAAAGCGAGAACCTTTCTCATTTTCCCTAGAACAACCCTTAGTTACGTGTTTCAGATCCAGGGCACCACACCTCAAGGGTGTCAACCAGTGGGGCAGAGGTGGTGTTAGAAGTACCAAGTGACACAAGGAAAGAGTGACAAAACCTAAGTGGTGAGAAGGCAGGCTAAGGAGTGACATATCTGAGTACCTGAGGTACAGAAACACACACCAAGAAGAGGAGACAGATTTTATGAATAGTCCAAAGAGATCTGAAGAATGAAATACTGAAAACAAATTAAATAAGCACAATTCATTTTAATAGGCAGAAAAAAAACCATAAAAATGCTCCTAGCTATTAAGATAGGTCAGAAGTGATGCTCACTCTACTGAAAGATCCCATTAGTAAATAGCCAAGAGGTCACATATGACTCATCTTGGCTGACATCAACACTAGGAGTTTCAGTGTAACTGATTTTAGAAGGACAACCAAAACCAGCCTAAACTAGTGTCGCAGTCTTTTCTCAACTAAGCAGGCATGAACAGCTCAGTGCTGCAAGGTCCTGAACACTGGCTCACATTCAGCAAAGAAAAAAAACAGGTGCATAATCACTATGAAATAGATAAAAATTCATAATTTCCCTCTCCTCCTTCCTGTAGAGTTGCTTCAACACCTTTCCAAACCCCTGATCTCTGAGGTGCTGGCAAGGACTTACTTTTCACTTGAGAATAAACAAAAAAATGTCAAGAATGCTATACACCTCAGAAGAGCCAGTAAGAGATCTCAAGACATTCTGGAATAGTCAGTGCAGTTTCCTACTTCATTCCTCACAGCCCTTCTGAACTGCAGCACAGAACTGCATTGCACTGCAGTGCCCATCAGCTGCACTGACAACGTGCATTAGGCTGTGGGATGCAAGTTCAGCCAAAATTCAGCATTGGTGGTTTCAGAAAAAAACAAACTTTCAAAAAAACATGTGAACTTGTGTTAATGGAGCCCTTTTATGTTCAAGAGACACACTTTCACTAATGACTCTCGTTTCCACCAGTCTTCCAGCTGAAGACCAACTCCTGGCAAGATGCTACCTCTGGACTACCACTTCCCCAAGTTACTGTGCAGCCTTCTTGCTTCCTGCCCTCCATAGCAGCCAACTTACCTTCTGAAGGATTTTCCACACTTTCTCATAAAAGCCAACAGGAACTCTGTTAATAGCACCATCAAGCCTCCTTCTGCGCAGCCACTGCCCCTTTCGGTCACCCCAGCTCATGTCTCCACTGGAGCCAGTAGGAGAAGTACTGGTGGGAGATGATGGAGTGCTGCTCCTCTGTAAGGACATTAAAGCCTTGGTTAATTGCCCTCTACCACCCCAAGTGGGTGTATTGACCACGCCTGGTCAATACATTTTTGTTATAATGCTACCTCAGAACCAGGGGAAAAATACAGGCCATGGTGTCAGACAGGATGATGGAGCAGGATTGATCTGTATCTCTCCCCTAAAAAACAAGCTTCACTTCTCGAGTACTTCAGTAATTTCTCAACAAAACAGGCAAGCAGTTCAACATGGCATAACACAGTAAACTTCAGTGCTTGGTTTAACACAAGGTCTGACTACTTTAACAAGCCCAAGCTGGCTTCCAGGGCCGTGTCACTGGTGTTCAAGATGGGGGGATCAGGTAAGTCTGGTTCACTTGGACATTGGGCTCGCTGTTGTAAAAGAACCAAAGGGTCTATGAGTCCAGCAAGAGAGGTCCACCATGCAAAAGTTCCATTAAAATAAGTAGATTAAAAATTGACTTCATGTGGCCATGAAATCATCACGTTTGCCTCTCTGTGTCAGTCTTGTTCTCCTTTATTACCCTTATTGCTCTGGTTTTTTACCCTACTAGACTTGGACACTAAATTAGACAGCAAATTGTGTTCAAAGTTATGGCACTACCACCAAATTGCTGTTCTGATTTCCTCACATACAGTCTGCCTATTCCTTGCACTCCCAGACTGAGCTCTTGTTTTCTCATTCCTTTTTGCACACCTGTTACCTTCAGCCCAGAAAGGACTTCACTGATAGCCCCATCTGAAATCCCATCATCTCTGGGTAAGAAACCACCTGAGCAAGGTACTGGGGAAGGAGGGCACTAAGACTGAAAACTGCATGGTTGGAAGATGCAGGCTCACGGATTTTGCATAGCCAAGCTCTGCAAAAAATCCACAGCAAATGAGAACAATCCATTTCCACTGCTGCTGGTGTTCATGAGGCGCAGGTGGTCTTCTCCTGATGTTTCAGTGCTTGTTTCTCCTTTCCACTGCACACTGACCATGACAGACAGAACTTCCTCCATCCCGAGCTTGGGGATGCAGGAGCTCAGTGGGAGTGTCAGTGCCAAAGTAGAGAAATCCATCTGTATACAATAATTAATCTGACTACTCAGGTGGTTCAGAGAAGCAAAGATCTCCCTGAACAGCTAAATATGTGCACTTCAATCAAACGCACACTTGAAGCCTGCCTTTCTGCACTGGTATGCAGGAAGAGAGAGGCAACAGCAACCTGACAATTGTCAGGCCAGGCCACAGGGCTAGTGGTGCTCTGCAGCTGTGTACTTATGACATTTGGGAGGTGTGCCATTGACAATAAGTCTGAAGATGCAGAGAATCACAAATCACAACAGCCAGTTCAAAGGACATGCATAGCTGCAAACTTCCCGTCTCTCCATGACACATTTGGAGCTTCAGACTAACTTTAAATTGTTGAGGTCTCTGTTGGTAAAATAGTTAAGCAATTATCTTCCTTCTTAAGAGTGAGAGCTTAAGAAGAGCGACAGTTCTCTGCCTTGAAAGAAGATGACTGCTTGAGGAGATAGCCATGCCCATAAAACCCCTGTCTCAGCAACTTGAAGCTATTCTGGGTTCCTCACTGTCCAGACACTGCCAGCATTTATCAACGCTACATTACTTCTAAATACTGAAGACATCTGTAACATAATCCACTATCAAGCAGCTAAATCTGTTATAGTACTTTATCTGCTACAACTGCTTAAGCTTCAGAGGACCTAAGTGGATCCAAATGCAAGACTCAACTTCTATTAAAAGATTACTAACAAGAATTGGTTCCCAGTGAAGATGAACAAGACAAAGAGAGGTAGGGTTTGAAAACAAGGTTTTAAGCAGAAGTCACAGGAGGTCTCTAAAGCCAAGACCTTGCATGCACGCACACACACACACACACACACACACACACACACAGGAAGAGCAGGAGCAGAGCAACAGTGTTTTACCGTGGAAGCGAACATGCTGCTGGACACGGAGTGCCCCTCATGAAAGAACTACAAGACAAAACCAGACACCAACACATCAAAAAGACAGCCATGACAGAACAGAACACAAACAGGGTTAAGTAACCCATCCATGCAAAGACAAGAAATATGGAATAAGCTCAGGTATTCTGGGGAAAACTGCAACAACCCCTGTTCTCTTTCAGTGTTGCACTTCAGCTGATCTCAGAGCAGCTGCTGCTGATTCCCAGGGTCACCATGAGGCAGATCTTGCCTTGCCAGGAGCCTTTTTGGCAGCCACAAGCCATCCATTTGGCTGCCCATGCCATCCACTGAGGTCCCAGTGGAAGGGACCATGGCCAACACAAACCACTACAGTTTGAGGTGCATGCAAAAGCTTCCATGTGACTCAGGGCTGAGGTGAAAACCAAGCTCCCTGCTTCCATTCTCCATTTGCTGCAATGCCAGCAGCTTCTCTTTGCACAAGAAGGTCAACTTGCTGCAGGCTGCCAGCTGGGTGGGCAGTGCTAAACAAACGGCTGCAAGGCAAACTTTTTGCTGAAATGTGGATGCAGCACCTCAGACTTACAGCACTTTTCTCTAACTGCCCACCCCAAGCCATGCCTCCACATTCAGTGTTAATGGTTCAGACCCAGGCAAAGGCTTGATGTTCTGACGCAAGAAAGAACAGCAGCAAACTGAGAGAGTTGCAGTTGCTCAACATGTACAGAGATGTGAGTACAAGTACTTGAAACGTTCCCTGTAACAACAAAGTTGATCCTGCACCACCCTACCCAACCCCCCTGCCAAAATGACATTACATTAGTATCTAGTAAATTATTCAGAGAATGCAGTGAGATGTACCAGGATGCAGCATGAAAGGCAAAGTCGGGGGAACAAAAATAAAACCAGGCAGCTCCCCCTCTGTGCAAAATACCAAGTTTCCATCTAATGCAAAAGCAACGCAGGAACTACACTTGTAACGTCAACTAAGGCCCAAGTATTTCAGATCAGGCCCACCACTGTATTTAAATCAAAATAATGCTGCCACCTAGTGCCTTGTCCCTTCTCCTCCCTGGACAGGCCCCAAGACAGACACCCACTGCAGGACTGTGAGCCCTGCACAGTCATTCAGGGCTGGTGCAGAGCAGTCAGCACCTTCACAACCACAGCTGTATCAGCTCGGCCACGATGACGCTCAGGGACCATCTCGGCTCAAACACAGCAAACAGGTCTCGTGAGACAGACACCATGTGTTTCACAGGGGCCTCTGCTGTCCTGCCTGATCAAGTCCTGTGAAGAATCACTAACTGATCTTTATTGCCACCAATAATCATCCTCTATTCTGAAGAAACAGAAACAGAACTGGAAGAAAACAAACCAAGATTCCTTTTCCACATGTATCTTTTCTAAAAGGCATGTGGTCCATTTTTGCAACTTGGGTCAAGTACAAGAATGAACACTGCATGAAAGCTTCACTTTGTGTATCTGACCTTTCCTTAGCTGAAGCTGATAAAAGAGTTGTTTTTACAGTGGATGCCATGAATGCATTAGAGTTTGTTCAAGTTGTTCTATTTTCAGCATGTGAAACAAGAACAAAAAAGGCAGCACATTTTTGGAGGAAACATCCCCTAACTGCCTTCTAGTTAGTGATGAGCTTTAAAATCAAAGCTTTGGCAACTTCTGTCATGTAGTAAGAATAGAACCTAACATAACACAGTTCTAGAACAGCTGCACTTTCTGATGAGCATTGACAGAAAACCCTCACCTGCTTCATCTCACTCTTCAATTTAGTAATACCACTTCTTTCTGTTTTGGTTGCTCCAGAATGCCCCATTTCACGAATAGAAATCGCAGGGCTAGATGAAGAGGAATCTACAGGTCGCACTAAAAGAAGCAAATGGACATTTTTAACATTGTAGGGGTAGAAAAACAGATGAAATTGTATCTAGATGTTAAACATATATCCTTTCAGAAGTGTGCAATGCTCTTGGTTGACAGCATCCTTTCAAGTCATGTCAAGAGTTCAAACCCGATTGCATCAAGTAAGGGGCCTACATCCATACTTGGATATCAGAGACTGATTTTCCAAGACACTGAGCAATTGTAGCTGTAAAAGATGTCAGGAGTTGCAATGAGTCTGTGAGAGCCTACATATGAACCCAGGAGACAGCTGATGCACCAGTCAGGAATATGTGGGCATCACAGATGTGCTTATTGAAGGCAGGTTAGATATGCCCTCTTTAATGGTTTTTGTTCTGGTCACATAAAATTTCTTCAGTTTAAAAGTTTGCCTTCATATTATTGAAAACTTGATACAATCTTATTTCAGTGCAGGATAGCTTCCATCATATTTGTTTTGTTTATTCCACACCAGGCATACACATGTACTGGTCATCAATGATTAATATATACATCTATATCTATATATACATCTATACATCTATTTTACAAATTGAGAGAATAGATCCCCACTTATAAGACAATCTAACTTTATATTTATAGTTCTCACTTAACATATACAAGTAGCCAAGTGGACAACTTACAGCTTCTTTCCACTCCAAACTCCTTCCCACTGAGAATATGATGTAGGAGACTTTTCATATCAAAGGGGCTTAGATTCATCAAACTCTCTGAAGCTTCTTCACCTAGTAAAACAAAACAAAACAAAAGACAAGCATTACTGTGGGAAAGCAACAAGCCAATTCAGAAAACTGCTGATGAATGAAGTCCAATCACATCTAACCTTTTGGCTCGCACCTCCTTTAAAAAAACTAATACGCATAGTCACATTTCAAAGAAAATACATTTCAGGACTAAACAACAAACACTGCATAGAAATAACACTATCTGCATTAATGAATATTATGTTGTAGCTTGTGCAAAATTTCTTTCAAGCTCATGATGAGAAAACAAGATCACTTGGAAAAGCATTACAGCCATTTCCCAACAGCAGATGACCTGCAGATCTAAATTACAAAGTCAGAGTTATTCCATAAAGAATATCCACTTCAGTTTGAATAACTGGATGATGGGGGAGAGGAATCTTCCATTAAGTTAAAAAAAAAGTGATTTTCAAAGTTTGTAACTGCACATATGAACGGAGAGGGTAATAAAAGGATTTAACATATATTAATGAAAAGATCAACAACTAAGGGTGAGGCAAAAATGATGCCGTCAGTACCCTTATGATAAAAGTGCCTCTTACCTGAGCATTTCAGACTCCGAGCCAGCTCAGTGGCCATCACCTGGATTATCAGACCAATGCGGAGCCTGAGCATCTCCACAAAAAGACTAGGCTGGGACCGGACGTACATTGCCAAGTACATAATTATTTCCTGCAAGGAAAAGGGCAGCCATTCAAAGTGGGCCTTCGTGCCTTTCCCAGTCTCAGAGCAAACACTGGCGCCACACTGGGCACAGCCAAAGAAGCCTTTGACACATGCTGCTTACCTGTGTCAGGACTGCAATACTGATGTCTTGGCCACTGGCTTCATAAATGAGATCTGTGAGCTCCTCAGGTGGCAGTGGGCTGCAAGAAGACAAACCACAGCAAGTAGTGACCTGGCACAACCAGCTGTTAAAACTCTTGAGCAAGCACTGGAATCATCACCCAGAAACATCTCTGTACCACAAAGGTGCCTACAGTTCTGCCTGGGTGGCTGCAAATCCTTTTGAAGATGAGGAGTAAGTTTTAAAAGAAGATAACAGCAGCAGAATGGTACTGGAAGGAAGATGAAGAGCAGGCTGCCTCTGTAACTTGAGGCAGAGCTCCAACTTACGTGGTAATGATTTTCTCTCGGGGTTCTGGTGGCAGGCCCACTGTCAGTTGCTTGTGGTGCGATAGAAGGTCTGTGCATGCCTATCGTAAGGGGACAGAAAGCAAGAGACCTTTCTCTGAATCATGTGGAAGTGACACAGCTTTTAATTCCCAAAAATGAAGCATTTCTTTAGCAATTTTTAAGTGCATTTCTATTAATTACCATACATGCAGATCCAGCAGAATGCTATTAACTAGATGCCAAGGATCTCCTGAGGTCAACAGGGCTATGAGGGTATGACCAGTTTGAAAGCTGCTTCCCCCTTTCAGTGAAATTAGCAGCATAATGATTAAGGACTTCAGTGGGGCTGGTAGATGATAAAGGCTTTCACTCTTTATCATATGATAAACTTTTGTTTTTATTTAAGACAAAAATATTTTAAATCAATGAAAAGTTTAGCAATATTAGCTTAAAAAATCCTGCATATTAATATATCTCTTAAAACAAGCAAACACCCAATATACTGCATCACATTCCTGAATTAGCTATCCTGACATTCTGAAATAGATACTTCCACCAATATCACAGTGTTTACTCTTTTGTATTGACCTCCTTTAAAAGTGGGTGTTCAGTTTACTTGTTTTAGCATCCTGAATTGAAAACCTCACATAGCAATGTTCCTCTGACTTTGAAGAGTCTATTTTCCCTCCCTTAATGTGGAAGAAAACTGATCATCTCTAGTCTCTTCCTCCCCAATTTTTTGTCAGTTAATATACATGGCTTTCTGTGAGTGTGTCTGTACTGCTTGTCCACTGTGTCTGGAGAAGGGAAAAAATTCTGTGCGTAGGATAACTAGGAAATTAAACAAATAGTTTAGAGTACTTGAGAGGAAACATTTTTGCAATGTTCAAAATCGAATCTGTAGTCTTACAACGGATTTTTCTTGTTACCAGTTAACAGTCCCAGATATTTTAATGCCTCCAAACATCCACGTATATGGCAGAGTGTCCACCCAATGGGATGGAAATTGGCAGAACCTGTTTTTGTGTCATCACTCGCACCTTAACATAGCGCTGCTCCAAAAGCGTTCGTGCCATCACAAAAGCAGCGGACAATTACCAGTGACAACTGCAGCTTTCAAAACAGAATTAGGCTCCTCCAATTAAAGGAGATGAAATAAAGCCTCCACAACCATTTACAGTGATAGTGGGACATTCTCAGTCCATGCCAAAATTATCACTGTTCGCAGTGCAGACAAAAGGTAAAGATGTCGTAATAAGATTTAGATCACAAAAGCAACCAATGTTTACTTAAAAGTGTTTCACTATCTATGGTGTGAAGTAAGACCAGAAGAAGGGAAAGCACAAGCCCCTCTGGCAAACTGGTAGTTTTATCTCTGTTTCCAGGAAAGAAACTGAGCCAGGATTATTTATATTTCATACCTCAGCCAGGACTTCCACTCTCTTTTTGAGTATACCAGAAATATAGCGGATTAAGCCCCATTCTTGATTGAGGCCTGCCTTTCTGTAGAGCTCGTTGAGTAGGCAATGAACAGTGACACCATACTGTCCATCCAGCTCTGTGTCCCAGTCAGCACCTCTGCCACAAAAGACACAGAAGGTAACTGTCACCAGGTAAGATGCTACACTGCTTAACGTTACCACACAAACACAGCCGGATTTTGATCACCTTGCTCACATTGGTGACAGAATGAAATACTACATGGGACATCTGGGTGTTCACCAGAGATCTGTTATGTGCGGACAAAACCCTCTTGATACCAGAACTTTCACACTAATTTGAGCACTCACTTAGCTGTGAGCCAGTGACTTAAAAGGAACCATCCAAAGGATTTCTCACCAGACTTTTAAATTGAGATTCATGCAGACAGTTTGCTGCAGGAACACTCCATGTAGTGCTTTTTCAGAGCAGAATTCAGCAACAAATTCTGCTGAAGACTACACCCATTTTTCAGATGCCTCAGGGGAAGTTTTTTGCCCTGCCTCTTCCTTAGCTATTAACTAAACTTCAATGCTGCTTATGCCATTACTGAAAAGCAAAGAAGATTTCTGCTCCTTTCCTGTTTTTGAAATTCACTGCATTATGGTTTCTCTTTGGTAATGTTTTGAAGTGTCACAGAATGACTTTTCAATTCCTGCTGAGACACAGAGTCCACCAGAAGTTCACCGGCCTGTCCAATAGAGACTCCCATGGTGAAACAAGTCCAGAATATGGAATTAACAGTGTTAGATGCAGTTTAACAATAAAATGATATTTTTTCAGGATTTCCTTTACTCTTTAGGAGAGGTTGCTAAACATTTTGCTTGGGAAATCAAGAAGATTAAAGAAGAGGTCCTCACAGGAGAGAGACTAAAATAAACAAAAATACAATCTTTGTAGCAGTAGGGAAGACCATCTGTGATTAACACATGCTTGTCTTTGCACCCAAAGCTAACTGCCTGTCAGGTTCCAGCAGTATTCTCCTGCACAGGAAAAAATGCCCAATAAATGCACTCCAGAAGATGATTCTATTGGTTTGTATTTGCATTTTGTTCCCATCAAAGCTATTTAAATAGGAGGTGTTTACTAACCCAGCAGACTGGACCAAGAACATTTTGAAAAGTACCAAGTTTTAGTCAGTGGTGCACTTAACATGCAGAGGGATTAGAGGAAAAATAGAGACCACTCATTAAAATTGCATTTTGCTTTTAGTTAGAAAATGACATGATGAAGTTTTCCTCTGCTTCCCTTCTTATGTATGAAAATCACACCAAATCTTTGTGGACTTTAAATAGAATGCCACAAATATAGCAGGGTGGGTTTTCACTCATGGAAAGAACTTGTGCATTTCATTTGTGAGCCCTGGGGCCTGTAACCATATGCTAATCAACTCTAAAATTTACACAAGTATTCTTTTGTATCCAGATAATTTATGTAATCAAGCTAACTGAAAATATGCTTGTTAAAGCACAAAATATTTTAATTCTCCCCTCAAAACACAACCCTGAACAGTGAAAAGCTTTTGCACAGGAATAATCATAGTTGCGACCAAATTTAAAGATGCTTAAGTTCATAGTCAGACAACTCACTTTAGTATATGCAAGATATATAAGATGTCTGCTTGATCATGGAGTGTTGGACATTCCTTCAGCTGATCAACAAGCTTCCTGCAATCCAAATCACCATGAGCATCTTTAGGTAAGTGCAAGACATTTTCACGGTCCTGATAACAAAGAAGGATGAAAAATAAACACGTGATCTTGAAAAACATAGTCAATCAAATTCAAACAGTAACTTCCCATTAAAAAATTACAACAGACTTGAAACAAAACTCTGCACTTGAAATACAGACACGTTACATAAGTCTTGCAGGGCTACTAATTGGGAGACTAATCCCAAGAAACACAACACCCAGAATGGAACCTTGCCTCTTTTTTTGACAAAATAAGCCAAATTATTTGCATGCTTTTAATCTCATTTTATGTTACTTGTAAAGAGAAAAGCAGAGAGATACTATCTTTTTTTTCAGTTGAAATAATTTAGACCTTTTTTAGTTCTATCTTGAACCTGTATATACGTGGTGCTTTACGGATGCAGATATTGCCGTCGTGATGAAACTAAAATGTTAACTAATCAGATGATGCAACCCTGTGGGCAGTTCTCTGATGAAAAGTTTTGTTTAACAAGCTATTCAGCAATTTATATGGTCCTAAAAAACCATTAGACAAACAGAGCTTTTTGCAGAGCAGAATCCTTTAGAAGGCTGGATACAATCTCCTTTAGCCATTCTCAGCAGCTGGTTACCATATACCAAGACAAAAAAAGAGCCGAGCACAACTCCATCTTCATGCCTTGAGGTGGGATTTGGCTGGTGCCTTAAGGACATTACTGTAAGTAGCATTTCTTGGAGAACATCTCTAAAGGCTTTGAACATCCTGTCCTTTCCTTTGTGTTCAGCTAGAACTAAAGATGATTACTTAACCTTGGGCTTCTAAAAATAAGCAGCTATTATATTATTTCTGTTCTGCACATGCAGTTAAAAACTTCCCACTTGATAAAGTCTATTGGACTAAAAAACCTTCATCCAGCCAAAAAAATAAATTCCAAAATAAGGGAGTGCCTTAGACAGAATGGCTTGTAAAGGAAAACGAGAACTGGCATAGGGTTTGGATGCAAAACACAAGGAAAGGCTATAGCATTGAGTCCTAAAACCTCAAGCAGCATAAAAATTCCCACAGCTTACCTTTATCTGAAAGAAATGGGGATTATCAACAAGATTCAGAGATTTTCGGTGTGTGTTCAGAACTTTAGTGGGAAGAGACATTGGCACAGCTGGAAAGTGAAGCCACCAGAACAAAAAGAAAAAAAAAAGTCTGTTTCAATAACACAAAAATCAAAAACACCTACATGAAGCAGCTATACCAGGTAAAAATATATGTGAAAAAACCTGAAATATACAGAGGCAATGCTTCTAAGATGCTGTGCATGGAGCTCTGAGAAAAGCTCTTCCTGTATCTCCTTGTGAGCTTGTTCCAAGATCAGCATGTCAAAGGCTCAGGTGCTACATGCTCAACTCAGAAATCCTGGCCTGACCCTGCTAAGTGTTTTAAACATTTTAACAGGAATAAAGTAGAAAAGATGGGCCAACTGGTAAGATATCAGAATAAAAATTATAATGCTAAATGCATGCTAATGCTCTGTTAACTTCATATGCTGAATTCAATAGAGGATATGGTGTTGTGGCACATGAAAGATGGGAGAAAAGACTAACAAAAAAGCTTGAAAGTTATTAATTTACAATGAAGTTAAGGGGAGTCTTCCCTTGATCAGGGCATTGAATACTACATATCTACCTACAAAACAATGCATAGGTTGGAGTCTTTTTGCAAATTCAGTCAAAGCATTATTTTGGTGTATATTCTCCAATCACTCTAGAAGAAATGTAGCATAATTAGAAATACTGTACTCCCTCTCTACTCCATTTGTTCTTACAGATTCAGAAAGCACATGCACATATTTATGTTTTTCTTGCATTGAAACATTCCATTTCACCACAGCTTTATTAAAATAAAAAAATAGATTTTGTCTGTCTTTGTATAAATAAAGACAAAAACTGACTGAAATTATATTCAACTGAGAAGTTGGAGCAGTTTCCATAACATCAACTTTGATTAAATGTTTTATTTCATAGCAGGTTTTCTACGTATACAGCATGACCTGGGATACTGTGGGAACACAACAGCAACAGCTCAAAGTCATTGTTCTCTATGCAAAAAGAACTAGTTGTATGAGTATGTTAAAAGGCATAATTTTGAAATGCTCGAACTTACCCCTTGTAGCACCCAAAACAGTTTTTCTAGTATTATAATAGGGAGAAATACCTGGAACCTCCAAGCCCTTTGTCTTGGCCATTATTGACAGTATCTCTTCTGTGGAATGGTTTGCACTGAACACTGGTGGTTGATTGGCTGTCTTTGAAGTTGGAGGCAGGTATGACTTCAGTGCCGTACTCTGCAGGACATCATTTATATACTGATCCAGCTCATCCTGGCTATCTAGTGTAACAGACATAAAAGAAAAGGTTTATTAAAGGTAAAATCCTAATTTATCAGCGCTTTCTTATTCAAACACACCACTATTTTTGCTTATATAGAAAGGCACTCAAAAAATGCAAGAATATCATAAGCAAGAGCTTTTTAAGCCAAATAAATTGGAAAGAAAAGAAAAAATAATCAGTTTTTGGCACTTTGAAAACAAAGTGTTTGAAAACAATGAGATTAAGAAGTTGGTTTTCCTTTGGAAGAATCAATTTTCTTGCTGGAAGTCTAGTTGGCACAGTTGGACTTTTTGATCTTAAATGTCTTTTCCAGCCTGTATGATTCTAAGAATCTATCATCTCTTCCACACAAGCTCTTGTCTATGACTCCTCACAGTCTCTTCCTCCCTCCAGCCTCTTCCACACCTCCCCCTCTGCCAGCTCTTCAGGCTTAGGTTTACTGTAGCAGTTACCAGTCAATACCATACTACGAACGTAGGAAGAACACACAGGAATTCATCCCCCAAATAAGTCATGCAGGTCCTAACTGTCCTCAGAAGAGTGCATGAGAAACCCAAATCACTATCAGCTGTGCACAGAATAGATTCTGCACTGTAGGTAAACCTAGAGTCTGCTGATAGAACTTGACAGAGAAAATATATGAAGTGAAAAAACGCTACTACCTTTTTCACAGAAATCTGCTGGATAGTCCCCATATTCACTGTCAGGACTATTACAGTCTTCATTACGGTCATCAAACAATTTTACGTCACAGTCTGGATCCAGGAAGCTCAGATATGTATGAAAAGATGTGGTAAGAAATTCTGATAGCTTGCCTATCTTCACCCTGCAAACAGGAACACATGCCAAGGAGCATAAACATCCACCCTTTTAATACCAATTAATGTTCACTGAGCTTTCAGCAACTCCTCCAAAATTTATCAGACCTACTGTTGAATCCACCTTTGGTAACTACAAAGCAGCAGATACTGATACTGAAAAAAAAATAGGCAAAACAAGAGTTGCAGATCCAGCTGGGTACTTACTGCTCTAGCTACTAATTGAACTTTAACTCCGTTACGGTGACACCTACTGGCCTAACTCGAAGCTAATTTACAGGGTGCTCTATATTTCTACAAAGACCCTAAACAAAGACCTAAACTCTAAGGATAATCCATGAGAAACTGGGGCTGGGAAGTCCCACAAACGGCATTATCTTTTCACAGAACTGCAGTGCTGCTAAAACACAAATTACATCTGTGCTGGTTTGGGCTGGGGCAGAGTTAATTATCTTCAGACTTACTAGTATGGGGCTATGCTTTGGATTTGTGCTGGAAACAGTGTTGTGAACACTGGGATGTATCAGTTACTGCCCAGCAGTGCTTACACAGCATCACAGTCTTTTCTCCTTCTCACCTCACCCCACCAGCACAGGCTGGGGGTGCTCAAGGAGTTGGGAGGGGACACAGCTGGGACAGCTGACCCCTGCTGACCAAAGGGACATTCCATACCATAGGGTGTCATGCTCAGCATACAGAGCCAAGGGAAGATGGAGGAAGGGGAGAATGACTGGTGATACGGGGTTTGTCTTCCCAAGTCACAGCTACATTTGATGGAGCCTGGCTTTCCTGGAGATGGCTGAACACCTGCCTGCCCATGGGAAGTGGCGAATAAATTTCCTGGTTTGCTTTGCTTGCATGTGTGGCTCTTGCTTTACCCATTAAACTGTCTTTATCTCAACCCAAGTTTTCTCACTTTTACTCCTCCAGTTCTCTCCCCGATCCCACTAAGGGGAGAATGGGTGAACAGCCGTGTGGGGCACAGTTGTTGACTGGAGTTAAACCATGACAACATTTGATTGTCAAAGGAAGATACTGATTGAGAGAGGGTATGTAAGAAGAGAATAGGGAGGTACTGTGGCATTATATGTTATATGTAGATGAATAGAACACATAAGCTTACTAGTACTAAATGCAATTTATGTTTAAATCATGTCCAATAACTGTGAAAATAATTTACATCTTAATAACAGAAGCCCAGCCAAGACCAAGACCTTTTATTTCCACAGGTTTGGCATTTATTTTCCTTATCCACTGATAGCTTTCAGAGATGGTACACCCTTTGGGAGACAATTCTTTTCCACTGCATCTGAGGTCCAGCTACCATCTGATTGCCATATAACAATTAAAGCTGAAACCTCCTTCTCTGCAGAGTTCTAGTACAAGGTCTGTGCACTATGACAAGTTCAAAACTGACACTTTTATAGGATTTAATTTAAAAAATCATGGAGATAATAATTTGGGGGTTCTGACATTACCTTGCACCTCCAAAATAACCATCCTCTAATTTTCTTATTGTGGCAAGAACTGCTGGATGAATGTCAGTACCATCATCAACTAAAAAAGAATAATGGAAGAGTTGAAGCTAACCAACACATTCTTAAACTACCATGTCCAAACAAAGTGAATTACTGGGTGTTCTCTAAAACCCAAATCAGACAAATTTAAAACAGAATCCAAAACTGATATCAATACTAGCTTATTCAAAAATCCCAAACAAACATGCAAACAAAACACAACCCTTAGACAAGTTCTAAAGACAAAAATCAACCCATTCAAGACAAGTTCCAAAGGGATTTCTATGAAACTTCTTTAGACAGAAATACTATGGAGATGCAAGGATATAAAGGGGGGTAAAACTAAAATGAAATATTACCATGTCATCCAAATTCAGCATGGAAAAAATGAAACTGTACTTCTGAAGTTAGAAGTCATGCCACCTGTCTCCTCTCAAACTGATGTCCATCCTATTCCCCTGCAGTAATATACTCTGTTTGAGACAGAGAAAATTTTTACCAAGCATTGTGTGAGTGATGGGAAACGTCAGGGTTGGTCTCCCTGTCATCCTCCAACAAGAAGTGAGGTAAGCCAGCTCTGTCTTGAGCATCTCCACAATCATCTGATTGTCTAAAGCCAGATAGAAGTGATGCTGGTCAGCAAACTAAAGAAGAGAAAAACATGGCATAGAAGCAGTTGTCAGTGCTTTTCTTATTTTTTTCTACTTCCCCTCTTAAATCAGTCACAAAAGCCATACGAGTTACTCCTGACCACAACACAAATGGCATGAAAAAGAAATCCATGCTTGTGCAAGGGTCCATTTTTCTACACTTGTAGACTGACCACCAAAGTGAGCCACACAAACAAAAAGTAGGCAATCACACCCATGAAGCAGAATCTTCCCAATGCAGAATTATACTATCCTATGATCTGGAAGATGGGAGTACTCTAAACATGGAAGAAAAAGTTAACAATAGCAACAAAAACAATAAATAGGCTTAAGGGCACACTGGGGACTGGGAGCCAGTAACTGGATGTCTCTTGGGAACAATCTGAAAGTCAAGCAGAATACAGAAAAGCTGGCAGTTACTGTGGGAAAAAGGTACATTAAATGTACAATGGCAAAGTATGCTGTTGCCACTTACAGCAGAAAGCCAAGAACCACAGTAAGAGACTAATATGGCTTCTTCAGGAGCTGGAAACAAAAAGCTGGACAAATAATGGCAAGTGTGTCAAAGCAGCCACAACAAAAGTTAAGGAAGCCCATAAGCCTTGGGGAGGGGTAAACATGTAAAGAGCATGTAAATTCAGGCTGGCAAAGTCCAGAGAAATTACTTCATAGAAAGAATTAAGAACTACCCAAAACAATCCTTGAGCCACTCGCAATTAGCTTTGGTAATTCAGGTAATTCAGGAAGAACAGGAAATCCAGAGAGAAGAATACACACTGCCTGTCTTTAAAAACGAAGAGCCATTTTAAAAGTCAGGCCAATTCCAGTGCCTGAAAGCATAGGAAAGCAAAGCCAATTTGAGACAGCCAAGATAATTACAAAATGATAAAGCAATGTAGCCAAAAACCAATCTCAGCAAATTAGTCCAATTTCCTTCTTTGGAGCAATCAGATGGTAGCTATAAGAAAATGGCTGACATCTCTCAACTTTTGCAAATTTTCACACTACTGAGCTGAAGAAAAAACGTCCGAGAAGGCAGAACTACTTTTAAAATTGTTCTCAGAAGATATTTCTTAACTGTTTTTTCAGAATGACAGTGTATCTGAATGGAGTCAGCCTTTGCCCCACACCTAATCAATATTTTCACTAGAAAAGAGAATGAAATACAAACGACAAAACCACATAATTTGTGGACACTTGTCAAGATCAATAAGAGGATTTAACTGCTGGCCATAGGAAAGTGACATTAAACATTAACTCCATCCACCTCAAAAAAAAATCTCAGGGGGAATGTCTGGCTACAAAGTACAGTGGAAAATGTTATGGAGGTTTTAGTCAAACACAGAATAAGCAGGAACTGTCACTGTGTTGCTAATGTAAAGATAAATGCAATTTTGGAATATACTAATAAGTACGTCCATACTTGATACATGGCAAGACTTCAGCTGGAATATTGGGTCCTACTTACAAAGTAAGATGTCAATGAAGAGGTATTTTGAAAAAAAACATGTCTCTAAGGAATTTTTCCCTTAACTGCAAAAGTGAAAATTGATTTAGGGGAGTAACACAGCAAATAACATGCTATAAAGCTGCTTGTGATCAAGTGATGTGGGGAAGAATGAGAAGGGAGCTACATTTTTTTGCAGTAAATCTGATGTTGTTTGGGCATTATGAAGCACTACAGAAGCATTCTACAGAGTCCACTGACTGTCTTCCACTAGAGTTTAAAGAATACATTAGTCAAATCTGTTTTAGAACAAGCAGCAGTCACTAGCATTGAGGCCATGTTGCTGAGAATTCAGCTGCGCTGGGCAGGACACGTCTCCAGGATGAAGGACCACCGCCTCCCTAAGATCTTGCTTTACGGTGAACTTGCCTCCGGCTGCCGCAAGAGAGGAGCCCTGAAGAAAAGATACAAGGACTCCCTGAAACAACATCTCAGCCTCGGCCACATTGATTTCATAACTGGTTTACTCTGGCCGCAAACCAGGAGGCCTGGAGACACACCATCTATAACGCTGCCATTTCCTTTGAGAACACACGCAGGATCACTCTTGAGGAGAAAAGACAACGCAGAAAGAATCGTATCCTGCTGAATACACCACCTAAGGAGTCTTTCTGCTGTGCCTTTTGCAATCGGATATGTCTATCTCGTATTGGCCTCATAAGTCACCAGCGTGCCTGTAACAAACGTGGATAGAGCCTTCCTAAATCTTCGTTCGCGAAGCCTGGTCATGATGATGATGATGGAGTCAAACATCTACTCAGAAGGGTGGAAACATTCTTTATCCTGCTCCAGTTGTACATGCTTGGAGCAGGTGACTGGTCTCCTAGTACCAGCTGCTAGAATAACTCTACTGGAATAAGTGTATTTCATTAAATGTAAAAATAAGAGCCACTGATTCTGTGAGGATCCAAACTTCCAGCTACACTGAAAAAATGCACTAAAGTGAAAACAAAGAGAGAACATCCCTTTCTCAGCACTATTGACCCTTTCAAAAATATAATGAAAAGATTACATCTTCATCACTTGGGGGTTAGAGTACTTGGCACCCTTAAGTGGTGCTAAATTTTTCATTAAAGAAATATTAAGGGATGTATTTCTGCAGAAACTATTTCATTACCTAGAACATTGGTTTCGGCAGAGATCAGTAACAACTTTGTACTATTGATTTTCTGTGTTCTCAGAAGCCAAAGAAGCCAAACTCTGTAGGACAGAAGAGAGATTTATCAGCAGTTCTACCATGCTGATTATCCATCACTCTTAAAAACCCTGCAAAGCAAAGCACATCTGCTGCATCAGCCCTATTCTACCTAAAGTACAGTGACAGCACACAAAAGCGAAGTGCTTCACTAATGATTTGCCATTAAATAAGGAGTGATTTTCCTGCCAGCTTTACATGCTTACCTGTGGGGTAAAAGCAAATATTTGATTTCTTATCACATACAGTTTGGAGGTGCCTAACACACCAATGTGTCGGTGTGGCCGTCCACTTAATTTCATCTTCTTATTCCGACCTGTGAAGAAAAGAGAAAGAAAAAAGGTCTCAGCTAGAATTTGCTGTGTGGTTTTCCAAAATAACCATTTCAGACAGCAAAATCTACTTCACTAATATCAGCAAGGCAGAAGAAACGTAACAGAGTGAGATGCTACACACTGGTCGGTTTTGTAGCAACCACCCATAAAACAGCCAGAGGCCTTCAAAGGCCTGATTAAAAATTTAAATTTTGGCTCCAATGACCATGGAATTGGGTCTTATAATTACAGTCATTGCCCAGCACCTAAAGCTTCCCCATCAAGGACAGGAGGTGTAAGATTACAAAAACCAGGCCATCAACATACCACAGAAATTGCAGTGCTTTCACTATAGAACCTTAAAAATTCTTGCCTAAAGAAGGCTAAATCAACATGCAAAGTACATCCAAATACAAACACAGATTTTCATCAGGCTAATAAGCTCCACTTTTCCCGGTAGAGCTTATTAGCAAATGATCTGCACTACAACCTTTGCACCAGCAGCCAGGAGCTGACTTGAATCTGTCTGACAAGGAATATGAGCCAAACAATCCTGTGCCTGAAAAAATACCACTGTGAACATTCCCAGAGAAGTCACTGTTAAAAACAATGTATCAGTGTGCCACATCATCCTACTCACAATCCCCCATTAGTGAAAGAAAGCTATTATGAATCATAATGAAATAAATATAAGCTTCAGCAAAGCCCTGCAGTGTTTCATTTTTTTTAAAGACCTTTGTGATAAAAGAGACAGATTCTTTCCCAAAAGCAGCATATACAATTTCCTTTCTCTGTGTAAAGGGCATACTTTTTGAAACTTATTTGAAGGCCCCGTTACTTTGGATGCTTCCAAAATAAGCTTTGTATTAAATGAAAAAAACCAACACCCACAAACCAAAAACTACCACAACAACAAAAAGATGTTCATCTAATGAGCAGCTTCTTACTTCTCCCTCAGCATTATCTGTAATCAAATTGCCATGGAAACATGCTTCAGGCTGATAAAGAAGCACGATAGTGCTCCCCTTGTCCACACTGTAAAGGAATCTACCAGTGCTGATTCACTCCACCTCAGTTTTACTTTGTAGTAACATCCACAGTTTTGAGTCATGAGTTCTGGCATGCCTGAAGAAGTAAAACTAAATTCAATTAGGAATACATGTAACAGGTTTTGCAGCATGACCCAAATAATTCCAGCAAGGATTATCAAGTAACAGCTATCAAAATATTTTCAACAACTAGACCCAGTTGGAGTTTTGGGGCTTTTATTTAATTCGGCTCTCAGGCTCTGAGGAAAACAGGACTTGAGGACCACTGCTGAGGAACTGGAATGTACTTTCAGTCCCAAGCTTAGAAAAACTCTAAAGGCTTCTGGGTTTGCAACTGAGACAGAGAGCTTCAGCAGCTCAACTCAGCTCAGGGTTGGAAGGAGCTTTAGCAAGAACTTGACAGCCCAAAGATGCTCTGATAGCAGCAGCATGGTTTCCCTGATTTGGAGCAGAAAACTTCCCAGGCTGCCTGCTGGGAGTAATGGCAATAACACTGCCCATTTTCCAGACTTAAAACAGAAATACTCTGACTTCTGAAAGGAGAAACACTTGATTTTTTTTTCTGTATTTTTCCAGGCATTTTTAATAAAGCCAGTTTCTCTGTTGAAGTAGTTTCTGGAGGGCAAAAGAAGAGTCAGTTCTTGCCTAACTCCGAGGGTATGGGGAAACTGGTACTTTCACCACTGTTTCTAATGAGGCAATTTTTTCTCCAGTTTGAGTCCCTTATTTAAGACAGAAGTTCTAAGTTTGTTAAGCTTCTTTGCACAAACGCATTTTTTTTAGATCAGAGAAATTGATTTAAATAAAAGAAATTAAATTAAAGAAATTGAGACAGTGTGCAGCAAGAAAAACAAAAAACAAAACATGACCCTTAAAATAAGACTTTGCACAGCAGTAGAGAAGCTCCCATGTTCCAATACTAACCCAGCATGGTGTAGAGGTTACTCAGGATGCGAGCTGGCTGCACTCTGAGAGGATGGATATCAGCAATGCTCTGGACATTGATTCCACGGTCTTGCAAGAGGTTCTTAATATGATTAGATTCTGCTAAAACAGTTACTGCATAACAGAAAACAAAAACACTACTAAGAAACAACGTTCTACCCTTTTTAGTTGACTATCTCTACTGTCACCTCTCAAGTAATGCATTTCGTTAACTAAAAAGGCCCAAAGACCTCACGTCTTTCTTAATTTATGAGCCTGTGAGAACACAAGGGATTGCAAGAGGGCGACAGACAGATTTTGATTTTCTGCTTCTTAATATTTCTTGCTACTCCTGTCCACTTTGGACCACATGGTAATTCAAGTTGGAAGGGTCCTCGTGAGGTCTCTACTCAAACCTCCTGCTCAAAGCAGGATCAGACCTGCTGAGGTTACAGCAGATTCTTTGAGACTTTATCAGTTTCTTCTTATTTCTTTCAGTTCCACCAGTTTGGATCATGCAGTAGCTTTTAGCAGATAAGGCTTTTACCCCATAGAACAAGAGGAAACACAACTTGAAAATCTTTGTGGTTTTAACACAGCACAATGTAACAATACAGCCAAATCCCTGGGGAACAGGTGCTGTTACTTGTATAGCAATAAATGTTACAAAGGACATAAAATGGCAGAGGTAAGGAGAAAAAAAAATCCCCAAATCAGTGGAATTTACAATCCAGACCCTGAATCCATCTCTTGTCCCGCTTGACATTTCGCCCATGATAGGTGGCTTATTGGTTTGGGACTAATAATTCAGTATTGTTCCTTGTATTGTAAATAATTGCCAAAGAATGCTAAAAATAATCCAGCACTTCTATTTCTACTGGAAATTGAGCACTTCAAAATAACAAAATGCTACTGCCATGAGATACCAACAAGGGATAAACAAGCACCAGCCCAGGTCACAGTATCATTGATAAATGCTGCTCCTGATAAACAAGCTGGTTGCTCTTTCAGAGCAGTACAAGCCCTTGAAAAGTTTTAAAGACCTGATCAGTTGGTGTTTGCCCTCATCTTAATTTTCTGGTTTTGTCTGTTCCTGCACTAACTGAAGAAGCCACTTCCTGCAGCAGCCAAAAGCCAGCCCTAAGTCTGGCTGCCTCACCCCTGTGGTCAGGGATTCTCCCCACCCAGTGCTCTCCAGTTGCTCTGGGAAAGGGGCTGCACAGAAACCTAATTAAACTGATCCATGTCCAGTCAGTCCTGCTTTTTCTTTTCTAGAATGCATCAAGTTTCTCCTTTTCTCTATAAGATTAAGTTTTCCACTCTCCAGTCCCTGACGACTTAAAATTTTAGCAAGTTTTTTTTTTAAAGAAGTGTGTTAAACCCCTTTCTCTGTCTACAGTTTCATTAAAGCATCTGTGTCCCAAGTAAAAATCCACTTATTTTTAACATATCTTTCTTCTCTCCTGTATTTAGGGACTTTGTCACCACACAATTCAATTCACCCAGAATGCTGAAAAAACTCCTTCACCTTGTACCACAACATCAGGTTTAAATCCAGTGGAAAATCTCCTGTTTAAGGGATCAATTTCACCTGCAGCAAGAAATCCCTAGAATAAATGCAAAAGATAAAAGAAAGGAAACAAACAGATTTTAAATAAAAGGCTTCTGATATCTAGAATAAATCTTAACCATTTTTTGAAGTATTTTTTCAGTACAGCAGGACTTCAGGCCTGGTTTATCTACCCTTGCCACCAAGTAGTACATTAAATAAGAACAAGGGATGCACAATTTTTTGGAACAACAAGAAAATGGTTCTGACACAATCTGCATATTCAGATTTCCTATTTTAGAGTTGCAGCAACTGACAACATAATTTAGCCAGACCAGTGATTTTCTTTGTAGCTCCACAGAGATATTCTGTGGTTCCTCCAACTAGTCTGCCTAATACGGGACAACTCAGTAGACACATAATGCCACAGAGTAAGGCATAGCCTAGTGGAGCTGAAACAGCACAAAATCCTGGCTCTGGAACAGCCAAATCAGCCTTGCCTTGGTATAGTCCTCTATCCTAACCCTAAATCCAGTCCATCTGACAACTTATTCAGCTTGATTAGAAACAGACAGTTGCATGTCTATATATATACAAAAAAAAAAAAAAAGCTCCTGAAATCTCAGTCACTCAGTCACCCTTTCATGGCTCTTGTACTTGTTTCTACTGGAAAACACATTGTCCCCTATCTGACAACCAAATTGTACTTAAAGCTCAAGCCATCTCAAACAAAATGAAATACATGCTTACCTACTAGACAAGAAACAATTACCTCTGCTAACAGGCAGCTCAGGACATACAATGATTGGCCCCAAAGATGTGGTAACTTTCCCACTGGGACACGATCCACTGAGTGAGGATTTTCATACTCCTCATCCACCTGAAAACAAATACATAAGCAAAAAAAATTGCCCTGAAGTTGTGAGGAACAATTGGTAACATTTAAGTACTTGAAAACATATGGTCTATCATCTACCCTTGTTAACCTGCCATTATTACTGACTTAAACATCTCTTGATTTTACTTTTAAGGCTGCACATTTTTTGGGACTGGAACTACGCTTCCTTTTTGTACTCCGCCCAACCCTTCAAAGCTGGAGGATGAATAGGGACTCTGCATGCAATTATAGCTTCGGTGTTAGCTCTTCCACTTTCTTCTCATCATGCCTTTGCTGCCTTCCCTCTGAGCTGCTCATAGGTAACTGGATGTCTGCTTTCCAATCCCTTCCAAGATGACACTTTAACTTCACTGATGTCTACCTAGCTTTCTAAAATAAAGCTGTTTTCCAAAAATTAAGGCTATTCCACCTTTCGTGTGTTAGAAAGGATGGTCAATGCAAAAATTAAGAGCAGACTTATAATTTAGAAAAAGAACAACTGCCTTGGTTTTGCAGTATACAGACCTACTGAGGGCAGGGGGAAAACCCTCCTACGTTACATCTTTACATAGACAAAATCTACCCTGTTTATTTGGCACGTTTGTCAGATTATTATCATCATATCAAAATTCACAAGAAGGCTCTGAACTCTTACACGCTTGTTCCCACTAGGAAGGCAATTCAGAGTTTCCACCTGCGAGCAAGACATCAGCTGTCGGCTGACCAGCTCAGACCAACCCAGGAGGCTCCATACCCTTAGTGAGTGAGGGCTGAGAAGCCTGGAGTGGGAGAAGAAGTTGGCAGGAAGGGATACAAAGGCAAATAGCATGGAAGAGCACACAAGCTCATCTGAATTTCTCTGTCACAATGGGAGAATCAGATAAACAGTAACAGCAAAGATGGGGGAAAAGAAAATACCCATAGAAAACAAACAAAAATCCCAGCCCAAATCCTAATCCATCTGAAGCCTGTTTCTGTCTCCCATACAAGCTCTGGAAAAGAGCAGCAAAATCAATCAATAGACTAGACAGAAAAGACAGTCTATGCTTTATTTCTTCATTGAGCTTGAGTTCCTAAGTCAGTATCAACACTTCTTAAATGTGTATCTTGCTATAAGCAGGTAAAATTTTAGACATGCTCTAATATTTTCACAGACACTCAGATTTCCAAGGAAGAAATGGGGCAATGTGGAAGCCTAAAATTTATCATTTCTCAGCGGGAGCTGGGAGAGGTCTCTTACTTTTTCAAATAATGTGCAGTAGTCTTTTTTCATTTTCAGATAAAGGAAAAACTATAAAACCATTCCTCTTGCTCTCTCTACTTTGCACCCCGAATTGGATGCTGCATTTTCACAATACCTTGTCTGGAGGGACTGCGTACAGTTCAGGCATTAGCACTAATCCATTCTTCTCTCTAATAAGTATTCCTTCCAGAGCCTCTCTGTACTCTTGTACCTGGAAATATTTTTAAATAAAAGTAAGAATTCACATTACAGTCAGCAAAACTGAAACAATAAAGTTTTAGTACTTTCCAACCAGACTTTTCTGATGAATATTCATATATGTTAAAAAAAAGGGGGGAATCATGACTTACTGATGGAAGAACAGGGTTCAAATTATCAGAGACTGTTCCAGCATCTCAATATTATCAGCCTTAGAAATATGAACACTCGTCTTTAATCTATAATGTACCCCTGCAGCACAAAATGTCTAACACATCCCTATAAAGAAGTCATTGGAACAAATCCTACATGAAATTTGCAATGGATGACAATGCAGGACATGGGCATCAGACTGCCAATATCCATAAGAGTGCAAGGTGTATAAATTGTCAGCTTTCTACCATGCATATTGCCTATGACTTACTGAATTCCGCTCTGCAGGATTGGGAAATCAGTTTCTCTTAACTGATTTGCTTAAAAATTTGTCTCATGGAAAGCTTAAAGTTGATTTAAACTGTCTAAAAATATCTCAGTTCACTGAAAGGAAAATCATCTTCTTGTATGGTTAGACAACAAATTACGAACACGAGCAGCAGATTGATACAAAATAAAGAACAGGTAATATATTTTCTTTTTACCAGATTCCTTATTTGTTCCATTTATCAATTATCGCATTCCAATTTTTTTACTTAGGGGGAATCTGTTTTCAAGCACTAACAGTATCTGACTCTGAGATCCTATTTCTGCTATTCCTGAGTACAGGGGACCACACAAAGTAAGGAACCCACAGTTTCACATTAGGGTACACTCACATTTTCAGTATCCTGTCCTTCTCCACTCTTTTTGAGTCCTCAGGGTGCTTGTTTTTCTAAGAATTGCAGCAGTAACTGGGGAAGACTAGACACTCATCTCAGTGTCTCAGTGACTCATTCAGCTATGTTTAAACAGTGGAAACCAGGAGTAATTGCCCTGACCATGCCCTAGCACAGCCTGTCTGCACAACATAAAAGCAAACAGGTACATACTGCCCCAGATAATCCACCTAAGTTCTAGAGACTGCTTCATGAAGTGCTATTTTATTGACAGGACTGAAGTTTCGGTAAACTTTCTGATTTCCCCCCTCATGAAATAATGTCCTTTCTCTCTTCACCATTTCACAGTAAAAACACATTTTTACTGTATTCAGGAAACATTTTACATTTCTAGTGTCAGTAAGTATTTCACTTGATTTGCAACATCCAGTACAGAAAGAAGGTTTTTTGGTCTGAAATTCTCTGTTTTGTTTCTGATGTCATTTTATTTTTTAAGGAGTTTAGCAATCTCCTGTCCCTCTGCATACTAGGCAATTTTAAATCACATTTATTTTTTACTTCTTTCAAGCCACCAATCCACAGAAGGTCTGATCTGAATATATTTAGTCCTGGCTACTTGCTGCTCTTTAACTCACCAACACTCCCCACGTGCCACCATAACCTTTGGAGGGCTACAACCAATTTAGCTGCCCTGACCACTGGGTGCTTGACACAGTAATGGCATGAAGTGAATTATGGAACTAGTAAAAATGAAATGGTTCCTCATAAGGCAACCCCAAATCTCTCGGAATATACAAGAGGACTTAAAGTAGCACGAATCTTGTTCTCAGCAGCCAAGCCACAGAGGCTGGGGTAAAGAAGCTTCTCTCATCCTGAAGTAATTGCGAAAGGGGCATCGAGGTTGGTGACAAGACAAAACTAGGCATATAAACCCTGTTCAGCCCAGTTTTACCACACCAGCTAACAGAGCCACTCAGCCTGGCAGGGATAGGGCAACAAGGCCCCAGTGTGCACAACCCTTCTCCTCTATGTCAGGAACTCCCCAGGAAGGTGAGAATGGCTAAAGACTATTTCCACCCTATCCAACTGATACCCAAAATAAACACGGAGCAAAGTTCCAAAATGCCGTGGGTAAATGGCTTTGCAATTTGAAAGCAATTTCTCTTTTCTCACCTGAATTTTGTCCTCATTAAATATTCCATCAATTAGGAAGTATGTCCAGAATACTGGCCACTCACATTCAATATTCTCAAAGAGCTTGAGCTCAGCAGGATCATAGTGTAGCCTACTTGGATCCTAAAAAATTCAAACACACTTGTTTAGTCACAGTGCTAATTTAGTCACCCATATTGCAATCATAATGGTAGCCTGTTTTATACAAGTAATTAAAACCTAGAAACCAATAAACCCACCAGAATTAGTTTCCATGCAATCTCCTCGCTTTTTTACATTCAGCCTCAAACTCATTTAATGATGTTTCCCTAGACAAATCAACCCTTCCTAGTCTCAGAATGTGTCACCCAAGTAATCTTGGCTTTGCCTCAGTTCAAAGATACTTTGAAATGCTTCAGGGACACTGTTTCTGCTTAGACACCATAAGCATATCTAAGGATCAATTTCTTACAGAATTATTAATTACATTTTGTCCTTAATAAATGGTTTTCAAACCCTTAGCCTCCTTCACATATGTGTCATTTCTAGGGTGGATACCTGGATTACCTCCAAGTCCACTAAGATGTCTTAGCAGTGATGGAGAACTTTACTCCTTCATGTAAATAAGACAAAGTATGTCTATAAAGAAGAGATAAAACTCTTCCTAATGCCTACTGAAAATACACATCAGAAGTACCTCTCTGGGTGTCTTGTAACCATCTCGGAGAAAGCGACAGCAGCCATAGCGGCCCTGTAAAAACACACAAAATTACAGAAAATTACACATACTGTTCTTCCTCACAGACTAACATAACAAGTGCTGAGATTTAAGGGTCACTTCGAGGTTTTCCTTCCTCTCTTCCAGGCACAGATGAACCAAGTCTGGCAACCCTTGTTTAATCAGAATTTTTGGTTAGGAAAGAGAGGTTCTGTTTCTTTTTCTTTCTGTAAAACAAAAATAAAGGAAATTCTTACCTGCAATTTGGATATGATTTCACTCTTGGTTACATTAACAAGGTTTAGATCCTCCACTGCAAAAGCTGGGTAAGAAATAATAGAGAGAAGGCCAGCATCTATCTCCTTTGACGTGGATGCCCTTGGCAACATGGAGTATAGAATAGACTGAGCAAAACAAGAATAGAAGAAACGGATGTGAAACAATTTACGTACTTCAAAAGACTATGTCAAGTGTAAATGGAACAGACTATATTATTTGCAAACTGACAGAGAACTCTCTGCATAGTTATTTTTAAACAAGTTAGAATGCGAATGCTTCACACCACTCAGTTTCTCATGATCTACTAGAACAAGGTGAACAGCATAGCCTGCAGCCATTCGTATTACATTGAGTTCTTGGTTCAGTTAATCAACATTTCATTTAAAAACAAAAGGGAAAGGGTTAGCTTTTCCCCTAGCAAATGAAAGAGAAGACTAATTTTACCTGACAGTGTTCTACTTCATCAGGAAGAACATGAATCACTGATTTGTGTCCTCCATGAGCTCCAAAAAGATCTAGTTCATCAATTGCTTCCAAAGCAGCCTTCAAAGAAAAGCAAACCACAAACCAAAATCATTAGATACCTTTTAAACCAAGTATACACCATAGCACCTGTGCTTATCCTCTGAAGGAGTTTATATAAGACATAAATTTGCTCCACAGACATTTTTTATTTAAAGGGAAGTTTGGCAGTATTTTAGAAAAAGTAAATATTTCTGTCTTTCCACTAGCTGGATACATGATTGATGTGCTGGCGATCCTTCTTACAATTTAAAGGCAATGCAAAACAATGGAGAGCTGGGCTTCCACTCAGACATCACCTAAACAGTGAAGTACTTAGTTATAAATGTCATGTCCTGTCCTACATTCCAAAATAACTCCCATTCAGTGTCCTTTCCCTCCTCCTGCCTGAAGAACTGCTCAAAGAGGAAGACTTGTTCAAGGCAACCCAGAATCAGCAAAGGCTGACCCCTTAAGAAGAGACCTTCAGCACCTCTCTGATACCGTCACTTCCCGAGCAGAAGAGAAATGAGATGTCTGATCTCCCCACAGCCAACTGAGGCACACAGTGCTCCATGCCAACAGGTGAATCACTACATCTCATACCTCTTGGCCATAGTGCATTTGCCTGGTGAAGACACTATCAGCCCAAACACTGACTCAATTTGGACACTCCTACTTTAACCTAGCAGGCTACAAAACCTGACTTTGAAGAACTGGGGTGTCCAGCACCACATAGGGAGTGTGGCAGGAAAAGAGAAAGGACTGGATGGCCAGGGCCAGGCTAGCAGAGCCCTCCTCCGAAATGCAAATTCATAGGGTTGTGGTAACACTGAATTGTTGCCCGTTTTTGTCCTGCAGCTTCACGGACATGCAGCTTCTCTGACAAAGGAAGGATCACACAGGACAGCTTTCCTTATCTCTCTGCAGAGGAGCAAGGATATTTTTCTTATTCCAACACAAAGATGGGTTTACTGCCTCTGCAGAGCCCCTCTCTCTAGACCAGCACTACGGCAGCAGATGTTCCTGACAGTGGCAGAAAGTCCTGTTTAGGAACTGATAGCTGGGACCAGGGACAGTTTTAATGGTGCAGAAAAGGTTCTGAGAACCACTTAAAGGCATATGCTCTGTGCTGTGCTGTTGCCATGGGTAGCCACACAAAGCAGGTATGGGACAGAATTCCTGAAGCACATTTAAAACAAAGAGCATCTACCTCAGCTTCTGCAGCAGGCCCTTCACTGTGCCCACCACCAGTTCCCATCTGAAACAGCACTTCTATTGAACTCAGATCCCCAGAGAAGTGAAGTTGTGCAGCAAGTTCTGCAGATCATCTCGACATCAACAGGTCTGGATGTCATACAGAGACCACACCAGAATGTTCAGGGTAAAAAAATCTCACAGTGGACATCTAAGGAACAACTGCCCTGACAGACACTGCCACATCGCTGTTCAACTGAACTGTGGGGCCAAGACCAGCAGTTTCTCCCTCTTGCAATGCACACAAGATCTTGGTAACTAACAAACCCTGCTGAAATGCAAATACACCTTTGAACTTAATGATCTTTGTCTTCTGCCAGTCCTCCAGACACCAAGTGAAAAGGTAGTTGTTGATTACACATTTACATTTATGGCCTTCTGAACTTCTTTTAGTATCTCTGTGACCTTGTGCTATGGGGGAACGAGAAATATCCACTTTTTTGTAAAGTACATCTTCATTTATTTTTCTTTCTGAATTACTTGTGAAGAATTTCTTAGACTGATAGTCTGCTGTTTTCCAGAATTTACATCAGATTTAATCTTACCATGAAAACATCACATATGATACTGGGGCTGGAGAATTAAGAAAGAGGGAAAGAAAACCAGAGGCCACTTTATGAGACTGCACTTTACTGAATCTATTAGATTCACAGTTCAATGAATCTGGTACCCTACTTGCAACCCCTGGAACAACTGTGCTGAGGTCCTTCAATGAGAGCCATTATCCCAAAAATTTTACGCTAAAAAATACTCACTCACACCCAAACAAGGATTCTTACACAATCAGTCAACTATTGCAGTGGCCAAGAAGACTATGCAAAGGGAGTGATCGGGTTTGACAGAGCCCTTCAGCACAACACAACAGCCACGAAGGAGGTGTCAGGAAGACATTCTCACTTTGGCCATCCCTACGGAGCTTGCGTTCAGTTCAGGGATGCCCTGGTTTGTCTTATCACCACGTTCCCAAATTCCATAATCCTGCAACAACATCATCAAGAAAAAAATGGCATTATTATAAACAAACACAATGTTTCCCCCCCTTGCCCCACAACAAATCCAGACTCCTGCATGAAATTAGCTTATAATTGGCCTTCAAAAAAAAAAAAGAAAAAAGAAGGAAAGAAAAGGGGCTTTAAGTCTCCAAAGAGACCCTGCTCATGTTTAAAGAGCAGCACATAAAAGTATATTCCAGCAGGATCAGGTATCCAGTCATGAATCACTGCCTTCACAAAACACACAAAGCCCTTTATCCTTCCCCCTGTACATGTTTCTCCCTGTGTCCCCTCAACTTATCACTTTCCAGAATGCTTGTTATCATCCTGCTCTTTTAGAAAGGCCCAAAAAATTTTAATTAGACATCAGGAAATATTATTCATCATCATCATCATGGCTAGGCTTCACAGACAAAGATTTGGGAAGGGCTCTACCCACATTTGTTACAAGCACGCTGGTGGCTAAAAAGGCCAATACGAGATAGACATCTGGTTGCAAAAGGCACAGCAGAAAGACTCCTTATCAATTAAAAACCCCTCTGTTATTATGACAGAACAGGTGTACCTCACCCACGCAGCAGCAAATCCTCCACAGCCCTCCCATCATCTCCAAAGATGCTGCTCACAGTGTAAAGTACTGACAGGTTCTGATACCTTCTCATGAAAAAAGCAAGTCCCTGTTTTCTTTCTCCATCAATAAATAATTTTCCACGTAAACCTGAGCAGCATTCAGATGATTTACATATAAATAACTACTTACAGCAACTTTGTAGGCAGCTTCTATGTAGAAGACAAGATTCTGAATAAAGGTAACTTCGTCGAGGGTGAAGATGATACGTAACCCTGATTAAAAGAAGGGAAGGGATTAATTATACTGTATCAGAACTGAAATATTTACTCTTCAGTAAGTTTCATGCTTTTGTTTATTTGCTACCAACTACTGCCCACTGAAATCAAAGGAAAAACTCATACTGATTTCAGTAGGTCAGGCAGCAAACCTCAATACTTGCTTCTGACAAAATACTTCAAATGCCACTAATACATACAGTTTCAAAGAACTCCTGTAGGGGTGGCATTCAGACAGTGGGTACAAAGCAGAGACATCTGAGTCAGCTCTGGCTCTTCAGAGCAGTCCATACCAATACCCACAGCTCCCCACCCCTCTGCCTGCTTAGTGCTCTGTCGAGGAACTCCAGGACAACCAGGCGCCCACTAGGAAGGGGTCAACTTCAAGGGTCTCCAAGGGCAGAAAAATATGTAAGGAAACAAATCCTTATCCTCACATGAGGAGTGCAGTAGAGAGGAACACAAGATAAAACTGCACCAGTAAAAGGAACAGATGGCACAAAGTGGCACCTTATTTGATGTCGCCACTCTCTGAAGAAACTTGGTTGTCCATCAGGACACTATCTTTAAACATGAGATTTCTCTGACATGACTCTCAGTATCTCATGTATTTGTATGCCAGTAATCATTAAAGGAATAGACACTGCCAGTTACTATAAACATGAAATCCTAAGTAAGTTCTATCTCTTTTCCAGAGAAACATTACTTCCAAGTTATAATTATTTAAAGGTCTTTAAAGCTTGTTACTACTTTATTTTTCCTTTTTAAATGAATGCTAGAATAGAAAAAGACTGCAACAAAAGGCAAAAATATCTTCTGCTTACCTGATGCAGTCATCTGTGCCAAGAAGAGCAGGTAAAGGGAAGTTGCATCCACTTGCAGATGCCCCCACTGGTCGTCCCCAACCACTGTGGCACAAGTTGCAGAGTTATACTTGGCATGGAGGCAGTCTTTGGTACTCTGCGTGCGTTTGAACCTCTCTACCTTATCTACCTAAAAAATACCACAAAGCTCAAAGTTGAAACATTTCAGAAGAACTATTTCAAAATTAACAACTTTTCTTAGATGAGGAGAAACTTGAGGTTCTAATTCCTGTTACTTCAATGTATTTTGATTGATCAGAGTGCTTAAACACAACTCTGACTTTAGACTCCAGTTAAATCCACATTTCTACAGAAAAGAATAAGATGAAATTACCTTGTTGAGTTCAGATCTAAACTACAAGTGTGCATCTTGGTGAAAATCAGTTTGCAAAGGCAAAACTCTGATTTGCTACAAGCACAATCTCAAAAAAGTGCAAGCAAGATCAGAGTTTTGCTCAACAGTTTTAAAAAGATTCCCCGCATCACCATCTACACACATGCAAAAATAGTCACTCCACAGAAGACATAGCAAATATATGCTTCAATGAAATGCTTTGTAAATACAACACATACTAATTCAACCCATACCTATGACATTACCTGTCTCATCATGCACTGCAAGAGTCCCCGCATCAGCTTCACAACATTCTGCAGGAACAAAACACAACAGTGACACCCTCACTGCTCAGCCTCATCAGCTGTTACAAACAACATTCAAAAGTGATAAAGCTCACACACTCTACTAACGTCCTGCCAAAGGTAAAAAAAGTGTGTATTTGCCCCAAATGCTCTACATGCTTTTTTTTTTTTAAATACACTCATCAATTTTTATTCCTACATCCCTACCTAGAAGAACAAATCTTTTCCCAAAGGCCCTCTCTAAACAGTGGAACAACTCTCTGTGGTCCTTCTATCCAGCTAAGGAAATAAGAGGAATTCTATGTCCTCTAATTATCATTATCATTATTATTATTATTATTATTATTATTATTATTATTATTATTATTATTGACAGATCCAGGGAACACTGGTAGGTGACTGTAAGACATTGACACGACTGGAAGACCTGTAAAGCTTCTTCCACTCCTTATACAGTACAACAGAAAGCAGGTGACTGGTGTAAAGAAAGGGCCATACATCTGAATGTAGAGAAGTACAAGATTTTGCCTTAAATAAAGAAATCAACCCCATCTTTTTACTCAAAAGCTATAGCCTCAAAATATGATCATGCAGAACCAAGGTTATTCTGTCACCACAGACCTCCTTGGTTTGAGTAGGACATGTCAGCAAAAAATTTACCCAGTGACTTCAAAATGACAGCAGGACACTGGCACCATAATCCCTCACTTGCCATTCAACCCATCTCTGCACTCTCACTTCTAATATCCACTTTCCCAGCTGCAAGTAAAGGAATTAACTGTGGGAGTTACCTCCCCTTCCAATTCTCCAGCACGAGTCTTACCAGTTTGGAGAGTTACCTTCTCTGGATTGATCAAACACATCTATACACCATGTACGACCTCCGTGAGATGACACAAGTGCACATTCTGAAGACAGCTACTTTAAATGTCATGCTCATCCTTACAGGGAAGAACGGTCTAGCAGATAGATTGCTACCATAGGATCCAAGCAACCTAAGTCTGATTTTCTGCTCTACAATACAGCTCATGAGGGACAGGCTTGTAAATCTGGGCACAAAATCTCTCAGAAGCCTAATTTTCAACAATTGGCCAACGGATGGAAGTTTGAGTCCTGCACGTTTTTGTTCTGTTTGCATTTTAATTGAGATGTTAGCCTCTCTGCCATGCAGTTCTCCAAATCCTGCTTGCCAGAAGGTTGCCAGGGATACTGCACACCACACACTGCATGGATGTTGCTGTCATTGGAACAAGACATGTACTCCAAACTGGGAAAACCCTGCCAGACCCCAGACACAGCAGTAGCGTGAATGCACTCTTCAAAAACACCACTGTATGAAAAAAACCAAACAGTATAACTGGTTTATGCCAAACTTTGACAAACCTGCTCGAGCTCGTAGGCTTTGGCCTTATCCTCGTCCCGGTCCGCATTCTTCCGATAAGCCATTCCCAGCCCCCACACGGCCAGGATGCTGTAGACGTTGTCCCGAACCCAGGCATCTTTGTGGTCTGCACCGGCTGAAAGCAGCCCCGTAACTGGATTCTAACCACGGCAGAAGGAATAAAGAACAAATATTACTACCTGAAGTCCCATCCATTAAGAAGCACCACTTCTTTCTGTATTAAAGGGTAACAAAATAAACATGATTTCACGCTGATTGCACACTGTGGTTGCTCACAATTTCACAACAGAAGTGAGGTCCCATCTTTCTTTCCCAAACTCATGTAAGTGAAATGTAAAATTCATTTGAACACTTCAGGATGTAAAACTTACAGTATCCAGCTGGGCATTCTCATCCACACAGGATTGTTAGCTAAGTAACTGAGTGAAATTCTAAATACATTGAGGAAATAGGAATTTAAATTTTAAATATTTGTGAGGAAAAGAGAGTACCAGTCAACATTAGAAATTCAGTCTGGAATATATTCTTTTCTATGCATCTGGTCTCTGACATAATCTCAAGGAAGTAAAAACCACTATTTATCTTCTAGGAGATTAAAAAAGTATTTCTGTATATCTGCCTGCTGGGTTTATGACAGCTAAATGAATGCATGCAAAACCTTTTTATATTCTCCTTTGGAAAAAGTACAGAAAGACAAATTCTGAAGGTGTTGAAAAGCAGCACAGTGAGTAGCCTCCTGCACTCCAAATACTCCATTAAATTTTTCATTGCATCATTGATTCCCATCACTTCACTATCCATAATTTTTAAGACTGTCTTTCTCGGCTGTATGTTCTGCACTAATAAAAAAATGAGGCAAAGAAGGAAAAGGTCGATAGAAGTTTCAGTCAAATTAAGTCTTTACAGAAAATTTCAGTGAATGAAGGCCAGTTGTCAGGGCTGACGTGACAAGGGGCAAAGATTACAATAATAAAGATGAGTAAAATTTAAAAGAATACATACACCAATTTGTCATTTCTCCCACACACTGTTTACTCAACTCCTTCCACAGTCATTTTTAAGAAGCCACTTTGAGGGGGAGGAACTTCAGTTACAATTTCCTGGGCTTTGCATGTGGTCATTGAACACCACAGGGGTGACAGCCTGACAGACGTGACTGGGCACAGTCTGCCCTATTGTTATGGTTTAAGTACAGCAGTGTTTAGTGGCTCCCTGACAGTAGAGATGTGGCTCTGCTGAAACAGTCCCTCCTCAGCGCGGTCTCCACAAACCAAGTAACAACTGAAGGATCCCTTACTCACCTGTTTGATGGGGAAAGTAGTACATATGAATGCAAACAGCTTAAAAATCGTCATTTTGATCTTGAAAAGTCAAGCAAGGAGTAACAGAAGAACAAGTATGCAAGCAAAAAAGGAAACCTCGGTCCCAGTTCGGCACTGTGCCCACAGGACAAAACCCAGGATCTGAAGAGGCAGACAGCGTATTCCCAGCATTTTTAGCACTTTAGTTCTCTCTCTCCCTCCCATGCAGGACAACAAATGTCTATGCACCTGCAGCCCTGGCTTAATAGAGATCACCTTGCTGTCTGAGAAACGATCCTTTTAGTTTATTTTTCCCCACTCAATGCTGGGCTGGCTGCCAGTTGAAAAATAAAAATGTCTCTGGGTACCAAAATGGAAATCCCAGAAAAATGGCCCATGCAAGACTTTAAAAGACTTTTCAGCTCCCAGGGAGGGACCTGCCTACCTTCAAGAGGTTGTATTAAACACATCCAAGGGCAGCTATCACCATTTCAGAACCTTTGGTTCCTCTACAAGATGGTCCCGGTTTTTGGGGCACACTGGGGCTGCTTCTCATGGACTGACAACACATTAATGTCTTTCCTCATGCACATTCGGACTGTTAGCAGAACAACATAATATCTGAATTAATATTTTAAGTAGTTTTGCTCTGAATTTTTTAGAAAGTGTTTACTCTTAAAAACTACAATTATTTGCTTCTGTTACCTGCTGACACCATACGAAAACTACAGCACTTAAAAGGTGCTAAAGAACTCAAGAGAAACACTGAGTGCATTTAATCCCACAGATGTCAAAGGGATTTTAGCTCAATTAGTACTTCAAAGCATTACATCTATGCAGTGATTGCTAATTGGACTAGCAGGTCTCATCCTGCAAATCACACTGCACATACAGATCCACAGAGCAAAGAATTTTACCAGCACCCATGGGCTCTCAGCTGAGAGTGCTGCAACAGAAAGCTGATTGCTGGACTAAGACTTTAAACTGTTGTATCATGCCCATTCCTATTTTTAAATCTGTCTCTTAATCTGGAGACAAAAAACCCCCCAGCAACCCAAACCACAAAACATACCAGTTCCTACAGGGCAGCAGGCACTAATAAGAACTTCAGCAGTACAGGCACAAAAACAATGGGGTTCTAACCAGACTAGCAAAAGAAATAAGCCCACATTTGGCATCTTGCTGAAAATCTATTTAATTTGCACCTGTCTCATTGATCTATCAGATGAAAACTGATGTAAGCTCTAGCAAAGCCTGCAGATAGCTTGCTTGTGTGAAACCAGATGTAACACAGTTGGGCTTAATCATAAAAGTATGACAGATGTGCTTTCCTTATCAGTTCCATATGCCTTCCACTTATAGTACTGTACCAATATTTAAAATGTACACAGATGTTAAGTTTTACTATTTTATGGGCATATCTTAAGATTCACATTTTGTCTTATCTCCTTCAATTTAAGAGCTGTAATAAGCAGCTGAGAACATCCTTCTGGTGGTGTTTCTCAGTGTCTGCTCTGCTACAGCACCGAATCATCCCTCTGTCCCCTGCCCCTGGGGGTACATGGAACTGCTGGCAGATCCCACACAGACAGGAGCCAGCTGTCTGGTTCAGCCTCCTTGAACAACCTTTAACAGGACCTATCACTGTGCATGGTGCAGAGACTGACCAGCAGAATGCAACATCTGCAAAGTGAGAACAAGTTTGCTACTGACCCCATCCTGCAAGGTTCCACACAAGGAAAACTGTCAACCCTGGTGCAGGGTCTGCACCTGTGCTTTGGACACGTCTGCCTGGTAGCACATATGAATTAAAAAATTAAAAATTACCTCTAAAATCACATCAATTTAGAGTGATTAGAATGAACACAAGATCAGTTGCTGCTTCTGAGAAACCTGACTCCTGATGTATTAAACACCTTGTCAAAGCAAAATGTTCTTAGCACACTACGTGTTGTCCTTGCTGCACCCCTACAAAGGTGAGTGTGTCACCGCCCTCCATCACAGCACAGCTGGTGTGCCAGGTCTGCACTCCGGCAGCTTGTGGGTGTGAGGTACATGGTCACAGCCACACATCACCCCTGTGCTGAGCGGCGACACCTCACAAGCATTTTAAATGCCTTCCGGCTCTTCTGCCAGGCTGCTCTGGGTCAAACTGATGGCTAAAATCCCCCTCCCTGGCACCAAGAAGGCACCAGCGGCAGCAATGCAGCAGCCCAGCCCATCCAGCCACAGATAATTCTGCTACCAAGGAAGTCAGGATTGCATGTGGCCCAAAGACAACCATCCTAACTTGCCCAAGTAAGCACTGCATCTCTCCACCCAGCTGAGCACATTTTCAATCTATTGCAGTGAAAAACCATAAAGGGCATAGATATAGGAAAAAAATCTAGAAACATGCCTTGAGCATCTCTCTGGGCCCCCTTGTGATATTGCTGTCCCTCTGCCTTGCTTCTAGCCTGTGGCTTGCTTTCCACATACAGAAGAAAACTTTTCTTTCCTTTCTCTGCCTCTGAAGTCTCCCAGACATTAAGCCCTTAGTGGAAAAGGCAATACACAGTCACAAGCACTCATCCTGGCACTGTAAGTAGCAATTACAAAATTCTAGGTCACCAATATAAACTCCTGTATTACCATTTAGTTATCCTTTTTACTATTGTTAAATATTAGTATCACTAAGGCACAGCTTTTATGGGGCATGTTTGAGCTTTGATCTCAGAGGCTCCATCTCTCTTCTAAATGAAGGCTGTTATCAGTATCTTCATCTCATAAAAATGGAAAGCAAGGCAGGTACCGGAAGCCAAAGTGATTTGCCCAATGCCATCCTGCAGACAAAAGGCAGAGACAGGAGCACAACTTTAAGCATCTCCTGCACCCCTGCACAGCGAGAGAGCAAAATTATCTCTTCACACCACTTATGTTCCAGATGTTCTTGTATTTTTTTACAAATACAAGAGTTCACAATAACAAGTACACAAACACCAATTCACAGGTGTCTGGACACTGTGCCCACAACAGCAGTCAGTGACAAAAATCTTATTGACCTAGGAAGATTTGGGTCTTCTTTCACCGCTTTCCAGTTTCTTGAAACTCTCAGCAACAAAGTATATTTGGTAACTGATTTGAGCAGGTAACTCTGTTGCTCTCATCTTTATGTACTAGACTGTTACAACCGAAGCATGACACTGCTCAGCACACTGTGAGTCCTCAGAGCCAGCCTGGGTGAAGCGAGCACACAAAGCAGAGAGCACTGCACTGACCAAAAAGCACAGGGTAACAGCCTTCCCCAGCCATCTCCGCTATCTTCATTCTTTCACTGCTCACATGTGCAGGCAGCCCCGTCCGACGAGCCAGAGCCCCAGCAGTGTTAACAGCGGGAGAAGAGACTGGAATCTCTGGGACGTGCCCCGCCGCACACACGTGCCGCAGGGAGCACACAGGGAGCCCTGCGCTGTCCCGGATCCACACTGAGTTGTGCTGACAGACACGGCCCAAAGGCCCTGCTCAGAGCTCTTATGTTACTGGGGCTTAATGGTGTTGTGGGCATGTATATATATATTCATATATATATAGTGTGTATAGTGTGCAGCGGGTGGGTGTCTATCATAACACAGAATCAAATAATATACTGAGTTGGAAGGGGATCATCTTGCTCATCGAGTCCGACTCCTGGCCCTGTGCAGGACACGCAAGAATCACATCATCACACTATATGCCTGAAAGCATTGTCAAAATGCTTCTTGAACTCTGTCAGGCTTGGTGCTGTGGCCACTTCCCCAGGGAGCCTGTTCCAGTGCCCAACCACCCTTTGGGTGAAAAACCCTTTCCTGATATCCAGCCTAAACCTCCCCTGACTCAGCTTCATATCGTTTCCTCAAGTCCTGTCACTGTTCACAAGCGTGAAGAGATCGGAACCTGTCCCTCCGATTCTCCTCGTGAGGATGCTGAAGACCACAATGAGATATATCCCCTCAATGGGAGGAACACATTACTATCATTATAAAGTACTACAATTTGCAGGCTCAGGTTCGCTGTATTTTCCACACGCTTTCCAGCGTGCATGTACACAAGCGACAGCGAGCACCGCCCGGATCCGCAGCGCCTCAGCATTCCCCGCGCTCCTCCCCCGGCGGGCACAGGAGATGCGGAGGGGAGGAGGCCGTGCGCCGGCTGGAGGGGGGATGTTCTCCCACCGGCCTCGTCGTGGCCCTCCTGCACCCAGCCCGCCGCCACCGGCCCCGGCAGCTCCCCCGCGCCCCCCCTCACAGCCTCATCGCACCGGGCGCCCCCGCCCCGACAAGGCGCCCCGGAGCGGCGGCCGCGCTCACCTGGTGGCAGAGGATGGTCCGCTGGACCAGGCGGGCGTAGCCGTCCAGGCGCACCCCCGAGTTGCTCCGGCTCCTCATCGTCCCACGGCCAGCCCGGCTGCCTGGCCCGGCTGCCCGGCCCGCCCGCTCCCCTCCCGGCCGCGATCGGGGCGGGGACAGCCGGAGATGGCGGCGGCGGCCTCTCCCCTCCTTCCCTGGGCGGTGGCGGGAGCGCCAGCCCGCCCTCACGGCGGGGCGGGGCGGGACCGGCCTCCTGCCCCCGGCAGCACCGGGCACCGCGGGGTGATGGGGACCGAGGACCGAGCAGGGGAGAGGCCGTAACGCGAGAAAGGACAAAAACATTTGTAAAAATGCGGCATCTGTTAAAAACAAAGTCGATTTTATCCATCCTCTTCTAAGTTCGTAAAATAAAATTGAAAAGATCAGAATACTTACTGGAAGCTTTTTTCCTTTTTGTTCCACCCCCCCCCCCCCCCCCCCCCCCCCCCCCCCGAGCCTTAAGAAACCCCACAGTTCCGAGATCTGATCCAATGAAGGACAAAAAAACCCCCAAAACAACCCCCACACAAAAAGCCCCACAAACAAAAAACCCTAAAAAATCCAAGGCTTTATCAGGTGTTTTCACATCTCAGTCCCAGCCTTGGCTTTCCCACTCAACAAAGAAACAAGACTTGCGAGATTTCTGAAGGAAACGAACCTGCTATTCCTACAGGCATTCCCGAGGGGCACTGAGCAGCTGGGCTTCTGACTTGATTTGCCCGTGCCTTACCGCAGTCTGCAGTTCCCCAACAGGAGCAAGGAGCAGGAATAAGGGATGTCAGGCAAATAGAACCAAGAAGTTTACAAACACAAACCACAACATGTGTTACGTTCAGTTGCAAAATCTTCAGCACCTTCCCTCTGTGCTCCTGGCAATAGGAAGTAAAAGAGTGTGAAGTGTGGATGGGTGTGGAAGCGCTGAACAGATGTTGCAGAGTAGCTGAAGGTGCGGGATTCACTCATTTCAGAAAGGATTTTTTTTCCATTTTTTTTTTCTCACGTGAAATTGCAGCATTAACAGATTTAATATTGTAACTTTTTCTTGCTGTGCTTCCTTCATTGACTATGTAACTGACAACCATGGTTGAGAGAACAGCATTCAAAGGAGACACTTTCCTTCAGCGAATATCAGACACCTACACCCTCTAAGTTTAATCAGGAAGGGACAGGGCACTACTAGAAGGTTCACCATCTCCATTTGCCAGAGCTGTGCTGTCCCAAGACCTGGACCAGTTCACTCCCCTAAACTCCACACCAGCTCCTTGCTTCAGGGCACTGCTTTTTACAGACACTGCCTGCACTGAGGGAACAGGTTTGCTGAGCAAGGTGATGCCAGCTGTACATGGTAGGTTGCTGTTTGTCTATGACTAAGCTTAAAACCTCCTTACAGATGTCCCCAAGTTAGCTTTGCACCCACGAGTTGATGCACAGAGTTTTACTCTGTGCTCTGGGAAGGGGTTGCATCTTTCTTTTGCATCTTTCTGGGTGCCATGGCTAAACTCCTAGCAGCGCCCAACAGACCAAGTACCAAAAGGATACCATAACACCTAACATGAAAACACATTTTCAGCTAGTTTAATGATGATGATTATTCACTGAGCTAAAATAATATGCTGGTGTGAGCACAAAATTTTGCTACAATATGTGCGTGCTTTTAAGTGGCAAAGTCAGAAAGGCCTCCCCACCCCTAGGAATATATAAAATAAAAATTATTTAAAGAAGCCTAACATATCTTAGTGTGCAAAAAATAGAAACAAAACGAAGATTCCAAGCAGGTCAGTGACAGCGGGATATGTGTTTTCATAGGGAATTTAACTACTGAAGCCAAATGCAGCTGTGTGCTTTTGCTTATAGCATACTTGTGGGAGAGCTTTAGCAGACTTGGACAGGCATTGGCTGGACAGACTTACCACGGTTTTCTCTGCTAAAATCCAAATCTTCTAGAACTGTGAAAGGTAAAATACGTGAGAGACAATTAATGTAACAGCTAGGTCAGCATTTTCTCCAAGAGGTTACTGCAGTTCATGTAATCTGAAGAACTGAAATACAGGCCAGTATTAATGACACATTCATCTGAAAGACAAAGTTTATATATTTTATGTGTTGTATTTGCTGCAAATTTATTACTTTTTTTTACAGTTGAAAATATAAATATAAGAACATTAAATAAATTTACAAGAAACACTGCAAAGGCAATTAGCCAAATAGTTAAAGCATTCACAGAAATGCATTCCAGCTACTAGCATTCCAGGATGGGCTTTTATTAACATGCAGCTAAAACCTTGCGGATAAACACAACGAATACTTTAAATTCTCACATTAAAAACATATTCAGAGTAATCTTAGATATAGGTGACCGAAAGAACCCATGTGTTATCCACAGAACCACAAGAGGGTTTGAGTACTGAAGAGGTTCAGTTGCTGAACTACAACAGAGCCCCAGATAGGAGGCATTTAGCTGATGCTTTTTGTTGAGAAGAGTGTTTCCAGAGCTCCCTGCTGAGTCCTCTGGGAAAGCAAACCCCTTGCTCTCCTTCAACATGCATCTGCTTCACACATCCCCCTTTACAGGGTCTGTTACTCTGCAGTCAGGTGCCAGTTTGTTCTAGTTCTTGCTCCAGGAGCATCCAGCCTTTGACCAAGAACACAGATTAAGAAAGCAGTGGTCACAGCCACACACCTGTGTGAGGAAGAAGAGGTACAGCCAGGGCTCAGGCTAATTTCTGTTCAGGAAGAATCTTCACAATGTTGTATGGGCTTTCAGTTGTTTGGCATGAAGAGCAAAAATCCAGCCTTTATCAGGCAAATATCACAAGAAGAATGAAATTTTGCTTCAGCACTTACTGAGCAAGGGCTTCGGGGTTTGGTTTGCCAACCAAGGGCCAAAGCACAAGCAGAAATACTCATTAGAATAGCCCAAGAGCTGCCCCTTAAAAAACAGCCACACAATGAAGCAAACAATTTCTCAGCTACTAAACATAGCAGTTGGTACTTATTATTTCTATTTTTTTTCCCAAAAAACCACAAACTTCTCTACTTTCATCACTGCAAATGAGAGATGGCAGTGTGTATAATCTCTGAAACCACCACTCAAGACAAAAACTGACTCTGCTGAAATCAGTGGCAAAAATTCTGATGGACTTACTCAAGCCACAACATAACTTAGTTGTTTTTAATAACCCTCTGACTACTTTACTTATCACTCCCTCATTCGTGGCACTCTAGTTGGATTATATTCAGTTTTTATCCCTCTGTGGTGTACTAAAAAGTTTCTAGAGGTTCAAGACTGATCGTGTTCGTTATTTACAGTTCTCCATCTAGTGAATATATTCAAACCACTGTAAGTGATTCCACTTACTCAACAAAGTAACTTCTATATCATTCTGTTAAAGTTAATTAACTAAAGAAAAATATGAACTTACAATAAAAGTTAAAAACAAAATACCAATTATTTTTCTATACATAGGAATATTTATATTACAAGAAATAAATATAAAATTATCATTGAGATGCTTAAGAGTTGATATTTTTCTGTTTATGTACATCACTACAGAGTTTACTACTACAACGTACAAAAAGTTGAGGACAGTGTAGCTAACATTTTGAAAGTTAACATCGTTTGTATGGACAAGTTGTAACTTTCTACATCTATACAATACTACTAAGCATTATAACCAGATAAACTTAATTGTAATGAAAAAAGTCTAAACAAAACTTTTGTTCAGATGTAAAAAAAACCCTCAAAAAACCCATTCTGATGAAGAATCAAAATGGAAATGTGCCAGCTGTAATCTGACATCCAAGACCTTGTAAAAATAGTAGCTTCCTTTTTTTTCCCTTTAATAATTGTCCTTGTCAATCCATTGCATGGCTGCCTTGAAGTTCCAGTACCATATATTAAATAAAATCAGTTCTTGGTGTGCTCACATTATGTAAAACTGTTAAACTCTACTTCACACTGTAAAACAATGTGCTGTTTAAAAGGAAATCACATTTTCTCCATAGAATTTAGGCTTCCTCTTTTTGAAGTCCTTCTGAGTGAGATGTGGCTTTCTTGGCTGCCAGTATCATCCTTGTCTTGAAATACAAGTTGTTTGCCTGAAAAGTCATGGAGACACACATCACCATTCTGTACACTGAAAAGAACACCATTCTTCTCACTGGAAAGGTGGCCTGTTGAAACAAAAAAGTGCATCCGGCATGAGAAAGTTCAGAATTAAGTCTCCCATGCTTTTTCAGTCACTGAAGGGAGTTCCTAGACTCTCATTTTATCCCTGCAACAATTTAAAAAATGTGGATTTTTCTGTACTTATTTTGTATATAGTTCTCTGTGTGAAACCATGAGATTTGAGAGATGCACAATAGTGTCATAGGTTTTCTTGTTTTAAAGAAAAAAACCAAAACCTGCTTGAAATTTTTTCCCTTTACCACTGTGGAAGAAAGGTGTTGAGTGAGGGAGGGAGAGGAGATGGCCAGAGTGAGCACACACATAAAAGGACTGGCTAATACCCCCATATTCCAAGCTAATGTCTTCAGCAGACTGTAGGGGAAGGTGAGGGTTTGTTTTTTTTCTTCTGGGTACAGCACCTCGCTTTTGCCCGGATTCAGGGAGGGTGTGTGTGTGAAAAGAAAGAGCTCCGGGATTCATTTTGTTTTCGGCCAAGTCATCTAGATGCCTTTGGACCCGGTTCGCCTTCGTTCCCTCACGCCCTGTTCTGCCCACGGCCCAGATTTGCCTCGGATTTCATGGGAGAAGCCGGTAGCACCCGCAGAGGAACTTTTGAGGAGAAAAGATGTTCTTCCCCCCCCACACACACACTCCTCCTTCTCCGTGCCGGTGGCAGTTTACACCCATTGACGAGGAAGGGGAGTTCCAGCCAGAGCCTTTGACAGCGTGAGTCCACAGGAGGAATCACCCTCCCGCTCCTCCCTCCCCTTCCGTGCGGTCCCACCGGAGCCCAGCCGGGCTCCCTGCTGGCCCTGGTTAGAACTGCGCCGAAAAGTACTTAATTGTATTCGGAGGGAGTTTGGGTGCGGGACTGTTGCTTGTTTTCTTTTGTTGTGTTACCTATACACGTATATTCTTTGGTAAAGAGATGTTATTTTTCTTTTCCACACCTTTTCAACTGGAGCCTCTTAATTTCGAAGTTATAATTACTTAGAGGGTGGAGGTTGGTTTTTCTCGTATCCCGCCCTCCTTAGCAAACACTTCTGTCTAGTTCAACTGAGACAAATAGGATTCCATAGTTTTAAACAGTCAGGGTCACGATTCTCAAAATATAAACCTTGACTTGGAATAAATATCACTAGATAAGATGCAAAATACTTCTTATTTTAGTTTTGCTTTATCAAGTTAAGTTTAAAAGGTTTCTCAGGTATGCCATGCATCTGAAAGAAGAAAGTGTTTGAGAAACCAGGGATATTTTTTTTTCCTTTGAAAGGCATTCAATTTGCAGTATTTATTTCTGGAGGACAATCAGAATATGGCCTAGGTCTAATCATGGGTCAAAGTCATTTAGACTGGAGAGAATCTTACACATTTAGGTGAACCTACAATGAACATGTATAATACCACTGGTGACTGGAGCCTTTTAATGAAATGCTCCACAAATGCTCAGTTCACTGGATAGAATCTCCTACCTCTATGCATCACATTCTAAATATTTTTTAATGAGAAACTGGATTTTTTATTCTAAGTATTTGTGTAAATGCTTCTGTTTGGATTTTTTTTTATTTAGTTATTAATTTAAGCAGCCATCAAGCACTTAAGCAGGCAAAAATGTAAAAAGGGTAAGATGAGCAGGAGAGCTTTGTTCATCAATTCAAATCGTAAAAAAACTGAAATGACAGAAAATAAACATACTTCCTGACACTGTACTTGTTGTTTAACCCCCTGCCTGACTACAACTGTTTTATTTTAGGAGTGTTCAAAATAGCTGTGCCCTAATGTTAGGGCAAAATCTGGGAAGAAAATAAGGCTATTGTCTGAAAAAATTCAGAGAAGTAGTTTCTCTTCCTCAGTGAGAAACCTGATGATATCAGGTATGCCATGTGATACCAAATGGCAGTTTCCCAGGCATGCAAATCAGTAACAGAAAAACTGAAACCAAGGAAGTATTAGAATGCCATGAAAAGATGAAGTTACACTGTCCAGTAGGCAAGCAAAGCCACATCCCAAATTTATCATGGTAAACCATTCAGTCCTCAATCTGGAATAGCATTTCAGTGGAAGCAGTGAGGTCAAAATCATAAAGTGTTTACAGCTCAGTGTATTTATGACATAGGTCTTAACTTCTAGAGTGTTTTCTTTTTGGAGCTCACTTTTTAAAGTGAAGCATTACAATGTTATTTTGAAGTTCTGGCTCTGAGAGCAGGACAATCAGGTACAGCAAATTAGAAGGTCCCATGTTCCTAACACCAGTCAATTGCCTTTTGGAGGCATTTGCCCAGCTCTTCTGAGATACAACTGTCCCATATTTGGAAGATTAAGGGTAAGGAATTGCCTCAAAGAGTTTTGCTGTCCAAGCATAGGTTTAGCTTATCTTCTCATGGAAGTCCTAAAGACCCAGAAGAATTATTTAGTCGAACTATGCAAGGAAGGTATCATACAACCCTCTTGACATGAGTGGATGCTGTGGTACAAAGTTGACAATATATTCAAAATATACAATAAAATACAGGAGAAAATGAAGTGGATCATCTGAGACATCTGTGTTTGTGAGTGCACTGGAACAACGTTCTTTAGCTGCTTTGTCTGAGAAGCCTTTGGCACTGGACACACAGACTGTCACACTGGAAAGATCTAATTATCTGAATAAACTGGGACAGAATTGGATGGTGTCCCACAGAATTGGCATCACTCAATGGTTTAGATCATCAGTTTAGCATCTCATTCTAAAATGCTATCCAAAACAACAAAAACATTTTCCAGAAAGCCACAACAGGACTATTCACTCAGTTGCTACAACAAAGTAGTTTAATAGAACATCTCTGTTATCTTTCTTTCTGTTGAGAAAAGCGGTCAAATATACACAGCTGTGTATAAGCATGTAAAATGCTTATACACATATAGGGAGAGATGGCATCTTTCATCAGAGTAATTAATATAGCTGGGGAAAAACACACACCCATCAAGACATGCAAGCTTTTGTGCCTGAAAATTTCTCTCTTTGAGAAGTAATACCTCTACCTAGAATGTTACCTGACTTTACTGGTGAGAGTTACTGGATTCTGGTTCTTAACTGACCTGTTAGATACAAAGTATGTTAATTATTGCATTGTGTGGTATCCAAATTAAGAGATTTTATAAACGATTATGAAAAAAAAAAAGAAACTAGTTTTACAAGCTCAGTTTGGAAAACTGTTCAGGGCATGTCCAAGTGCCATTTCCTGAAGTATTGTGATTCCTTTTCAATGTGCAGTTAGTACATTCAAAGGGACAGTAATCTATTAGGGGGTAGCACGTATGAATTCCATAGCTTTTACTCTATACATCTGAGAGGTTATCTGCTGAGATTATCCCACTGATTATCTGCTGTCTTCTGACAGCATAGATCAGGAAATGAGGGCAACCCCACCTCTCCAAGCATGTCCAACAAATTCATAATAAACATTCTAGCTGATGACATGACTTCTTAGCCTCAACTCTTAATCAATTGGGAAAGATACATCAGGCACACAGGAGTAATGTCCTCTGAGATTTGCTCAAGTTTTTATCCATTACAGATTTTTAAGTTATTTTTCTCTTTGAAAAACTGATGGTCTTTTCTGAGAGCTCAAATCAGCAGCATGACATGTGCCCAGCAAGAGTGTGAAAAACTAGATTATGTCCACTGAAAAAAGATCACTTTTTAATAAGTACCTTCAGTGGTGATTCATATTTAGTTTTCTCAATAGACAAATAAGCCACACCAAATTGCAAGTGAAATTCAGTGGAGTGCTATATACACCTGCGTTTCAACTTATCAGGAACAGAGCAGAGGGTAGCAGTTCAGAGGACAGTATTATGTCAGAACAGGAAGGATAGGTAATTTTACTTCTGAAGAATTGTTTCTTGCAACAAATATGTTTCTGTTAGGCAAAAATATCCTTAAAAACCCTGCAGGGGAAATAAAGGGCTATAGAGAAATTCAGTTTTGATGTTTTTTCTGTAGCAAATGGTGAGGAAGCCCTCTCAGCAGTGCTCTCTTCACTGAGGTGATAAGTTATAGTCTCCATTTTCTCTTACTTCTCTTATAAGCAGCTTCCATATGAGCACTCCATTAATTTTCTTCCTCATATTACCTCCTACTTGATTTCTTTCAGACTTTCAAGCTATATTATTATCCTATATTTATTTCTTCTTTAGGCAATATTTGTTCTAACATGGTTTAAAATGTGAACTGTTTCAAAATGTGCTTGAAGTTTTTTGTCATGTATTCATCTGACAAGAAAAGTGTTATCAGCAGCTTCTGGTAAGTAATTGCTATAATAACAAATATTACCCACTAAATGATATATAAATCAAGAGTTCCCAGTGACTAGGAGAAATGGATATTTTACAACTTTGCCTATAGTTCCCTAAAATGGAGGTGTGATATTATTTGTGAGGAAATCCTGAATATTCTGACCCTATACTTATGAGTACCATTTTGCCAGCACTTCCTTTTACATCAGCATAAAAGAGAATAGCACTTGTGTTTCAAGACAAGGAAAAAATAGCTTGAGAAATATTACTTGGCATTATACTTACCATTTCCATTCGCATGCACTGAATAATCATTATTCATTAGCAGTGTTGTAGAGTTAGTGGAGTTACTGTTTGATTGTAAGGAATTGGAAGAACTGGATACTCCTTGATTTACAGTCTGCTTCTTTAAACCATTAGTAGCAGTTCTACTCCAGTCTACAACAGATACATGACACAGAAAATAGCACAACTCATACAAGCAATATATAAAAATATAGTTAATAATGCAACTGAATTAAAATAAAAGCAAGGCTTTATCCGCTCTTCTCACAGTATTCTAGACAGAATTATATTCTCCTAAGAATTCAATGATTCTCGATGTTTAAAATTATTTAAATATAGTTCCTTTTTCTCCTGTCCTTTTGTTAATAAAAGTAGTTTTCCCAGGCTGTTTGTTACTGACAGCTATTCCGGGACTTCCCCATGTGGGTCCCAGGGGCCTGCCATGAGGGATACGACACCACCCCACTTCTGTGAGGTTTGACCCATCCCTTTCCTCTCCAGACACACACACATGTACCCCACCACAAGGTGCTTCCAACTCAATAGTTACTGATCTGATGTCTAACATTCCACTCCATTGGGTTGGAACAACCACTAGGACCAGGTTTAACCATTTCTCATATTCTTGTAGAGGCAGCCGTGGTGCAAGCTAGTGGACAGAGGGAGAAAAAGGACGGGAGAAAGAGGAAAGTATGCAAGAAAGCACACAGTGGACAGTTGTTATATCAATAACTATAAACTAGGAGTTCTATCAATATAGAAACTCTGCTCTATGCAAATCACTATCTCTCACCCAGTGGGTCCCGAACTGCAGCAAATCAGGATCCAGGGAAAGAGTTCAGAATCTGGTTATTGCAGTGGCCAGAGAACTTCTTCCACTTGTATCTGTGGACAGCATCCTTCTTTGGTGAGGTACAGCACTTTAAAGAATCTTTGCTTACTTAATAACAACACATTAGGCATTAGCTCAAACCAAATACCTATATCCTAGACTACTACTTTACCACCCTCATCCTTCCCACCAAGCAGGCTTCAGGGGCAATGTCAAGGTGTATCATGGGAAAGAGATATTCAGTAATACACAAAAATCTGGTTGCCACAGGGGAAACTGTTCTTACCAACTCAGTCTAACTTACAAAAAAACTTCAGTGGTTACTAAACTCAAAATCTTCACCTGTTTGCAGCTGGAGAAAACTTTTTGCTGCCACCAACAGTCTTTGTTATCCCCTTTTCTCCCTCCCTCCAGGGGCTATCCACTCTGAGGAGGTAGGAACAGGTATACAATACTTTGGTTATTCTGAGCTATTGCACTTGCCGTTTCAGAAAAGAAACACAAACATTACAGCAAAACAAAACTTAAAGGCACAAAATGATTATGGTCTTATGCTAGAGACTGCTTTTTGCTAACACAAAAAGGTGACACGTTTAGTCTTTTTACTTTACAGTCTCTAATTCTGTTGCAGCTATTTTCTGTTTCTAGAGTTGACTTTATTATTCTAGGATTTCCTGCTTGTAGATCTCTCAAGTGTGGGTAAATACAGAAATCAGAAAAAGTCTTGTTGGCACTTCCTTTCCTCTTTGGACATTTGTATGAGAGGAGAGAAAAGAAAACTTGGTCTTGCTGAGACCAGTCTTAAAAAGAGGGAACAATCCATTTGGTGTCAATTCTGTATTTTCTGCCATGGGCATTGGTGGTTACCTATGCAACAATTGCTATTTGGCTTGCAATTCTTTTTCTGGCTCCTAGAGGCAAGGGATAGAAAGCTGAGGAACCAAATTTCCAATCATTCCTCTTAGAATCTAGCCAGGCTTTTCTTTTAAGGAGGTCTAATACCATAATATTCCTAGGGAAAGGACCCAATATCATTATCGCCTTAGTGGGGTAATCATCACCCAGTAACTAGCATTTCACTCAAGTCATCTGCTGCAGCCAACCGCATCAGCAACATAAATGATTTTTATCAGGGACTACCCCACATCTTTTTGCAGTTTTTTCATTCAAGGCAGAAATTTGGGCCCCTGTATCGACTGACAAGGTGGCAGGGGGACCATAAAGGACCAAGATGAAAGGTTATTACCATATCTCCCTCTTTGTTTTCAGTGAGCTTTCTGTTATGTTTCCGTCTGTCACCCCCAGCTCATTTACCAGGGAGTTTCCCGACTTTTCCGCTAAAGAGGTTGTAGATACTTCAAACCTGCCAGGCACCGAAGTAGCATTGTTTCCTTTTTTGGGACTATCATTTGACTGTCTCCACATTTTTACAAGCATTTGTAAAATGGTCTTGACTGTCTGTCCATCAGTTCTCAAGGGATACCGTCTTTTTCAATCCCTCATTCTACAATAGGCTCTTCGAGACTTTGCCTTCCCAGTTTCAGCCTCTAAATCGTGGAGGCTTTGCCCTTCACTCCATCCTACGGACGGTCGTTTGAGTTTTCACTTCATTTGCAGCACTAATTATCTGTCTACTATAATTTATTAAGTCCTCGGCTATTTCCCCCCATGTAAGAAAGACCAGGTCCTGCCTGCAGCCCTCCTGCACAAGCAGCTCTAAGCCGATCTTGCAATTGTGTGGCATAAAGCTTTGATGACAGTCCTTCTATCAGGAGATTAAATCTGTCCAGATTGACAAGAAACAACATAGGAGGGGGCTGATGAAGGACAAGCCACCTTTCGTGTATTAATTGGAGGCAAGCAATTGTATGCTTTTAGTGAGTTTACTCAGTGTTGAGGTAGGCATAGCGACAGGTTCTCCGCTCTCAAAGGGGTCCAGTCTTTCTACTCAATAAGCTGCTCTCTGGGTAAGGAATCAAGGTTTTTTGCCATCAGGCATTGTTAGAAACACCTCCGGGCCCCAGAATCTGTATGTTTCCTCATCTGAAAGTTTTATCTTATTTCCACCTGTGAGTGAAACTCTCCAAATGTACTCTGTTTCACTGTCTCTTGCATGCTTACTGTATTTCTTTTGCAATTTTAACAACTCTGCTGGGGAATAAGGTATCTTTTAGTTGTTACCATGGGCTCTGCCTACTCATCTTCACCTTCATACACAAATCTGGTCTTCACAAGCGGACATAGTTTGGGTAGGAGGGGGAGCTTTTGCTTTACTGTATCAAAATTCTGCTTCAAAGAAATGGATTTCGCCTCCCAAGAGTCAAGAGACTTAACGTCACAGTTACGATACTCTGCTTCTTTAGCCAGGCTAGGGGATTTCATTTCCTACCCCATTCCCCTACCCAGGTGGGAAGTGGCATTATGGTTAACATATCGTGCCTCCTTGGCCAGGCTTGAGTCACTTTCCATCCCTCCACTCAGGTGGGCAACTTGCAACTACAACTCTTTTTCTCTCTCACAGGACTCGTTCCACTTGTCACATTTTCAACTAATCTCTTTTCAGCATTCAACCAAAAGGCATTCAACTTCGCCTTTTGATGAGCTAAGCTCTCAGCTTTCACAGCCACTCTTAACTCAGCTAAGGACTCATTCTGGTTTTGACTGCGCTGATTAGTAACAAATCTCTCTCTCTGAGCAGCTGTCAGCACAAGTCTCAGCAAAGAACAGACTAAAGTCTTTCTTTTACCACATCTCTTTTTCTTCTGTCTTGCCAGTTCTTTTATTTTCTTAGAGACTAACTTGGGATCATGCCAGTTTTCCTCAGCCCATCTTTCTTTCTTTGGGACTAGGTGTGCCTCATAATCTCTTAATTGCTCAGCAAGGGGGGAACAGTTTAGGTTCTTTTCACCTTCCACCTGGCTGCTGGCGACTGACATGCTTTGTCTCTTTGTTTGCAATTTGCAATTATTCCCAAACAAAAAACCCCTCTTTTCATCTAAAGGTAAACCCTGCTCTAAGCGCCAAAGATGTAACACTCCACCCCAAGGAGCTGCAAGCTCACAGGTTCAGCTAGGAGTTTTACTTTAATATATATATATATAAGGTTTTTAATACCTCGAGATAGCGTCAAGAGAATAAGCTACAGACTTGTTCCCAAGAGGTATTTTTTATTAATAATTTAGGGGAGAAAATAAGGGAACTTTGCAAAAGTTCAAAAGGGCACCACACAAACTAGGCAAAAATGTTCCACCACAGTACTGACCCAGCACATACTATTCCACATCATTTAAGTCAAAATCCAATGTCTCCACATCTAAGTCAAAATCCAATCCCTTGAGCTCCAAGCCACCCAAAGCATCAAGCAAGTAGCAAAGAAAGAGAAGCAGAGGGAGCAAGAAGAGAGAAGAAGAAAGAGGGAGAGACAGATCGTATAGCTACCATTGGAACCTTGTGGAAGACCAGCTCTCACATCTCCAGATGGCAGGGCCGTCACACGTGGCAAACATGCCTTTGATTTTATCTGCTCTGGTCCCTATGGCCACCCCCTCCAGGCGGGGTCTCTGACCCACGGGCACTGTGGGGTCCCAGGCCAGGGTGAGGGGCAGTGTTCTCACTGTCCCTGCCAATCTGAGCCTGGCTTAGGGGCTCCAGGAGGTGTGGTGTGTTATAGTTTTCCCAGGCTGTTTGTGACTGACAGTTACTCTGGGGCTTCCCCATGTGGGTTCCAGAGTCTTGTCATGCCACCTCACCTCACCCATCCCTTCCCTGCTCCACACACACACACACACACACACACACACACACACACACACACACACACATACCCCCCAAAAGGTGATTCCAACCCAATAATAACTGATCTGGCATCTAACATATGGAAGCATGTAAGAACTGTATCACCTACCACTCTTAAAAACTATAATTTGGGAGGTTTATTATACCTTGGCTAATAAATTAGAACTGCAACTGCAGCAACATGATTGATTTTTTTTTAAGTATTACAAAATACTAGGAATTAACACTGAGTGTAAGTATTCAGAAGTAAAAAAAAAAAAAAAATTAAAAAAAAAATCATATTTACCAGAGTTTTCAGCTAGCCTGAATTTCCCACAACAGAGATATCTTCTCCACTGTTTACGGACGTTCTCCTTTGTTACACAATAGAAGATGAAAATGAAGAACCCTGCAAAGCAATAACATTAGAGAATATTGCAAAATTTGCTTTCACTACTTCTTAATGAACTGTATTTTGGTTTTCTTTCATTTCTTTTAAATTTCTAATCAAAAGTAATGACATCTTTGGTGAAAAAGTTTACAACTCTGAACACTGCAGTAAACTTATTCCATACATAGCTTAGAGGAATCATACACACAAATGCAAAAACAACGAATACAATCAAATCCACAAGGTACTTAAAGTTTCCTTCTATCAAACAAAAAGGGGGAAATTCTGTTGATCCTGAAATTTACTTAACGCTTTTGGAAAAGAATTCAAAGCAATGTCAAACAGAGGGTGTGATACGACACTGTCAGGCTGTGCCGCTTTCAGCACATGGTGTGACACTGTCATATCTTCTATTAGAAGCTAACCTGTTACCAGAAAAATAACTTGTATCTAAAATGCTCATCAATGAGATCCCCCCTACCACAATTCCAAAGTCAAATATTTTCTAGAAGGGATGGTGCTCATGCCGTCTCTTGCCAGTGCCATATTACAGATTCTTTGTCTGCTTCTCTAACTGATTCTACTAAGTGACACAGGGTAGCATCTAACTTCCCCTGCTTAAAAGCCCATCATCATTGTCCATCTGCAATATTTCCCTGAGAACAGACCGGTTAGGTTTACAGTGAATAGAAAATAGCTTGAGATAAAACTAAATGATCAGACTGGTGTAGACACGCATGGACGTTATGTTTACACTGCTTTTCGGGCAAATTAAGCATATAAAATTCCACTGGAAAAGATTACTCACATCTTTTTTTGCTAAAGTATCTTTCTTAACTTTGGTTTTTAGGATTAGTTTTTGAACGTAACTAAGTGTTGCTCTATACCAAACGGTTCTATGCCATTTTCAAATATTTTGAAACAGTTTTGAAACACCAGTATAAGCTTAATTCAATTAATACAATTTATGCACCTTTATTTATGCACTTCCAATATCCAAATTTGCCTACCACCTATCTTGAAACTGGGTAAACGGGGAACTTAGTTTCATGTAACAGATTATTCTGACCACACAGAATCTAGTCTTGTGTTAGTTCAACGCAATCCTGTGCAAGACCTGGGAAAATGTGGGTCCAGCCCCTCACGTTACCAAGGGTAAGCTACTCAAAAATCAACACAATAAATAGAGTAGAGGTATATACACTGAACCACAATTTTCATTGCTTTAGTCTCTCTGGGAAATCACCCAGCCAGTCATCTAAGTGCCATTTAAGCATAAGTTCAGATCCAAACTTCACCAGAGTAATTCAGGTATACTTAGATAACTGTAGGCACCTACAGTTCTTAAGTACTATAGGCCATGCTTAAGAGTTAAGCCACTACCCTTTAGATGTTGCAGCCTTGCCTGTCTCAATGGCCCTTTGCTGAATGTCACACCGTCCCTCTAAGCCTTAGAAGAAGTGGAGAAATGATACAGTTTTCACTAGATTTATTGCATTATAATGTGAACACTTACAGTAACTGAGTATTCACAATTGATCTGTTGACTAGAGAGGCACAGCCACTTCTAGTGATGTCTGGTTTGCATACACTTTTTAAATTACAATATTTATAAATATAAATATACTATACCTATAAATGTTATCTAGCTTTCCTGTACCTTACCATAACAAAACTGCAATATAATATTACAGTAAAGCAGTATAATCTCTAATATAATTATCATGTTCAAGCACATATTAAAGTTAAATTTTTATTGTTGAATCAAGTAAATGACATTTTCAAATATTTTGTTTGCTATATTATATGCAAGTGGCTGTCACATGAAGGATAAAACTTACCTTGCAAAGTGTTGAAAATGGTAAAGAGGTAAGTAAATACCTCATTTACTGTGAAGAAAGCAAATCCCCAAGTAATTCCCAACAAGAATGTAAGGCCAGCAACACTCCTAAGGTCTTGAATACTTGTTTTCCTTTGAGCACCGAGTTGTTTTTTCTTTTTGATACGACAGAGCTGGATCAGCACAACAATGAACATGCTGATATTGATCAGGAATATCAGGCAAAAATATCCCACAGCAGTAATATAGAAGACAATTCTATTTTTAATCCAGCAGCTAGAACAAAAGAACAGTCTGTCAACCATTATCAGAAAGAGAAATTAAGTAAAATAAACAGGACATAAACATGTAATTTGTTGCACGTGCAAATCACTTTTGCTGTTTTAGAAAAGCTCTTCTAGTCAAAGGGTATGGGCCCTCCTACAGGAAATAACCATAAAACATGATATACTGTAGCTGTATCATTTCAAAGCACTACCACTGCTTCCTTCCCTTCCCCACCTTTACTTTAAAGAAAACCCAGTTCTGTAGGACCTCCCTCCCCCCACCCCAAAGCACCTTCCTTTAACTCACAATTCATCAGGTCCATTTATTGAAACCTTTCCAGTGGTTATAAGTCCATAATTATCCGGTGATATTGCCAACACAATGGACACAACCAATGCTGGTAACCCTGAAATATTATGAGCAAACATAAAAGTGAAAATCCTGACAAAGACAGTATTATGAGGACTTCAAATTATATTTTTCTATGAAATCTACAACTTGTTTATGAAATTCATCAGTTGAATTCTGTTAACTACTAGCTGTCTGAAAGAATCTAAAAACTGCAGCTTTCAAACTGCTCAGGAGAACAACTTGCAAAGAAACAAGAGTTCTCCACATCTAGCTCTGAAACTTTCTGAATAAGCCAACGAATGCCATTAAACTGATTTAAAATATCGATTACCAGATACTTGATTTTCTTTCTTACGTATGTTCTAAGAAAACAATTCCATTCATTTTAGTGCCTTGACTCGAGACAACAATCAGGCCCAGGATCTCTTCATCCTCTATCCAGTTAGATCTGTTTTGCTGCTTTTTGTTAGCGACAGTGCTATCCCAGAAATGCAATATATATACTTATTGGCATTTATTCTTCCAATACAACTCACACCATCTGTCTGGTAAATGGAAATGGAAGTATGCCCATTAAAAATTGTTTCTATCGTATTAGCACAAAGAAAATTCATTATCAATTTGCATTGCAGAAGCCTCAGTTCTGCAGTTGGGAGGCTGTCCGTACCTCAGTAAGGTGGAACATACAGGATCAGGTTCACTGATAATGAATACCTGCTCACTGCAAGGTCATAACATTTAATGATTGCTTAATTTTCACTTCTGAACTGTGTCACATTCACTAATATCCTTGGTAAGAGGAATTATCTACTTAGCATACAAAAGGGAAAAAAATTACATACCCCAGCCAACAACACAGAATTTAAGAATGTATTTCCGTACATAGGTATTAAAGACTTTCACAAGGGCCAGATACATGTGGAAAGCTTCCAGGCCCATCCAGGTGAAGGAAACCAGAAGGAAATAGTGAAGAAATACTGCAACTGCAATGCATAGGCCTCGTGTATCATACAGTGCAATCCATGAGTCAAGGAGGAAAACTAAGTTGAGCAGAAGTAATGCAGCACAGAGCTGAATAAGTATTTTGGAGGGGTAGTCTCTCCGGATTTTCCTAAAAAAAAGCAAATCAGTGTCATGACATCAACTGTCCATGGATCCCTGGCTTACTTCCTCTTTTGCAGTCCTTAGTGCACAAATGCCTAGAAAAAAAATATATGCTTTCATTCATATATAATGCTTCATATATTGGATCTATAAATGGAGAGAATAATTTACAAAATATTTCCAAATTAGAGGCCTGTACGGAAAAAGTTTTTTAGAAAAAGTTACACAAATACAAACAATAACTAGGAGTCTTTGAGTTTAGTATCATGGTTATTTTTTTTTACATGGTATGTTGGACTTCTTGTTACAGTGCTTCCAAAACCCAAAATGTGACTGTTCTTTATCATTATACTAGATTAGGCTTTTGACTGGGCTTCTAAAGCTTTGAAAGAGACAAGTCTTTAGTGACAGAATAATGAGAGAATAAACAAAGAATACAAATGCATTTAAAATGCTATGATTCTGCACTGCTTTCTCTATGTTGTATGTTAAACACATTCCTTCACACTTCTATTATGATAATCCATTATAAAATATGTCAGAGTGCTACTTCTTCACTTCTGACTGCATAGAACTTCATGATAATTCACTTGTTTATAAGATTAACATTCCTGAAGACTGAATCAACACCTTCTTGGTAAACTGGCCAAATTTGTGCATTATTAATGGAGACAGAGTCCATAACTGTTGGAAAGGACTTTGCAATGAAGAGTACAATCAATCATAACTGAAGAATAATGGGAGCTTAGTTGAACAGGTACTTACTCAAAAGCTATGTAGGTCACAAGAGTAACAGAAAGAAAAATTGCAGAGAGGCCACAGCCTATGTAGGATATAAAAGTCAGTACCAATTCTTGTGTGGGATTCAAAGGAGTATTTCCATACAAGTTCTAAAACAGAAACAGAAGTTAATTTCAGAGAACATGTTTATTAAATGGAAAAAGGTCAAAAAAATCCCAAATGCATATTTCCCTCTGCAACTGGAAAAAAAAAAAGTAAAACATTCTTTTCATCATGGATTTTATAAAAGGTTAACTGTAAAACAAAAAAGCCAATCTAGTCCTGTAAAGAGAAGAGGGTTGGACTCCATGATCTTTATGAGTCCCTTCCAACTCGAGATATTACTCTATGATTCTGTGATTCTAATTGTGAAAACCCATTTGATTAAAAGCTTGGTTTAAATTTGATTTCTCCTAAATTTTATTTCCTAGAACATAAAAAAACTGCCTAAATGTAAAAGCTGCAGCACTTAGGAATTTTTTTACTCCAGTGGAACTCACGGATTCCTATTCAACCAGTAGCTTAAGCATGTGTCTAACCAAATATGTACTGACACTGAAGTGAATAGAACCCGAGTATTATTTCATAGGTAGTATGTGCTTATTTGGTCCTCATTTGCTTAAGACAACACCCACTTAAATGTGTTCTTGAACCAGGGTAAAACTGTATAATTTTTGAAAATAATTACCATCAAAACGGCAAAACTTGTGAGGTGGTTGCATGAACAGACTGTTTCATTTACTCTGCTTTCTTTAACTATGCAACCTTCATGTGACCAGCCCCCATGTCCACCTGTTAAAGAAAGCAGCTTTGTTATTCATAAAAGGCTTTATTTATATTAACATGGGTTAACATAGCTAAAACAACACAGTATCTTGGGTGATCTACAGTACTTACCATTTTTATTAAAGTCCCAAAAAACACATCTAACTGTTGAATTATCCTGTTCAGGAGGTAAAAAGGAAAAAAAATTACAAACTATGAGTTTAGGATCAAATGATTTATGAATTATCTACAAAATGCAGGCAAGAATAAATACTGTATACAGGAAATATGCCTGTTTTACATGAACACAAAATTAATGTAGGTGCATAGAATGGATTAATATTGCAAAGTGCATGCAAAAATATGCTGAACAAATCTGAAGTCACCATATGGGAACTAGCTCTCATGCTTATGCAAAGATTCTGTTCCTGGTAGAACATTCTGAATGCTCTCTCATTGTCTTCCCACACTACACAAATTCTTGGAATTTCTCATCCTTGATTTTGTAAGTATTGAGGGCATGACCACACATAAAAGGAAAAACCTTTTCATTTGCAAAAATTTGATCACGTTCTATTACTGTGTTGTTAAATGTTTACATATAGATTTCCCTCCACTCATGGGAGTTCTAAAAATAGTAGAAGCAATTTACCATTCTGCTATAAATACTAATACTTTTATGGTTATGTCTCAAAACTCACTATTATGTCAACATGAGTAAACACTACACTAAGCCAGCTCCTGAAAAAAGTATCAAGTGCATTAGTGGAATTCCTAAATTTCTCAGTTCATAATAATTTAGTATTTTAAACTCTGTTAAGATTTGGGATAGCAGACTTTAATCCTTGATGCTCATTTAAGAAAGAGATGGTGTGTATGAGTCCTAATACTTCCAGATGACACAATCTTGTGTTTCAGTTCCCCTAAGAAAAAAATTTCTATTATTTTCTGGCCATACAGAACCTACAGTTGTCATGACTGCAACATCTTCCAAAGAAACCCAGGGTTTTCCATCTAAGAGTTTTTATTCTTTGTAGAATAAAACAGAAGGGTAAGCAAAAAGGATAAAAGCTGGATGGTTGGGTGATAGAACAAAATTACCTGAAATAATTTGAGAACCAAAATTTATACCAGTAGTAAATAAGCAAAGATGAATGATTTTAACTGTCTGGATGAAGATGAAATGTCCACACTAATAAAGAAAAACCTACTGATATGTATTCTTAGTACCCTACTTCCTCTACAACAGCTTCAGTGAAGGCAACGAAATTGTACTTTAAGTCTGCCAAAATGTAAATTGTACCTGATTAGGCTTGATATTCTGTAAAGTGACAGTAACATTTGCCTTTGAGTTGTGAATTGTGAGATTGGCAACACTTGATGATATAACATTGCTGATTAAAGATGCGTTCTTCAAGGAGAGATCCTGGAACGACAAAAAAAATCCAGTTTTAAAATCTTGAAGGAAGCAATACTAGAGTACAGCACCCAGAAGTTCAGTTACTATGCAGAGTAAGCTCTGGACAAAAAACAACTACTTTTTAAATCAGAACTTTTAAAATGTGTTTTGTGTGGAAAAAATCTATTCATATTTTATTTTGCACTAGGCTTGAGTTTGAAACCCTTAGTTACAGAGGACCAAAAAAATACCTGGAACACAGTGGTCTTTTTAAAGAAGTTGAATATAATTCTAGAAGCCAAGTCCAATTCTTCAGTGGGTAAATTTGTCACCAATGATGAAGGAAGTGTAATTGATCCGAGATTATTTAAATCATTAATGGCCTGAGCTCCTAGAGAGATCTGAAAAATAAATGCCAGGATTATGCTTCATTTCAGTCTCCAAATAAATAAATTATGACTTATTTTCAGTTTAAAATTTCCAAATATGTATCTCTCTAATCATTGTCACAAACTCACTGCTGCTCTCATTCCTCTCCTGCTGCAAGGCATAAATAGCATCTACAGGACTGAAAAGAATGCATCCCATTTCAGGTCTGCCTACCATTGAAAATAATCTGGCTTTACCCACTTGCTTACAGGGACAGAACACACCACTGTAGTGGATAGTATTGATTAGAAAAAAGTGAAGAGCAACAACCCAGGTAGGCCTATGTAATTGTGTAGGGAGATCAACATTTCACAGCATGGAAGCCTGCAAAGGCAAAGAATTTTCATACCCCATAGGAAGTATGTAAGAATTCAGAAAAAGTGTAAATAGCTATTGTTTGTCAGTAAGTTTTTAAGTACAGTAGATTAAGCAGAATCTAAGGATGTAAAACCTAACTTTTTGATCATCTGGCAAAAATGACAAAAAAAGCTATAATTCAGATTTCTGAATTGTTTAGTGGTCTAACATTATACAAAAAAAGATCTGAACTTTCACCCAGTTTTGCATGCTGTACTTAGAGGCCAGAGAGTTTTGTTTAGTATAAAATCTCTCAGCATTCTCTTGTTGCACATTAGTCACAAATATCATCAACCTCAGAATTCCTGAGAGATATGAAACATCAGTAGAAGTGAAGAAAGAAATTATCTGAGTATTCAGAGAATGGCTGTAATAGGAGTAACAGTGTGAACTCCCCACAGTGCCCTAACAGTGTGATTTAACTCTTCTGTTCAGAGAAGTGGACTCCAAATGCTTGTGATCATGCATCCTCTAAAATTTTTTGAGCATGAGCCCCGGTATATAACTACCTATAAGTTATATGTATGTACTACTGTACTAATATATTACACAAGTTATAAAATATATTTAAAAAATTTAAAATTATATTGAACATTATTTTAAAAAATATATTTTGTATTATTCATATAAGCAACATTTTCTTCCCACACTGCAATAGACTGTTGTGTGCACACCCTGGGGTACTCAAACCCCACTTCAGAGATCAGTGGTTTAGACAACCACCAAAGAAATCCTAAATCAATTCTACAAAAACATTCCTAGTTTGAAGTAGATGATACTTATTGCAAATATTCTCTGTCATTGCCAGTGCCATGAAATTTTAAAAAAATCATTACTTAGCAACTATCTGTTGCTATATTTCAGCACTACCACCTCCTAGTCATCTCACATTCGTGCACTACATATTGCTAAGAAATAGAAAAGAACTCTAATGTTAACATTTTATACCACTTTCAGTATCACAGAAAAGGTCCAGTACTAATTATGGCTCACACTACATTAAGCTATTTCCATCTCTGAGGAGGCAGGATGTGCCAGAACTTGTGCAAAACTTTCCATCTCTTCTTGCTTAAGCCTCCAAGGTTGGTATTGTCCAAACTATTAATTCCTCAACAAGGAAGAAGGTTTTGAATGAGACAAAGTGGATTCAAACTTTCTAAGCACTTCTTTCTTGGTGAGACCAACTAGTCATAAGTGACAAATGTCCCAGTATCATTCATTATCCAAACAACATACATAATAGTTCTTTCCTGGAACTCTCCACAATTCATCTCCTTCTACCAGATGAAGCCATCTGGCAACACTCCTTGACAAATGTCAGCACTGTCATGGTGGCTGAATGAATGACTCATAATTCCAGGTTTTTGAGGCAAAGTTATTCCGCCAAGCACTCTGTCCATTCTGGCTGCACCCTTTCTAACAGCTTATTAGTTATGCCAATTTCTGCTAAGTCGGTTGCTCTCCTACATCTATTTACACAATAGAAAGGAAAAACTATGGAGGGCTTAAAAAATAAAATATTTTTTCTCTGAAATGAACACAAATAAAAGATCCTGAAACTGTGACAAACACAGAACAAACTCGCTTTCATATAAATATAAAACCATAAATACTTAAAAATAAATCTTTGACAATTTGTAAATATTTAGAATTATCAGTGTTTAACCTGGAGATCAGCTGAGTCCTGGACAGCAAAAGACATTTCGTTGGAGCGGATGCTGTTGGTTTTGACAACTGCCAGAGCCAAGGAAGGGGAGACAAATTCAGCAGATGATGTTGAGAGCTTCAATTTTAAGCCAATATAATCCACCAGTTTTATAATTCTGTTAAGAAAAAGTACACTTAGTATTACCAAGCACATACGCCGAAAATTCTCAGGCAAATTGTGGTTATGGAGCAACAATCCAAGTGTAGTGTAAAATACAGCTGACTCTGCTCACTTATTATGGAGTCAACACAAAAATAAATAGTTTTCCATGGCAATACATTATAGCAGAGTTGATAAACTTAGAATGACAGTCCTTCTATTTTGTAAGTACATTAAAGAACAAGAAATATTCTTTTGGATTATGATTATTAAAAAAATGAAACTTGCTGAAGCTAATTTATCAAGACAGTTAATACAACACATCTTTAATTACTGCCAAAGTGACATACCTTTTAGAAATTCGGGGTGGTAACGGCTGAGAAGCAGTCAGGACACTGCTAACCTCATTAACCATCCTTTCTACATCTTTTGGCTCTACTTTTCCAGCTGCTAAATCATTTTCTATTTTGGACACGATTTGCTCAGCTGTGGTGATACTAATGGTGGTGGATACAGAAGTTGTATTTGTGGTAGGTGTTTTTCCTGTGACAAAAGAAAAGGTGTGAATTTAGTTAAACACTATGTTCAGCAAATGAAGTAAGCTTTGAGAAAAGTTAAGTTCTCAGCCTGGAGAAGAGGAGAGTGAGGGGAGACCTCATTGCAGTCTACAAATTCCTCGTGAGGGAAAGAGGAGGGGCAGACAGTGCTCTCTTTCTTCTCTATGGTGACCAGTGACAGAACCAGAAGGAATGGCCTGAAGTTGTGTCAGGGGACATTTAGGTTGGTATTAGAGAAAGGTTCTTCACCCAGAGGGGGGTTGGGCGCTGGAACAGGCTCCCCAGGAAGTGATCACAGCACCAAGCCTGACAGAGTTCAAGAAACATTTGGACAATAATCTCAGACACATGATGTGATTCTTGGGGTGTCCTGTGCAGGGTCAGAAGTTGGACTTAACGATCCTTGTGGGTCCCTTCCAACTCAGCATATTCTGTGATTCTGTGATTAACAAACCTATCACAGCTTGTAAGGTCTCTCAATGAGTTATGTGAGACAGAATCCCTTTTTCTCCCTGTCAGATACTTTGCAGACAGCAATAATTTAAATCTCATAAAAATATAAGGTAAGTGTACACCTCATGAGAGTTGTCTCAGGTTTTTCACATGGAACGGAATCATAGAATCATTCGGGTTGGAAAAGACTCCAAGACCATCAAGTCCAGCATTTTACCAACAGTCACACCCTGTCAACTAAACTGTAGCACCAAGTGCCATGTCCACTCATTTCTTGAACATTTCCAGGGATGGTGACTGCACCACATCCCTTGGCAGCCCATTCCAATGCTTAACAACGCTTCCCGTGAAGAAATTCTTCCTGATGCCCAAGCTGAACATCCCCTGGTGCACCTTGAGGCTATCTCCTCTCATCCTGTTGCTGGTTGCCTGGGAGAAGAGACAGACCCCCACCTGGCTACACCCTCTTTCAGGTAGTTGTAGAGAGCAATAAGGTCTCCCCTGAGTCTCCTCTTCTCCAGGTTAAATATCCCCAGCTCCTTCAGCTGCTTCTCATAAGACTTGTGCTCCAGACACTTCACCAGTTTTGTTACCCTTCTCTGGACACACTCAAGCACCTCAATGTCTTTCTTGAAGTGAGGGGTCCAAAATGGAACAGTGCAGCCTCACCAGTGCTGAGTACAGAGGGAAAATCACTTCCCTGCTTGCCATGCTATTTTTGACACAAGCCAGGATGCCACTGGCCTTCTTGGCCACCTGGGCACACGCTGGCTCATGCTGAGTCACTGTCGACCAACACTGCCAGGTCTTTTTCTGCTGGGCAGCGTTCCAGACACTCTTCTCTAAGTCTGGAGTGTTGCATGGAGTTGTTGTGAACCAAGTGCAGGACTCAGCACATGGCCTTGTTGAACTTCATAAAATCGGCTTTGATCCATCAATCCATCATGTCTAGATCCCTCAGCATAGCCTTCCTACACTCCAGCAGATCAACACTCACATCCAAAGTATTCACAGTAACTGCCAGGTCACCCCGCATATATATAACCTTGTTTAATAAAGTTTAAAAGCAAATCCAGTACATGGCATTAAAATTAAAAAAAAAATAATTTACTTGTCATATTTACCTGTGCTCCCATGGCCATCAACAGTAGAATGAGGACGAGAAGCTGAGACAGAATGGTTGACAGGACTAACAGTAGGGGTCAAAGACATTGTGAAAGGAGTAAAGGGAAGAATAGGTACTGTACTAATATTTTTGTTACCAGATATAAGCTGAGTTGTAGCAGGAGGAATTTGTGCAACAGATTTGGTGATAGTCTCAAAGTGGCGAGTTACAATTGGAAGTTTGTGGGGAAGCTCAGAAGAGGAAAGTGCAGAATGTTTAGTGAAACCTACAGAAGGAGAAAGTATTGTAAAAGGCTTGCTAAGGTGTGCAGTATTAGGTTTAATTGAGAAAGCAGCATTAGTGACAGATTTTGTTGCAGGTGTGGAACTAGTGGCGGATTTATTAGAAGCTACAGAAGAAAAAGTTGGTGTGGTAGGTTGAGCAACAGACTCAGAAAAGGAATGTGTAGTGGTAACAATGGTGGAAGACATAGAAGTTTCAGCAAGAGGGTTTGTAGTGGGAGATGTGGAGAGAGGTCCAGAAAAAGGAGTTTCTGTGAATGGTGTGATCAGTGGTCTAATTGTGGGGCTTTGTTTAGCAGAAAGCATAGTGGAGGAAATAAAAGTATTAGATTTGGGGGAAGTCTTTTTAGAGAGAGAAGGAGAATGAGGGAAAGGAACCCATATAGAATGAGGTGGTACTTGTATAGTACTGTAAAAGAAAAAAAAAAGCACAAAAATGCATGTTAATTTTAACATTGTTTCTATTTTAAAGAAAATAAGTTATATATATGAATTATATGGACATACTAATAAGATATATTTAAAAAACAATCAGCTTGGATGTTTCATGCTCTAACATTTTGAGGGTTCTGACATTCTATTTTGCTGTAGTTGTTAACTAGCAAGTTCATAAATACTACCACTGCCCTTGCTGCCTGTTCTGGAGGTGACCTGATGTTGAACACAAAAGGAAAAGAAGGGAAAGGAGGGAAAGAGGGAGGAATGGAGAAGAAGCTATACAGGAGAATGACTGTCAGCTTTTTCTTGAGGAGTCCTTCCTGGCTATTACACTGCAGCATGGAAGTTGACTGTAGTAATGTATTAGGAAATTTAGGAAATAAGAAAGTCAAATTTTGTGTTTATACTTACTACATTTGTAATTCTTCAGCAGTCAAGGAACAATACTTTGGTGATGAACAGCAGCACCGATCTGATGTGACAAAGAAGCATTAATCTAGTTTATCCTGAAGCATAACACTTACTAATATTGTTAAGCAAAATATTTAACCCTTTGTATTATGTATGTAAACAACAGTATTTACTGCATAATTTATTTTGATTTCTTCTGAAATTACTTTCGCAAAACAAAAGAAATCTTGACAGTCAGAATATTGCCATACCCCCAGATTTTTGCTCAAAGCCTGACAAGTTCAGATTTCTCTTTTTGTTATTGTAAACAAACAAAAATACAAAGATACAGTTTTTGAAACAGAGACAAATGGTATTAACCTCTACTCCATACTACTCCATACTATCACGATATCACTAAGAAAACTTGGCTACTTAACAAATCTTTTAATCATCACTTTGGAAACACATTTATGTTCTCAGCTAATTTTACACCTAATCCTTTCAAAACTGTGCTTTATTAAAGTAGCCAGTAATTTCATACCAAATTTTTTATAAAGTTATTTCTATCACCCACCCACCCAAAAATCAGAAGGCTGCATTTTTATGTATTTATATTGTTCAACAATAAAAATATTTTTATCTAAAAATAAGTAACAATATTTTCTTTTAGCTACCTGGAAGTCACATGTAAAGACATAAAATTGTGATGAGACTATGTTTAAAACATGACTTACCAAGTTGGCTTATTTTTGCTTTGTTTGTTAAACTGCTTATATTCTCTCTCTCTGCCAGCTTCATTATGAAATTGCAGTGTATACTATAATGAGAAGAAAAAGCTTCAGACTCAAGAAACAGAGCTGCCTCATCTTTAAAACACGTGAAACTAACATCAAATAATAAGTGAAAGCACATTAGCCCAAATGCTAAAGGTGAAAGCACATTTTTCCTAGGCTCTGTCAGATTTGGGCATATTTGTAATGCAATAAATCACTATGGCAGGCTAATTAGAAGAGTAATACATCAGTTTGTGTCAGCTTATTATCCCTTATCTTTACAGACACTGTTGATTCTTAAAAATGGGATCCTCCCTAATCAATGTTAGCTGTTAAAGAGTTGATAATTTTGTAAAGATAATAACGTAGTCATAAAGATTGCATTGTATTCACAAGTTCTGGACATCTGGTGCTCTCAGTTACTACAGGGCTCAGCTAATACTGAGATGTAGAAGAATATGGCACACAAGCCTGTGCTTCAGCAGAATATTAATGAAAGTAACACAGTTTGGTTAAAAAAACCCAACAAACTCTAAAAAATTTTTTAAAAATCACTATTGCTAGGAGAATAATGAAATCAGAATTTGTTAACCTACAAATATTTCTTCAGCCTGTTTCTTAAGCTTAAATTCCTAGAAAGATTGTTTTTTCTTCTGTTACAGAGCTATTCATACTGCATATATCACAAGACAATATACGAGCTTTTAAATATTTAATCTTTAAAAATTTAATAACAAACCTCTGGTTTTCTGCACTGCATTCCATAACAGAGGACTGTAACGACAAATGATAACAGACAAAAGTTGTTTTATCAGGAGAAAGCAGGAGTGATCCTTTGTCAGAAGTAAGATGGAAAAAAGTTTTCCGAACAGTAACAACAAACAGTAGTCTTACCTCACTTACTGCTTGCAAGGTTTTGTTGAACTCTGAAATGCTTTAAAATAAAATGTTACCATTATGGAGGATTTTTAGTTATGTTTCTAAAAACAATTACAACATTATAATAAAAAAAATAAATTACATAGAAAAAAGATATTTTTTCAGTTGATCAGTGATTTTTTAAAGTCATGCCAGTTCTAATACTGTAAAACCACTTTACAAAGCATTAAACATTTTAAAAGTCGACTGCACAAAACTCTGTCATCATATTTTAACATGAACCCATTGTAAAAGTTATTTAAAAGAGAAAAAGATAGATCTTAATGTTGCCTTTTGGCAAGCAAACATTTGGAACAGAATTCTAAATCTATGCTCAAAGCCATAGAAATAGAATGAAATGAGTAAGAAATATGGATTTATTCTACAAACAAGATCTGTTGGCCAATTACATCTTTCTGATTTTCGGGGCAAGTTTTGGAAGTAGTAGTAAATATTCATTCATTCAAACCCCTCCTTACAAAGATTGTGAAAGAAAAAGCTACGCCAAAATAAAAACATAGATATGACTTCAAGAATATTTATTAGAGAACATGCAGCTGTGAACGTTCTCTTCATAACTTCCTACCAGACAGACCTATCCTGAAATTATACAAACCATTTATTCATGGAGAGCAGCAGCCAGACTGTCATTCTCAACAATCCACAACTCATGTTCTCAGGTGGTATTATTATTATTGTTATTATTACTATTATTATTACTACTACTACTATTACTAAGATCAACAGCATATAAACAAGAAGGACTTCAGGCCTTGTTGAGCCCCAAGGAACCAGAAGAATCTAAAAGGAAATCAGTAATTGTACCATTTTTTTAAAAGAACTCCAGTGGTACATAAACTAAGACTATTCTAACCAATATGAGCTTTGTGTTAAAGAGCAGTAACTTACAACTCCTGAAATTTTTAAAGTGCAGGAATAACACAGTCTGCTCAACATGTGGTAGGTCTCACTTCATCTTTTCCAAATATAACAAAGATTTCAATCTTTATTCAAAATTACTTACCTCAATTCTTGGGGGGCAGATGCTGGAATTGCAATTAATTTTCTAACTTGACTGCTGGTGGTTATGTTATTAATCTGTTAGAAAGAAAGATTCCAATGGTAAGTACAACCAGTAACTTTTAGCCTTAAAAGAAAAATGTGCATTTCACACATTTTAATAGGTAGAAATTACAAATATAAGAAGTGTGTTTCCTCATGGATACACTGCAACAAATATTTATCATAGCATTGTTGTCACAACTTATGAAAGGAATTGATCTAGTATAGAGCAAAAAATAAGATCTGATTTTTGAAAGATATGGGCAATACAATAGTGACTCCACCATATCTCATATTGGAAAAAGAGGAATTTGGCTTAGTTTGCAACAAAGACAGCTTAGACCAGACACTGAATGAACTTTGTAACTATAAGTGCAACAATGTGACAAGCTCCATAACAGACCTAAGTAACAGAGGGCAGAATACTGGGAGTAAGTCATGAACTGAGGTGAAAGACATGATAGAACTGAGCTAAATATATATTGAATAGCATTAGGGCCTGGGGATACACTAAGGTTTATCTAAAGACCCTTTATAGATCTGCTTCCTATGCTCTTCTGCTTACCACCATTACTAGTTATTTTAACATTTCATGCAAGCAGCAAACACCATAAGGAAAAGCATCATCTAACATACATGCTATTGGCTTTACCTAAGAAATAGTATCCTAAAAAATGAAAGAGTTTCAAGATATGTACACCAGTTTTTCTAGTAGCTGTAGGCATCATGTTAATACCCTAGGACAGTTTCAGGGCACTATCACTGCTGAAACACAACGCAATGTAGGGGTGGCCTTTGCCAGGGGTATATCCCTGCTCAAACTCAGTGCTCCATCTATATGGTCCTTGCTTTCCATGATACTGTCTTCTTAAACCTCTGTTGTCTTGTGTAAGTGGACACACTCATGTCACATAGGCCTATTGCAAAATTAATAACTGATTAACCACGTGCGAAAAAGCATAGAAAGATTATGCAAAAGCATAATCAAAAATATGCAAGAAAGCATAAAACTATTTATGAGAGTCTCAACATGCATTATTTCCAGGACGCAATCTAATTTTAATTATGCCCACACTGTTGCCATCTAATGATGCTTGCCTTCTAAAGGCAGGTACCTAAATTAATCTCCAGGGGAAGATCCTGTATGCCAAAGTGTAGATTCTTAATCAGACAGTTCCTCTCTCCAGATTTCCCACGGCTTCCCCCTCTTTCAGTGGCTATACAAAGAATACAGGAAATTCCTTACTGTAGGAAGTTTACTTAGATGGAATTCTAAAATTTAGTTGCAAAGCAGCTGTTTAAGAGAGAATAGATCCATCCACTGCAAATAGTACCTTGTACTGCAAACACAATAAGAATCATGTAAAGGTAAGAGTATCTTAAGTGTAGACAAAGAATTTAATTTCAACCTTCTATACAATAAAGTTTTAAAAGAAAGAATACTTACAATTTCTACACTTAGTGACGTATTACTTTCTTCACTTGCCTTAAGTTCTACCTTGCCCACATAGAACACTAAAACCAAAAGCAAAAAGAGTTAAGAAAATCAATGCTAAAACACATGATGTAAACTAGAGAATTTAAAAATTTACTGTCTTGTGTTACGATATAAGGGAAATAAGAACTAGCTTCTATATTTTTGCAGCTGTTCTTCCATCTCTTCACTTACTATTTCAACAAATTAACTAGTCCAATAGCTATTTATTTTCTGTATATTTAATTTTGCTGGCTGTCCCTAAATTCCTTCTGGCAATTCTTTTCCCCAAAACAGAAAAACTGCACTGTACATTACTATTAATGCAACTCCAACTCCCACAGTGAGAATAAAAAGTGTGGATAAAGGCAAAGTGATACTTTAAAAATCACTCCCTTGGGAATTAAAGAACTTTCAGGATACCATAATTCAAACCATCACTCAACAGTCCTTGAGAGCTCATAGGCCAATTTTGGAGACAAAGAGGAACTCCTACAACACTTTCTTCCTGCATCCACACATTAAGTGCAGACTATAGAGAAAAAGTAGTAAACAGGAATGCATATATGACATCACCCAAATCATGTAGGAGTTTACTGTGTCAAACACTAGGGAAAATTTACAGGAAGGGGGGGCAGATAGTCTAATCTATAAAGCACTCAGCATGTGGCTACTTGGCAGAAGTGACTTCATTTTCTTAAGTATGTCTCATAGAAGCTGTTCATCTTTTACTATTTTTTTTTAGTACACACTAAATACGAATAAAGGGAATACGACTGCCATTTCCATTTGCCTTTGTCTGTTCTGTCACATGACACTTTTAAAATAAAAGTAGGCTCTTAAAATAATTCTCCTAAACAGTATTTCAGCTTCTATTCCTGACAGAGTTAGACTCAGTGTGGCAGACATTAGCATCTACCATAGCATACTAGTTTCTTTTTTTCTCAGGTTTGTAATTCTTATCTGCAATTGTGTGCGATAAGAAAACAAGAATCAGAAATAATAGACTACATGTTCCTGTAAAAAAAAAACAACAAACACATTTGGTATTTTTAGAAATTATACAAAATCTCTCTAAATTCACAAGAAAATTTATTACAGACCTAGCTTTTACATGGGAACTAAAAGTTGCTTCATTATTCAGAATATAAAATAATTGGACATATTTTCTGTAAAAATAAAAGGAAAAAGAAAACCACTAACCTGAATAATTACAGACATGTGTTATGTTGCATACAATGGTTTCGCCTGCTGTAGTTTTTTTTGGGAGAGGAAAAAAACAACTAATGAGTAAAAAAGTTGAACATAAATCCAATATTGACACACGCATTTACAATCATTTAATGTTTTAAATGTAAATGTCTTTACCTTTTAGAAATATTTGACATACTAGGTTTCATACCTTTAGAGCACTTATCAAGACATTTTTCAAGACTTGGTATTCAGAAACATGTCATTTTGACTAATTAATTTTGAATAATTTTCTGTAACACTTTCCACAAAAGACTTACATGCAAGTGGTCTCATTTTTTTTTCATTTTTTTTTTATTTTTTAAATCCAAATAGAAACAGAAATCAACATATTAATAAGCTCTTCAAATATCAGAGAATTCAATCACTAGGCAGCACATTTTCTGATTGTGAGGATCCTGCTATGGCTACTTATGATAGCATGAAGCTAAAACTGTTTCCCTGATAAAATTCAACTATGATGCCAACAAACATGTATGCTCTCATCTAGTAGAATGTGTCTTTGTTTAGTTACAGCAACCTTTTGACTGCTCCATAATTTCCATATTTTTAATACTACCTAGACTGCTAAGAAATAAGACTGATCCTAAATCAAGGGTACTGTAAACAGATGACTCTGTTGTATAATATCAAAATAAAGGACCAGAAAGTTATTTGCATCCAAGATAAAACTCCCACACTTTTTTATAAAAGCAACATGGCAGCAAACTTTCCTTACTTAAGCAGACAGATTGGCCCCCACTAATGGGAAAACAAATGCTATTTTCTCTGCTGTTATCATTAGTTAATACCAAATCAGATGGGAATCTTTTTTGACACTTCTTCTGTTGTACAAACATCTAACTGTTAAAATTTGATGCTTCATCAATTTTGTCACCATCAATAAACAGCCATCAGAGGATATGAATTGTAAGCTGGTGGTAATATTCAAATTATTAGAAAAAAATAGTTTTTCAGACAGCAGTGTAGAGTCCAATAAATTTGATGGTTGGACCTGATGATCTTAGAGGTCTTTTCCAACCCTAATGATTCTATGATCCTAAATTTGTGTTGGCAGTTGGCAATGAAATAGTTACAAAACTTGTATCAGCTCCAAGCCAGTTCCTCTTTCACTTGCACTAATTCAGGGTAAATACATTCTAGTGGGTCTACCTGGCTCCTACATGAATAATCAAAAAATTAAATTCAGTCTACTCCTGGTCCTACTTTTCCTGCCCTGAGGTCAAACATCAGGACTTTATTCAGTTTGCTTCTTTCTACTAAAAAGCATGAGGATTTTTTTTTTAAGCAAACGTGGTTCCCAAGATTGTGGTTCTTACATCTTTGTGGTAACCTGCTGATTTGACTTACAAAATAACCAAACTCTTCTATATGCAACCATCTAGACAAGAATTCTAGAATTAGTCCTTCTGCCAGACTGGAGTTCAATGTGAAGTAAGGCAGATTGGTAATATGACACACCACAATACCAAGAAAAAAGATCCTATTAAAAATATTTGGGAGCAGACTTACTGAACTCAACGCAAACCGAAATTTTGAGAAGCACAAAAGAAGAGCAGTGGTGATACATGAATCCTACCTGGTGTTGTGGTGGAGTAATAATCGGTGATTCGAAGAGTTTCTGTTAAAAAAAAAAAGAAAAGAAAAAAGGTTTAAAGTTTTCACATTTTAACTGCAAAAGCCTATGAAATACATGTCACAAAAATAAGCTTTCTTATTTTTACTTTGGACTCCATCTTCCTAGGAGAAGTGTAAATATATGACGATTTATAAGGGGATTAAGTTACTTGCAGCATGAGAAATACAAAAGCAGCAATCAGAGTAAGATCCATCCAATCACTTGTTTATATTCCCATAAAAAAGTGACTCCAGACTCCCTATTATTCAGAGGAGAAAGCAGTGTTTTTACAGTGATTCCCATTTCTCCCATTTTACATGGGCTCTTCAGCCTAAATTGAATGATGTTCTAAAAATGTGTCTTTTCATCAGCAATGAAGAGTAGCAGGATCTCTAGCTCACATCACAGGCATAGAGGAACCTGTATTGACATGGGATGAACCTGCTCCTTGTTTTCAAATGTAAAAATCAGGAAAGAAAGGTGTAGCAAGTTCTTCTGACTGAGTCTTTACTGATCCTATTTGGCAACTCATTGCAAGAACATATATAAGTGTCTCTAAGGAATGGAGTGCACATTTTACTTCTGAAAAATACTTTAAATAGTCAGAAAGCATAGAAAACACTCTATCTGTAGATATATCAAAAAACTATACGCTTGCTAAAAAATAAATATGTCCAATTTGGGCTTTGGGAAGCCATCTTGAACAAAAAAGAAAGGTCAACAGTTCAGTGTCAGTTAAATGCACCTCAGAGCCCTACCCATGTGGACTTAAAATACAGATTGCAGATAAAGACAAATTTAAAGATCGTGTAAGAAAATAATTCAGACTAAACAAATCCCAGTTATTTAAAAAAACCAAAAAACAAAAACATGCATGTAACAAACATCTCCCTTGAAACCTTACTCTCTTCATGCAAATTCTCACCTGCACTTTGTGTAGTCTCCTCTGAAGACATATCTGAAGTAGAAAAATGTAAAACAGTAAAATCAATAAAAATGTAAAAAAGCCAAAAATGCTAAATCTAACAAAATCTAAATAAAAGAATCATTAATAACATCTTGCCTGAAGGATTAATAGGATAGGTGACAAAAGTAACAATAGAGAATTCTGGGGGGAAAAAAGACAAAGAAGTAAAAAACTGTATTAATAAAGTATTTTAGGTCTATGAATTTTTGAGAAAAAAAGATCAAGTATGCATAATGTTGAACACAAACTGAATATTATTTCTCTAAGTTCCATTTTAAGAACAAAACAAAGCTTGTTAAGAATGTTCACATTATTTCAATACCATAATTGAAATAATGATCATATTATTTAAAAAACCTGAGTATCTGAACAGAAAACAGTTGATAATCTAAAAGTTCCTTTTATTGGTTTTATTCCTTTAGAAGATGCAGATGAATTTTGCATATCCAATTGCAACAACTGCTTAATTTCAAGGGCCTTTTCCTGCATGAACTCACAACATTCATAAGCAGAGATGACACATTGGTTTTGGCAAACCGTTTCTCCGATAACACTATTTTTGTCAGTTACCATACATAAATAAAATAATGATGCAAAGTTTTTTTCAGCTACATCAAAAGAAAGGGAAAAAAAATTAAGAAAATAGAAAAAATCTACAGAAGGATGTGCTTAGTGAGCATACCTTAAGTGTCAGCATAGAAACACAAAATGGTTAGAGGACCACTTTGTATCACTCCAATATGACAGTGACTTTTTTTACATGGGCCAGAGCAGCTTCACAACAGAAGAACTTTATACTATCCAAACTTGGTTACTAAAAGCATCACTGTCATTAGAAGAAGTAAATAAAGATAAGTTGGTGCCTCTGCATAGATAGTTGCATATCAAGGAAAAAAAAAAGCAATCTACTGCATTTCTATACAAAAGAGAAAAGTAACTTTTCTTTCTGATACATTTACTTCAACTAGGCTAGCTATTCTGAGCATTTTCAATAGTGCCCTCAATTCCATAGGCAGTGTAAATGCTAAGCCTATTTGGTTCTTAGTCAAAGTATGAGGAATCGGAGTGAAAACTAAGTGCTGCTTTCATCTGTATTATTTGGCTTGGTATATACTACAACAAATGTTGAATTAGTTGCAGTTGCCAAAGATGAAGCATAGCCAAAGAAAGACTGTATCTGTAAAAGAACAAAATAATATGTGTTTCTGCCTGTTATTTTTTCTATCCAGAGTACTATATGTACTATACATTAACCAAGAAAGCAACTGGCTTTCACGTACAAGGTAAGCTATTTCATTACAAAATAGAATGAAACAATTAATTTTCTCTTCAAAAAATAAACAATGAAAACACTGAATGTTGGAACTCATATTAAAACTTTTCTGTATTACCTCAGATAAAAGCAGAAGATTTATCTAACAGGAAATAAAAAACATTGCAGAAATTAGTGAAGTCCTGATTTTCTTACCAGAAATGGTTGTTGCAGCTGATTCTCCTGAATCTACAGATTTTGTTTCAGATTTTAAAAAAAAAGAGGGGGGGGGGAAAGACCATTATAACACACATGATCATCCTCAGCAGCGTTTTATGTTATGAAAAGTTTACTGCATTCACCAGAAGAGGGCCAACACCTGCTTTTTCAGAATGACACTTCCAGGTTGTCAAAAAGGCAGATGCAACAATCTCTGATTATTAAAAAATTACAGTTTTTATTAATTAAAATAGACTTTGATGCAAAATTATTTCTTCTCAAGAAATACTGGACAGTTTGCATTGTATAATACTAAGAAACTAAAGATCATTGACCCAAGATATATGCCACACTAGCCTGAAAGCCACATGCCTGTCCTGTCTTGCGGATTCTGGGAATGGAAATCAAGCATACACAAGAAGATGGCTGCAGCTGGGTATGAAGAACTCCTCTCAGACTTTGTATAATAACAGTGAGACTTGCCACCTCAAATTTATCCCATACATATCTGTTCTTTTGTCTATCCTACAAAAAAGCAGCATTAAAAAACCCCTGATTTCAAGTTTGAACCTCTGGTCTTAATAGGAACCAGCCAACTATTTATATAGCAAACACTGGCCACTAGATTTTTTATATTGTTACAGTCAGTGTTTTGATCAAAAATAAATTAGGAAATTTGATATCTGACTCACATAGCCACTTGAAAGTTAGCCCTTTCAGTCACTGAGTGGTTTTTGATAGTGTCACAGACAAGTCAAGTCACAGTTATCACAGAAATATAATCTAAAGAACAGCTGGATGCAAATATGAAGGACTATATACTTAAGGTATTTCAACATCTTCTCTCAAAGTTCAAAAGTCATCCTATAATGTTGCTTACAACACACTGATTATAGTGTAAAGTCTTTCCTTCTTCTGTAGAAGACTTAAGTCACAGATACCAAAAGTTTCTGAGGAAAACTAGATTGTTTTTTTGATTAAAAACGGTAAACAAGGAGTTTCTGAAATGCTAATCATTCATGATTCCTTGCTCACACTGTATTTTCTCTGGAAAATTACTGCTGCCATTTGCACCATGAAATTGGCTAATAAGTCACAAGGATTATATGGATAATCGATTTAAAATATTTGCATATGCATAGCTATCTCCATGAATTAAAAAGTAACAGCAGCAGCAATCTTCCTACACACTTTCTAAAACAGAACAATGGGGAAAAAACCCACAGAACCCAAATATACCTGTTATCTGTTTTCTGCCAGGCAACGTAGCGGTAGTTTCAACTGCAAAGGAAGAAGATCTTTTAGGAGCGGAAGCTTTTATATGTATTTGTACACACACACATATATATACACATAGTTTTTTAAACACAACCATTTTAGAAGTGCTACTCACCTCAGTTCAAGCTGGTTTGCAAAACTACTTTGCATCCATTGAGAAATACGTGTCAAGTCTTTCTGAAGTTGTAAATTGAACTGGTTTTTTTACTCAGTTTATCACTTTTATACTTATAAAAATACAGATTAGGCCATGAGCTTTCCCACTACCCTTCCATTGCCAGTGTTTTTAGAAAGCTGTTCAGCCCATTTGCTTGAGCGAAGATGAAGCAGACTGAAATAGCAGCAACCAAAATGTAACAAGTACAGACAACTGTGCTTTCACATGGTTATTTTCGTAAAAACAGGGAAAATTAGTGCTGATGAATTATTCAAAAAATGAAATTTTATTAATACAAAGAGAATTGGAGAAATTAAACAGCAACAAAAGAAAGCAGGAGGCACCAGATTTGGGTAAGAAGGGTTGCCTTATTCTGTACATCCTGACAAATTACATGAAGTGTTCTTCGAGAATGTACTAACATGATGCGCATATACATCATAAAGACATTCACGTGTCCAAGAGCTGCACCACCAAAGAACATCTAAACAATGAGCAGACAGATCAGGCTGCCAGAAAGGAAGTGGTTCAAGTGAACGTGGACTGGGAATGAAAAGGTGAGCTGTTTCTAGCTCAACGGGCCCAGGAAACATGACCCTAGTGATACCTTAAGGTACTTTTAGATTTTTGATTTTTCTAATTTTTATAAGTTTTATAAGTAGCTATAGAGCAGAAGTAGATTTTAGAAACAGCAGCATTTATTCCTTTACCCTTTCTCTTACCCTTAGCATAGTAACTACACGCATTCTTCAACCCTTTTACCCCAGTTCCCCATATCAATACGCCCGAATCCCATTAAAATGTTTGGTCTCTTGTCAAGATAGGCCTATTCTGTTTAAAGAACACTTGTACTCTGGCCTAAACCACAGAGTACAGTCAAGAACTGGGTAACCGTGTGCTCTTTGTGCTCTGAAGAAGACCAAGTGATGAAGTAGGTGGTCTTGAAAAGACCCCAGCCCCAATTCCCTAGGGGCAGGCCAGGGGTGGACCAGGGCAAAAGCCAGAGGGTGGAAAAACCTGGGATTGGACAAACAATATTATAAATTGTAAGCACCTGAGGCAGAGGGTGTTTTGTAACTTCTGTGCCTTGGAGGCATGATTAAATCCTTTTCTTATCTCACCTCTAATTAAATTGCTCTGGAGTTTTTTTTCCTCAGCTCTTTTAGGCATCGCTAGGGATTCCCAGAGAGAGATGCCATATAGAGATGGGCTCTTGATAAAGGGGTAAATTTGACAATCAAAGCTATGACACAGCTACTCATGAATGTGAAACATGCTGTAATCAAGTAAGCCAAATGAGTAAAATCCCCCTGGAATAGAAGATGGTGTCTGGGCTATCAATGATGAGGCCTAGCAGATCAATTAAATCCCACCACTGCTGCAAGCCTGCCACAAGGCAAGTGCCACATGCTTCCTGTGGTGGAGAAAACTAGCACATGGCTACAAATGTTCACTGCAGCCTGTGTCACCACTCAAAACATCACCCTGGGCCTTGAAAAACATGTGGCAATACACCATCCCATACAGGAAGACCTTAAGATACAATACTGACTTTAAATAATATGTAGAACTGAAGCAGTAGTCAGATAAAACTCTTGTGTATTGTTTAAACAGGTAAATAGTTTTTTTAAGGTAGAATGGGGTGAATAAAAATAATTGAGTCAATTCCACATGAAGAAGTGAATTTCTGGCTAGAGAAGAAAGTATCCTTCCACAGGTGGGCAAACTGATCTTCCTACTACAGAAAGTGAATTCCATCTCCAAAACTTTACCTGTTACTGGTCCTGTCTCACTCTTGGTTAGCACCTTGTGTAAAAGCCCTTATCTCCAACAAAAAGGCCCTTGAGGAAATTCAGTTCTCAAAAGGAACCCATCTCTCAAATGCCCAGCATTTCACAGCAAACACCACCACACTGCTTCTTCTGCCCACCAAAAAAATAAGTTTTGCCCAGGAAATCTGACCTTAAGATCTTTCTCACACAACCCTGTGGATTCAGTGTAGACACAGTCTTGCTGTATGCAAACTGTATTTCATATCCTCCATATCTCCTCAATTTGCTTTGTGAATTTTTGAGAACACAAGTAGTACCCTGAGGCAGGTAAGAAAATTGCCCACTAACATATTTAGTATTGTAAGAAGACAGTGAACTCTAAAAATGCCAAATGCTTTTAATAACAGATCTAGCAGTACAGGGAGTAAAATAAGCTAAACACAAACCATGAACATGGAGCTGACAAATACAGCCAGTGATGATGGCACACATAATCTGAGGGGCACTTTTTTCTGGACAAAAACCTAACCATTACTTCTCTTACAGCACGACATTCACATGCCTAGAGTTGATAGAAATTATTCATGACACTTGTCCTTGATCAAGGTGCAGAATTAAGTTCACTAACCAAGTCTTTCATCAGAATCACCCTATCATATATTACTAAATATCACTTACATTTGTTAACCCTCCTCCTTTGCTGTGTTTAAGAACTAGAAAAGAAAATTAATAAGGTTTATTTGGAGAAGAATTAAAGTTCAATCCAAAATAACTCTAAAGTTGACATGAAAAAAGGGAAGTAAAATAACTCAAGGTGTGCTAGTTACAAGCCAACAGAAAATATATTTCCCTTATGTTGTTTACTGTTGATAAGAGCAAGAAAATCCACATGTATATGAAACATCCATTTATTTGCTCTGTGGATTTTTATTTGCAACACTGTTAGTTCAGGATCATCAAATCAATATACCTAATATATCCTATGCCAAAACATGACATCATATATTCTAGTAATACTTTGCTACATTTTCTCTAATAGAAAACATTCCTGAGGATTCAAACAGCAAATAAATAGGCAAAAAAATTCAGTATTATTCTTTGCTTTTGATGCAAAGGACATAGAACAGAACCCCACAAGAACTGTTTGCTTTCTTCTCTGAGGGAAAAGGCAACTCCATTAGATGAGATAAGCACCAGTTTCTGTTACTAATATGCATCATTAGAAGTAGAAGTAGCAAGTCCCTTACTGTCTTCATATCACTTTGTACTGTTCCGACACAAATAGCTACAGGCTAAGCCAAGACTTGAGAAACCCCTTTGTGCAGGCAGAGGAAACTGTTCTACTGGTATGAAACCTGTTTAGCCAACCATAACACCATATCACAGCTGCAAAAATTGTCACAACTTTCATTTCCCTTTCATTTTTCACAATGACTTTGTATGACAGTGGGAACCACTGTAACTTTAGCATCTTCCATCTGGTAGATTAAACCCACTAGTAAAAGTACTTAAGGCTTGGTGCACAAACTGATGTAGCTCTGAGAGAGACCAGCGTCTGACCCTAACTAAAAAACAGCCCTGTGCTTACAGCATTCCTTAGCATGACAGCTCTTAATTCTTAAGCAACTGGCTCTTTCAGGATGTGATGGTCTCTACATGTCCTGCTAAAGCTGTTCCACCAAGCAACACAAAACTGAAAAATCAATTCAGCCAAAGGGAAAGAAAGGCAGAAGGAGGCTTTGTAACACAATGGTCAAGATGAGACAGATGGTTCTGGACCCTGCACCAAAGGCACTATCACTCATAACATGCTATTTTTTTGGAAACTCAGACACAACATACAGAAAAAATCCCTTAAGGCATGAAGGGTGTCCACTGTTCTACCTCCAACTGGAAGAATTAAAAAAATCCTTTTCTTCTCCCTACCTCCAATCTAACTTATGAGCAGTACGCTCTTTCTTAAATGTTTTGGAAAGGCCAACACCCTTTCTGATTCACCTGTCTTCAGGCAACTGGCTCTGCCAGCAGCAGTTCAGTTTTTCCAGGGCGGAGAAGCGAGAAGCAGCTGGAACCTGGCTGCCGATAACACTTCATGCAAGAAGTAAATTACTGGCAGCTGTTTTTGTCCCCCTGTCTCAGGGGAACAGTGTTGCTGCTGACTAATCCTCTTTTACCTAACAGTTCTTGATCTCTTTTAAACTTCTACAGAAAGCACCCTTTGAGCAAGCTGAGACAACAACTATACGGTTTTCTTAGGAGGAGAAAAAGAGTCTGAGCTGTAGTGAACTAGAGCTCTACATGGACTTGGCTGTTAGATAACCATGACTGTATGTTGCTAATAAGATCAGTTTTGACTTACAGGTGCACATAAAAATACAAGGAAATACTTAAAAATTAGATTTTCTAAATAAGAAGTTACAGCAAAACCTTGAGTGCTTAAAGTTTTTTCACCAAAACTTCACCTGATTCAGGCAGGGGAATTGACTCCCACCAAAAATACCAAAGTGGAAGTTTTTATTCCAGTTTTTATTGTCACCTTCTGGTTTAAAAAAAAAAAAAAAAGTAAATAAAACCATTTTACATTGAAATGTCAATTCCACACTACATTTTTTAATTCTATACAAATCCTCTTCTACAAATTCTTACAGGCAATAGTTATTGGTATGTATTACAGCAATCACCAGTACTGTGCAGCAACTACTGTCTGTTTGCATTCAGTGAAATGAAAATGCCTGGCATTAATACATTTCACAGGACTTGTCACAAAACAACCTGAGAAGCTCAAATAGTAAAACTTAAAAATGGTGCTGCTCTAAAGTCCAGCTATTTACAGAAACAGGCACCAAAAATATGACATTCAATTCTCATATTCAAAATAAATCCATATTTTCTATTAAGATATTAGGTCCCTTTAACATTTGAAACCTTTAATGAATAAACATTCTGCCAAAATGAGCCATCCTGTCACACAAGGCATTAATAATAATAACACATAAAAATCCTCCCCAACTAACAGTTGTTAGTTAGTTGTACACGGTAGGATAGCCTACCTTGATTTTCTATGTAAGTTAGATTTTGAGGCACACTGTGTATAAATTTCTAGGACAAAACTTATGTACAATCTTCGTTTTATGTTTTGGTGCCCCCCGTGACACCTCATATCTGCTCTGACTCCCTGTGGTGGAAAGGATGAATTATCAGTGACCATTGGACAGAAAAATATGTAAGAAAACAATGACAGTGCTTTTTCACATCAAGGTCTGTCACTTTGGCCAGTTTTAGTATCCTTAACAGAATATTTAGGCACAATTACTTTTAACTCAACTTTCATGTTACATGGTTTTTAGGAAATCAGATTATAAATATAGTTTTTATCTGTTTGTAGAAAGCTGTACATTAGATACTGAGGTGGATCAAATCACCTATTCTCCGGCAAGTTGATTTCCAAAAAGCCATTTCCTTTGATATCACAGAAGGGGAAGGGAACAAGAGCAAAGAAAGAGCAGGTTAAACATGCATTCTGTTAATAGGTACAAAGTAGAGTGGTACATGACTCATCAAAAAGGCACTCCAGAGTTAGGTACTTTTTTCCCATCACATTTACTTCCTTCAAGAGCTTCTAGAGGTTTCTGTGGTATTCTGTCCTTACAGTTTTAGAAAGAAAATTGTATTGGGGCAAATAATCTACTTTTTCATCTTCTGCTTTCATGATCCACTAAGTAAACATAATAATACGACCCAAAATTTGCTAACCAACAGGCTGGGATACAGACTGGACGAGTGACAGCTTCATTTCCACTTTCTGTCTGAGGACATAAAGCCTTGGGACTCCACCCTCCCATCCAGGAAGGGTGATCCTGCCATCAGTTGGGCACACAGACTGGGAAATCTTTAAAGAGAATTATATGAACCTAAAACATACCTCCTACTGCTCACACCTGCAGACTAGAACAACAGCCCAAACTGAAGAGTTCCTCTTCCTTGAGAATGCAAAGGCAAAACAGTCCCACAGAACACTGGTCACTTCCCATTTCTCCCATCCACATTAAATGCTTTGTTCAGAAGCCTGGAAACCTCTTCCAGAAACACCAGTAGCAGGCTCAGCAATATTGAGAGTGAAAAGGGTACATGAAAAAGAGGGGGCAATATCTTAATCTTGAAGGTTGGACAAGACAGTTTACAAAAATCTAAAATGCCACAGTATAGTCTGAATTTTAGTTATTAAAAAAAAACAAAGGCAACCAAAAGCAACAGGCACTGGACTCCTGCTAAAACCTAGAGCACCAATATCACAAATGACATGACAGGGCTTTACTGCCAGTGATACTATTTACAGTTATGCCAAAAATAATCTATTTATTCATTGAAATTAGTTAAAGATATTCCATCATCTCTGTGCTCCTCGTATAAATGCACAGCTTAATAGTTTGGATATTTATATTTGGATTAAGAAAGTTACTGTTTAATGTGTAACTGAAATGATTAATGTTTAAACAGTACATTTCTTCCCACTGTGAAGTTATTATTAAAGGCAACTTGCAAATATCCCAAGTGAAAATGACAACTGAAGAGCTGGTGTTCACAGGTGACTAAAATTTCTTTTCAAGGATTTAGCATTTTAAACTCACTCATTTTCTTTTGGGTCTGTTCTCTTGAATCACCCTGAACTTTAGATTACTTAGTAGGCTTTTTTGTTGGATTATACAGAGACATTAGTGACATCATTCATATTCTCCACATTAAAGTATGTAGCTACAGAGGAATCATTCATCAAGGAACAAGATACGGAAATTTCCCAAAGTTAGAATTTAGAATAGTAAGCGCATCTTTCTTCACTTACATATTTTTAAATAACGGGGAGGTGACCTGTAAAGTGAGATACATTCAACCTGTGGCACTCTTTTCTCTGTATCACAGCTATTATGCTACTTGTCATTCTCAGCAAGAGGGGAATTATCAAAGGAATCTGAGGAATGTAAGTGGAAGGCCAGTGACGCACAATGTGCGTGGCCTCCTGCCCTCTTTGGCCCTACCTGCAGTTCTTACACCTGCCCAGCCTGCAATGGCCACACCAAGCAGAGGAGAAACAGAAGACTGTGATCGGAAGAAGAAAGAATTTCATCTTTAACTCAGATCTAAAAGTTTGCTGTTGCTAAGTACCATTAGTGCAAGAAATGTGATCAGCCCTCATCACAAGCTGGGAAGCAGCTAGGTATGACCTTTCTTGCAAATCTTCAGATGTATAAGATACATACCTACTGCAAAGGCAATCCCATCCACTTCTGGGGAGTGAACTACTTGGTTAAAGCTGAGCATGCCTCCAAGTGCTAAGCATGTGTGGAAATCTTACCAGAATCAGGATTTTGGTCTGTATTAGACCTCACATGGTTAAGAAAATATTAAATTAATTTTTGGTAATCTGAAAAACTACCATTAAAATAAATTATAAAACCTAAAGAAAAATAATCAAAAGAGACAAGAAAAAGAAAGGTAGGAAAAAGAGGTAAGGAAACATGAAATAACTATGTGATGTTAAGTTAAATTATGGTAGCCTTTGACTGATATTTTGCAAATAATTGTTTTATGTAGGCACAAAATGCCAACCCGGTCACAAAAAAAATTCTGAAACTTGTCCTCCGGCACAATTATGACTGTAATGAACCACTTCCTTTTCACCTTTTGTGCCTATACAAGAGGCACAGTCCTTTCCCAAGCTTTATCCCTTTGCCAGTTATATTCTTTGCAGATGCAAAATCAGATCTTTCTGCAGAATTACTACTCGAAGTCTTTCTGTTTTAACAAAAAACAGAGAAGCCTCCGAAATCACGTTATTTTTACACGGGTGTTCAGAGGAATTTATTGAAAGAAATCATATTATAAGACTAGTAGCATTATCAATTAAAATTGCCTGACACTGACTGTTAGATATTCCTACTGTAAATGCTTTGTTATCTATTGGACTAGTATTTGCTAAATACATGCTTTTCACAGGATGACTTGGGGAGGGACAATCAGCTAAAATGCATCTATTACTGAAGAAAGGCAAATAAACTGTAAAAAAAAAACCCAGTGAGCTTCTGTTTGAAAAGTATTTAATCTCCCAAGTTATCTAGAGGAGATAACTTATATTTGGCAGTAGAGATGGCCTCTGCACTGAAACAAACCCCTGTCAGCAGTTTCACTAGAAGCAGAGCTTTGGAAACCATGCATCTTACACGCTCACTAGAGAGCTCTTGCAGAGAGACAAAAGATTCCACAAGCCACTAAATCACGAATTCTAAAATCATTCATCCGTTGGGGCTGAAGTTGGGCATTGGCTAACCAAGCTGCCCTGTGATGCTCAAGGGAGGTCTATATTCAGGGCAGAAGGGGCTGGAACTGAAAACAAGGAGGTTGTCCTTTCTGTGTACCAGTGAAAGAGAATCAGGTGCTCCGCTCCGCTCCACTCCGCTTCACTCCACACTACCCAGACATATCTCTCTCAAGCTTTCTTTGTAGAGAACTTTTGTCTGGTAGCCAGAACGTTCCCCCTTTCAGACTGTATTCCTTCAAACATGGTCACACATGAATAAAGATATCCTTTCTTCAGCTCCTTTTTCAAATCACACAACCCAACAAAGATGTGCTCCAACTACAGCGTCAGGGTCAGCAGAGGCATTTCATTCCTTACAAATCAGTGCTAGGGGCATTCTCCATAAGTCCTGGTTGGTTGGACAGATTTCTTTCTCTCCCAGAAAAAGAAATCTGGTGATCTCATTTTAACGCCCTTACTAAGACACTTTGAATCTACCCAGTCAGGCAGTGGATATAAGATTACATGGCTAAAAGATATTTTTGAATCTGTACAAAATAGATAAGTACAGTTTTTAAGGATCAAGGTGATGAAGACTAAGACCAGTGCCACAGTTTAACTGAATCATTGATGCTATACAAAAATCTTAGGATTTTTATATAATTGAGCCAGTCACCTTAAAATCTCTTAGGAGATAACGTCATTTACTACAATTGATAAATTGGATCCCACCAAAACTTGATTCAAGTTTGTCTTTCTTGCCAACAGATAGGCTAGCAAGAGCTAAAAACAGGATTATTCTCTTGCTTGAACTCAATTTCTCTGAAAAAAAAATCTTGGTTTGGTTTGATTTAAAGATTTTTTATGGTTCTTTTTCAGGGCAGAGGGGAATTTTAAGAAATGTGTGAGAAATCATTTGGCCATTTTAATAAAGGAGTCATTACTCATAAAGAAGAAGCCTCCAGTAATTTTTACAGATGTAGACCATACCAGCTGAAGATGGTGTAATGTGCCAATGAAGCAGTAAAAAGTTACACTCATTGAAATTCTGACCCAGCAGATGTGCACAGTGAGGACCACCAATGCTTTCCTCTGTATTTATTCCCTGTACAGAAGGTGTGTAAATTAATTAAGATGACATTGACACATGCCCAAACAATCCAAGGAGTTTTGGTTGCATGCATCCTGCTCTCATATTACATGGACACAAAAGTTGAAGCAAGTTGAAAGTTTGTAAAGAACTGCTGCTATGCTTTTTCATTTGGATAAAAGCTAGCAAAAGCTGCAGGTCCTCACATGTTCTCATTAAGAATTTAGCTAGGAATGATTAGTAGACTGAGGCTTTGTAAAATCTGGAAGAGAAACTTTTGACTAAATCATTATTTCAAAAACAATGCAATGGTACTTACCACATGGCAAAGAGTTATCCTCTTCTATTGTGTTGGTATAGGTCCAATCCTCCTTTCTCCAGCCTATAACGCCACTATCCTGGCAGTCCTCAGACTGTGTTATATTTGCCTTGTCCCACATTCTGAACATGTACAGTTCCCCAGTCATACCCTGGTTAGGTGATGCAGCTGCACCTCGCAGCTTTGAACAGCCAAGTAAGAACTGGCCTTTTCCAGGCAAATTAACTTTCCCCCTTAGTTTTTTGTTTAATCTTTTTTTTCCATCTATGAAAACCTTCATCTCCTCATTGTCACTTTTCCACTGGATACATATTTGGTTCCAAGTGTTTTCATGAAGTCTTGCTGTTTTATTGATTTGATTTCCAAACAACCATATGCTCAATTTGCCATGATCTCCCATAAGTCCAAGATCATACTTATTTGCAGAGACATTGATGTGAGGTGTTTCTTGAGTGTATACATATGCTATCCATGGACTGTGTGATGAATACAGTTTGAGGTCCACACAGACAAGGAATTCTTTCAAGGGATGCAGAGAAATTCTTGATGACATAATCCAAGGATCTTCACATGCAGTCTTAAAGACAGCTTTATATCGCCCCAGGAAATCTTCCTGATCTAAATAAAGAAAAGGTGATTTGTAAAATTATTTAATTTTTAAAAGTATCTTTTATACCAATGTTATTCTTCCATATAGTACTGTTCCTAGGCATTTACGTAGGAGTTTTTAAAACAGCACATTAAGAAATAACCTTGTAATCTTCTCTTTTGGTGTATTTTGGGTTTTTTTGTGGTAGGGAAGAGACAATTTTGGAGGCAGTCAATAAATCCTAGCTGCTCATGAAAGCTTTGAAGTAAAACTCATGCACAAGACCAAGGATGACCATGTAGAACCACCAAATTGTTTACATTGGAGAAGACCTCTAAGATCATCAAGTCCAACTGCAAGTCCAGTACTGCCAAGTCCACCACTAAACCATGTCCCTAAATGCCATATCTACATGTCTTTTGAACACCTTCAGGGATGGTAACTCAAAAACTTTCCTGCACAGCCTGGTACAATGCTTAACAACCCTTTCCATGAAGAAATTTTTCCTAATATCCAACCTAAACCTCCCCTGGTGCAACTTGAGGCTGTTTGCTCTTGTCCTATCATTTGTGACCTGGGAGAAGAAATAACTCCCACCTCGCTACAACCTCCTTTCAGGTTGTGAGTGATTAGGTCTCCCCTCAGCCTTCTTTTCTCCAGGTGAAACAACCCCAGCTCCCTCAGATGCTCCTCGTAAGACTTGTGCTCCATACCCTTCACCAGCTTCATTGCCCTTCTCTGCACATACTCCAGCAACTCAGTGTCTTTTTTATCATGAGGGGCCCAAAACTGAACACAAGATTTGAGGTGTGGTCTCACCAGCTCTGAGTACCAGGGAACAATCACTGTCCTGGTCCTGCTGGTCACACTTTTGCTGATACTGGCCAGGATGCCATTGGCCTTCTTGACCACCTGGGCACACTGCTGGCTCATGTCCAGCCAGCTGTTGATCAACACCCCAAGGTCCTTTTCTCTCAGGCTGTCTTCTAGACACTCTTCCCCAAGTCTGTATGTAGCACTGCCTGGGGTTGTTCTGACCCAAGTGCAGGGCCTGGCACTTGGCTTTGCTGAACCTCATACAACTGAGGCTTCATTCTGCTCCCCATCCCTCTCTCCCAGTTCAGGGTGCTGGGTATCCAGAGAGTAACTGGTCTTTCTAATAATGATTGAGGCAAAAAAGGCATGAAGGCACCAGCCTTTTCCTCATACTATGTCATTATGTTCCCCCTTCATCCAATAAAGGCTGGTGATTCTCCTTAGCCCTTTGGTTGCTAATGTATTTATAGAAACATTTTTTATTGTCTTTTACAGCAGTGGCCAGATTAAGTTCTAGCTGAGTTTTGGCTCTTCTGATTTTCTCCCTGCATAATCTCATGACATCCTTGTAGTCCTCCCGAGTTTCCTGCCCCATTTTCCAAAGGTCATAAACTCTCCTTTTTTTCCTGAGTTCCAGCCAAAGGTCTCTGTTCAGCCAGGCTGGTTGCCTCCCCCTCTGGCTCATCTTTTAGCCTGCTCCTGCACCATTAAGATTTCCTTCTTGAAGAAGAATGTCCAGCCTTCCTGGGCTCCTTTGCCCTTCAGGACTGTCTCCCAAGGGCCGACTTCTCCAAAAACCAAAAACTCTTTCCTTTTTGAGATCACTCAGCCCAAGACACCCTTCAACCACCACATCATGCACTAGTCCTTCTCTGTTCACAAACAACAGAGGTCCGGCATGTCCAGCAGGGCACCTTCCCTAGTTGGCTCCCTCACCAACTGTGTCAGGTCACCTTCCAAACACTCTGGAAACCTCCTCGACTCTTTCCTCTTTCCTATTTCCAACAGGTGTCCTGGTAAGCTGAAGTCCCCCATGAGAACAATGGCCAGTGATCATGAGGCTTCTCCTAGGTACTGATGGAATATTTCATTTGCCTCTTCATCCTGGTTGCATGGCCTGTAACAGACTCCCACCAGGATATGTGCCTTGTTGGCCTTCCCCTTGACTCCTATCCACAAACACTCAACTCTATTGTCACCATCATTAAGCTCCAGACAATCAAAACACTCCTAATGCAACACAGCTACCCTATTGCCTCTCCTTGCCTATCCCTTCTGAAGGGTTTATACTCATCCATTGCAGCATTCTGGGTGTGAGTCATCTCACCATGTTTCTGTGATAGCAGTTGAGTCATCGTTTTCCTGCTGCACAATGGCTTCCAGCTTCTCCTGTTTGTTGTCCACCACACAGGTTGTGTGTCCTATATCCAGGACTGCACATGTATTTTGCATTTAATAGATACTGGATAAAATACAGAAACAGAGATAGAAGGCAGCACTATAGCCCTTACTGCATTCTTACGTCTCAGTCTTGCATCCTCCTCCTCTGAACAAGATCATATTTCTCCAAGCCATTTTTAAAAAAGTAAAACAGAAAGACTCAGGGAACTACAGGCCACCTCTGTGGCCAGCAAGATCATGGAGCTGATCCTCCTGTAAACTGTGCTAAGGCACATGGAAAAGAAGGAGGTGATTGGTGACCAACGCGGCTTCACTAAGGGCAAATCATGCCTGACAAATTTGGTGCCCTTCTAGGACAGGGTTAAAGAATTAATGGATGAGGGAAGAGCAACTGATGTCATCTACTTGGACTTTTACAAAGCATTTGACACTGTGCTACATGACATCCTTGTCTCTAAACTGGAAAAACAGGGATTTGATGGACGGACCACTCAGTGAATAAAGAATTGGCTGGATAGTCGCACTCAAAACGTTGTGGTCAACAGCTCAATGTCCACGGAGAGACCAGTGACTAGTGGTGTTCCTCGGGGGCTGGTATTGGGACCAGAACTGTTTAACATCTGACATAGACAGTGGGATTGAGTGCACCCTCACCAAGTTCGCCAACAACACCCAGCTGTGTGGTGCGGTCGACACACTGCAGGGAAGGGATGCCATCCAGAAGGACCTTAACAGGCTTTAAGATGGGCCTGTGCAAACATCATGAAGTTCAAAAAGCCAAGTGCAAGGTTCTGTACCTGGGTCAGGGCAGTCCCAAGCACAGATACAGACTGGGCAGAGAACGGACTGAGATAAGCCCTGAGGAGAAGCACTTCAGGGTGTTGGTTGATGAGAAGCTCAACATGACCCAGCAACATGCATTTGCAGCCCAGAAAGCCACCCATATCCTGGGCTTCACCAAAAGCAGCATGGCCAGCAGGTCAAGGGAGGGGATACTGCCCCTCTACTCTGCCCTTATGAGACCCCACCTGAAGTGCTGCATCAAGCTCTGGGGACAAGAGAAGTTGTGGATGCCCCATCCCTGGAAGTGTTCAAGGTCAGGTTGGATGGGGCTCTGATCAGTCTGGCCCAGTGGAAGGTGCCCCTGCCCATGGCAGGGTAGTTGGAATGAGATGATCTTTATGGTCCCTTCTAATGCAACCCATTCTACAACTATATGATTTCTTCCCCAACCCTGAGATTCTTAAATCCTCAGCTGAATACTGGCAGTTACAGCAAGAAAGGTAGAAAACAGCCATATTCTAGTAGAGAATGAGTTTAGGTAACTTTTAGAAAATTTGTTTTGGAGCCACTGGTTTATTTTAAATTCAGCCCTCATTTCCTGTTCTCTATCAGAGAACTTAGTTGCAGAGACATCTGGTCTGTGAATCTCAAATATACTGTGTCATTAAGACAGTGGCAACCTGGAGTTCACCTTGGATAGTAAATGGAATTTGTGGTGTCAACAGTAAATTTACTGGTAAAAAACAATGTGCCAGGCTCATTTACCTGCATTTACCAATGCTGGTAAAACAAGTAGTTCCAGATGATGCCCCAAAAACTGAAACTTGATCATAACTGTTCAGTGATTATAGGTGCCTCATTTCCTCCACTGTCCCAACACAGGAAAGGACAGACTTTTGTAGCTGTAGATGTAAGCTCTTTGGAGCTGACTCTCATTTTGTGGGAATATACACATTCCAATCACATAATCATTATCATGATTGCTTGCTTTTAGGGTGCACACATCAGCAACAAAATAAGAAAAAAGTCCTTTGGAAGGTGAAGTGGAACTACAAAAAAATAAAACAGTCTGGTAGATGCTCAGCCAGTGCAAGAGAATATGTTACTGACACCTTTAAGGAGTCCATTATTTATCAATATAAGCAGACTTTTTATGAATGCTCCAGAGGAGGTTTGGGATTAATCATGATTGGTCAGGGTTGGAAAGCAGAAAAAGATTGGTCAACATAGGAAAAAAAAGCTTTTCCATTAGCTCTGCTGCAAAAAGACAAACTTCCAGGCAATTTGGATCAGGGTTTTTTTTCCAGGGCAAGTTACATTCATAGTCCTAGTTAGCTGTCAAGATCACAGCCAGGTCTTCTGTAATTTCAAGCAACCAGAGCACCATCTTTCATCAGGCCAATTCTGACAACTTTTCTGTCTCTTGAGCTCAGAGCTCTCAAATTTCTTTTTCAATAGCAACAAATGAAAACATGAAGAAAGTTCCTAACTTCCAAGTGCAGCTTTATAGGTACAAGCTACCAGAAAACATTCTAAACACAAAATATATCAATCCAGTTACATCGATATCTATTCTTGTTGCATACTATAGCTTCAAGACTTCCTCTGTGACACTAATTAGCAAAAACCTTTCACAACCCCGAATCATTCCTGAAGTTCAACATACATCATGTAGGTGCCATGCAAGGCTATAGACCAAACAAAAAACTCTCTGAGTACAGACTGAATTAGGTGAAAATCCTAATGAGCAGACAGTGGATTTTGAATGGTGAGATAATTCTTAGATTGGTTCTAAGTGGCAATGGAAAAGAAAAACACACTTGACCCAACAGCAAGCAGTAGAATTATTTCCCGTCTGCCCAACCCCACAGCATGAATTCACTCATTCAGTTCAGCCTCTTGTCAGAGTCTAAAAGCAGAAGTTCAGCATGGAAAACTAATTTTTAAAACAGCTTAAAAGCTGGGGTGACAAAGACTGGATGGGAGAGGAAATTGTCCCAGAAGATAAGATTTTTAGATACAGGCTCAAATGTACCTTCCATTTTTAGTAAAAGGATTGCTACAATTAAAATAGATCTGCCAATTTACAGCACGGACAGATCATGAGGAAACCGATTTTATAAAGGAAACAGCTAGCTAGTTATATGCCAACACTTGTGACACAGTCTCTCCAAATAAAAATAATTGCTCAAGTCTTTCATTATTAAGTGGGAATTCTGCTGAATGTTTTGAAAAATTTGATGCAGCTGCTGTTCCTCAGAGTATATGTCAGAAATATACTTGCATGACTCACATAGCTTCCAAAATTCCTGTAAGAAATCTTGAGCATGCAGACATGGCCAAAGTGACTGGTTTCCTGACACATCTTCAAAACCTGAAGTCACTGTTAACTATCCAAACTGACAGACTGGAAAACTATTTCTGAGCAAAAATATTAACCAAAACTTGAAGTATCATCATCAGACTTTACTTTGGAAGTGAGAAAATGGTGAGAGAGGCTTGATTTCATGTTAAATGTTAAATTAGTGTTGATGTGCCAATAGTGAATTAAAGGGCTGCTAAATCCTATTACATTATTTAGGGGAACTGACACATCAAAGTTGTCAAGGGAAGCAGAGTGGGCATACACTTGCAGATGAAAACAGTCTTAAGGCAGGTAGCCAACAGAAATTATACAAAATGACAACAATCTGGTGATGATTCTTCTGGTCTGCTTTATATAATTAAAAAAGACTGCTGTTGATCAATATGCAAGGACTGAAGAATTAATTTAAAGTAGCAAAAGTATTTACATAGAGAGGTCTAACCTTCTGGAAACTGGAAAGGCTGGCCCACTTTGCTCTAAACAGTTATAAAAAAAAGTGCCAAAAACTGGTGCCAAAGTAAAGAGAATAAATACCAATACTATCTGAAATGTTATAAGAAAGGTTTGGAAAATTTCACATGCTTTATCTACCCAAAGAATGCCGAAAAAGCCCAAAGGAAATCATAACCATAGTCAGAAAATGCACTTTGCTGTTCCAAGTGGAATATGTGCAGTACAGCATTATGCTAGAAATTTATTATCAGTATTATCTTGGCTAAGTCTCTGATATGTGGGTGCATGCCATGTAAGTAGGAGACAACTTCACATTAAAGCCTTTGGAAGTTCTGTTAATCATCACTTATTTTCTCTAGTAATGGTACTTGTGGGCTGTGTCCCACCCTTGACCACAGAACTGAGGAGCTGGAACTGGCTGTGCTCATACTGTGGCATTCCTGACTTATAATTAGTTTCCTTGGGTCCAGACAATACAGAAAAGTATCCATGAACACACCCTTATCACCACAGCACAAAAAAGGTAGCATAGTAGGAAGAACGCTCCAAACATCTCTAGAGTAAGTAAAATTACTGTGTGGGGGGGAAATGACAATTTGGAGTGAAAGAAACTCCATGCAATAGTAATTGTGGGCCGATTTTTCAATGTCATTTGCTGTATTTGGGCACATAAGCCCTTTTAGACATGCAAATTTTTCCTTATTCCTGTATTTAACTCTAACAGATGCAAAAGTTGGGGTTTTTAACCTCACTAGAAATAAAAGCATTCACTTAATAAGTATATTCTCTTAAGCCCTAAAAGAAATCCTAAAACACATGTGCATACTTCCAAATGTTTAAAATAAACTTTCTGAGAATGAAAACAAACAAAAAATGCAATATCTTTCTTTTTTTCAAACATTTTTAGATGGTGATAATTGATGTCTTTACAAGAGATATCCAATTATAGATAGGAAGAATTACACATACAGGAGCAAATCCTCTCAGTACATGAGCACCAGTGTTATTTTCCTTATATTACTAATAACCACTGTGTCAGTATAGTTGAGCATTAATGCAGTCAAGTATTCTAATGAAAAAGTATAGTAACAAGTTTATGTGTCTGCACAATCTGGCTTTTAACCAGTAACAACAGTCATTAACTTCCTTGCAAGTGTTTGCCACCTGTAACACATTTGGCTTGCCACAGTCCATTAAAATGACGTCAAAAGAATCTTGTATACTAATATATTCCATCTAGAGCTCATAAATGTTCTTTATAAAAAGTTTAAAACTCTAAACTTTCTACAAGGGGGTCACTTGATTCTGCTTAACATTTGGAACTCTGAAGGTAAGAACTGTTTCCTCAAAATTAATTTCATCCTTTCTTTTTATTTACAGTTGTATTTGTTTATCTGAGGATAAACTATGCCATGTTTTCCAGTGTCCTAGGCATCAGAAAAAACACAAGCAGTTATTCTCTTTTCATATTTTTTGGAGAACACACATACTTTGGCACCTCAGATGTCAGAACTGAGTAGAGATGCTGCTGACAGTACTAACAGCCTAAAACAAAAAAAAACCAATAAAATAGGATGAAACCATAAATATGCCCTTGTGTCTGTCTAGCTTTTCTTGAAGGATTTCTGACATTTGCAAGTGATACAGACGTGAAAAACAAAGTCCCTCTTTGCTTGCTTCCTCAGAACTCTTCTATGACATCTGTCCACCTGCTGAGCAGCTCTGTCCTTTTCACTATTTGAAGCACAAGACGTTAAAACCTCTACATCTTAGTAGCAGTTTTATCACCTGAATGTCAGATTCTCTCTCAATAAAATCATTTTATGAAAATTACTATATTTGGAGAATTAGAATCAGAATTTGTCTAGTCACTAAACTTATGAAATCTCATTGCTTGTACAATGTTGTTAAGCAGGTACATCTAAATTTAAAAAAAAATAGCAATAAATTTGAACTGAAAGAAGTTCTGACCTTCTAAAGTAAAAGCATGCCATGACACAGAAAGCAGCTTCTGAAACTAGCATTAAGTACATGGCAAAAAACACTTCCAATTTTTTAATACCTCGAGCACATTACTAACATGATAAACGTATTACACACTATTGATATACAGAAACATTATGAATGACAAGCACTGTTATCTTTATCAGCTGAGGTCCAGAGTAGTGACAGACTAACCATCAGTTTACAGAATAGCCATGAGAAATTACTTTACCTCACACAAAACATTACAAAAGTTATCCAATTTGTACAAAAACCTTATAAAGTTATTTTTTCATTTACTGTTATAGAAAGAGCATAAATTGCCAAGTTCAAATGTGTCATTTCTGTTACATGTTTTGGACCTTACTACCTTCTCCTTAGCCATATTCAGATCAAGAGAATGCAGATGTTCTATGCTCATACACACCCTAAATAGAGTGAAGCTCAAAGAATTTTGTGGTGTTTTTGTAAGAACAGTGTAAAAGATTTAACAATATGTTCGGAAAATAGGAACACTTGCAGTTTAAAAAAATGGCAAGAAAATCATTTGTCTTGTTATGACATATTGTGTTTTAGTTATCTCCTCATCCATAACCTAAAAGAAGTTACTACCAATGAGTTTTTATGAAAACATAAAAAGCATCCAAAATGCTAAGCGTCAATTGGTTCATTTCTTGTTAGTGACGGTTTTTCCTCATCATTTCAAGAGGGCAAAAACTTTCCTGTTCTAAATACATTCAAAAGTCCTATTCATCAAGATGAATGTGATTTATTTGGAATACCAACACTAGACAAATCAGGAAAAAATTCTCTTACCTTTGCCTGCTGTAGCCAGGAACAACTGAAGTAAAAGGACTGCTTGAAAAATCCTGAATCTCAAGAAAATGTCCTGTATTCTGCCAACACAGCAGTGCTGTTTTCCCCAGACAACCATTCTAGAAGAAAATAAATAAATAAATAAACCAAAATGACTAGAAAAAGTGTAGGTATGTGGACATTATGAAAAATTATGTTTCCAACATAAGAGTATAAGTCTTTTCAACCCCGTTATACTATTGGTCATATATTGTACAGAGATGCACAAATACTCTGTATATTGCCAAGACACTAAGAAAGAAAGAGCTGTTTGCTGAAAGGAAAAACAAAAATAAAACCAAAAAACCTCATTTGAGCTCTAATTCTCCAAAGACTCACAAATACATCAGAGCATGATTCCTTGCACAAATAAGACTTTCAACATTTGAAAAACAAACAAACTAAACCTCCAAAAGATATCATGGCTGGGCTTCGTGAACGAAGATTTGGGGAGGGCTCTACCCACGTTTGTTACAAGCGCACTGGTGGCTAAAAAGGCCAATAGGAGACAGACACATCTGGTTGCAAAAGGCGCAGCAGAAGGAAGACATACACACAAACAAAACACACAAAACCCCAAACAAACAAACCCAACTAAAACCTGGCAGAGCAAGCATGGAGAGCTTATCCAAAAGCTTTGTTAATCTCATCAAGAATGTAAGAAAACATCTCTTCAGTCCCCTACCCACATGTAGGGGACTCCCATGTGACATTTTAACAGAAGCACTGTGAACTCCTAAGGAAGAAGCAAGACTTTGATTCCCAATCCTCATGTCTTTCTCAAGACAAGAAGCTACTGAAAAAAAAAAAAAAGAAATGCCACAAGTCACTGTGGGCAGCAAGATCATGGAGAATACCAGGAACATCTGGTTTGCCCACATTTCTTCCTGGTGATGGTTGTCTAACGGGAGCAACAGGACATGGTGTTGGAAAAAGAATGTGCCTCCTATTATGAGAGATAATGCTCTATGAAATGACACAATTTTTTAAAGATCTTTTCAAAAAAAGATATATCTGAATATTTTGCACACTGAAAGAAACATTAAGTAAACATTCTGGTGCTCTCTGCATGCATTAATTTTTACATAAAAAGGTTTAGAGATACATAGTTGCAAGTGCCTCTGTAATTGATTCTTGAAACAAAGGCACAGCAGTAACCTTTACATATTGACTATCTTTAATAGATCAGCTTTATGGTAGAACAGAGCATTCTGCACGACACCAGAAGTTTAATTTTGCAATCACAAGCCTGGTGCATGTATGAGTGTACTGGTTAGCAATCCTCCTGCTCCCAAACTGCACTGTGCTTCTGTACATGTTGTATCAGGCTGCAGTAGGTTCAGGCACTGTAAATGGTGAACTTTTCAGGAGCTGTAAATTTGTGTTAAGGTTAGGGCTAAAATGTTTTGGGTTTTTTTTTTCAAGTATTCACACAAATTTAAATATTTGTTGATATAAAATGGTTGTTATGGGCTGAAGTCTGCAAGAGAAGTGCTAGAGGAATAAACTGAGAAACAGTGAAGTTGCTAGTTGATTGATATTTTGGAAACTGATTAAATGTACATGCAATAAATTATACACATGTAACAACATAGCATAGGATGCATAAAGCAAAGGTTTCTCAAAAATTAAGAGCACTGCAACATTGTTGCCAGTGTTTTAAATAATTACATTGTATTACATAGCAAAAAAAAAGGCAATACAGATTGCATTAAAAAACACAGATCTGGATGATTACAATACTGCTTCCACAAAAATCAAACATACTAAAACTGACAGAAAATAAGTCGTATGCTAAAACAGTGGTCATAGCTAATACACACAATCCCATGCAGGAACAGATCAAAATGAAACAAAAACAAGTAAAAAAAGCATGAAATGTCAAAGGCAGGATAGCTTTCTAAAGATCCACAGGAAACATGTTCAAATCTGTCTTCAGCTTGTTTCTCTGAATGCCTAAAAATCATATATTAATAAAGTTGTTCGGTCAGCAAACGAAGTAGCACAATTACATTAATTATTCTAATGATAATGATGACTGTCATGCTTAAATACATCTGTCAACTTCACGGATTGTGCATCTACAATATAATTTTCTAGGGTTAAAAGAGATACCCATCCAAAAGCCATGTTTCCTTTCTCTGCTTACTCACGCTTCCCATTCTAGTCTCAAATTAGGTCACTTCCAAGCAAAACCAAGCTGTGCATCTATTCTTCCATGTTATGGGGAAATCTCTTCCTTTGTACACTAAACCATCTATCCACAGTAATGTATTTAGAAACGAAAACAAACAAAAATTCCAGCACACCTTGTCTCTACTACGTTGACATCAAGAGTTGAAATGTGAATGGGATGGAGTTCCACAAGTTTAGCCACTGATGCCAGCGAGTACTGAGGCAAACTGCTTGCTTTGTGTCACATATGATGCTGATTTGGAATGCTCCTATATTCCCTGCATTTAGTTTTCTCCTTAAGCCTCAGTTCTGCAAACACACATGAAATGAGCTGACAAGACAAAGGTTTATTCCTGAATCATCAAACATGCCTTCTATTTGGTCTGGTAGATCTCATTGGGCAATAATGTTAGTGTCCCATCCACCAGAAATAACAACTGCATTACAGCAGTCTAAATTTGAGGACAGGAGCCAAGCAATTCCTTGTTCTGACTCCAGCTCTGCCTGAGCACTATGTAGCCCTTAGGAGTCTGAATGGACCTTACTCTAACTCTTCCGGAGTGAGCTTTGCTAATATTTGTCCAGTGTTTAAATGAAAGGCTGTAATAAATACTTTCTCTACATTTAGGGTTTTATTTCATCTGGGTTTTTTGACCACTTTTTTTGTTCTCACTTCCTGAGATGGGCCCAAGCAAAGACAAGTGGGGACAGATGCGAGCTTCTTGTTGACTGAACACAGTCACATTAAGAACTTTGAAACTATTTGAAGCTATGAATGAAGATTAATATCACAGGGAAAGCAATAAAATCCAGATAGCAGGAAACTGAGTAAATGTATAAAGTGAAATAGTGACATGGTCACAGCTCAATTGACTTTTTGCAAGACTTTGTACATTTACACTAGCTCAAGATTGTTCCAAGTCTGGATAAAATATACAATTAAAAGAGTTGGGAAAAAAACATTGGCATTCTTTTCTTTTTGCAACAATGCTGTTTAGCCATTACTAAAGAAAAAGATGCTTTGATAGATTTTTTTAAAGGAAAAATACACCAAGATATAAAATATGACTTCACCATAGCCACTATGTTCCTCTTAAACTTAAGTCTTTCTCTGTATTAGAATCCTAAAGCTTTACTCTTGATGATCCTAAACAGTAATGTAACTGCAAATATATAGTTGAGAATTGGGTGTAAGTGATTCTTTGCATTTGTTATTCATTTTGCTCATTTGTTCAAATGAACACTTTTATTGTTCTTTATAACAGATGACTCAGAGAGCATGAATATGCATAGTTTTTGCAGTTGGATGAAAAATTTTCACTTGTAAATCAAGCAAATCTAATCGAGTACAACAGTTACTGAGCCAGTCAAGAGTGGGAAAGAATTCTATGCACAGACTACACGTAAAGATGTAACAGGCTGCCTTTACTTTCTCACTTACAACAAGTCACTTTTACTTACAAAGAGCTAAGTGTCCGAAGTAGACAAGAACATAAAACATTTCTTTATGGGCAGCAGAAAAGATGGAAATTGAGAAAATAAAGGCTCAAGCATAAATCTGCTCTCTCTTGTTTGTTCTCCATGAAGAGTGCTCTGTTTTGACCAATCACAATCTTCTAGTATTAGCACCCAGGTTTCACAAAGTTTCATACCATCTTATTAAGTTGAAAGTCAAACTAGAATTGACAGAACTTTTCTTAAAACAAATGAACACATATAGTTTTAAAAATTAGATGGTTATTTTGTATGTTGTGTTACACATGATGCAGTTCTGCATTAATATTACATTCTCTAGAAATTAAAGAATTTAGTGGAAGCAAAGACAGGAAGATGGTATAAGAAGGAGTCTGTATTCTTATCATTAATATTAATTAGCTTATACCATGCTATTTTACTTTACTGCTTTCCAAGTGTGTACCTACAGGTGACATATCAAGACATATAGGACTTACCTTCAGCAACTGCTTGCCTTGTATTACATCAGATATATTTTCTATATGACTGAAGCCAAAGAAAGTGCAAAACATAAATACAGCTGTTGTGTTCCGTAGTGTATTTTGTTAAACCACTTTTTGAAAAATACATGTAAATTTCACAATTCCTGTTGAAAATATCTAATTACTGGCAGTCTTTAACATTTAATAAGCTGTTATGCCAAGTTTTAGCCAGAGCAGGTTCTCACTGCCAATGCGTAAATTGTTGGTTACAGAAACTTATGACCCAAAGCAATCATTCATTTACTTCTAATCGTGCTGTCTGCTGCTGCACTTCAAACTCTTTTGTTCAGGTCACACTTATTTCAGTCATAGTGTCTGTGCTTCATTCTGTCTTCTGTAGTTATCCCCTATAAAAATTTTGGATTTTAATAAAAATATTTCCCAAATGTAGAGAAGCTACTGCTGAGGAGGAGGGTAATAATGAATGGTAAGCTTCTGACCACTGTTCTGTAACAGTCTGCCTTATTCAAACCTATACCAGGTGACAGAAGGCTAAAAAGAGTAAGAGAAACAAATCATACTGCCCAGGTATGAGAACTTTTCGATGTCTTTAATTACTTTCAAAAATGTAAGACTGTAGACTTCTTCCATCAACCCTTTATATTTTCCAGACTGGAACCAAAATGCAGTAAAGTTCGTATGTTATTTTTAAATTTTGGCTGAAGCAACTGAGATGTAATAGGGAGGACGCTTATGTTGGAAAGTCTTATGTCACTGTGAATCTTGGCACACACAGTATTCACTGACTTAACAGCAGAAGTAGCACCATTGATTTTAAAATGTTGTTCCATAGGGGGGGTTATGTGTTTTTCCAGAAGACAGTATTATTAGGATTATTATTGTCCGATAATAGCTTGATTTTCATTAATTTTCTCCAGTGTTAATCACGGCTGTAAAAACAGGCATACATATGTGTTCTACATATAGTCACTTCATGTAGAACATCAGTTTTTTCTAAGACTGTAATGGTAATGTGCTCAAGGACCTTCCAAAGATGTCCTCCTGACATAAATCTTTACTGTTTTCAAAGATATTAATTATTTTACTTTTTAATAAGTTGGCTTACAGAGAGCAACAAGCCACTTAGCTACAGACACCAGTCACCTGCAAAACTCATGGCTCGCTGGTCCATTTCTTAATAGAACTAAACAGGAGGAAGAACCCTCTGAGAAACCCATTCTTTTGTTTAGTCTTTCAATGCTGCAGGATAGCGGCATCAGAAAGACCTTTTAATATATTTTATTTGGCAACTATCAAGTTGTGCAAGCCAAGGTCTGCCTTCAGTCCAACTCATAGATCTCCCCTTAGATTCATGTAAAAGTGCAAATTTAATCACTAAGCTCTGCATAAGTGAATTCAGGAGTGTGGTATGCTATTGGATGGCTCTCCATCATGGACATCAGTGCCAAAACAAAGCACTTTTGGTACTTAATTCTGTTGTACAGCAACTTGTGCCCTATGTAGTGCAAAAATGGAACAGGGGACAATAACAAGCAAGTTTTTGTTCCCTCTCATCCACATTGGAAACGTTTCACTTCTTCATATGCAATTGCCACCTGGGAGATGAACAAGAGGCCTCTCTCTAGCTCTTACAGAAGTTTTACACTATCCAGGAAATCCTTGTCTGTGTTGTATATTCCCTCGAGAGCCCACACTCCATTAAATCTTCCAGAGCAAACTAAAAAGCCCTTCAGTGACAACACCTCAGCAGGTTTCCACTTCAAAGAGTTTACAAGGTGATGTGTGAGAAGCAGAGATGTAATAAAAGTAGTTATGTTTGTCACATCTGGTTATTTCAACTTCAGGTTGTTTACATTTTCATTAATAATACTTAGGGTTTAAAGGTATATTGGTTTAATGGAGGAGGAAACCACAAAACGTGTTCTGCAGTGTAGAAGACTGCAAATACAACAAAGACCACATTACAGGTGCATCAAATAAGATTAAAGGAACACTAGACATGCACCTTGAGCCATGTAAAGCCATGAGAAAGGGTGTACAAAGGTATAAGCATAAAAAAAAAAAAAGCAGACAAAAAGTTTTGGAAAGCCTTTATATTCAGTTACAGGACTTGAATTTGCTGCAGAGATAAAGAGGGAAGGACAAAGACTTTCCTAAAGCTCAAATATTCAAATAGGTGAGTAATGTAAGCAGGCTGTGAAAATCAAGCAGGGCCAGGCATGCCAGAAAGAAGACTGTCCAGCTCATGCTTTCAATTTTCCTACTTTTCAAAAATGAGTTCTGAAAGTTTCATCTTACTGTAAGTGGGGGAAAAGAAAAAGTAACTAGTGGTTTCTGCTCACTCATCTCCACTCTCCTTTCCATGCTCCCTTGGCTTGAACAGCAACACCCTAAAAAAGAAATTATATTGTGATTTCATCCTAGGCCTCACTTTATGGACTTAACAGATCTCTTGGATCTTGCACTTGGAGCTGTTAAAATTTCTCTTGAAGCTGAGAAGCACAATATTTAGTGGAGGTTTCTGGTTAGTTTTTTTTTCTTTTAAACAACCTCGCAGACTCTTTCAGTCAACAGCCCACTGACCAAAACTAATAGTTTGTACTGAAGAAATAAAACCCATCAGTTTGGAAAGATGTATGCACTGAAGCAAGCACCTTCCAAAGTCCTGCTACAACTCTGTTTTGGGATATGGCATTGCTACCCTACACGGCCTAAGGAAATACAGCTACTTTGGCACTTCAGTCTTCACATGGAGTAAATATCTAGGGGACCTCTATTAAGACATTCTGATCCTCCTTTAGCACTCCTCCTTCTTAGGGTCAATATAAGTCTACGTGAGGGAACAGGAGATGGTACCACTGCCAGGACAAACCCCATAATCAATTGTTAGGGAAAGAAAGGAGGTCAGATTTCTGACTGGAGCCCACATTAGACTACTACAAATGAAACAAGTTAGTCAATAAACATTCTCAAACACTTGAAAGTCATCACACAGGCGAGTAGATGACTTCAAACCAATTTCAGAAAAATTTATTTAAACTAGAACCATTTCTGTGTGTAGCCCCCACAATCACATCAGCTCAAAAAATTTACTTTGTACGACTACACTCCACATGGCTTTTTTCATCATCACCACCTCTACAAAAAAAACTGATTAGCCTTCTTAGAAATAAACCACATGCTGACTTGCTGAAACACAGATAAGGATGAAAAAGGGAAAGCATTTTTAATTCAAGTTATATGAATACTTGGCTTATGCTATGAATAAGTAATGATGGAAAAAAGTCACTTCAAAACATGAAGTCCATCAGAAAACCATTCAATCAGCTTATGTCCATAATTAATTTGGTGCAAAAGAAAGAAAGATACTCAAAGTCTGGTTGGGAACTTGGAAATTAAACGTGGAATTTGGCAACATTCACAGTCAAGCATGCCCAGATATCTAATAAATCCAGGCAGAGGGACACAGTAATTTTTTCTCTAAAGAAAGGGACTTACTATGAGAAGATTTAAAACACTAAAAGCATCAGTAAAAAGACGTTGAGTTTTGTTGTGTGTGCACAATAACATCTCCATAATGAGCATACTCACATTACTCATTGTCTTACTATTTCTACCATTTCTGAACGTGTCACATCTTGTCAAACATGACAACTTCTGGCAAACCTACTGATGGATCTCTGAGATCTTAACTCCTCGAAGATTCCTTTAAGGAACAGTATAAATGAGAACATACTCAGTGCTTAATTTGTGAGTGGCTGTTCTTTTTTGGTAACTAAGGCATCACTTGAGGTACTCATGCAAATTTCAGAAAACAAAAATGTGATAAATTCTAGTAATTTTCTCTAAATTCTAAAGAGTGAAAAAGTATTTTAAGTAGACTGGGGAACTTTATAAACTACTTCTTTTCTGTATACTGTTCCACCTAGTATAACTGACATTGTACGGTTTTCTTTTAAACAAAAAGAAGTTAATCATGTTACAAACTGTGTTTTTTCTATGAGATGATAAGAACACTTATGAGATGATAAGCCAGCAGAAGAAGACCTAGAAGGGAAGAAAAAAGTCACTGTTTTTATAAGGCACTAGCTGAAAAGCAGCTGTTGTGTCAAACAATAATTATATTTCTGTGCTACAGTGCTCATTGACAAAAGTGCAGAGAATAAAAATAGATAAAACCAGAAAATGCCAAGTCTGGGACTCGAACTGCCAGGCACACTTAAAATCTTGTATCAGTTCCACTACGTAATACCTGCAATAAAACTGTCCTGAAGCTAATGTAAGTAACACTCACCTGTGGTATACAAAATGTTCAGCTCATAGCTGAAGATAAATCACGCAGGGAGGAGCTTGAGATCCATTTTTTTTGTCTTTGATATAATGTCAGCTACAAAGGATCGTTTTTCCATCCTGAACAACAATAAATTTCAAAGGTATTTGAAATTTGAACACAAAAGGAATGTAAGACTCCCAAATAATTGAGTCCTATTAATTAACATATAGTTACACAAGCCTATCCTTTTCATAGAACAATTATAAATCCTTTCCAAATTGTAACTCCAGCAATTCATGACTGGAAAGAATAAGATCCTCATAATTCTGAGAAATGGTTCACTCTTTTTATGTTCATAAGATGAGTAGCACCCACCAACAAACGAATATTCTCTAAATCCATGCATCTGGAAAAGAGCAAAGCTTTTAACTGAACCTAGATACAAAAGCACTACTAAACTTGCCATTTATCAGAAAGCTAACAGTTCAGGCCAAATACCTTATTCATGTTGAAGTCTACAAGATTAATTGTATGAGCTACCCTTATTTTGGCCTTCAAATAATCTAATCTAGTGTTCCACTGAAAACATAAAATTCTCAAGTGTAGTGATCAGTTTTAAACCTATACTCTGTTTGCCAAGGCCACTGATCACGTTACGTAATAAGAACTAAAAATTGTCCAAATGTAAGAAGAGTTATTCTCTCACAAAGTCCAAAACTTTCACAATCTGCCAACTCTCTGCAGTTATCAGTGGAACACCTGACTAAAAGCATTCACAGCACAAAACCCATATAAATTGAGTAATTAACTTGAGAATGGGAATTTAGTCCTTTATCTCTCTCCAGCTGGCCGTAATTTGAGTCAGTTTCTGTATTATTCTGATGTATTAGAAAGAGAGTTTAACATTAAATTTGGAAGGCACTGAAGAAAAAAAACATGCTCGCAACTTCCACTTGATCTACAGAATTACCTTAAGCTGCTAAAGTAATATTAATAAAGATATCAATAACATTAGTTCACTTGGTGTCTGACTGCCACAGCAGACATAACATAATACTATCTTACAGAGTAAAGTAGAAAATTTTGTGGCTCCAATTTGTATCTAAGCAAGTTTGTTTACATGCACTTTCTTTCCTGCACCCTCTTTCAAAGCATTTAGCTTTGGAGGTTGCTTTCATCATTAAGTTGTAAGTGTGCTTCCACAGTGAAGACAAGTACTTGCAGATCCTCCTAAGCAAAGACATGTTTTCTGTTCTTTAATCCCACAAACACATCACTGGTCACCCATCAGAGGAACAAATCCCACTTGTTTCCCCCATGGAAACAGTTACAGGAGTATGCTTTCCAGCTCAGGCATAACCTTAAACTTTAAAGCTTAAGAGCAGGAATATCAACTTGCGCAGCTCTCATCTAGTGATGGTGGTCACTGTTAGCCTACGCAAGCAAAAAGGAGAAACGTGTCCTGAGTAGAGACACATAATACCAGCTTTACTTTTTCAGCACATGTGACAGAGCTGAGGACACAACTAATTTGCTTTGGGATTGAATAACACTTAGATCTGCATGTTAGAGGTTATAAACTCTATTTTGGCTCATGTTGAAGCTCATTCTATCACACTTTCAGCATTACTATAACTGACTTAAGCAGGGAGATTGGACCAGATGACCCAGAACGGTTCCTTCCAACCTTACTGATTCTGTGATTTCATACAAGTCAAACCCAGCCTGGGCCTGTACAATCACACGTTTAATTTGCTGGATAAGCATACCTTGAACCAGTTCACAAGCATTTCTTCCACATTTCCACATAAATCAATGCAAGACAGTAACACAGTAAAAGCAAGTGTTCAGTGCTGTTATAAGTACTACCCACGAATGACAAAATGTATACACTTGTAAAGCAAACATAAACTCAGTCGAAAAAGGATGCTTCTGATACACTTAGCCAGCAGAGGTGACAAAACCCCAGACAAATAAACTCCTCGGAATAATTATTGTGCACAAAAGGTGACTCTGAAGACATCTTACTTTCAATGATGTAGGTTTCCTTGCAGAAAGCATGTGAAAGAAGCAGAAAAAACTTTTAAGCTGAGTATATTCTCTGCACTCGTTCCCACAGACAACGCGTGTGAGAGCAAACCCCGACCCAGCCGAGCAAAACACTCCCCAACGGGACGCTGCCCCGGTTCTTTCGTAAACCACATTCAAACCCTACTGACGCGTCGGCCAAAATCATTTACTTTCTAGGCCAATTTAAACACGCTACTGAAAATTTCTCGCCGTTGATTAAGCGCTTAAAAGACGACTGGAAAGATGATGGAAACCTCCCCACCGGCAGCACGGAGAAATGTTACCTGCGTGGTGCCCTCAGCACAGACTCCGGACGGGCTCTCTCGGCCCCGCACCGGCCCCGCGCGAGTCACAACGGCCCCGCAGCGCTCGGCCCTGACCCCCCCGGGCCGCGCTTCCCTCGGCCCGGCGACACCCGCAAGTGCCACTCCGGGAGACGGATCTGTGACTAAGCGGTAGCCGCGGGACTGCGCTGCGGAGGTCGGAGCCATCCGACCTGCTCGGTCTCCCTCCCTCCCTCCGCCCGCCACCGCCGCCCCCGCGGGACCCCTCCGCCATCACCCCGCTCGTCCCTCCGGGCACGGTCGGCGGGAAAGCCCAGCCCCGGGGAACCTCTGGCGCCCGGCTCCGGAGAGCCGCTCACCTCCGCCCGGCTCGGGGCGACTCCCATCCCCGCAGCCGGCCGGGCTGCCGGTCCCTCCTCGCCCTCGGGAGCCCCGCGAGCCGAGCAGCCGCTCACCTGGCGCCGGGCGACCGCCCGTCCTGTCCGTGCCGCCCGTCCTGACCTGTCCCGTCTGTGCTGTCCCTGTGTCCCGTCCCGTCCCGTCCCGCCCCGCTCGCTCAGCACTGGGCACAGCGGAGGCGGCGGCGGCCCCGGCAGCTGTGGCAGCCGCTGGACAGGGGGCGGAGGCAGGCGAGGGAGGTGCTGCGGGAAGCCGAGGGAACCCGGCGCGGCGGCGGAGCTGCCCGGGAGCGGCCCCCGCGCCCCCTCGGCCTGGCGGGCTCGGCCCCGCCCGGCGGCCCCGCGGGTGCGGGCGGTGTCCCGGGAGCTGTGGGCAGCGCAGGAGGAGAGTGGCTGGCCCGCGGCAGGCTGAAGGCAGCGAGCAGTAAGCTGTAAGCGTGGGGACACTATGCCCGGACACAGCAAACTCGGGCGGAGGGAACTACCGCTCCTGATAAACTGTTTCAAATTCTTTGGTGGGCAACTTGTTCGGTGTTAAAATAGCCTTTTTTCTTGTATGGTTCGCCTTAAGCCCTAACGTAAACGTAATTTTTCAGAATTAGCAGCCTTCATTTAATTTCAGTAAGATTGATACTTTCAGTGGGTAGCGTAAATGAACTTTGTAAATCGTAAATTGACTTAGCTACCAGGTCAGCAGTAAGCTGAAACTGTGGCCCTTCTCTTCCCCTTTCTAATTGCTTGGAATGAAACATATTCTGAAAATGCAGCATTTTCAGTGACTTATTTAATACCAAAATTTTTAGGAACTACTCCCTGCATGTGAGGAGGAGCTTTGGTCATTAGACACTGCTGAGAAGAGCTTGGCTCCAGGGCATAGCTGGGGAAAGCGCATCCATAGGGATGTGCTTTAGGAGCTTTAGGTAACAACTCTTCTCGGTGTTACTGAAAAGATAAGACAGGGGCAAACTCTACAAACTCCACAGTCAGTAGGTCTTCCTGAGGATGCAGAGTGTGATGAGTCCACATGATGAGCATAATTTGAGAGAAGTACTTGTAAAGAAGAGCTGGAGCTAGATGAAGAGATTTGTTTCATTTTGCTTAAATCAGCGGTGTCTTTGGATGCTTTGGAGCTGGCATCTAGTGGAACACAAGGCCGGTGCTTTTGTAAGTCCTCACATAAGAAAAAACAGGAGGTATTTTTCTTTCTCTGCCTTGCTTAGTGGAATATATTTCACTTCCCTAAAGGTTTAAGGACCTAGCTTATACCACCTGTGCGAATTATATCTCCTTCTCCTTCACTTCTGATCTGGATGTCTGGAGGTCAATAATGTGGCTTAGTGGTGTCTCCTCAGAAAGGCTAAAAAGTTGAATGATGTTGGAAACTGAAGTCCAACTTACCCATGGGCACCTTACCTGACGGTAGTGCAGAGTTAGGAAGCTTTCTCTGTTGTTTGTTGTGTGAATAGTTACCAGTGTACAGAAGTTTGTCTATGTCCTAGTTAGGACAGCTGAGACCAGTTCATCATGGTATGGATGTAACCCAAAACTGTGTATTCTATAGCCTTCCATGCCATTTCCCAGAAATTGTTAGCAGTAGAGGCCTGCAAAATAGGAAGATGTTCCTGTCCTCATATCCTTTTATGGAATTCCCCGCTCTGAGGGAAGGACTGAGTATTCCTGCCTGAACTGGAGAATATATAAACTTGGAGTTTTGGAACCTTTTTACCACTTGTGGGATCCAGAGGAAGACTGCAGATCACCGCTCTCAACCAGACTGAGACCACCACCCTCAGCTGGACTGCAATCACCACTTTTGACCAGACTGCAATCACCGTTCTTGGCCAGACTGCAACAGCACTCTCACCAACAGGTTTTCCCCTCACTTTTTCCTTTGGACTCAGGGGGCCCAAAGTACACCACTCTGTTCATGCCCCAAGGTGCTGGGTTATATATTTGGGGTTTGTGGGTTAAAACCAATTGTTTGTCTGTATAATTGTACTTATTGTATTATTTTATTAAATTGTTATTCTGACTTATAATCTCTCTTTTGAGTTGAGTTCATTTCCCCTGCCGGTTTACCTTTAAACCAGCACAGTCTACCCAACAGCTCTGACAAATGATATATTCTTTGGGATAAAAATCAGTTGATTGCTGAATTTTCAAGCACTGAAATGTAATTGTGGGCAGAGGAGTTACCTCAAAATACCTATTCTCTTTCCTCTTAGACCAAATTCATTTACTATGAGAAAATACTGTGTAATTTACAAAAGGAAAACACTACCTAATTTATATCTCTAATCGTTTATTTAAACTGTGTATTATATACAACTGCGTAGTGTCCAGTAACATACAGAGAAACTAAACAGAATTGATTTGTAATGACCTAAAAACCCAGACTAAGTTAAAAACTTTATTCCCAGTGTACTTATATAGCTGTGCTTAGCTGGAAAAGTCCCTGAAATCTATGTATAATCACTCAGATACAAGTATGGCATCTATACAGTTCTAGGACTACACAAGATCTGGGCAGTGTTCCATGGAAGCCAAAGGCAAACTCGTATGCACTTACCAAGAAAACACAGAATTGAGCAGGTCTGAAGAACAAGCATGAATAATTGAATAATAGAGAACTTTTCAATTCTACTAGTTTGTTATGCTTTTGAGAAAATGCCAAAAAAAGAAAAGGGTTGTGCTAATTCGGGTTGCGCTAATTCGGGTTGCTCAATGCCTCCTTTATTGTGTGCTCGTGCAATACTGAACACTGCTTTTGTAGGAATAGCAGGTGATAAACGCAGGTTTAAGAGAATGATCATCCCTTGAAGAGAAGGAGTCAAATCTTCTGTCTCCAGAAAAAATGATCACATTAAAACATCTTAAGTAAAATTAATAGTTTAATAGTTTCTGGACCTGGAATTCTCCAGAAAATAGGAGCATGGATACCATAAACTGGTGTTGATATAAAGTTTGGCCATGTATCCTCCTAGTGGAGAAATACTGTATTTCAAGGTTTTAACAATTAAAGCATTTTATTTTCACCTGTGTTCAACCAGATTGAATATAGAAACCCCAGTGACTCCAACAAAGTCAGGGTCTAAATTCACATTAACTTCATCTTAACCAGAATTTCATATTATGCTTTCTAAGTGGTTTGGAATTTATTATTATTTTTGATTTAAACTCTTCCTCTCTTTATTTTTGTGTGTATGTGTATACATGTTTCCTAGGGAGATTAGACATTTCTGTGTCATATTGCAGTATTCATTTCATGTTTATAATTTATGTATCTAAATGGAATTTGTTCTGATGATGTAATTCATGTCTCAGTAGGAAAAAAACATATGTTACCACCAAGGGAAAGGGGAGAGGGGAGATAGTGGGAGAAGTAAGGTCTGTTTGCCTTTTCCTTTATGCTATAAAGGTTTGATGTTGTTTCACAAAGATGCTTGTCAGGATGAACTTGTCCTGTTCTTGCTCCTCCCTATTCCTTCACTATCTCTAGTGGGCAGGATTGGAGGTTGCTTTGCCCTATGATGTGTATATGGTCAATCCCAGGGAGCATAAAGTTAGGAGAATGGCTGTTTCAATGAATCACATTAACATAACACCTTTTATATCAAACCTAATTGATCTAAAATCAAAGCAAAAAAGACTTTATGATAATTTCCATGACTCTAAATTTTGTGGGGTTCTGTCTTCTTCATTGCCATGCTACAGGTTTCTATGAACACCAGAAACTGATTGGAGGTACAAAAAGCAGTTAAAATGGTTACAATTCTCTGCTTCATATATAAATATAGTCCTTCCCAAAAATCACTCATGTTCTATTCTATAATATCATGTAGTAGTTATGAGTCGTGTAAATGACAGATAACTAGGTAAAAAGTAGATTAGGTGGTTTTTAACTGATGATAACACTGAAGATTAAATGAGTCCTTCAGCCTATCTTCTGCTTTCAGCATTACAAAGACCTAAACAACGAGTGAGCAGTTTTAGGACATGGAAATTATATGGACTAGCTGTGATGCTTGAAGGATTTGAACATATCAAGGGAGGAGGATCCAAAGTCTCATCTTAAAACTGCACATATTAGGCACAAAGTTGAGAGCTTAATTTGTGAAAAAGAGGCTGTCTTGTTAAAAATTTGTGCCTGACCAATAAATCTGTATCTTGCAAAGAGTCCTTGGAGTAGATACATCTATCTAACATTCTAATAGAATAAATACGTATTAATATTCTCTTGTCAGAAAGTGGCATATAGGTGTGGGTACCATGAGCACAGTGTTTGCTGAATGTTGACTGAACTAATATGTAAAAGAAATCTCTTAGATATGGAATCATTAAATAAGGAGGTTTAGTCTATCCAGCTGTGATTTTTACACATGTTGTCAAATACTAAGTACAACACCCAGGGTAAGATTTCCTTTTGATTGTAGTAGTTTCTTCATTAAAAAAAAAAAAAAAAAAAAAAAAAAAAAAAAAAAAAATCTTCCCTACAGGAAGGATATTAAAATAGTAATAACAAAAAAAAAAAAAATCTGTATTCCTGTGGTTAACTTCTAAGCCTCACCTCGCTAGTGAAATATGCATTTCACTTCTTGTATCATTACTGTTGACAGGTGATATTTATGTTCACCATGTTATTTGGCCCTGCTGAATGTTGCGGGGTCCTGCTTGCAAACACACAGCCATGTCATATCAGACTGTGTTCCACCTCAATGTCCCTATTGCATTTACATTCCACAATGGGATAAAGGTGGAAGGCAATTTGTTAGGTACTCAGGCCAAAAGAAATGAGAAATCTTTGATACAGTTTTCTTAAACAAAATTTCATGTTTCTTACATGAAGAGTGAATGATTATATGTAGCAGCAGGATGAACATTCTGTTCTGTTGGATGATCAGCCCATCAATACCCTCTGCATATGTGTTCATGCAACACTCCATTCTGTGGAGTTAAGAGCCTTCATTATTACCTGTTGGAGTAAAAAGTGAATGGAGCACAAACTGAAATGCAAGAAATTTAATTGCAACGTAAGAAAAAGACTTTTTTTTATGGTGAGAGTCATCAAACATTGAGCAGGTTGCCCAGAGAGCTTGTGGAGTCTCTACCCTTGAAGATGTTCAGAAGACGGCAGGATACAGTCCTGGGCAACCTGCTGCAGCAGCCCCTGCTCTGAGCAGGAGTTTGGACTGGACTATCTCCAGAGATGTCCTCCAGCCTCAGCCTGACTGTGACACTGTGAGAAGTAAATGCTGCTAACACTCTGCTTTTCCTTAGAATAAAACATCCTTTTGGCCGAGCAAAGGACAATGATCCTTGAATTGTAAAAAAGTTGAGAGTGGTGAAAGGCTCACATACCCAAAAGCCCAGACCCAGGTGCTAATCAACATTACGGGAAACTACAAGGAAGTGTTGCCAAGGAAAGCAATCTGAAGAGAACACCTGGAAAGGACAATTAAACCTTTCAATTCTCTATTTATGGCACTCAGTCTCTAAATTCTACTGACATTTGTATTTTCATTAAATAAACATTTTAAAGGAGTTGTAACTTGTCCATAAAAAAATAAGTCTGTGTGGATCTTGGCAGGCAAATTCTCATTCTGGGAGCATTTCACATTTTTGCTTTTCTTTTTTTAAAACTTAATTTGCAAAAAAAGCTGCGTTAACCTCTGAAAGTTGACACTGACTCTAGTGGTTCCCCATTAAATGTGTGGCAAAGACTTTTAGCACGACATGAACTGTTAAAATAAGCCAAGGAGGTTACTATACCCCTGTTGATTCCTAGGTCTGTGTAACTGGTAAAGCAACAGAGAAGAATCTTTTTTTATCAGGGAACACTTTTCCAGTGTATAGTTTGCAATGTGTATCTCTCTCATACTAGGAAAAGTACGTACTGTGAAAGCTAAAAAGATTTTATCTTTTATGCCAAGTCCTTTCACCCCCAACAACACTTTTTTTCTTCTTTTCCTGAGAGGAAAACTTGTGTTCATAGTTGTCCTTTCTTAACTCTGTTCTTGGCTTTGCTGTATCTTTTAAAGAAAGTATGTGCATCTCAGCTGCAAAATAAGAGATGGATGGTGTAAAGGCAGAGGAAAATATGAGATACCATCATGTTTTGAATAAAGCAACCTGCTTTTGGTGTATCAAAGGAGATTTTCTTCCCCAGTTTAATTCTATAACTTACTCCCCTGTTCTGCAGTGTTGAACTCTGCCCACTTTACCGCTAATACGTCATTCTCAGTGGAGCCAGAAACCTCTTTGTCTAAGTGAACCACAGGAGTTTTAATAAACCTCAGAACTGCCATTACTTGTAATTTGACTGACATTCTGAATTCTCTGTGCAGAAAATCAACTTCTTGTTTCTACCTAGGTCAAGTAGTTCTCAATATTAAATATTAAACAACCTATAATACTGGATGGCTGAGATAAAAAAAGAAGTGCATAAAGCCTCAAGTGCCAGGAAATTTATGTTTCTTTTACCCTTCTCTTCCTGTCTCCTCAAATAGTTTGGAATGTATTTTTAAAAGTTTCAGGTCTTTCACAAAACTTGATTTTATTTTTTTTAAAAAATAGGTTTTCTAACTGGAATTACTCAACTGAATTAAACAAGTTTTTATCATAGAAGCCATTACGTTTTGTGCTGTTGGATAATCTTGTTTTGCCAGGCTTACCTTTTTGTAGTCCCTAAACTTGACTGGGAGGCTTTTTGTGGCCGAGGGTGAGATGTTTCCATGGTGATTTTTTTTCTTGTGAATTATCTTTTCTCAACTTCAAACTTAGGCTGGCTCTGCCACAAGTTTGGATGCTACATAATTTTCTGAAATATGTTACCTCCAAGATTAAATTAAAATTTATCAAGGTCCTGAATGCTTATATTATTCAGGGTAAAAAATTCCCAAATAATAACATCTGTATTTCAAGTATACTTCATTCTTGTGCAAAAGCTCAGGAGAAAGTCTATACATAGTTTGTGGAGTTAAATGTTTGTTTTGAGGACTTATTTGAGTGATTAATAGGTCTCGTACAAATCTTCTGAACATAGATGAAATTAATTCTTTGTATTTATCTTTTGGAAATAGAATTGGACCTACTCCTGTGTTTTGGAAAGAACATGACTTTATTTTTAGGATCTTTCTGTGTGATAAATTATTTTCTCTAAATTATCTCATTCTTTGGTTACTGTACTGTTTATAGGTTAATTTTTGCAAAGATGCAAAATACCCAGCACTAATGTTTGACATAATTTTGTTCTGCATTTCAGGAAAGGCCCAATGGTGGTCCCTTGTACCTCCAGCAAATATTGAGCAGAAACTTCTTTATGCCACTGTGTAATACTCTCTTTGGTTTGCCAAAGCATCACTGAGGTCTTAAGAGGAATTTTATTCAGTCCTCTTTATTCAGAAAGGTCCATTCAAATGGAAATGGACGTGGGAACATGGAACTTGCTTCAGTAAGATACATTTTGCTGAGCTTTGCATAAGGAGAGTTGCTTGAAGGAGAGTAGGATGACTGTAACAATGGTCTTTGGTTCTCCAAAGATACTGTGGAATAAAAGGATAGTATAATGAAAAAAATAAGCAAGAATATGGATGTCTGTTCTGACACAGTTGGATCTAATTTTTTTTCTCAGTAGTTGTGTTTGGCCTTACATTCCCAATTATTCTTAAATTCATTGCATACTGGGATTCATATACAAACTTTGGGGACCATGTAGGACATTTCATGAGGTCTGATTTTGGCAGAAGTTTTCCACCAGTTATATAAGGGCTAACCTGATACCTTCTGGTAACTTCAGGAAGAATGTATTTGCAAAGTGTTCTCACAATACAGTCTTGGGGACCTCGCATCTTTTTTATCTTCTAAGTTTTTATTTAGCCACCCACTAGCTGTGGCTTCTTTGTTTGCTGATAAACTGTCATAGAGCATGTGGTGGGTTGACCTTCTCCAGTTGCCAAGCATCCACCCAGCTGGTCTCTTATTCCCCCTCCTTAACAGGACAGGAGGAGAAAATACCATGAAAAAGCTCGTGGCTGAGATAAAGGCAAAGACATCAGTTACCAATTACTGTCACAGGCAAAACAGACAAAACTCGAGTTGGGAAAATTCAGTTTATTGCCAAGTAACATAAAGTTGGATGGTGAGAAACAAAGGAAAAAACTGAAACACCTTCCTCCCGCCCCCTGTTTTTCCCAGGCTCAAATTTACGTCTTCATTCCCAGCTCCTGTCCATTCTCTCCCCAAGTGGTGCTGGGGGATGGGGCATGAGGCTCATAGTCAAATCAAGATAGTTCTTCTTTGCTGCTGCATTCTCCTCACACTATTCCTTGCTTCAACATGGGTCTTCTCCGTGGGCTACAGTCTGTCAGGGTAAACACACTCCAACATGGGTACACCACAGGACACAATTCCTGTCAGTAGGACCCGCTCCAGTGTGGGCTTTCCATAGACTGCCATGCCTTCAGGATATACCTGTCTCTAAAGGCAACAGTGTGGATATCTGCTCTACCATGACCCTCTCCCTGGACTGCAGGGGGACGGCCTGCCTCACCATGATCTTCACCACAGGTTGCAGGGGAATCTCAGCTTCAGCCCCCGGAGCACCTCCTCTCCTCCTTTTTCATTGGCCTTGCTGTCTGCTGTTTGTCTGACTGTTTTCCTCTTTCCTCACACTGCTGTGTGGTATTTTGCCCTTTCTTAAACACTTTTTCCCAGTGGTGCCACCTCGTTGGCTGCCAGGCTCAGCCGTGCCCTGCAGTGGGTCTGTTGGAGCCACCTGGAACTGTCTGTGTCTGGTGCGGGACAGCCACACCCCTTTTGCCACTAAAACCTCACCACCAGCACCAGGATACTGTGCTAAAGCTCAGTATTGCTTTTCAGACAGCGGTAAATCTGAGTCAGTTTTCAGAGCTCGGTGGAGTTAAATTGCATCAGTTTGAGAACAGCTCTGAGTGAGATGAGCATGGACCCTCAGAAGTCCTCTAGTGAGAGACTGACACTTTGGAGTACAAACTGTTGCCCTAATGCCACAAGATGTTTCTGAGACAACAGATTTATTATGGTTCATGTGGCAGTTGCACACCACAATGGCAATAAAGTTCTACCATAGACTCATGAAGTATTTTCACAAATTACTTAAGTTAAAAAGCATGATTTGCACCTGATTGTTTTGCCAAGGAAACATGTTAAAGTCCAGTCATTACTTTTTGCATGAAAGAAAATGGCTCTTTGTTTTACATGAAGCCAGAAAAAATGACCATTTTGCTGCAAAGCTGCTAAAAATGTATTTCTCTCAATTTAGTTGACTATCTCTAATTCCATTTACTTTAAATTTGTTGACCCTTCAGATTTCTTTTACATGCACTGGTTCTCCAACATTCCATTAAAAACATAATTATGGTTTAAAATATGCAGTTATTGAAATATAAAGATGTAAGAATACAGAAAATGTAGATCCTTTAGGCCCTGGTAACTTATCTAATCCTGGTAACAGATGTTTCAGCACTGTCTTTTAGTTATTGTGATGAGACTAGGGGGACAAAAGGAGACTTCAAGCAGTCCTGTATGACTGGAATTTATTTTCACTGTTAATAGATGGAAATCAAAAATCTCAAAAGTGCTTGTCTTAAGATACAACAAACCTAGGAACAGAAAAGTAATTGGCTGGGAATAATGGAAATTACTACCTGGATTCTTCTTCTGACTTGTTTTGTGACATTGTAGCTCTTGATTTGTAAATATCTCTCCACGTGTAATGTATAATTTATGTAATATATAGGATATAATATATAATTAATATATGACAATATGATAATATGTCTCTCTCAGCTTGCACTATGCACTCCTAATGCCTGATTCTCTTCTCAGTTTGCTTTTGTAAAAACATAAATTTATCCTGAGTTGCAACCATGAAACCTGTATCACTCCTTGTGTGAGGTATGTACAATATTTAATATCTATGCGAATTTATGCCTCTCTTTCAGCCGTGTGTATATGTAAATAATAAATTATAATCATCAATGTAATTTAAAAAATCTGGTTTGGCTTTAATTATTTAGCAGCATAAATGCAGAAATTCATCAACTTTTTCTGAAATGTAAAAACGAAGTGAGTTTGATTACATATATAGCAACCGTGTGTATTCACCAAACTTGAATTCAGAAGTACCCTTGAGTGACTCTTTTCAGCAAGTAGTTTATCTGAAAATATTTACTTTTGTCTGAAAAGTACTTTTTAATTTACATTTGAATTATTTTCAATTATTAAGTCACTATGATTCACAAGAAGAAAAAGAGAGTGTCTGATTGTTGAGTAATGGTATTCAGTTTGTTTGGACAAATCCACTGCCCTTGTAGCAATCTTAAGTATTGCTGGTGAAAGGAGGGAGCAAGTTCATCTGTGTGTTACCATTGCATGGGCTAAACACCCAAGTCTTTGCTGTCTTAGATCCACTGAACTCACATATCTCCACTGAGTCCATTGTCAGTGTAAACTGGATTATCTTTCCAAATACTTACATGTATTGATAGTATCAGGTAGACTATTTGCATATGGATTAAGGGACAGAGCAGGGAAATGAAAATTAAAGCTTGTCTTAGGGATCTCAGAAAAACATTTAACTGTTCATGGTTCATTTTGTTTGCAGGTAAAACAGGTATATGACACTCAGCCCTTTGCTGAGCAAATCAGGGCCTGGTTCTTTTCAAATATTGAGGTAAATCTGGCATGACACTTGGCTAGATGTTATGCTCACCCCTCTTCATACTCTTCAGCTGGAAAACAAGCTAAAGGTTTGGAATTTGCTATCAGACCTGACTGAATGAAAACTTTTTCACGGCTGGTTTCCTGCAGGGTCTAGATATTTTCCGATAGTGTTTTCCTGCAGGAAGAGGCAACCTAGAGGCTACTCTAGGTTGTCCATAACACAGATTACAGCACAGGTACAGATTACAGCACAGGTACAGTAAGTGATTTTATCTCATCATCAGGAACTATCCCGCTCAAACAATTTTAATGTGAAAGATGCTCATGTTTCCTTAAAACTTCCAACCCCAGGGTATTTTACTCTATTGCTTGGAACATGAAAAGTTTTCCTTTGCTGCTGGCACACACATGAATAACCAACTGCTATTTGAGTTTCATCTGCTCTGCACTTTAGTCAGGGCCCACATTTTTTGTCTGACTGCAGTTTGGAGTAGAGGAGGGAGCGTTTCCTGAGGTGCATAAATATCTCTGACGCACATGGTTGTCAGAAATTTTGTTGGAGATTGAATTACAACAGTGTAATTGCAAGCAAATGGGTGGAGCTGGGATAGGAATAAAGATGACCTGGTTTCTTTCTAGTGACTTGCTAATGGTAGATGAATGTGTCTTGGCATCATTCAAAGAGCAGGAGAGGAAATTTCTTTATGGTTCTGGCAGGTTCAGACAAGATCTTATAACAGAGAGCACAAGAGAGCAAAAAGCTGAATGAGAAGCTACCCAAGCTACCCTCTGAACATGCACTGAAGAGATGGGGGCAATGCAGTATCTACAGGTCTGGTTGCTGTGAGCTTATTTCAACTGGGAGGAGAAAAGGAAGTAAAATACGTTCTCATGTCAAATCATCAGATCAAACAGGGAAAGGATGATTCTCACTCTGCAGACAATGATTTCTAGAAAATATGTGAGACAAACAAAGGGATCATTTGTCCCTCCTATCTCCCAGCCCTATGTTTGGGTGCAAGAGAATTCTTCTCCATTTATGTGTTTTTGAGTGAACAAACTGTTTTCTTAATCAAAAAAAAAAAAGTACTTATTTGCTTTTTGTTGATTAAAAATCTGCTGCTATCCTATGCCAAAATTTGTCAGATATTGAGTCAGAAGCTTGGCAGCTCTCTCTGATATGTCACTCTGAATATTCTCCCCATTGTCAAATCATTTAAACAGTAATGAAATAGTGACCAGGGAGCTAATACTGCTGTTTTCAACAACTGCTTTGATTGAAAATGAGAGATAATGACATTTTTACAGATGAATGAATAAATGAGGATTAATAGAGACATAACTGTGAGGATTAGTCTAGAATCTCAAATGGATGTATAAAACTCTCATAAAATGTGCTAGTAAAATGTAATAAGCATTCTGAATAATGATGGTCAAAGATAAAGAATGTTTTTAACTACAAAACCTGAAAATTAATCGAGGTTTACCTTAGTAATATGTTTGATATTTAGCTTCAGAAATATTAAATAATTATGAGTTGTTCCATATATCCAACTTAGATACTGCAGTCTCCCACAGAAATAGTTGGTAAGCCTAAAGGGTGAGGAATTCCTCAAAAAGATTTCTACAGGGGAAAAATAAGCAATGAGAAACCTTTACCATTAAGGACTGCATAGAAAGTTTCTGGGGGTCAATTCATTAGCAAGGGCAAGTGTAAATTCCCCAGACATAGCCACTCAGTATTAATGGATTTTCAGGCTGATCATACTTGCTGCAGAGTCCTTTGTGAAAGGATGCCAACCAAAAACTACAGTATTTTCAGATAAGAAGTTGTATTTTGATTTGTACTAGTGTTATTGCTCCATAATAAGTAACTGTGAAATTGCCAAATATACCTGAGCTTCCTCAGCAAGACATAAAAATATCTGATTATCAAGAGGGCAAATATAAAGCAATTCAGTCCCTGTGCATGTGTGAAGCAGAAGTCAATGTTTGCTGCTGCAGCTTCATGTGACGCCTTAGACAGGCTGAATCCAGTGTACCACATCCTCCACTTTTCTCCAGTTGCCCATTTCCATGGTTCCTTCTTCCCTTTTCACATCATGTCCTGCTTTGTACCAGCACAGCTACTCATGTGCCCAGCCAGTGGACTGGGGTTGGGTGCAGGGGTAGCTTTCACCTGCGTTTGTATCTCAGCCCAGGGGATGAGGGACCACGCAGGGTGCTCCAGCATGGAGAATGGAGGATGGCTCTGGGGCAGGAGCAGGGAGCAGCAGGGATGGGGGTGAGGCAGGGCCACTCCTTTCAGTGGCAGCCCCGACCTCAAGTGCTCATGGGACTGCTGTGTCAGTTAATGGAATCATTTCCTGTTCTAAATTTAGTGAAGCGGTGATGCCAGATGTCACTTTATGGTAACTGCTAGCAAATTCCTCCCTTTTGAAATAATGCACACCAAATGTGCAGTTAAATGTTTGTTGTTAATATATTCAAATTTTGTTGAGGGCTCAGTCATAGAAGCAGACATGTTCTTAACAAGCCAATGGCATTTATTTTCATTTCACTTTTGGGGATGAAACTGTGTTATGTCTTTCTCAGGAGACCTACTGCTTATGTCCAAATATTTATAATACGGACTTTTCGTATACAGATTCAGTTTAGAAGGCATAAGACATCTCGTAGCAAAAGATATACAAATATAAAACCAAAATTCAGTCATTGTGTACATGAGTGATTGAAAGGTGACAAAATTCGCAGTCTCATTTGTATGGCACATATATACATCCCAAAGAAACAGTGCCTCACTTGCAAACCCTGTACAACACTACTGGGTACTGAGAAACTTTGGAGGAGAAGTTGGGCAGGACCTGATGCCTGAGAAGAACAAGTTTACTAATATCTGGACATGCAAAAAACCAGAACAAAAACGTATTTTTTTTCTGTAAGACACTGTGGTCTAGATCACAGGTGGTAGCAAAAAAAAAGTGCTTACAATGTCAGAGTTTTTACCACATCTTTTTCTGGTTAACGTACTTTTCTGTGAAAGGGTGGCATTTGAGAGGGTTTTCATTCGTTTGACTTCAGTAAAACAAAAGTGGAAGTAGAAAAATGCATTTATTCAGGCTTCCTGTCTGAAGACATCTGGGTCTTTATTTGATTGCTTAAGTCAGTGGTTCCCAGAATGAGGTTAAAAGTCAGTGAAGACTTAACATGGCATAATAAGAGGATGGAAAATATATATTGCTAGGTTAATAGGTAGAACAGATAGATTTTTAAATTAAAATATTTGTGATAAAAGCATGGGAAGATTGATAATCTGAGCCTGTCTTTCAGACAATAATTGCTTAGGGAGCTACTGAAAATGTTTTAATTAATTCACAGTAAAATCACTTCGCTGTATATAGGCTATACATGTCCGAGGCTTCTCACTTCTTTAAGCATCATAATGCATTTCTCATACTTTACCAGGTAGAGACTGTTTCCAGGAACTCATGGTGTGTGATGATGACCTAAACCCTGGTAATTCTGATTTGTACCCACAGAACTCTACCCCACTGTATTTGGGTAGACTGTAATTCTGTGTGGATCTACTTCTTGCTAAAGTGAGATGTGATTCGTTGGGAAACTTCCTTAAAGCCTATTTTTATATATCTGAATCATCACATGTTTCTGGGAAGGTAAAGAGCAATGTTAGTAATGTATTTTCTCATGCAGAGCCCTGCCCATGCAGTATGTACACAAGAAATCAAAAGCAGAAAGGATTAAAGACAAGGAGTCACTGGGATAAGAAAAACAGGTTAGGTAAAATCAGAGGCAAGGAGGCTACCTGAGATAAGGTGTTTCTGGAAGAAACTTCCCCTTTACTCCCATGTTTGTAGTCCACGAAGTACTGAATGCTGTGAGTGGAGAGAAGCTACTGCAACCTACTGTTTTTTCCACAGTCATTAGCTGGCTGTTTAAGCAGAAACACAGCACTGGGAAGCCAGTCAGTCCCCTCTGAGAAGAGGTATGCTTCCCAGATGAGTTTGTCAGCATACAGATTGATGTCAAATTCCAAATGCAGCAACATCCTACTCGTGCTCACAAAGCTTAAGACCATAGTCTAGGGTGTCAGGCCTGAACACAGTAGTCCAACGAGTACCCAGTCAGGGAAGCTTTACTGTGGGACTGGAACAGTTGCCAAAATTTCACAAAACTCCAATCAAACTTCAGCATAAGGCTGTGTAAATACCTAGAATTCCTGCACAGAAGATCTAAAGTGAGTATAAACTAGAGTGCTTTGTCCTTAAATAACAGGATCTGTATGTTTTGATGACTTCCTTGCCTTCTAAATTAGCGTTTTTAAGAAGTGAAATGTACAAGCTTTTTTCTCACTAACTGATGACTATTCCAAGAGGTGTCGTGAAACTAACCTGGGAGCTGCACAAAATACGAGTCACTTTAGTTCCAGTGTATTCCAATAATGACATCTTCTTGGCTTAGTGATATCTAATGGTGCCAAGGTAACTGCTAACATTTTTTGAATAATTGGATGATTTCACGGTAGTATCTAAAGTCATCTGATTTTTCTTGGACAACGGCCCAAGAGTTTTCAAGTGACAGAATGATGACCTAACTGTAGATGAAATGTATGTTGCCTGCTTAGAGACTGTATTCAAAACCTAACTAAAACCCACCATCCTGAATTAGTTATGGAGGTTTTAGTAGACTGGGGAAATTGTGTTACAAAAAGGATAAGTTCCACTTCCTCCCTTAGTAGAACTCATTTCTCCAGCAACGATAGGTCCCCGGGTATTTCTATGATCACTCATGCATATTAGTCAAGGAAAAGCACCATCAACCTGATCCAAAGATGAAGCAGAACTGGTTTTCAGTGTAAGAGATGCAATAATGTTTAACGAGTGAAGCTCTTTTGGCATTTTCACCTGGTAGACCAGACACTCTATCTTCTAAAATAAAATGCATGAGGTAAGCACCATGGCAATTTTTGCAGGGTCAGACAACATACTCTGCTGAACGCTGATCTGGCTTTTCAGCAATGTGTGTCCAGTATTAGGCATCTAAACAAAGGTGGATCTTCGAAATGGCAAGTACTCACTCTCGCCATTGCCCTTCTCCTGTGCAAAAAAAAAAGAGGTTGTTTGACATCTAAATCCAGATGTGAATGCTTAAGTCTATTCTGTTATAGGAATATGACTTGAAAATTCTGTAATTTTTTTTTTTTTAAATTTTAGGATTTTTGGGATTTTAGGACTGAGAGGATTTAAACTATCCAGCCAATAGAAAGACATTTCAGTTCCATCAGCTCATCAGGTACATGTAAAAGGGAGATAACAAATCATGTGAGCTAGGTGGATGTTATTTAAAGCTAACAATAAATAATGGTGAAACCATTAGATATTTTTAAAGGCCTCTATTTATTGTGGGCATTGTAAAAAAAGCTTTAGGAAAAAAAGAAGGAACTTTTTTTCCTCTTTAATCAATAAAAAAGGATGTTAAGATTGGACCTAAGGTTTCTGTAAGATGTGGTGCTCTGAAATAAGTGTTTCAGTTACCTAACTACAGATACACATTGTTTAAGAAACCAATCATCTTAAAATTCAAATAATATTTTTATAATCTTACTTTGGCTCACTATTTAAAAAAAGTCACTCAATAATCATAATATTTTAAATTTATTTTAGACATGTTAGTTGTATTTCAATTCCTATCTAAATGCACCTTGACATAATTCAACATTAATGAAAATAGCAGAAGAAACACATCATAGAAGATTTGTGGTAGTTTTCCTTCTGAGAGCCAACAGCAGTTCCAACTGTAGAAGGGGCTTCTAAGGATGGGGGTGGTTCAGAACAGGGGGTTATTTTACAGAGCTTAAATTATGTCTTTTAGAGATAATATTCATCATTTTCTGTAATTGACATTTTGGTAAAATAAGCAGATTGTATAATTCCTTTTAGAAATATTACATGCACAGCTTCTTTCTTGATCTCCGCAAAGGTTCCCAAGAACATAGAAGGAGAAAAAGTGTTTCACAGATTATTATGATCACATTGGTGAAGGATAAGTGAAGTATAAAGAAAGTGATTATCATATTTGGAAATTTAAAAACCTATGTAATTTAACCTAGAGCTCAGCAAGCCAGAATGCTGGAATTCTAAGGGCTGCAGCTTTCTCCTAAATAAAATTGCTAAAATGCTATTTATTTCCTAAAAAGTTATTAGTAGCATCCACTATGTCCGATAAAAATCTTATAAAAAGAACTTTCTGTTTCTAAAACTAAACCAATTGGGTTTGCAATCTGATTAGGTTAAAGTAGAGCATCCCATAATTACTAAAGGAAAATATTTTCAGAGATTTTGTAGTGTTTTCTGGTTACATCAGAATATGTAAATAAAAGCTGTGAGACAACATAAAAATATTGGTACAGAAATGTTGCAATACGAAGGAGAAACTATTACATGAGATCACAGACACTATAATTATCAAATTGTATTTACAACTTGAATGTGTCAACTTCAGTTCTTGTTTCTCCAAAGCTATTAAAATTTCTGTGTCACAAGCACAGCTGCAAAACTCCAACCCTTCATGGATTTCAGGGGAGTGAGATTTCAGCTGGTCTGGTAAACCAAATATTTTACTCCAGAACTTTGGAAATTAAATATATAGTCAAAGTTCAACTTCAATAATCTTGATGAGTCTGTTTTATTTGGAAAGAGAAGTAGTAGAAGAGCAGAGCCCCTGGAAATTTTAGTGTTAGTGTATCAGTCTTTCCATTTTAAATCCTTACTTTGAAATGTTTTTTTAGAATGCTGTAACATTTGGTAGAGAAGCTTTTCAAGCTGGGAAGATTTGTTGTTTACTAAATAAATCTAAAACTAATATGACTGTTCTATGTTACAGGACACAGTAAAATCAGTCTGTGGTTTCTGTCTCCCAAGCTGATTGCCTGAAAAAGAGCTCTGGTTTTAATATGTTATAAATCTCTCCAACCTGTAACGTGGGCTAAGATATTTAAGAGCTTTAGACACCAAAAATGGATAAACAACAAGACTAACAGTTACTTGTGTTTGTAATGAGCAGTGATTTCCTGTATTAAATTAATTAAATGAATTAATTTTTTCAACATGTATCCATGATTCAAAGTGAATCAACATCTGATAAGGGCCGAGAGTCAGTGTATCACATCTGAGTTAAGAACATGTTTTCCAAAGTCTCGGGAGCTGCAGCAGCCTCTGGGATGCATTAGGGAGTGGTAGAGCAGAGCTTGCCTCTGGACCCAGCAGCTGCATCTTATTCCATTTTCCTTGGACTGCACAGCTGCTGCCTTTGCAAAAGCAGACCCAAGGGTGTGGTGTCCCAGACCTTGGAAACTGTGGCCAGCCCATGCACTCTCCCAAACAAACGAGGCCTTTTCAACACCTACTTAGCATCAGCCAGAGCCCTCCCTGGTGGCCTTGTAGCCAGAATCCCGTGCACTCACTGCTGGGCCTGGGCTTGGCTTCTGCTCCGAGATAGTTTGCAAAGATGCACATCCGGTGTCCAGCCCCAGCGTGAGATGGACCAGCTCATGAACGGAGCTGAAAATGAGCCCAGAAAACACTATATAGCTGTCAGAGGAATGGCTTGAGGCCAGTCGACCATGGGCTTCATGATTGCTACTGCCAACACCAGCGTTATGGTAGGAAACCATTGCCAGGACAAAGGGGAAGGAAGGAACCATCCCCATCATCCACAGCGTGGCCACAGGGCAGCTGGCTGAAAGGGGAAACTTAACCAGGGGCTTTCTCATCTGAGCTTTCCTAGCCTTAGACAGCCTCAGGAAAGAAATTCAGTGTACTTTTGTCTGCATTAACTGCAAAAAAATTCCACTGAAATGAGTATGTAGAAAGCATCAGCAGTATTTTTCTGGTTGAAGAAATCCAAAGACTAGATTTTTTTGTTTTTAAACCGTTCAAATTGTTATGCCAAATTATTACGTGACATAGCGTGGTTAGTAGCTTGGCATGAGCATATAAACAATGAGATATCCTGTAGCTAAGTAGACAGCAACAGTAGATTACTGTAATAAAAAATTACGTGTAATAAAAAAGTCACTAATAGAGCCCAAACTCACCACGGTACAAGGAGTTTCAAATGCATTATGGATCAGAAAATCAGTATTGAGAAAACTGTTAAAAAATAAACAGTTCATACCAAGACAGCTGAGGGACAGTCTTTTCTACAGATTTAATTTTTCTCTTTTCCCAATCAACCGAAAATGGAACAGGATGGCCCTCAAAAATGTTGTATAAACAAGTTCTTACAGTGTTTCTTCAAGAGCATACATAAATGTGACAGTTCAGGAAGAAATATCGTAAGAAACCCAATACTCAAGCCTAAAAATACCCCAAGCCTACAACATCTCTATTCCATTAAGACATGCATTCAGCTAAAAATTTGAAAGAAAATAATCACCTCTATGTTTTTTTATGCCAACACAAGGGAACGAAGAGCTAACACATTGTAATGGAGTTGGGGATATGTGAAATTAAATACCAGTCTGGTTCCAAGAGAAACCAAACATCATTCAAGCCTATGTACTCTTCAGTACTGGTAGATTTATTTTAAATATCTCTCTGGAAAGGGGGTGGGAAATCTTTTCACCTTGGTCAGGCCACCCAATGGCTTTGTGCTACCATTGGTCTTATCATATGGCCTTAACCTATGTCTTTCTGGTCTTTCTTTGCCAGTTTTGCTTACCTTTAATGCTTTCTTTTCTTAAGTTACAGCTGAAGTGTTTCCCTGGTGCAGCTCTCATTCACCAGACAGCACCTCTAACTCTTATTAGGTACTACTTAAACTGAAGGTAGGTGATCATCAGTTGATACTTGAGCTGATGCTTGAACTGGGATGATGCTTAGTCCAGCAGATTTTAAGGAACTCAGATCAGGAGGCAACTCCCTCCTCAGCTGGGATGGCTCACACTCCCAGTGAACTAATTCAAGTAAATTGAGATAACTGCTGAACACCCAGGATATTGCTGCTACTGTTGGGTCCACCTGGGAGTTTTTTGTTCTTATGACATATATGAGGCCAGGTTTCTTGCAAAAAGATCTTCTTTCTACATGTGAATAATTCACTCAAGTAGGAATTACCTGTGTGTAATTCACAGGTTCACCATGATCGCTGTGAACAGATTTTGCTGTCCTTAAGCTTGTGCCAGAAAGCTCAGGAAATAAATTTCAGAGTTTTTTTCAAAGAGTATCTCATTCAACTATTGGCTCGTCACTATTAGTAGTGATTAATGATTAGTCACATACATCTAACAACATTTTCCAGTCGACTGCCCAGATGCCTGAGAGCTTTAAAACAGGAGGAAAAAAAGGAGGATAATTATCAAATACTGAATAATCAACATAAGTACATTCTCGAGTTTCTTGTTCCTGTATGTCAGAATATATTAGAGCAGATACTCTGTAAAACAGGACATTGTGAATCAGAATATAAGTAAAGTTACAAGTTTAAGTTACAGCTGAAGTAACTTAGATGAATATTTTCAGCATTTTACTCTACATAAAAATTGGATTGTGTATGTTTTATAACACACCAACATCCGTGCTCTTTGTCTTTCCATCTGAGTGTGCACAGCCTGTTTGGGTGTTCCCAATTTCGACTCAATGGTTTGCTCATGTTGATTATATAATGACACATATTTCCAAGGCTGTGGTTGGGTGCAGGTGCTAAGGTCAACTTCTTGGTGTTTTGATTCTCAGGAGGATCTTCAGAAAATAAGGCATCTGTGGTTACATTTATAATTGTAAATCATGCAATGAGATCATGGTAAATCTCTTTGTTTTATAACAGCATGTAACATTTTAAAGCACACATTATATACTGGAAAAGCATTTAACAGAAAACGTCCCAAGGTAAAGTACCCTGAACATTTCTGAGGCACTTTTTTTTATATATTTGGAGGTAGTTTTAATGTCTTCACCTCCTTTTTAAGGTAAGTCCTTCACAGATTTTTTCCAACACTTTTCAAAGAAAATATACAAACTGTACTGCAAACAAAGGCAATACCTAAACTATGCACTAGTAGAAGAGTCTTTATATAATAAGTGAAGCTAAAGCATGAAAAATATGTAACCTCTTATCTATTCTGTAATAAAAATCACTTTTTGTTGGCATTACTACCTTTTTTTTCTCTTAGTAAGGAAGTGGCTATTTGTACACAGTACTGTTTACTCTACATGATACAAATGGAAATATTAAGCTAGTGGCTAAATATTTACTTATTACATTCTCCTCCTATATGCTGTTCACCAAGTCATGCGACTTGCAGGTTTACATAGGAAGATGATCAATGATTAACCACAGGTTACAACAAATTCCCTGGACAACCCTATTTCTACAAAAAGGCTACTGTTTGTTAGAGGTAGGTACACACACAAAGATTATGTCCTCTTTTTTAGGTGAATTCATTCTGTGTCCAACATACTGGGTTTTTTTCTATATTTTTTCGTTCTAAAGAATGTAGTAGATACTGGAAGAGAAAATTGGTAGTCCGTGTGTCAGAATATCAAAAACATTCACAAAATCTTCTAAAAAGTAGAAATACTTTATCATTAGCCCCAGGTATTTTCAGTCAAAACAATTAATTGTTTAGGCTTGCAGTGTCCTGAAAAATTTCTGATTTTCTTGAGGGTGGTAAATGTTTACCGCAAGATACTTTGCTCATCCGTACTATTTTCTATGGAAAATAAACAAACAAACAAACAACAATTTTAATTCATATTTCATGCCCTAGAGGATAAGAACAGCTGATAAAGAAAAAGGTGTGCCTCTGCAGCATGACTCACCTTGCAGGGACTCCTGTGTGCCAGGCAGTGGTCACCTGGATTGAGTTTCTGCATGCAAGGACTGTTCCACCACAAACTGTGCCACTGGGAGGCATGGCAGGGGTGAGGGCAAATGGGGAATGACAGAAACATGTCTTAAATTATCTTGGAGAGAAATGGGAGTCCAGCACAGGCAGTGCAGGTGACAGTGTTGCGCAGAACAGAGCCAGAATTTAGTCCTCTGCATCATATGCCAGCTGGCTTCACTGTGCCACTCAGTTTGGGGGGCAAACTGAATGTGCTCTGCATCATCAGGCAGGGAGAGGGTCTCTGCTGAGCCAGAAGGGAAAAGAATAGTATCATAGAACATCCTGAGCTGGAAGAGACCCATAAGGTTCATTGAGTCCAGCTCCTGGCTCTGCACAGGACAGCACCAGAAATCACACCATGTGTCTGAATATACAGATTTAGTCTCACCAAAAAATATCAGCCATGCAGGCCTTCTCAAGAAGCTTGACACATCCTGCCCTGAAGCATATCCTCTCAGGGACTTCATTAGCCTTTAAGGATGTGCAGGCCAAAGAGTTGTCACTGTGAATCCCCCACCTACCTGAGCACACCATACTTCATGATTTGTGGACCACTTTCCCTTGGTGAATCTAGGAATAAATCATCATCATCATCTTTCTCATGGAGTGATCTGCGGGAAAGCTGAAATTTCCATTTGCTTCATCTCCTGGTCTGTGTGCATGCTTCACTCACTGACGCCTGTATATCTCTTCATAATGCTATACTGTACCGTGAATACCACAGAACATTTCTTCTGTAACCAAGCTAACCCCTTATTTTCTTAATTTTGGCACCACTTAAAAGTCAAGGCAAAACATACAGTGGCAGGAGAATATTTGCAGACTTTTATGGTGTGAAAATAAAACACCTTTCATCTACTTCTGTACATGCACACACATTTTAATATAGCACACTAAATCACCTCTAATCTGCTCTGTGTCTGCTTTCATCACAGCAGTCTCTGTGCCACAACTTCAAATCACCTAGTAATGGCAAAGGTGAATCTGAAGTGAGTATTTTGCTTCCTCAGTGATTTTTACATTATATATTCGTCATATCACTCCCAGGAGATAAAGTGGGCTACAACCACCTGGAGTTAAAGAAAAATTATTTTAGAGGCTACAGGATGAAAGCAGGAAGTGAAAGACTGTTATGTAGAGCCCTTGATATTAACCTCAGAGATTCACTGAGTCACAGAGTTAATGGATTTACAAGATAGCTCATCATTTTTGTGTCACTGTCAGTGGGAAATTATTTCTTTCTCCAGTGTTTAAATCCACTCCTGTGTTAGTATTTTCTATTTATACTTATTTTCCTGAAGTACGTTACATTGATTTTTGCATTTTAGCACACCACAAAGACCCCTATCATCATTAGGGTATAAACTAAGCATGCAAAAAAATCCTCATAGTCCCAACTTTAGAGGTTACAAAATAAAGACACAAAAGGTCAGAGAATTCTAGATACTTATCTGAGAGATTCACTGAGTCACAGTTGTTAATGCATTAAGGCACCTGATAACTTTATGTGTGTGGATATTCCACCTGAATATAATGAGAATACTCATCTTGGTTCTAGAAAGTGTCGGTGTTTAAAACACTGCTTTATTTCTTTGATTCTGAAATCACAGGAAACATCCCCCCTTCTGTCAATCAGACGTTCCTTTTTTTTTCCTTTCTTTCTTTCTTTTTTTTTGTTTGTTTGTTTCATTTTCTTTTTTTTTTTTTTTTTCTTTTTTTTTCTTTTTTTCTTTTTTTTTTTCTCCCTCTTTTAAATGGAAATTCAGACAGTATGTGAATCTAATAGGGTTAAAAGCAGTCAGTCTCTGTGAAATATCTGTATTTTCATAGTATGAAATTGCTGCCATGAATTTACTAGTAAGCTCCAACTCTAAAAACTGAATTTCTCTGATCAGTAACATTCTTCCATGACGTTTCTAGTTTAATTACCAAGAATAAAGATATGCACTCTATGTGTTGTTTCTAATGTTTGCATTGGATGATTCCTAAAACAGTTTATAAATTACTTAGAACCTACTTAAATGCTAGGCTTTAAAGATGACTCAGTTTGTAACCACATTTCATTAGTAAGATTCCAGGGAGAAAAACTGTCAAAGGAAAATTCAGGTGTGTCCACTTGAATTTTTCCACTTAAAACATCTTGAATTTTAACAGTGTTTTGTAGAATGGCTCCTAAAATGCTCCTAAAGGTTCCTATTGAAAAATCCTGCCCTCACCGAGGTGCATTATACACTCAAGCTATTCTAATTAGAAACCACCGTAGTTTGTAAAGACAAAATTTTTCATTTTAATTCATATTAAATCTGTATCTCTTTTTTTTATTAAAAACATCAGGTTCATAAGCTCACGACGACTAGTTGAACACGTGATCTGATTTTCTGCAACACTTAACTTAGTATAATTATACAACTTATTTGAAGTTGACGTACAGTAGATGAGATTTGAAAAATGAAAAATAGGATTGGCACTTTGCTGGAGTTTAGTTTGTCTATAGTTTCCACTGGTGTTTTAGCTTCTTCAAACATAAAATTAGATTGTTCTTAATTCTTCCATATCTGTGCAAAGAATAAAACCCCACAAGTCACTGAAGTCGTTTCTTCCTGTAATGGACAAGAGGTTCAATCTATCAGGAAGGTGACTTTCACTTCGTCATTCGTTTTGTAACTACTTAGAGAAGAAGCACGAGACTGAAGGATAAACACGCAGTGTGCTTATCTGGGGAACAACTTCTCCTTTGAATGACCTCCTCTCTGTGTAAAACTTATGCTTCAAAAGATTATGCCATCTTCTCATGATGTACAGCTGTCCCTGGCATGTGCATCTGTCCTATAAGCTGGCAGTAAAATCTTGCATTTCTGCTGAAAAAAATCTAAGTTTGGAATGTAGTGAAAGGAAGACCAGTCAGGAGGTAAGCTCAGGGTCTTCTCCTCTTTACTTATTCCCTGTTTCTGCAGCCCAAGCCCTGTGAACAATGAAAGGGATATCTCATTGACTTGGAAGGACTTCCCGTCTCCTGTGGTTTGTCTTCCTGGAGGAGTCTCCAATGTTTGGCAGAGGTATGTATGCTTGCAGTTCACAGATGCACATCCTTGCAGCCTAGGATATATTTACGCATAGATGCCTCTTCTTGGAAACTTGAATATAAAAAAGGTGTCCCTAGAATTATGTATATTATTTTCTCCGTTTTCTACATATTCCTGAACACAGAAACATAAATTACTGGGTACAATGATTTGTGAACAGGATGGTATGCTCATTCTCATATTTTATTCGGTTTTCAAATCTAGATAAAAAAAAAAAACCAAAAAAAAACAAAAACACAACAAAAAAAAAAAAAAAAAAAAAAAAAAAAAAAAAAAACAAAAAAAAAACAAAACAGATTAAGCAACATTTACAAGAAAACTGGGGATATCTGATAAATAGTAATGATTTGGGGTATACAATGTAAGAAATGTACATTTGGTCAATAAAAAGCTACTGCTTTTTATTGCTACCATTTGGTCAATAGCTACTGCCACTTAGTTTTAGCAATAGCACACTTAAATCAATAACTCCTTTTTAATATTTGATGCCTTCATATCATCAACCTGTTTTTGTGTCCCTTTTCTATTGCTAATGAAAGCTATTGTCAATGACCTTGACATTTTTCTAGGTTTTTAGTGACTCAGGTTTCACTTAAATTAGTAAGCACAAGAACAGCTTTGGTTGATTTACAATTCACCTACATTTTAAGAACTTTGGTTCCATTTTTTTATTTCACTAGTGAGCAATTCCATAATTTTTGTATGAAATATGAGGCCTAAATTAAAATACTTTGGACTTTTCTGTTTTGTTGTATATAGTAGCCAAAATGAAACAAAATGAATTCTTATATATGTATCTATTTTTGTGTTATGACTGCAGGATACCAAAAAGTAATTTTAATCTTCCATTGTAATAACCCAGAGAAGCCACTTTGGGTTCTCAGCTTAGGTTTGCAGTTTGCTTGAAAAGGTATTTGGAATATTTTCTTACTTCATGATTATTGTGTAGCTGTGGTGGAAGATATACAGATTCAATGATAAGTTTTTCTGTGTTTCATTAAATGGGGAACATACTTAAAGTATGTATAAAGTATGTATACTTTTTAAGTATTAAAGCTTAAAAATTCATACTTTTAGTAATAGAGTTACTGCTTAGTTAACTGCGTCTCAAGCATTTCCTTGTATATCAAGAACAGCATATGATAATGCTCTCTGTGAGAATCTCATTATTTAAATTAGACAGGTAAGGTTAAGGAACAAGGGTCCAGAACTGAAATCACACAGCAATTAAATAAGCATCAATCCAACACTGCTTTTTCACACAGATTACTTTCCTGCAAATGGTATTTTAGCAATTATCTTATCAGTTGCTACTAGCTCAGTAGTGATTTACATAATTCTGCCTGTGTAGTTAGACTGGTGTTAGATTATATCAATTGAAATGAACACAGCAGTTGTATGAAATAGCTCATTTACTTTTCAATGAGTCACAGGAAATACTTAAACCCGTTTACTTTGTACTGGCAAAAGCTTTGTACTAAAAGTTACCAAAAAAAGTAGGATCTAATCCAAAGCTTGTTGAAGTCATTTAATCTTTCCACTAACTGCAATTGTTCTCTTACATACATGCATAGTATTAAAAACCAGTGTTATGCTCTCCTTCTGTAATTTCTCCTGTCTGCAATAACTCCTGCAGGTTTTTAGTGTGTGTCTCTCTCTGAAGGTGATCAGATCCCTACAGGGAGCTGAGCTGAGAGCTCAGATACCTGTGTTGTTAATCTTCCTCTGTGCTCAGGGCTGCACCTGTGCAAATGAAGTCCAGAGGGGTCTTTCAAAGTAGGCTTGGCTGGAGGCAAACTTGGCAGATTTCCTAGTGTTATGCAGTGCTTTAGCAAGACACTGAACAAAGCAGACGGAAATGTAGGTGCTGTTTGCTTAGAGCAGAACTGCACATATTCTGCGGGAAGGTGTCTGACAAGCATGGAATTTGAACACCAAGGTCATGACTTTGTCTTGCAAACCTGTGTTTTTATCAGCCAGCCTTACATATGTGACTCCACTGGGAGAGGTGTACTCATTGCCCAAAGACATAAAGAAGCATCATTAGCAACACTTCTTACACACCAAAGACAAAGACAAAGCCACACACAAAAGTTACTAAAATTTTTTACAAGAAAGCAATTGCAGGACAAATGCCATCATACATACTAGAATAAAAATGTTATATGCATCTGAACCATCACTTTCACACAGAGATCTCAAGATCTGTTTCCACACATGGATAAATATTTTTTTTATCTGTGGGCAATTGTGAAAATTAAATGCAAAATAGTGGCTTCCCACAAGTGACAAGGTGAGTGGTAGACCTAAGCAAAATTATGTTGAAATTACCTTTTAAGGAATCCTTACTGCAAACTGAATGCCATTTATTTCTGTTATATCTTCCATTTTTGCTTCTTTTTCAGGAATATGCATACCCCATTTTCACACTGATCAACACTAACAAGTATAGCTTTATTGAAGTTACTTATGCAAGAAAATACCAGGAAAAAAATTGTATAAAACTGTCCTTTAACAAGATTATTTTTGTGCCCCCAAGAGTCTACATTTTTATCTCCTCCTGCAAAAAGGAACTTCCTTCATTATGAAGCCTATGCTATAAAAGAATTTCTGAAAAACTTGCCCATTTTAAAGATGCACTTTAAAATCAATGACACGCCACAGGTGCTGTCTAACGAATCCTGTGAGTTAACCTTAAACAAATAAAATAGTCAATATTTTTGAAGCATGAATAATGCTCTGTACCACCACAATCTGGCAGGGAACATCACTACCATTATATTAAAAGTGCTAAGAAATTTCAGGGGGTTATTGTATGACTCAAATTCCCAATGCAGGCAAAGGAAGGGCCTGATTATTGTATGCTCAGCATTTCTTGGACATCAGGCTTCGTTCAGATGTCTCATTCTCAAAATAAAGTCTTAAAAATTATAACTCAGCCTTGAAAACATTGGCTGATCTTTGGCTCAGTTAAGTGCAAGGAGTTTTAAGGTTAAATTTATTTACTGTTGAAATGGGCAAAATGTATGCTGAAGGCTCGATTTCTTCAGGCCATTGGCACACTAATGATGAATAAAGGAGCAAATGTATTTGTAAGACTTGCTGCTTAGCAATTCTCAAAAAAGTTGACACTGAGCCAAGTCTGAAAAATTGGAGCTGTACTTAGATAGGTACATTCATCTATATACTTAGAATTATATACATTATTCTGTCCTGGAATGAGGTATTCACCTTTCACGGATCATTTTAATCTAGGACTTCCATGTTCAGATAATTAGACATTTTGGTTTTATTTTATATTAACATTTATTTTATAATGAAGACAAAACAAGTAATAGATTTATTAGTGATATGTTCTAGATTGTTACGAGTACTACACTGGAGGATATATAAATCAGAGTTTTATATACCATGAAAATAAACAACACAATTATGTGTTGAACACTTAACATTATCGTGTTATAAATCTCTGCTTAGGCCGTTTATGAGTTTTATATACACAAACCTTTACAGAGAGTGGCATCAGATTCACACTGAAGGAATGCCAATAACACAGCAAATGTGCTTCTCATGCCTCAGTGTCTTCAGAAACTGTCACAAGACACCCACATCAGGCAGTTTTAGAAGTGCACAAGCACAGCAATTCCCTTGTATCCCACACTATATGTGAACAAGGGACTGGGACAGGGCTGAGCACTCAGTCAGACAGCACTGCAAGCCACCTGTATAGCGAGGGGACTGGAGCAAAAGCAACTCCCACAACTCCAACTAAGAACCACACAAAAACCAGGCTAACGTATCCAAATGGCAACTTAGCCTCTCCATGCACTGCTGAAGAGCACAGGTCGGTTGGGTTCATCTTCTCAGAACGTAACTCAATTTCCCAGAAACGGCCCGGCGAGAAGCAGAAAGGACATGTTATTTCTATTACGGAATCGCCTCGTGCTCCTGGGACGCCTCGTTCCAAGTATGGGTCAGTCCTAAGAAAGAGGCCAAGGAGAGAAATGTTAACGCTCTTAATTACAACATGGCAGTAAAATCGACTTTAGCTCTTCTGTTGAATTTCAACGCTAGCACCCACCCCTCTGATGGTGCCAGTGGAGTTTTATGCTGACTCTATAGAAGTTGTCTTTAATTCCAGACTTGCCGGGGGAGAGGAGCGCAGTATTTCTGACAATTCTTATTAAGGAACTATGCATCTGAGCTACCTCAGATTGCAGATACATTTGAATCCAGATAAGAATCGTGTAACGTGAATTAATCTCTGTTATTTATAAAGTCTTCAGAGGAACACTGGAAAAGCAAGTATTAAGGTTGCACTGAGTGCAACAGGTTATGGTAATCTGTACAGCCTTTGTCTGATATTTAACTAGATACTCTCAGCTTTCTAAAAATAGGTCTCCCACATGTAAAATTTTATAGCATTTATCACTGTGAGTGCCTCACATATATGAATTTGTTTTTAAAGTGTCCCTTTGTGGTAAATAGGTACTACTGTAGACACTTTTAGTTTACATAAATGAGTACTCAAAATCAGTTCATGTATACCCTCAAGGGTAATTGAAGCTGAGCTGCTCTGGTACTTCATAGCATAGCAGTTTTGAAGGGCTGGTGCTTCCTGGTGTAATAACTGATAAATATTGAAATGCAATGTATTTGTCCTTCAGTCATATCAGAAAAGTGATGATATACACTTTTTTAGGTATCAGAATGACATCATAGGCCAACTGCTATATGCAGGCATATAATATCCCCATATACATTCTACCCATCGTAGAATTAGAAGGGCTTGAGTCACTGTCCCTTTCAGTACCACACAGGAACTCCATATGGTTGCATGCAATTTATGTAGGTTCAGGAGGGACAGACCAAGTACCTGGAAGGGAGATCCTGGGAGTTACTAAATAAGCCACAAAGGGAACCACTTTTATTTCAAGTGATTTCAAGGCTCAGGAAATCATTTTAGATGCAAATGAAGGCAAGGAGAGCTCTGCTGCAGGAGAGAAAAGGGAGTTTGCCTTGACTCATTCTTCAAAGGGATCTATTCTGGCTTTTGAGAGAGAGAGAAAACTGAGCCACATGGCCCATGGACTGAACCAATATTTCCTCTCGTATGGAAGCTGCCATATGGCAGCTACCTTCATCATGAAACATATTTTCTCCTCCTGCAATTCCCTGCCTCAAAGCATATTCTCCTTCATGTCACCACTCATCTGTTTCACTTCCGTTGGGAAACGGGTGGAAGGCTCTGGGTAGTGCCGGACCAGCTGCAGCTATTGTAACCCAAGAAGTACAAGGGTTACAGACCAAGAGAAGTACCCAAACACTAAATGAGGAGACACATTTGACTCCAAGGGCAGTAGCATCATGTAGAAGCAATTATTTTCTTGCCTGTGGTCTATGTCAGACTGAGAATATCCTGAAGGAAAAAGATGACAGAGAAGCCTTCTGGATCTTTGGCAGCTAGAATATAGACATGCAATACCTGGTCTGTACCTTAGTAATCAGACTGGTGGCAACCCAGAAATGTTCCCACTGAATGTGGTCTGATTGCCTACCCAATGCTCTCCCTCAGCAGGCAGGAGCCCCTGGGCAGGTTCAACCATCCCATACTTCAAACAGATGAAGTGCATTCTTCTTCTGTTTTCTTCACCTTTGTCTTTCGTAAGACTTTTAGGCTGCATGGTCTGCTTGGTTTCGGTGAATGAATGCTTTTATTTGCATCTTTGGTTAACTTGACATGCGTTAAGAGTGATTTCAAGATGACTGAATAACAACAAAGCATTCTCCACCCAAAATACTCAGTGAAAATATAAACCACAGCACCTTAACAGCACTGTAATATGCACCTCCTGTGCATCAGAGAATAACAGGGCGTTCTTCATGGGGGCCAGGGCAGGAAGACATGCCTAGTAATCATTGGGTGACAGGGAAGGCTCTTTGGCAGGCAGTGAGGTACTGGAAGCCATGACTGATTCCAAAGAGCAATCAAGAAATCTCTTTCAGAGGCACTGCTGAGACAGGATAGTTGCCGGCTTCTAAATAGCAGGTACCAGTATTTATCCTGGACATCAGCTATAAAAGTTACAGTGTTATAATGACACTTTGTTTCATGGAAGGCAGGGAGTTAAAAGTGGTTTTTGGTTCGTTGGTTGTTTTTTATAATTTGTGTATTACAAATTAGGGAACGAGGGACAGGACACTTCAAGCAAAACTGTTTTTGAAGGCCGGACTGTAATTACATTCTGACTGGGAAAAAGGTCAGTGTAGAAACCACTGACTGTAGGCGGGGAAAAAAGTCATTCTCTGGTGAGAGGCTTTTGGCACGTTTCTTTTTGCATTTGAAGTTCAATGTATGCACGGGTGCTTAGATTTTCCAGGAAGAGCTTCAAGAAATGCAAGACTATGTTCATTCAGCATTCTGAAAATCCCACAGGTAGAGCAAAGCTATTCCCAGAAGATGAGCTCTTTTTTGGGAAAATCAGGAGTATTCCTGAAGCATAATAAAACCACTTTTTGCTGAGACAATTGGGAAAGATGCAGAAGAAGAAGGGAAAGATGCTAGAAGAAAGAAAAATCAGCCTGAAGGGCTGCAAAGAACTGATGGAAGAGTGACTTCATGGCCATGACATGAGAATTTAGTGACCCAGAGACACAGGGGGTCATTTGACTTTGAAAGATTCTGCCTCTAGACTTTCTATAAGGACAATTTGTGTTAAGGCATATCTTGTAGTCTTTGAAAGTTTATTGAAAAGTATAAAGTAGCAAAGGAGCATAAGATGTCTGCTTTACTATCAAGCTGGAGGATGATGCTCTACTTTCAACATGCTCATCAAGAATGAGCTTCAGATTTCAGTCAGCCTAAAGAAGCTTTGTTAAAAAAAAAAAATGACTTGCAAGAAAAGGAAGACCGATTTATTCATTCATGTGGTTGAACTGCTGGAAAACCTGTATTAGATTGACCACAGAAACATTAAAAAATTTACCCAAGCTGGTTGACTTTTGTTAGCATCAAATATTTGACTGTAAATAGGTTTTGTGAAGCTGTCTTTGGAGGGATTGCAGACATAACCTCTACCTTCAGTATGTCTAGATGTTTTATATCACTTCTGGTTTACCTTGCAGCCACAGACCTGCAGTAAGATATTTCTCACTGCTATATGCTACTCTTTTCTGTGACAAACAATAGAATAGCACTTAGCTGTTTAGTGTGAATGCTGAGTTGGTTAAGTTGAGCAGTCTGACACCCTTAAAAGAAGGATGTCACAAAAGCTCTACTGTATTGGTAATATTTTGGTTGATGTTGAAAATTTCCTTGGATACTACAGCAGTGGGCTCTACAGAACATACTCCAGAAAAAGAAAGAAAGTAAATATTTGCTCATGCTGGAAAGAGAGTGAGTCAGCAATTGAGTGGGAATATTAATCAAAACTTAACAATGAGCAACATTGTGATGAGTCTTGCTTCAAGCATGGGATTCATGAGAACTTTCTCCTAAAACTAAATTTTAATGAGTGGATTTAGCTGGAAACTCTTTTGCACAAAGGAAGTGCAAAAAGAGGTGGTGTAAAATTGTTATTATTTTAAACTGCAGGTGTATTCAAAGCACTAGGAGGAAAACTCCCCACTCACTCCCAAGACCTCATTTCACTGCATGTAGGCTATTGAGAGATGTCAATTAGCTAAAAAGTCTTCTAGGCCATGTTATAACTCCCGCCTGTCAAACCACTGCTGTCCATACAAAAGGAAAGAAGGCAGTGAATGGAATCAGGGAGGGACAAGCCAGGAGAAATATTTTTAAACCATTCCCAGAGTTTAGAATAATCAAACAATTCAGCTTTCACATTTGTCATGGTTATTCAGATAGTCATTTTGGTACCCTGCAATGTTGCACATGCAAACTAGTAAAACTAATACATCCTGTTCATAAGATAAAGCCATCAGTCACACAGCTGTGTCTCTGAAAAACAGATAAACATCATTGTTCAAAAATTAGCCAGTGTCAGAAATTACGCAGCCTTCTGTATCAATAGCACTCTGGAAGAAATCCAGACCTGTCAACACAGAAACATGTAATATGATTTAATAACTACAAAAAAAAAAGTTTGGGTCCAACCCACCCTTAATGAAGCTGGAAAACTGTTGGTTTTCCCATACAGAGTATAACATGTTTAGTTTGCATGTGATTTTATTCTGAAAACACGAATTGTTATTGTGAAATCCATTAGTAAATGCTTGCTAAAGAGGGAGAACATTGTTAAAGTTTTTACTGTTTATTCACTGAAAATTCTGGACCATGGTCCTGCTTGCCTGACCTGATCTCTCTCCTTCTATTACAAGGGGATCTGCTTAGTGGAGAGGGGAAAGGCTGTGAACATCTACCTGTACTTTAGTAAAGCCTTTGACACCATTTCCTGATGCATTTTTCGAGAAACTGGCTGCTCATGGCTTGGACAGCTGTACCTTTTGCTGGGTAAAAGAGTGGCTGGACAGCTGGGCCCAGAGAGTGGTGATGAATGGAATTACATCCAGGTGGTGGCCGGTCACAAGTGGTGTTCCCCAGGGCTCAGTCCTGTTTAATATCTTTATCAACAGTCTTGATGAGGGGATCAAGGGCACCATCGGTCAGTTTGCAGATGACACCAAATTGACTGTGTGTGTTGATCTGCAAGAAGACAGAAAGACTCTGCAGAAGGATATGGACAGGCTGGATCAATGGGCAATTGTAAGAGGCTCAACAAGGCCAAGTGCTGGGTCCTGCATCTGGGTCACAAAAAACCCATGCAGTGCTACAGGCTGGGGGCAGAGTGAATGGAAAGCTGCTTGGTGGAAAAGGACCTGAGGGTGTTGGTCCACAGCTGGTTGAACATGAGCCGGCAGTGTGCCCGGGTGGCCAAGAAGGCCAATGGCATCCTGCCCTGTATCAGAAATAGTGTGGCCAGCAGGATGAGGGCAGTGATTGTCCCACTGTGCTCAGCACTGGTGAGGCCACACCTCAAATCCTGCGTTGTTTCGTAGTCTTTCAAGAAACACATTGGGGTGCTAGACTGTGTCCAGAGAAGGGCAACGGAGCTGGTGAAGGGTCTGATGAGCAGGTCTGAAGACAACTGAAAAGACTGGAAGTCTGAAGACAGGCAAAAGTCTGATGAGGAGCAGCCGAAGGAGCTGGGGTTGTTTAGCTTGGAGAAAAGGAGGCTGAGGGGAGACCTTACTGCTCTCTACAACTACCTGAAAGGAGGTTGTAGCCGGGGGAGGTCGATCTCTTTTCCTAGGTAAAATGCAATAGGGCAAGAGGAAATGTCCTCAAGATGTACCAGAGCAGTTTTAGGTTGGATATTAGGAAAAATTTCTTCCTGGAAAGGGTTGTCAAGCATCGGACCAGGATGCGCAGGGAGGTGGTTGAGTCACCATCCCTGGAGGTATTTAAAGGATGTGTAGATGTGGCACTTAGGGACATGGTGTAGTGGTGGTGTTGGCAGTGCTGAGTGCTCGATAATCTCAGAGGTCTTTTCCAACCTAAATGATTGTATGATTCTATGATTTCAAAATAAATATGCCAATAGATATGCCATATATTTTGATGCTGCTGTTTTGAAAGGATTTAGTTTTATTTCAGGTGCACAAAACCAACTCACATTTTGAGAGCTCACTGTGAAACATGATTGTCTTCCTCCAGGCAGCACCAATGACTGTTTTAGCACAAAGCACTTGCTCATTTTAAGTTTTGTATGAAATCCTCACCACAGCAACTAGAGAGAGATCTCCCATTAAGCAATTGTTCTGAAGAGAAAGGTGAAATATGGTAGTATCAAGAATACTTGACTGAAATTTTCAAGTTGCTTTTACAGTGTTTTAAATGTGGAAGTATAAGTTGGGGGGGAGAGGTGGGGGGAGGAAAAAAAAATGAAGAATTGGAAGTTTTGTCATCATATGGAGCCATGCAGGCCACCAAACTGCATCACTGATAAGGTTCCTACCTTCTGATCTACAACAGAGACCTTTATTTCCAGAACACAAAATAGTTGACAACAGTAAAATGATATTATATCACTGGGAAGAGACAAGAAACCAGTGTATCTGTCAGCAGTTTCCAGAGCAGAGGACTGTAGAGAGTTAGGCTTGACACATCTTCAGCCCTATCCTGTTTATTCCATTTGTTCCTGTGCAATCATCTCATTGCTTTGACTTCCATACTATCACTTCTCCAGCCAAGAGATCACTGAGACTATAACCTCCAATGTTTGATAGCAGTTTAAATTGTTTAAGAAGGTGGCTGGTACCTATGGAGCTGGAGTGAAAATTTAGCAAAAAAAAAAGGGGGATGATCTGGTCCTTAGCGACAGCAATACACTCCAATGACTCAAATTATGCATACTGGAGAATACACAGAACAATTGCTCTCCTCTAATATACATACTGGAATTTCTCTGTGTGGACATCAAGGTGCCTCAGGAGTGAAGCTCAGGTGGAGTTCCAAAGCTCACAGCAGCATAGACTTTCTGTGTGGATCTGGGACACCTTCAGAACGAACTGCTGAAAAATATTCCTGAGCCAGCACACAGGGGTGATCACTGACACAGCTGGAGACAAGTACTTCCTGTGTGTCAAAATGGGAAGTTTAACTGCAGTAGAATGTAGCAGAATTACAATTTTAAAGCAAGTATGTCTCTTGAGCTAAAAACTTCTACTGTCCGGCAGAGGTTTGCTCAGGCAAAAATTCTCAGGCTTGCAATCCTAAAGTACTTTTTAAGCCTTCCTTTCTATGTCAATCCTTTGTTCTTGTTTTATCTCTTCAGTGTTCACCTCTTCTCCCATCATATTTCAAGGAGGACTGGGGACTCTTCTATTTGTTGAGGTTTTTGCTTTATAAGAAATTAGTTGTTGCTTCTAATTACTATCTCTCTCATACTAACTGCTTCAGCAAAGGCCAATAATTGCAATAGCGTCTCTCCAAGTTTCTTCCAGACCACACCATGTGTGATAACCAGGGGTGTGGTTCCATTAGCCTCTGCTGGAAACCTTAGCACATGCTCTGCAGCAAGCCTGGAAATAATTTTTCAACCTCTTATAATTTGTACTTTAAAACTTTAAATGTTACTGAATGTGTTTCATCCTGAAGCCGAGTGATGCACACCCTTTTCAGTTAGTAGCATGTATCTGCCAAATTTAAGAATTATCCAAATTCTGCCTTGTCTCTGTTCTAATTTATTTGTTTAGAAGATGGATTGGGTTTTTTGTTGTGTTTTGGTTTGTTTTGGTTTGAAGAGGCTATATTCGGGTGTTTCTTACTTTCATCAACATCAGAGCAGCCAAAGTGACTTGTTCAAAATTGTAAGTGAAAAAGTACAGCACAGACAAATTTGGGTCCCTCCTATTACTTTTGATCTAAAAGAGGAGATCAGAGGCTTGTGACAGTGTAAATCAAATGTCACCAACCTGTTGCAAGCAGCTCAAATGCACACCGCAGGTTAGGTATTGTGTTAGCACCGAGTTATCTAAATCCCCAACACCAGGACAAAACCATCAGTGGTTGTGGTGTGGTGTCCTGGGTGTTCCATCCATGCCCCTGTGGAATGCTGCCCTCAGCACTCACCCACACTGGGTCCCTGCCGTTCCCAGGAGCCACTGGCAACTTCTGCTTATGACTCATGATCAAAGCCTTTCCCCTCGAGTTTCTGTGGTACACGTAGTTCTTCTCACTTGAGGATTTCTGACACACAGCTAAGAAGGGTCAGTTGCTTCTGATAAATTTCACCTCTTCCATCACCTACTCTCTTCTGCAACATCAGAGGCTACTCTAATCATCTCTGAAGATGAAAGAAAAAGAAAAAAAAGAAGATAAAACAAACCAGAAGAGTGGGTGTGAACATGTGACTGCAGAAAACCCCAGTTAAATTTGCTTCTGTCAATGAGCTTTGAACCCCACAGGACTGCAACATCGACAGCCAAATAATTTTATGAAGTAGCTTTAAGAAGTTAGTATTGCAATGGTTTTACTGAGTATAGGGGAAAAATAAGATATCTGGAAAATAAGAGTGATACTGTTCCAAGTTGTTTGTGCCACTATTTTATTTTGCCCAAGGAACTCTCCAAATAGCTCAGCCTTGACTAGTAAACGCAGCTGTTGAAAAAATATTAGCAGAGCTGTGGAGAACAATGAACCAGAGCCTTTTGGCACAGTGGAGAATGGATGGTATTCTGGGAGGTGTTTTCTGCTTTGCTTTATGAGTTCATCACTATGGTAATTATGCTTGTTAGTATTGGTAAAAGATGGCAGCTCTGATGAGGGAATAGCTTGTATTCAGTTATTTATACCGTGCCTTCCAGTGAGAGAACACAGGGAACTAAAAGGAGAGCAATAAAACAAGGGAAGACATAAATCCCATGCAAGGAAAAAAAAAAAATCCACAGATTTTTCAGTGCATAAAGAAGGAGTAAAAAAAGCCCATATTCTATCATAAACTGATAGCTGTTTATGTTGATTATTATCAAAACAGTTAAAAAGTTAAAAACTTTTAAAGTTAAAAACTTTAAAAAGAAACTGCAGACAGCTTTTAGTAGTGACAAAATCAGATATACATCATCAGATATATTATCTGTAGATAAAGCTAGTATTTTGCTTCTCCATCACAGGTGGTATTCATTTGGGTCTTCTGAAAATTTGGATGAATGAGATAGAGATCCACAACATATCTGGTACTGATTCTTTTCAGCCTGTTTCAGGCACTTGTAGATGTGAAACTCTGATAGCCCAAAGCTGTATTGAAGGTTTATGGAGCAGAAATAACCAAGAAGATAAGAGGACTTTTTTCTGTGGTAACCTAGATATTAAAATGGCTCAGATCATTTGTATGTGGAATGTGCCCTCTGCCAAAGGCCAATATGCATTAATATGGCTGAAAAACTATGACCAAAACTTTTGCTGGTGTTGCAAAGAAGAGAGCTTTTGAAATATTGTGATAGTCTTTTCAAAACACAGAGAACTGGCAATGTTCTTCTTTCCTGGCATCTTCCTCCCTCTGCTAAGCACAGCCCTATTTGTAACCCCTTCATGGAAATAAATTACACAGCCCAAGACCATCTGGATCCTCAGACTAGGACTACCACAGACTTCTCAGTATCTCTGTAAATGCACCTTTCTGGCGCCAAATATGACAACTGCAAAAATTTTGTAATGGTTCCAAAATGCCAATTTCTGTCTCTTCTAGTAGCATGAAAAATGTAAAAATTAGGCAATATTATAAATAATTGCGTGGAAGTCTTTTCCACACCAGTCTCGTAAGCCCTGTTGTCATTATCTTCCCAGGATTTTTCTTTCCACACATGCCTTCTCCTTTGATTCATAAATTCATAAACAGCAGGGATGAAAGGAACATGAAGAAATGACCACAAAATAATATCAAATAGACCTAAATCATTCTAAATGGATATTCGTCTGACATCTTTTGAAGATTTTCATACTATCCAAGCAAAATATTTCAGTTTTTCGGTATTCTATTAGAAAGGTTCTCAATGTGTATAACTTACACTTCCCTCTCTGCAAGTCCATGGCTCTTACACAGAAAAATGTGTGGAAGATTCTATATATTTTTTCTTTTTATTTAGATGTTTTTATATTTTGTCCCCATCTACTTTTCTCTGAACTGAGTCTTTTTAGTCGTCTTCTCTTCTCTTCCATAAGTCTCATAGAGTTCATCTACTCCAGTCCCTGAACCAAGTAAGGTTCTCCCATATTTAAGTCACTTGTGTTTATTGATCAGTGTTTGTCTATTCTCTTAACAGCAAAGATTTCATAGTGAGTGTGATAATAGTTGTGAAGTTCTTGATTTATGTCCAGTCTTTCCTTCGTTATGTACTTTCTGCCTTACCCAATGTCCAATAAACACTTCCTAAACCTGTAATGAGTATGTCTGCCCACATGCTGTGTGTTTTATCTAAGGAAGTGTGAAACTCCTTTGTGGCCAAATAAGATAGAACAACAGGTGCCAGTCACATTTAAAAGTGTTTATAAACACTTCTGTAGTGAATATGTTATTTTATTTAAGGTCCACTTCAGAAGAAATTCACACTATATTCTTGCCTCTCTCACAGGAGCTCTGTAACACTACACTGGGTTAATTAAAGAAAAGTGAGTTTTACCTTTAGTGGTACAAACCCAATTTCAACGTTTTTGAAAACACTCTACAAAAAGTTTTGCTGTAACTTGTGATGCTGGAAAAAGCATGATAGCAATATGTGACATATATGGTGCTTTTATAGGGTAATCTATGGAGCTGACAGATGGCTTGGTCATTCTTCTTACATATGCAGCCCTAAAACAGAGACACTCCCACAACACACTGCTTAGCACCTCCAGTGCTTTTCTGGTAACTGGGGATAATTAATAAAGTATAATGACATGGACATACACTGTCCTGCATCTTGAAACTGTAAGAAAATAAACCAAGCATTGTTAGCATTGAGTCATCTACAGTAACAAACCATAAAACAATACAGGCTAGAGAGGGAAAAGACCGATTAAGTCATCCACTCTATTTCCTGCCAAGGCAGGCTTCTTTTCTGCCATTTATTATTGAGTGCTTTGTTCAGTCAAGTTTTAAATTATTCAAGTGATTTGATTTCCACTGTTTTCTTTGGGAGACTACTCTACAATTCAATTCAGAGGTATGTTTATTTATTCCTTGCTCTATAAATTAAATGTTCTTTGCCCACCCTCACTACTTCAAAAACATCTCTTCAAATTACCTTTTTTGTTGGTTTTTTTTTTAACTTTATTTTATTACTATTGGAGCTGGAATGTAAAATGGCGGATGGAGAGGACTCTGTATGAAACAAAGACGTGAAGTTCTCCTGGAAAAGTCAATAAAGGGAATGTGCTTTCTTTGGTTTTGGTGGGTTGTTGTTTCTTTTTTTTTTTTTTAATCTCACATCATATATTTATACACCTCACAAAGCAGAGCCCAACATAACAGCAGCCTTTACACACCATTGAATAACTTCTTGTCCTGCCAGTAACCATCCTGTGACAGTAAGCATCCCAAGCAGAAGTGGGGGAGGTAGTTTGGGGGTCATGCCCTGGCAAAGAGAAGGAGGCAGGAAGGGATGGACACCCAGCACCTTGACAAGTGAGCACATAGCCCACGGATTTCCCTGGCGGTGGCAGGTTCCTGCAGAGCTGCCCGTGTGGTGGTACGGATTTGACTCAAACACATCAGGGGTTTTTAAACTTCTGGGTTGCTCAGAGATGTAAGATCAGCTCAGGAAAGCCTTACTTGCTTCACAACCCTGCCGGGTCCTGCGCATCGCTGGGTGAGGTGTCGCAAGGGGAATGACCCAGCACTAAATGTGCAGGACAGCAGAAAGCACAGGTAAATGATTACAAGGAATGATTAAACGGCATGTGCATGGCATAAAAGGATAAATAGCAAAGAAAGAAATTCTCAGTCCCAGTTGTTCATCTGTGCCTTGTCAAGTGTTTCAGCAAGCTTGTCCCCAGCCTTATGCTCCAGTACACTTTACAAGAAGTTTTCGGGTAATGGGAGTTTAAAAATTAACTGGTGCACCCTATGCTGCACGCTCATGAGCCGAGGCCCTTTGAAGTGGGTAGAAAAATCCCCATCAGTTTCAAAGAGCTTTGAAGAGGGCCCTGAGCACACAGAGACAGTAGTTAATTTTACACTCGGATGCAAAGGTACCCTGCAAGAGAGCGGTGTGGTGGCTTTTGGACAGTGGGACAGTGAAGGGTGTCACCCCTGCCATCCCATGAGTGGGAATGACTGCCAGGGATGGGGACATGGCACAGAACACAAATGTCGGGCATCCATCCAGCATGGCATCCATCCTGCAGTCCTGCCTCTGGCAGGCACCTACCTCTTGTTAGCCAGACTGAGGCAATGCAGGACATGGGAAAAATAATCTGCTCTTCCTCTAAGCGAGTACAAATGTCTCAAGTCTTGGGATAAGCAGCAACTGCAAAGTAAGCCCCTGGAAACCACCTTCACTTGGCAATGGGAATAAACTTACCTTGGAAGGTCAGTTTAGCACAAAATAGCTGAAAACACTGTGAATATTCAGAAACACATTAAAGGGTAAAGTAGACAGAGTCTTGGAGCAAAGGGGACAGAATGTGGCAGCAGACTGCTGCTCTCCCTACAACAACAAAGGAAAATGAAGGTCCCCTTTGAGTAATCATACAGAAAACTCTGAGGTTCGGTGGCAGCCAACAGCAGCAGCTCCTTTATTCAGGTCTCCTTTTCCAGTCTTCTGATGGAGAAAGGATCACCCCATGCCTGGTGGAACAGTACAAAATCTTGCTCCTGAGTACCCAGACTGCACAGGAAGAAGGCAGTTTCCCAGCCAGTGCTGAGGCTCAGACTCACTTCAACTTGGTGGCACCACCTGAGATGCACAACAGCAGCTCCAAGGCGCTGGTAAGGGACTAACCAAGGCCAGGGAGTAAGACCTCAGCCTCACTATACGGATATCATATTTGGACTCCATCTTCAGAAAGGATTCCTTGTGAACTCGTCCTGGCCCCTTTGCACAGGAATATGGCTGCCTCAAAGTCTGGGCACACCCATCTTGAGGCTCAAGGCTCTTTGTAAGCTGTTTTTCTTCATTTTGAATCACTTTCAGTGTTTTGAAAAAGTCATTTGAATGGTGTTGTGCTGTTGCTAATGTCTGTACTCCTTAGAATAAGGAGTTTTAGAATAAGTTTTAGAAGAAAAAAAAATTAAAAATTAAGATGTAATATTAGCTAATTAATTAAAAAATTAATTCTTAACATAAAATTTAAAGACACGTGAAGTATTTTGCCAGATATCTTCAAAATATTGGAATGTGTTACAATTTTCCTGTTTGTAAGAAACCACAGATATTTCCAAGTTATTCATTAATTTTTCCAATATTGTGCTTGAGCACATCAATCACAATGGCAGGTTTTATTAAAACACTATCTACTTCTTTTAACCATATGAGCTCTATTTATCATTATCCATCTGGATCTACACAATTTGGTGTGAGATTCTATAAGGACAGTCTGGCATGCCACAGGAACAGCTGCATCTAAACAATGCTGTTTGGGAGTCAGGCAAGTAAAATTCTCCCGAACAAGGTGTTGCCCATTCCAGCACCTGAGTTGAATATTAATAAGCACTTCGGGCTGTAGTCGCTTCTTGCATCCTTGGCAACTATTTTTACTCCATTTATGTGGAAAACACACAGAACAGTATGAACTAGTGGAAAAAATTTCTTGGTAAACTAATAGGAAGCTCACACATGACGTGTAAAAATTTCCATTATTAACAAATATATTCAAAATAGTCCCTTGGAAATAGCTTAAGAATAGCTTACCCTTTCCTGGGAGAGGAGGATGGACCACAGTGGTGTCTTCTTGGCACTGTGGTCTCACTATGGTGCACACAACCTGACAGAAGAACAAGGTTTAAGTGAGGGAGAGTTCAGTCATTGATAGGCCTTACCAAAAGGAGTGGAATACTTCATAAAAAATGTTTTTTTCTACTTGGTCTTTAAACTTCTCTATTCAAATGTGGTTTGCTCTATTAAAATATGTTTACCCATTTCATTAAAAGAATTACATGAAATATATTCCTGGATTGGTTAGTGACTTTATATTGCTGACAGGCTATCCATAACTTGTTTTGTTTAAATACATAAAGCAGGCACTAATTAGATGACATAAAAGCCATTTTCAGCTACCAGTTGAGAAAGAGGTCATATTTGCAGTACTGTATTTTAAAAGAAGAAAAATTTTAATTCCCAAATAGTCAAGATGTGCATTTCTTTGTCCTTCATAGTTGGATAAATACTTAGAGTTGTTGTAATTAAAGACTTACCTCACAATGTCATCCTTATGACTCTATGCGGCACCTTTATAGCAGCTTCGATTATGTCCTGTGTTATGCAAATGTGGGAAGTAGTCACTTATTTTTGATGGTGGTCTGTACTTAAGTTAGGCTACCAGTTGAAGAAAAATGTTTTATTTGTTGTCATTCATACATTAGTAAAAACTGAAAATACAATTTTGGAAGGCACTTGCACTTTTCTTGACATCTTCGATGAAAACAAAAAGAGAGGAAAAAAACTTTTTACCCTTGAGTAGAGTCTGCCACCGTGCTGAGTAACATCTTGCTCCTGGCACAGACAGTGCTTTTTTGTGGAGCAGCATTTAACATAATCATTACAAAATCCAGCTCTGAGATTGAGGGAGGTCAAGGTGTACAAATGATTTGGCCTATTACTTCATCGTGTCACTGAGCATCACTACACACTCTTTTGGACTGCAGGGTAATGTCTATGCTGTGCCCCACAGTATGGAGCAAAAGCCCCTAAACTAGTTCCCAGCATTTCTAATGAAGGGGTGTGGCATCACATGCATCATAAAGCTCTGGAGCTTGCAACACTGTCCCTGAGCTAAATTAATCCTACTTCTTAGCACAGTTAATTAACCTGAGTCCATATTGATTCAATACTGTCTTTGGTCCTAATGCTGACTGGATTGCTGCTAGTCTGAGGATGTCCAACAGGCATGCTCCATTGTATAGTTTGTATGGACCTGTGTGTGGATGTTTTCAAATGTTGTGAGTATTTAAATCCAGCGCCAGTGTGATGTAGTCAGTGTGATTGGGAGATGGAGTTGGGAGGCTCCCATCAGGCCAGGGGCAGCTATGGGCTGGGATACCAGATGAAGGCAAATATTTGCAATGCTATGTCCAGTCACAAAATAATTTTTTTTTCCTGTAAATTGCTTTATTTTCATCTGGTCAAATGTCTTTGTTGAGAGTCAAGCAGCTGACGTGTATTGGCCAATTACTCTGTCTAACCCAGCACTGCATCGACATCAGGGGACTTCCTATCAGGGTTGTGGGACAATGGGAACTGCTGTCTGAGCAGGAGAGCCCAGCCACCAGGTGGGAACTGAGTATCGCCTTCAGATTAAGACATTTCTTTTCCTTCCTTTATTTCTTCAGTGTGGGGCAGCTGTCCCAGAGTATCCAGAAGAAGACAAACCCAGAGCGGTGGTTTCCTTGAGTGCTCCAAGGCCAACCTCATCTGATAAGTTACACCTATGTAAGAATACAGTTCAAGAAAATATACGTACTTTGTACCTGGAAGAGAGATGTAAATATTTTTAAATGGAAAACATGAGCTGGTAGATTCCACTGAGAAAAAGAGAATTTTCAGTAACAGGATGGTTTCCAATTAAATAATAATTCCACCCTCTTTTGTTTATTAAACAGCATGTTCAGTGAATTTGCAGGGATGATTTATGTTCTAAAATATCTTGCTCTTCTTTAGCCTCCATTGTAGTCAAATTTGAAACATCAGATTTTGCTATAGCAACAGTTTGCTTTCAGAAAAACAAAATTTGTCAGGGATATTTTACTTCCCTACAGAATTAAGGATTTGGTAAAGACTAGAACAGAAACATCTGAAATCACAGGTTAGGGAATACAGAAGCATGATGTACTGCAAACTTTTTATTTCAGAGTATTGCAAACTTTCATAATTATTTAGTATCTGAAATCCCCAGCATTTGGCATCCTCCTATTTAAACTTTTTTTAATTATTAGATTAAAATAAAATCAGAAAACAGTTTGATGAGAAGATAAATAGATGATCTTTATAATGGAATTTACTGTTTATAGGGAAATATTTGCCTAGTTAAACTACCTCAACAAGCAGCTTGGAAGAACTAGTATGCAATGATGACTACTAAATAAAGGATACATATAACATAAAAGTGAGGGCCTCACTGAAGTTATTAGATGATAGGAGAGAAACTGTAAAAAATGCATTTCATTGGTTTATACAAGAACACACAACTTGAAACATGATTCATGCATATAAAATGTTTTATATATTACTTATGGACAGAGTGGGTATCACATGCGTAAAATGCATACCACAGAGTTGAATACTTCAACCTTATGCACCTTTCTCACCCAACAAATAAACAGTCTCTGTATCCCATAGTGACAGATTTTTTTTCAATTAGAAATGTCTGTAAACTGAGCACAGTATTGGTGTTAGAAAACTGGAGTTTATGGAGACACCGTTCAGCACTGATGCACAGAACAAAGCGCTTTTTGGAGCTTGAGTATATGACACCTGGAAATCAGTTTTAAAAAGCCAGCAATGAAAAATAAACCTTGCCTGGGAAGATGTAGACTGTGAGTGCCAGTGCTACTGCTGAGGATGAGAGACAATTGCAAGTAAAGCAGCACATTGGCAGAACAAGAAGCTGGCACAGTGTCTTCACAGACCCCTGTCAGACAGAGAAGGAACAGTCAGTGCTAGCTGGAATCCCAGGTAAAAGCACTGGTTCAAACAAAGACTAATTGAATGTAAATTGACTATCTGAATTTGAAATTTTGCTTAAGCATTGCTAATTAATTTCTTTATTGTTGGCTTGGAACAGGAAGAAGTGGCTAAATGAGCTTTTTTAGGAGGCCACTGTTGTGTGAAACAGTGCTGATAACAGTGGTCATCAGTTCCGGCTCAGACATGAGTGAAGCGAACCTCTGCCAGGTAGAGTTATGTGTAACATTGGAGAGGGTCCTTGCATTCAGTTTTCCAAAATGCCACCTATCCCCACGTCTACCAAGAAACTGAATCAAGCAATAAAATCCAGTATTTTTAAAACTCTTTAAGTTTCAGGTATTAAGAGTGCTTTGTGCAGAATCTAAATAGAAATATTTATTTCAATCCTACACGCACACTTCTGATTTCTCAGAATACCCCTGGAAATTTTCATATCAAGCTTGTTTCTTGTGAAGTTCTAGTAAACTAGACTGTTGGAAGACTCATCTTTCGGATACCTGCAGTATTATAGCAGGGAGTTGCCTTGGAAACTTCAGTTTAAAAGTAGAGATTCTTAAATGTTACTTAAGACCTGCAGGAAATGTTAGCAGAGTTTCAGCTGACTTCACTATGTATTTAACACTAACTCACTTGTCCCTTAACTGTATTAAATCTTTTATTATCACTTTTTTAGGATTGGAGCAGCCCAGGAAATCCCAGAATTCACTTTAGCTAAGAAAGCCAAGAAGAAAAACAATCTGTAAAGCAGAAGTATGTTAGGAGGCAAGAGCTGAAGTGTTCAGGTGCTAGGGAAGGTTGGATTGATTTTCTCAGAAAGCAGGGCAAATGACAGCTGTACACAGCTGCCTCTGGCCAGTCTTTGTCTGAAGATTACAATGGCTATTTTCAGTTTTCAGGTTTACTCCTTTTTTCATTTGGGCACCATACAAGAATGATGCAAAGACCATACTACTTTTCTAGAGCACTTACAAGAAGAGGAAAATACTGAATAAGAACACAGTGAACTTGTTCTAGTTATGAATAATGTAACGTATTTTTTGCCGAATTTAACCTTTTCATAGGGTAGAGAGAGAGACCTACTGTTTCATAAATCAAGAATAAAAATACTCATTCAAAATTCATCTTAAGAATCAATACTTTTCTTTCTAGTCCCTCAAGAGTCTTTACTTTCACAGTTGATATTACACAAAAAGTGCTCCATGGAGGTAGTTGGTCTTGTAAGGACCCAAGTAGACACTTCTACAATGGTAGGTGTAGTTATTGTTTGCCATTATGAATATAATACCTCTAATCAGCTAGATTAAATTTTGCTTGCTTGAGTTTGTGACATCTTGAAACAATTCCTCTGAAAAAATGTGCCTGTAAAAATAAGATGACCACATGAGAAATAGTGGAAGTTTTTATCCGTGTTGCTATATCAGGCTCTCGAAATTTACAGCAACATTTCCATTACATCAGTTGTCAGCACTGGTGCAAGAATCAGGCAGGAAATATAATAATTAAATTTAAATTAATTGGATACAAAACCATTCAGTCATCTCTGTTGACTTTTGTAATCTTTTCCTTTTTTAATGCATTTAAAAATGTGTGTGTAAAAATATATATCGACACGTGCATGTGTTTTGAGAATTTGTGTTGAAATCTTGGAGAACTTAGTGTCTTTGATAGCTTTTGGATACAGTTTAGCCCAATGTGAATAGGCATTATGAAAAATCCTGTATCTAGTTGCATTTGTAAATTTGTTAGTAGCTTTGTTTTGGATTACATGTGTTCTGTGGTTTGCTGACTGACAGTGTATTCTCAAACTTCAAAATCAAGTCCAGAAAAAATAGATCATTTTAAGCCCCGTGCTCCAGGCTGTCAAACAGCCTCCAAACCACTATGGACTCTCCTTTCTAGTAAGGCCAGGGAAAAGCCTTTTCATAATCTGGGTCATGATGGAGTTTTATGGTTTTGGGAAAAGTATTCCTAGTTTCCAAAACAAAATGTATCTTTAAACTTTCTAAGAATATAACATATGTAAACCAGATATCTTTCTCCAAGCTCTCCACTTTGGTTACATCCTTTTCTTCCGTGTTTCTTTTCATAATATATCACTCCATTATTTTATGTTTTAATTTATGTTATAAAAAGATCTGGGCAATAAAACTATGGTATTCAGTCTTCTAAATTCCTCCTCCTTTCGGTTTTGTCTACGTTTTTTTCTCTGCTGGAAAAGATAGAGATAAGCAAATCTCCAAAGCCAAGAAACATTTATTTTCCTTCATTGTCCTTACATTTTAAGATACGTAATCAGTCATGGAGGAAGGTGTAGCAGTTGGAATAACAGGTGAGGCCCATCTGCCCATTTGGTAGTAGAGGAAGGTATGGAGTGGAAACAACAGGATGATGCCATAAAACCTGTCAGCATGTAGGCACAGAGCCAGGCTGTAACACAGCAGAGATTGAAGCATCCCACAATGCAATGTGGGATCTTCCAAGCTGGGATGGACAGTGAAAGGAAGGAGATGAAGCATGTGGCTTTACTCCAGAAAGAAGGGAAGGGATCGCAATAGCAGGGAACAGATCTTGCTGGAAATTTGGGGGACTTTTCTGTCAGCTTTTCTACAACACACTTCCTGCACAGTCCCAGAGAAGACAGACTAATTAGTCTGAACCAACAGTGAATATTTTGACAAAGTTATTTGTTGGCTACTCAGGCCAGCTCCACTCAGCTCAATCTTCACAAGTACAGAAAATTTTCAAAACCTCTTTATATTCTGACTTATCCCTTTTCCATCTCAGTCTCTTTTGGACTGCTTCACTCTATCATATCCCTCCTCTTCTCTCTGAACTGCCCTTTAATCTTCTGTTCCTCTTTTATCCTGACTTTTTCTCATGACAATCTGACTTATCCAGCCTTCATTCATAAATCTAAGATCCTCTTCATAGAGCCACCTTAATGTAAATAATTTGTTTGAGAAGAAAAATCAAGACACAAGTTTGAAAAGACAGCTGTCAGCACTCCTCTCATTAATTTTCTTGTTGCAGCAATTATAATAGGAGGATGCAGCAGGATGTTTTGTCTGATGGTTTGGTAGGAACTCACACAAGATTTTTATTATAATGGTCCTCTCTGACCTAGAATCTAAGCATCCTTGGATCTTCCCTGGATTATGTTACCTGCACAGAGATACCCCAAGTTTTTGCATTGTCCTTTTCTTGTCTGCTGCTGTTCAAAGAGTGGGTTTACTTCTCTTCTCTTCAAAATAGTACAGGGTTTCCATGGTACCAGTCTAACTGGTGTGATTTTTTTTCATTTACAATGACAGTCCTAGAGACTTAACATTCCTAGTTTAATTTCAAACCCACAATATTAAATTGGCTTTGATGTTAGGCAGAGAGACTGCCCAGCCAACTGTAAATACATGTAAAATGCTTACACTTATTCCATTACAACACACACTTGTTATTACATTAAACCATTAATAAAGTTACATTAAAAGGCTTGTAAGCGAGACAGAAACTTCCCACAGAGGGGAAATATTGAGTAAGTATTTCTGTGTGTTTTTAATTCCTTTTGTCTAGACATCACAACAGTCCTTAGGCTTATCCTGCCAATGTTAATACAGTCTCTTGAGGATACATGGTAAATTAACAAATTTAGCAATAAAACTAATAGGCTGAGAATTACCTAACTATAGCAATAATATAGCATATATTAATGACAGGTACAGACACACACATGCATACAAATGTATGTCCTTACAGGCACATATATGCAGATGTATTACTTCTGAGCCAAATTCTCCAAATCATATCACACCACAGCAAGCCTGTTTTTTCCATATTCATTTTTACATGCACGGTTTTCCACAGCAGATGGATGTGGCCATTAAAATGCCTATGTATGAGAATAACAACAGTGATGTATAGTGCCAGATCTATGCATATGCATAAAAGTGCCTGCACACACTGCCACAGCTACACTCCTCTGAGGTGAGTGAGCCCAGGCACCTTCTAATTCCCAGTGGGTACTTGCGTGGTGGTACCTCATGTCCATATTTTTGCATGTTGTCTGACCTCTGTCAGACATCTGTCAGTAGGTGCCCCACTAATCCCAGATGCTGAGCCCACACAGGAAGAGCCCTTTGACATCTTCTCTACAGGGCTGCCAATGACACAGTGGGACATTCTGATGAGGCCCTGAGCATTCTGTGACCACAGGATGCTGGCAGCTCTGGTGGGGTTACCCAGAACCCCCTCCACAGGGGCTCCCACAAGCAGGCAGCAATCAAAGAGTCTCTCTGAATCCTTCAGTGCCAGGTGGATGCAATGAGGGAATTGCATCATTTTAGACTGAGATTTTTCCTTATAGAAAGGCGACAGATTCTCTCACTTCGCAGGGAGCTTCCTGGAGAAGATGGGGGTTGGGGGATGGGACGGGACACACAAGTTGTTCAAGCAGAGGTTCCATCTTCCATTAGGAAATTTTTTACAGTAAGAACAATCAATCACTGTAACAGCCTCCACAGGGACATGGGGAAGTACCCATCAATGGATGCTTTAAAAATGCAATTGGACAAGGTGCTAGATAATATCATCTGGGCTCCTTCTCCTATGAAAGATGGGGCCAGATGACCTTTCAAGATCCCTTCCAGCCTGGGCTGTGCTGTGGTTGTGTAATTCGATGGGAAATCTACTTGAGTTCTCCTGACACTTTCAGGAAGTCTGGGAGTTCCACAGCCAGAAAGAGTTTTTTTATGAACAACTTTAACTATGACACTCTTCTAAGACAGAATGCATTAAGAGAAGAAGAGAAACTCAGTTCTTTCACAGCTGTGCAATGGACAAAACTGCAATCACAGATTTTAGCAGTCACTAAAATTGGTGAAAGGATTGAACAAAAAGGCCTGTTGTGAAATCTTTCTCTTGGTTCTTTATTGATCAAACTGAACAAAAAAAATGTGAGGGAAGAGAACACAATAATGTCCTCCTGATGCACAAATCTCCACCTTTTCTGTAGGAACCCTAATGACCCTTCCCCCCATGCTCCATCTCCTTTAACACAGAGCAGATAACTCAGCATCCTTGCAGTAACCTGAACCACACTTCACACTCATCACATTGTCACTGGATTGCATCTGCAGACTTAAACATTACCAAGCTCAAAACTGAATAATGGACTACTAAAACATTTTATCCTCTTTAAAATGAGAAATCTCCACCTCTTCATAGACTGCATCCCACACTATGCCTTTCTTGAAATTGTTAATAAGATTGAATATTAAAGGAATAATGAAGATAGTTACGACTTCTATTTTTTGTGAGTTTTCAGGGAGATTGTACCTCTTTTGTAAAATAATGCAGTTTTATATTTATTCTACCTTATTTTTCAAACACTACTATTGAACATCGTAGTAGATTTCAGTTTATAAAGGTATTGCACGGATTTTAGCACTAGATGAACATTATCCCCATCCACAAGCTCTGTCTTCACCTACCTCTCCAAAAGACAGTGGGGTTTCACCAAGTTTTAACTGTGGCTCAGTTTGTTATTAGGGAGATAAACTCCAGATTTGCTTGAAATAACAGCTACAATTACAGTCTCTGTGGCTTCAAAAATGTACAAGATATGTGGAACACTATCTCGGGAGGAGATATAAATGTCCTTAGGATGATATTACACCTTGAGTCTCCTTCTAAAAGAGAGCAAAACAAGAAACTTTGACAATTTTAAGTGTGAATACTGTCATTAAACTACTCTGAAAGAGTCCTGAAAGAGTGCATAATTTTTTTCTATTTGTTGGTTGCTGTCACCATAGCAACTAACTAGTTCTACATGAAGTTACAGTGCAAGCCAGCAAGGCTGTAATGGAATACATTCCTTAGCGTTAGTCAACGCCTGCACAGAAGAGAAAGCACACTGTTTTGGAAATGGGCTCTAAAATGGTGTGTTCTCGTCAGACCGGAAATAGGAAAACAGATTTCTCCCTCTTCCATGCATTTTTAATTAAAAGTACTTTATTTATGCTTTGTGCTGAGTTGGGAATTCTGGTCTTCCAGTGTGACTGCAGCAATGGAGGGGAGGGAGCTGAAGCTGAGGTTGCTTTGTGCCCTGCAGAACACAGAGAGAGATCTCTATCAGTCACAATGTAGGTTGGCAAATATTTCCTTTGGTGCAGTGGTTTTCACACTGTGACCCACAGACACCTGGGGATTTGTTGACTGCTTCTGAAAGGTCTTCAACATGAGACTATAAGACTACAGGCATCATAATTTAAATTCACTATCCCAGTATCTGTATTTCCTTGGAAAATTATGAAAGGTCAAGAGCTCATAAAAAGTTGAAATTCACAGATATGCATAATGGAATAATACCTATTGTGTGAAGTGAGCTTCATTCTGCCTTCATAAAACCAGCATCAGTCTGGAGAAATTCTGATTGCACTGGAAATTATACTCGTGCAGATGCAGAAAGACAAAACTTTTCACTGGACAAACTGCTTGGGTTCATGTTGTATGAAAAACATTAGACATTGATTAGTAAAGAATCAAGTATAATTTGTCGTCATTTTCATGGGGGAGTTATGGTTCAGTTTTAAATCATTAATTAAATGGGCAAATTTGATGAAAAGTAAAATCAAATTATATCCCAAGCAGCAAGTCACAGTAATGATTAAAATTTAGTAAATTATTAACACAGCGCATTTAATAAGATGCATTTGAGGTTACCAGTCTGTGAAAGGAGCTGCATGAATTTTAGATTTCTATTTTAAAGCGACATTGCATTTTCTAAGTTCATAAATCAGCAACTAGAGGGAATCTTATATTATTTTTGCACCAGCATATTCTCTGTGTAACCAAAGCTGCTTTGGACATTTTTTCTTTTTGAGTAGCGAATGAGAGTTCACTTTGCATCACAGGTATTATGACATCCACAGGCTGGTAACCCCAAATGTAATCTGTCATGTTTGTCTTATTAAATACAACAAATTATTAATCAGAATTTTAATATTTTTTTTGTCTTGGAATTCCTGTTTGTAATATGATTTCATGTTGCTTCCTTAAAATAAATCCAAATGACAAAATACATTTGTTCTTTTAACAGTCAAACTTATTCAAGGCTTACATGAGATATCAGAGTTAGAAACAAATTGGTCAGAAAATATATTATTTTTGTTCTCAGTTTAAAGTAACTGATCTCATTTTCTGACCCCCCCAAACTATATTTTCACATATGACTATAAATCTTAATAACTGTGAAGCTTATTTTTAGCCTACCACTAATGGTCAAATTGCAAACACAGTAATCTCATTAATATTTTCAAACAGGCTTGCAGGGGCCACCCTGGCAAACTGTGATTCATCAACACTCTCAGGTAGAATGCTTGCTCAGAAAATGAAATGCAGTAGTGACTGCCTTCTCTCTTGCAACAGACAATACTATATTGCTAAGGAGTAGAAAATAATCTGTAATTTATTTCTGTCACTTTGGTAAATATTAATAATGATATCAAAATCTACAATAAAGTCCACAGGAACAGTAAAGTTTGGCCAATAAAATCTTGTACATTCATAGATTAATAAAGTTATTACACCACCAGACTGATTTCCTGCATAGTGTGGAATGGCATCCAACGACTCATATAATGAGTCTAACAACTTGTCCTCAGCTCTGGAAATCATTTCAGACAATTTCAGTTTGAAGATGGAGAGCCCCACACTTGTCTTGGCAATTTATTTGGGTGCCATTATCACCAACATTAAACACAGCTGATGTTTTTTCTAGAAGCTCAGATTTTCTGGCCATTGTTTCTTGTTAGGTTTTTCCCTAGGAACTTGCCTGTGGTGAAAGTATCAAGGGTGATATTTTATGTATGAAAAGCTTATTTTGTGTATATAAACAGGTTGTACTCTTTAAATTTATGACTTAAAGCATTATAACCATCTTGAGATACTTGTTTTTTCACTTTACTCTTCCTGTAAAAGGGTTTCAGAACAGTACATAGTATTCCAGTATCAACACTATAAACAAAGATAAAATAATTTTCCTGATTCTTCACACCACTTCCCATTTTATACAGGTATGAATTATCATAAGTATTTTTTAATACTTACACGTATTTCCACATTAATGAAAGAAACCTATCTCAAGCCTTCAAGGTCACTGCCCCAAAGTATAAAATTTGCAAGAGTAACAAATTTCTCTCATTACGTTAACAGTACTTCTGAAGTTTGACATCAGTTTTGCACACTTCTTTGCTTCTAGGAAGGGATTACAAAATCTGGACATAAACTTTTTGATGAACTACAAAATACTAGATATTCCCACAGTTCTGCTCAAAGCAACCCAAGATGATGCTCAAGTCCATTCTGTACTAATTTCTTCATTTTCTCTTACAAAAGACAGGATGTTCCATGTTCAAAAGGACAGGTGGCTCTTCTGTGTATCAGTTGTCTCCTGAAAGAGAACACTAAACCATATCTAGATGTGAGGTCTCCGGTTGTACATCACTTTTTTTTCATATAAGAACACCAAAAATCAGGAGTTTCTTATAGAATGTTATCTTGTGCCAACTCACATACGTAGAAGAAACAGGACTCCTTATAGGTGTTGATGAAATTCATCCTGCTGCAAATTATACCATATGACACATGAAAAGCTCCCTCCAAGCCAATTTGTAACTTACACAATGGAGAAGACTGAACCAATTTAGGATTTTCTTTCATCCTGTCTTTCTCCTTTCCCACAACTGTGCAATCACTGGACATACACTTGGTTTTACTAAAATGAGCAGGCCCGTGATGGGGTCTGCTTTGCTACGTGTAAAGTTCAGCCACTCCAAAAGTATTTGCAGGATTGAGGCCAATTTGGCTGGTAAGCTACAGAACTTCACTCCAATTTCCATTATACTTATTATCTACCAGAGGCTGGGAAGGTAAAAATTTTTAGAAATGGTGTAATCCTCAGTAAAAAAATGCTGGTAACATAGAATCATCAAATTGGAAAGCTATGAGTCAGACATATCCTTCTCTCTTGCTTACTGGCCCTCCATAACTGGAATGACTTTATTTCACGAAGTACCAGCCGAAGGAACCAGTCCAGATTCCAAAAAGGAGAGTTACTACAATAACAGTGATTCCATGTGTTTATTTTGGAGAGGGAAACCCGCATGTCGTAAAATGTACTTCAAGAATATCTCTACTGCAACGCGCAAAATAAAAACAGCAAGTCAGAGATAAATATAGACTGTTGCCCTTGGATAGATGCAAGAGACTGTTTCAAAAGCAAGGCACCTAAGCCCAAGGAACCAAGATTACCTTAGCTCAGCCTTCCCATAGATCTATTTTCCATTGCTGGTTGGATATGGAGGATAATTGCAGTGATATTTTTAATCATAATAAAGAATGAATAAGATTTCCAAATGTCTAAAAACTAAACATAACTCCCGTGCAAAGTTCAGGCTATATAGCATTTGGCAGGGTCAGAGCAGAAAGAGATGGCAAAATTCCCCTTCCTTTTAGTATGCACTAGAGGTATCAGCATTATTTCAGCAGTGGCCACACCAAAGAACAAAAATCTCTGAAATCCATTGGGAGTGCAGTTAAAAAGTCATTGTGGGTTTTGCTTGTTTAATAGGAACTATGAAAAAGGAAATGAAAATGAGATTTCAGAAGCTTTTTGAGGAAGCAAAAGATGGATATCACTGAATTTCTGGATTCATTTTGTTCTTCTGTTTATCCTTAAATGAAAAAAAAAATGACAGAAAAAATGTGTAATATCTTCTGATATTTTAATGGGTACAAATGCACCAATGAACTGAGGGTGGTGAAGCACAGGAACAGATTGTCCAGAGAAGTTGTGAAAGCCCCATCCCTGAAAGTGTTCAAGGCCAGGTTGGATGGGGCTTTGAGCAACCTGGTCTAGTGGAAGGTTCCCTGCCCATGGCAAGGAAGGTTGGAACTAGATGATCTCCAAGGTCTCTTCTAACCCAAACCATTTCGTGACTGTGCAATTCCCCCTACTAACCTTCCTTTGCTCTGAACTTGCATCTAATCCTAGATGCATAGCAGGCATGCACTGCTTTGAAGTTGTGATGCTACAGATATTTGTTTTCCTGGTTGAGAAGGTCCCTTTAACATTTTGTGGTTTATTCTACTTAGTACAAACTAACATTTAACTCCTGCCTTCTTTTCCTATCCTAATCATGTTACATGTGGTTCTTATTACCTACGTATGGCCATTCCAGATTAGGTACATATTCTGAGAGAGTCTTTCCCAGAGATCCATTTATTTTACGGATGACAATTCTGCAGGATTGTTTACCTCTCTTCAGTGACCATGAAGTCTAAATAATGAGCTCAGACAGCATGACTCACTTCAGTGCCTCACTTCCTATATATGAAACAATGTAAGATGACCCTACCATTTTTCAGGGAAACTTCTGAATCCTTTCATTTGGCCCTAGGATTCTGATTTCTCATTTGCATGCTTTTTGTTTCTAATCTCAAATTATTGTCCATAAGTAATTTTGAATTTATTTTATATTTTAGTCTCATTTAAATCTTATTTCTAGTATGAACTTTTGCATAAAATCACAGGCTTTTATTGTCCATAGAGGATTGCTATAGTCACAGAATGACCGTCAAGAAAAAAACATATCATCACTGTTATCTTTTGTTCTTTGAGGCCTTCTCCAGTTCCATGCACTGTACACCCTGTGCTCTACTGTCTGGCAATGCAGTAGCATCTCATGCACTTGTGTTTTTTTTGAGGCACATTTTGTATGTTTCTAATACTGGCATTCTTTCTGTTTTGCGTGACTGACACGTATTGGAGACCTATTCTCTCTGTGCCTTTGCTCTTTTATGCTCTGTGTGGATGGTAACCTGTTCTTGCCTCCTTTTGTGTGCATTAGATTCTTGTTTGAGCAAGGTGGCCCACAGAAGGCGGAAAGACCCCATTGTTTAATTACTAACATAATGACACCTTCAAACTTCATTTCTCGGAGAGATCTATACTGTTTGTACACCATTTTATGTATGCATGCATGCACACACAAATAAAGCACAGCTGATAGACAAAAATACTCGAGCTAGCTCAAGTTGGCAAAATAGGGAACCATTTTATCACTACATGGGCTGCTTTTCCATGACTGATCTTCTAAAAAAATCTATCCAAAATATAGATTTTTCTGAATTATTCTTAATGGATTTCCATTTGAGGGAACAATATAAATCAAGACATGCCAGCATTACCTGAATACAATTTTGTAAGACTTATTCCCACCAGAAAAAGTCCAAAAGCATTTTTCTGACATGAGTAATATTTGACAGATGTGAAATTGCTAAGAGAAAGAACATTAAAAAAAGGCAGTAATCTCAAAATCAATTTTCATTAAGATCTGAGTTTCCCCCTACTCTCTGAAATACATGGTTTCAGGTATGCTTCTTTTACTTACCCAAGTGCTCCTTTCTTCTAGAAATAGTCAAATTAGTATCATTATCGCCTTAATTGCAAAGGGGCTGTTTGCACTCAGATTACTACGCAATTATGGCTTTCTGAAACAGGCATGGCCACTTATATATTTCTTTTAATGATGTCAAATTTCAGTTTGACAACATCAAATGTTCAAATGCATTATGAACCTAATCAATTGGCTGCCTAGAAATTATTCAAGAAGCCTTCAGGGCAGGCCTACAGATCCACAGCTTTTCTTGCATGTAAACATCCCACTGATAACAATGCAGTTTTGTACACGCAAAAAGAGGATGCAAGCCTTTGTTTTCAGAATTAATGTCCTTGTAATAATGATTTGCAAAGAAGTACTGTCAGAAACTTTCATTCTGAGTTCTTTGAGACTCATTATATTCTAAGACTGGTGATCTGGTATTACGAAGAGTTACAATTAACTGCAACTTCCCTAATGCTGAGAGAGTCCAGTTAACAGAAATCTCTCCTCATTTGTTCTGTTACAGCAGTCTTCCAGCTATGGAAGAAATAATAGCCTTGCAAAAATGAGGTCTGGTAAGAAGTAATAGCAGAGAGTAACAGTCCAGATCAGAGAGAGCAGCTGACAGCTGGTGGGATGATTTTACTCAGCCTCTAACAGTTCAGACTTCTCCTACTGTGGTTGCAAATGCTTGGGCCCTTTCCTTGATAAGTAATAATTCCATCTAAGTGAGTTGAGAGAGCAGCACAAAAATGGACAGCACATATTCCCCAAATTGGCATCTATCTCACTAAACTGTTAAGTAGTCCTAATCTACGCAGTAATGAGTCTCAGAGCCAGTGTCTCACTCTCACATTCATGGGTTTGATATTTTATTTTAAAAAAATAAAATCAGACCTTTAATACAAAATGCCACACTAATAGCTTAACTGCTCATTTCAGTGTCATTGTGGGGTTCACATTAATTCTAATTTATTAACAAGAAGATTAATTACACTTATGAGGGCAGGACGGCACCTTTAGTGTAAAACATTTCATCTGATCCAAGGCATACTGTTTCCTGCAACGTTTTGTTCTTCCGAGTGATATGTCTTTTGCTGGCACAGGGAACCTGCAACAGAGGCACAGCTGAACCAAAACTACATGTGCTGGGAGAAATGAAGAAGTTATTCCTCTCTACTGTCCAGGAAAAGTCAATCCAGAAGCAATTTGTTAAGTATTTTCTTCCATTCCCTTCCTGGAATAATTTATGCTCTTGAACTTTCTTTAATGTATAGCTAACAAGAAGCTTCAGACTACATAAATCTTTATAAATATTTCAGTTATGGGTAGGCCAAGTGCAGAATCTATTTACTAAAATCAGCACCATATTAAGGCAAACCAGAAAGAAAACCAGTTGAATACAGAACCCTGAAGCACCACCATTTTATATTTGAAACTCTGGCCTTTCTTCTGCTGTACAAGTGGAAAGAAGTATGCAGGACAAATGAGGGAGCTCTTTAGCTGACCGAATGTACGCACTCGAAAAGTTTGGAAAAATAACCGGAAAATTCGCACTGGTTCAGATTTCCTTCACTTCTGTTTTCTGATGTGCTCTTTCAGCTAAACTTCTCCTAGAAGAGCTATAAAAAAATCCACACTGGAAATCTACAACACTCATACCATCTTGGGTCAGCCAGCTGGGTCACTTGCCTCAAACACTTTTCCAGCTGCTGAGAAATGTTCTCTTACAAGTTCTGTTTCTCCATCTTTCCTTACTAGATTTTTAAGTGGTTGGTTGTCATGCTATCACGGCCTCATATACCAAACTTGTTCAGTAGTCTTGTTTTCTCCTGTCCAAGTGAAAAACAGATAAAAACAATGTTCTAATATTGTGCATCCCTTGTTTTCATTGCCACCAATTCCTTATAGACAGACATGACTACCATCACTGAGTTTTCCTTATTAGAACTCTCTCTGGACAAACATTAATACTGAAAATTGATGTGCACTCATAATGGTTCTGAAAAGGGCTTACCCAATTCTTTTTTCCAATACAGATCTTCAGATTCTTTAAAGCATTGATCAAGTTGAATATATAAATAGCGACTATATGTTGCAATTAGAATGGCTTAAAATCTTTTTAGGGGTTAAATTCTGAAGAAGAAAAAAACCTATATAAAGTGTACATAAAAAACAAGCAAGATGTATCTATCCAGCCACATTGCAATCTTAAAAACATCTCTTCCAGTCTTTGTGGAAATCAAATACTCAGTCTGCTTGTCTACTCTCACTGAAAAATTGATGACAAATTAATAAAAAAATATGAACTAATCTCACAGGAGACTAAAACAAGTTGCCATGAATCTTGCTGAAAATTACTGTCTGGGTGCTGTATAAAAATATAATACATGAATTTTCTTTGTCTGTACCAACTCCATCTAACTCACACAGTTCCTTTCCTCATCACAATGTACTTGGCTTTAGGCAAATGAGCAAGCAGAATTTTACAAGTTTATTTTATTTGGCTAATATGTAATTCAAAATTCAAGTTAAAACACTTGAAATATCAGCTTTGTTTGAGGGGAAAAAAATAGCCACCTGTAAAAAAAAATGGAAAATATTCCAACAAACATAATTCAAAACAAATGAGTGACTGTTGAGGTTTCAAATGGAAAAGAAAATTTGCTGTCAACAAAGAGAATACTGGAGTCTAGCTGGCAAAGGATCTGGGAGAACACTGCTTGTCATATGAAATAGGAGACAGATGCTCCAAGAAAAAATAGAGCAAAGGGATGTGGTACCATACAGCAAAAAGATCCAAGGCATAATTGTTGTATGAAGTTTATGGGACTTTAAAGCAGTTGAAGTTAGTCAGACAAAAAGGAACACATTGTGCCTTATTTGGCAGAGACTGTAAAATTAACAAACAAAAATAGTTCCAAACGTGAACTCTTACTCATGTTTACGCATTCATTAAGTGCAGCTGAAGTTAATCATGTGCTTCCAAACTCCAAACATAGGACTCACAATCTTCAAATCTTTTAATGATTTGTATGTTTTCTTTCAAAGTATTATAGGCTTGTATGTTTGACAGCAAATAGATAGATATTGATATATTCGAAAGCTAATACATAGTGGAGTTGACTGAAAACATACAGAAATCAATAGGAAGCTTCTCACTGATTTTTATTGAGTCTAGAGAAGACACATAATCTGAAAACCAATATGATAAATCTTGTTCTCATCAAGATGATAGATACACAGATAACTCTTCCTAGCCTTCACCAGCTGCCTTCTGAAGAGACATTCTCCTCTTCCTCCCTTTCCTGTGGCTTTAGCAAATATTTTTGCAATCAAGTCTATGTTTGCAGCTGAGAATAAAAGGACATTTTTGTGCAGGGTCAACTAGAACCATGGGCAAAGCTGGGATTTGCCTAGAGCAGCTGACTGAGGCAATTATGATGGCACTGTTGTTTATTTTGCTTGTACCAGGGCCCTGGACAGTCATGCTGGCTGCTGCTGCTAGCAGAAAAGTCCCCGGGGCAGCAGCACTGCTCAGGCGGTTCATGGGGTCTGTGCTCCCCACCTCCACCCATGCCTCAGGAAGCACAAACCCCACTCCACACAGCTCTCCTTACAGTTTTATAGCTCTCCTCACTCCTTTCTGCCCCTGGCCCAGGACTCAGCTCAAAATTTTGCTTAGCCAGCTCAGTCTCCCCTAAACTGCTTAGCAGCCCTGGGCTAGCACTGCCTTTGGCCACTTGTTCAGGACTTGCCTGATCTATAGCAAAAGAAGAAAATCTAGTATCCAAATGTAAAGCAATAATACAGTCAAAATATTATGAGGTTTTAGGACAAAATTGTATGGAAAATCCTATTTAATGTTACCAAGAGAATAACATTTAGAAAAAAACTGTGTAGCCATTGCCTTGTAATGCTCAGGATCAGGTGGCAGTGAATTGAGCTCCTACAAAGCTGTACTTAATTTTAAAACCTAGGAACAAAGTACCAATAAAAAAGGATTCACTCTACTCATGCAGGAAGTCACATGCAGATTACCAGAAGAGATTTGACAGTTTGGTGAAAGTTAGCCAAGTTCCCTTAACAAAACCTTGCATTTAAATGTCTTTCAACCATCCTCAAGAAAAGAAAAAACTTCAATGGAAGGTAGTCAGGCTGAGGGAACTACTTTTCACCTTTCTGAAGTCTGTTTTCTTTCTTAATTCACTCCCACTCCCCATTCTATTTGAATGCATTTAGAGCAGTCTTAGTGCCATAATTCAAGACAATTTTTAACGCCCTTAATCATGGGCAGAAGAAAAGTATTTCTGAAAGCATGAGATTAGAGAGGCAAGTTTTATTCCAGAGTCCTCCACAAAGGGGTAAGTATCAAAGCTCAGGAAGCCAAATTAAAGAACATCCTTAATTCTGTAATTTGATTGATCTATTTTCATAAGCGTTCTCTCCTATAATTATTTGCAAAATTTCTGCACATGGATCCAGATGCATACATGATAAGGCAAGTGGCATCATATCATCCCAAACCAGAGCAATCACAATCTACTAAGGGCTGTCAGAAACAATGTGACTTAGTACAAAATGGCTTCAAATCATAAGAGTTTGGTATCAAATGGTCATGACACATCCCTCAGGATTGTTTTCTTTGTGATACATGACCCCTTCTGTATACCATAGGACTGTCTTAGACTTTGCAGAGGTTCAAAAAACTTTGGAATGAGTACAGTTTTGTTTCTCTGGTGTGGGGAGGAGGGCTGTATGAATTTGACTCCACTCAAATGTACGAGCTTCATACAAACCAGATAATCATCAAAATTAGTGAAGGACAGACCTAGACTAGGCACTCCTTCCCCTGAGGGAGCTGGGGGACTGGGGCAAGGGCAGCAGATTGGGTACTGAAACATCCCCTTCTTGTTCTCAGGGAAAGGAAATAAATACTACAGACACAAATGGGCAAGCAATACCAAGTGGTCACACCCTTTCTAGTGTAACCAGTTTATTTTCAGTTTGTTCTCTTAATGTTATCCTAACATGACTTTCCCAAGTAACTAGGCAACCTCTAGCGCCCCGCTGCCGAAACAGTTCACTACCGGCTACAGGGGAAAGTGCAGAGGCGCTTCTATCCCTGGGCTACACTGCCGCCTCACGGCACTTCTGCTGCACAGCTCTCGTTTGTTCCCTCTAAAATTCCAAAAAGTCCATAATCAAAGCATAGTTATCTATGATTCTGCTGGTAACACAATTCTGAAAAAGTCTTTCCTTGTGCCTATACTAATTCAATTGCATTATTAGAAGGGATAAGGAAGAACAGAATCTCCCGTTTAGTTCTGGAGAGCCATAAGCTGGAGAGGAGCAAAGGATCAGAACTCAGAGTTATTTGTAAAAGTGGAAGAGTGGTGTGAAAGTCAGGATGTAAATCAGTGGTTTACACCTAGAAGCAGAGAGCAGGAGCCACCAAAGAAAAGGCAGGCAGGGAGCACCGAGGCTGGCAACAATCCCGCAGGAAAGAATTTGGCATTGTAGTGGCTCACAAGCGAGTGTTGTTCAAAAATATTCTACCACTGTGAAAAAGGTAGGTGTTACACAGAGCTTTGTCAATAGGAATGTTATCTGTAAGGTGCTGGGAAATAGAATACAGAAGAAGAAGGATGCCTCTGTAAAAATCACAAAGTACAAATAGTTTCTTTACAAAGCTTTCCATGAATTCATTTCACAAAATATTTGTTTAGAGCATTTGCCTGAGCCTCACAGACACAAAGTCTAAGATCTTGATTTTGAATAAAACTATACCTTTGTATATACCTAAAAGACATATATGATTTAAAAATGTAGAAGGACTGAACTGAGTCCCAACCATAATTTTCCAGTGAGATACAGCAACAACAGAAAATACATCTGTTTTCTTTTCTTCACAGTTTTCAAGCTGATCAATTCACATAACTCTACCATAGTTGGACTTACCCAGAAGAGTAAAGTAATATCTCTTTTCCTATAGGACTTTACTATGCAAATGGTAGAACGTTTTATACAGCAGTGTTTCTCTGTATGTTGTAATACTAATTGCTCCTGGGACTAAAAAAAATAAGAAAGTTAACATAATGGGAAGCACAGAAGCATAAAAGGATAAGTAATTCAAGAATGAAAAATTACATTATAATTTTGTTGGCATCTTGCTCCTTCAAGATGTTGGCATTTTCCAAATAATAATGCAGAAAAGCAATCAGAATGATGAACAAAAATTATACTTCCTTAATCCATTTTTCTATCACTTCTAGAAGCAAAACATCTGGAAGATCCTAGAAAACTGCTTCTCTTCCAAACTCCAATGACTCCAAAGGAAAGAAATCATCTGAAAGATTTTGACAGTATAATTAATTGTTCTAATTCCCCCATCTATGTTGCTGTCTAAAGCAGGAACTACTAGGAAATGTAAAACAGAATGGGAATTAGTCAGAAGGGATGGGAGACAAAACAGCAAAACAGAGATATTTTCTGTGAAAAGGGTAGAGAAGCAATGTGGACCTGAGAAAAAGAAGAGAGGAACACTGATAAAAGAAATGTTTGGGCAAGAAAATCAAATGAGAGTGGGGAGGACAGGAAGAAAAATGGGAGGAGACAAAACAAATGGAAACTCAAAGAATAATGAGAGAAAAAGGATTGTTCCTGTTAAGCAGTTTGAAACAGAGTATATTTATAATGGGAAGATGCATCTGGAGTGAAGCTGATAATAGAGGTTTTAAACATGGAAAAGGAACTAAGATTACATCTGTTCTGTTTGATAACTTAATTCTTCACTTCAGTCCCAGGACCTGGTTCCCTGTCATTCACATCTGAATATGCTCATCCACTCGTGTGCTCTCACTTGGAGTTAACTGACCGCTTCTCACCAGGAAAAAGCCAGGGCAGGGTTCTGGAGGCTGCTGCATGACCAGCATAGATAAGATTATGCCATCGTCCTTCCCAGTCTGTCCTCCAAAGCAGAGCCAGCTCACCATGCGACCACACAGATCCGCACACCACCGAGCACAGAGCACAGTCACACTGCACAGTGCCATTCAAGTGCCACTCAGAAGGGCTGCTACACGGCCTCCTGCTGCCTCAAGCATTTTGAATTAAGTGAACATGGAGAATAGATATTGCAACTTAAGGTGTCACCATATGGTGCTACTCAGGAGACCTGGGCAAGCATGCCCCAGTGCGGACTCTCCCACAGAGGAAGTGAGGCTGGAGCGATGTGGTCACAAACTGTTCCATGGCAGCCATCCTGGCTGCCTGCTGTGAGTGAGATCTGCAGTGGCAGGGGGGGAAGAAAAATCAGGCAGCAATCTTCGGGATCCTGGAATGAGGCAGGGATTGCTTTCTCCTGGATGCAGACAGTGAGCTGGGGTGAGTCCTGAAAGCTGGACGCTCCCCTCTGCCAACAGCAGACATCTGTAACAGCAGCTGCAATCCCAAAAATGATAACATTTCAGGATCACACCCAGAACAATAGAAAACAATGAATTTTGGCCAACTGCCACACAACACACCCTTGACGTAATACTAGAGTCACTAATGGCAAGGTACTCCATTATGAAATATTATACAATCATCTTTCATTAAATTATTTTCTAGTGTTATTCTCTGCTTATGATTTTATTATGTTTTCCTTTTCGTTGTTTACATCATTAATGAATTAGCATTCTGCATTATTTTCTGTAGGACAATTTAATAATTTCAGGACATTTTAAGAGCTTTTAATACAGAAAACATATGAATATTAATGAAATGCCATGAAAAGTAAAAAAAATTGGCAGAGGTAATATAAATCAATGTTTTACTGTATTTCCAGAGAGGACAAAAATGGGTCCTTTCCCATCAAAAATAACTATTTCCCATGACTATTAGAAGTGTTAATAACATATCGGTCTGTAATTGTGTAACTATACAGATTTCTCTGCTTTTTTCTTTCATTAGGAGAAGAAACAGGTAATGGACACTGAACATGAAACAAACTTAACTGCATTCCTTTGTAATAATAATAGTAATAATAATTTTTCCTTTGAGGAGGAGCATGTCCACAGTTAACAATTGTTAATAGATCTCTTGAAACCTTCACAATGTTGCCAGTGAAGTTAGCATGTGAGTTTGCCAGAAGCTTTCTGTCTCATGTACAGATATCAGTATGCTTCATTCTCTTAAGGAACTTCATTTCTGTAATGTGAAAACTATTACAAGCGGTGAATCCTTGTTCTGCCATTTTGTATTGCAGGAAATTCTGACAGCCTCAGAATTCTCAGAGCAAGTCATCTCAGTCCAGGTGCCACTTTGCTTTGCTATAAACCTGAGTAGGGCAGGAGGACACTCTTATTTGTGTTCCGTGAGTGTCATTGAGGTAACTGGTATGTGCATGAATCCATCAGGAATCTCTCCAGGACTGTGCAGACTGATTGATAAAAATGCAGGTTGTAAAATTCTAGACAGAGATGGTTACACTTCACAAGTGGCCTGGGACCTCTGAATCTGTCTCAGCACCTTGGAAGCCCTAGTGAAAAATCTTATACAAACCTTTGGGATAATGTTTTCTCCAGCAGCAGAGCCACTCCCTGCCCGCAGAAAAACATCTGCAGAAAGTCCATGCTTGCTTTCCTAGTGGTGAAATGCTATAGACTAAAGATACCCTAGGAAAAATGCCTTCTGAAGCAACTGATCAACCTGTTCACTTTGCTTTTTATTCTCTTAGAGGCCAGCTGCTGTTGTTGCTCTTATTGCTTCATGAATATTGTTTAAATTTGTTTAGTAGTGCAGAGCAGACTTAAAAAACTTGCATGCCAAAAATGACTCCTCAAGAAGTTCCTGTATAGACTTGCCTTTATCAGTGTGTTAGCAAGAACTGCTTCATCCCTAGGGACAATCAAAACCAGCATTATCTGGCTACTCATGGGTGGATTTCATTACTGCAAAAGTGAATTTTGCAGATTTTGTTCTTATTTATGAAAAGGCCTTCTTTTATACATCCCAGTCTGTGTAAAGGCACAGCATGCATGCCTTTAGGGAGCCTGCAGGGCAGCAGAAGAAAGGTAGGATGCTGAGCACTGCCAGTGCTCTGCACTGTCACCAGTACTTAAAGCTGAAAAAAGTTTGGTAATTTTCAGTCCACCAGCAATGAGATGGCTACCTCTCTTCCTATTCTGCATTAGAGAGACTGTGAGGAGGAAACCACATTAGCCACTAGTGTCCTAATTAATGGAACAGGTGGGGAGACAAGGAAGGACTTGAATAGTACAGGGGGGATCCAGATGAGGCTGTAGTTTGGAAACAGACATCCCTTTCTGTCCTCTCTGATACAGGCTGAGGGTGTAGCTTGAGCAACACATTTTCAGCGACGATTATGCCTTAAACATGTAGCACTTGTGCTGCAGATGTGCTGAGCTCTGTGCAACCCTCAGGACTCAGCAGACGGATTTGTGATGCCAACAGGTCAACAGAATTTACTTTCTGTTGTTTTGTGGGTTTGGTTTTGTGTTTGTTTTTTGGTTTGTGTGGTGTTCGTGTGTGGGGTGGGGCAGAGGAGGGTGCACTATCTATCAGCTCTATCTGTTCAGTGTTCAGCTGCAGGGTTACGCTAGTGCTGCTGTCAGCACCACTCAGGGAAGCAGAACAGAGGTGGGAGTCCATGGCCAGGTGTGGAGCCAGTACAGCAGTGCCAGCAGTTAACCTGGCTTGGACACTCCGCAGCAATCTGGTATCCAACCTCAGAGTGTGCCCGGAGCCGGCAGCATGAAAAGGGGAGGCTGTTCTGGAGAGATCAACAGATGTGATGTGATGAGAGCACTCTAGAACACTAAGTTAAATCTTAACTTCGCTGTGTATTTCCCAGGGGATGGATGCCTGTGACATTAAAAGGAACCGCTTCAACAGTTACTTTATCCATTTAAAAATCAGGGAATGCGCAGGCACAGGGCAGCTCGAACAGCAAAGTCAACCTTGAGGCACAGCCCCCAGCGATGGTGTCCGGGGACAGCGGCGGGGACATGCCCAAACCCCGCCTGTCCGCACCAAAATCAGAGGATCAGTTGGGTTGGAGGAGAGCTCTGAGATCATCCAGTCCAACCTATGACCGAGCAGCACCAGGTCGATCAGACCAGGGCACCGAGTGCAGTCTGTCCTTAAACGACTCCAGGGACGGCGACCCCACCGCCCCCCTGGGCAGCCCATTCCAGTGTCCAATCACCCTTTACGTGAAGAAATCCTCCCTAACGCCCAAAATCCCTCCTGACGTCCAGGCCGGAGCAGGTCCGCGGGAATGCCGGCGCGAAAAAAACCAAGCCCTTCCCCACATTTAATCACCTTTAATGACCTTTAGCGGCTCCGGGCGCCCGGCAGGTGGCGCTGCCCCGCCGCAGCGCCGCGTCGCGCATGCGCGGGGACGCAGCGAAAGGCGGCGGTCGCGGCCCGGGCGGCGGCGGCGGCTGAAGGAGATCCGAGGTCGGGGGCCTGCGCCAGGCGCTGCCGCTCCTGCCCGTCCCACCCGCCCCATGCGCAAGATGCTGCTGGCCGCGCTGTCCCGAGTGCTGCAGGGCCCGGCGGCCGCCGGGAGGACGGTGAGTGCATCCGGTGCCGGCCCGGCCGGGGAGCGGCGGCCCGCGGGGGGGGGGGCGGGGGCGGCCGCGCGGGGGCGCTGCGGGAACCGCCCCGCGCGGGGGGGGACGGCCGGGAACGGTCCGGGAGAGACGGCGGGAACGGCCCGGGAAGTTGGTGCCGGCAGACAAAAAAAAAAAAAAAAAAAAAAAGAGAAATTAAAGAACAAAAGAGTTTGGGTTTTTGGGCATTTTTTTTCCACTCTGAAGATCGTGAAATGTGACAGTGAAATGGTCGCCGCGTGCAGGAGCTCGCTCTATAAAGGCCTGGTGGCGCAGTGCTTTAATTTATGTCGTTCCATGTATATTTTGACAGCACAAGTCAGATCCCTTACAGGGATAATAAGCACGCGCTGCTCGACCCGTTTGGAGTTCATCGTCGGACTGTCTGAGCTTCACCACCTGCCTCAGCCCAGCCAACAGCCCCTTGCAATTGCTGCATGAATTTTTCTTTCAAAGTTTGTTATTTTTGTGTCATGTGCTGTGTTTTACCTCTTTTGTGTGAAAAATCATGCTCTTACCTCTTCGTTCTCCTTATTCCACTGTAATGACTGTGGCCATGAGGAAAAATTAGCCCCTGCTGAGGAAAAAATTGTTGGCGAGATCAGAGTTAAAAGGTGCTTTCTGGTAACTGGAAGCTGCCTTTTTGCCATGGAGAGCAGATCTGTTGCTGTACTCCTGTTCTGAGGCAGCTCTCTCACCCTAGCATTCACTGCTTATGAGTGACTGGGTTCGTGAGAATCACACAAGGGAGCAGATTTACTGGGAGATCTTCCTATGTGTGTTGGGGCTTCATGTCTAAAAGTATTTCCTAATTCACAAGTAAAATATTTGGAATTTTACAAAATAAATTAAATTTTGCAAATATGGGTGTCTAAAATTAGTTCCTTACTACAAGTACTCGGCTTGCTCCTGAGATACTGCATTTTCCTGGAATGCCAAACTAGAGCTGATTTGGATATCTTAATGTAATTGATTTTTGGATCCTAGTGCTTAGCAATTTGGTAAATATTTGCCTTGAATTGTTCCTAGGCACCTATAGTGAAGGCATAAATTAACAAATAAATAGAAGTAGACTTAATCCACAAAGCATTGTTTCGTATATGCTTTGAGCATTTTCCAGACTGTACAGATGGACCACTTGCAGTGTTGTATTCTAGTTGGCTAATAATTTGCTGACTTCTCCTCCCCGATTGTTTGGTACAGCTACTCACTCTTTTTTTCTTCCCTTTTTTTTCTTTCCAAATGCTGCTAACCTAGGGAGCCGTTAGTGAGGTAAGGCCTCAGTCAGTTTTGTCAAGGTTTGCATTTGATACCTGTACTGGCCATGTGTCAGAACTTTTGTACAGACTCCTCAGTGTTGCTTTTATGCCCCATATTCAGGGCAGGGGTTTAACCAGGTGGCCTATAGACCCCCATCCCAATCCCGGCCGTTCCGTGATTCTGCAAATCCCAAACCGTTGATTTACTTCCAGCTCTAGAAGTAAAATAGCTTTTCTTCACCAGTAATACTGATGCATTGTGGTAAACAGTGTAGAAACTTGGTTTAAATTAAACCCTTAAATATTTAATCTGATAATAGGGGAGGGGGAAATTGTTACTGCTAAATCAAGTATGCAACAGAGTAGGTAATCAAGATGGATTGAGAAATATCTCCTGGTTGTTTTTTGTCCAGGCTTCATACCTGTCAGTCAGACCTTTGTTTGGAAACAGTGACTTGGACATTCTCAAAATTTTGAAATAATTAACCTTCAGCTAAATTTATGTGAATTTCCTGACTGAATGAAATTTTTGTGTAACTTAGTTAAGCAATACAACTTTGCCACTGAAGATGTGGTATGTTCCTTGTCTGTGGCCACAGTGCATGCATGGACACATGCCCATCCTGTCAGATGCTGCAGTGTAACACCAGTGTTCATTAGTCACTAGCCTGTGTTCGTTCTTAAGACAGACCAGTAATGTGTTTTCAAACATCCTTCTTATCTCTCCTCTGCCATGCCCCCTTTCTGTTCTGTGTTTCACGTATCCTCAGGTACATTCTGTGTTTCCATATCATTTTTAAGTAGTGGCCATGCTGTTGCTCACTGAAATCCTCTCTCTCTTCATTGTTACTGCCTTGAATCCCCCCAGCTTCTCTTCCTATTGAAAAGAAAGGGTGAGAGTAGTTCGTACCTCAGAAATCTGCAGGGTTCTTTTTGTTTGTTTTGGATTGGGGAGGGATTGTTTGTTTTGGGTTTTTTTGTTTGGTTTGTGTTTTGGTTTGGTTTTTGGAGGGTTTTTTTGTTCTATCAAGGCAAAATTCCAATCAGCACAGAGAGCCATTGAAATCTGCATTGGCTGTCTATCCTTGCATGGGCAATCTGGCATGTGAAGGGTAAAACAATTATTTTTGTGGTTTTGATGCTCTTCACAATCTCTAGAAACTTACTGGGTTCCTTTTAGATGATCAAGGATATTGCAAATTTGAATTCTTTTTTTTTAATCTTAATTTGAATTACTAGATTTTAAAGGACTTTAACACATTCATACAGAATAAACATTCTTTAGCCTTACAAGGATATGCCACTGGTGAGTTTAATTCATACATTGTTTCAGTTTGGGAGTACTCTGAGAAATTATTTGAAAATTCACCTACTTCTGCTTGATAATTATATTTAAATATTGCTCATGCTTTGGTTTTGTGTTTTTTTTAAGGCCTCTCGAGTGATGGTGGCATCACGTAACTATGGAGACTTTGCAAGTGAAGCTTCATTTGAGATTAAGGTAAAGAACACTTAATACTGGCATGCTGTGTAAGCGTTTGTTGCACATCTTGACGTAATGGACTTGCCCCTGTATCTTTTTCAATTAGAAAAATACTGTTTGAATTTCCAGAACCAAAGCCCTCACTCTGTGACCAGATTACTCGGTGCAGCTGGAAGTAACGGTGCTTGGCAGTGTGTAGTAGTGGTACTTGTTTCTTAAGAATGCGAAGTTGTGATTCTTTGCAGCTGTCATACTGCAATGTAGCTGTGAGAACAGAGTCAGAAAGGAGCTAAAGAACCTTTTCTGTTCTGAGGGAAGAGTATTTGTTTCCTTAATGCTCTTAAGACAATTAGGTGGTGTTTGCAGCCTATCCCAAATGTGCAGCTGATTGAGGTGTGTATGGGTTTTTGAGGAAAAAATATGGCATCCTTTTAATGCTTGGCTTGGTGCTGCTCAAAGAACTTGTGTTATATTCTGTCAACTTTCTCCTGTGCCTGGGTCTTAGGAAAAAGTGATGCTTCCATTGGCAATAGCTTTTGTGCTGGCATTTCATTCAGAAACTGATGAAAGAAAATCTGAAAAATCATTTAGTTTTTCTTCCACCCCTCTCCCTGTTTATCTTTGCCTGTAAAGTATTAAAATTGTTTCACAGGTGGAAGGGAAGGAACATATGAAAAGTCCTTTTTGAGTAGATACAGATTTAATGTTTGGTCCTGTGTTGATGAAAAAACTGTGAAGTTTCTATTTTTATGTGAACTTGGAAGCAGGGCTGTCTTAGAGCAGTGTGCCCATCTGTTATATCCAGTTCATCTAAGGTGTCAGTGGATTTGCTCTGAAGAGACTTTTGCTGTAATAAAAACTGTCTTTAACCTGTATAGTAGTATTTTGGCCATTTAATCTGCACTGACAGAGTAATTTGTTTGGTTTCTTCCACTGAACTTAACTTTTTATTTATTATTATTATTTTAAATTTTTTTCTTTATTTTGTACGGGTGCCTAAAATCAGCCCTCCCTCAGTAGAGTCCATGGTTTGGGGAGGAAATTGTACTGCACACATGGCGGTTTCACTGGCAGTGTAGCTGATGCAGGTGATGCTTGTGGTAGTAGAGGTGAGGTCCAGTCTTAGGGCCAGAAACTGTTTTACAAAGGAAACTCTTGATCTCCCTTCTTTCTTCAAAAAGCCTCTGTAGCTCTTACCAGGTATTTGACCTGCAACAACCATGGAAGTTTTCTTTTTTACCTCATTTTCTGAGGACTCTAGTTCATCTATTCCTTGTAGGTACAACAAGGCTTCATTTTCTCAGTGTAAATCTGTCTTTATTAAAAGTAAGGCTTTTATTTCCCTAAATTTGGAAACAGTGCACAAACTTTACAGTTATTTTGACCTATGAATTTAGGTTTGGCTGGCTTTCTTTTTTAAAAGGTATTACCCTCTGAATTTGGAAATGGTACATCATAAAAAATAATTAAGTAATATTCATAAATAGGGCAAATTATTTTCAGGAAATAACTTGTTCAACCTTGCAGAAATGTGACCTCCATCGCCTGGAAGAAGGCCCCAGTACCACAGCAGTGATGACTCGAGAGGAGGGGCTCCATTACTACAAGACAATGCAGACCATACGGCGCATGGAGCTCAAGTCTGACCAGCTCTACAAGCAGAAGATTATTCGTGGCTTCTGCCACTTATATGACGGTCAGGTAAGATTTTTTTTTCTGGAAGTTTTATGTTGTTTTACCTTACTTAACATAAAAGCTACATGCTCTTCAGAAGAGACAGGTGAGTGAGGTAGGAGAGGTGGAGGGGTGGGTCTGTGTGTTAGGGAGTTTCTTGGCTTTGTAGAACTGGAGGTCAGTGACAATAAGGTTCAGTGCCTATGGGGAGGAATCAGGGGGAAGGCCAACAAGGCTGACATCTTGGTGGGAGTCTGTTATAGACCACCTAGTCAGGATGAAGAGGTGATAAATTATTCTACAAGCAGCTGGCGGATGCTTCAAGATCTCCAGCCCTTATTCTTGTAGGAGATTTTAACCTGCCAGATGTCTGCTGGGAACTCAACAGAGCAGAGAAGAGGCAGTTTAGGAGGTTCCTGGAGTGTATGGAGGACAACTTCTTGTCCCAGCTAGTGAGTGAGCCTACCAGGGGCCTTGCTAGACCTGCTCTTTACAAACAGAGAAGGGCTGGTGGGAGATATGGTGGTTGGAGGCCGTCTGGGGCACAGTGACCATGAAATGATGGAGTTTTCAATGCTTGGTGAAACAAGGAGGGGCATCAATAAAACCTCTACCCTGGACTTCTGGAGGGCAGACTTCAACCTATTCAGGATGCTGATTTGGAGAGTACCCTTGGGGAAACAGCCCTGAAAAACAAAGGGGTCCAGGAAGGATGGACATATTTCAAGAAATAAATATTGAAGGTGCAGGAGCAGGCTGTCCCTGTGTGCCAAAAGGTGGGCCAGTGGGAAAGACAACCAGGCTGGCTGGCCAGGGATCTTTTGCAGGAACTCAGGGGGAAAAAAAAGGGTTTATCACCTTTGGAAAAAGGGGCAGGCAACTCAGGAAGGGTTTAAGAATGTTGTTAGGTCATGCAGAAAGAATTAGGAAGGCAGAAGCACAATTAGAACTTAAATCTGGCAATTTCTGTAAAGGATAATAAAAAGTGTTTTATAATTACATTAATAGTAAAAGGAGGGGCAAGAAAAACCTCCTTCTTTGTTGGACACAGGAAGGGGAGGGGAACATAGTCACCAAAGATGAGGAAAAGGCTGAGGTACTTAACACCTTCCTTTCAACAATAAGACAGGTCATCCCCAGGACAGCTCGCCTCCTGAGCTGGTAGACAGGGATGGGGAGCCAAATAGCCTCCCTGTAATCCAGGAGGAAGCAGTTAGTGACCTGCTGAGCCGCTTGGATCCTCAAGTCTATGGGACCAGATGGGATCCACCCAAGAGTGATGAGGGAGCTGGCGGAAGAGCTTGCCAAGCCACTCTCCATTATTTACCAACAGTCCTGGCTCATCGGGGTGGTCCCAGATGATTGGAAGTTGGCCAGTGTGATGTCTATCCACAAGAAGGACCAAAAGGAGGATCCAGGAAACTACAGGCTGGTCAACCTGACCTCAGTGCCTGGCAAGGTTATGGAACAGATCATCCTAAGTGCAATCACACAGCACCTACAGGACGTCCAGGGGATCAGACCCAGCCAGCACGGGTTTAGGAGGGGCAGGTCCTGCCTGACCAACCTGATCTCCTTTTATGATCAGGTGACCTGCCTGGTGGCTGAGAGGAAGGCTGTGGATGTAGTCTACGTGGACTTCAGCAAAGCCTTTGACACCGTCTCCCACAGCATACTCCTGAAAAGGTGGCAGCCCATGGCTTGGACAGGGGCGCTCTGTGCTGGGTTAGGAACTGGCTGGAGGGCTGGGCCCAGAGAGTGGTGGTGAACGGGGCTGCATCCAGTTGGTGGCCGATCACTAGTGGTGTCCCCCAAGGATCAGTGTTGGGCCCAGTTCTGTTTAATATCTTTATCGATGATTTAGATGAGGGGATTGAGTGTGCCATTAGCAAATCTGCAGATGACACCAAGTTGGGGGGGAGTGTCGATCAGCTAGAAAGCAGGAGGGCTCTTCAGAGGAACCTGGACAAGCTGGAGAGATGGTCTGATTTCAACAGGATGAGGTTCAACAAGGCCAAGTGCCGGGTCCTGCACTTTGGCCACAACAACCCCCTGCAGCGCTACAGGCTGGGCACAGAGTGGCTGGAGAGCAGCCAGGCAGAAAGGGACCTGGGGGTCTGGATTGACAGGAGGCTGACCATGAGCCAGCAGTGTGCCCAGGTGGCCAAGAAGGCCAATGGCATCCTGGCCTGTATCAGGAGCAGTGTGGCCAGCAGAACCAGGGCAGTGATCCTGTCCTTGTGTTTGGCACTAGTTAGGCCACACCTTGAGTTCTGTGTCCAGTTCTGGGCCCCTCAGTTTAGGAAGGATGTTGAGACGCTGAGTGTGTACAAGGAAGGGCAACAAGGCTGGTGAAGGGACTGGAGCACAAGCCCTATGAGGAGAGGCTGAGGGAGCTGGGACTGTTTATCCTGGAGGAGGCTCAGGGAAGACCTTATCACTCTCTACAACTACCTGACAGGATGTTGTAGCCAGGTGGGGATCAGTCTCTTCTCCCAGGCAATCAGCAACAGGACAAGAGGGCACTGTCTTAAGCTGTGCCAGGGGAAGTTTAGGTTGGACATTAGGAAGAAGTTCTTCACAGAAAGAGTGATTGGGCATTGGAATGGGCTGCCCAGGGAGGTGTCAGAGTCACTGTCCCTGGAGGTGTTTCAGAAAAGACTGAATGTGGCACTGAGTGGCATGATCTGGTTGACAAGGTAGTGTTCGGTCGTCGACTGGATTTAACGATCTCAGAGGTCTCTTCCAACCTAACTGATTCTGTGATTCTGTGAATGTAGGGATTTTAATAGAGTGGAGAATAAATGTAGAACTGAATACAATAGGGAGGGAGAGAGAGAGAGAAGGCACAGTGCAGCTGAAGATCAGCTGAATGTGAGAAATGAGCAACTGCAGCATATTAAATTCAACACATTTGAAGGCCTGCATCTTCCTCCTCAGGTTTAATTGATGGGGTTTGTTTCCATGTCTCATAGATCATGTGCCCACTAAAAAGCAACAGCCAGGAGAAGGAACTTCATGACCTTACCGAAATTTTGCTGTCTGTTCATTATCCCCTGACATTTCTGAATTTTGGTTGTTGAGATGCTTCATTTGGGAGAAAAAGCCTTCAGATTTTTGCAGGTTCTGTTTCCCTTCCCATGTGCCTTTGCTAGTCAGTCAGGTTGGAATTTAGAGCCCAAGGCTGTTGTAGCTCCAGGCCTGCCACTGCCCCTTGAGATTTAAGTTAGTCTCCTCTATCTGTGCTCTTCCTGTTACCTGCTGATATTGGTTGTATGTGGGATCAGAGCCCTTGCCACACTGCTGGCTGTGGAAGCTGTGTGTTTTCCTTCATTGCTAAGCTTACTTTTGCTTTGTAACAGGAGGCCTGCTGTGTAGGGATTGAAGCTGCCATAAAGCCTACAGACCATGTGATAACAGCGTACAGAGCTCACGGCTTTACCTTCACCCGGGGAGTGCCTGTTCGGGAAATCCTTGCTGAACTTACAGGTGTGTGCTCGGTAAAATGAGGATTCACATGCTGCCATACTTGTCAGAAGTTTTTATTCAAGTTCAGAATTATGTTGATGCACAAAGTATACTGGGGCTTCAGAAGCAGTTTAGTGACATAGCAGAATAAATCAGTGTTTTAATTTTATGATGCAGCCACTTTTAACTATAAAAAGCAATGAATAAGTACTTCTGAAGCACAAATTCATAAGATTTTTCTCAATACCAAATGCTGTATTTGTTGTGCTGCAGCACAGTTTGGAAATTGCTGGTGGTAGGCATTTGTTCTCAGTGGGACAGGGCATTACCTTCCCTAGGAGACAGATTTGGATTTTCAGAATTATGCTGCTGAAGTCTTAGGAAGACTAGTTAGCACTGCCTGTAATGATCAACTGAATGGTTTGGGAAAATTTGACTGTAAGAAGAATATTAAATTATAATCTAGATTGAGATTTTGCAGAAAGGAGAGAGAGCTATTCACAGTAGGGTTGAGGATGGAGCAGGGAAGAGAGGAGAGGAGAGGATCAGCCTGCTGAACTCTTATGAGATCTGTGAACAGATGCCAGAAGTGAAAAATTAACAAGGAGCTTGAAGGCCTTCATGAATCACGGGTATAATAAAGACTTGATCTGAGAATCTGCATGCTTGAAATGTTATTATAGAAAAGCATGTTTTGGGGTAGATAAGAGGTATGATTTTGTATACAAAGAGCATATGTGTGTGCTAAGAATGCATATTAATAACGTGCACAAAAGCCCAGATTCTAGTGGATGATCAATTTGCCAAGAGTCACTGGATACTGATAAGGCAGAAAGTAAGTGAGGAGATTGTCATGACTGAAGCCTTCTGTTGGCCCTGAAACTACAAATACGAGTGATAATGTGGTGGGGTTTTTTCTTTATTTCATTTCATGACACACATAATTTTCTGTAGCATTATACTTGACTTTAGTGGGGCTCCTTTAATTGGGAAAGAGCAGCTGCAGTACAGGACTGTTGTTCTAAGAAATGGCACTTGGGAAAGTTCCTAGAGAGGAGTGCTGCTAGAGTCCTTTCCTGCAAAGATAGATCTTGACTAAAAAGGCCAAACTGAAAGACAGATTGAGTTACAATGAAAAGAAATTACAGAATTAAAAAGTCTTTGAAGGAGAAGGAAGCAGAGTAACCCAAAATAAGACTAATAGATAAGATCCTATAGGAAACAAGTTATAGATAAAGGACTTTTCAGGGGAATTGGTAAATACATGAGAAACAGGTTAGTGTTCTAATTAGAAAGTGTAGCAAACAGTGACACTGGTTAATCAGGAGTTCTTAAACACATTCTAAAATACAAGAGAGGATTGTACAAAAAGTGGAGGGAACTTACTGAAGTTAAATTACACTTAATCAGAAAACTTTTTCTTAAAATTAGATTTTTTTTTTCTTTTGGCCCTAGCTGTCAGAATCCATTACAGTTCACATGAAACATATGAAAGGTATGAGAAAGACCAATAATAAAAACGATCCACTATTAAGTAAGAAAGAGAAGTACAAAGAGATCCACTTCTGAAATAAACACGAAGGCTAATGCACAAAAAACCCCAAAACCCACCACCAAACAAGCTGTGCTTATTAAAAATAAAATACAGTCCTCTGCAACTAGTAACAAGACAAATGGGAATAAGAAATTGAATGGGCTGATGAGAAATTCTGTGTCCTTAGATTGGCTCATTTAAATAGAGTTTGTTGCAATGCTTCATGAATCACTAGTTATCTTCAAATTACAGCTTGGATAAAGCTTGACTGGGTGCCTTCTTATGTTTATATTGGGGTGGAATGGGAAGCTGTTAGTTGTGCTTTTTTCAGTGTCCTGTTTGTAATTTTTAATTGTGGTTATTGTCAAAGGGAAGAAAAATATAAGTCATTGCAACTAATTTGGAATAGTATTCGTATCTTGCAGAAGCCAAAAGTAATAAGGACTGTGTATACTTCTTGCAGAGTATGTATATCAGAAATACAGACCTTGTTGTCTTTTATAAAACACCCCATATTCATCAGAAAATGCTTTTGTATAGTAGGACACTGAAACTCCTTGGTTGGTTTTAAAATTTCTTCTTAATCTCATTCTCTATTTCCAGAATTATGTTTTCATTATTGTTCTCTTTTTCCCCTCCTCTTATTTGTTTTGTGAGATATTTAACCATGAATTCTTAGGAGAGAGACCATCATGTCTTTACTCGACATGAAAACAATTATATGGTCTTGGTGTTATTACCTTTAGGAATTGCATTAGATGTTCCCATTTGCACAGTATTTTTCCTCTGAAAAGTAAATCGCTTGTTATTCATGTTTCAGGTCGAAAAGGAGGATGTGCAAAGGGAAAAGGAGGATCAATGCACATGTATACCAAAAACTTCTATGGTGGCAATGGTATTGTTGGTGCTCAGGTATGTACATGACTTCTACTTCAAAGTACAAGTTGAATTTGGCTTATGTCCTGTTGCCAGTGTTTCCTCTCAATTTTTGTGGTTTGAGCTTGATGCAGATACCATTGCTCTGTCTTTTTCTAGTTTGCTCACCATTTTGTAAACTGTAGCAAAAATGAATCAAACTAAGAATACAGTTCATGTTTGTTTCTTGGCTGTAACACCAGTTGGAACAAATGGAAGTGGGTGGGTAACAACTTGTTTGCTGAGCAGGTCCCTAACAGCATAAATGTCTCCTTACAGTTCACAAGATGCCCATCTTCAGCTCCTTTAACATTGTTCTCCAACTCTGGTTTGTTCTGTACTCTGTGATAGGTTCCCCTTGGAGCCGGGATCGCGCTGGCCTGTAAATACTTCGGTAAAAATGAAGTCTGCCTGGCGTTATACGGGGACGGTGCTGCCAATCAGGTAAAGTTGTCTGGTGTGGCTCTGAGGAGTGTGCCTGGGGGTAACTGATTTTCCTTCTGGGAACTGTGAGCTCTGCCGTTCCTACGAGGAGTGGGAGAGCACCTTCTGCCCTCCCTGTGTGGTACCTGCAACGCAGGCAAAGTCTACCTCAGAACTTATGCTGAGATTGTTGTGTTGGGTTTTCTGCTACAAGAACACTTTATTAAAGGAGTCCACTAATACTGAAAAGGCAGATCCTGGAGAGAAAGTGGACAATGCCCACCCTCAGTCCTACAGTTCACTGCAGTTTTTCTCCAGGCTTTTGTTGTGAGGTGCTGTTGACTGAGATGAACTTAGTGTAGGTGGCTGGGCATCTTGCCAATTTTAGAAACTATCACCTCTCATTTGAGTTGTCTTAGGCATTTGAGTAGGGATGTGTTTCAAGAACTGTACAGTCCTCAGAGGGGTGATTCAGGTGAACAGTTAACTGCTAGGTGCTCTTTACATATCAGGAATGTAGCATATTTTTTGTCTTATTTTGGACCTGTGTAAACATCTGTTCTTCCCCACCCCTATTTTGAACTTGGCCCTTGTCCCTGGAGTGGAGGGAAAGCTTTTTGGCTCCTTCCCTTCTGCAGTGCTCTAGATACTCAGGGAATGAGCAAGGCCAGTAGCTAATTACATGAACATTACACCAGTCATGTGAAGAGGGGTTTCCAGGTACTCTTTTTACCCCCTTTCCAGTTGCATACAGTTCACCTAAGTGTGACACCCTGAAGTGCCTGTGCTGTAAGGAGAGCTCTTGAATGATGGCAGTGAAGATGACAGTGCTGCTGAATAGGGAGAAATGTGTCACTTAGGTTTCTGAAGACAGAGCATTCTCGCAGAGCCACTTACAATTGACATTCCAGCCAGTGTCTTCATGTTATCAGCTGAGACATTAAGCCAGTTAAGCAGTTGGTGGTTTAGAGCGTACCATTGAGTTTCCCACTTTGAAAGCACAGGTGGAGATCTCAGTTTTTGATTTTCCCTGTCTTTGACTTCAGAGTAATAAGGCTGATGCAGTCACTGTGGTCAAACTTTACTTTGCTGTAGCAGCATCCTGCCAGGTTAATCAGTTGCCAAGTTTTTTATGACTGTTGCTGAAATACCTCAGTTAAATTTGAAGGTTTTGTGCTATCCTAACACAGATACTGATAGAGGTTTAAAAATTAAGTTCTGTAAACTACTAGTTGAGATGAAAGTTACCTTATATAGTGTAGCTTCTCTTTTATTCCTTCTGAGCTGCAGCAAGTGACTGGTTTCAGATCACTTTTAGTATTCAGATTTCTCCTAGCTAGACCTCTGCAATGGAAGGATTTTCAGTAGAGCCTAATGCTTGAAGGCTGAGCTCCCTGACCACATGTAACTTACTCTTTTTCTTTCAGGGCCAGATATTTGAAACGTACAACATGGCTGCCTTATGGAAGTTGCCTTGTATTTTTATCTGTGAGAACAATCGGTATGGAATGGGAACATCAGTTGAAAGAGCTGCAGCCAGTACTGACTACTACAAAAGAGGATACTTCATTCCAGGGCTCAGGGTGAGTAGTCACAGCTTTTTTTTGAGGGGCGGATGTGTGCGCGCACACCTGCACAATACGTACATGTGCATTTCTTTTATTTTTACATAAATTTACTTAAGCTGAATTCCTGTTGCACTTGTGGAAATACTGAAATTGGAAGTTTGTAGGTTGGCATTTTTTTGCCTTAACATGTAGTTTCTCTTTATCAGGTGGATGGCATGGATATTCTCTGTGTTAGAGAAGCAGTAAAGTTTGCAGCTGACTACTGTAGAGCTGGAAAAGTAAGTCTGTAATAGTTATTCCTTCTCCATAGGTGAAACTCTTAACCAAGTTATTGCTGCATAAGAAGTTCTTCATCTAGCTCATTTTCTCCAGTTGCTGTTGAACTTTATTTGACCTTTATTTCCTCTTTTCTCCACAGTATTGAACTCATATGCAATTGAGTGGTTCTCTGATTTTTGTTAGAATTTATTAACATGCAATTGGTATTAACCAAGCACTTATATATTATTTATACTGTCATCTTTTTCCCCATTTCTACCTCAGTTAAATTCTGTTGCAAAAGGTATTATGACTGTCAGGCAGTTGTGTTCTGTCACAACTTCTGTCAGGCAGAACTGATCAAGTAAAGTAATAATCACTCTATATTTGTAAGAAATGAAAAGTAAAATAAAAGTTTTGTGAGTCAGTGTTAGTGTGTGTCACCCAAGTATGGTTTTGAAGATTTTTAATATTTGGTGAAGTAATGAAGGTTCTGCGAGTTACGTCTTACACTGAAACAACAGGTAATTTGAAATATTCTGAATAATGGTGGACTGACACTGGAAGGGAGGAAATTTTTTAATGCTGCTCAGTAAGAATATGAGAAGAAATGCTTACAATATCCATATAAGGTTCAATTTGAAAAGAATTAGGTTTCCTTTTACTGAATGAATCTGTATGTGCTTATGTTACATAAATTGAGAAAAAAGCATTGAATTAAAATAATTGATCACTAGTGCAATTCACCTGTAGCAAATACTTGTTGCTGTTACAAATTGGTCACTTGTGGTAACACTCTCTGTATTGTTTTTTCATTTTAAGGGCCCTCTTGTGATGGAGTTACAGACATATCGTTACCATGGCCACAGTATGAGTGACCCTGGAATAAGGTACTGTCACATTCTTTCTTAGCACTTACTGAAAACAAGTAAGTATTGATGATCAAATTCTAAGAGATGAAACTCTTAAGTTCAGTGTTTAAATGAGCAATTAAACATGATGAAATTGCTATGATCACTCATCCCATTGTGGCCATGTAACATACTTGTTTTATTTTCAGAATTAAGAGATTTGGTTTTAGAACAAGCACAGAGTCAGTTAAACTTCTGTGCTATTACTGAATTCTGCTTTTAGTTGTAACTTTATGGTGTGTCCTAATTAAGCTTTGACTAAAAAGCAGCATGCTTTTCTGGAGTTTTTAGGGTATTTAAAGTCTTGTAAGGTAAAATTGTAGGAATAGTTTGGACTGCCCAGTCTGGTAGAACACTTCCTAAAAATACAAACATACATTGGCATTGCGCCAGCTGACAAATCTGAATTTGTCTATGTGGAGTTGTATCTCAGCATTTCGGATGAAACTGGCACTGAATTGGAAGCATGCTTCCTAAGGGGGGCTGGGAAGGAGGAAATATGGCTCCTCACTGTAACTGTCCCAGACTGGGATTGCTCCCCTTTCCCTTGGAGCTAGTTCAGCTCAGTTGGCTTTACAGATTGGGGTGGGTGGGAGGTTCTAGATGTTGGTGTACTATCCTTTGAGAGATTAATGTTCTGTATTTTCATTGCATCCCTGACAACTCTGTGGACACACCTTTTTCTAAAAGTGAGCTGTGTCCAGAACCTGCCCTTGATTCAAGGGCACCCCTGAAGAAGTTCATGTCTTTGCCTGTCTTGCTCCTAGCTATCGTACTAGAGAAGAAATCCAAGAAGTGAGAAGCAAAAGTGATCCCATCACTTTGCTGAAGGACAGAATGGTCAACAACAACCTTGCTAGTGTTGAAGAACTAAAGGTATGGCTTTTAGTTACTATCTAAGAAAGCTCCTGAGCAGTCACACACTGATGATCTCTGAAAAGCACATCACGGGCAGTGTCCATTGCTCGCTCGTTCTTCAGAGTTTGCTTTAACATCACTTCTATAAGTGAGGGTGAAGTTTTGTTGCACTCCAGTTAATGAAGTGATGTTCTGCTGGAAAGGCCTTTTGCTTTTGGGTGCTGAGTAAGGCTTTGGGTGTCATTACTAGGAGACAGAAATCAGTTACCCAGGCTTGCTTGACTCCCTAGGAAGGGGGTAAATCTCGGAAAGGGAAATTATGAATAGGGAAAAATCATAGTGAAGGAGTCAGGAATACTCTAAGCAAATGTTGTAACTCCTTTAGTCAACTCTGTTTAAAAAATAATGGCACTGACACACTGAGTGTTCCATGGAATCAGAACAGAATATGTAGAGGCTCAGTAGAGTCATGCTCCTCTGTCAGTAAGTTACTGGTACTGCAGCTTAGTAGGGAGGGAATTTCTATAGGATTTTAATTTTATGTTTCTAGACAGCGTTAACTAATTCTGGCCAATACTTAAGCATAGCATTTAAATTGAAAATAATGATGCTTTTTTTCTGAGCTGTCTTCTAATAAGCATCCATTTTTGGTTTAGGAAATTGATGTGGCAGTAAGGAAGGAGATCGAGGAAGCTGCTCAGTTTGCTACCACTGACCCAGAGCCTCCCCTGGAAGAACTAGGTAACCACATCTACTTCAATGAGCCACCGTTTGAAGTGCGTGGCCCAAACCAGTGGATAAAGTACAAGTCTGTCTGCTAAAGGCCTTTTTGTTGATGTAACTTATTCATAAGAATAAGTGAATGCTTTTATGGGAACTATAACGACTCAGAAACAACCCTTAAGCTTATTCAAAAGCTCTTTCAAAAGAAGAAATGTGTAAGGAAATCCATCTACTTGTGGATTTCCTTAAACATGCTGATTGTTGTTTCAGAAGAAGCTAAGTTAAGAGAAAGCAGTGATTTATTTAAAGTGCTATATATTTGCTTTACTGACTTTCTTTGGATTGCTGTATGTGTTATGTACAGTGTAAAAAAAAAATTTAAACTTTTAACAACCTTTATCTAGTGGTCTTTGTGCTTTGTTTCTTCATGAACTGCTTTCCCAGAAAACCCACCAAAAGCACCATTATATGCTCTGTTTTTGCTGCAGAAAAGTCACTAATTGAAAACATGACACCAGGCTTTTTTCACTAGTTCAGCTTTAATACAAAAAGCTGTATAAATTCACCTGCAAAGAGTGACATGCTCTAGCATATCCCCTCCCTGCTCAAACCATCAGCTGGCAGAACTGTAACACACTTTAAGTTCACAGTTTTCACAATGCTGAAGCCAATTCAGGTTTGCAGAAGAGGTTGGGTTTTTGCTCAGCTAATGCTTTGTATTACATTGATAGGCATTGTGTGCATTACTCTGCCATAAATAATTTAAGTGCATTGACACTGACTTAAAAGCTATTACTATTCACTGTGTATTACACTGATGGTCAAACAAGCTACACAATTGTGCAAAACCTGCAGGGTCACTGTACATATAAATATATACATCTAATAATTTAAGTGTTGGGAATGTATCTCATTTGCTTATTCCCATTTCCTGTTCTTCCAAAGCATTAGCCTTCTGCACTGAGGTCTTTCCAGAGGCTTGTCGGTGGTTTAATATTGCATTCCAGATTCTGCAGCGAAGACCACCCCTATATGAAGGAAAATGGAGAACAGTTAGGGAAAGCTCCGTCATCTCCCTTGCTTTTAAGTGAGCAAGAAGTAAGGCTAGAAATCCCAAGGACAGACCATTTATGGTCTGTCAGTACACTCTACAGTACACAGCAAACACTACACTTTTTTAATGGTTACAGCTAAAACTTCCAGGTCAGCCAGGGCTTAACAGAACATGATAAAAGGTCTCAAATCAATGGGTAGGAAAAATAAGTTCTTTATTTTCCATATGATTACATTGTTCTGAAGGGTGCAGAAATAGCTCCCAACCTTGATAAATGCCAGAAGTCTGATGGCTTGAAGCACCCTCAGTGCAATTGTTTCAGTTAAGATGTGAAAAACTTTAACAGAAAATCCAGATGAAATTGAGAGAAGCTGCCTCTAACTATCACTGGCATATTTGAATAACTGAACTTCAAATTGAAGTTTTTTTTACAAAATATATTAATTAAGCTCTGAACAATGAACTAACAAGTACTTTCTTACCGCAGTTGAAGATATTGCAAATCATCTTTGGTGATATCATTAAGGACAGCACTTAGTGTATAATCTTCTTCGGCAAACTAAAAGGCAAATTTATTCATAAATTATTACTTCTTCTTTGAAACCAATCTGCTAATTATGACTACAGTGACCTTTTCTAAAAGGTGGGGTTTCTTTTTACCCTCTTAATGGCATCCAAGTCTGCTCCTTGTTGTTTCAGCCACTTCATGAGCTCAGGGTCAGCATGTTCTCTAAAAGTCGCTGCAGACCATTGAGAGTCTATAACAGAAAACAAACATAAAGGTTAATATACCTCAAAACCAGGGCAAAAGTGGCAGTTCTCAGTTTACTGAAGCTTGAACGATATAGTTTTTCATCCTTTTGACAAAGATGTGATCCCATATATTTGTGTGCAACTGTCAAAATATGCAGTATCTCCTCATACCTTTGGGTTTAAGTTTTAATTGAAGCAAGTGTAGTTCCTGAGTCTTCTGCTCCAAAGATTGTCGTAAGAGGGTCTGATACTCTTTCTCCTTCTGAACAAGGTGTTCCAAAAGCCTGGCAGCATATGAGAGAGAGCAAACACCACCACACTGAGAATAAGTAGCTGAAAAAAATACTTATCATTTTTAATGCCTACCACAGGACAGAGACACTTGAGAGATATTGTCGTAAGTAACATCTTTTATGGCTTACAGATTTCACTTCAGTTGTCTGAGACTCACTTAGGGGTGGCATTTGAAGGCTTTCACCTGCAGAATTTAATAAATAGCTTGTAAATTCTGTTCCTGCTGTTTTGCAGCCTCCTTGGGAAGAGTTGCTGCCTTTATACTGTAATTTACTCTGAACAGTGTAACACTGATGTTTTACCAGAGACTTTCTGATCACAGATTCACATCACATCCACAAGGAAGAATGGGACCTTCAGCTGTTAACACACCAGCAGCAGCCTACAGATGTAACTCGTGAGAAACAGGGCAGGGGCTCTGCTGAGCTATGCTTGTGCTCATTAGTGGGCAGCCTGTCCCATGAGGACAGAGCTGCTCTGGCCTTTGCTTGCAGGAACAGCCTTAAGGCACTGACACTAAGTCAGGTGGCATCCAAGGAAGTAGGAAGGAAACTGGCACAGTTGCACAAACCTAATTAAAGTAGAAATCCAATGTGACATTCTGCAATTAAAAAAATAATTACACAGAAATAAAAATTGTACTGCAGGGTGTTGAGCTGTCATACTGGTACTGCCAGTGTATTCCAAATCCATTTGTGTTCCTGGAAGGTCTCCTTTATCAGGAGGCAATAGGTGAGCAGTACTTATGTTAAGAAAGCATGTCAATGTAGAAAGCAAAGTCTGAGAGCTTTTCAAAGACTGCCTGAAAATGCTTGCACAGTCTTTATAGGAGGGTTACCTTAAGGTCTCGTGTTTAAGTCTGCCCAGCTCCTGGCTGAGCTGCTGCTGAGCCTCATGTGACACCACAGAGCTAAGGGTGCTGACTCCCGATGTGATGGCGGGATCCTCAGCCCCGTTTTGTTCAGAGGGCTGGAAACTGTCCTCCACTTCCTCACCATCCTTGTCCCCAACTTCCGTTTCTGATGCTGGCTCGAAGTGAGCGCGAAGCTCTGGTAAAAGGAAAGAGGGTAAGGATAGGATTTTTTTGACAAGTTTTTTCCAGAAGTATTGCAGTTTGTTCTTTATTACTGTGGGTGGGGAGCTTCAGCTGAGGCAGTGGCTGTTTGCACAATGTGCTTTGCTGCCTCCCTGCTCACTATTGCAATGAAGTCTTACATGAGCTGGACTACAGATTCTCTGGCATCAGCTCTGTCTGAAATGAATGGTGCTGCAGTGCACCAGTAGAGGTAGGTAGCTCTAGATCACAGTCATAGAGGGGACAAATATCATTATTTGAATAATAAGACAGTTAATAAAATATGCTAATGAGAAACTCCTGAAAGCTTACTTTTTTCTAAATTGTGAGAAAAAAAAGTTGTTTTCCCCTAATGCCTTGTACCAAAGACTTTACAAAGCTTTCCTCTCCTCCAGGTAGCATTTTAACCCCAGTCCTCAAAACTTGCTGCAGGTGGCCACCTTTCTCACCAAAGGATAGCTGCCCTTTTTCAGGTACAAACGAAGTCTTAAAAGATTTGGCCAATTTGGCTTTAAAGCCATGGCAACTTAGGATTGCAAGGGTTCACCTCACTAGAGTGCTGTCAGACATTCTTACACAGGAAGGGGTGCTCAGCACTTCAGGGAGTTACAAAACTACTTGCAAATTTCCAACTTAACTTATTCCTAGACAGTTCTTAGTAATGTATCCTCCTGCTGGCGATTTTTCCGACGGTCCATCTCTGGGCCAGAATCCTCCTCCTCCTATTAATGCACTCCCTTCTACACATCTGTTCCACACCTCAGTATAATTTCTCAGAACATATAACCAAATCTGTGCAGTGTTACCCACCCTGGATGTCATTAACATGTGGTAGAAAGTCATCTTCTTTCTTACTAGAAAATCTCCAGCTTGGACTGAATTTAATTTGCCCTTTTTCGTCATGTGGGTGCATGGATTTTGCACCCACACTGGGGGTGCAGAACCACTGCGGTTCTCTCCTCATTATGTGCTTTTGTACTGAAAGTACAGCATTAATCCTCCAGATCAACACTTCTTTCTCTGCAACACTCTGACCCCGTGCCTTTGATGAGTGGCACTTGGGATGCAGTTAATGGCATGCTGACAGATTAAACATCTAAACCGTTCCATTTGCTGTAACTCTTTGATATGTAAAAAACCTTTTTTTGAAAAAAGGATTGCTTTCAGCTGCTTTGATTTACCTGGAATAAGAATAGTGACTGCTGCTTGGACTGCACGGCGGATTATGTTATCCATTGCAAACATCCAGTGGGGTCTTATTAAGTGATTTCTTAATACTTTGTTCACCTGTCAAAGCAGCAGCAAAGAACATTTGCTCACACCTTAGGAGAGAGAATCTTGTTTTTCAATAGTCACAGTAAGCTTTATAAGGTAACAACTGCATACAGCACTGAAACTCTCCCACCTTTCAAAATCTAAACAACAAATTTGACAAGTTTTAGGCTACAGCTTTCAAACATTTCAAACCAGACTGACATTCAAACCCTTCTAGAGTGCAAGGAGGAAGAGGAGTGAGAAACAGTGCAGAAGCTCCGAACCAACCCCTGGGGTAAGCTCTGTCCAGGAGCAACCTGATGTAGAGGAAGTTGTCCCTGCCCATGGCAGGGGGGTTGGAAATAGGTCATCTTTAAGGTCTCTTCCAACCCAAACCATTCTGTGATTCTATGAAGAATTCCTCTCCCCCTGCACTAGGAAAGGAACTCACCGCATCCTGGAATCCAAACAGTACCAGATGAATCTGATTGATGGAAGTGCTGTCGAAGTCCAAATCCATTTTCAACTTGGATATGGTAGAAGCCATCACTCTCTGCTCAGGAGAGTGTATGAAGTCCCTTAAAATCCCAATAATCTGCTTGATGTGGGCCATGGAAAGTTGCAGTTCTTCAGAGCTCTGGAGAAAAGATAATGAACGTTTATCAAGTAAACATCTAATTACTAGCATTAATATTTTTAGGGTTACATAGCTTTGCTTATGTATATTTCTCACTGATGCACAGAAACCACAGAACTTTCATTTCTGCAAAGTCTCTAGCTTTTACCTTTTCCTAACCAGAAAATTTTTGAATAGTAATTTCTATTTTCTGAAAAAGAAATTACGTCTACTGCTACTGTGGCTGTCACAAAGGGAAGAGGTTGCAGAATGTATCTACACATTTCTGCAATGTACTGCAGAGGGCAGCTCTCCTCCATAAAAACAGCACAGTGAGTCGCTAAGAGACCCAATTTTTTTAGATGCTATCCTTTTGAAAAGATGAATCTTACATCTAATTATGCAGACATGTCATTTCCTTAGGCAAAAAAGTATGTTTATATATGCATTTATCCCAAGTTAGAAAAAGGTCTAAACTGGCAAAGTGGTTCACAAGTGTTCATTCTATGATTTGCAGTCCATAACCCTCACAGTGCCCCGTAACCATCCAAGTGTCTGTAAGAACAACAATCTGTATAATTAAAAGGTAAAGGGAGAAGTATTACATAAATTATGGAAAAGAGAGGATTACAGTGCTACGAAACAGCTGAAGACTGAAGTAGGACTTGCTCTTACTAAATAATTGTTTATTGTGGAAAAAATTTAGAGTCCTGGTTATTTCTGACTAAGATCTCACATACAAATTTTAGTCCTCTGTAAGGCTATAAGCTATTTGGTAGTTTAAGCAGGCTCCCCTTTATGTGAGTGCAGTCCATGTGAAAAAACACAGCTTTGGTAAGAATAAATGATGTCAGAGGCACATTAGACGCAGACATTAGAAAAGGCCAAGCCAGCAGCTCTGTTACAGGTGTGTGCCAATGCTTGGTTATGCCTTAAGCAAACATGATTTTTCTTGCTTCTCTTTACAGTCACGAAGCATTCCCACTCAACCTTTCCTTTTACAGAAAATCTACTTTAGCTTTTTTAAGCAAAACATACCTATTACTACATGGTGTTCTAGTTCCATGTACCTTAAAAGCCAAAAGAAAACACAATATCAAAACTACCCAACCCACCAACCTAAGTCTCAACAACCCCATATCAAATGCCCCAACCTTTCCCTCAGATAAAACCAGCCAAAAGCAGCAACCAAAAGCTGGTGCTTGCTATGCAAGCAAATGGTGCTTGCTATGCAGCAAATGGCTTACACAGTTACAGGTCTCAGAGATTAAAGATATTCACAGAAGAAACAATCCAAGCACCCTCATCTATTAGTACTACTACCTGTTATTTTCCTTTTACATGGAAAAAGGAGAGCTGAAATGAAATTACCTGTGCAATACACTCCTGCAAATTGGAAGCAACTTTATCCTGTTCTTCCTTGAGGATTTTATATAGGATTGCTCGGCGTTCACTGTCCTTCCGCAGCAGGAAGAGTCCAGAATCCTTATCGTCCACTGAAGGAGAGGCACTCCTGTCCTCCGAGGCCGAGCCCTCATCAGGAACACTGTGTCACCACCGGGCCACATGCACAAGAGACCTCAGCATTAGCAACGCAGCAGTACTTTCAGAAGCGAGTAGGGATACTTCCGAGGTTAAAAAGGGAATTAAAACTACAGCAGCAGATTGATCAGACTGTTAAATGCTAATTCTGAGAGAGAAGGTGGCTCAGATCCTGTGCTGGTTCAAAACCCACTGAAGCCAAAAGCACATGGCTGATTTCACCCTGCCAAGAAGCTGGCATTAATGTCAGTCAGCACTGGTCAGTTTTGGAGAAAGCTGAAACTATTCATTTTTTCTGGACCCATACTGTAACATACTAATTTGAAGGTATTGCTTTGTACTTTGTGAGCTGCAGAACTGTATTTCTGCTTCCCCTTTCCCACATTTTTTCATGAGTAGAGGGAAGGGTCAACTCTTCACTTGACTCCTGAATCCATATCCACTTGGTAAATAAGACTGACATTTATTCATTGGAGGGAGTAAAGTATATAAGTACATGGAAACCTTAAAGGAGAAGAACCATTGATCATTATTAAATATAGACAATATTTACATTAACTGGTAACCTACCTATGCAACTCACTTCCTGTTTAACACGCCTACTTATCTCTAGCCATTATGTGAAAAAAATGCCCTCAGATAAAATATAATGTGAATTAAATCCACAAAATCCCTCAAGGATGTCAAGCAACAAGCAAATGCTTTACCTTAGTAAATGGGAAATGGGATGCTTTGTCTGAATCTCTGAAATGGATCTTTTTGTCCTTTCGAAAAACACGTCATGCTGTACATCAGAGTCTGGTGAAACAGAGCCATGCTCACTGCTGCTACTGCCAGCCTGTTCTCCATGGATTGGCAGTGGGAGGGATGTATTACGATTATAATCTACAAACAGACACAGTAAAATGTGAAACAGAATTAGGCCAAAAAGGGCAACATGCTTGAAACGGTTGTGATCATCTTCAGTGATATCAAGACCTCATTTTGCAAAATGGCTGAGGGAGAGGTAATCTTGCTGACAAAAAGCAGCAATACAACTCAAAATCATTATATGCATAGGCAATAAAAGCTGCGAACATGTAACTGCTGAACCCGAAGACAGGACACGTTGTCCTGTTGCCATGTTGTTACCCTCTCTCTCTCTCACACACACACACATATATACACACACAGTCCCCCTGGGTGCTGTCCCACAAAGTGGTACAACTGGATATAGAGCTGTTTAAAGAGCCTGAATCGAACCAATAGGTCCACCACAGCCATCTCTCTAACCAGAGAATACTCTACTACCTGCCCTCCTCATCTCTGCTCGTGCATGTAATTCCTCACTCATATGTCCCCCTGCCCTCAGTAAGGACTCTCTGTCAGCACTAGCCAGAAGGAAATCTCTTGTCCCTTTCCAATTCATCTTGAAAGTAAGAAGAAATAAAAAAACCCAGATAATGAGAGCTTGCTGTAATCCTGACTGCCAGTTTGCAGTTGTGTGGTAGGAAAGCTAAGGAAGTTCTTTCAACTCAGGGTGCACACATCCATGGAGCTAAAGTATCACAGAAGTTTTTGATACTTGTCACTACAAATTGTGTAGAGGTAGGGGAGGAAGAGAGCTAAAAGGTAAAAGTTGTTCAGGACGCTCTGACAGATTCCCTGGGACACAACTGATGTTCAGATGGCTGAGGTTAAACAGTCACAGAAATAAAACAATATAGGCCACCTTGTAAGACCTGTTTCAAGGCTTCTCAGTAGTACAGAAAACTGAGGGTTGCTGTCCCAAGAGTAAGGGCTGAGAGTTGCTCTGGGCCACCTTTATTATTGCAAAGAAAAAAGGGGACAGGGACAGACAAGATGGAAAGATGGGGACAAAGGTGAGGAAACTGACAGTGAGGGAAACAGTAGAGGGAGAAGCCAGTGAGCTGCTGTAGCTGAGACTGGGATAACTGCTGGGTCAGGACCTGCCTTAGGCCACCAAACCCCCCTTGGAGATGGCTGCAGCAGCCAGCACAGCTCTCCCCAGCTCCAGCATGGCAAAGCACACATACTCTTCTGCATTGCCTTTCCTTCTCCTCACCCAACAAACAGTTTTTATAGCATTTGCCCACTCTGCTCATTCCATGGCCAGCACTGAGCTTGCTTCCTGCTGCAGCTCAGTGCTAAACCCTGTAGCATGAGATCCTCACCATCTGAAGGAGATCCATAACCTCATCAATGAGCGGAAGAAGAGAAGAAAGGAGGAGGAGAGTGTGCAAAAGACAACTGCGTCTTCCCTGATATTTGACAAAGAGCCTGTTGCTCCCAGGGCAGCAAACGAGGCAAGGTCCACCCTTTCTAATGCCACACAATTTTTCCAGGAAGATATCCTCAAGCAAGAGGTGAAAGGTCACAAGAGAAAATGATTGCAGTGGGGCAGCGAGGCACAGCCTGGCAACAGCTCCTGAGTGCCACGGCCCTGGCTGAGCAGTGGGACCTCTCCCATGACCTCAGGGTAACTGCAGGGACTGGAGTTCTTAGTGTCCCTCAGGACAACAGATGAGGCCCATTTCCTTGCTGAAGCCAATTCAGCTAGGTGTTATAAATTCCTTGCTATGTTTTTCTCCTTAGAATTCGTTCTTTCAAAAGTTCCTTGTTGATAGGGAAAAAGTGCAGAAAGGGAAGTAATTCAATTTGCATTGGGAGTGTGTGTGTATGTGCAGACAGGGGAAAGAAGCAGCAAGATCAATGGCTCTGCCTGTTTATAAATGGCCAGTTCCTCCAAATGCTAATGATTTATTTGGCAGGCCTATATTAAGGTTCATTATCTTATCACTGAAAAAGTGGTTGCTATATTTGGGGGGAGAGGTGAGAAGAAACATGCTATGCAGATAAAACAAAACAGCCCACTAGACAGCTACTTCAGCACCTCTGTGCCAAACTTCCATGCTATGTATCAAGTTTGAAAATGCTGACCCAAACACCTAATAGACCCACATTTTCAGGTGCCAAACATCTACTCTGTAAAACTCAGACCTCTGAAGAGTACATAATTGTGAATCTAAAATGTAGAATTGCTATAGCAAGTCTTCACCAAATGTAATTTTTCTAATTTTAATTTAATACAAAAGAGGCATTTATTTATGGGGAGAGGAAAAATGGCCTTGAGAGATTTTAGCATGAAAAACACAAAATAAACAAGACATCATATTTTCTTGGCATTATTAAATTTAAATATGGGTAATTACAAATCACAGGCACTTTCAGCAGCTGAGTTCCTGCTGCTTTCCTGGCTCAAGCAATGTCCTTTGTAAAACGGAATGCTTAATGATTCCAATCTTTTATATAACACTTAATGATGATGTTGACTTGGATTTGGCTGATAATTCCTTACCTGAAGGCTTGAATGCAATTCTGCCTTTCTTGCCCTTGTTTACTTGCTTCAGGAAGGAATCTCTGAGCAAATCAGATGCTGTAACACGTTTACTAGGATCAGGTTCAAAACAGAGCAAAATAAAGGCCCTTGTTTCAGCAGACACCGATTCTGGAATTTCAGGATGAATTTTAAACATCCCAACCTGCAAGTAAAACAGAAGTACTAATTATTTTTCCTAAAATGCAAGGAGACCACAGGCCAAAGCTTTCTTATATGATCTCTCACACTTTTCTTGGCTCTTGTGGAAAAGGAGTGATCCAGGTACCCACACAGAGCAGTGAAGTGACAACGAGGTTCTAATCCTGTTTTACTTCATTGCAAACATGGTGTGAATATCCATGTGATACTAAACAAATGTCAAGGTACAGATGTATCTAACCATGTGCTTTCAAGCAATCTCAGGATCTGGGCATTATCCACACCAAGTGCTTCAAACACTGCTTCTCTTACCAGCCACAAATCCCTCCAGTTATTGCACAGGCTTCCCATCACCCCTGCCCAGGACTGTGTCTCAGTTGCTGCCTCCTCCAGCACATTCATGCCCAGGAACAGGAATAATTTCCTCCTCTAGCACTGACTGCCTGAGGCTGCACCTGTTCTGCTCCCACTGCTGCCAAATTTCCTTGCACAAATACTCTCAGTGACCTTGCCAGACCTTGTCACCACCCCTGCACTAGGGCCAGATGTCTTTCCCTAGTCTTTCAGTGTTGTTTAACTGAAAATCACATGGTGTCCAAAGGTTTACCAAGACCCTTGTTAAACCCTTCTTTAAGTAATGACTCTTTAAAGTCACTACTTAAAAACAGTCTCTTTTAAGACTCTTTCTTTAAGTAATGAAAAATGTTCTTCTACAGGTTGCTCCCTAGTGATCTTTCCAGCTCCCTCTCTGCCTTCTTAGTTTCTAATGTCAATCTGGCATAGCTGTTTTGCAGCAAGAGCTGTACAACCCATGTGCACTGTATGGCGCGTGTCTGGTGGGATTACAGCTTGTAGTCTCAGCATCTTTACACAAAACACATTCTGGAGAACAAACACAAAGATAGCGGCCACAAGGGAGACAGCTGCCCAGCAGTTAAACAGGTGCCAGCTGCTTTCAAATAATCTTATTATACAGCTGCATTAACACACTGTGGCACCATTAGGCACTCACAATAGTGGTTCAGCTTCAATGCAAGCTGAAGCAAAAAATGCTGAGCAGTCGTGCCTCTGTTTGAATGACAGTGTAGAAATAACATGCTAATAGTGCATTAAGGCCTTCTGAGCCATGACTCTGAGCACATTCAAGACTCAGGATTTCCTGCATGTAACATTTTTAAAATACACAACTCGATAACCTCTACAATTAGATTGATGTATTGAATAAAGAAACTGAATAAATAAATAAATAGATGTTGCATCCTGTTGGCAGGGTATCACTGCTATACATTTACCTTACCTGATGAAGCATCTTTATCTGATTTGTAAAACCACACACACATTTTGGACAGTGTTTTACAAGTGGCGTAGATACAGTTTCACCACTTAAAAAAATGCCAGCCCAAGCAGGATTTTGGCTTTGGAGCAGAGAGGGAAGACATCCACCAGCTTGCTGTGCTCTGAAAACTGCTTTTGATCAGTCTGTCTCTTGTGGCCAGCCCACTCCTCTGTGTGCACTCCAGGGACAGGCTCACACAACCAGCTTCAGCTGGGGCAGTGTCAGATGCTGGTAGCACTCCGATGGTACCCTTATGCACTTAACAAAAATCTAGGAAAGCCCAAACCAGGACCAGGCAATCTGAAAGCTTGTCTCTGATCTTAATCTCTGTGGCCTAGGAGGATTAAGTTTTGTCACAAGCATCCAGAAATTCTGTGGCAACATTAGTTTATTTTGTCTCTAATGAATGCCATTTGTTAGTGCTCCTTTCACCAGACACAGATGCACAGATTCTATGCTCACAGATGAAATACCACACAACACACACCCAGCCAGGAACTATTTCCAGTTCTTGGTTTACTCTAGCCCCTTTTCTCTTCTTTGTCCAACTCTCTGGTCATTTGCAATTTCTATAGCGACTGCACAGCCACACTTAGACCCTCCACCTCCTCACCTGCCCTATGCACAACAGAGCATCCATTTTACTATACAGAAAAAGAAAACATGGTTTGCAATTTATGGTGCCTAGCTGGACACAGTTCCAAGCAGGTCCCAGCAGAGCCAAGAAACAGAAAACAAAAACAAAAATGCCTGACTGTAGCACATTCACACACTCTGCAATAAGAATGCTAAAAAGTTTGCCACATCCTTGAAGAAAAAAAGGCATGAAATGTATTTTAAAAATGACAGTTCTGAAACTTCAGAACACATCTCTGTAGTCTGGAAGTGCTTATCAGCAGTAGGCAGGGACAGGCACAATCCTGCCAGAGCTCACCTTGTGAACCTGCACAGAGAACCAGACTCCAGAACTGAACCAGAACTTCCAGACAGTTCAATAAACTCTGCTGAAAATAAGATGTGTAACTCACTGAACTGTTCAGCTACATGCCAGGTACATAAGATGAAAAGGCATCTGCCAACAGAACTGTACCTGACATTTACAGCCATGCGCAAAAAAGTCTCTTTCCACGGCTCCCTCAGGAAAGCTTTAGTGAGCCAAACCACATTCATCCAGGTAGCTTCTTCTGAGGTATGTCACCAATTGACAGCACTATGGTGACGTATTTTACCATTGAAATAACTACATCAAAACCCACAATAACCTCTTTCTTTGCCTTTTACCTGCAGTGCATGGGACAACTCACAGGCCTATTAGGATGTATGGCATTACATGTTATGCTGAGCCGCAGCCCAGATCACTATACCTACTGATAAAGATCTGATTTTGCCACCATGGTTCCATCAATTATTAATACTAATGCTCACAGAGTAACATTCAACAACACACACAAAAGAATTACAACATTGGTAATTTAAAGCAGTTTGCTGGTTTATGGATGGGATATTTTCCCCATTATAAGAATGAGGACTCTGAAGCAAAAGTGAAAACTTAAGTATTTTGGTAAAGGTCTACACAAGCCAAGGGAAGAACCAAAAATTTTTAATCTGCATATTTGACAAATAATCACATCATAGCTTTTACACTACTGTTAGTTTTAGAGTCAGAACAAGCAACTTTTTTCAAACATTTATTATCAAAAGTGTCTGAAGAATTCTCAAGTGTTAATTTGTGCATTTGAAAACAGATACAGTATGAGAAATCAAGTACTAAAGACAACAGCTTACAGAGAAGGAAGCTCTGATCTGAAGGACTTAGAATGAAAAATACAGAGTATTCTACTCCTTTAGTACACACTGGAAATCCTGAAAAGCTACCCCCCTGCCCTCATCCATCATATCTTCCTAACAGAAGAATGTTGCACAGACTGGGCCTTTGAAAGACAAGGTGGGCAGATACCCTGGGAGGGAAGTTTACAAAAAAAAAAGGACTTAAATAACTTGTTTGTCATTATTGGAGAGACTGGTTACAAGAAGGAAATCATAAACCAAGAGCAGGAGATGACAGAAGTAAGACAGTAGAGAATATTAGTTTTCATACGTCTTCACTTATTTTTCAGATTGCTGCTCTGAGTCATGACCTAGTTCCAGCACAAAAATAACTGATCACCCCTAGAGCAATACAGCTTAGAGCAGAGAAGAATCATTCAATGAGAGCCAAAAACACAGATCAGACTGTGGCTTTGTGCGAAAGAACCCATGTCACAAAATGTTACTACCAATTAATACTATAAAATAAGTTAGTATTTGAATTTTTTTTTTATTGCTCTAAAGCAATGAAGCTGTATTTACTTTAAACATTGCAGCTTGAGGCTCCCCTAGTTCATGGAACGGAGGTTTGCCTGTTGCCATTTCGATGATGGTGCAGCCCAGTGACCAGATATCAGCTGGTGCACCATATCCTCGTGGTCCTTTATCGATGATTTCTGGAGCCATGTACTGCAAGGTTCCTAGTCAGGACAAAAAGAACAGTCAAGTGTATAGTCTTCATTCTTATGGAAGAGAATTAACACACTACTCAGCAAGCCAAAAATTGTCAAATGCCACCTGTATAACATAAATACTCAATTTCCTGAATCAGCACTGAAAACTTGACATAAACTTATATTTTAACATCTTTTTATATGCTACCTGTTTGCCCCTCCTTTCTAACACAAGGTTTCAAACTGCTAAAAGTATATTCACCACATATTCCAAAAGCTTCCTCAGAACACAAAATTACATCAACAATTTTTGCAGACACCAAATTTTAAAGATTATGCATGTAAGAGATAATGAAAATCTGCAGTGACAGTTCCTCATGAGAATAATTTTTCATATTTTTACGCCAATAATGAGAACATCAGTGACAGAGAATTTCAAACTGTTAGTTTGAAAAGAAGCTATTTTTGTAAATATAAGACAATTAGGGAACCCATCATAATTTATTTGGAATACCAGGAAGTCTTGGATGTGCTTGGGATTTCTGACATCCAAGGTTAGCCAAAAAAACCAAACACCAAACATGTAGGAACTTCTAAAGCTAACTAAACCTGTTGACATTTCTAAAGCTATACATGGTGACAAAGTAGACAATCTGCCTGTAGACAATCTGACTGTAATACTAGTTATAATAATGATAAATAAAAAATACAGTAAAAAAATAAATAAAAGATGGTCAATTCGAAATAACTGACATTGAACCATATACTAACCCAGCTCATGAGGTATTTACAGGAAGGGTCCACATCACCAGCAGAAACCTCTGGATGTTCTGAGTGTTTTGAACACTACAGTATTTTCTCCACCTGAATTTCTACCAGCTCTGTTATGACATCTTTAAATTATTTTTCTTCTTAAGAATGCAATAAGACTACATCGTGGTAAAGCTATGAACTATTAAGTAAAAGACATTTGGTGAAGAAAAAAAGGGTATCACTGTGTTCATTCAATGTGGCTGCTGCAGAATGGAAGTTTAAGCCACAGCTTTGCCCTAGGCTGTGTGTCTTGAATGGAGGGATATTATGTTTAAACCACTAGAAGTCTGATTCTTCCCATCATGTGATTTTATTACACAATGCATGAAAACCAGGGTTTATGTACTGAGTTATGGAACAAAACAAATTGCAAGAGACCTTTTAAGACCCTCTGGGCTATAGCTATCTGCTTACTGATTTTAAATGATAATTTAAGTAAAATATTTATTCTCATGGCAAATTACATCTCGAAGGCACAAACAGGGCTGCAAACATGCAAGAGAACAAAGAAGGGCACAAGGAAAGATTTACCTCTTTTTATTACAGTATGGTGACATTTCTTTAGATGCCATTTCTCCATACATCATCTCTAATAATAACTAGTTGCTAAAAAGGCACCAAGGAGTATATAAAATACAGGCAAAGAGAGAATGATTTTTCCTTAGCACCTGCTCTAACTGTAATAGCAATCAGCCATAATAGTGGTTTCCTGGGCAAAAATTAAATTTTGAACTATGACTTTTAATAGTCACAAAAGCATCTTCCACCATGGCTTCAATTTTTACCTTATGGAACCCCTTCATATATCTAAAGTCTTCAGAATAACCTGCAGAAATGAGCACCACGTGGTAGTGCAACTCTTTTCCATGGAATGTAACTGTATTGAACCAGTCTAAAAAATGGCAAGGACAAACATTACAGGAAAAACCTGAAAATACTTTTTCAGATACCACAAGAGACCTGTACATATTAGAGAATTATCAATCCAGATGCATAAGCAAGATGATTGACAAGAAAATTATTTTTTGAAATCATTTGTTTGAAAAACACTTACAGGAATGCTTCAATAGCCAGCATTTAACCAGCTCTGTTCAGATATAATGTCATCTATGTATCTGTTGTGGCATCTCTAAATTGAAGAGATTGCTTCTTGTAGCTCTTAATTTCTTAACAAAACAAATAAATGTTGCATTTGTGATTATCAACAGGACAAATAATTTTTTTTTCTTCTCTTTAATGAGCTTCTAACTTAATTTAATTTGATTCTAACTACAATCTTTACAGCTTTGAAGGGAACTGATTTGTTTAAAATGCCTGCACATGGGAAGTTGATCTCATAAGACACTGATGCAGACATCACATGCTGTGTTCAGATCATGATGTAATATAGGCCTAGTTTCCAATTCACAAGCTTTGCTAATAATGAGTAAAAAAAGCTTAGAAAGGCAAGTTATTTCAGAACCTTAAGAATTTAATTTTCATTTGTACCATTTATTTAAACTGCAGGCCAGTAAGAGGCTTGTGATACCAGCCCTTGCATAAGGCCATGTAACAAGAAAAACCATCATGCTACCCTGTATCTTCAGTGATCACAGAACTGAGCAATTATGTGACCATATATTCATTTTTCAATGTGGAGTTTCACCTGGTGCTTGGCAATTTTTGTCTTCTCCAATTACAAGTCTTTACAACGATGTTGTATTGAAAGCTTTTCTGTAACACATCAGCCTAACATTTTTATGTAAACTTCTTTTTACTTTTGTTGCCATAACACCAAGTTAGTCAGTGGGTTGGGGTTTATAATTAACGCCTCAAAACTGAAAGGATTCACAAGTTTGAGTTTGGTTTTCTGCACTTTTAAACATACATCCAGAAAGTGTGCATGTATGAGTTACTAATATCAAGATTATTAAATGAAAAAGTTGCTGTATTCAAGTGTTTCCAGATGTAACTGCAACAAATCAACTGTTAGTTAATGAAAAACACTTAGAAGAAAAACTATTACCCCATCACACTTAAAAAATGGAGGGGAAAAAAAAGTAAATTGGAAAAAAATTACATTTAAAAAAACAGAAGGATATCAACTCTGTGTTTATGGTGATCATATTCCCATTGACTCTTCCCTGAAAACAGAGACCTAATAGTGTTTTCATCACAAATCCAAAGAGCCTTTTGGTTCTAATGCAAAATCTATCACAAACCCCGTTATAAACTCTGCTAAATTCATCTTACCTGTAAACGTTTCAGTGCATGGATTGATTCCTGCCAGACGTTTGGAAGTACCAAAATCAGATATCTTAACCACGCCACTATAGGTGTTCACCAAAACATTATCCCCCTGTGGTTTGAATAGGGAAGGCAGGGAACAAGGGGAGACAGATGAATACAGATTCTAAATCTCAATAAAACTCCTTCAAGTTTGCAGTTATCTTTGTAATATACTTTTCTACAAAGGAATTTTCCAGGAACACCAGGGAGAGAAGGGGTTGGTTTATACTTTCCTTTTGTTTTAAGCTTCCACGAAATCCTATTAAAAATTCTACTTCAGATCAGAGTAAAACTAACTGAAGTAAATAAGATAAAAAGCAAATCAAACAAGACACACCAAAGGAAAATTTACCTTTATATCTCTGTGTACAATCTGGTTCTCATGGAGATACTTAAGGCCTTCCAGAATCTGCTTGGTGTAAAATTTAATTGTAGGTTCTTTCATTGGCCCCCACTTAGATCTTAAGAGAGCTGAGAGGCTGCCTACAAGAGATTAAGAAGAAAGTGTGGCAAGATAGCAAAATCCCCAAATTAGCATGAAGCATTTAAGTCTGGACGAAGCCTTTGCTCACCATCCTAATACAAGAGAAAAGGAATTCCTATAATTAAGCCAAATTCTTCCTAGTTGCCTCAAAGCAAATATTTAGTTTCTGCTCTTGACTGGTTATTTCTTTTTTCTCAGCTCAGGTTCCACCTCCAAGACAAGAATAAATGTTCTGACAGCGCTGGGTCCATCCCCCTCACTTCATTCTAAAAATTCTTGAGACTAAGACTAGCACCCATTTAGCCCTTAATGAAATAAAGACTAAAGGTAACACTCTATCATGTTATAAACTACACTTCATGAACCACATGCATGGGCAAAGAGAAGCTGATTTTCTCGAGGAGGGGAAGGGAGAAGAAAAGTAGAAAGAGCCTTTTCCTTGCAAATATGGGATTAACTTCTGGAAATATTCAGAGACAGGAGAGAAAGCTCCTGAAAAAACCCTCTGAATGGATGTTCAGAGTAGGAGGTAGGTCATCCACACTTCCCCTACTTCTAATAAAACTAATCTTTAAATAACTCAAATATTTTAATCATGAAGCAAAAAAAAAATAATAGTTTTGCTTATTCTGCATAAAATAATGTAAATGCAGTGGGTCTATTTAATGCCAGACAAATTCAGCTAAAGGAATTTTCAGTCCACACCAACAGCTTTCTCAATTTAAGTTTCCTCAAAGAATCTTGTATATTCTGAACAGCTGGTTCCTTTTTAAGACTGTTTAAAGTATCTGAATTGATTCAAAATATCTTGACATTAGCAACTAATCACAGCCCACTTTACTGTGCATATATGAACTGGAAATAACACCAGCTGATACTGTTAACAAGTGTGGGAAAACAGGGGAAGTGTTGATATAAACTCATCACATCTGCATGCATCATGCAGGTCATACTGTCTCAGCTTTCAGGTGAGAAGGTCACAAGAATTAAAAAATTAAACAACTTCCCTATATTAAATGCCCCAGATCTATTTAATTACACTTCGAATGTTTGTGTCTGGATCTTTCTTAGAAAACCTGACCTTTCTTCCTATTATTTCTGTTTTTATTTTGCAAATTATCGTCATACAATAATTTAACACTCATTCTGACACATCCCTGACATTGAAGAGTAAATAGCAAATGGAAGATGAAAACATAAACTAGAGAGGATATAGAGGGACTGCACATCCTAAAATGTAGAAATGCTGGAGAAGTGAAACTGGAAATTATGAGCAAGGGGCACATATCACTTTTACCTCCAGTCTACCTAGGAAATAGCAGTGCTTTGTATATAGCAGTTACAAAACAGTACTTAATTGCTCTATCACTGTTACTGCTCAACAGAAATTTATTCTAAAAGCTCCAGTCGTCATTCAGATGCTCAAGCTAAATGGACTATACAGCTCTAACTATTATTTTATAACAATCAAGTATTCGACACCAAATACTTTCAATGACTTTTCTCCAGGTTTAGAATTATTACAGAAAGGGAAGAAGTTACTGGGATCTTCAAATCTACTCTTTATATAAGAATGACACCTACAGTTGATGTCCTAACAGAAAAGTTATATACAGTGTACAAACATATTAAGTGCATATCTACTAACTTTCAGTAAGTTTAGAGTCCCAACTGCTTCTGAATCCTTTGAGAGACTAAACTCAGAATGATACAAACCTCCTGGCACCTGCTCCATAAAAATCTTAATGTATCCATTTTCTGAAACAGATCCAAGATACTGTACAATGTTCCGATGCTTTAAATATTTATGCAGTGCTATCTCTTCATGAAGAGGTTGAGAATATCTAATTAAAAAAGAAAAGAACCAATGAGTATTTCATCAGGGAGGAAAAGGTTCTAGACTACATTTAGATGCTAGTTTGACAACAGAATGGATTTTAGGGATACCCATCCAATTCTCAGAAAACATCTTGTCCATGACCTTCAAACTGCAGTGTGATTCACTGCCTAGTCAGAAAAAGTACAGAGACAGATCTCAGAAGAACCCTGATGCAGAAACATGCCCTCAAAGAATTTTTATGTGTGTTTTCTCTATCAATACACAGTACTCTCTTTGCCACCAAAGAGCTCCTTTTATGCTTTTCTCCCTCTCCAAAAAGAATACAAAAGAAGATAAAACTGCAACTTGATATGCATATACATTATCAAATTGTAACATTTATGATATATATCATAACTCTTTAAAAAATTAAAAGTTTTTATTCTCGAAAGAGTACAGTTGAATATCAGGAGGCAAGAATAACTGATTTTAGTATATCTGGACTTCATAAACTAACCACAAAGAAACACATACTAAGAAGAGCAAGTTTTCAGCAAACGAGTGCATTTGTATTACATGTATATAACAATAAATTAGGTCTTACCTGCTGTCTCTCTCGGGTATTTCTTTGATGGCTATTCGGACTTGGTTGCTAAGGTCTCTTCCAGCATAAACGATTCCATAAGTACCTTTCCCTAGAACTACCCTCTCACCATTCTCATCATAATCATATTCATACTGCAAGCAGAAAAAATAAACAAAGCGGCACAGAAACTGTTATCACTAACATCTGACATTACAGAGAGCCTTAACAACAGTTATGTACTAAGTTAGAACAGCACAGAGGGGTTACTGCAGCACAGCTGTAGGACAGCAGGTTATCTGACAGCCCAGATAACATTATACAACTTGTAAAATTTCCATCTTACTTGCTTTGTAAAACCATCATCCCTAACCAACTTCGAGATGCATTTCGTCCAAACAAGGAACACAACACCAAACCAAACTCAATGGAACAGTGCTGTCAAAAAGTATCATCTCTACAAACTGCTGACAGAGCCTTCAGAATATATAAATATACAGAACACAACCCATAATTCTCATTTGAGCTTAGCCACAGTAAAATTATTTCTGACATACTCCCCCCTCATTATGAGCTTTTCCAGTAGGCAAAAAAAAAGTTCATCTTCTCAAAAAATGATTAAATATATGAAGTGGTGTTTTCCACTGCTGCAGAAACATGCTGGGTCCTATTTCCAGCTGAATAACTCAGTGCTGGTTCACTGACTGCAGTAAAGCTACACTAATTTACACCACCTCATGGTCTTGTCCCATACAGTGATCTTGTCACAGAGCTCTCCTACTATAAAGGTCAGTGAATGTTGCTCAATGAAAGTAGACACTACATAAAACCAAATTTCTTATGGAAGCTGGGTTAAGCAGCACATCTGTGATTTAAATCAGGGAACTGATAAAGGATATTGAAAAAGCACTTTTGCAAAGAGTTAAGAAAGGAATCAGACAGATATTATCAGGAGTAAATAGACCTCCACTAATATCTTCCCACATTCAAGAGCATGTCTCATATGGGAAAACTGCAGGGTATTATCTCTGGCTTCATATAAATTCTCTATTAAAAAGCACCCAAACAACAAACTTTTTTTACAATAGCCATAACTACTGAAATTTCTGTCAATGATCACTTTTTCTGCTTTGTCCAATGAGACTCTCCGATACAGAATACAGCCTTGGGATCTATTTCCTTGAAGTGTCTTCCCAGTCCATACTGCAGCTCTGTTATTGCAATATCCATTTCTCACTGACATTCCCCCTCTTCACCTCAGCAAGGATGTCAAGTTTCATGCTGCTGTATGGAATGTGCTAAAGGAAACCCATCTGTCGTTTATCCTAACAGCATATATCTGCTTAGTGGAACCAAACTCGAGCTAGCACAGCTTTGGTAGGGTTCCATTTACCATATTTCAGCCCTTCACAGTTCACAACATAATCTTATTATACGAGAGGCATAACTGACCCAAAATGCCATATGCAAAACTTGATGGGTTCTTTGGTAGGAGCATATCCAGCTTTCACAGCTATCACATGACATAAAACTGTGCAGAAAAAAGGTAGCAGTCACATTGCAGAATCTAAGATTGACAGCAACCCCATCTGCAACAGACTGATTCTAAGCCAACCCTGTAATCACTGTGGAGAAACCTATGTTCTCCAGTCTGGGTCCCATGATACATGAAAATCATTGGGATTTATAATTCAATGCTAGTTAGTAGACAGTTTAATAGACTTGTATATACCTGATGCCACTTTACATTTGCCTCTTCTTGTTCCAACAGCTACAAAGATTGAATAAATCACTGTTGTTTGCCAAAAGTCTGAATATGTGATCCACTGGATGTGCAATCCAAACACTGAGTATAAGTAAACAAGTGTTCATAGCTGACCTTCTGCACAAATGTGGAAGGGCAGAAGTGATCTCCAGGATATCCTACTTGAGGTACATCAGGTACTCTTAAAGTGACAGGAACTTCTTCAGTATCAATACAGAGAAGTGAATACCCTAAGGCAGACAGGACTTCCACATTCAGTCTTCAAAATACTTGTTAGCTGTAGGACTAGACTATACACAAAATATACAACCCCTTGCAACAACATTCTCATAAGGATTCTAACTGAAATTTGATTTTCTTCTCCCAGACTGTGCTGGATGTTATTTCTTCCTCTTCCCCAAATATAAACAGTTGTTTTATTAACAGTAAGAACTTCTGCTTTCTCTGTGCTGGTTAAGCCCATCAAGATCATACAAAGCTGCATTTTCCATGTTGTCTCTTCTAAAATGTAAGATCTCAGGTTGCAGGAAGACGTTAGTGTCTTAGCTCATTTATACACTAAACTAATTAATTCTCCCCTTCTATATCTTGATTTCCACTTTAATGTCCTAACCTAAGACAGTAAGCAAGTACAAGGTACAATTGTGAAAACTTCAAGATATGTAGAATGATATAGCTTAAATATTTAAAATTAATTTCTGCAGTCATATCTCCATATGCCATTCATTCATGCAGGAGTGTTTCCTGCTGTGCATTGTCAAGTGATTTTTTCAGTTCAGTTTTTAAAAGGCTCAAGCCATGGTGAACTCACTTCCTCTGAAAGACTATTATACAGCTGAACAGACTGTGGTGTTTGGAGACTGTCCTGCTATTAGCTATGTACATAAGTATGTAATGTAAAATCTGCAGCTATAGATACCACCCTGTCTTTACCAAGGCAGAGCCCTGATCCTATGTCAGACCACAAATGTATGTATTAAGCTGGGCTTAACAGATGTGAATATCTGTCCTTTTCACTTGAGGAAAAATTCTGTGGCCACTATGCAGAAACTCCAGTGCAAAATCTCATCTTCCTCACCATATGCAATTACATTCAGTGGTACAGTAGAGGGTCTTCTACTTTCTTAAACCTCTTCTGAAGCCTCAGGTACTACAAAAGGTTTGCTACCATGAAGAGCTGCTCTGAATCATAAGCTTGAGAGAGTTGCTGGCATGAGACACAATCAGAAAGATACTCAGCTCAAACAAACCACAGTAGGGTTTTCACACTCATTAATCAGATTGACTAAATTTGCTTGACCACAAATAAAACTTACAACCTACTTTTTGTGGTGGCTTTTCAGATTTCAAGACAAATAAAAAGAAGCACAGGATATGTACTCAGTGCTACAAATCTGAACATCTGCTATGAGGTACTGTCTTATGAAGACATGGATTCACCTACCCTAACCTGAGCCCACATAATATGTGAATAACCTTTTCCAAGTTGGTTGGGGTTTTTTTCCCCCACTGATTATAAAGAAAGCCTACAGCTACTGGGTTCCTAATATAGGTGTTACAGTGATAAGAAAAAAGTACAATGTATTAATCTGATCCTAAATATCTGCAAATCTCTGGGACTGAAGCCTGTCAGATGAAATGACCCGCAGCAGTAACGGTATCAGGTAACAGCTAGAAAAACTGAAGTACCTTTTTCCTAGAATTTATTTGGTATTTTATCTTTTTTTTTTAAGCCAGCTGATATCAGTTAATTCTCATCTATAGATTGTTTGCAACAAAATACATACTCAGTAACACACTTCATTAGGGATTTATACATTTTACAGTAGTAACAGGCCCACTTCATCAAAAATGTGGCTTTTTTCAAATGAATGCAAATTTCACATGCAAATAATTTTGTAGGAGTTTAAATTTTGTATGCAATTAAAGAGTTTAAATGCTATTTTTTATCTTTCTAGTATACTGATATGAAAGTACAGGGAAGACTGAGAACAAGCTCCAGATCTTTTATCGTTGACGTACCTCCAATGTGTCTCCATCTATTTCTCCTTCTAGTTCCAAAGTACTGCCAACTCCATCAGACAAAATTTCTTTCACCAAACCACAGAATCTAAAAAAAGCAATAAACAGCACAGGATCAAAGAAGAATATCCTTTTGAAAGATTAAACAGATTCTTCACAAGGTGGGCTTTGCTTTCAAGCTAATAAAGTGATTAGCATGTTCATAGGTTTCTTTCATTACTTTCTCCATATTTTTCCCATTTTAAATGATGAAGAACATCAAAAACACACTGAAAAGCCTCATTATTTATCAAATTATTTTATTTGCTGTAGCAGGACTCAACAGTTGCTTGCTATTGTAATTGTATAGTAAAAGCTTGGTAGATCCAATACTCAAATACTTTTGCTGTACACTTTTGGTTGCAAGTGTGATTACTCAGTACTTCTGAAAATCAGATGTTGTGGTTTCTTGTCAGACATTCAGAAAGCCAAAAGTATAAAAGTAGTAACATGTTTAGAAGAACAGAGTTTTAACTAATTTCTAGTTCTCTGGGGTGGAGATCCTTAAGTACAGGAACATTTTCCTCTAGTTCCCCACCTGAGCCACTAGCTGTTTTCCAAATTCTATAACACATGGTACAATTATTAAAAATTATTATAAAACATTCACATCTCTTTTACTAAGAAAGACACATCTCTGAAAGACTCCTGTAGTGCACTGAATAAGGCATAAAAAAATGCAACCATGTCTCATAACACACAAATTGCAATGCCAAATTAAGACTGAGGAGGTAACATTATTTTAGAGTTTCCTATGCTTTATGCAACACACTCTACAAAACTAGTAATTTTCTTTAGCTGAAGTTTGTTCCATGTAATATACAAATAGTAATTACTGCAATAAAAGTGAATATAGCATTCAACTCCAAATACTAAGTGTATTAACAACTCACTCCTACATCATTCAGAAGGTTTATATGAAAATATCAGTCATAAGGAAGAATTTGGTTTGTAAAGATTTAGGCCTGAAATTCAGTTAGCCTGCTTACTGTTTAGAGAAAACATATGATCAGTAAATACCTCAGGTGCAACAGTAACACAGATCTGTGATACAATATAAGTTAGAATTTTTTATTATATCTAGTTGCTCTTAAATCAAACTAAACAGGCACATAAGGGAACCTAAAACAAAGTAGAAACTTACATGACATGGTCAAGATACACAAAAATAAGATAACAGTTATAAATTAGAATAAGTTAGGTAAGCCTTTTCTCAGACCACGTGACTTGGAGATAAACTAATTAGAATCAGACAAGTGTAATGGGACATCATCACTTTAAACATCACTGTGTTTAGCTCAATGCTTCTTCACTGAGAGAAAGTAAGTGAAGAAATAATTTTGTCAAGCAAAAATGTCATCTTTCAACCTTTTCTAAATCAGTTCTATTTAGAACGTAGATCAGGCACGCAACACTCACACAAACTGAACTCACCTACTACACTGGATTTCTGTAGAAAAGTAGATCTGAAAGTCATCAGAGTTGTCATGGACATATAGAAAACAACATCGTTCATCAAACTTGGAAATGCTGTAAAATTCACATTAAGAAAGTATTATTTTGGATGTAACTATTAGAAGAAGTAAGTTAACTTTTTTGAATTACGAACACTTAAGAAACATCTTTTTCACAGTTAATTATCTCAGCGAGGCAGATTATATGTATTTTCTTTATAACTAGGAGTTTTGAGTTTGTTTATATATTCTATAATCCTACCTCCAATTTGATAAATAAGCTACTGCTTACTTCAGTAAAATACTAGTTTATCTGAAGTGTACTGAGCTCAGTTTGTTGTTCACCTCCACTTCCATTTTTCCACAGTTCTGTCAGATTTCTTGGTATTTGATAACACTTCAATGGAAAGTGAATTGTTTTGACACTAATTCAGCTATCCAGAAAGCCTTTCTTTTAACCTTGAAAAGTATTTCAGCTTTTTATTCCATTGCTCCTACATTAAAACTGAACTGGGAAATACCAACAGTTAGCAGATTTTCCTCAGTGTATACTTTTTATGGCCTTACTACTGATGAACAAGTGTCAGAATGACCAATATTTACTCCAAACTGCAGCAATAATTCTGACAAAGGGATTATTTATCGCATATCCTGTCTTGTCAGTGCTATATATATATCTCATCTAAATGCACTGAAAAGTGAAGTGTCAAAAGACAATATCAATATGAAAGTAAATCTACAAATTAATTTCTTATTCCAAACACTTGCACTTCAGTATTATGCTACACCATGCCGAGTTGTTATGCTTGTTAAAGGTATTTTTTTGCATCAAATTATTAAAATTTCTTGGATTCTTGCACGATCTGTAAAGTCAAACTCTTCAATTTTGCTTATATTCTGTTGAGCCAGTTAGGTAAAATGACAGTAGACTATAGTAAAGTTGCTGCATGTTACAAGACCAACTTGTTGAAGCATCATTAAGCACATGGAAAATGTTCCAAAACATGAGAATTTTGCCAGAAGACTTTTATAGAAATATGTGAAAATACACTTTGCCATTCTGTAGTTCATTCTGATATAGTGGTTTCTAGCCTAACAAGACACATACGAGAACTAAGTGACAAAGCAAGATGATTCTTCCAAGGGCAAATACAGGATAGACAAGACACTATCTAAGTAACAATACTGCATTATGAACAGTGTCATGTATGTGGTATGTAAGGTGAGCTGTTTAGCATAAATACAATTTAAGGGTTTTGATAGATCTTATGTGAACATATTTTTTTTCTAAAACTAATGCAATTTCAAAAATATAGAAGTTTTAAGTTGTCACATACAAAGCAAACATCTAATAAATTTTAAAAAGACTGCCTCTTTGAGCTTTATAATCCCCAGAAGTGATTAAAAATCAAAGCAAATGAAATTAGTTGCTTGCTTCCATTTGATTAAAGTTGTCTTTCTCAAAGATTAATTTCTGTACATTGTGTTGACTGAAGGTAATTAATATGGTACAGAAACTTCATGCTGAGTTATGCTCAATCAGCTCCACAGACTTCAGTAATGACAACTTCCCATCCACTTGCATTGAAGTAGTAGAATAAAATATCACATTTAAACCTAATCCTGTTTCTTTTTAGAAGAAAATACTGGAGTTATGGTAGAATCTATGTCCAAATCCACAACTGTAGGCTTTCATAGCAACCACCACTCACATTATTCAGAGAAATACTTCTTCACTGAGCTTATTTGCTTAGGCAAATTATACAAGTTCAGGGAAGACAAACACGGGACCTAAAACTCAGGTGGCTTTGGGTAAAGATCATAGCCTAGAAGCCCTTTACTTTCAGAACTACAGAACTCATTAGCTATCCTGAATTTATGCCTGTACTTGAATCAGAAACTTTTTCAAGCACTTAGGCTTATGCACTCACACAAGTAGCCCCAGACAACAGTCATTTATGTCCCAAGAAAGGTCAGATCCACCAATGCAGTGACTCAGGAACTCAGAGAGAAGGCAAAAGTCCACCTTGCGTTCCCTGTACTTACAGCTCCTCTGGTTCTTAGCTGCAGCCTGCATAATTCAGACAGAGAGCAAACAGGTTTCATTTTGTTTTCTCTCCTAGTGTTCTGGTTCTCACCTTTCTGGCAGCAAAGTGGCCCAACTTTATATAAGGCAGCTTCTAAGTGTCGTCATGTATTTTGTAGTTGTTAATATCAAATGCGAACATTTTCTATCCTCTCAGAACAATCCTGTTTTTCTATGTGATATTCTGCTGTACTTAATCTTCTTTGGCACTAATATTTTGACCCATTTAGTCATGCCTAGTGTTTCCATTAATCTAGGCATCACAAAATGGAACTATTTTAACTATTTAAAGACTAGTCCTTGAGAAACTCGACTAGTAGTCTCCTTCCAGCTCAAGAAGTCTTTTCTGTCCTTAGCACAAACTATGTCCATGCCTCATTTAATATTTCTCTAACAATCCAAGTTGCATTTCTGAATTCCAAACAGAAAACAGATAACATGGTTTCCTTTCCTTAAAGGAAAACAAACAAAATCTTCTTTCACTTATGGAAGGAAGTGAGAAGAGCTAAGGGCTTTTCTTTCCTTCTGTCCTCCAAGTTTTTAAATGCAGAAATGGCAGTAACTTCACTGAAAAGTTTAGAAAAATATATAAAAATGAGTTACATGATTGGAAACAGGGAAGTCTACCAGAGAATACACATGTCCACACACTCCTCTTAGATGAGTATTCCCGGAGAAACGTATAGCTCTGTCCTTGCATTGAAAGGCAAACTCTTCTGTGTTGACATTTCAAGGCAGGTTGGACAGAACAAGCTTTTATAACAGGCAATGCAAAGCAAAGATTTAAGGTAGAATCCAGATTTCCCACTGAGGGAAATACAAAATATGTACAAAAAGACACGACTGTTTTCTGACATACCAACCTTATTCCTCTAATGGAAGAAGCTGTAAAATTCCATTCATGAATCTGTTTCTGTAAAGAACAAAGAGCTATAATCCTTGAGTTATTATTGAAAACAAAGTCACAACATGGTAAGCAAAAGAATGTTCTTCTAACACGTCTCTTTTTCTTTCTTTCTTCTCCCCCCAATTTGAAATAAGATTGATATATGGGTAAAGAAGTTATACATACATTGCTGTTTTACTCACTTGAGAAAAAATTTAACACAAATGGCACAGGGTGGAAATAGAGGCTGTATTTCCTCATGTAAAATTAAATTTGAAGAATAAATTGCAAAGTACAATTTACCAAACATTGTGTTTTGACTTAATACATCAATATTTCATATTAAACATGGAGCAGACTATGCCCTACTCTTATCTAGGTTCAAAGGCTCATATTCATACATCTCCCTCAGAGGTCTCGAGCCAACAGCTTTGGCCCGGGGAGCACACTGGAGGGCAAAACAGAGGAAGGACAGCCTGTGTCTAGGACTGTAGCCCTCCACAAATCCATAGCTAATAGCTGCATTTTATTTAGCAATGCCATATATGCACTAAAAATTTGTTCCATAAAGCAAAGCTGTGTCAGACACATTCACCTGAAACAGAGAAGTAGAACAGTGTTCTGGAAAAACTGTTCACAGACCCAGGTAATTATGTGGTCTCGTCTTACTCCAATATGCTTCTTTTCCACACTTTGACTCTCTACGTTTTTAGTCTATTCTTCACCTGTGTTGCTCTGATATTAAGAAGGGGCATCAAAATACATTGCAGATATCAAGTTTTTCAATTGAAACTGAAATTATTTCTCATTTTTAAGAGCTTACACTGTCCATAACTGTGCCTACTCCTTTCCTAACTCCCTGTGCCTTATCCAATAATCCAAGACACGGAGTATTTTATTTCTTGACACTTATTTGTCACAGGTTGACATTTTTTCTAGTTTCCAATACTATAACTGTAAAAGTTTAATATGTCTAAAACATTAAACACAATATTGGGCTTTATCTATACTTTTTATCTAACTTTGAGTTGCATCTTAATAAAAATCACACAATTCTAATAAGAAATATTAGGAGCAGACTGAATAACCCAAGCAATTCTAGGAGACATGGTCAAGAAAAGTTAAATCTGAACTAGAGGTCAAAATCACCTCAGTTCTAATCATATTCCCTCCTTTTAATTTCTCTGTAAATCTGCACAAAAGATATACTGAGGCTTGTGCTTCACAGAAATGTAGCAAACTTTAAATTATTGCCAAGTACTCCAAAATCTACATGTAAAAAAGTAACTTTAAGCACAATGAATCACAGTAGACTTAACACATCTGCTGACAGTTTTACCATTTCTGGGGGAGACACATGCCACAAAGACAGAGATCTCTCATCTGCTTCATTGTTGATTGAAACATAGGCAGGCTGGTAGACTTTAGTTGGTTCTATCACCAAAACCTGAGGAGAGAGAACATTTTTCTTTAATAAACCAGCAGCTAATACGCTACAGTAGCTTCAGATGCTCTGATACAGGTAATGGGTAATCTTCATGTCAGGCCTAAAAAATTTTCAAGGGAGACAGAAGGGCAGACAAGGCAGGTAAAGTCTGTGTTCTTATGTACAACAGAATAGTATTATCACAATTTGTTATAGGAGTCTTAAAAGTATTTCTTAGAATACTTTAAGGGTGTTGGGTTAAATTTTTTTACAGCATAAAGATTAACAGAATACAGGGGTTTGGTTCATGCAACGAAATAACAGGCAGTTAAGTTTGTAAGTATTGTGTTTAGAGTCTTCAGTTCTTGTAATATCCTATCCAGAAACATAAAACATACAAAACTTGTTTGGACATAACATCTTACTGGAAATCTCAGTCCATTAGTTGTTTCTTTCGTTGCCTCAAAAATTATATCTAGCCAGAAAGTCAACCTTTCTTGTCTAGGAGAATGTTCTATGGTGAGTTTCTTGAAACGCTCAATTAACAACAGATTCTGAACTAATGATTTCAAGTACCTAGAAGATATTGAATTAGTAAATTAACAGAGAGAAAACAAATTTTGACCAGATTTTAAAACCACTTAACTGACTTAGACATCAAAAAAATTAACTGCAAAATTAAATGTACTTTAAAAGCTATCATAATGGAAATTATAGCGATGATTTTTACAGATTTCTGGAAAGAATAGCAAATTTAGACAAAACTTTAAGTCATAAGCTCACATGGATGTTCAAGAACAATAGCTTTTTGCAAAAGGGTGTAGTTATGTGAGTAGTTACACAGTGATTAGACAGAATATGATAAGATAGAAGATGGTGGGGGAGGGAAGCAGCAGCTAGCTAAATTCTGAAAACAATGGTTTCACAATCTTTTCACAATTGCTTCACATGAATCATTACTAATTTCCAAACTCTTTCTTATAAAAGATCTTCCTCAATGGGATATAAATCCAACAATGATGGGCAACTTAATTTCTTACCTTCCCCCTTCCTTCCCATAATAAAAGAACAGAGTATGAAGTAAGAGTTACAAACAATCTATGATAGAAAAATCCAGTTATCTATGTGACTGCAATGTTTTTCAAATTTGTGTATTTCCCCACAGTTGTATACTTGAGCTACAGCCTTCTACCACATACCACACTGGAGGTTTCAGCTTAAAAAGTTTCTCTGCTGCTTGTACTGCTTTACCAACATCATTAGCCAGCATGCTCACACTGAAGAACTGTCCCACATCCCAGTAATTGTTCATTTTTTCTAGGCTTCCTTTTCTTCCCAATAAACTGTTTAACCGTACACCTGTAAAATTTCAATTAAAAACCATATTTTTCTATCAGTAAAACACTAAATAGTGTTTTTACGGATGTGTATCAGTAAAAGACTAATTTAAGACTTGATTAAGCCTTACTGATGAAAATAAAATGGAGCGAGTTTTCCCCAGAAAACAACATTGGCCAACACAGAGGCTGGATCTGCAAATAACACCCCCAATACAGTTCAGACAGTCAGAACTCCCCACACACACAGTGCTAAAAAACCTCTTGTGCTATCAGTCTGGGCTATCTGCCTCCTGATTCTCAGTGTAAGATGCACAAATATGTGTCATCAAGATCTGCATTTACTGCAAGCGATCCATGGCTAAAAGATCCACCCCCAGAGTAAGGTCAGGGAAGTGATTTAAAGTCACCTTTGCACTTTTAACCATTAAGGTTCAAATATGCATTTCAGGCAGGATTTGATTCCAAATATAATGTTCAAATATTATCTTCCTCAGAAGAACTGCATATCTGTTTCTATCATATGATTTCTTTGTAGATGTACAGTGGTGTGTTTTAGCGGAAGATGTGACTATGGGCAGACAACTAGTAACTGTCCTGGTAGACCCTTCCAGGTGATACTTTCTGTGGATCTCTCAATTCAATGACAACAGAAACTCTGTGGATCCTTCCCCAGCATCCCTGAGGAGAACTGGGCCATGCTGTCCCTTCCTGCGTTTGTCCTCTGTTGGCGGTGCAATGGGATAATCTCTGCGGTGCAGTAAAGGCAGTTTATAGACAGCACTGAAGGTGGTCCTTCTCTGTTCTTTTCCAGTCTCTGGGTCCATTTAGATGGGCCACATTACTAGAAAGCTGCTCCAAGGCAGCAAGAAGGAAAGTGGTTCTTCAAGATCCCTGTGTTTTAGACTGCCATCCAGGACACACCACTAAAAAGCCTAAACCACCTTTTTCTCTATGCAACCCATCACTATTTTGTTTTCTTCACAGGGAGAGAGGCAGAAAACTTGTCTGTGGCACTGTGTGTGGATATTTACCTATTTTTCTCAGTTCCATTGAGCTTTCAAACTGTTGTCCTGCAACAAGCAGCAAAACTGCGAGGTTAATTCCAGAATATAGAGTTGACTGGAGTTCAAATCCTTTGCGATACCTGCAGAGAAGAGTCAAGAACTCATATCTCACTGTTTAGAAGAACTGAAATACTGCAAAGTTTTGGTAGGTATTTTAAGATTAATTTATTGTAAGGACTATATGGCTAGTTGGCACCAATGGTATTCTACAAAGAGCACTTGAAAGAAAGCAGCTTTTCATCTTAGCGTGAGAAAGAAAACATTCTGCTTAGCTTTATGTCCTGTCAGCTTGTGTACTTTCGTGAAAGTAAAACGAATTGGTTACTACAAAACTCTTGAATGCAATAGAACCTAATTTTACTATATTATTTATAGAAGAAAAGCAACGAAAATATTAGTCCTCAGTGCAACTTTTTAAAAAAGGCTGCCCTTTGCTTTAAAGTTTCACATTCATTAAAGATCACTGAGACCCAGCTGACCAAGGCTGAACGCATGGCACCAGCTGGTGCAGGATGAAGAGATCCACCTGAAGCTTCCATGGGGAAGAAAAGGAGAGGGGGGATATTTCAGAGTTACAGTACAAACCCATGTTGTTAACATTCTTGTATCAGCAGTAGTTTGTATGATGACACAAACATACCTAAATGCACACTATGAGTGCATATTCAAGCCTTACTGTCTTACGAAAATTCATATTACAGTTTATCAATATGTTTCCTTATATACAGATCATTGCATTTCCTGGGAATCCAGCACAGAAAACATCCTTGCACAGAGGACCAATGTAAATCCTATGATCTCACTCGTACTTCATTTTGGCCTTGAAGCAGATTAATTGCATTTATTCTCTACAAAGACATAGGTGAATCATCATCACCCCAATAAATTAAGTGTATCATTCTACATCCATGACAGTTTATAAAGAGAAGAAAGGAAATACGCATCCAAAGATCTGGAAGTCAGGACTCTGAAAAAAAAAACATAAGTAGAACAACTGATCTTCAACAGCCCTGCTTTTCAAAACCATAAGCAAAAGTCTGAAAATGTTTTAAAACAGATATTTTTGTGGGGTTTATTTCTGTTACCATTCAATGGCACGATCTCGACTATTGGTATCTTTACAGTCAGAATCAAGAAACATATCCTTGTAGATCCTCCCACATAAGCAAAACATATCTGGAGCAGGGTGATCACACGTCTGTAGAACTTGAAGCATAACTTGTAGTGCCTTCTCTCTGTCACCTGCATTATTTCTTCTGAAATCAAACACAGAGAATAAAATAAATGAGTTCAGATCTGAAACAGTAACTGCAAGATGGGCAAATAACATTATCCCTTGTTTATCCTACAGCTATCCATCATTACTATATACAGACTTGACTATATATAGAGATGACTTTATTTAGACTGATGTGTGATTATTGGTTGACTGATAAAAACCAAATGTATTCTCCTATCATGGGGCTCTACTTCTGGCTTACGTAAGAACTGATTTAAGGCCAGAACTCCTCTATGAGAAAAATCTGCCATCTACTTGATTCCTTTTCATACAGGCAGACAGACCCTACACATCCTGCAATGAGAAACAAGAGCTTGTTTAGTGTTTGTTCCTGACAATATACTTAACAAAAATGGCCATATTAAGCATTCAACCTGACAGATCATTCAGCTATGTCCAAGATTTGTAATCTTGATCCAGAAACAATACCAGGAAATATCAACTAAGTCCAGAAGAAACCCAGTCAGTCCAATTTTAGTCAAAAGAATGATGCAGCTCAATATGGAGCTTTGGAACTACAACAAGAATTACAGGGTGAAACTGAACTGTATTTCTTTCTTCATCAAAAATTATTCAGAGTAGAAAAAGATTTGGAAAACAAACAGTTGTTATACAGCTTCTTTTGAAAAATATTTAACAACGGCATCAGCAAGAAAACAGTGATTAAATAACATTTCCATTCCTTGTTATTATTAAATAATGAGAATTTTCGTCTCCATTTACTTTCCTGTTTTTCTAAGTAAGAATTCAATGTTTACTGCAAAAAGTCACTTATAACAAACAAAAATGTCTATTTGCAAGAGTAACGCAAACACAGCTTAAGAGTTTAATAACCTCTTCAAGACTTTTTTTAATCACTAGAGAGATTTAAAATATTTACCAACCTCTTTTCAGAACTGTTTACCATTTTCCAATCCCTACCTAGGTATCCATGAACAGGCGTACAAGGACTATGACTACTTTGTCAGCAATACCAGTAGCAGATAATGTTTTCTGGTAAATTTATTACTTGCATGTCCCAAAGGGATTAATATGTACTGTGAAGTAGCTCAGTTCCTTAGGTTAGCTGACGCAGTAAGACCAGTAACAACACATCTGTAGCAAAATTCAGGCTTCTGTACATGTTATGTGATGGAGAACATCTAATAAGATTAAACAGATTTGTAGCTAGTTGTGCAGGCTTTATCCTGCCTTTGATGTCACTGGCAGAGTATAAACTTTCACAGTGAGTACTTGAATATTTTTTTAAGTATTTTTTCTTCAGACTAACTGCTCTGAACTTAATACCAGTCTTCTCTAATGAGCACACAAGGGGAAAGTTAGTATTGTTTTTCAGTTTTACAAGAAATAAACAGAAGTTAAAAAGCGTGGAGGTAAATCCATCGCACAGCTCAGCGTCCTCTTACCACACCTGTTCTGAACAAAGCAGATTCTTTCACTAAGAGTACAAAAGTTTTACTATTGTTAATATGAAGACAGAGAAAGTTCAGTAAACAGAGCTTAGAACAAAATTAGGCCCTAAAATGAAAGTCCAGCAGCTCCCTGGTCTTGTGTAATGTGGTCACAGAAGCTGGCATGTATTCAAAATTCTGCTGAAAACAAGAAATGCACAACTAATACCTAACTTAGAGCACTTCAGCACAGAAAAAGAAAATTTAAAAATCACTGCTTCACACACAAGACAAACTTCAACTCAACTCGCCTTGTATGAGAACAGGATAATTATTTAATGTTAATATAAAGAGGTGTTATGTACTCATTGAAAAAAGCATAACTTTAAAGGAAAAATACAACACACAAAGCAAGACTGCTTAAAATGGGACACTGCGCAGATCAACATTTCTGGTCAAAGGATGAACCTGTACACACCAAATACAATAGCTGCAGCATTTCAAAAGACCAAGCCCTAAAAAACCAGTGTGCCAGAGGACTCAAAATGAAAGACTTCTATCTCTTATAAGATAAGGAAAAAATTATCATTAAAAATAATTAAATTCAACAAAATTTAGCACATGGTAAGTATACACTCATCTAACAGGATATCACTAAACATAACAGTTTAGGTATCTTTATATTAAACTCTTGTTTTTCACAGCAGCAGAATTTGATGCCCATTGGGCAATACAAATCCAGCGTACCAATTATAGTAATTTACAAGTTTAGGAACAGTTATCACTTTCTAAATCCCAAAAAGAGAGATCAAACCAAGAAAAAAAAAAAAACAACAGAAAGACCACATTGTTTAGGCTACAAGCAAATTCTCTAAATCGCTATGAAAATGTACTGTTGGATTTTATGCAGAATATGTTATGCTCGACCAAGATAGATTCTCATTTTTTATTTCAGACCCCACACTTTGTCAGATCTGTATGCCTGACAACTTGTAATTTGTTTCAAGGTGACTTGAAACAGGTCTGTGGTATTACCAATAGAGTAGAAGAGATTACCTTAAACCCTCACGGCTGTAGCAGAGACTTCTATTTTTTTTTTACCCAATCTCAACTATATTAATTTTCCCTTGCTCCCCAGCCCCCATTTAAAGCCACAGTAGAGCAAATCACAAAAATGCATGATGGAGGAGACTTCTGGAGGTCATCTAATAGATGACCTTCTAAGAGCAGGTCCATCTCCCAGAACTAGACCACAGCAGCCTTGGCTTTGTCTGAAAAGCTGAATCTATTAAACCTCCAAGGATGGAGATGCTACAGCCTCTCCGAACGGGGAAAGCTGAATTACTGCATATGATGATGTACAGGCATGAGAAGGAAGGTAGAAAACGTTCTCTTTATGGAGTAAGTTGGTGCACCAGGAGAGACTGATTCTGCAAAGCAAATTCCCTGAATAAGAAGTTTTATAAGCCAGAGCAGAATCCCAAAAGACCATTATAGAAAGGACCCTGCTAGTTCATTTTACTGCTGCTTAGTTACAGGCCAGCTTACACTGCAATACAAATGTCCCTCATGATATGACATAAACAATTCACTTTAGGAATGAAATATAATTTCTAAATAGGCAATTTTAAATGGTGCTCTTCAACATACAATCTGTTAGCCTCTCCACACCTGGGATAAGATGCATCCCACCTTAAAGAAGTCTGCATACACACCCAGTGAAAATATGAGCTACACTTCATAGTTTATTTGGGTTTAGGGGGAGCAGTTTTTAAAATCATTAATCACAATCTGCAAATTCTTTCAAAATACAGTTTTACCTTTAAAAATATATTTTAATGGTCAAAGGGCTAGGGAAAAAAAGGACTACTACTACAATTTATTTAGCAACTGTATTAAAACAAAGCACATGCCTTGGGAGAACTGCTCATACTATTATTTTTCCTCACTGTTTTCTTTGTTAGCACATTTTTACTTCTCTCCCTACAAACCTTGCCTTGTGAAAACTTGCACAGAAACTGAACAGAGAAAAATCAGTCTAAATTATCTGAACATGATAACTGCAAAAGTACTGCCAGTGAAGGAAGAGATCTGCAATTAACTTCTAAAAACCAGGGCAATTAAGAAAACATTCTAGTGCTCGATAAAAAATTGCCAACATTCCCCCAGGGAAAATGCTAGGAATTACAAAATTAAAACCATCACAATGTCTTTTGCAAATAGCCAGTACACTAATCTTCGGTACTGTGTGAAGTTTTAAGCTGTATTTAAAAAGAAACTAAACTATTAGGATTAGGAGAAAAAATTCAAATGAAGGTTTTTCAGACAGAAATCACTGTAAAGATTTTTTTCTTAAAAAAAAGTTGTCCCACAGGGCACCTTTATAGCCTCCAATATCACTTCCTCTACATAAGTCCCAGTGTTCTGCTGCCAGTTTTGTTTTGCCTGAGAACTTTTATCCTCCCGAAACTGCTCACTGGTTTGCTTGCCCATTTGCTAGTTTGCTCATTGCAGTGTTGCCACATGATTTATCTGTTTGCTTACTCTACCATGTTTCTTCAGTCACAGAAAGTCTTCTCACACTGGTCTACACAAGCCACTTGTATCTGTCTCCCTGTCCTGTCCAACTATCCACTCCTCCTTTATCTTTCTGAATCACTGTAGGGCTACAAACCTGATGAAAAAAACAGCTTAGCACACAATAAATATACATTTTAAGCATGTGCATATAAACACATATACTGAAAAAGCAGAACTGAGGTATGATCAAGTTAGTGTGCAACTTCAGTTTTGTATCACATGTTCTGATCTGCTGCTCTCCAACCCCATCCTGCTGCCATATTTTGTCCTAGCCTAAGGCTGGAGTCAAACATTCTTATTCATGAGAGGTATTCGACTCTAACACTTTCCTCTGAAGCAAAAGGACAAGTTGTAAAATGAAGCAATATCACTTCTTCCAAAAAACTTGATATTTTTTAAAAATGTTCTACCTCTCAGTTACAATACAATTTTTTCTGTCTCTTCCTGCCCCATCCCCACATCTCCACACTCTGCTCTCCCTCTTGGAAAGCTGCTGCTATTCTGTAACTTGGCAACTTCAGTCACCAGAACTGTGGCTTGGATGTAGAAGTCCAGAGGTACTCTCTGCTGCCGAGACATGTTTGCTTGTTTCCATGGGGAGCCAGTGCACCACTGAGCACTAAGTCCTAAAGGATGTGCTCATACTCTTCTCTTGTGTGATACTCACAGCATCCTCTATAGCTATTGATATTACAGATCTATCCTCTTTTTCTCTTTCCAGATTTTCTTGACAAGCACAAAAATTACCACTGCTGTCTCAGGAAGTAGCTGAGCCACAAGTGGGTGGAAGCAGTTGGAATATTTAGGGAGATTTGCCACTATGCCTTTTCCTGTCATCATCCTCTTCCCAAATATGTGCTATTGACTACTCTCAAAAATAAGAATCTAGCTAGAAAGAACTATGCCTTGAGCCAGTATGACCACCCCTAAGCTGTTTCTCTCCCTCAGCTCTCAAACATCATCTAGAAATCATAGTCATATCACATCCTCTCACCTGGAATAACACCTAGAACACACAGTAAAACTCAAATTCTCTTTTTTTCCCCTTTTTTTTTGTATTTCATGGTTTCTTTCTTCCCCCTCAAATCCATTCTCTTCTCTGAGTCCTTCTCTCCACTCCAGTTGTTATAAGGAAGCCTAGTTTTAAACATCCCTAAAACAAAAAATCTTCCTGCTTCACAGGCTGCTTTTAAGCAGCTTTAAAGAACTGGCGTGGTTAAGGAACCAGAACTACACTCAGTGAACCAAACCTTTGTCCAACAAAGTTAGTGGGAATGGATTTCATGGATTTCACCAGGACAAGACTTAGCTCACTCTGTAGGTAACAGGTGGTATAGTCTTCCCTTTTTCAGCGTTTTGCTCACATGTTCCCCTGTATGGTTTGTTTCCATCCATCTATCTGGAGAAGACTATATACTATAGAAAACTCTTTTATCAATGAAAAGTATTCACTGAATGGGATCCACCTTTGTTTCCTTTATATTTCATGTTGACTTACTCATTTGATTATTTTTAAGTCCTCTATAAGCAAACAGATTTCTTGAAGAGCAATGCACAGGGGAAGAAATCAAAGCAAAACAAGCAATTGTGACAATGTTTCCCATACAAATACTCAAAAACAGTAACCTGGTTTTTTTCCACTCTATTTCTATATGAACCTTGTTTATCTTCTGATTTTAGCCTTGAAGTAGCTATCAATAATTAAAAAAAACCCTCTGATCTCATTGTCACATTGCAGAAGTGTCAGTGAGACAACTTACTCTCGTAGTATAAACACCACCTTTCATAAAATAACTGGTCTTCACATATGCTATTGTTTAATTATCATAATGTACAATATCTTTGTTTACACTAATGAGATGTAATTAATAAATTAATAATAAACTAATTTTATTAGTTATTGCACTTGCATTCTGATTTAAGACCTGAAACTAATTTTTGAGTTAAGACACATTTCAGTCGTGCAATTTGATTGCAGAATCTTTGATATTTGAAACATTGAATGGGAAAAACAAGACCTTAAATTGGGCTTTGAGACAAGAATTAAATTTACAAGCTTGCAAACAGATATGACAATGAAGAAAAAACAGCTTTTTTACTTTTTTTTCTTCCTCATATACACTTCAGGTGCTTCATGCAAGCCAATCACATAAAATGAGGAGCCTCACAATGTGTTTTTCACTAAATCTGAGTAATCACAGAACAGAACATTTTAAATACCCCAGTGTTTATCAATGGGAATAATTTCCTATGGCTGCTATTATTCACAATTACCAGTGATTTTCTACTTGCACCCTGTTATGCCCTTCACCTGCTAATTGCCTTTTTTTATTATTGTATTGGAATATGTTGCTTGTTAAAACACAGCATGCTGAGTTAAGTAATAGTGACTGCAGCTGTCCTCATCTTTAATATAAGAGAAGACAGAAGTGCCCTGGAAAGAGACTGAAGTTTTCACAGCTCTGGCCTCGCACTATGGCTGGATTTGGGTTTAAAATCTACTGTTTTGAACAGAATTTGGCACACCCTTTGGTTTCTTTGCAAGCTTCCAGAACTTGGTAACTGCAGTCATGGTAAATAAGGCTAATTAGAAAATAGTCCTTACACAGTGCTTGCCTCCCAGTCCAGGTGTACCGATGGACAGAAGCAAACAGCCATCAACATCTGAAACACCCAGTCCTCAATTACACAGCATACCAAAGCTGTGAATACAAATATTGAAAATATTCATGTTGCACATTTGGGCTGAACTTATACCTAAAGATGTGTTCCATTCTATGCCTAAATTAAGATACAATCAGACCTAAATCTCAGCTAGGAGGTAACAAGGAAAAATGTCTTAAACCAGTCCATGTCTGTATAGAAGAGAGCACTCTCTGCTCTGTTTGTGCGTCACATCCAAATTAATTAGCTGAAGACACTTGAACAGGAATGGCCTTTTGCTCCCTAGGACTCCTAAATAAGCATCCAGGAGGGTGATGTATTCAGACAGCCCAAGCTTGGAAGCAAGCACAAGCCTGTCATCCATTATTAGCCTCTGATATGAGACATGAGAGATGACAAATGGTCTGCTCCGAAAAGGAAAACAGAGAGGAAGACAGTAATCCAGGAGAGGGGCTGTGTTTAAAAACTTGCCATGTGAATCAGGGTACTAGAAATCAGCATGAAAATGTCTGCCTTTCCTACATATAATAGGAAGTGCTTTAGTACATTTCTGCACCGTACTCAGAAGCAGGCCCAGGCTTGCTTTGCTTACGATCCAAGCCAGCTCAGGCTGGTTCTGAGCCAGATGACATGCAGCAAGGCTGAAATGGTGATGAGTCTAAAGTAAAACATCCCTGTCCCTTACCTTAGCACAACTTGTTAACCCAGACCTACACACAACTGTTGTTCAGATTGGGCTTGTGTCCACCTGATGTACCAGCAAAGCCTCAAGGCACCCAGAAGCCTCAATCCTGTGTCCCTTGTCTGCCATATCACTGGCTCTGTGCAGCACTGAAATAACTCTGACTTGACAATGCTAAGTGAGATCCACTGCCAACAAAACTCAGTTACAGAGTCCAAGAGGAAATAAATGAATTACTTTCTCTCTTAATTACTTTCTCTGCTGATTATGATCACTGTTCTAGTATACTTCTTAATGAAATTAAGCACACATTAACATTCTGCAGGGTCAGATACAGCTGCTAATTCTGTTTTGCATAGACTGTGTTTTGTTCCTGGTAGGCTCAATCAGTCATACTGAGCAACATTAATGCTGTTCTGTATGCTGAAAGTAATAGAATATTATAGGTAAACACAGTTTTTTATTTTTAAAGATCAACCTCAATCAATGATTCTTACCGATTCAATGCAAAAGCATAATGAAATTTAATGTTGTGTTGATCAGCCAGATCACAGGTAGGAAGCATTTCCAGTGTTTCTACCAGCTTCACCATAGCATCATAGTCCTGAAATTAAAAAAAAGAATGAAAGTAGAAGATACTGAAAGCAGAGGAAAGCACCACGAAGCTAAAATGTATCATAACTGTTAAGACAGTTTCTCAGGTGACTGTTCCTAAAAGAGTCAGTGAAACAGCTACAAATGCTGCATAAGGATAAACAGGGATTTTGTCTGTCCATGTCAGAGCTTGCCTCTTCCTCACCACAGTGCCACTGCCCATATTACTGAATGCCTCTAGCTAGTTTGACTGATTGCACTCCCAGCACCAGGAAGCAGAGGTGATGAGTCTGGCTCTTTCCAGCCTTATTAAGGACTTTTGATGAATGACATTTCATCGGGTCATCGCAGACTCGAGCACAGTTCACTCTGCAGTGCGTCACCCGACTGTACATCACTGCGGCTTCTCAGGGCTAACCCACATGTATATTGCTGAGGAGGCCAGTTTACTGGCATCTCAAATGGCCTCACCTTACTTAATCTGTTTCTTCAAGACATGTTTTGAGATGAGTATGTTTCTCAAGGCAGACCTTTTGAAAGAATGCAAATGATCATCAGAGACAATCAAAGTGAAGTTGCATAAAGTGCTGCAGGAAAATGCGCATCTCAGAATGGAAAGTTGGGTAACATCGGATGATGTGGTCACCCACTGCTCTCACAACCCACTTATGAAATAACCAACTTAGCTCCCGATGGAATAAAAAAATTCTGTAGAATGGTTGGAACTGCATTTTAAAAGGGATGTCAAACACATAGACTGTCAGTTTGGAAAGACAGCACACAGGCTTCTTTAAAAAATTTACTTAAAAAATAAAATTGAGAAAAAAAAGGTGCAGTTATATTTTAAAAGCAGATTAGTGGTTTTTTAAATGATAGTTCTCAATTTGGGTATCTCTGGCCAATACAGTGGTCACAACAAATGCATTTTCTTCATTTCTAAATACATCTGACTTTGGCAGGGAAGGAGGAAAGGGAAGGAAGGGCAAACCAAGAGCCTTGCTTTGGCAGGGAATTTGTTCTTTTTATTTTTTTTAAGGAAGTTAAAGATTACTAAAAACAATGGAAGAGACCTCGGGAAGGCACCTAATCTGTGTCTTTTGTTCATAGGCAAAATAAATAAGAGTCTGTAGTCCCTTACATTGCTCAACAGACAAGTCAAACTGTTAAACAATGCAACAATTGTGCCGATTTAATGGCACCTTTGAATCACTGTTTAACAAACAATGAAGTACAGAAGAACAAACAAGAGAGAAAGTCCCATGGTGAAATAATCTTCCTTAGTCTTTAGGCACATACCTGAATATCTCTGTAGGAAAGCAGCAGGTTTATGACGATGTCAGAAGTCAGCACTTCAGTATTATCCATACGAAGTTTAATTCTGGCCAGCTCCTTAGCCAGTTCATCTCCCTGGTACTTCTCTCTAGCTTTCCTAATGTCATTTAGCAGTGTTTCTTTATAATACGTACTAAAGAAATGAAAGACAGACATCTGGGAAGAAGACTGTTGGATATTTCTTATGAAATCTGACTATATTTCCAATAAAAAGTACCATTTCCTCAGAGTAAGGTGCACATCAAATGTCTCCAAATTTTTCATTAACTACTTACAAATATTCCACCTTGCCTCACCTCAGAATGTGAGGCTCTCTATCAATATGTTTATAACCAGGATTGTGAGTTAATTTTATCAACAGAGGAAAACTGGGGCATTTCTTTGCCCCATTACTGATCATGACAGACACGGTACTTTGCCTCTGTACCATAAAGAAGGCAGCAACTGGGATAATAAAGTGCTACAGAGAGGAAAGACCAGTGTGATGTAAAGAGGAGGTACGTTATTTTATCGTGAAAGGAGGAAAGAGGTTTGCAAACAAAGAAACTAAAACAAAAGCTAGCCACCAAAAGCCGATTTAGTTGCAATCTCTTTGATGAACATAATACATAATGTGGGCAGGATCTATGTAAAAGCCTCCAGTAAGTGCATCTTATTTACACGAACATCAGTGTGCAATGCAACATCAGAGCTCTTGTAAAATAAAAAGTCTTATTTATATTACCAAGTATGGTAGGTATAAAGAGCCTGGACAAACTACTTAGGGGAAAGTTTATCTGGAGAAGGTTATGGAGTCTATAGTTCAGAAGTTAGCAGATGTCATCTGACAGATACTCAAGTGCATACAATCCCTTTCTTGTTTACAAATGAGTTTTGCAAAACACTCTACCTTGCTTAGCAAAAACCCTACACCTAAGCCTGACATATATAAGATATAATCAGAGCAGCAAGGTCACAATAAGCACTACTGGAAAGCTTTCAATAGTTGCTTTACTGTCAATGGAGGCTAAGTTTAATTCACCAGTCTCATGTTTCTATCCAGCATTGGCTTCCACCAGGCTAATGATAATTAGGCTAATGATAATTAGTCCTTCCTGTGCTACCAAACCAAACCAAATGATGATACTGGCTAATAGTTTTCAAAAGTAACCGAATGACTTAGGAATGAGAGTCTCACTTTCAAGAATGATGGAACACTTAACATCTTCAAATTTATTCAAGCTTTTGGCAGGAATGAGGTATCATCTAACTACATCTACCTCTTCACAGGGATCTACCACAACAGTATCTAATTCTGCAGCTGTACAAAAGCCTCTCTCAGGCATTTCAGCCTGAAAATGGGAAAGAGAAGAGAGGTCTTACTGTAGGACTTCACAACAGAATTATCAAACCCAAAATAACCACAGCCCTGGTTGTAACTGTCAGAGACAAAGCAGCTTTGGACAGCTGGTGCTCAGAGCATCATTTCGCAATGACACAAACACTAAATGGTACCAAAATTTACTACTGCCAAGGCCAACTGTGCTTATCTAGAAAAATAAACTTATCTATAAAATGGTCCCCCCCCAACAAAGCCCAGGGTGCTTGCTCTGCATGTGTACCCCAGGACTGTGGACACCCCAGCTGGACTGACACTGGAGCCAGGATGGGTGATCTCTCTTTCTCTCTTTCCTTCTCTCTCCCCCTCTTCAATTCATCTTTCTCTCTTTCCTTTCACCCTATCCCTTTATCCAAAACCCACTGCCATGTGCTTGTACTAGGAGGTCACGGACTACCATTCCAATTTCCATGCCAAGTGTGTAGTTTACTAATAATAAACTTTCTAAGCTTTTGCAGACCCTCTGACTTTTGTCATTCCTTTCAACTATGAGCACCTGGGAATCTTGGGTGCTCCCCTCCTCTTCAGGGTGGGATGTCACAGCACAGTCACTCATGGGATCCCAAGGGTGGGACCACATGAGAAAGGGAGGTTTTTAGGCAAGCCTTTCACTTGGGTGAGATGGCAATGGGGAAACAGAAAGAAATCCAAGGGCCCTCAGCGCTACCTCATGTTTCAGACACCAGGAAAATTAAAATCTAGAAGCTCAGTCTCTCCTAGCGTTTTCCAAAAATATGTACAAAACAAGACCACCTGCAGAGTACAGGGTGAGCAGTGGAGAGAGACCTCCTTCTTCAGCCCCAATCTCAAAACTCCAAGAGTCCCTTGTAGAAGCAGCTAAACAATATCCCATTTATTAGGTGATATCAAAAGGTTAATATTTAAAAATAAAACCAAACCATGAAAGTTATATTTGATTGCCCATTGCTGCCATATATATATATATTTTATTTGGTGACAGAAAGGGACAGTGTTTGGCTTTGAGCTCTATGAAGAAGCTATGATCTTATCTCCTATTACAACCTCATGCACTGTAATTTAAACTTAAGCACTTTATCTTATCCACGGACTGCCTGTGCTTATTGGAAAGTAATCATAAATCAAATTGCAGCATAACATGGTTAGTTAACTGCAACAGCTGCAGGACAGGAATACAGAAAGTAGCAAAGTTAGCTGCTTCTTTTACCACTATATTAAGCGCAGTGAAAAAATAAAAAAATCAGTGCTACTAGAAATTCTGTATCTTTTTTGCATAACACTAAAAAGAGACAATCAAAGGTTCCTGAAGTGTATGTGTTGTAACATTACCATGATGTAACATGAACATCCCTCAGAAGGCTGAGAAACTTGTCCACCAGTGGGACACAAAGCGGCCCCAGGATATTGTCCCAGCTGGGCTGCATGTACTCAGAAGCTCTTCGTTGGGCATCACTTTCACAGCAAAAGTAATCAGCACAAGGTGTGACAATGTATGGAATAAAATAATAGTTGCCACTGGAAGCCTAAAATAAAAACAGGCAGCATTTAGAAAACAAATGAAAATGGAAATATACTTGTGTGTACACAGAATCTTTTGCTGTCAGAAAAACCAACCAGAGTAGTGCTGGTGCACTATGAAGTGTTAGTGCACTGTTTAATACAAGATTTGCAAGCATTAAAAGGAAATTTCTGTGGAAGAATTACAAATATTAACAAGGGTGATGAATAAGGGTCTAGGTTTGTTAAGGAACAATACAACAAAACTGTTCAATTTTTTTTTTATGTGACGTACAAATCCTATTAGGGTCTGTTACCAGCTAACCTTCTGTTTCCAAATTTTTTGGGTAAGACATGTACTTGTATCCTCTAGGTTCACTCTGTGCTAAGAAAGACATGATGCAGAGCTCCCCACAAAGAGAGAAACAGAGAAACATAGGCACTGGAAGGACTATAGAGATGTTTAATCCAGAACAGCCTACAAAACATCTGCTGCATGCTACATCAAACACGAAACCAACCAAAACCCAAAAGTTGGAAATATTTTGTAATACATGTAGTACTTGTAACACAAAATTCTAGAATTAAAACCCAAAAAACCTTAATATGCAACATAAAATGTGTAAACTTGGTCAAGGTACTGAAATGGGAGAGGAAATGCCCTTCAGAGCCCAAAACCAGCAAGTTCAGAGTCTTCAAATCCTAAGAAAGACCCCAAAAAACAGACCACTGTGAACTTTTCCACAGCCAGTAGAAGCTGTATCCCATTTGAGCTACGAGAACTCTCTGCTGTTTAGAAGACAAGTAAACCTTACATTTCAGACAGGAGCACTGTAGCACGGATCAGTATGATACATCTACCACAATCACCTACCACTAAATGCCCTTCAACCACCACCTCGGAGGTATCAAGGCACTGAACTTGTACAGCAAAATCATACCTTTCATTTTTTTCATATCATCTAAGCCTGCAGAAAAGCCATAGCCATTTAAAGTCACCTTGAACAATGGGAGAATGCTGAGATGATGAAAAGAATGGATATGAAGATGGCACATTTTTATTTGTATTAACAAAATAGACAAGAGAAGTAAATTGTTCACAGGAACTTAAAAACGTAGGCCATGCAGTTACTAAAAATACAGATAAAAAAACTGTATCGGTACATCCTGTTGCTGATCTGTGTTTGTGTCAAGTCACATTCCTTCCTTACAAACCCTATAGTACATTCTATATACTATATATTGGTACTATATTATAGTACCAATATAATTATCTGTTGGATTGTTATCTTCATTTCCTGCTAAAAAAGTCGGAAAAAGTGCAACCCAAATCACCAATATGTTGAAACAATTTAGTCCTAAGTTTATCCAAATAAACACTAACTTCAGCTCAATGCAAAAGTTGCTTGTGTATAAACTCTATTCTTAAACCTATAACAGTTAATTAGCTCTTTCTGCAATGAAAAAAAATCCAATTTGAAAGTGTGATGTATCTTGTGATGCAAAGAGAGCTGCAGTTATCTACTGAAAAAGCAAAGTAATTTTCAGAAAAAAATTAAATTACACATGTGAAACACTGTATTAATCTTATCCAGCCAACATATTATCTACTTGACTTAGGTTTCTTGTCTTTTTGCATAGTGAAATCTCTGCAATTAAACCCACATTTTTATACATAACAAACCCATTTTTGTGTGCAGAAGTCAGGAACCCTGCACATATTTGAGCACATAACCTTGTCTGAAAAGCAATCAGCTCCAATTTTCTAGTTTCTTCTATCCAATATTACATATAATAAATTATAAAACTGCTTCATATAGACAGTGTGGCCTTTTTGAGAGAATCTTTCTTATCTTCATTACGTAAAAAAGCAGTCCATCTATTTTTCTTATGCTAACAAGAGTTAGAGATGGTTGAAAATACTACCCTTGCTTTTTCTGATCTTCTACCTAGGATGCTGGTCTCTGACACCAAAAGCTAATAATTTTAAAAATAATGTCTTGTCATACACCAACTATTGCTTTTTAAGATAATGAATACATGGCTTAGATATATATGAAGTAACATATATAGCAATTCTAGCTGCAAATATACATAAATTATAATCTATAAATTATGACATTAATTGTAACAGAATTATAACTTTATAGCTTACAAAGGCTGTAGGTTGAGTTGGTTAATTTCAAGATTAGTAGCTAAGCTATTTTCATTATCTGATTTTGAGAAATTTTTAAGTTAAAAATTATAGCCAAGCAGACTAAAAAAAAAAACAAAACCTCTCAACAGGTCATCTTCCAGCAACTAATGTATGCCCAGTATGCTAGCAATGAAACTTCTGTATTCAATCACAACATTTTAAAATCTACCACAAAAAGTTTAAGAACATAAAAAAACCAACCCAGGAAACAACTGCAAGTAAGTTGAGAGAGGGACCTGTTCATCAGCATAAATGGTTAAAGGAATTAAGCAGAGAGCCGTGCCTTTGCTGAAGAGCTGAAAGAGTGAGGCCCACATAAGACATTTTTAGGCTCTAGGCAACACAGGCCAAATACAGAGTGATTTTTGTCTTAAAATACTCTTCTCAACGTTTTGCTAATGCTGTTAAAAGTGAATTGCTGACCTTAATAACATAAACAGGTTTTTTTCAATTGTACTGCTTATTCCGATGCAACTGTCACTTTGTGATAGAGATGCTACACTAGAATTAAAGGTGGGTTTTTTCCAAATAAATAATTTTGAGTAAAATTTGCAGAGCCTAGCTAATAGAACAATTATTTTTCTTGAGCCATACTATTCACTTTGCTGCTCATTCAGGAGTATTAGGAGTGCTTACCCTATCTTACAAAGCAGTTAGAAGGAAAACACAGGGTAACAGAAAATGAACTTCATTCACTCGAGTCACAAAATCCTGAGTGTTCAGGGAGTTTAATTCACCATTGTCCCCAGTATTATGATTTTCACCATTGTTTTCTGTGACATCTTGCAATACAAGTGACTAAGCTAATATAAACCTCTAAAAAATACTTCCTCTTTTAAAGTTGAATATATGTTATATTTTTATGTAAAGACTGTAAAGAGAGATTATCACAAGACAAACATTCTAAATGCCTGGGATCTAGCTTGCAAGGACCACGTACTCCAATCACCCTGAAGGAAAGACCCTGCCAAGTATGATCCTTAAATTATCCTTATACATTTTTATAGAAACACAGTAAAAAGGATGGCATATCTATTCAACAGAAAGCAGATTTTAAGTGATACATACTTTGCCTATTAGATTACCACTGTGGTACTCGGGAGGTACTTGAACCCGAAGAAAAGCTTTGAGGTTGGCAACCTACTCCAAATTGAAATAAAACAACACAGAGGAAAACACCACCACAAAACACCATAAGAATCAAAGACAGACATGACACATGAATAAAGAAATAATTAAAGAAAGAAACAACAGAAAATGAATACAGATATTTACAGCAAGACTATATTTACAAGGCCCATAAAACAGGTCAATACTTTGTCACCCAGAATGTAAGATTTCTCCTACCTACATGACATGTCTATACCTCTCCCTGTGTCATCATTAAGATGCTTTCAAGTCTTCCATCTATGAACCTGTCAGACTCATTACCTGATTAATTAACTATATTCCAAGCACTATGGATCGCTTGAGATAGTAATATTTCTATCAAAACTAACTTTCATAAATAAATTTAAAAGACTTTGTTTTCATTATCAAAAGTAACAGTGGTATATTTTGAGATTAGAAGCATTAAAAGTAACATTTGCTGGGTTACTCATTGCCTTTGTGCTACTTTACACCCAAAAGAAAAAAATATTTTATTTAAGATGTTCCTACTCTTTCATTCTGTGCCCTTTTACGATCTCTTTTAACACTTCTGCTACCTAAGGCCTTTTTAGAAATATATCATTAAAAGACTGTATCATATAAGCTTTTACATACTGTAAAAATAATTAGAAAATAAAAAATATTATTACTACTTTGTAATAATATTTCTTTGGATTACTAAATTCATATAATGTAATCATACTTCAGAGTCTTGGCTCTCATTTCAATCCACTGGGGCTACTTAATTGGAGAATATGAATCCAAGTGCCAAAATCTTTCTATTTAGTTTTCTTCAATGCTCATTGCCTTGAAACAGTATATACAGTCTAATTTATACAGCTACTGAAACTCTGAAGAGACTTTCTGCCAGTTACAATAAAAAGTGATTTTTCAACATAAAAATTCCTTGTGGCAAGGATAAATTGCAATGCAGTTCCCTTTAGATCAAGAAGAATTTTTGCTAATGACTCCTCCATGGCCCAGACATTATTCTCTGCTTCCTATACAGGATTTAATGAAAAATAACTGTTTAAATCTCTGAAAATACTTCATCAGGCCCACAGGCCTAAGTATACTATAATAAACCTTTTGGCTAAATAGCCAGCCTACTTTCTTTAAATACCTTCCCTGAACACATTTAACAGGGTTATTCAAATTTCTTCAGGTATACCATCAACTAAAGAAAAATTAACTATTAAGTCTTTCTCCTTATTGTTCTGTACTTGCCAAAGTAATTTTTCCAGAGTGGAAAGTTCTAGTTTGTCTTTGCAATGCCTCATTCAAACAAATTGAATGGATCAAAGTATGTATCTCAAACCATGTGCAACTAATGCTCGAGCTGTTGCCAGAAGGACTGTACATTTTGCTACCTGACTCCACCAATTTTTTAAAAGCCCCTTGTGCACTCTTTTCTTCACTCAATCTTGAACTTTTTATATTCATCATTCCTTAAAATCCTGTTGAAGGAGATGAAATTTCCTTTCTAAAAAAATATAAAATATAAAATATCAAGGATGGCAACAAATGTTTCATCAAAACAGCTTTCCCATGGATTTTGACTATTACAATGGGTTTGGGGAAAATTATTTTTTTAACCTTTTGCATTTGAAAATCCTTGAAATTTCATTTCAAACCAATGTTTGTCTGACATCTAAAGAAACTCCAAAGCACAAGCCCATTTTCTTTCCATAGATACATTTTTTTCCTCTACCTTTTAGTCTATTCTTCCATAATGGCACAGGAAAAAACCTGTTCTACAAGACTGCAAATTTGCCACTTATGTTATTGATAATAATTTTTACAGAAAATAGGAAGGTGTGCAATCCTTAGTAAAATTAACAGAAAATAGTCCTTAAAGCTCAGATGAGCTCTACAGAAGGAAATCTAACTGATGGGACACAGAATCTTGACCTTGAATTTCATGCCAGGGCAATTCTTTCTTGGGACCTGAACTCCCACATCCAATAATTCTTTCCTTTTGCATCCAAGTATGTAATACATTATCAGTACAGAATTTTAATTGCTTGTTTAGGGGAGTCAAGTAGAACTGAATCATATTTCCCATCTTATCACAGAAATCTTCATTCCTGCATGGTGGAAGGAAGAAAGTTCTCCTACTCTCACACTCTTTTTTCAGACAGTAAGCTATTAAATCTCTCAGACTCACACCACTGCAGCATGTTGCTGCATAATTTTCACTGTCAGGTCAGCTGTACTCAGGCCAAATCTCAAATGAATTGCTGACCTTTCTTTTTTCTACGCATTGTTTTCAGCTTTATGTACAGTTTCCTTGCTCTTGCCTCCTCCTCAATGCTGAATTAGAATAATATTTTCTTTACATGGAAAACATCCATTCTCTTCAAGGCTTAGTTGTACTACACAAAAGCAAATAGCCCCAGACAACACACTAGTCATTCACCTTCTCTGCATCCTTAGTGTGGATCCATATCTGTTCTAGGCTAAGATTTTTGCACCTTTGTAGATGACTTGACATTTGCAGGATAAATAGCAAAGGTGAGGGCAGGGAAATCTCAGAGAAAGCTCTAAGCTACAGCAGCCAGCACAGAAAGTTTCACTCTTGCTGCTGGAACAAAGGTGTGCTGTGCCTGGTAACAACCCCAGTTGTTGCCCTTTCCTTACATACCGCGCAGATGCATGGAGATAGAGCTTGTAAAACACAGAGAGGACTTCTCCAGCAAGGATATTCCTGTGGCTACCACTGCAAGGCTTAGCAGATTGAGTATCTATCCTCTTTCCAGCATGCCTCCAGCCCCTGATGAAGAGTGCATTTAAGCTCTGTCTGCTGTTCCACAGTTACAGCAGAGGCATATCCATACTTTTCAATCAGGAAAAGTGACAGGAAAGCACAAAGCCCTAGTAAAGGGGTATTAACTGCTGTATCTAATATTCAGTAATTAAACTGAAATGGTTATCTAACTACATACTTGACTGGACCCAATAAATTCATGGCAATTCTGTGCCTCCTTGATAAGCACAGCAAGCCTCATCAGCAATTAACTTCAAACAAGATGTTGTCCATAGGGTTGTCAAATATTTAACCGAACAATGAAGCAGTGGCACCACATTGGATCAGCAGTAAACTGCAAACCTCTTATGACAACTCAGTGGATTGGAAAGGAGGAAAAAGCAATTGTCTGTTTGAAGTCAGCTTCAACTTAGAAAAACATTGTTTTAACCTATTAACTATTTAGCTTGCTAATGAGTTTGTTCTAATTTCTGATTAAAAAAAACTGAGGAAAGAATGAAATACTGGAGTACATTTATCTAATAAAAGAAAATATGAACGATTTCAAATAACACAAAAGGGTCAAGAATCCATACTTGATATTAAAAGTCATTACTTTTTTTCCTCACTGTATTTTACTCACAACTGTTTTCTTAATTTAAGCACTTGAAGAAAGTAGATTAGGCAATCCCCCTTTTTTAAAGGAGGGATCAGGATCCTAGTTCAGGGATGTCTCCCTGCCCCTTTTGCTAGCCACATGGTATTTACAGGTCCTATACCAGGCCCTGCTGTAGAAACCATGTCACTAGAACCAACAGCATAAAGCTGTTGGGGGGGTTTAGGTTGGGTTTCAGGAAAAAGTTTTTCACCCAGAGGGTGGCTGGGCACTGGAACAGGCTTCCCAGGGAACTGGTCAAGACTGTCTGAGTCCAAGAAGTGTTTGGACAACGCTCTAAGGCACATGGTGTGATTCTTGGGAATGTCCTGTGCAGGGCCAGGAGTTGGTCTCGATGATCCTCATGGATCTCTTCCAACTCAGCGTATTCTGTGATTCTATCTTTTCTTCTCTTCAGTGTAAAGATCAATACCTCCTTTTTTGGAGAAAGAATTTGCCAAAAGAAAAGACTGCAGGCTGCTAACCTGATTGCACTAGGCTGAACTTGCCACTGTCCCTTTTCCTTTACTCCATTTCTGGAATTCCCACCAAATAGCTCAGGCACAATTCTCCCTCTTGCTCTGGAGGGGAAAACACATGCCTGTGAAATTTTGGTCATCCACCAGCTGATGGACAGTAGCAACTACAAGCAAATCTGCCTCATTCTGAGTCCCCCTTAACAAAACTATAAACCAGTAAAAGCAGTTCCCACCACACAGGTCAAACTAGTTCAAAGACCACCAGACAGCCGGGAAGGATGACCTGCATTTATATTTGCTGAAAGAGATCTATCTTTAGCCTTAATGCAGCGCTGTGGGCCAAGTATAAACAGTAGCTCAAAATAAACTGCTGTGACTAATGCATTATTTCTTCTAGTTCCCTTTTAAATTATTATCAAACTCTAAGACCATTTTATTATTTTATTCCTACTCGATATTGTTCTGAAAAAAATAAAAGTATATGGTGAACGGAGGGAAAAAGAAAGGATAAATGGAAGTTTAAGTATTTTGCAAATTCAGCAGTCCTCAAAATAAAGTGTGGAGGATTTAATGAAAGTAACCACTGACATGATGTGAAGTATGACAAATATACAACTGCATAAGATATTGTGGCATATTTCAAAAAGCCTAAAATAACACCAACATTTTATCTTAACTCAGACTTACTTGTTTGGTTTTACTTACATTAGCAGTAAGAATATTTTTTGGGGGGAAGTAAGCTTTTGTTATATTTCTAAGTAAATCTGTGAATTTGTAAGGAAGAGAATGGGTATACAGTAGTATTTATTACATTAATGTAGTATTTCCATTTTGTATTTTAAAATGAATGTGGATTTAATACTTACTGTGTTTTTCTGAGACACCATATCCTGTGGGGAAAAGAGAGATAATAGAGATGTTTAATTGTTTTTACTGGGAATTATTATTTCCAATAAAAATCACTGCTATACATATATACACGCAGATGTTTTCTTCACAGTATAAGTGAGATTTCCTGACACGGTAGATTTCCAGTAAAGGGATAGAACATCAAGAAAAGCCATAAAAATTAACAATTCAGCAAAGAAACCTGTTTGAAGAAGTGCTCAGAATATAAAGTTGTACTTGCCAGTAACTGGAGTTCGTCAGACTGGGCACACCCAGACACACTCTGGGCATCTGTGAGACAAAAGCATTCAAAGCTGGAGGGTTTTTCTCTCTGAAAGGGTATCCTTCAGATACCTAAGCCCCTTTCCTACCAGACTGGCACAGGTCAACACATTCCTCCTATACCCTAATTTTTTTCACCTTAACATCTAAAGAAAGATGTCGAAACTGTGAAGCAGATGATAAACTAATGGGCATGTAAACCAGACCTCAAAGATTTCAGTTGCCAGTAAGTAACCTTCTCCTCTTTTTAGTGATGGATTACATGTCCAATGAACACTGTTCAGTCAAACTGAAGAGATCATCAGGTAAGCCATGCTACAAATATTAGATGTAGACTTGTTTCTAAGCAAGGTTATCAATATAATTTAATGGAATGTGCTCTGAAAACCTAAGGTCATTCTGCTTAGCAACTTCACATCTGAAAGCCTGAAATCCACTTGGACTGCACAGAAATGATCATGCCAACACACCCCTTTCCTCAACAACAGACAAAATATCAGGAGCCATCTAAGAGATTTAGTTCTGCAAATACGACCCTCTTGACAGCCAGATTACATAATCTTCTATGTCCTCAGAACTAGATTGTTTTGGAAAGAATATTGGTGAAACTAAAGAGACAACTCCTGGGACAATTTCAGGATGGGTCATAGGAGATAATCTACATAAAGTCAGGCTGCCTGAACTTCACAGATCTTCAGTAGAAGTAACAGCAGACATGAATACTGCCTTTGTAACACTTAGGCTAACCATTCCTAAGAGGTGTGCACAGCAACCTAGATCCAAACAAAGTAATAAATTCCTGAAGGGAAGGAAAAAAGTCCTGACCAAATTAGTCATAAACTTGAGAACAAAGAACCATCGGCAGATGGTCAAAAATACAGAATTACTCATTAACTTAAAACTCCTTAAACCCAATAAAATACATCAGGAAAAAAGTGATGGAAGGCTTAGACATCTGAAATATCACATATCTGAAATTTAATGTCTACCAAGCTAAGCAAGTATCTCCAATAGAGCCTTACCTACTGCAGATAAAGATCTTTCTCATCAGGAGAAATTAACTCTTCTGAAACTGTGTGAAATGTGTCATGGACGGTTCCTGGCTGAAATAACCCAAGAACAATCCCTGCCTACTTTCTGAAGTATTCCTAAGAAAGCCGTATTAGCATATTTGAATGCTACCCAGAACTGAACTGGGGTTCAGTTGCAGAAGAGATACCATGGACAACAGAGTAGGACTGAACCCTGAACCAGTGTCCTGCTTAAACTACTCTAGCACTTGATACAGAAGATCTCTTCTGCTTGGTTCCAGGAACTTACATCGAGCTTTATGATCCCACAGTAACACATGCTAGGGACCTATATAGGCCAAAGAGGTCATGCAAACAACTGAGAGATGAGGAAGATATCAGTGCCATTGACAGAGGCACTGAAGAAGAGACATGAAGACAAAGATAAAGCTTTTCTAGCTTTATGTGACCCAGTCACGTTCCAGTGTTCCCAGGTCCGCAGACTTGAGCTTTACATCCTCAGAAAAAAAAAGCCTTACAACTGACAGTGCAAAGACTTGCAAGTTCTGACAACAATCAATCTGAGAGCCAATCAGACGGATGTAATCCTGGAGATCATTCAGCACTCCAGTTATGGAGCAGGTGCTTGAGTGTGTGCTTGGCACCAAGTGCAGAAATCAAAGCCATCCTCATTGGGCAGTGACAAATAGAAGATGATTAGCCTGTGCTTGGGAGAACCAAGTTGATCAGAACATCTGAGCAACAGCATAAAAGAAAGATAGAAATGTGCTGATGAAAACCAAAAATGAAATATTTCATTGCAGTCAGGTGTACTACCAACACAGGATGAAAAGCTGCATTCCTGCCCATCCAGATTAGCTGGAGGAAAGGAAGACATGCCAGTATACCTTAGCTCATATCCGTATGGATAACCTCTTTGAGCAAGAGTGTGAGAGGCTCCAGCTCTTAAGTTCTTGTGACTCCAGGTCACATGGAATGTGAATGTGTATGTGGACCACTGCAGGAAGAAACAAGTATGGGATACTAAATACATGAGACTAAAATCAGTGACAGATGAATGAGAAGTTTTGACAGAACGGAGCTTTTCTGGGGAAGAAAGAAGGAGACTTAAAATTAAGATGAAACAATATTCTTACAGGATCAAGAGAGGTTGGAGAATTCCAAAAAGGATTTTTGGACATTGATGGTGTGAAGAAAGCAAAGTAGCAAGGGGCAATAACTCAAAATAAGGAAAAAAAACAACAAAGCAAGAACACTGCTGCCCTCAGTGAAGGCAACAGAAAATGGATGATATTAAAAGTAGAAATAGATGGCACTGAGAAAGGCAGAAACATCCACAACCTATGACTTGCATCCAGAACAGCAGTTTCAGGACTTCAGTCTATAGCATGTATTATCCTACTATAAAAATGAACGATAGTTCTATAAAAAGATTTGGCAAGGATCTCTTTTTTAATCTTCAAATAGCAATAAAAAGGAGATTCCTGTAGTTTTAGCTGCTCAGCACCTAGGGAATACAAACCTCCTCTGACAGAAGTGCTTCAATAATAGGAGTAGGTTGCAATACAGCCCTTGTTCAAGTGTCCTGATAATACAATCCATAACGGTTTTTTTACATGTACTAAAACTAAGAGGGAAAGGAAGGAAAAAATAAGACCTGCACTCTCACTTCCAAGTCTAACCACATGAAGTAAAATCAGTACCACATTACGGAACTTTTCTTATAAAAAAGCTTTTATACTGTTCTAATTATTACCATTTTTGCTAGCAACTGTTTCTTCTTATCATGATTCTGTTATGTAGCTCTCAGGAAATTACATTCAGTGGAAGTTTCAGAAAAACACAAACATTTGTAGATTCAGGTATTTAAAGATATTTCTGAAATGAAGCAGATTTTCGAGTGAGAACCTTACTTTGAGAGACTGAGCAGTGTCAGCATCAGTGTCATGGTAAAGTATAACATTATTAGCCATGTCAAAGCTTTCACGCACGCCAAGGTGGTAAAACAGTGATGGTTGCTTGGAAATATCACTCATGTCCACAACTGCAACATCTGAAATGAGAAAAGTGGAAAAGAAAATGCTAAAAAATAATAATCTTAAAACCAACTTTATTCTTACACAGGATTTAAAATAAATCCTGAAATTACATGTACATTTGGGAAAGACAAAATCAACATATTCAAGTAAGGATCATTTCCTCATGGTAAATTTTAACATGAGAGAAGTAAATTATGCCATTCATATAAAAGACATGAACCTACTCATTAAATTATCACAGTGTTACCGTAACTGGGAGGCACAGTTTTTGGATCCTGCTTGAGGTTTGGAAATTACTGCATCAGGAATGGCCTAGGAGAAGAAGCGCTTTTGCACTTGCTCTCTGATCTAGGCCTGACAGCCTGAATACCCAATAGGACAGAAAGCTTCAAATGTTCAGATGGAATCTCTAAGAATTATAACGCAGAAGAAAATTAGGGAAAACTGTCAGACCAAGTTTATCTTGAGAGGTTAAGGTTTGGAGAATGGGAAATTCCTAAACAGTAGAAAAAGAAATTACTGTGAAAGTTGACTCTTAAAAGCTACAGGCAAGATGTTGAAGATGGAGGGTGCAGGAAGGAAGGAATTCAACCACAGGTAGCCAGAGCAAGACCTCTGCTGCTCTTGGCTAGTGTTCCAATCAGAAATGGAAGTTAAAAAGTTTACATCAGTGGAAGATGAGTTGTACAGAGAGTTAAAGAGAAATACTCCATATTATGCAAAACAGCTGAGATACAGGTAAAAGATTCTGATTTCACCATTTTGTTCTCACATAAATCTAAAGGCCAGTACAGAGAAGGGGTAACTGGAGGACACTTAATGCTGAGTTTTTATTCCTTGATCCTTATCTCCTATAGCTACCTAGGAAAATTTTGCTTTAAAGCTTTTTAAAAAAGGTCTGTATCTATATGTCTGTCTGCTTTCACCACTATGGGACAGACGGATGAATTTAAATCTATATATTCATAAGACTAGAGCCTTGGCATCAAAACCCAGGGTAGTCTGAGGCTCAAAACAGATTGCAGAGACTCAGTGCAGCTGGGCAATAAATCCTACATCTCTGAAGGGGTACAGACAGTGTCTGTACATATGGGGAAAGACAGAGAAGGGTGAGTTGCTAGTAAACAAGAAAGTTAAAAGCAGGTCTGATGGCTCAGACCCAAATGCAGCAGTCAGTTAACCTTGGTGTCACCAAGGTTACGCACCACAAGAATCAATAGTACATACTTAGTATGCAAGTTCTTGGAAAAACCTGCAATGAATATACACTCCTGTACAATTCCATCAGGGTATTCCAACATACCACATCGGGGTCAGCCAGTCCCTCTGGTTACTGTGAGACTCCTGTTAAAGCCTAAGGAATATTTTGAGTCCAAACACCTGTCTTAAGACCAAAACATCACTATTAAAGATCAAAAAAAAAAAAAAAAAGAACTAAACCAAAAGACCCCAAACCCCCAAACCCAATGAAACTCACAAAAAATCCAAACATGCCTTCCCCCCACCCCATCAAAGAAACAAAACCCCAACACAAAGTCATGGCATGAAAAAATCCTCTCATTCCTATGTAACCTCAAATCCTGCACCATCTACTGATGATCTTTCCAGTTCCTGTTTGGTCAGCTCTATACAGTATGGACAAAATTCTTAGTGTATTGCACACTGTAGAGTCACATAAATTGAGAGAGACTGAAGAAGGAAACCCCAGCTCCATAAACCCAACCATATCTAGACTATCCCAATATTACAAAATCAGTTGGAAAACATAAATAATCTATAAAACAAAAGTTAAGAGAAATTAACAAGCAAACAGAGAATCAAATATCATATAGGGAAAAATATTAGGAGCTTGCATGGTTTGCAGTGCTTGTATAAATTGTTTTTGTGGAACCAGAGTGCTGTGAAATCAAAATCACCATCCTGGTAAGAGAATTCAGACAATGGGTTCATACAGCGTACAGATATCGCATTTTACAATACAATGTGAGCAATGATTTGTAAAGGCGTTCACTGAAACAAGGCTATACAAAGTTCATTGCCACATCGGGTCTACAATGAAATTTGTCTTCTGTTGATTGCTGCTCCGTAACAATGTAAGTGGTATCAAAACCACATTAAATAGACATAAGAACAGAAGTGAGCACCTGCGTTAAAAAGGATGATTATTCATCACTTAGATATTAATCCACACTGATAAAAGAAGATTTATGAGAATGAGTTTTTCTTGCTTGTTTACATCTCACAAACAGGTATGAGTAAGATAAAATACAATAAAAATAAAACAAATTGAGGACTAGCAGAGATGAAGATGGTATCACAAAAATAGGCATGCAAGTGAAAAAAAGCCCCAGGAAGAAAACTAAACGGTTTCGGTCTGGTCATGGAAATCAAGGGATGACACAGAAGTAAATGACAGCAGACAGAAGCAGAGCATCAGAAGTGCTTGTGGCTGCGGGCTTGAGCAGAGATGAGAAGCTGCATTCCCAAAGAGCTCTCCAAGCCCTCCTCCACCAGTAACAGCAGCAAGCTTAGAGCAGGGAGGAAAGAGATCTACTTACAAACCAGCTTTACTAATGTGCTATTGAAATGTAGCTTGAGTCCAGTGGGCCCCAAAATAATGCAAATTTGGATGGAGAAGAGATGAACAACAGTAAACACTTATTAAAGAAGTAGAACCCTAGGATGTATCCAGTGCATGGAGTGCCAGAGCACAGCGTCCAGCGTTACTGGATGCTGGGTCTAAGCATGCTCCCCACCACTGCTGTTTTCAGAGGTACATCTCTCTCCTTGGTGTAAGGCAGTTTTGTGAATCCTTCAGTGAACAAAGCTCATGTGTGCCACCACAAATACCACAAATATTTCGGTTTCAATTGTCTTGGATTTTTCTTATGATTCATACTACAATTTTTCATTTACAGTTCCTTAAAGACAGACAGGGGGCCCTGCACTTCAACCACATATTTAGTATGACTGATGAGAGATAAGAATTCCCTTAAACTTCCTGAGATACGTGAAAAGAAATACTATAACACTAGTATCTGCTTTGCCCATCTTGATTTATGAATAAAAACATATGTCAATCAGACTTCATCCTCAACCCCCATCATCCTCCATAACAGGAGAGCCTGTTCAGTCAAATATACTTCTGGACTTCCCTTTCCAGATTTAGGTTCAACCTCCTCCATTAGACAAGCGTGAAGCAAAAGCTAATGCCAACTTCTATCAAGTCTTACAATGCATGAGAAATTTTATATAATAATGAAACATTTCACGCAGAGCTAGATGACCAATGGATATGGTTCCCTATGTTCAGAAGGGAAGAGAGCGGGGGAAGGCATAGCCCCTCTGCAAAGATAGAAGGCTTCCAAGCGAAGCCCAAAGATCTATACAATGTATCTGCCAGAGGGTGTGGAGGGGTGGGGATGTGCTTAATGTTGCATATGACCAATTTTGGATGATCTGGAACAGCACATTTAAACTCATTGCTTTTTTGCTGCAGCAGCAACTCATGTTCAAAAGAACATTTCCTAAGCGTAACAGATATTTTCAACTCTTTCTATTCTCTCATAGTTGCGCATAAAACTATTTTCTTTCTGAAAACAGTTCATTTTTGTCACAAACCCCCAAACTGATCTCACTTTATTGAGTATCTGCAGTTCATTTGTCTGGGTTTTGTTTGTTTCCATCATAAAATGATTAAGCTATGTGTGTACTTTCAGTGCACTAAGGCAATTCATCAATATTCCTAGCACAATCTTGATTAGGTCTCTGCATTGTTGCAGCAGATGAAACATAAATAGTTTCTTACACTACTATGTCTTAAGAGACCAGAAATGAAGATTTCATATCATTAATTGTGGTAAAACAAGCGACTATAAAACTTATAAATAATTCAACAGGGAAAAACATTATTACAGATGTTAAAACCACAGGACTTATTTCTCTGAAATGCACTCGAAGGCATCACATAACGATCTAAGCAAATCACAAGTCTTCATATGGCTGTTCTATGATTTATGGCATTGTTAGGAAAACCAAAAGGACAATTTTGGCACCAGGTTTTGGGATCTGTAAGCGAAAAAGTAGTAAATGAGAGAAAATCAATAAAAAGCCGGAAATATGTTGAAAGTTAAATAGAATCAAGGAAGCCTAACAGAAGAAAAATTCAAAAAAAGTCTGTACTGCCTTCATATTCTAATCTAAGACTCCATTCAGCCTTATCCATGTGAAGAGCAAGAACCTTACTCCATTATTATGGATTCATTATTTTACAGTATTTAGAACCTTTCTATACATAACTGATTTTAAAAAAATCCCCAAAATTAACATGATAATAAAAACATTATTGGAGGAAAATGCAGAACTCTGTCCCTTGTTATTCACTAGCATCCTGCAAATTATGAATCTTCAGATTAGTATCACTTCAGATTATTAGCTATTTGCATCAGTGTCCTTCATAGTTAGTAAGTAAACAAATGTGTTATTCCTTGAAATCCACTGGAGGAAACTGCCAAGTTCTTCAGAAGAACGATGACAAATAAAAAATCCTGAACTTCAGAATGCACATTCATTTTCTTTTCTGCATGGTCCTTTAAAGGAGAAAATATCAAAGTTTTTACAGGGCAACAATTATGGTAAAATCTGGTGTATTTGAAAACCAGGAACCCTTTGCATCTTTCACTTAAGCTAAAGGAAAAGGCACACCACTCTCAACTTTAATATACCCCATCCTCCCAGAAACCAGGGAAGGGAATAGCTCAAGGCAACAAAGCACATTAGTAGTAACTACCAAGAGAACTACTGAAGTAATTTTTCAGCAGTTTTTTATACCAGCAAACTGTCAGTGCCTTTCATTACATCCTAAGCACAGGCCAATGTTAATGTAACACCACTGTCAACATTCGTGCTGCTATTGTGACTCTTATAATGAAGCAAGTTTTATTAAAATCTTACTGCTCTAAAATCATGTTATTCTGTAAAAATCTGCTTATTTTTCTTAAAAAAAAATTGTTTCAATCACAATCACATTCTAAAATACAACACTAAAACTAAACTTGCCTTAGAAGCTAAAACACCCATGAAACATAAAGATGCAACTTTTTTTCTAAATTTAGGCATTTATGGTATTTCTATTCAACCTCTTCAAGTTTGCAGTATTATAGCATAAACTCTGCTAACTTCATTGGTTTGCTATAGGACAAGAATTGGTCAGAAAAATAAAAAACAACTAGGCAGGAATGATTTATCCTGCAATACAGACTTGTATATATTATAACCACATTAAATACCATTTTAAAAACTATTTCCTCTATTTCAGACTAAGCTTAACTTCTTGTAGATTAAAACCAAGTGCTGCACATTTATATAAATACTAAAATTTAAATTAACTGTTACAGTTTAGAAATTGCTTACAAGGCACCCTTAAGAAGGATGCTTGTTCTTACAATCCAATCAACTTTTGCACAAGAGTTCAGCCGTGGCTGGTGTTTGACTACAAGTTTCAGCCTACTCCTTACTTCAGAAAAGGAAACACAAGCATGCAAACTGGATGTCTGAAACTTTTTGTTGCAGCAAGGGCACTTCCGTTGGAAGGGGTTTTTAGTTCACAGGCCAAAGGAAGCGACTCAAAGAACAGGAAATTTAAGAATTAAATTAGTTATGAATCATCATATTAATCTGGGAAAAAAGATTTCCTTCTGTTCACAGATAGTAAGCACCAAAGAAAAAAAAAGTTACATTTTCAGATTTTATTAATGACATCAATCACAAACTGGAGAATAAAGGTAACTTGAATACTGGCCAAATAATTTTTAATTCACTATTTTAAAATTTTTATTACCTTAAGAGAGAATTTGATTCCGACTGTGGTATATTATCCGTACACATACACTGACTATAAAATGAAGTAAAATCTAAACCTAGATATATCTCCCTTTTGACAGCTCCAATGGATTTGTTAAGTGCTTCAGCAATTCTGAAAACCCGGGTATCAAATGGTAAAAATTCTGAAATGTGTCTTTCTATGGTTTGTCTGTTTGCTCAGGAAAACAAAAGAACTGTTGTAAAGTGGCAATTTCAGACTTGTGTTATTTTACCAAAAAACAGGGCAACACCTCTAATCTGTGTTCTCAGACTGAGCTTGTCATTTGCCTTTTACTTAGTTATGGCTTTAATCTTACCTTCCTCAGCTACAGGTTTTATGTTACAAAATCATCTACTGGTGAGAAAAGCCACCACATACCAACATGTATCGATTCTGCTCCTCTCATCCAGCAAAATGGAAGGTGACCAAAAAAGTGCATAACAACTGAGGGCCTTATAAAAGCCAACATTCTTAGAACCACAAACACAAGGGGGAAAGTCAGGCATGTCTTTTGCATTTCCTCCTTCCTGCATGTCAAATCTTGCTCTGGAAAGCAGTTTCACATTCTTCCCATGAATTCACTCTGCTCAGTGCTGAAGAAATCATTTTAACTATGTATTAACTGAGCAGAAGCAGCATTCTTGGCTAAGAAAGTCAGCTGTTAAATAACTTTCCTGAAAGGATCAGGCAAATTCAGAGCCCAGTGATTAATAGGAAATCGAAAAACTTTAATTTTTCAGATGAGTCTTTCCACTATCCAGAAGCATTACTAACTGCAGCAATTCAAATGATTGCTTTACTTCACTTAACACACAACACATTAAAACTGGCAGACTCCCACCTCCAGAGACAAATCTGGGAACAGCTGTGTTAAGGAAAGTGGTCCAACCGGCCTTTGTGTGGAAAGAGGACACATCCACACAGAGGAGGAGGAGGAGGAGGAACAGCTGACACCCAAATCTGTTTCTAGTCATAGCATTTGGGTGCATATTAGAAAGTCCTTTCATGTGGCCCAGCGAGGCAGCTCCTCCTTCCTACGCACCTAAAAAGTCTGGAGCGCTCAAACTCAATCCTCTCAGCTCCCAAGGCAAAAAGCTGAAATAAAGCAGGTTTTAAACTACCAGAATAGTTAAAATTTACCAAGAAAAGTTGTAGCCTGGATTACAGTCTGAAAGTAGAGGTAACAAAGCTGGTGCACTTGTTTTTCATGTATAGTATAGTAGTATAGTATAGTATGGTCAGTCTTCACGAACGAAGATTTGGGAAAGGTCATTACCCTTCGAGCCTGCGCAGTGGATTTTTTAGGTGAGACACAGTGTGCGCTGAACTGAGCCCACCCTTTAATCCTGAGGTTCATCTGCCGGGGCCGAACGAAGCTGGGACGGTGGCAGCGAGGTCCTCAGGACGTAGGTTTGTTTAGAGTGACCTTCTCTTAGCTGGATGGCCTTACAGGGCTGACGAGCTCCATCTGCCCGGAGGGGTTCCCTGACTGGGAATCGAATCCGGGACGCGGCGGTGAGAGCATGGCATCCTAACCACTAGACCACCAGGGGGTCCCTGTTTTTCATGTACAGATCACAAAAATGCCCCAAACGGCCTCCATTCAAACCACTGGGAGAAGCCTCAGCGGCCTGAAATGGCAGAGCAAGGAGCACTTTTTGGACAGCCATCCTGTAGGTGATGAAATGTGAAGTCCAAAGAAGCAGCCAACGGAATAATCCAGTGTAGAAGAAACTGAGGCACAAGTAGCTAGAGTGAAACTAGTAATGAATGCAACCAGCACAGCAACATGTACACAGAGCCTGACAGCAAAGTAATGTAGGTAAGAAATAAAAAAAAGTATTTATTTTAAATATTTACTTGAGTTATAACCAGAAAGAAATTCTTGTGCTTGAGATGGGTTCTCACCTGTAACCTTTTGTCCTTTTGATTCCAAATACTAGCTTTGGCAACATTAGGAAATGTTAATGTTAGGCTCTCTTAGTAATGTATGACATTATAACATTCACTGGCAAACCCCACCCAGCAATATCAACTTTCAGCATGTAGTGAAAATCAACAACCATCCAAAACAACAGGACAGACAAGACTGAGGGGCCAATGCTCCTCTCTGGCTTTCATAATTCTGTACCAAAACCCATTTCATACAAACGCCTCCACAACAGGGTTACATTCAGACCCAAACATTACAGTCACTAATCATGTTAGTGCTGTGGTGTTACTTTACAGTTGTACTCAGATACTGCATCTTTCATCTGTCCTCTGGTACATGGAACTCACACTAAGAATAGAACTAGAACATATTTTTCATGCTTCAGTGGCATTTACTGCAACTCAGGAGACACCCGTATCTAAAACTACTCATTTTTCTAAACCATGACAAAGTATTTATGCCATATTTATAATTGATACATATTCCTTAATATCAAAATATCCATTCCAAAAATTGAATCACAAGAAACTGCGCTTTAAAAGGAACAGAACAAATTACAGCAGGTGAACAAAACTGCTAGTTCTAGGAGCTGATCTGTAACCTAAGCACTCATTTGGTTTTGTGTTTTGGGGTTTCCTTATTCATTAGATATATCATCTGAAACTTTTAAATTTTTTACCCTGCAATTCCATATTAGGAACTTTTTTGTTAAATGGAAGCAAGAATTCTTCCAAAAACCTTCAATACCAAAAGCAAAAGCTTTAAGAAACATTTTAGATACTTCTTAAATATAATTGAATTCACAGTAAAATTAAGTTTCAAACAAGGCAATATGCTACACTAAGAAGGCAATTTTCCTGATCCAGAAAAGTGAAAGTTGTGTCAAGAGCGTGCCTATGCTTATTATTTATCTTATCTTTAAAGCGAGTCTCTCAGACTCTGCCAAATCAGAATACAACCACCACCCAACAAGAACTGGTGTGGGAAGAAAAGCAATGTAACACATAGGGCATCCAAATGTAGAATGCCTTTTTAATGCTTTTGCACAAGTATGAAGGAGAAAAATATTATATGATTGGAATAGTAAAACAACTGAAAGTGACCTGTCATTCAGAACAGAGTATAGAACTTTTTTTATTTTTTTGCAGTTGGCAGTTCAAGGAAAGAAGGAAACAATTAATCCTCAAAGAACTCTTGCAATATTGAATTGCAGAAGTAAGGAAAAATATAATTCACTGTAAACAATGTAGGCCTAGGCTTAAAAGTTGCTTAATGTTTTCCCTGACAAAGCTTTGCTTTCAGTTCCTTTTTAACTTTGCCAGTTTTTGCTTCAGGTTGTTGGGGTTTGGATTTTTCTTTATAAGAGATTTACTTAAAACCGACTTAGTTTTTGAGACTGTACTGGAGAACTTATTTCTGGCCAATGTTAAACATCCTCTCATGCCAAATTAAGAAGCCTTAGTGCTTCCAAGCAGAAAACCAGAAATGTGTCAGGTGGGTCAGGCTGCTTGGAAGTAGTACTCCTTTAGCCTCATGAAATGGTGCTCATTCCAAAGCAAAGTTATCAGCAGTGAGTTGGTCAGGCACGAGAGAGGTGTTTGGACCCAGATCACCCAGTCCTCACTGCCTTCACTGTCAATGCAGAGAGAGGAAAAGCACTTCAGAGCACCGCTCCTCTCATCTGTCAGACACCTACTTCAGGATGAGATGAACTGCAGGCCAGAAGTGCCTGTTTCTCCCCACTGGCTGTGAAGGGAGTCCAAGCGACTGCAGACACCCACACTGAAGGTGTTCAGTGCTATGACACCCCTTCTATGGAGCCTCACCGCTCTGCTTTGAAGAATTTCATGAACCATTAAGCCATTTCAGACAACGATGATATAATCACAGCAGCTATTTCCCTGGAGATGTTCCCACCAACCAGATGGTAGCCAATGGAGAAGGACTACAGGGCTTTCTCATCAGTACTTGACTTACAGTTTCTCTATCTGTGAGAAAGAAAAGGAAGGACTGTCACAATTCAAACCCTCACCTAAGATTTCCAAAGAAGTCTCTGAAACAACTAACTCTTGTTCGAGTTTTCCATAAATTACACATTCATTTCTGAATCCCAACTTACAATGTTGGTTATTTTGGCACTCAATGTCTGTCTCGTATTGGCCTTATTAGCCACCAGCGTGCTTGTAACAAATGTGGATAGAGCCTTTCCCAAATCTTCGTTCGCGAAGCCCAGTCATGATGATGATGAAATATTATATAACTGTAGGGATGACTGTTCTTTAAGAGGTGTTTTTGCATCTACTATCACAGCCCAGAGAGTTTTCTGCAACTCATATAATCTGATTGTTTAATTATATTGGCACATTGACTATAATCTCCTGGCCTATGGATGAAGTTAATACAGAAGTTAAATTCTCAGTAAAATTACCTTCAAGACAAATACAAGCATGACATTTCCCTGTAAGGCACTGACATTCATACTACAGTGAGTAACACACTTTATCTTTTTTTTTTTTATTTTATTTTACTTCTTCCTTCCATACCACAGATTGTGAGGTCCCGGGAACAACATAACCTCAAGCGTGAGGGAGCTAACTCACACTGGTGTGAGAGATCACAGTGAAAAAGAGAACGTCCACACACACTGTCACTGGAAACTCACCCAGCACCCACCCCTTTACACAGTCTCCCTTCCTTGAGGAAGGATTGTAAAAATTCACAATCAGTCAGATGCCTTTAGTTACCGACCACAAACACTTCAGATGGGTCCTACCAAAATCTACACACAGCTAATAAATGAATTATCAAAGTTGTGACATGCACAGGAGATCAATATTTATACAATTTCTTTGTAAAATTACACCCTTCAAGCTCCCATGTTAGGAAATGAGAGAGATCTCATCACTTGGATCCTGGCCATTTCAGCGGTTCCACAGCTCAGGCTGATGAATGCCTATGCCTGCCTGCAACTCCTACCTCTTTCCCATGACCCATGGTCTCTGCTTCCTTCTCTCACCATTCTATTCTCCCCTTATCCCTCAGCCTATATTTAACTTGGCAATTTCTGGCTAACTCAGTGACAGCACAATAGCAGACAGAATCTGCTCTGTCACTGCAGCTAATCAGTCCTGTGAGTGGTATCAGCTACCAGCTTCACACCAGCCTTCCAGAAAAGTACTTTATGAAACTGTTACACTTTATAACAATTGAAAGAAATAAAGGTTAAAAACTTAATTTCATGAAAACTCACTTTTTACATATCATATAACAAAACACATCTGCACCTGTAACTGAAAAATCCAGTTCTGTAAGTAGTAAAAAAAGACTCAATGCTCACATAGTACACACACTAACACCTCTTACAGTCATCCCCACTATATTATGTTCACATTTCATGAGTGCCAAAACAAAGTACTTACACTTACAATGACTGTTATTTAAACTTTCTAAGCATGTACTCAACAGGAGTAAAACAGGAAAAAAAAGACAAAGCAATTTGCTACCTGCAGGTTGACTTTCATCACTTGACCATATATACTGTACAAAGCAACATCTATTAATCACTGCAAGTTTCAGGATAAACAATCCTTCCTAGGGTGAAATACTCTATCACAGAGTGGTAAGACAGTAGTGATACTGACTACCTAACTATTGTTAAAATATATTGAAGAATCTTAACATTCCAATAAACTTTTTTAAATACGGTTATGCTGAGTTTGGCTGAGATAGAGTTCATTTTCTTTTTTTTTAATTGTAATTTTAAACCCTATGGTCTGGTCCAAACTGAGAAGGGGTGGAGATTGTAATGGATATACCTTTAAATTGCTGCAACCATGTTTTGAGTTGCATGTTATAGAAATTGCTACAGCAGGAACCACTGCAGAAAAAAGCTTACAAGAATTAGGCAAATGAAGATTCCAGAAGTCACTCACTTCTCACTTTTTCCCAAATTCATTATTACTGAAAGGCTCCCAAAATCTGTGTATCCAGGACGCTACAAAAAAACTTACCCATCATAGACAATCTGAGAAAAACACCTGTTCCATAATTTCCCCTGTTTATATGCTCCAAGTATATTCAGAATTTTTACAGAGATGCTGGACAGCCATAATGAGTAGATATCTCACATACATACTGTTCACTATGCCAAGTCATTAAGGATAACTAATTTCCTAAGGATAACTATTTCCTAAAATTTTTCTGCAAGCCAAAGAGCCTACCAATTCTACAGGATCTCTCATTATTCTGCCCTATTTAATATCAGAGAAGAAAAGAAACAGTGAAGTAAATTAAAAACAGGCACTTCACACTTGCCCGCCGCACTCGCAGCGTGCCAAGCCTCACATGAGACGATTTCCATTAAATGCACCAGAGTGCAGCCAGCTGAGAGCACACAGAAAAATCACCCCAAGCCTGACCCTAATTTGAACCTTGTCTGAAATTAGGGGGGAAAACGAGAAAGTGAACTTTATTTAACTTTTCTTGCACCTCTGCACTTCCTCCACTGGGTCATAAAAGGCAGTGAAAGGGAATGAAGTATAGAGAAAAAGGTTGTGTAATGCAATAACCCAACCTAAGCAAAATTAAGAAGAGTATGAAATTCAACAAGAAAGGTTGTCCCTTCCTCCCTGACTGCAGGCAAATCAATTTCTAGGCCAAGGAGATTTAGGTAAGCTTCAAACTTTTAGACATTTATCCAAACTAAACCACTTGAGAGTCACCCATCATTTAATGTTGAATATCTTGGCTGGGTAACAGAAAAAAAAAAGCCTAATCTGCACATCTCCCACAGGTCACACACTGGTCAACATGATATATTAAAAAAAATGAGAAAAATAAAATTATGCTGAGCTTTATCTTCTTCTCAAAGAAATGTAAGATATAAGAACAGTAATCAAAATAAAAGGAACTAAAAATCAAAAGAAAAAATATTTCAGTACACTAAAGCTCATAAGCCTGGGTTAAACTAAACACCTTTATTCCCTTCTTTAAGAATTAAAAATACAGCATACGAAAATAAATGAGACTTTCGTACTCTGACTGTTACTTTTTCCCAAATTTTTTTTAAAAACAAACATCAAGAGACATCTCCATCATTACCACTCAGAACTTTAATGTACCAAACTGACTTATCCCAACTCACAACTAGAGTACAGATTTCCTCTTTATATGTTGACAGACACCCACATTGTTCATTAGGACCCATATAAAAGCACAATAAGTTACACACAGAGAAAATGTTAATTGAGGAAAGGCAGTATTATTAAAGTGCAAAAGCTTATTAACATAGTTTACATAAATCCACAGCATCCTCCGTGAGCCAAGAAACTTGCACTCACACATTAATACAGAGTTCTTGATTTATTATTCCGGATGCTGGGCAGATGGGGATTCAATCTGCTATTTTAAGCTTTACTATAAACAGTACAAGCTTTAAGTGCCAGCCTAAAACACTGCATGTACCACTGAATATTGTAATTTAAAAAATGGGCGGCCTTCATTAAAAAACGAGAAAGATCTATTTCAAGACACTATGTAGAGATCAAGACTTTTTTCCTCAGGACTGCTCTCAGTCCATTCTCTGCCCAGCCTATATTTGTATATAGATAAGTATGAAGTTGTCACAATACGGATTCCAGCAGGAATGCTGACAATATCTCAGTGTAAGCGTTCAATGGTGTATTTTTTCTCTTAGCTTTTTTTCTTGTAAATTTAACTCCGCAGCTTTAAGGTTGATTTCTTGCAACATTATATTTATCATACAGTTGAACCCACAGCTGAAGTTTCTACACAAATCAGCAGTCTATGAGTACTTTCTTTGTCCAAAGTCCCAAAAAGACTTTATGAAATCTCTGTCACTTCCTGATGAAGTATCCTTTTCTCTTTATTTTGCGGAAAGACCATAGTCAGATTTAGGGATGATCAGCAAAGAATAAAAACAAAACTCAGGAAAAAGAAAAAAAGAAAAAGGGTTGCAGAAGCACTGAGCATCTTTATTAATGTGAAAGTGTTTCTACTAAGTCACTTTCCTCTTCTGAAGACTTCTGAGTTCTGTGTATTGCACCTTCTGTGGAGAGGATGGGGCCAAGCCATAATGCTTCAGCAGAGTGCTTTACCCCACGCTCATGCATATTCACGCTAGGACCACTTTTCTGCATCACCCCAGTGATCACAGAGCAGAATTCAACATTGAAAAAACTCCTAACGTCTGTTCTATCAGTCACTCAGAATCAGTTTTCAACTTTAAACTGGCAGGAAAAGTCAATTGCAAATGATTGGAGGAACTTAAGAGGTCTGTGCCTGTAAGTAAGGGTTGAGCCACAGAGCAGGGAGAACACTGCATTTTGTATCACTAGAATAGGTGTGCTGGTTTTACAAGCACCGTTTCAGAAGCGATATGGAAAAAAAGAAATACGTGAATAACAGCAGTGAAATTTTCAGATGGCAAGCAGTTTCTAAGAAAACGTTTCAGAAATTTGTGTTATCAGGTCATCCAAACACTGTACAGAGTCTTGATGCATTTTGGTGCACATGGGCTGTGTATCTTCAGTGTATATCAGCAAAATCTTCCCATCTGTTCTGACATTGCCTGATTTCACTAGCCTTCATTGAAAAATTAAGTTCTTATAATCACAGCAATGGTATTAGCCACTTGATGTAATCCTTTTGGATTTCAGTACAGATTTCTATACTGTCTCTCACAGTATTCTTCTGGACAAGATGTCCAACATACAACCAGAGGCATCAGAGGGTAAAAAAAAAAAAGTTAAAAAATAATCAAGCATTCTTTTGTGCCTTGACTGCAAGCCAGAAAGTCAAAGCAGTTTCTGGCTTTCCCAAAACAATATGATGACTTACCTAGCTGTGTTACTATAATAAGCAAAAAGCTAAGTTTATCAGCTCCAAAACTTCATTATCATGAAAACAAAAAATCCATCTCAAAACATTTTCAGACATTCACTCTAATTTAGATACTTTCTTCACCTGACAACAAGTCATAACTTGTCACTTGTCTAAAGCATCATAAACAGCAGTAGTAGGAACTGGCAGAATGTCTGGCTTTGAGGATGGTAATCATGTCCTCAAACTGGGTTTAAAAAGACTGAAGCATGTCAAGCATCCATTTACAAAGAAAACATCTGAAACAATATCACACTTGCACAAAAGGCAGAGCTGATGCTGATAAAAGCTGACAGTTACTGTGTGAAACAGGATTGTGCACACAGAAGCTCTGCTAAGTAAGGCAGCCTAGTGCCAAACAGTAATGCCATTGTAAACATTAGCTTTTCTACTGCAAATTTTTATTGACTAAGATTAGTCCAACAGAGATGACTGGTCTAGCACTGTTAGAAAGAAACAGATAGAATGCAGCCTTGTACTGCAGAATTAAAAAAAAATAATTAAAAAAAAGTCTTTCTTCAACTGCTGTGAGTGAAGGGCAGCAACAGGAGAGTTAATGCAGCTAATCTCACCGAAGTGAAATTATTATAGGCAGATACTTTTCTGCAATAGAAAAAACCCACAGCCTTTCTGTGATTGCTAAGGCAAGGACACTTGATTCAATACAATTTCTCGTGGCTGAGCTGGCTATTAAATGGTTGTAGCAAATTTAAAGGTGAACAGGAGAGAGGACAGCAATCAAATGGCAGTAATTCACTATCCTGAATTTAAAAAAGTAACTCCCCTGTTATTTTCCCCACAATCAGTTTCATAGAGTCTAGCACTGTTTTTGACAGGCCTGGAGGCATCAGAGTACCACAATTCATGGAAAGCACTGCTGGCACCAGTAGGAAACTGAAGAATTTTAGACAAAGCTTATTATCGTGCTGATTTGCACAGGAGTTTGTTTGTTTTCCAGAACCAACACATTTTTGGCATAGACTTCAAAAGCTTTAGCTATCATGTGAACAACACATTTCAAATTGTTGAGAGGTCCATGACCATCAGTTGAGCTACAGTTCTGTGCATAAAGGCGTGTTTTCCTAAACAGAATTAAAAACACAAAAGGCAGAGGATCCAGACATTTCCTTCCATAACTTGATACAAAATGAAACAAAAAAGATTATACTGAAACAGTTAATTCAAGATGATTCTCTTTGTGTTTTACTTTGAAGTGGTATTGAAGACTTTTTAAACATAACTTAAGCACAAAAGCAGTACATACTACAGTAGACACAACTGCATGTGCACAAGTTCAGCTATGATAAACTGGACTACCTTCCTTGCTACTGGATTTGGCAATACCATCCCGGATGAGCAGAAAGCTAGGGACATAGTCTGAACAGTGTCATCACTGTTTTGGATTTGTGTCTGTCATCAGAGCCTCCTCTAGTCAAAGAAAGATCATACTAACCAAAACTGGGATCATGTCCTTTCAATGTAGTAAAAGCTGGGGTACATTTTTTAAAGTTCTGAATCCCATTTGTCTTGGAGCTCCAAGGCATAACTGTTGTTGAACTACTGACTCAGACAGAAGTTTAAATGCTCAGAAGCGCTACCAAATAATATTTGAAAAGTTTCAGTTCTACCACCTTGAACACCACAGCATAATCATTTACCTTCTCAGGTTGAATATTACAAAGGATAAAAAAAGCAAGCATGGTTTATCATGACATAGCAATCCAATACAATTAAGTGTCAGAATTCACATTCCAGCTTTGGGTTCCACCTTGCAGACTACAGTGATGCAACTTCTGTTCCTGGCATGCCTCTATAGCCAGCCCAACCTCCTGGAAAAGGTGGCCTCTTGCAGCGCTGCTGAGAGAAAGAAGAGGTTAGGTGAACTCATACTGTGAGACACGTTTGACCACCGGGCTGCCATTTGAATCACCCTGACCTCAGCAGACACACTATGCTGTTTATAGCAAGCCTGTGCTAGGGAGCAGGATAAAGCAACAGTTGCAATCCTTCTCTTGGCTCAGCCTGAGGCACTCAAATGGCTGTTCAAAGGTAGCCTGAGGCTAAAGCAATTCACATCCGCGCTGAAGTGCAAGGCAAACAGAGCCTACCATATTCACGGATTTCACCTGCCAGCAGCAAACATTGAGGTCCCCCTAAGACCCTACACCCATCTCGACTGCCAAACTGCAGCCATGTAACAAACTGCAGTGAGAAACGAGGCTTGGCCAAGCAATCACTGCTGCAGCTGCTCCTCCACATGCACCAAAGTAGCAGCATGCCCTGAGTACCACCTGAACACAGGTTTGCAGCCAGCAAGTTCAAACTGGAGGCCCCTGACAGTGACAAAATATAGTCTTTGCATACATCCTCCACACGCAGCCCCACCCCTCCTCTCCCTTTCTGCAGTCCCTGACTGTAATGAGATTTGTCCTGGGATAAGAACACCAGGTGAGTATTGCAGGAGGAACTGTCTGGATGCATGATAAATGCACTTCAGAGATGGGGGAGCCCAGATGTTTGGGACTGACTTTGGCACACACTGGCCTGCATAAGGGTATAAAACGCTGCTGGACATTGGGCCAACTGGTCTCCCAGTGTTGCAAGCAGCTTCCAGGCAGAGCCCCTTCCCAGCACAGATGCCTGCAGGGTATGTGCAACCTGAAGATGAGGAACTTTTCGACAGGTGAGTAAAAAGCACTTAGATCCCATCACATACGGAGATAAAATTCTAAAGTAGCAGCATAGGTACTTTGTTGCTTTGTAATTGTGAATTCAGCAAGGCCAGACTGTAAACCTGTACTTTTCTAGCCAAACCTGCTTGCATTATAAGCCTTTAGACGTAAACTGTTGACCAAATCTGAGATTAAGTGGACCTAGCTACACCTAGACTTCTCTGAGAAGTTTAGAAAGCAAGTGGGTTTCACTGAAGCTCATGACTCAACCAAAGGGACCATGACTTGATCATACTATAATCTATTATAATAGATGATAGAGCTGTTATTTGAGAAACTGCACTGGCAATATTCAATACTGAATTAGCAATAAATCTAATAATTATCATTCACATAATCACCATATCCTACTTCTGGCACCTGGCCAAGAGCCTTCTCTTCACTACTTTGCTACAAGTCCATCTTGAGGAACCCAAAAAGTCTTGAGTTCTCAACCAAGTTTGCACCAAGTCCTTACACCTCAGAAGAGCTTTACCTCAAACTTCTACATCTGCAAACCACGAACATTAGTTACTTTTTAACTAGAGAGTACATGCAAGTGTAATTTGACAATTAAAAAACAACACATGATTACACTGATAAAAGCAAAGCATGACCACAGAACGTAATATGAGCTACTGCATATCTACCATAATTAGTCTGTTTTATGGGAGGATGGAAATTAAAGCAGTGTAATTAACCCACACAAGCAAACAGTTCCTTTTTTTTTCCCTTTAACCTAATTTTGTGACTTTCAGGTCTAAGAAAAACAATTCTTAAACCTATGAAGAATATGCTACACACAGCACAGTGAGACTGAACAAGCATGCAATCCCTGTAAAGGAGATCAGTGGCCAGGGACCAGGCTCCCACATAAGCAGCCCCTGGTTGACTCAAGCCTGTCAGCCTCACGTACAGCTTCTTTTCAGCAGTTCTCTGATGTCACCGAGAGTAAACTTGAAATACCACAAGACAGAACCAGAGATCTCTTGCCCACATCTCATGGTCAAATGGCACAGTACATTCCTTCAGAGCGACTTAGGAACTACACTGAAAAATATGTTTGCATAGAACTCCTAAACTAAACAAAAAAAGTGAGCTTTAGAATGCGCTGACTGGTATGCATAGCCAGCACATTTTTTTTCCTTCTATCAGAGGGAAAACATTTTCAGAACATTTACTGATGTGAAGAATTTCAGAAAATGCTGGAAGTTTAACTTCACAAAAAACATTTAAACGATATTTAAAAAAAAAAACCCTAACCCACTTTAACGGCAGTGTTTTCAAGGGCAGTTAAGTGCACCAATAATTGGTCTTCAGAACAAAGGCAGTTTAAGATAGATGCAGTTGTTCCTCTCTTCAGAATAACCCTAAATGTTCAATTTTTTGAAATCATTTGTAATGACTGTAATGGGCGTAAAAGCCTTTAAGTCTATTTAGTGAGAATCAATAAGATTGTTAATAATATAGAGAAAAATACTATTTGCAGAGTAAGTTAAAACAAAACAGAAACAAACAATTTATATTGTATCCAGAGAGAAGATTCCTTCTTAGCCGATTCAACACCTAGAAATCATTTGATATGTTCCTAGCTACAAAGCCCAGTGACAGAGTTCACAGTCAGATTCTGGGAAGCCTTCTCAGATTTAGTATTTAAGCTCAGGAATAGAGAAAGACAGAAAACACAGTTGTAGGCTGAGTTGTTTTTTTGGGTTTTTCATGCAAACAAGTTTATGCACAGGAAAGAACACGGAACAAAAATAACTGCATGCTTTTTCTCTTTCCTTTACCCAAAAGTCATGGCACAGAAATTAGTCACTTCACATAGACCATATGTGCGCACATTTAGTATCTCACTTTGGAACAACAGAAGTTCAAATTTGCATGGCTCACACCAGATTTTTAGAGAGGCAAACAACTTCATTCAAAGTTTCATTAAAAGGCAGGACTCATACTGGGTTTGGATTGTTGATATGTCTTTTTTGTGTTATTACAAGTTGTGTATTACTTGTTGACCCATCACAAGTAAAAAGAGATGCTTGTTCCAAAAGGAGAAGTAACACAATGGAATCTCTCTCTGTTAGAGAATCAAGGTATATTTCTCTGCCCAAATACAGCCCGGACAGAAAATGGATTGAGAACAGCCTCGAGGAGAAGGACTTGGAGTGTTGCATGATGAGAAGTATGATATGACCCAACAATGTGTGCCTGCAGCCCAGAAAGCCAACCACGAGCTGCACCAAAAGCAGGGTGGCCAGCAGGTCAAGAGAGGGCATTCTCCCTCACTACTCCACTCTTGTGAGACTCCACCTGGAGTGCTGCGTTCAGCTCTGGGGCTCCCAACATAAGAAAGATGGGAACCCATCGGACAAGTTCAAGAGGAGGAGCATGAAGATGATTAGAGGGCTGGAGCCTCTCCCACGAAGACAGGCTGAGACAGTTGGGGCTGTTCAGCCTGGAGAAGGCTCCAGGGTGATCTTCTAGCAGCCTTCCAGTACCTACAGGAGGACTACAGGAGAGCTGGAGAAGGACATTTTACAAGGACCTGTAGTGATAGAACAAGGGGGAATGGCTTTAAACAGAGAGAACAGGTTTAGACTAGATATTAGGAGAAAATTCTTTACTGTGAGGGCGGTGAAGCACTGAAACAGGTTGCCCAAAGAGACTGTGGATGCCCCATCCCTGGAAGTGTTCAAAGCCAGAGTGGGCAGGGCTTTGGGCAACCTGGTCTAGTGGAAGGTATCCCTGACCATGGCAGGTGGGTTGAAACAAAGTTCAACATGGGAAAGTGCCAGGTTGGGGCAACCCTGGATGTACATTCATACAGACTGGGGAATGAGATGCTGGAAAGCAGCACCTTGGAAAGGGACCTGGGGGTCCTGGTCGATGGCAAGTTGAATATGAGTCAGCAGTGTCCTGTTAGCCAGGAGGGCCAACTGTGTCCTGGGGGGCATCAGGCAAAGCATCTCCAGCTGGTCGAAGGAGGGGATTGTCCTGCTCTGCTCTGCACTGGGGTGGCCTCACCTTGAATATTGGTCACTGTAATACAAAAAAAGATATGAAGCTATTAGAGTGTCCAAAGGAGGGCAATGAAGATGGTGAAGGGCCTTGAGGGGAACTCATATAAGTGGTTGAGGTCGCTTGGTCTGTTCGGCCTGAAGGAGAGTGAGAGGAGACCTCATCATAGTGTACAACTTCCTCATGAGGGAAAGAGGAGGGGCAGGCACTGATCTCTGCTCTGTGGGGCCAGTGACAGGACCCGAGGGAATGGCCTGAAGTTGTGTCAAGGGAGGTTCAGGTTGGATATTAGAAAAAGATTCTTCCCCCAGAGGGTGGTTGGGCACTGGAACAGGCTCCCCAGGGAAGTGATCACAGCACCAAGCCTGACAGAGTTCAAGAAGCATATGGATTATACTCTCAGGCACATGGTGAGACCCTTGGGGATGGCTCTGTGCAGGGCCAGAAGTTGGACTCGACGATCCTTGTGGGTTTCTTCCAACTCAGCATATTCTGTGAGATGATCTTTAAGGTCCCTTCCAATCCAAGCCATTTTATGATTCTGTGACAGTAACATACAGATTTGATGGATTGCATCAGGCTCATTACCATAATTTAAAACTGGCCTCACATACTTGCATGCAAAAGGGTTACAATACCGGTACATTACAAGGTCTAGTTATCAAAATATTTGGTTCGATGACACAGTGCAGAGCGTTGCTGGAGACATCTGTAGTCACTCTACATTTGCAATACCACGCAGAGATAAAAGATCCGGTCCCGATAGCTCTGCTGTTGTATTAAAGCAGCACAATATTCAACCCAGTCAGCTCTGGCCTCTCAGCTACCACTCTCTTGTTCTGAAAGTAGCTGGTTTGCTTCTCTTCATATTTCTGGATTCTGTGGTATATACACCTTTTGAGATTTAAAGCAAATACTCCCCTAGCCATTGAGCCAGTTGCAAGGGAAAAGAAAGGAAAGAAAAAAGTTTAAGTATTCCCCAGTAAAACAAAAAAACCCTGCCTGCTGAGGTAAGTATGAGACAGCTAACTCTTAACTCCTTCCCTGCTGCTCATTGTCACACCCAGGGGCAAAGATAAATTGCAGCAGGAAGGTCTGTTGAACTTTAAGATGTTATTGCCCTCAACTGTCACTCTCACCTTCCTGTCAGATTACAATCCCTGTGGCATAGCCAGCGAGAGAAGAACGTGCCTCCAGCTGAGCTACACTGGTTACCAAGCCATGTATTATCCTAAACTAGAGACAAATGTTTACTGCACTCTGACACACTAAGCCTTTGGGCTGAAGAAGTTGAAGCATCCCTGCCAATTCTGAAGCAGGGACACCGGCCTTCTGAGGACAGAGAGCTTCAGGGCAGGCAGCCGGGTACAGGCAACAATCATTCATTCTCCCAGTGGTTGCCAGAGTCTGAAAATTAGGATCCAGCATATACATTTCCTCCTTCCAGTTTCGTGGTATAGCATGAACAAGAGGAGTTTCAGGGACAAGAAATAAGGGTTATGTTAACAGTGGTTCAACTATGGTACAGAAGTAAGGAGGACCCACGCTTCAGTCTCTGTCTGGGTTCCCTTCCAAGTTTAACATTGGTTCTGAGTGAAGATGGGGCTGCAGAGACAGATACCAATGAATTTTTGGGCTGCCTTATAATGCACGTTAGACAATTCGATATATAGCAAAACAACAGAAACACATTTCAAAATATTCCACTATACTCACAAATTAGCTGAGATAGTGTCCTGGATTGTCAGAGGAACACTCATTTTTCTCAGGCCAATATTTAGCTTCATTCCTCAGTATACCACTCTTTCTAGCTTGTCTTCCTTTCAGTTGATTTTCATCCTGATGACTTCAGTGACTGCAGTCATCTCTGAATGCTCTGGTCAAATGTTCAAAGAAACATTCCAAGCCTCGAAACAGAGTGCTGTACATCCCTCATGAGGGAAAAGGATGATCAGCTACAGAAACAGGACTTCACAATCCAAAACAGAAACATCCAAAACTTGTATAACTGTACTTCATCCACTCCTTCACTTCCACACAGTAGCCAAACGCTGTGGCACTTCACGCAATAAGCCCAGATAAAGTTTTTGTTTGACAAGGAAAAGCTACATCTCTTTCTATCTACCATCATTTTTCCAGAGGTACAGGTCAGACATTCGACTCTGACATCATGTTTGCTGTCTTAGTACATCCAGAACGGAAGATCCTTTGCAGCTATGAACCACTCTGCCTGCAACATCACTAGCCAAGTCACACTCACCTTTTCACTGTTTCTTAAGCTGTTTATGAATGCACCATACCACCTGTAGTTTTTGTAGTTTTGTAGTTTTTCTGCATGGGACAATTCTGAAGAATTCTAAAAATCCTTAGTGAGCTCCTAGGCTCCCTGTTCCTAAGGAAAATACTTTATTTTGTGCAAAAAAGCTTCACACTAATGCCCAGTATCTGTGGTTTCAGTCTAAAAATATCGCTTCTTTTTCTTCCCAGAGATAAAGTCAATGTATGCAAGCATCCTTGCTGCTTCTCCATTAGGTACATACCATCACCCACTTCAGCATAACATAAATTACTTTCCTGACAGCTTGTTTCTAGCACACACTGAGCAAAGAAATCTCATCTTTCTGCTATTTCACAATTTATTGTACATTTGCTCTCACAAGTGCTGTAGTTCCCCTCTAGCAAAGCACCTGAGAACACTGGGTGATTTCTTAGGATCAGGGTCATCCTGCATTACCTGCAATACTTAACTAATGGCATAAGTCACACTTCCATGCATGATAAGATTTCAAATGATAATAAGTCAGTAATGAGTACACTCAAGGAGAAAAAGAGACATATTGTCTTACTATGGAATACAGGTGGTTTTGCAGCACTCAGTGTTGTACTGAAAAATCATCTACTAGAAAATCTGCCTGCAGACAGGAAATTCCTGTTGATCTTTTTTACTGCACTCTGTCCTTCAACTTTGCTGACTTTGTCATCGATTTTCCAGCTCCAAGAGTAATCATATTATAGATTCATACTAAATAAGGTAGATAAGCTTGATTTGGACAAGGATTGTCTTATGACTAAATAAATGGCTACAATTTCAAGCAGGGCCAGGGAAAAAGGCAAATAGACAGCATTTTTAACAAAGACTCTCCTTACTACTCACAATGAAATGGTCCTTGCTGCTCAGCCTTTAAGCATTAGTAGATGGTCAAGGTTCCACTAGTAAACCAAGAGATGGTTACAGGCATCTTTTAGAGATCCCCCCCACCCTCATTACAAAGCAAGAGGACATTCTTCTCAAGGTTCTGCCCCGATGTACAGAAAGTAAATAGATACTATAACAGATATCTTCATTGTAGGAAACACCTGCTCAATATCTTGCACAGGTAGTAATAAAACTTCTTTAGATTTTTTTCTTCTTAAAGTAAACACACTGTCATTTCCAAACACAAAGTTCATCATGAAGCATAGGACTGCTTGTATTAAAACTCATTCTTAATGCTGTTCTTCATTAAGAACTGAATAGATGTCAATGGTCCCAATCCAACACATATTCTGGAAAAAGAATATGGTAACAATGAATTGCATCTATAAAACACAGAAATTAAAAATTACTGATTTTTCAAAGATTTAAGAGATCACAAAGTAGTGGATAAAGAATGTTGCATGTAAATGAAAAATTATGAGATTCGGCATTTTTGGATAATAGTTTGACTTGTATTCAAAAGCATGAGGCAGGGAGAACCCACCAATAAAGAACACAGAGCAAGAAAACAAGAAGGGCGTAACAAAAATTCTCAGGAAATAATAACAGATCATTCTACATAAAATGAGAACTGAAAAAAAAGAGGCAGCACTTTAAAACCCACAGTGACACTTCAACTCAATGGCTCAGCATAATTTTGTAAGCTTAAATTTTAGAAATGCTAAGGTTCTGACTGAGGAGTTCTCAGATCATCAATCTGCAAAGCAAAAACAAAAATGATATAAAAACGTCGATGCTAGAAGAGCCACTTATTAAAATATTAAAACAACAGAAGAGTTAAATAAAAACCCTATTAAAATAATGGTTTTTTTTAAATTAAGAATGCTAGCATTTTCAGGGTGACATTGCACTCAATGGCAGATAATTGGGATCCCTGACAATACAGTAATGCTAAAATACTATTAACATATTCAGCATGGTTTTCAAAAAAGTATATACAGTGAAATAAATCTTTCTGCTTTTGACAGCTTGAAGGTCTGGTTGATAAAGATGACTTATGCTAATACACTCGAGTTTCTCTTAATACAAGTAACTTATCATTAAAGGATGCTTTGACCAAAAATTTTGACAAATAAAGGCACACATTACACAAATTAAAAAGCTCTCCCCCTGGTTGATCTCCAGATGTTGCTACTATAAAGAAATCCACGTAAACACTACTTTGACTGGTCTCCTTTGAAATTCCTGACTGGCGACTATTCAATTTTAATGGACACTAAAAATGATATAAAGTATTTGCTGACCAAACCTGGATATGTGTTGAAGGAGCATCCAGAAACAATGCACTTTACTATTACAAAGTGATATTAATCACTGATAAAATTATCTTGGTCCTACAAGATGACTTGAATGCAAAAGTCCATGAAGTTAGGCCACATTCCCAGAAAAGAGGCACTCCAGAACGCAGCAGGAAAACATTTTGAATAACTGTCTCAAGCTCTCAGCACAATGTAGAGCAGGTGTGTGCACAATACATTAATAGGACTATTAGTGGAAACAGTGAAATAATCTTGTATTGATGAGTACACTATTATGTTTACTTTCAAAAGGGCTACAAAAAATATTGGAGATGCACAATGAAATTGCTAGTTCATGCTTGTGTACTAAGACACACAAAGAATATATTACACACCCGTCAACCTCGCTAGCAGTTATAACAAAAAACCCTTGACGGGGAATGTAAAAAACAATGACAACAGAGCATGTAAAGTTCTTCAATATTTGGAGAACTTACTGGGATGAAACGGACTCCTAATCACATGAGAGTTTAAAATAAAATTAAAGTTTTAAGAAGTATTCTTTAACACATCTCATGAGCAAAACAAAGTTATTCTTGTGAAAGACAGACATCAGCATGGACTTTCCCTCTTTGAAATTTGTGAATTCCCCCATTTCTTAATGCCTGCTCATACAGATAGGAGAAGTCTGCATGTCAGCAACATGTTCACATATCTTGATTAGTCTTAATAATACCTATTGACTCAGAGGCTTCCTCTGCTTGCTCAAAAAGCTCACGGTTCTCTGCCATCGTGCCCAAGCAGCCACATGCTTTTGAGTGGAGAAGGGACAGCAGCTTTCTTTTGAACCATCCGACACCAGTGACCAGCTGGAGCCAGAACGGGGTGAGCAATACTCACAAGTCTTCCTCAGGGCCCTTGTTCAGAGCAATACTGGATCACTCTGTTCCTGGCTACATACAAGCCAATTTCACTGTCCAGGTCTGGAGTGAGAGGGGTGAACAAGCAGCCTCTGGCCAAGCCAGACCAGAGCCTGGACTGTCTTCATGGGATGTCACACTAAGCTCCCAGCCAGGCTGGGCAAACCACACCAGCAAGAGCCGCTACTCCTTAAGGCTCGGTTGGTGCTGCAGGATCCACAGTCCTGCTGGAGCTACACACTGCAGGGACTCAAAAGGCTGCTGTAAGCGCTTGAACTTTTTCCTCACACCTCCTCCTCCTCTTCCATGTGCTTGGCACATTACCTGAGAATCCCTTCACACACGTTTCCCTGTCTCCACAATCCTTCCTAAGAGCCCCCCTTCGCAGTCTCTTATTCGCCCCATTCCCCCTCTTCTCTGGCCTCTATGGCGCCTTTATCGATCCTTCCCCAGCCCGGCCGGCAGCGTCCCTGCACCGCCTGGGCAGGTGGCACCGCGTCCCGGCTCAGCCCAGCCTAGCCCAACCCGCTCACCTGCGTCGTAGAAGGCGTCCAGCACCGCCGTCTCCCCGAAGTCCAGCTCCCCGAAGTTGACCGTGCTGAGCTGAGCTCCCTCGGCCTCGCAGGCCCGCAGGAGGCACAGTCGCGCCCCGGCCTCGGGGCTCCGCGCCCCGTTGCCCGCCTTGGGCGGGTCGTTCAGCACATACACGACCCGCAGGCAGCGCGGCCGCGGGGCCGCCGCGCCCACCTCCGCCGCCTCCGCCTCGGCCGGCCCGGCCGCCGCCAGCTCCGGCTCCGCGCAGGGGGGCGCCGGCTCCGCGGCCGCGCTGCCGCCCGCGGGGCTCTCCATAGCGGCGTCGAGGGACGAGGGGAGCGGGCGGCTGCCGGCAGGTGCTCAGGCGGGGCCGCGTCCCATCGCAAACGGCTGGGCAAACTCCGGCAACTCCCTCCCTCTCTCCTCCTGCCGGCCCTTCTGCCCGCGGCCGGGCGGTAGCGTGCCCCGGGATAGCCTGCCCCGGCAGGCGGGCACGGACACGGGGCGAGGCGAAGTAAGGTAAAGGCGGCCGGAGCGGAGCGGGTCTCGGCACCGCCCTCCCCGGCCGGGACAGCCCGGGAGAGCCCGGCTCCACCCCGCCGTGCCTTCCCGGGACAACGTGCCCCGCTTCCTTCCGCGACCGCGGCGGCACTGAAAAGGAGGCACCGCCGTCGGGGCGATCGCGACTCCTTTATTACTTCCCTTCCCCGCCCCTCTCCGGGCAGCGCCTCCGCGCACCGCCCGCGGCTCCGCTGCCTCAGGAGCAAAGGCAACTGCTGCACGTCTGTCTTTATTCCCTCAACTTGTTCCATCGCAGATTTATTTTTTTTTTTTAGCTGACTCTCCCTTCCCTGTTGTTTACACGAGTTTGACCACAGGCAGACTGTGTCAGAAGTTTGGGTAATAGTTCATCCTTAAAATCCTTCTCTTTTTCTTTTATTATCTCCCCCGATCATGACAAAATCGGCTCTTAGTAACTCTGTGGAAACTCCTGGGTTATTCACAAGGACAAAATTAATTTTAATTTCCTAACACATTTTTCTTATTAGCTGCACTGATGATGGCACCCTGGGGTTTGGCACTGCTGCTGGGCCAGGCACTGATGTGTGTGGCAGGAGAAAGTGAAGGGCTGGCTGCGCCTGGATAACTTCCCATCTCGGCCTTGTACCCCAGCTGTCAAAAGGACACAGATACACCCTATGGAGACCACGGCCTAGTGGTGATCAAAGGAACAGTGGAAAAGTGCAGTACTCCACCAAGTTTGTATTTGAAGCAGTAAACATGTCTGGAAAGCTTTTTCATTTCGTTTTTCACTCACAATGACAGAACAGGTTTTAAACTAACAGCATCTTCTCCTTCTGCTGTAGTGTGTCTCCCTGTGGCTATCTGAGATAATTTTACCACATGCTGTAATCATAGAAACATAGAATTTTTAAGGTTGGAAAAGACCTCTAAGATCATCGAGTACAACTGTTAACCCAGGACTGCCGTGTTCACCACTAAACCATATCCCCAAGTGCCACATCCACACCTGAACACCTCCAGGGAAGGTGACTCAACCGTTATCCTGGGCAGCCTATTCTAATGCCTGGCCATTCTCTCAGTGAAGTAATACAATAGAAGCAACAACCAAAGGCTTACAGCACACTATTTTCCTCTCTAGGTATGTGGCTGTTTGGGACTAAAATACATTTACTAATAGAATATGAGAAATTAATTGTGAGGGCTTCAGTTTAATTGTAATTTACTTACAACTTAGTACGAATAGGCCCTGCACAAAACAGCATAGGTGAATTTTAAATGAGCTGGCTCAGCAGGGGAGCAAACACAAACACACTGGATAGCTTCAGATAAGGGCTGAGACCCTGGAGGGCCCCAAGGCTGCCCCAATCTGGGAGATAAGAGCAGTTAACGGGCTGCCCACAGGGACATGGAGAAAGAACCCAATGAGGTGTTGGAAGATCCCAGACCATAAATCTCCATTGGACCAAGAGGCACCCCCAGGGCACGTGAAGATCTTGTGCACAGACTGGGGGAGTACAGTGGCCCAGGGAATTCTTTGTTCAGAGTCCCTTTCTGGAGGCACCCACCTGTAATAACCTGACTGTCTCAGAACCCAGGGTCTGAACACTGGGGTTTGGTAACCGTAATAAGAATTGTAGTAGCCAGTCTTCCTGAGAAACACTCCAATGTGAGGATAGCAGAGCGCTGTGCAGTGTTCATGTTTGCTTAGTGGCTCTTAAGGATTTTAGAGACAATGTAGATAAATAATTTAACAGGCAAACGTGTTTCTCATTTTGGAGAGTTTGGGGCAAATAAACCTTTGGATTTGGTCCACAGGTTGCAGGTGTGCGTGTGTGCTTTTTTGACAAAAGCACCAGTACATGAGGCATTGGAGGAATGATATGGCCACCAGAGATCCTCCTTGTTCCTGGCAAATTTCCTCTTTAGGCAAAGAAAGCCTTTTTATATGACAACCCTAACTCTATTGGCCCTGATCCAGTAATGCACCAATTAGCTGATGTAACAGCAGAAAAATCGAAATCTGCATTTAGAAGGTACCCAGTGTGCACATTGAGCCTCTGACCAACAAAAAGCACTGGCACATTAGTTTATAATCCTCCCCAGTACAAATTCTACTTTGTATTTTTTGAATTATAAGAAAGTTTGGTTGGACAGCTGGTATTAAAGACTGAAATGAAAAGTACAGTGCTGGTGAAGGTAAGGGGTTATTTGCACAGGAAAGTGTTTATCTTACTCAGGAACATTCTTAGGCTTTTAGCAACAAACATGTAAAAAACCAAATTGCAATGTAATGTATTCAGAATAATAGATGTATGGTGTGGTGCTTTCTGTAATTGTGAAAATTGTTTAAGTGGAACAAAAATGTAGGCTGGAATTGCTTAGCGGAATACCACTGAGACATAATAAACCTTTTGTGCCTTCTAGAGATTATAAAAATTTAGTTTGTTGTATATCTAAGACATGTCTTCAGGTTTCATTTTGCAGTTTTTATCACTTGGTACATTCTAAATTGCTTGCTGAAAGGTTTCTCTCTTGGTCTTGAAAGTGATAGTCTCTTAGTAGATACTTTACGTGATTATAATTAAGAAAATGATATTATCCCCTTTTCTTAATTCTATTCACTCATCTTCCAAACAGTATTCTCACTATTCCTTGGGCATTTCTCCTAACAAGTTATCACTGATTTTCAGTGGCTTAACCTGGTGCAGCTTGTTCAAAGTTTGTATGCTTTCTTTGAAGCTAGAAACAAGGAGCACTTTTAAATGAAAAAGCTTCATTTTATAGGCTGTGACTGTGTCTTCAGAAACTGTGGTTCAGTGCTGGTATGCCTGACATTTCCACTGAGCAGCAGTATCTTCAGGTCTTGCAAGTCACCTGAGTGAAAATAAATGGGAGATTCATGCTTTGGGATATTTGAACTGTTTTCACTGCAACCCAAAAAATGTTAAATGTAGAAGAAAAAAAAAAATGAAACACACTTTCCTTTTGGATAAGGTCCAGGTGATAAGAAGAGCCACTCTGCCCCTGGAGTTGCCCATCCAAAAGTCCAGGCCACAAGTGAATATTGAGCTTTCATACACCTTTCCATGACCTTCTGCTTTTGCACGGAACCCAGCCTAAAAAAACCGAGCACAATCCAAGAAGTCAACATTTGCTCTTATATAGTAATATAAAGATGATGCCACAATTTTCTCAATCAGCACTTTGCACCTGTCAAATCCACTTAGTGCAGAATATTAATTACCACTTCTCCAAAAATAATAGATGTCCTTGAAACCACCTTTTTTTTTTTTTTCATTTTGCAAATCCCTGGGCAGCAGCAGCTGTTTCTCTAGACATAACTGGGCTAATGAGAAGTGAAGCCATCCTTTTTTTCCCAGGGCTACGAAATTTTGGTTCAAACTGTACATTTATATAAAGTTTGACTCCATTGACAGATATGCCATCTTTTCCCCGGGTGCATATATAGATAGCTACAGCATACCTCAGCTTCCCTTTTTTAAAAGAAAACACAGACTAGGACTAGTGTCATAAACGTCAGGCTGCAATTTCATTGCTCTCTAACATTTTCAGCTCTAAAGAGGCTCCTCCTATTTTATGCAGTGTCAGGGAAAGCTAAGGTCTCTTGGTTCAGTTAAGTACCAAGTAAACCAGAAGACACCCAGGTCCATGGGGAACTTGCAGATTTGAGCTGTTCTTCCGAAGTGCAAATCCACCTCCCCATGCCCTGTCAGTATTTCCTGAAGGCTCACAACCAGCACAGTGTCCTGGGCATCCATTGCACCTGGTGCAGAGGTGGCCAGGAGTCTGTCCCTGGGCACTTGGCACTGACCAGCCTCAGACACATCCTGAGCCACGGCCACTTCTCCCCCACCCTTGTGTCCCAGCAGAGAGCCCAGAGCTGGGGCGAGGCAGCAGCATCCTGTACAGACTTCCCCAAGGAGAACCATCAGGGCAACAGCTGCCTTGCATTATCATGCATCCAAAAACCCTGAATTCTGTATCCTAGATGTGAGATTTTTTTTCTGTATTGTGAATATCAGGTATGAGGGAGAATATTTTGATGTTCAAATTCTTTTCTGGCAAGCCACTGTACCAACCTTCCACGAGGTAGTGCAATTTGTAGTGTTAGTGTTTAAACTATTCCAAGCAAACATTTTGTTAATGGACTTCTTGGTATTACTGCTGCTAGTGGGCTACCCCATTTATTTTCATTCACAGTGAGCAAGTCTCCAGGTAACCATACAGATACTGCTGTCGTGATGAGGAGGAAAATAGTTAATTTCTTTACTGAACGAAAAGATAATTTTTTTTTTAAACTATGGATCCAGACAAAATACATTTTCATTTTCAAGGTCATTATGTAAAACTTTACTAGAATTTAAATAAAATGCTGTGAATTCTCACTAAGAATAATTCTCCTTTATAAACTGCTTGGTTTTGTTCAAAAGTCAGATTAAAAATATTAACTCTGTACAACGGAATCTAAGCAACATGGGTAATTCTTGAAGAAAAACTTCATGAAGATGATTTAAAAATGCTTTTAAATGCTTTAAAAGTTGACTTGCAGCAAAGCAAACCTCTTTGGCAAGGGGGAAACTTGGGCGCCTCAGAGTCACAGGATATCAAAATACCTTGGCCACCAGACCATTGATGAAACTGGGTTTAGAGATCTCAGGGATTCCTCTTGTTTGTCTTTCAGTGGACAGTATGAGACCTCACAAGCTCATTTGGCCTGACAATGAAGGCAAAGAAAGCGACTGCTGGATCAAACAATATGATCCCTAGCACAGTTTCTGTTCAGACCCACTGTTTTGCACAGGGAAGCCCACTGCACACAGCATCTGCTCGTCACTACCCCGTGCAAATGAAGGACACAGTGACATCTTGTATGATGTACAAGGTTAGTCAAAGGGGGATCGTTCTCTTCCTTTGTTTTCCGCCTGCCTTGGAGAATGATAATTTTATAAATACGCTCTGTGTGCTCACAAGTACACAGAGCAAAATGTAATCAACTTCAAAATTGGCTTTAACTCCAGATTCCTAATCTCTTTAGTTTTCAGCACATCCAGCACTCTAATCAAAAGTCCTTGCCTTTGGATTTTGAGTAGTTATATGGCAAGTTTTTGGGAGCATGGATGATTAAGGAGTGCAAGCTAGCGGTGGAAAAATACAGCAGGTCTTCTCAATAAATTCCAAAAAACCAGAATTTCACTTACTGATGAGTGCATGCATTTCAAATAATGAAGGAAACTAAACCAACAAACCACCAGTAAATATCACAGCAAAGAGGATTAAAAAAACTCCCAAACTTTCTTGAGTCTGTATCAATGCAAAGAGCTCATGCTTTCAATATAACTCAAGTTCTGCAAAATACAGTCTTTAATCAATTAGTCAAACAGAAAATTACTTATTTCCAGTTTTCAACACGTTTATAATAACTTACAGTTTATATTTCAGGTTTGAGAAGACCAAGCCAGACCACCATCCAGAAAGACCTCCCCTAGACCCTGAAAATTCTGAATGCCGACTAAGATGACTAATTTTAGACAAAACCTCAAGAAAACCCAGAAAAATAGAAAACTTTCAACTTAGGAGGATGGAGTCCTTATCCAACTGTCTATATAATTCTGAACTTTATATTCAATACTATATTTTAATACTTAACAATATTAGCCCTAGATTTCTTCACTCATACAGCATCTTGACATGATGAATTTTTTCTCTTTTGCTGTCCTAAACCTAACAGGTTGCTTGGGTTACATCTCTCTCCAATTTAGCAGGTCCTAGGGTGAAAAATGAACACTTCCTTGGGGAATGAGAAGCAGCTTCAAGAGATACAGTTTAAAATGTTTGCATGGGCAGAAGATTAAATATTCTTCCTGGGCCTGATTAATTTTCCTGTTTTCTGCTTGATGAAAGTATCTTCGACTTCTTTATGTGTCATGGCTCAGTGTTTTCATTGCAATTTTTATTGCTGTTTTAAGACGAGATTGTCACTTTTAGCCTTTCTCAAGTTGTTTCTCTCTGAAGAAATATTCATGATAAGAGCCACCTGAATTTTCACTTTTACTCCAGTTAAGGAGGCCTTTTCTGTCTACTGATTAATGAAAGCCCAGCAAAATTGCGACAATATAGTTATACATGCATATTGTACAAACAATGGAGAGGACTAGAATATGTGGTTCATTTTTATTCACATTTAGGTGAATTTCATATTGCTGTAGATGCAGATACATGAGGGTACATGGGGCTTAGAAGCTTGGCAAAAGCAAATCTGTCAGTGCTGCTTGAAAGCATTTTAAATATCTGTGATCACAATGGTTTTGCTATTACCACTTGGGACTGCGAGCAAAGGAATCCCGAAGAGGCAAGAATTGCTTTGAAGTGACAAATAAAAGAAACCTTCATCTGTTAAATCGATGCTCACTTTTGTTATAGGTACTGATGAAAGCTTCCTATATTTAAGCAAATATGGCAATTCAGTGCAACTTCAATAAGAATTTTTCAGTTGCATCTACATTTCTTCTTGTTGAGGCAGTCAAGAAATTGTGGCATTATTAAATATGGGCTGGATATGCAAAGGAAGTCTACCAGTGTTGAAAATAGAGGCTTCTTGTTTAAAAAGGAAATCAATAGGTAATTCACATTCATAAACTAGCAGTGTGAGGAGTCATGGGAGAAGCAGGCAGTAATTGGTAGGAGCACCATTAAGGCACCTTGTGAGACAGAGAGCAACATCAGCCTTTTTCAAAACCTCTGGCAGCTATTTTCTCTGCTTGCATGATGCCCATGCTTTGTAAGTGTGAGGTTATTAGCACTGGGTCTGACTTTAATATGTGAGTTTGCCTAGGTGAAGTTCTCAATACTTTTAATGATGGTACCTGAATGTACATAATACCGTGCACCAACCTACAGCTGGTCCTGAAGGTCTTCTGGTTACACAGTGAGACCTAGGTGTGAGCCAGACACTTTGTCTTCTCTGCTTTGTCAACTTATTTATTCTTAGCTAGAGGAGTGTCACATGCTCGAGGCTACTAAAGCTGCTGCCAAATAACACACCACTCCTGTAGTTAGAAAATGTTATGGGCAGATACATTGTCACTCAAATGCAGTCCCTTTTCAGACATCTATCTGCCAGTATGATAGGAATCATTCCAGAAGGGTTTTACAAAGCCGTAAGCAAGACCTTCAGCCCATCATTGTGTCAAATCACATTTCTGTTAAAGTTGTGAAGTTTCTTCCTGCACATAACAGTGAAAAGCAAGTTAAATAATAACCCACTTCCTGTTCTATTCCTAAACACCTAGAAAGCACCAAGCATTCCTGACCTTTTCATAGGAACCAATACATGCTTTGCTAATGGCCTTATAATAGAGACATCTACCTCTTCTTTTGATTTGGGAAATTCCAAATGATAGCTATTTGAAGAAAAGAGATGAGCTGATGATAGCAGTAAGATTTCCAGAAGCAGTAGTAAAAGGTAATCCTTTTTGTTACCTGACAGCCTTGTTTTCTCTAGAAGTTTAAATCCAGTTGCAAAACCATGAATTATTTCAGTATTGCTCTGGAGTGTTCTCAGCTATTCACACAGCAACAAAAAGTAGAATATAAGGTTAGTACTTTGTCACACACACGTGTGTAGGACAAACATCAGGTACTCTTTCTTACATCCCAAATGAAAAGACCAACAAGCTGCAGGTTTCTGTATGGCACACACGCACTGCTGCAGCATGAAGCCAACTTGAGAAGCATCCCATTTGCTTTCTACTTTAGAGAGGCACAGCAACATCTCAGTCCAGCCTACAAAGTGACATCAACCAGAGCCTGCAGCAGGCAACTAGCTTACCTGAGCAGCATCAGCACCTGCACATGGGCTGAGGTGGTGGGCTGCACCCTTAGTTGGGCAGCCCCCTCCTCTGTGTCACAGGGGTACTAGGACATACATTTCTAGAGCAGGAAGGTGTCAGATTCAGGACAAGAGAAAGTTTAGGGCCTGAGATTGCTGCCTTTTATACTTAAGCAGGAAAAGGCTGAGGAAGTATGAGGTTTGAGTCAGGGGGACCAGTAAGGTGAGTGAAAATAGGAGTGGGAGAACTCAGGCTTACCCCAGACTTGCACCCAGCTGGAGACATTTAGGAGCTCTGAATCAGCACTTTAACTGAATCAGCCTTGTTAACTGTAATATATCTCAATTAGTCCAAGTCCATTATTGAAGCTTGTAGTTGTTACAGTAATGTGAGACCCTTCTTGTGTTAAGAGCGTCCCAAGCACAGGTTACACACTTGTATTTCTGAGGTAAGCGGGTTCTTCAGTTAGAGCATCAGAGGTTTTGTGTTCCTCTGAGATCAGTGACACATGCCAGGAACAACTGTGTAATCACAGCACAAACATCCTGAACCTCCCATGAGAGACATGCCATCCATTAATGAGGTAGCTTTCTCCAGCCAGCACTGCTTTTGCTGGGTTCTCAAAATTTACATCGTATTTCCCCCTGCTTTGTGCTTTTATTTCCCAAATAGCTGCATCTGTGCTTCCAGTTGAGCTCAGTAAATTTGGCTCTTTGAATCCAGAGTAGCCAAATTATCCAGCAGCAGCAGCGATTTCCATGCAGGTGCACCTACTTTTCTACCTATCCTATCTTAGCTGTTGTTCTCTTTTTGGTGCTTTGTGCTAGGAGAAAGAGGACAGTGCACAGATTGTGTGACTCTGCTTTCTCCTCTACTTGTTGTGTCCTTCGCAATGAAAACCAGAAGGGGGTAAACCAAGGTAATGGGTCATTCTGTAGCAGGGACAGCTGCCCAGCTTAATTTTCACCAGCTCTAAGAACTGATTTCAAAAAATCCCAAACTCTTCATTGCTGTTATCTGAGGAGGTGAAGAGCAGCCTGATGGGCCCCTTTGCAGAAGGATGTTTGCTGTTCACTGGCTGGGATGAAGCACACTGGGCAGAGCTTGTTGTACTGAAGAAAAGGATCTCCCACAGCAAGTGAAAATGCTGGGTCTGGACTCAGTGAAGTGAACAGGTTTTATTAGAGATATTTTTGAGAACAGATACTTCTTTAATGCTCTGATATTCTAAATTGCTTTTGAATTCTTATCTAATTTGCTTTGGCATTCTAATTTTCAAGTTTTTTTCTCCTCCAGGAGAAACAGCCTATTACAAGTTTTAAGATCATACTGATAAATGACAATTTTGTTTTCCTGTGACTATAATCATCTACATTCTCCAGTTGCTTTTCCTACCTGAAAAAAAAGGAAGATAAGGAGTTTGAAACCTTATTATCTGAGATTGTAACCTTTACAATGTGTCAGGACAATTATTTTCATGGAGATTATAGTTAATTTTCTTGCTAAAATACACTAATCACTCCAGTTTGTAGGGTAGCAATTCAACAAAATTAATTTGCGTCTTAAATTTTTCATCCTACAGTGCTAACGTTTAAAAATATGATTGAATTTCTAATACTTTAAATAAAAATTCTCAGGAGCATTAAGCCATTTTGTCAGTTCAGCTGTTTGCACTCCAGACCCCCACACTGTCCAGTAGTGGAACTGTGAGCACTGCAAGGGGCAACTCAGCTGTCTTGCTGGTTCAAGAGAAGCCTGTCTGTGGCAGCACAAACAAAGCTTCTGTTCCTGAGACTGCCACTGCTTTACACTCACTACCTGCAAACGTTTGTGTCTGCTTGGGATTAGGAAATTGTCTTTCAATTTAAACAAGATAACACCAAACAAGAATGTGTTGAGTGGGTCCAATAACCTTCCTTACCTGAGTTGGAAGCAGAGGGGAGGATGGCCCAGGCCATGGCCTGGCTGGCACCAGGCTAGTGGGCACCAAGGCTGCTTATCCCCTGGCAGCACACTGCAGCTTCCTGATGACATTTAAATAGTGTTTTTTGCTTTCTCAGTTGCTCTTTCCAGGCTGGCAAGTGCTGGCACCCCCTAACCTGCATGACTGAGGACCTAAAGAAGTTGGTTATTTTCCAAAGGCAGGGAATGACTGAAGTGGAGGGGCCACTGCAGGAGGAGGGAAGCAGCTGCAGGAAGCTGCGAGTGAATGGGCCAGGTCACGCACAACCAGCTGCTAATTCCCAGGCCAGCTCAAGAGGTCAGCTGAGGCCAAAGGTGCCAAGCAAAATCTAATTTCTGGCTGAAGGGTATTAATAACCATGGATACAAGTACCCGATGTTTAGTGGGAAGAGTTCAGCTCCACCTCTTCTGGCTCTTTTTAACCTCAGAATTGCCAGGAACCAAAGTCAGTGCTCTCCGTGCCAAAGCCTATGGGAATTGCAGTTTCCCAGCAGCACTACCACCCCCACACGGCTGAAAAGCCTCCTCAATGAAGACCTTGTAAAGTGGTTGCTTGTTTCTACTTTTAAGCAAATTCCTGCCTGCTTTTCAAACGACAGCCCTCCTGTATGAAAGGTATCTTCTCTCTCACCAGCAGAGAGAGAACTTTCCTCATCAGTGCACCTCTGTCTTGTCTCCAGCTCCAGGGTCCTTATTCGGGGAAGAAGCAGACACTGGAGACCTCACACCTCTTCCTGGCACTGCAGAGACTGCTGACAGGGAAGGTGGTGACCCCACAGCCCCCGGTGGCTGCCCGTGCAGCAGGACAGCCTGGGCAGAGGGGCAGAGCAGGGCCTGCTCACATGTGAGTGAAACAATGCTGTAACTTCAGCAGAGCATGAATTTCTGAGGGTGTTTTATGTCACTCTCTCACCTTGCTTCACAAGTGCAACTTTCAGTCCTGGCTATCACAGAGGATATTTTGGATATTTTACACACAAAGTAGCTCACAAAATTTATGGCATATAGTTGTGTTCAGTCCTTTGACCTGTTAGCATAACAAAAGATTCATCTGAACCTTTTGCTCATTCACAATGGAATTAATAAGAAAACCACAGAAGACGAAATTTAAGTAACAAACTTAAAAAAACACTTTGAACATTTACCATCTTGTTTCCATGTAGAACTTTTTTGAAGTGCTAAGTGCTATGATCGCACATTAAGAAATACTTGCTCCTTTTAGAGTTGAAAGAACAACAAAAAGAGAACACAAAACCATTTTCTTAATAACCTAAAAATTTTCCAAATCAAGAATACGGGTATTATCATCCAAAGAGATGAGCCTGATGTTTCACACCCGACTTTACAAATGAACAGAAGTCTGCCACAAGACTGGTGTGTGCATGTTAATGAAAAGTCATTTTACACAACTCTCAAACAACATTTAATCATTTTCACAACCTTGTAGCTCACTAGTGTTTTGTTTTTCTTTAAATATATACCCAAACACTTTTAAAAGCAGCAGTTCATATCCACACATTTAATGCATGTGACATTCTTTAAAAAGGGAAAACCTGTGTGTTATGTGAAATACTTTCTAGTATTATAATGAAATGCAGAAAGAAGAGCTTGTATTTCTGAAAACTCTCCTCTCCTAGAATAACCAACTTGCAAATCCAAGCATTTTCACAAAAACTTATTTAACTGTCTTTTACAAACCAGGTATGTTGGACTCCTAACTTGGATTTATAAAATGATAAGTTATCATCTCAACAGGAGAAAAAAAAATTATAATCTGATATACAGAAACTCAGTTCCAAATTCAGACTTTCACTTGCAAAAAACGGAACATTTCTGAGATGTCTCGTATTTCTGAGGTACAGCTCAGGAATCAATACTTTATTTACCACAGATACAATAGTTTATCTCTTTTCAGGGATGCAATTAGGAATCCAGAGCTGTTAATGTCTGGATAAATGTCGCAAAAGTATGACTACAAACCCAAACAGAATTCTTATTCCTTATCCCCTCATTTCCTCCTGTTCTCCTAACTCTGCTACTAACTTCACAAAAACCATGAAAGTAATGTAGAAATCTTTATTGCTAGAAAGCTATGGTGGGACTCTCATTCTTTGTACAAAAATATTTTAATGTATTTAGAAATGTTACATAAGAGCATTTCAGTGATAAAATATTTTATTAGTGCTTCTGTTTGAGTACATTGAGCAAAGTATTGTGACTTTAAAAAATATTCCCAAGGTTCACTATCTGGTCTTTTAGTTTCAGACACCACTGTGACAATAGAAGCAGATGCTCTGGAAGAGAAAATCATCCCAGCAGTGAGGTTCTGTATTGCCAGTTGAGAGCCATAAAGCAAGATTCGAGTATGGTGGAGTGTGTATTTTATATATCTATGCATATAAAAAGGATTATGGGAACTCTGCCAACCATATGTGAATGTGAACAGCCAACTGCATACTATGCCTCACCCAGCTCCTGGCAAGCAGGGAGGTTAGTGTTGATATAGGATGTGCTGCTGGAGCCAGCTCTAGCATTTGGTGAGATGACAAATAGATAATTTTTTTTTTTTTTTTTTTTTTGTCACGCTGAAAGCATCACCTACATCACTCGCCCACTCAACTTCATGCTATGCAAAAATATCCATTATTTAAACACTGTGTATAAACTCAACAGAGATTGCTGACAAGGTATGAGATACTCCGTGGCTAGTTAAGCACACATGAAACCGCAACCAGAAAACTGGGAGACCTTATTGTGAAAGGATGAAAGTAAACACAGAAACTGGAAGAAATGAAGTAATCATCAGGTAGAACAAAATATTGAGAAGAAAGTCCTGCTGCAAAAAACAGGACTATGAGCTGTATCAGCTTATAAGTGTACAATATAATGGAGCAAACAATACCACATAAACAGCAAATGAAACAGCGCCACACGACAGAGAACCTTGTGCATGAAATAATACAAGTTTTTATTCATGTTTTATAGATTACTTTTATTTATTTTTGCTTTAATAATGCATATTCTGTTCACTCTGTGCAAAACTGGGGACAGAGGCGGGTGTTTAAATCATCTAATGAAAATCAAGCAGAGATGAACATTCAGGTTGAGGGAGAGGCCTATCCAAACCAGGAAAGCTAAAAAGTCACAGCTGCTCAAGACAAAGCTGCTCTCAGCTGCGCCCTTTTGTCCTGCCATCTCGCACAAACCCGGCCCTGCTGACTGAGCAGCTGTACACTGGGAAGTGACCTCCGCCGGACAACGGGGACAGGAGTCGTCGTGGTAGCTACATTAGGGAGACCTGGCCTCAACTGGCTCCAGTCAGTGTGTGGCAAAGAAAGGCACAAATCATTGCAAAGACCAGACTTCTGTTGGTTTGTTTCCTTCTTGTAAATACATTACTGTACACAACGCGAGTTTAAGTTGAAGGGGATTTGGGGACATAAAATTGCATATTTAACAGAACTTAAAACCGTAACAAAAAGTAGGCTGTTCCATCTCGAAGCAAAAATAATCCCTCCAGCCCCAACATTAACATTCATTCCTGGCTATATGCAGTACAAACATTTTAAAATCTGTGACAAAAGACAATTAAAAACCAAAAGTCAAAATCATAAAGCTTGTAAACAGATAATCTGAGATACACTTTATTTATGGAAAAATATCATCAAAATAGTACCACTATGGATTAAACTGCCTGAGTTTTCATTTCACCTAGGATCTTGAAGTAGAGAACCTTTAGCACAAGAAGATCAATTTCAGTCACAACTAGTGCTGCACAGCACAGCTTTGGGTGGAAATTTTGTCTTCATTGGTATTTTTGTTGTGCTATCAAAAACTGTTGTGCTAATCCTTCAAATAAAGGGATGTTGAGGCAATTCTTAAATCATTTGGCACAAAGTTATTTTGGCTGGGGCATAAATTTGAGTCTCAGTCATGAAGAATAATGCAACATTCCACCTATCAAGTATTCATTTTGATTGAAGAGCTTTCTTTATGTCATTAACTTCCATCTGAAAACAAACAGAAAAAAAGTATTTGTGATTAAATTAGATGCTTCAGCAAACTGAGGCACAGTTGGTGCCACTTGAAAAGCACATGTTCCATCATGTCCACAGGTGTCAAGTACGGGTTTTATACTACTCTTATTTCCACAGATTTCACAAATTGAGGTGTCCTTTTCAGCTGCATAAGATGACCATTCATGGCTTCCTCCCCTCAGAGCCTGACAAATATAGTCATTGAATGTAATGCAAGACTTTTCAATCTCTTCAAATTACAACTTTTACAAGCCACTCAGCTCACTGCCTAGAATTACTTGCAGAATGAGCATTGTGTCCACACTGCACTTAGAGCTGGCACAAGTAAACTGCACTGCTGGCAATGAGCACTGGTAGCTGAGGAACAAAACTGATCATCTCTCTCCTATAGGGATGGTTCTTGCTGTAGGGATGGTGGTTGCCTTCTACACCCATCAAGCCTATGCCCAAGCACCTTAAGTGCTCTGATGGATATACAGAGATGTGGTAAAAGGATGTGGCTGAAACCATCATCAGCCCTAGTTGCACACTTGGCCTCTCTGACAGACACTGAAAACCCTAAGGCAGGGGTATACTAGATTTATTCAGACACACCCACAATGTTCAAACTGCATGATCATCAAGGCAGTCTTCTTTAATGCATGTGCTACTTTCTGACGATCAGAGCTCTAAAACTAATGCAATTTTTGTTTATTAACTCTTATCTTTTTGTAAAGCTAATAATGCCATCTTGGCTAGCATCTGAACATTTACTAGTATGGACAACACTTGAACTGGAGTAAAAGCATTCAGCTATAAGATCATAATTTTAAACCCATCAATGCAGGCCTCTATAAAGATGTAAAGTTATCCTTGGAGGTAGAATCAAGACCTCTGGATAGTCTGTCCTGTTAGACTAAATCAATAACAGCTATTGAAAATATTCCTTGATTATCTGAATAAATTTCAGTTTTAGCTGAACATGAATTGTGTTTTCTTAGAAGACATGTTCCTATGTGGTACATAAAGTCCTTTAGGCAGCCCTGGAGCATAGACATTGATGATCCGCAGTTCTGCCACCCTTTGCCAATGTTCCCAAGCACTTCACAGTGGGAACAGTCCAGTGGAACTACAATTTGATTTTCTATCCCTAGTACAAAGCACAGCTGACCTATAACATAAAAATATAAAATATAATCAATACTAACGCACTTATCAAGTACATGGACTAGAATAGTATAATATAGCATAGTGTAGCAGAGAGTAATTTTGTTTGGAAGCAACCGACAATGACCATTTAGTCTGACTGCCTGACCAAGTTAAAGCATGTTGTTAATGGCATTGTCCAAATCATTCCACAAACCCCCAAAAAGCAGTTTCACGGTCACTCCACAGTGAAGCAGCACAGTTAATGATTCTAGCAAAGACCAAGCTCCATAATTCCCACAAGCAGGGCAGTGTGCTACCTGGCAAATGACTAGCCAGGATGATAACATCTAGAACTAAGGTACTGTACTGCTACTGTATGGTAGCAGTAACTGGGCTCTTAATGAGAACACTTTCTTTTATATTGTTAAGGATGCTTTAGTAAAGACAACCTGAGTACAGCCTTTAAAGCAGACATAAAAATCCCACTATATGAAATCATATTTGAAGCACATCAACACTAAGACAAGCCTATTACAAAATATAAAGCTTTGGCAGGAAGTTAGTAATGTAAAAAGGTATGATTTCATTTGTGACAAAATCAAACAATTAAAACCAAGACTAAAAAATATAATAGTTTGAATTCTGTATTGTGTTTAATTTTTTTTTAAATTTGCTTACTTGTGCTGATAAATTTTTAGATGATTATCAGGCTTTTCAGTAAAAACTCAGACTGCAATATATATGGCAATGATATGAAGGGAACAGGTATATCCCTTTCAGAAACATTAGTAGTTTTTGATTCACTGGAAATCTAAGTATCTTATAGCAGAGTTTTCTCTCCCATATGTGAGGCTAAATCAAACCTGCCAATACATCTCTAACATTATAAATAAGTACCTGCAATCGTAGACGGATCTTCTTTTCTTCATCCAACTCAGACAGCAACTGTTTAATCTCTTTTCTGTTACAAGAATGCAAAAGAAGCTTGGAATGAAAATTATTAAACTAGTAAAATACAAAAACTCATCTCTTGGAGAGGTATTTTCCCTGCTTCACTAGTTATTTTTTTTCCTCTGAACAACTAACTAAAGTCATCACACTCTTGTATACTGTAGGCTATACTACAGAGCCTCTCTGTAAGACAGTACCCCCCACATCCCACAGGGCTAATGAATAATAAACTTCCACCTAATAGACCTGCATCCATAGGCTTTGCTCTGGACTAGCTGTATCAACACTGTATCAGCACCCTTTCTTTTCCCTACAAAATGTAGATGGATTAACTGTTTGTGGGTTATAGGAACTGGTAACACAAATCCTGCCCATCCTATCACATACTTAAGCCACTTCAAAGCTGCTTATGCCAGCAATACAACGTAACCTTCAACTTCATTTATAAGACTGAATGATCCCAAATATACATTTTCTGTCATTCCTCTTTGTTGGGAAGGGGAACATAGCTATAAGGAGCAGACACGTTCTCATGTTCCCACTGAGTGATCTCACCTTACGACAGAAACCAGTAGGTGGAAGCTGCCCTTGCAAGAAGGGGAGACTGGAGGAGCAGGGGTCAGCCTAAGAGGTGAAGCCGTGGGGCTTGCTGGCTACATCCAGCTTGAACCATGCCCTCCCGCATCTTCTCCCAAACTCTCCGCACACCTTTGATCCGCCACAGTCTCTGCACGCTGCTTCCCCTTTTCTTTTTCCTGCCTGGGCTACACACAACTGACAATGTAAGTGAAGGTTTAGCTTCCAAAGCATTAAATATTCTCAGGAACAGCAAAAGCTACATGCCAGCCCCAGTTGCTCCTAAGAAATGAGCAACCTAAAGAAAATAAAGATGCCCAAAACTAAAATAGTAAGATTTGGGGCCATAACCATAAAGGTCTTCAAAGGTCCTAATCACGGTTCAATTACTACTTTTGTAACATGAGCTTCCTGGGAAAACGTGCTGACAGTCAAACAACAAATTGATTTAATAACTTTAGGAACTTGTAGTAATTTCTACTACAATTAGAACAAATGCACCCCTTTTATTATGATCAATGCACATGAGTTCCCAAGTAGTTACTTGCAAATAAAACAACATAAGAACCTTATTCACTGTTTACAGCTTGTAACTTAACTTTTTTAACACCCCATAAACATCTGCTTATGTCATAACTCAGGGGAAAAAAAAAGGTTTATGGGTGGATAGTGCCGGCCTGTTTTCCTGAGGTTCTCACCCCTGAATATGTTCTGTCACATGAAAATCACTCACAAACACATAGACAAACTGTGCAGAGTAACACACATCAAGGCAAGCCACCACTATGCACAAATGGATACATCCCACCTACCGCTGTGATTTGCAGAACTTACTTTTGCTGGTCTTTCATAGTTTCAATGATGGTTCTTAGCTCCCTAACTTGTGTTCTCAGCTCTTCCAGGGCAGTCTGACCTTGGCTCAAGTGCTCAGTCTTTGGCTTTCCTTCAGTACCAAACAGGGATGGGGAATTTGACCTGTGGCCTGTTGTTCCCATAGCAATTGAGTGAAATCCAGGTGATGGTGAAGGGGATAGTGATGGTTGTACATTACTGCCACTAGCCAGACCTCCTGGTTTCGGAGGCAAGGAAGTTTTGTTATCAGACACCTGCAGCAAAAAGAGTAATATTCAATGTCTGTAGAAAGCTTTATGAAAATCAAACCTCTAACCAATGCCAAGTATTTAACTGCTCTTCAGTAATGCTACAAGTCTCACAGACAAACATGGACAGTTCTGGCCAAAGCATGATAAATATAACAATTAGTCATTATCTTTGTACATGTACATCAGAGGGCATCTAGTTGGGATGCAGAAGTTCAGACAGCTTCAGTAAGACTTTCCATGGTTGCTACAACCAGTCAGCAACAGCATTTCCAAGATCTCAGACCTAGCAGTGAAATAAACCAGGGACAGATGCTCAGTGTTTCTCTCAGAAGTTTGAGAGAACATATCTACATCCATGGACATCTCCTACAGAGCACAAAACTACATGACCAAGAATCCAAGCTGTATTTTTTTGCAAACTAAATTTATGATCGCCAACTAACCACTGAAGGAATCTTCAATGTTTTTTCAAAAATGTATTACATGTTCTCCTTAGCATTATGAAAATAGTAAAATATTCCTTTAAGTTTGCTTGTTGGTATGATATATACAGAAAAAAAAGTTCCATGGCTTCAAAATGGCAATATATTAATAATAAATAAATGTAACCCTCTGTTAACTGAAGCTTCCATGAATCCCCATAACCACCAATAGCTTTTTATTTCTCCAGGCACTTAATAGAAAAACACATCATTAACGTAGTAACCCTAGTACCATGTGGTAAGCTATAAAGGATCCCATGCTTCTTGAACTGCAATCCAGTGCTCTACAATTAGACAAGCTATAGAAAATCTGAAGTCCACCAGCCATACATGATCAGCTACTAGTGAATACACAGTACAGTGTACAAGTACAGTTATCGCAATGGCAAGTAAGGAGAGTCTTAATTATTTATCACACTGTTATCTGGCAATGCTAGTGTGTGCATTATATGACAGCTACCACGCATATCTGAAAATCTGATTTGGACAAGAGTAAGAAAAAGCATCAGGCAACCCTCCAACTCTATCTCTGGAAAAGGGATATTGAAGCTGAATGGTAAATAGGGTAAAATATTGAGAATAAATGGAAACCGAAGGAGAGACTGTGAGGACTTGGGGACTGGCAGGGTGGCATTAGCTGACCAAAGTAACTGAGAGAAAAGGTAATGGACAGATGAAAATAAGAAGAAAGTGGAATTGGGAGAGAAGAGCAGGATCCACCGAGTTCTACAAAAACAGTCTTGTTTTTTGTTACAACCATGACTGAGCAAAGAACCTGCCCTGGGAAAGCACTGAACACAAAAGGTGTGCTGCAGAAAAAACAAGTCTGAACATAGAAATAAAAACTGTGTTATAATCATAAGAAAGCTGAATTACTCCAGTGCCTTGAAAGTGACTTAATGACCTTAATAATACTCTTTTAACATTTTATAGATTAGTTTTAGTTTATTTATCTGGGTTGGAAGGAACTTTAAAGATCACCTAGTTCCAATCCCCCTGCCATGGGTAGGGACACCTTTCACTAGACCAGGTTGCTCAGAACTCCATCCAACCTGCTCTTAAACACTTCCAGGAATGGGGCACAATTTCTCTGTTGTGGCATCTGTTCCAGTGCCTGTCATCCTCAGTAAAGAATTTTTTAATATCTAATCTAAACCTACTCTCTTTCAGTTTGAAACTGTTCCAACATCCTCTCCTGTCACTAGCTGCCCTTGTAAATAGTCCCTCTTCATCTTTCTTGTAGGCTCCCTTAAGGTACTGGAAGGTCACAATAAACCTTCCCTTCTTCAGGCTAAACAACCCAAATTCTCTCAGCCTTTCCTCACAGCAGAGGTGCTGCATCCCTCTAACCATCTTGGTGGCCTCCTCTGGACTCGCTCCAAGATGTCAATATCCTTCCTGTGCTGGGGACCCCAAAGCTGGATGACTGCATCTCCAGGTGGGGTTTCACCAGAGTAGAGTAGGCTGTGAGTAATGTGTACTATAAACAGATCTCTCAGGGATAATAACCCCATATATCAGTAGGTGCAAGTTTCTTTGGACTGAAGAGAGACGTCAGGCTGAGTCCAAATCTGGAGCAGGCGAGCAAGGCATGACTGGAGGCATTGATCTGAACATCTTATTCCAGAGCTTAACTGGATATCAGCATTAAATCCTCAAGCAGCTACTTTCTGATAGCAGTCATCTCATTTTACAGGAACAACATCTACAACTTTGCTGTATAACTTACAAATGTTGGCCCAAGAGTATTCCTTAATGCAAGTGCTCCCAGAAGAGGGAGCTACATAGCAAAACATCATCCTTTGAACTTGATCACAGAACTGCATGATTTCATCTTTCAAATTCTTTTGTCATACTATTATAATATAATATTTGTATTATTAAAGGTATCCTTATGTACTAAAAACAGCTACAACCTCTAAGGTGTGATCTACGCACTCCTGCAATATTTAATTATGCTATAGTACTCTACCAATATACAGTAAGAATGGCACAAGCCTATAAGATGAATACAATTATACCAGTATGAAAAGTGATTATACTTGCAAATTTAAATTCACACATTATTAGAGTGGGTCAAAGAGTTCTATTTTCTCTGCTTACAGACTCTTCTAATGTAAACTCAATTTACAGCTGAAAAAGACAGGGTCTTTGTTTCTAAAATTCATTTCCCTAGCTTCTGTGATTCTGTGAAATGCATTTACACTAGAAGGATTTTTTTTCCACAGTATGGTTATTGGAGACATTTTAACTATGCAATTCACTTTAGACTTGCATTTCAAGCACAGAACAATCTTTAGTAACCTTTATAATTTTAAGCTTCTTTAAGGGGCTAGTTACCAGGTGACTGCTGAATAAAACTTTAAATATTTCAGTACTGTTTTAAGAAATGAAGATGCATGTGATGAGGTGAAGCAGAGGCATTTCAATTAACTTACTTGTGATATTGTAACAGTTCTTGACTTCCTTGACACTTCAAGGGTTTTGTGAGCAATGGAAACATGTTCCTCCTTCTCATCTTCAGGACTTGGTGAGTCAAAGAAATCGGGGCTTGAAAGGGATGACTATGTAGACAAACACACACCACAAAAGAAGAAAAAAGCACAGATATCATCATTGTTCAAGAATTTTTTTTGCTATCATTTTCAAAGTAACAATACTTAAAACCAGGACTCTTCGGCCCCTACTTCCTGTTTTTTCCATCTTATTTTCAAGGCTAGACTGCTTTCGAAGCATTCAAGAAATAAGATATGCTTAAGAGTTGAATTCAACATTAATGTACATGTTTGCATTGCATTATATCATAAGATGAAAGCACCCTCCTGTCCACGAGTAGAGCTGGGACACTGAGCACTGTGCTGGGAGGATGCCAGCACTGCCCCCTGGGCAGCTCTGCCCCAGCTTTGCTCAGCGCAGGTCTCACCTTGTTGCTCTTGAGAGGACCCAGCTGTTGCCCTTGCACGCTGCTGGCACTGCAGGGCTGCCTTGTGCACGGCCTCTTTGCAAAGGTGCAAAGAGGGAAGGTTCTTTCCACCCCTTGCTCCTTTCCCCATAGATTTGACAGGGGAAGGAAAACCTTTTTACTGCCTTTATGTTTCTATATTTATGACGACAGTTAATTTTGAAAGCTTTCTTTTTTTTGTGTGTGTCTTATCAGTTGCCTCCACTTTGTTTTTCTTCAGCAACACGAACCCAGGTAACCATCAGTACTTGCTCTCATTCTGATATTCCAGAATGCAAAAAGCATGGAAGCAAAGAAATCCCAAACTCCAAAGAAAAAGACATTGAAAAACTAAGAAGTGATTTCCAAAGTATAGTTTACAAAACCAACTTATAAGATACATATTAGAGAGTGAAATTTAAATCATGTTTATATTTAGAATTGTGACCTTAGTGAGAAGAAACACATGATAATTCAAGGAGAGCTGTTGAAGACTGAGTGGTCTGTTTGTCCTCAAAATTGGGTAAATGTCCGAGAGAACTCAAGGGAAATGCTTCTTTTGAGAAACACTTTCAAAATCCTTAATAGTTAGGACAAATGAGTTGATTCCACAGATTTTTATAAAGGATTTTTCTGGGCTCGGTCATGGCTGGCAAGGAATACTTGGCAGCACCCAAACAAGGGGGTATGGATCTTAGAAGGAAGGGAATGTTTTAAACATCAGTATTCAAAACACTGGCAGCCTTTTGACACTAATTTTCCTGAACTGCTTCTCTCTGCCTCATTGTACATGTGAAGGAATGGCTGTGTAAAAGTAGTAAAAACACCAGGAAACACAAAGAGGAGGAGAGGAAAAATTAGAAAAAATATTTAAAAAAATATTTTTTAAAGAAAAGGAAAATTGACTTACAGATGTGAGAGACTGGGAGGGTGGTCGCCTGCCAGTAGCTTTTGGTCTGGTTGTAGTTGGATGATTAAGCTTCTCAGCAATTGGTATTACAGAATCAAAACCTTCCAAGTCTTAAAAATAAAATAGAATTGATTTGATTTTTTGGTAATTGTCTTCAAAGGGAAAGATTCACAATTTTTTTTCTAATTTCAAAGAAATGAAATCCCATTTTCCCCACTGTGTCACAGTGTTCTGTACATGTTTAGCCACCATGATGGCACTAAAAAAACCTGGAAGTCAAAGGCAGCTGTAATCCAGTCACCCTTGCCAAGAACAATTACCCTTCCATCTCAAACACAATGAAGCAGAAGGGGAACGTGTAGAGGAGCCTTGGCTTTGTTTTCGGCACAGTGAAAGCTAAATGACATCATGGGTCCTATGGCATGGAATAAACAGTTTCAAAATTTCCATCTGGCTACTTGAAGGGGTTAGTAATTTTTTTTCCTGAATAACTGGAGATATAAGACAGTGCACACATTGTCTCGAGAGCTGTACTGTCAGTGCTGCATCTGCAGCAGTTGCTAAGGGGAGTGAAGAATATGAATGATCGAGCTGGAAGAGATCTGCAGGTTCCCAGACACCTGCAGCTGGAGGCACCATAGTTTCCAGCAGCTATAGGTGAGCAGACTATCTCCCTCCAGTAGTCCAGAGGTTATGGTAAGTAAAAGCTGCAATAGGGTCCTGAAGCTGTACAGAGCCCAGGGAAAGCAGATCTGCTCAAATGCTGTATCAACCATCTTTATGGTCAAAGAAATGCAGTGGGGAAGTGTTTACTGAATCCAGCCACGTGGTAACATGTTTATATGAAAGAACGATGTGAGGGCTAAAGGAATACCACAGCTTATGATTACATGCCTGAATCAAATGGCTTAATACCATTCATCTATTTTTATGGGTTGTATCAGTTTCACTCACCTTCATTTCAAAATGCCCTACTGCGTATGTTAAGCAGGAAGGAGTCAGAAAACATACAAGAGGTACTTTAGACAAGATAAATCAAAATGCTTCAAAATTACTCTCAGATATGAATCAAATACAGGAATGATATTCATTATTCAGAGACTATTTTTCATTGCACACATGTAGGAAGAAATAGCTTTCAAATTACTAGTTCTGTATACTGGGTACTTAGTTTTCAGAACTACTACAGAATAATGAATCTCTGAAGATCCAGTCTTGTTGCCATATTACAACCATTGTACAAAATTATACAATGGAAAAACAAATTAATTAATGAGCCTGTGCAACTATATGCACTGAATGACGTTTAAATTGATTCCAAGTACTCATCATTTAGCAACTAGAAAATAATGGTATCAGACATTTCTTATTCAACAATATTCTTCCATCTCCAAGACATTAAAAAAAAGAAGAAAAAAAGAGAGCTCTTTCAATAGCCCTAAAATAGTCCAAGGTTATTCACCTCCAAATGCTAATCTATTTTTGGAGCGACTCTTCCTATATATAACCAGTGATCCCACTGCCCTTTACCACGTATTTTTCTCATTGCTTTTTTATTGACTGTTGCAACCTGTGTGCAAAGGTAGGTCACCCAGTCTGTCAGTAGGAATTTGGCAATCTGAAGCCTCAGCTGTACCCAACATACCAGGTGGGGCTACAAGCGCTTTGAAAGTAAAAATGAGCTAAAACATTAGCAGATTGCACATAACCTATCTGGAACCCTACAGAAAATCAGGGCTTCAGGAGAGGAGAAATGGAAGTAAAAATTTCTTTTCTGGGGAAAAAAAACCAAAACAAGTGTAAGAGCTGGTTTCCAGCAATATCCAGTTTGAAGGTGATCCACAACTAAATGACTTAAGATCACACAGCAAATCAATGCTGTATATTATTATATCGTCTTAGTTTTCACCACTGTATTACTTTGTTAAATTGCACAGCAAAAATATATAACCACAAAAAAACATACATTCATCTCTAAACATGTGATGCTCACATACATGAGCAGAAATGGAGGCTGAAGCAACCCTTGCATTTGTCCCAGCCACTCTCTCCCACTTCACTGCTTTTACTATTTTTTTTCCTGAGCTAGCTTTCATCCAGCTCATTTTCCAACAGCATGTGCCCAGCCACACAAATACTCATGTGAAGGAAGGCCTAGTATCAGTACCACAGGACTGACTCAAGCTGCTAAAACTGAGGGGAAGATCAGACTACTGCTTTGGGGGGCAGTACGCTGGCTGAAGTTATCTTGCAGCCTAGGAAGGCTCCAGTGCAGGACTTCCTCTCTTAGTGTTTCCACTTCTGTGGTCTCCATAGAAGGAGTGTGAAAGGAGGTTGTAGTGAGGTGGGGACTGGTCTCTTATTTCAGGTAACAAGTGACAGCAGAACAGGAAACAGCTTCAAGTTGTGCTTGTGCTTCAAGGTTTAGATTGGATATTAGGAGAAATTTCTTCACTGAAAGGGTGGTCAAACATGGGAACAGTGTGCCCAGGGAAGTGATAGAATCATCATCCTCAAAGTGTTCAAAAAACATGTAGATGTGGTGCTTAGAGACATGGTTTAGTGGTGGACTTGGCACTGCTGGGTTAGTAGTTGGACTGAATGATCTCAGAGATCTTTTCCAACTTTAATGATTCTATTCAATAAGTGCCACTGTTCCTATCTACACTAATATGGAAAACAATGAAAAAATAGTGAAGGAAATTAATTCAATGTGTTTCTTTGGCTTAAATAAACTAATAGTTACCTACAGTTCTATATTTGGTCATAATAATAAAGTACTTATGTTTAAATTGTAAAATGTATTGATAAACAAAGAGTGTATGAATTTGTGTCCTTGAGATCCATAAGCACTTGCAGACATCATTTGCTCCATGCATTTTATAAAATGCCATGAAGGATGAACATTTCTGCACAAAGCTTCTATTATCAAGAAACACTGGGAATTTTTTCCACTTCTGAATGTATTTCTGATAGGTAGAAAAATAAACTAAAGCACCTTATACCCACACTGAATTTTAAAAAGAGAGCGGAACAGAGGCTATAAAAGGCTCCACAGGTAGAATCTGCTGCCAAACTAGTTAAATCACAGCCATTCAGCTGATAATACAAATGGAACTCAAATTCAGTGTAATGGACAACACTTGGTATAACGGTAACATAGTAAATCCATTCCCAGTACTTCCATATGCCCTTTATCTCTCCATTTGTTCTCCTTATTTATATGTGGTTCTTCCTCCCAGATCCGCTCTGCATCTAAGGCTATCACCACCTTCCACGAACATTGCCTATGGATATATTCATGCAAGAAAATTCCCATCTAGTAACTGGGTAACTAGTACAAGAACAGAGCCACCCATGAAACCTCTGCCTTGCTGTCACGTATACTGTGGATTCAGTAATGAATTCACTCGTACTGGTTATTTGATTACTTTTTGCTGATGGAAAGCAAGGTTATACAGGTCTGACTACATTAAACTCACTGAGGTCATTAAAGGCAGAGATGTGATTTTGGTTTGCATTTCTGCAGCTATCAGATTGGGAGTTTAAATTTACATACTAAGCTAAACATATAGCCTTCCTGAGGTGGCCCAAATGGAATGACATTAAAAATAAAGTCCAGTCTACTGTATTCACAGCCAGATTAATTGCCATCAACATCCAACAGACTTGAACTCTGCACTGGTCCAGATTTCTCTATGTCTAGTAATAACAAACAGTAAGGAAGGTTCTATTAAACACATAGAACACAGAGGGCACCCATCAATTAACAGTGCCACTCCCTAATTAAAAAATAGTTGATACTACTTCTACAAATAAACAGATGCATTCATCATTATTACTGTCTCACTGATCAAGCCGGTAATCCATGAAGTAATTAATGAGACGGGAAGAAAAGCATGAGACTAATTCTAATATTCTGGTGTAGTACACACAATCAAATGTCTGGCTTACAGAGCAAACATATTTCATGAATATGAAAAATGTTAGCTCTGCAAGAATTATTCCCTGGTATCCTTCCAAGCCAGTTATGAATAGGATATTTCTCCCCATTGCTATGTTCATTTGGAAACATGGTTATTTAAAGCATGATGATTTTTTTGAAAAATTGCCCAGATCCAGGAAAACAGTTATTTAAGGAAAAAGTTCTCAACTCATTATACCTTTCTGGAAAATAACCTTCAATCCCTTCCCCTCAAAAAAATCCTAGAAATAAAAAGTTAAATGGTTATGCTTCCTTCCTTACCCCTTTTACCCCCTGCATTTACTATTCTGTCATAAAACGTGGCTAGGCCTTAACTTTATCTTCCATTTAGGTTTTTTAGTATTTGGGCAAAGTCATTTATACATAACAAAGACCAAAAGGTTTTTGAATTAGCAGGGAGATTTCACCTTGAGAAAACTGAAATGGAAAGTGATGGATAAGAGAATCAACATGTTCAGAATGCTAATGGTGAGGTTTCACAGAACAGAAATACAGCAGGCCTGAAAGAAAGGAGGCAAAGGTGCTATTCAATTCATTTGAAGAAGATAATGTCACAAAAGCCACAGAGGTAGATTTCATTTCATAATCATCTTCAATACCTTTAAAAGGTTGACAATAGGCCTGTGAAATGGTATGTATACTGTCTTTAAATGCAATAATACTGAAAGCTATCAAATGACACAGAGATTGTAGACAAAATCTTCTGCATTAGTGCCCATTCAATATATAGCATTAATTAAAAAAGAACTCAATAATCTGAATATTAGTGGGGATTTTCAGAAGAGTACAATTATTTTAACTACTTCAAGCATCCAGATTCTGCTACTCCCTCCGTGTTGAACAGTATTGCACCCTTCGAGGAATACAGCCACACTCCCAGCGAGGGTCTGGGCAGCAGAACCTCACCCATAATGAATCATAGACTGTTTTTTACAATTTGGGCAATGAACTTTTAGCAGGAGAGCTCTGTGGCTGCAGGGTTACTTTGTTTAGGAGTGCAACAGTGATGTGCCAGGGAGGGCCTGCCCGCCTGGTTCTTTGCTTTGGAGGGAAACAGCTTAGTTCACCTGGCTTCCCAGACAGTCAGTGGACAGCTGCCTTTCCTAAAGCATCCAATTATCTTTTTCCATTTCAGTCCTGACTTTTATCACTTTAATAGCAGCATGTAGAAAGCTGCCATAATGAGCTTTGCTAACCACTTGCCAGTGCCCTCATAAGGATTTTATTTTTAACGATTCAGAACACGCCAAGAAAGAACAGAAAGGTCAAGAAAACCGAGGAGCTAGAAGAAATGGATATGCTGGTTTCAGGCACCTCAACTTGACACAGATGGAAAACGATTTAGATTTCTAGTTTACTGCTTTTTTCTGGACCCTTCAGGGCAAGAGACCCAATTAATTTATATGATGGAGCATTACATATCCCTGATTACAATATTTACAGTCCAGAACTATGTTTATGAGTGATTTTGATTCACTGACATAAATATTACAACTTAACCCACTTGGGTAATTCTGTTCCTTTGCATTGCCCTATTAAAACGAGCATGAACTGCAGCATAGAAAGAAATAACTGGTTTAGACAGATTTTGGTCTTCATTGTGAGTCACATTTTGTTCTCCAACTCTTATATTTGCCAGTATTTTCTGTTTTTCCAACTTTTATTCTGTTTTCAGGCAAAATAATTACAATGTCTCACAGTATAGCAGCCTGGGATTTAAAGACAAATCTGCTCCATTCTACAACCTTTTAGTGGAAATATTCTCCATCTTTTTCCCTACTTTAGGCCAAATCTTATTAGATCACTTTTTCTTCCAGTCAGAGTCACAGTGATCATCTCTCCTGACAGATATGAGCATGCTACAGCTCTAGAACAACTGCAAATACAGCTCAAGGAAACATGATATACTGAAGATTTTTTTATTCGTTTGTTTATTAGATATTTTTCAAGAGGGTATTTTTAACTATCCTTTCAGGCAAGCTAGCACCAGCCTTGCAAGGAGAGACAGAAAAAAAGAACAGCTAACGATGTGGCTTCAGCCAGTACTCCATGATCCACCAGCAACTGCTCTGCAGATTAAAGTCTGAAGAAATGCTGAAAAATGGACTTGCACTAACCAGCTTTCAGGGGAAATCTTAAAAAAAATCATACCATCATTAGATGTTTCAGCAAGAATCAATGAAGGCATATGTGCCTTACATTAGCACTGATGAAGATTATTAACTGCTTTCACAAACACTATGCAAAATGTGTAAAGAGCCAGGAAAAAATATTGGAAAGATGTGTTCACTTGGCTCTGCGCAGCCCAGCCTTTCTGCAAAGCACAGAAACTGCTTCTTGTGGGGATTAACTGAGCATTTCCACAGTAGATATATTATTTTTAATTCTTTGTGGTTTATTCTTTAAATCACTTAGCTTAAATCCATATGATTTTAATTATTAGATGATGCCAAAGCAAGCCTGTTTTGGATAGACAAGACTTGCTTCAGGATTCCAGAATTCCGAAGTGCGCGCGCATATGTGTGTATATATATATAGTTAAAAGATTGATAGTGACTTGCAGAAAGAACTCATACCAATTTTAGCTTTTGATCCAGTAAGCTATTATATTTACTATTATATGTGCTAGATGTTTCTGTCATTGCACTGGTCCTCATATACAAGAATTCTTTATGAAATTAAAAAGAAACACGTAACCTAAAAGAAGGCCAAGTTATGCCATAAGGCATGAATTTAAGCTGTTGAAATCAATGTAATTCTACATGACGACTGCTCTTCTGTTGGTAGAACCGGGCTTACTGTCAGTGTAGCTTATGTTGCTGTAGGAGCATTTTAAACACAGCTCAAAACTCCACTGCCAATCCAGAACAGTTGTTGGTACAGATGTGCCAACAGATGTAATCATTGTGATTTAACCACAGCAACACTGGAGACCAAGTCCTCGGAGACACGACCATGCACTTTCCACTGAGCACCAGTGAGCACTCTTCAAATTTCTATGTTTCTTGTTGTGACTTTTTTTCCTCTTTCAGACTATAAAATCATCCTAGCATGTTTCTAAATATTTTTGCACAATGAAATATAGGCATTAAACTTTGCGACGACAAAACCTGTCTGCAAGAACAGATTAATGAAACCAGAGCATTGACAAACAGCACGTGTAAATTACACGTCACTTTTGTCACTAAAATTTCTTATGGTACAATAAATGATAATGATTTCTCATTTCAATACTATGGTGCAAGGTTTTCTGTCACAGTACACTCAATTTCAACTCTTAATTTAAAATAAAAATCTGTAATACCCATGTAAACTTTGGTGTTCTACAAAATACTTCTTTTTGTATTTGCTTGTTCTGTGTTGTGAACTAAAGCAAAGACAGGATAGAAAAGAAATGGAAAAAAAAAAGCCTTACCCTCATGAAATGAAGAAGAGTTAGCCATGGCAAAGAGATGTAAATAGGAAAAGTTGGATGCAAGATGTGTGGAAAAGAAAGTAAAGGCATCACTGAAAACAGGGAAAAAGAAAACAAAAGAAGCAGTGAGGAGGAATGGGGAATGCTTCCTCTTAAATAATATACTCTGAAAGTTAGTTTTCCAATGGTTTTTGAAAGGATTGTGGAAAGAAGCAAAGGCATGAACAACAGTAGTAACAACTGCCATTATATCTACAATGAGCAGTGATGTTGCTGAACAGAACTTGCTCGTCAGTAGAGACTGCAAATTGTAATCAGTACTGTATTATCAGGAAGAAATTTACACGTGAAGTCATAACTCTGCAGAACATATCAGGGAAACCAAGTCATGTGCTAATATCTACATAGAAATAACTTTCTATATATGCAACTCACAGAACATTATGCACAGTATTACACATCACCTCAGCCTTGCTCAAGCACTTGTGATTTGTCTGATTGGTAAAGTTGGGTAAGAATGTTTTTAAATGCGTTTTTAAAGGTGTGGGGTTTCTGGTTAGACAACATTGATCCACCGGTGGAATATTACTCAGAATATAAGTAGAAAAATGATGTTTCTGAAACATGCAATTGTTTAACACACTGATCTAGAACAGGGGACCTAGATAACATGCAAGTTTTGAACCTCGATTCTGCAGTTCATCTCTGCATATTGCTTCTCAACTGTTGATGGCATTACTGATTTTTTTGGTGCTGTTCATTTGTTTGCTTTTTGAGAGATGTTATATGGAAGGACCCCAGATCTCCTCCTCCCTTGTCATAGAGGTTTTGGTCTCATCATGGTAAAGAAAAGGAACCAACTTAGAAATTCTTAAAAAGGTTTCACACACACAAAAAATGCTCTCCATTCAGCATTAGTACGGTTTTCTTTAATAACCAAAACTGTTTCTCCAATGCTTTTGTCCAGCTCTCTGCTCTGACTGAATCAAGAGCTTTAGACTGCCTATAGGACTTAGAAAGTGACAGCCACCATCCAGCTTCACATCTCTAGTGCAAAAAATCCAGAAGATGCTGTGGTATTCATTTTCAGTCCACAATTCACCATCAGTACTTGGCATAAGCATGAAAGAGGGTGAGGCAACTTGCAAGTGATTCTTGCTTTTTCCTCTCTTCTCCCCGAGAGCTCTAAGTACCCAGGAATGGTGTGGAGATAATGGAAGAACAAAGAGGAGCCCAGTAACCAGAATGGTCACATACCCAAGCTGCTACAAAGGTCATTTAACTTGCCTTTGCTTCAAAGGCTACTGCTAACTCCCACCATGTCTGTCACATAGGTCCACTCCAATTTGCTGTGTAAGTCTGGATTACTAAAAAGACACCAAATGGTAGATTTAATCAAGTCCATTTTGACTGGAAGGATGGGCCTCAGAGAAGCTCAGGCTGTCCTTCCCACAGAGCACATGACATGGGGGCAACACCAATAGCACATATCCCAGTCAAATACTATCTGGACTCACACAGCCTGACCCACCTTTGTTTTGGAATACACTGGACAACTCCACTCACACATCCATCAGTTTTTCTAATAACTCATTTAGCCACAAGATTTCTCCAAACAATTGTTCTCTTTTTAAATAATAATAAACCTAACACACTTATCATAAATTTCTACATTACACTGCCCCATAAACTGTCCTGTACTCCAAACCTCTCCTCACAATGAGTAAAAGACATTAATCTACTGTGAATTGTTTTTGCTTATTAAGTTTTAATTTATTGCCCTGCCCTCTCTTAAAAAGGCTGTTTATTTCTTTAATAATATTTTAGATGAGCTGTCAAAAGCCCCCCGAAAATTTATAACAGTTCTGATCTCTGGATCACCTTTCAATCCAAAATCATAATTTATTCTTTTTCTTCTTTTAACAAGTCTAACAGGCTAGAATGACATGATTTGCCCTTGTAAATGCCATTCTGGTTTGACCCTATCCAGTTATACATATCTAAGTATTCACACTATTTTATCCTTGGGCTTAATAGGTTCTCCTTGTAAGTGGTAACAGGAGGTCATCAGCTAAACTCTTTGCAACATGTGTGTGTGATTTGGTTTATGGACTCTTCTTGGCTCCTGTTCCGCATCAAAAACCCACAAAAAACAACAACTTCAATTCCTCCCTCCACCTCCCCCCCACAAATTCTGGAAATGAACAAAAATTATAATAAATCAAATTTCCTACCTAACCTTTATGGGATGTTAAGAACAAAACCAAACCAAACCCAACCCAACAAAACTGGAAAAAAAAAAAAAACAAAACACTCTGTGCTTTTATCCTTATAGTGATTCCAGGGAAATTAGAGTAAGGCCTAAAAAGTTTAATCCCATCACGCCACTATATGCTATTTGCAGTCATAACTTTCAAGTAAGCAGAGGCTTACATGCTTTGAAGCAAATTTGTAAACATGGGTATGAAACACTACGTGGTAGAATTTGTCTACATTTCCATACCATTCTTTATAGTAATCTCTACAATAAAAACATTCCTGCAATTTATCAAAGCTTCTAGCTTTCTATGTTTATGCCAAATGAAAACCTGGGTAAACATACTACCTGCTTCTCCAGAAGAAGGTTACTATAGTAAATGATAGCAACAGCAGAAGGTTTAAAAAAAGGCAAACGTACGTATGCTGGAAAGCTCATAGAACTATGTGAAATTAATTTAGCATTTTATTGTTACATTACAATTAAAATTCCTCTATAACTTAAAGCTCTGCTTTCAAATCAGAAGGAAAGGCAGGTTTGGCTGTTGAAAATATACAATTTTACAGAAATGTTTTACTAATAAAGCAGTCTGGGTAGAAACCACCATGCCAAGATAACACTCAATGCCACCAGTGAAAGGTAGTAGCACTTACACATGGAGGGTTCCCTGGTTGTGCCTTTTACAGAAAAGGTCTCTGGGGGCACAGCTGCGGCTGCAGAGCAGAGCGACGGCAGCAGCTGTCCCGGCGGATTTCTAAGGAGAGGTGGAAGATGGCTGTCACAGCTTTAGCCTGCAGCCCTGGGACAGGACTCAGAGCACCTTCCTTTCCAAGGGCCACTTACTGCAGCACCCACCCCAGCAAACATCACTCCTGCACTGCCAAATGGAAAGGAAGGAGGGTGAGAGAAGACAGAGAAGTAACCTGTTGTTACTCCTCTCCAGGTGATTTCCTAATTAAACGGTTTGTGTGTCAGGAACACAAATTGTTATTTTCAAGGCAAATTTAGACTGCTTTTAATCAGTGTATGCAGTAAAATGTAGTCCAATTGACCTGAATTGGGTTTCTATTCCTCTGTATTGGAAAGTTTAAAGATTACTAACTCACCAAAACCATAATCTTTTGCAGCGTTAAAGATACGGCAGCACTAATATTACATCAGTTAAACAACTATGCCTTATGACTGTTGGCCTTCTCACTTGTTTCAGACTTCAAAAAAAATAACGAGCCTTCCTATTCAAAGTAGCTCACTATTCTATATTTGCTTTAATTTATTTTTTAACAGAAAACCCCAACAAAACTATTTTAAGTAAAGCACAAATGATCCTTTAATCCTGCAGTTAAAATTTGATCTAAATGCACTCACATTCATTGCCAAATCCTCAATCTGCCTTTTGGATCATAACAAAGCCATTAAAAAGCAGAAACTTACATCATAAATTTCTTAGACAAAGTGTAAAAAGCACTATAACTTACCGATGTCATTGCTTCTTTCAGAGGAGTCTTTCTCTAGAGTCCCGGATACTGTACTGCCCACTAATTCCACTTTTGGACTATCACTCCTGCATTTGGATCAAGAAGAGGAGATGTTTTATTGGGAGTTTTTGTGTGGGTTACAGTAAATTGGTAGCTAACTTGCAATTAATAATGGGAGAGCAAAATATTCTTCCTTTGTAGCACCAGAGTAATAGCAATATGTCAGAGAGAGCAATCTCTAGTAAGTAGACATGCTGTGTGGATTAACCTTATCTCATTTCTCCTTAACACCTGTCAAAAAAGCCTATTTTAGACACCGTAACGTCCCGAATAATTCTTCAGATGTTCACAGCATCTCAACATGAAGGAAACCTAGGGGCAAGGGGACATTCTTCAACATCTTATTTGTAATTTTTTCTAATTAATTGGCTTGCATAAACTACAGCAATGGACTATCTGGAATACTGCAGAAAGGGAGGGAACCTCAAGCTAGCACTGTACGTTTTAGCAGTTCCCAGTATTTACTCATAAATGCAGCTCCTCCACCATGTTTTTGCACATTTCTTAGGAAACTGGACTGTGAATATTGTTTCCACAGGTCCAAAGAACCAAGATCAGCTAATTTGTCTGAAATGGCTTTGGAATAGGCAAGCGACAGGAGTTGTGATACTTTATACAGAGGAACTATTTTAAAATCAAAGAGGAGGTCAAACGTAAGCAACATAATTTTTCTTTCTTCGCAGAACTTTCAATCCTACAGCTACTTACGTTTACTACAATAATCTACCTATTGAAACAGTTAATTAAAAAAAGGCCGGTGGTATGTGACTAACTCAGCATTTCACAGGTCACACAAACAAATATCTGTGATATTTACTGTGATAACAAATGTTCAATTAATGCAATAAATTGTACTTGCCATTATTATCAGATCACCTAGTAAATATAATAGTTTTTCCACAATGACTGTTCCCAGTATAAAAGTGATGATATACGTAAGGTACTCGGTTTTGGGATAAAAATATAGATCTGTCCCTGAAACAACCCAGGTAGATGTGCACAGCAATAATTAGCCATTGAAAGTAAAATACACTGTGAGCTCCCAAATCTTGTTGATTTTTTTCATTGGTCTCTACCTTTGATGCCATAACCTGATGACAGATGGCCTAAACCTCAACTCATGACAGCAGCTTATGAGCAAAACATAAAGTGGCTGGAAACCGTATTTCAGACTTCAGGAAGGCTGTGATAAAGAGCCTCAAAATTTTTATTAAAACCCAGAGGAAGTCACAGATTAAGTGAATATATATATCCCATTAAACACTGTGATAGGGTGACAGGTATTCTATGAACAAAAATCCAGACAACCAGATTACAACCTGAAAAGCAAACTAACAGTATGGCAGGCAGTCTGCACCAGGAAGGAAACAGAAGACATTTAACACACACATAGAAAAATGTATTAATTGGCAATAAATAAGAGTATTCTCCAAGTTGTCTATTTTTTTATCTTTTAGTCTTTAACTTTTTTTTTTAAAATTGCTTACATATTTGTAAACCTGTAAGAGGCAACAGAGTTTCTTGGCTAATGGGGCAATGAGCATCTGTCTGCATACTATGTTTTGCACACATATATTTCCCAGCAATTTGAGAGCACCATGTGAGTTGGAAGCAGCATAGGAAATGTGTAAGTATAGTTTTGGAGGAGATTCTTAGAATGGTGTGATTTAGGGCTGAAAGTCACAACATTTATCATTTGACTATAGAAGATACCAAGAGATATGACAAAAGCCCCACAACAAAACCCCAACCCTTGTCAGAAGAATCAACAGTCTTATTATGCCAATCTACATCTATAATGTTGTGAGAAGAATGGAGGAGCCCTTCCTGGTCAAAGTGTATCCTTCTCTCTGCTCGTGCCCATGCAGATAGGCTGTCAGCTTGATCAGACAGATGATCACCTTGAAAGAAACCTCACACTAATAGAAATCCCACTGCAAACTGATTAATTGCCATCTGGAGCAACTCCCTGACCCATATGTCTGAACGGCTGCACAAATGCTGGTGCTAACATAATGGAGGGCTGTGGGAATGGAGTGCCAGGAGAAGGAACCTGCCCCTGTTAGCAGCAGCATGGACAAAGATTGGTTTAAACTGTTTGTAAAGATGCACTTTGTGTAGGTGTTTATGGCTTGCCTACTCCAGAGAACTGACTTATCTGTAAATTGTATAATCACAGTATGTCCAAGCTGTGAAGCCTTTGGAGCAAACTGACAGCTATTCACTGTCCCATGTGGTTTTTATATCTCCTATTGCCCTGGAAGCCCTACTCTGCCTCCAGTGAAGGAGGATTGTATTTAAATGGAAAACTAATCATCACTACAAAAAGTCAGTGAGATGCATAAGATGCAAGCCACTTACTCAGAACAGAAGAAAACCCTCTTTGGCTCAGCAGCTGCCATGGAAATCGCACACAACTCACTTTATAACTACGTCCATTTTTCCCCTAAGGATCATGTATGTTTTTGGCTGGGATAATTTTCTTTATAGCAGCTTGCATGGTGCTATATTTTGGATTTGTGTTGAAAATAGCATAGATAACACAGGGGTGTTCTCATTATTACTGAGATGTGCTTTCACAGAGACAAGGCCTTTTCTGCTTCTCATATGGCCCCACCAGTGAGGAGGGTGGGGTGCACAAGGAGTTGGGAGGGGAAACAGCTGGGACAGCTGACCCCAGCTGACCCAAGGGATGTCCCACACCATATGGAATCATGCTCAGCATATAGAGCTGGAGGAAGAAGAAAGGTGGGGATGTCTGGAGTTACAGCATTTGTCTTCTCAAGTCACCACTGCACATGATGAAGCCTGGCTTTGTTGGGGATGGCAGAATACCTGCCTGCCCATGGGAAGCAGAAAACAAATTCCCTACTATGCTTTGCTTGCACATGCATCATTTACTTTACCTGTTGACCTTTATCTCAATCCACAAGTTTTCTTACTTTTGCCCTTCTGATTCTCACCCTCATCCCACTGTGGGGGAGTGAGTAGCTGCATGGGGCTGAGCTGCCCATCAGGGTTAAACCACAACCAGCAAAAATTCTGCTGGTTCAGTTTTTATTGTAATTGCTTGAAGTTTTTCAGATTTCGGGAATGGATACCAGTAGGTCTTAAAATAATTACTATCTTATTAAACTGAACCGATTTAAAAACAAAACACCTTACTTGTAAAGTGACTGCTTCCATTTGAAGTTTCCCGTTTCTTAATTATCCAAGCAATTCAAAGTCTATTCAATGGACTATTTAATTATGTGAACTTTCTGCCCTCTTCCTATAATACACATCTAGAAGTTAGAGCTCACCAGGCAAAACAGTTATATGAGATACATCCATTAATTTGAATTAGCTGATAAAGAAATTAATAGGGAAACTGCTAGCACTGTGATCAACATGCATCATCATCACCTTAAAAATCACCTTTCCTTGTAAGTTTTAATCTAACTACTGTTACAAGTAAAATTCTTTCATATATAATGGTATTAGATAAAATAATGAACCATTTTTTTCTGTGCTAGACACAGCAGAGTTTGGACAATTAAGAGCATAACAGGGTTACTGTTTAGGTCTGCCTTTTCCCTTTGATAACATGAAAATTGAAATATCTTTAAAAAACATGGTTTCTTTATACAATTTTGTACTTAGGAAAAAAAAGGATAACATGAGCAACAAAACACCCCTCCAAAACTCTAAATGCTAAAAATTTATAATATGTTAAAAATATTTCAGGCAAAGGATAGAACAGAAGAACAGCTACCCCAGTGCATGACTCGCCAGTGAACTGAACACTAGGGCATGTATTGGTCTTGCCAAGATCACTTAGCTAAAGATCATAGCAAATACTTGCATTTCCAAGCATGCCCAAGTGACCAGCAGGTATGGACTGTGTTTTGGAACAACTGGGCAAGCATGTTCAAAGCCAAGTCCAAAAGAAGCCACAGCAGTAGCACTTGGATAGAAGGGTGAGTTCTCAGAGATGTACAGCCAAAGCACTTCAGTAAGATGAAACTGGGTGCACAAGGCAGGTGCCTTTTTCTCTTTTCATGTGCCTCAGATTTCACACTGAGAGCGTTTGTTTAATGAACCATATGTGGAGGAATGAAGGGAATCTATGTCTAGCATTTAATTTTACTCTAACCTATACTTGATTCTGGTATTTAATTCACCATTACTATATGTGAACTCCAGCAGTTCAATGGCAGCTCATTTTCCTAACAATGCAATAGTAAAATTATTTCTATCCCTATATTGTAGTATTTCTACAACATGTACAGCTTGCCCATTTTATGCAACTGCTTTTATTGTGGTTTTCACCTAACTCTATTCACTATGCATAAAAGAAGTCTACAGCGCACAACCCAGGTACTGATGACTAAAATGTAGCCACCTAGACTTGATTAGGACTATGGGTGAGGCCTTTAATTTCTGCAGCCTCTGCTCTAGCAGGCAATAAACGGAGTTGTGTTGGCAAGTCCTATTTCTCAGTGCTCCTCAAAGACTGTAACCTTGTATCATGTAACTGTAGAGGAACAACCATTGTTAGAGCATAAATATTTGACAGCACTATTCTGCAGTGGCACCAGCTAAAAGAGCATTCTATGAAGACACATGTATTTTGCTGAAAATTGATATCAAATGATCAAAGAAAACAGACTGAAACCAAGCTGGCAGTATTTGAAATGTGCATTGTCTAACACTCTTCCTCAGAACAATCCAAGCTTTTGCCTGACTTAGTGCCCAGTCTAAGCTGCAATAATTTGAGGAGAACTAAGAAAGTCAGACACATCAGTGCAGATGCAGATCTGCATCTACTGATGCAGATATTTCCCATGTTATTCTGCAGTGTCTTGTAACAGTGTGTTCATCAGTAGAAATGAACTAGTAAAGAACAGTCTAATACTGCTATTCTTGATTCAGCCAGGTGACTATAAGGATTTTCTTTTTTCTTGTTGTTCTTTAAATACAGTTTAAATACAGTGAAATAAAGTGTGACATAAACTGTAAAACCTAAATTCTTTAAATGTGTGTTTTGTCCATTAAACCCAAAAGCATTGGACAGAGGAAAAGCAATACCTTGTGTGAGTCACAGGCACAACTGGTCTTTCTGGTCGTCTCGGGGGCAAGGTACCCGGTCTATTCACAGAGTTGGCTTTGGGTGGCCGAGGTTTCTTCGGAGGTATAGCAGGAACTGAAGGCTTCTGCAAGTCTAACTGTTTTTGCTCTGATCTTTCTTTAAATCAATCATTTCCAGAAAAAAGAACACGGATATTATTAAGTGGAATTCATTTGCATTCACAAGCCTACAATTAAACAAGAAATCTTCCACTGTAGATACACTGTATACAAAGAAAAAAACTCATTTCCTTTCCACTCCTGTGCTGAATCATTCTTTATTTGAAATAACCTGTTTATCACAAATCACTTGTTTGCCCTGCCTGACTGTTCTGCCTGTAACTCCTCATGGCCAAAATGTGTGTGTGCAGTGTCTGAATGGGAATAAATTTTTTTTATTTTAGTAACTTACTGGTTTCTGACTGTAAAATATCAGAATGGCAAGAACTTATGCACCACATGGAACAATTTCCCATGAGCACAACTTATATTAAATTCTAATATGAAACAATATTAAGTTAGAAGGTCACAGAAATAATTATGCTGGATATTCCTAACATAACTTGGAGAAACAGAGAAATATAATTTCTGGGGGAAAATAAAAAGTGTGTTTCAAGTGGACTACAGTTAAAATATGAAAATAAAATACAAGCATAACAATTTAGCAATGTTTAGCAGGATGTAAACCCCTTGGAAAAATCAGATCTTTTATTTAGGTTTTTAAGCACAGACTTATATGCTGAATTTTTCAGCTTGCCAATGAAAAACTAGATCAATTGCAGAACTGATTACACATTTTTAGGGAGTGCCACGATACCAATATCCAATGCCAAACACACAATGCCTGTGAATATGTATAGTACAATACACATGAATAACTCTTGTAAATAATATGCTCTAAATTTCTAATACAAACCAAACACACGAACACATATGCCACACCAGAGGAAACCTGATTTTTCTCAAAGAAAGGACAAAACTCTCAAAGGGACCAAAGTTCTGCTCTCTGTATCCTACTATGCCAACATCCTACTTCCCTGACAACATTGTCTGTATGATATACCATGAATATTACACTTCTGTATACACAGAAGAGGCACCGGGAATGTTACAGGGCTTTGCTTAACGGTTTCTGGGTTTCATTCAGTATGAGAGATCTTGGAATAAATCACCAGAAACACAATCCACATTAGATTTGGAATAGTCCAGTTAGCAACTATTGTTAACAGGCATAAACCCTTTTCCGGTGCACTTTCAGCAGAGGCAATCATTGGGTCCTCAGTAATATTGAAGCTTTTCCAGCATACTGTGACATTTTTACACACTTAATCCTATGACAATTTATTCTGTGTCAGTGTCCAAGAATCTAAACTATGCATGAGGGACAGGCTAGGCAGTGTGCCAACATAAAGAACTTTCCTGTGCCACCCCTGCTGCCACACCACACTGAGCAATTCCTGCCATTCCCTGGTACTCCTGAAATGTAGCCACAACTCCTACAGCCTCTTTTCAATGCTTAGAGGAGTTACAGATATTTATAGCCTGGGACAGTAACATATTTAAACTTCCTGTGCTGTTTTGGCAGTTGGCTTTGTAAATCCAAAAATGGAAAGCAAAGATAACCATGAGAAGCAGCACACATAGCCAAAAGTAAGCATACGCAGAATAAACTGCTAAAACACCTGTCAGATCACTAAGACATTTATCCAGAAACAGACCTTGGTGCAAAGCCTGAAGGTTCTGTCACTAAATTATAACTGCCTATTTTACATTTAGTTGTGTGCCTTTTAAAAGGCTGCAAGACTGAATACTTAGAAATAAAGAAATCCCACAAATAAACTTGTCCGTACAATCCCATAGTCCACTTAAATGTATGAAACTTGACACCATCCTCAATTGGAGAACTGATGTAACTATTTTCCTGAAACTATTAGGAATGCACAGTGAACACAATGAAACCATTAGAGGTTTAATTTGCTTGTCCCTGCTCTGTGTGGTACTGTGTCCCATTTCTCGCAATGTTCAAACACGGCTTTGAAGACAGAACTTTTTCATTTCTTCACAGCCTTGCCTATGACTTTTGTGACTATGATAATGGGGTGACTCATAATCATTAATGACTATATCTTCACGAAACCCCTCTGTGATGCAGGAAAACCACCAATCCTGCTTTCAACTAGAGAACCAAGGGAAACAGATGTTAAGAAAAAAGTACATGCTAATATGGGGTATCTTACTCGATCAAGGTGGGTTTTACAGAACACTGAGCTTTATACAGCATTTCATGTATTGAGAGCAAATCTCCCCCTGACTTCAGTTGTGGCTGCACGTACTTAGCAGCTCTGGATTGGTACAACTGAAACCCCTAAATTTAGTCCATAAGCTACAATGAGATCCTTTCCAAAATGCCTACCATCACAATCTATCAGAGTGGGAAACAAACACTCAAACAATACACTTAATGAAAACAGAGACTGTGAAATGAGAATGTGCACTGGTTCCATTTCCTTCGTGTCTCTGCAGAGAGCAGGCAGGAAAGCACATTTCATACCTTTTTCTTCTGTTCTATTAGGAAGACATTCTGGCCTTTCAGGTGGTATCTTTTTGATTTCATGCTTTCGATCTGTGGTCCCTATCGAAGAAAGAAAAAATTTTGAATTCCGAACAAGCCAATAAACCAGCATATACAGCCACATAAGATTTAATTCTGCAATTTCCTAGGCTTCCTATATTCTCCAATTTGAAAATGTCTTGCTAAAACGGAACATAAATTTATTTCAATTATTTGCTTGCACCATAATGACAAAAAAGCAATTGGATGTTTATGTCTTTATAATCAAGTTCATGGTTTCCAACTGTGCACCCCAAAAAAATAGACACTTTCAGACCATTTTATGGGAAAAAAAACCCCAATAACTACAGATTTTAATATATGGTCAGATGCTTTACCGTTACAGATGTACGTAAACGAAGAACAACTCAATAATGTGCAGAATTATTAGGAATAAATCAATTAATTCCATAATGCCAAGAGAATACTTGATAGAGCAACATATACAGAGTTTATTTTACATAAGTTAATCCATTTCCTCCTCTTTTTCACCACTACTACTAGCTGTTCACTTCCACATATTAGAAGGATGAGAAGAGCAGTGCTGGCAGTATTCTGCACAACTATTTTAATTGACAGCTTTTGGCCTGGAGCTGTAGGCTCCTGCTACCTTCTGCCTCTGCACTAGTAGCCCTGACATACTGACTTCTGTTGCTCCAGGGAATATGGAAACTTGTGGCATCAACAATGGGAATACTTTGCAAAAATTTCCTGGCACATGCAAGATATAATATAATCCTCATATTATAAGAAATACTTGACTGGATATTGGCTTTGCTGCATTGGCTCACCACTAGGTCCTAATGCCACTTCAAGTCTGTAGTGTTGAAAACCCCTTTAGGTAGTGCTATTAGTATCTCAATAGAAATTACAGTAGATGAAATCCAAGAAAAGCAGAGGAGGCAGGGCAGGGAACACACGGCAATTTCTTGCTTCAGTCTATTCTGTTATATGCAGTTCTCAAGTACATTTACATTTTCTAAATGTGTTGTTGCAACTCCCTTCTGCAGCTGGTTCCTAGAAACCAGTGCTCAGCATTGATCAGCAGCCATTGTTGCTTTACCTAAACGTGCTGTTGTACCACTGGACAGCAGTTGTACTGTACCAAATGGACAGCAGTTGTACCACTTATCTTGTCAATAAATAATACTAAATTCACATTTTATGGTTGGATTCAATGATCTTAAGACTCTTTTCCAACCTAAATGATTCTATGAACAATACTTAACTCCTGAGAGGCAAAGCTGTTGATGCAAACCAGATAAAACCTTTCTACACACAAGATATGCAAAGTACAAGTCAACATACTGGTAATCTTGCACACAGTAGTGTGATCAAGAAAAAAAGACATACAAGTGTCTAATTACAGTAAGATTAACAGTCATCATTAACATACAGAAGGACATTCTTAGGCCAAGTCTAAAACAATGAGCCCACAAACACTGAGGAGCTCCCAGGCTCAGCTGTACTCCCTACTTGGGTTGTGCCCCCCATATTAATCAGCACCCAGGCAGGCACTGTGATCCTGCCTTTACTTCCAGGTGAAGGTCACTTGCAAGGAAGTTCTGGGGAACTCCGCATCAGCTCCCAGAGGAATTCAAGAGTATTCCCACCCTTCGGTCCAGATGCAGTTTTGTTGCTTATCCCAGCTACCCAGTGAAATGCCCACTGCTTTTCAATGATTATCTATAAGGGACTTGTGCTCCTAAGTTTGTCTCTCCAGTTTTTGCCTTGCTTTTTAAACTAGTGCAGCAGAGAAGGCCCTGGCAGCCTACTGCTGTAGAGAATTTGGAAATACAGCCAAACTTCTATCTCTACTATAATACAAACTAGACACCTCTTTCACGCATATGCCACTTGTACTACAAAGACCAATTCTAATTCTCTGCTCTGATTTTATGCTCTGCATCAAGATACTGATATTTAATTGCTTAGGCTGCAACTCACAGTTTTCAATTTATTCATCACACTGTGACTGGTTAAATATGAAGAAACATCACTGCAAGCTGTTACCTACTATCAGCACTAAGGTCTAACATGGAGATGTGGTAAAACACAGTATAACCTCAGTGAAGCGATAATTTGATGAATATAGGATGTCTGAATGGTAATAAACATAGGACAATTTTCAGCTCTCAATACCTATCAGAAGAAACTTTGGTGCCTGATCAGCCAGGACTTGTCAAAGACTGAAAAGAAAGAACTGCAATAGTCTTGGCTCAGACTTAGACTTAGATGGCCTTAATCAAATTGTCTGCATCCTTTATGCACCCATTTTTCCTTCTGAAAATGGCCACATTATCCTGCTTTGGTGACATGGCTAATGCACTGGATGCAAACAGGTACATATTAAAAGTGTTATTCTCTAATTATAGGAGTATAAATTGAAAGAAATATAATGTTTTATAGAGCTTTTCCAAAACATGTCAGGCTATAACATCAGTTGTCACTAAGACATCGTTAATACACAACCACCACTAGATGGCAAAGTCATACTGCTCTCTCTGGATACTGTTACTGATCTTAAAATCAAATTTATGTTTTCGTGAGTCTCAAGACAGAGTAAAGAACAAACCACGGATGTCAATAAGCAACCCAAATATTTATAGTCATGATTCTATAGTCAAAGAACTGCATGAAAAATTCAAACTAGTTAAATTATAGCATATTGATTCACAGTAAATTGTACACTGGTGTAACTTCTTCTATTAACAGCTCAAGACTGTGGGAGAGGGAAATTTACTTTTTAAAGCACCAAAAGCTGGAACAGACCACAGTAACAGGAAAACTACCTGGCTAGATTGGATGGATTTGTTTTGGTTTTAATGTGTGCCAGCAGCGGGGGAAGCACTAGTGCTGCTGCAGAATTTTTACAGACTCATTTGACTTAAAGGATTAAAGAATTCCAGCCACAGTTATGTTTCCACCACCACCACTGCAATACAAATGAAAACTCCGAGAGCATCCCCTGCCTTGTGTTTTTTAATTTTATATAATGGAACTGGAATTTGGTTTCCAAGGTCAGAACTGTCAAGTGCATAGATACTTTTAGTGTTTCTAAGTTTTATGATAAAAATAAATCATGTAGGCACTTTTGGAAATTAGTATTGAAGAGTCGTTTTAAAATTACAAATCAAAGTGAGTTCAGCTCTTAGTATGTACCCAGAATTTAGTCTAGCATACCACAAAACCAGTTCTGCTAGCACTCATCTGTTTGCAAAACAGAATCAGCCCCTTAATACATTTGCAACACCATTATCTACATAACCAAATTCAGGGTAACTCCTTTTAGTATTATACTTAGGGCTATAAAGTATTGAAACCCAAGAATCTAACTATGGCATAGACTCCGGAGCAGTCAGCCAGCTCCAGCATTCAGGCAGACCCACAAGACTTCAACTGCAACTCAGATGAGATCACTGTATGAGAGTATTTTATAGATATTCAAAAAAGCTCTTTGTCTCCAGAATAAATCAGATTTGTAGTGAATGCAGTTTCCTCCTGCAGGTATTATCAGACTCCAACATACTGGGTCTATACTGCGAAGGCATGCACACAATCAACTTCAGTCAAGGAACAGAACCATAAAACTTCTAAAAACTGAAGTGTCACACTTGCTCTGACAGGGAGATACAGGATATTTTAAAATAGTGCAGATGATTGCCTGAAGTGCATTTAAAAAACACACATCACAGTTTTTCAGTTATCAACCCTGAAAGATTCTGATTTATTAGTTGTTGTCTAGACACCTGCTTATCAATTTTGATACAGATGAATTCTATATAAATTTGAATACACTTAATTTAGACTGAGATGTGCTCATTGACATATGCAGTACATAATCAGCTACATCTTACCTGATCCTTGTTTGATGACAGGAGCTGATGGAGGTGGTGGTTTCTTCGGTCTCTAAAATTTAATAACAGAAGAAAACAGATTGCTTCAAAATGCTTGTAAATCTCATTCATACAAAAGTTGGAGTTAATCATAAAATGCTTAACATTAATAATTACAAGTTATGAGAGTGTCACATATTTCTTCTGAAATAACTTCATTAAAATGAATCTGAAGAGAGAAAATAGCATTGACAAATGTCATTTTTATGCTTTTGCGATTGAAATATCCTATTGAGGGGTAAAAAAAGGTTCATTTTACATACCTCTTAAGATTAGAGGAATACATGACCTTTGGTCTACTGAAGAAATCTCTTTAAAATTTAATCTTGTAAATATTCCTATCCATTTTGGAAAAAACAAACCCAAAGAAACCCCTAGATACTTGTGCCAAAACCTGACGTGTGTTTTTTCAGACTCAGAGATGATGCAAAAATGCAGAACACAGGAAATACTGCAGCATACTGCAAAAGTTACATTTTATTCACTCACCATGATTGCGAAAGACAGTTATCAGGATTTTAGATGTTTGGTGAAATGAAACAAATTATTCCAATCAATCCGTACTTTTTACTTTTACCTTCTCTGTTTTGACCATTTCCCTAATAGATCTGTAATGGTATGAACACAAAAGCAGTGCCAGAACCATTTCTCTTCACCTGCAGGTTAGGGGAGGGATGGCTTTTCTTCTGTGCCAATGTGTGTGTATGCACACCCACCATACTGGTATTCACCATATGTTGGGATGAGTACAAAACCAAATGGAGGGACTCTTATTGATCGCTGCCCTCCTGCCCATTACTTTCTATGTATCTGCCAAATCTTTTGAGAAAGATCAACTGTTTTGTTCACTTGCAGTAATTAGTTCAGCCTCTGCCCTACAACTCTCAGATCTTGGTCTGACTGCTGACAGGGAGCAGGTTTGCTGTGAAGGCTGAGCCCTTGCCACACACCCTTCCAAGGGACCTCTTTCAAGTCTAGCAAACCTACTGATCTCTGGAGGAAAAAAACCACCAGTTTTTGCACAGACTGGATAAGCCTAACAGCTTGAATCTCAGAAATTGTCATCCAGTAACCCTCATGTTTCTCCTATCACCTTATCCTGACCAGATCACCTCCTGTCATCAACCTGAACAAGGTGTGGCCAAGAACTCAGGAGGTCAGAATGATCTTCTCTAGCCTGCCTGCTGAGGACCATTGTCCAGGAACACTGAGTCCCTTATACTCTCAGAGATACTTCTGCAAGAATCTGGACAACATGTTTAAAGGTTTAAATGCAGAAAAGCGAAAAAAAAAATGGAAAGGAAACACGACAGGAACAATGAATGTCTTGTGATAGCAACTGGGAGTTTTGTTGATAATGGCTGCAGGGTGAAATAGTTGATGCCAAGGTCCAACAGTACAATATACACATTTGGGGTTTTATTCTGGAGTGGTGTGAGACTGATCCCATTGACTGTCCATACATCAGCAGTTGGATATAAGATATGCATTCCTTTAGCAGATCTCTTGGCTTAGTTCTCATCTGTAAGGAGTCTAGGTCATGTCCCCTGACATGTGTCTTCGAAAGCATAGCAAGTGCAGATGGACAAGTGACAGATTCACTACAAATCCCACTCCTGATTAAAATTAAAGCCCTTATGTAGATAAACACAAATATGAAAGGGTCCTATGGTTCACTAGACAAAGTGACTTTACCTGAAAGCTGAAGAGAGAAATACATTGTTTCAATAAGGCAGATAAAGATCAGAATGGGTGCAGTGTGAAGAAGTTTTAAGAGTGCTTAGGGAAACATGGAGAAGCAAGAAGGATTTACAAGGGTCTGTGTTGGGATAAAGGTGGTGAGATAACTGAGAAGGTGATGGAGACAGAATAGAAATTAAGCCAATAGACAGGAAACCAGGACTGGTTGGACAAGAAGAGAACAGAACTACAGAGCAGGGACAAAGAGTACAAGGGGAGAGGAAAAGAAGCTGGATAAAGAAATTTGCTGTAGGAATAGAAAGTAAATCCAGATGGTGATGTAGATTCAGGTAGTTATCTCAGGGGAAAATCCTGTAATGGAGACCACCTGAGAGGTGGAGATGGGGACTAGGCAGTGAACAGAAAAGATCTAGGGCAAATATCCACGTGTGGAAAAGAATCAGGTTTGGAAAACTGGGGAGTGAACAAGGAGATGGGAAAAGATTTCAAGATTTGTTCAACAGACAGAAGAACTACTGCAACATATACTTTCAGAGCATAGGATGGAATCCAAGGTTTCTGGATCACATCAGAAAATACCTGACAAAATCACTGGAAAAGTATTTATCTCCTTCCCTTTTAGTACTGATTCAAGCAAAGACAGACGGTCTGTAGTCCTACCAGCTACTTACTCATGTGGCCAGATTTGTGGCATTTTAAAAATTAATAAAATTTTATTCTCCACATTTAGAGCAAACCTAGCTGCAATTTCTAAGTGTCTGAATATCTAATTTATTCTACCAGTTATATTCAAGTGTGTTCTAAAAAATACTTTAAAGATATATAATTTATAAGTTCAAAAAGACTGAATAATTTCACCACAAAAAATGGATATGGGTAAAGATTTTTTTTCTTCTGTAATAGGCTCGCCATGTCTTAAGGTTTATGATTCCTGCCTCTTCTGGAAATCACTTTCTTTTATTATTAGGCCTAAAGCCAGGATATCCACTCTGCTATGGAATTGCATTTCCATCTCCCACCGTTTTTGCTGCTCTTCTACCTTCATTTTCTATAATTATCATGTTAGCCTCTGTGAATTGTTTAATAGTTGCTTTATTAAGTTTTCCAAGTTATTTAATTTTTGCCTTTGGCATCCAATTTTTATTGCCAAAGACTGAAGCAGAGTGCCAGTGAGTCTTGGTTTTATCACAGAAGGCTGACAATGTCATGCTGAAATACTCATCAAAAGCCTGGTTGCCAGCTTTTAATACCCATTGGTGGCTGAAAAGGTTCCTGACAATGGAATGGACTTCTGGGGTAAGGAATCCGTTACTTTATTCCAGGAAACTGCAAGATTTCTAAATATTGTCTGGCAAATAACAATGCCATCTTTTTCGAATAAATAGAAGTTGAAAAGCTAATGCATAGATTTTATACTTTCCTTTTTAATAATTCTGAGAGGTCAAGAAACATGCCTCTGAGATACCAAAAGCTCACCGTTTTTCAAATTTCACAGTTAAAATGTCACCCTTTTTCTTTTGGAACAGTGCTTGAACTGCTGTCCATCAGCATGCAGATGGTACACTAACTTTTCTTATTCCACCACAAATACAATGGAGAAGATTAAGAATTCTGGATACCATTGCATCACATGACACAGTCCTGGGACCTCCAGTTCCTCTCTCTCTCAAACTTTTAGGACACTAGTGGAAGTGGGGTGACTGCATGGCCAAATCAAACTCCATAATATGATTTTGAGCACCACACACATTCTCTCCATGGATGCTTTTTAACCCAGAAATTTGTTTCCTTTATGTTTTTATGCTATTAAGTTAGAAGTAAAACTTTGTCAAAACCAAATATCTGAAAGAGTATTTCTTTCAACTCTACTTTCATTCTGTATTCTCAAGTGAAAATGAAAGAATACATTGCTTACCTCTTTTTCAAAATCAGAAGGCAGAAGCTTGACAAAGTTATCTGGAAACACACCTCGTCTGCCATTGAGTTCTCCTTCCCACCAACCCACATCAATGCAATCCTAAAAAATAGTAAAATAAAATGAAAACCACAACGTGCTTGTGTGCCAAATAGATTTGTGAGCTGAAGTACTCTTTTGCATAATGTCCTGTCTTTTTGCTAGAGTATGACAATTTGCTGGAGTGCCAGGTTAACAGGGTAATCTACCAGAGAAAAACTTCAATAATCACCCTGCATTTCATTATCACAAGGGCAGTTAGGAAAGAACCATAAACAGGCTATAAGAGCTCAAGACCTTGTCTGTGTCTAAAACATTACTTCACCATTTAATCTATTAAACAAGTCAGCATTTTGAGCACACATGACACTATGTCTGACTTCATTTTACAGAAAAGCCAATAACTTAATTCAACATCATACATCCCAGGAGATAAAAAAGCTTCTTTATTTCCCATACATTCAAAAAAAGCTTGACTCATTAGAATTATTAAATTCATCACACTCCAGTTAAGAAGGCATTATACATCTGAGCAGTATCATTCATCACCTTTTTCTGCAGCATTTGTGAGCAGCACAATGCAGTGTGTAGCAAAACAATGTACAGATAAATAAGTGAATAAGTACTATCAGAGAGTCTAAACGATGAAAAAAATAGTACAGTTACTTTGGTTATAAATAATAACAATAACAGAAGCCACAACAATTTTAGAGAAGGTTAAAATTGTTCCTTAAGTCCTCAATGCTCCATGTCCACTTTTTTTGTGTATTTGCTACAGAGAACAGTTCCTGTTGAGATTTTCCACATTCTTCCTTTCTGAAAGCTGAAGCCAAACCAATTCAGCTGTTTTCCAAAACACAATTACAGGAAAGTCACCCATTGTCTGCTCAGTCTTAAAACCATTTCAGCCAATTTTTGCAGTCGGCTCAGCATCGGGTTGGGCAATCTTTCATGATTTCCATAAAACCATTTGTTTCAGCTGCTAAATGGATGACAGAATAATGCAAGTTAACTTAATGAGGTGTAGGTAACATCAAGTCTTAAAAATACTGTTCACAATGACTGTACTTGTTGTTATTTTAACAAAAATATTAGCATTAAAAATATGATTGCTTTTATGTTTTGGGGATGTTTTTTAGTTATTTTTCTGTTCTACACTTTTTATTTAGCTTATTGAGTCCATCCTGAGATAGAATATGTGCTAACTAAATACACCAGCTAAACAGTCTAGTTTATTGCATCATCGGTGTTGGTTTTTTTCCCCCCTTATATCTTGAAATTTTTCTTCGAGGTAATGCAGGCACTGAACAATCCTTCCTCTCTTTTTCTGATAATTTTCTCTCATGCCTAATCTGTGCTTTCCTCCTGTATTCTCCCTTCTCTTTAGTAGGGTGGCCTTCACCAAGGACACTTACGTTTTTCAGACCTTACCAGGAGTTATTTAGGAGGTATTTACTGGTTCTGTTAGACCTCTGTTAGTGAGCAGGGCTGATTCTTGACTAGGTGATGTTTTCAAAGTGTCTGCTGAGTGCATACAAGGCTGTCAGGGACTCCATGGAGGACCAAGATAACCAGCTAGTCATGCATGGCACAGGCAGGCACTGTGCAGGATACTACTCTTACGGCAGAGCCAGCACCGCTCATTCCTGATGTGAAGGCGCTCTCCCACTTGGCTCTATCTACTTGCACAGCCTAGTAATCAGTGCACTCAACTGTTCTATCACATGGCATGTTTTATAATGCCCTCCACCCCCTACGCTGCTAATCTGAAATTGCCAAAACATTTATGACCCAATTTAGATTTTGAAAAATATTAAGAATAATTCAAGCATCCAGAGACAAAAACCTTGTGCTTCAACTGATTGCACATCTTAGTGCTGGCTAATAATCCCGACTGAGCAGCATGAGACATCACATATATTCTTTTTAGGTCGGATTTTTTATGGGCTTAGGAAACACAAATATTATTCCTTCTTCTTCATTTCATTAACACATGTGAATTTTTTATTTGATGCTTGTTTTAAAGCTCATTTGTTTTCCTGAAGTGCTGTTTGTGTAACATACATTTATTAATCCCAAACAGCTGCAGGTTTGCTTTTTTTTTTTCCTCTCCAGCTTGTCACTCAGGCTTACACAGCCAATCACCACGCTGAATTTTCATAGAGTAAGTAAATCTCTTTAGGCAGTTTCTCTTTAATTTTCTCATTTACTTTGCTTGCAAGAGGAGGCTTATGTGGCACCGAGAAAAAAGACAGAAAGAGATCTCAGAAATTAAAAGCTACAGATGAAATCTGGTGAAGAATCTCTGTGGTGGTGCCCTCCTGCTACCCACAACTGCAGGCTTGCTATGCCTCAGCAACCTCTGGAAGCCGATCCAAGATGCTGGCAGCTGGTAGGTCTTCATCATGAGACACACCACCATTCAAGCAAACCTGAGTTACAGCTGCACAAGCTGCCTCAAGGACTAATAAATGGCAGAGCTATGAAGCACAGTCAAGGCAACGTGATTAAAACAACGTGTTGCTTGTGAACACTGAGCAAAACCCACTCCTCCTAGATCCTCATCAACCATACTGTCTTTTTTAACATATCTTCATGTGTCTGAGTTCAGCAAAATGGCTGTAATTTCAAAATGCAGATTTTCTAGAAAAGCTGCCAAGCAATCCAGTATCAATATTCTGAAATTTATTTAAAAAACAAGTGGATCTCTGCTTTATCTCCATGTTATCCTGTCACTCATATAACAATGTAAACAAAGAAAAATCAGACAATGAAATATCCCAAAAGTCCTATAAAAAATGTATTCCAATTACTAAAAATGCATTTTAGTTTCCTTTAATAAACAAAAAAGAAAACAAAAGATTTACAAAACTGAATAGTAAGACATGGCAAAAAAGAAGAAATTGTGTTTGACAGATACTGGAGTTCACACAAGCTAGGTGGTAGCTGGGTCAACGTTTAGCTACTGTAAAAATCAGCTCCTACCAAAGTTTAATTTGGAGACTACACCCACGTACTCATTGCAGTGACAGTGCAATCAAAGACCTTAGAGAAATCCACTGCTGGCTCACATTGCCAAGCCTGCTTTGATTGTTTAGTTAGAAGCAGATTCATGAAATAGAAAAATCAAAAATCTTAGAGGGAAATTTTGACATTTTCTCATTAAAATACAAATCTTGGGTTTTATCCTCATTTCCAGTGAAGTAAAATCATAGAATTGTTAAGGTTGAAAATGACCTCTAAGATCATCGAGCTCAACTGTTAACCCAGCACTGCCAAGTCCACCACTAAACCATGTCTCTAAGTGCCACAGATACATGTCTTTTAAGTACCTCCAGGTCTGGTGACTCAACCACTTCCCTGGACAGCCTGTTCCAGTGCTTGACAACTTTTTTGGTGAAGAAATTTTTCCCAATATCCAATCTAAACCTCCCCTGGCACAACTTGAGGCATTTCCTCTTGTCCTATCGCTTGTCCTATCGCTTCTAACTTGGGAGAGCCTCACACCTATTATGCCAGGGCACCTGGAAAGGTGGGACAGCCACAGATGAGATGTGCCTGCTGCGCTGGGCAGGAACTTGCCGCCACTGCCCCCATCTCTTCAGGCCCCGCATTCAGCCAGGCAGAGCGAAGATAGGGAATCCTCCATATCATGCATCCTGTCTGCTTGTTGGGCCTCCCCCAGGGAAGGCAGGGTGTGATTCCAGCTGCCTGTCTGTCTCTCTCTTGCACTCCATGATACTCCTCAATCTACTCAGTTCCTCCTGGAACTCAGCAGTTCCCAAATAAGAGATAAAAACCCCAATACACTGGATTTACTACCAACATGCATTTTGTGCTAAATATTAGGGCAAAGAATTGGACAAAATATAGTGATGGGAAAGCCAGAGGTGTTGAGGATTTTTTGAGAAGGAATATTTAAACTTTTTAAGACATAAAAATTGCACACATTATAAGGTACAATCTGAGCTGGAACTCTTACTAAGTCACAGGAAATGGTAAATGTGGGAGAATTGACAACTGCCAGAAAACCAGAATACAGGCAGCTTTTGGCAAAATGTTGCTGAGAGTTTTAAGGGTATACAGAGGTGAACAAAAGAACATCAGTCCTTTTCTTGACGTAAAGAATAAGGAGAGAATTATTCTTCATGTAATTAGAAGTGAGACACTACTGACAAGACACTATCCCTAGTCATCTCCCCAGCACAGGAGTACAGCGGGTCACAAGACAAGAACACAAACTTCCCTCCACTCAAACACCAACGCTGGTTTTCTTTGGCAGTAAAAGAGGTGACAACCGAGGTTGATAAGGCAGAGAAGTCAGTCCCCTGCTAACTTGATCTCCACTTCACTAGCTGATATCATATTCGAGACCATGAAATTAAAAGATTCAAGTTCATACCCAGCAGGTGACACATCTCTCTCATGCCGAGGTGTGTCCCACCTACGAGCTTGGCAATGACAAATTGCCCCATTACACACACATGACTAACTCTCCTCCTGGAAATGCTCACAGGTTCAGAGCCTTTCCCTCTGTTCCAAGGAGGTAGGAGTTTCATATACCCCAAAGACAGAGGGGGTTTTATTTCATATAAAGCTCTCTCTCTTAAACAAAAGGGCTTGGTTATTACAGCTGGGTCTATTTCTAGCTCACGCTGCTATTTGCACTCTAAGCCTGAGCTAGATGAAAGGAACATGAAGGCAACCAACCCTTTTGCTGAAAATGCAAAGCAGCACTTCTGGTTGTGATCATATTTATAATAAAACTCTCCTATTTGTATTTTTTTTTCATTAGTTTGCTAGGAGTCAATAAAAGATGCAAGATTACTGTAATTTAAATGTTAGACATGCTCCAGAGTGTATGTTTTCCTCCAAGTAATGTTCATTATATTAACTTCATTATTTTTTACACTTTTTTTCTTGAAGCCACTTACAGGCAAGTTACTATGTGCACGAGACTGTTCTTAATCACTTAAATAAAAACCTGTAGCAACTTGGCTGTGTGTTTAGTTATCATTATAGTTTTCCTCTTGCCTGTGTTCAGAAGCCCAGCGGACTAATATCTAGATCATCACTGAAGCCAGCTGAAAGTGCACACTCAAGAAGTGCACTTTCAAGATTGCTCTCTTGAGCATTAGCAGCCCTCTGATACTCACTGGGAACCTACCAACAGTTCAGTAACTTCTCCAGCTTTACCAAAATACAAGGAAGCCTGAGAGCATCTGCTGAGCAAGGCTGGCAGGGCCTGCCCATGAAGCTACTCCATGAGGTACAGCACCACCACAGCTGGCAGCACACCAGGGGCATAATAAAGGCTTGCAAGAGACACAGAAACAGTTTGACAGTCAGGCAGGCATCCACTCCTTCAGCCATGCTTTCTATTTATTTTAGGAGCAAAGATGTTTCCTGCCTTTTCCTCCAATGCAACCAGGCCTTCAAGGCAGCACCCACTCCCTTATTTCTCGCTACCTCTGGAAGGACTGACTATTTCAGGGAGTGCCATGGCTCAAGTTAATCTCTCCCCTTCCTAACCTACCTTCCAAGCTGCCCCTAGCAAGAAGAAGGCTTTTGTCGGTAAAAGTAAATGAGAGATTTTTTCTATTCCCCAAGGTCCCAAAATGAGTAATAAGCCATGTATTCATCTTCTCTCCTATCCATGGCTTGAACTGCAGCTGTGTAAACTCTTGAAGAAATACATCTAAAAAAGGTCAATATTCTCATCTGTAAATAGGACTTCTGTTTTTCTGAGGGAGCAGATCACTGCACAGGCTGGGCCTCTGAACATGATGTTACTTTGTAAAACCGCTAAAATATGAAGCTCTAGATTAGACATCAACACATAACTACTCAATTTTTCACCTTTTTGATTAAAAGTTTTTGATATAGAAACATTTCTTAATACAGGTTTCATCATTACATCTAGGATAGGAATGAAGAACAAGAATGAGAACAAGCAGGCCCTCAGAAAAGTATATGCGTACTCTTGAAGTGCTTAGACAGGTTCTCTGCTCATGCCAGTAGATGTACTTGCACACATAATCATCAGTTACAGAGATCTTCTAAAAAATGGCTATGAGAATTACCTTTTTAATTTAAGATTTACAGATTACTAAAATTAAAATATACAATTGGCAAACTAAATTTACAATACCAAAATTCAGCCTAATAAGAGTACCGAGATACACCATAATGGTGCAGGGTTTGAAAATGAAATTTTTTTCTGGTAAGATACCACATTTTCATGGAAATCTCCATTAAAATGCACAGTTCCTTACAAAATTAAAAAAAAAAAATCAATCCCACCAGTTGGCAGTTGTATTCATTAAATCTTTCCTTCTGCCCTTCTAAAGTTGAGTCTCATCGAGAAGAATGTTGAGCTGGTAAAATTGTATTATTCAGAAAGCCATGAATACCTCTTACACTGGCACTGAGAGCTTTCATGGGTCAGCTCTGCTGTGCTGGCAGCCCCCCATTAAATTAATGCTAACCCACTGTAAGCATCTCTCCAGCAGCCTTTCAGCAACTGATAGCCAACCCCATAATTTAAAGAAAAACAAACCACCATTAATGCAAACAAATGTATCTATTGGACTTTTGAAGACATCATCCATACACACAAACATATATATAACATAAAGCCATCTGAATCTGAGGATTAAATGCCTCATAGAAAGATGAATGTGAAGGACAGGCACTCTGCCATTCAGAGCACCCGTGGGGCCACTGGGCTCAACTGTGGTGGGGGGGCCAAGAGATCCCAGTTCTCACAAATACTGGAGAAGACCACATGACAGTCTCTCTAACTTTCAAACCATGATTCAAACCATATCAGATCTTTATTAATATGACCCTGGCATTTGGGGAAAACAACAAAATCATGTAAAAGCTGAGTGCAGAAAGCAATTCAATAATATTCCAGTATGTTTATTTAGAATTTCTTACTACATTCAGTGTAATGATGCTGAAACCAAGACAGATCATTCTCAAAATCCAATTTTATTTTAAATGTCAGAAAATAACTCATTTTAGAATCTTCATAAATTCTCATAAAACTTGGTAAAATACCTATGAATGAAAGCATCTCTCTAGAGGCTTACATTAGACTCACATTGAGCTACCTAGGACTTCTCCAAACAACCAAGCTTTGTTACTTACTAAGCTCAATTACTGGGATTAGGACCTTAAAGTACAGTGCAGAATTTGTTAAATTCTTTTGAAAAAAGTGGCTATGGTTTAGAGCATCTTGTTAGTAATCAAGTACTCCTTGGCAGAAACATGCTTTCAAAATCTGGCAACAAGACAATGAATCTCTCAACAACTACCTAATCCAAGATAATTTACATAAAAGAGACAGTCCAATAGACAGTAAAGTCATCTTCTGAGGCAGTCCTGGAGAACACCAGTTTTCCCTTTACATACTTCTTGCAAATACGCATAGATTATGAAATATTGACAGAAAAGTATGAGAGGAAACCTCCCAGTTTGGCTCTATTTGTCTCCTAACCCAGGGATTTATCCTGCTTACATCCTCAACCCTGTCCCAAAAGCCTCAAGTCCTGCATGGATCTTTCCCTGCTACTGACAGTTCTCATGCCCAAGCCATAGGGAACCTTACATCTGATAATGCCAGCTGCATCTTTTAACGCTTAAGGAGTCAAACAGGGAGATTTTTATTTATCGGCTCCAAGGTTCTTCTAAGAAATTCCCATGTCGACATTGCATGGAAGGAAACGGGAGAGATTGTCAGAAATTTTCAGCTGTGGTTACACTACTCTTTCCAGACAGTGTTTTTTACTGGCAGGCACAACAAGAAGACACCTCTCCAGAAGACACAGTCTGTTCAAAAATTGGCCTGTTACTGGACCCTGCAAAAAAGAAACTGGCTGAAAATAATGAATGACCTGCAATACCCAGGATGTTAGACCAGAGGATCTACCAGACCAGATGTATTTTTTCTTTTAAATCTCTTTCAGGCTAGGTCTAACCTTTTGACTTTACATTCTGTGATTAAATACTTTAATCAGTAATGAAGCTAAAAAGCTTTGATGAAATATTTGTACAAACAGGAAGAATTAAGTTGCTTATTGAACAAAACAATCTCTTCTGGGGATTCACTTAATTTGCAATGTTCAGTCAGCAGAATTCATGGCGAAGTAAATATGTTCCACATCATAAAACTGTAACACTCCAATACTCAAATTAAAACTAAATTAGCCAACACAAACATGAAAGGCGGTGGTAGTAACAGACATAATTTATGCCTCTGATGAACCAAGATAAAATATTTACGTAATTACATTTTCTGTATTTAAAAAGATTATAAAAACCTAGAACAAAACATTTCAAGGATTATTTAATGCTATTAATATTTAGATCACAGATATCTTAGGACCAGGGTCCTAATTACAATTACTAATTACTTGGCACTGTATGTGCATTTTTACTTTCCCTTCAAATAGCTCTCCCTACCCTGAAAAGGTTGGACTTCAGATAATGCCATCAAATCAGCAGGTGAACCTAACATTCAGAATAAAAAAAAAGGATGAAGCTAAGCAGTGAGTCTGAAGACCACATTGTGAACAATAATCACAGTTTTCCAGATGCCTCAGCATTTCAGCAATATCTCTTGTAAGCATGGGGCAGAAAAAAAAATCTTTCTCTTTTTATCTCAAAATATGTCACCTTTTCAGATTAGCTTGGCTGTATTAAACATACTTACAAATAAACCTAATGCGTTTCAAATTATGCAAATCTGGAAGCATTGTGTGCATGGGGGATCCTGCCACTTCCCAAACACAGCCTGGCTTGAACGTCCATTTGTCAAAATTTAAATTTGGGGCTTTCCATGAAGAACAGAATCCCTTTTTCTGAAGGCATTGCTGTAGCACCACAACTGGTGATAACAAGAACAAGAAAAGAGAACTGCAGTGTGTACTTTAAAAAAATAATATTATAAATATACTAACAAGAATAACATTGAAGTGCTGGCTGTTCCCTTCTGCCCTGGACTAATCACAGGCTTCACAGTTAACATTTAAGTGCTCAGCTCAAACAGTAGTGTTGCAGTCATGTTTCTAAAGATACCAGTGAAAAGTAAGCTGCACCTGGTACCCTATTAAACATATTGTCAGGCTTTATCTCTACACAGACCTTACTTAATGCCCCCTTGCTAATCACAGCAGCCAAGAAATGCTGCAAGATATGAATAAGTGCTAAAAAATTATTTATAAACATTTAGAAGTCTTGGCCAAGGACAAGGTTCAAGCAAGAGGAAATACCGTCTGTTTCCCCTAACTTACTGAATATATTGAATCATTTTAGAAAATGGACATATTTATTTATTTGATCATCAGTGTCCCAAGTTTTATAAAACTGTTTATATCACTCATTTGAGGAAACACTCAGGCTTCTGTGCAATGACACAAGTTTTATTCCATGCACTTGCTGCACTCATTAGCAGCATGGGTCTTGTTCTGCAGGACCTACTCCAGCTACCATTCCACATGGCACCATTGCTTGAAACCCAGAAAGAATACAAACCTTCTCACTCCTATTAGGTCAAAACATACAGAGGAAAGCTTCAGGCCAGGGAAAAGCAACCCCACTGCTATGCCAGCCTCTTGGCAAGCTGCTGGGACAGTCCTACTCCTCCTGTCACCCTTCCCTGCTCACGTGCCCCTGTGTGTTCCATGGTCAAGGCTGCCAGATGCAAGGCAAAGGGGCAGGAGCAGAACCATCCCCTTCAGCAGCCACCTACCATCCATCATGTAAAACTGCACCCTCAGCATGCTCACTTTGCAAAATAATTTCTTGTATGAAATCAGCAGGTTTCTCCATCAGCTAAGGAGGAGGGATGTCTTGGGGGAAAAACCTGTGCCAAGCGAGCGCAACATAGGGTAGGGGGCAAGCACACAGAAAGCAGATTAGGCAGGGCCATTAGGTCTGGCCAATGATGTGTTGAGTAATTCATGGTTATCTCAGGAGAGAAAAGGGCATGCACTGAGAGCCTTTATGGTATTGTTCTTTCTGAGGGAAATACCTATTAATTTCCAGAAGCAAGTAGTAAATGCTGTTATTGCTTACATGCTATTATTTAAACACAAAACATCATAAAAGCTTTCTTATGGCTATCATAAAAGCCTTCTTAAAGCTGGGCATTGTTTTGTGTTTATTTACTGTATTCCTTTCAGTTTCTGTATGCAAGATTGCTGCAAATCCTCAAAATATCTTGAATTAAAACCCTTAAGAGTGGTATTTGCATAACCAAATATTTTGTGTAACAAAAGTCCATCGTGTTGCTCTGACAGAAAGCCATTTTTATATTTTATAAAACCAGACCATATTTTCCCCTGAATAACCTAAATTTTTTGCACAGTTATATTAATAAACTGTTTTCTAAAAATTAGTTAAAAGCTTGATTTTAGCTGTCAATCAAGGAAAAGCAAAAATAACCTGATTATCATGAAATATGACTAACTTCTTCCCTTCTTTCATAGGAAGAAAGAGACAACCTTAAACTTTATTTTATAAGACACAATCTTACGCTACCCTATTTCTACTCTGAAAATTTCTGTTTTCTAACCCAATTGGATATATTTTTAATGACCCAAATATTATCACTCTTCTTTTTATCCATAGAGGGGAAAATACCAAAAATTTCATCTTAATAAGAAAGAATTAGTGATACTACCTACCTATTAGCTCGTACTTAAAAACTTTAAGTCTTCTAATTCCTTCACATATTTCTATAACCAAGGTTTGTAAAATATGTGTTTGCTGTTTGCAATTAAAAGCATACAGAAAAATCCATCAATGAAGTAAACCCCATAGAAATGATTCCTGGCAACAGAAAGATTTCTACCCTAGAGACTCTACAACATGTTGAAACGTTCGACTGAGTATCAGCTAGTGTCCTCCTCTATCACACCATCCAGTTCTTGCTCCTTCCCCTGCTCACGGCCTCAAGTCACTGGCAAGATTCTTGTACATAGCACTTACTAATTTCATCCCTTTAGGAGCCTCCTGCATCCATCAGAGCAGCTGTTTTCCTTCACAATCTTACCCAGCTGAGTTCGCCTTGGCGATCTCAGCTCAAGAAAGTGCTCTGGACCATTACCTCTTGCACTAAGATGAGCATTTAAAGATGTTGTGAGAGAGAAAAACAGTACAATTGTTTTGGCAAACGGACCATACTCCAGTAAGTGTCTACAAACACAGTCAGGGTTAAATTAACCGCCTCATGACTACCCTAAGCATTGGATTATATTAGGCACTCCACATAATGACAGATTCCACACTCTAACACAGACAAATGCACAGAGCAGCCATTGCAACAGTGGAAGCAGGACATGATGAAAGAGATTATTAGGACTGAATCTCATTTAATTGTTTCTTTATACCCTTCTACTCACCTGTACGTACTTGTCTGTCTTATCACTTGACTGCATATGCTTCAGGGGAGGGACTCACTAAATGTACAGCTTTTTGAACCACAAAACTTGCAAATCTCAGAGTAAAGTAAATTATCAACAATAACACCAAAAGCAAATACGAGCTTTGCAAAAACTGATTGCCATTATGCTTATTTTAAGAAACTAGGTTTATGGCTCTTTTTTACCCAACACAAAATTGGATTGCCATTGAATATCTGGATTGTCATTAAATAGCTAACCAGATAAGATGTCATGTAAGGTTTTAACTGGCAACAGGCAGTTGTGTCTGTTGTGTCTTACATGGTACCAGTGCATTAACTTTCACAACACTATTTGAATAGCATCAGCAAAATCATCTTGTAAATTCAGAATTAGCAGAATTGCCACTGATATCAGTGCCCTTCACTACCTCTCATAATAAGGGTTCATATGAGGACACCCTCATACCACTGTCAGCTTTTCAAATCTGCAAGTAGTTAATTTTATTTATCCAGACCATTTTAATTCCTGGGAACAAAGTGGCATTTACTGCCTAGAGCTCAGGGAGATTGATGCAGTGCAATGAAATCCTGCACACTGTTGCAAGTGAAACCACTTTCAAATGAGTGCACAGCTGCCAGTGTGTGCTCGATGTATTTGCTTTGAAATTATTTAGCTATTACTATCGATTCCTCACACAGGTCATTTTCTGTGTGCCAGTGAAATCTTCAGAATCCTATGTATTTTGTCATAATTTATCAGAGCTATTAATACATTTCCAGTGTTTACATAAAGACTCTTTATTAAAACTGGAAAGTAGCTTAGAGTAGCTATGTCTAAAAGTGCTGGAATAAAGAATCCTGTAAGATTTTCATGATGACAGTTGAAAATGTCACGTGAATCTTCTGTTGCTTAGAAGCAACTCTATTACAAATACAATCTCCAAAATGAATATTTGAGCATGATAAAACACCTGTTTGCCCCTCTCCTTCAGCTGCATGGTGCAGTCATTACCAGTGTTCTTGCCCTTATCCAAATGCTGTCAGGAATATTTTGAAGACACTAAAAAAAATTACCTAAGGAACTGAAATGTTTGCCAATACAAAAACAAACTACAGGGTCAATCTTGTGGCCATTTGCCGTTCATATATTTTCAGCTTATGAACATGCCTTATAATAAAATTGCACAACAATCACCTTAACTGTACAAGTAAAGTTACTGTATTTTGCATTTTGTTCTCTGCCTTCCAAAGGTATATTTTTCTTAGACTCCTTTTTTGCAAAGCAAAGGCACCAGTTATAGCAGTTTGTTGCCTTGAAGATGAAGTTTTTACCTTCCTTTACAATTCTGAGCAATGTTTTCTAGTCTTTCAGAATATTTTGCATGAAGGAATCAGAGGAATAACATTTCTCCACTTTTATTTCCACTTATTAATAAATAAAAACTTTTCTAGGTACTACAAGGATATTTGCTTCACTGAGGAAAAGGAGGAGAGAAAAACCTTTTCCAGAAATTTTTGGAATACATTTATGTAAATACATTTATTTCTTCAGTCTTTTAGGTAAATTTTAACCTATGAAGAAACAACAAATGTTTGGACTCTCTCTCAGTGTATATTTTCCAAATAACTGTAAATTATTTTTGGCTATCAGTCTTGCATAATGCCATCCTTCCCCTTATAGCTCTCAAAATACAAACCATTCTGATCTGTAAGTGATGAGCCTCTACTGACTCACTTCAGCACCTTAAATACACCTCACCAGCACATTCTCCATGTGATTAGGGACGTCACTTGGGATTCAGCAAATCTGTTCAATGTATTCTTTGGTTATTTCATAAAACCCTGAGATATTCAAATTCCCTTATCATAGAGGCCTATAGGAAAGGTCTGATCGGCTTGTGATTCAAGATCTCAACATCCATCAAAACAGAATAAGAACTTGAAACACATTCTGCGAAGGCCATGATAAAAAAAATATTGATTTGTTCTTTATATTAGATAGATACTTGATGATTTTGACAAAGGGATTTTTATAACTAATTTAACTGAATAAAAGAGAGAAATCTGATGTATTCTTATCCCTTATATCTGTGGGAAACTGTTAAAACAGTGATTTTGAATTCTGCATTTACTGATTTTACTCCTCTGTAATTCTTTCCACAAAATTAAGTCTTAGCATTTTAAGATGAATACCAGACTAACAGCTTCCTCACACACATATTGTCTCACATGTGTGCACATATACACGGGCTCTCCTAGTAACTTCCCATTTAGTTCATTTAAGTCACCCCTGTTCCTCTTAGGACCCATCAAATGCTATTTCATCTTCATGCTTTTAAAATCATTGTAATAGATTTTACATTATTTTCATGAGTTTTCCATTCTTGTGTTACTCACTCATTACTTTAGCCACTTACACACATTCTGACCATTGCTGTTGTTTTCAATTAAATGCAAATTCAGCATAAGTTAAAATTGTGAGCCTTCAACATTCCTATGGATCTGATGTGAGAAAACAGATTAGTCTAGTGATGCACGTTTCATACTGAGAACCTACATAACTTTTTGGTTTTTGTGATTTCAACAAAATACATTATTTTACAATGATAATCCATCCGTGGTTGTGGGAAGTACTATGACACTCATCTGTTTCCTTAAAAGTAACAATCTTTGCTCCTTGGGTCTAGGTAATTGGAAAGAATAAATGCTTTCCAGCATAGAAAGTAAACCCTGCAAAACAATTTATTACAAATAGATTAAAAGAAACTGTAATCTGATGGCAAAGCAAAACTCTGGTAATAGTTTCTGAAGCATTCCATATGTTTCCATTCAATGCCTCCTAGTCAGCATGGCTCATAACTGGCCCTGAAAAGGACTCTCTAAGCATGGTGATTTCAACTCCAGGTAAAAGGTAACTGTCTAGCAGAAGCCATTAGTGGGCAGAAAGAAGAGGCTCACTTTGTTATCGCTGACTAACAGAAAAACGACAACATGCACCTGCGTCAGAAGACCTGGACTAAAATAAAGTTACTACACTAGGTGGTAGAGCATGAAGAAGACCCCACTGTTTTCTGAACTCTACAGAAAAGACCTGGCCCCACATCACTGGAATTTTATTTTTTTAACTATGCGTTAAAAAAAGATGAAAAAAACCCCACAGCACAAAAGGAACTGAAAAGTGACTGCTTGTTAAGCCCTGTTTCTTCAGTAGCTCAGATCAGCTCAGACACAGCATAAAAAGGCATTCACAGAGAAACCCCAAGCTTTTGTGCACTGAGATTCCCCCACGCTCTAGAGGCATGGGTTTATGTAATTGTTCACAGACATGTGGCATGCCACAGAAAAAAAGAAGAAAATTGAATAAAATGTCTTCAACAGCTTGATACAACCAGGCTGGAGAGTAGGACAGGGCAACATACTAGAGAATAGTACATTTACTGACAAACTTCTCACACATGGTTGGGAAAACTGATCAATCCACTAAAATCATCAGCTCAGTTATTATGAAAGACCAGCATCCTTCCACTGTGGGGGCAGAGGCAACGGGAAGAAAAAAACGGGGAAAAGCAAGCAAATGAAATCTCACACTGATACTCCAGTAAAGTATCTGTCTCTACCTATGCATACTGAAGAACACAGCTCCACCTGGAGACCAGCCATCTCAGGGAGTTAAATCAACATGGTCAACAAAGCGTAAAGTGGACAGGAGCAACATCTTAAAAGCCATTTCCATGATCAGAGACGCTGTTAAATACTCACATGAGAGCATTCTAAATCAGGCAAAGTGAAACAGTTTTACAAACAAGCTAAAAAAAAAAACGTCACTGCAGGCAAGTCATTAAAGGATATTTAATGTAAACAAATTCTTTTTAAATTTGCAGTTTCTCTTCCTACCAAATGTCTGGTTATTTTTCTTTGGTTACAAGTGTATTGTTCAGAACAAAGAAGATGGCCTCTAAGATTGAAAATGGCTTAGTAAATGGCAAACACTCCCTCAGATGTACCTCTCAAGGTTTTGGTTTTTTTCCACCCAGGTGCCAAATTGGTCAGTCAAATAATTTGTTATGAAACTTATCAATTGTAGAATTAATTATTTTACTTTCATATAAGTACAAGCAGCAGCACTACTGTGCACATCGTTACAATTCATCCTCCTCATGCAAAATCCACAGCCTTTTCTAGTTTATATCTTTTTTTTCCCCAAAAATATTTATGCCCAGCAATCAAAAACTTTTAAACAAACTGCAAAGTCTTTAAACATGAGCAGGAAATTAAGTACACCTAAACTATAATCAGTTCTTTATAACATGGTGCACAGCCCTTCTAAAAGAAAACCAACTGTTTACTCACCATGTCACTCTATAGTTTTTTTAAGATTTTGTATAAATCCTGGCACTGTTTTTTCATTTCAAATCTTGAGTAACTTCAAGAAATTTGAAAGAAAAAACACAGATCTAAAATTATTTAATTTCTGTTTTACCATTTTTTCTGCTTTACCATAGTGTTAAGGGTGGCTATATTTTAAATAAGGGCTTAATTCATTAAGTTAATTTAGGAACACTATCTCAATATAACCCAAAAAATATAATTCATAATTCCTACAGGAAAAATAACTCACACATCTAAGAGAAATTTTCAAAGCTTCTGCTTTCTTGACTCTTCCAATTTATTCTCTAAGCCATTGTGTTTGTTACAGGGAGCTATTTACAATTTATGTAGACCTGCCAGCAGATTCAAATTAAAATTAATTGTATAAATTTATAAACTCAAGAGTACACATTGGCCGTTCTTCACTTAACATTATCAAGGTAAGGCTCTAAAGCACAAGAGGAAGGGAGATGTAGGGCTCTCTGAAGTCTGTGTAATGTTTCACTGTCAAACCAGCAATGCTTTAGGAACAACACTGTCAAAGGCAAAACAGGAATTTTATAGCAATTAAATGATGCCAATTTTAAAAGCTTTATCCCTGCTTATAGGAGAAAAATATTGCTTTTACCTTACTGATAAGTGTGACGACATCGCCTTCTCGGATTGTGAGCTCATCATCATTCTGTGCTTCATATGGAAATATCACTTTGCAATACTCCTTGTCTGAAAGGAAGAACATTCAATGTGATAAATTATCCCTTTATAAGAACTGCTTATTCAAGGGTGAATAATCTTCATAAAATATTCCACTAGTTTCTCTTTGTGCTGCTTTACTTCCTTGCCATCCTTCTCTTTGTATTTTAGACCTTCATAAACAGTATGAAATATTTAAAAAACTGCACTGATGAGCGTTCCTGCACACGTCATCCAGGGAGTTGGTTGCCCCTAGAACCATTATCTCAAATGACATCGCTCCGGACAGCAGCCTGCCACAAACTATTTCCCTTAGAGCAAGCCTGTATCTGACACTTGCTCCAACAGTTCCACTGGTATAGCCTTCCACCAGGTCACATAAACTGGAAGCATAAAGGACCCAGTAGGTCAACACAGCTTATCTATCCCCTTGTGTGCAAGACAGCGGATATTTCTGAATCTGTAAAGATGATAAAACAATAAATAATACATTAATGTAAATGCATTAATAATTAACCTTCTGTATACTCTGCATAAGAGTTCTGAATATTACTCTAAAGTTTCCTCGTCCCTTTTCCTTTACAGTCTATAAATAAGGGCATCATCTCAACTTTCATCTGGAAAATACAGGAGCCAGCACTCCTACTCAGAAATCATGAAAAGCAGTTGTCATGAAAAGCACTTACATGTTGCTGTGCAACAGACAAGTATGTCAATGTGCCTTATAAATAAAAAGGGAATATGTATTCCAGCTGTTAAACTATGTATAAAAATATGTGATACTCTTAGACAGAAAGTTTAAAAAGACCAAATAAACTCCCTGATCATCTGTAGAAGGACATGTGACTTTGTAGAAATGTTCACCTCACTTCAAATGTCTCAGTTTTGATGACCTCTTCATCTAGTCAACTCTCATATTCAATGCAGACAAGAAGGTACTTGCAGGACACAAAAATATAAATTTATTTGAAATAATAGGACTTATTTCTTTGTATTTGCTGTAAAGAGAACCTGCATTATCACACTTGTGGGTATTTTAGGCTCCACTGGGGGGGGTCTGTTCAGCTGCCCAGACACTAAGTGCCATTTCAGACACTCATGGGTATGTAAGACACCTGCAGAGTTGGCAGATACCTATGTTGATGCACAACTTATGGGAGAATTGGGTCCCTCTGCCCTGACAGCTGAAGGCAAGTCAAAACAAAATACCCAGGAGGTATTTCAAACAGCTCCAGATGCAGTCTGCTGATTTCAGCCCCCAGGCTTGAGCCTTGTATCTGAATTTATATTCAAGGACCTGATGTTAGAAATCAACATGGTCAATTGATGGAGATCAAGTCACTAAAATGAGCGAAGCCTTGAGAGCCACTCCTCACTCCAAGAGCAGACACCTACATTTGATTAGCTGAATCACTCTCTGAACTTTCTGGACAGCACTGACAGATCTTCAGTGGGACTCACTTAAGTCCAGATACCAAGCTCACATGGTTATAACCCAAACTTAGGGCTCTGACACAGAAGCTGCATTCCAGCTTTTAAAGTTTAGTGAGAAGAACATCAACCTTAAAGAAGCAGCCACCACACATGCATGTGAAGGGTGGCTGTCTCTAAGCACCATCAGCCCAAGAAATTATACAGTACTAATGGGGAAGAGGAAAGCTCTTCTCCAGTTCACATACTGCCACTCAGAAACAGCATGAATTTTATGTGGCACTGGTTCAAGTAAACAAGAACTTCTTAGGCTTCACAGATTTATTTTTCTGAACAGAAACATTTCAATTAATCCATGATCATTACAGTTGGTTTTCAGGCCCTGTCCTGTACTAGGTCTGGTTGAGATGGAGTCAGTTTTCTTCCCAGCAGCCCACGTGGTGCTGTTATTTTGGATTTGTGACTAAAACTTCACTAATAACACACCAGTGTTTTGGCTATTGCACAGCTATACCTGCACCCCTATTCTATCCCCCAAGTAGGCCAGGGGTGGGCAAGAAGCTGGGAGGGGACACAGCAGCTGAGCCAAGCTGAGTAAAGGGGTATTCCGTGCCATATGACCTCCTGCTCAGCAATAAAAAAGGGTGGGCTTCGGGGGTGTTGGTGTAGGAGGTTGCCGTTGCTTGGAGACTGGCTGGACATTGATGTACTTGTAGTACGTGGTGAATGATTGTCTTTGTGTTGCCTCTTTTCCTCTTTCGTTTACTTATCAAACTGTCTTTATTCCTAAGTTTTCTCGCTTTTGCTCCCCCTGTTCTCTCCCCTATGGGGTACCAAGTGGCTGGATCGAGCAGAGCTGTTGGCTGCGGTCAACCCACCATACCTCCTCTGATGTCTCTGAAGAAACAAAGAGTCAGATGAAGACAATGAACCCACTCTTTGGAGGAAAAACTGAGCAAGGAAAAAATAAATCCCTTTCCCTAGTTCAGAAAGCAGAGAACACTGTCAAATAAACACCTGTTTACTTTTCCAAACCACTGGGCATGTGAGAAGCACCAGGTCACAACTCAGATTTCAGAGGATGAAAGGGGTGTCTAACTGCTGCTTTACTGCATTCTGGAGGAAAGGTTGGAATCTCTCTTTGTGGACCTGTCTAGGATGTTTCACCTGTTCACTGTTTTGTCTTCCAGACAGAAATTTTTACGTAAAAGCTGGTGGAAGGTTGACACATTCATACTTAGGTTGATGTAAAGCAGCCTGTAGATAAATATGAGATTCAGCATATTTTACACTTCAGTGGTATGCTACCTTAAATAACCACGGTGGGTTTTTTTTTCCTATTCTGAGAACATCCACACCCAGAAAAGCAGCCATGCTAAATAATAGATTCAGTGAATTAGTCCAGAGTCAAAGTAGATGTAATGCTGTACTAAAGACACTGAGTGCTGCAAACTCAGGCAAGTCCTTAGTTACTGGAAGCATGCTTAGCATTTCTTTTCTGGGATACAGAACAGAAGCCACACTGGATTCTTGGAGGTAAACACTACCTGAGCTCAAGAAGGATCATTCCTGAATGTCCATTCTCAAATACATACATTGTTCCTCCATTCAGAAACAGCATAATCCCAAGATTAAGTGGGAAGCCAAGCACAATGTAGAGCTAAGCAACTATGAACAGTCACTGCACTGTCGTAATGGCACTGCTCTGAAAGGAGGAGAAGGCAGTGCAGCTTCTGCTCAAGGTGTGGATGAACCCCACGTGTTCAGGTTAAAGAATGCTTTAAATAGCAAGTGTCTGGGGGCTCATGTGTCCTGAGTCATATAACAGGTAAGCCTCCCTCAGATCTCACTTGCTATTTGAAGACTGGGAATTTGAATCACCTTTCGAGATAAAGACAAGAGTGATAGACAAGAGTGGAGAGAGGGTTGTAGTTTCAGCATCTGAAAAATCAGATAATTAACAGGAAGCAAGTACCCTCTAGCAAATGGCTACACATCTTCATCTTCTAGTTTTGATGTCAAGAACTCTCGTCCCATAACTATCTGCTCTCCGCACCAAGCTTTAGAATTTTTTCTTTCCTTTTTTTTTTTTAAAGTACAGATAGCAGTGAAACAAGAAATTATACTACAGAGAAATTTCAAAATCAGCCAAATGCTGATGCAGTTCATAAAGAGCCAGGAGACAATCTCATGAGAGGCACAAGAGGGAGCTGGGGGAGGTTCATGGCCGCCCCATGCTCTGAATGCTGGTACAGGAACACAGAGTTAAGGCACAGCCATGGAAAAAACTATGGTTTATGTACAGTGGAAGTCTGCCCTTGTTGAGTACAATTCACACAAATATATACTAAATCAATACATTTCTCTGTCTGGAAAGGACCCACTGGATCATGCTGCAACAGAGCTAGGTCTCAACAACATGGATGGGTTAGGAACCATGTAAGTGATTGGACAAGGTCAGCTTTCAAACTTCTCCTAAGGGAATGGTAGAACAACATGATTCAAGCAAGCACCAGCTAAGCCAACAGGAATCAGAATAATATGAACCTTTAAAATCAGATTAATAAAAGCAGAGAAAATCTAATGGGTTATGTCACATCAGTACTAAAATTGTCCTTACTCAGCAGAGCATAATACCACAAGAGGATGCAGATGCACTTAATGTCAACAGTTATGTTTAGATAGGAAGGAAGAAAAGATAAAAGGAAAAACTAACTTCAGACACAGCATTGTAGAGGTCACACTGGAACTTGCTGAATTTGGGGTTTTCCAAATGGAAAAAAAAAAAAAGAAAAAAAAAGACCAAAAAACAAAAGGTCAAAACAATATATCCTATTATAAGCCTGGTAAATAAACTTAAGCAAAATTAAAGCTTCAAACTAGGATACTAAGCAACCCTCAGCTGTAGGTAATAAATCTTGTGTTTACATTTGACATCCAAGGCTGGGTTTATACATCACAGATGGTCCTTCCAGAAGCTTCTCTTTTTCCCTCTGACCTGAAGACATCTTAAAAATATATCTACTAATAAACGCCCAACAGCAGATATCTTGAAAACATATCTTGAAAAAAGGGAGGAGAAAAGACGATACTCATGAGATTTTCAGTCCTCATTTATTAATTCAGCAATACTTCACTCTGTCAAACCACAGTCTCTCACTGCAAACTCACAGCTCCTCCCAGTCAAAGGACAACAACTTGCCATAGTCAATGGGCATTGCTCAGGGAACTGAGAGAGTACCTAAACCTCACAGCATGTCTTGCAAATCAAACAGGCTGGATCTAATGCAGGATGTTCATCTTCTGAACATATTCTGAACGGAGAAAACTTGAGCTAGGAGTAATACCATTTAAAAATACTCACCCTTAGCTACATCCTGTGATTTTTGAACTGTACTGTTCCAACTAGAATAGGTACAATGATGACACAACAATAAGCATCTTCACTGCCCATGCCACTCCTAGTCCTGTCCTTTGGAAAGAACAAAGTCATTCCCACCTTCTTTGACAGACCCCAAGGGGACAGTGACACACAATTCCCCTCCCAGTATCATCTTTGTAGCTCAGAAGTTGTAAGAAAAAGAAGCAGCAAAGAACTAGATATTTATTACAAGTGGTCTGTCACTGTCCATACTTTATTGAGGAAAATGTCACAGGCCCATCCTAAAAACTATAAAGGGGCTATCCTGTAAAAAGAAATAAATGTTGTAGTAGGGGTAGTAATCATGCATCTCTGTGCAGCACCTTATGTTCCACAGTCTGTCCCGAGTTGAAAATGTGGCCTATTTGACACAGTCTCATTCCCCTCAAAAAATCATTGCCTCAAGAGGGAGAACAATAGCAAGAGACAGCCTTCCTACAGAATATAACTGCTTCATTACCTAGGCCATTGCAAAGGCTGCATTTCACTCACAGAATTCAGTGGCACAATATGTATTTACAACTGCAGTGTAAAGCACTGATTTCAACCTATAGACCTTCTCTATGACTTCGGGTCCTGCAGTATTATAGCAGGTAAATTCATTTGTTTGTATTTTTAGAGGCTGGTTAAATATTACACTGTTCAAACCAGAACTGAGCAAACTCCATTAACTGTATCAGTGAGCCCTGCTGTACTTTAAAAGCATGCCTCTTCTATTTGTTCTCCTGCCACACTGTTAGGATAAGCTGAGACATTCAAGACAGCAGTCCACAGACAAATATACCTTCAAGCTTAAATTTCACAGGGGACAGTGACTCTGGAATTTACATTTCCTCTTAGGCCAGGATGACACAATGTTTTACCTCTACTGTTGCTTCCTTGTATAGTTATTTTTTGAGGCTTAAATATTTCCCCATCAGTGAAGTCTAAATCATACAGCAATCAATATGGACATAAACAGTAATACTAAGAAAGCAAGCAGCATTAAAGTATTATTCCTCAAGCTTTAAGTTTCCTCTCTTTGACCATCACTCATAAAATGCTTCTGAAATGGAATATACAAAATCTAGTGAAAAATTACATTATTATAACCAAACCCACAAACCAGATGAAAAATCAAAACACTATACGCAGCAGAATTTGGCTTTACTATTAATTGCTACACTCAAGACTCATAAATAGATTGCACTAATAAATATTTTTACAGAACTTCATGAGATGCCAACTGCCAAAACACCACCTCATTAAACAAAAAATAGAAACAGAGCTAGTTATGGCCCTACTAATGCATATTCAGCTACTCCTTATACCTTCTACATCACGAAAAAGATTAGTTGCTTGCTATGATTTTGATAGTCCCATGCAATAGCTTAACATAAATTGTAAATATTCAGTGAGTGGAGTAATTAAATTAAGTGCTGTGGTCAATGCACTCTGTGACTTATTGCCTTTGCTATTTTGTTGTCTGCTTATTTATACTCCATTTTTGCAGACTCAGTAATCTGCAATATCTCTCTCAGACATTGTGGATGTTTTCACTTTGCTGAATTTTAGAATCCAACAGAGATACTTCAAAACTATATATATTTTCTACAACATATCCTTTTCACCACAAGCCACTTATACTAAAAACAAGCTATTTCATAGAAAAAACAATACATCTTATCCCAGAAATGGGATTATAAACACTCATGCATCAATGTGCCCTCCTATCTACATATGGAACTACAACAAGAGAATCTCTCTCTAAATCTAGGAACCCACAAATCTAAACTAAACAGCTCTCCCCTCTTCTGTTCAAAGATGCATTCTCTCATTCCTGAAAAGTTAGTCATGTTTTCCAAGGGACTACTCAAGTTCTGTAAAGATTTGTGCTTTCACTGTGCTCTTCCTTTGAGCAAAAAGTCCTCTTTGGCCCTGAAGAGTCATTCTGTCTATCCCCCTAAATCTGCAGGGAGATTTACACAGCATATTGTTGGGAGATGCACCTTAGAGAACACAACTCTCTGCTTTTGTTCTGACCAACTCATCCTGTTGCAGAACTTGCATGTACCAAGAGCAGAGACACATCAAGGGTCTCACTGAAAATCACTGCCCTGTCACATCAAAAAAGCCATGGGAAAAAAGCAGGCTCTAATCAAGATGTGAGAAGTCAGCAACCATCACTCCATGCTGAAGCCCCCGTGGGCAGAGAGGGAAGGTGCTGCTGCTACCCGTTTTGCTCTCTCAGCAGGCTCTCTCACAATGCAACTGCATTTTTTATCCATTTGGGACTAAGGAATAACAGCATCAGTTGTGGAAACAAACAGGTGGAAAATGAAAAAACTTTACTAATTCTCTACCAACATAACCCCTGTCTTGCTTGCAGCATTCATTTCCAGCAGTAATCCCAAGGGAATCTAAATCACACATCCAAAAGCCCCCTCTTCTGAGTTTAATCTACGGGTCTTCTGTTTCTTGCTACTTTCTTGGACAATGGCACAGTATCAATTAAAGATTCCAAGAAATACTGGGACACTACCGTCCCAGGAAAAAGTGAAAGTAGTTGAGGTCCATGGTGGAATGATACTTTTATGCTGAACGCTGCAATCAGAACATTCATCAGTTTTCTGAGACTGCAAAACTTCCTCAGATTGAATGCATTTCAAGCTTGTTTGTGGTAAAAAGCAGTAACTTTGGAGAAATGATAAATACTACACAGATCCTATGCCAGAGTCTGATCATTCTCTTCATGTCTATCATACATTAACTTTATTATGAAAAAATTATTCCTCTGCCTATATTAAAAACCAAAGTAGACTGAAGTATGTTTCATTTTCACTGAAAGGTTTTGCAATTTAAGTGAAGGACAACTTCAACTGATTGAAATAAATCTTCAGTGGTGCCATCTGAGACTAAGACAATTATATATAATTACATCAGACCTTCCTATACATGTGCTTCTCTTTCCCAAGCACAGAGATACCAAGAATTCTATTGAGGCCCTAGACATTCCAGGAAAGATAAAATGTCCTAAATAATAAATTTTAGGTAAAATTCATAGAACAAGATACTGTACAAATAAGTAGCCCACCTTTCTCACCAGCTCTGGCAAAAGGGATGCTGAACGAAGATGGATTTTTTTGGCCAAAAAGTCATGTCTGAGGCAAACAACAAAGAGGTGAAAGAAGAACCAACCAGAGCCCAAAAGTGCTGATGGAAAAGTTTCTCTGTCAGCCAGAGCTCAATGGATCACTGTAGAAGGTACAGTTCTCTAACCACTGTTTGGAAGATTTCCACACTCATTTACAAGTGGTCAAAGTTAGAAACTCCTGCACTCTGGGATGGGATTTCGTGAGCAGCTTCAGCTGTCAGAAGTATGAGCTGATGTGGAAAGGAGCACCTGTCTCACAGCCTGGCTTAACACCCAAGGGTGAGTTCTGCAGGTGGGAAAGCCCATGGGATCACCCCTCCCATGGCACCTGCACTCACATCAGCTGAACCTGCTCAAGCTGCAGGTTGGGAAAGGTAATTCCAGAACACACTCAGTAGCCCTGCTCTACATTACCAGTTCACACATTTTTCAGTATTTCAAGTTCTCACTTCCTCAGGGCAACTGAGTTCTTGCAGTACTTCCCATTATAGCCTGGTGGCACAGAGGAACAAGATAAGAGGATGTAGCAAGTCGATTAGTGTGGTGGAGCTAATGGACAGTAATTCACTAAAAGCTGCTTTAAACTGCTTTTGCAACTCTGAGATGAAAACCTCTGCAAACCAGGTTGTAACCATACACTTCACTCAGAGAGACCCTGTTCTGGTGATCCAGATGCTATCCTTCCTATATCTGTATGTACTTCAGTTCTGAAGGATAAACACGTCAGGGAAGGAGAAGCACTGTGCAAGACTTAAAAAAAATCAGCTCCTTATATTATACTCATCTTCTTTTACATGGTATGGCTATGTTCTCTTCCTTCTTTTCCACCAGAATCCATAACATTTAGTAGTAACTTAAAAAAAATAAAATATATAAAATATATTTATATACGTATGTTCTTTGGTAAGCTAGTTACATATGCCTCCCTAGAACGGCATGGGAACATGCCTAAAAGACTTAATCATTGCTTTTTGATTAATAAGCACTGAAATGATGAGAAAAGAACTGAAGATCAGAGAATCAGAGAATGGTTTGGGTCAGAAGGAACCTTTAAGTTCATCTAGTTTCAATGCCCCCTGCCATGGGCAGGGACACCTCCCACTGAACCAGGTAGCTCAAAGCCCCAGCCAGCCAGCCTTGAACACTTTCAGGGAGGGAGAATCCACAACTTTGGGCAACATGTTCCAGTGCCTTACCACCCTCACAGAACAGAATTTCTTCCTAATATCTAATCTAAACTTAAGTTTGAAGCCATCCCCCCCCTGCTCCTGTCACTACATGCCATTGTAAAAAGTTGATCTCCAGCTTTCTTTTAGGCCCCCTTCAGGTACTGGAAAGCTGCTATAAGGTCTCCCTGGAGCCTTCTCTTCTGATTTCCCATACAAAATATACCATCCACACAAATTATTTCTTGTACATAATGAAATTTAAAAAAGGAAGAGGAAAAAAAGCAAGGGCACTCACAATGAAATTTTTCCATGAGCTACCTACAAGTTACAGCCTGAAGTTGGATCTTATTCAACTCTGATTAATTCCTAAGTACCCTCAAGGCTGAAAGTTGATCACATAATTTAATTTGATTTTTGGTGGCAGAGAACTTGAGGTAGGATTACCAGAGCAAAAACAATTCAGAGGATTCTGTGAAACAAAGCATTCTGTCTATGTACCTCCTACTCAAAGTTTATTCTAAATATATCTATCTGCATCCTGGCTTTTCATATATACAGGATGCTTTTAGCCAAAACCAGAGAAAAGTGTTCAGCTTGCCTTTAATAGCACAAAGTGCAAAAAAGAAAAACCTATGAAACCTACTTTTTGTTCTGCTGTCCACTTCTATTTTTGTTGGCTCCTGAGTTGCTGTGGCTGGAGGTAATTTCTTCCCAACACTCTGAAAAAAAATAATTATTCTCCTTTAAAATTTGCAGGTTCAGTTAAAAGTTGGACAACATAAAAAATTGTAATGGAAATACAAAATACAGGAGTAGAAAAAGGAAAATAAAGAAACAGAGGCAAATTATACTTAGGTTTGCTGCTGGGGGTTTTGTTAACTTTTTCAAAAATTATAAAGAATTCATAAAAATGTGATCCTCAAATTTACCTCTAAAAATGTTTACTAACATTTTTAAACAATAATCCCTTAACACAGTTTCAGGGATGAAATTACTTAAGTAAAGGTGCTATTCAGTATCAAAACTCAAACTGAGAGAAGGGGGGAGGAACCTCCTTGACTTCTATCCATACAGGAAGTATTCATTTCAGTCATTCTAGATTGAGTGTGATTTTTATATTGACAACATCTCTCTAAAACATTCCCATTTTTACTTATTTTGAGCAAAAATATTTAATTTACAGATCAGTACTACAATAAGCAATAAGCACCCTCAGACAGGTAAGCTGTAACAATAAACAAATGCTATCTGCCCCCACCAAAATAAAATAAAATTGGTATTCATCTTTATATCTTTGCCTGTTACTATATGAACGCTCTCTCTCCTCTCTCTCTCTCTCAGCTTTTCTCCCTATCAAGAAAGTTGCCTAGCTTTAAAATCCCAGCAATGTGTACTTGAAGAAATAAGTGTAACTATTACTTGTTTATATAAATAGGAGTACTGAAAAGCCCTAGCTGTCATTCAACATCCTTTTCTGGCAATGTATGCATAAGTACCACGAAACCTCCTCCATGCTCCCTTGACCTTCTGAGTAAAAGCTAAGAGATGAGAGCTAAGATTTAGTCTTGGAGACCTAAGGAAACTCTTGGGGACCATAAGGAAAACACTGGTCAATATGAAAAGCAATATGAGTATAGCACTTCTAGTAGCTGAAAAATTCCAAGCTGTATAAAGAATAATAAGAGCTCCATGTTAGTAATTTTGTACACTAATGTGTCAAAACATATCTATGAAAAGGACTAAAACACACACAGGGATTTCAGGTTGATAAGAAGAACACTGGGGAACAGAGATAGTTTTAAGAGGTGCCCAAAACAGTCATCTAATCTGTGTTGACAGCAAGACAAACTATGAATTGCAGTACCCAAAAGCATCCTGTTGCAACTTAACTTGCAGGTGGCAGCAGAAACAACTGACCTTCTGCTGAGCTAATGACTCTACTTACAACCCAGAGTTTGTGAACTGCTGAGGAAGAGAGATCAAGAACAAAACTCTACAGAACCTCTGAAATTCTTTGCTGAGGTGGGAACGGGAGATAAGAAGCATTAACTGAAGCAGTGACTATGAAGAGAATAGAAAAACAGGACATGACGCATTCCTGCAAACCAGGAAAGGGTAAAACTAAGAAAAGTGCATGACCTGCCTGTGCTGAAGCAGTTAAAAGGCAAGAAGGATTATGAGAAAGAGCTGACTGAGATCTAGCTGGAAAACAGTGAAAATTGTAGTCAAAGAGATATAATAAAAAATTTGAACTTACTGGGCATTTACAGAGATAAAAGCACAGAATGCCTGCAAGATGAAAGCAAGATTGGGAAGACAGCTTTTGGTTCAGAGGCAAACGGGGCAGTTCAAGATAGATGAACATTTCAGTATATGCCCATTCATGATCAAACCTTTTTTCACAGTTCTGTTTCACAAAATGGTTTGGAAAATAATGAGAGCATGTACTCTAACCTGCCCCGCTATTTAACTCAGAAAGACACGCTTACTAAAAGAATATCCAAACCTAATAATTTAGGGGAGTTTGGGGTTTTTTTTAAAGATGAAATTGTTATGTAAGAGCAATTAATTAAAGGAAATAATTTGGTAATTGCTTCACCGTATATGAATCATTGATTTTATGCCATGAAACCAAAACCCAGATAAACCCACAACAAGCTAAGATTTAACAAGCTACAAATCACAGCAAAAGAATCATGGGCAAAAGGGAATATATTAGTGTATCCCAGGGGAAAGACAGGCTGCAATGTAATTTCTTAATTTACAGAAGCTGATGCAAGGGCAATGCTTGAAAACATTTATTAATCTGTTCATTCAAAATGAATGCCTGTGCAGGTGATAAATCAGAATTGGGAACCAACTGATTCCTTGTGAACTGAACAGAGAATACCATCTAAACAAGGCTGCTCTTCTATGGGGAGCTAGGAGGCAGAATTCAAATAAGTTTAATGAGGGTTGCACGGAACCCACTCCAGTGAGTGAACATGTGCACTTCTTGTGGGATAGGGAGAGGAGACGACAAGTGGAACTGGTGTTCTTTAATTGTAAGGGGACTGCACTCTAGGATTTCTACAGGTGACATGAGCACTACTGATAGGAAAAGGGAATAAAAATTGCTAAGCCATACAAATCTAGTTTCAGGTGGACCTGTGCTGCCAAGATGTTTTACTCTTCCTCTGAAATGGTACAAAAGAAGGTATATTTTTTAATTATGATTTATTTATGTTACCAAATGGTCTATACTGATCTATACACGGAAAACGTGCATGAACCTTTTCCAAGAAATTTAATATAGTACTCATTTGTTCATTTAGGAAACACCCAAGATAAACTTGCCTCGCTCTAAGAGACACTGAATCCTTTATGATCTGCTAAGTCTGATGGTTCTGCTTTAACAGGACAAAACCTCAAATACTGCTAAGATCTGTGTGCTGGGAGTCCCAGATCAAGTAGTGTTATCAGTTACCAATTTTTCTGACAAGAAAACAAACATGGGAGACAGTAACATTTCCTTCCATATAAGCCAGCAACTTTCCTGTTGACTCTCCAACTTTTCTACATCACTCATACTCCCAGACAGGTCAAACATCTACCAAGTTTACTACTGGCAAGGAGAACCAAGCAAGCCCAACTTAAATTCTGGCTGATCAAACACATATCTGCATGACATAGGCTTTCTTCTCAGGGACTAGTTACTATAGAATATTTTGGTCTCTTCTTCAGTTGAAGGCCCAATGCAATTTATCAAAATCTCCTTCATTTTTTAAAAAAATGAAACACGAGAAACACCTGGTGGAAACAGAGTTTGTATTTGCTGACTCCAAGCCTATGTTGACTCTCAAGACACAACAGAACATTATCAAAAAAAGAGGCAGAATCTTGATCCCACTATTTCTGCAAGGCGAGCATAATTAGATTATTTAGCTGCCAGACACAAACTCCGCTAATTGCCTGACAAGTGAATCCTAAAGATGAAAGGGGGTGAAGTGCCCTCTTGCTGCAGAACAGCTGATAAAAGCATGAAAAATGACAATGATCTGGTGTACAGATATTCAGAGGGATGAGACAGATTTAGCAGCAATCTACCAGTATTTATGCTTTGTTTTACGAAGCCAATGGAAGGACAGCCTAGCACTAAATAACAGGTTCTGTTGGCAGAAGAGGCCTTGATGGCATCTAGGTACACTGCAAATCCATATCACTGCAAGCCAGTTTCCTCTGATACTGAATTAACAGTGTTTAAAAAAATGGTTAACTTTTAGCATACAAAGTCATGTGACTGAGGTCATGGTACAATCTAAAGAGTCTCATTTTCTTTCATTTATATATTTTGTCTAAGCTGCAATTCCTCTAACAGCAGAGAACACTACAAGAGAAGTAGAGCACATAATAGGCACTATACAAGTCAGTTTTTCTCACTTAAAAGTACTTCCCTACAACTAACTGAACCCTGACCAGAGGAATCAAAAAAGACCTGTGGCCAAGTTTCCTTCTTCAGGACATTTTAGAATTGTACTTCAGGGTTTTCTGTTGTTGTTCAAAACTGCCTTGTCTATCTACTTTTGTTATTCAGGTCTAGTGTCTCTAGGACATTTAATCTGAAAATTCATATTGAATTGTCAGTTGTGCACAGGTAGGTCCATACAGAAGATTCTGTTATACTTTGCACTAAGGAAACATACTTATCCATTGAGGTTCCTTTAACAATATAAAGGCTTCTTGAAGCAACAGCTTATTAACTCAGGAATAAGGAAAAACATATTTAGTCATCATCAGTATTATTCTGGAAAGTGTCTTGAGCTCTTTATCCTGAAAAAAAAATTTTGGAACTGCTACTTGGAATATAACTCCATGAAGACATTCTAAAAAATATATCAGACATCAAATAATTCATAAAAAGTGGTGTATTGACCAAAAACACTAATATTTTTAAGTTTAAACTCAGTTTGAACAGTGAAAATATAACAATATGCACTGATGCTTTATACAAAGCAGGAAAAAAAAGTTACGTATCTTGTGAACTTTTAGAATTTCAGAAAACATCAGTAACTAGGTTGGGGGAAAAAAGTGCCATGTTTTTCTGACCACAATACTTCCTCTCAGCATTCAACTAGTATTTTTAGATGTTGTTTACATGCATGAGAATTATCTAATATATAGGTTTGCGTGCAAATCCAAGGCCACTATTAGTGATAGTATAAAATCTGTATTCTTAAATGTATTTTTGACAGTCCATTTTGTAACTGAGAACATTTTTTCACAAAAAAGCAGAAATGGTCATTATATTCTTCCAGCTCTGGATGAACAGGAGCATAAACAATCTTCTCACATGTGGTGTTGTGAGGGGGCAGCCAAATTAATTTCTTTTTTTTCCTAATATCCTTCAAGTGCTTAAGGAATGTCATCAAGTCCTCTATCCATCCTCTACCTGTCAGACCTTAAATTAAAAATGAAAAAAGAAAGAGGCAAAATATAAAACCCTCAAAGACTTCCACATGTCAAAATGCCCTCACTCTGTCAGAGACGAAGTAAGAGAAATGTCCAGGATTTCAGTTTTTCCCATGATGCCAACATTCAGCTCCACATGAAGTACTTTCTGTGACAGCAAGATCAAGTGTTGCTATCCCTAACGTTTCCCTAAAGGACAGAGCTAACTTTCCCAAGGGGTCACCACATTACACTACCAGCACAAGAAGGTAATAGGAATTTTAAGAAAACTTTATGAAGAAAACAAAAATTCCTTAGGCAAAGTGCAACTAAGCACCCATCTGCACATTTGATTGTCTCAGTTATCTAAAATAGCTTCTTCCTCTGCAACTGCTTTCTACTCAGCTTTGCTTTGGTAGAAATACCATCCATATTCTCCTGAACCACAGTTATTTATATTTTTTAATAGCAACTAGGCAGGTACATCTGCACTCTCAGCTAACACAGAGAGCCCCAGTTGCCCAAGTTGCACACATTTCTACTGACATCATCTCTGAGGACACTCCCACCACAGTGCAGGATAATTTCCTTAAAACTAGGTTAGGTGAATGGATGGGAGAGAAAACAAGTGTTCGTCAAGTCCCCAGTTACAAGCACGCTGTCTCAAGCACAGGCAAGCAAAAACCATTTTATTCTCCTGCTCATAATTTACTCTCAGTATGAGAAGAGAGACACATTGTCTCATAACTGCTGTCTCACAGGTGTCTCATAATTCACTTGCAGTGAGTAAGAGAGAGGGAACTGCCTGAGCCCACCCACTAAAGGTGGGCACATCCCCAGGGAGCCAGCCTTGGCTGCCACTCCTCCCCTCTGCTGTGACACTGGTGTATCTGAAAGGAGAGAGAAGGGAACTGACCCATATCCTGAAGTGTTGCAGAAGGGAAGAAAGGAAAAAAGTAGAGTTTTAACGTAATCTGCTTCGCTAAATAGCTGCACAAACATTGGTCGAAACTGAGGCAGGAAAATTTATGGTCACAGGGGGAAGGTGCAACTCTCAGTTGCAGCACTTATTTATACAAGCTTAGGTTTATCTGGAAAGCATGGTGAGCATCTCACAGTGTGTGCGAGTAATTCCTGGGGCCAGGATATCACAATTGGACCAAGCTCAGGGCAAACCAAGGAAAGACTGCATAATTTGGGGACAGAGTGGCTGGAGAGCAGCCAGGCGGAAAGGGACCTGGGGGTGCTGATCGACAGGAGGCTGAACATGAGCCAGCAGTGTGCCCAGGTGGCCAAGAAGGCCAATGGCATCCTGGCCTGCATCAGGAACAGTGTGGCCAACAGGAGCAGGGAAGTGATCCTTCCCCTGTACTCTGCATTGGTGAGGCCACACCTTGAATATTGTGTTCAGTTCTGGGCCCCTCAGTTCAGAAAGGATACTGAGGTGCTGGAGCGGGTCCAGAGAAGAGCAACGAGGCTGGTGAAGGGACTGGAGCACAAGTCCTATGAGGAGAGGCTGAGGGAGCTGGGGTTGTTTCGTCTGGAGAAGAGAAGGCTTAGAGCCGACCTCATCACTCTCTTCAACTACCTGAAGGGAGGTTCTAGCCAGGTGGGGGTTGGTCTCTTCTCCCAGGCAACCAACAATAGGACAAGGGGACATGGGCTCAAGCTCTGCCAGGGGAGGTTTAGGTTAGATGTTAGGAAGAAATTCTTCACAGAGAGGGTTATCAGGCATTGGAACGGCCTACCCAGAGAGGTGGTGGATTCACCATCCCTGGAGGTTTTTAAAAAGAGATTGGACGTGGCCCTTAGTGCCATGATAAAGTAATTGGAGTTGGATCAAGGGTTGGACTTCATGATCTTGGAGGTCTTTTCCAACCCAATCTATTCTATGATTCTATGATTCTAAGTGCTTGTTGGGGATTAAAATAAGTTTACTTATAGAATATTAGAAATTAATTGTGCAGGTTTAACTTTAATTGTAACTTGCTAACAGCTTAGCAGGAGCATTCCCTGCTCAAAGCTTGGCATAGGCGAACTTTAAATGAGCTCCCTTTGTTAGCATGACTGGCTCAGCAAGGGAGCAAACAAGAGACAGACAGAATACCTTCAGATAAGGGCTGAGACCCTGGAGGGTCCCAAAGCTGCCCCAATCTGGAAGATAAGAGCAGTTAATGGGCTGCCCATGGGGACATGGAGAAAGAATCCAGTGAGGTGTTGGAAGATCCCAGACCATAAATCTCCACTGGACCAAGAGGCATCTCCAGAGCATGTGAAGATCTTGTGCACAGACTGGGAGAGTACAATGGCCCAGGGAATTCTTTGTTCAGAATCCCTCTCTGGAGGCACCCACCTGTAATAACTTGACTCTGCCTCAAATCCAGGGTCTGAACTCTTCTTTAATGATGCTTGCCTTTACATCACTCAAAAGCTGAAACATGAATGACACTCAGCTCTACATACCAGATGATGCTTCCATAAAGAATGGGTGCCCCTGACAACAGCATCAGATGTAGCACACACCCACAGTGCTTTCTAGTGGCATGTTTGGCAAATGTTTCACAGAATGCAAACAACAAAGCAATTAAAGTGTTTTCAACTTCATATTATAGTTTCTTTGCACATAGTCAAGCTATATTATCTTCTACTGGACAATCTTCAAATGACACATTTTCACACTTAGTCCATATTCCAGTAGACTAAAGTGCAGTTTTTACAACTGATGTCTGTATCAGATGAATTCTGGAGCTGGATGAACATAGGACTTCTGAATGACAGTATATCTTTTAAAATAAATAAATCCTTTATTTATTTTGAAAAAAAAAAAATTACCTGTGAAAGGCTTTACTCTCCTACAGCAAAGTAGCAAAACCCTGTATTTAGACGCTGTCAGAGGCATCTTAATTCTTTCTGCCTAGACTAAATCAACAGATCTCTGAATAAAAGATGTTCCTCCAAATAAATATTCTGGTGTTACAAAGCAAAAGATCAAAGCCCTTTATCCCACTGGACCTCCTTGAAAATTAATACAGTTTCAGGCATCAGTCTGACTCTTACCACAATTAATAAGTTTGGACAAAGCAGACAAGTTGTCCCAAGTCAAGAGTGAAGAGGTGGGGGCCCTGTAGCTGTTCATGAACATCAGTCCTTTGGGAACTGCCTACGCGACAGACGCCAGCATTGCTTTAGAGGAAAGCAATATTCAAGCAGTCAGTGAGTAAATGCTGTGTGAATGTTAAAGGTTTTTGGAATGAGCATCCATGTGCAGAAAAACTAAAGGTATCTGGGGGAAAATTGTTTTCTAGTGTTCACACAGAAACTGATATATTTTTACCAAATGCAAAAGTTAATTCTTGAATGCAAAAGACAAAAAAAATGGGTGTGTGTGTAAAAATAGTATGTCAGTCTAAATCTACTACAGTACTCTAATTCTCATTCCAGAGAATGGGAAACAGGTTGTGATTACGTTACACCACAGTCAGTTCACTTGGTGCCCTAGAAATACAGCAATGATTGTCAGAGCACCCTACAATTACTGTATCTGTCATCCACTGTCACAGCCCTGGAATCCAAACAGACAAGCAAGTAAGAAAGTAAACAAAGCAAAGGAAACAGCCCAGAGGTCCCCAGACAAGGGAAATTTTAGAACAAAACATGATTTTGCTGGGGCTTTGTTTTCTGATTCATCACTGATGGTTATTCTTCTGATTTCATTCTTTTTTACAGTTAAAAAGAAGAAGCAAAACTACTTCTTCTCATTGGTTAAATGCTTAAACAACATCAAGCCTGAGAATAAATGCTTTGAATACTTAGGGAATAGTCACATTTCTTTTGATTAAAAACTACTTTATTTTTTCAAAATAACTGTAACTTCTGAAATATTTAATAAGTTTCAAGTGCATTACTTTATTACATCAAAAAGTATTTGAAAATCACATTAAGAGAAGTTCTAGAAAATCACTTGCTGTGACAGACAAGTAATTATTTATATGATTCTGAATGTTCAAGGGAAAATAAAGAAAAAATTACAAGCTTGCACTACCTTTGGCTTACCACTGTGAAGGATTACATACAGAAAAAAAGGGAGGAAGAAAGGAAGGCCAGGATGATTTAATCAATGTATGTTGACACTCCCTGATGGCTCAGATTCTGTTACTCCACAACCAAAGATGAGAGTAGTATGTTCCTTGGTAGACTTTTAGGTATGTACTTTCTTCAGGAGAAAGCACTCGGTTCTGCAATTAAAACCCTCTTGTGCTATTGTTTTTATCTTGGATTAATCAAATTTTATCTCTTGATTATGTTATTCACAATTATTCATTATTTTAGTAATAATCTAGCATGATTTCTTACTTAGCTACTGAAAAGATAAGAAATCTTAAAATGTAGGGTTTCAGGCTGGCCATCCCTTCTGCTGTGTTGTGACTGCATGAGCCTCATATCTTACATGTAATCTGGTTGTACTTCTCAGTATGATGGCATTCAGCTGGTTTTGCCACTGAGATGTAAAAAAGCCAAGATATTGGTGTTCTGAAATAGTTAATCAAGATGAAGTTAATTTCATTTGAACATCAACTGTGAGCCAGGTGTGTCCATATGGGGCAGTCACTGCAGGCTTCCCTTCTGTCAATGGAGGTAAAACAGCCCTTTTAGCATGTAGTTCATCTGGACTTCTCCTTTGGGATAAAGAAAGCTCATGTCTTAATAATGCCTTTTAGTCCACAGACTGTGAAGAAAGCTTGAGTACTAGCAACACCATAGACACATAAATTCAATCAGAAGAATCCCATGATAGTTGCTATTTCTGAATATTTTAGTTGTCTAGTCCATGCATGTTACTTGCCAGGAGAGCAGCCAGCTAATTATCTGAAGATGTCTCCTTATCTATCTATCTGGATCTATCCATCTATAGATTATCAGTAAATCTATAAATCCAGCTACGAAATTAATAAATAGTGATGTTACAGTGATACAATGTTGTCTTTATACAAGTCCACTGTCATATTTTCTATTTTGCAAGCCAATTGACAGTAATTTCATTAAAACACACAAATAAAAAAGTTGCTAGTCCTTGCTCCTGAAGAAGATGGAAATGGTGACCTCAGTGCACACTCCAAACTAAAACTGAGATTCAGAAGAGTTTACTGTTCATCCTTTTTTAAGAAAGATTAACTTGGATAAGTAAGTGATTAAAAGACAGGAAACAAAAGATAGGATTTCATCATGGTGATCAGTAGAGTTGTTCAGGGATCTAGATCAAGGCTCTTGTTTTTCACTTCTTCACAGATGGTCCAGCAGAGGGGAAAGACAGAAGCTCATTTCAGATAGAAGTAAAATGACACATTTGGACAAAAAGACTATCTTTAGACAGAGATGACAGGCTTTGAAACCCATAGCTGTTAATACTCTGGAAAGCAATAAAGAGCAATATAAAGTGCTATCAAAATGCTGTATAAATCCATCCAACACCTAAGTCATTGTGTGCAGTTCTCACCTCCTTTTGCCCTCACACATAAACGATCTTAGTTCCTAAAGGAACTGAAAAAGACTGAAAGTCACCAAGAATGATCAAACATATGGAACAGATTCCTTATTCTGGGAAAAAGATACATGCAGGTGACACAAATCTATAAAAATTGGGAGACATTAGCAAGGTAGTTAGGGAAGACTCACTTATTATCTCTTCCAGTAATAAAAATTAAGGACTCACTCATCTCTTCCAGTAATAAAAATTAAGGGCTATTAGGTGAAATTAGCAGGTACCACATTCAAAACAAAGGGAGGTAACTCCTTCCCACAATGTGTGATCCAGCAGATTGGAACTCTTTCACAGGAATTACAGATGATAACACATTATTTGCAATGAAAATCTGACTACTCAATCTGACAAGGAACAAAAATCCACTATGGTTATTAAACACAAAGTTCAAAATGACTAGAGGCTGTTAAGACTCACTGCAGGATTTTCTTTGTATGTGTGACCTGGTCTCACACTATTCCCCAGGCTTTCTGAATTGACTACTGTTTGGAGGCACAACATGAGCCCAGGCACAGTTCTGAACTAAAGATGTCTCAGGATCTTCCCATTTCCTGGAAATATGATTCTTTAACATATGGAAATGGAATATTGAATACGGTACGCTTCAGAAAGTAAACTTAAGTAAAGTAAGGTGACATAAAACCAAAGTGATAACTCAAGGAAAACTTCAAAGAATTACTCAAACTCCTATCTCCCCCAAACATTATCAAACACATTAACTTCTTCTGTTAAAAAGAACGCAAAACCATAGGGAGAACAAGATACATAGAGAAAATAATTAGAAAAGTCTTCAAAATTATTAAGCAGTAACTCTTAAAGGTTAATTTAAATCCTCTGATTTGCAGGACACTACAGAAATTTTCAATGAAAAAACTTCAAAACTAAAAAATGCTTTATGGTATATGCAACTGTCCTGGGCCATCTTTTGTAGTTCCCACAGAAGCAAAGAAACCCACTATGAATCTGAAAGATTATAAGAATCAAATACTGGATTGACAGTCAGCTATTGCAATGAAAAAGACAAATCCACAGTACAGAAATGTATATTTACATTTCCTATCTAGCCATCTCAAACTTCTTATGACCTGTAAAGTGGATTATATCTATCACAACACTACCAAGTCAAGCGCTTGTAACAACTTACCAACCTCCTGAATAAATTCCGACTCTGTCAACTGTCTGGAAAGGCTTTGACTGTTGCCTGCTTTCTCTGAGAAACTGCTATAGATTTGTCTCCAGATGCACAATATTTCAGTATATGAATACAAAGTGTTCCCTCGGCAATGATATTGATGTTTACACTGAACTGTAACTGTTTATATCATCCACATTCATGTAATTTATACTTCTGCATTTAAAGGAGAGTCTCAAACCTTCATGGTGGGGAAGACTTCTAATTAGAGACTGTTTTACAAATTCCTAACTTCCCATTTGCAACGACAAAACATCTCTTCAGCGATTTCAGAACTGCTTAAATGGAAAATTACTTTTTTTCTTGTTTCCAGCTGTTGAGCTCCATTTAGAAATGACCTGAGCCAGCACCAAATGTCTCATCCAGCTACCCATGCACAAAAACTACCAGGTGTTTAGCAGACCACCATCAGTCTACAAACCACAGATGAAGAATATCTTCATTAGTATTATGCAACTCACCAGAGAAATCTGTGCTATATCAAATAACATTTGAAGAAATAAGTACGAAAAACATGCATTGTTGGCTTAACCTCTGGGATGGAAAAGGGAGTAGAAACAAAACCATTATCAGTGAAACATCATTCTCATTAAAACTCTGGGTAGCTTGCAGAGCAGAACAGTGCAAATTTTGCTCTTTAGAGTGTTCTCCAAGTCAAACCTGTTCTACCAGCAGGTGAGTTTCAACTCTAAAGCTATTGTAACTTCACAGTTTGACAAGTTCTTAAAATTTGAAACTATGGGCACGGAGGGCACTGGAGAGGCTTTTTTCTACCAATATGCTTGATGTGCTGAACAGCAGAGAAACCTATGTGTCTTAACTTCCATGCTTCATCACTAATATTTCTGTAAAATTTGGAATCCTGACATTTGATGCTGTCGGGCTGTCGGTTTCAAACCATTAATGAACTAAAAGTCTGCCTTCCTAAAATGTTTATGGTAAGAAAGTGAATGTAAGAGTTTAGATTAGATAGATGCTGCTGAAACAAATGGAGCGAGACATATTAGAATCACTGATGAGTAAAAAGACTTTAGTAAATGAAATAAAAGGAAAATACAGAGTGAAACACACACAGCACGCTCCCAGCTGCCTCATCTCAAAGCACTGGAAGTGTGCATATCCAAATGAGCATTTTCTTTCTTCCTCAAGCTGCAAATTTGCAATGCTAGAAGGTGCTTTTGTAACAAAAGTGGTTTTTGAGCAGAAAGTCTTATTTCCTCCCTGCTTTATTTTTCATTCTTCTCTTTTACTGACTGTGGCTCACATAAATGTAAAGAAAACATGTCTCCTTGCACCCCTTGCCATGAATTTTACCATTTGCCTTTGCCATTCACAATTAATTCCTATCTCCTCTAGGAAAAATTCTTTAGTCAGTCTGCACTGAGTGAATGAAATTCCTTCTGGCTCTCCCAAGAGAACCATGCCTGTCTAGATTGCAGCTGGTAACTGGCATGATCCAGATTTTACCATCCAGCTTAGACTGCTGTTATGAAACCTCCCTCTTTTACAAAAATTAATGAACCTTATGAACCTTAATGAACTGCTACATGGAAAAAAAAATAAAATTCTAGGAACACAGTAAGCAAAGAATGGCACTTCCTTAATATCTTCCTTTTTTAAGTGGCAAGAATAGTTCTTTGCTCTTTTGTGAAAGTTACAATGTTGTCAACAAACTGACAAGAAGCTGTTCAATTATATTTTTCAAACTCAATGATTATTAAAAAAAAGAGTAAACCCATACTGTCATATAGATTACCCCACCTTTAGTGCTGACAGCAAATATTTCTTCCATTTTAGTATTATATTTCTTCTTTTCTCCTCAGATTATCTTTCACTTTTTAGTTTTGGGCTTTCCCACACACACACACCTTGCACCACTGAGGAAAAACAGGGACATCTTTTATGTCTTTTAAACTCTACAGGGAAAACTGCAGAGGAACAAGCAACTTGAAACACAAACAGAAAATTAATAATATCATGTGTTTCATCTTTGCTTTTCAGCAAGTGCTTTAGGTACAGAGACTGCTGCAGAAGAAAGCACCAGCTGAACACATGGAGGTCTACTGCTCTTTGGGTGGCCAGTGGGTGGCAGAGAGCCCAGCACCCAGCAGAAAGGAGGCACCAGCAGCCCCAACTTGGCTACCAGTCGCTGTTGCATCAGGACTTCCTCCCCAGGAGCTCCATTCTCTCTCCTCTCCTTGCCTTTTATTGGAAGTTTTTATGAAGCACCTAATCAACTAACTGTACTAATATAGGCTTATGTCCCTAGTATTTAAGCACTATTTTAGAAACACAGAATGCCACCAACCTCCTATAGAAACACATACAAAGCGTTAAAAAGGCATCTTAGAAACTGGCCTACAGATTTTTATCCTACCAAGTGTCTGGCTGGTGTACGATCCTTTCTCCTTCCCTCCTTCCTCTTTTCTTTATTTAAGGCAGAAAAAGAGAAAGACACATGGCAAATTTTAAGAGAAAAAGCAACTCAGAAAACTTGTTGCTTCATTTCTGCACACAGCTTACTGACTTCAGCTATGAAAAGCCAAAGCTGAAGAAAATTTACATTTTTGTACTAAGAGCTCCCAAAGTATCTGCAAATCATTAAACAGTTTACTTGATATCTCTCCATTCAGCTTTACATAAAATTTTACAAGCAACAGTTGACTCTAGTTGTTTTTTCTTGGGAGGGGAAAGAAAAGAAAATAAGATTACTTCCATTTAGATTTTATTATCCCAATATAATTTTCTCCAGAACTCATTCACATCAATTTTCCTTGCTTGTACAAATGTCACCTCACAAAGAAGAGGAATTAATAAAGCTCCTTCTCTTTTTTCTGCCAAGAAGAAGAAGTACAGTTTTATTAGTGTATTTAGGAAGGAAAAAACAAGGGGTGGGGGGGGTGAATTTTCATTTACTAAGCAAACATTCAAAAGAGCAACACATCCTAAAGACTTTGTGACTCATCTTGCTTAACTATAAAGCTGCATTATTCTTTACAGTAAGAAAACTGAAACCACATCATATAGGAACAGAAAACATCTGTGCAAGTTTAATGGCCAAACAGGCCAAAAGGAAAAAAACTTAAACTAAACAGAGCCAGGATAGAATATGTTTTCATACAAAAGTAACTCCCTATTCTAATATGGTCCTCTATAGCAGAAATGGACTTCAGTACTCTTTTCCCTTCTCTTTACCTACTCAGCACCTACAAAATGTGCAGAAGAACCAAAGAACCCTGCAGCTGAAACTAGCGCTCTGCAAGAATAAGTATTATGATACAGTTTTAAACAGCCACAGAAGAAAACCCCAACTAATTGTAAAATAAATACCTCCTCTCCCATTGTGAAGCCAAGCTGCCTTTCAGCAGCTTGAAGTGTCCAAGAAGAGTCCTGGAGTCCTGCCCCTTCCTTGCATGAGCTCAGCTTAGTGAGGGCGAGAGCCCAGCCCTGACACTGACTCACAATCTGGGCCATCCCGGGGAAACAAAAGTTCCACTTGTTTATTTTACAGGAAATCTGGAGCTTTTCCTACCTCTGCTCACACACAGCAAGAAGTTTCCTCTCCTTTCCCAAGCTAGCTTAGGGAAGCTTGGGAAAGGAGAGGAAACTTAGCCAGCTCTCCTGGCTTCTTGAGAGCAACAGCTAGGAAAAGCAAGGATGTGAGTGACGATTTAGAGACCTTTTGTGAACAGCCCAGGCAGAAAGTTTTGCAAATAACTCTATAGGCAAATGGGCTTATGACAAATTCTGAGTGTATTGGTCTCTTGGGGGGGAAGGTTGAAATTTCATGTAATTTATGTCTTTGTTTCAGCCTTTGTTTTTAAAGAAAGATGATCAAGAAACTGAAGTATCATTAAAATGATGCTCTGTTCCATTAAAATCTTATAAATTCTTAATACTGCCTCCCTATAAATATTCAACTTTAAAATGACTGAATAAGGGCAGGGGAGGGAAAGACACAGATGATTTGGAAGAAATTAAAGATTTATACTTAAGCAAGCCATAAGATACTATACACTCTCACTCCCATTTGACTTTTGCCTGTTGAGCAAGTATTTACACACAAATACATCTACTATGGACATATTTAGGCATACTTAGTGCATTCCCTATAGACACACAGCCCACTCTCTACAGAGCCATTCTTAACGGGAGTGCCAACACAATTATGGGACATGAGAAAAGCCTCTGAATTTACGCATTAAAAAGGTGAAAGCAAAAAAAATTGCTTCTCTCTAGTTTTAAGAAACTGCATAAGGAAAGACGTGACAGACTTAGACAGTATACAGATTGTAAAGGGGAGGAGATTAAATTTTTCAAAATGGTTCCTACAAAAGATAACAAACAAAACAAAACAAAGTAAACCCAACAAAAACCCCCACTACCACCACCAACCACCCAAAGGAAAAAAAAACCAAAACCAACAACAAAAACCACCCCCCAATAAAAAAGTTATTTTGTAGAGTAAGGCTATTACAGTATATGTGCTGCTAAAACAGTAAGTATGAGGATACACAATTATCTTTATGGGATGCTTTTTTAAGAACCAGCAATCCCTTGGGGATTACTTAGATATACTTGGTCCTAGTCCAGTTGAGAGGTTTGGATTAGATGATCTCGGAGATCCCCTTTGGTTTTATACTGCAAACAAATGGAAACTCGTCTGAGTAGGACTATCACTGCAAGTTCAAATATTCAGAAAAAAATATTTTAAAGAATGGAAATTAGCAAAAGATCGTGGCTCACAGGAAAGGCAACATCTCTTGCAACAATGCTCCCTGTGCCTGCACCATGCTGCAGGACACCTTCAGGAGTAATTTAGAGCAAAGTCTGAAGTCCTACTGAGGCTGCAATCTTCTTCCTGATTTCTATTTTCCAGTGACAAATTATTTTAAAGTTATATTACAATATATCATAAATTTAATTTCCAGAAAACACACAGTTACTGGCACTGGCTTTAAAAGAACAGAATAATCTGTAACACGTTTATACTTTATACAGTTTATGAGTATATAAAAGTGTAAGTACTACAATCACAGAATCATAGAATCAGCTGGGTTGGAAGGGACCTCTGAGATCATCAAGTCCAACCCTTGGTCCACTACTGCCGTGGTTACTAGACCATGGAACCAAGCACGACTTTTACAAAATTAATCCTCAACTAGGGAAAATATAAAGAAAGAAAACATTTCAGAAAAAATCCACAAGCTAATAAAGCTAAATAGACAACAAAAGAAGAGTGTATAGATTTCACTTTACAGGTTATATTCCCTTTGGTTTACATTCATCAGCCTTTTTATTAATGTAATTTTCAAAGTCAGGTGGGTTATTCTTTTCTTTTCACGTAATTCTATTTCTTATTTAATTTTTAAGTTCATGTATGCTAAGAATATCAGAAGTTATTTCATTAGTTTTTTTTATAATCTTGTCAAAGTTATAAAACTTAACAACTCAGATGTACCAATTAAAAATCAGTTATACCATCTAACAAAATCCAAGTGAGGTAAGAAAGAAAAATTCATTTTACTATGACATGGTTTATAAAACTGTTTATTCCTAAAGTCTTGATTACACTAATTCAAATCTTTTTATATCAATTTATATAAATTACTTTTATTTAGGTAGAATTCATTGCTATTATTAGGCATACTATACATATTGATTCAGTTCTCTTAAAGCTCATCAGACAGCAAAAAAGGCTAGCTTGCATGTCAGTACTGTTATTACTGAAGCATTTTCTGTGTACTGAAGTTGAAACATGAGACAAACTTTCCTAGAAATTCAGTTTATGTCTCCATCAAGTATCTCTGGAATTCAGGAAATCGGCTTTATTCTAAGTTATTTAAGCACAGCATTTTGTTTTTTTTAATGATACTTCTTTTAAAATGTCTCTTGGCGTAAAAGGCCCGGTAATGCTACAGAGTCAACTAAATTCAGAGATTTATAGTGACTAACAAGCTAATGATCACCAGCTGGATCCAGAGCAACTTACAATGTACATACTTTTATTGTCATCCTATTATGAAATAAAATTGCATTAGCTTAAACCTACACATCCTGTTTTTCTGACTGGAGCATCCTAAGATTTCCTAATCAAACCCATGACCGAAATAACAGGAGCATTCCCTCCCAGAGAGAACTCCTCCAGAAGAACTCATTCTGGCAGAAGCCCAGTGCTGTGCCCCAGGAGAACAGACCAGATTTTCCACGTCGCTTTTATGAATAACTTCAAGTACTATCAGTACTTCTTACACTACTCTGCTTCTATTTTAAGATGTTCTTCAAGTAGTTCAAGTCAAGAACATAAGCTGAAAATATTTTCATGCATATGCTTGATGTGCTTCTTTCATATCGACAAATCTTTTCTGAATAAGTCCAACTATACACATATACATCCATACTATAAAGGCTTGTGGCATAGACAACAACTAACTTGAATTTATTTAGACTCCAATAACTGCTTTAAAAACAAGCCTAATAAAACATCACAAGCAGCACAAACCAGTGTGTGGGTAACCTCCTCCGCCAAAATCTGCTAGTGCAGACTGATGTGTAAGCTGAGCCATGTCAGCAATACTTGGACAACTCTGTTCAGGCAGCTTGAATATTTCAGAAACCAAACTGACAGAACATAAAAGCACAGATATCTTACGGGATAGCAGGGAAGGGCAGGAAGTATACAGGAGATCAGGAGTCGCTCTTCACTCACATTGCACACTTCAGTGACTCAGCAGAGAGTCACTGACAGCCAAGGTTATCAAATTTATTCCTCTCCTTAAACTTAATTTTGCATTTTCCATTCTATTCCGTTGGTGCCAGGTCCTGGTTTGAGTTAGCCTCCCCACAACGGGGCAAGTTGCTTTTTGACTGTCCCTCATTTCACCTTATTTCCCCTACCCTTCTTTCTTATTCCTCCAGAATAGGGTAGTAAATCTTCTAAGGTGTTTATTTATAACACCAGCCACCATTTGCAAGCCTGTGCTATTTTTTCACATAATGAAAGAAACACATGAATCTGTTTCCACACTGAATTCAAGGAATGGAAAGTGACACCAGCAAAGGAGTGACACCCCACTGCAGGCTTGCAGGCAGGCTCTCAGGACAACTGCAGAAGGGGTCAGGGTCCTTTTTCCCCTGCAGGTTTCCTCGCAAGGTGGCCCTCGAATAAATGGCTAGGACAGGGATGCCAGACCATAGCCTACAGAAACTTTAAAGCAAAACATGAATGTTGCTTGAAGAGATGAGTGTTTCCTCTGTTCCTACACAGAATTTGACAAACTGCTGATGCTTGGCACGACTGCTGCTGCCATCCCTGATGCCTGAATGTCTGAATAAAGGAATGCCAGAAACCTGTGCTTTCAAGTGCAAAGCACTACACACACTCAGTGCTCCCATCACATGCTCTGCCTCAGCAGGTGTCTTTAATAGCATTCGTAGTCAGTACCAGGTGGCTTTGCTTGCAATACATTTTTTCGTTATCTCAGGATTTTGAAAACTGGCTTCAACATTTCTGCTAGGGGAGCAAGCACCTCCAAAGGCATCGGAGAGGCAAAGGAGGTAGCAGTGAGAGGCAAGTGCACACAGAACCAGGGCTGGCCACACACCACAGGTGCTGCTGGTCAGGGCTGGCAGAGCTCAGGCACATCGTCAGCCAGTTAAGAAACACCAGGAGGAGCCTCCAGCTTACGTCTCTCAAAGAATTCTTTTTAAACCACTGAAAATTAAGGGGTAAAAATGTTTTCTAAAAGGAACCAGGCAGGAACCGACAGAACAGGTGTGGCAAAGACAGACTGTCAGCGCAACGCATTCACTGCAGTTCCTGGGTCCCCAGCTCGCCAGCTAAAAATAGAAACTCAGACCTTGCAGGCACTCAGTCTCAAGAGTTTACAAATTTCTATCTTATTACAAAGGACAGGTAGACTTAATAATTGACAGGAGCTTCTAGCCCTTATAGCCCTTGTGTCTACTTCCATTATTTCTTCTCCATTTCTCCTCTTCCAAACATACTGAATATACACACAAAAAAAATTTCTGTATAAATTCAGTGTTTTGCAGTGAGGATCCCTAAACACCAGTTAACTAGATCTTACAAGCTGCTGAATCTAAAGGCATAACTGCCTCCCCCTTTATATTAAATCATTACAGTGGCTGCAATATTCCCCAGTTTGATAGCTAAGTATATAATTTACACTAGGTTTTGGCAAACAGGACTGTGACCTCATCAAAGGCTGTTCGTGAAATTTAGCTCTGCCCAAATTCACCTCTGCTAGCCAACTATGGAAGTCTTGACTGAAAAACATTACGAATACATCTCAAATGGAAAATGCAAAAAATACTCTCAACAGTCTCTTCTGAAGTAAGGGCAGTTTTCAGAAAGACAAAAATAGCTCTTTAAGACTTTTTATTCTATATTCACCTATTGTGACCTTTAGCATTTCCAGACTGAAGCCTCAACTCACAACCCAATCCAATACAGTTAATTCACACTATGGAATGTATTGGTTGAATTAATTTTCCTGTACTTGTAGAGGTTTATTCTTAGATACAGGAGAGGAAAATGTGATAGCTCGTTAGAACAATGGAAGCCCATACAGATCATATTGCAAGGAAGTCCAACCCAGAAACAGACGCTTTAGATAAGCTACTAAGAAATGAAAATGGAAAAAAATAAATAAGCATAAGCACTTGTTTAAATGTCTTGAAGCTGCACAAGCAGAAGGAAGACATGTGAAACAGGCATTTCTATTTGACCATAAACCTTGTACTACTTTAAGAGTGTTACACTGGATTTTCTCAGGAGACACAACATATCTATATGCATATCGTATTTCTTCTAAAAATTCATCTGTAGGCAAGCTATGTCTTTAATCACACACAGCACTGTAAAACAGTTCACATACATCTATCATTAGTGGAAATCTGACAGAGCCATGCCTCAGGAATCTGATTCTAGTTATACATGGTCAGCAATCAACTCATCAGCACAAACATTCAATAAAATGGACTACAAAGCATAAGTATTTGATTCTTCTATTTTTCTAAAATAGCAGAGGTCTGATGGCACTGCTCAAATTAAACTCCCACAAATGCATCACTAATTTCCCTAGGATAATCTGCTTCTGTGATTTTTAGAACAAAGAACAGCTAAGCAATTAATTCTGCACACCAATAAAACCAATGAGGTTTCATGCAATTCCTCAGTTTTGCCTTTTATTGAGAGTCTACTGATCACCTTAAAAGACAAGGGCCACTATATCCTACATTGTTACCACTGGGCAAACACTTGAACTACATCAAACTGCCTGATGATTTACGGGAGAGCCTAGTGGCATCTGCTTCTGTTCTACTGGCAGCAAACCTTTCTGCCCTCATATTCCTGCCAATATTTGTGTAAAAGCCTTCTTAGCATCCTGTTAATTCTGTGTGAAATATGATCTAAATTTGTGATTCATAATGTCGAAAACATATTAGAATACTAAGTGATAACACCAACAAAATAAGACCCTGTTGATTCTTATGTAAATGGGACTGACATTTTCCATAGGAATTATCATGTTATAAAAAATTCCACATTATAAAATCCTCACAGTAATTTACTGATGCTATTTAAAAAGCAATTGTTATGAAATTTTAAATCAAAAATGTAGCAGTATCATTACAGTAATATTTCATCAATAACTGTATCAAGAGGAAGCAATAGAAAGTTTTAGGGTCTCCAAACTTCAGAAAGCACTTTAAAAAAAGGAATTGAGAAAAGCATTGTTTCTACTTCTTCAAAAGATTACAAGTTATTGAAAAACTGAGGCTACTTGTAAAGGAGCAAGACACACACTAGGGCAAAGATCCCTTTAAAAACTACATTGCTAGAGAAAACTATGTATAGACTTGGCAGTCTGCAGGATCATTGCAACACTTTTGAACCAGTATGCAGAGCTCTCAACCTAAATATGACCTTGCATGGAATGGCAAATTTAATGCAGGATTCCCCCACAGACAGCATCAAATGGCAAAGCACACAGCAATGACAAGGGAGAAATTTCTTGCAGCCAGGAGACAAGTATTTGGGGAGGTTAATGGTCTGCAGTGGTAACAGAATGTTGTGTCACTGATTCATATTTTGGTGCTGTTACTAGGCAAAGACCACAGTGCTGAAGACTCTGAATGGCACCTCTCAAAGGTTAACCTAAACCTAGGACAGGATGAAAGCAACAACAGCAAAGAAGTGTTGGTGTTAGTTACCTACACATTTAAAACACAAATAATGGATTGTGTTCACAAAATGATGCCATTATTTTCTGCTAACCATGCCAACTTTAGGAGAAATCTGAAGACATAGGAAGGAAGTTCTGTGGGTAGGATGAAATTTTTTTCTGTTTCCTGAAAATGCTATATTCACTCTTCTGCTGGGTAACCTATTTGTTGTTTGTGAAAAACAAAGGTAAGACTTCTCATTATTATAAAGTGGAGTAAGACTTTCCTTCAAGAAATGAAAGCGACTTCATAAGCACTTTGTGAACACATTAAAACAAAGGACTCCAGAGTTCAAGGGATATGGAATTTATTTTAGTCAGTTCCCACTTAAAATCACTACTGTAGAGATAACTACAATTATAGTAAACTGCAACAAAAGAAATCCTTCATGTGACATTAACAGGGCATTATCATTTGTAAATTCTAATCTCCCTATATCAGACTTAGAAGAACTGAATTTTGTGCAACACTTGAATTCTGGTCAGTGCCTTACCAGTGCATGTCTATGTTACACACCATTACAAATACTATTATAATGTAAATTATAATAGTATGTTTATTTTAGGTGAGTTTCTTCCTGCACTGCATATTTTGTTTACATACCTACATGCAGAAAATTAATAATTTAAAACAGCTCACCTTTTGTAGAACTGCATTACTAAAATACATATTTGCTGAAGCTACAAGACTTTTTAATGTCCCACGGAAAAAACACAGGCTTAAGTACAGCCATGCATGAATTTAAGTCTGCCTGCTATCAGCTGCTTCCTATATACAAAGTAATTCTGCTTACACAGGACTTGTAAGGAAATACTTGTTGTCGTAAGTAAAATATCACAAGCAGCTATCAAATTACAAAACCAAATGTCCTCCAAAATGGGTTAAAAAATAATAAGAAGAACCCTTTTATTAAGTAAGTTCATGTTCTAGTAAAAATCCTTTTTCAGCTCACTTGCAAGTTTTCATAAAGCCCAGTTGCACCTTAAACACTGCGATGTTGTCAGGGTCACAAATAAACATGCTGCAGAGAGACACTCTCATGGCTCCATGAAAAGCTGACTTCGCTGCTCTCTACCCCATTCCCTGAACTTGGCAGGAGGAAGGTTCATTAGCTACTACTCAGTGAACACCACCAGGCCTGACCTGTCCTTATCTTATATTTCAGGGGGGCTTCTTTGATGAGGTGCCATTGGAATACAGCTCAGCTGTTCCCTGCACGTGAACAAAGCCAAAACCAGAAGTTTGCACCTAGAAACAGAAGGCAAGCAGGGTACCATGCAAGTTTTGAAAAAGTCAACAGTGGTCAAGGAGTAATACAGTCTAGGTTTTTCCTTTATTTAGATTATTATCCCAGCTCTTCACTACCCTCCTTACAGAGACTGAAAAATGGTCTCCTGCAAAATATTAACCAAATCTCCCTCAGCATAATTAACTTAACAGTTTCCACCACAGCCCTGCAGGACCTTCCCTTCTCCTGTAACTCAAGGTGCATACTGGGGTAGGTGCTGAGCTATAAATCAGATCACTGAAACAATCTAGGCTGAAAAAAACACCAAAACTTGCAAGCCAAAAAATGTAATTCCTGTAGTGCCTGGTTCTATAGACAACAGGGCAAGCATGACTCAGAAGTGAGAAGTTGCCATCAGGGACCAAGAGCAGCTGCCTAGGAGCTTCTTAAAATCACCATGGAGGCAAATAAAATGCCTCATGAAACTATGCCCATAGCAAATCCGAGACTGTGGAAGCCTCCTAACACTTCTCAGCATATTAGTAACTCTATTCAAATCTAACTGTTCACTTAAAGAAAGAATTTAATGGATTTTTCTTTAGTTGTTAGTTCATTAGGAAACCATGCACTTTTTTGTTTGTTTCCCTAAAGAACATAGCTTAGATTGATTAATTTGTTATTTTATTTTTCATTTTAGCAGGCAGCTAACCTCACTGGAATTCACTTTCTGTTGTGAAGCAAAAGAAAAAAAAAGGCAGAATCTTCTCTACAGAAAGATTAGGAAATAATGACCATAAAGCTTCAAGTTTTGGCCAGTGACAGAATTTAGAACTTTCACATGAAAACTTCTTTAAACCAACACCAAGAGAGAATTAAGAAATGCCACATACCTTATCTACTGGGAGAAAGTCATTTTCAACTTCTATTGACCTTGGTCGTAGCTTTATGGGTTTGTCTTTGAAGATATCTCCAAAGCCAACACCTTTGACCTTCTTGGGTTGGATTGTCGTGCCTCCGTTGGCTCCTTCTGATTTTGTACTGCAAGAGTCACCACCATCACTCTCAGAGCCTGTAGCATCTTTCAGGCCTGTGAAATGGAGGGATGAAAGAACGAATCTTAAGTGTGAAGCTCACTGTTATCAAATTGTGACTGGAAAATGATCCCTCCCACTATCCTCTAGAGGAAAGTGAAACCACAAGAAACACATAGAGAGGATGCTCTCTGTGCCATGCACTCACTTTTGAGTTTTAAAACTCACTTTATTTCATCATATTGGTGTACCAGCTAGAAATTACACCAATCCACAAAACATGCATACTCCAGCATCAGAACTTCAGGAACAGGGATGGTCATTCCTTGAGTACCAAGAAAATCCTTCTTCTTCAGACAAAAATTATTTGGAAGAGAACTCAACAAAAGAGTTAAATTCAGTTGTAGGGCACCTATTGTATAAAGCCACTTAAAGCTAACAAACAGTCAGACCAGGCGCATTGTACCTTAAATCTGTGTGACTCAAGCCAATTATGCAATTAGTATCTAAAGCTACATTACCTAACTGGGAAATATAAAGCTGAAAGCTGTTCAAACAAATTTGCAATCAAATAAGCTGCATTATACTTTCCCTGCTGAAAATTAAACCTATCTGCAGCATAGACAGCCTCATAAGAAAAGCACCCATGCACACTATCCTCTAGGAATATGACAAATCAAACCTGACATTCTGATTTGCATTACTTCTCCCAGTGAAGAGGAAAATTTATCTGCACTTATCTGAAAATATCTGCTGCTTGTATAGCAGAGGCCACAGATGCAATAAGGTGATGTCTCAGCCACTTTACAGACAAGTGCAGCATCAGGCCAAACAGCCACTGGCAGCCAAAGTGACCCACTGAAGTTTCCTCCCCCAGACCATTTAAATCTTCCTCCCTACACTACAGATTGACTTAACTATGTTTCCAGGAAAACCACAGAAATTGCTGCTACTACAGCACTAATTCTACCTAATAATAAGAAACTCAAATCCTCATATTCCCCTCACAACCATTCACGGTGTCACAGGTGTGGATCTTACAAGGCAAAGAAAGAAGAATTTCAAGCTTATCTTCTTAATTATTTTTATATCAAGGTCCATAAAGAGATCACAATAGATTTTCATCATAAAAGGCTGCCAGTACAGATGAACTACAGAAACCGGTGCAAGTCCTAAGGCCTACAGGTACAGCTTCATGATCCAAGACACAAGAGGCTCATCTGTTAAATGGGTTTCAACACCAGCGTGCTGCTAGAAAATGAAATCAGAAATCAAGACTTTTAGCTAAAAGCATAAAAGACATCATATGCCGCCCTGAGATTTTCTGTATTGGAAACATGAAAGGAGCATAAAGGCAGAATCAGAGAAAGTTCCCAATTAGAAAGAAACAGAAGGACTAAAGACTAAGCAAAATGTTTTGGCCCTCTGGCCTCCTAAGTGGCTGCCATCTACCTGTTGAACATCAGTAACATTTCTATTTCTTCAGACATTCCATTTAGATAGTAGTGAACGAGTTATTTGTTCCATAAGCTGTGCAGGATTGGAATTTAAATGAATATTAAATAATTCTATTACAATTCTTTTCTTAAATATGCAAAAGTCTTGATATCTTTACTTGGATCTTTATTTTTTGAAGAAGGGGCTCAGGGAAAACTTCAAATGTGGTGTCACTCGTTTATTATGGTAGTTAGAATGGTTGTATGCCTGCAAATTCTGTGCACTACTTCTATTCCAGACCTCAGGAAAGCAGTAACCAGGGAATTCAAGCATTCACTGAGATCCTGCCCTGTGCTGTGGTTGGCAGAAGAGGAGTGGTCATCCAAGCAGAGTCATTCTACAATGTTTCCAGCAAAAGCACTCAGAGATGCAAGGGTTAATTAAGCCAGAGAAGTATAAAACTCTTTGGGCAATATGGCAAAGTCACTGCCTTTTCTTATTCCCTCACCTTGCTGTGACTTAGGTAGAAGTTGTACATTCTACTGGCTGGACCCTCCCCAGCTCTGCAAAATATCAGTGACTAGGGCCCTGGCTGAGAGAGAGGCCAGAACTAACTTTATTTACCACTTTTAAATGCAAAGGGAATGGTCAGCAACTGACTATACTATACTGAGTTCCAAATAATTTTTTCTGAGTATAAAACATCCACACCTCAAAAAACTCAAATTGCAGTGATCATCATCTTTTTGCTGAACAAAAAATCTTGATATGGGATAGCAAAATCACGCTCCAGCAAAAGTTCCTTCTGCCATCCTTCCCAAAATCTCCTTTAACTACTCTGTGACAGAGGGAAGGAGAAGTGCAAAGACCTCTCTCCACAAGTAACTGACAGAATCTATGTCTTCTCTTAGCCACTGCTGAAATGATCAGAAAAGCTATCTTTAAAACAGGGAATTATAACAGGTTTTTTGCATCCCTAATTGTGGGAGAAGAGGATTTGGAACTTGGCCAGTGGATGGAATTAAAATATGGAAGCAGTTACGAGAATTACTCAACAGGTCTCACATGGACTTCCAGATCTTTGAAGTCTGCATGAAAGAAAGATCAAAAACCTCAAGGGGTTCTAATAAGAATAAAGCTTTTGTTTCTTTCTGGGCCATCACTTGTTCTTCATTATGGCATCTTCAGCTTTTATGACCATTCTTCTGTGATGAGACATCACACCTTGTATCAGAAGCCTCACCTCAGGCTTAAAACAGATTTCCCAAGCATCACCCATCTGTGCTTGATGACAATTCAAGAGCCATTTCATTCTCTGTGCTGCCACAGAGCTCTGTCTCAGTATACAGTACTCCTAATGAAAGCAACACAGCATTTCTTTTTCTTTTTTTTTTGTTTCTTTTTTTTTTTTTTTTAATGAGGACAGAATGGATTGAAGCAAGGCCTGTCCCAACTAAACTGCATTTGAGTGGTCAGACACAAAGCTCCTTCAGAGTTAAAAGAGTTCTTCCTGATCAACTGAGAAAATGACCTGATTTATTATTTTTTGACTGACAGAAACCGAGGAATACTCTGTACTTAAACAAATAAATCAGTAAGAATAAAAGCCCTGGCTTTTACAAGAACTAGTCTGCTCTCGCTGTTATCCCAACACGGGTGAGGTCTAGAGACAAAGGTGAAAGAAGAGGAGAACTATATGCAGTGGAAACTGAGAACAAATCAGATAAAGATCTGCAATGACATTAACAAAGAATAATGCAGTGTATAAGTACAAAACAGTCCTGCAGAAAATAGCCTAACATGCTCTTACTATTAAAGACATGCTAAGGAGACTCTCTTACCTTCCTCTCGAGGAACATGAGATATACAACTCTGATTTGTACAGATAAAGAACTTGCAGGCAAGGATTTGTAACACTATGTCCACCCTTGCCTGAAAAATTGTCTCCTCATATATTCTTTTTCATTGGGTTGTTCCCTGATATATATAAAGAAAAAGAGAGAGAAAGGGGGAGAGAGAGATATCTCAGCATGTATGTGTCATCAATACTCTGAGTTCAATCCTGCCAAGTGCAGCTGCACTGGCCTCCCCAGCCCTACCCATGCAAGGAAGGGATGGCTGATGGCTCAGGTGATCTCTCCTCTTAAGAAAAGAAGAATGTCACTCTTCCAATCACACGTATTTTGTTTAGTTTTTCATGGACTTTTATGACACTACTGCAAACAGCTTAGTAGGAGAATATATCTAGATGGACAGTTTCTCCAAAAGACAAATGTAGCCCATGGATAGAGCTGGGATCTAAGCAGGAACCTGAGCGACAGACTGTCATTATGAATTTTAAAGATGAAATTTTCTTCATGAAGAGCTACAGTTAGCAGGGAAGTCAGGTTGCTAAATGAACATTAAAAGCTGAGACCATTTCAGCTGTCACGGTGTGCTGACCAGCACAGCTACACAGCCTGAAACAGCTGTGGTCTACCACAGTGATGGACTTGAGCACCAAGGTAAGCCAGCAGCTCAGCAAACTGCTACCCTCAGAAAACTTGACCTTGCTTCTCTTTAAAGCCCAGTTATTAAATACTTCAAATACAGCCAGTATAGGATAAAAGCTACAGTTGCCAGGCCTCTCACTATTTTTTGTTACCTTTTTTTTTTTTAACAGGAACTTCTCTAGAGTCTGTCACCTCTCTGTCAGCATTTGGAGAGCTGACATCGATAAGGTGCTCACTAATGTGCCTACTATCACATCAGGCTTAAAAGCAGGAAATTTTTTCAGATCTTTAATATTTCTCAGGACATAAGTCTTTTGGGGGTATCACTCCCCTTTTCTATCTCTGTAAGCAAAACCACTGTTCTTTCACCTAGATTTACTGATGCTGAATCATCTATAGCACCACAAGGTAGAGCTCAAATCTAAGTATTGGGTGCACTTTTCTAGCAAGTTCTGAACAAGGGCAGCATCACTAGCAAGAAGTTAAAATTCCCAGGGCCCAACTGTTCCCAGCTTTTGGCTGGGCTAAGATAAGGGACTACTGACATACGGCTATTTAAAAATGCTCAGAGCTCTGATTCTTTGTTGATTCATGCTCCTTACAAATGCAAGCTAATTTAGTATTCATGAAAATTAAATTCTCTCAACACTGTCTGGAGGAATTTCGCACTTCACACACATTTTCTCCTCTATGGGTATATAAGAGAGATTCGTTTTCTCCAGACATTTCAAACACACCACACTCCTGCTTATAGCAGTTACAGGTCTTTTGAGAGCAACATTCTGAAATGTACCAAAACAGATTACCTCAAAGAAGGATTAAAAAGAGACCACAATATCAGACTTAATTCACCAATGGCCTCTCAGAGTTGTGCTGGCATCAAACCAAGATTCTAAATCAGAAAGATAGTTAGGGATGATAAAGGGTTGTGTAAACTAAAGCTGTTAAAACAAAAATAAACAGCTGTGATAAAATTAACTCCATTCAAAGCAGGAAACAAATAGTTTCTAAACAGCTTAAAATGGCAGGGACAAAAAAAGTGGAATCCATTTTAAGTTTACAGAGCTTTCTATTTTGAGCTATTATTTGGCAATTTAATTTTTGTTCTTTATTCTGGATTGTTCTCTCCACCAACAATTTGTGGTCCTGGGCAAATGGACCAGGATGGACCACTGCCCTAGTTAGAGCAGCTGGGACCATCACTGTGTGGGCGTAACCCAAACTGTGTATTCTACACCCTCTATGTCATTTCCCAGGAACTGTTAACAATATACCATTTGCAGCAGCTGCCCAGAGAACATCTGACCCCCCAGGCTACAATCTGGGTGTTAAGAAGCCTGTGAGATAGGAGCATGTTCCCATCCTCAAGCCAATGACTCCGGTGTGATAACTCTCCTCCAGGGAGTCATTAGCACCTCCACACCCAGCCTGAGGAGTCATGGCTGCTAATGAGCCACCAAGGATTCCAAAAATAACTCATGACTCACAATCACCCACTGTGGAACTCCCCACCCTGGGGGAGGTACTGGGCATTCCCACTCAAACCTGAGTGTGTATAATCTTGGGGTCTTGGATCTTCTGGGCCTACTCATCGGATCCAGAGGAGGACCAGAACTTCAACCAGACTGCGATTGCCACTCTCGACCAGACTGCAACCAGCGCTCTCACAAATAGGTTTTCCTTTCCTTTTACTTTGGACTCAGGGGGACCACATGGGGTTCAGCATGGGGGCCAAAGAACACCATTCTCTTTGTGCCCCAGGGTGCTGGGTTATATATCTGGGTTTTGTAGGTTAAAACCAACTGTTTGTCCATATAATTGTATTTATTGTATTACTTTTATTAAATTATAACCCTGACTTATAATCTCTTTTGAGTTGGGTTCATTTCTCCTGCCGGTTTACCTTTAAACCAGCACAACCACTCTGACAAAGTATAAGCCAATGATGCTCTGCCCTCTAAGCACTTCCCTGCTTGCTCTGTTAAGCGACGAAAGGTCAGCTGTTCAGAGGCACACACCTGAGACAATGCAAAGGATCTCCTGATTTGGTCTGGCAGCCAGAGAGAAACGCTGTCAACTGTGTTTAATAGAACAAAGAACTTTGTAAACGAAGCCTATTGGGGTTTTTGCCTTTTATGGAAGGGAAGGAAGGTAAGGGGAAATATGTCCTTTCCTTCTATTTAGAGAATGATAGCATGGAATGCTCGGGTGACCGATCTGAATGACAAAGGTGGTGAAGTTACACATGGTAATTGCAGTAGATGAGACAGGAACTGTTCTTCTTCCTTTTCCCCCACATACTGGCCAAGACAGAATGAGTACACACAGCCTATAAGGTATTTTTCTTGAGCTTGCTCAAGAAAATCCCCAACAATATTCCAGTGTCATTAAAAAATCAAAATCAGAAAATGAAATTGGATTTGAAACATTAATGTAGAAGAAAGACATGTCGATTCTTCAAAGTTTAAAGGTTAATAAATTCATGCTTTCAAAAAACAAATTTATGCTTCTTTACCAGGAGTGGTTATACATGTACAAATTGCTGAGGCAGATTATCTCAGTATTAGTCATTATTTGTTATTCTCAGTCATATTCCTTGAAAAAACATAACTGTGTCAGCTAAATATTTTGTCATTTGCTTTCAGCGTGTTCATTTTCCTTTGCACAACAGTTCTTGCCACATAAGTAACAGCCCCAAGACTTTTATGCTTGCACAGGTAATCATGCAGGGAAAAGGGGAGTGGTGTCCAGCACCACGCAGCAGCATGCATTAAGGGCCACGCAGCGCAAGCATCTTCTGCAGCAGGAACACAGAGCCATCAGTACGGGAGCTGGTGGCTTCACCTCATCCCCAGCCACCTCCCCGAGTACTGTAAGAGCAAATAGGAACAACCACTCATTCAGGAGTTCTACAATTGTACCATCATTGTCTTCATTATGGAAGCACTTTTTTCACCACCCTCACTAAGTACAGGAACATGTCATTACACATGAAAGGACAGTGACCACAGGCGATAGGACTCTTTACCGGCCACTCACCAAACACCGGTCTTTGGTGAGACTCATGAAAAATTGGTAATGGGAATCAAATCAACAGAAGGACTTAATGTGTTTCACCCCAGTCAATATAATGCTTCCACACACCACCCCCAATCCCTCGCCATCTGTACATTCATTCTCCAGAAAACAGGATGCTTACTTTTAATCATAAAAATTTCCCTCACCCAATTTTATCATTGTTCATTCTCAGATGTTATTTTTCATTGTAGTAGTTGTGTATTTGATATACGCTCTGCTTTGCAAGCAAGTTGTAAGAAGCTGAGGTGGAACACAAAATTGTAACTGTCCTCTTTTCAGAACTGTTAAAATCCACATTTGGGTTTCTCATTTAACTCTGCTCACATTCAGACACTCCTAAATGGGGTTTATAACATCATAAGTACATAAATCATACTGATTTATCAGAAGTCTGACCAGCCATAATTCTGCAAGGATTAAGGGGAGGGTAAAAAAAAAAAAAAAGAAGAAAAAAAGTGGTGGAGCAAAAGAAAACACAAAACACAATTAAGGTTACTCACGAATACTTCTGTTTCAACGATCCTGTCTCATCTTCTTCCATTATATCTAATATCTATTACTGACAGCATTGTGGATCCACATATAAGGAAAGAGAGGCAAATATTTGTCAAATCAAGCATTTTATCTGCACTGTTCCTCAGTTATTGCATCTTTGAAGAAAAAGAAAGTGAAGCAAGAAAGAGAAAGTAAATCAGTAAACCCAAAAAAATTAGAAATCCAATAAGCGTTTTTCGTGGAGGTGCAAGAAAGTTGCAGGATGAGAGAAAAGAGGGCTGTGATCAACAAAATGACAAGTAAGGAATTTTTTTTATTTCTGCGTGTCTCTCTTCACCCAGCATATGCAGTAGCAAAGATTTTCTGACAGCAGGTTGATAAGCAGAATGCCAAGGAGCTGGAATTGTTGCTGAGCAGAGCCTGCCATACCTAATGACCAAAAAGCCATGTCAGCATATGAAGGCGAGGCCGGGTGTTTATGCAGCAGACAATCTTGCGTATCCCAGTGAAGGTATCTCTAGAAGCAGCTCCACACTAATTGAACAGCTACTACAGGCCTTTGTTAAGTAAGAAAATTTCTTTTAAACAGAGCAATTGGGAAATGGCTTTCAAAATAAATGTATTTAGCACTAAGCATGTGTTTGTAAAGTAAAAGCTCTAAGCTTGATTCAAAAGCTGAGCAACGCTTCATGCAGTGTGATACAAGTGAATTCAAGCACCCTTTCAGCATAACTAATCTGAAGTTATGAATTGACTTGAGCTTAATTTATGGAGAAATCAGAAAGCTGAAATTAGAGCAGCTATGGGTTGTTTTAAACAGACATCCCTAAATGAAAACAATTCTGTTGAACGCCTCCAAATGGTTTTCACTGGAGACATAAGCACACGGATATTTGCCTAAAAGTATGACCACAGATCAGATATGAAATGGAAGGATCTGGTCACATCATCAGTCGGGATGTGTTCTTCCTGCTCAGGAAGAACACGATGAGTATGCAGGAAGTGAGCTGTCAACAGACAGAGCAGGAAGAATAAGGAACCCTTCTTTTCTATTTTATTTTAGGAGAGAACATCTCTAATAGTAACAACAGTGTCAACCCTTGTTTTGTCTAAAACTTCCAGATTGACTTCCTGATGACCTGATTTTGAGTACTGCCCACTCCTCAGTCCCAGTTCCAACCCAGTAAGCAACAAACAGGCCACAAGTGTATCTGGATATCTGGCCTTCTGAGATGCAGTTTTATGGAGAAAGCAACATACCTCTGCAGCATGAAAAAACATGCAACTCTCAACCAAACACTAGGGAAGGTAGTATTAAACAAGATATCTTTTATCATCTAAACAAAGCTTAGACAGGTGTGTGCCTCAAGTAATGTGAGACAATCTACCGTGGGTTAAGCTGTCTTCTTGCAGCTGGTTATCAAGTATTCCTGTAGACACCTATCCAATCCTGCACTCCGAAATCAATTTGATGAAATTTATTTTCTGTGACATGGCACAACCATGGGCTGCTATGATGAACAAGGAGAACTAAATACAGAGCTCTAGCACAACTGGAAAGGTGACTGAATTCCTCTTGACCACTTACGCTCACCCTAAATGACTTAAGAAAAGGGGAGGGGTGATTTGACTCTTAATAAAAAATTTGCTGGGCATGGAGAGCAGGTTTCTGGAAAACTTTGAAAGGTAATCCCCAGGAAGATTGTGAAATTAAAGGCTTCAAAGGCAGACCCTGCATCTGACTTGAAGCTTGATCCTAAAGTCAGAAGTCAAGCATACTGGAGATTTACTTCATAAATTCTTATTATATTCATCGGATAGGTGGATTAGAGAACCTGATGGTCTAAGAACTCTGCAAAAAGCATGAAATTTGAGTGATTCATAAGCAGTCATGAAGACTATAAGGTGAGAAACAGCAAAAAAATCTGAAGACCACCAGCCACATGGTCTGCTCCATCCACGGCAAGAGCTTGGTTGGAAGCTTGAGAAGAGCTGCAAAATGAATTCTAGTAGACAGGGAGATAATTATCCATGAGGAAATAATCAGAGTTGCATACAATCACAGAGATTTTTGTTCAAAAAAATAAAAGATCAGGTTTTGTTAAAAAAAAAAAAGGTGTAAGCGCAAATATCAGAATAGAATAATATCACTACAGCTGCTTCATCCTTTGTAGTGGATGTGCATAAGCTCTCAGAGGTAGGAGAACAAACACTCCCAGCCAGAAAGGAGAAAGAAGGGTAGCACAGCTTGGATCTTCTCAAGAGAAAGCTCTCTGGGACAAAAGCAGATGCCACAGCCAGCACAAAATCCTGCTCACTGGAAGACAGGACTGAACACTCTGTACTTAGTCATGCTGAATGTGACTCAGTAGGATCTCTTCCTGCTAGATTTTTCAACGAGGAAGCAGCTGGAAGGACAGATTTCTGTCTTCCTTGCTTCCTCTGTCTTGCATCTGATCTAACCATCCTCTCTTTTTCTGTATTAACAGGGCAGTAAAAGCACATTAATAGCAGGATGTGCCCTTCTTCTAAAAGGCAGAAGGCAAAAACCTGAATGTGAAATGAAAATATCTTTTATTCTCCTTAGCAGGAAAAATGTCTCAGCCAAAATGCTGTGAGTAATAACTGTCAAAGACAGAATGCCAAATGAAGAGCATGCAGTAAATTAAAAACTAAAAAAAACCCCAACAAAACAAACCAAACAAAAAAACCCAACAAAACCCTAAAAAAACCAAACCCCACAATGTCCTTTAAGAAAAGCAAAGCATATTTTATGAATTCAGCAATCACAATGGGAACTTTATTTTTAGAGCAGAAGAACTTTTAATTCAAAGATTGGTGGTTATTACCAAGTCTTCTTGTTTCAGGTGGCTTAAAGGGATGGGACTAAATGTCCTTAATTTCAATCCATAGCTGAGATTCAAACATCCAATGTAATTCACGCTTTACTGTGGGCTTACACACATACATTATACAGACACAGAACATACACATGCACAGAAGGAACAGGTGCATTCTCATTGCATTAAGGCAATTCATCAGCAGCAAGCTGACTTTAGCTTACAGACAGATATATATGCATGTAGAGTAGCCATAAGTGAGTAGCAGTGGCACATTTTACAAGTGTAGATAAATCAAACAAGTACAGAGGACTAAAGCTATTGCTTGTTGATTTTGAAACACACTCACTGTTATAACGTCTGTAGCTGTCAATCTTTGCCGGTACCACTCTGTACAGTATTGTCCCTTCAAAGGCAGATTTTCCTGACAGCAGGCAAGAGAAGGAAAGACGGAAAAGAAAAGAGAAGGGGCAGGGTGGGGGTAAGGAGATCGAATGGTGGTAAAAAGAAGGGAAAGGAAGACGTTTTAATCTGTATTTTCAGTCACTAACATTTTTAAAGCCTCATTAGCAAAACAACGAGAATATTAACAAAAGTATCTGATTGTACATGAAGTTAAAATATTCTTACTGCATGTATGTCAGATAAAATAATCTCATGATTTTGCTAAAGCTGTTCTTTACGGTGTCCAACAGAATGCATTTTTCTTAGGTTTTGTCTGTTGTCCATCAAGTTGTGAGTCTTGCAAACAAAATTATTTGTCTGTTTTATGCAGTCTCCTCAAAGAGCACAGGGGAATCCTGAAAAAATATCATTACTGCACTGCAATGATGTACTCACAGTGGCTCAACATTCCTGATGCAGATGCACTGCACTTGAACAAGCACAGCTGACATCCAAACAGGGTAATGAAATACTCACATTTCTCTAGTGTACCAGGATGCTGTGAGCATCAGAAATACTGAGTCTTTCCAAGATGACTTATTAGAAATATTTTGTAGATGAGAGAACAGTTTTTGTACATGGTCTTAAGCAATGCCTACTGAAAGGGATAGGACACTAAAACCCGAATAAATCAGTTTTTCACCAACAGCTTAATCAGGTGCTTGACTTGGCACACATTAACAAAAATAATAAAATACTAAAATTTAAAGAGAAAACAGCAAAACAACAAAAAATAAATCCCACTTCCCATCTTATATATTTAAGATAACATTTTTATAACAAAAACTATTAATTTCTTATTGGGTGAGTTTTGGGGTTTTTTTTCATTGCTACTGAGATAACTCATGTTCTGATATTTAGAAAACAAAATTCAAGTGAAGGTAAAGGAATAAGCAGCTATTTTGTGTGTTGGGTTTTTTTTAAAGACGAGGTACCCAGGCAAGCCCAAAATTATACCAATGCCGGCTTGTTGCCAATCTCCCCTACATTACCAGCAAGAAAATTAACGTCTTCAGTAAAATTTTATTGCAAAATAGCCAGTATATGGGAATTGTCCCAAGATAGAATCACACCCATTTTGGTACCAAAAATCTGTATTTTTTTTTCTCCTCTATATCATTCTGTTGGACTTTCACAACTATACTCATTTATGTATTATAAAAAGCTGTTCCTTTGTTTTGTTCTTGCAGTTCAATTAATAACGAAAGGTTTTCACTTTTACATGATGAAAGTAAACGAAGCAAAAAAGCCACAAATCCATCTTTTCACTTTGTTTTTACAAAATACCATTAAAAGAATATTATTAAAACAGTCAAACAACAATCAACCCATTGCTAAGAGAAATATACGTTAAGTTTCATGACACTGTGGAGAGCCAAAGAGACAACAATGGAAATCTAAAGTTTTAAGAACTCAGGATAGAGGAGGTTGTCTGACTAAAGCATCAGCTGATGAGTCTGTCATCAGTTCTAACTCTTCTCAGTGGTCATCACTAACAGGTTCTAAAATTAGTTGATATGTACCATGAGGCCTGGCTGTACCTGAACAAACACATACAAGAGACAGCAAGATATAAAAGGCCACCTTTAAATGCTGTCATGACATTGTCATGAACATGCTAAATGCTTTTTGAAATAACCTCCTTAATAATTAATTGTGATTATCTCAAATAGAATTTATTTGACTACATGTCATTTTGTTGCTTCTCGACAGGCTGCAATGACAAGAAATGGTATTGAAAATAGTCTTAAAATTAATACTAGATCTCTGAGAAATCTAGAAATTAATCTTATCATTCATGTATCTATTTAATATAGTAATAAAATTATAATGTATACTTCTGTTCATGCTGTAACTGTTGGGCAAAGAAAAGCAATGTTTTAATTTAAGAGCATGCTTTAAAAAACAAGGAACTGCTGTTTACTCTAAGAGTACCTGATCATGTCCATCACAAAACATGCCTTTGAAGACAAAAAAATTTGGCAGTCACTTTACAGCTGGGATAAATGCTTTAAAATCAAACAAGCCAACCTTCAAATATTTGGATCTTGTAACAGTCTTGCTTTCCAATCTGCTGAGCACTCACTATCTGAGGGAAGGCACAGGTTCCCAACCCTTCCAAGTTAAGGGGAAAGTTAAGTCCCACTGTCAGGATTCAGAAATATTTGGCCACTTCCAAATTAGCCTCAGGCATTTTCAAAATAGGAAATTTTTGCTCTGAAGAAACTTCTGAGGTTACTCTATGGCAGAGCATGAAAAGAAACCAAGATAATTTCTTCTGGCCATTTACTCTGATCTGCCATAAAATTTACATGAACACAAGATCAATAAAATCAAACAACATTCTCCCCATTTGGCCTGGTGTAGATTGTAACAGAAGGGCAGAGAAAAATGTGTTTTTATTAACCTTATTCCTAAAAAGCCAAGTTATATATTTTTTCTCTTCCACATTTCTGTGCAGAACCTCAGTGACTGCCCAAGGTTCTTGTTCAATGTGTTGGTATAGCCCCTCGCACCTGAGTGCCATAATCTAGAATTTCTGTTCAAATCCTGTGATACAGATGTATTCAAACAAAGTTTCCAGAGAAACAAAAAGGAATTATTGCAGATTTGAAGTGCTGTCATGTCTTGTGACCCATGGAGGAAGGAGACGATCTAGAGGCATGAATATACATTGAGATGTTACCCAGAGCATTTCGACAGTAATACTAACCCGATGCTCAAATCTTTCAGGGTTTACTTGTTCATTTTTTATTTTACCATGTTTTCAGAATAAGCACAGATACTTGGAATGAGATTATCATTCCTAGTCAGTTGCATAAACTCACTGAAATTTTTGCAATCTCATTATGGAGATTTTCAAATGCAGACAGTCAGTGTATCTGAACTGAGCCTCATGAAGCACCATGTGGTAGAGAGCAACACCTGTATCAATTACATAAACCACCCAGAAAGAACTGAGTTGATGAATAGTTCCCATAATTCTTCTAAGGGAATGTAATTATTAAATCTGTGGTTTTACTTGAAGAAAAATAAGTAAAAAAGCATTAAAATCCCCATAATAATCTCAAAATTCCAAGAGTCCCAGTCTCTCTTTCAGGAGGTTTACAGTGTTCTTCTGTTTTATAGGTGTATCTAATAGCTCCTAATAACACATCATCTTACTTACCCATAAAGCATCTCCAAAGAATTAAATTAAATACAAGAAAGACGAAAATCCATCTCTCAACTGTAGCTACCTTCAGGTTATTTAAAGAGACAAAACCAATCTGTGTTACTGCTATCTTCTCCATACAAGTATCACAGCTTTGGATTCCACTGACAGTTGGAACCAGCACACAAAACTGAGTTTGAATAAAGCATGTGCCACAATGGACATCAATAGCTAACGCTTTGTGGCTGCTCTGGCACACTCCAATGTATGTTTTGTTAAAAGCCACTTTAGAGGTGCTTATTATAAAGTAAATATTACTTTATAATGGAACATTCATTCATTCATGTAGATAAAACTGGGGTATTCCTTCCTGAACAGTATCACCTACTTTGTTCATTTACTTAGTACCAAACACTACAGACTTTAGCAGGACTGACCACAAGACTGGGTCACCAGTGCCCATTCACACACGAATAGGTGCTCCATTACAAAAACAATATAAAAATTTTTCATCAATGCAAAAGTCAGGTTTTTTAGAATCTTATTTCTTTGGCATGAAATAAAGACAATACATTTGCCTTAACTGGAAAAATGAGGAAAAAGAAGGAAGTATTATAATTTTCTACCTCTTACGGACAGCATGAACTATAAAGGCTTTGGTAAATTTCAGGTGAGATAAGCTTACAAAGATGTTGATAGTTCTTTGACTTTTGCTTGTTCAGAGATCTCAGAAGAACACTACATAGCAATGGATATGTGCTGAAAATAGGAAGACCTTGGCAAGTATTGTGTAATTAGCCTGAAATACGCAAATACAATCGACTTTTTCACTAAAGATTCAGAATCGACCACTGAATTAGGAAACAAAAAGAGTATCTACTTAAAGAACATAAAAACCCATGAAGAATAACAACTTTCCATTTCATATAACAGCACACTTTTGGCTCAGGTTATTCTCCAAGGGAAGTTATAAATAGGACAACCCACTACCATACTTATACTATTGCAAACTTAGTTACCAAACATGCTTTTCACCTGCAGCAGTACTGGCCCACTGTAAATGAGAGAACAAAGTCCATGTCCCAGTTCTGGCCTTTTTCCCCTTGGCTGCTGGGGCAGTGGGTGTCGGAGGTGATAGTAACATGCTCAGCACCTGGAGGGAAAAAGTGCCGCATGTCCCACACCAATAATTATGAATCCTTAAATCTACTGGAGTCATTACAGAAGGCATGGCACTTTAATCCCTCGCTTAAATAAGCACAGCCACTTTGTAGATGTTTGGTTACTTTCCATATCTAAAGTCCCTTTTAATTAGTTTTGAAATACAAATTCAATATTCATCATTGCCTTCTCTTTTTTTCGATCTGTTGCGGCTCAGCGAGTCTTTAACACAGCTCAGGGAGCATTGGTAATATTGCAACTCAGGTAGCTCTGCAAGTACACACTTATCATCATCATCTGACCCTTTCAGCATAAATTAAGAACAATGGCATTCAAAAACACTTCCAAGCAAGAGATAAGAATGTGCTATCCTATCAAGGTGTTATGGGGTAAAGACACAGGCGTACATACAGAACATCAATAATAATTTTTTCCTTACTTGACTTTACTTGCTCTTCTTGTGCTATTCCAACATCATCGGAATCAGACAGCTCCTTTATGAAGTTGGAAGGAAACATGCCAGTCTTTCCATTGAGTATTCCTTCCCACCAGCCCTCTTCCACCTGCACCAAGACAAAAATAAAAAAAAGGGGGTTTAATATAAGCAACACTTTGCTGAGTTACGTTATATACATTCAATAAATTACAGTAATGACTCTGAACAGTTTATATTAATTTCAGGTATAAGGAGCACATGGCATAGGTTCTAAGCCAGAACATCTCTCTTTTTTTTTGATAAGTGAAAACAAGAAAGATGCATGAGCCCATCTGTAAATGTCATCAGTGCTGACAGCAGTCAGAAGCATGGATGAGCATTAAATAAAAGGATAAAAGAACAACTAGAGAGCATACAGTGTCTCTACATTTCGATTTTTATGGCTGTCCATTCAATCACTAAATTTTCCGTGCAAACTGTATGACTATTCAAGACAATCTTAATGGACGTGTTTTGCAGATTCTGAGTTTGAATTCCCTAAGTAATCAAAGGTGAAAGAGAAATATCCATGAAAAGCTACTCAGAGAATCTAAACTAGGTATCTTAAATAATGTGAATATTCCTGCCTTCTCCATCAAAATCTGAAGTTTTGGTTGTAAAAATTAGGAATGTTGCTACTTCGTTAATCTGTTAATGTAAGAAATCTGTGGAGAACAAAGAACAGTGCTAATGAATATTTGACTCTAGATTTACAAAGAAGTACTGATATACATAATGATGGTTTGAGAAGGAGGAGGGACACCGCCTAGCCAAATCCCAAGAGGAAAATATCACTTTAAAATTACAAACTCCCTCCTGTATAACCCATTCAGCATTGAACAGCAGTGTCAGGCAGTGAAATGACAGCCCTCAGAAAACAGATGCCTTTAGGTTATAATGGGACAGCAAGAAACGACTTATTATATGCATCAGCTAAACACATCCTTGATAGGGAAATATTCTTCATCTGTCAGACACTGTCCTTTCACCAAAAAAAATGACAGGGGAGGACAGTGTCAATCTGTGACACATCAGCCTCCAATAAAGTTTGACACATCTCGTTCCTGCCTACCTTCCCCCCACAATTATGAAAATAGAAAGTCAACTGAAATAGAAAGGCTGAGGGTGTTCATGTTTACTGTTAAAAAAAAGAACTCCACATTTTAAATGAAACTAGTTAATTATTACAGAAAAAAAGTCCATTTCCTATCACCTATCTGTGAAAAACTCGAGTTCTTAGAAAAGAAATCTCTTAATAATACAACCAAATATTTCCCAAAAATATGGAGGAATGTATGCATTTCTTTCAACTTAGTCACACATACAATTTCACTACAAAACCCCACATTTCTTGTTGTCTTGAGTTGAATTTTTGTTTTAATTTGAAAGGAGTTCAGACCAGACTTTCATTTAATCTCAGTACCTGTCCCTGACAAAATTTGCCCTCCCTCCACCGCCCCCTCCTCAGCTCATCAGTAATCATGATGAGCTCCAGCATAACTCTGGGAGTTATCTTGCACTTCTTATTATCTTGCTGTAAATTCAGAAGATAGAATACATATATATCACTCAATCACTTCAGTGAGGTGGAGATTTTTCACATTATAGTATCAAAGTCTCTAAAAAGTAATATTCCCTTTCTTCTCTCCAGACCAATAATAAACAATACGGAAAACTGAAACTGCATGACACAACACTTAGTAGATAAATTATATATCTACACATATATCTGTGCAAATTATATATCTAAATAAAATATGATATAAATATTATATACCCATAAAAATATGATATCTTGGTATACAGAAAATAGACAATATGGCCAAGACTCTTTCAGCAATAAAATATTTCCATTTTTCTAATGCAGTATTCCCAGATGGCCATATTGAGCAGAGCTAAACATCAAACCATAACTGCATTAGCTGATTGACCAGTAGATTAATCAGAGGATTTACACAGTTCCCAAGATCCTTGCTTTGCAAGATGCTGAGATTATTTGACACAAGTAATGTGACCAATATAATCCAGTTTCATCTTTTCCTCAAGTGATTTTCACCTGCTTACTTCTTCCAGGGTAACACTTCACAGTTTCCTTACAGTTCACATTAGCACTCTTCATGTGGCATGTTGATGTATGGATCCCTATATATGTGTATAGAAATATACATATATACAAAGATCTTTAGACAGGTAAATCTAAACTGGTTGTGAATATACTCACAGCATTCATTATCTTATTGTAAGTTTTCCATCTGACTGAAAAATTAATTGCCTGATAATACCATGTTGTATTTAATAATTCTACAACTTCAGAAAAAAATCTAAAGCCAAACCTAGATTTTTTTCCACAAGAAAATGCAGAATCATGTTAACAAGATATCAGAGGTTCAGGTCAAACTGTGCCTCCCAAAGATTTAGTAGGAAATTTTCACCAAAAGCATCAAAAGCTTTAAGTATTTTTAAACACTATAGCTACCTGCTACATAACTTTAAGCCTCAAAACAGCAGCTAGAGATAAATCCATGCAATAGAAAACACTAAAATGCCTCTAGGATTTAGTTATCCCAAACTGGGGCAGTCCATTACCATATGGTTTGAAAAGTTGCAATAATTCACAGCCAATAAAACCTTTTAAATGAAAATCCATTATTCATGGGGGTAATCCGTCTGGAGGCACGAGTTCAATAAAATTTGTTGCCATGCTATTATAACAAAGTGCTTTCAGAATTTATACATCTAGGTCCTGATTTATGCCCAGCATTCACGTGCTGAACCAAACAATCTAAAAAGAGAAGGATTTCATTCAGCAGTCCATGTCCCTATGCTGGATAAGAAGTTCTATGATTCATAATATTCTACACACCAACTGTAAGATCAGCCTGCAAATGAAGTGGGTTTTTTTTAATTCATAAGAAGGATCTTTCCAATCTGCCAAATGTAAGCAGATACAGCTAGAGATATTTTTAAGATATGTTTTCAGTGTGTTTTATCTGTTCACTGCCTTTTGGAGAGGCGTGGCTCATCCTCATCTTGCCAAGCCCGTAGGCTGCCAGTACTGTCACACCACATATAGGAATATGACTGAAGATACTTCGTTACTTTGTATATTTAGGAGGTAACAACAACATGCACTCAACTGCAACTCAGACAATGCCATGCATGGGGCAGGGACAGATGCAATATGCAATCTAACACTTGGATGTGACTGAATGAGATACAAATGAACAATGTCACCAGAGAATGGTTCATCAGCTCTAGAGAAATTCATCCCATTAAGAAGCCTGGCCTTTGGGATTTAATCTATATAATAATTATGTGACATTCAAATGTTCTTCCAGTATCGTTGGGCTTTAGTTGTTTTAAATTTTCAATGAGGAAAGAATATTTGTGCTTTGGTTGTAATTTAATTACTCAACCACTAGAGCCTTTTTTAATGTAAATGAGCTTTTTTGTAAACTATAAACCAAATATAGATGAAAATAATTTGAAATATAGTGTTTTACTTCGTGAGAAAGTAAATGTTTAATCAAATTGTGAGATCCCAGCACACAATAACAACCCAGACTACAAAGACAGTACAAGGCTGTAATAGTTAATTTTACTTAAAAGTAATAATATAAATAAGAAATAATAAATCAAGTACTCAAAATAGATACCATGGAAGTGGATAGACAGGAAAATACCAGAGAATTATATGAGTGAGGCATTCAGGCACACAAACACGAAGTTCTCCTAAGGATATACAGAAGCTAGGACACTAAGCTGCTTAGAAAATAATAAAAATTTATTGAAATCAGCCTATTTCCATGCTTAAAGTAAAAAAAAAAAAAAAGGATAGCATTTCAAGCCTTCAAGCAAATATAATAATTCTATTTCAGACCAGGAATATGGTTTTATTCTGTAACTGTAAAGCAACCAAAGAAAACAAAATCACTTTAGTAGGTCACTAGGACAACAAGATTAAGATAATCCAAAAGTGAGGACACCTTACATTTTACGTTCTTCAGGTTTTCCCTTCACTGCCAATACAATCTGCAGCATCCCCCTTCAAAGAAAGAAAGGTCATCCTGACTTGCAGTGCAACAAACCTTGCTGCTACAAGCCTTAGAAGCACCTTCTCTTGAGAGAACCGGGGGGCCACCCCTGTAACTCCATGACAGGATATCCCAAACCAGCAGGAAATGCTGAGGCCAACTACCAGCAGCTGCTTGCCAGAATGTCTGACTGCCCCAGCTGCTTGCTTACACCTTGCTATATAATTAATAGGCTAAAGTTGTTAAATGATTAAAATGTTCAGTTCCTTGGAATCACTGACCTAAAGTGTATTTCCAATAAATTCCTGTATCGGCTCATTCCACAAGATTTTCTAAAACCTGCAGCTTTGCCTATTGGGCTGACAGACTACTTACAGCTTAGCCAGGGCAGATGAGGGAGGCTCTGAGTCAGGAAAGGTTTCAGATGGAAGAAAGTTTCCCTGGATCATAACAAAGTTTTTCTGGACTGTTAAAACCAAAACATAGTCCCAGGAACAAAAGCAATGCCAGAGGCAGGCAACAGGAAGGAGAGAAGCCCAAGGTCAACAAATTTTCTTTTGCTTTGAGAGAACTAGAGCACAGAAAGCAAAGGAAAAAGCTCCCTTAGTTTATAAATTCTAACGGAAAATCGTGAGCTCAAAGGACAAAAGCAATCATATGTTGAAAGGAAATTAAAAACATAGATTCCCAAGAGGCAAAATAAAAAAATCACATTCACTGCCAATGGGAAAATAAATTTTGGACACAAGACCTAAACAGAAGATGGTGCCTACAGTGCCACTTGATGGCTTATTCTGGGAGTGCATTCAGAGGAGCCATACCCATGAGGCACCAACCATCCCTTGGGACTCTGCTACAGCACATCTGGAAACTGTTTGATAATTCAGGTGCAGGAGGTAAGAATTAAAAACTGCACAAGTACCTTGTATTGGGGAATCTTTTCAGCTTCAGAGTTCTTTATTTTACAATGTCAAAATGTGCTTGGGGAATTTTTCTTTGCTTTTGTCATTCATGGTTTTGTTAAGTTTTTTAACATCCTCTTCTAAAAAAGACACTAAAGGGCAGTGAAAGCAATCACACAGAATTGGGATGACCCTATCCCTATAAAGACTCAGTAGTATTTGCACCCTTATTTCCCCCAAAAAAGGCCTCCTACCACATGAACTAATCAAACAAGTAGTCCCTGAGTCCTTGTGAACAACCTGTTAGAAGAGGATCCAGAAACACTTTACCACAGCATTCCACAGAAAAGTAACTGAGAGATGTGAAACCCCAGCATTCATTCCCAGTTGTTTTCTTGCATATTATATAGCTCTGCAATTGTGGCACAGACCATCCCCTCGCTACGGTTAAATATTCATTCCCCTTTCAACTCTATAGCTGCCAAAGTAGGTCACTGTAAGAAAAGTCCACCTCAATCCCCAGTTTATCCTGTTCTTGGACATGTGTTGCACCACTTTATCTCAAAATAAGAACAAAAAAAACATATCCACTAATCTTGCCCATAAGAAGCAACCGATTTGCAAAAATTCAGTCTGTATTTTTATAATTTCAAATGAGCTACTGATAGGATTTCATCATGTAATATATGGCAATGTTATCTAAAAGTCAAAGAATAAGCTCAATGGTATTACAGAATGTCTCAGTCACAGACTTGTGAGCTTAACTTCATGCACTACCCATTGCCAAAAAGCTGACTTCTCAGCAGGATGAGGCCAAAAGGTATACAGCAGCACAACGACACACTAATCCCAAATGAAAGCAGGCTCAGAACTGCTGAATGACATGCCAAATGTCCTTACTCTGATGCTGCAGGTTAATTATCTGGCATCCCATGAAAGTCTAAGGGTGAAATATAATTGGAATTCAGATATCTGCATTTAATAAGACAATTAGTTACAGTTGTATTTTGGGACAACTTTAATTAGAGTTATAGCTAATGAGGTAGGAAAATGACAAGCAAAAAGCTATCAATCACATAATAAATGTGAACATAAACAATGATGAAAATGCTTCTCTTGTTAAGTTTTAAATGTACTTTTAATTTAAGCCTGTTAATTAATGTCTCATGGGTATCAGGGTCTCTGTAGTTATGGAAACCTCTATTTTAACAACAAGCATTTTATCTATTGTGTTGAATGTTTGATCTTAACATAATTAATTTCCAACTATTTAGGACAAATAGAAAGGAACTGTGAATTCTTAACACATACAGCCTCTGAGGACATTCATCTGGAAACAACTCACACTTGCTACTGTTTCAATCCACTCTACAGTCCCAAACCACTTTTACCACAGGAGGAATTTCCAATTTTATCTACCACTACTACAGACATAAAAACCCTTTCAAAAGTATCACATCCAATCTGTTGGCACCAGGAAGAAGGATCTGGGCAGCTTTAGATGCTACTACACCTCCACACTCTGAAGCAGAGGTTGGAGAAGGGAAGACATCCTCATCCTCAGCACATCACTGTGTGATGTCAGTGTAACCTGTTTTCACTGGGAGTCTGGGGAAACACACTTGGACACTGATGGAGGCAGCTGACACTTCTGTTCCCTTCTGCCAGCCCTGTGCTGGAGGCAGTGAACTTGAACGGGTTTGAGGAAGAGCACAACACACTTCTTTAAGGATAAAGCTCAATTAACTTTTCTTTGAAACAGCAAAAGTTTAATGAGTTGTCAATCACAAGCAACATTTTAAGACTTTTTTTTCCTCAATAGCCACATAAAGATACATAGACAGTGTTTGACCTAAACAATACCAGGTTCAGTTTGCCGTAAGTCAGTTAGGAATCGATTTATTTTCAACTAAGCAGAAATCCATAGAGATTTGAAAATATTAATCTAAGCCAATTTAAAACTAATTAATTCAACTGATGCAACTTTCTTAGAAGGAGACAATAAAATACTATCTATGGGAATCTGAGACCTACTCATGAATAAAAAGATGGGGTAAGAGAAAGGAACAACTGGAAATGGAAAGTAAATGACCATTTATGTTCCAACTACACACTGAACCACTGTAAATAATGCTGAAGATGTCCTCCAGTTTTCAGTCTTGAGTAATAATAAACAAAATTGGTATTTTACAAGAATTGTCTCCAATTGTTACCTATGTGGGAGGGTTTTTTGCTGTGGTTTTATATTTTTTTTGTACAATAACACAGCTTGATTTTGGCCCTTGCAAAAAACCAAAACAAAACACCTCAATTTTCACAAGTGAGGAAGCCATATTTTTTAATTGTATAATGACATTAACACTGTGAATCCTATTTCAATGACTCCTTATGCAGCATTATCTAAAAGCAGAAGGGTAAAAAGTGAAATCAGCACATTGGTTGGTGCAACTTCTTGCATCAAATAAAGTTCCTGTTTCAAAATAAATACTCTGCCCTACTTTTTCGAGGAATTAATACTACTATAATAAGAGCAGAAGAGGAAGTAATAACAATAAGTATTTGACATCAACTGCTTGGTATCAATCATGATGGAAAATAAAGGCCCCACAATAACATTTCCCAAGGGACTGAGAATTTTTTCTCTAGATTCCTATTTTCCCTCTTCCACCAGCTGATCTAGTTCCACCCAGAAGTTGGACAATGCTCTAAAACGCATGAATGCACTAGATGAAGCCTGAAGCTGACCTTCTGCTTCAGTAGCTGACAGAACAGGGTATTTTATAAGGTCAAAGTGGGCACAGCCTCACCTATGTCAGCTGTTCTTCAGCATTTACTTATGACCAGCAGTTCAAGCTATCCATGAGCAGTCCAGTTCCACACTACAGTAAAACTAATTCCATCATGACATTCTTTACATCTGCCAATCAAAAAAGCAGCCCTAGACAATATATTTTCTTAAACCTTAAAATAAGAAAGTTGTCAATGTTTTCCTCAACAGTAGCAATTCAGGGTACAAATTTAAGACTAGGAAGTCTGTAATCAGCAATCCAAGTGGATTACAAAAAGCATGCCCTTAACTATAAGCACACACATCCAAGTACATGGAGTGTTTCACTTTTATAGTTCTACATTTTTCAATTTTAATGCAAACTATTTCAGTCTCATTTGGATATAAATAAATCTGTTATTTATAATTAAGTTGCTCAAATTTATAAAAAGACAAGAAATGCATTTTGTAAGAGAAGCCTTGTGTCTCATCTAAATTATTTAATTACTCAGTAATTATTTATTCATTTGGTAGGGTTAGTTTGTTGGCTGGATACTAGGAAAGGGTTTCACTCCATCAATTTACTCTGGAAAGACACAGATTTAAAAATTTTAAGTAATATTTCTGTGGCCATGTGAGGTCAAATATACCCCTCAAAGTGCCCAATGAAAACAGCTTATGTGATGCTGTGAAACTCGTTACAATATCAAGTTTACATTGTCTTCAAAATATGCTCTTAAATATCTTACAACCTTGAATTCCCCCATTACAAAACCGTTCACAGACAGAATAAGGTTATTTAAGTGGCACATCGTGTCTGATTCCAGGAAGAATGATGTGCAGAGCTGGTATGCACAGCCAGGTTAAAGCAAAACCAGTGATCACTAAGCTTCTTACATTCAGAAGTGAGAATTTAATCTCTCATAAGAAAATGCTGGATGTCATGTAGGTTGCAGTAGAATTTATATTCTTTTAGAACTGATTTTTTAAGTGACAGATGTAGGAAGAAGTAAATTAATGTTAACGTCCTAACTGCTGAGTCACAGGGGAGAAAAAAATCTTACAAATAAATGATACAAGCTGAAACACACCTTTTATTGGCTGCTTGAGCAGACTAAGGTCTTTTTAAAGCTAAGTAAATAAGGAATAAATGAGTCTGAATACATTCTAGTTAAAGAATGCATGTTATAATTTTGACTTTGGTTCTTCTTGCTATTAAACTCAAGAAGATATTTGTAAAATCTCTAATGGAACACTGAAGGTATTGGGAGTGAACATCATTCCTTGATACTGCACCCAGATTTACTCATACAAAGAAAATTTCTGTATCTCTGTCCAAGCTTTTGTAGGTTGTCCCCAGTCCATCTAAGGGATGTGCATTAATTTTCCACATCTATCTGCACCCAAAATAAATGAATCTCAAGTCTCAAATGTTTTGTTGGGGTTTTTTTTGCTTGGTTTTAGGGGTTTTTTTAAACTGATTAGACTAAAATGAAATTCTTAAAGTTTGCTGGCAAAGATGACAAATGGTGAACTCCAGTGGAGACTCGAGTAAATTTCTTAAAATTGTTTAACTTTGCAAACATAACTTTCCCTGTGACTGGCTTACTAAAACTGTGAAAAGTTTCTTCTGATATAATCTTTGGTTCTTCAGAGATATAAATTCAAGAGCTCTAAAGAACAAACTTAGAGCTCTTTCCCTGAACAGAACTCTGAAACACCAACTGATTGAGAAGAACCGGCAAAAGTGCTACAGGGAAAAAAAAAGTTACAAAATCCATAAAAAAACCAGCAACATCCCCTCATGCCCAACAGCAATCCATACCAGACAGGTCAGTATACCAGAAAAATGTCTGGTTTCAATTATGTCTTAAAACAGACTGTACTGAAGAGCTTAGCATGCACAAGATATGTCAGTACTGCATGTGTGTATAGTCAACTAAGGATGTGCTCACCTCTCCCACAACTTCAATGATGTCGCCGACTTTTAATTCCAGTTCATCTTCATTTTGAGGCATATAACTGAAAGCCACCTGACATCTCCTTCTTCTGTTTCTCTCTCCTGATGGAAATGAAAGAAACAGGGAAATCGTAAAATGAAAACAAAATTCCATGCCAAACACAAGCCAGGGGAAATTATGAAAGATGAAATATGATTCTTTGAGCACTCTTACCAGAATCTGAATGCTTGCAATGCTTAGTCTATCTGCCTAGAATTAACTTAAAAAAGAGAGTGGAGAAAAGATTCCTGGTGCATATTATTTTTTCAACTATTTCTATAACTCAATGCAATTAATAAACACAAATAAATTGTGTGGGTTTTTTTCCTTTCTGTAGTATTATTCAAGAGCCAAAATTTAACTAACTGTGCTTCCTAGTGACAGAATGGACAAACTTTACCCAAAGGATCTTTCCAGGTGTATTTGCTCCAATTTCTCTTCTAGGCTTATGCTCTATACACATGCCGTAGGCAAACTGGAGGGATGGGAAAGGGATCCAAAGCCTTGTGGCTTTTGCTCATAAGGAAATAAGCCTCTCAGCTGTATCTTTTTGTCCACAAATCTTTCACAGGTGTACAAATGTCTCACTAACCATTTTTATACATTTTTTTTTCATAGAACCATTTAGGTTGGAAAAGACCTTTAATATTGTTAAGTACAACAAGACTGTTGAGCTAACACAGCACTGCCAAGTCTACCACTAAACCATACCCCTGAATTCCACATCTACATCTTTTAAATACACCCAGGGATGATGATTCCACCGCTTCCCTAGGCATCCTGTTCCAATGCTTGACAAACCTTATTGTGAAGAAATTTTTCCTAATATCCAATCTAAACCTCCCCCGGCACAACTTGAGGCCATTTCCTCTCATCCTGTCTCTTGTTACCTGGCAGAAGAGACTGACCCCCACCTGGCTACAAACTCCTCTTAGGTAGCTGCAGAGAGAGTCAAGGTTCTGCCTCAGGCCCCTTTAAACAAACCCAGCTCCTTCATCCACTACTCCTAAAACTTGTGCTCCAGACTCTAGTCCAGCTCCATCACCCTTCTCTGGACATGATCCAGTGGCTCAATGTCTTTCTTGTAGTGAGGGGCCCAACACTGAACACAGGATTTGAGGTGCGGCCTCACCGGTGTCAGGTACGATCATTAGCCTTGGGTGGCTCCCATCCAACCCCACAGACTTGTATGTAAATAAGTGGTGTAGCAGGTCACTGACCTTTTCCCCTTGGATTACAGGACCTTCACTCTGCTCTCCATCCCTCTCTTCTAACTCAGGGGGATGGATACATGGAGTACAACTACTAAAGACTGAGACAAAGAAGACAAGGAGTACCTCCCTTTTCCTCATCCTTTGTCACTGTTTCCCCCCACATCCAACAAAGAATGGATAATCTCCTTAGCCCTTTGTTTGCTAATGCATTTATAGAAACCTTTTTATTGCCTTTTACAGCAGGGGTCAGATTACATTCTAGCTGAATTTTGGCCCTTCTGATTTTCTACCTGCATAACCTCATGACATCCCTGTAGTCCTCCTGAGTTCCCTATACTTTCTTCCAAAGGTCATAAGCTCCCCTTTTTTTTCCTGAGTTACAGCCAAAGGTTTCTGTTCAGCCAGGCCCGTTGCCTTTCTCTCTGACTCATCCTTTAGCACAAGGAGATGGCCTGCTCCTGCACCATTAAGATTTCCTTCTTGAAGAAGAAAATGATCAGCCTCCCTGGGCTCCTTTGCCCTTCAGGACTGCTCCCAGGGGACTCTGTCAACCAGTCCCCTAAATAGGCCAAAGTCTGACCCTTCTACTATCACAGTTTTCAGACAGATGAGTGAAAATACTCTGTTCCAGAGTTTGCTTGCCAGATCTGTTGGCTTACATGTAATTATAGTCGTACGAGATGAGAGAATCTCTCTAAATTAAGTTGCTGAAGTTGGCTGCTTAGCCTTTGTTAGCTGAAGGATAACTTTCTGATATGAATCATGACTGTGTTGGAATGTGGTGAAGGACCAGAAGGCAGGAAAAGAGAAATTATCCAAAACACAGGATTCCCTGACTATTCTCTCTTCTCCAGAAGATGTGCAGTGTATAAACCATGCTATTTTGTATAATTTATATACATGTACCCACACAAGCATATATACACACACACTCCACAAAAGTAAATGTACTTTCTCTTATGCTATTTCTCTTAACTGTTAAACACACTCAATACACACCAAAATGGGTTGTGTAAACCCTTTCCAAGCATGGTCTTAATCTGAAATTAAATTACAGAAATAGATCTTATAGTGAGTCTATTTTTTGTTCTGCAACATTTCTTGATAATCCTGCTCTAGGGCAAACAATGATAAAAAAGTTACAGAATTTTTTTTCTAATCTATTAATTGAAACTAGAGAAAGAAAGGAGAAGGGAATCCACTGATTTTGGCTTTCTAACAATATTTTTCACAGCCACTGCAATCCTGCATGTGACAGCTTTTTGAATGTCAAAATTAATACCTTAATGCAATGTAACCAAACTCACTCAAATTTGCTCTTTTTCCACCTATGATGGAAAGATGACCTAAGATGACTGCTCATTCTTCACCATCTAAACTAAAATGGTCCTAAACTGACGACTTTACACAGCTGCATTCAAAATAAATATAATAAATACCTTCCATACTGAGTGCTTCTCTCATTTTCAAGAGAAGTTGGCTATTTTCCCTAAAAATAACATTCCCACTATGATTTCTAACATCAAGTAGCAACCGATTTGCTGATGTTGCCTGATGTGACAGATGGCAGTTGCCATCCTATTTAATAATAAATACCGTGTGACTCTTTGGAGAATATTTTTGACATTGCTAAGAGAGTAAGAAAAACACAGTTCTGGATGTTAACAATACAACTGTATGAATCCTTCCCCCTTCTAGTCCATAAAGTTATTTTATTGCTGTAGAGAAAATTCAGTGAAAGTCTGCATTTATCTCCATTTAGTCTCATGGTTGTCTCACTGCTCTCCCTCACCTTCCAAATCTTTCTCTAAAGAAATGCAAGTATGAGGAGTAGCAAGCCAGCAAGAGTCATAGATTCTATGTACCAGTTAGTTCCTCTCTCTGATCTAATGCAAGCAAACAGATCCAGCAGTGAGTACCTTTGGTTTTAAGGAGCTGGTGCTGGTGGTCCCTATGTACATGCTAATGCTTGGTGCACTTGAGAAGAACATGAGTTCTGTGAAGAGCTCTACAGACAAGGAATATCTGTTTTTTCTTACACTATAGCAATGTGGATAATACAGGAGTATGAGTTTTCTAAAAAAACCAGACCCGATAGGAAAAGAAGTCAGAGTAACCAAGAAATATGTATATAATGTTAGTAAAGAAAAGCTCTGGTTTTGCAAATGCGATATTCCCACCCACACACCACTGATTTTTTTTCTCTGTTTCTTAACTAGCACAGTCTCCAAAGACAGCATGATCAGGAACCAGAAGACCCACTGGAAGAACTAACAAGCAGTTTAAAGAAAACCACTGAAGTCTTGGTCTTCTCTCACCATTTCCCCTTTTGCTAATATTGCCACTTACTGCAGAATATTATTATAGTCTATGCTTTAACTGCTGGTTATCTGAGTTCTAAAATGGCACACGTATGTAAAGCTAATTTCAAACTATACACGGCAACAATGCTGCAACGAAGACTGCAGATATTTTCTAAACTAATACATTTATTTCCTACTTGTAAATTGATGAAGAAAATAATTAGCAGAAGGGTTTTTTTTGTGCACTTTTCTTCACACTTAAGCATAAACTGAGTTACTTTCAAGGGAAAAGTTACCATGTGGTGAAAAGGCAATTAATAAATCAAGTACTTTAAAATCAGAAAAGGTGTGCTGCAAAGTCCTCACTGTGTTTTGAAAGGCTTAAAAAAAGAAAAATAAAAAAGGGATGACTGAACTTTTACTGGCCCATGTATTTGTTGCAAGTAACCTGCTGAAAGCAGCACCACACTGGTGTGTGCTGGTGGCAGTTCTAGGCTTTTTCATCTCCTATAACTGTGGCACAACATCAGAAACATTTTGAAGGCAAAACATCTATGAGCTGTAGGTTGGGAACTAACCAAACTACACTGTATTCAGAACAAGCTATCTATGATACAGGAAAATAGGTCACTCACTTGTAAAAAACATACACTGGTTCCTGTTTACATTATTATAATCAAATACATAAAATGAAAAAAGGATCACGTCTAGTTTGTGCTGGTTCTTAAACAAGACAGCAACAGAGAATTTGCTGTGTCTGTACAAGGGGTGTAACTAACACAGCATTGCAAAGCATTTTGCATCTGAAGCAAAGGCACCAAGATCTCAACTGTGCCACAGGGAATGCCTGACTCTGCCCTGCTCCTTCTCAGGGTTCTATCAAAGTATCTGCAGATGTAGCATAAGAAAATAGGCCTTGCCTGCACTGAGAGAGGTGTCGTGCCACTTCAAGAGCAATGCTGACTTCCTCCTTATTTGCAGCTGTTGACTGCCAAGTCCTGCTTGCCCCACCTGAGGCTCCCTTCCCTTTGCCCTGAGAGGTGAACAACTTCTCCAATCATTCCCCAAACACTTTCACTCAAAGCAAAACTTGGTAGCTTAACAGTAAACAACAGGCTTTGCTAAATCATCTCCTTTTGGTTTTTATCTAAGATTCACCTGTCTGACTGTAGGTGTACCTGAGCTGAATGTCTAAATCTGAGCCTATCACTCAGGCATAGAGAGGACCCCAGTCCCATCTCCAGAGAGTATTTAGTGTCACTGTAAAACAGAAAACTAAAATTTATGACTCTCCAGAGGTGTCTTTTTCTACTGGTGTGGCAAGAAAAGACCTTAACATTTAACTTTAAAAGGTCTAAAGTTAGGTCATATGGAAAGAGGAGTGAACATATATTTAGAAATTTGAAACAAACAAACAAATACTTGAGGGCACAAATCTGATTTGTTTCACAGTGGCATTTGATCAGATTCTAAAAATGACGTAGTTGCCTCTGACCACAGGAGACCACAAAAAAATTTCTCCCAGTTGTACACAGGCAAGAGAGAGCATTATTTCTGTACATTTAAACACTCCTCTGGCATTAGCAATGAAGACAAAAAGAGGAGGCAATGACAACACACTGGCATTCAATGCTTATCTGTGTAAGGGGCACCAAAAGGTGATGCAACACTACACAAGAAGTCACACTGGTACTTACACGCTGCCATCAGACCCAGGAAAGGTCACAAACTGACCACTCGTGATTAGATGAAAAGTATGGCAGCAGCAGCAGAATAGCTAGGAAGTAAACTATTTAAAAGTTAACTGGAATTTTCAAATCCAGACTACCTTTTTTTTGAACTTAGAAGTGTGAGTGGGTTATATGGTGGTTTCTGTAGAGCCTCTGATGCCAATGTCTTTGTAGCCTGTCCTGTCAGTGAAAGCCATACGGTTGTTAAACTTCACAAACAGAAGCTCCATCAACTCTACATACTAATGCACTTCTTTCCCACCACAAGAGAACAAGTATAGCAATCCATTTTGTAACACAGTACAACCATTCTATAAAGTCAAAAAACTATTTAATAAAACCCTTCGGAGAACAGAACCACGGAGCAAATGTCTGTCCTCTGACAAATTGTATATCTAAATGGCTGACAATCTCTTCAAAACTAAGCCCCACCATTTTGTCACTGGATCTGGTTTATATCATGTTTATTATTTATAACTGTATCGATATCAGTGCAGATCAGATAAACAATCCACACCAACTGATCCTGGATTTTCCTTTATTATTGCTTTTTAATAAAGGAGTGTTGCTATGGAAATTGCATGGGTTAGGATGGAGTTCAAGTAAAGGTCTGAAGCCTGAGGAGCATGAAGACAATTTCTCTCACATCTAAAAAATTTCAAACACACTAAAGCACACAACAGTTCCTTCAGACTCATGAACTTTACTGTGGGTTTGCTGGGCAGGCTCAGGTGAACCACTAAAGGAAACTGAGATCCACATCCATTTAAGTAGATGCAAAGGGACTGAATTCAGTAAAATTGTTTGGTAAAGAAGCCCTTTTCACTTAAGTCTATTAGGAGGAAAACGACAAGTTGGAGGAAAAGTTTCCTGTCTTCTTTCCTGTCTTCTGCTGCAGATTTTCCTGCACACAGCATCATCTGCCCTTCAGCCTCAGTTGCACTTCCCATTCTTCCAGCTTTCAAAGCTATATTTGTAGTTGGGGGAACTGGCTCAGTGCAGTGACTCCTGGCTAGACAAGCTGGGCTGTGATATGATTCAGCTAGAAACCAGTTCTAAATTTAATGTGCAAAAAGACAAAAGGCAACTATTGCATAACTAAGACGTGATGTATAAGCATCTAGGGTGCATGTTACTGATTTTAATGCTACTAGTGGGGATCTGGCACAGCTGTTTTGGACAGCCAGTCAAATGGTTACTGTATCACTTTTTTGTTGTTAGAAATCATTGAATTGTATATATCAAAATGCACATTTTAAGAAAAAAGGTAGAACTATAAATTCACTCCTGAGAAAAATTCTTCTTAAAACCACTACCCTCAGTAGATGATTTTGAGAAAGTTACCTAATTAAGAGCAAACAGATAGTTAGCATTAAAAATGTTACTTTTTAAATTGCTTTAAGTGTATTGAAGATAGTATTATAAGATTTCTGATAAACTCTTGGTCATACTCAATCCTCCTGTGGATTCTGTCACTATCTTCCACAAAGCAAGGACTCCATCATCTTATATCCATCCACTAGCAAAAATACAGTTCTGATTTTAAAAGGTACCAGAACTGTCAAGTTCCAATTTTCTTCTTTTCCTGGAGGACTTTGGCAGTATTTCTGACCTGGGATGTGACATGTCAATTCCAACTCTCTCATAACCCACATGCTCTTAAAAGGTGAATGGTTTTGGATGGATGACAAAAAAAGCCTGCTGAGGTCTCTTCCCTGCCTAGCAGAAAATAGAAGTAAGCTGGGTGAGAATATCGGGGGTGGGGGCGGGGGGGGAAGGAAGGACAGGGAAATATGTATTGGGGGTGAGTGTGTGTTTGTGAGAGGGTTTGTTTTGTTTGGGTTCCTTGGTCTGGTTTGAATTTGTGACATTAATATACTAGAGAAGAGAAAGATAAACTGTTAAGGAGGGGTGAGGAAAGATGGAATATCTGAGGTGCTTCCAGTACTCTATCAAATGGGTTATGTAAAGCTGCTGTATTTTTCTACAAGCAGAGGAACTGGGAAGTGCCCTGCTTTGACACATGTAGCTAAATCACAGAGACTGCAGGACTCCATTAAGCACAATTAAGCCACAATGCAGTATGGCATCACTGCTAGTAATGTATTACCCTGAGTGTGTTAATGTTCTTCTGTTACTGAGGAGTGTTTTCTCTTGCTAGACTCCACAGCAACACTTCCAAGTTTCAGCCATCTGGCTGCTGCTCTGAATTTTATGGCCAAGATTTGTCTATGAGGAACCTGAAAGCCTGGAAGACACCTTTTTTTTTTTAACACCATCACATTTTTACTCATATGTACTGTCAGAATAATAGCAAACATATTATTCAATTAATTCATTCTTTCGTTAAAAACATGCAGCAATATTCGGGCCTTTTATTGTGTATGAGTCTTTTGCATGCAAGAACAGTAATTAACTGAAGCAACTACAGCAACAGTGTGGTACCAGTGGTCAAATGCTTTTAGGAGAAAACCATAAATTAACTGAGAAGTGGAACACTTGCATATGCCACAGCTGGAGCCAGGCTTGTGCGTGTGACAGACAGAACTGCAATAACAGTGAGGCTGAGATCACTACTTAAGCCTAACCCAAAGCAGAAGGAAACACTAGAAAAGTAACTGTAAATAAACTCAGAAGACACTTGCACAGTTTAAACCATACACCACCAAAATTTTTTTCTTTCTGAATCTGAAAGTTTTAAAATGCACATAAATGGAGTAGAAACTTCATCAAGAATGCAGTGAAATCAACACCAGCAAATCAGACAAAGCAAGTCCAAACTCTAACAGGAATCCTTGGACTTGCCACACAGGCTGCACGTTTTATACTCTATCCTTTACATGGAAAGTGTAAAATAAAGTATTAAACTACACATTAAACTCAACCACATGCACAACTGAAAATGTGTACGTTCACCAAAGCTACTCGTTCTAGTGTCTGTATCTTTTAAATGTCATTGTGTAAATTACCTGAAACACTCCAGCACAAGACAAAAACTGGAACTTGCTGACAGGGTTTCAAACAGGCTTTTTAAACTGTACTTTAAAAGCAGTTACACAGTTCTGGTAAAGACAGGACAAGTGCACTCAGCTTCCCACCTGTTTCTGAGATGTAAAAATATTTCGCAGCAGCAAGGGGTTCTTTTACAACAGCTTTTTCTAAATGACACATTCTCTTGCCTGTTCTCAGCAATAACAATTTGTTGCTCTGTCTACTGTCCTTCATAAGCTGTACATTCCAAGAAGCAGCAAATGCCTTTGTCCTCATTGCAAGCCAAGGCATATTTCAGCAGGGTGGCTTGTCCTGGTCATGTGTAACTTTGCCACATGCACTAGGTCCCATTGCCTGGCACTGGGATCCCCCACCATCCTTCATGTAATTAGCACCTGTTGACATGAGGGGACCTATTACTCAATAGATACCTGTAGCAATAAATCAGTTTTTCTAAAGAACAAGAAGGCATATAAAGACTTGAAATATTCTTTCTTAGATGACAGCTCAAGATTCAAAATGCAAGAAAAGAAACACAATGAGATTTGCAAATGGCCCAAAAAGACCTTTTCTCTTTCCATTCTCACTGCATACAGACCTTTTCTCTTTCCATTCTCACTGCATACAGCTCATGTTATCATGGGATAATCCCAAAATATTATCCCCTTAGCTAGGTTTTGAGATAGTGGTCAACTATTTGGTCCTTTGATGCTTTTTTGTATTGATGTCTAGAAAAAACATTTGAATAAACCAAAACCAAACATGACCTACTGTTGCATCTTTCTCACTTTTCTTATGTTCCATTACATAATTCATATAGTTTAAATTGCCTATGCACAGCAGCACTCCAAACATACAGTAAATGAAAGCAAATAGCTCTAATTTGTGAAACCACTGTACATATTCAGTTTATGTTGTGTTCTCCTGTCTATAAATAAAGGCATTTAGAATAAACCACATGGATTCCTACACAGTAATCTCCAAAAGTGTTCTTATACTTCAAGCTTGTTGTCTTGAAGCTGACTTCTGGCCAAAATTCACAAACAGCGTTAAAAAGTATACCTTTTTCTTAAAGACTGCTAAAAAATGTGCTACTTCATTTTTTAATACCAGAATATCCATGCTTTTTGACAGGTTTTCAATCTCTGTAATGACATTACATTGAAGATGTTACTCTGACCTCTGCCAGATCAGTTTCAAATAAGTCTCTCTTACCAGGTAAAAACCCCCACCATAGTCAACATTTTATTTTCACTCCAACAGGTAACAACATACATTCAACAAATGTCTCAAGAAATGCTGAAAAGATGCAAAAAAATATAACAATCAATTTTCTGTTTGCTGTACTCATGAGAGCTATTACACAATGAATACATGCAATAAGTCAACACTTAACAAAACCCAAAACTCTTATTCCTACTGGATATTTAGAACATCAGTCAGCTTTTTAACCTATAATCTTGTTTTCCTCTAGAATATCAATACAATTTGAATATTCATTTTGCCATTAAAGGCAATAAAATTAGCAAAAAATATTAACACATCTACAAACAGAGCACACACTTCACTTTCCAGTTCAGCAGTGTTCCTAAAACCTAGGAAACTACATTACATCTGTCTTGAAACATAAGCCCAGACAAATCCTAAATTCTAGGAAGCTGACACTAGGAAGGTAGGAGCTGCCTTGGTAAACTGCGAAAATGACTCACCCAGTCTGGTGTTAAGGGTCTGATTCTGCAACACATACACTGAGAGGAGTTGTCAGTCGGGCAGAAGCACTGGGCCATGTGTCTTCCATGGCAATTAAGCCATGACATTTCAAACCCTTGGAGAGAACAGAGCTTTGGCAGGGCTCCTCACTGGGCTGCTGATACGCACCAGCTCAGCGTGAGAGGTTATACAACTACCTGTCCTTCACTTCTGCTGAAAGGAAAACACACCAGGAGGACACTCAATTGCACTCCTCGTGTTAAGATTTATTATTATTTCTCAGCTACCATCATGAAAATGCTATAATCCAAAATAACCTGCTGTCCTAAAGGGCATGTTATTCTATACTTTGGTATTTGAGGGTTGCACAAGAGTGCAGGAATACATGTTCAGAAGAGCAATAAATAAACCAAATGAAATCAAAAATTGAAATAGATTGATTGTTCTTGCTGCTGCTGGACCTCTAACGCCCCAGGCACCATTAGCTCTAGGATGGCATATCTCAGTACTGAAAGTGAAAATTAACATACATTGTTCCACGACGTTTTCAAAAATGAACACTACCACAGTATCCACACAGGATAGTTCCCTCCACAAGCAAAGGACAAATATTTCTGTATCAAGGAGATCAGAGGTATATCCTCTAAAACTGAGCAACAAATGGGGAAAAAGAAACAAACTAAAAGGCTGTTTTGGCAAGTCATCAACCTACATATACAGTGCAAGGGCAGAAGAAGTTACCTCAGGCAAGGCTGGAGAAAAAAGGGAGGTAGCATTCTGCAATACCTGCATCTAGACAGCTCTGCAGCATCTTTGGCTTTTGGTCTTGAGAAGCTCTGAATGCCACAGAAATTTTCCCATATTTTCTTATTTGTTCTCACCAGTTAAACGAGGTTCCGTGGCATTTAGAAGCATTCAACTTTACTAAATTAAACTGATGAAATATTAAGAGTGATGGCTCATGGTAAGAAGGCTGCCAACAAGTTAGTTTTTTAATATAGCATCATTTTCAAAAGATGCCACACATAAATCATATTCTTCTGGTCTTCTTCCCTTTAGTTTTTCCAAAAGATTCTACCATGCTCAAAAAACTGTAGTTTATCAAAAGGGTGTTTAATCAAAAATGCCAAAAGGTATAATGTTCAATTCCGTCATTACTGCCTTGTAGCTTTAGTTCTTACGGAAAGCAGGCTTTACACCTCAAAATCCTCTGCTACTAAGCATATTCAGAGGTTTATAGCCCTGAGTGTAAGGGATTTGCTTGACTGCAACCATTAATGCTTAACCAACAACATGTTCAAGCATAAATGGAAAACCAAAAGCATACAGCATTTTTCAACCTCAAGAAAAGATATTGGTCCAAAGTGGCACAGTAACTGGCCCCTAAGTGTTCAACCCACATAATCACAACTACACAATACCCTACTTCCCCAGTTTTTTTCCTCACTGCTCCCTTAATTATTCTGTTTCCCTGCCTGACCAAAAAAGCCCCTTAAATCCTGCAGAGATGCATTTTCGTCTTTACAATAATGAAATAAAGCAATTTAGAACAACATGGACACTTGGATGTGTTTCGCAGATACACTTTATTTATGAGGGCAGAAAATTATGGGACTGAGTCTGAGTAATACATGTATCAATCATGCTGCTTAAAGATGTCAAAACAAGAAAATATTCTCCTGTAACTTCTCCTCCAAAACTAAAAGCAATTGTTATTAAGTATGAAGAAATACATGCACACAATTTTTCATAATATGCTCCTGGTGCCTCATTACCCACAAGATTTACAACTACTAAATAATTTTCCAGTAACATACTTCCTGTTCTGTATTCCTTAATATTATTCAATATACAGATAAAAGGATAACACAGTCGTAGGTTTAACCTTATATTCCAGCTGCATATATGGTCACAGATACACATAATCAGTCTTCAATTCTATTCCATTAGTTTGAAAGAACATACAAAAATGCTTCTCATTGAAGCATTACGCCCATGACCACAAAAGCAATTGAAACAAGACCTGCTAACAGGGAAGACAGCTGTCAATGACCCCCACAGTACTTTGGATTCAACATTTCTTAAAGTCCTTTCATTATGTGCTGTTCTTCACTACTCCAGGTACAAATATCCACTAAAATCTTGTTTAAAAGTAGCTTTTTCTGGTTAATCTGTCATGCTGCTGGAGAAGGGGAACAGGTGAAGTATGCAGCTTCCACAGGCAGCCCTTGCATGACTAAGGAATTTCAACTGACTTTTCCCAGCCGCCTCCTGGTCATGCCTTGTGTTCACCCGCATTCCCGTAGCACAGCTGCAGCCACAGACAACTTCCACTTCCAGGCTAATGCTTATATTTGACCTCAGGGCAAAAATTATTTTGTATGTTATGAACAGCAGCAGCATGTTTGCTTACAGAACTACTGTGAGCCACACTGCATCCTGATACGTCATCTGTAAATATTAAATCATCTACTAATATCAGTCTAAATATCTCCACAAAAAGCAGCACCAGGGAACTAATATGAACCCTGGCTGTTCTCATAAAGTGTGTGCTGCTTGCATTATTGACATCCAGAGAGTAAGGAAATGCAGTAATATAGAAAGCTTTATTTAAGCATGGAAGAAATCTCTAGCAACACCTAAGATGAAAAAAATAACAAAGCAAACCTAGGACTCCATATCTCAGGCAAAATTTTAAATCAAGCACCTCACAAAAGATACTTTTTATCTTTATGCTGCAATGGAAGTTTGATATCAATCTATGTAAAGCTTTGCATAATTCACTATCTTTTGCCTTTGAAGATAGATGATGAAGCATGCAAAACATCTGATAACTTAGTTGCCTCTGAGGTAACTCATACTTTTTATTTACAGAAATATCCCTGTAAGTAACTGATTACTGAAGTTGGTTTTTTTTTTTTTCTGAGTAAATTACATTTCCTTGTCCACTCTTAGATCACTCGCTTTGGTTTATTATTTTGTGGTGTTCACAGAGGCTCAGTATCTTACAACCCACTAAGAGAGCTGAAGCCTGCACTGAAGCTGCAATTTAAACAACCTTTTGTAAAGACAGAGAGAGTATTTATACTTAGAAAACAGTCCACTAAGGTAGGATGGTGACTCTGTAGCAACAGGCAAAAGCAAACACAGCACTGTTTCACCTCCTTTTTCAACAGATGACACTTAACTGAAGCCTGGATAACAACAAATCTGATGACCATTTGGCCCTCACTGTGAGGGTAAACATGCTCTTGCAAATCAATTTGCAATGGATATGTATGCATGTAAAAGACCTCTGAACTCCACACAGCATAGGGAACAAAGCCAAATTTTTATGTAGCAACAGAGGAAGACAGAGAGACAGAGCCTTATCTAACTGAAGATCAGTGCTCCAGTACAGAACATGGCACTTCACGGAGACACGTTTGCTTGCAGACAAACACAGAGCAACTGTGCAATTGTGATCCCTTGGTAGTTCTCCAGGACATAGTATTGACAGCTGCTTCAGAACTGTCAGTCCTTCAGTCTTCATTTCAGTTACCACAGAGATCCACATGAATGATAACATATTCACCTTTTTCTTAAAGTCAGAGTATATAAATAACCCCTTTCTGAGTCAGAATAATTACTTCACATCTTATGCTGTTTGTGGTAGTTTAAAAGCAGCGTGTTTTCAATGTAGAAACTCACAAAGAATACACTCTCATGTTTGTTCTGGGTTGCAAAAGTTTTGTTGTAACAAGTTTCAGTATTCTTTAAGTATTCTTTAGCATCTTCAATACAGACCTGTGTGGTGGGACTTCGAGATCCCTGAAGAGATTAGCATATTAAGGCAAGAACCCCACCTAGTGAATAGTGACTGGTCCCCTACTGAAGCTGAAAATACAGCCTGCTCTGAATTACCTTGAAAGATTTCATACTAATAAAGAAGACAAGTGTTCTTTGAAATTCATTCTCACCAATGATCACAAAGTTCTGCAAAAAAACTCTGAAACAAAAATCAGGCTTCATGTTTCCCCATGCCTAACTGACTTGCCTGTAATCAAAGGTTGGGTCACAATGAACAAAACACATAACAGTCCAAATACAGAAGGACCACTTCTCCTCATTGAAAGCCTCGTTTTACCCAAGTGTTTGTAAGCAAAGTCATTTCTTAATATAAGAGTTTTTCTAGATTTCAAGATCCAGTGGGTAATAAAATATGAGAAACAAAACATTTACACTATCAGAAGACTGTCTAGGCTGCCCATTGCCTTGAGTTATTTTCTTGCGAATTCATACTCTTTAAGACATCTGTTAAGTTGGCAAAGAAAAGAATCTCAAGGAGGAAGCAAGCAAATGCATCATTTATTATCTGCCTTTTGTCCTCCTGACTGATTCTCTACTGATTTCAAATTATACAGGAACAGTTTCTTTATAAAAGGCATAATTGATATCTTCCAATTTTGAACACACGTTAACTGATTTTTTTTCTTCTACTCATGCCACCTGCCCTGATTCCGGGGTATTTAACTCTTAGTTATCCTGCACATATTCAGATTTCTCATTGTTTTAATCTTTGGTCTACACATATATACACATATATATCCTTTGTTTTAAATGACGACTGTGCTATGAAAGTGAAATAAAGGACTGATAGCACGATCACCCAAAAAAATATTTCAAGACAGGCAACTGAAAATTAAATTGCTTCACTGCTGTCCAGCATGGGAGCTATGTGGTGCTAAAGAAACACACATAAACCTCTAAAAGCTTCTGTTTACACATGTTTACTTTTTCACCTGTGTTGTCACCCCATCCACAATACATTCCCTTCAGCCTTTACTGATATCCTCTTACCCTGTCCACATTTAACCTTTTCATACTTTCCCTTTTTTTTGTCTGCAGGGGTGATCAAACACTGGCACAGGTTGCCCAAAGAGGTTGTGGAGATATCCTCGGAGAGACCCAAAACCCAACTGAACATGATCTGGGGAAGCTGATCCTAGATGACCCTGCTTCAGCAGGGGGGGTGACCCAGACTATCTCCAGAGGTGCCTTCCAACCTCAGCTATGCTGTCACCCTATTTTAAGGCTACCCTTTAAACCCCCTATAGCCCATGGGTTTGTATTATTTCTCTGTTATTAAGCTTCCTTGTATACAGCTTCATTGCAAAAATCCAACCACTTTCTGTGAGTCAGCCTCTGACAGGTAAAGATGCTGAGAGCAGAGTATATTACTGCAAGTAGGTGTGAGCTGTCAGCAAACCACAGAAACTTGATTTCATATATTTGATGCCTTTTGTTGTTTACAAACCACATGTTAGTACAACCCAACCTTCAGCTTTCCAGGCTGAGCCAAACTCCCTCAGGATATTGTCTGCAGTAGATGCCACTTGAGAACAGAAAGCAAATACTAGAACTGTAGACTATGAGGATTGGCATTTCACTAGGGAGCTGCAGACAGCCTTTCTTTAGCACTTTTCATTCCTCTCTTTCTTCTTAACTGATAAGACTTCCATTAAGGTAGCTGAAATACAAGGGGAAATGAAGCCTTCGTCATTGTACCAAAAATACTCCAGAACTAACGCTTATTTTTATCCTCAAAAAGGAATCAGGAAGATAAACTTCCACATTTTGCTCCTCATTGTATTTTGACAAAGGTGGCATAAGGTGAGTGAAAAAAAGAATTGTTTTGTCTGCTTAGAACTGTGTGAAACCTCTATGTATATCAGCATATTATTAAATTATTTCATCTTTGTATGAAGAACAAGGCATCTAAAAGCATCTAATAGTTCTTTCATGAGCAGCAGAATTAATGAAGCTTGGAGAACCACGGATTTACACGGAGTGCCTTCTAATCACCTCAGCTTCAACCCACTCCCACCACCCCTTCCCCAGCTTTCACTTGTACTACACATGCACAGCTGGGAAAGTGATCTGAGATGCTGGGACTGCTACAGAGCAGGACAGGTACTGACTGACTGCTTGGCTTGACCACTGGCTCTTGCCTCTCAGAATTGAGGTTTTCATTCAGTTAGAAGCACTAATATGTGTCACATTTCTCTATTCAGCTTCCAATTTAAAAGAACTATTATGTTCCTATAAATGTATTGAAGACATTTAATACATTAATCTGTTGTCAACTCTAGCTGGTATCATGCAGAGAGTTACAAAAAATCAAGAGGAAGAGGGCAAATAAACAGATTCTCTCAAACAAGATTTGTTCCATTAGGAAATTAGAATAAAACTCCTAGTAGCAAAGGCATCCGGATTGTCACAGGACAACACTCTCTTTGCAATTATGATTTCAATTACTCTCTTCCCTTATATGCAAACCAGTATTTGAGTATTCAGAAAATGACATCAGAGCCTTCACATGGTGAAATGAGTTTTGTAATAGGTTTCCTATAGGATCTTAACAAATAAGTTTTCATGAAGATATACAGCATTTATGAAGAATCTCCCTATGACAAATTTGTCTTTTCCTCTTCAAGGACTTGGTTAAATTTTTATTTCAAAAGTGGTTCTATCTACCACACTACATTTTGCAGTTGAAGAACTAGACAAGAAGAGTAAGGAAGAAAATAAAATCCTCATTGCTTTCTGTATTGTGTGCAAATCAGTTGTCTGCTTCTTGAAAACAACGCTCTTCAGGGTAATTGTAGTTTCTCCACATTAGGTCCAGTATTTACATTGAAAAGCTGGAAATCTAATGTAATTTTTACATAATGAGATAGCTGCTAAAGAGCTGTCTCTTTTATACTGTGGAATGCAAATGCCTGAAAGTGTCCACTCCCACATTAAATATTTTTTGGTCCCAAAGATGCTGTAGCTTGCATTATGTTTCTAAATATTAACTTCAAATAACTACTTGAGCAGTGTGCCACTCTTGCATCAAGCAATGAATTTCACAACATGAATGGTGGGGAAGCCCTAGAACACAGCAAAGACACAGTTCAGACAAACTTACACACTAGATTTTAATCACTCTGGTCCCCCTCTAGATATGGTCAGTTCACACTTGTGTACTGACTTCCTACAAACTGACTGCAGAACATGTGCTGGTTGGGTTTTGTGTCTTAATACTAAAAGTTTGTTTGCCTTATCATTTCTGAAATTTTCAGAAAAGCAAGTCATAAACAAACTAAATATTCTGTCTCCTATTCAAGGGAACTATTACTAACCACCTTTCTAATGATGTTCACTTAGCTTGTATTTTCAGGTTTTTTCTAGTTTTCAGTGGGTTTTAAATTAGACACTGAAAGATTTCGGTACAGAAGTAACCCAGTCTCACTACACTGTACCAAATGCTGACTTCTAAGCTGTACAAAACTTCATGTCAAAAACCTCTGCTGCTTTGCTTTCTGCAAGTCCCTCGTCCAGTAGCTAACCCAGATTTCCCCACTCCATGATACATCTGGGCATATCATACTTGCATGACTCTTCACCCTAACACCCTTCAGCTCTGTCTCCAAGGCCACAACCATTTCCACTTCTGACAACACGCTGTGAGTAGGGATGACTTCATGTCAATTCTGATCTGTGCAAGGATGAAACTTCCTGCCAAATTAACTAATTCCTGGAATCCAGCTACACAGCTCTCCTAACTCTATCCAAGGATGCAACTGCATGCAAGATTCCCTACTGAACCTGCCACCAAACCTCTTCTTTAATCCTTGTCTTTTTTCTCCCCACAACAGCATTCACACAAACTATTTCTATCCCCATGTCTAAGGACTTGGTGATCTCCACAAACTTTCACCAGAACTCTGCCTAAGATTCCTTAAAATCATGTTTAATCAAAGTGCTAGAGCTCTCCATGTTTAATCAAGCAATTTCTTCCAGTTTACTGGAACTTTCTTATTATATTGTTCTGTTTTCTTTAGACAGGAGTTTTCCAGACTTCTGGTGCCAGGCAAGGAAAGCAGGCTAGTTTCATACCTTGTCATCTTGCTAACCTTTTTTATGGCATCTGTACACCCTTCACCACTTGTCTGCATACCCTCTCCTTCTTTGTCTGTTACAAAACTATTGTCAGCTGTTATGCCAATGCCTTTGTTCAATAATATTACTTTTGTTTGTGAAAATAAAAGTAATAAAAAAGGGCTCAAAATGTACATTGTGCATTTGAAAGCCCTTTATCGGCCTATTTGTCTGGCATTATTGAGTTTCAGATTTTTTAGTAGTTTTTTCATACAATGGATAGGAGAATACCAATTTGCATAGAAATAAAAATGTATGTGGAAGACTACTTAAGCTGACAGGGCAACTGAGATGCACAGTAAAAGAAACTCCTTCGCTTTAAAATAATTAGGGAGAAAAACCCCACAACTGTCTAGGTTTCAAGTTTGTAATGTCTCAACAATGTTTTTAGTTTTGCTGGGATAAACACTATCTTTTCCTTAAAATGTCAAGTTCCTCTTGTCTTTTCCATTACACTTGCCACATGAATGAGAAGTTACATCCTCAAAGTTAAAAACTGTGAATAAATAGGCCTCTGGCTCAAGTCAGCTGCATCAGTAATGAAATCCATCTCCAAAACAGTTCTGTGGTTACAAGATGAAGAGTAGGGAGGAGAGAAGTGTTCTGTACAAGAAGGATTCTGTATACAACTGCAATGCTGGTTTTTTTGGACACTGACCAATCCACATACCCTCCCAACACAAGAGAAAAGTGAAGGGCAACACTGACCATGCAAACTGACAAGAGAGCATGTCTGTTTTCTCTAGCAGTTAATTTGACTGAATGATCATAAACCATCTTTCGAAAAGTTTCACAAACCATCACTCTCTCAGAGAACTTCTGGAACTATTTTCATCTGCAACCAAATAAAAGGCAGCACTGCTGATCCCTCTGCTTCCCACAGATCCTCCCATACTCCTTGCCATCCTGACACATCAAGTGCTCCTGACGGAGTGCAAGGAGGCAGACAGGGAACTGATCAGCTATTAAAAACAACCTCTGCATTTTTCTTGCTAGTTTAATGTTAACTTTGTTCATTCTCCTCGCCTGGCCCACCATGCAGCCAAACATCTATAACAGAACATAAGAAGAATAAAAACAGGAAAGATGGCTCTTTTATTTGGTGGCATCACTAGCTAGCTTAACATCTTCCTGAAACTACAGCCTCAGGCTAACCTTTAGACATTTGTTACTTTTGTTTTCCACTACTCTATTTGCTCAATAGCTGCCAGGCATGTGACTGAACCTTTTGGTTTTTCTCAGGTCACTGGAGCTTTCTTTATTTAAATGATTTCCTGGACACTTCCTTACCTCTTATGAATTCCCAGAAGTAACTGTGACCCGTGTAATTCAGCATAACAACTTGCTGAGTAAGTAGTCTAATGGAGAATTCTGGGGCCTGAAAAATACCAAGTCCTATGACTGCAGTTGCAAAATGAAACAATAATGGCTGACATTGCATCTTGCAGCTTTTGCAGAGCTAGATGCCAGATGATACAGATCAGGGACATCTGGAATCTAGCAAGAGTCTAAGAGAAGCCAATACAAGGTACACGTGGTACTAAATGCATAGCAATGAAACATGCCAATATAAGACAAGACAAGCAGCTTGGAAGTACAAAATATATGCCTGAAATCCTCAAAGAGGACATAACAATGCCATCAGGCTTGGGCATATCATTAATAAATACATTATCATAATGAGAAAAGATATTATCAAATTGTGTTTTAAGTAGCAGTATTATGACAAACAGAATTCATTAAAAATCAAAATAGTGTGGTATTAATCTACAAATTGCCATAGTAGCATATTTTCAGTGCCAGGCTGAGCACTGTATGGGTACAAAGCCAGTAAAATCTGGTTCCTAGAGAAAGCAGTATCAAAAACACATTCTGGAGCAGCCAAGTATTTCCGGGGGAGGGGAGAGCAGATGTACCCTGGGCTGTCATGGGTCCCTGTGGTGCCAGTGCTCTCTGGAACACTCTGTGGAGTACAGTGGCAGATTTATGCATATGCAGCCACAGATGATGCAACAGTAACATCTAAAATCATGAGGGCCTTCACTGGAGCGATGCAGCCCAGGCAGAGCACCATGCCAGTGGCACTACAGCCCCGCAGACTCCAACACTCATTCCCAGCCAATTTGTGCATCTGCAGGGAGCTACTTCTCCCCATGAGGAACTCTGCCCAGCCCCCACTTCAGTTTCTAAATAAAGTCGGCGCCGAAGTTAGGAAATAACGGCTCTTGCTGGGTGACAGATAATAATAATCTTTCATATCGCAATCCTGAGCTTGGGGCCAAGAATCAGCCATCAGCCACTTGTCAGCACTTCCACGTTTCACTCCCTTGTCAAGCACAACCACCCTACCAATCAGCTTGGAAACTAACCATCATCAGCAACACGCTTTGAATTTTTAAAGAAGATGATGCCACAAATTAACAGCAGGCAAGAAAAAGGCACAAACATGTATTTATAATTGAAAAGGGAATGCAGAAAGATACAGAATAGGAACTAATGCAAACTACTGATGCATCTTAAATGTGAAATAACATTAGAAAGCAGTGGAATAACCATAAAAAATATGGTAAACAGTACTATACATCACAACACACCACTAACAGCACAACTTTCCATGCTGTGAGCATCCTGATAATGGCAGAGTAGACCTTAAAGAAGAAAATTCTGAAAAAAGATAAAACATACATGAAATATTCAATGAATAAAATTTAGGAAGCTACATGCCAGTGGAAACAAGAAATATACCTTTGCAGGTAAAGTATCTTGTTATTCAAGTTACTGCATCTGCATAATACATAATCAGAAAACTGAAAGCCTACATAGCTAATAATGCCATCCTACTCAGAATAATCCAAGTCGTGCATTGCCAACACTGTCTGATACCTCCATGTGTTTTTCAGATCTAGTTATAGCAAAGTAAACTTCCCTAATTTCAGGGGCTTTTAGCCAGATGAATGGAAGCATTTCACATAGTATGCGAAAAATAATTAAAATGAATGCAGTGACAAGTTTATTCCAGGCATGTCACTTTATCAGAAGAATGTTTTTAAAGCCTGTATCAATTCCTGGTAGGAAAATGTTTCATAGAATCTATCATACACCATAAAACAGCACAAATAATGTGCCTTATGGAGAATAATTTCATATAGTTTATTGTCACCTGCAGCCAATAGCAAAGCTTTGTTTAAAGCACTCTAGATGTTGCAAATGTGCACATGGGAAAGGGAGCAGGGCAAAAGAACAGGTAAAATATACCCCTGTAAAGTGCATTTGGAGTTAAATCCCCTCCCCAGACACACATTCCTAACCAAACCCCAACAAGCAGCTGGTTGACAGAAGTCCCCCCAGCAACATACTTCTAAGCAGAACTCTGCACAGCTCTCCCAAACCACCAAGGTAGTGATGTTCCTTCCCACCAGCAGGCACAGTTCATTTTTCCTGTGTACATTCTTGCCACTTTCTGCAGAAGTTTATTCCAACTTGGGTTTATAAATACCATTCCATCAAAAGAGGAAGCTCTTGAATAATGATTGTAATTTCCTTCTCGTCCAAGTAGACAGAAATTAAAAAGGTTCCTGCACCGAAGTGACTCAACAGCAGCAGAACAAGTCGCTCGATGCCAACACAGAAAGCACAAGTATGGATGTTTTTTTAAAGGTATAAAATCGTAGAAAAAATTACAAAGGCATATGTTTACATTAAACTTTCATGTAAATACAAAAATCTTTTTTACAGAGGGGTGCTTACTGGGTTAAAAAACAAATTCTCATACCAACCATTTACACGAATTATTTAGGTCTTCAGTTCATGTCACATGACACTGCAATTTGAAGGAGACCCAAGGGAGCTGTTGACAGGCCCTGCTTCTCACCTACAAACCAAGAAATCATTCAAATGATTTTATGGTTATCAAAGGAGCCAGAAACCTTCAATGATTACCTCAGGACACTGATTAGCACTGTAACTCACCATAGCATGGCTTCCTCTTATCACTACCCACAGGCCATGTGCACAATATGTCAACAGCTGCACAGCCCCCATTCCAGCCCAGCAGGGAGGGCTAACACCAGCTCCTTGTCTCCACACAGCACCATTCCAGCTATTATCCAAGCAAGCAAAGGTAAGGAAGCACTGAAGTAAGGATCTACCTGTCAGTGTGAGCACACACTTAGAGGGCCATATTTAACTTAGTAGTTACTAATTCATCCAAATTAACTGAAGGAACAACAAGACAAGCATTATTGACCCAGTTGAAAGTACAGTCAAAGTATATTCTCTTCATCCCAAATTTTCAGTCCAGATAGGGTTGTGTTCTATATTCCACAACAGTATCCCTGCATTTCTCCTCTGCTCTCATTGTCTCTACCCCAGCATAAGAAGTCCGACTCTCTGCTATCCCAGCTTGGGGTAGATACCCAAGTTTGGCACTGGGAAATACACAGAGATCCTGAAGTCTTGCTCCAAGGCTCAGAGACACCCTGCTTGTCTTCTGCCATTCCTTAATCACAAGGAGAAGGAAATTACAATTCAAATGAGGGATTTCTACAACTGGCTTCAATAGGTCACTCCTACACAGGTCCTTATGATACTCACTTGGATCCCACAGCAGTGGTTGAATTCAACTATGCAAAATTGTAGAAGCTACATCAGGGCTCAGCATTTGTGCATTTTGAAGACTACAAGGAAGGAGTAATTGAAAAGAAAGGGTAGGTACTTAGGATAAAAAGGAGATGAAGGGCACTGCATAGTAAATGACAAGAAAAGAAATTATCTCCCTGGAACAAGCTATTGGAATCTGGATAGATTATCAAACCTTAACTGAATACCAGGGCAGCAAACTACCATAAGAAAGGAAAAATTTTATATTTTATATGTATTAAACTGTTATTTAAATAGAACTTATTTATAAGATCTGCTTGAAAAGAATGAGTGAGCACACATTCCACTCTTGCCAAGAAGATAGCATTGAGATATTTCTTCTAGACCAAAAAAAAAATATTCATGGCAATGCTGCACATGTCCAGCACAGATCAGTGTGTTTTCCTGCCTCTCTGAACTGAAAGCATTGCCTTCCAGTGCAGTGTAGCCTACTTAAATACTGGGATAATTTTCGCCCTTATTTTCAAGAAACGGTACTTTTAAAGGAAATGTGTATTATCTCAGATTCTACTTCTGTGTATGCAGATATGGTATTTAAACTCAAAGAATAAATATTTTGCCACATTCAAGTTTCCTGTGCCATTAATTTTATATGTCTCATTTTGGGTTTGTGTCATATGTTGCATGCATATTTTAACCTTAATAGGCTGAGAAGTATGTTCTTGTGCATATTTGTGTAAACTGTATACTGATTATAAACCAATTAGCTGATCATACAAATGAAAAGGATTTTTTTTTCCATGCTAGCTATAATTTCTCTGAAGTTGGCAGTATTTGCAAGGGAACACCAAAGCCTGTCTGTGCAGAAGGCCTGAACATATAAACAGCAGAAAGATAATCCAACCAAAAGACAGATCAATGCCTTCAAACTTACTGTGCTCAAAAGGAAAACCAAAGCTGAGCGTACTGAGGGTCAGACACCTCATCAGACATGATGAAGGCAGTCTCTTGCACTGCTTGGTAATAAAATACTTTATGAAGGAAATTTTTGAGGTTTGCCTTTCTGTTGAAAAATAAGACCAGAACCATAGCTTACATACATTATTGAATACAAAACTCAGTCATCACACACATGTCAAGTCGCCAACAGCTTGTCTTTTTAATAAACGGGGTGTCTTTTTGTATCCAAATAATCAAAACACTATTGAACAAAATGATGTAGCATTTTTCTTGTGAAATACTTCTCACATTTCTCTAATTTACAAAAATGGGCTTAAATATCAGTTTTGCATAAAACAGACTTTTTATTCCTAAATTAAACCTATTATATCATCAAATCTACTTTCACAAAACTTCCCTTTTAGCATAGGATGTAAATTCCCTTCATCATTTAAATGTAAGCTGGAAGGTAAAATAAATAATTCTCGAGAGAACTAGAAAAAACATTTCCTTGCTTTCAGTGTTTGGCTTTGATTAAGAACATGTAACACGTGATGAGCCGTTCCAGATTTGCTGGCTTGAATAAGCTCAATGCAGACGGCAATTACAGTTTATAGAAAATAAGTATATCTGACAAGGCAATATATCTTTGCCTCAAATATGTTTACTCATATAACAATTGTTGTTAGTTTACTTACAAAATACAGCCTATCAGCTCCAGTTTTGCAACTTGGCCTAAGCAAGTGGGCTCTTTTTCCCAGATACACAAAATAGCACAGTCAATATGATACTTAAAAATAGAATACTCAAAAATCAGAACAAAAGTAGTCTACAATAAGCTATAGCCATTTAACAGTTAAGCTCATTGCATGCAAGTTTCCATTATATCCATTTACACCTGAATGAAGATCATACTGAATTTATGACTGATCTGAAACAGTTGCACAACTTCAGATCTGTTTTTAGATTTTGAAAGTTAACTTAGAAGAGATGGAATTTCACCATGTTGGAAAAGCACTTAAGAAAAAAAAAAAGAAGATATCTTCCAGTGTTTTCCTGTTCCAAGATCTGGTTGTAATTTTCTTATGTTATTAGATAATTGTAACAATAGCAATATTTTTGCCTTTTTCAAACAATCTGAAAACGTTCTCAGGGAAGAAAAGGCTTTGCCAACCTTTATTACCAATGTGCAACAATGCCAATTCTAAGCAGAGAAGAGGAATTAATTTTTTTTTAAGTCAGCTTTATAGAAGTTTTAGAAGAATAGCTCTATATGCCAGCCAATAAATCTGGAGTAGTGAAAAGATATACCAGAAGACCCACACCTGTTGAGAAATGGATTTTCTTGGCATATGAACTGTAGGAAGAAGCAGAAGAATGATCCCTCCCAGCTTCTGGCAATGGATATGCAAGGCAACCACAGCTGACATTCATATAGCCTTAGGCAGGTCATCCAGTGCCATAGTCTTTTTCCTTCGACAGGGGCTGATAATGCAGCACCTGAAGCACCCATCAAAACTAGCCTAGAGCTGCTGCAGCCCAGGGAACTGCCAGGGAAAGCACAAGGCTGTTATGCTTCTCCAGCTCCATCTCTACACTCAAGCAAATGGTCCTTTTTTGAGCCTTTCAGAGGCGAGGCAGGAACCCACTGGAGTATTATATTAGAATGCCCAATTTCTTAGATGTTACCTGCCATCACTACCACGCTGTAACAGATCCCAATGTCTTAGTGAGGCAAGCATAAACCTAGGTTTTGCCAAGAGGCAGCCTGAGGCAGAGACAGCTGAAATACATGAAAGTTACTCATAAATCTGGATATGTCACTGGAATAAATCAGAAAAAAAACCCTCTGCCTATCTGAAAAATCAATCTATATTAAGATACTTGATCCTGGGAGATAAGTGTGGTAATTTGGCCAATAGTTTAAGTGCATTAGCAAAAGTGCCATAGCAGCTCTGTGGCAGATCTAGAAAATAACCCCATTACTTCTTAAGTGTAGCCTTAGCTTCTAGATCATACTTACAACCCTGTAAAGAGAGGAAATACCTACACAAATACATCAAGGCTTAATGTAACAGTTTCCTAAATTATGTCCACCATAGCAGTTGTCACTATTGTTTGTTTCTATTAGGTCACTAGTATCTGTGGTCAAAAAGAAACATTAAAGGAAGATAAATGTTCTGGTTTTACCACCCACAGTGAAAAGCAGACAAAATCAAATCCTTCCATCTTCTCTCGGTCTTTATAACTAAAACCTGAATGATTCACTGATGGTGACCCATAACTAATAATACCACAGCCAGCTGCCATCCTTACTTTGCAATGAAAGTACTAACCCAGCCAGGCTACTACTGGTGAAGTTACACCATCTTTAAATTGTTCCTAGATTACATGTGTAATCCAAAGTAGGAACATTCATTACTATTGTGGTTTAACCCCAGTCAGCAAATAAGTATCATGCAGCCACTTGCTCACTTACTTGAGGAAATAAGCCTTTACAAGATTTATTTCCATTTACATATTATAAGAGCCCCTAATTTCAATACAGTGCTAAGAAATAATTAGCATGAACAAAAAAGATAAAAAGTTGGGTCCTAAATATCTTTCCAGTTCAGAAATTCATTCTTTTCCTCTTAGCTACGTAGATGTTTCTTACAAATAACTTAGCTATTTTCCTTGAATACCACTGTTGGACACTTGTCAATATTCCTCAAGGAAAAACTCTCTACACGCCAGAAGCCCAAGAGGCCAAGATTCTTCTGCTCAAAATGTAAATGCCTGCTAAAGTGCTGACACTTAAATTAGGCCAACCAAGCTAAGTAATAAATCTACGCAATGTAACACCACAACAGTAGAAAAGCACTTATCATCATCTTGGTAATAGAAACAATGCAACAGCACAAAATACTTCACTCCCACATCACTGGACTGCTCTGAAGTTCCAAGCAGCAAGATTACATTGCCCAAGAAAATAAATAATATTGCCTACTATTTTCACGGGTGAACAGTGATTAAAGACCTTTAGATGCATCCCCATCCCTCTCACTTCCTAACAATAAGGAGAGAAAAACCAAACCAAAAGAACAACAACAAAAAACCCCCCACAAACCCATACCCTCTTTCAAGTCTGGTCACATTCTGTGATCAGTAAACAGACTGAGTTAATGTTTAATAAAAATCCCAGGACAAGAACACTTAAAGAAAACAATGCCAATAGCATTTAGGGTTCCCTTTTCAGTAACATATTGCAACAGTTTCCACAAGGAGATCTGCCTCAGATCCTAGAAAACTCTTACTGAACACAACAGCAACTCCTTGTCCAGCTGTCCTCACTTAAACAAGGCTACTTTGGCACCGTGCTCAAACTGATCCCAGGAAAAACGAGGGGAAGCTTTCTTGGCCTTGGTATGCTCTGTGCATCCTTAGCTGTACTGCTCGAGCACAGCATCCTGCAGCTGCTTGCTCTGCAGCAGTGGAAACAGCTGGGGAGAAGCAGCCAAAATGAAGAGCGCACCAGCCCTGACATGATGCAGAGGTAGCCATGAGAAGTGCAATCCCCACCAATGAAATCCAATGCAGCAACATCCTAACAAAATCTGCTACACCCAGATCTAACCTCTTCCTCCACCTACAAGATCTTCATGTCAGTCTTTGCTTTTCTCCTTTCAACAAATATGAGGTTTTGTATTCTTCAGCTAGAGACAGAAAAAGAGAATTTCTTTATCTCCTGAATCCTTTAAAGCTTCTGAGCCAAAGGGAAGAAAGAGGAGGAGAAAGCCTGTATTCTAAGTATCATATTTGGAGTGTTATCCCCTTGTGACTGAACTGAATCTCTGCATCTGCCACAGCTATTAGCCTTCTCCAAATAGCAGCTGAAGCAATATGGAACAAACTTGGTCCCCAGATAATTTCTCAGCTACTCATATGTTTCTGTATAGCAGCCATGAAAAAGAATAATTCTTGGTAATTTAATTCTGCTGTTGCTTGAAAAACCTATGACCCAAATCAGAAATGTTGGACGTGTCTACAGATTCATGATGACACTGCAAGCTCAAAAGACAAAGCCTTCTGAGATTTATTTTCAATTTTTTCTTTCAGAGGACATCAATCCTTGCAAAAGAGGTGGAGATTACTCCCCCTCACATGTTAAAGGAAGTCGTACATTTTGCAGAAATTATTAAATCTTCTTCACTTGCAGTTGTAAACCTTAAGACCTCTATTCAAACTGCAGCTCAAATACAATATTTGCTAATAATACAGAAGAAGAAATTTCCACATGCATAGTCCTAACCGGTTAAAAGACATGCCAAAATGAAAATTACATTACAGCAATGATTAATGACAGCAGATTATTCTGTATGAGACAGCAAGTAAGAAACTGTCCAGTGAATTCTCCAGAAGAAATTACAGCACACCTCTTGCACAGAGACAATTGTCCTACAAACAGACAGGAGCATAAACATAACCTAAAGAAAAATTCAGCTTTTATACTGCCAATTTTTTGTTTAATTCTGATATTTCTGAGAGCAGGACTGGGAGCTAGGGAATGAGACAGAAGATTTGGAGGCTTTCATTTTAGCAAGCCAAAACCCTACATAGGAATCTGCATTGGGAATCAAGCCAGACATGAAGAGCATACATTCCAGTCTGAAACAGAAGACAGTGAAAGACACTTCCCAGGAAACTAATGCATTAAGTTTTAATGTTTTCCACTTTTTTTAAAATTTTTTTTAAAGTTCTCTGTCCCAGATAAAGTAGGAATACATGAATGTGGACTGACATCACTGCAAAAACCACCATATATGCAAGTTGTCAGTTCCCTACTTTAATAAGCTTTAGTAATCTCCTCATACAGCTTACCTTAATTAAATGTATTGAGGAAGGATTTTTTTAAGAAGAAAGGGATGTCTGTGCAAATTAATGTGGAAATATTAGACATAATACATGCATCCATATGACAGTCTAAGAGGACAACATTTTTTTTTTATTATTGTTGTTACTATTATTCCTGCTATGTCTTTATTTCTAGAAACAAGAAAGGTTTACATTTTGTTCTTTGAAAGGTCTGAATTTAATCTGCATTTAAGCGTCTTATATACTATACCTTTTCTGTTGGTTCTAATAATTGTCTCAGACAACAGTAAAGGGCTTCCATTGGAAACTTCATTTATAGGCTTCTCTGGTGGTTTGTTGGCAGTGTTTTCTTTCTTCATGTCCTTCTTTATTTCCTGCAGAAGGCAGACAGAGAGGGAGAAAAAAGAGAAGAAAGAGTTAAAAAAAGGTATTATAGAATATTCTAAATCTCAAGCTCCCAAGACTTTATCTTAAAACTTCGATGTATACAGCCCTGCCTACTCTAATGCTACCTCAAAGACTCTTACAAAATGCCACAAAAAGAAAGCAATTTTCTGTAACCTTTTCCAATGGACACTATAGTTTTTGTTTTTAGAATAATTCCTTATTTATGTGTGAAAATTGTAGGACAGTTTTACAAATCTCTTAGTAAAGATCACCAAAGCTGGAAGGTGTGAGGGGGGAAAAAAAAAAGGCTTCTTAGTTTATCCAGCAATTAGCTGGACAACTGACACACAGGGCAGAACCGGTACAGTGCTCCTGATGTAAAGGCAGCTAAGTCTGTTTCCACTCTGTTGAAAAGCCCACAGAAATAACCACCATAGCAGGAAGAAAAATAATAACTAGGCAAATATGACAAATGTTACCATAATTGGCAGAAGCATATAGAGAGCCTGCTGTCAGAGCTGCTGCTAACACTAACACATTTTGCTGCTGACTACCTTTTAAGGTGATCGACTTTGGCAGCACATGGAGAAAATAAATATGGTGGGGTTTCATGAAAGTAAATTCACAGAAAACAGTTTTCTAAGACTTCACAGTTAGTGCTTGAGAAGACGCACAATACTTCTTTATCAGCTTCTTAGTCAGACTTTAAAGGTCTAACTGTTTTGTTGCCTACACCCACTTTGACAAAGCATCCCAAATATCATCACCTCACATATATCTTATCTTGAAACACCACTGAAGTAGACAAACAGCATTACCTCCACTTTATAGATGGGAAAATGACACAGTGTAAAGGCTAAACCATTTGCTTCCAACCATGTCCCAAAAAATAAGGAAAAATAAGTTAAGTTTTGGCTCCAAGCTTTGTCCTAGAGCCACAGAGCCACGCAGGCTGGGAGGGACCTCAGAAGGTCCCTACTCCAATTCCCAGCTCAAACCAGGGTCACCTGTGAGGTCAGACCAGGCTGTTTAAGGCTGTTTGCCCAGCTGGGTCTTGAAAACCTCCAAGGATAGAGACTGCACAAGCCCACTTCAAGCCAGTCTGAAACTTTCTTTTCAAGTTCCATCTGCTCTCTCCTGTCCTTCCCACCAGGCACCACTGGAAGGGCCTGACTCTGTCTCCTGGATAACATTCTTGTGTGTATCGGAAGGTCTCCCCAAAACCATTTCTTCAGGCTGAATAAGCTCACACCTCCCTCAGCATCTCCTCAGGGTGCATGTGCTTCAGCTTCCTCAGGCACAGAGCTTGCTTCAGTTTATCGATATTCTTCCTTTACGTAAAATCCTCATCCCATCCACAAAATGGGATGCTGTATTCTGGATGTGGACTAATGAGTGCCAGGTGAAGGAGAATTATCACTTCCCTCAATCTGCAGGCTATTAATGCAGCCCAGGATGCTGTTCACTGTATTTGATGGCAGGGTACAAGGCTGCAGCCCACCAGGACCCAAGGGTCCTTTTCAGCAGAGTTGATCCCAAACCTATCAGGTCCCACTCTGCATGACAGCAATTCCTCTTTCCCAGGGCAAGAACCGGTACTTGCCCTTGCTGGATTTCATAATGTTCCTGTCTGAAGCCCTGTGAACAGCAGCCTTGCCTTCAAGCATGTTAATTGCTCTCTCAGTTTGATATCATCTGCAAATCTGATGAGATTTACGCTGAGCAGGCATCAGGGACAGGTGATGGCTTTGGACAAACTCTTTGCCTTATAAAAAACTCAACCTCTCCTCCCCTCTTTCAACTCTTTTACATTCACTGCCCTGTTCTACATCCCAGTACAGTATCAACCTCCACCTTCCCACAGCACTGTTACATACACAGGAAATACTGTAGCTCTTATTTAGGTTTTCAGCATATCAGACGCAGGCACTAAACCATAGAAAGCACATTTCTATATGAAGTTTCTGAAGCTGTCATCTGTGAACAGCATCAAGCAAAGCAAGAATTTGCAAGTTATTATCTATAAAATGCACCTTAAACCTGAACTTCTTTTTTTTTAACATCTTATTTCCCCAGTCCAACTGGTATTTCAAAGCTGAACTATTAGCTACACAACATTAATACAGTCTCCTGTATCTGCACAAAGCATTTTCTGTGTTCCATTAGCAGAGATAAAAGTTTTATAAACTGCTGCCCACTGAGGGTACAATAAATCTTTTATCTAGTGACATCACAAAGGTAAAATAGTATCTAAAATCCAACTCATCACAGTAATTATAATAACTGAAATAACAAATGTGGATATGTGAATGAAAGGAGTGTGGTATCTGTGTGACAGATGCTGCTGTTGCTAGAAGAAATGCTGCACATAGTTCTTGTAGAAAAGTGAACCACATGAGAATTTAAGAACACTGTACACATTTAGAGGAATATATCACTTTCTACAAAAAAATGTACTAGACCTAACACATACATTATTCCACAAGTTTTTTTTCATAGCTTTAAAAAATAAAATGTATAATAAATGAGTTCACCCAAAGCTTGTCATATTGAAGCTTTAAATTTATTTTGCAGCTAGGTGACAAATTCACTGTGTATTAAAATATTATCTACAGTTTAAACAGAATTTGTGACTCAAACTACTCTCGTGTGAACCAGACCACAAGACAACACCCTATGGAAGACCCCATCTTGCCAGAACTTGCTTCCTGTGTATCATTACTGTGTTATTTTTCATTCTTTATGTCAGAATGTAATTAAATCCTCAATTCACACATTCTGAAAAAACAGTACAATTTTTTTTCATTTTCAAAATCCTTTTGCAACTTCGAAACTGCCAGAAAAAGCTGTTTGCTGTAACAGAAAACAGTGCTGTACCTTTGAGTCTCCAGATGAATGACACTGGTGCCTTTGTTGCTGCTGACAGCTTTTTGAGGAAGCCTTGTTTGGCTCCTGAGAAAAGCAACGGGAATACAAAACAACTCCCAAACACTGGCATTTGTTTGTAGGGTTGGAAGTCTTACACTTCCTTTCTCATCCACTATTCATGGAAAGAAGAGAGTCACACATCCTGAGTGTCCATTCAGCTGAAATCCATATAGAATGAATTTTCACCTTGCAGTCACCAAAATCGTCTAAGTACTGCTTTATTTTCTGCCTTTCTAGTACTTGTTTGAGCTACTTTTCATTACTGTTTCCTTTGATGCTCATGAGAAGGGTCATAGTTTTTCATAGCTAACTGCCCAGAGTAACATGACATGATCAACCCCAGCAGCTTGAAATCACAGATCCAGGAGAGAATTGAAAGTAAAAGTGTATAATTGTCCAAATAGTGAAACAGAAATCAAGCAAAGGTCAATCCAGTCCTACTAAGCCTAAAATTGTACCAGAAACATACCCATACTTAGCAATACCCTATAGGGAGCCCATATCTTAGCACATATTCTGCAGTAAATTATGCCAGTTTAAGACCCTTGCACATCTTTTCAATTCCTGGTCTTAGTCTACAGCACAAGACTTAAAAACTTACAAACAAACCCAAACAAATGCCCCACACCTTCAACAGCCTCACCACTGCAGCCTGCAGCAAACATTGGTGCCAATATTACAGCCTCTCTCCTCTCTCTAGTATCTTGCTTCTGCCTCTTTGCTGTCTTCTCTTCTATACTGCTCACCCTCAGGGAACTTAGGATTTTAGGACTTTTCTTCAGCTGTGGCCCAAACAGAGCCAGGCAGCCCTATCCTCAGGACAAAGAAAGGGACCCTAGTGCTGATAAAATTTAGAAATATTGACATAGCTCTTTGTATCTATCCCCACTCTTACCAGCTGTAAAAAACAGCTTATTACTCTAAAATACCATAATGCTGTATTGAAAACTTCATTTCTCCTTGAAGAATGAAGGGAAAACAAACACAAACAAGTCTGGTCAAAAAGATACACCAAGTCAGCTCACTTTACTGCAAAAAATACACTAAAAATTACTACCTTGCATATTTGGTAAATGATGCAACCATAATGGCCCTAAAATCTTGGTGCTGCGTCAGTAATGGTTATAGAAGTCTCTCTACATAATCCACTCATTCCAGATCTGTAAGGAGTCAAAGCCTACCACACATGGAAAGAGTAGGCAAATGAGCTTGCAAACCTGTGCATAACAAAGGTGGCTTGTGGGAACCTTCCCAGTATATGACAAGCTCTATTTCTGGTTCTGATTTCAAGTTGAAGTTTTCAGATATTATTTCTTTTAAAGAAGAAATTCCATGTACACAAGTAAGTAAGTACAAAGCAAACATTCAGTTAGGATGGAAGTCCTCGGTCTGCCTTAAGTAGTTCAAGAACAGCTGAATTTAAATGCTAAAGGAGGATGAACAGAAACTAATAGTGCAGTTGCAAGTTCAAGCTGCTTGAAAAAGGAGCTTGTGTATGAAAAGAGAGAAGAAACAAGAAAGTTAAGAGATTTTACTACATTATACTTCTCTAAAATACTGGGAAAAGCTCAGCCTACTTGAGCAAGTTGTCTGCCCAGCAAGGACTTCAGTGTACCTCCTGACTAGGACTTTTGCATTTGTTTCTGGTGGTATTTTGACTACAGCAAATACATTCACACCTTAATCAGATACAACCACCACTCACTGTGGACCAATCTGCCCCTGAATAGAACAAGGGGGGCTGAACTGGTCCTGCAGGACACCTGAGCCGTGCTGAGTCTCCTCAGAGGGATACTCTGAGCACCTTCACTAAGAATCCCTGACACTATCTGGACCAGACTCAACAACCTAGAGAGCCCTTTACAGAACCAAGTTCACAAGACACATGTCTATGGAGAGCCACACACAGAGCCTCAGGAGAAGGGGCTCACAGGGATCCTGAGTGCAGCGCTTGGCTCTTTACCTCACCCTTCCTCCAATACTGAGATGTTTCTGCAGAATGAGCAGCTGTCTCACTCACATAACCTACCTGCAAAGAGCTAGGCTTTCCCAGTGCTACCAGCATCAAAAATACCTCTAAACCTCAATCTCTGGTACTGTTTGGTACTTGATTTTGGGACAATGCCCAGTATAAACTTCAAGGATCAAAATGCTGCATTTTTTTCTTAGCCTGCACAAAGGTAACTGCAGGTTATTAGCAGATCATTTTCTAGAGGCTATGCCTCAGGAACCCAAGCTGTAAGGGAACCCAGGCCTTAAGTAAATAACCTCACATTTCACCCACAAAATCTAAATCAGGCTCTCTTGACGCCAGAAATTTTAAGACATCTTCCACCTCCTGTGTGATTCCAATATAATAAGCAGTTCTTACTTGGAAGAAGCATCCTCGATCTGAGAAATACTGGAAAAAAGGAATTGTGAGCTTTAAAAATAAACTAAGCTTGATTTCATGAAATGTTACGATTTCAAAGATATTATGGGGGCATAGAGTACTCTGGAGGCCCTTAAAATTTGTACATCCTTTTAACACCTAAAAATATAATTTTTTTGTAACTAGGATTCAATCATACTACATAGATACCAACAGCCAAATCACCACGAAAAGATTTTCTTCTAGCAAACTCTGAAACACAGTTTCTCCAAAGAAACACAAAATCCTAGACAATCCTTGAGCTGTTTTTATTTGGATCTTCTCTAATCCAATCCTACATCAGTATAAGCCACAGGAAATTTGTAAGACATTTTCCATAAGCTTATGAACTTTACAACGTGACAAAATATTAAATAACAACAAATTATGCAGTGTGATGAAAGTCCATCACATAGGAATATACAATATATTCAAGTGTACCTGTAGCCTATTAAATGGCTATTTCAACCTATAAAATCTAGAAACTAAGCACCTTATCTTCTGCACGTCAAAAACTGTTACTCATTCACATGACACATTCCTTGTCAAGCTGGAGAGAGACAAAAAGAGCGGTTAACAGCTTTCAAAGAGAAAACATGTCATTTCTCTACTGTTGTTTGCAAGACCTAGCTTTGTTTTCAGAATTTTATATTGTATTACCTTCCACGGAAAAAGTCTATTCTGTTTGTGTGTCTACATGTTGAAGTTCCCATTCACCTATAAAAAAGTTTCCTTGAAGTTATAGCTAATGCTTGAATTAGGTCAGCCACAAAAGTTACAGTTAGGAAAGTACAAAAACTTCTGTCATTTTCATTACACCAAAGTTTCAAGTTTTTTTTACTCTAGCAGTTCTGACCTTTACAGGAAACTCAGCTGAAAACATTTGAGGAAATTACTGCAACCTTTTCCAGAAGTGTAAATGCAACAAAATGCTATTTTGTGCTGCTGCAGGTACAAAATTCTAAAGCCAACAGTTCATTCCTCAAAGCTGTTGGGAGCCATGAAAAATTATGAGAAAAATCACTATCAGACTATAAGGTAATTTATCTGAGGCTTCCATGCAAAGGGAAAACCAGCTACCGCTCTTGACCCCTCCGAGATAAAGAATGCTTTTCCTTCAATCTCTTTTCTCAAAAAAACATACTTTACATTTCAAGAGACATCTGCCACAATGATTTCCTGAAACCAATATCTGCAACTTCAAACAATATATAAGTTCAATTATCCATTTCTATTAAAACCTCAAACTCTGCTGCAGAGTACATCACTGCAATATTTACCCCTCCTGAGTAATTTCCTGTGACATTTTCACTGAAACTAGTTAAGAGTTAGTGAATAATTATAAATGTGCTTAGTAACAAATGCAACACCGATATTGTCAAGAATCTTGTAGTTCTAATATAAATAAACACCATATCCTGCAGCAAGGTTGGAACAAACCTTTCCATCAACTGAACTAGCATCAATATGAAAATTATTTTCAACCAGAAAGATGGTGGCAGCACTAAAATCCAGAATACTTTCATAGCACGAGTTTTACATGAGCAAAATGACAACATTTCAGGGACAATTAAGAAACCACTTAGCTTTTATCTTCCTGGTTTCTGCATCACTAGTCTTTGGCTTCTCCTCTCTAGGGCAATACCAAGATACAGAGGGAGAACATGAGACCTTCAAGCACCACGATCAAGACTGAGATCTCTCCATTAGCTGGTTATGACAGGAGACACTTAGTAGTGGCCCTGTCAGCAAGCAGAGTGGGGAGGATAGCTTGGAAAGTGTGCCTCCCCAGCAGTGACCCCCAGCTTCTAACAGCTGCATAGATCCCATACTGCTACTGCACACATCATCTGAGCTGATAATAAAAGTTATGCTCTTGTTTCACTGCTGCAGGATTCCACATCCTCTCTCCTTTTTCATTATCAGCTTATCCCAAGTTTATAGGAAACATGTTCCCAGCTGTCTGTCAGGCATATGACATTAAATTAATACAATAAAAAAAAAAGAGACAGGGTTACAGTTCATGAGCCTCCTGGTTTGTGCTAGTACTGCCTAATTCTGGGGTTATTTCTAAACCCCAGCCTCCTAAACCTTTCTCAAACAGTTCTTTGGTTTCTGTATCTGGCCTTCAAAATCAAGTGTATTTCTGTGGTTCACATGACTTCTGTCTGATTTACAGTTTGATAGGGAAAAACATTTGTTCACCCAGTTTTACCTGTGAACAGTGCATCTATTCCAGCAGTAACACCAGCAGTAAGCAGAATGAGGCACCTCAAAGATGAGGACTCTGACGTGTTACCCTCCTTTCTTTTTCCTGTGCTACCTAAAAAAAGACGCACTGGTTTGCTCCCTCCCAGCACAACTAAAGCCTTGAACACCATCCATGGACAGTCAGCAGCACTGTTTGCATGGCTGCTCAGGTGAGCCCATAGTGCTGCCCTTGCTTCTCAGACGGAAGGACCTTATGAACACTCGAAAGCTTCCTGTCAGGACACTGCTCTGCTATTTACCATACACCCAGAACCCACTCTGCACAATCATAAATTCATTACAGAGCCATAAGTAAAGGCTTCAACAGCCCATCTGCCACGTGCATTGTTCTTAGAGCATCTAAATATTCATTTTATTACTAATTTTATTTATAAACTTAATACAAAGGTGATACTCAAACATTTGGGATAATAGTGGGGCATGTGAAAACATCCATACAAAAAAATTAATAGTTTGGATTTAGTGCAAACAACTTCCAACAGAAAAATTTACAATGAAATGACAAATTAACAGTTGTTATGAAAAAAACCCCACTAACTCCTACATCCAGTGTATTCAACATTAGCCACAAAAATACTGTGCCACTAAAGGCACAGTGCAACCTGTTCCTGCTTGAACTGCTGGTAACTTCTCTGTGATGTCCGTGTCTGAACTTTCCCTGTTTATCCCACCTCGAGATGCTACAATGCCTTCTGTACCACAGCTCTAACCACCACAGCTCTAAGGAGGCCACACTGTGCCACACTTGAATGCCTCTGTTCCTCTCCTACACACCAATGCCCAGTATGCTACAGCAAACTCAAGCTCCTCTTGTAAAGAAATCTCCACATTCTTCCTTTTTAATACAGCTTTGGTATGTCTTTTTGTACATACTTCTGATAAAAAAAGGCCTTTGGATAGGACATACACTCTTACAACTGTAGAAAGCCTTGTACTTCTAGAGAGATAAGTGCAGGCCTTATAATAAATTTAACAAAACTCTCAGATTTGTTGAGTGTTATGCAATCTTTCAGCTGTGCTTTTCTGGGAACAGGAGTGTGTGTTTCTGCATCCCTTCAGGTCAAGAAAATCTCCTTGTTCCATGCCCTTAGCCTCAGACTTTGTTCTTCAGTTTAAAAGGAGACAGCTCATATTCACCTATACCATTTATTTTGTTGGGTATTTTTAATTACCAAAAAAAGAAAAGACTAAAAGAATTGGAGGGTGGGGGAGGGGGGGAGATGGAGGCTACAAGAAACAGCAAGGAAACAACAGTAACAAAAGTGGAGAGCACAGTTTAAAAAATGTGCAACAAACACATAACACCACTTGTCTCAGAGAAAGTCAAGAAGAAAAAAGAATATACCCTCTGCTTATTGTGGTTTGAGTTTTGGAGATGTGCTTGGCTACAGCAGTGATTAGCTTCGCTACAAACAGAAAAAGCAATTCATTACATCTCAATGCACTTAATGGACCAAGGCTGAAAATTATAATTAGAGCAATTAAAAAAAGCAAATAGGAAAAGGATGCAGTGCTGGGTGCTGGATGCCATTCCAAGCCACTCAGTGCATCCTGACCCCACTGAAAAAACAACAGTATCTCTCTCTGAGATCTCACAATCTAGGTGTAAGCAAAAGCATAACAGATTAACAGACACTGCAGATGGCAGGAAGCAGGAAGAAGCAGAAGTGATTGGCATAGACCAGGTGCATAAGCACTTTAGCATTTTGTAAGCACTGTGACAAGACACCTTTAAGAAAGGCTTTGAAAAACAGCAAGTACATTTGTGGATTTTTATGTGCAGGTTCCCCAAGGTGAGAAGTACAAAGGCAGAAGCTTGTTATAAATTTATTAAAGAGGTGAGGAAAACCAAACTCATCACCTTGTCACCAGAACAGAGGGACATAGTCCCACCACCCACACGCGAGGAACTTGAGAGATGATGACCCAAAGACTGTAAGATTTAGAGTGAACATGTCGCAGAGCTGACATGGACTTTGCACTTCTGAAACCTCACAGAGAATCACACTGTATGACTGCAGCAGGTCTCACAACCTGTAGAGGAACTGGAAGCAACTTCCTTATTTCATACTGCCATCAAGTTGTCTGCTAACACCTGCCCATGAACCCCTGCAGTGCACTGTCCTCCCCAGTTTTAATCTGAGGCTGAGAATTTTTTTTGCTGCACATATTTAGCAACAAATATGAGCAGTGGGATAAAGGGGAAAAGGCACTGCTGCAGCAAAGATTGTCATGGGGAAGATGCTTGACGACCTGACTCTTTAACTGGCACCCTCATCCTCCTCCTCTCCCACCTCCATAACCTTTATGACAATGGATGGCCAGCCAGGCTTTCATCAGCTGGAATTCCTGCCTTTCACCTGTGTTTGGCAACAGAACAGTACAGTCTGTGTGTGTTTCAGCTGCCCAGTGGTCTCAACACAAACACACACACACACATTTGTGCAGGTGCTTAGAAACACACATGTGCTCCTTCCTGCATTCGTGAGTACTGCGGTAAGGTACTGTGGGGAGGCACAAAAGGTGCTTCTTGGGCAGTTTCTCCTCAGTTCAGCTCAAGCAGAATGAAATTATTCAAACAATTTCCAATAGAATTAAATTTTTTCTCACAAAGGTTCCATTTTAACCCAGAAATTAGAAGCATTGTTGCTTTACTTGAAAGTGCAATGTCATTCCTCATTTCTTCGAGCAGATAGTGGGATATGCCAGAATTCAGCATGCTGATAGTTTCCCCCACAGGCACCTGGCCATATTAAAAAAGCCTGCTGTAACAGACTACAGTTTTACAGGGTGATAAATGGATATTTCATGTAGTAAAAATACTTCTGCTGTCAGTAGGAAAAGTCTTGTGCATATTACCACATAAAGCTAAGTTGATAATATATACAAGAAACTACTTAAATCCATTAATTTCCAGGGTTGTATTTATGTTCCTTCTCACAACAATTTGAAGAAATGACCAATACAGAGAAAAAAAGAGACAACATAGATTTTTAAAATAAAGTGATGGGAGGCAGTATTACAAATTGTAATGTGTTAGATAAGCAGATAAGCTATCTCTATGACACAGACAGGTTTAGAGAGACAAAGTAACAAATCCTTTATGCAGAATCCTATCACAGACCAGATGATCCTTAGCAGCAGGATTTTCTAATGAGAACATTAACTGACTCATCCAGTGTCTTGCATTCTCTGTTTAAAATCATACAGATGAATTTTTTTATGAAAGGATTTATCTTTTCTAAATGATGTTGTACAGTAAAAAAGAAACAAAAAAAATAAACCCACAAACAGAAAGGAAGTCACTGTGCTACACAAAACATACAAAATAGAAAAAATACTGCACCACAGAATTTCAAAATTTTAATTTCAACCACATTTAAAAAAAAAACCTGGTGATGGTCCAAACAGCCATTTTTCTAACCAATGAACAAGTCATGAAAAGTTACACAAATTCCTATAGAAGACTTTAATCACACGATTCTGCATTACAGAATGAAAAACTGCATTACAGAATGAAAAACTGCATTACAGAATGAAAAACTGTGTCGTAAAAAGGTTAGGGCAAATTACAGACGTTTCTATTGTTCTTTGATAGACCTCTCTTCAAACACCCTATTAAACCATCACAATTACTCAACCTCTGCAACACAGCTAAAAAGGTTTTGCAGACAAGTCCACTGAACCTACCTAAGGAGGGCAAGGGTTGGATGATACCCCTGCATGTAAAATGAAAACTGAGACTCCTGAAGGTGCATCAGTATTTTAAAAGACTACCCTCAGACAAGCTGAGACTTTTTTAGGAAAAAAAGGGATCATGAAAATATTTAGCTGGAAAGATAGTCACAGTGTTACAGGATTTTTAGGGCTTTGTTTGTTTGTGTAACCAGTTGTATGAAAGCTTGCAGGAATTAATGAAATAAGATCCTGGATTAAATCAGGGTTAATGAGATCAGGAATAGACACATCATTATTCAAATCACACACCATGTGAACAGTGTGCACTGCCAGACTTGTAAATCGGAGATTAGAATTTAACACTCTTCCTTCTGCAGTCTGACAGTTTAGGGCTAGAGGTCTCTTCATAACTATTGCTGGCATCCACCTGCCACAGCTTCCCGAAAAAATGTATTATTATTCCAGTTTTTCCTGGTACTAAGCACCAACAATTTCAAGAGTGGACTGACAGCAGAAGCATTCCCTCAGAGCTTCTGACAGTCGCGTTCCTCAACAACCCTTGCAGCTGTCAAGCAAAATTTGTTATTTAATTATTTTCCATCTTAATCTGACCTTGCTTCCTGCAAACATTACAGCAGGTACAGGTTAATTCATGTGAGTCTGGAATGGGGCCATAGACGTTGTGGATTCCTTTTGTCTGCTAGAGCTTCTCCATTCCAGCATGTTGCTGATATGCTCATATCCAGAGATAATTTTTTAGGGGGGAAAAAAAAAAGTATGAAACTGAAAGATTCAGAAAAACTATTTTAATAATCCCCATTAAAGATGTCCCAGAATCATGGAAATCCCTTTATAAAATGTAGGTCACGTGTTTCTTTGGAGGCATTAGACTTATCTCTAAAGGTTTGATATTTAGAAAAGATAGCCCTATTCATAAAGTCTTAATAGCTGGGAAAATTGACCCAAACCTTAAACAATGTGTCTCAAAAATTCCCTGGCTGCAACACAGAAATGCAGCAGCTGTCCTCTACACTTGAGACTGCTTTCTCTTAGTAGAGTAGAGGTTTCTGGGCAAAGCTTTTCATGGTAGAACTTTCTAGGCTCTTCATATGTTCTATCTGGTCTTTTACAGCCATGAAAAAGGAACAAGTAGGCAAAAGGAGATGTATAGGTCAATCTATTCTAGCAAAACAACCTTCTATGTTTTGGTCTTATCCAAGAGAAAAGAGGTATAAAGAATGCAAGCAGGAGAAATAATCATGCTCAACACTGATCCAGAACAGCAAAGAGTGTTTCTCAAGACTAAAAAATGTGTCATAAGTGCTACAACTGCCTGAGAGGGTTTGATATGCCACTGGTATTTGCAGGAGAGGTGCAGCCTAGCATCACAGATGGGAGATTTGGTGACCACGATCCTCACCTCAAATTACTCAATCCCCTAATTACTCAATGTTTGCAAAAGAGATTGGCATGTTACCTTTGAAGTAATGCATCATACTGAAACTACCTTTGCAGTTTCTCAACCTACTGTTTATTCAGCCAGCATGAAACTTTAAACAAACTTTCATGCATATCATAGCCACACAGACTCAATGGCTGGTATTAAGAGAAGAAAATAAAAACAGTAGAGGACATATTATGGCCAAGTCCACATGAAAAAAAATGATGTATATCTGCTTGGCACACTCAGCAGGATTCCTGTTCACAGATGAGCTGCATGAGAAAGTATGATCTTTGTTAGGATAAGTCTCCTTTCAAGGAGAGACAGGCATTTTATGGTTTTTCCCAACACGCCATGTGGCACCAGTGTGCTCTACCAGTTCACTGCTGTTATAAATAAGATAGAGGCAGAAGAGAAGTACTAATTATGTTGTTCTGCTAAGGAGAAAGGAAAGTTGGAAGATGAGACTTAAAGAAAGCAAGCAGACAATAGGTGTATAGGAGTCATCAAGGATGAAGAAATGGTGCAGTCTGACCAGATATAAAGGTATATTGGACCCCCAGCACTGACTCCTCTCAATCTGCTCGCCTTGCTGAACATCACTAAATGATGATGATGCAGACTGACTCAGAGAGCAGAAACAAGATTTCAGCAGCTACAAACCCCTACGGAAATTGCCTTTAAGAACTTTTTAATTAAAAAGCTTAATACATAAGTTTTCATTTTTACATTTAAACAGTAATCAAGAGGAGAAAGTTGCATATACTATACATGGAAGACCTATTTTTTGATCTAAGCCTAATTTATCACGAATTTATCAAGAAAACAACACTGTCTCTATTTAACCTTCAGTCCTTTAAAGAGAACTGGCTGATGTTACTTTTTCCTGGCCACTTCTCATACATTTTTTGTCCCCTCACCATGTAAGTGTTGCACAGTCAGTGACTACTTCACTGAATTTGTACTTACAGGTATTTTCAGACCTATGTATTTTCAACACATATTTCATTATCTACCATCAATGCTAACACTAAATTTAAGTTGGCACAGACTAGAGGGCACGAGGAAAGAGTTTCTTTCCTTTGTGAACACTGTCAAGAGTCACATGAGTCCACTCAACAGCTGAAGTGCTGGAGAATGAGCCTTCACCTATGAAGTGGGGAGAGAAGTAACTGGTATGATCAAACAGGTTTGGTAATTACTAGTTAATCTGCTGAGGCCAGATATTCTACCAGCTACAAGAAGTTTGTAAACAAACAATTTTAACACACTGAATCCTTAAAAATCATGTTTATCATTATTACTTTATACATATTTTAAAAAAAAATCACTCACTTCCTCATCTAAATAAGCTTTATCTCACATTCACTGCGGCCAAGTCCACACAAATAAACATTCTGTAACTGGAAAGAGTCACTAAAAAATGAAAAAGGAAGCTTGAGTATAATAAGGGCTATACTAGCCAAGTACTGGTCAATTCGATGTTTCCTGCATTCTTAGCTATTTATTAAATACACACGCAGGACAAAATACACGGTCTGGTCTCCGTTTATTTACACAGTTACACAAACCCTTAAACAGAACCAAGCACCCCTTAACAGTAACACCATTTACAGTTTAATGGGAAGTCATTCGTCATTAGGAAAACAAAGGCTGAAGACACAGGTAATCAAAACAAGTATTTCGGCTTCTCCCTCTTTATCCCATGACACAGTGTTTTTTCTCCTAGGTTCTCCTGTACCTCATAACATTGTCTTCAGTATGACACTTTCACTGATCAGCGATGAAAAATAGAGTACTTCGGTTTTCGATAACATGAAATTTCCTCTCATACTTCCAAATTTTGTTTTATTCAAATCTATTTACAGGATACATATACGCAGTTCTAAGGGAAATCCTATATTTGCCTCAGTTTATCTTTGAAGTTCTTCCTACTCAGAATTTAAATTTCAAGAAAGTCATTTGCTATACAAAGATTCTTCTAAGGCCAGAAAATAAGACTTTCATTTAGTTGCTCAGGATTCCTGGTAGATCAGCGGCACCTTAAAATATTTACCCAGATTTCTGAAGTGCAGAAGAGAAACTGGAAAAGCACACTATTCCCTTTTCACAAAATCGTAACTCTGTCCTTGCCTTCAGATATTTTTCACTCACTCAAAAATTGTGGCAGTTAGCCACAAATTACACTTTTCAACTAAGTATTCTAAAAACATTACTAGCTGTGGATTCAGTAAGAATCTTTGGCCAAGCACTTTTACCAGCTCTTTAAAATTTATAGCACATTTTTAAAACAAGGGAGAAAATGCTATTAAATCGCAAGAATTATCATAACTATTTGTCTTGCATTCTTAATTGACACACACACACATGCGTCTCATACACAATAAGCTTAACTGAACAAAACCAGAGAAAAATAGAATCTTCACAGTGCGTTTCTAAACATCAGCAATTTTTAAAGTACCCTCTGGAGGACACAGCTAAAGTTTACTTCCAATCTCTTCTCACATCACATATTTACATTTCTTTCCTTATTTTAACAACATGAGATGTCAAAAAGCAAACATGCCCTGAAGACTCTTTCAATCCAAGGTACTTTTCCACACTCCACTGTTCTACAGTGAATAGTCCTAGGACATTATTTTGTATAAATGAAAACCAGAACAGTTCAGTGTATTTAATAAGCAAAAGAAAACAAAAAACAAGCAAATTATCTAAACTGCCTTAGTATATGCAAATCCTTTTAAGAATGCATAAGGTAAGACAATAGTCAACTGACAGTCATTTATACTCTGTTTCATTTTGTAGGCTTTATTTCATAAATTTAATATTTCCCAGTTAAGTGGGTGCTTTTATGCAATTATTTTAAAAAAGAACACTCTGACTCTTTCGACTCTATTCCCCAGTCACTCTTTGAATGAGTGTCTGTTGGATAGATCAGAAAATCATCATCATGATCAGTAGAAATTCTGACCAAATGGACTGTAAGACAAAGCTGGGAAATCTAGCTGATTCGTGGCACTTGTGAAAGTTTTTTCTTATCTTTTTCTTGAAAAAAGCCATCCCATTTAAATGCTGTAGTTTTGAAAAACATGGAAGTATTTATTTAGATTTTAACATGTTGAACTCAATTCCATGCTTATGTGATCCAGGCTGAAGCTGAAGGAGCAACACTTATAGCACAAGCATCACTTGTTAACTCCAACCAGGCAGTAACAACAGCCAGCCCCTGGCTGAAGGAGATGAGAAGTTTTCGATTTTCAGGGCGAAGAGTAATAATTCAACAGGGTTGAACACTGCAAGAAAAACTGCTTGGTAGCTCTCATCCTGTCACTGTACATATGAAAAGCTAGCTTTATATATTTGTAAGGACTTTCATGGCAGAAAAGTATATTAGACATGCCTTTTTAAATTCAGAGGAAGTAACCTCAGAGTTGCCCTATCCAGATGTCAGAGAAAACAACAAAACAAAACCAAGCACCTGTATCTGACCACAGACAGATGTCACTTTTGCCCGTTGCAGTGATGTCACCTTTACCAATGCAATATTCTCAAGGCATTATCTTTATAACCTTTTATGCTGCATGTGCGTCCTGCTGAAATACTGAATCTCAGGAAGGCAAGCAGTAAAACCTCCATGAGACACTACCATTACCATTTTGTACAAACTGTCAACAAAAAAATAAGCCTCAAAAACTGAAATACAGGTTTGAAGATGCAGGTTTTACTCACCATATAACTGTATTAAGCTGATGATCATTTCTAAAGCAGGTTTTCGCTACAAACAGCTGAAAATCAAAAACTCAAAGATATTAGAACCAGCCCCAAAGCCTGTACACAATCAAAATTTCTTTCTATCCCATTTGCTTGGGGGAAGAAGAAAAGTCCACTGTGCAACTAATAGTGCTCAGATGCCCTAAAGGGAGAGATAGCTCTGCTAACTAGACAGCCATCAAAGCTTGGAAGGTTTTAGTTAAGATGCAAAACAGCAGAGGAATCCTCAGACTGGGGGTGGGATAGGGGAGAGGAATAAGGAGAAATGAGAGGGAAAAGGAAACTTAGCAACATGTAGAGCAGGTAAAGAACCCTTCAACATAAATGTATTCTGTCTTGCCACACTGCATTCTGCCTTCCACCCTCGGAAACTATAGAGGTTACCTGGTAAGAAAATAAAAGCAATCCAGTTTTTTTTTTTAAAGGAAACACATATGCTGAATTAGAGCCAAAACCTACTGAAAATGTCTGAGACTGGAAAAAAAGACTCTAAACACCATAACATTTGTACAAGGTGGTATTCACCTTTTATCCAATGGAGCTCATTCAGTTTTTTCCCTGGTGTGTTGAGGTATTCTTTTGTAAATTCATAGCTAGAGTAACTATGCAAGAAAGCTTCCAGAGAAGCTGGCGCTTGGGACAGGCTGCAAAACAGCCCTTCTGAATTTCCTTTGACTACAGCAGAGTCCTGTAAACACCCTTATAACAGCCCCTTTACAGCCTGTAAGTATGCACTACAATAATAGGAGGTTGTGCTGCTGAAAGGGAAAGAAATACAAATTCTGCAATTACAGGTGTCTACAGTAGTACAGTAACAGGTCTTGCTAGCACGTTTCACCTCATTATACAGTGTACTTGAGAAGAAGGAGTTTGTCACCAAAACTCAGTGTTCCTATAATAACCAAGACTTAAGAGGAGGGAAAGTGGAGAACGTAAATAATGAAAAATGAACTGGGCATTTCAAAACAGGGATTAACAATCCATCAGGCTGGGCATCAGCTCCAGTCAAAGATCTGGCTGTGGAAAGGGAAACTCTCTCCCTTGAAAATCAAATCAGTCCACAGATTAGGTTGCTAAATACAAAACATGTCCTAACAGAACCAGAAGTCTGGCAAAGCAGACACTGGGTCTAGAACAGCAGGAACACGTAAATCAGCAGGCACTGGTAGTCTAAAACCCAGTCTATTATTTACAATGATGAACTGAAGAGAGAATAGAGTGAATTTGCAAATTATTTTTTCTTTAATATACATAGGTAAACATATATAAAAACCACATATAAAAGATATATTGCTTACTAAGGACAAACTGTAAACTGTTCCTCATCTACCTCTGCCTAATCACTTTGCTGAGATACTGACTCCCTGCTCCCCAAGGACAGCAGTTACAGTGCTGCATGAGAGCACCAAGTTAAAGTCTGCACCTATATTTTCTTGAAAAATAATTAGCATCTGCAACTTTGTACATATGGATTCTGAGTGGTAAATACAGAAAAGCTCAACTCCATTACAGCACAGTACTGCAATGAGCAGGAGAGGCATATTAATAGTATATCACCCCCAGGGTTACATACATACATACATATTCTCAACCTGATGTACAGATAATCTCTGTAAGGTATTATTTGTGAAAACAAAGGTACAGGGATTAAAGATGTACAGCAAGCAGCATAGATTAGCTCCCAGCAGGCCAAGTACCAAGTTAACCAATTCAGTCAGCTCACTTTTATTTTTTTTACTTTTATCTGAACATTTCTTCTATCAGCATATATTGCACACTAAGTCACAAATAGTCATCTGCCTTGGGAAAACTAATGCTAACATATTATTGCATTTTAAAATGTACCACTAATGCAATTTGTTCCTTTCTATAACACTTTTCCCCTTCAATAATAGAAATGCAGCTCTTCTGAGTAGACTTGTAAAATAGTATCTACAAACTATAATACACATCTAACTTGTTTGGGTTTTTTTTCCCCCTCTCATGGCTCAGAAAAACAAGTAATTACCCAAATTACAGATTTTAGAAGTTTATGTTACTAAGAGGTAGGTTGTGGGCAACATCAACTCAGTGATTCACACATGATGTGATCAAAAAGGCAGGTATAATGTTACCCTGTCCTCCTGCACCCTATGGAGTGTAACCACCCTATAGTTTTGGTTTGCCCTACACTTTTTCAAAGTATTAAAACTAAATGCCATTCAGCCACCTCCTCTGTCACATTTAAATTCTAAGTGACAACTTAGCTGGAAGAGCTAATTTAACAAAGAGAACAGGTAATTTAAATAAGGCAGAGGAGGCTGGACTTTCTTTTCTCAAAAATTCACAATGATTTTTCCTGAGCAAAAGAGAGCAAGCAAGGAGTCAGCGAGATTAGATCACAAGTCAATTTTCATACAAATAAATGGAAAAAATTATGTGTATCTACTCAAATAATGCAATTACATCTTATAATAAAGAGGAAAATGGGCACTGGAAGTAGTATTAATAGTATTTCTTCAATATTCAAAGTATCAAGCCCAGAACTGGCAGGTTATATACAGCATTATATAGAAAACAACAAAAACGTTGGGAGTTTTACACTCCCATTTGAGACATAACAAAAAACACTCCAGTGATGAGTTAATTCAGAAGAGTCTACTGCCTGTTCTTCTCAACTATCCATTACTGCTGAGTGCTGGAGAAAGGGCGCTGGACATCAGTGCTAAAGCAACTCCTTCATTTTAAAGTGTAACCTCTTGTCCTCACACAGGGATGACGGTACTTCTACTGACATGCACTGATTTGAAACAAATAACCTGTGCTTTCTTTGGTTACCTAAAGAAGACCAAGTCTGTGGCATTGCAGTCCTATTACCTTGTGTTGCTACTGCAAGCTTAATGCAAAAATGCAATTGTTTTCTGAGTATTTTCAGTCCTTTTGCCACAGCCTTCTAAAAGCCAGAGTAGCCCTCTGCTTTCCAAAATAAGCTTGAAAGAAGTGAGGACTAGAATCACTTCGCTAAATGGAAGTGATACAATCCCTTCTATTACACATAGAAAGGAACTTTGATTGGCACAAGAAAGGAAAACAAGCATGTATTTTTAACCAAAGGTTTTGCATTTACATTTAATAGCTGTTGCCTTCTCCAGCTGCTTAAGCAATAAGCCGTAAACCAGGACACACATTTTTAAGTTTCCTTTCAAAACCTGAAGACTAATTTCTTATTCCCTCATGCCAAAGCTCTAAAAGCCTATGTGTAGAAGTCAAAGAAGAGCTCTGCCCTTCTCTCTTCCACTAGGTACTAACTGGAATGTTCCTCTAGGCTCAAACTGAGCCAAGCCTGTGAAGCAGGAGTCTCCATACTTTAGTGGCTGTAATATGGAGGAAGCAATACTCTGAAGGTTCTTCTGCTGGTCTTCAAGGTATCCATAACCCAAAAATACTCATCCAATAAGTTCTGGGCTAGGTTTTGTCCCCTCAGTGGTTTGGGGAGTGTTTTTTTAAAGTCTTTACAAACTAGGTATGAAGGTTCAGACTCCACACAGAAAAAAAATTCTAAATCCAGTAGGAAATGCACTCTAAGCTGTCCTACTGCACTAGGAATGGAGCTGCAGGGACAATCAAACTGCTAACACAGACTCAGGAGCCCAATCCCACAGCTTAAAAAATGTGCTGAATTGGTGAAAGGCTGCCAGACACCCGGGATCATTGTGAGCTGCCATGGTTACTAACTGGGTTTTAACTCTGCAGGCTCTAAACACTACCATGTATAGAACCAGCTATAGAGTTAATTAGTTACAGAGAAAGGAAAAACTTGTAGTGTGGCAGAAGGGGAATCTCACATGGACAGTCATCTGCAGCTTAAGTATATGAACTTTCCAGAACTCTTCCAAAGTAAGCACAGAAGATATTAAGGTTATGGCCCATCCTTTCAGGCTGTTCTTAAAAAAATTTCAGGATATTATCTCTGGTTTCTCCTCCCTCACTTCTCCCTCCCCCCCAATTACTCTACTTCAAATAATCTCTGAGGCACAACAAGGGACATCTCACTGCCTCTGTTTCACAATCCCGACAGCAGTTAGCCATCTAACAAAATAATGCTTCAAGAAAATAAAACTGGACGGAAGAGGGGAAGCTAAAACTAAAAATGGGTGAAGGTGGAGTGAAACAAAGTGAAATAAGATACTAGCATCATATTTTCAAAGAAGGCTCATTTAAAAATAACACTAGAAGTAATATCAAATAATTTAAAAGGTCAACCAACAGAAAATGCATTTCATCACTTATGTTCGTCACTGTCAAGTCATCACAGCTTTGACAAATCCTGTTAAGTTACATCACTTCTGAGACCTTTGCAGTTAACATTAGGCTGCTTCAGGTAGGCCACCTCCTCCTCCTCCTTTTAAATTATTTTCAGAAATGCCATGCAGTATGTCTAATAGGTGAATCACAGATTCTTTCTATACTGCCTCAAAGACAGGCAAATTAATTTTCTTCAGAGTAATGAATCTTAAGTAAAGAGACAACTTCAAATTTTAATAAATTTGTAACTTTTGTAAAAATTATGAAAATACTTCCCTTAAGAATTGGTAAGATATCCATAAGAACATTTCATTAATACAAAGTTTCCTTTATTCAGGAAATAGAGCAACCTTTTCTTCAAAATTTCAAACAAATGTCCTTTTTTTTAAAGTGAGATGAATATGTTACATTGTGCTAGACCACAAAAATTAAGGAAAAATTATGCAGCTTAAATAGTTTCTCTCTTCCCTACTACATACTCTGCACTGTCACAACTTCCATATCGCCACAGCCACAAATTCTACCTCCATTCAAAGTCTAGCAGAACAAAAACATACCTCATGCTAGCATGCCTGAACCACTTTAATATGCCTAGCACATATATCTGGACGAGAGGCACAGTTTTCCATGTCCCATCAGTCCGAGTACGCACCCTGGATCTTTGGAGAGAGTCTCCCACGCTGCCTCAGCTCTGTGCCTGCCACCTGGGCGAGCTGCGGCAGCAGGAACGGGAATGTGAGCGCAGGGCAGAAATCATTTTGCGAAACACTGATTCCACAGAGATACCAGCCTCCCAGTGAGCCTGCTAACAAACTGGTCTCTGGCCAAATAAACTACTTCTGTCCTTACACAGACACCCCTTTCCAAATAACAGTGAGAGGGGAAACAAAGTTTTAAGAAAGGTAACGTGTGTGAGTAGCTAACACATTATCCACTTCTTTCTTCATATCAGCTTTGGCTTTGTCACATGAATCTGAACATATTCAGAAAAAAAAAGAAGCCTCATCTGTCTTTCCAGCACCATCAGAGAGTCCATAGGATGTGAAATAAGTGTTCCTTTTGGGCACAGAGTACATTGTAATTCTCTTGGGTACATGTGCACAACATAATATCAGATTTAGTCTTAAATACATTGTAAATGTCCCTGTAACTGTAACATACAATAGAATTAATCTGCTAGGTCATAACATCAGTCTCTTCTACTCAAAAAAGTACTGCTTACACAGTTAACTTGGGTTTGTTGGTTTTTTTCCCCAAACAAACTGGTAAGTTAAGATTCCATATATCCGGATACAAAGGATTTTTGCTCTCAGTCTCTGTAATTACTATGATGCTTCATCAGATAACACCTCAGTTCTCAGCTAGGCTACAGGAAGAATAACTCCTCTCCCTCCCAGACTCAGGCTCTCCATTCCCTATGCTGAGCACTCTGTGGAGGATTTTACATACTCTGTAATAAATGGCAAAAAATGGTGACAGCAGCCATTGAAGAAGGCCTAAGGGGGGTTTAGTTCCTCTTCTGCCTCAGAACTAAATAAAGGGAAGAAAACAGTGTGGGAGATGACAAATGCATTCTCAGACTCCTCAGAAATTGTAAGAACATGGAAACAACAATAAAGGCTATTTTCATGAGCAGCAGAGAGCAACCACAGATTGTGAAATAACCCTGAGGCACTTTATTATGGTGATTTAGACCCATTCACCATCTCAGGGGAAAATCAAGCCTCCTATCACCACCAGCAAAAAGCCAGTCAGTTCCCACCTCCTCACCCCAAACAGTTTGCACCATTTCATTCTAATAACATGCAGAGGCTTTCATAGGAAGCTCATTCCAAGTCCAACTGAAGGATCCAGCAGTAACAATTCTGGTTGAATGAACACATCATACAGGGCCTTGCTACTGCCAGGTCAGACAGCATGTCAGCTGGAGTGGAAAAAAAATTAAAAATAAAAATATCCCTTCATTTCCCAAAGCTGAAGCCCTCATAAAGAAAAGACTCGGAGTGATCCCTAAGTCCCCTCTCCATAGCACTCCTGGTGATGTGCTCAAATAGGTGAATCCCTACGTTAAACTCCATGCTGATGAGAAACAAAAAAGTGAATTTGCAGTATTGTGAATACTGGAAAGAAATATTTCTTTCACCTGTGCAACCAAGTGTGTTTACTTTTTTTATTACCTTTAACATGAACAAATTTTCTAATTTGAAATTAAAAATATTTCATTTCATTCAGAAGAATTTCCAAAGCATACAAAAATTCCTAATATTATCTTTCATTGCTTTTTCTACTATTCACAACATCTTTAAATTGTCTGCAGCAAGGAGTGAATTCAAGCAGGATATTTGTAATGCAATTACTTCCCTCATAATAGTTATCTGCTTCTAAATCTATTTAGTGGGTTCTGGAACAGTACAAATTTTGTAAGGGTGGCTCTGCCAAGAAATGAGCAGATATTAGATATTTCAGTCAATACTGTAACTGTTTGTTGCCTCGGGAGATATTTAACATTTGCATATCAAGCTGGAGCCTTAGTATTCAAGAGCTAACAGTTTAATGTACACATGATGCTGCAAAAAAATGCACTCTTTGGCATGTGGACACAGATCATACACAGAGGTAACTATGCCTGCCACAAATAACATTTTATATCAGATAAATAAAATTTGCAAGTAAAAATCCAATTGCCTTTAATTTTTTGCTGATACTTTGTATTTGGAATCTATTCTATTTTTTTTCTTTTCATTTATTTCAAGCATCATGGATGAAAACAAGGCTATAAAATTTGGTTGAGGTAGCAGTTAAAATTTTACTGCTTTTTAATAGCTTGTTAGAATTAAAAATAGGGAAACATTTATTTAGTACAAAAACTTATTTTCTTTGGGTTTTATTTGTCTAAAGCTATGCTTGAGGTTACAAGTTCAACAACAAAACTGACCCAATTTTGTCCCTTTGAAAAGGTAACTTACATTGTACAAATCTCACAGGATCCCAGTAGTACTCTCCATTATTGCAAATTATTTCCTATTATGAAAACTGTATTTATCTAGGTATTATCTTGACAAATTTTTAAAAAACACTATATAACAAAGTGTTTGAGATTTAAAAGGAGAAATGTCAAAATTCTCTTTTTATATTTCTAACAAAAATATATTTCTAGGAAAAAAAAAACACCTTAGGACAAAGTAGTTTTAATTATGGTAAGATCCTAAACCTTTAAATAACACACAGTTAGAGGCATGTTTTAATATGTCATGCCTTTAAATATTACCGTGGGTAATATTTATACAAGGAATATGCTTTTTGGTATCCACATAAAAATCTCACAAATAGGGTAGAAAAATAATAATTTGAAAATTAAAATAAAATGTAGACAACTGACAAATTTAGTAATAGTTGACAGGATCTCCACAGATTCCAATCTCATTCACCATGCTACATGTGCTGGGATGCCTGAATGTATTTACTGCAAGGCTGTGAGAAGGAAGGCAGAGCTCCCCTCTCACAACAGCTCCCAGTTGTGTCAGGTGCACAAACGGGCACCAGGACTAAGCCTTGTGCTTCCAGAGGCCCCTGTGGTACCACTGCAGGAGGAAATCCCCAAAAATCAAGTTGGGAGGAGCAAAAGTACTAAGAGAGGAAAAGCATTTAGACTAAAATGAGGATCTGGATCAAAAACTTGTTGGGGAAGAAAACAAAGGTGAAGCAGAGCAAATTCAGGGTGACCTGAGATGCAAGGAGGGGGAGAGGGAAAGGAAACAGAGCCAGGGAAAAGAGGAGGAGGCCTGGCACAGCTGAAAAAGATGACAAGCTAAAGAAGCCCTAGAGGTGGGATCGAGGAAAGAGCAATGATACCTGACAACGAAAGGAACAGCATCGCTGAAGCTTAAGAGTAGAAGGAGGTAGGAAGAAGGGAAGGAAAGCAACTGAAAAAAGATACAGAGCCTGAATTAAAAAAAAAAAAAAAAAAAAAAAGACTGGAATAAGGCAGGAGCCTTGTAGTAAAACACTCTGTTACCATGTAAATAACTAGGTACAATGGCCTTTCCTGGAGTGCTGCACACAATTCTGCAGTAAAGGACTAATCACACTTAGGGAGGCAAAGCAAAGGGCTGGATCGATCAGTGCAAATGACACTTGAAAGGGGAAATCAAAAGAGCTTGGCCTGTTTGATACATTGAAAATATGTATGATTATTTTCTAAAAATACATCAGAGGGGAAGGAATAGTAAAATAACAGGAAGGGAAGGAACTATTTAACCAGAAATACAAATCATGAGAATTAATAAGCCCAGATCTCCCAGGAATAATTTTATGCTAAACAAGTGAGGAATTTATTTGTAGTTGGTCTTTTTTGGTAGTTGTTTTTTTGCTTAGTTGGGGTTTGTCCTGTTTTGTTTTGGTTTTTTTAAATCATAAGAGCAATATCTTCAATAACATCTAAAAAGAAGAAAAATAATGTATTTTTTTTAAAGTCACTAAACCTACAAAGCCCTGTCAAGCTAACAAGCCGAAACCCTCCCTGTAAAAAATCCCTCAACCACCACCTTTAAATCTTTCAGAGAAAAACTTGCTGTGGTGATGAGATGAGCTCTCAGAGGTGTGCAGGAGCAGCAGAACACTCACCTGGAGGCCCTGCCCAACAGGATCCTAAGCTGGGGCTGCCTTTCTTCTCCCCCACAAACAGCCCCAGAGCTAATAACATGCTCCAGTCAAAAGCCACACGTGGTTCTGCTCCTTGCCAGTTTTGCTTTTAGCCTCTTAATTTCCAATGGCTACAGCCAAAAGCAGGGAGCCAGCAAAACATGGTTTACTGAGACCAGCACACAAAGACAGCATTTTGTTTTGTTTTGTTTTCAAGCTCTGTACTCTGTCTGACTTTGAAATGCCCGTAATGCTCTTCTGACATCTGTGCACAACTCCTCCACAGCTGAAGGAAAGCAGCATTAGCTGAATTATTTTTGTAATATAGAAATGTACTCTACTGAAAGACCTGTAAACTGAAATAACAAAGAGTTCTGGATCTATTCTGGGATACAGCGTAAGTCAAAAGTAACACACACGCACATTATCTACTTTGACAAGAGGCTTTGTTCTGTTTTTAACTGCTATTGAATCAGCATCCTACTCACATTTAGAGTAGATCTACTCATATTTAAGGGTGAAGTCCTGTAACCATTAAATTAAATAGGAACTATAGTATTGAGTGGAGACCAGAATTTTACTCCAGACAAAACATTTACCTTGGAACTACAGAATGCAGTAGTTACAATTGTTTAATGTTTCCATTCAGGAGAAAAAAGGGTACAGTATACCACAACTGAAAACATTTCATTTTGGCTTAACCAAAGTGGTTCCAAAACAACCAGGCTTCCCTTTAAGCAAAATTATCTAGAAATTAACCACAAGTAATTTACCATTTGTTTGCTATGAGGAAAAAGACACATTGGCCCCACAACAGAGAACTTCAAAAAACAACTGGTTAATTGTATGTTTCATTCAGTGCTTCCTGGGCACAATTTTCATGAAAAAAGGCACAAAGCCATTTGTGGGTAGTATAGTCATGAATACTTTTTAGTTTGCATAATTGTTTTCGAAAGGTCTTCTTTATAGGACCTCTAATAAATATTTAAACAGGAGTAAAAACTCTAGCTAATCCATCTTCCAACACAGGCAGGCTTCAGCCCACCCACATATCTATAATCCTTTTTGCCCTAACTCTTGACACCGAGGATATTTTATGTTATTTCTCTGTAAAATAAAAACAATATCTGTTAAAGTCACATTGTTCACAGATGTCTGGCAACCCCAAAACAAAGGGCTTCAGCTCTGATCATATCCACATCTCAGACGTTTTGTTCAAAACTGATTATTCCTTTCTTTCTCCTGCAAAGAGCATTTTGAAGGCATGACCCTATCTTAACCAGCTGTTTTGTCCACCTGCATATAGAGACACACTGACAGAGGCTACTCCAAACTCATGTATGTCTTTGCCACAAGTTAACACTAATTTCCACTGATCTCAAAACTTTTCACATACGTCACACTTTCCACAAATGCTGAGGGTGGGAGAAGAATACACAAGACCAGCTGCACACAGAAAGATACCCTTCTTCATAGGGCAGCTTCCACCTCTTGTGTGAGCACACTGAAACCAGACCCGTAAGAACAACACAAGTGACTGAGGAAGAACAGCCGATCACAGTGAATGGACTGCTTGAGTCCTCCATACGTTCCAAATGAGATTAAATCCTTCAAAATGCACCACAAGATCCTACGTCCTAGCAAGAATTCTTTGACATCTACTGTCTTTTTCTCTGTCCTCACTTTCTTAAAAATATTCCTACACTAAAGACAAGGCTGACTAAAATCATCCGCAGTTGCTGGGTTGTTGGCTTCATCCACACACTTTTTTTTTTTAATAATCAATATTTCTCAGTTGCTGCAGCATACCATTGACCAGATTTTAGTATAGCATCTTCTCTTCAAAAATGTGAAAAAAATAAAAAAAAAAAAGAAAAAAAGATATAGAATACAGATGATCAAATGTTCCAAAAGGTCCTTTTCTCCCAGTAAACGCTGAGAAAGATGTGTACTCAAACTTACTAGCAAGACATACTTCCCAACATCAATAAATTACTTTGATTTTTTTATTATATGACCAAACAACCCAGAAAACATGCCTTTCTAAAAAGCACAGTTCATCTTAAAACACAGCTGAAAGCTTCAAATCTAATTGTAGATTTATCCCGTCTGCATCACCATTACCTCTTAACTGCTGCACTACTTCTTAAGAAACCTGAAAATATGTATCATGTAGGTAAATTAATAATAAAAAATAAAAAGTTACAGTATATTACAGTCACATTCTGTGGGAATCAGTGTTTTCTCTTGTACGGGTACTTGATGGAACACAAAGCAGCATTCAAGCATCCCATCTCTTCTGTGATAAACATAAGGCTGTATTTTTGTTTTCTCACTATGAGTTTGATTCAAACTGCTCCATGTTTACAGCTGGCTGGCAGCCCACACTGAGCACAATCTAGCTGGAGGTAACCACTCCAAGTGGGTTACAAACAGTTGCTCAATGGAGTGGTTTCTCTACAGCAGAAGAAAAGGAGGAGGAGGAGGAAGTGAGAAGAGGAAGAAGCAAAGAGAAAGAACTCTCAGGCGTAGTAAGTGTAGAGATAACGCTCTCAGGTAGTTTCCACAAACTTCTGAACCAACCTTTGGAAACTTTAACATATCCAGAAGCCCTGTGCTGAGAGACGAAGTAAACACAGCAGTCGGTGCTCGCCACCACCCCAGAGGGGTCACCGTAAAGAAGCCCCCTCAGGCCTGGGGCAGAACTTCAAGGAAAGCAACAGTAGGATGAGAACACTCCAGGCACACGTATTCTCTGCCTACCACCACAGCTGCAGCACTGCATCTTCAGGAACACCCCCCTGGACACACAGATGCAGGCAGGCAGCATCAACAGCTGGTAGGATCCATTACTGAAGTCCAAGTTAGATTCCCTGTGGCAACACTCAGACATGCTGTCTGAGTTTCCTGGAACCCCACAGACCTTCGAATCACCCCATAGCAACTAGATCCCTATCCTATCAATCTAAAATGCATATTATTTCTCTAAATGCAAGGGAGAAAAGGTATTCCACTTGAAGGAAGTGCATTCATTAGCTGCAAATGACAGTGGTTACAAAGGCTAGCCAAGGAGTCTAACTCTTACCAACCATACATGGCACAAGTGATCATTTTACAAAGATGCTTGTACAGCTTAAATTATTGTGTTTACTTTTAGTATGTGCAGTGGTTAGTCTACAGCAGCAGTAAAATCAGGCAAAGGCACTTCTTACTGTAGATTCTACCCCAAAGACCAGCTGTCACAAGTATGGTTGTATAACAGTTAGAGATGTCAGACTCTTTAGGGATTTCTTGAGACATCTACAGATTACCTTTCTCTCTTCTCTTGTTTCCACCACAGCAGACATTAGACAGAACTGGCATTCATAGCCATTCAACAGGCAAGGCCATGTTTATTTCTGTTTTTATCTTCCATGTGTTTGTCATTTGTTTGAATCTTTAGTATATCTTTATTCACCTACATGTTGAAATATTTGTAATTAGTTTGATTTGCTTTTAGAGAAAAACATGGAAAAATACAAAGAAATCTCTTGGCTTCCTTCACACCAAAGGATGAGGTCATAGGGCTGTTGACAATTATTTTAAAACAATCAACCTTTCATTGAGTGTTGGGATCGTGCACATTTGCACAGCTTGATGAAATACAGGCTTGCTCCTATCTGGAGCCTCAGGATTGCAGCCATTATATCAAATAGTAGTTTTCCAGGGCTGGAAACACTTTACTAACAATTTCAGAGACCCAAGAGAGATACTATCTTACTTAGTACTTAATCTCCAAACTCGGACCATTATTTCCCTTCCACGCTCTAAAAATGTGGCTTTTAACAGATGATGCATCAAAAATACAGTTTTTCCTAGATCATTCTCTTTGATGGTAAACTTCAGTACTCCACTCAGTTCTAAAAGACAGCCTCTCCAGCTGCCTTCCATTGCTCCCCTTTAGCGTCAGGAGCTCAGCCATCAGCCACAGTAACTTTCTGTAGCACTGCAGAGGGAGGAGGGAGGAGGATGAGTCATCTGTGTCTCGTCCAGGATCTCTCAGGAGTATCTTCAGCTTGAACATGAACAAGAGAACAGCCATTTTAAAACCAAGAAATATACAACTCTGACTGACTCCCTCAGCTGCTACTCAGGAGTCAAAAAAAAAAATGTGGCAAACAAACAAAGTAACTTCCTGAGCTCCTTGAACACAGATTAAAGCAGTCAGACTGGGGGAGAAATTATACCAAAATTGTTTGAGGTGTCCAAGACCCTGAAAGGGCTACGTCTGCCTAAGTGTAGGTAATAACACCTCACATGCAGGTTTCAGCAAAGTCTCTGGCACACCCTGTCAAAGGAAGGTTTATGAGTAGCTGAAGACTTGCATATGTTTGTCACTTCTGTGCAACCCAAACAGTTCAAAAGAAGGAAGAGGTAAAAAGTGACTTCCAGGGTTCATGAAGTTCCTTAGTAAGGGCAAATTCATAAACCACAGAAGTAACAGTCTCCAAAACTGCATTTCAAGATGTTTTCTTTAGAGCTGGATTTGAGTTTCAAAAAAGGAAAAGTAAATCCACAATACTTCATACTAATTATTAGTAGTTTTCCATGTCTTACCAAATCAGAAGGGAGAGGAGACTTTACTTCATTGATCCCTTCTAACGAGTGTATTAAGATACACAGGTTTCTCTATCATTATCTCATCTCTATCCTTGTCCCAAGGATAGGAGACTTTATACCTGGTTTCTCATATGTTCAAGTTGGCATCAGAGGCATGTACCTTAAACTACAACTTCCAGTTTTAGGATAGTAACATTGTGAACAAGTACACAAACTTTTTTTATGATTTAAGTTTGAATTTTTGGACAGAAATGTAATCTTTTGGGAAGACTGAATGCCAACAACTGCTTCCTGGCCCTGATAAAGCAGTGCCCTTTACAGAATCTATTCTGCCAGTCTCACTGGTGGTCTGCTTCCTCACAGCACAGATGCAGAAAAGAACCTGCAGCTCCACAAAAATAGGAGCCCTTGAAGGACTCACACAGGCTCCCAGGAAGCCAGACAGGGCCCCATGGCTGGAGCCTACCAAGGTGCTCAGGAACAGGACTGTGAGTGAAGTTGCTATGCCTGCTTTTGGAGCAAATTCCCTGGCATCCTCTGAACACAAGTGCAAGGGTAACTGCTGACATTTTGCAATGGGGACAAACTTCATAAAAAATAACATTTTTAGAATAACTAAAAAACCTCAGGTCTGCTCTGTTAAAATCAACACAAAACCACATTCCTGCTTGTACCCATGCTGCTAATACAGGCACAGATACTTCCTCTGAAAACAAACAACTGCTCTGGTACCTGAGAAGGATTTTGTTCAAGAAATGTAATAAATCCTTACGGTCTCTGCAGCTTTTCCAAAAAGTGCAAAACGAAAACAGGTATGAAGATGATTAGCCACCATTATATGCTTAAAAATTCTAACATCATTTTGGGAATTAATGAAAAAAGTTTCCCTAGCACTTCCACTCATTTCTTTAACATTGGTAAGAAAAATCCATGCAGCATAAGACAGTATAAATCCACTGAGACAAACATTCCCTAAGGTATGTACTGCATAATAGCTGTAGTGGAAGCTATGCCAGTAACTAATTAAAGTTATGCCTCAGGCTTTAGTGATGTCAATTCATCTATTCCAGATTTTTTTGGTTTTTAAAGAGCAAGCAGATAATTTTCTCCATGAACTCTATCATTTAAAAGAAAAAAAATTAAAAAATCATTACTTAACTAAAAATCTTTTAAAGTAGAAATACACTGGAGAAATTTTATTTGATATGACAGGCTATCATATTTGAATAAACATGGTTAAGTTACATGCTCTTGTGAGTCAACTGGTCATCCCATCTAAGTAGGCAGAAACTCCCTTCTTCCTTACAAGAAATGAATGAGTACAGAAAAGAGCTTTGCTCCTGACAAAAGGTAGCTTCTAAAAATTCCTACAGAAAATAAGGTGCTCATCCCAGATGATCATTGTCACACTATATGATGAATCTTACCACCTCAACATTTACCAGTTTCCATTGCATTATGCTGCATTTTTTAAGCTGTAAAAGTCCTCGAGATTGGGTTATTTGTGACAGTAAACTACAACAATAGTTACTCTTCCCATTTCAGCAGAATGGCCACGCAACTATGTAGAAATAGCTTCTGCAATAAACTCTTGCAGCCTTTAGCTCACCCTTGTTTCTTCTGTCAGCATCTTCTCATGAAAAGAGGACAGTCACGTTTCCTTCCACAATACTTGTTACGAGGTTTGCAAGAAGGCAGCAAAATTATGACACTACCTCTTCTTTTTAAGTGCATCAGAATTCAGTAGGACAGTCTCTTCATAGCTGTTGGTCATTCCAATTGTTGCAATTCCACTTTAAAGGGAATATTAAGTTCCATATTAAGTAGCACTTTCTACTTCAGCAAAAGTTCTGGTTCATGCTCAAGCTTCATAAAGCTAACAGAGTCCTCTGATCACAATACTTACACAATCATTTTAGGGACACTATATTCATACAAACAAGTTGTTATTTGAATCAGTCATGTATTACCAAAAAGAAAAAAAAATGTATCTGAAGCTCAAATCAGAAACATATTGTCATTAACTGGCTCCACGTTTGGCACGCTGCTCTGAAAACAGACAACTACACGTTATTTCTCCTTGCATCAGATCGTGCTTGAATTTATGCAAACACTGTGCAAGCGGTCCAACTTCACAAAGAATGAAACTGCTGTTTGCCATCTGCACTGGTAGTGTTGTACTGCACAACATTAAGCTTTATTTAGCATCTTTTATGCTCAAAGTGTCACCAAACAGTGTTAACCAGACTGGTTAAATGCCGATGTCAGAGAAGCCACTACAGCAGCCATTGAAGAGCTTGCAGAAGTTCAGAGTGCATGTCCTTCTGGAATGTTCACACCTATTTTACTGTAAGCAAATATTAGAGGTATCACTAAGTGTTTCAGAGGCAAAGTTACAACATTAATATTAATAATTTTAAATAATGTGGTCATTAATTATATATTAACCAGGTATTCAAGAGAAAGTTAGGTTGGTGCAGGTGTTTGGTTCTTAACATGACGATTACTTGCAGCCCCTGAGGCCTGAAGTATTCATAATTATAACAAAGACATGCTGAGTTGCTCTAGCACAGAGATTCCTCAGCTTGAACAAGAACTGTTTCCTGTATGTTCTGAGGATACTATTTGCAGAGATGCCTGTCCCAGATAGTTGTCACAACCGACTCTGATCTTTACAGGTGACTAAGGAAGATGATCTAAATACCACTTGTGCCACAAAAAGGAAAAGAGAATTCAGAATGACACTTAGCCTCTGCAAAGGTAGTAGATGCAAGGGCTACCTTCTGCTACTCCACCTTGATACAACAAAACAGATTGCACCGATTCAACTTTAAAGGTTTTGTAGACAATTAGAATTAATTCTTATTAACACTATTTAAAAGAGTGAGGTTTCAAGAAACAAAAAGACAGTGAACAAACTCTATAGGTATGTCATTTAAGTCACAACATTGGTACACGCAATTCACAGTGTTTTCTATTCCTCTTTAGGCACTGCAAAAAAACTCAAGAGTATGGTTTGGAGATAGATAAGAGGCACACACATGTACAGAGCCATATATTAAAATGTTCAGGCAAAAGCATAAATTAAAGAAAATGTATCTTATGATTAGCAATAGGCAGTGCAATCCAAGGAGATTCCAATACAATAGACTACAAGAGCTTTGGATCAAATCCATGAAGCTAATACTGCAAATCACCAATAACAGAAGATTACATAAAAAAAAACTATGCAAAGTAACTGCTGGTTAGTGCCTCTCAAAAGTGAAAACCCAAAAATCAAAAGAAGATCAGAGAAACTGATTTTGATTACGCAGTTTACTGAAGTTTTAAAGGAGGCTAATTGGGGGGAAATCTATATAAAGTCACCATGGCACATTTAAAAACACCACAGGAACAAAAATCTTACAAACACAGCTGTCTGTCTTTGCCAGTACACATTATCACAGGACTTTTTAATCCAGGATCTCTTCGCTGCTTGTATTAAACCTTGGTATTCTCAGTACAAATAGACTGAGGGCCCTATGGGGTGGCTCTTAAGAGCCCCTCTGTTCCACCTCAGTGCTCCAGTTTTTAACTTCCTATGCCTTCCATCAGCTCTCGCTCATCTTGCCCCTCTGTCTTTATACCAAACCTCTGTGAAACAGCTGGAGTAGAGATGGTTTACAGACACTGTTTATGGTCTGAAGAGAAAGCCACAGGGGTATGCTTATTAACAGTGGTGATGACTGAGGAAGAAGATGCATGAAAAAAAAAACAACAACAACAAAAACCCCCCAAAACCCCAAAGGAAGCACAGCAGAGCTGTTATGCTGTGTTTGAACATTACGCTGCATTTCTTCCAGTCCACTTTCATCTTAGTGTTGTATGGCATTTTTTTAACTGCACTTATATTTTTCAGCATATTACCCTGGCTACAGTGCCCTATTCAAGCCTTTTTTAACCCCAACCCACAGCTTCACTCCCTTTCAATCACCCTTCTTAAATTCAGCCCTTGTTAGCAATTCAACAGAAATATTTAAAACTGCACACTGTTCTTTTCCATCCTTTTATTTTTTTATTTCTATCTATTTTAACAGTGGTCACCAGTTTTAATTCTTCAGAACAGCAATCATGCCCCAGCTGTTACAATACTCTCCCTTAACTGCTCTATTGTAATTTCACTGTTCCTCTATTTTCCTAACTTAAATCTGATACCAACCTAATTCCAGTTTCTAAAAGGTTTGTCCTAGAGAGGCAAATATTACATTTCCATATGTAATCCAGATAATTTTCTATCTTGGCTGGCCTCTGTCAAATGTCTTTGAACTCAGAGACAAAATTCTACTCCAAGATTTTGTGCTTTTTGTACTTCTCTCTCACTGGGTACAGCATGTTTAGAATATGGTTGCTGAAAATAAATTTTACTTCAAGACAGATCAGGCTGCTCTAATGCTCTATTCTGAAAACATCTTGTTCATACAAAGCTTCTGTCTTAGCAGAGCCCTCCATGAATGACAAAGGAGGTGTGTGATTCCTTTGGCAGCCAAATTATTTAAATCATTCCACAAAGTCATATAAAGCCCCATACACATCACAACCTTTTCTCCACAATCGTTTTTCTCTTCCCTTTCACTCAATCATTTTTCTCTGAATTATTAAATCCTTCTTTCCCCTTGGTACAGTTTGGAAATTCTCTGCTGTAAGAACTCATAAGAGAAGGTTATAATTAGCAGTAAAAGAAAGAGGGTTGTACAGAGAAGATGGCTCTACAGGAACTGTGAAATGGAGGCTATTTCAGGTAGCTGAAAAACCCGATGCTAACTTCAGTGTATGACAAATCTCATCCCAGTCTGCATCCTGCTTACCAGACAACATGCAGGTGGTTTGCTGGCTGATAGATAAAGTCCACAAATTAACACACAAACACACACATGCAACCAAGCTAGTAAAAAGCAATTCTGGAGAAAAGACCAAACTACATGTGTGGCAGCTAACGAGAGAAGAGTAATCTTGATGACATGAAAAAATTCAAACAAATCAATAGTGTACAGCTCAAAAAACCCCAATCTTATAATGAGATGAGTTTCAGAGAAAGTTATAGCAATTCAGACTAGCTAGAAAAATTCCTAGCTATTAAAAATTCCTATGATTTCCAAAGTACCAAGCAGATTTTGCTTCTCACATAGTTTTGAGTCCATTTGACAAATACACATCCATGAATTGATTCACAGGTTACCGAAAACGACAGAAAATTATTAAATGGATAATGGCTAAGTCAAAGTCAATATACACTGCAATACTGAAGCTTAATCTGGGTTACTGTGTATCACTCTATCATGTCATGTCTGCCCAGCACATAACATGCACTGTAAAATAAAATAGAGAGAAGTGCTACCAGTATTCTCAAGAGAATGAAAGCCTACCTCACCACAGTATCTCAAGCAAAGAGAAGACCTTCAATGTCTGCTTAAGATCAAAGAGCAAACAGGATTGATGAAACAACATTGGGAAAAAAAACCCAAAAAGCCATCTGAACTCACGAGGATAAAGTATAAATGAACACTGCTAAGCACAAGAGCAAAACGATTCTCAAGCAGCATTTGCTGGGCACAGCAACAACACAATGAATCTTCATAAATGTGAAACACAGAGCCTGCAAGAGTAGGGGGATGAACTAAGAGATGTTTTCCAAACTCATCTTACGCCCTTGCTCTCTCATTCATAAACCAACCGATACACACACACTCACACACGTTAATCAGTTACCTCCTCCCCACCCCTCTGAGTAATTTGAAGCTACTCAGAGTAACAGACTGATGATACTCTGATATTTTTATTTCTTTGTACACGAGTTTTATCAGCAGTTACCTCTAACCATTGTTCTCCCCCTGGATTCTTTTACATCAGACATGCCTTGAATTTGTATTGCTGTCTTTCACAGAATGTGGATACTCTCTGCAGCTGCCTGCTTTCACAAAGGGTTACTTGTAATAAATTAACAACTCACCTCTTCACAGTTAAAGGTCACTTCAGAACTTGCGGCATATGGGGAGGAAGGACAGAGGGGAAGGGATGCACATAAAAGTATGGCCTGCAGAAAGCTAGGTTTTACATTAAAAAAAAAAGAATCAGCTAAAGGCACCAGAGTTCACTCAGCCTATTCAAGTGCTTCAAGAATTACAATTTCAAAATGCTGGTGCAACCTCCGTCTTTATTCTTGGCATAAGTGTATGTGCATATAAGCAGTGGGAAAGACATATTTTTAATTGCAGTGTGAAACATGTTGCTCATTGAGAGAAAAAATACGTAGTTATAAATAGAAGCGGAAACTAAAACCAACACTTTACTTGATTATACAGAAAAGGCGTCACTTGTTCCCCACATACAGCCTCTAGGTGTCTTGTCCTCCATACTTCAACTGACACTCCTGTTTACTACTCCTTAGCTGAGTGATGTCTATAGAGCCAAAGTACTGTGATCCAACTAATTGCTTTCACAGACTCACAGAATGGCTGAAGGCAGGAAGGCACCTCTGCTCAGAACAGGGTCAGTGAGAGCAGGATACTGAAGGCTGTGTTCTGCAGGCTTTTAATTACATTCAAGGATGAAGGGTATACATCATCCCTGGACAACCTGTTCCAGTGTTTGGCCAACCTCACAATAAAACATTTTTTCTTATGCTTAAATGATTTTCCTATATTTCAATTCATAGCCATTGTCTCTCTTCCTTCCACTGCCAAGAGGATTCTGGCTCCACTTTCTGTACTCCATCACATCATGTATTCAGACACATCAATAACAAAACCTTGAGTCTTCTCTTCTCCAGGTTGAACAGTCCCATCTCTCTCACACTCTCCTCAGATGTCACATGCTTGTCCAATCCCTCATCCATCTTCAGGGCTCTTCACAGGACTCACTCTACTATCTCCATCTCTCTCTTGTACTGGAGGACCCACAATTGGACACAGCACTCCACATGTGCCTCACCAGAAAGGAGAAAGGGAGAAGGATCCCATTGCTCCATCTCCTCACAACACTCAGCCTAATGCAGCCCAGGCAGTGAGGACCTGCCCTTGCCATGAGCACCAGTTCTTGGCTCATCATCTACTTGTTGTCCACCAGGATCCCAGGGTCCATCTCTGCAAAGCTGTTTTCCAGACACTCAGACACAGCCTTTACTGCTGCCTGTTGAGGCCTCTAAGAATGGCAGTACAATCCTCTGGGGACTCAAACACTTCCCACTTTTGCATTACCTGCCAACTTGCTCAGAGTCCTCTCTGCTCTGTCATCCAGGTCATTCCTGAAGACTGAGCAGCATCACCCCATTATCCCTCCCTGTGCAACACTGCCAGTGACTGGCCTTCAGCTGGACCTCCTGCTGCTGATCACAACCTTTTGAGTCTGGCACTTCTGACAGTTTTCAGTCCACCTCACCATCCACTTATGTGATCTCCATCTCATCAGTTTGTCAAGATATGGAAGGAGGTGTCAAATACTTTGCTGAAGTCATAAACAAGTCATAAACATAAACAACATCCACTCCACCAAGTCAGTGATCTCATGGTAGAAAAATAACAGATTGTTCAGATATGAGTACCCTTTCATAAATCTATGCTGACTACTGCCAACCAGTTTCTTGTCCTTCATGTGTTTGGAAATTACTCCAGGAGGTCAACGTGAGGCTTGAGTTCCCCAAATTCTCCTTCTTTTCCTTCTTGAAAAGATGATCAATTTTTGCTTTCTGCTACTCCCCAGGAGCCTCCCTTAAGGTTTCTTCTGAGAAAATCAATTTTCTGTCTGGAACTAATCTCCTCTGAGATTTTATTGTGGGTTAGGCATTGTATCAGATCTTTCTGTGCTACCTTTATGATGTATGAATGAAAATAACACTTGTTTTTCAGATATCAGGCTGGGTTGCAGCAATGATAGAGAGAGGAGAGAATGCTTTATACTGTGGAAGCAAATATAACCTAGTGTTACTGAATGACATTTGACAGAATAAAATCGGTCTCCCAAAGCAAAAACACTGCAAATAAAGTTATCTTTACTTTTGCAATCAATCATAACACAGAGCAAGCATTCATGTGAGGGCTAGGAAAAGAAATTAAGCCACGTAAAACATAACTATTCAAGCAATTCCAACACTTATTCTTACTTACATGATTAACTAAAACACCACCTTGCAGATTAAAATGTATTTTTTAGAACATATATACAACCTGTGAGTTACAATGAAAAAGATTGACCATGTATTATAACAGCACCCAACTTTCCTGTGGGGAACTATGCTATTACAGAGTTTTTGGCAAAAATCATAATCTGTCCACAATAAGCTTTAACACAAGCAGTGTGGCAGAATTAATTCCCAAGAAGTTACCTTTCCTAAACGCAGGAATAGACAGTATGCTGAATAACTTCTGTTACAATAGGTTAAGTTGGAAACAGCAGTGGGAAGGAAGTGCTACAGGCTAGAACCAGGTTCTAGAGAAGTTCCTATGTAATCCACCACATAATTGGCAGACATTAGAGCACTGCTTTTTTCAACACTGTCAAGAGATGCCTGAATTTATGTGGTTTGTCCCATGCCCATTTCTTCCATGTCTTTTCTTATTTATTCTGTTTCTTTCCTCATCAAACTTGTGCTTCCCCAAACTTTGCTTAGTCACATCATTCTTAGTACTTTCATGAAAGCAATCTAACATAGTACAAGCTGTACAGCTTTTCTCTCTGCACACAAGTGCACCCAGGAGAGTGGAGCTGCAAGGCAGTACACCACTGAACACAACTTTGGTTTTGTGCTAGCACAGCTATGGTTTCTGCAGTGCACGAAAATGCTTCATTAACATTTTAAACAATGTCACTGGGTGCTTTAGCTACATTTCCTGTACAGTGGAGTTAGCTCACTATGGGTTCATCTTAAAGCAGTTTTTTCCAGATACCGAGTAGGCATCCCTTTCACTTTAAAAAAATGTTAGAGAAACTGTTCAATCAGTCCTTTCCAGTTGTCTCATCTGCTAATATTTGAATACAAAAACAGAGTTAATGCTACTGTTTTATGAAAAAGCAATAGTTATTTGGATCTTAAATGCTGTCCTATTATCTCGCACAGCTTACAAAGCTGTCATTATTCATTCTAGCTCTTTCACTTGAGAATAAAATCTGAATATTAACTACTCTCTGTTTCTTCCACTTACAGAATTCAAACCTTAAACTTCTCTTGTTTCTTCCAAGAGTGCAGTAAATGTATCAGGTAGAGAGGCAGGTAGTCAATAACCATATCCAAGAGCAGCTACGTTCAACTAAGAGGCATAGCTGTAAATTCCTTGGAGAGGACGGGAAAAAAAGATACAAAAGGAGAAGGGAAAAAAAGGAAAAGACTACAGTGCAACAATGTGCTACATATGGTAAACAACCAAAGCGGAATTTCCCAAAATGGTACCTACTTGCAAACTTCTGTTAGCATAGCTGAAGCAGGAAGACTACCAGGTGTGATTTGTAATTGAACCAGTAGAAGCTCCTACCACTGACTTAAACTAGCTAAACTGGTTTAACTGACTGAGCTTTTACTGGTACAGCCTGTTTGCTTCCTGAGTAGGGTTTTACTAGATGGCCCCGAAGCAAAGCTTTGCTATACAGCTGCTGCATAGCAGGAGCTCTCTGGCAATACATTACACTAACACTCTTATAACCATGAAAGAACAATGAATGGTACACCAGAGCAGGAGATGCATATTCCTACCACAAGTGAGGCTGTTCATCCGTAATGTCTACAAAGAACGTTTTGGTTTTGTATTATTTTATCCTATGTATCTTTGCATCTGTGGTGGTTTACTTCACAAATCCATTACAGCATCATGTGACACCTTTTCGCAAGTCCTACTTACCTGCATTTCCCTGACAGCAGCAGGAATGCAAAATCTTACTACTTTGAGGTGAAGTTGAATAAAATGATGGTGTCACTATAATGGCAGCACAGTACCAAGAATGCTGTTTGAAGTTCAAATCTCCCCCTGTTACTCTGTATCACGCTCCAGTGATGCAAACTTCCCTTTTCTCTCAAGCAGTCTAACCAGCTAATATTAATTGGCTTTAACTAAAAATAATTGCCTGTAGCCAGTATTTATCTTTAATTTCATTGCTTGTTGCCAGATCTGATGAGAGGATACCAAGTCTGGGAGCCTAGTCAATTTTTCCAACAACGCAATCTAGTAAGAGATAGTAATTTAGCCTCTCCCTGTAAATCCTGTTTTTACTTTCTGAATGTCTGAAAACATCAGCAGAAAACAAATACATCTGTTAGCACTCATTAGCAAATCCTGGCACTGCTGGTTGTTAAAACTCAAATCCCATCTCCCTGTCTGTCCTTCCACACACATTCTTCAATAGTAGGACTTGAGAATCTCATTTTAGTACAGACAGGCTCAATCAAAGGCGTGACCAGGAAAGCCTCCACTAATATAACCAGTCTTCAAATGAAAACCTCTTTCTGACACAGGTATAATAAGTATTTTCTCTCATTCTTTATGGTGCTCAGTGTCATGGAGCTACAATTTGACAGCAGAAGGACATGGTACAGAGATTGAAGAGGCAGGTTACCAACACATTACAAGTAACTCCAGGCATGAACAAGGAAGCCCTGCAGGAGTTCTTCAACCCTGTAACTTGTACACCCAGTTTCAGCTCCATGAGAAAATAAAACCCACACAGAAGCTGTGGGGTGGGGAAGTGGGAAGAGAAGGGCAGCTTCTAATGGAAACCTTAAAAAAATGAACCTTAAAAAAAGCAAACTACTGGGAGTACAGTACACTCAATTTAAAGAGACCAAACAAAAACTACTCTTTTCTAAATATCTGAATGTTCACTAAGGAAATAATGCAGTGGTAAAAATCCCAGCACAAAGAAATGGGGTCAATATTACAGAGTGTCACTGCAAGTGTCACCAGGGTTCAGAGGCACAAGCAACACACATTCTACTTATTTCTAAAAACTCTCAGATTTAAAAAAAACAACCTTATGCAATTGCTTAGTGGAGTAAAAAAGGTTGAATTAATGGATGATACCAGAGAATAAACTTCCTTTCTTTATTTTGTAAAGTGAAAGTCCCTTTAAAAATAATTTCTCACACCTTAATTTGTATGTTCTGGTTTTAGATCCAGTGTTTATTTCTGCATACAGTATACACACATTATGCACACCTACTGCATGAACACATATATAGGTATTGCTGAAAACACCAGGAAAGGGATTATAGTTTGAAAAAGAGCATTTATTTTACAGTTTAATTCCTTCACTTACTCAAAAGTTTCCCCTGATGTCTACCAGTTTGAATAGTCTTTAAAAAACTTTCACATTGTCTGAAAGGCTGCAGAAGTTCATATTACCTACTAAAAACATGTCAGATGACAATAGAGAAATTGGAAAGTTTTCTATGCAGAACCACAGAGCAATTAATGACTATGAAATACAGTGCTCAGTCCCACAAGAACTGGTGGATGTAAGCAGTTGTATCCTCCTAGTTATTCCGTGAACTACTGAAAGGAGGTTTCAAAGTACATATGATCTTTCCTTCTGCAGGGAAAAATACTGGTGATATCTCACAGCAAGCTAACTCAAATCCTTCCAGGATTTTAGTTTAACCTTAGCATTATACACTTTTACACAACATCAGTAACAAATCAGTTTTTGTTTTTTAATTAACCATCATTAATTGTGACAATTCGTTCATGAAAACTGATCAACTCAAATTCACAACCATAGGCCTTCCAGTGCTCTCAGTTTGAAGGGACAGATCCCTCAAAGAAAGGTAAATACAGTAAGACACCACAGACCATTACTAATCAACTGAAGGTTGCAAAATTAATAAGGTGTGTGGGAAGAGAAGAAAAAAACTTAGCTTATATCCTTCTGTACACGCACAACACCACCTTTCAGGTAATTCCACTCAGAAGAACCTAATTTCATGAAACAAATTATATAGCAACTATTCGACTAAGTTTCAGAATTAGACTCCTCTAAACAAAAGGGAAGCATTAAAAAATTTACTGAAAGCTACATTGAGACACATGTGCACCTTTTTGGTCGGTGAATTTTAGATATTTTTTATTCAAGATAGTTAACATGAGAGTTCTGAATTACAGACATTTTTCCATCTATATTTCTGCAATTCAATCTTGGAAGGAGGTCATTTTAGAAGGAAGAACAAATTACATTTTGTCTTTGTACTTGACAGTACAATAAAATTAAGACATAGGACATCTGAGAAGCATAAAGAAAACATGAAGATCTGAATTTTATCTTCTTCTACCTATAATTATTAGGTACTCATTGGGCCAGTGACTCAGCAGTGGCTGATGACAGTGTATGAACCATGTCTCTGAAGTGCCATGGCCATGTGATGCAGACAAGGTGACAGCAATGTGAGGTAGGACAGGCAGTCTGCTCACCTGCTGGCAAGGCCCTGGGGGCAGCACGATAAGGAAGCTTGGGGCGAGGGAACAAAAACAAAAACAAAACAATCAAGCAATTAAAAAGCTGATAAACACAGGTGGCAAAAGGAATGCTGAATGTCAGGATGATCTTGGCTCCAAGTACAAAGAGAATCATTTCCACCCAAAAGGATAAAAAAGATTTTCATTTGATTTGTTATCAGTTATTAAGTAAACACTGACAGACAAATCACGCTGCCCAAACACACCAAAGCATGTTTAAAAGGGAAACTAAGGCTTAGCTAAGCTGGCTATCCTGAACCAGCCAAAATAATGGGAATAACTTGCAACCAAGAAAGTTACGAAAGAAGTTTCTGTTTTAAAGACGTTTTCTGTTGGAAAGGTGTTTTTAATCAAGGCTTTTGACAATATTGGCTTATGGCTTCTGGGAAGGTGAATGCAAGTTCTCTGGAAGAACGAGTACTGAATCAATCTTTCAAAAGGTGCAGTGAGTCCTCGTGAAGTGGGAAACAGACAAATCGAGGTTTTGTGAAGCAGTAAATACATAGACCTTGCACAGTTCTTGAATTACTTGTGACGCATTTATTTCCCTCAATATTCCCAGTCAAAAAAAAATTTCAATAAAAGCAGAAGTCATTACCTCCTTCTGTAAAGATGACAGGTTTGCCTTGTTCCTTTTCACTGGCAAGGAGGTACCAATGTTATTTTTAAAAACGTATGCTTTACTTGTTTCTTGCCTTTCATTCCTCACCATCCCCCATCACAACCTTTAGCGCTAAGTATCCATTACTGAAGAAGTCTGAAGTCAAAACTAATAACTCATCCTATTACAGGATGGTAGTTTACTTGCACTTTTGTCTTTTCCAAGGGTAACTAAACAACTAGAATGTATATATATATGCAATAATATATTTCATATGGCTGTAACGAAGCCAAAAAATGAGGATTACGAGACTCACATACACTCATCTCTTTCCAACTCTGAAGAGAACAACATGTTCCCTGATCATAAACCTAAACTGCTCTAATGTACTCTGTCCTATTATAATTTTACCAACAGTGCCAGTGAAATTCTAGTAGAGTAAATAATTAAGTGACAGCAAGAAATGGTGGATCCTTTAAGGACTGTCTTCACCATCAGCTTCCCCAATGGTTCCCATAAGATTTTAGGAGGAAATTGTAGCACTTACAGACACAGAACACAAAGATACCTAATTACTCAAACATTATTTCTAATAGCAAATAATGCAAATAGTTTGTCATTTCAGTTGATACTGGAACGACACTTTATAAAAACATGAAAGCTGTTAAATGGTCTATACATGATACCTCACAAAAAAAACAGCACTCCTATACATAGAAGTAAAACCCAAATACAACAGAGAAAATCCAAATAAATTAAAAATCAACATCTCTAAACAACCCCCACATACACACATATATTTACTATCAATAAATTATAGTGTTTAATCAGAAGTAAACAGTACCATTAAGTCATGACAGCAGCAGTTAGAGCAACTAGTCTTGCAATCCCTGATAGCTTTCTTTTTTTCTACATGTCCCTCTTGTTCCCATCTTCATTCTTACTTACTGTTACTGTTACTTAAAATTTAAGTAATACAAACTGAAAGAAAATCAGTAGATGAAGTCTGGATCATTGTAATGGAGAAAATGGACTATTTGGCAGACTAAACTTGAAGTACAACCCTTCACAATTACGATTATTAAATGCTGCAGCTACACCACAGGCATTCAGAATACTCCTTCTCTTACTTTTTTGCAAACAAATATTAAAACCATCAGAATCAGATAACGTTTCCTAAAGTTGAGGGAATCCACCTCAGGGCCTTGTAATTAAATTGCAAAAAAGGTGGAAATATCGACAAGTATTCACACGTTATCTTCAAATAGCAGTGGGACTGAACTGCAATTCAATTTTCTAGGGGCTTGTGTTTTAAGAATTTTAATGATTTTTTTGGTCCTGCCAGGAAAAATCAGATACACAGCTGTACTCTCTTTAAATCCCAAACTGTAGAAGTATATTTTTCAAGATATATATTTGCAAGATATATTTAGCAAATGCTGCTAAGCACCTCTACAGATTTTACCTACAGAGAAGAGTTTCTCACAGCAGCCTCCTCCAACAGTAAAACAATTGCCAGAACAAGTGTGAAAATGAATCAGACCAAAATACATGGATTACTAACATACCCACCCACACACAATCTACAGAGAAAATAAAAACATCCGGAGTTTGTAAAGTTGCCAGAGGGGGAAAAAAAAGAAAAAACTGATTTCAGGGAAGAGAAAGTATAAGTTCAGGACACCTTCTCTGCCTCCCAACCTTTTAGGGCTAGGCTGGAGAAACGCCATCAACCATCTAATCCTATCAATTCTATAAATCCTTATGGAAGCTACCTTAAGAGGCTATTGCCATAACCACATTGAATTCTCTATATAACGCAGACTTCAAATAATAATAGCATATAACTAAGTTCTGAAGAAACTGAAGCTACTTTAAAGAATTATGATATTATATCTCCAAAGAAGTTATCTTTGAAAAGATAACTTCTAGATAGCACATTCAGTCCATGTTTCAGTCTCTGATTAGATTCTCCTCATGGCTTGGAGTTTCAGAAAGAGGAAAACAGAAAAGTGTTTAGTTTCTTTTTAGTCCAAATTTGTTGTGTTTTGCGGGTATTTTTTGTAATTTACAATTTAAACAACAGCATATTTTAAACAGGAATACTCTATTGAGGTTTTCTTAAGAATACAAAAGACAAACCTGAACAAGAAGAGGAAATAATTGAGTTTCCTTTGTATATTAACTTATACTACCTACACTAAACTCTATCGGTAAAACAATATTATGTGTATTTAAATAAGAATGTTTTTAAACATCAGCAATTACAATGCATAAAGAATGAAAAGCAACGCATTTTGTTTGCAAAATCATAAATTTCATAGAATTATAGAATGGTTAGGGGAGGGGACCTTAAAGACCATTTCCCTCAAATTCCCCTGCCATGGGAGAAGTTGGATCCATGGCTGGATTTCCATCAGTTCTATCAATATACAATTACAAGTAAGCCAATGTCTTTTCAGAAGGTTACTTTTTGAAATACAATGTACTAGTCACTAAAAACTAATAAAAACCTTAATACTGAAGCTTCACATTACTGTGTGTTCACTACATGACTGCTGCGCGTATTTAAAACCCTCTCACTTTCACATACTTCATAAAGTGTTCACAGGCTGGTTCCCACAAAATATCCAACAGCTGACAGCCCCAAACAACAACAATTTTTCCTGTCTGTTCCACACCCCCACACTCCCCCGAGGAAATCCCCCTCTCAAAGCCTGCCATGAAAACATATCCAACAAACTGATCACCACCAGCCAGCCAGCTCCACGCTTGCCCCCACGATAAACATACGGGATCCATTCTGCTGACTGCAATGAGCATGGCACCCTTCCCATCCAGCTGGGAGTATCACCAGTGACCTGTCCCAGGGAATGGGAAAGAGCCTCTCTCACTGCCTGGGAGTCTCAAATCACTTCCAGGCCAAACACCCAGGGGCAGCTGCCTCACTGGGAGCTCAACCATCTCCTCTGAATCCAGACGAACAGGTTGAGGTGTGACATCATTTGTAATCATGCCTTGGGCATCCAGGAGAGCCCAGAGTGCTCAATTCCCTTGTAAGAGCGAACACAGCCAAGTCAGAGACTACTGACTGGTACAAGACCATCTTGCGGATCTGTGTCTTTGAGGAGATGGGCTGGGAGAGGGAAAAAGATTTTGTTTTATTAGTTTTACTTTCACTGCAGTACGAGCAACAATAATACAAAATAACACACCCATGATGTTATGTTTCTCCCCACAAAATCTTAATTGCTGTTGACAGAAACAAAAGCTCAAAGAGGCAACATTTTCACATGATGGAACCAATCTGAGTTTCTTTCACTAATTATATTCTCTTACATTTCACTGTAAGGATAACAAGTTTAATGGCCATACCCAGAACTTGGAATAAGAAACTAGTAGTCCTGGCTTTTATTCCCAAGACAACCTAACAGTTAGGATGCTACAATCTAAAACATTTCCTTAAAACGAATACATAGACAGTATTCTAGTAAGATTTCACACATACACCACACACACACACAAGAAGTTCAGTAACTGAATTGCAAATTCCTGGTAAGTATGCATAAAAAAGAACAAAATCAAACCAAAAAGCCCAACATAACCATTCACTGAATCATAAAGCAAGTTATCTTTTCAGGTATGGACAGAAATAACACTGCTTTCCCCAGTCTACATACAACCTCAGCGCCTCCACTGATGTCATAACTTTCACAGAATCACAAAATATTGTGAGTTGGAAGGGACCCACAAGGACCATTGAGTCCAACTCTTAAGTGAATCGAACTGCGACAAGCGGCTACTTGGGCAAAGCTGACGCAGACATCACTCAGTTAACAGTATTCCGAGTACTGAGGGGAGCAGTGAAGGCAATACGAACCTACAGCCCCAAAGCAAAAGCAGGAAGTCACAGAGGTGTCAGAGAGTGCAAAAGTTACTGGCTAAGCAGGAGGGAAGTTGGTTGCTTCTCTGACCTGACAGGTACCAAACAGCAGCTGAAGGGCAGGGAAGCAGAAAGCACTGCAGGAACCAAAGTGTTCTGGGATATGGGGAATATTCTCTTTTCCCTCCCAGGAGCCACACTATGGCTGCAAAGGGCCCCTGCATGTGCACGGGACCAGTCTTATGACAGGTTTTATGAAAGCACTAACAGGGATGGATAGGGATGTGTAACAAGCATGGGGGTCTCAGCAAGGAATCACTCACAGTTCCCTGCAACTTCTGGATGGTTGTGGAAATTAAAATCAAACAAACAAAACATAGAGAAGAAAATTAAATGAGAAGTAACAGATAAGGACCTCCACCATGTACTTATGATTCAGCATCAACATCCCTGACATCCTACAACTAACATGCACTATTTAAAGATTGTATTCTGCTTGCATAACAAGAAATCCAGGTTGCTGTTCTGACCCGAGCCAGCAGTACAGCTACACAAACTCCCTGTCCTGTTTCGTTGATTCTAAAACACAAGCTATACACCAGAATTGCAAAAACAACTACCACTAAACTTCTTACTTAAAATAAATTTACCCCCAGTTCTGCTAACAATATTGGCAAGCTCTCTGGAGTACAGACAAGCTTTAAGGTTGTCACATGCAGAAATTCAGTTTACCAGTATAACACTATTCAATCCCACATAGAATTCGCTTTGAAAATTAAAGCCAGCAAGCATGGCTCTGCACCAGTTTCCTGCTTTCTGCATCTTCATTTGCTATCAGCAAAATCTGTCTCAGACACTGTCACACTTACAAACACAGTTTTGCAGTGCAGAGTATGGATTTCAAGTTAAAGTTTTCAAAACAGAAAGATATTGAAAACCAACTTTATACCGTGTAAATGAACAACACTGCAATCACCTGCTACCTCCTCTTTTACAGCTGCTTAACTGAGAAGTAAAACAGACAGCCAGGAACAATACATAATTCTCCACTCATACTTCTATTTCTCTACCTGAAAAATTGAAAGAAAACAGAAAAAGACAACAACCAGATACACCTTCATACATTTCTTACGTATTCAGCACCAGTAACTCTAATAAAAGTAGGTATCTTCAAAGATGGACAAAGGTAAGTCAGATCTTAAAGAGAGACCAAAGATTTTTTCTCATATTTAGATGAACTTCTTCCACAAAATCTTCCAAGTGACCATAGCCCCAGACTACTCAGCAATGAAAACAGAAAATAAATTTCAAATACCTTTTCTGTTACCCCTTGCATACTGAATTGCAGAGCATAAGAAGGGTATGAATCTCTTTTTCTCGTGTCTGTATAGAAAAAATTCAGAGCAGTTGTTTTGCAGATTCAAGAACAGGAAGCACCTCTGATACAACTTCATAGTGAAAGTCCCTTGAAAAAAAAATTACTGCACATGTACTGCATACATATCATTGCTACCTCCCCTTTCCTTTTCTTTCTCACATCTGTCTTCAGACAACTCCACTTCAGTGTTCTCCTAATTTGCATTTATTCCAAGAAATTTAAAACCACTTTTTCTACAGGCAACTCCAAAAGTCTTTTCCACATTCATGACCTACTACTCCCTTGAAAAATATGGGGGGTTTTATTTGCTTAAGTAACACTTTACATTTTTGTCTTTTCATAAACATTTCAATATACTGCATTTCCCTAATTTTTTTCATTTCTGATTTCTGTATCTTTTCTTCCAAACTGCACCTCCATAATCTGTGCACAAATGCTAACAGAGACCATTCAGGACTCCTTACCATGTTAATCCCATGGTTTCATTTCAGCCAAACACTCAATTTTTGCAAACCCCAACAGTTTATTTGGAATGTCATCATGAACTTATTCAAAAGGAAATAAAATCACAGGAAGGAAAAGTGCTCTTCCATAAGAAATTATTCCCAGCACTTGAAGGTAGAATGCAAAGTACCTCAAGAATTTCATGAATAGTTTTTACCTTCGAGTAACTTTCTCAACTACTCTTAGAACCAACTCTGACAAGCAATGGGAATTTGGAGTTGCATTCAAGTCCACCACTCATCTGTAGCACCCCTTTTTGCCTGCCTCTTAATTACCTTGTTGACACACACGTTGGCAATGGGGCATGAACTGGTTGCTGGTGAGCTCCACTCTGCATACACTGGGTCAAAAATTTTCCAAAAACAAAAGAGAAAGTTCACAATTACTTATAATCTTACCGGGCAGAATGATCACACTCAACCAGCTTTCTAATGGGACGGCTGTTTTGTTTGACTATTGCTCTCCAGATACAAGGAGATTTACACAGGAAAAACTGAAGAAACATAAAGCTTTTCACTCAAGAGATTCATAAACTAACTACACTTTTGGTAAATTTTTATCTTCCACTCCATGTTACCTAATTTAGAGAGGAAATGCTCAACTATGAAAAACGTATTTGACTTTAAATTCTTTCTCAGTCTCAGCTTGAACACGATGTGGTTTTTAGCTTTTTAGAAGACAGTCTTGGATGCTGACTAAAAAAAAAAAAAAAGAAAAAGGAGGGAAGGAAGGAAAGAGCAGGGAGTAATATTTTATGAGAATGGGTGCAGAGCTAGGAGTTGGAATCGGTGATCCTTGTGGGTCCCTTCCAATTCAGTGTATTTTGTGATTTTGTGAAAATCTAAACCATTTACTGTTGTTTTAGAACTTTCTATTGAGAAAAAGCTATTTATATTTTAATTATGTGACAGGATGCCACAGTTTGAAGTCATTTTAGAAATAAGAGGCCTTAAAAATGAGGTACTAAGGGGGAGAACTTGCAAATATTCATATTTAGATTATTATATTTCCATAACAGAAATTCAGAGGCCACATGTGTTTAGAACACTAAATCCAGCACCTCCTAAAATCAGCAGCAGATTCAGCCAGGAGAAAGCTTAGAGGAAGCCTACATTTGTCCCACAGAACTTCACAGTTCATCAGAGTTCAAGCAGAAAAATATTACCAACACATAAGGAGAACCAAAATAGTTTCTTCCCCCTACCCCAAAGTGTGGATTTTCAGAGATTAACAAGAAACAGGGTATCCATTTTCCTCCTCCACTCCCTTTCATCTCACTGAGGCTGTTATTTCCTCCTAATCTTTACGGCCTGACAGACACAGAGCTGTTCGTTCTTCTTGGCAATGACAGGAGCAAGGATTAGGATGTGAGTATGTTTGTCCCCACAGAAACACCTGAGGCTCCTGTGTCCACCCCCACACCCCCCGCTATGGGCTGGCTACGTTTACCACCAGACCACCTTCCCAAATTACCTCGACATATGCAGTGCTATTGAAGCAAAATGAAATTACTTCATTATGTGCATATGTCTAAAGACACAACAGGCTTACACAGTTAGAAGAAGAAAAAGAAAAAAGAAAAAGACACTTATACCCTTAGAAAAGGGAAAGTACCAAAGATCCTCTGAAGCTGTTGTAAAAGATTAACATAAAATCTATTTATGTAATTTATTGTAGTTCTGGCTCTCTTTTTCATAATGGAGAGCCAAGTTTATAGAGTTTTATAGGAACTAACAGCCTAGGTCTGCAATGACAAATCAAGGAGGCCCAGAGGTACTAATAGCTGGCCTCTTATGTGCAAACATATGTGTGCACACAGATGCCAGTAAAAAAAAAAAAAAAAAAAAAAAGAGATGTTTCTAAAACTCTGAATGGCTTTCCTAAAACCAGAATTACTGGAAGCTATATGGAACATTACACAAAATACAAAGTAATGATTTTTTGAAAAGTTTTTTATAGGCAACTGTATGGAAAAATCCACTTTAATTATTCTCAACTAGTTTAGCCACGAATAAATATTCACAAAAAAAGCTTCTATAAAACCTAAGAAAGCGTTCCAAAAAAGCAGAAGCAGTTACAGAGAAGAGAAAATATTTCAAATGAGTGACATGTAAGTTGTTCTAGAATAACCACTTTGTTCTCACTAAGTCAAACATAATCACTGAACAGCAAAGAAATGTAGGGGTAGTTTCTTTTATTTTCAGCATATCAAAACTACATTGTGTTTGCAAAGAAAGTAATCTTTTCTCTGTAGCATTGCCTCAATAGAACATTGTAATGTATCTATGCAATGTATTGTATATATGCAATATATGTGTATATGCAATCTATTATGGTTTTGGCTATAAGAAATATCATGATATAAAGGCGGATATTTACCCTGAACAGCACAGTACGTAAAACTTATACACACAACACAAGAACAGTTCCACTTTGTACTCACTCTTACAAAGTTGTCAGGGAACAAACCTCTTCTGCCTTTGAGCTGTCCTTCCCACCAGCCTCCATCATCTTTCTTGATGTTGGTGATTATGTCACCTACAGTGATTGTCAGCTCATCATCATGTTGAGCTTTGTAGTCAAACTCCACTATCGCCTCCACTAAAAGAGAAACACACATGTGCATAATTATTAACTACATTTCAGTTTTCATGCCTTTGAAAGGCATAAGAAAATATCAATGCAATTATATATTCTCAGTGAATTATACATTCAGCTTAACCAAGAGAGCACATCAAATAGCCAACATGTCATGGTAACATTCTGTGGGTAACTGCTGCAAGAGAGGCCAAAGTGAAAAAATACAGGAATGCCTATCATGGTAAGGCAACAAATAGCATGCATTTTTCTTTACTGTTTAGAGGAAATCAATTTGTGATGCTTCAGCAGTATTTATTCTGGCAGCATTACAAAGTTTATTTTTATTTCTTGGACAAATTTTAGCTTTTGTTCACGGGATTTCTAAAGTATTTTATTTCTGGAAAGGTTCTCAAATTCATAAGTATTTGAAGCCACTGCAACTACTTTGCTAAATGCATCACTATCAACCCAAAGAAAATTTAAAAGGAATTTTTTGCATCATGCTGAGTTTCACTGTTGTTTATATAGAAATGCAAAGCTTTGCTTCATGAACATGCTCCCACAGGGTTTCACCAAAGGGAGCAAAATTTACTTTCACTTGTGATTATGTATCAGAGGATCAAGATGAAATAATCCTACTGCTCTGAATGTCTGTTATCAGATTTGCATTATAACCTTGCTACCATTATATGGTGTATCTCTGTCTTTTCCCAAGAGGTCTCCCCATCCCTGGAAACCTACAGAGAATTAAAGAAGTCATAAAGACAGAAAAATTCCTTCAGATAATCAAAGATAATAGACCTGGGGTGTTCAAATATGGTTTGAAGTGGCCATAGTTGTATTTCGTGGTTCACCATATATCTACTAGGAGGAGCCAGACTGGCAAGGTCTAGGACAGCCATATCTGTAAAACCTTAGTCCTGTTTACTTCAGTGGAAAACCTTGCCCCAGGATGTTCCACCAAACATTTAGCACTTCAACCATCGAAACAGCAAAATGAGAACTAGTAACAGGCATCTGCTTTCTGCAAGCTCTAGCCTGCAAACAGGCAATACCAGCTCACAAAGCAAAGCCAACCATTACACCACAGACAGCAAAAAGGTTCTGCCTAAATAAAAAGCCCTGCATACTAAATTGAATTAAGCTGACAGGAAAGCAGAGTTACTTCTTTCCACCCCCAAAATGTCACACAGTCACAATGCTGAACATCTCTGTCCCTCCTCCAGAGCCTGCAAGTCAGAGCTAAAACAGTGTTCTGACTTTTGGATACATACCAGGCAAAAGTTTATGGCTTATAATATTCAACTACTGCTTCTTCTGTGAAGTCTAAAACCATTATAAAACCAGTTCACAAGAGGCCTGCTAAACTACATAATGAACAGCAATAGAGGAAGAGTGGCACCACACATTACAAGCTGACATGCAAACAGAACATGAAAAATTCATCACCGAAATTTAACTGAAAAATCAGAGTCAGTCAGGCCCGGAGGGACCTCAGGTCTCTAGTTAGGTTCAAAGCAGGACCAGTTCTGAGGTCAAACCAGCTTACTCAGGGCTTTGTCCACATCGGTCTTGAAAATCTCCAAGGACAGAGGTAGGTAAGGCACATAGGGGAATCTGCTCCATTGTTTGACTGGGAAAAAAGTTTTCTCTCTATGGAGAGAATGGTTCCGCTGGAACCATTCTTGTACCAGTTTTCATCCGTTGGTCTTGTTGCCCCACCATGCACTGCTGTGCACTCACTCCATCTACTTCTAGGCACTGTCAGGGTGCTATTCGGACCTCTCGTTTTCTCTTCTCCAAGATAGACACCTGGAGTTCCTCTAGCCTCAGGTCCCTCTGCTCTTTAGCACATGAACTGTTCCACCAATTTGGTATCAACCACAGACTTGGGGAGAATGCACTCCTTCTCCAACCATTGATAAAGATGTTAAACACAGCAAGTCCCAGGACAGCCCCTGGTGGTACTTCATCTTCATTTATTATCAGCTTGCAAGTAGAGTACAAACCACTAACCACTACCTAAATCACACAATGTAAGCCTGAGATCAGCTCAGCTGGTTACAGCATGGTGCTAATAACACCAAGGTTATGGGTTTGATCCCTGTACGGGCCATTCACTTTAGACCTGGACTTGATGATCCTTGTGGGTCCCTTTCAACTCAGAATATTCTGCGAAACATCTGAGGTTGGAAGGCACCTCTGTAGACCAAACCACCTTATTCAAAGCAGAGACAGCTAAAGCACAGATTGCTCAGGGCCTTATGCAGCCAGATTTTGAGCATCTCAAAGGAAGGAAATTCCAGTGTTCAATCACCCTTAAGATTAAAAATGCTTTCAGACACATCAATAAAATCACCCTGAGCCTTCTCTTCTCCAGGCTGAACAGTCCCATCTCTCTCACACTCTCCTCAGATGTCACATGCTTGTCCAATCCCTCAACCACCTTCACAGCTCTTCACAGGACTCACTCCACTATCTCCATCTCTCTCTTGTACTGGAGGACCCACAATTGGACACAGCACTCCACATGTGCCTCACCTCCTCACAACACTCAGCCTAATGCAGCCCAGGCAGTGAGGACCTGCCCTTGCCATGAGCACCAGGTCTTGGTTCATCATCTACTTATTGTCCACCAGGATCCCAGGGTCCTTCTCCACAAAGCTGCTTTCCAGACACTCAGACACAGCCTGTACTGCTGCCTGGGATCATTCCTCTCCAGCTGCAGGACTTACCGCTGCCTCTGCTCATGAGGATCCTGGCAGCCCATCTCTCCAGCCTGTTCAGGCCTCTAAGAATGGCAGCACAATCCTCTGGGGAGTCAAACACTTCCCACTTTTGCATTACCTGCCAACTTGCTCAGAGTCCTCTCTGCCCTGTCATCCAGGTCATTCCTGAAGACTGAGAAGCAGCAGCCCCATTGTCCCCTCCCTGTGGAACACTGCCAGTGCTGCTGATCACAGTCAGTTTTCAGTCCACCTCACTGTCCACTTACCTGGTCTGTACCTCATCAGTCTGTTAAGATATGAGAGGCAGTGTCAAATACTTTGCTGAAGTCAAAGTAAACAGTGAGTCAGTGATTTCACCGTAGAAAAGTAACAGATTGTTCAGACATGACTTCCCTTTCATAAACCTATGCTGACTACTGCCAACCAGTTTCTTGTCCTTCATATGTTTGGAAATGGCTTCCAGGATTATTTTCTTCATCATCTGTCAGTGGCTCACATGTGGCTGACCAGTCTGTAGTTCTCGACAAAAAAAAAAAAAGAGACCTCTTGTTCTCCCTGAAGACAGGAGGTACATTTGCTTTCTTCAAGTCTTAAGGAACCTCTCCTAATCAGAGTGACTTTTCTAGTCACTATCAAGAGGGGCCTCCCACTATGAGTTAGCTCCCTCAGCACGTACCACACCAGGGCCACGGCCTTGCACATGACCAGTTCGTTTAAATATTACCTAACCTGATTCTCTTCCACTGAGGGAAGGTTTACCTTGCCCTGGACATTCCCACTGGTTTTAGAGCTTTGAATGGGCTCTTGCCTCTTCAAGTCCAGGGTTGAAATCCTGCTTTCTGCCTTTTCCCTCCTCCTTTCTGGATCCTGAACTTTTATCATCTCGTAGTCAGTGGAGCCAGGGCTGCTCTCAGCCTTCAGATCAACAAACAGTTCTTCTGCAAGTATGAAATCGAGCAGACAACACACTCCAGAAACCTCCTGTATTACTCACACCCAACCCAGTCCATAAACAAACTTCTCTATCTCTCCAGTAGGTATCAGGGTGATTAAAATCCTCTATGAGGGCCAGGTCCTGCCAATATGAGCCAGATTCCAGTTGTCTGAAGAAGGTCTCATCATAACCCTGCAACTGCATGAAGACATGTAATTCCTCTTCTTTGCATCCCATGCTATATGAATGAGAACAGACTTTTCAGAGAGGCAACCAGCCATGCTGACCTCCCAGAAAAGAGTAGCAGGTAATTCTGAAGGGCACTTCCTTGTCTATACAGATATGCTTGAAAAGGGCCCCCTTCAGTCCTAACTTTTTTGATTAGAAGGTCCCCGCTGTTTGTACCCCCCCACATTTTGTTTGCCAACCTGGTCCACCAATTGCTCATAAGATAGTTAGCAAAGATACTTTTGCCCTAGTCAGGCGGATCCCATCTTTTCCAAGCCAGAGTCTTACAATCATAAAAGTAGAATTCTGTTGTTGACACCAACTATGCAATGAGCTGTTACCCACAGGATCTGTCCACTCATGCTCACACCTTTCACTCTCACCCAAAGCATCAAGGAGAAATCCACCCAGGCTCCCACACCCTTGGTTGTCACCCCAGAGCCATACAGTCACAACTGATACTTTCCAGATCACTACAGGCAGTATCACTGAAGCCTACATGGGAGAGCAGCACGGAATAGTAATCTGAAGGCCAGACAAGCCTTGGCAGTCTTGCCACAGTGTTCCAGATCCAAGCTCCTGGCAAGCAACAAGCCTCTCTAGATGACAGGTCAGGTCAGCAGATGGGAGTCTCCACTCCCCACAGCAGGGAATTTTCCTACTATTATCCCTTGCCACTCTTTCTCCTGGTGCTCCTTCATGGCTCGGATTAACCAGACTGGTAAGGCACTGTACAATAACTGAAAATAGCATAAATGGAGACACTTCTGTCTTCAAATGTTGGTGGCATTATTAAAGATGGAGCAAGACCCTCATCACCTATAAAAGCACTAAATTTGTTCCCTACTTGCAGATCATGAGGTGGAGCAGGAGCCTTCCTCCTGGTGTCAGAAGTTATAAACTTCAGGCTTTCAGACTTGCCATTCTGGGAGTCTCCAGACACAGCCCAAGAGGCACAGACTCCATCTGCACTTCCTTCAGGAAAGCTGGAGGTTTGGTCTCTTGAAGCCTCAGGGACTTGAAGATCTAGAAAGCCCAACACTCTGAACTCAGCCAACCAACAGATTTTTAAACCTCCTTAGCTGTCCTGCAGCATCTTGCCACAACTACTGCATCATTCCTTACCACCTCTGGCAGAGTCTCTGGACCCCTTCTGTGCCAACTGCTACACAAACTAGAAAATCTGTTGAACTTAAACTGACCATTCCAGTTAGAGAAAGTTTAAAAAAAAAAAAAGGAAACACATTTCTAATATATGAATGAGAGTCTCTAAAAACAGCAACAATATTACCCATATAATTATAAATATATATATATTTACATATGCACACATACAAACACTTTTGCCCAGAGCAACCAGTGAATTTGGTTCAGAATTTGTATTTACACAATAGCTCTCTAAAGATTACTGGATCCAAGTAGTGGCACCAAGGTATATATGCATCAATGAAAATTTTTATCTCCACAGAACACAACAGCACTGTGGCTCAGAAAAGGCAAAATTCAGACTATTTAGAGGGGTATTTCCAATTTGGTTGAATCCCAGGAAATATCTTTTGAAAGCAAGGCCCTGTATCTTCATTTTTAAGCAGCCTAGGATGCACTTGCTCTCAGGACTCAAAACTTTTTGTATGTGCTAAGTCATTTCTCCTTCCTACTTAGGAAGCTTTTAAATCCTACTCTGATTTTGCTATGAATGCAATTCCATACTGCTTTGAGTTCTAAGCAACCAGGAGGCAGTTAGAGAGCTGGAAGGGGGACATGGCAATGGAGCAGGGATTCAGGTTGGCTCCAACTACCAGTTCCTCAAACACTCCTCAACATTCAGACTGCCACAAGACATAATGAAGGAAGACAAACAACTTTTCCCACCCTTTAAGTCCCATGATTTAAAAGAGCTCTAGAATCTGTTGCTGTGCTTGCAGTTTTCCCTTAAGAAGGCTGTAAAAATGACATGTTTACTGACAGTTTTGTTTTCTTATTAATTAAGTTCTCTCTCTTATGTTGAGAGACCGAAAGGTAGGATGGGGCTGTTGACCTAACTGTACAGCTGTTTGGGTAGGCTGGAGGCACTGGAATTAACTCCTGAAGTTTGTCTGCCTTGCATTAATTCACATACCCACAGCTGCAGCTGTTCAATCACTTTTGTTTTACTGGAAGTTTGTTTAAACAAACAAAAAAACCTCCTTTACTGTGCAGGCTTTTCTCTGTCTATAAAAGTTTCCAATTATTAAAAAACACATATAAATATTTTTAAAAGCTGTCTCCTCTCAGAGAATTTGATTACCGTAATATAAGTGTGTGTAAGATGTCAGAGACACATGAATCACCAAAACAGGACCACACAATCAAGATGTTTATAAACTCTTCAAAGGAAACCAAGAGCACAGTTTGGAAAGAGGAATAAGAGCACACCTAACAAATGTGTAGATTGTGACAAACTGATGGGAAGGTACTTCTGAGATCACTCAAAATTGTCATTTATCATACTACTGAAATTTAGAGACCATATGACAGCCTAAAAGTGCTTTATAATTTATAGGTCCATGCAGTTGCAGTTTTTAAAACAACCTCATTTTCCAAAGCATGCTAAACCACACAACCTTCTCAAAGTGTGTTTTGAAAAATTCGTTTTGCCAGTTAACTTTAGTCTTCTTTGTTTCTTTTGAGGTGAAATTTTGTCTTCATGGAAGCTGGAGAAAACACTGATCCAGGTATGTTAAGAAAAAAGCAAACCAGAGGTTGTGTTTCACATCTGTAAGTACAACAGACCACATTTCTGAAGTGCTGTGCTAGATTTCTCCTCAAGAGCTGGACTAAAACAGTGTCCCAGTTTGCCCAGTGATTCATGATGTGAGAAAACACTCCATGGACAGTGAGCTCAAACTAATTTTATTTGTTACCCAACAAAGGCTGGTCTTAGGCCTAGATCTGCCAAGGTAAACAGATTGTTACATTAACAGCCAAAACTCAAATCCCTTTTAAGCCAAGAGCAAAATAAAATGTCAGAGTTGGGACAGAAAGATCTGGCTTTGCTGTATTGAGAATTTTTCTTCAAAATATTGTACCTCATGACGTCTGTATGTCTAACCTGCCCCAGCTTGCAAACTCTAACTATCAGATTTTCTGCTGGAAGAAGGCATTTTTTACGTTAGGAATGAAATCCAATATCAAAAGCTATTCAAGTTATTTTGATCTACAAAGGGAACATTCATTCTCATGCCAACACAATCCGCTATTCCTAGCCTTATATTACCATCAATCCAAATTGTAACATAAAAACTCACGGAACAGAATCAAAGCTAGTTATTAACAACCCTGCTGGAGACTGGCACAGTGCAACTCATTACTGCAATGTCAGGGAATAAGATTTTTTTAATTTAATGCTTACTGGTTTGGATTTAAAATATACAATTTGAAATGTTAATGCTATGAACCAGGCATTGAAATGTAACCTGTCAGCTATATTTAAAAAAGAGTATCTGGAAAAAAACTGTTGATTAAAAGTTTAACTAGTCCTACCTTTCATTCCCCGAGTTAGTGTCACATATACATATGAAATTATTTTGTTGATAATTACAAATATTTCTTTTACTGTTTAGTTTGTTTCCTTGCCACCTTTTAAATTACAAGTAGAATCTAATCTCTTAAACTGACCTAGTCAGAATTTCTTTAATAATGCCACAAACATTTGAAGACAGAAGTGTCTCTGTTTATGCTATTTTCAATTATTATAGAGTGCCTTTCCAAGCAAGAAATAATAAAGAAAAAAAACAGAGATTTGCTACTGCGCAACAAAAGCCATGTTATTAAATCAGTTTCTTGTGACATCTGAAGTGTGTAGGCACAGTGGAAATGTTATTAATGTCTTTGGCACTATTCCACCCAAGTAACAACATCCATAGGGCAGCTCCACCTTCTGCAGCAGGCTGGTTTCACACCCAAATGTAGACATTAAAGATTGTGAATACAGTTAAACATGGCAGTCAAAGAGTTAAGAGCTTATCTACTTCTCTAAATTTTACGTTTTCACTTTTGTTAGTCACTCCACTTCATATGAATGCTAAACACACTTGTTGCATTAGCTTACCCAAAAAAACCCAAATGGAAACTAGACAGACTACCTTCAAGTATTCTACATTCAAGCTTTAAGTTAAAGTTTCAAATTACATTTTCTCAGAAGAGAGTGCATCAGAGCTTTTATCTGTTGCATAAAGACAATGTTTCATAACGGGTTACAAATCTGCCCATCAATTTCCATCTGCCTCAAAACCTGACAGACAAGGTCTTCTTCAAATGAACTGTTCTGTTTGAGACACCTGGGTACAAGCTGGTGAATGCACTACTCTTTCAGAGTTTATGGGCATACTTAAAAAAAATAAAATCACTATTTTTTACTGTATGACAGGTTGCAAAAAAACTCTTAGTAAAACGTTAGGAGCCACTAGGAGAGAAAAACATCAGTACCTTTTATTAGACCAAACCACAAAGCATAACTGATGACTTACAATCAGACATCAAACTTAAAAAAAAAACCCAAACTACTTCACATTCAATAGTGCTGGTTTCCTAAACTAGACCTAGAGGGCCAGAAGGTCTGAAGATCACAAATGACCTACAAGGCCACTGTTTTCTGCACTCCAAGAACACTGAACAGCAGGCCAATTGCATGTGGGATGCTGTAGTACAAATACAGTTGAGAGAAGGAAGATAGATTCATATAACGTCTGATGGGGGCTCTTCTACCAGAGAACAAAATAATCTCTAGTTTATAAAGACTCAACTCTCTCAGTGTCATTATACTTTATAATACCAGATGAAGGAGCCACTGAATAGCCTTTGGAGTCATCACTCTACCAAAATGGAAATGCCCATTACCATGTATACCTCTGAAACGCACATAAAACACAATTAAATAACAATATATCACTAACTTCACATCTTAAAAGTAGATTGCAACTGGGATATTTAAGAAAGCTTGAGCTCCTAGTTTTGTAACGTGTCTGTGGCAGAAAAATTAACTTACACATTTTCTATCTACTTGATTGTAAGCAAGTATTGAAGAAATGTAATTTCCTTGAAAAATTAACTCAAATTTTTTCTCAATTTTTAGCATTTTTCTTTTGCAACACTACCAGGAATAATACTCCGTGCTAAAAGTATTTGCAAGGATTCTGCTTCATGAAAAAGAAAAGCTCGAGGGGAAGATAAAAACATCAGAAGGAAAATCTGTACTCTTCAACCTTCAAGATGTTAAACCCATGCTACATGATAAACAGCAACTCCTCTGCTAAGACAACAGCTTTCAGTTTACATTACATTTTCCTACTTCCCCTTTGAAAACAATGTGGGGGAGCTAAAGGTCATAGTCCTAGAATAGGACCTTCACTGAATCACTCCGTCTAAGAGCAGAGCAGTCGCAGAAGGGGCCACCTAAGTCACATCACCCAGGGACCTTTCTATGTTCTAGTCCCAGCCCTCTGCCACAGGCCGCACTCGCTGGAAGCATCACAGGCAGCCACAGAGCACTCAGGACACATGGGAAGCATTTGAGGGGAAGAGCTGTTGTGTGCAATTCATAGGTACAGACACACGCAGGCACAGAAACAGAGGAGCTGTACAGAGCACCCCAACCAAAACCGGATTTGGAGGGTAGAGTGAACACTTGGCCAAGGGCTGTTGTGACTCTTCTCTGGGCAGCAGCAGAGCTGAAGCCACTCCAGCTGACATAACGCCCGAGCTGTTCTTCAGGAAAAGAGGAGAGCTAGTTTTCTGTTTTTCAAAGAGGTATGCTTGGTTCCAGCTTTTAAAACACATAAACACCCAGTTATTCTTGTGGAATTCACCCAGTATGATAAGTAATACTTTATATTCCAACTAAGGCATTTGGTATGACCACAATCCATCCAAAAATCTTGCATTTACAGTCAGGTAAAGATCAACAGTAAATCAGTGTGTTTGTATTTTTGTATATACGTGGGACCTTTCCATATAAAATTTGCACCTTATAGCAATTCTGTGGGAAACAACTTCAGGGAGGTATTTCTAATAAATATTATAAATTTGTTAAGCTTTTCTTAGGGCTATCATAGTAGTTGCCTCTCACTGAATTTATCGTGTCACACTCATATCTCTGATACAAACTTTTTAAGCAGTATGCCAAAGCACATCTGATCACCAAAGACGTTCACATACGTGCAACGATGGAGTAAGCAAGGAAAAAAAAGATAATTGTGGTAGTTCAAGATGGCAGCAGTTACATCTGTATTTCCCCTTAAATATCACTTTGCATCCAACAATACCTGTTAGATTTTATTGGGATGAGTCTCCTTAACCCTTCTGAAAGACTGAGATTGCATAGACAATCTTTGGCACTCATGTGGCTGTCAGTCAGAGAAGCACTTGTATTCCATGAATTAATTGATCTTTTCCTACAGGGCAAAGCGGTCCTTCTGTCTCAAAAACCAAAATGAATCATAATGTTGATACTGAAAGAGATTAATTTTATTGTAATTCATTGGTTCTATTAACCAGAGTGCCTCTCAACTACAGCATACAGCATGCACAAACAGACGTACTTTAGACTCACATTGTCAAGCTTGTAGACAATGTGCACTGTTAACCTGTAACTGAAGTAATACAGTGCTTCTCAGAGGCAAAATTGTCCTGAGAGCTGGTGCACCTTTAGCACTGTTCTTCCCCTCAGATACTAATGTACACAAGAAGCCATCCAGAAGACATGGAAGACATTAGGTTCAGAGGAAAATACTTGTCATCTTCTTAACACGAGTTCCTGACTCCTCTAATACCCATAAAAATAATTCAAAGTTCTGAAGAGTATAAATTATTATACCCATTGCTGAGATAAACAGAAAAGGTGAAGAGTACCGTAACTTAAGCTAAACAAAGACAAATAATTCCATATGACAAACTATATATTCATAAAAACTTGTTAGTAATGCTACCCTTGCAGTTTTTAAATCTCACTCTCAGGCAACTGAGAAGCTAGGAAGGATATTAGTTACTTCTTCAGAACCTTTTCAGTGACATGATGTACCATCATTTAACCTCCCAGAAGATGAGCAGAGGTTGTGGTCAACAATTTGTTCACATTGTTCATATTGAGTACTGCATAGCATTTGTTAAAATTCCAAGCTTCTAAAACAGCAACATCCACCTAGTCTCATTAAAATCAGACTAGAAGCATGAATGTAATTACGACTATGATCTCAGAGGAGCTTGGAGGATTTCACTAGATGCCTAAGCTGTTACTATCACCACACATCTTTGCCAAAAGTAGCAACCCTTTTGCACAGGAGGAGGATGGGGAGGATACAACATACTCCTCTGCATCTTAGCCACATTTTCTTGAAGTGCTTATAAAAATGGTGTTACATTAAGTAACCATACTGAAAAGTGGTGCACAGATACATCCTGTTGTGGTATTCCTGCTTTTGGAAGCGGCAATTTCTGCAAGAAGAGATTGCTGGCAGCAGTAGCCTGATACAGCCAAAATCCTTGGACTGTGCTACAGCCCTTAGCTGTGAAATGCCAGCTGTAGACAAACACGGCGTCTTACAAAAATTTTCAAGTTACGTTGTTTTCCCTCAGTTTCATGGAATTCTATCATTTTTAAGACAGCAGCCGCAAAATATTTACCCCAGCAGTAACTCTTCTAATTCCACCTGTCAAATGTTATGACTACAAACCAGTCGTGTTTTAACTGATGCATTATAAACTGTCACAAAGAGATGCATTGTACAGCAGTGAGAAGCTGGACTGGATGTAGAAGAGAAATAATCAGCTCTGTTTTCCTTTAATGGTGCTTTTCAAAATCCTATGTGTCAGTTTTAGGCCTGGGCAAGTAGGCACTTCCATCAACATTTTTTATTTTAATTTTTTCTTCGAGAAATTCTCTTGATTTTGATCAAGGCAAAGCCTTTCAGAAAGCAAAGGTTATGCTGCAAGTAGAAGACACAGCTCCTAAAAGAGGTATCTTCTAGTAGCAGGTTAAAGGTCTCAAGAAGTCTCCTCCACCTGCAAAAACACTCTTATACTTCCAAGAGATCTCCTTTAACTCATATGACCAGAATGAACTTCCAAAAACAGGGCATTACATAGATCTCCACCTTAGAAGAACAATCCTGAAAGCAAAAACTGATGCAAGCCAAACAAGTACATTTGAAAGCTTGTCACTGACTCTCATTGCGAGCAGGAACAGCTTGTGACCTGATAACAACATTGTTCCAATAGGGAATTCGAGCCACTCTGCGCTGGTTGAATGGGAATGCTCAGCCGAGCTGTGCATAGTGTGAAAGCACAAACAACAGTCAGCATTCAGACAGAAGAACCCTTTGCTGCATTGAGGATGTGGGGAAAAGGGGGAGAAAGTAGCAGGATGGAGCTTTGTGGAACCCAAGCAAACAGAGGCAATAAACCCTATTGTTTTATCAGTAATTATTCTTCTGACAACCTCCTCCTCCCACCCACACCCAGGAACCAACACTGGTACTGTCTGGAACAGGACAAAGTGTGTGGCCAAGGAAGTAACAATAAGACAGATTCTCCTCAGGACAGAGGGGTCGATGCTGGCACAGAATCTTCCTATGGCACCCAGGAAGCAGTGTGCAGGTTAAACCACACAACCAAGAGAACTAGAGAGGACAGAAATAAGGCTGTCCCTAAATGTTATCTACCTTGAGCACTTCTTCCAAGGCTAAGGAGAAAGCTCTACTTTTCCCTCATCTAAGAAGAGGGTTGCTGGACTCCATCCCTCTAAAGAACATTGTAAGGACCTTCCCTGGTTTCCAGTGTTTCAAGATCTTGGAGCTAAGGAAATCGGAAGCCAAAACTAATCCTAGATTTCAGAGGGTCTGGAGAGGCAAGGAGCATTTCTTACATTTAATTTCTCTGCCTACAAGAGAAATTACATCAGCTCCTTGATTTTGGTTCTTGAGAGAGACACTGACAGACTTGAACAGACAGGAACTGCAATTCTACTTAAAATAGCAACATCCTGCTTTTAAGTTCTCCAAATTAAAAAAACATTGGAACTTCAGCATTTGGCTTTGCCAACTTCCACAACCTGTTTTACTTCACATACCAAAGGCACCAGTCTTCCATCAAAAAATATCAAAAACGTGGCTGGCAAAACAAAATATGCAACACACACCTCAGCATTTATGCTGGTACCTTCCAAGGTACCAATTCTGACTCTGAAAGAACTCCACACGTTAAAGCCATAGTCTTTCAAAGACAGCCAGTCCTTCTCCTTCCTGACATCATACTAATGGAAATTCAGTCAAAGGTTTCTTCTTTCCCTAATTCTGAATAAAACTCCTAAAGGATCATCCACAGGGCTATATTCCACACCAGATTGCCTTCAGAATTCTGAACATCTTTGCATCTTAATATAGAGAATTCTGAGACTGTGTAAGGGAAGTACATAGGAAAGCTTTCTAAAAAGAGCAGCAGTGCATTTGAAAGAAAGGTGAAAGAGAAGGAAAGATGAATTTGAAGGAAGGGCATGTGAACAGATGAGATGACAGAATGACAGAGCATCCGGTACCTGAACAAACCAAAAAAAAAAAAAAAAAAGGCTGAAGAGCTTCTTTCCTGAGAAACAGAGGAGAAACGCGATGCAGATTTATCTAAAGAAGAAAAAGAAAAAAAAAACCAACACCACAACACATGAATCCAAACCAACAAACCCCCTCAATTTTCAAAAGGAAAGAAGCATACATGTACTTCACTACGTGACAGGAAAAGGTGCAACTGCTTTCTGACAGAATGAGGTGAAGGAATGAGAAACACACAGTAATAAACAAAACTATTTTCTCCACAACAGTGAACAAACTATCAAATACATTGCAGAGGAATTACATATGAATAGATCTCTCTTGACTCTGGAACCAGTGAAGATCACTTTGAATTGTCAGAATGTAGTAGTTCAGCATGAACTAGATGGCATCTTAATCTTCCACGAACCACAGTCAGATAATTGAGATGTCAGCTAATCAAAAGCACTATTTATAGGTGCTTCACACACAGAAATTGTAGTCTTTAAAGTAAGTAGCACAGTTAATGCAAATCCAAGTGAGCAACTCTGAAAGGCAGTATGAGCTGACAGAACAAGACCACTCAAACTGACCTCAGTGGTCAAAGTAGAACTGACAAGTGTATTTCAACTGTTTTCAAATGCAGCTAAATAAAGGTATTTGATGAATGAAACAATCAGCAGATACAAGGAACTTTTATATTAAGTTTCAAAGAAAATAAAGATCTTTCCAATTTTAGAAGAGATTACTGGATGGAGGAGGAATGAGCCGCTGTCCAGGAGGATGAACATTAAAAACTACTGTAACCAAAGACAACAGCAACAGTAGCAGGAAGATTTCTCTCCCAGGTAAAAGATTGTTTCTTGCAACAGAAAAAGGTAATCTTACTTGTACAAATTAGCTGCCTCTCAAAGGTACATCTCTTTTCATCACACACTCAGTCAAGCAAGGAAGAAGTCATAGAAGGATTCTGCTTATTAAGACCTTCCATCCATAAAACAGCAGTTAATCAGACTGGATTAACTATACTCACAAATCCCCTGATTAAACATGTTAACTCTATGAAATTGGAGAAGTCTTATACAGATAGCAAAACTTGGCCTACTGTATCTACAAGACTTACAGACTGCTACAAAAAGAAAGAAGCAAATGAGAAGTTGGTCAAATGTATATATAAACTAACTAGCTAAAATCCAACAAAATCCAGAAAGTATTTAGTTTTATGTCACCTGAAAAGTTAACTGTGTCATTCAAGTTGCTAGCAAAAATAGCTACAAAGAACACATTCCCAATATTAGGAGTACAGCAACTAATAATGAATCAAGATTAAAAATAATCTAATATCATACTGAGATTAACGACAGGACTAGTTACATGATCAGCTCAATGCAGCACATGGCTTAGAATCTTAAAATGAGATGAAACTTAAATGTTACCATTTTCATTAAACAAAAATGCAACAAGAGCGCAGAAGTGTATCAAAATTCAAATCTACTGGTTGAAGAGGGTTTAAACCGTTTTACTTCACCATCTATATCTTAGTCTGAACCAAACCTAGATGTCAAGATTGCACAGTGATTAACCTTTTCCTTCCCACGGGCAATCTAAAAATAAAGATATATAAAAAGTAAATCTTGTAAGCTACCAAGCCAATGTTCTCCACAACTGCTGGCAGCCTGATGTTTCTGTGAATGAAAACTGAAATCAAATAATAAGGCATGGCTCATGCCATTAAGGAAGAAAATCTTTAATATCATGAGGATTCACAAATTTGTAGACATATCTGTGTACTCTTCCGAAACTAGAATTTATTTTCCATTATATCAGCAAGTGAAGTTACAAGCATTTCTTGCTACCAGGCCTGCCTTCACATGGTGCAATTTTCTTTTCCCAGTTAGTAGGACCATACCCTTCCTGGAAGTATTTCTGCTCACTCTCAGATGTTCAGGAATACCCATTGTCACAAACTGCTTGATCATGCACCCAAGGCAAGGCTTCTCAAGCTCAGCCTTTACTGAAAGGATTTCACTCTCTGCACTCACTTCTCCTTCCCTTCCCCTGTCTTCGCCCAGTCATTTAGAAGATGAGGGGAGCAAAGTCAGGTTCTTCCAGGGTTTGGATTTTTTTTGGTAGGAGTTGTTTGAGGGATTTTGGCTACTTATGTAGGTTTTAGAGTTTCTTTAAATTTGATAGTTAAAGCAGGAAAGCTGGATATCTGCATTCAGCAAACACCTCAGTTCTCCAATCTCAATGAAATGTAGTAGAATCATGAAATGTAATAACAGATTACTTCACAAGAAAATAAGATGGTCTTGTCTAGACTGGAAGGTTTTGATAGGATATTTTTCCATAAAGCTGCTAATGACAATAAAGACACATTCCCTAAGACACAGCTGATGGAAAAAAAAAATCTTGGTTATCAATCTTCATACATAAAACATTCAAATATTATTTATAAATAACCATCATCACTCTTCCAAAGCCATTAATCCTCACATTTGGAACCATAAGGCCAAAGCTAAAACACTTCTTTGGTCCAAATTTAACAGCAAAAAGTTTTTCACACCTTGCCATAGCGAAACCCCAAAATAAAGGCATCTTTTTCTGGATGCACTTTGGAATTTCTGACAGTGGGAAATAGAAACAGACAGAGAAGCTCTAACAGCTCAATAAGAGCTCAGTGAGACCTCATAGAAAGAACAGCGGGAATGAGAAAAACACTGAAAAATTAAGCTGAGGTTTTGCTGCTTGCCAGTTTTATATTCGTCATAAGGACAGCAAATTTTCAATGCTGCACAAACCTATCAGAAAAGAAAAAAAAAAAAAAGATCCATTCTGCCAAGTTACCAGAGTATTAAAAATGTTTCTTCCCAGTGGTAAGGATGAATCAGCAACCACAGATCCAAATCTGAGATGAGAGTTCCAAAGAACAGTTTTACAACTGGTTCAAAAATGAAATATTCTGTATATGTACACTTATACTCTAATACTTCTACCTTTAACTAAAACCTTTATAATTCAAGCTATCTGGAAAGACTACATACAAAGACAGTCAGGCTGGCACAGGCATTCAATACAGCACGGACCAGTACCAGCAGTTGCACTGACCTCCATGAAGTTCTTCCCACAAACCCCAATTAAAACAACAGGAAAACACCCCCAAGTGACTTTTATGTGTGTTTGTTTTGAGACTTTGTTATCAATAAAGAGCATCAGCGTGTTGCTTTATAAATTAACAAGCAAATTCCTAGAAACTACAAGCAGAGGACACACGTCATGGGGATTCCTACTTTGCTAGGGTGGGGTTTTTTGTTTGTTTTGGGTTGGTTGGAGTTTTTTAAATGTAAGTTGCAAATTCATTTATTACAAATTACTTGTAGGACATAAAACACTTAATTTTTAAATATGAGCAGTGTGACCACTGAAAGCTAATTAAATATTGATGGATCATTTTGAATGGTTTGGGTTGGGAGGGACCTTTAAAGATCATCTAGTCTAGTTGGGCCCTGACTTGCAACACATGCAACAAATCTATATTGACATTTTTAAAAAAGCATTAGTTCCCTGGGGAGCTGTGCACCAATACTGACTTTGATCTTCAAATAAATGAATAGACTTACACTGGTTTTGGTGTGAGCTGGTTTCAATTGTCAGAAGTGATTTAGCTGCACAGTATGAAAGAGAGAGATAAAGAGGAACTTTTTCCTTCTGTACAATACTCCTAATGAAATTCAAAGGTAGAGTTCAAAAGGCACCTCTTTATACTGACACTACAGATTAATCAGAAGTTAGGGATATTTTCCTTGTTTAACTGCTCAGCTTTCCATACTACATTATCCTTGTTGCTGAAGAGAGTTGTATCAGCACAGACATCATTTGTGATCCACAACTCTACACAACTCTTCATCCTAAATCAGAAGCACAAATTCTCAGCAACATCCCCACTGGAATACAAACTGCTACAAGACTGAGAAAAAAGACATCCTTTCCCCTTTCATTGCTCATCCTGCAGGATGCTTCTTTTTTTAAGGCAAAGTTATGTTAGAAACAAATCACAGCCAAGACTTTGCAACAGTCTTTTATGTGGACATACAGCTTTTATGTGGACTCTACCACTGCATTTCAAAAAGCTGGTTTCTACTGATGCTTCTCAATTATCAAAAATAAAAAGGAGGGGAAAGTGAACTTCATTTGCTAATAATCTATGAAAACTGAACTGCATATTCTCTCACACTTAGAGACTTCAAGATTTATTGTGTTTCCTCTCAGTGTGAAGCAGACTGACAGCAATTACTTTTACATTAGCTGAATTACTGAATCTTGATACTCACCTCCTCTCTCATTCCCCTCCCCCTAATATATTCTTTCATCATTCCTCAGTGTACAGAACACAGATATGCCCTACAGCTACTTCCTGCTTTTGCATCAAGGGAAAATATCCGCTCCCTGGTCCGGATTTTAAAAACCACAGAGATAGGAACCATATAAAATCCATCATACTTTTTAATGAGCTCGCTCTATACCAGCAGTATCAGAGCAAAACAACTGATACCATCTCTGTGGCTGTTCTCCCTCCTTTGATCTCATCAGGGCTAACCTGCTTGCAGCACTTCAGTGACCTCTAACATATAAGACCTGAAATTTCAGCTGCTCATTTCATGTTACCAAGCTCTCCTTTTTCTCCTCCTTACACGAGTCCCTTCCTCTTCAAGTGTGGAAGGAGTCAAAGCATTATCTACAAGGTCAACGCTCATCTCCTATGTGAATTTCAGCAGTATTCTTAAAAACATCCTCTAACATCCAGTAAATAACAATTACAAAAGAAGCAATCCGAACAACATCACATATAAATTGTGATAAATTGTATATATTGCATTAGTAGCAGTTTAAACAGTGTGTGCACTCAGCATTAATATAAAAATAAAACTGCTTTTCAGTAAAGTATTTTATTACATTACATTATTTTTATTGCACGTTCATTACATTACTTCCTTAAACCCCAGAGAAAAAAATACCTTTTCTAGCAGCTCTACCTTAATTTTCTACAGATTATGTAGAGATTTTGATTAGCACAAGAATTCTGCTGTTTTAAGAAACCATCTATTTTAAGTATTCTTTTCTTTATCACACTATTTGAGCTAAAAGTAACAGTTTATATAAAAAAACCCAACTATAATGAAGAGTCTGAGAAAAGAAGAGCTACTTGAAAGGGGCAAGCAGAAGAGATACCAACATCCAAAAAAGACCTCAAAATCAGAAATTTTTTTCATATTCTTTTGCATGTACACACATATTTAAATATTTTACATTTCTCTATTTCAGACCCCTACCTCGATCCATTTAGAAGGCAGCTCTGACAACCTTTTATGGCAGAAATATCATTATCTCTTGATTTCTGGGGGGGGAAAAAGCTTTGTGACAGTTATTTTTTAATGAAATTTCATATAGGTTACTGAAAATATTGTACAATAGTTTACAAAAACTCCACTGGAACTCAGGCCATAAGACATTCACAGGTTGTATATTGTCACCAAACAACTGGAAATCTGATCCTGAACATCTCCAATGCAACTGTCTTCTCTTGAAAAATAAATCTATCAATGACCACCAGAGAATTAAAATTACTAACACCCCATATGAGGAGGAGAAAAAAGACTTTTTACAGACTGGGGAGGATTTTTACATAACAGTTCCTCTATGTAGCCACTTTACAGCTGCTTAAAACCTTATTTTTAAAAAAAAATCAAAGTGAAAAACATCATGTTAATCATCTTTCTTATGACTTTCCTTTATTCAGCTGAAACTGTTCAACTGCTTTCAAGGATGACAAGAATGACAAATATTATTTCTATTTTTAAAAAAATCTTACAGTTATTTTACTGAAAGGCTCCAAAATCTCCACCATTTTGGAGAGGGCACAGACACACCCACCACCTTCTGTGTGTGATGTATACAACTTCTGCTAAGCTCAGGACCCAAAAATGCTTCATTTTACATGGGAATGTAGAGGTGCTGGAGTTTACCAGGTACACTCCCCAGGGCTCCTGCTGCAGTGAGCACTCTCCAAGTGACACCACAAGGCCTAGAAGTTGTTCTGATGCAAGCACAGCTCTGGCTGCTGGAGGTCAGTGTGGCCTCACGTGCAGGAAATGTCCTCAGAGCACTCTGATAAGACAGAGGAAAAAGGATGAAGATAAGAGAGAGGAAGGAGAAGGAAGTGGCATCTTTCAATAATGTAAAGAGAAGCAGAGAGGGGGGGAAAGTTGAGGGCAGGGGATAGAGGAGAATTTGAAAGAGGAAAAAAAATAAAATTAAGAAAGGTGAAAAACAGGAAAAGAGATTGCAACTGGTACAGAATAATCAGACTCTCACATAGAACAAATTTTTTGATTACTTTACTTCTTGATGTAACATTCCTTTGATGTGCACAAACAAGCTGCAGTCTTCAACAAAAAAGTACCTTTCTCAACTACTAATACAAAACCATGCAGACAACAGCTGTCTGCCAGTATTAGTGATCTAACTGGTTCCAAGGGCACAAGACTGCCCCTGGATCCAAGCTCCCAACTACAGCGACAGCAGAGGTGATCGATGTGATTTCACATAAACAACAGCAACATTTCCTCTCCCTTTCCCAACAGGATAGCTTTAACAATACCTTAAAAATATCAAAATGAAAAAAGTGTTTAAGCACTATGACGAAGGCTTCAACTGCTTAGCTTCATAGCAGCATTATTATACAGGTCCCATACCTCATTTAATCCACTGAACTGTCTGTGCTTTGAACATGAGCAAAGACTGCATAGCACAAGAAAGGATTTTCCTTCTTCTACTGCAGAAGCTGGAAGGTGTGTCCCGAATGACACAAGGAGTTGCACAGTTGCTTGGTGATGATGGCAGGTAAATGCTGCTCTCTAGAATCAGACTTGTACTCTTGCATTTTCTAAATTTGATAAGCGGGACATTTCAAACCAGGTTTTCCCCAAGGAACTACCATACCTCCTTTGTTTTCTGCACCTTCAACTTCAGGAGGACAGTCTGATGTGGGGGTGCACTGGGCTCTAGCAAATGAGACTCAGGAGTTCCCTGATCACATGCAAGTCTAAGTAGTGTCAAAATAAAAACATAAGAAAACAAATCCAACCCAAAGGCAAAAACAAACAAACAACCTCCCCACAAAACACCACCTCTTCATTTCTCAGACATTTAAAGAGAGGGACCAAGCTTGTTCCACTGTATTCATGATTACCTTTAAGGTCTTTGCCTTATCTTCCCCTTTTACGTTGTAGAGAACACCATTATTTCACTCAACTCTCCTGGCAAGTGCATTCTGAGTGCAAATGAATTCATTTTAAGGCACTCTACCCCTAATGTCATAGAAGAGCTCATAAAACATCAGTTAAGCAAAGTATTTCTTATAAGGTTTGGGGCGTGTGCTGTAAAAAATCTTGGGTCCCCACACTGGATTAATATAAAGGTACATATAATATACATACACATACACAGTGCTGGCCTAACAACACTCTGCAGTGCCACACAGAAAATACAAATGGTTAAAATGCAGGGCACACAGGTAATTTAAAAATAAAACTTTAAGAATCTTAGCAGTATAGTATACAAAGAATTCACCTATTCTCATCAGCATCTAAGACATCTTTCAAAAATGCTATGTTTAAAATGTTTTTAATAAAATTGTTTTCATTTCATATCTCCTAGAAATTCTACTCATAACTTCATTTCCTTGAGCAATTTCTCTATTTGTTTTTAAACTACAAGAATCACTTACCATTTAAAGATATGAACAACAATGAACCCGTATCTACCTTCCTTCCACTCCCATTTTACAAAGAAACATCAGACTGAATCACGATGATTTGGGAAAGTCATCATCCAAATGAGCTTTAAAGAAACCAACACATGGGATCACAGCCCAGGGGAAGGATGGGTGGGTAAAAAGAAAAAATATGGCCTTTGCTACCAAGTTATAGTGTTCAAAAACCTTTCTAGACCTCTATCAATGCAAGTTACTTCACCGGTCCTTTATTGCTTTCCTTAATCTTTTCCACCATGAACCTGAAAAAGACTAATATTTGGACTACGGATTAAACGGAAATTAGACAAGTCTTACTGTATCACAATACAAAGTTAGTAAGAAATAAATGCACAGAGAGAGTATAAGAAAACAAAAATAATATTAAAAAATGACTTGCCCTACTGAATACAGATTTTGTTCCATTCATCAGTTCCAAACTCTACATCTCAATACAGCACTATGTTTAAAATCTTATCTGTTGTGACAGAAGACAGAAGTTGAGAGCTGTGTCAGCGAGCAGGCAAACCAACCCTAACAGTCTTCTCCAATGCCCCCAGTTAAACGTGTCGGTCTGGGAGGCCGGCCTACTGCCAGCAGCACCGGAGTTCACCCGAATCAATACAGCTGAATGAGCTGCATAGGGATGAACGCATTTCAGCCTGAACGGGAAAACTAACTGAAAGTCGATAGTGAGAAGCTAGTGCTTAATCCTGTAACACACAGGTAGAGCAGCTGCGCATCGCTCTGACAGTACCCCTCAAACTAATCTCTCAAAGAACAAAGGGACGATTTATTTCCTACTACATTCCCAACGTCACTGTATTACAACAGGTAAAATTGTGTAAAATGTCTTCCCACGTAACGCATGATATTCAGCGGTTTTGGTGATGCCGCTCTCAGGTTCCCCCGCAGTCCAGCAGCATTTCCGCTGCCGTGCGCGAAGCGGGCGGCCTGGGGATACCCAAACGCCGCTGTTCCGGAGCACCGTCCGCCGCTGCCTCCAGACGCCGGCCGGTGGGTGCACCAGGGCTGCCTGGCTTCTTTTGTTCCCTGCTATCCGTCATTTTCCGCCGGGCACCGCGCTGGGCAGAGGGAGCCGCGGGCAGCGGCGCTCCAGCGACGCCCCGGGGCGCATCGCTCGGCGAGCCCGCGCCTGGCACCGCTGCCGCCTGGCCCCGCATAATGGGACAATTCATCCCGCATCCTCCCGCCCCGCACAGGTAACGGGCGCTGCCCACTCCGGGCCGGGCATCCAGCGCAGCCTCTTCCCGAAGTCCGCGGGTGACACCTCACGGGCAGCGGCTGCCGAGCGCGGCCGCCCCCCGCGGCTCCAACGACCCTGCGCCGCGGCCCCGGCGGCCGCCCCCGCACGGCGGGGCGGTGCTGGCGGCGCGGGTCAGCCCGGCACAGCCCGGCACAGCCCCGCGTCCCCCGCAGCTCTCCTCGCCGCAGCCCCTCGGAGCGCAACCTGTGCGCCCGGGGCGGAGGTCCCTCTTCTCTCCGCCCGGCCCGGCCCGGCCCGGCCCCACCACATCTCAGATGCCCGGGGAGAGCTGTGCCCAGCGGGAAGGTGGCGAGGCCGCGCAGCCGGTGCACGGGAGGGCTCGTAACCGTGTCAGCCCCACTCAGGATTACCGACCGCGGCAGCACCGAGGGGCGCCCCGCCGCCAACCCACCCCGACCTCTCCGCCTGTCACATGAAAGCAATTATTGCCTCGGCCGGGGGAGGGGAGAAGTTAAAAGCCGTGAGCCGAAGGAGCGGAGGCCGGTGGTGGCCACCTCCCTCCCGCCGCCCCCAGCGGCACCCGCACCCCACCCGCCCGCCGGGAGCCCCGGCCGGCCCGCGGCACCGCCACCCCGGCGGCCTGGACTCACCCATTTATGTCGAGCTGGGCTTCGCCTGGCAGAGAGAACAGGCTGAAAGTTTGGGGCGGGTGGCCACGGCGAAGGCAGGGGGCGAGGGACCGCCCGAGCCGCCGCCGCGCGGAGCGGAGGCGCTGACAGAGCCGCTCCCTCCTCCGGCGGCCGCCGCGCTCAGCACCCGCCGCAGCCGGGCTGCATCCTGCGGGCAGCGCCGCGGCTCCCTCGGCGTGCGCGAGGAAAACAAAATATACAGAAATCAGGAGAGAACGGGCTCAGCCTTCACCTCCTGCAGCCACCTGGGGCCCCGCTGCCGCCACGCAGAGCAGCCCAGGGAGAACGCGCCTGGAGGGGGCTCGAGGGTCGCCGAGCCGGGCGGGCGGTGCGAGGGCGCGGGAGCGGCTCGGGCTCTGAGCGCGGGCAGCGACCGCCGCTGCTGCTGCCGCTGCTGCTGCCGGGGCGAGCGGCCGCTCCGGCTCCGCGCTGCGGGAAGTGTCGCGAGACTGCGCCAGAGCCGCTGCGCCGCCTCGGGCCGGCGGGAGCTGGAGCGGCGGGGGAAGGAGGGCGGGGAGCGGGGGAGGGAGCGGGGCCGCGGTCCCGGCGGGGGCAGGGGCAGGGGCGGCGGGGAGCGGCGGGGAAGGGGGTGGTTCCCTCCCTCTCCGGCCAGGACTTGTCGGCCGGGCCCGGGGAGGGGCAGGAGCTCGCCCTATGTGGGCGCTGGGGGAGGATGGAGGGCGCTCCCAAGCGTCGGGACGGGCGGTACCTGGGATTGCTGGCACCCACCTGCCCCGTCCGCGCACGGCCCCCGGGAGCCGTGCCCGGTCCTGGCGCCGGGGCTCTGCCTTCAGGGACACGCGCCGGCACCTCCGCGAGTAAGGAGGCCCTGCCCGTGAGAGAAGGGGACGGGAGGGGTATAGCCTTCCTTCCCCCACATCCTCACAGGTTTGGCTTTAGAGGTCGGCAGGGAAGGAAGGAAAGACAAAAAAATTAAAGAAGAGTGCGCGTATGGTGGTGGTGATGTTTCACTAAAAAGAGGAGAGGCGCACAGGAGCACTGATTATTCTTACTGGAGGGAGAGGAGAAGCTCCCAGTAACACTGAGGGAAAGGAAGAGCAGTAACTGTGCACGCATCAATGACATGTTTGCACAGAAAGGCACCGCGCGAGGGGGAGAGGCTTCTGCATAGGCACCTCTGCTCACAGGTCTACAGTAGTAGCAGAGAAGTGCAGATTAAAAAAAATCTGTCATAAAATATAGATAACATTTTACAGCACTAACACCTTGACTACTAATGAAAGGTTAAGAAAAAACAAACAAACAAACCAACCTGTTCTAACCTCAGACAGTAGTTTGTATATGAAGACAGAAAACTGCCACTAACACAAAGGATACATTTTTGTACTTCTCCATTCCCTGCACAACAGAATTTATTTTGAAAAAAACTGGTTTTTTTACCCTGAAAATGACAACAAACATCAATAACTACTGAATCAAATCACTGAATTATTTTTAAGTAAAAATTTTGTGAAAACATTTATTGTCTGTAGAAAGAAAATTTACATTTATTTTATATAAACTATGTTAAACATACATATAAACATACCTACATCTTACTATATATACTTATGAATGAGGCTTTTAGATATGGGATAACATTGTCAAAAGCACCTTTGTGGACTCCAAGACTACAGACTTAAATTGCATTTGCATTTAACTCCAGCTTCAGTAGTTCAAAAGTGTCATTTCTTATCCACACTTAGAAATAATTACCTTAAAGGCTTCTAACAGTGTGTTTGCATGTGTACATACATGTGCACATACACACATTAGACAGTCCTTGTGAAACTACAGTATAAATAACGCCAACAATCTATTCCTTAGAAGTGGACATTAGTTCCCCTCATTCAACTGGGGGCAAAAAATTCCTGCTATTCTTTAAACAAAACAATGAGGCTTTTTTTATTCCATGAAGAACGTACTCGAACAACAACTGTTTCCACCCTGTCTCTTCCCTTCAATAATAAAGACATAAGAGAAGCCAGTCACAAAATGAAAGCCACCTACTACATTATTTACAGAAAATGAAGTACTAAGACAACATGAGATTCAGACTTCTTAGATAAAATTCAGAGGAATGAAGAGTGAGCAGAAAAAAACTGTATTAAAGTGGCAGGCAGCCCAGAGCTACTAAACCACAAGGCTAAATACCTTCTCAAAAGCCCTCCAACAACAAAAACCACCAGGCACAGAAGGAAGGGGCAGGTGTTATGACAAGAGTTTTCTCTGATCTTGACACTGAAAATTTATGCTCACAAAGCCTGAAACAGAACAAACGTTCATGACTATCCTTAAGGTCTATTAAGGAGTCAAGTGTTAAGGGAGGCTTTCAGAGATCTTGAAATGGCTTTTATTACTTCTTTCCTTCATAAGGAGGCTGAAGAACTTCCTTATCTTCAAATCCTGCAGCAATGGAATGACATCTGTCAAGGGTCAGAGTTATGTGCAGAAACATCCTTTTTTTTTCCCCCCCGATTCATTAGGATGCAAGTCTGAAGTCTTTTAAGAGGGCTCTCCCATGAAGAACATTGTAGATTGCTGTTCAGATGCTTGAAGAAAGGCAAGAGGCATGTTTCTAACACAGAATGGGAAAAGCTTTCCTTTCAGAAAGCAAGGAAATTAAAGAACACCCTCCATTTACAATCTAAGGTAAACACTGAGAAATCAGTCTCTCTTTGTTATGATTTTTATCATCTTCTCCAAGCAATTCTAACTATCCACTTCCAAGACATGGCAGAAAATAACCTTCTGATGCATAATACGCAAGTTTTGAGAACTCTGCCTTTTTTAATGCCAGAACAGTGTTATCTTGGGATTTTTTTCTGTCTTTAAAGCAACCAAGTTCATTTAAACAAAACTCAGCATTTCACCCCGAGGCCCTAGGGAAGAAGGCAGCAGATAAAAACTGTTACACAACAGGCAATCGATCAGCTGAATTTCTTCCCAACCTCTATCAGTTACCTGAGTTGAGACAGTTATGTCCAGGTCTCAAGACCATCTAAATCCATCAGGTAAAACGATTTTAAACATGTAAGTAATTATTAGAGTTAAGGCAGGCTTGTAGAAGCCTTGCAATGTGTTGTTTCTTACTAGACCCAGAATTTTGTGAACCTTGTGAACCCAATCATCACAAAGTTTAAAGTAACGATTCTAACCAACTTATGCAGAGATTAAATGGATCAGCAATGTAATTGCTAACATCATAGCCTCTCAGTATTTCAGACACTTAGTAGGAAGACTCTAGTCATATTAAACCCATTGCATTTTGGATAGCAATTAAAAAAAACAATTTCACATGTGAAGAACTGAGAATGACATGAGCATTTAACAGCCATTTCAAGCTAAACAAAAGAAAGGCAATTCACATTTGTATTTTCAAAGTATAAAACAGAAAGCTAGAAAGCTCTTAAGACAATCACATTTTCAACTTGCCCTTCCAATGCAAATGCAGTGACTTTACTAAAAAAGAGTCACTGTTTTCCTACTGAGGCTTTCGCATTTAAAGTAAACAGTTATTTTAACACAAACTGTTATCAATCCATGCTCCCATTAGAAAGAATGCAATGATCAGGATTTCACTTAAGTCTTTGTACAGGTGTTTTCTACAATGCAGTCACAATACAGAAAGGCACCAAGTTATTCAAGTAAATTGACCTTTCTTCTACTTAACACTTTTTCCTGTGTCTTCACAACCCAATCAGTAACTTCAGTACAATGCTCTCAACCAAACACTGTATTCCAGTTCAACAGAATTTTCTGTGCTAAAAGAATAAATAATTTGATTTGGCTATAAGTATGTAGACACAGGCCCCTGTAATTCACAAAGATAAATCTACATAGCAATGTCTCACACCAGATATAGAGTAGATGCCTCTAGCATCTAAGCCTTGAATTTTTATAAAATGCATACATTTCTGTACGCATTTTATAAAATTTAGGAAGTTTTATCATGACAGAATCCCAAATTACTGAAGTTATCAGTCAAGAATGTGATTTGAGCAAATAGTATCACCTTACATAAAAGCTAAACCAACTGAAACAGTAACTATATTTCACATTACATTCATCTTGAGATGGGTAAGGGTAGGTGGGGGGGAATCAAAGTCAGCAAACATGTCAAAAAACCCCCCCAAACTTCTTTGTAATATGTTGGTCACAGTTGTAGAAATAAAGCAGAAAGCTAAACTGTTAAAGTACAAAACAAATTAGAGTTACCTAGTCATGCATAGATAAAATAAGAAAGCACAAAATCAGAGGAGTCAGTCACATGTTTAAAACTGGTTAAAAGCAGCATTAACTGACTGAAGTCTGACTACTTCAGCATTACTTCCAAGCAGTGTTAGCAAAACTGCCATGTCAGAAGTTTCTTCATGTATCCACTTTTCCCATTTGCTCAACAATGAGTTCACTTCCAGGCTTTAGTAAGAACACTGCAGGAAGCTTACAGACACAGTAGTATCCTGTTGAATAAGACAATACAGCTTCAGTAGTTCGTCCTTTATCATATATGGTTTCACTTCTTACGTCTTTCACAGTGCACATTCAAAAGTTGTGTGAAAGGCTTGTTGGCTTGAGGGTAAACCTGCCCTCATTTGTGGGGCCTGTGCAGTGCTCCTTTACCAGCAGACTCATCAGAACTGCAGCTACTCCACATTTGCTTTGGGTTGACTCAACCTGTTGTTTCAATTCCTTATTTTCATCTCCCAGTAACTCTACATGGGATGATTCTGCCAGATTCATCACTGACAGCATAAGTAAAATACCACTTTCTTATCTGCAGAAAGTTGCCTGCCTCTATCCGGCCACAAAATTTCTTTCCTTTCACTTCCCATTTTGTGTATGCACGTGAGGTTACTGAAAAACTAATTAAATCATTAATGATTGTTATTTAAACTGAAGATCTGTGTTTTAGAAACAAACCATCTGTTACTGTTGAATGACCATAACATCAATGAATGTTGCACACTTCCTGCCTTATTCCCCATGAACACTAAGCAGTGCATCCCATGAACTGAAGATCTTCCATGACACCATTTTAGCTGTTCTGAGCCATAACCACATTTTCAAATAGTCTCTCTACTGAAGGAATTGTGGAAAAAACCATTACAAAAAAAAGCATGCAGAAATCACATCCTGACTTTCCACCCAAAAAACAAGTTTCCTTTCCCCTGAACATACCTCTAACCCATTATTTGAATTCTGATCTACTAGCCACAACAGAGACTAGCCTGCATTCTATATAGCTAACACACCTTTGAAATTATGGAAATACATTAGCCTGCATGTATTATGGATATTGTGAACAACTTCCTTCTTAAGAACATCTCTTAAAACTCCGTTTTATGAATCTAACTTACCATCAGCAAAAAGTCCAAACAAACCTGTAATACAGACACACAACCCTACCACAGCTTATGCATTAAGGCAAAGGCTATAAACAGGAAACAGATACAATATTGTTTATAGCTGCTTATGAAACAGGTCTGGCTATTTGAGTTTTGTGCTCAGCCCAACAATATTGCAGTAAGGTAAACTTCAGAGAATCACTGGCAAAATTACAAGCTATCTGCATTTAAAGCAGTTTCAATTATGAACAGCTTTGCTAGAAGACATGCTTTCAAAAACTTACATTTTTTGTTTTTCTTGTAATTAAATACTTCAGGCCCCAATTTCAGAATCCAGGAAATCACCAAATCATTTATAACAAAAAAAGATTAGAGAAATGTGGCTCGGTCAAGAATCTCATACACCAAAATATAATGAGACAGAATAATTTTGAGTACAGACCAACTAACCCTCTAACAAACCCAAGCATGCTTTCAGTGCAGTTATAAGCTACTGCTACGTTACTTTACATACCTGCCCGTTCCCATTCATTTTAATCAAATGCCAAAAGTTGTCCCAACATTCTAACAATTTACAAATGTACATACATATCAGAAACCCAAGTATATTATTAAACTAAAGTAATACAAAATACTGTTTTATGGAAATGGCTGAACAGAGGTGTAAAATCTATTGCACAACCTAAAAGGTCATTACTTGGAAAATCCTGAGCTAATGTGCTATTACCAAACAATTCAGGCACTTTTTTTTTTTCCTTTTTATTATTACATAAGCAATAAACTTTCAACGTATAAACTTCTGGGTATAACAACTCAAGTTCCATCTGTAGCAACATGCTGAGAGAGAAAGTATTTAATAAATAAGACTCCCTTCAACGACTTCCTTACTTGAGACTGGTATGCCAAAGGAACTAAAAGGTACACACCATGATGTTTCAGTTGAATACTGTACTTTAAAAGCAATTATTAAAACTGTAAAAAAGTTCTGCAGCATTCAAAATAAAGTTATTTTTTAATCAAGAAAGTTACAGCGTTAGTTCCTTTATCCTATTTTAAGTCTTGACAAAGTTGTCAAAAAACGAACAGATGCTCCCTTTGCTGTGTTATCTGTTTCAACTTCAGGATCACAGTTCAGTTCAGGTTTCTGTTGCAATATTTAGATTTCCCTACACAGAGAAAAGAAATAATTACTCCCGATTTGTAACAGCAGAAAAACCCTCTCAACTTTCATAAGTACTGTATTATGGTATGTAACATGTAAGATTCTTTCAATTATGGATTGAAACAGCACAATTGTAAAGACTGTACCCTAAAGGATGCACAAGTATTATTATTTCCAATGAAGTAAAGTGAAATAAAGATGTTCAGGCCACTTTAACAAATCTTGACAAGTTTAATTGTTACAACAGACAAAATGCTAGAGTTTGAGGAACAGTTTTGGTTTTTAAGAATTAGCCAACCAGCAACCATTATGCTGTTAGGAAAATGGTTGTCATACTTATTCTTCAGCATTTATTTTACTTAAACATACTCAAATTCATTAGGCCTAATAAAGAAAAAAAAAATCAAAATTTAGAACTCATTATAATTCTGTGATTCAAATCATAATATCTAGTAGCCAGATTGTGTTAAGCATGTGTTATAGGTTCCAGACAAGAACCTTAATAGCCAATTATAGAAGAACACTGGAAATTACTGGGGAAAGCTCACTACAATAAAATTATAACACTTCTATACCCATTTTACAAAGTCATAATTTTGGGGGTGGTGGTGGTGTAATCTTTCTATATCTATTTTCGACTAATTCCAATTCAATTTAACCTTCAGAGATAATACTTGTCAGGGCCCATGCAAATATAAGAGGCATTTACTTCAGTAATATACTTCAGTAATAAGTGACCCATTTACCTTGTCCCAAGTGCCTGGTTTCTTTCTGTTTTGTTTTTTATTCTGTGTGTTTAACATTTTTGGGGGGCTTTCCCCCTCCCCACTGGGCTGTCAACTTGAGGTTTTTTGAAAACAGTTGTAAGAACCTGTGCTCTAAGGTGCCTCTGTACTCTAAGAGCTGAACTCTAATCCAACTACAAATTCTTATGTATGCAAGTGTATTTACTTGTAGCTGTATGGACACAGAATTACAAAACAAGAATTCACACAAGAACACAGAACTGCAAGGGGCTGTGTGGGTCATCTAATCCAACTCTCTGATGTCACCAGTAACTTCATACTACTTTGATCATATTTGTTCAATTCTAACACAGGATTTAGAATGTTTTAAGTACTGATCCTCATAAAAGCTGTAACATTTTATATGGTTCAAAAGTTCTTCTGCAGTTCAACGTTATTGTTGTCGCATACACACTGAAAATCAAAGCATCATAAAGCAGATATGCCTATTCCAGTTCAGGCTTATCAAACCATTTTACAGAGACATTATATAGCGTAGGATGTTTTATTCAGAGCGGCACACTGGTGCATACTTTAAAGCACATGATTAATTTAAGGTAACATAACAAAGAGGGGGAGCACACAGATGTATTAAAAAATTAATACCCTTCACTTCGATTTAAAACCATAGTTTAAGAGGACAGAGTATTTTTTTTCACAGAAGGCCACTTTCTTGTCTTGTCAGTAGGAAGAGAAATCAACTGAGTTCAAGAAAAGAATACTGAAACAGGGGCAACCACAGAATCTCAGAGGCTACCTCTGATTTGCAGTTACCTGAAGCAAGTTTCAGCAAGTTTCCATAGAATAAACATGGAAGAAACAAGAGTACACAATCAAGGTTGCCTGTAAAGTACAAAGAGCCAATATGCCAGAAAATTCTATCAAAGTTATTCCATGAGGATTTAAAAATTGAAATGGATCTTATGAATATGCATATTTTATAAATGGCTTAGTAAAAAAAATAAATTAATCCAACTTACCTTTTCTTTCCTCAAAAATCCATCTCTGAATTTATTAGTGGTAAATCCCCTTACACCAACAGAACGTAACCGCTGGTACTTAGCCTGAATATATAAACCCTTCTGTACTAAGCCTGATTTATAATGGGATTGCAAACGGCCATCTGCAGAGTTGCTCTGGGGGAAGGGAGGAAAAAAAATGTGCAAAATGAGGGCACCAAAACTCAGAAGTTCATTTTACAGTTATACACATGTAAAACTTACAGCACCCAGCGACAGAAGCGTGCATTTGGAAGTGCATACCCTGTTCCTTTACTTCCATTTATTATTCCTCAGACCATTAGCTACCACTTGGCTTGAAGACCTGCTGCATTACTGTTTAAAACATCTAAATTATCTTCCTCTTAGGAAAAAAGCAAATGTATTGTACGGCCTTTAAACATTTTTTTTTCAACCTTTAAGGAGAGGAACACTCCATCAACAAAAAAACTTTCAGACAACACCTCATTGCCATGAACAAATTCAGTGATGCCAAGCTTGCAGTGGGCACAGGTGTCGCAGAAGTCAGTATATATGCTTTTCACATAGTTTAAGGTCTTTACAGTCTGAATGTACATACATACATTGCTCTATGCCTTTGATACCCCTAGACTGGAATACTGTAAACTAACCTAGCATGAGACTAGGAGTGGAAGCCATAGAGACAGCAAAAGACTTAACAATGAATGGCATTATAAATACACAGAGAGAAGCAAGATCAACACTGACCACAGCAGCTAAAGCTAGAAAAAGATTTTTATTACTAAGCACTCAGACATCCAACAAAATAGGTGGTAAAAATCTTTAGAGTAAGAAAAACTGTCATAATTTCTCATAGCTTTGCAGTACTGCCATTTTAAGTTTTCCAGCACAGTCCTGACATAAAGCATTCATGTTACTTTGATCTTTTAAATTTAGTTTCTCCACCCCATCCAAATTTAAACAAACAATGGTTTTTCAGCTAAAATCAGAGGAAACCTCTTGACCATATAAAGTCTTGTCTTTTTACAAACACCTTTGAAGGGTAGGAGAAAAAAATGTATCACAGAAATAGCCCTTCTTGAGCATGACATAATTACTTTGGCAAAACTGGTCTCCTTTTGACAGAGTAAGGATCACTTCAAGAAAAATCACATGCTCTGAAGTTGCAATAACTTTAGTACCAGTTCACTGCATTTTCCACTATGTGGCTGATGAGCAACTAAGAAAGGACTGTACATGTAAAGAACAGAGGTTTTGTTATTTCCCAAGTCACTTCACCCACCTACTTTGCAGGAGATAACTGAGAAGCTGGCCCCATCATTCCTCCAAGGTTACTATGATGGAGGTCACTTGCAGAAGGCTATTAAATGCCAGTGCCTTTCCTGAAGAGTATCAAAGTGCAGGCATAAAAAATTTATGTGCACTTGGCTGTTTTAAGTGGGTATATGCCTACCCAGGGAAAACTGAAGGGCATTTTTAATGCTGGATTAATGCCCTGAACACAGTTAAAAGTTCCCTTTTTCCCCCATAGCTGCTATGGTTCTCTTTGACTTCAGAGACTAGAAAGGGGGCCTTGGTGGTCTGCCACTGCACTTGTATGACAATAGGCAAAGGAGCAGAACAAGTAAGAGATGGGGAAAAGCTGCAAGAGATTGAAAATTCCATTACAGACAGCTTAGATGTTTCAACTCAAGTATCTACATGTTCCGTAAGTGGGGAGGGAGGGGAATAGCAGTATTATTAATGTAGAACAGAATCTGCTCTAGACAAAGTTAACAGATGATATATATACAGGCACCTCAGTCACACATAGCTTAGAGCAAAACAAAGTAATCTAAAGTGTGTGGAAAACATCAGTAACTTCTGGTCTAAAAAATAAGAAAAATAATCTGCCTAAGTAGCATTTAGTTTTACATAAAAACTGTTTTATAAATAATGCTAATGATAATTCCTATGAACAAATAGCCTCAGGCTCTAAAATAAGCTACATGAGCAAATAGATACCACTGCATTGAGTCTGGCTGGGATGGAGTTAGTTTTCTTCACAGCAGCTTGCATGGTGCTGTGTTTTGTGTTTGTGACTAAAACTGCACTGGGAGCACACCAGTGTTTTGGTTATTGCCCAGCAGTACCTGCACTGCACCAACACTTTCTCTTCTTCTCCCACTCTGCCCCTCAGCAAGTACACCAAGGAAGACGCTGGGAAGGGACACAGCCAGGAGAGCTGGCCCAAGCTGAGCACAGGGATGTCACATGCCATATGACCTCCTGTTGCCTCTCTGGCAACAGAAACTGAGGGAAGGTGGTTTTGGAGCAGGCAGCCATTACTTGGGGACCAGCTGGGTATCAGTCACCTCGTGAGAGGTGGTGAGTGCCTTTGCATCACTTTTTTCTTCCTCTTTTCTTCACTTGTTGAACTGTCTTCGTCTCAACATGAGCTGTCTCACTTTTGTTCTCCACATTCTCTCTCGCATACTGCTGGGAGAGGAAGGAAGCTGAGGGGAGAGTGGGCAGCAGCTGTGTGGTGCTTAGCTGCTAGCAGGGGTGAACCCACCACAGCCATTAATACACTGCACTGTGTTTAAAAAGTGAAGGCAGTTTAGTTTTAAAGATCACTGTGCCCGTACTCAAAGCCTGGCTTAGTGATTCATTGCAAAGTGTCATTACAAAAAAGACCTTTTAAATTTTGTAAAACTTCTCCAGATCCTTTATATTTCAGAACAGCAGTTTTTGTCTTTTCCCAAAAAGTGGGAAAAGACCTTATGTTTTTTTAAAAAATACTCCAAGTAACCCCCATTTTTTGCTTACTAAGTTTAAATGCCCCCATTATATATTTATCAAGAAAAAATGGGGTGTGATTTTTTGGGAGGGGGTTGGGGTGGCAGAGAACAGGATTCTCTCCATGTGTTTTTTTGGTGGGGTTTTGTTTGTATGTTGTTGTGGTTTTTTTTAAAATCAGCCAAGAAAGTCCTGAGTATAGAAGATAGTCAAATCACCTTAATTTCACCAACAGCATGAGAAGGAAAAGCCCCTTTACACAGGAGGAAATTAAATGTAAAAAAAAAGTTGATGAAATTAAGTGAAATCAGCATTGCTGTTTCCATGGCAATGATAAAAGTGCTATACAAATATGCAAACTGCAATACGAGTGCATATGCTATTTTCCCTACAAATATCAAAACTCCATGGGACAGATCGTTGGATACAACAATATTCGTATAATCTGTGAGATGACAATTTAAATGGACAGTTTCATGCTTGTCCAGTCCCCAGCAGAATTGAGGTAAATGAAGGGAGCATCCACTATCAACACTGCCTCAGAGATCTGGCAGCCAGTGCTAAAGACACTTCCATCACCTGGAGGCTGACAACATGGAGGGAATACTGATCAAGAGGCTATGATGTTCTTACTTGTTAAAATAGTTATATCAGGCTGACACTTGCTAACTTCAGCTTGGAAAAAGACTTTTCTCCAACAGAATAAAGACAGCCTTTTTTGCTAGTATTAGCTTAGCTATCTGAGATTGACTGGCAGTGCACATGTAAAGAGCAGAGCCTAAAAGCCTTTTTATCCAACAGTTCTTATGTTTAGCTGGGGGGGAAGGGGAAGAAGGGGGAAAGGAGGAAATCAAAAAAAAACCCCACACACAACACACACCAACACTCCCCCCTCCTTTCAGAGTTTCATCCAAAAATTACAGCTACTTAGCCATTACAATTTTACTTCAACTTCACTATCTACAAAACAGGAAAAATGACTACTCATTCTGTGTATTATTTTACTCCTGAAAATACACCTATTAAAAAAGTAGGAGTAATTTTAAGGTAGAAAATTAGTGTAAGTTTCTCTAGATTTGATTAATACTTCTCACATAAACAGCTCTAACTGGACCCATACATAGCATTTCACTGTTAGGAGAAAAGGAAGAAAGTGTTTTGTTTTTCTGCTGAACCCAGGATACATTTTGCAATCAAAAGGCATTAGAAAGCCGTTGCACTACCCCAGAAAGTAGTTGCCCACCCCTTTAACATCTTAAGGCCCTGAGAATAAAACTTCGCTTCCTTCAATCTTTTTTATGCACAGCTAGCAGTACGCAGGGTACTCACAAAAGATGAGTTCCCCAGAAACCCCTGTTTCAAAAGGTTAGTAATACAATTCTGAAAATAATAACATATCTCCCAGTCTTTGGAAATAGTCTGGGCTTCTGCCATGTGAAGGAAAGACAGCTGAGTAGCTTGGTTTTTTGGATAGATGAGCTTTCTAGTCACTGTCCAATTTCTGCAGTTCTCCCTCTCAACTTTGCAGTTAACTTATTTATTTCAACTGCATGGACACAATACTCTGCTCAATCCACTGCCAGCCCTCTTACCTGCTAAAAGCTAAGCCTCCCATTGGAACAATGGAAACAATTCAGCTGTGATGACACTATGTTGCATGGCATTTAATACCTTCAAAAGTGTGTGTCCTGTTACTAAACTCAACAGGTTCAATCACCATTTTATGTACAAACAACTGATAAAAGTTGATCTGTACCTTAAAGTGCCTTCTCATGGGTCCTGCATTTTCAAGGTGTCCTCTAATTCGTCTGTGAGGGTAAGTATCACTTGGTTTTGAAGAATAGTAAGAATTCTAGTAGAGAAACAGAGTTATAGGTTAAGGTTACTAAATTATTCAAGAGAAAAGTAAAAAACGTTCAGGTTATCCTAACAAATATTGCAACATTTTCAGTCTTGTAGCATTTGACACAATGACACAGTTTAAAGGAACAGAGTACTAGGAGCAAGGGGCCTGCAGTGCAGGTTGGCTGAAGGGATGGCAGAGGCACACGCTGTTAGTGTGCACACCTCCACAGCAACCAAACAATTGTGTAGCATGTTACACTGGTACTCAGAAAATTCTACTTTTAACTCTATGTTTCAGGAGAGCATCTGAGGATTGCTTGCCCACCACAGAAACACAGACAATTTCAAAAGCAAGTCACACAGACAATTGGTATTGAAATTGTTGTGTCAACACCCTGAACAGCTGCAGTCAAACAGCCATGGTTGCCTAAAACAGAGCACTCCAGCCACTGACCTACCTGTGCATTTTGGCCCTTTTCCAACTTTCCCTATGACACCTACCTCCAGAGGATGTCATTCTCTTCCATCATTGCATAGGATCATAAATATTTACAGAATCATTGGCATATACTGGCATGCACTACATTAAAGTCACCTAATGCAGACAGAACAGACTTACTGATTAACCCTTATCAATCAAATTATTTTTTTTTGTTTATGTTCCATTCTTGAATAATCACAGACGCATTCCAACGCTGTTGAACTCCATTTTCTCAAAGGAAATTTTAACAGCTTCAAATATACTTTAAAAAGAACCTAAGAAGAGAATTGTGCTGAAATATTTAATATATTCTAACATCTAATAAGAAATGCAAATGCATATTTTGCTGTTCACAGAACTTTTTTTCACTAGTAAACTACCAAAACTCTCCAGGAATACTGTTACTAATTGAAGGTGTGGTGTGTGTGTGTATAAACATAATAGAATGGTGTCAGAATCCAAGTTAACTTTTAACCAGAATTTAAGCTTTATTTTTTTTCTTGGCTGTTTTAGACTATATTATTATCTACAACTCAACTATTTAGCTTCTTACAATGCCTTGGCAAGAAGAGATTCAGAGAACAAAAAAAGAGAGGAAGAAAGACTTTATGGAGTGAGTTCAAAGTAATCAAAGTGGCTTTTCTGAGAAAAAGGTATGGAAACTTAAAATTAAAGAGGGAAAACCATGTCAGGAAACTTGCAGGTCCCTTCTTATTCTAAGAATGTGAAGACACTCCACAAAAATCAAATTAGTTTCTTCCACACAACACAAGCTGGAAGCTCCCAGTTGAAGTACACTCTTCCTTAAAGCTGGGAATTCATCAAGATGAAAAAAAGTATTCAAGAAAATTCCCTGTTACAGTTAAAAATAAACCTCTAGGAATTAAAACAAAGCTTGCTTTAATTAACTGTGGATATAGCCTTTCCCATTCTCACCTTCCTCAAGACTAAAGTATACTCATGGAAACACAAACATTAGAATAACTTGATACAAAGATATAGCAACCTACTTCTCAGAAACTTCCTAAACCAGAGGTTTTAAATTAAAAAAAAAATATTTGTTCTGATTTTCTACTTCCCTCTTTAGCTATCCTCCTTTTGTCAGTAGAGTATAAGGCTAGATGGACACTTGTTACAATAAAGGTTAGACAATGTCAAGGTTTGAGAACCCCAAAATCTAATTCCCTAGTCCAAACCCCCTCCCACATCTCAACCCAGTGAGATGGTTTCCAGACACTACACGAGACTCAGAATGGGGGAAAGGGAATATATTACAATGACTGTACAAAATAAATACTACAATACATTATATACAATCTTAATTATCTCTACCATGACATAAGTATTTACAATGGATCAAATCTCTTCTCCCCTCCAAATAAAAGTCCAGGAGGGAAGAAAGAAAAGATCCCTTCCTACTCTCAGAGCAGCAATGTCTCTGAGGCAGCAGGTTCTCTGTCTCTCTCTTCCATGCAGCAGCTGTAGCTGGATCTCTGCCAGTACACACGAGGGGGTATCCAAGCCCTCGTGGCCCATCGTCTAAAGCGAGGGTCATCTCTTCCATGGGCTGCGTTTCCCAGGAGAAGGGCGTCTCACCACGTCATATCACGAAGCACAGGGGTCTTCATGATGGTCCTTATCTTCAGGGGATTCAAGTCCCTTTGCAAAACCCTGTGCTCTGTCTCAAGCAGCGGGGGGACCAAGGTCACCCCCTCCGCATTCCTTCTCGGAGCTTTTCAGCTCCTTTCTGCAAGTGCTGTAGCACTTTAAGACTCTTTCAAGTAAGCGTCCATCATCATCCTCCTTTCTCGGAGGTCTCCAAGGAGTTTGGGGTTTTAGTTTCAGTTCTTACCCAAACTTTCTCTGCATAACTCAGTTCTCTCTCTGCTGCCGGCTCTCTCTCTCGGCTCTCTCAGACATCTCTGTGTCTTCCTTGGCTGCATGCTGTTTGCTGCTTCTTCAGTTCTTATCTGTTGGCTCTCTGCCACTGTCCTCAGTTGCTGCTGCCTCTGCCGCTGCTCTGTTTGCCCACTCACGGTGGAGAAAACTCCTTCAGCTTTCTAGCTACAGGCACTTAGCTCAGTTTAACACTGTTCCAAGTCCCTGTAGCCCCCCCCCCAGCTGGGGCTGGGGGGCCCAGCCCCCAGTGGGGCTGCTGCTGCTTCTCCTCGTGGCTTTACAACATGGCTACTTCTTGAACAACAACTACAACTACCTTGTCTTCCGTTCTGCTTGTGATATGTTTATATTTTGCAGAAGCGCTCATTGGGTAAAACCTCAAAACTTCAAGGGTCACCACCCCCTGGGGTTTTACCATTTTATAACTTCAGGGGGAAAACTGTTTCCCCCCCACCACAGACAGACAATTGTACCTTCAAGACATAACCAGCCTCTGCATGGCTGACCATGAAGAGTCATTCCATCTTTAGGATGCCTTGCATTTGTAATGGCCATGCTTACACAGCTACTGTTGTTCCAAAGGGAACAATTCCTTACTGCAGTGCAGGACTTCCTAAAGACTGCATGTTTGCAGTTCACTATTAAATAGAAAATGCAATCTTCCTGAATATTCAGTACATTTAACAATAATTTATTGTCTATTTGAAACTAACCTCCTTTTTATTGCAATACTATATTACTCTGGTGGGTTGATTTTGTTGGGATGCCACGTGCCCACTAAGCAACTCTATCATTCCCCTCCTCAGCAGGGCAGGGAAGGAGAAAAAAACATTTTAAAAAAACTCATGGGTCAAGGAGGCAGTTCAATAAAGCAAAATCAAAGTCTGCAAGCAGAACCAAAGGGAAACAATAGATTTATTCTCTACTTCCCATCAGCAGGCAACATCCATCCACTTCTCAGGAAGTAAGGCTTCAGTACCCACAGTGGTTGCTCCACAGGACAAATGTCATAATAATCAATTCCTCCCCATATATCCTTCCTTTCTCTGAGCTTGTATTGCTGAGCAGATGTCATATGGTCAGTTTGGGTCAGCTGTCCTGGCCTATGCCCACAAGATCTTGCCCACCCCCAGCCTAGTGGGTGAGGGGGGATGTGGGAGAGGCACTCTTGATGTTATGGAGCACTGCCCACCAGTAACCAAAACTCTGCTGTGTTACCAACACCCTCCTGGTTACCAATGCAAACCACAGCACTGTGAGGGCTGCTGAGGGAAGAACTAACTCCATCTCAGTCAGACCCAATACAATTACTTAATGAGCAGTTACTACTTGTGTTGGGAAGCTTTAATCTTAGTCTGGAGTAAGTAATATTTTTTTACCATTAAAATCTTGCATTCCCTTACACTGAAAGAGTCACTGTTGTATCTGCAAGACAGCTACATTCCAGAATTGATTACATAAAAGTTACTTTTGATGGATCTCAGAAAAGTTTCATGGGCTTCTGGAACCCTGTCCATAGGGTATTAGTTACAGTGTATAAAGAATGACAATTTCTGTTAATCTCCTCTTTATTTTGCAGTCATCAGAAAGAAAGAAAATGTTTTAGAATTATACTGCACAGATTAATAAAGCTTTTCTAGTCTCACCAGTTCCCCAAGTTAGACAAGCACAAGCAATTGGAAATTACTACATTTATTTAGAAGGAATTTTCCAAAACAGACAAGTTTATTTCTACTGAACCTAACAGAACTGTCTTGACCATTTCAGTATTAAAGTACACCACAGAAAGATAGCCTAAGAAAGACTAATTGTCCAAAACTAGGTTTCATATATGCAATATCAACAAACATAAGATATTCCATTCTTTAACATTCCATCCTCAGGAACATTATTTCAGACACTTCTCATTATGTGATTTGCTCCTCATTTTTATTTAAAATAAGTGCTTTCCAGAACTTTTGTCATAATGAGGAGAAACACTGTTTCACACCTTCCCTTCCAACCACTGACAACTAGAATGCAGTAGAGTACTCTTTTTCTCAAGCTATTCAATATTACCTCAGATTACCTGCTCCATAACAAGGCTTTCTATTTTACCATGCAGATGTTACACCATTACGTGGAAGAAATATGATACTAGATACATATTTCTTTTACAGAAAGAAAAACAGTGGTAGCAAAGTATTTTTAGCTCACTTGTATTAATTTCTGCTCCAACAAATACCTGAGGAAGTACTCTTGCACTAGGGCTGTGAAATTATGAGTATTTTTATTGTTGAGCGCAGATGGAAGATATTTAAAAGGGCAAGACAGAGATTGTTAAATTTACAGCAGCACAGACAATTCAGCAAAAAAAATGAATTATACATCAACAGTGCGGAAGCTACTATTTCTATATTTAGACTTACCAGATGAGGTCTCCCAATAAATTTCCTGAAAGCTGGCTTAATGAACCTCATAGGCTTTTGGAAGCCATCAAGTTGAGAGGTTTGTAACTTTGAAAGACTGCAGCTTTGCTGGTTCCTGATGCATATGAGAGAAAGAGGGAAAGAGAAAGAACAGTAAACATGTTAAGCCATGGCACGTCAACACCCTGTATTTTAAATTAGTTTATTCTGGCAACTGTATCACAAATGCAGAGTGGCAGTTTTTAAGTAATTTTTTTCCTAGGATATTCGAAAAATTACTAGTCTAGGCTCAAATTTCATAGAATTATATAGCAATGTGTATTCTTTTATGCAATGACAAATTAGCAGAGATGCTCTGCTTCCTGAAATTCTGGCTATGAAAGTCAGGTTTCCCCCGGCCCAGCCCTCTCGGCGGGTCACTGCTGCCCTCCACTGGTGGAAACGCTTTTTGCACTTCAGTATCTTCACACACTAGAGTTGTAAAGTTGTAGAGAACTTGCCATTTCATGACATCCCCAATACGACAGAAGCTCAGATAAATTGCTACATACTCGTTTCATCCTCAGCAAGCAGTTTATTCTGGATTTGAACTTTTGCTTGCTTGTTTTTATGGCATTTCGTTGTTCTGTTTTTTTCCTTTTTTACTGAGTATATTACTAGTACAGATGCATCTGTAAGTGTCTAAGTAAAACATTTACCATGAAAAGTAACCACCAGAAGTCAAAACTCATATTTTATGAAACAAACAAACAAAAAAGAGTTTACCTAGCTGGAAAATAAATTAATAAGGAAAAAATAGAGGCACACTGCACAAACTCATAGGCATCATCAGTATCTCACATGAACTGTTAAACCTCCTCAACCTCAGGAAAATTCTATGATGCCTTTACTGCCCTCAGCCTACATTACCATGACAGTATAACCCTCCTCACATCAAACTCCAGAACAGCCACACTTAGTAGAGAAATGTGCACTGCTCACTTTGAGCACATAGACAACAGATAAGCAGGACAGTAACCGTGGAAGTGGCAAAAAAGAGCAGAAAAAAAAAAGCCTTCCCAGAAAACTAGGCCAAACATACACTAAAGATACAGCCCCAGGTACGTAAAAGGCTACATGAAAACAAGTCCAGGCATTTTTTTCCTTCACTTGCTAACCTTAACTTTTTTTGTCTAAAGAACCTCAAATACAAGAAATTACTTCTGCACCTTCACAAGTCAGTTTTTCCAAATGTGTATATTGCCATTAGTTGCCTATAGACTGCATTTAAAATTAACAAAGAGTAGCACATTAAGAGCAATCTGCAAGTCATGACTACAGTGTGGATACATTTCATTATTGTGGCAATGCTTTAACCAACATTTCTGCTAACACAAGTCCCTTTCTCCAATCAAATCTCACAATATGAGAAGTGGAACAGGATGACTGAGGTTAGCAAACACCTCTGGGGCAAACACCTTTAACAAAGCTGCTGGAGGCATTCATAGCAGTAAAATGCTATTCCAGAATTCCAACTGTTCCAATTCTCCAGGAATCAGAAAAATTCCAATTATTTGTTGATATTCCACATTCCACCAGGGCAACACAATAATGTATTCATCCTAGAATGCTTTTATGAAACTACAAAATACCAAGAGAATGTTGCTATATGGCACATCAAGGAGTTTAAAAATAGTTAACCATCTTTAATTTCCTCCCCTCTTCCCATTTAGTGCTACAGTTTGGGCTTGCTTTTCCTTTTTTCCTCAGTGCAGTTTAACATCTTTCAAGGTAACACTTCATTACAGAGTAGTTTGCAATGTACGTCTGTTGAATTTCAGTCCCACTCAAACTTTTTAAGGCCAAACTACAGAAAAGAATCACAAGTGTGAACATAACTGTGTAAGGGTTCAAAAATGAACACACAAGGGAACTATAGGCTTGAGCCAACAAAATGAGTTGCTAATTACCTTGGAGTTACACCATCTACATGAAACACTCTCTCATCTTCATTCTTCAATCTCTCTTTTCTTCTCCTTTCTATATCATACCGTAGATCATTTGGATCTTCTAACACTCTTACAACGTTCTAGTTAAAAGGAAAGGTTGAAGCCAAGTTACCTGGTATGAACTAAAAACCGACCTGATTCTGTCCCTCAGGGGCAGCACCCTGTACGTAACTTTGTTAACACAGATCAACTGTCTGCACATAAGATCCACATCAACCCAGGGATCCAAAGTCTAAAACACTAACAGTTAGTCCTAAACAACTACCCTTTCTTGTGCTATATCTGCCTTTTTACAAGTTTCCAAGCAACAGTGAATGGAGCACTGGAATTCTGCATGGAGTTTCCAAGGCATAAATACTCACATAAATTTCAGTAAATCTTAAGTAGTTTTACTATCCTGAATTAAGTTGAATGTCCACACACTCGTACTACAGAAAAGAAAGACGAAGACAGAAAATCTTATGACCCCAGATGAAAGCATGGGATAAAACAGCATTCTGAGGAACTATGTGGATGTTGGGTCATTCTAACAGTAGGGTAGAAGAAACATTAAGGCTTTTTGTAATCTTAGAGGGAAAGCAAGAACCACATGTCAGTCACAGACTTAGTATTTACACTGTTTAAAATCAGACAGCAGTTCAAGCAGCAGGAATAGCCACACTCCAGCTACTCTGGAGAACACATCTGCATTTTACTCGTCAGTGAACACGGTGTACTTGCACCACTGTGACATATGTAAACATGCTCAGGTGTGCACTTTTCTCAAAACACTCAGAATTACTGGTGGTCTTCAAAGCATGTAAAAATTATGTACCAATAAAAATGTTGTTTACACATATAACATTTTAACTTACTGTTTGCCAAAAAGTTAAGCTATCAAGATACCTGGGGAGATTCAGATGGCACAGCTCGTTTGTTCTGAAGTTCTGCTAGAGACATGTCAATTCTCCTGGAACACAAAAATATTACATAAAAAAAATGCTATCACTATAAAAGCAAAAGCATTACTGACCAACTACAGAATGCTTTAAAGAATATGGGCAGGTGGGTTAGTCAGGGAATAGAAACACTTCACGTTGTGTAAAGTCTGCTGAAGATTAATTACTTAATGTAAATAAATTAAGACAGAAAGTTCAATCATTACCTATGAATTTCTGGATCCAAATGTATTTTCACTTCATTTGTATTTGTACTTGGTTTATCCTGAATTTTTGAGAACCGTTCATGTAGAGTTATGTCAGAAGATGCAAAATAATTTGCTGTGAATAGATATTAAATACAAGAATGTTATTCGTTGTATTTGAAATGCACAGTGGGAAAATCTATCTTTTAAAAGATTAACCCTTAAGGATACCATGACAACTTTACTGAAATGAAATTTCAAACTATTTCCACTTTCAGTTAAACATTCACAAATGAAAGATCAGGCCAGCCCTACTTAGACGTTCTTCTTATTTAGTAAGATTAAACTCAATAGAAAGTTAACTAATCGGCAGCTCTATGACGGTACTACTCAAATTACTAGAATCTATAACATTCAACACTGAACACCATGCAGCAATCTGAACACTAATCTGAAAAATTAAAGAAACCACATATAACTAGAAAATTGTGGCTACAGCAAAACTTCTTTTTTTTTTCTTGTTTCCTAAATCAGCAGGTTACTCTCATGTACTAGTATAAAATCTTTTTGACCCTAACACTCTACAATAATGCCTCAGTTAAGGTCTGAGACCTTCTTACAGCCATTCTCCACCCAGCTACTTTAAATCCTCAACCTACATTTTCCTTACACAACAGAATGAAGCCAAAGGCAAATGCCTGAATTTAAAAGGACATCACATCCAAACCATTAGATTTGTGTTTAATAATCATATATACATAAACACATACATATATTCCAAATATTACAGCCACCTTTAACTTGATGAATAATTGTGATTATTTCCTGAGTAAATTCTTTTGATGGGTCCTTTTCGACATTTTGTGTTACAGATTCCATGTGCTCAAACACAGGATGAAAATTCTCATTTTTTCTGCCAACAGCAGCCAGATCATGGGATATCTGTCTCTCTGTAGTATGACTGGAAGCAGTCCTAGAACAAAAAGTTATAGTGAATTATTTTAAAGTTAATATCTACATCTGAAAACTTGAAATAGACAAGTAGAACAAAACAATCGATTAAGAAGTTCATTTTAGGAATAAATGAGATGAAACAAAAAATCTCATTTTGTTCCTTTTTTTAATTAAAAAACTCATAAGGAAGAAAATTTCTTAATAAAATACTTCACTCTCAGGAATCTCTGTTTCCGTGAAGTACGAAGTACAAAATTTGTGAATTTTAAACTTAATTCAACTAGATTATCAAATATAGGCAAATGAAGATCCTGACATATCTCTTTAGTATAATTCTGGAAGGCAATTATGCCCATGTCTTTGTTTATAAGGAGCTCTAGGCAATTTTTCAAGAACAGTTTAGAGATAAAAAAAATCTCACATCTTTGGGAACTGAATCATCACTTGAACGCAGTGAAACAGCAGCAAAACTGCTCCAGGAGCAGTGTGTGAATTTAAGAACATGTTTAGCATCTTTTTGTAAATTTTTACTCATTCTAAATGAGTTTACACCCCAAATGGTTGCCCTGCTGCTTAAACATTATTTTGGCAAGAAAGCCAACACTTCAAAAATCCTGCTGTTCTTGTTGCAAGGAAAATGCTTGTCATTCCAAAAGATATGTTGAGGACTCAGAGTCCATGTAAAAGCTTTTAGGATGAAGACTGTTAATTGTGCATTCTGCAAAGTGATTTTGTGCCTGCCCATCCTGTACAAGCAGCATATAAGACTAGAGTTCCATACAAAAATTGTATTAGAAATAGCCTCTAGCAGGTGCCAGAAATCATCTATCTGCCCCCAGTAAACTGGAAATAAATGCAGGTAAGAGGGAATCCAAGCAACCTCAGTTGTAGATGATTTGAATTATCTACCTGCTCCCCAGCTTTATAAGAAACTATTCTTCTTGGCTCAGTCATTTCAAGTCGAGTGTCTCTTAAATGCCTAAAGTAGGCAGCATGAACATTCCCTTTCATCAGCTTCCGTAAATCTGGTGTTCTTATCTTTAAAAAATAAAATACTTAGGACTTTTGGCTGCAGAAGCAAACCTTCCACACATAAAATTAACTGTAATCAATGTAGTAGTTTCTTTAGTCTGCAAACAATTACCATGTCCATTGTGCGTCAAAAACAGCAGCAAGAGGCTACTCGACATGGGAATTGTCCTGTGGGCTTGCAACAAAACCCAACAACAATCTTCCTCTCCTTATCATCCAGGAAGTTAAATGCTTGTCCTGGCCTGAGGGTGGGAGTGGGCAATACTCTATTTTCCTTCCCTCAGTCTTTAATATTAGCCCCATATGTGCAGTAACTTGTCTTTGTAACCCTCCACTGTATTACATATTTCTGAAATAGTGGGAAGGGAAAAAAAAAAAAAATCTGTACAGATGTTTTATTTGGGACAAGAGGCAGAATACTTTTAAAATGAAGGCTGATAATTTTGGAAAGGAAGGTAATTTCTTCCAAAAGCAATTAGTATCAATATAAGACGTTCTGGTCTGCAATAGCAAGGCAACAAACCAGAAAAAACCTGCAAAAAAATCTAACAAAACCAAGCTGCTTACTCTCTACCACATATTCATCACCTAAAATCTCATAACATTACTTCTTTTTTTTTCCATTTCAGCTAGCATTGGGAATGCTAAATGCAACCACAAGTATTACATGGAAGATAGACAGAAGCAGACTCTACTGCTTTTCAGTTCTGATGCCTCAACAGGTTGCCACTTTTTCAGAAAAATAAGCGACGACTCAGGGATCTCTCATTTTTGACAGCTTTACTGACCTTGAGATCTTGAACATCTGAATACATGCTTGAGATTTATGCAATTTAAAGATTATCTGACTTTCAGAAAAACTTTTCACTCAGTCAAAAAAATGCCATCATATTTCAGAACAAAACATAGGACTAGGCTTTTCTGCCTTTGGCATTTTGTTTGGGGTTTTGTTTTTAAATAAAAGTAGCATATTTACTGATCATAACCAACTTGTAACTACAGGTTTGTATCAGGCATATCTGCTCTTTCCACTTCCTACACCTCCATGAAATGAACTAGAGAATTTTTGTTGTTTGGTTTGTTTGTTGGTTGGTTTTGTTTGTCTTTAATAGAGGTTTTAATAGGTAACTTTTCAGTCTGAGCAAGTTACCATTTTAAAAGAAATAAAACTAAAAAAGTACAATCATACTTTGTCCTGTTACCTCCTAAAGAAACCACGCTTTCCTCCAATACCCATAAACCATAAAGAGAGCAGAAGAAAGAAGAGGTGAGGGGAAACCAATACCTGTACTTGGTCACCGTTTTCTTCAGATCCACTTTGATTGTGAGATGTTCCCTCATACAGTTGACATCTGACACTTTCACATCTGAAACAGTATGACTCGAATCACACTGGCTATTGGAGGAATCTACGTTTTTCCTTAATTCCCCGTCCTTCCTTACTCTTTCATTCGGTTTGTTTTTAAAAGATCTCGGCTCAACATCCGTTTTGGAAGAGTTAACACAAGCATCACAGCCCTTCTTTGAGCTATATTTAACAGGTACTTCGACGTGTCCTTCTTCAGTCCGCCTCGCTCTTCCACCACTAAAGTACTCTGACTCTTTGCTATTCCGGGCACCCTTAGAAGAACTGTATTTCTGGTCCTCCTGCTTCACGTACTTCTGAGCTCTATCGCCTGGAAAAGGCTTTTCCCCCTCCGGATGCCTGCGCCGGTTGTGATTGTACTCATAGGCTATCTTTGGGACAGAACCCCCCACGTACTCCCTTTCAGCCGACCGGTGGGACTGGGCACCCGGGTATCTTTGCTCCTCCTTTTCTTGGTAGGGTGGAAAAGAACGTTCTTGCTTCCACTTGGAATTTCTTGCTACGTCTCCACAGTCATACCTCTCCATTTCCTTAGCCCTTTTAGACGTGTGCCCATATTCTCTGTAATCGTGATCTTCAGGATACCTGTGTTGACATAAAGCAATTTACACTTGCACTAGAGAAGAAAGCGAGAACTTATACGTGCAGAATGTTGGACAGCAGAATGCGTGGCAAGTTAACCCAAAATCCCTCACGCCAAGGTACAGATGTGCAGGGGCTCTTAAGAGGGAAATATTATCCTCTCATACTACAGCCAGCAACACGATTTACTTAAAAGACAAATACTTCACTACTACCAGTCGCCCATAATTAAACTACAAAGTGGCCAACGTGTTTCAAGGTGGATATCTTCAACTATAATGAAAACAGACTTTCACTTGAGGCTTTACACCACAATACCCAGGGTTTAATTATTTTATTCCTATACCTCTTCTGTAAAGAGCTCCTTGCCGTGAATTCATCAGAAACTCTTCTGGGTGATTGACCATACTTCTCTTCATGTAACCTCTGGTGCCTCAAGTCATCTTCATGCCATTTTCTTTCAAGTTTACATGAAGACCCTAATGGTCTATGAAAAGGCTTCATTCCTTTTTCATTTCCAGTGACTTTGTAGTGATCAAACACATATCTGTCCTCCATTTTGTGTGGGTAAAATGGACGATCATGCTCTTTATAAGGTATTTCCGAGTATTTTGGTGGTAACTGGCATCTCCTATTGCTTTCAGTTCTTTCAGATGAATGTGTTCTGTAGGGCTTATGACTGTAAGCATCTTCCATGGGAATTCTTTTCAGGTTTGGTGAAGGTGACCTACGTTCATATATTCTCTGGTGGTTATTTCCATGAGGTGCAAACCTGGAATTGCTTTGTCCGTATTTTTCATCTTCTGTTCTCCAAGGCATAGGCTTCTTTGGGTCCTTACGAAAGCTTTTATATTCACAGTCATAATTAATATGAGCATGCCTTTGCCTATGATGCTCTGGACTCCTAAATGCTGGAGATAAGGACCTAGAGCAAAAATAAAATCCACTTTCAGTAGTCCATAAAATTGAATCATCTTCTTAATGAGAACATCTATTCCCTAAGGAAGTAGAGTTTAGTACACAATTTTAATCAACTTGTAAAAAAATTAAACCAAAGATATTCAAAGTGACATTTTCCCAGCTAAAGCAGCAAGCTTACTTTTACTCTGTTGAAAGATTTCATAGGAAAAATACCCACTCAAAATAGTAGTAAGTCAATCATTTTTGTCTCTTCAAAGTTTTTAATTTAAAACTTAAAATAATCTCACATATATGAAGTTTCCACTACATTGAAAACAACTGTTAAACGTATTTTCACACTTCTCAAGCATTTCCTTATCTTTTTCAGTGCCAAAAGAAAAAAGAAGGAAAACCAGCATATTAAGAAATTTAAGAAGAGGAAAAATGCCTTTTCAGGTTTTCTTTGCATGTCAAAACAACCCCCAAAGCTTACTGAAGACATTATAAAATATTCTATTTAAAATGTCATACAGGTAGGCTTTTTCTTACAGAAAAGACTGAATTTGAAGAAAATGCTTAGGTCTTTTTGAATAATTGTATGTACATGTTCACACATGCACACATATGCACTTCCACACTTACTGCAGCTTTTGCTATTAAAGATTCAATTGCATCACTGTGCTTTGCATTTTCACCTACACTTACAAAACCAAGGGCAACCTGTTAGGTTTTAGCCAAAACCTGCTTAAATAAAGAAAAAGCAGCACAAGCCATTAGCAAGAACCAGAAAGCAACCCCAGACATAACAGTTCTGCCTGTATTCAAACATTCACTGCACTCTCTCAACACACTCTTTAATGAAAACATCAAAAAATGCAAGTAGGAAAAAAAAAAAAAAAATCAAGGCAGTCACTTCCTTTGTACACCTATTGCAAACGTACAGTTTGGCAGAACTGTTTGCTCCATTTCTGCAAATGAGTTCAGATTCAGAACCACAGATCTTCCTAAAAACATAATGGCTGACTTCCAATAGCACCCGTACTGCGGCTGCTGTCCCATGTTGGTCTGGTTATGGCTTGCATTTTAATGAGAGCTGGGGCATTCCTCCCTGCTCTTACTCAAAGGACATATTCACAACTATCAATCTAGTATAGACATGGATAGGGTTTCTCTTTTTAAAAAGAAAGAAACTAATTAAAAAACCCACACATTTTTCTGTGTTATCCAAACTCTCCTTGTCTTGTTCATCACAATTTAGTCTCTTATTCATCACAACTTAGACTGTTCCTAAAACCAGCAGAAAAGGACTTCTGAGCTCTCAAAAGCTTAAATTGTATTCGAGCCTCCTAGTTTTAGCACCTTGAATTTGCACTGCAAGCCTTAAAAATTAGGCAGGTAACTAACAGCATGAAGTAAGCTGGATGTTATTCTGGTGACAACATCAGTAACACATGCTACTAGGCTAATGTCCAAGGAGAAGGGCACTGACTCCCATGTTTCCAGTTTGTGTTATGCTGCAAGGTATGTTTGACTCTGCTAAAGATCAGTTTGCAGCTGAGCCCCCAAACCTCAGAAAGCTCAAAGTGTTGGACAAAGAAGTTTTTAAAAAAAAAAAAAACTAATAATTTTTTTTAGCAGTCCCTCCCTGTAAACCAAGAGCAAGTTACAGACATTTAAATGCACAAGGTAGTGCTTGAGTAAAAATAACCTTAAATAGTTTGGTGCTTCGATTTTGTGCTTAACGTAGTTCTAAATCCCAAAATATGGAAGGTGAACAAGGTTCTTGGCAGACTGCAAAAACTTAACACCTCCAGTTTAAAAAAAATCATCATAATGAAACGGTGAGCTGGGAAAAAATTGCAGAGGGTGTTCAGTTTGGAAAATAAATTATAATTTACAAAATATACTTTACAAATTGCAATTCAGCATGTAATATTCAGGTCCTACTTACAAATCCTTATAGAGCCCACATTTCAGAACACAAGTTATGGGTATTTACCTTGGTTTCCATCGTGGTGATCTTGATCTAGATCTTGTCATCTTCTCTCACGTGCTTATGAGTTTCTTGAAGCTGTAAAAATGATATCATTTACTAGTTTGATTACAAATTGCAACAGGAACAGTTGTTTTTAACAAGCATAGTATTAGATTCTTCAAAGTTTGGGTGAGACATATTTTTATGATGTTTTACTTAAAAGGTAAACCTCTAATACCCATTTTCAGGCAAGTAGCTTTCTTTTCCTAATTGCTTATTTTATTTGCTTTATAAAGATTTACATATTTTATCATTGTTCCATTTTTCTTGCCATCTATTCACCCTACTTTTAAATGTTAATAAACTCATAAGCAAACTGCAACAACTGAAAAATTGTTGTAGTTGTTAGTATGTGTTGAATGCTGTAGACGATAGAGGAGAAACACTTTAAAAATCAAATTTGTGAAAAAAAGTGTTTTTGCATCAAGTTATATTCTGAATTCCATATATATTGAATTTCAAATTTGTAATATACGCCAATATTTTTACATGGTTACAGACCTCTTGTAAGCTTTAACTGCTCCATCAAATCTTAACTGCTAGATCATCACATATTTCATCCAAATAAAACCAGATTAAAAAAGGTCACTTTTCATTTATAAACTTCACCTGCTAATAACCTACTACCTGGACACACATTTAAATATACTATGGATGCACTACGACAAAGTGCTGCTCCTGACTCCTGAAAGTAGCTCTGGGCATCCCTTCTCATAATAGTTACAGATGAATGAGAAAAATATCAGTGTAATCTACCCTTTTAGGTCTTCTTTGCAAAAAGATATTAGGACCTTGGAAAACAAGTGATGAAAGTATATACCAACTCACCAGTAATGCGACTGGTGAAAAGAAACGAAATCATTATTCATTATTGAGCAAATACAAAGGATTAAAGCAGAGTGAAATTATTGGCTAACTGGTTAAAAACTGGAATTTGGACCACATACTCATGCCTTCTAATTGCCACAAGATGCTGTAAAGGGCAGAAATATAAATAGACAGAAAAGCAGGTCCATCAACAGCTCTAAAATTAATGAACAACCAATCACTGGAAAATGAAGGAAAACGCCCAGGTCAATGTCACTCTCTAAGTGCTCTGGTATTTGCTGTAATTATTTGCTCAGACACTCATGGAGACAGAAAACTAGTCTGAGCTGGCCAAGTATGGCCTTTTTGATACTCCCAGTGTTCAAATAATTTCTTTAACTAAATCTTTTACCTGAAAAACTGAAATTGAAAGGGGAGAAGCAAGCTTTAAGGCACTACCTGAAGTATTGTGCACCCACATCTGACCCAGTGCCTCACACATCCCACCCACCCCATCCCACTAGCTGGTCAAATAAAGTATCACTCCTTGCTATATTTGATTTTTTTAGTATGAATAGCTCATGGCTGAAAAAACAGTATCTCAAGAGAAGAACGTACAGCATACTTCTGCTGCCTACCCCACAGGTCGATGTTAGACAAGTCACCTCCTATATTTCAGAGTGATTCTAGAAAGTTCTCACTAAGTTGCACAATAAGCTAACCAGACCTTTATTTGCAAGACACACCATTAGCTTAGTCCTGAAGAAAAACCTCCGGAATTTATTTTTCAAAAATCTCAAAACTCTCCTGTGCACCATGAGGGTATTTGCTCCACAATGAATCATTCCATGTGATAAAGCACAAAGTTGTAAGCGTCACAAGGGATAGTGAAGCAAATAAAAATCCAATCCCAAAGTACCACAAGGACAAAATACAGTATTTGTTCCCTGGACAAAATACTTGTTCCCTGAACTTTGAATTATGAAGTTATCCCTGCCTCATAGATCCTAAAGGCATATATCTGAGGACTGCATAGCATGAATTAACTTCAGGCCCTTTACTTACTTGAACATCATGCTGACCAAAGTTAAATATGATGCTCCGATGCCAGTATTCATTAAATATTATTTTTCAAAGAAAAGTAATACTGTGACAAAAATGCTTGCCTGTTTTTCACCCATAAAAACACACCTTACAAAACAAAATAGTATTTCAGAAACCAAAAACCACGCTCCCTGGTTAACACATTTCAAAACATGGTGTGTGTCCTGCAAGCTTTAAAGATTCACTACTACCCTCTCTTCTAGTAAACTTTTAAAGGTGACAGCGTTTTATGTGCTGATTGAATTATTTCTTTATATCTTCCCTTCAGTTCTGAAATTTATTCTTCATTTTCAAGTGAATGAAAAGACTAAAACACCATTAAACCCCACCCAACCATTGGTACAGAACCTGATCTGCCAGACTGATCCAGGTAGAAACTGAACATACATAACGAGCAATTCCTTATTCTTTCGAGACTGGCTAAACAATTGTACCTAAAAGCGTGAGAAGTACTGTGACAGCATGTCCTAGATCTTGCCTTAGGATAAGGAGGACTGCTGTAATTTCCAATGAAGACACTCCTTCTGTTTAATGGAAAGAAGTGTTCATTTGTTTCAATGCACCTCCTCAAAAATGACCACACAATATGATTTCCTCACAGAGAAACACCATACAAAGGCAGCAGACACTCGACCGCAACCAAGACTCCCCACGTAACACCAGAATCACAAATTAATCTATACAGCATTTGTACACCCATTGCTAAATCCAGGTTTAAATCACCTCAACTAGACCAGCAATATGGTTCCATACCAAAAGCAAGGTTTTTGTAGGATAGTACTGAGTAGCAAGCCTGTCTATAGCAGAATTACTTGAATTAAGTGAAGGCCCTACAGTTTCTGAGTCAGCATCCAGGTGCTTCTGAAAAGCCAGGTCATGTTGGACCAGAGATGCCAGGACCTGGCTGCTCTGGGCTCTGAATTTCAAGACCTTCTGCTGTGCTTTGTGAGATGCTGTCACTATGAAAACATGAAGAACTAGTTTTTTTTAACTAAAAAGCATTATTAAGTTCATAGTGCTGCTTGTGTTTGCTGTGTTACAACAATAAGTGACTTATTGGGGGAGTTATCAGTAACTGTGCTTAGACAGTTTTTAAATATTAATGGGAATCTCACCTTTTAGTTTCTTTCCCTTGACTTTTGGAATTGATATCAGACAACTTCCCTCTCAGGAGAAATGGCCTCAAGCCTGCTGCCAGCTCTCTTTGATTCCATCCTTGAGAGATCAGTGCTTTGACAAGCACAAAATTCTTGTAGTATGTATCTACTACAAACCTGAAAGGAGTATCTTGAGACAAGGAACTCAAAACCAACTGTACGAAATGTGCCAACTTGAACACATGTTCTTTCAGAAAGGCTATAAATTTTTACCAAGGTGCTCTCCTGAAAGAACAATCTTCAACCTCCTTGACATTCTCCAGCAGAAACACAAGAAATCACAAGTGACTAAATGACTGCAGTCATCTAGCTGAACAGAGGGGAACTGGAGCTCTTCTTAATGCAAAGAGCCCCACATCAGCAAGCCTCAAAGAGCTAAAACCCTGCAGATACACCACAGACACAGGAGAAGCAGTTAACTCTCCTGTAAAAACTTATAAATGTACAGACTGCTTTACATGCCTTTTTGATGCCTTCTATCATCTAGAACAGATCATGGAAGAAACTCTATTTAGGACACACAGAGGGCAGATCAATACCAACAGTGCTCATCACCAGGGAGCTGCTGTTCAGTGCCATGTCACCTCCAGTGAAGGGAGATGTCATTCCTCACCCCTCTGGGAGGGATTGCCTGGCCACCATTGCCACTGACTCGCAAACCCTTTAGAGGAGAGGGATAAGCAAGTCTCTCATAAGCTGGGTCCCACAGCTGACAGGAAGACAGACACTGACTCTTGCTGCAAAAACTACCCACCTCACTATTCTCTCACTTTGCCCAAATAGATAAGGAGCAGCTCCAAGCTTTCCATTGACTGTCTTCTAGGCAGGGATCAATCGGAAGCTGCAAGGGACACGCCAAAGTCTGTATTGCTGCAGTGTCTGTCAAGAAAGAAAAACCAGGAATTGATACTCAATATCAGGACAACCAAGTCTTTGACAGAAACACAGTCAAAACCCCAGCTGCAAACCACACATAAAAAAAAAAAAGAAAAAAAAAAAGGAAATACCTTAAAGTCTGCAATTCAGAAAGCCATTTACACTGTCATTAAGTGAAAACCGTAGAAGTGGCAACTTCTCCAGTAGGTAGGTTATAATACCTGATGCAAAGGCTGTCCCAGCAGTGCCCACCCCAGACACTATCCAAGCAGAACACAAGCCTGGCACGTTCTTGCCTATTCAGCTTCCAGGCAAACCTTATAATCTCCAACAGCAAATGCCCAGGAAAGAGTGCAAAACCAGAGAAATACCTCCCAACCTACCAGTCTCAATGTTTCTCAACCTGCAACGGGACTTTTAAAAAGTCAAGGCTTCTCAGACTGGCTTCAGTACCATAACCACAGGCAGAGGTTTCCAGTGCTGTGCTAGGCCATGCATACACCCATTTCTCCGTGAGCTTTCCACTAAACACCTTTGATCTCAAAACCACAGCTCCCAAATGGTTGGAGGGGTTGGAGAAAGGATGTCACCAGCTGTGCATCACAAGCCTGGCCCGTGCTCCAACATCACTGCACCAGCACCAGAGAGGTGCCTGGAGCCCAGTTACAGCTCTGCTGTAACTCAGTCATGGAGGTGACTCCCATCTCAAGGCACATCACCTGAGGGAAGGACATATGTGACAGGTTTGAAAACTATGAGCTAGAATAGCTGTTTAAGTCAAGGACACACACTCAGCTGAGGCAAATGAAATTCAGCTGAGGGATTTCTAAACCATTCCCTCTTTTAGACAACACAGCAAGTAGAAGATCAATGCAAGTGACTGAGATCCAAATTTCCATCCTCAGTTTTCTTATAGCTCTCCTATATTCAACAACTGCTCTTTTTGATTACAGATCCCTCCTCCTGGACTTTTATCACTCTCAGAGCACCTTCCACATCTCTGAGGTTATGTTTTGAATCTCCACAATATTTTGTAGCAGGTCTGGTAGCACCACCCCCAGGCCACTGCTGTCTCACAGACTAAATCCTCACCACCAACACTACCAAGAAGATGATCCCCTTTTTTTTTTTTTAAACCACTTTCATTTTTCCTTTTCAGTGCCATGCCATATTTATCAGATTTCCAGACCTGGCCCACAGCACCTCCCCAGACAGCTGTGGCAGAGCAGCTGGGAATGGTGTGCAACCATGGCAGGAGGCAGCACCCTGAGTCCACACTACTGCCCAGTGTGTCACAACCCAAGGAGCGCAGCGAGCCCCAATGCTCCAGTTTGTCTGCTGAGACACTTGGCCTCCCCAGCACCAGAAGCATCCCTCCAACCTACCAAAACCACACCACTCCTTCTCAGCTTTGTCATTTTTCTTTGGCACAAGCCAGGGAAGGCAGGCTTTATACAGCTTGTATCCTAGTGCCAAGGATTGTTAACAGACAACCAAGCCTCACATTAGCAAGGTAACTGTGCCATGCAGGGGCAGCATGTGGGAATCACTCTCTTTTGCTTGCTACACAAAATGGATAAGAGATATAAAAATTATTGACAGTAGGATGAAGACCTACGACAGAAAGTACAGGCTTAGCTGAAGCATACAGAATTTCCTGATGGACCATTAAACAAATTTTAAGTTATTCCTTGGAATACATAGAAAGTATTCCCCTGTGCCTGCATATTTGAGCAAAAGAATAAAAATAACTAAGTCTACTGAACATGTAACTTCTCAGCGTGTTCTCATTTAAAAGCAACCCGTTTAATGACACCAGTTCGCAAGCGATGCCTCACCTTTGCAGAAAAACAGATTACAATGCCAACTTGGAAGGACTAAGCAGGATAAATCTGTGTCACATAATAAGTGAGGTATTACACTCTCAAATAAACTTTTTTTTTTACACAAAGAAAGCACAACCCATACATATATTATTGAGCCATTCCTATAACGTGTTGAATTAGGGGCCTTTAACACCTGTCCACTACAGTGTCAAATGTCACAGCACCATCCCCAGCCACTTCTGCCTACCACTTTCTAAGGGGACACCAGAAGCATGTCATAGTCCCAGAGACAAACCACCACAACTTCCTGTCTACCGAAAGCTCTCCAACACATACAAACCACGATGAAAACCTTTGCTTTTTCACCTTAGGTCAAAAAACCACTGGGAAACTAAAATAAGACCCTTATTTTTTCAGAATCAGAGATGCCACACAGCAACATTACCAGGAGGCTGGGAAGCCCAGGCTGCCTCCTCCAGTCACATCAGAGAAATGAACCCTTGCTGGAAGACTCCCAACATGTTTCCTCCCTTCCCTGCAGACAGCGAGCGCCTGCTGCCACCTGAGAGGAAAAGCAAACCTAACTCTGTGCAACCACATCGCTCACCAGCTTGCTGCAACACCAACCCAGCCTCTGTCACCTCCTTGTGAACACCCACAAGCCAAGACTGCACCGAAATCAAGCCCAGCTCATCCCAGCGCAGGCGGATGGAGAGTTGGTTTGATCACTCTTACAAAAGCAGTGGCAGAAATACCAGTTATTTTGCTGAAGGCAGATGTGGAGGAGTGCATGGACACTCAAGACTGACAGCTGTTTATCAGGATAACAGGGTGTGCCTCTAGAGGAAGTTAATTAATTCAGTTCACCTCATCAACACCAGCAGTAGGAAAAAAATGAAAAGGGAAAAATCCTCATAGCTTCTGATAAATCTTTCAGAGTATAAATATGAAAATAAGGGGAAAGACTTAGTCATCTGTGTTCTCTGCACCTCTCTGCCCAGCCCCGTGTCAGGCTGCCACAACATAACATCCATCAGCAGAGATCCTTCCATGCCTTTTGCATATTTCTTCCCCTCCCTTCCTGGCATTCCCTTCCATACTCTTCCTCCAGCCATCCACACCCAGCAAGACTTTCATGAAACATTCACTTTTCCTTGAGGCCCACAAACACGCAAGGTAAGCAGCTAATTAAAATCTCCCAGCAATTTGAGTAGCCTTTGTTTTAAACCCTTGTAACTCAGGAACCTAAACTATATTTATAAGTGACTTGAGGCATTTAAGAATGGCAGTAAAAATTAGGTATTGCTGTCCTGGATGGAGTTGAGCCAAGTGAGTAGACTGCTATCACTGATTCCTCATGAGACACTACTGCACCCCAGAGCTGCATGAATAACTGTGCATAATGAACTAAACCAATCAAAGAAGTATAAAAAAACCACTGATTTGGACAAATCAGCACCAAGTCATCTTGCTTTAAGCTGACTCAGTCCCGAAAATATATTAAGCTAAACCAAAGATGTGCTGAAATTGAGATGTAACTGCTATACGAAAGCTGTACTGTGTAAAGTCTTTACAATGACTTTAACTGGCATAAATCCGCGTGTGACAACATATAAATTACTGGGAACAGGGACTGCTGGTATTTATGCCTTGCTCACCTCTGAGGTGTCCTTACAGAACAGCGAGCAGCGACCTCCGCTCTGCGGTGCTGCCGGCCCTGAGGGTTCGCACCACACGGCTGTTCTGGAACAGTCATGACACGGGGGCACGGCCGACAGACCCGCGGCGACTTGTCGCCCCTGCCCTGCCCTGCGCTTTGTTCCTGCCCTCCCAAATCTCGCTGAAGGCACCGCACCACGAATACACGGGTCTGTGCACAGGGAGGCGCGGTCCGGGTGTCGCTGCCCCGGCAGACCCAAGATGGGAGCAGCACAACCCCCGCCGACCTCCAGCCCCGCAGCAACACTCCCAAAGGCAGCTCCTCCCGGGAGGAACCTCCCCCCTGCCGCCTCCCCGGAACGGGCCCTCGGTGGGCGCGGCGGGGGCGAGGGAGCCCCGCGGACCCCGGCCCGGCGGAGCCCCCGGGGCGGCTCGACCCGCCCGCTCCCCCCGCCCGCCGGGGCCGGGACTGGGGCCAGGGCCAGGCCCGGGCCGGTGCGGCGCAGGCGGCGCTGACAGGGACAATGCCCGCGGCCGCCCCGGCCCCGGCTCCCCCTGACCGCGGCACCGGCCCCCGCCCCCCTGGCCGGGCCTCACACCAGGGCCCACCGCGGCCGCGGGGCCGGTGCCCGCACTCACCGCCTGCGGGGCCGCTCCCGCCGCTGCTCCGGCCGCCGCCGCTCCGCCCCGAGCAGGTGCCTGGCGAGCAGCGGGGCGGGTCCCGGCAGCCGCACGGCCGCGGCTGCTCCGCACGGGCGCGGCGGAGAGAAAGGGCGGGAGGGGGGCGGGCGGCCCGGAAGGGGCGGGACGGGCGGGGCCGAGCGGCGGCGGCTCCGGCACCGCCCCCCGACCGCCCCTCGCGGGCCGGGGCCGCCCCCCGGGGCCCCCCGGGCCGGGCTCTGCCGCTGCTCTTCGAAGCTGTCGCGGGGCCCCACGTTCCCGGCCCCGCAGAGGACGGGGAGCCCTGGTGCTTCCCGGGGTATTGAGCTCCGAGCAGCCACGCGGCTGGAACGCCCCGTGGTAAGCAGAGCCCTGCCGTGACACCGAGGGCCAACCGTGTCCTGGGGGGCATCGGGCACAGCATCGCCAGCCGGTCGAGGGAGGGGATTGTCCTCGCTCTGCTCTGCACTGGGGTGGCCTCACCTTGAATATTGTGTGCAGTATTGAGCTATTAGAGAGCAGCCAGAGGAGGGCAACAGAGGTGGTGAAGGGTCTAGAGGGGAAACCGTTTGAGGAACGGCTGAGATCACTTGTCTTATTCAGCCTGGACGAAATCTCATCATGGTCTACAACTTCCTCGTGAGGGGAAGAGGAGGGTCAGGCACTGATCTGTTTTCTGTGGTGACCAGTGACAGGACCCGAGGGAATGACCTGAAGTTGTGTCAGGAGAGGTTTGAGTTGGATATTAGAAAAAGGTTCTTCCCCCAGAGGGTGTTTGGGCACTGGAACAGGCTCCCCAGGGAAGTGGTCACAGCACCAAGCCTGACAGAGTTCAATGAGAATTTGGACAATGCTCTCAGGCACATGATGTGATTCTCGGGGATGGTCCCGTGCAGGGCTAACGGTTGGACTCGATGATCCTCGTGGGTCCTTTCCAATTCAGAATATTCTGTATTTCTGTGACACTTCCCACCACCCCTCTAGACCAGGGAGTGGCTGCTGGCTCCTGCATGGGGCCGGGTGTGGCTGGAGCAGGGCAGGCCCAAAGTGCTGGTGGTTGCTGGGGACACCCAGCAACCTGGCTCTTTTGCTGGTCTTGGCTGTACCGTAGTGGGTCGGGCAGGAAAGGCTGGAGCAAAGCTTCCCTGAGGCTGGATGGGCTCAACTCCACAGCTGAACCCATCCCAGGTGAGGTGACCATGGCCCTCTTGTCCCATGGTGTGAGGGTCATGAGAGTGTAGGTGGTGAGCTGTAGGTGGTGCTCACCGAGGCTCTTAGCAAGTTCCTGGAGTTCCTGTCAGAGCGTGCACTGCAGGATGGCAGCGCTCTCCTTCCCTAGGAGATGGGATTCATTCCCTCGATTGCCAGTCCTGATAGCCAGCAGGCCCAACAGGTTTGGCATGAGTTTTTCCTTCAGGAGCTGTAAACAGCAGGGTCACACACTGACACAAACTGAAGTCCTTTGGAAACAGAGTATCTTTTTATGGCAGAAAAACACCCAGAAAAAGATCACGCAAACTGATGCTATCTAGATTACACTGGCATCCAAGGCTGTTGGTCAGAGATCGTGAATACTCTTTGGTGCACTGTCAGCTCAGCTCATTAATATAAATTTGATTCAGCTCAGATGCAGACACACACTTTTGGTTTAGCCAAAGCACAGAACTGAGGATGGTTTTGCATTTTTACAGTAGCTGCAGGAAGATGGGTGATACCTGATATGGTATCATTACAGGGCCTAGGCAGGCGATATCTGATCTGGTGTAAAGTTAGCCTGTCAACATTTTTTTTGTAAACAAATTAATTTAAGCCCAAAAAAGAGGCAGAGTCAGCACTCTGTTTTACACAGCCTTGACATTTTTGATCCAGCTCAGAGTCGTAGTGCTACATTTACTCTGTCATCAAACCATGGCCTAATAGGGTGAAGTTATATTCACCCTATTAGGATAAAAGTGGAGAGGAAGGGCTGCTTACTCTTGGCATCATAATTAGTCCTCTTCAAAGGGATGGTCTCAGTTTCCTTACATTCCCAGTACCAGTGTGGACTGCTGATTTTGGCTATCCTTTTGGACTTTTAACTGCTGACATCTTCCTCCCTCCTTTTATAGGACTGATCTTTTAGCAGAGCATTATCTTCAGTTCTCTATCTTCTCACCCCTGGCCCTGTTGCTGTAGGTGGGACTAAGGGATCCCTCATCACAGCCATCAGTCTGGTTGCTGTCTTTGTCTGCAGGATCCTGCTCGGTTCTTTGTGGACTAGCTCAAACACAAGGAACCCCACACAATGTCTGTATAAAATAATTTCCTGCATTCACCAAAACACTTTGAAATTCTCTTAGGAAAAACATTTAGAAGTATTTTTAAATTTAGTTGTACTGTTTTTCCAATTAAAAGGCACTGCAAAAGACTTACTGAACTGTAGGGCATAGACATACAGTGTCAAGCTGCACTAAACAACACTTGCTTCCTCTTTGCTATGTTGGCATTTTTGTTATTAGACACTTGAGATGAGAGCTTGTGAGCTCACTCACAGTGAGCTTTAGATAGAGATAGTGAGACTGAAGCAGACAAATGCTGTTAATCTGCACTTTCCCAAAGAAACTTGGTCCAGCCTGGGAGGCTCAGCCACATAATGTGCAGTACCAGTTTGGCCCAGCTCTCACAATACGTGGGATAATCACTGTATAGGCAGCCACACTTTCACTCTCAAGATTCAGAAAGTCAAACTAACAGTAAAAAAAGTTTGGTTTTATTACCTACTTCAGCTGGAGTAGTGGCTTGCCTGATCTCTGCACATGGGAGGCTACTGCTGCCCTGAAACTTGAAGCAAAAACTGGTCCAAAGCACGAAGTACAGACAACGAGCCTCTATGTATATAGGATAAACTTCTACATTACATAAATGAAGAATCATCACATTTCATTATTGACCTCTGTACTTGAAGTTGCCTCAGATGGTCTTGATCCAACATACATTTATTCTGATGGATAGCAGGATGGATACTATCCTGATGGATATTAAGGACACAAAGATCTCAGTGGTTGGGACCATGTAGTGTAAGAAAACAACAACTTAAGCACACTTTACAAGTGAAATTAATATTCAAATCAGTGCCTGTTAGTAGCTCCACAGCATCATTATTCCCCATCTCCAAATTGTGAAGGCTATTCTATTGCACAAGACTTGGCAATTACTGCTTATTAAGACTAATTATTTTAATCTATTTCCATGTTTTATTTCTAATTAAGTGTCATTAGAATAGAGAATCACTTTCATATTCCTTTAATGTTTAATTTAGTAAACATTCCCTTTGGAAAGAGCATGGCTGTGGTTTGCATGTTAAATACTTGGAAATGATGAATGGAAGTTACCTAAAATTCAAAGGCAGGAACTAGCCCTCGACAGCAGACAGATCTGTTCTTTCAAGGAGGCATTTCATTTTCCACATAAAATGTTACTGTTGGCACTGAACTTTGCTGAACCGTATTATGCTAATCTAAAAAAAAAAAAAAAAAGTGGAAATAAAACACTTCCTTGATTGCTGGCAAGGTCAGGCACAGCAGCAGGCAGAGCAAGGGAGCCCAAGCTGTGCTGGGGAGCGTTGCCTGGGCTTTCCTGCACTGGCAGGGCTGACCACCACAGCAGCTGCCGCTCAGCACCTGCTCTCCACTGAGGTGCACCAGATAAAGTAAATTAAAAGCTTTTTGTAAAGAGTGGGTGAGCTTGGTTATCATACACAATTTGTTTTGTTGTCTGCAGACAGAGGCTGTAGATGGTGACACTAAAAGGGAAGCAGCATGTTGGAGCAGTGAGAGAGGGTCTGATGGAGTCAAAACTCACAGGGGCATGATCCACCATCAAGGACTGCAGTTCAAGGGTAATCATGGTTTTACCAACCAACCTCTCATAATATCTAAAGGGAAATGTCTCTTTTGTACTTCACTGTCTTGTTATGCCTCCTGATAAGATTTGCATGGCTTCATAAACTTGAAACTCTGCTTTTGGAAGAGTTTCACTTTTATGCTTTCTTCTTCTGCCCCTCACCCACCACTACCCCTTAGTGCAATCAGGCATTTTTTTATTAAACTACTTTCACCAAACCACAAAGTGTGTCTCCTGTCTTGAAATGAGAACAAGCTGCCTAATTCTTTGTAGGCATGCTACTCATTTGCTTCTTCTAATGATAATAATAATAAAAAAATATTTCTGTTGTTCAGTGGAACAAAATTAGGTAAACCTCCAAGTCCCCAGCAAAGGAGCATCAGCTCTTATTTTACAGAAAATGAGATATTGGTGTTTACGTCAGTTCCTGAGGTCACTTGTCAAAGTAACTTCAAATCTGTAATACCTTATCCAGAGAAGGCAAGAATTTGTTACAGAATAAAGCAAAAAGCCCAAATTCAGTTTTAAGAACTAAACAGCTTTCTGGGGAACTGTGATATTTTTTCAGTCTAGGCTCAAAGCAACAGATAATGACTCTCTCCTTAACTGAGGAAATAAGTCCTACATTATTTAGCCTTGAAACTTAAGGAAAGCTGAAATGTAATTGTTTAATTAAAACCCAAAGGAATGTGAGAGGATGACTGACTGCATGACTTGGCTCTGATAGTATCACCAACTTACTCTTCAAAGAGAGCATCTAGCAGGCCTGGGTTCTCATGACGTAAGGATGCCCGAATGTTTTATTTATAAGGTTATCATGGCTTTCCTGTAACATGTGAAAATGTGCCATTGCTGGGAGGCGTACAGCCCGTGTAAACTTGGTAGGATTTTGGCAGAATACCAGTGAAAACAATCTCAGTGTATGAATTAACACCAATGTGTGACATAAATACAGTAACAGGATTTTAAAAGCAAAGGCTTTGAGCTTATCACCCAAGGGGCTACACCAGATGAATTTGAGGAGGAAGGCAGGGGCACAAAAAGGCTGCAGTTTTTTGCCTGTGCAAGAGCCAGTTCTTGGAAAGATGACAGCAGGAGAAATCAGAGTGAAACAGCAGGATGAGAAGTCTGAGGAGAGATAAAATTTCAAAATGTCCAGCTCAAGACATTGTGGGCATGACTGATACTGATTTGCCTCAGGGACTTTAGTAGTAAATATGTGGTAGTAAATACATGCAGAGTATCTTAGCATTCTTCAGTGACTGTGACCTTCACCCATTCCTCAGCTCATTTATTTGCTAAATCCACCAGCAGTTTCATTTGCTACAGGACACTTTCTGCCCTGAAAACCAACACTGGCCCAAGACCATCAGCACAAATTAACCTTGTAAAAACGTAGGTTAGAGATACAAACATTAGTTGCCAAAAGGGAAGAACTTGTGACGCAGTGTTCAGCTGGGGAAGTTTTGGCCCCGTCTGACCAGGATTATATTCCTTGCCTGTGCCAGCGGGGCTTCACTGCTGTCCCCAACACACTACTGCACATATTCAGTCTCCGTAAGACTCCTCGGAGTTCCTGTTCCTCTGCCTTGAGTGGTGTGGACAGTCTGTGTCCAGACACTGAGAGAACAAACCCACTCCAGCAGGCAACCACCAGAATCTGTATTCTCTTGCATTTGTGTATCTGAACTGATGAGAGGTTTAAGAAAAAGCAAAAGGACTGAGTGAAAACTGTTCTCAGATTGAGACCTCCCACCAGGAAAACTAGGAGCAACTCCATAGAATTTATTGCTATAAACCCCCACAGCTCTGCATATTTAAGGTGCTAATAATATTTCAGACAAAGCTGTTATATGTATTTTAAAAGAGAGAAGTTACTCTGAAAAGGGATGAGTGAGCATATTAATGTAGTGTTACAGATATTGTCCTGATCCTGCCTACTGTGCTGCTCACATACTGAATTTGGTGAGAGAGGCTGTTATTTCTAGAAAAAAAAGGAGGAAATACTGACAGAGTAATTTCCCCAGTTCTGAACATCTCTCACACCCCTTAATTTTTTTCTCCAGTTACACAATTTTAGGTTCTTGGGTCCATTCCTCTGTACCATGTCAGTCACCTACAATTGCAATTGACTTCAACTTATTCCTTTTAGGCACAGCAAGATCTAAGTGATAATGCAAAGCTGCTGGTTTGAGCTATTTATGTAACTATTTTAAAAACTTATTCTTAGAGCAAGGACTTCATAGAACAAGCAGCACATTGCTTACCTTTTCCTTCTATTCATTGGATCTTTCCTGCCTCATAGTTGTTTTTTCTCTGGAAATCATTAAGGCTTGATTTCAGCAGGGATACGCATCTATTTTTGCAAAGCTCCCAAGTGAACACGACACACTACCTTCCAGAGCATTTATTTTGATCCTGAAAATTGCAGGCCTCTGGTAATCATCAAACCCGCTAGTTTAAAGACATTACTACCTCAGCCTTGAATTGTTAGAAATGCTGTAAAACTTACACAAGTTGGAGAACAAACAAGGCAACTGAGAAGAAAACAAGGATCTGAAATTATTCCAGTGGTCAGGAAACCATTTTCTTATACTTTATGTAATTATTTTAAAAGCTTAAACACCCTCTTAAGTGTTTCTGCCTGCAGTTTTAAGGGATTTTACACTTCACACGTTGCTTCAACAGACACGTTAAAATTGGCTGAAAGTGAACAGCATCACCTACTCTTCAGCTGTAGGAGATCATAAGGATAAGATAAATGATGGGCTAAAAAACGGGGGAAGAGATGAACTTTGTGCCTCACTGTGTTCTGGACTGGTATTATTGCCACTAACAGCAATAACAAAAATGCATCTGAATATTTTGAGTTTTCTGTTATTTTTAAGTGTTTGTATTCTGGACAGATTGAATGAATTTAAAACCTCTTTTTCTTACAATGAAGAAGAAAATCCAGAGAAAATTGCATTCAGTCCTCACATACATTGTATTTTCCAGATTTCAGCACAGTTGGCTCAGCAGTGATACACTTTTCAGAGTTTAATACTGATACTGAAAACCAACATTCCCAAAGGTCAGGTAACTGCCAATTAGATATATTTGTGCACATACATACACAGAGGCAGTGTAGGTGAACCACTGCTCTCTACGCTGTTTTTGGAGGCAACCAACAGCTTGAACAACATTGCCCTGAAATGAAAACAAACTAAGAGACTTTTTCAGTTTCTGCCTTGCTCTTGAATAGGAAGGGAGAGGAGAGGAGTAAGGAACAAGTCCCACAGGTCACTAAAACAGGAGGAGGAGCAGCCTATTCCTGCTGATTCATTTGTGCTGCTTACAGGAGTAAGGATATGCAGGATACAGACCAGGCTTAGAGCAAACAAGATACAAACCTCACAGAGTAACTAGTCTTCAGCTCTTGAATACTGATCTATTTACATTTTAATACAGGGGAGGGGCCATAGGCCATAGTTTAAACCCTTATGGGAAGGATATCTCCTTCTAGGGTTTTCAGGCTGCTGTGCAGCACTGAAGCCCAGAGGTGTCCTGGGGCCCCAGGCTTCTCTGACCTGGGAAGATCCCCACCCTGGCAGCCAGAGCAGCAGTCTCTGCTATTTCTGTGGCTTTCTCCACAGAATTGTACCATTTGTACAATTACAAGAGAGGATGATTCCCTCTCTTTTAGCCCTTCATCACTAGATGAAAATGCAGCCTGGGCATCCAGATCCAACCCTCACTGATGCAATTCTGTTTTGAAATTCACTCACTGGGGAGACAGAGGTCTGCTCAGGGCCTTTGCTGGGGCCCAAGACAAGCTTTGGGTGTCATTTCCCAGGTCAACATCATGGAAAGTGCTGAACCTAATCAGAGAGCTACTGTGATGCCCAATCACCACACAGGTATTATTTATTTATGTATTAGAAACTTACTAATAGCTACATAAAACAAATCTGCAGAAGTTTACAATTTGGGTTATCACATCACTTTACTATACAAGTAAACTAAAAAAAAATAATCCATTCAACCATTTATAAAAAAGCCACTCAAGGATCAACACTCAACTCTTCTTACTACTGACAGCTTGATTCTCAAGTGCTTTACAGGAGAAAAGGTCTACCAAAGACCTATGTGAGTCAGTAGTGATCCTCCACCACAGTTTTAAAAACAAGGCTTATTGCACAGTTTTGAATCACAGCAGCAAACACCAGGACGGTACTGGTATGAAGAGGCTGTATCACCAAAAGCAAAAAGAAGCGATTTAACCCCTCACCTTCAGATATTCAGCCAAATTTATAAAGTTACATTTGAAAGCAAATATAAATGTGAATATGCAATCTCTTTCTTAACAAATACTCATTTATCTTGCTTCCTTCAATCTAGTAAATAATTGAGGGAACAAATAACATGAATGATTCAAGAGTCAATACAAATGAGATGAACTGTCACCATGGAAAGTATTAATATACTTCATAATAAAAGTAGATCCTCTCATTTTCAATTTTGACTGATGATTTAAACAAAATATATTTTAAAATTTCTCCCCAGAATTTCACTAAAAAACTAAGAGCAGCTCCAGGCCTGGCCTCTTTCTAAGCAGCAGTGTGTGCATGTAGCTTGAAAAGAAATCCAGCATTTATGTCACGGATACTCTTACAGAACAGCTCTTGCACACTAAACAGAACAGTGTCTAATGGACACAGCTTCCAAGTTTTCTTTTCCTTATTTTCTTTGCCCGAGGGTAGAGGCTGGGGCTGTAAACTGGCCTGTATACTGTCACTAGCACCCTGGATGCCATGATTTGGAAGCCCTCACCTTAAGGCTCTTCTGCCACCAGCCTCCATTTCCTTGGTGTATTGGCAAGACCTCAGAAAGAAAATGAGTATATGGCAATGGGAACAATGGTGAAACATTTGGAGGTTCTGACAACTACTCCTTCATTCAGTATTCCACTCTCCTTCAGAAAACGCCTCAGAACAAATTAACATATATGTGTTTTTAAACGAGTCATATTTTGCTGGGAATAAAAAGCACTAAGAAACAACTCAGATTCATAAATGAAAATGTATTTCACCTTTATACATGCTATACAGGTCATGCAAATACAGAAATCTACAGGTTATACAATGACACCATAATAAAATATAATATGACATTTGTCAAACACAATGTATTACAGCAAAACAAACTGTTTCCGTTTGTTTATTATTTAGGAAATAGATGAAGGACTAATTTGGAAGACACAGTACCATGCTACAGCTTACTGCACAGTCCAAAGAAAGTATTTCTTTGACTACACTAACATAAATAAAGCTGGGTTGTTGTAGGTATGATTTCTTTATGCATTGCACATAATGTCACTGGTTACTTTCCCGTTGCTGACTTTAAAGAACACAAGAATGGTGCTACAACTGAGCTCAATCTACACTGTGAACTCCCTTACATGTGGAAACAAAACCCAAAAACAAACAAACAAAATATAAAATAAAAAAACCCACCCCCCCAAGTTTTCACTTCTTTTGTGTTAGTGTCCAAAGAGAGTTGTATTTAAAATTCAGTCTTATAAGGAACTGGACAGAAATGTCCTTAAAGCAGCACCTGATCTAGCATAAAGGTTCACCAACAGAAATAAAGTTAACATTGTATGGCACATGATGTCCAGATCTCGTACATCCTAATGTGAACTGTTCCATACAGAATGTGAAGGGCCCCCCAGTTCCCCACATGTGTCTTGGCCTTTGTGTTTCTGCTGCAACATTCACATATTGTTTTGCTGACTAAATCTCATTTTGTTGAGTCTACAGAAGACAAAATACTTCTCTGTGTGATCGAAAGCCTGCTGGTATCAATCAAGTGTCTGCATCTTCAAAAGTTAACATATTATCTCACCCTCCTGACCATCACTTGGATCTACTACAGCTATACTACATATATATTAAGGGATTACACCAGGCATTTTGCCTACTTTGCTTACAGGTGTTACACAAACATGTTTTTAAACACACAGTTGATAGTTGCTCCTGGACTAATTAATATTAACCATTAAGTGCCACTAGTGACTAAAAGTGTCAATGTAACCGTAATGGGATAGTTCCCACACTCCACAGTCAATAAGAAGGCTCCTTTGATTCCAGCAGTTGTATGTTTTTCAAGCCTCTTCAGTTATAGTTTTGCATTATACACCTCATAAAAGTTGCCAATAATTCCTTATTAAAGACAAAAAAAGATAGGCACAAAACTAAAGTACAGTATATTATTTTGTTTCAATGCACTGTGGGCAAACCCCATCATTATTTACAAGAAAAAGATGTCTAAACGGATGTATGGTAAAGTTTAGGGAAGAATTATTTCAAAATAAAATGCACAGGTAAAAATCACAGTGATGTGTTGAGATGAATTTTAAATTAAAAAGTGCTTTATTAGCAGCTAAAGCTCAAATTCTAATGCACACTCGTCTTCCCTGAAACCATCAAGGCTCTAGATCATTGGTTTTACCAAAAGCAGCCAGTTATTCAACATATTTATTTCCCTGGGAAGACAAGTTATATTCAGCTGTGATTATTTGGAATCCAGTGTTCAAGGACTGCAGAAAGCTTTTTCAAGTGACAAGCTCATATTTTACTGCCAGTAGCATCACAGGGATATATATCCTCCACAAATTGTTACCGCTGTCAATTAAAAAGAGAGAGAAGAATATCAAGTCAGCCACACCAGTTAGATGACCTCAGTTTTGTAATTTAGAATATACTCTTTCAAGAAGGCCAACTGTGGCACTGTACTTTGAAACTGTCACTGAAGCCTGCTGTGATTTTATACTATGCTGGCTTTTCAGGACATGTGACTCTACACCGTGCTGCAAGTATTTACAGCAGCTGAAAGGAGTAAGCAGCAACAATAACTACCATTTCCTAGACTGACCCCACTTTTAGCTGTTTTCTTCATGCAGACAGGCTCCAAAGATATACAGGAAAGGTATTGTATTAATGAAGAAAAAAAACAACCCTTCTCATTATATTCTCAATGCATAAAGGAAATTTTTCCATTTACCTGGTACTTGTGGTTGCTATGATACAGTCAGTTTGCATATGATGCCAATTTGCAAATAGGAAAGATTATGCTGAATTTAAAGATCTAGGAGACCAGCTTTCTTCCTCTATCCACACTGCTGTGTACAACTGCTCAATGTTTCTGGGAAGCTAGTAAGAAATCACAGCAATTTATCATATCTAAGATGTTTATCACAATACTGTACCTGTATCTGTTCTGCTGAAAAGCGAGGCTGTCAACAGATAGAATTAAGTGTATTTTCCTGTCCTGGACTGTTAAATCCCTCAATCAAGTTTTTGTTACAGTCATCTAGGCTAATGGTATCACTGGACGTCTTGGAGTAGGTAGCTTGTCCTGTGAAATCCAAGAGGTCTTCAAGAGCCTTGGCATTACTTGTCCCATTTTGGTCCAAAGAAACACCCGGCATAAGTTCATTCATGGGTGAATATTCGGGAATAGAGATAAGTTCTTCTTTTGAAACCGGGCTATACGAAAGATAAACGAAAGGAAGATACAGAATAAGGGGTGGGTAACTTTTCATTAGGTAACAATCAAATTAAACTTCTGACAGTTCAAAAACTTATTTTAAAGGCCAGCTGCAGCAAGACTCTACCTAGAATACATCCTAATCCAAAGAAAAAGACATTGCACTGTTCAGGATGGAAGGTCGTACCTAATCTATATCCCTTAAAGATTAAGTTTTGGGGTAGTTGTGTGATGTGAGCACTCATCTCCTAAACCCACATTTGCTATAGTTTACCAGTCACTCACTGTTTCAATCCCTGCACCATTCCCTTACCTAAATGTTTATTACACCTTTCAAATTACTGTCCTGACCCTGCAACATTTGCTTAAAGTGCTCACATTTCACAACTTAAATAAAAAGTTATTTCTTAAGACCTTATGATATACTTCAGACATAGAAATCCCATAATTAAGAAATGCTGTAACCAGCTGCTTTGCTGAGACTAGTAAGGCTAGCGCATTTTAGTTTGGAGAAGAAAAGGCAGAGGAAGGATTTCACAAAGATTTCTAAAACCATGATGGGGTGGGGGATGAGTTGAGGACAAAACTATCGTGGCATGAAATGCTGCAACACAAACCCTGAGGGGTGCCCAGTGCCACCAGTAACAAACTGACCAAATAACATAATTTACAGATCAAAGAACATAATTTACCCAGTGAGACTGTACTGTAGCACTTGTTCCAGGTCAGGTCCTGGACACAAACATTATCAGCAGGTCAAAAAAAAAAAAACCAAACTTGGATGAACTCATGGGCAACGTGTCAACCAGTGGCTGTTTAGAAGGGCAAGGCAGAGTTAGTTGCCCCCTCTAATATCCCTAATGCAACACTTCAGTGTGGGCTTGGATTGCACAAAATGGTGGGCTCAGGTGTTCTCCCTCACTAGGTTTTCTTACTGATACTTTCTGAGACCAAATAATGGGCTAAATGGAGTTGTTCCAGTAGGGCATTTTCTATATATTTATGCATATTTATTGGAAATACTGAAACAGTATGAGAGGTTCAGCTGTCTTACTGATTAAGGAAGAACTGTATAAAAAAATCTACATTTAAAATTGTCTTAGCAGTCTTAAATTAACTGCCTATATTAAAAATATGTAAATAATAAAACTTAAATTAAAATTAAAAAATTCTTCTTTTCTGCACGTCCTTCAGTGAAAATCCAAGAGTATTTAAAAACATGAAGTTATTTACTGATTTCCATACACTACTACTTGTTAAGTACTTAAAATGCTAAATGCATTATTTTCTTTACTCTGTATGGAGGCAGAGAAGCTCATGCATCACAGCTGTGCAGCCAAATTAAAAAACGGTGATACCAGAACAATATCTACAGTAGCTGCTTTCACAAAACTATCTGAAAGGTTTGGGCAAACTTGCATGGAATCTGTAAGCAAGGACTGTGGAAGGATTTCAGAGCCCACACACACACCCCATCCCCTGCCAAATATGCGAGAGTGAGATGAGGTTCTGTGCCTCTTGCTTGAAACACCAACTCGCATCCTGCCAGGAGCAGAGCACACCACAGTGGACACGTGACTGCCACGCTGGGGAGGAGGTGAGAAGAAAAGCAGTAAAGTGTTAACAAGTGAAACAGAAAATTTTGTGTCTCATATGAATTCCGCAATCCCTCTTGATAGATACGCTCTGTACCTCACATCCATGGACTGAACCTCATCTGTTGAATCTTCCATGCTGTTAGATTTCCCATCAACAGCTTCCAGCTGAATAAGTCCTGGAACTGACTTCAGTCCATTAGCAACTACATCTTGGGAAGGGATTACAGTAGCAGCACTTTCTAAGCTTTTATTTTTCAGGCAGGTTGCCAATCCATTGATCTCTATAAAAGAAGGTTAGAAATTATTACAGTAGAAGCTTCTTTATTTAAATAGTTTTAGGTTATAGACTGAGTAGAAAGGAAGACTGGCAATGCAGTAGGACTCAGTATAAATCCATGACTCATCATACTACACTGTCATTCCTCTTTTCCACTCCAAAATTGCTCTTTATGCTACATCTTTTAAATTTGAGGAAACAGGAAGAGAATGTTATATCTTTCATGTCATGTACTAAAAGTCTTAGCCTGGGGAAGTAAACAAAATATAGATAAATGTCAGATACATATGTTTTATTTAATAATACTTTAAATAATATTTTTATAAAGTCAAACTACATTTAAGATTTAGAGAGACTATATAAAGCTTGCAAGCTTGGTTGTGTGCAAAAATTTTCTACCTACAAAATTTGAAGGCAGATTGCAGCAATCAAATGTATTCACACATTAGAACTTTTCATTTACAAAAATGCTACCTCAGGTACTAAAATGGAGGAGAAACTTTCTTCTGCTTAAGTGGCAAAGTTTCTAACATTTGTCACTGATGCAAATGTAGCTGTTCTTTTTGAGATGAAAGCAAAGAATTTATGAAAATACACAATGCTGTGCCTCAGATCACAAAACTCTGAAGAGAAGCAACTGTGAAAAAACCTCAGAAAAATATGGCAATTTTTACCTGGCTGGTTGAGAACAAGTGCCTTTGGTTGCTTTTCCACATTCAAAGTTGATGGTATCTCCAGTTTTGGCTCTTCCTTCTGAAATCAAGTAATGACTCAAGTCTATTAGAGGAAGGACTGTAACCTTCATGGGACTGATTGGATTCGAAATTTGTGAGACTGCCCAGGGCCACAGGGCAGTCAAAGCAAGGCCATCAACAGCAAGACAGGATTGGCCCTCCCCCTTTAATTAGGCATAGCATTTTTTTTTAAATTCAAAAGGAAAACATTCTCTGAAAGTAACTGAAGGAACGGTTTCCTTAGTAGACTAGAAGTGAAAACCTGACTGTCACTTCCTAGCTGGACACAACTGCATTGTTTTCAATCCTACATTCCTGACAGGTTTAACAAGGAGAGCTCAGTAACTAATTCACTGGCTGGTACAAAGCACGAAAAGACACATCAACAGCAGCAAACATTACAGCTCCAGCATCCAGAAACAGGCTGTGGCCACTTTGCTGGATAGTGAGGGGGGATTAACCTGCAACACTTGCACAAAGCTGTGTCTCTGCAGCAGTGGCACAGCAAAGGCTGTGACAAACCAAGAGTCATTCTCAGTTTGAAATACAACTAAAATTTGAGTCTAGAGCGCACCCAAGTACACTTACTAACATGGAACTACTCTAGAATTTAATTTCCACATCTGGAAATAAAACAAAAAAATCATGCAATCACATACAGTTTCATACCTTTACTTCTGGTGTTTCGCTCTTCCTTGTTCTCTTCATTATTTCATCTATTCTCTACAAATAAAAATAATTTGACGATAAGACAGCAGACAGAATATTTAACACAACAGACAGAGAGAAGACGACAGAAAGACACTTTTCTTTATTGTCACGGCCTCATCCTGGCCTGTCTTGGAAAATGGAGAACAAATAAGAAAAATAAAGAAAACAAAGGGTAGAAAACATCTTGGAGCTGGCTTTCACCTATCAGATCTCACAGAACATGACCTTCTCTGTAGAGGCACTTTAGAAACAGGTATTTTAGTTCCAAGTGTTTGCAGTTACGAGTTGTGCTCATTTCTGGAACAAGACATTAGTTTAAAACCAACAGCAATTATTTTAATTTGGTTCTTCTTCCAACTATTTCCAAACAGTTCCTTTAAAAATAGTTAGCCTTTTTGAATAGAAGAGTAAAATGAAGTATCTGAAGTTATTCTTGCTGGAAATGTATAAGGTATTATCCTAAAATACTTTTGTTTTCCTTCTTTGTTCATTAAAAAAGGAACCCATTTCAGCTGTAAGACGCTCTGGTTTGGTATTATAATCTCCAACTGAAACATGCTCCCAGGGCAGTCGTAAACAGTTAAAAATGTATTGGAATAAAATGGACAGATGACCTTTTGTAACCAGACAGGGGTTCTGCAGCTGTTCTCTCTTTCCTGCCACAGAGTTGTAGACAAAGTTAATTTATGCAGCTCCAGCCACTTCCCTGTGCAGCACTGGCCACAGTCCTGCTGCCTCTGCACAATGTAACCAAGAAACAAGCCAGGTGGGAGAAAAGTTGTTTGTTAATCACATAAACTTTCTCCACTAATGACACAGAACTTCTGTTGAGAAAGTTTCCAACAAAGTCATTCATCTTCCTCAGTAGTCTGTGATGTCCTGGGTTGGGTAGCAATTGACATTTGCCTTGACATGCCATTCCCTGTTTGTCTCAGGCATTTATTTAACTGTGGAGGTAGAGGCTGATTCTATGTTTGTTCAGTGCCTAGTAGAGAGTCATTTGCCTTAGGCAATTCCACTTTGTTACAAATATTGATGTCCATGTTCCCCTAACATGTAAGTAGCAAATACTAAGTTTGACATAACTAGTCATCTGTAATCCCTTCAGATTATTGTTAGTATATACTATTGGGTACTTCCTGGATTATGTATTTAAATAAGAAATGAAATAATTATCTAGAGATGCAAATATCTACCTTCTTCCGTTCCAGTCTTTCTTGCTCAATTTGCTGCATGATTTGTTCCCTTTCAAGACGGAGCTGTTCAGCTGCCTCCCGGGCTTTGATTTCTGCTTCTTCCCTCTAATCAAAATGTGTAAAATGTGACAGGGCCATTATTTATTTCAGGCAGATTACCAAATACTATAAAGTATTTATTTATATGTGTACAAAGTTTCACATTTCTGCTTGAGATGGTACCTGTTTCTCAAGTTTGGCCTGGAGCTCTTTTTCTTGCTTTTCCTTTAGCATCTGTTCTTCCTCAGCTCTTCTCCTGGCTTCCTCTTCTGCCTTTTTTCTGGCTGCTTCTTCTTCACGTTTTCTTTCCTCCTCCTTCTTACGAGCTTCTTCTTCCAGACGAATCCTTTCTTCTTCTGCCTTTCTTTTCTGTTCCTCTCTTTCAAGCCTGCAAAAAACATAACAGTATGTTTAAAAGGCTTCACCTTGTTTAGCATGAATCCTGCTGTATCAGTAACTGATAGCATATGCATCAACACACATGTTCACGAAAGATGCCAAGACACAGCAAAGAGGTTGAACACATGCTCAGCATTCAGGCTGCTATCAAACTTTAATCTTATTTTCAATGCCTAAAATATTTCACAGAAATTAAAATTTCCATTGAAAAAACAGGTATGATCAAAGAAAAAGAAAACATTTCAGTTTAGAGTGTCAATTAGAGGTAATAATAAAATTAAGTTTCAAGAATAAAAACATCCCTTTTCCCCAGTACTTGACACCCAGAATTCTGGTATCTGCAAGCAAGCAGGTTCTTTTATCCTTTGTTTCAGCTGAAGATAAACAGACTGGATGAGCAGCAGCAGAAGTCCACAAAACACAGTGGAACACTAGAAAGAGTGGGTCTAAAGTCCACCTGTGTTGTTCCCTGGCCCACTGAGGGACATCATGCTCCTTTGTCACCACAGGAGAGCTGCTTTGCAAGTGATCATTCTTATCATTCTATGGGGGATTCAGAGCCAAAGTGGCAGGAGCTGGTGATTCCACTCCCACCCACCCCCACTGCCGTGTTTTCAATAAGAAAAAACAAAGTTGAATCTAGACATGCTGAGTTAGTGATTTACTATTACGAGTTTGAAGGAAGGGTTTGACACTTGCAACCAGCATCCCATCTGGAGAACAACCTAAAAGCTTGCTCAGAGAATAAGCCAGAACTAGAATTTTGCTGCTTAGATACAGCAACCTTCATTATGCCCAAACTCCTAAAGCCCTCAGTGCTTACAGCAGAGTTGGGCGGGAAGGTGAATTTCAGGTTAATTTGTTGAACAATACAAGCCTTGCCATTTAATGCAATACTACTACTGCAAGACTGTTTCTTGTATGTGATCTAGCTCATTTAAAGCTGCCTCAAATATTTTTTTACAATGTAAAATACTTCAGGTATGTCCAGACTGCAGTGTGCAGTACACTGCAGTGTGGACATACCTGAAGTATTTGGATAAGTATTAGTTTTTTCAAGCTTCTTAAAGAGGCCAAATCATTGTTTTCTGAACTTCACTGGTCATAGAGGCTGCAAAAGACATTAATGAAATATGAGTCTGAGATTAAAGAAATTAACAGCTACATGTAAGCTCCCACTTGACTCTAAAACTACCACAGATTCAAGGATTTTCAATGATACACCTTTAATTATTAGGTAATAACTTTCACAAAGCAATAGACATGCCTTTCCCGTTCTTCTCTTTCCTGCCTCTCCTTTTCTTCCTGTTCTTTCTGCAGGCGGGCCTGTCGTCTTTTTTCAGCTAGAATTTTTGAAGCTTCTTCTGCATCACTTGTTCCTGCCGTGATCTTCCCTAAGAGAAGAGGACCAAGGATGGAAAGTTTAGCAGGGAACAAAGACAGTGAGTGCTCAGCAACTCCAAACTCGCACAGAGGCTGAAATGGGCCTGGTTCACACTGGAAGACACCTTTTTAAAAGCACCCCTCAGCATTTTCAGCAGACAGAATATGGAGTAGGTAAGGGCATCCTGGAATTTCAGCATTTTCACATCCTCGCTAACAAGTGGTTTTGGTACATTAGTGAAAACTATACATTTACAGGTTCCAATATGTATCTTTACACATCCTCATAGCCTATGACAGAGCAGCTTCATGAAAAGAACAGCTCAGCACTGCATAAAAGTCTCAGGGACCCACGATATCTTGCAATATATTCTTGCAGTAAGACTCACCTTCACTATTCTCAGTCTTCCCAGCAGAAGGCAGGTGCTTCTCAGGAGTCACCTGGCCTGCCTCGTCAGTGCGCGCTCCTGGGGACTTCTGATGGCTGACATTTTCTTTCTCCTTGTCTGCTTTCTTTTTAGGAGTTTCCTGGTTGAGATTGGAAGTGGCACGATGCTTCACAGGAGAAGCTGGATATTGTTTGGTGTTTTTAGGAGACTGTGGGTAAGTCTTTGCAACTGTCCTGATGAGGGAAAACAAAAATCAAAAGAGGCCATGCGTTACACAGCCTGGAATTGAACTCCCACTTCACATATGTCACTCTTCTCTTGTGTTTCTGGCTACGTAGGAATACCAGCTGTTTTGCACAATACTGAATAGAATCACCTGGATGCAAGTAATCAGAACTTGAAATGCAGGGAACTGGCATGCAAGTGCACATGATTACAGCAAATTCTCATTTAAATAGACCAGCAACACTGTAGTGTTTAATAGGTCTATGCGAGACACAGGAAATCAGGGACTACCTAAACTGATGATTTTAGTAATGACCATTTCATAACAATTCTGTCAACATTACTGCATTCTACAGTCCTTCTCAACATTTAAAACAAAGCTATGGCTGCTTTCTGTCTGTAGAAATTATAATGAGATACAGTGTGCTGCTTTCATCTAAATACCACCTTGCCAAACATGGTCTGTTTCTAACAGTACTCGATTTTCAAAAAAAGCACCAAATACTACTATAAACAAAGGTAAAGCTGAGTACTACAGAAAGAGACAGAACTGACCAAACCATTGTACCATCAGCTCTGCTGTTTCAGTTAGTGCTTTAATCAGCACCAATGGAACAGACTTAAGACTCAAAATTCAGCCCTTGGAATTCAGCCAGCTGCACCTGTGGAGATGGTGATGCACAGGAGCAGTGCAGCCCACTGATTGTCTGGCTGTTGCACACTTCAGGTGCAGTGATAACCTCACTTCTGAAGTCAGTTCAGGGAAAGTGGAAAGGCAAAGATACCTGATATTCACTGAAAAAAGGTGCACATAAAGAGAACAGATTACCAGGAAACATAAAACTACCACAAACACCATTCATTATTTATGTAACACCAGTAACTAGCACTTATAACATTAAGAGAGGCTGGGCTGTGTAACTAAATATAATGAGAATAAAGAGATTACAATCTTAAAATAATGATTTATGTGAGTCCCATTAGAATAAATAATCCTACATTAAATTGAACATTACACATGTATTTTTAACCTTCTTTATGGAAATGCAATTATGATATAAATGTATTATCCTTTATCACTTTTTTCATCTACACAATATAGAGTTTCATATACTATAACATGTTTTCTGGACTATACACTCATTCTGGCAGACCACAAAAATGAAAAACATGAACAATGGCTGAAAATTAATGGACTGGAGTGGCAAGTTTTATATAGATGTAACTATAATATTGTGTAGTCAGAGACTATTATAACTGGAACAGCATTTGCATTACAGAGCAGACAATAAAAATTAGACATCTTTCAACTCCCCCCACAAATTTATGAATTCAGTAGAAGAAAGGGTTCTTTTCCACCATATTATGCTGCATTTGTAAGAGATTGAGATGCTAGAATACAGGGAGCTCATTCAGAGCTGCCTGGTTTGTGGGGAGGAAGACACTGCAGAGAATTGCACCATCCGTACTTTCTTACTCCCACAGAAGAGCCATCACAGACTCCAAAAGCCCTCGGGCTGCAGGAACAGTAGCACTCAATTAAATTGGAAGTTCAGCTCAGGTACCCTCTGCCTGCAGGCCCAGGAGCTCCCTGTCAGCTCAGTCCTTGCCTGAGTTAAGCTGTAGGTAAGCCTGTTCTTCTTGGCTTCCTAACCTGCTGATCCTGACATGATGTCCTGGCTTGTCCTTGACTTGCCTCAGAGTAAGGCCTTGGTTGGACTCTTGGTTGACCCTGGTCACCATCACCAGACCTACCCTGGGCCCTTTTTGTCTGCTATGGGATGGGGTCCTGTGGGTGAGGTCCCTGTCCTTGTCTGCCCTGCTGCCACACACTACTCCTGCTGCTCCAGGACAGAAACAGGCTTTGGAAGATGAGAACAGCCAAGTCTGTTTCCAGATCTTGAAAAAAACAGCAAAGGGAGAAGCCAATGAGATTGGTTGGTGTTGACCAAATTGGGGTTTAGCATTGTTTTTAGATTCCTTTTTAGGATATAGATGGATTTCCAAGCCCTTCTGAAGGCAAAAGCAGAGATTTCAAGGCCCCACCTACACGTGTACATCTCACACGTGTCTCATCATGACAGTCATTTCCAATTGCATTTCATAAAAATATAACTGGTAAATACGAAGTAAACAACATTTTTTCTTACGTTTTTCTGTAGCACAGAGGATGCTTCTTGCTAATTAGACACTTCTTCAAAGCACAGTCCCTTCTTGCTGTATTTGGTTTACGTTTCCAACTTTACCACACATTCCTTGCAATGCATTTTATTTAACTTGTTGTGACAGCAGGAGCAAAACAGGCTAATAACTAAGGCTGAGTCATTTTCAGTGTCAGCACAGAAGTAATTGTTCTCTAATAAAGACATGACAATCAAATTAAAGAGCTTGGTAGGAAGGAGTCTAGTCATGAGAGCTACGTATCTTGCACTGCACAGGCATTAGAGCAGACTGGCTGTACAACTTAGCTGTTGGACTAGAAACATGTTGAATGCACTATTTAAGTAATACATCTTTGAACTTTTAGACTGACAGTAATTTTTTGTTACAGCTTTTGGGCCGGAATAACAAGTATGGCTTTGCTTCCTTTAAAGCAAACAAAAGCAAGAAGAAGAAGACCAATTACTACAGTGCAAGGAGTGAAAACATGAGAAAGTCCATCATTAATAAGAATAATTTTTCAGAATTTTTGTATCATTTATTTGATGCCAGTAGAAAGTAGTAAATCAACATTGTTTTCTCCCTTGTATTTAAAACATATAGTCAAGTTAGCATCTTTAACATTCTTAGACACAGGCAAAATTGTTACTGGAAAAAACACTCCTTCTAAATAGTATTTAAATTATGCTGCTTTACACCAGAAAGGGCCAAACTTGATTGTGAAGATAGAAAAATGGGATAATTAAGGAAAAAAAAGTATAAAAACTTATATAGGAGTCTGCTTAGGTTTAAAAAATGTTTTGTTTTTGACATGGGAGAAAATGAAAAGGATATAACGAAACCATGTTAAGAAAGTGGGATCACAGAATTGTGCCTGATGAGGATCAGAGAATTAAGATAACAAATCACTAAAATCCAAGAAGTGGCAGCATTTTAGCTGTCTGACAGCTCACTCATCTCAGTAACCAGATTTTACAGGGGAATACAGAAGTACCAGAAGCATCTTCCTCCTTCTGAGAAGATATTAGTTTTCTCACCTAACTACCCTGTGTTGGCATGGGGGCAGCAGCATGCAAGAAGTTGACCCCTACATGCACTGCTAGAACCTCTATCAGGTGTGAGGATCCACTGATCCTTAAATTACAGTGGCTCTTATTCAATTATGAAAGGGATAGGCCATACTGAAGAAGAATGTCTCAGGAAGAGCAAAAGAAGGGTTCTGTACTTACTTTTGCTAAGCAGAGAAAATAAAGTACATGTAGCACACGAGTCAGAGGTCACATCCAATTCTGACCATAAACAGCACAGGAGAGAACAGCAAGCTTTCTTGAAAAGCCAGGTACGTAACAGGTCGCTGGTTATGGCTGCTCAGAAAGCTGACTGTGAATCACAAATCTGCAGCAATGCCAGAGCTGCATATTTTTTTCCACTATATCCCTATTAATTCAACAAAAGCTCTGCTGAAACCACACTGAGGACTTGCATGTTCTCCAGCCTCCTTTCTGACATTGCTCTGATCACAAGCTATTCCTGGGTTCTGACATTTTTCCTCTGCTGCCTGTGATATTTTCTCAAAAGCTGTTTTCTTTCACTTAGTTTTGATCTCTTCTAGCAAGAGACAGATTCATTTCTCTTTTACATTTCTTAAAAGAGTACAAACTCAGTATAGGCCTGTAGAATTAGGTATTTTGATAGCTGTGTTATTATAGATGTTTCAAAATCTTGAATTGGCTCATTATCTAGCCAACTGCTGAAAAAACCCTCAAAACAGTCTTGATCTAGCATTCTACCTGTTGTTTTTATCTTTCCAAATCAAAACAAAGATCAAGAGTAGTATATGTAGCACACATGAAATAAAATCTGGAAGTAGGTCACTGCAGGACATACAAGCTACTTCTGTGGGGAATTCACCATATGCAGACACCTTTCCAATAACTCATTTTTAGAAACTTTTACAAGTTTGGGCTTTTTTTCGTCCTACTCTACGTTCATATTCCAACAGTATTCTGTAATGTGATTGAACATGTGCTTTTCTGACACCAAAAGCATGTCCCAGTGACTGCAGTGGGTTGTCACCCACAGGAACCACCAAGTCAGGGGTTCAGTTAGTGAAACCATGAGCAAAGAACAATGACATAGTCTGGGATCTGGAAATTAAACATGACCCACCACCCACCAGCAGTGCTGAAGTCACTCTTCCCTTCCCCCCTGCCTTTTCCTCCTTCTCACATGACGTAATGCTTTGGCAAAAGAATGTGACACAGAGGCTTGTCAGAGCTTTCCATTTCTGTTCACTGGCTTGTACTACGGTTTATCTGAAGACACTTAAAACTAAATCATACTTCCTTGATTCAGTCAGGTGCCATTGATTGCAAAGGGACTATTTACCCAAAGACATGTGAAGGACACAGGCTTTATTGCCTTCCCGATCTATAAGAGAAGACACTTACCTATTCTCTGAGGGATACCGCAAGAATAAACCGATTAATGTATAGATCTTTGAAGATGAAGCATTGAAAAAAAAATTACCCAAACCCCTGGTATTATTGATCTTGTGAAAGATCTAAAGAAAAGGAGCACTTACACAATCAGTATCCAAGAGCAATTGATAAAATTAGAGATAATGTCTCAATTATTCAAACTCTAATCCTTTAACTTTCATCTTTGTCAACTGATCTGTGTTAGATTCAAAATAATAGTTTTGGATTTCTTTCTTGTGTGACATTTCATGATATATTAACTTTTCCACATAACTTCAAGTTTTGAATTCTTTCCCTGTTTTTAATTGTTGCTCAGCATATTTTTATTTTTTCCCCTTTTCTCCTTTTTACACCCATATCTGTTCACTCATTTCATCTTGGACGTTGTGTTTTTGGGCTGTCCCTTTTTGCTTTCTCACTAAAATCTGCACATTCAAACATTAGTATTTTATTTATGTTATTACTGCAACGCTGTTCTGCCATCAATCACTGTGTCTCTTCAGGTTGAAGTTTTATTGTCTTGTTTGATCCTGTTTCAACTACTTTACCATGATAAAAAGAGCTTTTTAATTAATAAATAATGAAATAACATATAAAGAAGACAAGCAATTGCCACTGAGAAGCCAAGATGACAACTACAATGAACTAGAAACTAGAACAATACCAAGAAAACTTGAATGTCAAGTCATATACTTTTAAGAAGAGAAATGCATAGAGCTAATTGTCGTCTAAATCACTGGCCATATTTGATTCTCCCCCCAACAGCTTTCAAAGATAAGGTGCTGTGCAGGATCAGTAACTACTAATGCTGTACAATATGTACTCTTATGTCTTCCAGAGTAATTTTTTTGGCCATATGATGTTCTGGAAGATTAAACTTATAAAGGATCATTAGGTTTGCAAGGAAAATGAGTATTTGTATACATATTTAGTCAGATTAAAAGTATACTTATATGGCAGATAATGATCTTGCTGGTCAGTGGATTTAAATACAGGCAGTAAGGCTTTTGGAACCTTCCTTTAGATAAATTGAAAATTAACTGTGGAACTTGAGTTGTATGAAAAATGCATATAATTATATTATTATTATTATTGTTTATATAACAATACAATATAGTGATCATAATTTTTTATTTTAAAATTATGAGGGGAAGTTTTGAAAGTGCTGAAGCAGAACTGTCTTTCTGGAACCAGTAATACACATGCATTTAAACTCTATTGTATCTCTCTAAGATCAAGGAGGGTGTTTTAATTGGGCCATGTTAAGATTAAATGCTCAGTAATACATTTCTAGCTGTGGTCAGAATCAGATTCTCTTGAGAAAAGAGAAGGGGGGAGAAAAGGATCACTACTGTGGCTCACAATCACATAGAAACTCACCAGTAGGGTTCTTAATTACTCCATGAAGCATCTGTTTCTTCCTCTAAAAATAGTATTCCTTAAATTCCTATATTCCTTATAGGAATGAAAACATTTTACTATAAAAAGGTTCCCATAATCTGCACCTCTGGGAAAAAAGTTCTCCATCTTTGCCAAACCTTTTATGGAAATTAGTGCTACAAATTAAGACTGGGCATACTTTTTTCATGTAGCCCTAAACATCTGTTTCACAAAAGCTTTTTCTTTTTACCCCTACACGTCTCTATGATGGTCTACACTGACCTTTTGGATGTCTGCCCATCAAGAAGCACTTGACTCTCAGCTATCCATTTTGCTTAAGTACATGTGTCTCTTGGTATGTCTCATACTGGCTGAATGAACTGAGAGATGCTTTCTGAACAGGGAGTATCAGTACTTGTGGAATAATACACATTTTTATAGCTCAAACTTTTTTCTGTACGTTGCAGAGTGCCACTAGACAATTATCTGCTCAAAACTGTAAAAACTCTTGAATGTCATTAACATTTTATATCATTCCATTTTTCACAAAATGTATGTAGTTCAGAATCTGACAATATTATATATGATATTGAAAGTTTGAGGATTTGTAGCCTTATAACATGAACCAAGAATTGCAGTGTCCCAGTTACATACAAGGGGATGTCTAAACCAGAAAGAATGTCCAGGGTCAGATGGTTTCCTGTATGTTGTTTAGCCCCACATTCACACACAAAATCATTCTCCTATGCCCTCAGAGCTGAAACAGAAAAGGAACACCAGCTAGTGTTTGAGGCAGAAGAAATTTGTCAGAAAGGGGATAATCAATATTGGTTCAAAATATGGCCAGCTGCAGATTAAAAAATGATAAATAAATAAAATAAGACAAAAAGATACAATTTTCAAGACAGAAGTGGGAGCCATGAACAGGGTCTAAGAAAAAAACAAACCAATCAACCAGCCAAAAAAATCCGACAACTACTGTAGACCATGACTACTTTAGCACACTTCTACATTTGAGCCAGACTTAATATTCTGTTCTAAGAAACCTGAAGACCCATTTGCTTAGACTTGAGTTGCAAGCTGTGGTACACAGACTAGAGTTTTCAGCAAAAGACAATCAAGAAAAGCAACTCAATGCAGTAAGCCCAGACATTGCTCTGCATTGCCCAGTCCACAGCTCTACATTAAAAAAAAAAGAACAAAAAGCAACAAAATCACAGAGGTCTGCAAATGAGCAAAGGTTAAAACCAATGGTTTAGATGACACGTAGTTAAGTATATTTATGGCACCAGATGGTCATGACAACAATAGGAAATGCATATATTAAATGCTGGAATTTCTAGTTAGTATTCATGTTGTGTGCATTTCTTCACATTAGGCAGTTTCTTCAAAATCAGATAAAACAGAAGCATATTTAAAAATAAATGTTAAATAAAATTTCACATGAATTATGAAATGCACTAGAATCTCAAATGACTGAGAAGAGGTAGAGAATTGTTTCTAGTGAGCACTAACACAATCTTACATATATTAGATTCATCTCCATCTCTCTTTTGTATATGTGTGAATGTATAACTAAAATTAATTAGATTCTATACAACACTTCAAAGGAAGTTCCTCAGGAATCTGTGGCTTATTTATGGGTAATGAGAAGTTCGCAGCATATTAGTCCACTAATAAGAAAGGCATACTTAGGTGTTGCAGGTGATGCAGATCTTCTGGACATGGCAGCAGGAGAATCAGACCTTCTCAGTGGAGATCCCATTCCAGATGATGAACCAGGTGTTGTGGGTCGCTTCTCTTTCTTTATCTTCTCAGTCTAGAAGCAGAGTTCATTTTAGTTTCCATAATCAGTATCAACAAATCAAAAATCTATTTGATTGTTTTATTAACAAGATGGAATATAAAGTGATTTCTGTAAGAAACATTTGAAAGTTTTTTAAACAGCAGCTCACAACTGAGTTTTTTGTTCTACACAGACATAACACACAGCCACCCCATCTTGCATGGACATAGCATACAAGTTGCAGTAATACCACATCAGAGCCCTCTGCAAGAGTTCTTGGGAGGGATGGTGGCGCTGGGTGGAGTCTTCAAAATCATATATATGCCCCTGCAACACCTCCTAGATATGATCAGTACTGCAACCAGGCATCTCACAGAAATGTTGCTGCAGGTAACACTGAATCACACCTAAGACTGACACCACACACATCTTTACTCTCAGCTTTGGTCCTCTCACTTGCAGCTAATTTAGATGGCATGAATTCCTGTATTATTAACTATTACAAGACACAAGACTTTATGTGAATTTTACAGTCCTCACATATGCCTTAATCTGTGTAGACTCAGTGAAGAAAGAGTTAAGTAAGTAGTGTAAAACAGAGGCACTGTCAATACACTTGGTGAGTTTCTGAAATATGTGAAGCTCGCTCATTAACCAGCAAGACTGGATAGTCATACTCAGTGGGAGATCCTATTTGTCTTCCCCATTCCCAGAAGTTACAAATAAGTCCAAAAATATACATTTCAATGCCTCAGTTCCCTGAAAATACAGGTGTGTTGCTGTTTCAAATAGCAGCACTCAACACTGATTCTCAGGAGGAGGAAGATATCAAAATGCTGCTTCGGTGGAGCACGAAAGCAACAGACCTTTGCAAGGCTTACTTTCTTATTGCTGTTTCTTACAGCAGGGCTAGCATTTTATTTGTGTTTATGTAAAGGGAGAGATAACAAGCAGAAGCAGCACCAGTTTACCCAGCAGTGAAATCAAAACCATTGCAAACCCACCTGAGTAACTTCGGCTGCAGGTGCCCCTTTCATGGCACTGGAAGTGGAGGGTGAGGTCGCCTTCTTCCTGTCGGTGCTCCGAGTGGGAGAAGCCTTGTAGGGAGACTTAAGAGGACTAGCTGGTGCTACACGAGGACAGATATGGAATACTAAAGAGTTATAGTACAATAGCAAGAGCAAAAGGGAGCACAGACAGAGGAAGTAAAGGAGAGGAGAAGACAGCATACTTTTATGTTATAATGTTCAAAGGTACTTTTAAAGGTTTTTTAAATAAGTGTTTCAAAAGATTACAGTATGTAACACATTCAACATGGTCCCATGTTTATTAAAAATATCTCAACTGAAGGTAACATTTTACAAGATTTTTTAGAAATTATCTCTAAAATATTCTCTCTCACATACTTTTCGAATCACCTGACTGTGTGATTATTTTTTCCTCTGAAAAGTCCAGCTTCCTTTGCATATGATAAGAAGAGTAATCAGATAATTCTAGTTGGGAGACTTCTGAACAAATACCGCAAAACAGGAAAGGTGACAGGAGCATAGGGAGTGCTTGGGGGTTTTTTTTTAAAGCTTAAACATGGTAATGGCTCCTAAATACCTTACTTACTTTTCAAAATAATACTTAATTTTAAAAAATTAACCAAAAATCCCCAAACCTAAACTAAATGCTGCTGTAGGTATTTCAGTTATTGTTATTTGTGAGAGACATCAGTTTGAGTGTGACACACACATTCCAGCTTACAGGGCAACTCTTTTTTTATTTGCAATATGAACAGGATTTTTTTAAAATAGTATATTTTACTCCTGGTTTTGTTCATATTGCCTTCTAAGATGAAGCCTTCACATACATATAGAACAATCAACGGAGTATATCTTTTATTAATAAGACAGACATTAATTGCAACCAAGTGACAGTGTGTTTCCAATTATGGTCAACTAAAGTCAAGAAGGATACTGACTTTGGAAAAACAGTAATTATGTGCTAATGTAAAGAAACTCACATTTCCAATCTTTTTTTTTTAATTGGAGGCAGTCTTATAAAACTTCTTATGAAGCCTTTTTGCATGCTTTCAAGTTTAATTAGACCTTTGTATTCTTTGACACACTTTCCAGCAAGCTGGCGTAAGGTCACTGAATATTAAGAAAAGTGTTCAGAAACTTGAAGCCTGCTTAAGATAAGTATTTTCACTTCAACTGCTAAAAGAATTAATTATGTGTCCAGTAACAACTGTTTGCCTGAATATCTTAATTCAGAGTGACATTAATAATTTATTGCCCTGGAGTCTTAAATTGAGGCTCCTCATTTCTAAGCATACAGAAATGCAGGAGCAGAGCAATTTTGACCCCAGTATAATGAGCTCTTGGAAGGGAAGAACCCTCTCCCCTGTTCAGGAACCTACTTCTATGGTGAGAATTACATGACAAATGGGAGATCTCGCTCAACAGTTTTCCTGGCAATTACTGACAAAACTGTCAGCTACAGTCCCATTGCCTTGTGAGGAAATGACAAGAGGATGCTGGTTCAGAAAGCTGTTCCCAAAATCAGCTCTTCTGTTTCAGCTCAGTGAGAAAGGAGTTTGCAGTCCAAATGGTATCCTTATTAGACATGCCAGCATGCTACTTTAAAGGTCCTGTGATGGAGAGTGAGATAAAGCTGGGAGTTTACAAACAAAACTAGTAGGGAAGGAAAAAAGTCATCCCTATTGATTTCTTTGATATCAAATACAACATGGAAAACATCATCTGTAGGTGGCCCTAGCAATTCACCTCAAAAGCTTAAGCAGAATATACTGATCTAATTTTGAGTTGGTTTTTGCTCACTCTTAGCAGTAGCTGATCTATGAGCACCAAGCAAACTGGGAATTTTCTCATGGGCCAAGTACTGTATGACAACATCTTCGCTTCCAGTAGAGGCTGCTTTTAATGCAGAAACAAGAGAAGCAATTTTAGAGCCATTCAATATCAATGTCCTTATGCACTGAACAAAGAAGCAATGCACAAGGGAAAGTAGGTTTACTTTGCAATTTTTTTTAAAATAGCTTTGTATTAAAAGCACTGATGCAAGACCTAAGCCTATTTTAATCATGGTGTGTGAAAATATTCAAAGATGATCAGACTTTATCATCTAAATAATTTAATCCTGAAAAAATGTTTCCTTTTGCAGACAGGCATTTGGGTGTGTTCTTTGGTGTGTTTTTTAGTGTTTTTTAGTTTGTTTGTTTTATTAAAAGTAATATCAGCAGTGAAGCTTTTGTCATGTTTCAGCCAACACTGTGACTAGGTATAGCTTTGTAAGTAGAAACTACTCTGGAAGTCAGGCACTTGTTTAAGTATTAGCAGGACTGGAAACATTAGTTTTGTAGATGTTTGCAAAATAATGGGTTTACCAGACTACCATTTACAGATAGGAATGGTAAATATCATCCCTTAAAGATCAATAATTTTTGGAACTGACACCTTCTTATCAGTATCTCTGCTTTTTCCTCTAAGTATGTATCATTTTATATGTATACCTAATGTATGTATACCTAAATATATATATATAAATACACTGTCACACAGTTAAAGGCAAAAAGGTATTTAACAGCTAAGAACTGGAACCCTCGTAAAAATAATTAAAGCTCAAATGGTGCACTGGGATTTTTGTTCTACATACTATTTGAGTATGACAGGGATGACATTAATAAATCAATCAAAGCCTCTGAGAGGTGTCACACCCTCGTCTAAAAACCTGTTTCTTACATGAATACATTCAGCTTTTTAATTGGCTTCAGTTTTAATGATTTTGTTTTGTTTTTTTTTTTTTCTAAAATAGATATTCAGGACAGGACAGACAAGACAATGTGCTTTTCCAAGATTTTAAATACACTGCAATCAGGACCAACTTAGTTCATCGTTGATTTTGTACCACCATGTAAATTGTCATTTGGTTCATGGTACTCCATTTCTTTCAGCAACTACACAGATGCAGCCACAAATATACCTGAATGGTTTCAAAGTGAGTAAGTCACATTTTACCTGGAGTATTGTACTGCTCAGAAAGCATTAATGTACTTCTGCTTCTGGCTAAAGATGACTGTGTGGGAGTCAGCAGTCGAGAAACAATAAAGTTTTCCATTGGACTAAGATGCATGCGGTGAGCTGAAGGATGGGAGCAAATAAAATAAAATTCAAAATGTAAATAAATAAAACGATGTTACATAAAAATAACTGAAACAAAATGATGAAATGATTAAATGAAATGCCGAAAACCCTGGAAGTGCTTGAGATTTAAAATATTTGAAGATGATTTTCATTCCCTCTGAAAAAGGTTTTCTAGTTTCTCCATCCTTTTAAATCATTTTCCCACCTGTACAATAAATATAGTAAGGTTAAGACTGTGTTGCATTTTGTTCTTACTCAGAGGCATGTTCCATTATGTAAAATGGTTGCTTTCATGACTCAGCATGAAAAAGGTTTGTCTTCTTCCCCAGTAGAAGAGGTAAAACATTTGGTATAACAGCGCAGCTGCTCCCCAACGTGCCAACCGAACTGGGACTGCATTTAAAATTTGCCATCTCACTGCATTATGTAAGTCTTATTTATACAATATGCCTGCATTCCTTCCTACTCCATAAATGTAAGCATCAACTATGTAAGACATATTTATAGATGTTCCTATTACACGTATATACAGTCATCCATCAAAATAACCTCAAAGGTACTGATGAGGTTATTTCATTAAGAAATTCAGAACTTAAAATAAATGTACCTTCTCTTTTCATTCTAAAAACAAGCCTTTGTAGTCACTTATTTCAGTAAATACATTTTTTATCATTAGACTTTAAAGAGGGAAAAAAAGAAACACATAACAAACCTAAAAAAGCCAAAGAGTTCACAGTGAGATAAACCCTTCGATCCTCTTTTTAGTGTTTAGTAATCACTAATCCTACAAGATGATCATCTTTTGCTGAGTCTCTCATGGATCAGAGTTTTCTAACAAATTAAAGGGCTCTACAACTCTGGTCACCAGATTGAAGTGTCCCAGGTGGCTCATCGGACGTACTCCTGCCCACGGTACATCCCATATCTACCATCAAGCCACATATTTGGTTTGCTTGTTTTTCCTTATTTGGCCAGAAGGTCACGAGCAGTACAGTTATGGGAAATTGCTGCAGTCACAGCACGTACTTACAATCTTGTTTGCTGGAGTATCAAAACTTGAAAAAGAATCAGTAGAAAACCCACAGCGTTTGTTGCTGGACTATGATCTCCAGCACGGCAGCACAGTCATGGGACAGGCTACAGAACTACTTCATTGTATTAATTTAAAAATGCCTCAAATGTTTGAGCTCTTTTGAATAACATACATAAGCAAATCACACAACTATATGGACAAGAAGTGCTTTAAGCAGAAGGAGAGTTTAGGCTGGCAGGAGACCAGCATGTTCACTTGCCTCTGTCGGGGGAATGTGTTATGGCCGCGGTGGAGGAGGAGAGGCGCTTACTGATTGGCGAGTCCATTTGCTTTGGCAGATTCATTGTAGAAGCTGAAAGTTTGTCACATGCTGCAGAGAAACGCATTGAAGATATTTGTATTCACGTCATGGCGTTGATAAACTCCCAAAATTAACCTTGCATTTGTACTCGTGGCCCTTGCCACTCACAGCACTGAATTAGGCAGGAGATAAGCTCTTTCTGACTGCTGGAAGAGCAGCACATCCTGTGACACATGCTTTGGGATGCAACTTTTCTGCCTGTGAATTTAACATTCCAGTTTTACAACAGCCTATTTTTTGTACTGCCCCTGGCACCTAATTATATATCAGGTCTGAGTGAGTGAAGCCATTCTGATACAAGATACTCAATACCAACACAAGCATAAAGTTACCCAAAGAAAACAAACTGCACACATGACAACTCTGAACTCATCTTCATTCCCTCTCCCCTCTACTTTCAGTCTGGAAGACCTGGGATAGACCTCAGGTATTATTCTAATAGTAAAATTAAGCAACATTTGTGTGCTTGCATGATGAGACCTCACTCTTTGGCTTTATCTTTTTGTGCTTGAGAAGATGAAAAAAAAAAAAGGCAGGCAGATTCTTGGTACATTTTTCTTCTGAAATACTGTTTGACAAAGTCTGTTTGAGCACAATATCCATTTCCTACCTTGGCATTTATTCAACTGAATGAAGGAAAAATGTTACCTAAGTATTACTACAATGTACTAGTACATGATGATCACTGTATGATACTCAGAAGCCAAAAACATAGGTTCCTTGCCCTCTAAATTTATTTTTATTTCTTTCAAAACCAAAAATTTGATTTTTATTTCTTTCAAAACCAAAAATATCATTTTGCAAGGCACATGCATGTGTAATTCTGCAGCTCCTAAGTTACTGTATTCCCCATTACATCCATCAAATCATTGCCTCAGTGGGGTTTGCAAGATTTGCTTCCATCTACTACAGTAGACAATACAATTTGCTTTTTTAAAAAAGCATGTATGATGCTGGTATGCTGCAAAACATCAGTTGCACAGCCAAATGTCTTTGCACATAAACAACAATTAGTATAAAAATTTGAATCTCTTACACAGAAATAAGAATTCTGTGAGACCATGGGCAGAACATTTATTGTACATTCTGCAGGAGTAATAGCCAAGCCTAACTCCTCCTTTGGGGGGAGAGAAGGAACCTACTTCTCAAAAGCACAGGCTGTGTTTTGTTTTCAAAATGCCAAGTACATTTACAATCAAGATTAGAAATCCTATATGCAATACATTCGTAATTTTGGAGGACCATGTACTTCACAGTCCTTTTATGGAAACAGTAACTAAAAAATCCTAGCCACAAAAAAAATGCAAAAAAAGATAACTGAACAGTATAAAACATAATTGTTTAAACAAAGTCAACTCCCTGACTTTGTTACAAATACCAGTTAAGCCAAAATTCATTTTAGGAGGCTGAAAACACAGCATGGCCACGTAAATTTATTCCAAATTTACTTGGTCTTAAAATATTGCAGAAAAAGGCCCTTGAGATGGAAAAAGAGGACTGTTTTGATGAAACACAGTCTTCATAACACATTTTGTCTTACTGTGGCAACTGAAATTTTTTTCAACAGCACCTGTGCCCATCCATTAGAACTGTCAAATATATGCCTAATTATACACACACACACACAGAGCACCCACAGAATTAACAAAGATGAGAATCTGGGTGGTAGAAGTCTACAGTTACTGAGAAGACCATGAAATGCCTCTACTGTGCTGGAATGTGAGGCATGCACTGCTCCACCATGGCAAAATTAAAAAGAAATTAAAAAGACATTCGTCTACAACGCTAAGGGTAATGCTGTAGACTACCAGACTGAAATTATAAGAAAACAGTGGTTAGGAAGGACAAGATCAGTGGATGGATTACAGTGATTAGAACAGTTATAAACAAGACATGATGGTACTGTGATTCTCTGAAATACCATTGAAGGAATCAGCAGGAGCAGTAGAGGTCACAGGGTCTGGAGGAAGGGTGTTGGCAGCTAAACCTAGAACAGGGGGTGGGGTATTTTCTGATTCACCTACACAGCAGAGAAATCAGAGCAAAAAGAGGTGAAAGAAATTACTGAATAAGTTGGGGAGCTGGAATTAAGCATAAACTGCACCACAAAGAAAAACTGGTTTCTTTCTCAAAATATAAAAGACTTCTTTTATTATTACATATATTTAATTTCTGGGGTTTTTAATGGCATACTATTAAAACTATGATGTGAAACAGAGTTTGCCTTTTTAAAGTTAAGTATATTTACACACTGTTTAAAAGAGTAACTGTCATATTTCATCATCACCCAAACATGGACATTTTCCCCTATAACATCATTTTATTCAAATCTGACAAATTTAAATAAATTGTATGATAAAAGAGAAAACATGCATCTTTTTGAAATATAAAAGCAGCACATGACTGATTATGTAATAAAAACAACTTGCTCTGAAGCCAAAGCAAAAACAGCAGTAACAGAATGTATATGGGGGGAAAAAACAAACTATTTTAAACTGCACATGCTGCATAGTCATCTAGAAATTCCCAGCAGGTTTTTAAAAGTACCAAACAAAAACAGATCATCATTTTGCAAGGCTTAGACAGCACTCAGTCCTTTGGTGAATATTGAATTTGCTAACTGTATGTGTGGGAAGACAATGTGGAGGAAGATAATAAGGGAGACTGTGCATCAATTTTAATTTTAGCATTTAGCATCCTCCAAACAGATTCTGGTTACTCCATTAAAATGATCTGCATTCCTAAAGTTAGGAGGAACCTTTCCCCTCAGAAGGCATTAGAGAGAGGAAGCCTGGCAAGCAATTACAAAGTAGTTATTCACGCCCCAAGGCAGAAGCCCCTACAGTACCACCCTAACTATAAAACCATCATACTTACTATCTCCACAATCTCACGCATTTTGCACTTCCAGATCTGCAATGCAGGCAGCCTGTTTCACTTACCATCTCTCCCTCCTGAGCCTGCAGCCAGTGCTCCTCCCCACGACCATCGCTTCTGCTTCTGTTCCAGCTGCTGGCTGCGTTCAAGGGACCGACGCATCATGGCTTCTAAACGTTCCTGGTTGTATTGGTACAAAACCAGAAACCAAATCTCAGTCAGTTCTTTGGGGGCTTTTTTCCCCCTCGCCTTCTGAAACCATGCTAAAAATACACAGTCCCCCTGTTGCTCCACACAAGATGATTACAGGCACTCGTTCTCAATAAAAGAAAAAGAAGTGAAAAAAGAAGGTATCAGCATTCTACCTACCTCCAGATATGTGTGTCCTTTGTCTGCAAGCCACTGAGGTCACTACAGAGGCCTAAGTAAATAACACAGGTTGCATCACTGCCTAGCATCTGCTCCTGCTGGTGAGGCTGCTGCTGTGCTCTGGACTTAATTTGTATAAGAATAATGCTCGACAAGCATTAACTCCTTCTTGTCTATGCAGACATCAGGATTTTTTCCCATCTCTTTCTGAGCACATTAAAATTGCTGCAATGCCAGTGGCTCCACCTAGTCACTCAGATAAATGATCACTTCAAACCCAAAGTAGGTTACTTTGCAGGATGCCCTATTTATATATTTATTTTTACAAAAACTCCCTCCTTGCTTCCGCTATGTTCCTTACAGTCTATGCAGTTAAACGCTTCTGATTTTTTCCCTCTGTGTATTTTTTTAGTGCATGCCTAGATCATGCTGTTCCAAGATTCACTTTTTTTCCCCTCACTCTATCCCTATGTTCTTCTCCATGGCTTGCTGAGGTAGGATTTTCAGACATGAGAGAATAAATATATTTTTTTCCCTCCCCAAATCCTGTTCCACCTTTAACTTACAGCAAAGTCTGGTCACCTTATGCCCTCTCCATCACCACCTGACTTACTGAAAGACCTCCACTGAGTTTCATTCCCACCTCCTCCCTCTGCCAGTTTCTCAGTGATTTATTGTTGTGGCAATGATCTCTGCACCTTTTCTTTTCCTCCTTTCAAGCAGATATAATGTGGTTCTTCCCCACCCACCGTTCCATCATCTAACAGCCTCTTTTCTTCCTCCTCCCAGTACCTCATTCGCATCTGGCAACCTCCTCACCCTCACAGCCCAACCCCTACCGTGAAAGATAAGTCTACTCTTGCTGCCTCCAACTTTTGCCCCAATGGATTTTAGACCTTTGATTCTATTAGTATTTTTGGTGCTATTACTTATTAGCTTTGCTATGTCCTTCTGCTCTAGTGTAAAATTCCTACTCTCATCCACTTCAAACTGGATCCTGCAGGCTTCTGTGATTACATCATACCCCTTCCGATTTTTATCAACCCCCTGCTCTGTCTCCAGTATCTTTTGGCAGCTGAGATCAACTGCATGGAAAACCCCTCATACATCTCTTGGACAGATTGCTTTCTCTAACTGATTCATGCCTTTGGACTGGCTTTCCTATTGCCCTGCTCTGAGGTATTTTACCACAAAATTTCAGTCTTTGTTCAAACATGTCTCCTTCAGTCTCTGCACTGATGTTGAGCCTGTAGTCTCTGATGAAACACCTTCAGCACATCAGACCCTAACATCAGGCACCTCCAGAAACCTCCATGCCAGAACTTTTATACATGTACCTGTAACCTTTGTGTTACCTTCCTGGGGTTCTGTCTACAGCCTTCTACAATGCCAGATGTCTTCCCATCATCTTCTGGTTATCTGCAATATACTTTTGTCTCTTCCACATCCTTGAAGAATCTCTTCTACTACAACTTGCAGTAACTTATTTCTGACCTCATTTTTCCACCTCATCCACCCCTACTAACAGTTATCCATCAATATCAACAGCAAGCCACTACCTTTAATCTTTAAGCTCTCTTCCCTCAATCTCATTAAAAATCACTTGTGCTATAAAGAATTCCAATATATTACCCTCCATACAAAGAGTGAGAAAAAAAATTTTTGCATACTCTTTCCATCATTCTCAGCTCTCTTGTCCCTGTTACCTTTTGGCCAGGTGCCCCACCCTGCTGTTACAATTTCTTCTGCTGTCTCCGGAAGACGATTTTTCAGTCATGTGTTTTGAGCTCACAGTCTATCAGGTAACATCATTCAAAGACCACTGAAAGCAGGCAGCTGCTTCCCCGCCCTCCCTCCCCCCTTCTGTCTCCTCAGTGCCATCAGTGTCCAGGCAGGCATGAAAATGCAAGCTCTGCCTCCTTCCTTCCCCTTCTTCTCCCTGTAGAGCAAATGCACGAAGCATCAGGAGGCAGCACAAAGCTCAAGTGCAGCCTCTTCTGCAACAGCACAGAAAATCCCACAGTTCTGAGTACCCTATTCACTTCTTGTCCCTACTCGGGGTGTAAAAAGGAAAAAAATCTTTCAGTCTCTGGAATCCGAAGCCACTCCCCTCTGATTTAGTTCGCTACAGTCTTTCTTTCTTCTCCTACTACTTGATGATGCAGTTTGCACATTTAAAACCTGTGTGTGCTGCCTTCGCATTTCAAGTTAATGCTTTTTACTTTTAATTTCCCACCTCTCTAATTTAATTCTGTTTGAGTCCTTTTTCTGTCCTTACTCTTTCCAAACCTCACTTATTTCATCAGCAGTTCTTCTCTGCAGTCTGCTTCTTTTCACTACTTTCTTCTACTATGCATCTTGCTCCAACCTACCCTTCTACCCACACTCTTTACACCAGGGAAAATTGCCCTACCGTTTATTTCTCACTAAAACATATTCTTATACAGAACCTTTATTTCTTCCCGTTTCTAATTAATATTGTTAGACATTAATCAAAAAAGATAAGATGAAAGGAGTCAAGTTTCAATTATCTGGCTGATTTATGTTTGTTTGCTGTTTTGTTTAGGGTTTTTTAATGACGTTTGGAGCAAGAACCAGCAATATTCTATAGTTGGCAAACCACCTAATACACTTATACCACCTACTATGCAAGTGTTTTAAGAATAAAATGCATGGTGAAATAGATTAAAGAAATTAAATGATTCCTCATACCTAATTGAAAGTCCATGCTACCTACAATCTGAGGTTGAAATCTTCAACTACGCGATGTGGAAAGGATCACTGAATTTCATTTGCAAAGTGCCTTTCATTAAAGCACTATAGAACATAATTATTAAACCTCATGCAGATATAGCTTAGATAAAGAACAATATGAAGGCCATTTTTCACAAAGAAAGGATGGTTATTAAAAAAACACTTTAAGTTGGCACAAAACTAAAAAGCCAAAGAAAACAATAAGACACAAGGAAGCATAGCACAAACACCTCATACATTAATAATTTGTTCTGTGACGAAAATTAAACCACAAGACAAAGCATTCCTTCACCAGCAAACGCGGAAAACCCTTCCAGTCTATGTTATAGATGAAATACCTTCTTAAAAAGATATTAAACTACCCATGTGATCCTCATTTGGGAACTCTAACAGCTACAGATAGAGGAAACAATGCCTGCAGTGAAGATTTAGTGAGTTCCCACAAAAAACTATAATGCACAAGAATTGCATGTAGGTTAAATTAAGAATTAATAAAACCATAAAAGAGAGCCATCTACTGCTAGTATCTAAAAATACATGTTACTTTCCAAAATTCAGTTATTCATCCAGGTTTTCCTCAGCCTGAGCAACAGAATAAACATTTGTACTGTCTGAATTAAAAACAAACAAACAAAAAACCCACAAACAAAACCCAGTTGTGAGAAAACAAGTAATTTGACTAAGTAGTTTCCTCTTCTCTGTGCAAAATATAACACAGATGTGACAACAAGGAAAAAATTAATTTTAAAAGTATTATGACTTAAAATAATTTGTGCAAACAATTCTAAACCGATCTTCTTACACCTACAATATAAATATCTCAAAGAGCCCAAAAGCACCTCTTTCCTCTTCTCTTTACATACAGCACAGTATGTAAGTAGCTCACTGTTTCCTGATATTATCAGCTGGCTTCATCTTTTGAGTGGCTCTTCCATATAGCAACAAAAGAGCTGTGTTATTTTCTATTTAAATAGTGCATTAAAAGCAATACAGTATTCTTAAATTTTACTACCATTCTGAATAAAATTAACTTCTACTCTCAACCAATTACAGTTACGGGTGTGTGTCAGGGTGTGTGCATCAAACAAATAGGACAGAGGAAGGCTCTGCGTTAAGGTACAAAGGGAGCTGCCACAGCAGGGAATGGCAGGGGGAGGGCAGAGGATGGTCAGTAATGAGGACTAAATATTTCTCCTCATGTCCACCACAGAGCAGAGTGAAAGACTGCTTGCAATCTCAAACAGTTTACAGCAGAATTTTTATATTTCTCATGCAACAGAATCCCACTCAGGATATGAATTGCCAAAATCTGTTTGGAAAGCAATTATTATTTCATATATTATAATTTTAAAAGTAATTAAATTTGAATTGTATATAATACAGTAAGTAATTAAAGCTATAATATCTTGAGAGTTGCCACTCTCTTGTGTCTAAGTGCATACTTTTTACAAAGGCAACAAATACTGCATGTGCACTAAAACAGTCTCTCCAATGATGCAGGATATTCTTTTCCATTTAGCAGTTGTTACATCAATCTTTCCAGTCAAGTGCTGGCTTAGATTTGATGCTGTCTACAGGGTCATCTAAACATTAGTTTACTGGTAGGCTCAGTGCTAATTTTATCAGTTTCCTTTTTAATAAAATCTGATGGTTTTATTAAAAATAAATCTTTGACTAGATGGATGTTATTGCCCTTATTCACACAAGCATCCTTGACATGGCCTGTACAAGTGATGTTCATATTGTCTTATGGAATCCAAGATCAGCAGAAGAACACAGATCCTATGAAGACTTCCAAGAACCCATGTACAGCTAGAGACCTATTTGCAAGGCATTTTCCAAGTCACATGGAAGTTCAAGACAGAGAAAAGGAAAAAATTATTTTAACTGAAAAAGGACTAGCTTTACTTTTATCCAGTCCCAGTTAAAAGCAACTCTTTAATCACTTCTGTTGAACAACATGTTTCTTTCCTCAAGGCTCAGGGACTGCTTTTACTACTAAAGGAGGAGGGCAACTTTAAGAGTAATACACAGAGAAGGACAGTGCTACTGAAGACCTCTGCAGATAAGAAAGGTGCAGTCAGTGTCAACAGGGCAAGCACATATTTTCATATATATTTATTCAGGTCCTGTCTGAAGAATCGGAGACACTTTCACTGTGCTCTGCAAGAAGCTCCAGCTGCCCCACAGGTGAACTCTAAGAGAACACCTCCATTCCTACCAATACAGACATAAAACCACCATATCTTATCTGGCATTGCAGAGAGGAAAAAGTAAGCAAAATAAATGGAATTTTAGCCACCTCCTCTTTAAGAAGTCCTTAGCATGCAAAAGAGCCAAGCAGAGGATGCTCTGACATAGGAGTCAACAAGTCCCCACCAGTTTTCTCACTCTCAAAGTCTTCCAGATGCAACAACAATATTTTGTAGAGAGATATTTATATAACCTGTTCCTATCACAAATATGCACTACCTTCTGCTGCGTTAAAAAGTAAGGAAAAATAACTTTGGGAAAATATAAAGGACAACAAATAAGGCAGAGAGCAAGGAAGAAAATCTCTCTGCTTGTCATTTCAGACACCTGATGAGCAGGTAAAATGGGTGCTCCAGTCCCCAGCCAGTGTAAACTAGAGTTAAAATGAAGAACACTGAGGACATGTTGCATTATATTGGCTCACTGGCCAGGGTGCCCCCCACCCCAAGGTGTGGGAAATACAGCTTCAAAGCTCTTCCAGTAAAGATGATCTTTAAATGGCCACAATGACTCACAAGCCGAGCAACTTGCAACGCCCAGGGAGCTGCAAGTTCATCATCATCCTTACTCAGACCCTCACTGTTACTATGCACATGGGGTTTGAAGGATTCATCAGAAGTAGAGGGGGAATTTGGCAGATCCTTTAGTAGAATTCGAGTGGAATTTGAGAAATGAGGGACAAGAAACCACGAAGGGAAGCCAGAAGGTGATGTCTCATATTCCCAGTTTCCTTCTTCTCTCACTCTTCCCTGTTCTACAGATTATTCCCCTGTGTACTCTCTCCTCCTTCAGAGGCTCCTGGATTTTTCCTCCCACCAGGTTTAATCCATCCCCAAACAAGCAAGCATCCTCTCCTGTCCTACTGCCCCTCTCATCTTCCTCAGCCTGGGGGAAGAGGGAGGGAGGAAAGAAAAGGTAAAGAAGCCAGATCTGGGCCTGTCTTAACTCCCAAAGAAAGGCTTTGGACAGTCTAAGCAAAAAAGACCATCCCAGTGAGAGAAGTGGTACTTGTATTATGACCAAACACTTGGAAGCCTTCCTCTCACCATTAGAGAAGTCTCCCATCACACGTAGTGTCCTAGGGAGCTGTAACAGGCTTGCTGATGCTTGGGACAAACATCACTCCATGCTCAGCCTCTTATGTCCATCACTAGGGAAGTGCAGGAGGCCACTGCAGGAGATGGAGTCCCCACTGAGCAGACCCCTTGGCTCTGACCTGCCACAGCCTCTCCTATGTCCAACAGCCCTGCTCTCATTTCTCCAGCAAAGGCAAACCGTGCAGGCAGGGAAAGCGGGCAGTTGCTCATCTCCCCACCTTCCTCTGCTGCAAATTTTGAGGACAGGGGTTTGGAAGTTATTGCACTTGCCCCTTTCCCTCACAACCCTCAGAGGGAATCAATTTTGCTTAGCTGCAAAAGGTTACTACAGCAAGAAATGCTGGGGAAGGAGCACATCAGGTCAACGATGTTACCACAGAAGAGAGACCTCCTACCCCCCTTTGTTTCTGATTTTTGCCATTTTTCTTAAAAGAATTTGAAACAAACCACATGACAAAATATTTTAAAATTAATTCTCAGCCATTACACAGAAGCCACAATCAGTATGTTAAAGCTGAAAGAGAAATGACAGGATATAATCTTCTCTTCAAGTTAATGTGAAAAATCTAACAAAAAAATTCAATGAACAGCAGTATATTATTCTGATTCCATGCAGAAGTGTTTTAAGTGTTTTGCAAAGTTATTGTGATCAAAAGATGGTAGGGGCAGAAAAAAGGAGGAACTGCAGATTTCTAGAGCTTTTTTTATCTAGGAACTAGGGAAATATCTTCTACTGGCCTTTTTTTTTTTTTTCAAACCACTGCCCCCTTTTCCAAAAATCATTAATTCTTTATCAGTTGCAGTAGCAGTGCTAGTGTTTTCATTATAAAGTCATGCAGAAATATACACACACACTGCATTCAGAGATCTGTACCAGAAATTGGACTCACTAGAGCAAAAAAAGAACCTTAAACAATCTCAGCAGGGAGTGTAGAAGAGAGGAAGGGTAGGAAGATGCTTAAAATATATGTGATTAATTCTGTTCTGTGCTAGAATTTTAAACCAGCCTAGATTCTTTACTGCTTTAAGTAAGAATTTCTGAGTTTCTGTCACCAAGGAAAAATGAAAACATTATTTCTGTTTCATGACAATAAACAGAACAGTAAAAAAAAAATCTTTCCCTTTTTGGAAACACTCATCTTTAAAAACTACCTTCTGGAAAGCTGATGCTTTATCATTTGACAATCAGAGTCCCAGATATGTTAGCAATAGTAGATAACTACTCTGTGAGATCAGACAGAAATCAAGTTAAAAAAACGCTTTGGAAAGTCTTTCTGATGTACAAGCAGTAGTAGACTCCTGATAGCTGTGGTGATGTGGTTTGCAGTTCCCGAAGTAATACCCACATGTCTCCAGTCCTGCCCCCCCAAAGCGTTTAATGAATGTCAATATTCAGCTATGGTTAATGCTACCACAGAACTGCTCTGCTGCACATCTCCCAGTGGACCTCACCTCCTCCTCTTTAAGCTTTTGTCTCCGTTTTTCTTCAACAGCTGCTCTCTTCTGCTCCTCCCTCTGCCTCTGTTCCTCCAGTCTTCTCCACCTCTCCTCCATTTGCTTTTCATACTGAAGTTTTGCTCTTCTCTCTTTCTCCAGTATCTGCTGTTCCCTGGCAGCTTATGCAGAGAAAAAGGTGCATTTCACTTTAAAAAATCTTCTTCTGTTTTAAAATTATTTGATAGCATGACACAATAGTGTAAAAGAACAAACAGTGTAAAAGTACACAGGGTCTCAGTACACTAAGATTAAAAACATAGTGAACAGAAGTGCTGAAACAACTAGTAAAGCTAAGTTATTTGCTCAATAAACAAGTAAGGAAGCCCTTGTACACAAGGTGACAGTTTGTGCCCCTTACCTATGTAAAAACAGTGTGCAGAACAGTTTAAAAACACTTTTTTGTTTATGCTTCAAATCTCTCTGTAGCTTAAAGCCAAATTATTTTTTCAGACATAACAAATGTTCCCAGTAAGCTTTGAAGTGAATTGGTTACGTACATTGAAGCAAAAGCCCTTGGAATTTCTTTAAAACTGCTTCTTGTTACGGAGCTGCCTTCCAAATAAATACATGAAAACAACATATGCTAAGTTTTCTATGAAGTTTTGAAAATACACCATTCAGCTCATAATTTGGTACTTCATCTTTACCCACTTCTGCCTTTCACATGAAAAAAAATTACTTCTGTTATCGAGGATTTGCCCAGTTGTTTATTCCAACTGGAGGAATAACCTTCTTGCAAGATCACCTTGATACAGAAATTCAGACTGCAACATTACATACAGGACTGTTGCTTCAGGTTTATGGAGGAGAACAAGTAGCAGAAGTTGATGTGGCAAATCATGAGGAAAAATTCACTTTTCTCATGCAAGTGTATTCCATAAGAAGGCAGGAAAGAGGAGTTCAGTAAGCATGCCTACATACACACAAGCCTGTAATGTCACATACCAACACACACACAGCCGATATCAAAGAAGGAATATTCTCAAAGTTGCCAGGCTAAGAACTTGAAAGTTAGGGAAAGTCAGAATTAATGCTGTTTATACAAGAGCTAGTCTTTCATCATGCTCATGTATTCAGCCTCACACTGCTCCTTCAGTTCCTGTTTCCTTCTACAGAACATTTTCACCCTTCTAATTCTATCGCAATATCTCCCCATCATTCCTAGGCTCTTGCCCAGCCATCTCAATTCCCTCCTCTGAGCCTTTTTCCCTCAGCTCCTGCCCTCAGGCTCTTTAACTGCAACTGTGACCTTTGGTCCCTTTTGGCCCCACTACATCCTCAAGCCCTTGGGTGAAAGCCAGAGTCTTTCCAACACCCAGATCCTTTCCCAACAGTTGTATTTCTTCCCCTTGAATACAGAATCCTCCTAAAATCCTTCTTCAAACTCAGCTTGCTTAGCAGAACACCTTCTAGCTTATTCTTGTTAGAAATATAGTTGATGTTGTCTTCTTTTTTGCCTTATGAAAATCCACTATTCCTCCCCACCCAGGACAGGGCAGTATGGGGGGGAGGGTGGTCAGTGCTGCAGGTGAGCCTGGATTGAATGGGTGAAGAGCCAGACTTGTCAACAGAAAAAGAGTTACCTCAGACACAGTGGAAGACAAGTGACCACTCATTAATTATTCACAACTGCTAGCCATGTCACATAGAGTAGGTGAAAAAAAGCATGCTGGAGTTCATAAAAACCAAAAATAAAGCACCCAGAGATTGTACCTTCTGAGTAAGTAAGTGAAATTGGGGACTGATTCTGGACAGAGAAGCAAACCATTCCGTCATCATGAACATACATACAATTCTTGTTCCTTGATTTAGGGAAACCACTGATTAATGAGTTTTGGCTTTGCTGAAAAGCAAAGTACCTACAAAGTACCATGTTGCTGCAAAGTACCTACTGACTGTTTAAAGGTCTGACCTCCTGGGGAACATGCTGCTTTTTTCCAAACTTCTAAAAGAAATTTGCCACAGTCAAACCGTGACCAAAATCCAGAGCTCTCCATTACAGAAATGGTCTTAACCCTAAAAAAACTATGTTCTCAGAAGGCACATATGATGTCTGGGAAAAAAATTGCATTCAACACCTTCCAAATTCCCTGGGCCAACCACTCCCAAATTCTCCAGGTTTCAGTTTCCCTCTCATCTCTTCCGCTTTTTTAATCCAAGTCCTTTCCAATCTACTCATCATGACACTTTCTCAGGAACCAGCAAGAAAGGGATAATCAAGAGGACAGAAGAGATAGCCTAGACTGGGCATACCTGGAAGAGAAGTAACCTACAGCTCAGGCTGGTTCATGCCCCAGATAGACAGAACCTCGGGGGAGATGAAGTACTAAACAGCAGCAGATTTTCACCGAACTACCAAAAGGAATCTTGCTGACCAAGCCCATGGTACTAAAAAACATCAAGTCACTGGTCTCAAGACTCAGGCTTTGTCAAGAAATGGTCAGCAGTTTGTTTATTTAAAGCAAGAAAAACTGTATTTTCCTATGATTCTTTTCACAGGTGTCCATATTGTTTTAGTTGACATTTCCTCAAAATATATGCTTAGCTTAAATTTTACAAAAACCATAAAACACTGACAATTCCTTCTGATAGGTATTGTCAGGTAACCTCTAGGAACAGTGCTCTTAGCCTTTCTTGTCATTACAATAAGGAAAAGTGAAGTTAATTGTTCAACATTTTTTTAATTTATATATATATATATACATATATACATATAGACTACAGAAAGTCCAAATCAATGTCTCAGAGTTAATTTTATTCATGCATATTTATATTAACTGGGTATACACACACCCCCTTATATATATTTTTTATTTTACACACACACACATTTATATTTTACAATTCCCTCAACATTTCCCTGGTTCTATTAATAGATTAAAAATACCTTATTATTTAAAAAAATTCTCTGAAACCAATGCTTATGCTGTTCAGGAACTGAATAATATTTTTTCTCATTCTCTTGAAAGATTAATCATTTAAAAACTTATGGAAAAGTATCTGCTTTAACAACTCTATGATATCTTTCAGTATGACTAAAACTTAACAGGCTAAAATTGAGGCTGCTTTACCAACATATTTACTACATATTACCCTGAGTATTATCCAAAGCTTATTTGATATTTTTACAAATCAGAATACTAACAGTCAGTATCTTGAACATAAACCTATATTCAAAAGCACATAAATGAAAGAAGAATATCAGCTTGTAACTACAGAATATTAAACACTTGAATGGAAAATCCAGAAAGACAGATTTATTTTTTTTATTTAATTCAAAAGAAGCGATAAAGACTAGGAACAGACTGAACCACAATGTTTTAAATTCACAACAGAAAAAATGTTTGTTAGTTAATCCTATTAACACATATACATAAATAATACATACACCTCCTGCCAACTTACCAAGGTATTTCTCCCTTTCTTCTCTTCTTTCCTTTGCCAGTCTTTGTCTTTCATCAGTTTTTAAAAATCCATCAATGGCTAAAGACAGAGAGAGGAAAAAAAAAGTCTTAAAAAGGTGTTAGTAAAACTAAAAAAGCATCCAAAAGAAATAAAAAATGCACCAAAAATAAAGAATTACTACTGCATTTAATAACTCCAATAACAAAAATAATTTTGCACTTGTGTGCATGCGGGTTAACATTCTGAGCAGAGTCTCCTACCTACTGCTGAACTCCGAGCACAGTTCCTCAGTGTAAATGCCTGACTCCTCTTCTCAGAGCAAACAAGCATGCTGTTAGTGTTTGTTTCAAAATGTAAAACTTTTTCGGGAAAAACCATAAGGATGCAATTAATATTTATTTATCTTTGTTAATAAGCTCATTTTAATTTTTTTGGCTAGAAAGAAAAAAGGTAGGTCAAAAAAGCAGTAAGCAGCCATGGGAAGTCCCAGCCTTCATCTTTATGGCTTACCACAGCCCCACAGTCTCCTTGCTCAGTAGCACCAGCTCATTTCAACAACCAGCAATTACCCCTGGATGAGGCTATGCAGGCAGCAGCCCTTCTGCCCTCTTTTCCAGGTAAGAAGCACTTTGTTTCCTCCTCGAGTTGGTATATAAAAGTAGGTTACTTTGGGAGGAGGTTGCCTAAGGATGTTACGTGCCTGGATCCAGACACCCCAGTTCCTTACACAGCATGAGCAACTGAAAAGCCCAGTTTAAGGAGGCAGGAAGGCAGAGTGTGACAAGGTGCCTCTGGGTCACCTGCCTGCACACCCTGGAACAAGCAGCCAGACAGACCTTAGATGGACCTTCTGCGACACCACAGGTAAGGCCACCAACTAGTGCCTTGACAGACCATCTAAAGGATGGTATCCTTTTAAAACAGCTGATGGGACCTCCAGTGCCCTCCTTTCTCTCTTTGTTTTCATGATCTCCTGGGGTCTGAGTAGTGCAAACAGGCATGGTGTCCCACAGCACGTTTACATCCTTTGCAATCATTATCTGGGCTCCCTACTGAGTTACTGAATTATAATTAAGACCCCTTCCCTTTTGCTCTGAGAACTGCAGCTACTAATTTTATCATATAAATATGAGTGGAAAAGTTACATAGACTGTAACTCCAAGTCACTTCCTGAAAAGTCACACTTGCAAGCTCCTTTCCAAAGGTATCCTGTCTGTGAGAGCAAGGATTTTGCATAGAAAGTCCCTTTCCATAAAATGCACTGTTCTGCAAGAAGGCTGAAAGCCAGCCTTGGTGGTCCCCAGTGACTGGTTAGACACACAGGTCTCAGCTGTCCCCCATTACAGTAACAGCTTGCTTTTTCCCCAAGCAGCATCTCTGACCCTCCCCGGCACACACAGACAGCGACTACTTGACAGCAGCCAGGCCCCTGGAAAATTGTGATTACAGCTCCCAGCTGGTTAATTACAACTAAATTTGTGGGTCAAATACATATTTATTTATTACTGAAGACACGTCTTACTTCCATAGTTGTCCGCTTGTTTATTCCCTTGGCTGCCATTTATTGTCACATTTGACAAGGAAGGAGAGAAGAGGTGGTGGCTCAGTAAAACAACCATGGCGAAGGTTTGTAACTACTTTGAAGGGGCCTGGCAAAAAGTAGGTAAGAAGATGAATCCTGTTGTCAGCCTAGCTACATTACAGCTCCAATAGAAAGGTTTTCAGAGATCTGAAAGTCAAACCATCATGAAATCTACAACTCAGGCTAGAAGCAGCAGAGGGAAGTGAAATCAAGACTGGACCAAGAGCCCAACGACAGAAGACTGGGCTTGGGAACCAGCAGAGGCTGGAGAAAGGGAAAGGGACAAGCAGAGGCACAAGTTAAGGTCTTCTGTGGCAAAGGATGTAAGTCAGATGGAAAGTATGGAATCCAGGATGGAGATAAGCTGGAGGGATAGGAGAGGAACAGCAAGACAGTTCATGTTCATGGACTGCGTTCACAAAATCCTGCACTGATTCCCATCACTCTCCTGCTTACAGCAACTATCTCCGAAACCCACCAGCAAAAATACATCCCATTATGTCTGTCAATAAAATTACAGCTAACTCATCTCTACTTTGACTGCTTCATGAACACAACTAGCAGAAGCGGATCTAAAAATCTTGCTCACAGCTGCCAGAGCTATCCAAAGTAGAGGCACAATTTTTCAGGTTGGCTTTCTCAAGCATTTGGACGTCTCCACCCCACTCAGATGGGGGCAGATGATCAAGGCTGTAAAGTCAGATACTTAAGAAGTGAGGATGCATTCGAATTGAAACAGTCTGTACAGTCCTTATTTTGCCTGGTCTTACACATATATTATGCACTTTTCCCTGTTAGGTCCATTTGCTTATTTATTCAGTGCTTAAGAGGTGAGCCAAGTTCAAAGTTTTTAGTGTTTCTTGCTTCATTTCTTTCTGAAACTGAAAAGTACACAGAACTATATCTGAAGTCTGTCTTGGAGAACAGCACTCCAGACTTGGCTATGTCACAGGTGAAACTACAAATATATGGAACTACTGCTCATTATATATGCAATACACCAACATGCAAAAAATGGAGGAAAACAGTAGGCAATTTAGTAAGTACAGGCATCAAACACATATGCATGTGGCAAGAGTAGCATTAAAATAGCACAGGTATCCTCAATACTGGCATTTCTTAACTCAAGTACTTGACTTTGTCAATTAGCATGCCTGCCAAAAATCAGGAATTTGCTTGCCTTCAGAAAGTAAATATAGCTTTGAAGGACAGCATAACTATTCCCTGGGTAATAGCTTGTACCTTGGAATGACTTTCGAAGGCCAAAATTAGCGTATTTACTACACATCTTCATATAATATACATTATGAACACAATGGGCACAGCAGTTGCCTGTGGCGAGAAATTTCATTAATGACAGGAATTCAAACTCCATTTGACACAACAGACTGCAAGCAGCAAGCTGGCACAGGTAACTACCCTGGCAATAACGTTAAGGGCATCCCTGTCCGTAGCACGGAACTGCCAGCAGAGGGCAGGACAAGGTCTGAAGGAACAAAGCGCCACAGCAAAAAACCTCTCGCTGTGCTAGGCGACCTCGGGGTAATAGTCTGTATACGCAGCTTTATCCTGAGCCATCCTCGTGTTTACAGCTAAGCCTCTGATCCCTCAGTTAGACAGGCACGTAACAGCTAACAACATGCTTAAGAGTCAGGAAATAAACGCAGGCTGGTTGTGCCTTCTGCCAAACAGAGTAATGAATATAAGGAGACACCGGCAGAAAATTCTGTTATAAACCTTTATTCCCAGACTTGCAGAAGAATAAGGAAACTGCTCAAATAATAACATCAAATCTTTTACTCTAAGGAAGCACGCACACAAATTGCTGCTACTTGTTAAAAAATCTCCCAGCCCTCCCCAAAAGCCCCCTTTCCAAAAAGTCACTCTCAAAGGCATGCTTCTAACCACAGGCCTAATTCCTTGAGACTGGGCCCCAATTTTTGATTGAGGGAGGGCAGCTGTTCCTCTGGGACTTTGTTACAATTAGCATTTCCAAAGGAAAAAACCATAACTTAAAGCCGGTTAAAATGTCAGCAGCAGTCCTGCAGCAGTAATATCCCAGCTAATGCTGCAGGATTCCTTCAATACTTTAATATTACATTGAAATGCATATTCACAGAAGTAAAAACCACTATGTTAATCACTGGTTCAACCCTTTTTCATGGGCAAGGTAAACCTATTCAGACTGATGGAACAGTGCCAGAACAGGTCCACACACACTCTGCTCTGCTCCACATACTGCTTGTGTAAACCTCTGGGTGGTTGCTCAAGACAAAGGAAGGTTGTTCTGCCCTGATGAGACACAAAGCAAGATCTGTCTTTTGAAATTCATATCCTGTTTCTGGTGAGAAAACAAGTTCTCGAGCAGGACAGTCAAGCTACTGGGAGCTGAGACTACATTTCAGAAGGACCAACCGGTTGCCTGGACACCTTGTCTCCTGAAATTCACACCTGAGTAATTGTCAGCAGGTAAGTTCTCCGTTCTTTTTTTTTTTTTCCTACTTTGTTGTTGAACCCACACACCCTTCTGTCCTCTATAATATCCCACGGTATTTGGTTTCACAATGTATACATAGCAGATACAGAAGCCGTTGATAGCCGGCATCCCGAAACAGGGGGGAAGTCAGCTGTGGATCCGAGGCCAGCTCTGCCCAAGTGTTCAACATACTGAGACCTTTGTCCATTCTACATGATTATGTTCAACACATTTAGACCTTTGTCCATTCCACATGACACTGTCTCAACGTTTCTAGACCTTTGCCACAGTATGTGTCATCTACACTGATGCTGCTGCACTGGTGAAATTCCCAGTTTGGATGCAGTCCTGCCAATGGGTGGCCTTGCCCAGGACCTGATGAGCCCGAGACACCACTGCACTTACACTTCCATTCTGCAAACTCTGTTGTTCAACTAATAAAAACTTAATATATAAAATCAAGGTTTTGCTTCCTAAAAACTTTCTCTCCCTTGGGACTGTTCTTTGAGAAAATAATAAACAGCCTTTTCCAACTGCCACCGCTTCCCTCTGGGTACTACTGAATGAAGAATGTTCAAGTTTTCAGTTACTGACTATACTTTGAGGGGAAAAGAAGTTATAAAACTGAATGTGGCTGTACCTGGATGACACTTTCTGTTGGCAAAAGGCACTTTTCCTGAATTTTAATTATGGTATATAGCTGACAGGCTTTCAGGTAGAGGCAACACGCAAACAGCACAAGGGCTTTGCAGGTATGTTCAGTAAGATTAAATGGATTGTTGTCTTTTTTGATAATTGTTGTCTTCTTTACATTTTCTTTAATTAAAAATCTTAATACAAAGAATCAGAGGTTCAGCTATTTAATTTTATTTTTATGTTTGCCAGGCTGGATTTCAAATACAACCAGAAAAGAAAAAGGGACATTTTCCATTATGTCTAATTAAAACACCAGGAGGGCTATCTGTTATTATAAAGATGTTAAGCTGATGAAGTCATTAAAGGCAAACAGTTGCCAAACACAGTGACATTTCAGACACCCCAGGCTAATTGGCTGAGCGGTGGCCTGGCAGATAGAGCAGAGAAGCTGTCAGGGACTGCACACTCTGGTTAAGCAACTAGGACACCTGCCTTATGTTCCTGCTCCCCACCCTGGATTTTCAAACTATTCATTTGAATCAAGAACTTCAGCTGTAAACTATACTTACACAAAGATTACAGTGGCAAAATATATCCTACTGATATGTTTATTTAAGTTTAAGGTGAAATTGCTCCAAAATGCTGGCCAAATAACCTCGAAGTGATGTATATACATCATTTGGTGATTGCATATATTAACAGAAATATCTTAATTACTGCATGGGGAGCAAAAACTTGCTAAAAAATAAAAGGCATATCTTCTCAGTTCTGCATGAGTCCACAGACACCCTAATCAGCTCCATGGGATTGTGTGCTTTACGTACAAACTGTGTGTGCAGCCCTAGCGGTGTCCCACGGAGATTCCAGTATCAGGCAGACACAGCAGATGCACCTCAAGAGCACTCGGAGGACTGACAGGATACATTAGCAGAATGTTTTTACTTATGAAAACACTAGACAAATAGTAACAATAGATTAATTATTTAGTTTACTGAACAGGTCCCTACCGGACAGTGCACCACACCAAGCACATACAAAGTAGCAGCACTGTGTCAATGTGTGTTCTACACTGATATTTTATTTAAGTACTCCTGTAATCTCAGGCAGAAAGGAATCTGGAGGCGTAACCAACACCTTGGTGGTGTCTTTCTCCCAGATTTAACACACATGAATGTTTATTGCTGTATTTTTCAAACACCACTAGACCCCAGACCAATCTGGAATCTGTAGGTAGGATCTTCCCTTCTAGCCTGTCCTGCAACTTTCTGCTTCCTGGAACCGATGAAAAAAAAGAAACAAAAATACTGCTTTTAACTCACAATTAGTGTTTTGAAACTATTGTTTGCCAAGGAGTAATTTGTGACAATAGCTAGAAATTTTCTACTAAAATAACAAGCAAAGCCTCAAACCCCGAAGCTATAACCATTACAAATGAAACAATTTTTTTCCGTAACTGAAATTTTTTTTCTTTCATTCACTCACTGCATATCTCCTGAATTAGCAGTAGTCCCAACATGTATTTACAATTTATGCATTGACTAACTTGCACAGACTAGTTTCACTGACTTCAGCACAACTAATTTGCTAAAACAGAAAATATGGAAATACCTTGTTCGGATCAAGAAGCCCCTGTATGCCCCACCCAAGTTTGAACAAAAAGTCCTATCACTCACGTACTATCATAATAAATGTAAAAGACATTTGTTGGAAGGAGAGTGGCCATAAATATTGTAAACAGTGCTTGCCTGGTTCACTTCACTTTGACTTTTGCAAGAAAAAGCCTAACTGCAGAACAGTAACCCTCAAGTCACAGTTATTTTGTCCAAATTATCTAAGAGAAATGTTCTAGGATCATACACATCTGTTTCTCTATTGCAGTGAATTCAACCTGAACAACCTCATTTTAGAAATATACAAATCAAAATGAAAGAAATTCCATTTATTTGCTAACAACTTTTGTTACTCAAATGAACTAGAAGTTTTGCATCTACAGTGTACTCCAGCACACTTCAATTTCTTATTAAAAGTGTTTCTGGACTTACAATATACATTTACGCAACAATATCTGCTGACGTTACATGTTTATTATTAGGTACCAGGTTCCAGAGCTCAGTGAAAAAACAGCATTTCACTGAGAAACTCGGATATTTTTAGCATCAGCAGACCAGATGGGAACTGTAAGTATCCATTTCTCCCACTGCCCACTAGCTTGTAATCCCCAAATGCACATTAAAACACACTTCCTATTTGAGTTAATTGGCTTTCCTGGTGTATGGCACTGAACAGTGACCTTATGCTTTGGTGGTTTTACAGCTGTCACTCCTGTGCTGCACTATCAAACAGCAGCTGAAGCGCAGAAAGACAGCAAAAGTGGAGGGAGAGCACCGAGCTGCTTTTCCATAGCCAGGTAGCAGGAGCTTCCGTGGAAGCCTTGCACAGCCCTCAGGCGGGCGAGGAGCTGACCTGCAGCTGAGCTGCACCACAACTCTCATTTTACTGCGGGTTGTGTCCCTGCTGACAGCGGGGATCACTTTTTCAAACCTTCGCAGCAACACCCTGTGCTGTAATTTAAAACCAAGGGGTGGAGGAGCCAGTATTTGCAAATACTATCCGAAGAAAACAGGGAGTTTCCCGGCTGCGAGCACTCAGGTCAGCTGGAGCACGCTGGGCTGAGCTCCTGGCTTCATGCTCCGGCTCTTCAGTGTCACTGGCCGGGGGACATGAGTGACCTTCCTCTCAGCAGTGGGTGGCTGTGGCTGTGCTGACTCCATCACAGGCCAAAAACCCCCAAAACCCCACACACCAGCAGCCATGAACCTTCATTTCTCACTATACCCTGTCCTCCACCATTACTGAAGGTTCAGAGAAAGCTTTAGGATGTTTCTGTTCTTTGCAGTGAGCAAAGTGGATATAGAGCATTTAACAAAAGAAAAATCTATTTGCAAGTTTCCATTTATATATTTCTTTCAGAAAAAAAAAAAAAAAAAAAAAGTGTTGATGCCTTACTAACAAGGCATGTACCTATCAGGACTAACCTAAATAACCTCACTTTGCTCTGCCTCTACCAGGTGCATTGCTGAGTAAGTGTATTATTCCACATAGAAGTAGCTACCAGATAGCAAATGCAGAAAGCACATTTTCCCTATGATTTGGCAAAAGCTTCCAAAGAAAAAGAAGCAAAGCTGATTAATCCACAGCAGACACGATCAAGTGAACTTCATCCTTTGTCGACTTGATTATGATTAGGAGTGACAGGTAAAATGTTGCTTTTGCTTTGCTTCACACTAATTATATTTCCCTTGTATTTATTGCAGGGAGAACATCCATTGATTAACAAAATCAAAAAAATTTATTCTAGGAAGATGTACAGTAAGTCCTCAGAGGGAGGAAAAGCTTTAGCAAAAAAATGTTCATCCTTAACTTTTTTTCTTGTATTTTAGTAGAATGTACTACACCAACATACTTCATATTTATAACGTTGTGCATAGACATACAGTTTTACCTATGTTTCTGGTCTCTTTATCAAAGTGTACTCCATACAGCTCCTGCTTTTGCATCCCCCAGTCTTGGCCCCTAGATATAATTCATAATAAGTCATATAATTTAGTGACAGAATCCAAATACTTGCCCTTTTAAATCCAGAACATGAACTTTTCCCTCTGACCTTTATGCAGTCACTTCACCTTATCTGAGTATCTAATTATTCTAGGTCTTCCATCAAGAGTGTAACACGTCCTTGTTAGAGCTTCTGCCTAGTTTTCTACCTGTCTGTCAGCTGAGAGCTTCTGACTCTCCAGGAAGCTTTCAGTGGATGCAAGTCCACCTGCAAGACACTGCTGAGACCTGACAAAGCACTGGCAACCTTGCTGCCCCAGACAAAGAGAACAAAAATATTACATTTGCACACATCCTCTTGTATGCAATGTATGTATCTTTCTATGATCATTTTTAATGATTGTTCTTGATCCAACTATTTAATATTGGCCAGTGTGCACAGAGTTAATTGTCTCTGTTGGAAACCAAGCCAATCCCCCCACAGCACAAGGCTCCAAAAGCAAGAACCTCATTCAACTCTTACCCTTGAACTACATTGAAAGGTCTGAATTACTGAGAGCTCCCAGATGTCTAGGAAATACTCCAAAGTGGAGGTTGCCTTAACATTGACTTGGGCAACCTAATTTATGCATGGGCTAGAGGAGTCTGTTGAAGGAATCCCAGATGATGAGAGAACAGTGAGACACAGCCACAGCTGTAACTGAGATGTGTCCCACCCCCCTTCCCTGCCCCATTCTCTTGGAGAGACAATGTTCACATTTTATGGATACAGAAGGCCTTGGATCTATTAGGTTAGTATTGGAAGATTATTTTTCAAGGGCAAGAAATGGTATGGAGATGGACTGATACACAGATAAGGCTGATCATTTCTGCATACCTGGAAAGAGTTATGTGAACCCATGTTCTTAAGTGGAATTTATTTGGATTTTCACTACTTTAAGAAGTGTTAAAAAGATTAAGCCTGCCTTTTTACCACTGCAAAAGATAAATCTTTGTTTAATCTGTAATTTCTCAGAGGATTATTCACTGAGTTCACACTATAAACTGTATTAGCCATTTATGCAAATTCAGAACACAAGTCACATTATATATGCAGGTTCTTAACTTGCAGAATAATTAAGATATTTTACCAAACCACAACTTTTCCACACAAGAGAGATGACTGGATTATGTATCCACTAATTTTTCAAGTCTCAAAAAGAGGAAGAGTTTGTTGGTTTTTTTCCAGGTAAGAATTTGGAGCTTTTACAAAGATTCACAAAAGCCTATAAAAGTAAAGGACAAAACAGAAGTGCAAAGTGCAAAGTTTTTAAATAATATGCAAAGATGAAAATATACACTGAATCCAGGACTGACAGCACACTTAGGTCAACACAAAGAGGCCAATTAAAACATAGTGGGTCACTAAGCTTTGCAGGAGGAGTGCTTAGCACAGAGATCATATCCTGTATTCAGTATTTTCTGTCAAAGTTCATCTAAACTTCAGCTGTGATGTGTGGCAAAACTGTGCAGGATGAAGGGAGACTCCAGTTTGCACTGATGTCTCCTACCCCCTTTTGTGACCTTCACGGCCCAAAGAGAGATGTATTTAATATTACAGTCAACAACGTGCAGTTTTCACTGCCATGACAAGTTTGCCTCTCCTGCCCCAGCTCAGAAGAAGTCCCGTGCAGCAGCAGGCACTGCAGGCACCAGGGGACAACTACAGGGACTCCACTGGGATTCCCTTGGCACGATCACTATGTAGAGTCATCAGACACAAACAGGTTCTTGCACAGACACGTGCACTCTACAGGCATTGTGTTCTCTTTTCACTGTTACCTGAATTCATTTCAGAGAACAGAGGCATTGACTCAAGACACTATTTTTTAAGAAAATGCAAATACCTATAGAATTACATTTCTTGGAGTATTTCTGTTGATCCTTCTACCATCTGGAGAAGACTGACTTGAATTCAGAACTAAGTCCAACACTGATATGTAAGTGCCAGACTTAGTAATTCAACATCAGTGTCCAGATGCTTTCTGGACACAAAAAAAGCAGCAGAAGTTAATTTTAAATGTTTTAACAAAAAGATGTGGTTTATATTTGTCTATAATTACAAACTTCTATTAAAAGGTTTGTATGGGTCTTCCATGACAGCATAAGAAACACTATTTGTTTGGTTCAAAAGAAAATTTTTTATTATTTTATTCCTTCTGCCTCTGTATACTCTTGCATCTAATTTTGTAGCACTTTGCATAGCAAATTTCTGTTTTCATGTAAGGGCAGAGCTGGAAATCTGGTTCACAGAATCTAATTTTTCTGGTAATTCAAATTCTTCAAACAAGTGACTTTGAAAAAACCTCTGTGGGCACTGAAAAGCCTCCTTTCTTACAGGGCTGTGCCTTGACACTGGATTCTCTACTGAAATGTTCTCAGAAGTCAGAGCATTCATAAACAACTCCATGCTGAGAGTGGTGAATTTTGGGGCATGTAATACGGGGAGAGCTTTTAATGCATTCTGTGGTATCACCTGTTTTTACCATCTCTGCAGGAACATCCTTCAGACTGTAATTTCTGCCAAATTTGGTTGAGGCTGACTGATGGCTTCAACAGCTAATTACTGGTGAGAAGAAAGAAGGATGGACAGACAGAAAAGTGCGATCCTCTACACTTTATTTCTTTTTGAAGAAATACAGACAACCGAGTTCTTGAAATTGTAGCCAGACACTTAAAACCTCTATCAAAGTCCTTATTCATTTGCATGCCTTGAGAAATATAGCATATTCAGTCTATGATGCCCTACATCAATTAAGGTTTTCTATCTTCAAGGCCCCAGCTACTCACAACAGGATGGCCTTGGGTAAAAAGAAAACTCAAGAAAATCTATCAAAATTATTGAAGTTTCTAAATACAACAAAACACAGAAATCTGCATGTTACGGTTTTTAATAGCCTAATAGTTCAGAGAAAAATCACTATCTTCTTCTGCACATTTTCTGAATAACTCACCTAGAATAAAGGCATAGATTAGCCAAAAAACAAACATTTAAACACACAATTTAAATGTTTCAGGAAAAAAACATATGATGTTAAGCTGTACTGATGTTATGCTGTAGTAATTAACTGCCTGACATTTAAACTGAGAGGCTTAAAGAAACACAGAGACAACATCTGAGTACTTTAAAAGAAGCTTAATCCAGTGTCATGACATTAAACTGCCAAGATAAACTGACCAACAATACTGGAAGAATAATTTTCAATGGTAATTTCTTTTGAGTTACTCATAAAAAGCAGAATGGGAAATTGAGTGCTTGCAGTTTATCAAAAAATCACTGTTTAGCTAAAAAAGTGGATGGTAACAGATGAGCTTGAAAAAATTACTTGCTTGGAATATACCAAGCTCTAAAAAGAAACAAGGACAATTATTTGCACAAGTGAACAGTAGCATAAATGCACTAAGGTTGATGACTGCTGAATGACTGCTGAATTCCCACTCACAACTCCCTCCTGTGGGAGATGCCACACTGAATACACCAAATCTAATCATGCAGCCAGACTCTTAGGCAAACACATTTATTTAATGCTATGACACAGTCTAGTAACACATGGTGTGGATGAGTACATGGGGATAAAAGGAAAGCTCTTCAATAGAGATAAATGCCTGATAAATGCGTGAAGCCGAAGGTCACACTTGCTTGTCAGACAATACTTTGTTCTAATTCATTTTGAAAACACTTGAATAATGATTTTGCAATTAAATTATCCACTTGTAATACAATGTAATTATACATTTTCAAAGATAGATTCCAGTTCATTTAATTCCCTCTAATGCACGTTTAGACTTTGTAAGCCTACAATTAGCCCATGCATGGGTTGGTTGGTATTTTCTATTTAAAATTTACTTTTTCATTTTCTCTTGTTCGTTTGTTCCTCCCTCTCCCCCTTTTCTGATGTATTGCAATTGTGGTTTTAATAAAACAATTATTGGCAGAAAATGTGACCTGACTGATCCTGCAAACAAAACAAATGTAGCTTTATTTGGCACCAAAATGTAGGAATTTATTGTCAAAAGCTTATAACTTAACATCCACTTTGCACCAAAACAGATAGCAAAATAATCCTGGTTTAATTCTTGTAACAACTTGTGTCATCATCTTTCCTTGCCCCAGTGTCAACACTAAATCCCAAGCTATGTTCTTTCCTACTTGACTATTTTTCTTTTCATGTCACAAAACCAGTAAGATATGAAGATCTAGTTTTACACGGTACTTCAGTTCTTGACATTTGCACCATTAAATCTTTCTGTACAGTTATTCTGTGTCTGAGTATCTATTTACAATTTATTCCTTACCTTTGCCCTTCATATCTCACTGTGGTTTTTACTGAGACAGTGAGACTGTCCACCTCTCAGGCTTCCAGAACTGGCATCATAGCTATGGAGTAGAGATACATACAAAACTTTCCTCACACGAAGAACATCTTCAATTATTTAAAATAATTTCTATTCTGGATCCTACAAAACTGAAGATGCTTTTATTTAAAAAATATCTTCTCAGCTATACCACTGACATAAACTGGTGCAACTGTGCAACACAATTACAGAAATACCATACAATTATAGAAATACCATATAATTATCAATTGATGAACTTTATCTTCCAGCAATCTACCAATTTTATTAAAGTCAGACTGTCTTTTTATCACCTTTTCTTTTGTTTGCAATATAGTTACTTAGGATTTACCACATATATAATCATGTCCTGCTATCTTCTACCTCAAAAGTGACCAGGCAGAGGGGTTTCATATGACTGACTGAAAAAATCTCCCATGAATTATACAATATGAAGTAACTACAACGGATAAATAGTTGCTAAAGGTATTAAGCATTTCTTGGAAAACCCTTAATTAAGAATTTATCCAGTTTACAAACTGCACAGACAATGGAAACAGGAAGGGTTAATCCAAAGGAATTTGCAAGCAAAGCAAAACTGAAACACACTAAGACTTCAGCAGTCCCCACAAAAGCCAAGGTCCAAGCAACCTGATCATCTGCGTTGTAAAAGGTCTACTGGACACCATTAGAGTTTGGGGTCAACACTGAAATTACTTTGCAGCTGTGCACTCCATTTCACCTGTCAACTCATTTACTAAGAGAAGTTTTACACAGGACATTCCTTGAAGACACCTCTGGCATAGAGGAGGGATCCACATGGATGGATCCCAACTGAGGATGCAGGCTGGCTGCACCTCTGGGCTGGGCTCTGGGCTATGTTCCAGGTAGCATCTCCATCTCCAGCCCAAACGCCTGCTCTTCCCAGCTGGGATCCCTGGACCCAACTGATCACCCTACCAGTATGGGACTGTCAATTAAACTGAAATTTAGACTGAAATTACCACTGTCAATGGAGCCTCCTCCCAGCACTCTGCTGTGCTGCACAATTTTCAACACACAAAACTCTGAATTACTCGATGGTTCTCTCACGTAAAACAAAGTGCTCAACTCCAGATCTCTGTAACTCACAGCCCAGGAGCTACTTCACTGTACCCAGGCTGCACTGGGCAGAAGCACAGGCTGCACTGAACAGCCCTGTAAAGGCAGAGGACCAGTGACCACCGTCTTTACCTCAGGCTCTTTTTTATTTCTAATCCCTTTTACTGCAACAGAAACCTGCATGCTCTTTTCCACTTCTGGCTTCCAGGAATCACTAACTGACATAAAACAAGATGGTTTTTCACCACATAAAACAAAAAATCAAAAAAACAGTAATAGGGTGATATCCTACTAATCCATCCATTGGATAGCAACTGAGTAAAACAACAGCTATGTCAACAGCAAACACTGTACCAGGTTTCTTATATTTTTAAACATAAATGTCTCCTCAAGTCCATTTGTTATGTGAATCAATGATATTTACTTCTCTCTTTTTTTTAAAAAAAGAAGCTTGTAAGAGGTTTCTTCTTTTTGACAGAAAATTAAACCCTTTTAAACTGGTATTACTATTTCTATCTTAATAAGCCACACATGCCCACTACCCAAGCCTATGATCATGCTGGACCAAATACTTTATACATAAAAAAGTTCATAAATAAACAGTTCTGTTAACACACAGAAATGGCTGCTGGTGCACGAGTAACCAGAAGCCAGCAAACCATCCATTTGCTCACTGCACAGGGGCCACCAGCTGCCAATGGAAGGGAAGGAAAAGCTGTTCTGCTCCTTAATGCACATCCCAAGAAACCAGCAGCTGTTCCTGCATAATGAGAAGTGATCAGATAAAGACAATTTCAGGGGAAATAAAATGTTAGACCTACACAGCAATGTTTTGGGTTCCCCCTGCCCCACTTTGTATTAACCTCTATCCTTTTTGGTCATGCTGCTCATCAACCTTTCCCTAGACTAAAGGTTGGAATGTCAACAGGAGTCACTACATTTTGAGTGCTGAAATAGAAGCATTTTTATTTTGTCACCTTAAAAAGCAAGACTTAGGATGAAGGGTGTCTTGAACACACATTTGCTGAAGGGCAGATTCCTGCCCTATGTAATCCATCATGGCAGTTCAGCTAAAAGATCAGGGCTACTTGCCTGATAAAATCTGCAGCTCAAAGAGTTCAAGGTGATGTGTCTATCAAAGCCCATTTAAAGGTCCACATATAAAAACAATCCAATAACCAAACCAAGACAACCCCATATAAACACACCACACAGCTACAGAAAGTTCTGAAATTGATAAAGGTAGAACCAGGAGGAAATCCGAAAAGTTTCAGTTTGAAAATAGGAAGTATTCAAGGTGAAAATTAAATCAGCCTGCCTTGCAAACAACTCTCATTATTAATATCATACAGATCTAGCCAGATGGGAGACAATATCCTACACAGTGCAGCTGAGAAAAACAACAGCAGGGAAATAAAATCATTCTTCTTTTCAATTGTAATACCACAGCCAGCACTAACAGTTGTTTTCAGAAAACACTCTGCAGGGTTTATTTTAAATAAAAAGTCAAGTACAGCTTCTTATAAGTCTTACCCATAACAGCCACTGCAGCAAAGCCACAATGATTTCCTTCTCCATGTTGAAGAGGAGCTCTTAAGGATGTTTTTGATAACCACTTAAGCAGACATCATGATAATCTCAAAGAAAACATTCCTAAACACTATTTGAAGACAACATATATGTTTCCCTCCTCTAAGAAATAAAGTGTATTAATAGAGGCTATTCAGTTGCACTCAAAATTACTTTAGACAAAGACACCTGCAGTTGGTGATATCAGCAATTGAGCCCCCTTCCTCTCACTGAAAGTGGATGCAGGCTTTTTCTAAGCACTTTCCATCTTTCAACCCTGCTAAAAATTAATAGGTCAATTACTATGATTTATACAAAGGTAACTTCTACAGAAGATCAGTGAGTAGCACTCTGTAAATATTGTCTTTCTAGACAAAAATATATATACTTTATATAGTGAGCACATAATTAATTCAAGATTACTTTTCTTGATGGCAAAGAGTTCAGTTGGAAGTGTTGTCTGTTATATGAAGAACCAAAGACTGGATTAGCTCTTCGATTTATTTGTCTCAGCCATTTTAGACTGATTTACAGCATTAAGAGCAAACAGTAAGATTTAGAAAAAGATTTTATTTATGTGTGTGTGGATAGATATATTCCCCCCACATACATATATATGATCGATGGAAAGGAAAGAAACTGAACAACAAAAACCATGAAAACTGGAAGAGTTTTCTATAAGCAGAGTGATAAATAGTAGTGCTGTGTGAACATTTATCTTTTCAAACACCTCTTGTGTTTGTTTATTCATTGGAAATCTCATGGCAGGCTTATTTAACCTTGAAAATTGGTGAGCATCCTCACCATGGAAATAGTATTAAGGGCAGGAAAGTTATCTGAAATATCAGTAGAAAAACCACTGCCACAACCTTCACATGTAAGGCAGACCAGGAATGACCTCCCTCCAAACCTCCTTCCCCAGCACAGCAAGTGCCTCAGCAGCTGTCCCCCACAGGACCAGGTTTGCCCAAATGAGCAGCACTGGACATGTTATAGCCACATTAAGAACTTTGATGTGTAAAGAACAGTACACATATTAAGCTTCAGTGGTGTTAGCCAGTGTTTATTTTTAGACTTTATCTAGCAAACAGAACCAGTTGTATTTATACACACCTGAGAAACAAGAATATGTGTACAGTGGTTCTAAGACACCTCGGTGCGATTAGGATCGTTACCTGTTTCCTGGAATTTGGTTGTGCAGAGTACCAATGTGCTGATTTCTGCTGTTTCTCCTCATTCTATGCAGTTTTCCTCAGTCTTACAATTAAAAAGAGAACAAGAAATAGACAAAGGTGTCTTTTCCCTACCCCTCCCCTTCTTTTAATTCCAGTTACACAAAAACTGCCTTCAGGCCCTGCCTATGCCTGTATGCCCCCTTTCTGACGTGCCCCATACCATCCCACTTCTCAGCACAAATCTATATGAGCTCTTCTCTCCCCTCAAAACCTTACACCTCAAATAAAAAGCCTTCTGCCACATCCAACGCGCTGTTCCTGCGGCCCTGTGGCTTTCAGAACAACTGCCCTGCACCCCACCATCACGTACATCTCCTCTCAGGGTTTGCAAACTGCTCCAGGAAGCCCCCAAGGAATTGCAGGGGCTCACCTGACATCCTTGGCAAGGCAAGTGCCACCAGCACTCTGCTGTCAGAGGTGGCTGGCACGCTCCAGAGCACCCACTGCAAGCAAACCCACATATGCTCACTGTTTTGGGGATCTTGAGAAGCCCTCAGCTGGAAAAGAGGCATATTTTTACCGGACCATGAAGTCTCTCCCTCACTCCTACCGACTCCACTCACAGGGGAAGGAGGTTTGGAACTTCCACAGGCTTTGTAAACTGCAACAGCCCCCACACCCCAGTGTGGGGACTCTGGCACTCCTGACCCAGAGTGGCTCCAGGTCACACAGAGAAACCATACATGGGCTTTTCTTACAGAAATCACACATCAGGTCTTACTCCGAAACTTTAGGTTTGGTACAGCAAATACGTGATTTGCTTGTTGCTTTCTAAAGTTTGTCCTGTAAAGGTGAGGGCAGGGTATCAGTTCATACAACCACAGTACAGGCCAGGCTGGAAAGGACCTTGAAAGATCACCTGGTCCAACATTCCACAAGAGGGGGAGCCCAAATGAGATTATCTAGCACCCTGTCCAACTCCATCTTGAAAAGCTCCAGCAGCAGGACCTCCACCATGTCCTTCAGGAGGTTGCTCCAATGATTATACCTCTCATTGTAAAAAATTTCTTATATCAAGATAAAACCTCTCCTGGTATGACCTGGACCCGCTACCTTCCGCCTTCACCATTTGGTTATTTGTAAAGGCAAGAGTTTCTATCCTCTTTGTAGCCACTCCTTAAGTACTAGAATATGGTCCTCCTGAGCCTTCTTTCCTCCAGGTTAAATGCCTGGTCTCCAAAAGGAAGAACAGGAGAATAAAACCCAGTATCTTGTGCTACCACTGCAGGCCCAAAGACTGATTCTTCCCGGTGGGGCAGAGGAAAGAGGTGAGCAAAGGGCCAGGCTGCAGCATGGATGAAAGAGGCAGAAACGAGGTGGATGCTCTTCTGCTCCTAAAGCTCCAGGCACAGACCTGCAACAGGGTCTTGGAGTATTTTAAGCAGGAGAGCAGCCTGGCCAAGAGCATCAAAATGATCTGAGGCAATTGTGTCAATTATGTCCAAAACGTCTCATATTTTTGCACGGTTTTAACACACCAGAAAAACACACTGCTCTTCTTCATCATTATTAAGGCAGGACAAACTCAAAATCACAGTAGAAAAAAAGCGTTCATTTCCTTACAATAGCTGACCAGACTAGTACTTTTGTCAATAATTTCCTCTAATATACCTTACAGTAAGAGTTTTTCCAATTTCCAGTAGAAGAAAACAGAGAGTCAATGGAAACAAATGAATTTTATATTATTAAAATATATATATATTATTTCAAAGCTTATGTTTTATTGAACTTTAGGTGCTCTCAGACAAGAATCTTAAATATGTTCTGTACTCAACTGACTAGAAAAACAAGTCTATTTTTCTTTTTGAACCAAGTTAGTCCAGAAATATTTAATGCAAAATGGCAGTTCTTAATCAGTATCCAGATGTCAATATACAGTTTTCAGTATAATAATAAAATACTCAATAAAAAATAGCCTAAGTTTAGAGATGAGATATAAATCCTCTACTGAAAACCTGTTCCTCTTACTGTAATTTTAAAAATTACTCAGTTTTCCACTTGTTTTCCTCTGATCTCTTCTGAACTACACAGCTCTCTCCTGTATCGTCTCCTCTATATCTCCATATCCTTCTTCATCATTCAAACTTCACTGAGTGATTATTTAGCTACAAAATTAAAATCCAAACTGATCTTAAATCATATAGAGTGTTTAGAAATGATCTGGTGAATTTTATGCCCCAAAATTCTAGATTACATGATTTCCTATACAAAAAGCAGAGAGCAATATTTCAAGATCACACTTCCATAAAATCTAGTTCTATTTGATTCTAAAGTACATGTATGCTTCTATTTTTAAGCTTTCAACTCCTATCTTAATCAAAACGTATATAGGAGGATACTCAAAAGTTGGTATGGAAAGTTGATTACAATAACTAGTTTTCTTGTAACTATAATAGTATTAATATTCTCTTTTAATAGCTTTAACTATCTCTGCAAGATCAATTGAAAGTTTAGTTTGGCAAAAGGGAACAGCGCAGTCAGAAGAACAAGAGAAATTTAACTTGAAGTGTTTTCTGCAAGCCTTGCCTTACACTGTAGTTGTACATAAGCAATAATATTTGACTGCTTAAGGGTCAAGAAAAATGTAACAATGTAGTTTAAAAAATTTGAAAGCAATCTCAGGACACCAGAACTACCTTAATGCAAAGACTGAATGTTAGTTTCTACAAAGTACTTCTGATTAGTTCTTAAAACTTAAACACACACCCTAACATGAAATAGAAGTTATCTGAATAAGTATTTGGCATATGTGAATATCCTTGCAATGACCTGACCCAAACTATAACAACCTCAGTATGTTTTTATCTAAAAGGACTCAAGGATACACAGATGATGTACTGGGTATCCTTTTTGTTATGACTACGGTTGGCTTATCTTGTGGCACTACTCAGAATTCTATCTCTTTCTATGTTTTCCATGAGATGTAGAAAGAAAAAAAAAGAAAAATCTGTCATCTGCACCTAAGTGCAAGAAGTATAAACTTAACTTCAAATGGATCCGCCCAAGTTTGCTCATTGCCTCCTTGGACAGAATAATTCTCAGCTTGTTTGCATTTACAGAATCAGCAAGTCCAACATGTAGTTCTTTTCAAAGTGTTCAGTGTAATTCTTTTAATAGAAAAAACATTGATAATTTCTAGTATAAATGGAAAATATTCCCTCATTCAGAAATACTTGGACAATAACAAACCAATAAGTTTACAACTAAGAAATACTGGAAAATCAACTCACTTTCTCATCCTTGTCTACAGCTGTTTTCACTTGGCAGTCTCTGAACCCTCTTTAAGGACCATTTCTTCCTTTTCCACTCCACCTATACTAGTCTCCAAAGACATTTAATTCTGTAAAGATACCATTTCTGAGTCCTCAGTCAAATCTCTCTGCTTTAAAACTGTAAAGTCTTATTTGCCACCTTCTAAACAACAACATTTTGTCGTGCTACACAGACAAAACAACCTTAACTTCTATTTCATACACCACTTTTCAAAGTAAGTATTTGGGTACCACAGCTACTTCAATGCAATGTTCGGAAACTGAGGCTGACAGGCTTATCTGAGTACAAAAGCTTTGCAAAGATTTAAGTATCTTCCCACTGATAAATGGGAGCAGGAGAGGGGAATGGCTCCAGGTCCTCGCAGGCAGGCTGCGGGCGCTGCAGGCTCGTGTCACTTGTGAGAACTGAGGAAGCAGAACAATTTAGGAAGCTTACTACCGGTTCAGCGAGCAAAAGGAGGTAACACACGTAGCAGCCCCAACTTACAAGCCAGTTAAAAGCTTCACATTATTGCACTGCCTCACTGACAGCAAAATGAAGGAACACAGTAAACTTTGCAGATCTGCTCCCTCTCTATAAATAAGATCAGAGTCAAACTTTAAAAAAAAAAAAAAAAAGAGGGCAACAAAAGAACCCACACCAAAAAAACCCACCCACAACAAAAGAGTTCTTACAGTCACTAGTCCCGTAACCATAATTTCAACACTAAGGGATGCCCCTGAGCATCTGTACGCAAAACATATACCATTTTTACTTGGTGAATATTGTGATTACCCTAATGTAGCTAATTTGGAGTGAGCCTGCACGCAAGTCCTTTAAAAAGAAAATTGCATCTTTGCTAAAGGAATGTTTTCACAGCACTGTACAGTCAATTTCTGAACAAATTCCTTTTTCCAGTGAGGAATCCTGGGCTCTCATCTACTTTAGATAATTACAGCAGAGGAGATCATTTGGATGCTATTGCTTCTATGCTACAGTAGCTTCAAATTCAGTAACAAAAATAACATACTCGGGGCATTACTTTCCTAGGGCAATCAAAACCAAGCACATTTACATAGTGATAATCAGCATTGCTACATATCTGGTTAGAAACACAGCAGAGCAAGAAAGTAACTGTATTGCTCTCATTTCATGAAGATCCAAGCCAGGGGAGAGGAACTGGGCCAGCTTACAGCAGCTGAGCAAATGGTATTTTTGATAACTGCCTTCTGGTGCTCAGAATCTAATTTCTGTACAAAAATACCTAATTTTTTACAAGTGGAATAATCTTCATAAATTTATATATATGCCTCAGTCAACAGGCTCAAGGAAGTGTGAATCACACCTATTTATTTCGCAGATGTGGGATACTGACTTGGGCAGCAGGAGCTTGTCTTGGACTTTATAGTTATTAAAATCTATTAGAAGGTTTATCAAATTATGCAATTAAAAACAAAACAAAAAACCCACCATGAAATGTCCTCCACTTCTTCCATTATTCATTAAATCAGAAATAAGCAGCTCAACATAAGGCATTCAAGCTGTTATGAAATTCATTTATTTGTAAGTGACAAATGAAGCTCATTCTCAGTATAACAGTTTTTCCTGGGGAGTCAATTTATTTAGAAGAAATTAAGACATTACTATACTAAGACATAATTACAGGATTTTGCAATTAGTTGCAACCTGAAGTGTCACAGCTGGGCTTTTAAACTTCTATAGCAAAAAAGACCTATTAATCATTATATTGTAGACCACGTAACAGATTTGCTTTGGGAGTGAGGGTTGTCTATAATATCTATGCCTTTATCCTGCAATGGATCCATACAGTCAGATCCCCCCAACCAGTCAGGAAGGCTCTGTGCAGGTGCAGAAATCCATCAGTGGCCACATGCAAGGAACATCGCAAAGAAGACTGGCTGGCTGCCTGTGACAGCTAGAAATACCTCTCCAGTGTGCTGTGCTGCAAGACTGCTTGGTACCCAAGAAGCAAGGAACAGAACAAGACATCATAGTCCCTACAGCCTCTGTGAATCTAACCCCTGTATGATTTAGTATTTCAACACCAAGATGATGAGTATTCTATAGATAAGCCACAGAGATTACTCACCCAGCAAGTCTGTCACACACTCAAGTGTGGTATTTGAAAATACTATTTTTTTTCCTAATTACTTTTGAAAGCTTAGCAAGAAAATGTTCATCCTACTCACTGTACCAAAATAGCTTGAAGTAGAAATATTTGGCCCCGGGAAAAGAATTACTAAATTGTGTGTAGGTACACGCAATCCAGGAACTCCAGAGTATGCCTCACCAAAATAGCTCAAACCTACAAGCAGCAGGTCCTATTTGGGGATTTCTAGTTTATGTTTGCACACAGGCACAGCAGATCACTCACCTTCTCTGCCTGCCCTGGGAAGATGACTGTGAACTGACTTGGCAAGGCAGGCAGGTGTGGGAGGGCCACCCTGTGCAGCTGTAGTGGAAGGAAAGTGCAGGAATGCTTTGAAGGCAGACCAGCCCAGCAGCACACCCAGCCCCACAGCACTTCTGCACCACCGCCTCTCCCATGCCATGACCAGCAAATCCACTCGAGGAGTTTGGCAGGTTACAGCTGGAGCAGGCAGCTGTCTGACACGTGAGCAGGGTGACATCATAGCTCTTTAAAGCTAAGAGGCAGGTGCTGACCTGCCTAAATTACAGAATTTCACACCTAGCCACACAATCCAACACACCTGATTTAGGATTTTGTTTAATGCTTGAATTTAGTAAATTGATGAATTATTTAAATACAATACTATGCCCGAGTCTGACAACTAGCTCCTTTCAAACTATCCATCCAAATGTATGAATCATATAATCACTTGGGTTGGAAAAGACCTTCAAGACCATCGAATACGACCTTTGACTGAACATCACCATGTCAACTAAACCACAACAGTAAGTGCCACGTCCAGTCATTTCTTCAACACTTTCCAGGATGGTGACTCCACCACTTCCCTGGGCAGCCCATTTAAATGCTTGACAACCCTTTCAATGAAGAAATTCTTCCTGATGTCCAACCTGAACCTCTCCTAATGCAGACTGAAGCAATTTCCTCTTGTCCTGTCATTAGTTGCTTGGAAGAAGAGTTGACACCCCCCACTTAGCCCCTGGCTACACCCTCCTTTCAGGTAGTTGTACAGATCGATAAGGTCACTCCTGAGCCTTCTTTTCTGCAGGCTAAACAACCACAGCTCCCTCAGCCTCTCCTTTTATGACTTGCTCCCTAGACCCTTCACCAGCTTCATTACCCTTCTCTGCACACGCTCCAGCACCTCAGTGTCTTGCTTAAAGTGAGGGGCAGAGAACTGGACACTGTACTTGAGGTGCAGCCTCACCAGTGCTGAGTACAGGGGACAGTCACTTCCCTAGTCTTTGCTTAAGAACACCATGGGGTAAATCAAATTTAAGGGCGCAGAGGGCTCTACTAGGCAGGGAGGAAGAGCTTCTATTTGAGGCAAGAGATCCATTTCATTTTACTTGTTTATCTTATTTGTAATGATAATGCTAGCATTGTTTGAGAATGCTGAGTATCATGATAATAAGGCATGCAGCAGCATCCTCCATCATCTGCACACAAAAAAACCCAGACCAAGCTAAATATTTTGGCATATGGAACCTAGAGAAGAGCGAGCATCACTTTGAAAGTCTCCAGAGGCAAAAAAAGCTTTTAAAAAGAAAAAGAGAAGCAAATAGTGTATGTGGGAAGACAAAGTTAAGGTATTACGAGGATTTAATGACATACTCTTAAAATGCTAGTTTTTATTCTCTGCAGTCACTCAAGCCCTAGTTCAGAATACTTTACAAAGCAAGTCAATCTTTTAGAGTAATTCAGTGAAAATTCCCTTAATGTGCACATCCCAAAGGCCTAGAGGGATTCAGAGCATTGTGCCCCTTCTCAAGGGTCAAAACTTCAGCTGTTTGATATTGCTGCACTTTTGTGTGTTGTTAACAGCAATTCTTTGATAGATCAAAAAAGAAAAGCTTGAGAAATAGTCTACATCATCATGAAATAAGCCAAACTTAGAGCAGACTGTACAGCTCTAGGCTAAGGTTAGTCAAAACAGGCATAATTGCCAAGCTCAAGGAACCAGGGCTAGGCAGAAGTCAAATGGGATACACCACCAGGAGGGTGCAAAGTGCTGTTGCCTGGAATGTGGGAAAGCAGGGAAAGGATCCCTCTTTCTCCCTGCCTTGCCTGAACAGGCATTCACAAAACAAGAAAATTGCTGTCAGGGATGTCAGCATTTTACACTGTTGTCCAATTGATGTAAGAATTAGAAGCTAACTTCTGTACCCTACAGGGATATTTGAAGAAAAAACAAGATGTCCATCTAAAACACATGTAAAAATGAGATGCCACCATGATATTGCTTCATCTAACAGTTCAAAATTTAAAGACAGCAAGTAGAAATGCAGCACAGCAGAGTAATGCTCTTGATTTGAACTTCAAAACAACAGAGCCAAGCATGGAAGTGACATGCATGGATTGCTTTCCTTTGCAGAGACCAGTTCTGGACAACTAGGACAATACTACAACAGCACAGAGAGGAGATAAAGATGTGGACATTTTGATGACGATGAAAAATAAGCAAATACAATAACTGTGATTACATTCCTGAACATAATAACTAAGAGAAAGAGGCAAAAAAAGCATATTAGGCCATGTATGCAGATTTACATGCAGGAAACAGATGGGAGGTGCGGAAATCAGGAATGGAAAATGAAAATATTTGGTGTTAAGTCTTCAATACAGTAACTCCACTTACCTTGGAACTTGATTAAGAACTGTAAACAGTTTAGAGTAAAAACCATGATATTAGAAATCCATCAGAAACACCATTTGCCTTATTTGATTTAAAAAGAATAAACAGCAAGAATAAACAGCCTTCTAAAGCAAAAACAAGTGCCAAGAACTCTGACTGCAGATGTTTGGAGATAGACTACTAACAAGAACATCATCATCATCTTCAAAAATCAAAATTTTGTCTAGCTTTTGGAAAAAAGAAAGTTGTTCATATTCTTATCTCCATTAAAACCACCCTAGGATTTTAAAGGACAACTTAAGAATATCCTTTGAACATAAACCAATAAGAAACAAATTATTTTGCTATGGAGGATTACATTTATATCTGATTAAAACAGAAAATATTGCATAAGAAAAAAGAGAATAGTGTCTATATAATTAAATTTTAATTCTCAAAATTACTCCAAGTTTTAACAGATAATTGAAAAACTCTGCAAGTCTATACTGTAGTTACGTATTTATGAAATTGGACACTTAACCTGTAAAAGAAAGTAAAGCACAAAATACAGAGTAGACTTGTAGATTTTAGAAGAGACAGTAGGTTTGACAAAGCTTTGCTTGTTGTATATGTTCTGCAGAAAGTTACCTTTCAAATAGATTTGGGACTTCATGGTGCAAATACTGGCTAAAGGCATTTATAATGGGCAGTCTTCACATGTAGCAAATTCTGAACAGAGATCAAGTTTTTTAAATTATTTGAAATTATCATAAATAATTCTAACACAACCGGTAGAGTTTCTCTCTAAAAATAAGTTATACATCACATTTAGGAAATAGTTCTATTACAAATCCTTAAATATTGGCTTTAAAAAAGGTTTCATTCACACATATTGCGTAGCAAACCTCCACAGAGAACCAACTTCGGCACGATCATTAGGACCACTCGGACTGTTCACAGCTATGGGCTGCAGCGGGAACTCTGTGAGGACACGTGCAGGGATCCCAGCCAAATCCACCCTCACAAGCTTTGGGACTTCCTGCAGGGAAGCCTGTCACCTCCACGTTTGATATACTGTGCAGGTCCACCGTCCACAAACTGGCCCTCCTACAAGAGCACCCTCCCCTGTGTTACAGGATAATTCAAAACACCTCATTGTTTATACTTGTCTCCCAAAAGCAATACTTCCTAACACACATCTGTACTAACGGGCACTGAATTTTATCTGCCATTTACTGCTCAGTCAATCACTTGGTACTAATTTTTCTAACAAACTTTAGTAAGTGATTATTCTTTATATGACTATTTTTAAAACCTTATCAGCAAAAAACCCCATCACAGTATTCACACATTTTTCACATCAATCATGAATTCACCCGATCATAAAGAGCTTTCAAGATGTTTAGTGTCTTTGATGAAGGTTCCTACAAAGATCTCTTACAAAAACCAAGCATGCTCTTTCTCGATGACTCCACCTTGCCTATTTGCTGACCTCTTGTGCGAAGTCCAACTGGTTTACAAAACACATTCCCTTACAGAAAGCACAGAGGCTCTTCCCGGTATATCATATTTTGCCTACTCAGTTTGATGTTTGAAAACTTTGATTTGTCTCTCTTCAGTTCTCTAGAGCTTTTAAACCTTTGTATTAAAGCTCATTTTCTCTGGCATCAAATATAATTTAAGCAATAGATTAGGTATATTCCATTTTAAGAAAGATTTGGACAAGAGACACCCTTAAGCTCCTCCACACAGAATACTAAAGCAAGTAACTAAGCTGCAATGATATAGCCTTATGTTTCTTGACTGTTCCTTTCACACTTGGACCATTTAGCAACCTACCACAAAGTCTGGCAGGGTCTGTGTGAAGGGTGACATGTTCACTGTTCTTTTTATGCCTTTGCCAGTTTACTCCTCAAAAATATTTGTCTTATAATTTTAATATTTAACTTCCCAGAGATTATGCTCTCTTCCATGTTCTCCTTTGGATATATTTCCCTCTTGTCCCTTTATTTATGATATCCTTTGCTGTTTAACCATTTTTTAAGGGTTCAAAGAAAGTACTATTTTGATACAGTTTTTTTCCTATGGGAGAGAAAAAAATTTCTTTTCCATTGTAGAAAAAAATGCAAAAAGTCTGTAATATTTGGCTCAGATTTGCACTGTGCATCAGAAGCACGGAAAAAAAGGCAGTCCCTGTCCCACGGTGATTATAGTTATAACAATAAAAATGACATAAGGCAGCTCTGGCAGAAAAACTGGTCAAAGATTAAATACTACCTGTATTTAACAAACGATGCAGAAAAGAGGTTTTGTTTTCCAGAGTTTTGGAGTATCAGTAATGGCTTCATCTCCAAAGCAGGAGGTTACACAGCCTGCTCAATCTGTGGCCTTCTACTTATATCTGGAAAGTAAGCTTTCATTCACCAGTAAGGACATAATAAGCAATGAAAACATGTACCCAATATCAAGGTCCAACAAACAGAATTAAAACAGTACTTTAAGTCTTAATCTTCATGGCTACCCTCAATTCAGCAATAAAAATACTCTACATGGATCAACAATTTGTATAATCAAGACAAAACAACTCAAGAGCCTGAAGCTTGATGACTTTTAGTATTGTTTTTTAATATTTTCAAACCTAGTCCCAAATGCTTTGATAAATGAGAGACTTCACAGGAATCCATATATATGGCTTTATCTTACACAGACCTTTCTAAAACAGGGACGGGCAGCTCTCATAACATCTATCCCACATTTCCAATTACTATATTGCAAAAAGCTGAAGCACCACAGACAGTATTTGCTTAAGTGGCATGTGTTGTAACAAAGTGGTCAAAGGTTATAGTGACATACAGTATATATGGAACAGTAACTCTATGATTGTAAGAAGCTTTCAGAGCCAGATAAGCAACAGCATGCCATAAATATTTTCATGACACATCAACATATCTGTAATTGAAACAGAACATCCTATGAAGTCTGCCTGCCTTCTTAAATGAGGAAGAGATTTAAATGCAGTGATTACCAGCAATCAACTCAGTGGTACCAAACCAACAGCCTCCTGGCCATCTGCTGCCCATCATACAGGTCACACAGATCACAAACAGCTTTCCCTTGCCTAGATGAAGTATTTAAAGTCACACACCAGGAAGGCCATCAGTGTACTGAGGAAGACAGCAGCCTGAAACAAACTGCTGCCGCTGGAAAAGTCCCACTGACTACATCTTTGTAAGTCAGTGCAAGGTTTCTGATAAAGGCCAAGGCTGAGCAGTGGCTCCATGAACTGCTAGCCCACAGCAACACACTCTTAACAGAGGAGAAAATGTCAGAGCAGACTAGCACTTAACCTTTGCAACATGAATGATAAATCTGGTGTGTACACAGCACTCAGCTCCCTGCCCACGGGCATGCTGGCAGCAGGTTCAACAGAGCATGGGAGGGGCCATAACCAGCCCTCCTGTACCTCTCAAGCATCCCTCAAAGCCTGACCAGCGAGAAGTAAAGCAACTGCTCACAGCTGTCAGTGAATCATGAAGAGTGGATGGCGGCTCACAAATTGTCTTCTCAGTTACAGAGCACTACATTAGAACAGCTACAGCACCTCCAATGCAGCAGGGAGGGTGAGATTCATCCCAACTTCAGCTGCTTGAGTAAATAGACACACACCTCCTCTGAGAACCAACAGCTCTCAGCTTCCCTCTCACTCACTTTATGGAGAGCAGCGGGTACTTCTCAGACCTGTCACCTCCTCCTGAGGGAAGAATTTAGAAGTGCCTATTCCACTCCACTCAAAGGGAGCCCAAGACAAGCAGGGTAGACAGATGTCAGACGAATTCCTGCAGAGAACCTAACTGTGCACAGTAATGTAATTTGTGCACTCTCCTGCCAGTGAGGCATTAGGGCACGTGCAGGGAATGGGAGGATTTTCTACAGGTATTTTCAAATTACCACCTGTCTTCATTTGGCTTCTTATTAACAGCTGAAAAATGACACTGCACATGTAATAGCAAAGGAGGCAGTTTTTACTTAAACTTTTTTTGGGAGGGAGGGGAATCTCAAAACTCTACATTTTTATTGATGACAAAGGAAGAACATGAGGCAGCGGAATCGTGATCCCTTCAGGGAAGGGACATTTAATGATGAATTTTCAGCTAAGGATCAAAGGCTTCTAAAAGAATACACTAAGATAAGGGTTTCTAACAGATTAAACCATCTAAAGCTCATATTTTTAAATTCCATTCTATACTATTATATCCTGCATCATCAGCCTTTGGGTTCCTGAACGAAGGCAGAGGAACAGGCCTTGAGGGAAAGAAAGGACAGAACAGCAAGACTGAGAAGAACTGAACACACACCAGCTAAAGCATCTTAGTAAAGGAACTGAAATATTAGGTACTTAACTTCGTAATTATCTCCTTGGTCTGCTAAAGAGATGAAATGTAGCCTCAAAACCTATTCTATCAAAACTGAACCATTTAAAAAGCAGAATGCCTAAAACAGATGAAGAGAAACCAGTTGTTGATGTTACACTTATAAATCTGCACTTGACAATATCTTCTTTGCCTGTGACAAACCCGTGTAAATGCTCATTAGCAGCTACTGTTTAGCAGAGTCTATTTCAAACAAATGAATACAGAAATAGCACCAGCTTTCCAGTACACACTTCCAGGTTCAGCACTCGCTCAAGTGAATGCTCAGAGCAGCGTGAAATGGATGGTGCTCATGCCCTGTTAACCTCAGAGATAAGAAAGAAACCCACGGAGAGTTCAGAGTTTTCATAGTTTAATGAAAGCACAGCAAGAACGATGCTTGCAAAAGGTCACAAGGAAACAACAGCAGTGCAGTAATGCTAACATAAAATGCTCGACCTTTATTTAATCTTAATCCCATTATTCTTTTCCCCATCATGACAATAAATCCCACTGAAACAAAGAGATGTATGCCATTTTCTTCCCATGACTGTATGCAGAATTCTACAGAAAGTACAAATAAATACAGGACACTTCAGAAGAATTCTTTCATGTGTGTATATGTATGCACAAAAACTGCAAAAGATAAATCTGTTACCAGAGGATGAAAAATCAACTGTAAGAACAAAAGAAATAATCTTCCTGAACTGCATTTTTCTTTCTGTTTACATGCAGGATTAAAGATTTTTTAGTCAATGCACCTAGTAGATGTTCCGGTATACATCCTCATCCATTGATTTTCTTTTCCAGGATCATCTAATAGGAGCAGGATGCTCTTTTTAAAAGATTCTTTTATAAAAGCAGAGATTTGAGTAAAGAAAAGAAGTCAATATGCAAACTCCTTATGTTTCCATATTTATAAATAAATATATAACAGGACCACGATGAAAATTGATGAGTTGCTCTCTAATATAATGACATTTCTTCAGAGAATGTATATGGACCCTGTTTATTGCTTAATTAACGTGTGTAATCTGTTATTAATCATGGGTTTGCTCAATTTTAGCCTAAGTCTCTAGAACAGAAAAACCCCCTCTGTAAAAGAAATACTAACATTTGATGAGTAACTCATTAAGAATGGTAGAAACAGCTGGAAAAAAAAAAAAACAATTTCATCAGAGGAAGAGAATTCCCACACTCTGCATTATTCGGATGTAAGCATGTCCATGTCCAGGTACTTCTAGGATGATTTTCTCCACTCTACATAGACACCTGCACAGTCTTCATATTAACTAAACAGCAGGAGGCAAGATCTACTAAAATCAAAAGAAATTGCAAAAACTATAGTTGAGAGTGGATCTTACACCAGGGCTTCTGTCACTTTCAGATGTTAAAAACAGCAAACAGCCCTCACCTCGCCATCTTCTCATTTTACACTTGCCAGAAGTAAATTAGGAGGTATTGCTCAAAAACAGCTTCCTCAAGACTTTTCCCATGCAAAATCTCTCCAAATGAACAACCTATGGCTATCTTACTCAGTACATTGTACAAGCACCATAAAAAATATTAATACCAACAGCAAAGGCTGGTTTTGCAACAGTTGAGGAAATGAGTGAGAACAGAGGCAGAAATGATGCAGAGGTGTGATTAACATTTTAGAAATTCAGGGTATGGTTCCATGCTTCACCCATGGTACCACAGTATCTTAAAGTAATTACACACACCTATATTATTAATCCTGTTGCAAGAAGCACATTAGATAATACACTACAAAATGTTAACAGATTTAAGGCTTATTTATTCCTCCATATTTTTTCAGAGCTTTGACACTAAAATGATGAGCTTCGTTCTTGCTTTTAGGTCTCTAAAAACAAAACAATACACCCACCTGCTTTGCAATGTCTTGTCCCCCTCCTCCCACCCCCTCCTTTTTTATTTTAATTCAAGTGACCAAAGAGCTCTATACCCTCCTAGGAGATCAAGTCATATCATCAATCAGCAAATGTATCTTCCTTGCAAAACTCAAACCTCACTAAGTAAACTAAGAAAAAAGGGAAACATCAGAACAAATATCATGAGTTAGTGACTTCAACCAATAAAGATTTTTTACAGTAGAGTACTCAAGCTGGGAGAAAAAAAAATCAATGCATCATGAGAAGGCTTAAGGAAAATAATTATCAGTAACATACACATAACTACAGTCATGTCTTGGTAGCATCAACTGACAAAAGAATGTTTCATGTAAATAAACAAACCCTTTTCTGTAGTTCCCCCACAACAAGATATCAGTGTGACCTTCCTACCATTTTCCCCTCATTAACACTTCTCTTCAGAGAACAGGCACAGAAAAATCACTGAACAGTTTGCCAGAACTCACCATGTATATCTGAAGCAGAGACTTTGTTTTCAGAAGAACCTAGAAGCTTCTACAAAAAAAATGAAGAACCAGTGGATTCCTTCCTTACCAATGGCACCAGGCCTGTCAAAGCTGTGCATGCTCCCTCAACTGTGGTTCACATCAGTCATCATTTAAGACTTAGGCTACAGCAGTGTTAACAGGCACAAAAAGCAGATTCCTAATATTTTTCATTACGTATTTCAAATACACAGGGTTTTGAAATTGAAAGCTTTCCATGACTGCAACAAGTTGAGGATAAACCCATGCTGCCTCACAGCTGCTTGTACTGTCTCACCAATACAAGGCTCACTCTCAAGGCACGTGGATGCCCAGGGAACAGCTTTGAACTGTAGACACCCCACACCTCCTCACCTCCCTGAAATCAAGCTCAAGATTTCCCTTTGTTCTGGTTACAGTTTTTGCCCTTATCACCTTTCCTAAGCATTCAGGACCACCTTCAGGTTTAGGTTCCCTCTACAGCTTCTCAAAGAAAATGTAGTTTCATACCTATTCCTTCCAACTCTTTCTAAAATAAAGTGGACTGTTCACACTATCCCTGCCAACATACATCTCTCTGTAGTCTATCCTCTGCCTGCACACACATGAGGATACAGTTCAAAAACCTCCTCTCCTGACACACATTTGCTACTATTCTCATTCTGTCAGTCAAATGAAACTACACCTTTCATCTGGTTATACTTTAAAAGATGAGACATGAAAGTAGTAAGGGAAATCTCTGCCTTTCTCAATAGTTTACTGTTCCAAAGTTTAACTTTCCATCTCCTACACATCTGGGCTGTACACAAAAAAACCCCCTCACTCCTCCTGTCTGCAATTTGCTCTGCCAGCCATTTTAAAAAGCACACACCCTCATGCTACAAGCAAAGTGTTAAAAGAGCTGCTATTTCTCTACACTTGGCAGGCAATCTGTGCAGGAGATAAAAATATATACTATTTTCAAAGGCAAAAAAAATAAGGTTATTTTACATAACACTCAAAACAGGGTCCCCCCGCCTTATTTACACTGCACTGAACTTTTCGTCAAGCTGAATAAAACAAGGCTAAACATCAAGAACAGTTCTATAATGATTTTGAAAGCTCTTAAATCTGAAACTAAGCAGTTGTAGTTGGCTTCATAAATTCCCCTCCCTTCAAATTTGCTGAAAAAAAATCTGCCCTTGGGCATGCAAGACTCTGACAGTGGGTTCCAGTTATGGTTCCCAATGAGAAACACAGCTCAACTAAGTAAGAGAAAAGGTGTTTTTTCAGATAACTGCTGCATATCCCTAACTGTCTTAGTAACTTATTCCTGAAACACTAAAGGACAGCATGCATGTGCTCAGAACAGATCTGATATTTACTGATGCTGTAGGTGGCAGCAGGATCTCTTTTACTCTCTCCTAACCCTGGAATCCTCCCTAAAAATCTTACAGAAAAACACCAAAGCTGCTGCTGCTTTACTGATACAATACACTTGACACTGTTAAACTTCTTTCTACTGAAGAAATATTAGAAGCCTACAACAGCAGATGCAGAGTCCATGCAAAAGGAGTCAGAGTAACATGCTTGCCTGCTGCAGTTTAGCTCCAGATGTGCCTGCAGTCTGGTGCCATAAATCCCACCACACTGAGAAAGAAAAATCCAAGTTTGCTAACTGTGTTGTGGATGACATTTTTACTTCTTCCAGAAAGCCAGCAAGTTTCCATCTGACATTTTGCCTTAACAAAGGAAGGTCTCTAACAAGGAAAGTGGAGACTGCATCCCATTTTTCATGGAAGCTAACCCGTACTGCCATTTATCTTCACTATACTGTGCAAGCAAGTGAAAAACCTAGAGGACAAATCAACAGCAGTACATGAAACAAGAGCCTTGCCTGCCTACTTAAATGCACTTACTAGATTTAGAAATTGATAAATATTTAGTAATTATTGCAAGAGAATGCATTCAAAACTTTGCTAGCTGCAGCATTTACAAGAAATCTGAAAACTGCATACCATGATGGTACATATCATGATAGTTACTTTTAAAAATCAGGGACCAAAACATACAGACATGAAAGATAAATCAAAGAGGCCTTGTTTGGGTTGGGTTTTACTATTTCTTTCCTTTTTGACATCAGTTTTTATTTCCTTTGCTAATCTGGAATTCCACCATTACAACTTCAGTTAGTAAACTGACTCATCGGGGTTGCTTCATTAGAGGAAAGTGAACAACAACTGCACTAGTTTTGGATATGAGCCCAGAAAACCAGAAACTCATCAACGGGTTCCACACTTTGTTTTAAATTCCAAGAGATTTCTCTCAACTTCACCTTGTCAGCTCATGAAATGTAATAGCAATATCCACCCTGCAAATCCAGGAACCATACTAGAATAGTTTTCTAAGTAAATTAGACATCTGAACTTTTATTCCCTCCCTCTTGACTAGTGCTTGTCTAGAACCCACACCAAATTGAACAGAACCACCCTGAGCAGTGGCTGCCACACTTCAGCACACCTGTAACAGAGTAAAAGATCACAGGTGCTGTGTCCCAGTATAAAAGGCTGGCTTACAACATCCTGTCTGTAAGAGCAAGAATCAGTGGCTGCCTCAAGAGCCTCAAGGCTTATACATCCACTTCTCCTGTTGTTTTCACCTCTCCACTTCCACGTGTCATGAACCAAGTTGCTCCTTCTTCAGATCGATGGGCAGGGAACCTTGCTTGTTTGGACTATAATTGGCTGGTCTAATAAAAAGAGGTTATCTGTCCACAAGCCTTGCCTCACTGGTAAGATACATTCATCAGATGTAGCATTCTTTGCAGAAGGCAGCTGACTGTGGAGCTCCTTGCCAGGACTGATTAGACACAGACTAACTGTGGTCAGAGCAAAGTTCAGGACACACCTGTATGAGGAAAGGCTTTTGTTTGATAGTGGCAACAAAGTAGTTCTGCTGAACACAGAGCCCCGAGTCACCGTGCACCAGGCTGAAAGTCGGCACTCACACAGCAATCCTACACTCTTCCAGAATTTTGTTTCACATGTAGATACAAATCAAAAGATACAGAGTCAGGGCTTGAAAAAACTGCCTACTTGCAGCAAGCAAAAAGAGGAGAGAAATGAGTACATTAAGTTGGCTTAAGTAGCAGATGCCAGTCAGTATTTTGGAAGAGAAGAGGAATCAGAGATGCAGCAAAAGCCACATCCCACTCTGTGCATGTAAGAAGTAAGTCTGGCAGAAGGAAGAGCAAGTCTACACACACACAAGAGGGCTTGGCCTTACTCTAAGCTTGAGTTGCGAGGAGAAGGAGGAATGGATTCATATGGGGTAGCAGGCGATGGGACATAACAGATATATTATCACAAACAGCCAACTGTACTCACCTTCTCTACCTCAGTGAGAAGGGTTAATGCTATGAAAAAAAAGAAAAACAATTTTATTTTTTTTTCAGTAGATCAGCATCTAAAATTCTTACCCGAGAACATGAATGGGATTTGAAATTAAGTTCTCCCAAACAAGCAAGCAAACATTTTGGTACTGCTTCTGTGCATAGGCAAGAGGATCATCTAACCATAAGAAAGAAATACTTCTGGTTTTGCTTTTAGTACCTTTTAATTGATGCAGTGAACATTTCTGAACCAAAAGGAGAAAGTCAGCTATCACTAGAAGATGAAGAGATTCTTGTGCCTGATGAAACATTTGAAGACTCAGGGGCAGATTACTTCAATGTAACATGCTTGGAACCAGGAGCCAAATCCTGTACCACCTTATCAAAGGAGTGCTAATTGATGTAAACTGAAAGGCTTTTCCTCTACAAACCCAACACCATCAGTCCTTACAGATAAACTGCATCGCAAGAATTCCCAAAACCCTAGACTGTATACTCAATGACTGTCACTCAAGCTCTACCTACAAATAAATATGTATCTTTATTTATTGCACTGTTCCCTAATAACAGCACTTAGCATCTGCCAGACAATGCTGAAACTACCTTTTTTACCAAATGACAGAGGAACAAATTTGTTTGTTCTGGCAAGGCATGAAGTAATGGACTAGATTACACAGCTAGAAACAGATACAGCTTGCTGAATGCATTCAAATCTAGTTGCAATAAAAGTGTTGAGCTGCTGAACAGTTTTTCCATATGCAAGAGTTTTCCTTCTTGGGACTTTTCCGTTGTAGAGTTTTATGAAGGACTGTATAATATAATTAGCCTGAAACACTGCTCCTCAAAATGAGATCCACCAGTTCTCGGCCACTGGGACTGAAAGTCAGAATAGGAAAATTACACCTTCCAAGTGCTACCTTGTAACATGGAAGTTTTGACCAGAATTTCTCAGAATGTGTGCATCACCAGGAGATATCTGGATTCATTTCAGTGCAAAACAGGCATTAGAAAACCACCTTGAAGACTTCTGTCCCTCTACTTTCCTAAGTCTACAACTTAAAAAAGTACATCCCACTGCAACACCAATAGCTGCTGTGAAGACTAGAAAAACATTCCTCAGCCTATTTGGTTTTGTTACCTTTGATTTTCAAAGAGCTCTTTGATATGGTGATTCTCTATTACTGAACTGTAATGCCTGAAGCAGAGGTTAAATAACATGGAATGCATTTTCTTTTCCTTTCCACCTTCTTCCTCTCCAGGGTCTCCTTGCCTCCCCTGCAGCTGCCACAAGAAAAATTTTGGAGCTCCTTTAGCCCTCTGGGCTCCTACTGCAGGAGGCAGGTGGGCTGGTGAGAGGTCGATTCCTGCTGGATCCCATCTGATGGGCCCAGTCTCCTCCTTAGCATCATGTTTTTCTCTCCCTCCACTCCCAAGGCTGAATGGAGAGGGGCGAGCTCTGCTGGAACACCAAATGCAAGAATTAATTACTGTATTGAGTGTAATTATGAAGCTGGAGCAAGGACCAGGCTAGAGCACGGGAATATGTATATAAGGAAGACGTATTCATGTCTTCTGGATACATCTCTAACTCCTGTAACTGTAATCTGTGGGACTCTAGGAAGCATGTTGTATGCTTGCTGTGATCTTACACCCAACCCTTATGCTTTTCTTCTGGCCACCAGGGAAGACAGCAGTGAAGGAGATACTGTTTCTCTCTCACTTAGGTGTCCATCCTTATCCCTTTGTAGGCAGGGGTGAGTACATGAGAGCAGGGAATTAGAGAGAAAAATAAAAAGCCAACTTATAAAATCTCAAGAGTTAACCTAGTAGGATGTCAGTTCATCAGTAGCACAGATGCACCACTATCAGCAAGCAGGCACCAGAAGATCTATGCGGTGCACGGGTTTTCAGCAACAGAGAAGTCAGTGGTCTTCCAGGAGCATCACTGTGCTATTTTAAACACCTTTTCAGTTGCTACATGGCCTGTAAGCTTGTCACTGTGCTTTAGGGAGCATTCATTACAAGGAACCTCGGTTGCATGAAGACTTCCCTTACAGTATTCAGTTCGTATTCAGCATTTCAAACAGACCAGTCATGACAAAAATTGGATTTGAAAGCGGATGTGCTTGTACTGTGTAACATGACTTTCAGTTCCATTCACACACGACTTGGACAACTTCATCACATATTAAATATATTATAATTCAAAGATAGGTCACTTATTCTTTTTATGACATCTTCTGGCAGCATGAGAATTAAAGGAAGGCTAGATACAGGCAGTGACTATAAGAACCGAGATTACAAAAACCTCAGAGGCACAAAAAAAACAGTCAAACCCAAAACAGGGAAAACATACTGCAAGGGAGATGCAAAATTGCCCTTATATTACAAAAATTATTATGAAAACCAAACTCTTTCCGTTATCTGTAAATGCCTCAGTCTGTGCAGTTATTTCTGTTTCAAATTTTCTTTCTGTAACTTGATAACACCAGAGAAATGCAACCTTTCTTCATAATACTTTCTCTAAACAATTTCTCCCCGTGCATCACTCAAAGGTTTTCATTCAGTGCCATAACCTGGCCCCAATGAGCCATGAAACACATCTTGGCCCATAACCCTGCAATCCAGCATTCACATCCAGAACCTCATCAAAAACTCATTTATGCCAAAGGAAGGTCACCCATTCATTTCACTGCACCATTAAACCACTTCCTCTGACTACTGAAAACTGCCATGTTTACTTATAACCACAGCACTTAGTGCTACTAAACCCAGGAAATATAATGGAAATACTTACATCTATTAATAGGCCATTAAGCATACGGGAAAAAGATGCCCTGTGGCTGACACGTGGTACTAAAAGCCAAGAAACTAAGCATAAAAGTAAAGCCCTACTCTCTCTTCCCTTCGGGAGAGGGAAAGAACTACCTCATCCATCATTTATTTTGGAAGCCATAATTGGCTCACTGTTTATCAACATTTTAAGATACCCAACAGCACATTCCAGTCCTCTCCCCGAAGTCTCTTTCCCCTGACACAGAGCTGGTCTGCACACACACACAGATGTCACATTCAACACAAACAAGGCAATGAAACCTGGCAGGAGGCGGGCAAGTCACCAGCCACAGGAGAAGGAAAGCACTTCCCACTAGTTGATACCACCCTCCCAAGGGAAGAAAAACTAAATCCCTTTACTTAAAATATGTAAAGATTGCAAACATTGCAATATGGTCCTATTTTCCCCTTCTTGTGTGATTTGCCATGCAGTGAACTTAACAGCATGAAAAACTATTTTTGTTTCACGTGACTGGATTTTTTTCAAAATGAAGTTTATTTTACTCACAAAATAATCGTATGTTGGAAGTTTATCCCACCTCAACAATCACAGCCAGTTTATTCAGACTGGAGTGTTTTTCCAGCTATCACCTGATCTGTTGCTTAAGTGAAAAGGCAGCAGAGCTCTCCGTGGTAGAGCAGGGGAGGATCCCTTCAGCACTCCTGCCGGACTTACAAACCCAGGCATGCCACAGCACCTTAGGAAAATCTGTATCTTTCTCTTTTGATGGAAGCCACATGAAGAACTTCAGTATTCCACCACACCCACAAGCACAATTAATTGCAAACTATAAATATTTGAATGAACATTTTGCTGAAATAAAGAAGAGCCCTGCTAGCTTCTGCTTGGCACGAGACAAGTAATTTGGTAATTCATATGGATTGAACCAAGCAAGGTGTACTTCCAGATCTTACCTAAGTGAAACAAAACCACAACAGTCCTCCAGCATCTGGCATCAAAATAGACAAAACAATCAGATTTACTAGTGTCAGTGGTGTTTCAGGAGATTTTTTTGAGATGCTTTTATAATGGCATCCACAAATTGATACACAATGTCATGTATTTTTATCCAACACAGCTTTTTCCATCCCATCAAAACCTCTGCTAGAACTGATAAATTCTAGAGCCTTATTTAATTTTTATTAAAATCACTACTAGGAAAAAGGAGTATCTAAGAGAAACTATTCAACAAAGAATAGTTGAGTAGACTTAAGCAGACTTAAGAGGCTTCATATACTTTCTTCTTCTAAAATGCTTGGATGCACAATACACCAACGATGTAAGGTTGGTAAGGTTATGGGGCATTTTTCTTTTTGTGCCAGCAGATGTACTAACCTGGACATGAGGCCAAGAGGCAGCCAGCTCTGGCATGAAGTACCAACTCAGAAGGCGCCCCAGACTACAATGCTCATCTTATCAAACCAAGTTAATACATATTCAGTGGACTGATCCTCTTGGAAGGCAAATGCAAGCACACAGGAACAACTTCACAAAACAATAAACTGACAACTTATTACTGAAGGGATTGACTTCAAACACTCTGACAATTTCACCTATTTCTGTATTCAAAATACAGAAAAATGAGAGTTTCCAGATTTTTCACAAAAGGAAAAAAAAAAAAAAGGATTTGAATGTCCAAGACTGTGCCAAACATGTATTTACTCTTGTAATGAAAAGCAGAAAGTTCAGAAAGTTAAATACTATGTAAAGCACAGGAAACAATCTCTTCTGCTAAATTGTTACAAGACATTCAGTTCAACACTATGTTTTTTCAATTGGTCCAATCAAAAAGCATGTTTTTGTAACACTACAACACAAAAAGCTGCATTTTCCATAGTGTAAAGGAATGAATTTAACAAAAGTGAAACATTAATAAGAGAAGTTTGCTACTGGCATCTTTATGCCAAGAAAAATAACATGAAAACACAGCAAAAAACCAACTTCAGTACGGTGAGAAAAACAGTTTAAAGCAAAATTACTTCTAAGCAAACAGTTACAACGCAACTGCGCAAACCAGGAATACTGCACAACGTCAGGAATACCTCTACCATTCATCACTGCTTTGGACATTTTCACTGCAAAGCTGCTAAAAAAGCAAACAGGAGTCTACTTGCTACATAGCTGAAGTTTATGCAAAGATCACGGAAATGCTTTATCAATCTCCGTAAAATAGACGTTTGTCTGCAGCACCTCAATAACACAAGAATAATCAGCTTCCTCTTGATCAAAGGGAAAGAGACACAAACACATGAAAGCAGTAGCAAAAACCTTCAGATATTTGAGTGCAAAAGAGAAACTGATGTCCCAGAAATTACGGAAAAACATTTCTATGCAGTTTGATCTGGCATTTGGCAAGCAAAGACGGTATGCACAAATAATACATTAAATGAAAAGAAGCACAGTAAATACTTCACAAGACTTCAGATCACAGAGGATATAGACAATAAATAGTTAAGGAAAGGCGTAACTACTGTGGATAATGCATTTAAGAGTAACAGGAAGAAAATAAAAAAAAACTAAGATGAGACAAACAGGCATTTTAATGTATTTGTTCATTACAACTGCAGAAAGTCTGAAATGTAAAAGTCTTATGTATGTACATACACAGAGCACAGAAGACAACTCAAAACCAGAAGAAATTCCATATGAAACACTTTGATTACTATTTAACTGCAACAATAAGTACTTTACTAAAATTCTTACAATAGTCAGACCTGCTGAGCTGGGTGCTAAGGGTTTAGGACCTTGACAGCTTTATGATACAAATTAAGAAAAAAAACAAAACTGTATTATTTGAATGACAGACACAAAGTCTGTCAGATGTGTTACAAGCATAACAATAATCTTGAGATTTTTAATTTTTTCCCATTTTGATGGTTAGATAGATTTCCACTTTGTGAAACCCACTTACCTCTTATCTTTACACAGCGACACAATCATCATTAATCATTGTGGAGATAAAATACAGAGAAAGGTATTTCTAAATATCTTATCTAAAGTCAGTCCAGGGTAATGCTATGCTGTAAAGTAACTCTGACTACCCAAGATTTCAGGTCACTTTTTTCATGGGGTAAGCTGCTTGAACACAAGTATATTGGGAAAACTAACACATACCATGTTCCTACATGCACTAATTCCAGCCATAGAAAACAACACAGGTAATTTATCAAGTTGTAATGGAAATACCAAACAAAAGTCAATTGGAGAGAAATAACTCAGAAGTTATCTAAGATGTCATAAGCCAGGCGGATTAAAAAAAGCCCCATTGCAGTACTGAAAGAAGTTTGCTTTTGATTACTCCAATAACCTTGGCTGGTTATATAATAACAGCATTACTACTCCTTCCACTATTTAAGCATATTATCCAGATTTTCCCTCTCTGTCAGTAGGAGATATCCACAAGGAAGTTAAATCTGAGTGTGTAATACAAGTGCATTTAACATACTTACTGACCCAAATCAGTGTACCACAGTACACTGAGAGCTGAGCATAACCTGTCACACACACACCACCTGAAATGCAGCTGCATCAAACAGGACCCAGAAGACACACAGACCTCACAAAGCCTGAAGTTACCAGGCTGAGAATAACTGTGACAGCCAACTAAAGAAGGAAGATGGAAACTGGGAGGCGACAACTGGACTTGGTTGTAACTCAATGCAGTTAGCATTCCCAAAATTTGCATTAGCTTCCTGATCAGCTTTATCTCCCTCCAACCTGTACAGTCTAGTTATCTATAAAAATTCCATAAAACACTACTTTAAAAAACCAAAACAGCACTATATAAATGGATATAGAACTTTAACTGAGAATAGGATCTGCCTGACAGCTTGAAGCAGTCACAAATGAAGGGCTGAAAACTCCAGCAGTCTATCAGAGTAGGTGCAAAAACCAAATTTCATGAGGAGAGGTCAAGACAACCAAAACAGAGAAGAGCCAAACAAGCTACTCGACATTACTGACACTGGGACCTTCTGGCAGAGGTGAAACACACAAAAACGAAATAAGATTTTTTTTTTCTAACCACCTAAATGGTCCAGAATTAAACAGAATGAAAAGCCTTGCTTTGAAAATTCTGTAGCCTTAAAATGCCCTTGTAAGTGAATGACAGATACAAATAAGATTTTAAAAGCATTTCCCCTGTCAGTTTTGCTCCACATACATTAAAAGACTGATAACCAAGAAAGTTATAATTGTACTTTATTTATTCATGAGATTAAAAAAAGCCTTACTACATAAATCTTCATACAATATCATCATGCAGGATATAAAGTTTCATTTACATTAAATATGTATATGCTTGTTCAATTAGCATGTCTAGAAATAATTACCTAGTATTAAAAAAATCATTCCTGATGCCCTTCCACTGCTACTGATATGCCAACCACCAAAGCAAATGGAGGTATGTGACACTATACAACAGTGTCTTATAAACACCAAAGTCTTCAGATCCTTCACTTTCCTTTCACATGTGCATTTCAACTGATGTACCCTTTATTTCTGCAATCCTGCAATTCAGAAGTAAGATGTTTTTCTTCACTGCAATTAAATGAACTTTGTTCCAAAGGGATTTGACTTTTGCTTTTTAAGGACAGAGACGAAGTCTGACAATGTTACAATATTTCAAATACCAGAACAGTAACCTTGAGAGGATGTAGCATATTAAACTGCCCTTGCAATACTTGCAAACGATAACATCACATGAAAAGCAGCACATGAATTAACGTAGGGAATAAACAACTTTGAAATGTCCATATGAGAGAAAATAGTATAGTACAAAAAGAAGAGTATAAGTGCAGATTGTTTAAATCATTTTGGCCTATAAGAAATCACTTGGAAAAGCATTGAGATCAAGAAGAGAAACCCACACAGTAGTTTTAAAGTAATACACACATTAATTCCTTTCACACAAACTTGTTTTTGTGATACACAGGCACAACACGTTATTTTTTCTAAAACTTGCATTAGGGGTAACCATGTTTTCTGTAAGGAAAAAAACCAAAAACATTTTTGCTCTGAAGATCAAAATATCCAGTATTTTTATCTTTCAGCACATACATTAAGCAAGTCTCACTGGGCAGCAGAAAGAAAGATGGGAGATTCAATACTGAGCAGTTTGTCCTTCAAATGCTGTTTAGTCATTACCTTTACTACAGACAGCAATAACGCCTGTGTTTAGGTCACCTAACACTCTTCCTGATTAAAACATTCCTACAGTGTCTTCTCAGGCTGCAGCCTCTCTGTTGTTTGCCTCATGCCTTTAATTTTTGGCAATGGGATATACTTGAGCTCGGCAAATATTATTCACATGTGCCACAGAATTTTGCTCTTTGTTCGCAGAATTATAAACAATTGAACAATATTCTCTTCCTCAGTAGTCTAGAGATGCAAATACCTTCCCTTATTGCAGGCTTGCTTGTTACAGCTTGTCTGGGCACACACTCTGAAGCGCTGGACACACCAAACGTCCTTCCTCTCTTTTCACTGCCATCCTAGCAATTCCCTCAGCACTGGAGAATCCTCCAGATCAAAACTCAGATGCTGCCAGAGGTTTACAAGTTTAGGAAGGGGAACAGTGGCTGCAGTCACTGATGGTTGCTGGGGCAGCACCCTTTTGGGGGGCAGCGCCCTTTTGGGGGGCAGCGCCCTTTTGGGGGGCAGCGCCCTTTTGGGGGGCAGCGCCCTTTTGGGGGGCAGCGCCCTTTTGGGGGGCAGCACTTTATTTTGGAACACAGAGGGAAGATTCTTCCTACTCCTGTGAACAAGGTGAGGACTCCAGGACATACAAACACATGAATTAAAAGAACATAATTTCCACTTCCATATTAATGATTCATGCTAGTAGCTGTTGTGCTTCCTACAAAATTAGTAAGTTAAGTCCCACAAAAAAAAAAAGTCTCATTCTCTGCTGCACAGATCCAAATCCCATCCATACTGCTGCCTGTAAAACACACCACACACACAGTCCTTCACACCACATCATACATGACCTCCTAGCAGACAATTCAAATAAAATAAAAAATTTGGCTAAGACCACTCTACACTGCCTTGTTTGGGCATTAGTGTTCAAAGGCCAATGCTTGACCACAAGTGATTAGATCAGCTTGTGCCTGTCCATGGTCTACAACATGACCCATTTGATATCATCTTTAATTATACCACATGCTGCCTTTTCTATGGATCCCCAACCTCATATAGGGTGAAAAACAGATGACGTACTGGTCTAAATAACAAGTGAATGTTCTTTGCAACATTTGCCTCTGAAATTAGAAAGAATAAACTAGAAAAACACAAAAATAAAAATGTCTAGGAAGAGTGCAAGTCAATATTGGGCAGAATTCCTTATGCTATAGAGAAGAGGTGGAAAAGAAAAAGTCACAAATATGAATTTCGAATATTGTTTTTCTCCCTTCTCTTCCATGTGAAACATGAAAAAATGGAGACCTGAGAGCTAGAAGAGATTGAGTGCTCAACTGCCACAGCAGAAGCGGTGAGTGCTGAGTACAAGGAAAAGGGCGAAGAACAGCAAACACAGGCGTTCCCGTCTCCCTCCTTGGCTCCTTGCATTGTGTTACCTCAGAGAAGTCAAAGTCTCAGATTCATCTTCCCGCTCCATAACTTTGGGATAATAATATAATAAAATTTCCTTATCTCCCAAAGAATTGTAAAGCTATTTTTAGTCACTACAATGGCTTAGGACGAGAGGGAAATTAATTCCCTCTGATGCCCCAGGTTTAGACGGCTTACCATCCACAAAGCAGAGGCTCCATATCAGATATTTAAGGTAAAAATATAATGAGCAGCTACGTAAAACCTAATCACCACTCATCTCATACCTCATGCCCAGGAGAGGTCACGTGAAAAAACAGCGGCCGGACCCACCCCAACACCTACACGTGGAGCCAAGAGCCAAGGTCACGACCACCAGCCCCGGCCGCAACATCTCCTGGTGCCGACGGACTTGATCCCGTGCCAGGAGTTACCTACTCCATACGCAGCAGCAGCCTCCACCACACCTCACACACCCTTTTTGCCCTCGGAAATTAAAAGTTACGTTCGCCGAGCAACGAGGAGGGACCTTCACTGGGAGCCGTGCCTCTACAAGGGCTCCGAGCGAGGCGTTCACGCTCGATACCAGCTCAACCAGTTTGCTGCCCGGGCTGGGCAGCACCCGCACGGGCAGGCCCAGGCACCGCTCGAAAAGAGGTTCATAAATCGCTGCCTCCCTGCTCTGCACTTCGGGGCACAGCCGAGCTGCCGCCCGCCCTCCCCGGCAGCACCGCCGGCGGTGGGGGAAACCGCGGCGGCACAAAAGCCACCTCACGGCAAACACCTCCCGCACCACAAAGGGGAAGGAAAAGGTTCGCCGGGAGCCCCGGGCGAGCCCTGCTCGGTGTCCCCTCCGGAGCAGCCACCCGGCAGCCCCGCGGCTCCCGCTGGGCATAGCCCGCCCCATCCCTGCGAGATGGCGGCCGGACCCTCGGCACCTGCCGGGCTCGCCGGGCAGCGACCCCCGCCCGCCGCCCGCGGGGCTCCGGCAGCGCCGGGGAGGGAAGGGACGGGACGGCGCCGGGGGAAGCCGCGGGATGCGGGCGGGCGGGCGAGCCACCGTCCTCCAGCAGCTCGCGGTGCCGCGGACCCATCCCTTACCTGTGGCCCGCGGGTGGCTGCGCGCAGCCCCGGGCTCCGCCATCTTCCCGCCGGTGCCGCCGCCGTGTCCCGCCGGAGCTCCGCTCGGCTCCGCGGCGCCCCGCGGCCGCCGCACAGGCGCAGTGCCCGCCCCCGGCACCTGACACGGCGGGGAGGAGCGGGGCCGGGGCCGCCTGCGCGGCCGGGGGCGGCTCCGGGGCCGCCAGGTGCTGCTGCCGCCCCGCCCCGCGGATCCGCGGGTGCTGCTCCGGCCGCGCGGCCGAGCCCGGGACGTGGTGACCGGGGACGTCCCATCGGATTATCCCGAGAGCCAAGCAGCGCGTGCCCTCCGGCTTCCCGAGGGGGTCCCGCCGTTTGCCCGGATTTTTCCATCCAGGTGGTTTCGTCCGCTGTTTGCAGCCACATGCGGCCTCGGAGGAATCGGTGGCACCTTGTGCTTCTCATCCAACTGCGCCCCACGGGCGGCCCTGCGGGCCGGGCTGGCCCTGCAGGGGCAGGACCGCTTTGTACTCCGTATTAGAAGAGGAGAAATAAAGAAACATCATCTTTGTTTCTCCCCATCGCTTACATTATGGTGGTGGTCGAACGGCCCTTTAACACACACCTTACATATTTATTTTGCTCCCACCTTGCTGTTCTTGCTGCTTCTGGACCATGTTGGGACTCAGCAGAGAGACAGGAACACACACGGCCCCGGGGCGTGTGGCCTTGGGGCAGCTCCCGCCACGTTGCCCTGAAAACAATAGGAGTGGTGGTAGATGCCAAACACCTCTTTGACTCATCTTCATTGCCAGTTTACCAAAATTTACTGAAAGACACATTTAATCCTCCCACTTTCCATCTCTATTCCTTTTGTTCTTTTTGCCAAGCAATTATATTTTTTACCTGAAAATACAGACCACAGTCAATATAAGGGGATGGATGAGGAAACTATTTGTGACTGGTTTTTTTGGAAAGCATTTGCTTTGGTGTTCCTCATGTGTCTCCCAGTAAATCACTATTTCTTATTAACTATAGATTACTCTATTGGGGCGCTGAGCAACATTTCATCTTCCGTCTATACATTCAAGTGATATCCTTGTGTTTGAGTTCGTACACTTCAATAAAAGTTTGATTACATAGATTTAGATTTTCTGGTGTGTATAGTAACAGGTATTCCTAATGTTGCCTTATCAATGAAATAATTAATTTTGATTGTTTATACCTCTGCCAAATTGATGTTTTCATGCCAGCTCTTTCTTAGGCTAACCTTCCATCAAGGAGTTCTACTCTGTAAAGATTAAATTATACAGTTTTGCTCATGTTACAGAAGAAAAACTCTACCTGTCTTACCATAGCTGTGCCTCCTGATTTCCAGGGGCACCTTTGGCATCAAGACCAAAAGAAGAAAGACTCTCCTGTAATCCTAATTAATCTTTAGCCTATTGCTGTCTGACAAAGACACAGGAAAGAACAGCTGGTCTCAGTGGAAGTTACATGGGCTTAGTGATGAGAGGAAGGAAACAGAGAGGATGAATTTCCAAGACTGGGAATTAGGAAAGGAGGGAACGGATGTGAGGGATATGACGGGGCAGGAAAAAATGGGAGTATAGCCAGAAGCTGAAGAAAGGGGTATGAGGGTATCTGCAGGGAGGGTGCTCAGGCAGTAGCCAGTGGCTGGGTGGAGAGGGATGGATGGGACTGCTGGAGAATCTGCCCTGCTGAACTAGTGCTGGCTCTGAAGTGGTCATGGAGCCCGTAAGCATAGCATGTCACATGGAGAAATAAGTATTCTCCTACAGATGTAATTTCCTCTGATAGCTGGTTCACAGCATTCAGACTGGGAGACATGCAGTGAAAAAAAAAGAGATTTTAAAAAAAACTTAAGGAAACTATACAGAAAACATTAAATCTATGAAGACAAAAACCTCCCCTATAGTATTTTATGTAGTATGTGATATGAGTTAGTTTTTAAATTACCTTTGCAGAATGTTTTTTTCCACACGACTCCTGCCTCATTCAGTGCAAAGGATGTGTTTAATTAATGTATAGTTCTTCAACGCTTCTCTTCATTTTCATCATGTAAAGTGAAATCTTTCATGTCATATTCACTGTACATTCTTCAAACCCTGCCTTGAAGGCAGATTAATTAATTTCCATGATGACATTCCTGCGGTACTCTCATAACTCCTTCAAATGTTAGTAAATTTAACTTTGTAACAGCCTTCTAAGTTGAAGTAGTGCTATTATCATATTTCACATACAGGGAAGAACTAACAGCAGGTAATGTGTGTGGAGTTGTCTGTAGTTGTTTGTTAACTCTTTTGTGTTGTGGAGGCTGGCAGGTTGTTTTCAAGCAGGGAGTAGTGGATTTAATACAGTGTGCATCCACCAGCACCTGTGAAACAAGACCATAATCATTTGTGCTCAGGTTTGATTTTAAATAATTTATGGATATTTAAGCACTGGAGGTAGTGTGTTACTTACAATCTACAGAGCTTTGCACTTACACCTGGGAGTCAGGAACTAGTTCCAGAAATATTTGTGTATCCTGCCTTACGACAGATAGAGGAACTCCAGGAAATTTTTTAATATTCAGCCTCTAAAAAGGAAGTTATAAACAGTTTAATTTTGCCCATACTTCACAGAACAAGATTATTTTCCTGACTAGAGCAGCTAAAGGGCTTTTCCAGCTGTGGTGGGACTGTAACCAGTGTCTGCATGCTCAGAATTGGAGATGTCACATGTTCCTCCCTAACTCTCCATACTCCACCTTTCTTCATTATCCATTCCTACGAATGGAAGGAAACCATCCTAGAGGTGGCACATCACCAGGAGCAATGTGAGGGTCCACTTTTGAGTGATAGGGGAAGGATTATACAACCTGACAGTCCTACAGCCTTTAGGAGCTGAGGGATGGGATCAGAAAGTTTCTCCTCTCCTCCAGAGCCAGGAGCATGAATTATCACAGCACTGCCTGTGAGGGCAAGGAGACAGCAGAGAAGCTATGTGTTTGCTGGGCATTGGCCAGCCTCTTATCACAGCTCTCTGACATGAATTATAAAGCAGTGCAGGAATTTTCCCAAGCACAACTTAGTCTCTTTAAGGCACATCCTATTGAGCACTTGGATTGGGAAAGTGTTTATTGCAGACACTTTGGTTATTCTGCTTTCTTCATCTGATGCCCAGTTTGTCCTTCTGTGTCCTTTGGTAATATTTGTTCCACACTGTTGTGTTTTAAAGCATGTTTCTTTTATGGCGTGTTGTGCACTGTTAAAATCAATACCACTTTGGGTTTCTTTTGTGGAAAACATTTTTCCCCTCTTACCATACATTTTTAGTAGGTGCTGTATTTAAAGAGGTCTGTGCAAATATTCATACATGTGCTACAGCAGGTGTTGGTCGAACTACATCTGTGAAAATCTCAGAGGTAAATTTGCAGAGAAGTAAAGTCTTAGAGTCAGCTCAGGATGCAGACAGAAAGAAGATGGAGATACTGCTAATTTTGCCAACTTAACAGACACTCAAATCAAAATTATCAAAAGTATATACTAATTTTGAAAATCTTGCCTTCTTTTCTCAGTGTTTTTAGATGGTTGTATCTATGTAACCAAAGCCATCTCTCCCAGGAATGTTTCTGAGGGAAAACAGATTAGTGAGTCCTGAGCAAACTGGCAAAATTTACAATGTTAAAAATCTGTGTTGGTCCACACTTTTTGCTCTATTTTGCTATTTTGAATCAATAACAGACAAGTTGAGAACCCCCAAAAAGTAAGGCAAGCAGAATGGCCACCTGTGGTATTTCAGTTGGAGTGATTGGCCCAGGGTCACACAAACGCTGCACGTCAGAGATGGTAAATCCTCTTCTCCTAGGCAGTGTTTACCTGCTTTAACTTCCAAATAATCCTTCCTTTTCTGAAACTCCTGGAAGTACCCTGCCTCATAACTTCTGGATGAAATTAAATGCTTGCACCAAGGTATTTTTACAAGCAATCCAAGTTCATCTGAAGAGAAGTACTCCTCTTCATCAGGTAAGTTTGCACCCTCCGAGAAAAACAGAACATAACTCAGAAGTTAAAAAGAGTGTTTTAACATGTATGAGAAACCTAAGAAAGGTGGTGGGTATAACTAATTACAGTTTTCAAGTCCAAGTTGGATGGAACTTTGAGTGGTTTTGACTAGTGAAAGGTGTCCCTGCTCATCACAGAGCAGTCAGACTAGAAGACCTCTGAAAGGTGCTTTCAAACTCAAACTATTCTATGATTCTGTGAAATGACAGAAATGCTGATGGACTAATTGACTGATAAGAAATCTTCCTCAAGAGGGATCAATCTTACACAAAAAAAATCATGAGTCAATAAACTGAGGAAAATCTTTTTTTCCAGTCACTTGAAGTCTTTCTATAAAATTTGCTGGTGATGTCAGTCTTGAAGGGAGATATCAACAGCAAAATGGTGCGCTATTTCAAAACCACAGTTGGAACTCATGGTTGTATTTCTGAAAGACTTCTACCTTTTAGTCATGAATGTTTGTATAAAAAATAGTTGCATTTTCCTGGTGAAATGGCTTCAGTTTCTCTCTCACTGTCTAAGAAGCCACAGATATTCACAAGCATTAAACTTGTCTTTTTAAATTCCCTTGATTGTTGATACCTTAAGCCCTTAATGGTTTTTTTATTTTTCTAATATTTTTAAGACTTGTAAGTTTTATAAGTAGTGGAAGTAGATTTTAAAAGCAGCAACCCCCCCCCTGCTTTGTCCCTTGTCCCTTTCCCTTTCTCTAGCACCCTTGTTTATACATTCCTTAACCCTCTTACCCCATTCTATGCTCCCTATATCAATCCTACTCCTGAATACAGCAGAGATGTTTAGTCTTTTGTCAAGGCAAGGCCTAGATTGTTGGCAGAACAGCATATCAGGGCCTAAACCACAGAATACGGTCAAAAATTAGGTAACTATGTACCCTTTGTGCTCTGATGAAGACAAAGATGGGATGAACAGGGGGTCCTGAAATACACCCCAGACCCATTTTCAGGGGGCGGACCAGGGGCGGAGCAGAGTAAAGGCCACAGGGTGGGCACATCTGGGATTGGATGGAGGGTATTATAAAATGTAACCTCTCAGGCACGGCCTGGGCGTGTGTCTTGTAACATCTTAGCCTTGGCAAAATAAACCCTTTCTTATCTCACCCCTAATTAACTGCTCTGGAGAGTTTTTCAGCATCAAAATTTCACGGCAACATTGTAGAGGAGGAAAAATGTGCAGCTCAGTCTGGTAAAGCTTGAACTACATACATCTGCTTTATTTTTGTTTATTTACATATCTAAGAAGTGTCATTCAGTGAGTAATATCAGCCAAATGTTAAAATAATTTTTAGGATGAATCATAATTAATTGCTTTTGTATTTGTTATTTGACATGTGAAAACTGTATTAGTTCTCCTCCATGTGAAAACATATGTTAAGAAAAACCTGTATATTGTTAAATCACATCTTCTACCCCATTATCCTATGCCACATATGATTTTTATACTCCTCAAATGCCTTGAATAGAGGCATATTTTCACTTGCCTCACACTTTTATCTTTTGAAGTTCAGCCATAGCTGTTTGATTTGGAAAAGGTTGACACTAATGGGGTTGATCTTCACAAAAATAAGTGAAAATAGAGCAAGGGAGGAACACTCTCATCACCTTGTCCTTTGTTATTTATTGACGGCATAGGCATTTTAAGTCATGTACAAACATAGCCCTGGTATACACACCCTGCTTTACTGAGCATAGTAATGGGATAGACAGTAGTGGAATGCAGCACAAATCTATTTCATACCTGATTTAAACTGAATAGTTTTTCGTCAATGTTTCATTGAAAGACTGATATATATTATTTCTCCTGTTCTCCTGTAAAATAAGGCCTTTCTTATTTGCCACCAAATACCTGCTCTTCTCCTCCAGATTCAAAACCTTGTGAGCCATGAGTCTGAAAAGTTCTGTCACTAGTTACTTTGCAGATTAGTGAGCAGGTGTCATTGGGGAATATGAACCAGTTAGATTTTGATGAGTTTTGGATTGCTTTTGATTCTGGGATTAAACTAAAGGTTATTTACTGCAGTATTAGGCAAAGGAAAGGCAAAAGCTTTGTTAGCTTTTCATGCTTTAACAGGATGTGACACAGTCTTAGCATTTACTGGGAGAGGCAGGAGAAGATAAGTCTTGCTCAGGAAGGAAAGAATGTCTGCCCTGCAGTCAGAGAAACATTTCTCCTTTCCTCTTCACCACCTGCTGAAGTGATTGATATGTGCCTGAAGGATTTGCAGTTATTTGTAATATTTTTGTTTAACTGCACCATCATACCTTGCCAGGAAGTGGAACATTCTTCCCCCAGCGGTATATCATTTAACCATATAGGAAAGGATTATGTTACATTCATATATGATAGAAGCATGAACAGGAATGTACCTACCTCAGACTGATAATGAGCTGTTCTCAAGTTTATGGAATATTAAATCTTAAGATATTTCTACTCTGATCGAATGCCTAAAATAGCATTAAACTTATTAAGTTCAGTTATCATTGAATAATAATTATACTGCATCAGATGGCAGTCAGCCAGTAGAGAATTAGGTTTTTTACTTTTTTGGCTAAACTCCTATCCTGAGTATAATAAATTCAGTCAGGTGGAAGAGAAGGGAAATCATGCCTACTCTGGGGATGCAAAACCTCTACAATATTTAGACTAGGTAGGTCCAAGAAGCCATGTGATCTTGTGACTACATAACCTTATGAGTCGTACTGCATCTGCACAGCAAGACTCACACTTTCAACGAGACCATTTGCATGCTCTGTGCTCACTGCATGCTAAATGCCTGGTAAGTCCAGTGCCTCATTCTCTCTGAGCACTATTCATAAGATAAGTCTGGGAGAGACTCAAGGGGAGAAGTCAGTGCACTTTAGGTCTGCTTTCATAAATAAGTTTTAGCGAGTTTTTAAATCATGAACATTCATTCATTAATTTTTACCTCTTTGGAATTTATGACAGACCCAGATGTAACTTAATATACTTGGTGCATGTCCAACATAGGGAAGTAGAAGTCAAATTCTGATTGCTTTTATTGAAAGAGAGAGAAAGAACTTTGTAGAAGGTGAGGATTTACTCTTATAATCAATTTTTCATACTTCCTTAATTTCCACAGATATGGAGTGTGCCGTGTTTGTGACTTGGTAAAATTAAACACAGAGAAAGCAACACTTGTCACAGTGATGGTTGCTTCAAAGCATGATAAATCAGGCTATACCTGTAGATGCTTGCAGTCTAAAGGTCTTCTGGTTTTTAAAATAAGATCAATAATTTTGAAGCAAGCAGTGTTTGAGAAATGGTTGAGCTGAGTCTGAAATCAATGAGTATAAAATGGAACATTTTAACACAAAAGGGGAGGGTCTATTGACAAAACTTGTTCATCAAGAATGAAATGGGTCCTCAGGCTGAGCTCCACTGACTTCAACACAGCTACGACAAACTACTCAATCTGTGTCTGAAGAGAAAAACCATTTACTTCGGTTTATAATGTATAAACATTCGACATAGGACTCCTAACTATGTATGCTAAAAAGATAAAATAACAACTTTAAGAAGTCTAATGGAGATGCATATAGATTGTTGTCCTGTGTTTCAAAACTTGAGTAAACATCAGATATTAATCACACATGAGCTTACCTTAATTTCACAGGTGAAAGATCACTCCCACGAACAATTAAGGATCCATTTTCTGCCTCCCTGCCAATTCAGCAATTCATGGAACATTCTGCTTCCTCTAAATTTTAATTTTATAGGAGTTATAATTCAGCAAATATAGTGAATGCATTTTGTAAACATTTACAAACCTCTGAAGCCAACATAAGAGAGACTAAAATAGAAACAATTGCTAATTGCTAGTGAGTTAATAAAAATAGGCTTGCTGGAATCATGAAATAATGTTAAGGATGGTCCCAAATGCATTATGCTGTTTTTTTAGCCAGTTAGTGTATTTTCTGAATTCTAGTTCTTTGAAAATTGAGTCTTCCCTCTCCCTCTGTTGAAAATCAGAATTGTATCTAGTACACATCTTGTAATTTCCCTTTTTTTATTTCTACTGCATATCAGAATGTTCAAAGTTTGTTTTAAAATTAATTAATGATATTTATGAGAGAATTTATTTATTCTGTCTTCAAGCTCAATTTGAAGATACAACCTGATGCAACTAACACAACTAATAGGGGAAAATTATGATGGTTAAAACCAGTGTTTCTGTTTGATGAGAATTCTGACATCTCAGAATTTCTTTTTATTTCCAGTCGAAGTAATGGAAATTAATTACTTGCACTTAAAAATGTTTAAGGATTCTACAAATTCCTTCCTAGCCATATGACAAAGTTTTCATACCACTCCTGCATATCTCCTTACTGCAGTGTAGTGATCTGTTAATACATCTAGCAATAGGCCTTACAACCTTGTATCTCCATATTTATAGAGATACTACGGGTACTTATTCTCTTTTCCAAATGACATGACAGACATCTACACCCCTGTCCAAATCTATCTCCCAGGCTCTTTTAGATACTGCAGACTCTTCAACACTTCAGTACAGTACAGTATTTTTCCTACCTTTTTCTAAATGATTTTAACTCCAACATGATCCATGTTATACTTATCATCCCTTTTCTTTCTCTGAAGTCATTATTGCATAATGCTGTTTCGCCATCTTTATTTTTCTCTTCCATCTTTCCAAAATTATGCATATAATTCCATCCTCTTATTCCAGGCAAAACTGCTGATCTTCCACAGGTCTCTGTGCTAGCTAGTTTCACATTCTGACTCAGTTGTTTTGGATCCTCTGTTTCATTGTGCCAATGCAATAGCTTCACCCTGGCCACCACAAGAGGCTGATTTTTAGCCAGCAGTTTCCAAATCTGTATATTAGTATTGGCACTTTTATTCCTCTGACCCTGTGATATTCCTTTCTCGCTACATTAACATCATGCAGATTAAATAAACCTTTCACAGCTTTGCTCCCTACTTTAAAATTTAAGCTTTACCAATCAAATTAGCCTTGGTCCCAGTCCAGAACTCAAACTACTCTGAGTACGATCCTCTTCCAAGAATGTTTCCCAGTGGCAGACCAACCCTAAACCTTCCTATAGGGTCATGTGTTGGTCTTCACTATCTAGTTACATCTTCCCTCTAAATCTTTAAAATCCAGAATAATTTCATTCAATTTTTATTGATATTTTTATTTATCACATTTAACTGGGTTGTAATTTCAGACTTCTTTTTCTTGTCTTCCTACTATAAGACAATTGCTTCTGTAGCTGGAGTAATTTTTCCATGTTCATTAATGAGTCTTGACCTACAGGAGAAAAAGTGTGCAAGAGTCAGAAAGACCATCTCCTATGTGGTTTAGATTAGACAAACTAAACACAAGTATTCTAATGTGTTAAGTAAACAACTTCCACTGGACAGACACAAAAACCACCCACTAAGTGTTAGGTACTTAGTGTCAAAACCAGGAAGGCCAAAGCCCAGCTGGAGCCAAGACTGCTGAGGAGAACCAGTGAGAACAAAGCAAATTCTGGAGATTGCTAATTGGAAAAGCAAGTTCAAGGATAGGCTTCCGCAGACAGAGGCCCCTTGTGTCAACAAAAAACCTGATGAACTCAGTGCCTCTTTTCTGACTCTGTCTTCACAGCCAAAGCCAGCTCCCAGACTCCTGCCTGTACGGGCACAACTGGGGTAGGGATTGCAGCCAGCAATGGAGGAGCAACAGGTTAAGGAAACTGGTGTGTTCAGGTCCATTGGATCTGATTGGATGGGAATCACCCCAAGCTACTGGGAGACCTGGTGGGCCTGAGTGTGAGGCCACTATCAATCCTCATCTTTAAAAAAAGGCAAGGAGGAGGACTTGGGAATGATAGAATCATTGTATGGTTTGGGTTGGAAGTGGTTGAGGACTGGAGGGTTGCCCTCTTGGTGCAACTGTGTGCCAGTCAGCTACGTCTCAGTTGATGGAAAGATCAGGGAGCACATAATCAGCAGTAGTCAGCCCAGGAAGGCAAACCATGTTTGACCTGCCTGATTGCTTGCTATGAAGAAATGTCTGGCCCTGTGGGCAAGGGCAGAGCAGTGGGTATAATATACCTTGATTTGAATATGGCTTTTGACCCCACCTTCCCCACCCTTCCCCACTGGAAACAGCAGAAGGATAGACTGGACAAACAGCCTGTTTGGAGGGATTGAAAGCTGGGTGTAAGGGTAGCAGTCAATAACTCAGTCTTTGGTTGGTAATCAGCAAAGCACCCTGGGCTCAATTCTGGCACCCGTATCCAATGCCATCAACAACAACCTGGCTGCAGTGCAGAGCTTGTTCTGAGCAGACCTGCAGACAACACCAAGTTCCGGGAAGCAGCTGCTGGTTCGACCCAGAAGGGCCCTGAAAAACTTAAGGATTGAACAGAGACCTCATGATCCTTATAAGAAGTACGAAGTTCTGCCCCTGGAACAGCTGGAATAAGCCCATGTGCAGGTACAGACTGGGAAGTAGCTGGCTAGGTCACAGCCCTGTGGGTTACAGTGCACACGAGGTTGAATGCGAACACGCAGCTTGCTCTTCTGAAAGAAGGTACATACTGGGTCACGTTAGAAACATGGCCAGCACATCAAAGGGAATTTGCTGATAATCTCTGCTTGGTACTGGTGAAGCCAAGCCTGAAGTATACCTTTGGATACCTCTGGTCAAGAGAGACAGGGCAAGATTGGAGAGTGTTCAATGGAGGGTTAATAAGAAAGCTACTGAGGAGAGGCTGAAGGAGCTGGACTTAACTAGTCTATTCAAAAGGAAACTAAGAAGTAACATAACATCAGCCTACAACTGTTTGAAGGATCATTGCAAAAGTGACAGAGCCAAATACTTCTTACTACTGCCAGCTGCTCTAACAGAGCAATTGCCACAATGTACAACTTGGGAGGTTCAGACTGGGCATGAAGAAGTGAAATCAGCAAGAGAGTGGCTGGGCACTAGAACAGGTTGTCCAGAAGAATGCAGCAATCTCTGTCACTGGGGATTTTCAAGACTCAGACAAAGCTAAGAGTGACATAGTCCAGGGCTGACATGGTCCAACTAAAAAGCAAGCTTCAACTAACATTTTTATGATCTTGCAGCAGGTTTCAGGTCTTCCACATAGTATTAATAAAGCTCTATTATTAAAATAATCTATTTATTAAGTTGTTTGGTTTTAGGAGTGGTGGTAAAAGATTGTCACCTAGCCTGTTTGGAGGGAGAATATTCAACAGATGGGAAACACCTCGGTGAGTTACCTAACTGAGACAACACCTCTCACCAACCTACTTTATGGAGTTAGAAATGGAGCAAGAGACTTCAGCTAAGGCAAGGCAGTCAAGTCACACTTCTGCTCCACATCCCTCTTTCCTTTGCCCTGGCACTCATTTACCTCTCCAATTTAGTTGACTTAGAGCTTTACCACATTAAAACCTGAATCTAGACTCAGCTGCTCCTTCCAGCATGTCTGAAATGAAGAGGACCTAAATTACTAATTAGCCTTTCTCTGGCCTTCTGTTATTGAGGCAGCATCCACCTTCTTTGGTCTGTAGGAAATGCTTTGATATAAATAGTGATTCTGCTGTGAACTATATCAATTCTGTAACATCTCAGCCAAAAGATTCCCACACTGATCACACTACCAATAAAACTTGCTTTACCATATTTGGGGGAACAGTAACCTGCTTGTCTCCTATTTAGAACTGTGGATTTTTTTCCCTACTCCCAGAGGGTAGTATATAACCATATATTCCATATGTCTGAATTCTTTCTTGTATTGTGGATTTGATCTTGGGTCCAGTGGAGAAAACGTAGGACATGATGTATTTAAAGGAGAGGAGCAGAGCAGCTATGCTTGGAGAAACTAAAACTAGAAGGTATCTGATGAGATACACTCAATGTACCTACAAGTACTAAAAAATCAGATGTTTTGGTTTATAATGTATAAACTTTCAACAAAGAAATCCAAAATGTATGTTAAAAAGATAAAATAACCTCACGAGGGGAAGCAGAGGGGAAGGTACTGATCTCTTCACTCTTGTGACCAGTGGCAGGACTGGAGGATATGGCATGGAGCTGAGCTGGGGGAGGTTTAAGTGGATATTAGGAAAGGGTTCTTCACCCAGAGGGTGGTTGGGCACTGGAACAGGCTCCCCAGGGAAGTGGTCACAGCACCAAACCTGACAGAGTTGGACAGCACTCTCAGGCACATGATGTGACTCTTGGGGTGTCCTGTGCAGGGCCAGGAATTAGACTTTGATGATCCTTCTGGGTCCCTTTAAACTCAGCATATTCTGTGATTCTATAATTGTGTGGAGTTTCACAGAGATGTATTTAGATATTTGTCATGCACGTCAATACTCGAGTAAATATATGATATTAATCAAACATTAACTTACCTTAATTGCAAAGGCTAAAGTTCACAGTCATGTACAATTAAGGACTGGTTTTCTTCCTCCCTGCCAATCCTGCAATTCATGGAATGTGTTGCTTCCTCTAGATTTGAGTTATGTAAGCTATGACACCATGGAGCTGATGTCACTGTGAGGCCACTCTCACTAATCTCTGAAAGGTGACGGTGATCAGAGAAGGTTCCTGGGGACTGGAAAAAACCCAAATGTCACTGCTTTCTTCAAGAGGGGCAAAAAGGAGGATCCAAGAATCTACAGGGCAGGCAGTCTCACCTCAGACCCTGGGAAAGGGATGCTGTGAATGATCCCCAAACATATTAAGGAGAAGAAGGTGTTGGGGAGTGGTCAGCATTGATTTACAAAGTGGAGATCGTGCCTCCCCTATGATGAGATCGTACATGTGACTTGCTGGAGGAAGGGAGAGCAGTGGATCTTATTTATGTTGGCTTTCAACACTGTCCCTCATAACACCATTACAGAGAAACTGATGAAATAAAGACTAAATAAATGGACAGTGGGGTGGATTGAAAACTACCTGAACTGTCAGACTCAGAGGGTTGTGATCAGGGGCATGAGGTCAAGCTGGAGGCCAGCTGACCAGTCACTAGTGGTGTAACCCAGGAGTTAATACTACATAACATCTTCATTAGCAGCCTGAATTATGAGACTGCACCCTCAGCAACTTTGCAAATTACTCAACACTGGGAGGAGTAGGTGATACATCAGATGGGTATGCTGCCATTCAAAGGGACCTTGTCAGTCTGGAGAAATGAGTCAACAGAATCCTTATAAAGTTCAAGAAAGGAAAATGCCAAGTTCTGTCTGCGGGAGGAAAAAGTGAAATACCAGAGGATATACTGAAACACTATGTTTGACCTCCTTTTTTCTTTTGTTGAGGTCCAAGCAGTAGAAGTCTCCTTTTACCTGCCTTCTGCCCTTGTCTCATGCAGATCCAGTACCTGATCCAGCAGTACAGTAAACGCTGGTGCTGTTTGAGCCACCAGTGGCTGTTCCCATTCTGTCTGTGACAGTTGCTACTTGGCCATGGAAGGGGCCTTCAGCTTCTGACACTTAGAAGACTGAGCTGGAGACTCTTTTGCCTTAAATATTGCAGATAGACTGCAATAGTCTGACTGACTTTAGGTGTTGCTGACATCAAGGCAGTGACAAATAAATAGGGCCTTTGATTAGATCATAGGATAGTTTGGATTAGAAGGGACCTTTAGGACAATCTAGTCCAACCCCTCTTTGGAAGGGACATCTTCAACTAGACCAGGTTTCTCAGAGCCCTGTCCAACCTGACCTTGAATGTTTCCAGGGATGAGGAATCCACCACTTCTATGGGCAACCTGTCCCAGTGTTTCACCAGTCTTATTGTAAAAAACTTCTCTCTTTTATCTAGGTTAAATCTAAACTCTTCTAGTTTTAAAACATTATCCCTTCTCCTATTGCAACAGGCCATCCTAAAAAGTTCATCCCCATCTTTAAGCCCCCTTTAGGTACTGGAAGGCTGCCAGAAGGTCTCCCCAGAGCCTTCTCTTCTCCAGGCTGAACAGCCCCAACTCTCTCAGCCTTTATTCATAGGAGAGGTGCTCCAGCCCTGGGATCATCTTTGTGGCTCTCCTGTGGACCCACTCCAACAGATCCATGTCTTTCCTGTCCTGGGGCCCCCAGAGCTGGATGAAGCACTCCTGGTTGGGTCTCACAAGAGCAGAGTAGAGAGGCAGAATTGCCTCCCTTGACTGCTGGACATGCTGCTTTGGATGGAGCCAAGGACACAGTTGGTTTTCTGGGCTGTGAGTGCACATTGCCAGTTCATATCCAGCTTTCCCTTCACCAGGATTCCCAAGTCCTTCTCAGCAAGGCTATTCTTGATCTGTTCATTTCCCAGCCTGGACTGATACCAAGGGTTGCCCTGACCCAGGTGCAGCACCTTGCACTTGGTCTTATTAAACCTCATGAGATTCCCATGGGCCCACTCCTCAAGCTTGTCCAGGTCCCTCTGGATGGCATCCCGTCCATCAGGTGTGTCAACCACACCACTCAGCTCGGTGCCATTCACAGACTTGCTGAGGGTGCACTTGATCCCACTGTGTCATTGATGTAGACATTAAGCAGTACTAGGACCCCCAAGGGCCATTTGACACTGTTCTTCATCTGTGTACTGAGCCCCTGACCACCTCTGGATGTGACTATCCAACCAATTCTTCATCCACCAAACAGTTCATCCACCTAATCCAGACAGATACAGGAAGGGAGTTTAAAATTGCTCTCAGCAATAACAACAATTAAGTTACTGCAGTTGTACATTATGCAGTTGCACTTATTTCCTCAGAAAGCACCTCCTTAGAAGAAAGGCTGCCAGCTAATTAAATAAAAAAGATGAACAAATGATCCTACTGAATGAACACTCAGACTGATTACAGACTTAAGAAAAATACTTTGTCCAAATATGAACTTAAAAATATCTCCAGAACCTCACAGCTCAAACAAGTATGAAGCTCAAACACATCTGAAGGTTCCTTCTGGTATGAGAACTATGTCCTACCCTCTATACCAGCATTTACTTTTCTCAGCTGGGATTCAGAGATATTAATCACACCTTTGAATCTTAGTTCTAAGTTTTCCCAAAGGTTTTCAGATCTATATATCTGTGCTTATGACAGTAGCCAATACCAAAATCTGTTGTGCAGTTTTCACTAGAGGTAGAGGCACTTTTAATTGCACTGAAGAGAAAAGCTATTTAAAAAAAGAAAAAAAAAAAAGAGAGCCTCTAAATTTTTTATGCAATACCTCCCAGTTGTATTTTTCCATTTCATACCAATCCTCTGCTCAGATAGAATCGCTCAGTTACCTTCTCTAAGAGGGAAGAGAGTCAGGAGTTCTCAGATCCTTGGAGTCAAGTTCAAATCTTGTGATTCAGATCAAATGCTCCAACAGCTCAGCAGTGGACAAAAAATCATACACCAGATGCTTGTTTCAGACTGCAGTGAAGAACACTGTCATGCTGAGATTGCATCTGAAGGACTGTGTCCATTTTGAGGCTCCCCAACATAAGAAAAATGAGCAAATCCAGCAGATTAACAAGACTTCTGAAGGGACTGGAGCACATGAATCTGGGGAGAGACTCATACATCTTGATCTGCTCAGCCTGGAGAAAAGAACGATTAGGGGAAATCTTACTCCTGCCTGCAACTGCATAACTGAGGTGCAGGGAAAGAGGAGAGAGCCAAAGTCCTCTTGGTTGCACACTGTGGGTGAACAGAAGGCAAAGGATACAACTCAGGGCACAGAACATTCCAATGAGACAAGAGGAAGTTATTTCTTTTAACCATGAGGGTGCTCAAACCAGAACAGATTTCCCAGAGAGGCTGTGGAACCTCTATCCTTGAAAACATTAAAAATGCAACAGGACAAAGCCATGAGCAGCCTGCTCTAACTGGACCTGCTTTGCACAGCATGTTGGACTGGCAAGTCCCAGGGGTCTCTTCCAGCCTGTGCAATTCTGTGAGTCTAACAACTTCTTGAGGCCAGGGTCTCCTCAAAGCCTTCAGAGGCTACACCAGCTTACAACATACCTCTCCTGCTCTTCTCACCCCCCAGTGCACTTCTCCTTCAGGTTGGCTGGCATTAATGCAAATGGAACAGTGAAATGACCCAGATTAAAAAGAGGTTTGCAAAAAATCCCCCTGCAAACTGTTGAGTTGTACACACTGTGGTAGAGGTTCAAAATGAGTATTGACCATGGAAGTACTTAAAGATCATTTATCCAAAAATATTGTCTTGCCAATGATAAGTGTTAAGATTTTTACTATTTCAGAAACTCTCCTGTTCTAATAAATGTTGGTTTCCAATCCTTTTCTCTGCCAATTATACCAGTGCAGCATTATCCTGCCAACACAACCATACTGAAATAGAGTAACACCCTATATATACATATAAATACCAACTTCCTAAAGTGGTCAATACTCAACTCCATCATAATAAACATAAAACTAACCTCATTACCTTAAGGAACTTGTTTCACAGAAGAACTACAGTGGGGAAACTTTAGTTGCAAAGACTTCCAGGCTTCAACTAATTCAGCTCAGCCCAGGAGACAGCAAGGTTTCTGCAGCTCGTGATTTCTTCTTACAGTGTAATAAATAGTACAATGTATCTGCCAAAGAAATCATATGGATGTAGTACTTCAGCTGTGCAAAGTAGGCGCATTCATTATTGTTACAGTGAAAAATACTAAAAAAATATGTAAACAGGCAGGAGTCCCTAATCTGAATCTGATTGGAAGATTATAGATGTACAGTTCTGATCTCCACTGGATCTTATTTTCTCCTCACGTACCATGGTAAGAGTAAATACTATTTTGAAAACCATTAATAAGGAAATCACCTGTTTTAAGGAAGGCTTGCGTATTAAAGAAGGAAACTATTACATGTCATACTCTCCTTCCTTCCCCTGTTATTATTTTAATTGATTTAGATGTCAATCTACACAAGCAATCAGAGACAGCCATGCTGCTTTCTCAATATAAACATATTGGCTACTTGGCACTCAAGCTGTTTCTTCTAAACATCTTCCCATGCCCTAGATCAGACACACATCCTCAATGTTTTGTGATTCTCTAACATCTCTAGCCTACATAGCTATTTCTAGGTTAACCTAAGCTGTCTATAAAACCATATAGTCAGCTACTGTCTACATTATTTTCTCTTTCTGTGTAACCATACATTATTTTCTGTATTATCCTATACTAAATACTGCAGTTAACCTTGACTTTAGTAGTCCTAAACACTAACTTTACAGCAGTGTAGTTTAAAACATTTCATGAAGCCCGAGATCACTCTACATTTGTGGACAAAGCATACACCCAGCAACATGATACATCAATTCAAACTGGGGAGAGGAGGGAGAGAAGGGAGTTGTTGAGGATTACAGCATAATTTAATACAGAGAAGCACTAGCTAATACTGGCTTTTTCCTCTTTTCAAAAAGTGTTTCATCAGTCAGTGCCAGTATAATTATTTGTTCCACTCACATTTTTAATGAAACAGTTCCTAAGTTGTTGCACATTTCCAACACCTTCGTGAAATTGCTGCCCTATTTTGGGAAGAGGTTTCTGCTCACTCACCCATACTCTGGTTAACAGCAGTGATTCAAAGACACATTACTAGGTTGGAAGTGGTATAAGCTGCTATTAAGGGGATGGAGCTGACCACCACAGTGAGATAGAGGTGCCCATTGCTTCTGACCCAGTCACCCAAGGAGAATACAGTAACGCTGGACAATGCACCAGTGGGTCTTAGGACATCTTTTAAGATGTTTTCAGCTAACAGGGCTGGCAGAACCAGATCTGAAGATCCATCTCTGTATATTCCCTCACAACCCACACAGTTACTTAGCACTGGCTAGTTCTGCCATGTTCAGCAAAGCTTAGGATCTGGCTGCACATTGTTATTTGCACAAGGGTCCCTGTGACTGAGCTGCTGTGACTCCCCCTGGTCAGCCACCTGCTGCAACAGTTGATTATTAACATCCCAGACATATTCCAGAGCAACTTGGCAAGGCAAGTTGGCACAGTCGCTGTCCACTGGACAGGAAGGGGGCAAGGCATTTCCACAGCTTTTAGCACTGTAGCTTCTCTATACATCTCCAGTTTCAGCAGTGAGCAGGGAAGATCTTTTCTTGAGTCAGGCAGCAAAAGAGTAAAATTCCTCTCAGCAACCTCATTACTGCATCTTTCCCCACCCTCCACCACTGTCTACTACAGTTAGTTTCAAAGTCCTGTGAGTCAGTTGTTTCCTCAAGGCCTGTGCAGCTCTTGGCTTTCTTCCCGAAGCGTAGGGGCTAAACACAGTAACTGCAGAGTGTCCTGTCACTGTCTTGAGGATTGTCACAAAGCTGAATCCTCCCTGACAGCTGGCACTGCAGATAGTGGAACGTATATAACCTATACAGTTCTGAGTGTCCCACAGGGTTCCTCCAGTATATCTGCTGCTCTTTGCTACATTTACTACAGCTGAGAACAGCAGTATCATCATCATATGTTGCTGCCACTGCCAGGCTTGCACCTCAGCCCATTACATGCTTCAATCAGCTGCCTTTTTAGGAAGAAGGTAACCTACTTGGAAAACCTTAAAAAACCCCCCTTCAAGTATTTCCATTGCTGGCAATACTTATTGCAGACACCAGGCACCTCCTGACATCCAGTGCAAGAAACTCTTTCTACCCACAGGCAAGGCAATCTGCTTGCTCTCATCTGTCAAGGTCTTGGTTTTTGGCTTGTCTGCTCCCTCCAGAGGCCAAGCACACAAAGCCATTTAGCTGATCATCTTCCTCAGCTGGGAATAAAATTCATTAACCATAAAGAAGAGTAGGGTTGATTAAGGAGTATAGATGCTGCTGGTCACAGAAGAGACTCCTACACCATCACAGCTCAGACACACAAATACAAGCCACCCACTTTTGCAAGAGGGAAGAATGGGTGCCTACAAAACACAGTGAGAGTGCTTCAAAGGAGAATCTACCAAGCAAGCGATGCAGTAATAGGCCCTTTATCTGTTACGAAGTCTCTGTCAGCTTCTGCTGAAGCTTTCCTTCCTTGAGTCAGCAGCCTGGATATAAATAAAACTGCTGTGCAAGTGTCTCTCTGTCTTCATGTTGGAAAAAACATGAAGAAAAGCTAACTCACAGGTCAGACAACACAGTCTCATCTGTGTATTTTTTGTCCCACTAGCATCTAACAGAAATCCTGAAAATGTAATTGGTGGAATTAAAACATCTGGATCCCAAGTGTGGCTCAGGAGCAACCACCCACTTACAAGTGAGAAACAAGTCTTTAGATGTTTCTAGTGGTTCCTTGCTGCTAGTACCTACTTCCTAGTTGGAATTACTCCATGAAGGTAAGGTTCAGTTTGCTCCTTTATTTGGTTGAGACTGCATTTTATAATCACAACATTGATCTCTGGCATGAAATCTGATGGGCAAGACAGAGCACAAACTATAACCTGAATTAATCAATGGGAACTCTGACTCCTGCTTGCTGTGATTCAAAATATAACGAAACAAAGGCATCCTCCCTACTTACATCTTCTCCCTCCTTCTCCAAAGGGAAGGGCAATCACAGCCCAAGAAATAAATTCTAAAGATTCATTTTTGTATCAAAATGAGAAAGCATTGCCAACAGCTACCTTCAGAAAAGCCAGCAATTGGCCTCAAGTTTAAAGAGACAAACTGCACTCAAGACTACTACAAGGTTATTTCAGATAATATGTCCCTCTTCCCACACATCTTCCAGAAGGCTACACTTATTTTAAGACTTATTCTATAAAATGGTCAAACTACCTATAGTATCCATAGATGAAAAGCTATGTTCGAGTCCTCCAGGAAACCATAGGATAATTCAAGTCCCTTGACATTCAAATTCAGGAACAGCAAACAATTATGGATTAGACTGGAGTCTGCTCAACAGCAGGAACAGCTGACACCCCAACTCACCCGAAGACAGGACTTACCTTACAGCCAGAGGGCCTCAGGAAGCAGCAGTCCCAGCATTATTTCACATGCAGATGTGCCACCAGTCCTGCCTGTTTGTTGTGAAGAACCTGGTCAGGAGTACAGCTGGATAGCACATGGAGCAACACGGCACCCTCTGTCATTGGGCCATTTCCATCCATGGACAACGCTCAGAGTGCAGAGCGATCCCTGTGCCAGCCTCACCTCGACCAGGTTGCATCTGTACACTAATTTAGGTGTGTGTACGTATAATATGGCACCAAACATGTAACACGAATGGCTGTGCCATGCATCAGGATGGCAGTAGCACACAGTACCACGGATGTGCTCGGTGGCACATACAGGGCACAGTCATATGACACAACGTATCAGCAGTAACAAGTAAATGGCACAGAGCTCAACAATCATGGGCTACTAGCTCCTCCTCTTGCAGAAGCAGAGAGGTTGTTTCTTTTGTTTAATCATTTATTTTTTTTCAGTTACTGTATCTGGACTGTATCTGCTAAGGATTAGCATGGAAAAACATTAGGGCTGTCCAAGAAAATGCACAGCTGCCCCTACCACAAGGTAAAGAGACAAAGAAGATTTGGAACAATGAATTAAAATAATTTTTCAAAATGTTAACCACAGAGAAAACCTCAAAGTGGGAAACAGCGAACACAAAGTTTATACTTTGGCTGCAAGAAAATAATTTTTGAATCTCTACTTTCAATTTTGCACTATACTTGAAAAGCCAGCAGCAGTTCCCAAAGTTAAACAAGAATTATTGAAAACGTATCTAGGAAATACTCTTACAGATGGAGCACCTTTCATGGCTTTAGGGTCAGCAGTTTTGCAATCTGCTACCTTGCAGCTGCTGTTCTACCACTGTTGTCTGCATGGAGATGTGGGAAAGACAGCTACTTGTACTAACTGTTTTTCCACCCCAAAAAAAAGAGAGGTAAGAGGGACAATAAAAGGTTGCCTAGACTGGACTATGAAGGGAGCTTTAGCAGTGGATGGAGAAACAAGATGACCAAGTGTACTCAAGGAGGCAACAAAGCCCAGCACATAAGCAGAAACCAGATGGTGTTGAGCCAGAGCACTAATAAGAAATCACCAGTTAAATAGGAAATTTCCTTAAAACCTGCAAAGTTTAGGTTGAGCCAGACATGAGCCTGGGAGCAATAAAGGTTGAGAGGAACCTCAGGACAAACCATAACCAATTCTGACAGGAAGAGAGTTTCATCTCTGACCCACAGCTGAAGTCTCTGTCACACTGGAGGACTCTGGTACTGAACTATTGCTAACACAAGTGATAGTTCCCTACAGCAGCAGCACATACGTGTGTGTTGCTCCTTAGCACTGCCCATGCACTTTGCATTCTTCCCACACACACAGGATTGGTTTTGGCGAGTATAATTTCCACACTATCTGTATCTTCAGTACACATTCACTGCAATTCAATCATTAACCTTTCCACTAGTACAACTGGAACAACAGATACCTTCTGCACTTCAATCTCAACATCAGTTTTGAGAGCTTTTAACCATTTTCAGAGGTTAAAAGCCTGCTTAATACGTTAAGGAAACCAATGGGTGTGGGAATGGTTTATAAGCCTCATCTTGGAACATTACAGCATTTGTGTTCCTTCACAAGTGAACATGATAGGCATACAAAGAGAATAAATTGATACTTAAAGATCAGTGGAGTAAGAATCCTGTACTGGTACTATCTTTTCCTCAGTATTTAGCAAGATTTTACAACAAATATTTAAAATCCATGAAACATTTGGCAAAATTACTTATTACTAAGAAAATGTTATTCCTAGTGTAAGATACCAGATCCATGTTAGGAAAACAGACACTATAATGAAAGAAAAAAGTAAAAGGGAAGACGTTTTCGCAAAAGCTCTGCATGTTTAAATCTCTTTAAAAATCATGTAAAGCAATGAGGCCACTCCATATTTAAAGCCATTTTGTTTTTATCTATTGGGGTAGTCACTTTACATCATACCAAAAAGACTGTATAAGGAATACAAGTGTCAAGAATCAGATCTTTATGGCACAAAAGGAAGTTTTCCATTAGCCTGCTTTCAAAGTTGTTAAATACATAATTGAAGACAAAGAAACTAAGGCTACCACAAAATAATATTTGCATGATGATGTTAGTCTTTATTCAGTTTCTCAACTGATTCCTCCAGTCTGAAGGTGGAGAAGAATCTTTCCAGTAGTTTGCTTCAGTGATTTATTCTGGATGAAAAGATTCTCTTCCTACTTTTGACACAGATTTATTTTCTCATTTATATTGTTACTCAACATTCACATAAGCTTTTATGTTGCACCTTACAATGTATGGAATTTCAGATTAAAATAAAACTCTACTCTTAACATAACCTTTTATATAATGTAAAAATATTCTACATGTTTACCATATCAAGAATGTTAGGCATTCACTTTGGGGAAAACCTGTTTTACGTATTTTTCAGTACAAACCCGACTGCGAACGTTTCGCATTCGTGCCTCGCTCGTCAGTCGGGTGCCACCCAGTGTTCATCGTCTGCAACTACAGCTCGGCCTCGGCACGAACCGCAGTTCCCAAAAACTGCGAATTTTGAGATGCTGCTCACTTTTTATCTTTCCTCCTCCCCTACCCCTCCCTCCACCGTGGAAAATGTACACCTTTGAAATAATGAGTGTTTTTAATTATCAAAATCAGTATAAAAATAGCAGCATGCTACTAGACATGAAAAGCAGATTGATCAAGCATTGTGAGTTTAAATGCAGATTTCTGCCTTCCTTTTATATTATCAAAATCTCTTTTAAAGGTAACATCAAGGCAAGGGGTATAAGGACAGACACTGCATAGTATGATTTGATACTAATCTGAACTGGGTATTTGTCTTTAATGATAATTACAGGGTAAACATTTTTTATTTCAAAATACAAGTTTAACTGGAATTGTAGTGATGAAAGCAGAAGAGGGGAAAATGCAGTCTTTTACAGCCCATGTCACTGTATGTCACTTACATCCAGAGGTAAAAGCTCTAATTGGTGAAGAGACAAAATATTTGTGGTGTGTCACTGAACCTTTGTGATAATCCAGCATTATCCATTTCTAAAGAAATATAAATACTTTAAAACAAACATTGAAAATAAATCCTTTTGATGTAACAAACTACACTCTTTACTGAGAATTTTCAGTCTTCTTAAAAGTAAGGGACTTCACCCAAAAAAATAATTGAAGTATCAATGTAGAACAATCCTTGGAGGAAAAAAGTCGGAATGTAAACCTCTGTTCCAAATTAGATCTGAAAAGCAAAAACACCACACCATGTATTTAATGCAAGTGCATTTTTCATCAAGCAACTCTTTCTTTAAGTTACCTTTACAGTTCAACGGGAGTCTTCCTGAACTTAGTACACTGTGGTTTTGCCTCAGCTCATATCCTGTTTTCTTAACATGTGAACAATCACTCTCCACTTATGTCCCCACAGCCCTGTGACAATACTCTGGTCATGCAGGTGAGCCATTCTGCACAACCACAGTATCTGCAATACAGTTATGCATCAACAGTACAGTCACAAATTAGCCTATGATTCTCAAAAACAAAAATAAAACCAAGTTTGAGGGTCAATTCCCTGAATTGACCTTCTAATCATTCTTAGGACATAAAAAACAAAGAAAAGGTTCCACGGAGTTTTTCACCTGAACTATGACCTTGGAATCTGCACTTCATCCCAGGAATACCAGGCTGACACATTTTGTCTTTACATCTTTTCCTTTCTTAAAGCATGATATTAATATTATTTGCCTAGCTGACAAAAGCTTAAAACCAATTATAGCTGCTCACTTAAATACGTTATGCCACACACAGATCCATTAGTTTGCAAATTTGTCCTACAGACCTATATCACTTTGATGCCTTACAATAGTTTCATTATTAAAAGCATGCAATACTAGAAAGTTTTTCTTGCTTCAGTGAGCTAAATCTTCAGTAAGCTCAATCAAACGTCTGATGATTTTGATAGTTTTAAAATATTTGTTCTAATGAATCACAGACTGAGAACCTCAAAAAAATCAAAATAATGTAAGTATTTTAAAAGAATTAACCATATTATCAACTCAGAGAGAGAGGACTAAAAAGATGAAGAATTAAAACATAATAATATACTTAGAACAGTCTATCCAATTAACTCAGTGGCTCAGTAAGTTACTACTTATCCTCTCAGCCAGCTGACCTTGCACACATTCATCTCTCAACTGTAAATAAAGTGCATCATCTTAGAAAACACTGCACAGCAGATCCTACTTCTGCAATTTACTATAAAATCTGAATTATAGCAATTTTACTACTATAATTTCAGAGTGTGCATGGCCAGTTACTATGAAGTGATAAGCAGTAACACAAGTGATTGGGGCAAATCTGTAAACTCAGGATTATGGTTAACTTGAGAAACTATTAAAATGCAGCTTTTTATAATCTTTATGTAAACAAAAACGGAGAACTAAAGCCTTTGTTTTTTAAAAACCACAAATGCCTTGATTATTTCTGACAGTAAGGTTGTTAAACCTACAGAGGAATTTGGGGGTCAAACAACTTTGATTTTCCTTTAGGCGTCTTCAGGGTAATGAGAAGATTGCTCTCCACTGTTTTAACAGCATGTCACTAAGTATACTATGTGCTTAGAGGTCAACTAAGGAATGATTGTAGGAGAGGAGAGAGAACAGAAAGCTGCAATTCACCTCAGCACTTCCTGAAGCTGTCCCTATTCTAAACACCAATGTGTTATTTTACTGGCTATAAACCAAGGAACAACAGCTTATTGTCAAAGATGACAGTTTCAAGCATATGATACAAAATACACATTTACTACTTACATCATCAATATCTTCATCATCATCCCCAATATCATCAAACTGGATTTCATCATCATCTCCAGGACCAAATGTGTCTGTTTCATTGATTTTGGCTAAAAAGGAATTTAGAGAAGCTCAGGAGTGCACTGACACTAGATAGACTGAATACTCTTGTCCAATATGAACTTCCAATTTGAAGTGAAAAGGTTCTTACCATGTTCTGGAAGCTCCCCATATGCTTTCAGACTTCTGGCTTCATCTGCATTGTACTTTAGAATAACATCAGCCTTGTTATCCTATAAAAGAATTTATTAGAATTCATTAGTCATCTATGAAGCAAAAATAAGTCTATTAACCTCAGCAGACTATGTTACTTACAACAACTATATTATTTACAGAGGAGTAACACCTATATTATTTATAGAAGAATATCTTGTTCCTCCTTCCCCTCCAGTTTCTTTAAATGTTAAGCAGAAAATCCTCATTTGTGGAATATTTTCATTTCTTCTGGGCGGTAACTTAATTTTCTCCTATTAAAAGTAATTTATAAACTCATAGAATGGTTTGGATTGGAAGGGGCCTTAAAGATCACCTAGTTCCACCACCCCTGACATGGGCAGGCACACCTTCCACTAGACCAGGTTGCTCAATGTCCCATCCAGCCTGGCCTTGAACACTGCCAGGGTTGGTGCTCCACAACTTCTCTGGTCAACAAGAAGAGAATTTGAGACAATTGAGAACTTCTGAGAATTTGACAATTTGAGAAGTTCAGATTCATGCCTTTGAAATCAACCTTTCTTCAGAGATCACATGTAGTGAGGTGGTTGGTGGTCAATCAGAAAATGCCAAACTGAAAAATTCCTAGCTTTAAGTACTTTAATATATACAGTAAATGACAGTATCTTATAGTGTTTTACAACTCTAATGCACATTTCAGAAGCAGGATTTATTTCAGCTGAAGACACAACACTAACATTCATGAAGGGCATTTACCTAATGAAAATCTGACAACTGTTTTCTATTACCATTTATTTTAGGTAAAATTATGCTACTCCATATTTGGAAATTTTAGTACAAACTAATCACTGTCCAATTTACCTCTCAAGGTAAAAGCCTAAACATCAAGGTTTCAAAATTCTGATTACCAAAAATTATAATTATCACAATAAAATGTTTAGTGTTTGACCCAATCTCCCTTTATATCACAGGATCCAAGCATCAAACAGCTACATTTAAAAAAAATAAGGTCAAGCCTGATGACAATAAGCACCTCCACTCATAAAGTCTCAGGGTGCAATTTAGAAGAACAAGTTGAACCAGAATTTGTCTACTCATTACAATCTTTCTGTAATACAAGGAAACTAAAAGTCATGATTTAGCATAACTAAATACAAATCCAAAGTTAGACAGGAATTTCCTCACAGCACCTGCTGCAGTTTAACATTAAATAAAGCTGCTTATAAGACACTCTGTATTGGCAAATTATACTGAATTTTTACCTGGTAGTCTCTTAAGCCAATCAATATAATATCAGATGTATTTATCCAAACCTGAATGAGAAAACATACATCATGTTACAGAAATGCAACTTCTGTCATGTAACACAAGAAGCAAGCAGTACACTTATGTTTGCTGAGACACACGAAACGTCACTACAGCCACCACCCTCACTTTCTAACCAGTACGCTGGAAATATCCAACTTCATATTTTAACAGAAAAACTGAGGTCATAAAATACCCATAGTTACATTATTTTACATGTTATGGAGCTATTACAAGATAAATCAAACTTCTTTGAAGAGCTTCTGGCCAACGGGGTGGTTACTAAGCCTTAACTTCTGAGAAGGCAGAATTAATGCATCAAGCCACCACTCTGTGAACGGAGCTCCACAAGGGGAAAACTTAAAGCAAAACCTGATGAAGGGGGTGATGGACAAGCACAGTGAAGAGCAGAAGCAAATGAACACAACTGTTTCTAGAAACTGTGTTAATCAAAAGTCTGCAAAACAGGACATGCTAATTTAAATGCACAAGATGGTTCTATCCCACATCAGCTTTTGGAGCTGATTTTTTTGGAGATCAAACACATTTTCAGTCGAGATTTCCTTTCTTTTAGACATGAGGAATAGATAAATTATGCTTTCTGTAGCAAGAAATTAATTCTGCAGCACTTACTGTTTATTTATGCACATTCTCCACCTTCAACAGTTTATTGCAGGCAGCGGTAGCACTGCTCACACTGATACCAAGACATGTGCATTCAATGGTCTCCAAAAACCAGACAGGTGGAACAATCCAGAATGAAGACAGTGAATGTCTGTTTTCATTGGGAACAGACTGTCTGAGAGGACCTCCTCTGTACCACACACCAGCAGAGGACAGGAAGTTGTAACATCTGACAAGGGCCAGAGGGGACACCATCCCTAGATGGCAAAGCTAAGAACGCAAACACATACACCTGACTGCCCCAAAGGTACAAATCTTTGCTGATCAGCTTTGCACAGAAGTATTTTGGGAGCTGTTGAAGTGGACAATGAAATGATGGCATCTGAGGTGCCTGTGGGAAATTATAAGGAAACATTCCTGAACTGCCCTTATTGAACTAGTCACAGATAAATCATCCTGTGTGAAGATGGTAATTATTCAGTTCCTCCACAGATCAAACTAAGTGGAGTCTCAAATCCTGATTCTTACTGGGCTTGGGAAATAGCACACAAAAAAGGTGGCTTGGGACAAGTCTCTTACACCTGTATTTTTTTATATTGGATGTCAATCTTCATGTTATAGAAGTTCTGCTGCTAAGCAAAGTGCTGATCTAGTATGAGACAGAACATGGGTTTTTAAATAGTCATCAAGTTCTCCATCTACAATTAGGGAGCTTTTTATTATTTTATATACATATAAATTTCTATAATACAAAAACTATGATGTCATAAACAGCCAAAGCCCCCTCCCCTGAAGTCCAAACATCCAAAGGCAGCCCTTCAACTACAAGCTTGACCCAAAAGCCAAACACTGCTTACTCTTGTGCTGGCAAGAGAAACAGAAACTAGTTTACTATCAAAAAAATATATTTAAGGTATTAAGTGCAGTAGAAATATTAACTTTTGTAATGAGCTATGTATGTAAGTTTTAACAATTACATAACATGCATAAAGTCACTGTTTTCTATTGCAATGCTTCAGAATTACCTTTTTTCTTAGCTTCCCTCTAATATGACATAACCTCTTCACACCATCAAAACATAATGCCTCCAGTCTTCCATTGCCTAACATCTTGATCACCTGGGCATATTCTAAAAGAGATGGTAACATAAAAAACATAGAATCATTTAGGTCAGAAAAGACTTGTAAGATCAGCAAGTCCAACCGTTAACCCAGCACTAAACCCCATCCCAAAGTGCCACAGAGCAAAACTTCTAAGCAACTCCAGCTTCATGATGCATCCAATAGCTTTTGCCATTGTAACCAAAATTTTTGTCAAAACATGAACAGCTGAGGGCAGCTTTGAGCAGCCACACAGGCTGCTGAATGTATCACAGTTTTTGTATTACTGTTAATATCAATATTTTCAAATACTACTCATTCTGGTTGCATCCATGCTTTTGTTCCCTCTGAAATGCTTACTTACAGATAATTTTCATAGCTACTGAGTCACACTCAGAGTTTGAAAGTTTATGACAGCATCACAGCACCTGTCCTGACAAAAATCTCGCTGCTGACAACTGCCAGACTTCAGCTGAAATCTATGAAGCATATCTCCAATACCTACCCTCAATCTCTCAACATGTATTTCATCTCCTCCCTCACCAAGTTCCAGAAATTACAACTGGAGACCTTCACACACATTATTAAAGTCTGCAGCATAATGTATTACCATTTAACTATAAGGAATAAAACTTACAATATTATTATTATTATATTATGATAATGATGTTTGTAAGTTACAAAGTTAACATTAACTGACCACCCAAAATTGCCAGGAAAAAAACCCTCTATTAGCCAGAGCTGCATCTCAAAATTCTAAAACCTTTCCTTAGCATAAGTCAGACAGTCCAACAAAACACATGAGACTATTCATAACTGAGAATAATTCAAGTAGATTTTGCTTGGGAGTTGAAAAGGATTTTAAGTTCCATAGGTGCATCAAAATCAACTCCTTTTTTGCTTACAGCCATTATAGATTATCAGAAATTCATTCACTGTCACTTCTTTTACAGTGATATCAGTCAGGACTTTTCCCATGTTTCTGACAAACCAACTGATTATTTGGTCACTAGGAAAGTGCTCAGATTATGTGAGCAACCACAAGAGTGTGATACACGAGACAGGGCAAGTCAAAAGGGAGGTGAGCTCACTGTCACCAAAAGGCAGGGCAGGGGGAAATGTAATCATCACCCTCCACTCCTATAGCTTCCTCCACCTGACAACAGCCTAGCAAGGACCTACCTATTGCTCCTGTTTTAATAGTTGCTAGACTTCCCAGCCCAGGAGCCAACTGAACCAAACCATGAGGGGACAGAACAGTGAGCTGAATGGTTCTGCCAGGTCAGACTTCAGGAGCTCATTGAAGGACTTGAGAGACATCACAGTCAGTATAAAACAGAAAGTGGGACTGTGCATCCCAGAAACAATTACTGGCCACATCTGCTAAACCAGCTGCTCACAGCCCCTCACCAAAAGCTACTCAGGGGGTTTCTAGGGGATGCTTATGTGCTGTTTTACACAGAGCATCGCAGTGAGGTCCAGGAGAGGCAAGCTTCATCCTTAAGTCGTGGAGCTATTTAAAATTTCCCTTTTCCTACTTTCTCCTACACTCAATATGTCATTTAGAATTCAAATAAAACCCCAATAAGAACACCTCTCTTCACTCAATAACAGTAACTTCACCTTTCTCAGTCATCCAGATGTTTTGTGTATCAACTTCCATTATGTCATTTATAGTATGTGACTGAAAACAATGACACTGCCATACTATAGTTAAAAACTCACCTTGCCCATCTTCTTTGAACACCAGTTCTCTTTTTTCTGATTCATTCTCATTCTTACCTCGTCGCCTGTTTTTACCTCCTTTGCCTAAATTAAAAGAGGGAGGAGGAAAAAGTATGTGTTACTGTCTCTGAGTACAGTGAATAAAATATTCAGACTTATGGAGATTTTTCTGTGCTTGTTCTCTATATGGCTATTTCAAGTATCCTGTAGGTTTTTTTTGCCTACTTTTAACATCTGTAGGTCTAAATTTTTAGCTGAGTAGTTACATAGTAATTAAAATATTAGAGTCTCCACTGTACAAGATGTCCTGACTGCTCTGGAGAGACAGCAGCCTTCAACAAGGATTCCACAAGATGGCCATTTCCAGCTTCTGTGATCCCTGCCACCACATACCTCCTACACAATGGTGGGATAACCTGACGCACGTAACCATCACGGGGCAGATGAATAACCTGACTTACCGAGGTGCTAAAATCCCTGAAACACTCAAGGAGAAGCTAATGCTCCAGGGGTAGCTGCTGTTTGTAAAAGGCACACACGTGGCGATACCATTAGATGCTCTTCACGAAGACGTACAAGAGCAGCTCATGCCTCCCTTCCCCCGCTAAAAACCTGTCGTTCCCTTCCCCTCGCTGTTTCTGCTTTTCCTTTCCGCGTGGGGGAGAAGGGGAGCAGCAGCACCAACAGCGGCGCCGCCGCTGCCCAGGGAGGGCCCAGCGGGGCCCGGCCGCCTCCTCGGCAGGGCCGCCTCTGACAACCCAGCCCCGGGCAGGGCCTCCCTCTCCAGGCCGGGCCCCAGCGCCCTCCGGCAGGGGGAACCGGCCGGGGGACCCTTCGGGGCGGCGGGAGGGTCCGTCCGGCCCTGCCAGAGGGCTCCGGGCCCCGGCGGCTCCCACGTGAGGGGCCCCCCCGGGCCTGCCCTGCGCGGCCGCGCCCGGGCCGGGCCTCGCCGCTGCGAGCCCGACAGACGGAAAGGCGCCTCACCTTTATTCTTGGGCATGGCGCCGGGCGCTCCGCCGCGGAGGGGCTGCGGGCGGGGGCTGCGGGCGGGGAGCGGGCGGGGGCGGCGGTTCGGGCTCGGCGGCGGCTCCGGGCGGGACCGGCGGTGGCGGCTCCGGCGCTGCGCGGGCTCGTGCGCTGCGCTCCCGGCTCCACAGCGCCCCCCCGCGGCCCGGAGGGGTCCCGGCACCGCCTCCCCGGCCCCGTGTGCGGACACGGCCGGGCAGGGCCGGGAACGGCGGATCCGCCGTGGGGGGGAGCCCAAGGGAAAGGAGGAGCTGCGGGCAGCGAGCACCGCTGGGCCGGAGCGCTGCCGGGGGTAACTCCTCCCAGTACCTGAGGGGAACGCACAGGAGAGATGGGGCAGGACTGTTTGCGGGAGAATGTAGTGACCTTGAGAAGCGGGAATGGGTTAAAATTGAGAGTAGGCTTAGATTAGATAGCAGGAAAAAATTCTTTGCTGTGAGGATGGTGAGACACTGGAACAGGTTGCCCAGAGAAGTTGTGGATGCCCCATCCCTGGAGGTGTTCAAGGCCAGGCTGGATGGGGCTCTGAGCAACCTGGTCTAGGGGAAGGTGTCCCTGCCCCCGGCAGGGAGATTGGAACTGGATGATCTTTCAGGTCCCTTCCAACCCAAACCATTCTGTAAGTGAGCAGGTATGAAGGTAAGGAAGGCTAAAGTAAGGAGAGATAATAACAACAGGATATCTGTGTTGTATCAGCCCCCCCTTCTTCCTTTGCAGAGCTTCTGGAGGCTGACAGATCATCCAATTTACTTGTAAATTAATTTAAAGACGCTTTTAGGCAGGTGGGGCAAAGCCTTGTGTGAGCAAAGGGCAGCAGCGATGCACACCTTGGATCCCATGTGTGAATTTCACCTCTCTCCTCGCTTTCTGTTGTACCAGTCACCAAACCCCTCTCCATATCCTCTGACATCTTCCTTTTGGTACATACTGAAGGCGGCCTCTGGTTACATTCCTCATAAACTCTCTGTCAAAAGTACTGTAATTTTACGTAAACTATGCAAACTTCTCAAAATCTTCCATGTTCTTCACATTGCAAGGCTAAAACAAATTACAGCTGTAAGTAAGCTTCCAAGTTGTGTGAACTGCTAAAATACGGGCCTGCTTATGGAGTGCTTCTGCATATAGTTTCACTTTTCAAATATTTAAAAGGTTTGTTAACTATCAAATATGCCTTTATTTTCAATGTCCAGAGCAATGCAGGCATTGCAGGTATTATTTACCAGCCTCCCTTTAAGTGCTACTTTAGAGTGGACTGGGATCTTTACAAAGTATTAAAATACAATATCCTTGCGCTTCGGTCTTGTTGTATCATATATCAGGTCTATAAGCATCTGCTGAATATGTGTATTTTTCCTTTGGCTCCCTATTTACCTGACTCAACATGTGGTGACACTGCAACATTATAACTCACAAACACTTATTAAAAAGCCTTTCTGGTTGGCAACGCACACTATGTGTGCTGTAAAGGTAGAGTTCAGTGTTAGTGATGAACAAATGATGACTTTTATAACTAGGCAGAACAAATGATTAAACAAAACAGCATTTTAAGATGTTTGAAAGTTTATTCATAGTAGAAATTTCAATTTCTTTTGAAGACTACAAAACCTGCCATTAGACAGGAGAACAAGCAATGATAACTTTCCAGAACTGTTTCTAGTTACATCTGGAACAGTTTTAATTACACATTAATAACATGATTGGAACATTTTCTATATCAGACTCTGAATAAAACAATCATTTAAAGTATTCAGTACATTTTTTTTTATTTTTTAAAACTAGCATTTCAGTTCTATGACAGCAGTGCCAAGCATCTAACAGATGCTATTGTAATGGTCTAGAATAAGGTACAATACCACTGCTTTCCTGGAACAGTACCTTAGACTCACTTACATGCCATGCTGAGAAAACTAGTATAAAGTATGATTGTATAGAATCGTAGAAAAATATTTTATCTGTGATTTTGTAATTTTTTAAAAACGGTTTAAGTAGACTCCCCCCCAAACTAGGTTGCAAAATAATTACATCCCTCATAAGTACACCTTCCCTTTGATTAGGTCAAGAGTATCAGATAAAGCTAATCATTTACATCATTTTCATAAGTGAAAATTCATCTATTAAAACCATTGCTGCTTACTAAGGGCCAGCACACTTCGAATCCTTTCCTTCCAATAATAGAAAAGCACAGCTTTAGTTGGTACACCACATTTACAAAAGCAAAAGACACACAAAAAAAATCCCAGACACGTAAATGTATTTTCTTATGGCCTTGTCTCTTTAGAAAAAAGTTTTAAATACTTCCTTGAAAAACTCCTTATAAGTTTCATTCAATGTTATAGTGATTATGAATACAGAACACTGCCCTTACTGGATATAGATGGCATTTAACGTGTATTGCAACTATACTCTTCCCTCCATTTGCTCATGCTCTCAAGCACAGTAAATTATAATTTCACACTTAAAAGAAATTAAAAAACCCCATGGCTGACATACAGAAATTCACCTGTGTCTGCAGTTCTCCTTTTTTTATCCTCTATGACTCTGCACCCTTGAGTCACTTGCTACGCCTTGCAGACCAAGCAGCAGCCCAGCAATGAATGTACACAGTGTATCATACACTCACATTCTAATAGAAAGGTGCTGGGACTCGAAGAACCATTATCTGGATTTCTCTATAGGTTCTAACAGCTGCAGCTAAAAAACCATAAAAATCAATGTGAAAGTTGTGAACATGGAACCAGGACATAAGGTACATAAAACAATGTCTAGCCTGTAAAATAGGCAGACCCTTTACACCTTGGTTTAGAAAGCAACTTAAAAATACCTAGACTTGAATACAGTCAAATTAGGGTGTGCTAAACCCCACTTGTTTTGCTACAATTTAAAATGTTCATTCTCTGCTGCTCTATACATGACATAATAGCAACATCTGCCAAGTCTAGACTAAATTAACAGCTCACTTGAGAATGGAGATACATAAAATGTAGGAGTTAACTTTGCTTCACTGTTTGGCTAATCATCAGTGAGCTTGAGGACAACAAAATACGGCTACAATAAAACTACTGGAAGTACTTTTAAATTATTTTAACAGGGATATTGCCAATAGTGAGGCAGCTTAACACTTCCTCTTTTTGGTCTGTTGTTTGCCAGGTATCTATAGATACACACTGAACAGAGGAGAAACTCCCTCTTGAACTATTCTTATTGACACACTGGCATGTATTGACATCCCTTTATTTCAAAAGTATCAGTTTTAAATCCTGTTTGTTGACTAGATATGTCAATCTTCTGATTAACACCTTTAAAAGCCACCAGAAAGTACAGTTTCCAGGCTTTGAGAAGCCCAACTTAAAATTGCTCACAGAGCTGAAAATACATTTTCTGAAAGGTAAGGTTTTACTAAATTCCTCTGGAACTGCTGACACTGTCAAAAAAAATTAAAATGGTCTTTTTCTGCCTCCAGTTAGAGATGTCTTTTGAAGAAAGGGTAGATGCACCTGTACAAAGCAAATGTCAATGCTAGAGCACCAAGTAAGGGAAAAATACAAATTGCTTGGAAGAGCTGTGTATTCAAATTTCTGAGAGCTACGCTAATTTAAGAGTCCTTGTTTATAAAACCAATTCCTTCCAAATTATATCATGGATTAAATATTTAGCAGATTTTTAAGGGCAATAATGGGATCGTTTTCAAGTTTAACAAAGCAAGGTTCCCCTAGGAGCTCAGAAATTCTGGCAGAAGAAACACTCCCATTCATTTAGAGCAAATCTGTGGTGTCATAAAGATTATTCTCCCTTTCAACAAACCTCTGATGATTTCAGGGAAACAAGCCAATTAATCATCATAAAAGAAATTTAATACAACTAAACCAAGAAAATACCTTCTTATGCAAAACACAAAATTGCACCTTTTAGTTTTTAAATTGCATTGTTCATGTAAGATGTTCACCCAGATCCATATTTTATTAAAGCTGAATTCCCAAAAGCTGTTTTCATATCTGAAAGGAGTTAATGCAGCATGTAATTTTGGTGGAGTGGAACACTCACTGAATTCAAACACATTCCAGTGCTCCTTCTCATGTGGGCAATTTGGTCTTTCAAGACCAGCCATCGAGATGCGCCTTTAATTACTTTAGACACCAAGAGGCCAAGGGTATTAAAAGTTTATATTGGTATTTAAAGTGAGTCTTTCATCCTCATTACAAACTTGCTTCCATCTGCAAACAAGTGAGAATGTTCACTCTGAACAGCTTTATCTTACCTGACTGGGACAATACTATTTTCATGCTAAATTAGAATTACCCTTTTCTGACCCAACAGATCTGTATGACTCGCCTCTCATTTTGCTTTTAATGTCAATTAAAATCAGCAGAAAAAAACCTGACAGAACATTAGATCCATCAGTTTTGCAACTGCAATGAGTGCAGTTTAAAACTACTTTTTACAGGCTTCTGCTTATTAGCGGACAATGTTTTGCTTTATCTTCAATGTTGTCTTTCTTCTATAATGCCAACATTCAATCACTGAACAAATCCTTTGCAGCTTAAACAAAAGTCATAGAATAGAGATAAAATATTAACAATGGATTATAAGAATAAACGATATAGAAATGTCCTCTATCAGAAAGTACTTAGCAGTGATTCCTGAGTCCAGAGATTAGACAGGAGAGACTAAAAGGGAGGGGAAGGGGAACAAAAGACAGAGCAAGTTATCTTTTCTCTGGGTTATATTACCTATTGTATATATATAGCATGGTGAGAAATCCACTGTCTGAATTTTGAGTACTATAAACAGTATCCTGATATTCATAACATGACGTGGTGTCAAAAACACAAAAATGCAGAAAAGACATAGGTGAGGAGAACTACTTATTAACAGTATTACATTCAATAGCTGTTTAACAGTCAGGCTTCTTTTAGAGCTGTCCAACAATACTGATTAATCCAGGTGAACTGTTTAATCAGACTTAATTGTCAAAATGATTAATAATATCTATCTAAGTAAAACAAGGCATGTATACATTAAAGAAAACAGCACAGAAATGTACTGCTTGTGAACTGTTTACAAAAACATACAAAATGTTGGATGGCACAAAGTATATAGTGCTAATATAAACAGATTGTTTAAGCTAAGTGCTTAACATAAACTGTCCATTTCTACCTGTAACAAAGAATAGTTTAGGGGACAAAAAAAATATTCCTTATAAAAATAATGCTATGTGGTGCAGAGTGCTTTATTCAGTGTATTTTTGACAGAGGTGGCATTTGTAATTCTTCTGGTTTATTCAGTCGCGAACATGATCATTTTCATTGTTTCCACTTGTCGCTCCGTTTGCGGCTCCAGTGAGATCAGTAACTTGCCATCAACAGTTTAAAGCGAGAGTAGATGAAAGCAGTAGCAGCAGCAGGAGCAGCAGCATTATAGGTACCAGCTGGGTCAGAGTGTGCTTGCAGGTATCTGTCAGATATGTGCTACCTGTCGCCATGATTTGTGCTATCATCTTATGCCATGGTACCAAGTGTCTGGTTGAGGTCATTTCACAGGGCTGTTGAGGTAATTTTTTTTATACCTCTCCTCTGAGCAAGAGTAGAACGGCCAACTGGCTCCAAAACTGGTGACTGATTACGATTCAAAGCAGAGTAAGTTGCTGCCATTGCACCCTGTTGGGTAGAGGGGAAAAACCAGTAAGAGTCTGTTGTGACTGACGCACACACCATAGACACACAGTGCTAAATGCCAGAGACTCTGAACAAGTTTTAACTTCCAGTCTATTTTCATCTACAAAACAGAAACACACTGCTGCTTTACTCCAGTACCAGCAGTGTTAGGAGTGAGTGGTTTTTTAGGGTAGTGAATGATTTTACATTGCTTAAAATGTCAAAACCAGAAGGTATAAGCTAGATTGCTAAATTAAGTTCTCTTTCTCTGCTGTGTGAGATATTTGGGAAATGAAATCCCATTAGTAGGCTGTCTCTGCTTATCACTTATATAACCATTTCAGTTACCATCAAAATATATAAAATCACCAACATTATTCAGAACATGAAGATTTATTTAAAAAAAAAGTTAGAAAGTTGCAAGCCATGGGAGCAGAACATCCCCCACATTCCACTTGTGGTTTTCGATGCTAGAAATTTCTAATAGCTGACTCAGAGACAGTGTTAATTATATTCTTCAGATCCCTTTTATGTTGCACAGGAGATTCTTGAATGTAGGACTGCAAACAGGGTGGAATACAGAGAAGTAGAATTCAATTATTTTTGATTTTCCTCTGCTTGTTCAAAGTGAAAAAATTTCAGGGTCAAAACCAGATCTTGTTTCAGACAGATTGCAGAATAGTATGATACCATTGTAATTAACACTGCCCTTTTGACTTCTCTTTAGCTTTTACTGTGAACACAAAGTATATTGTTTTGTTTTAGTTACTGACAATTAACGCTCCTCTGAAACTGTAAAATTAGCTAAACTATTTTTCAGCTCCCCTATACTCACCTGACAACATTTTTGACCATCAGATGAATGGTTTCTTTATGCTGGTTTCCTAACAGTTAAGCCTTCCAGTATAAGTAAGTCCAATAGATTTCAAACACAAGAAAATTAAAGTCTTTTTAAAATATTTTAGATTTACCCCCGTAAGTAGTTTCTCATTAAATCCTATTACATATTACAAGTTCATTTTAGGGCTTAGTGCAACAGTCAGTCACAACAACTTCTAAACAGTATTTAGAGGAAACACATGCTACCCTAACTTTAAAATCAAAACCACCCCCTTTTGTTTACACTATTTTTGGCTAAACAACAAGCTGAAAATATCTACTTACCTTCACTAAATGGGGAGCATCCTGCCTGTTCAGCTGGTATTGAGGCAACTGGTCACAGTGAACTATCCAGGGATGACTAAGAACTTGGGCTGCAGTCAATCTTTGATGAGGGTCAACATGAAGCATTTTTGAAACAAGGTCCTGTTTCAAAATATACATTCAAAATAATATATAAAGGGTCGATGCAAATAACAGTAAAACTTCAGCTTTAAAACAGATTAGAGTTCCAAACTGAAGATTTCAGAAGTATAAAAATATGCTCATAATGTCAGTTTAAAACAAATGAAAAATCACCCTGCAATGCTAACAGTACATCTTTTAATTATGTGACTTAATGGAAACTTGGTAACACAAAATGAAGGTATCCAATTAAATAAGGAAAACTTTAGCACTTTAAGCATCTACATAGAAGGGGCATAAAGGATATTGCACACTGAAGTTCATTTAGAGTCTATTTGGTGTATTTGATGTACTTCTCAGAAAAGTTGTCCAGTATTTTTAGTTTGTACAAATGCAGTAAAAAGAAAGTATAACACTTCAGTGGTCTTCATTATCATGATTTAGATTGTCTGTATGCTTTTTTAATGTCATGCTTCCACATGAAGCTTTAATAGTGCATTTCTCACCACAGATAACTGCGCATGGGTGTGAATACTGATAAAATACACTGTATTTCTAAGGTCAGCTGTTAACTACTGCAGTGTAAGGCACAGCTGTTTTTCCTCCTACATATGCAAGTGACGGTTCAAACATGAAAGGATCAAAAACAGGAGACAAAATTCCAGCCACATAAGGGATGAGATCAGTATTTTAAAATAACAAATGGGAGAAACCCAATCATATATAAAATATACATTATGAGCAACATGTTACATTGCTATCCATTCCTGATCCCCCAAAGGACAAAGGAGATATACTTGCCTTAGCTGTGTCTGAAACAGTATTCCAATAACCACCACTGAGAGAGAACTTTCCACTACCTATTCGGGCCAAAATCTCCTCTGGGGTGTCATCAGGACCATTTGCAAAAGGAGTGTAGCTATTTAACCAAACAATTTCAATGTTAATAAACTTCCATAACCCGGACCTCAATAGGTATTATAAATCTGATTGTAAGATTCAGTGAGTTCAGCATAATTACAGGCAACAGACAGTCAAACAGTTGTAAAAAGAAATTATTCTTAACACATTAAAATACATGGCACTGACTACAGATCTGTTCTTACTGCATGTATTCTCTATTGGGTCTGAAAAGCAGATTTTTCCACCAAAGTGGCTACCTTAATAAGCCAGCATAAAAAGATAAATCTAGTTGCTATTGCATCTGCCAAATATCTTTTGAACCTGTGGTACTATATTTTAATTTATTATTCATCATCTTTTCTACAATTCATTTCCATTGCATATAAAATGCTTTTCTATCACACATTATATCCTAACTGCATCACTTCAAACTATTCAGTGGCTCAATTTTACACACAATCAGGCTTTAATGCATTTCAATTTTATTTGCAACATATATTTTCTTCAACATATATGCTGCTTAATCTTCTAATCTTCACAAGACAATAGGATCTTGGTCCTAAATCACCTTTAAGCAGAAATTAAACACCTAAAATGGATGAGATGTTAGAAGCAAAGAATTTTTCACATCAGTCCCTCCAAATGTGGATTCTACTAAAGGCAAAGCATATTCTCAACCCTAAAGTGGAGATTAATCAGTGCTTTGATAGAAACATCTGCAACAGTGGACCTACATTTATTATTCTTTTTTTAATATTGGTTTGTTACTCTACAGCAAAGCAAACTAAAATTACCCTTACCCAGTGAGCATGGTATAAAGCAGAACACCAAGGCTCCATATGTCACATGCAGCATCATAACCTTGCCTCTTTAAAACCTGAGGGAGACAAATTTTTTTTCTGAGAAACCTGCTCAGAAATGCTTTGATTATGCCATAAAAATAGTAAGATTTCAAATTTTTAGTGTTTACAAAGTGATTCTGCTTGTTATGCAAGAACAAAAAAAATATCTAACTAGCAAAAATTCCATTAAGATAAATCAAGGCACATAAGCTATCCTGGTATTTACCTCTGGTGCAACAAAATTTGCTGTGTAACATGGTGTCATCAGAAGACCATTTTCCGCCCGCAGTTGTTTTGCAAAGCCAAAATCACAAATTCGAATTGATTCTGGATTACCGGATTCATCAACATAAAGAATATTGCTAGGCTTCAGGTCTCTGTGAACAACCTGAAAAAATAAAACAAACTGCTAAATACAATAAGCTAAACACATGAAAAACTTTCTATTATAATTAGCAATTCTGCTACTTAATTTCAAGTCTCCCATCAGTGATCAGTTTCCAGAGTTCCACCTTGTGCCATCACCTGCAGGGTTCTGATGCTTAGTGGTGTCTGGAATGCTACAATTCTAACTTGGAAACTCTTAACTACAAAACACCCTCCAAACATCCCACCCCCCCAATTTATTTGTAGAGAGAGTTCCAGATGTCTTGTTCTAATGTTTGAATCACAAAATTCCTTTTAAACGTGCACACTGTTAAGGCTCTTTAAATCAGACCCTTTGCCTACTAATGTCTTTTGGAGTTATGGGCGTCTGTAATGACCGGTTATATTTTCTTCACAAGACAAATTAGCCTAAAGCCTCCAGAGTCTGCTCTCTGTAAAGGAAAGGGTATACACAGCTCTAAAACAGTAGGGGGGATCTAAATGTCCTCCTTTTAATATTTCAATAGAACATGAAGGCCTCTATCTTCCTGATTGTCCTGTGTGTTTAATTAATAATAAACACAGCTTTTCATGGTTAAATCCGAACAGAAGAGACTGTGGTGAAATATTTAAAGAAGGTAATCACGTTGGAATGAGAAGATGCTCCCAAATTCCTGCAAGGAAGGGATGTGCAGAAAGCAGAAGTTCTACACACACCTCCAAGGCGAGCAGCGTTTCAGGAAAATAAATAATATAAGGCTAACAAGTAAAAGAGTGCAGAGGGTCTTGCACGTTGCAAAGCCATTTAACACACAGTCTATTTAGTAGAGACTTTTTCAGCCTGCAAATACTTTGCAATTCTCAGATTTAACAAAACAAATGCTTAAAATTATGGAAATAAGCACTCTGTAAGCTAAAATATACAAATGATATTAAAGAATTTGACTTGGAACAGTAGATGTCAAGGGGAACATCCTGGCTTTTAGATGTCAGTGTATGAGAGAATCTTATCCTGATAACCCTTTGTTTTTGGTGTTCAAATAGATGAGAAACCTTTTTCTCTAACTAATGAGTGAAACATCCTTTACTGCTCCAAGAGGCAGAAGAAAAAAAATAAAAATCACAGTTTTATTCTCATTGATGCTTCAAGGTTTTTTTTAAAAATAGATTCTAAAAGGGGTAGAAAGGAAAAAGTGGGCAATAGAAGCAGCACAGATCTGGGGATCTGGCAGTTTCTAGAATCAGTCTGCTTGAGTTTTATGCTTTGTTTGGAAGAAAAGGAAGCAATTGTCAAGTAGGGGGAAGAGTAACAGTCTAGTTCAAATACAAATGCTAATTCCCAAGCAATCAAAATATTTATGTCAAATAATAAATACCTTCCTGTATTAAGCTGTTTTCTCAAAGTTAAATTTTGAAAATATTTAGAAATATAATTTTTTAAAAAAATTATGTCAGATTGTTTAGGTTATTTTGATATTTTGTACAGAAATAAAATTTTATTTAGAGCAACAGAAGAGAGCAAAACAATGTGCAGGACCTTTCAGTTCTTTATTTCTTAGCATCATGTTTTTGACTAGCAGTCTCAATTATCTACCAGCATGCAAAATTTTGCTGCTCCAAGATGACATGGTACTTCTTGTTTATCCTTATGATGATGTCTATTGTGCCAATCTTTAATTGCTGTATGCTTTTAGAATGCTTTGGGTGAGAGATGGATGAAGAGGAAGATTTCATTCCTTACTTAGCTAGTTTTTCAGTTCAAAAGTACTATGAATGTCCATGAGCGAACTCCTTCTGGGAAGGGTTGTGGAGACTGAACACAGATTCAGAGTCTGTCAAACCAGATATTACATAATACCATATTCAAATGAGCTCCTCTGGTGTCCAAAGGAGTTACAACAGGAAAATCCACTGAAGACAGGAAGGACTCTTCCAGGCAAAAATTAGACTACTGAAGTGCTCACTGTTTACATACGTGGCCTTCTTTCACGTGGAGATGTACTTAACATAAGACCTGAAAACTTCCGAAAGCCAAAATTCCAAAGTGCAGGTGGTCTAATAGAAGTTAAAATGCCAATATTTACAGAGGTCTACAGTAAAGAAACAAAGGCTCCTAAAATCCCTTACTTGATGCAAGGACACTGGGCCTCTTTTGGCCCTATTTGGCAAGAACGAACCAAGTTATGATTTGCTATTCTGTTATCTGTATTTCCATAAAGAATGTATCAAGGTTTGTTCATAATTCCCAGGGATGCTGCTGGCCAAGGATTCTAGTCCTGGGCACACAGACTCAAATGAAACCACACAAATGAGTAAGTGATTCAGAAAGTTATGAATCATAGAATAAGATAACAGATAACTCTGACCATAACTTTTCTGGAATAACAGCTTCCAGAAATGTCAGTGTGTGCTGAATTGTTATTTGTTACTTAAAATAATTCGAGTACTACGTGTTTCAAAGCATCTTTCCTTGGGTAATAACATCACGTATGAGCAACCTGACTTTTCCTTGCACCCCTACTTTCTGCTTTTTCTCTATTCCCTTTTTCTTCTTTACTTAAAAATGCAACACAACTTGTCATTCTTGCCATGCAATTGTCACACTGGCCTTCTCTATATTTGAACTACTTCCTCTGTTTCCAGACTAATTTCCCAAAGTGTCAATTTTCTGTCTCCTAACAGTCTACTACAACTTCCTGACCCTATGGCACAGGAGTTACAAGTCATAAACAGTGTCCTTCAAAACCAAGAAGTCAAAGAAATTACAAGTGCGATAGGTGGAAAATAAATTTTCAGGGTCTATCACAGGATGAGATTGAAATTACATGAGGTCCTATGGGTAAGCAAAAGCACTGGTCCTAGCACTTCCTCCTGGACTTTCTTCCTCTCATATCCTCTCTGTTAGCCATTATCTGCATATTCCACAGAACTGCTGACAGACTACATGAAGAACAACAGAAACAGTTGCATCATCTCAGTTATCTGAACACATACACAGGTGATAAGGAATGTTTTGATTTCAACATGAATTCCTGCTGCAATGTAATGGTTTACAAAGAATTACTTAATTACTACACAGAAGAATGTACCAAGATATAACTTCATGCTTCTGAAAGAGAAGAATATTAACAACTATAAACATTTTGTCTGAGATGAAAACTTACCCCTTGTGCATGGAGATATTCCACTGTTTTTGTTATTGTGAACAGAACAGCACTGGCTTCTCGTTCGGAGAAAAATTTCTGCCTAAGAATTTTATCCAGCAGCTCTCCTCCTTTCATCAGTTCTGTTACTACATATACATATTTTCCATCATCATACACCTGCAAAAAGTACATAAACATGTAAACTTCAAAATGTTTATTCTCTGCTGTCTTCCTGTGAAACACTCAGAGATAGTGAAGGTGTGTCCACAAGCTGTTTTCTTCAATTATTTGCCCCATATTTCTCAACCCACACACTATCCAAACATGGCTCATCTTCAGAAATGAACAGAAAACCTCCTACAAAAAGGCAGTACAGTAATGAAATAACATAAAAATACTGGCATGTAAGTGCTTAAAGACAAAAAAAGGATGATTAACATATAGTTTTCCCCCAACAGTTTTACTAGAAGAAAATTAAACTAGACATGAGAGAAATTAAGTAGTAGAAAATGGAAGCGAGTCTAATTAAGGCAAAACCAGAGCCAATTCTAGCAGCAATTATTGCACCAAATTACAAATATGAACAGAGATCATTTCAACTGAACAGTGAGTCAGAAAAAAAATAGAAAAAATAAATGGAAGTTTACCTCAAATAGCCTCCATGAACACTGAAGTGAATCCATACAAAGCACATAAAACCTATATCGAAGTCTAAAATTTATAAAATATGCATATTTTAGCCCTTACTTCTAGTTCTGGAAAATGGCTTAATTTTTGCATGGCTTTTATCTTCCAGGAAAGCAGTGGTTGGGAATTATTTATATTCTCACCAGGGGGCGCTACAGACTGAGCGATACCAAAACACGTTTTAAGGCATATACTTGAGCATTTCATTTCCCTTGCACTTCCACAGAACGGTGGACCTTAAAGATCCTTTTGTTCCAATCTCCCTGCCATGGGCAGGGATACCTTTCACTACACCAGGTTGCTCAAAGCCCCATCCAACCTGGCCTTGGCTCAGCTCAAACCACCCATCCAGAAGTGGTTCCTGCTTTGGTGAAAACTTTTACAGGCTCTGTTCCCTATTATCATTTCAACCTATCTTTTTATGGTGATGCTACAATTATTTTCTTCAGTAAAACATTTGAAATTAGAACTAATTTAAGTAGAAACAATTATCCAAGTTGTAGTAAAATAAATTTGGGAATAGATATCAGCTAAATAACAGAAAAGAGGAAAAAAAGTTTTCATCTCAACCTGGGAAATATATGCTACTAAAGTTCTAAGCTTCAAAATTGTTGTGCTCTTAACTATACTAAAAGGATTTATTTTCTCACCAAATTAAAAAAAAAGAGGAAGAATGTTAAAGAAATAATTCTGCAGGTTTTACAAGCTTATGATCTTAAGGAGAGGAAGACACAATGAGTTTCTGTGTTATCATGTAACAGAAATTTTCCCCCATGAAATATAAATGACTGATCATCTGAATGTGTTTGTAGTAAGACTTTAAACATTACACAGTATTGAAAAGCAGAATTATCTAATTCTAGGTACTAAACTGGATATTTTTTAATAGGCATGCTTTCTGTAATCCTAGTATAACATAAGGAAATAAGCTTATTTCATTTGACAGACAGAGCAGACACACCTCAGTACTGCAGAAGGCATTCAAGCAAAATTTGCATTTGGTTACTATTTTATCTGCTAGTCCTGTTTGCCTGCCAAAAAAAGCCCACAAATAACTCACCCCAAACAAACCATTCCCCTCGCCCCCATGCCTCTAATGGTATTATCAACCTAGTTGTTTGCACTGAATAAATACTGTTGAAATTTTCTTCACAGTCAGGTGCACAGTATTATGCTAAGATCATAAATGTGACCCTACTTTTTAAATTAACTCTGGGCACAAGCCAAAGATCAGTTGGTATGTCTTCTCTACCAGGCAAGGTGGAAGAAACTACAGTGAGAAACAAATGTGGGCACATAAAATTTAATGGAAAAAGAAAACAAGGTTCTTGCAAAGTGAAGTAAGATTTTACATACATATAGTGAGGGGGTTTTTTAACTCATAAATAAGCATTTGGACAGGGAGACTGGATATTGTTTCAAGTTTCTAAAATGCTTTGGAAAAGATTCTTCAAGCGATGCTTTAAATAACTCAAAACAGTACAAAAGTTCTGCTACAGCACAGTAACTAATACATTAAAATACATACATATAATGGTCTGGCACAGGAAGTTTCTAGGTAATGTTTTGTTGGAAGCTGTGTGCTTCCTCTGTTCTTACACTGTTTCCCTAGGCATCCACTAATGGCCTCTGTCAGAGGCAGGATATTGGATAAGAAGGACATCTGAGTTAGCACAATATAGCTTCTTCTTTTGTTTATATACTGTGTAACTGAAAAAGACCACTGATAACAATCAGAAGGAAAACCCCCAGAGGACTATGCACTGCAGAAATAATTTGGGCTTTTGAATATCCATTGTTTCAATTCAAACACCTTCAGAATTAAATAACAGAAAAAGGCTGAACAAGAATTAAAATTTCCATCTTAAGCTAAATTCAAGTATTACTGCATTTCTTCTTGAAATAGAAGGAAAGAAAGAAACTATTTCTTGCAGGATAATTATTTCCACAGACAGGCACTTAAATGCTGAAATGTTTTATTTTGCTATTTCAGATTAGAAGCATTTAAGTTTTGATGTGGAACTGAATGAAAAACTGAGCAAATCAACAATGAGTTTTATTTTTATAATAGGACATGGTGCTCGAGTTTGAGACCTGAAGGAAAAACACTCCTTATTGTCCTCTCTGAAAGTTGCAATAGCACACCACTGTATTGTGGGATATGCAAGCAATCTGCCCCATGGACCTACAGATTTAGGACAATGAAAACTTAATGTTAAATTCTTACAATATTGGATATTATACAAGTTTCTATTATATATGAATCCTATACCTCTTTCCTTACACTGGACATCCATGATGTCTGCTTGGGGAACTGATCTAAAGCTGAAGTGAGTGAGAATTACAGCCTGCTGTCTGTCTTTCTCTATGGGCTTAAGGCTTTTTTTTTTTTTTTAGTCTCCTATTTGTGTATTGCTGTTGCTGCGCATGAAAGACGGTTCCTGCTGAAAGATGACTGATGATGATAAAAAATTAATTACAAAGTAAAATAATTCAGCATATATGGCAACTGTTCAAGGCTGCCTGGATTTCTCTGTTCTCAATGTAAAATATTCATAAAGCTAAAGTTCAGGAAAGTGCCCACATTCTTATGTTTGTCTTCTCACTTAAATAACATAACCTCTATTATGACTTAAAGTAACACACGAGCCAACATGCAGCACTAAAAGCAACATGATTGCTGATGCAGGTTCTGTTTAGTTCAGTTGCTTTATTGTCCAACAGCATGAAGCAGAACAGAAAGTGGGATTGTAATTATGGTATCCAGCCTGCAGTAAGATAAGTTCCATAGTGGGCTCCCTTGTATATCTGCCTTATTTTGTTCAGCCAAGAAAGGGCCAAACTATATGATATTGATAAGGTGAAGACAGATTGTAGTAGAAGAACTTCATGCAGAGTGTTCTCTAGTGCTCATCTCCACAGTATTAATGAGCTATTGTTTTAATGACTTCAAAATGTCTGACAATCACCCTTCAGCTGAGCTCAGCTTCCAGGAAACATTTGCTGTTTTGCTTGAGGTTTCGTTTGGGGAACCAGAATATTTTCCTGCAGTCTAACAAAGTCATTAAGCATATGCCTTTTTAATTTTTAATTCTCTTCAATGAATAATCAAGCAGAGAAAGACAATTTTCCTTTTCTGTTAGATCATCAGAATCTACTGTTCACTATGAAAAACCTCTACCTCCCGACTTATGCTATTCCTTGCTTTTTATGGTCAAAGCATTTCTATGATCAGAGCAAATAGCCAAGAAAAAATAGCTAGATAGTGTTCCATACAAAGACCAGACAAAGATACTAGGTAAAAAAGACTGATAGCCATGGATATGGAAAGATTTTGTCTACTACTGAGTAATACTTGCTACTCTCCATGAAAATTACCTCGGGTACTGTACTAACAGTGAATCTTTAGTTATATAATAATGTACATTAAAATTGCTTTTGATTAATGTAGACAAAAGCAGATTCAAAGTTAACTAAGCAATAAAAAACCCTTGCTTGTTCCTTTAAAAATACAGCCAATGTCAAATGACTTATTTTTGTGCTAGCATTTATGAAGGATGAATTATTTGACTCTTTAGGATTATGCTGTACCTAAATATGAGCATCTTTAAAAGAAAACATGTCTGTAAAAAACTGGATACTGTTGAATAAATTGCATTGGGACATTGTTTTATTTTTAAATACTGAAAAACATGAACACAAATCTAAAATGTCGTTTGTCATCTCTCAAATTAGAAAGTGATACACGATTATAATACACTAAAGAATGTCTCTAAAACACCACTTACATCTTTTAGGGTAATAATATTTGGATGCTGTCCATAGCGCAGCAGGATTTCAATCTCCTCTGTTGGATCTCTTTTACTCTTGTCAATAATCTGTAAGAGCAAATAGATACATAAGCATAATTCTTTTTGTGAATATTATACAGTGTAACACCTTGGGGTGCTTACTGGCATAAACAGTTAAACAATATTTATTGTTGTACAGGGCATGGATTATAACCCAAATCCAGTTTGTTAAATTGGAAAGCAAGGCAAAGCAAAAAATGTTGGAAAAAGTGAAAAAAATCTCTGTTGAAAAGCATTTTGGAAGATAAGTGATCTGATCCCTTTGGCTGTGATAAATAATGCAAAGCTTTTTAGTAGATAAGTCCTCAGTCACCTATTATTTAATAAAATAGGAAGTTCCTAATTTAACATGATATATATTGGTTTGATTATGTTAATGAACTGATTTTCACAATGCTAATCTCAAACAAATATTTGGTGCAGCAAAAGATAAAGCAGGAGAGTAAGAGAATAAAAAAATTAGAAAAAGTAAAAATTTCTCAAAGTTAACTCAAACAAGCATTCATTATGAAAGTCCATTTGAATCTCTGGAGATTTGCTACAAGGCTCTGAAGTTCTCCCTGTGTAAACAAGAAAAATATTGTTTTGCCCTACTTAGAAAGTATTCTTCATTTTTTTCCTCTCCTGAACTGTAGAATTTCTTATAACATCTTCTCCATCTCTGTCCTACCCCTTCATCTTATGCCCTTACTGCTACAGCTCCATCCTAACGCATCAGACACTGATCACCTTATTCCTTTTGTCATGATTCCTTGAGGAAAAAAATGCCTTAACAGAGGCAATAGAAAAAGTGAAGCAATCTTCACAATAAGTGTTGTAGCTGAGGGAATGAACAGCTACACCAGTACTTTCTTCTAATTTCAAAAAATTACTTCAAATTGAAAGCACAGAAATCAAATTTGTTCCTGGCCAGAACCAGAATGAAGATATGTATTTAACTACCAGATTGAAACTGGAAGGTCTCCAGGAGGCAATCTACATGTAAGGATACAGCAAAACATAATTCATCTTCACATTTTACATAATTAAGTAGTAAGCTCTTCAGCAATTAAAAAAGAGAACTGTCTCACAGTACAGGATTTAAAGACTGCTTTTATTTTTCCACTTAGAAAATCTGCTAATCCATACTTCTGCTTTCATAGTAACCATTCAGTCCCACAATGTTATACAGAAAGACAAAAAACCTTGTAATTGCAGTTCTGGGAAATCTTCTGATTTCAACTAAGAATTTAATGCCTTCAAAGAAGTGTTAAGAAAGCCCGACAGAATAACATAATAACAACATTAAAAATCTTATTGAAAACTAGGAAGCAAAAACAAAGAGCTGAAGTTTATTCTGGAAGTTGTACCAGACTTAGCACTGATACAAATGCCTTACCCACCTGAGAATTTATGAATTTACTTTGGAAGCAAAAAACCCATATATAACTATGTTTGAATAAAAGTAATCAATTACAATACATTTATAAAAAAAATGATAAAAGGTCATGAAAGCTTTTTGCAGTACATTTCCTCCTAGAAGCAGTCTTGCAGCTCCTATCAGTTGCCATAATGATATAGGTGATTCAAGGACTGAAAATTGCTTTTCCCCACCCAAAATAGCCTATCGATAACAAAAGCCATAGAAATTCTATATAAATCTCTCCCAGTATCTATTCTATTTGGTTGACTAGTATAGTTCACAGTTGCATATAATATATTTTTATATTAAAAAATTATCTTAATCTCTATGTTCTCTATGGCAAATAAATTAAAGATGCCCAATGCTAAAATCTGAAAAGTGTGGTTTATAACAAAGTCATTACCTTTACAGCATATTCCATGTTTGAAGCTTTATGAATACATCTCTTGCAGATAGAGTAAGACCCAACTCCGATATCTTCCTTTACTTCATATCCATCAGTAAACTGAATGCTGTTTCTGTGCAACTGCTACCAAAATAACATTATCAATTGATGAATATTCTTAATATGTAACTGATCTTTTTATTAAAATAAGCTTTTTAAAATTCCTATTGATTTGCTTCAAACTTGATGACTGTACAACGTCAAAGTGGTTTAAAGAGCCACTACCTTCTGTTCAAAATTAGTGTGGGGTAAATTATAAATTAGATATATTGTAAATAATACTCACTATATTTTAGGAACTGACAGAGTTATTTTTCTGATTACTGACTTACTAAAGATAGAATCTCCAAACCAAAGAAAAACAGAAGACTTCAAGATAAAATAGTGATACAACAATGGTAAAGAAGTATCACTGTTTCTGTTATCTGAATAGATAGATGAATGCCAGCTGGAGAATTCAGACATACTGAATAGAATATAATTAAATGGAATTGCATGGAGTGGCAGTCAAAAAATCCTTTCAAAGAAATAAAAAGCTGAAAGAAGGACAAGTGTTCACTCTTGTAAGGGAAGGAAATGGTGTTCTAGTGTAAGGAGTTTGTGCAAAGGATGCAAAGCATTTGCAGGAAACCATCTGGGTATCCTGCAGCACAGAAAAGAGGAAATAGAGTGAGGAAGCGGTTGAGGGGCACAGAGGAAAGGCATCAGAGAGACAGACCTTTACAAGAGAAGGAAACCAGACACAAAGAGAAATAATTTCATCCACAAAACTATGGGCACATAGTTTTGCAGCACAGAAGAGCTTGCAGACACTTTTAGCAAGATACCAGGACCAGAAATAATTCTATGCATATATCAAATCAGACAGCTTCTTGAGAATAAAAGAGGGTATAAACTTGTATTTTCAGAATTTTTATTACACACGAAACAGTAACATGTAGAAAAAAGCATGTTGAGACTATTCTATACATAATGAGAATGTTAAGGAAATATAAGAGCTATGCATGTTCTGAATAAATTGTGGTTTTTTTTAATTTCTCAGACATTTTCAAAATACCTGTGCAGTGCAAAATACAAATAAACCCAATCATACAGCACACCTTTTTATTTCCTACCCACATTAGGAAGTTTTAAATACAATTTAGATTACCAGTTGGTTTTCATGACTCAGTAATTAGAATTTTTAAAGCAGAAAGACAAAGTAGAAAAACAATTTTTGCAGAGGTCTTCCAGTTTTCTCTCCTGTACGTGCATCTGCTTTTGTCCCTGCTAGTTGTAAGCTCTCCAGTGTATTTTGGAATGACCTCAGCCTCATAAGGAGGCAAGGCAAGCCTCTTCCCCATTCTAGCAAAAGGCTCACCTTTCTTGTCTCACAGAAAACTGCACCTTCCCAAAGGTCTGTTGTGCAAAAATAAGCAGCACTGGCAATAAGCAGAATATTTAAGAATAGCAACTGCATTAGGCTATTAGAAGTGACAACCACACAATTATATGGGAGACTGTACTGGAGTCATTCTAAAATTTCAAGGAAGCGAAAGCTTGAGTATGTACTGTAACACTGACTTGTCTGATACACTGAAATCAGTCACAAAATAGCACAGATTAGCAAATTAACTTAAAGTGGCTTGGGAGGGACATGGATTCCATGTCCTGGGTCATGGATTCCAAGATGCACAGCAATCCAGAACATCCAGATATAATCCACAATTGTATTTCAGTGCCTCCTACTCCTGCATTGCAGGAGTCAACTGACATTTTCATGCATGTGGAAAAAAAGTCAAGACATCTGTTATTCCCCTCCATCTTATAATTATGGCTTGATATTAAAGAGTTAATTCAGTAGAGATGGTAGAATGTTTTCATCTAAGGGTTGAAGCCTATTTACACCTGTAGCTGCTCAGTAATTAAACAGGTCCTGTACCTTCAGAGATTTTATTTGGATAAAACATTATGATCTTTACTTTTCTTGTATAAAAGCTGATAGAGACTTTGTCATGGTACTTCATTCTGTGAGGAAGGAAACAATCCCCCACCAAGATGCAGCACTGATTTTTTTTAAATTGACTGATCCACCAATTTTTTTTTAAGCAGATGTACTCACCTGGACGATTGAATGCACTCCAACTGTCTGCATTGCTTGGCTTTCATCATCTGATGCAATAGCTACAAAACTAAATCCCCGAAAAAGCTGATGTGCGTTAGCACTGGGTGGGATACCAGGTGAATCTGAAAAACATATTGTCTACTTACAAGCAGAGTTTTTAAAATATAGATATGAGATTATGTCTACGCTGAGGAGCAAACTACAGCTTTATTCTACACAGAGACTGGAATTTTTCAGAAAGTGTTTCTGAGGATGAAAATACAAATAATTAATGAATTATTTTGCATAGACTGTCTAGAAACACAACTGATAATCACACAATTTTCTAATACAAATACCAGAAGTTTACTAAAATATTTACATAGAGCAGCATATCTACATTACGTTTTTGTGGGAGAATACTGATATTTTGGTAACACTTTAAATTTGTAAAGACAACTTTCTATGAAATTTGGAATGGATCACTGCAAAATTGATCCATTCAAATTCTATTTTTTGAATATGTAAATATTTTCATTCTTATCTGTTTACCTTTTGGAGTTTTTGCTGTAAACTCAGGGTCAAAATAAAATGTATCTTCAGGTCTCCCAGTTGCAGGTTTAAAAGGGGGATGAATTTCTCTCCTGTATAATTTCTGAAGAGAAGGAACATATAGTGAATGGAAAAGTTATACGACACCACCAAAGACTTAACCAAGAAGTTTACTGAATTAATTTTTAATTAGATACTCACATTCCAATCTATTTTGGAAAAGAATGCGTGCCTCTTAATTTCTTCTACTCCATCTGGACCTGCTCCTTTTATAAGGAAGAAAAATGTCTGTGAACTATTTTCTCCTTGATCAAAGGAATGGCTAGAAAAATTATTTCTTATTTCTTTTCCATTAATTTTAGATGTATGACTAGCAGAAATGATAATACCTTGTTGATCACTAGAAGAGCAAACAGGCAAACTACATTCTTACTTTAAAGCCTATTTTACATAAAACCCAAAATTTATCATTGATGTTATGAATATTATGGTAAAATTTAAAATATTTTGCTAAACATTTTACCTAATCTGTTTGCTGGGTTTCTTTTGAAGAGCATTCGCAGAAGACTCTGTGCTTCAGGACTCAAGAACTGGGGCATTCCAAGTTTGGCCCTATAGAATAAAAATAATTAATAGTATACAAATATATTTAGGTGAGAATCAACTCTGCATTCTCCCTTGCTTTGTCATTCAAAAAATCTGTAACAAAGCAGCATCACTGAGAAATTGCCTTCAGACATCAGATACAGAGCAAAAGTGCTGTCAGTCATGTTAACATGTCATGTAAACAGGCTGCTGTCAGTCATGTAAATAGGGGTTTGTTTTGGTTTGTTCTTTTTTTTTTGAATAGTATAATATTTTCAGTAATGACTCAGGAACTTTAGTAGAGGAAGAGGTAGCAAAACACATAGAAAAGAATAGCTACAGGATAACAGTTTACACACTTATAAATTTTTGTAATATGCTTTGATTCATTTATAGGTCCAGTTATTACCAAATGACACCAAACAAACCATTCTGATAGTTCATATAAAAGACAGTTTAGAAGGAGTAAGAAAACTACCACAATAGGACATATACCAAGAGAACCCAGGAAAAACATCAGGAAGCCTAAGCTAGATAACACCAACTGATTTAAGGTAGGACATTTTAAAAGATCAGCAGGTAAAAAAACCTAAAAAAGATCACTCCTTTTTTCTTTTTACTCCCCTCCCCAGTCTATTTCAAATATTATTTTTCCAGCTTGCCAGTCTTCAATTTTTCAATTTAAGTTTTTGTAGCTCTGTCATTTACTTTTGTTTTGTAACCCTTGCCATATTTTTCTCCTCTCCCCTTAACACTGAGTCTCCGTTCTCTCACTGTTACTAGGGCTCGCTTTTTCTTATAACAATAATAATGGTAAAGAGGGATATAATTGCCTCCCTTCCATCACTAATTCAACCTGTACCTTGTTTTTTCTGTAACAGTCCATGACACAAGCTTTGTGTAGGTTTCAGTCAGAAGACATGATCTGCCTTGTATTTCAGGTATTTGTAGATGTCCATCTCTGTGACACTTCAGCAAATGCCTATGTGTTGCTACTAGTTCACTTTTCATCACTTTAAAACTAGAATTTGCAATATTTTCCATTCCTTTCAGCATTAAAAAAGTCAGGGGCAGGGAGGAGGAAAAGTCTGAAAAACTTTGCCTTCTTTGGGCTCTTCAATAACTACAGGCAGATCAAGGCCACCAGTGGAGTGGAGGAATGGGCAGTGGGCTATCCAGTGCTTCCTGATTGGAATGCACTACTGGCAGCTGAATTCTTACTCATGCATTTTATATTTTGTGATACCATTGCATGTTCATGTGCTGTCATTTCTGCTCATAGTCAAGTATCACAGAGCTACACTGAAAGCAGGGAACACACTGTCTGCAAAAGCACAATGGTAACATTTACAATGTTACTGAAGGACTGCGAACAGACAAGTATGATAGGACTGTGCTGGGGTGGGTGGGAATCTCTGTCTTATTATAATCCAAAACAGCTCCAACATGAGGATGCAGCCCTGGAGGTTTACCATGAAAGGTCAACTGCCTAGAAAAATCTAAAACCAGGCCAAAACCAATTGCAATAAATCTATTGGAGAAGTGACTCAATAAACAGAAACAAAGGACTGGTATGTACTGCAGTCCACAGAGGAGTGAGTTAGAGGCCCTCAGAGTTCCTATGTCATGCAACTACATGAGTGACAGCAATTTTTTTCTGACATTCCTGATGGACAACAAAGTTTTCTATGAAGGCATACCTCTTCAGTAAAGAGAAAATATGTTTTAAAAATTGAACTTTATTGCTGCAACCTATGATTTCTTCAAACTACAGAATTTCTCAGTTTTAGGTAAAACACACAAGAAAAAACAAAAACTTGTCTTGATAATGTTGTGAGAAATAAAGAACCCAAAAAAACCATGTATTGTAAGAATGTATTTTCTGTGGATTTTTAGGAACAGAAGGTAAGAAAAGCAATATATCTTAAATGATAGACTATGAAAATATCAGTTCATATGCACACCTGTCCATTTTAAAGTTTTACGAAAAATTTAAGGAAAAATATACCAGTATGCAGAAAATAAAAACAGAACATATAGCCAGAAAAAACAAGTGTGAACTTATCAGAAAAGACTTTAAAATATCTTCTGTTTTTCAGCTCTTTATACTACCAACAGCAAAATACTTCTATGTGGGTACTATTCATAAGTGTAGAAAACATTAAAGGAGGGTAAAACACCTTTACATCATAAAACACACTGCACACTTTCTGTGCAGCTATTTGAAACTAATAACAATTACAAAGACTAGAAGGTGAAAAAATAAAGTTAGCAAGGGAATTAAGAGATTCATGCTCAAAGGAAATCTGAAAGTAATTACAGAATCATAGAATCCTATAATGGTTTAGGTTGGAAAAGACCTTTAATATCATCAGGTCCAAGCATTAGCCCAGCAGTCCCAAGTCCACGACAAAACCATGTCCCTAAGTGCCACATCTACACATCTTAAAAACCTCCACAGGATGGTGACTGCACCACTTCCTTGGGCAGCCTGTCTCAATGCTTGACAACCCTTTCTGTGAAGAAACTTCTCTTTTAATGCAGTCTAAACCTCCCCACGCACAACTTGAGGTCATTTCCTCTCATCCTATCATTTCTTATTTGGGAAAAGGGACCAATCCCCATCTCGCTACAAACTCCTTTTAGGTACTTGTAAAGAGTGATAAGGTCTCACCTGAGCCTCCTTTTCTCCAGGCTAAACAACCCCAGCTCCCTCAGCTACAGGGATCTGCAGCTTGTGCTCCAGAGACCCTTCATCAGCTCCATTGCCCTCCTCTGGACTTGCTCCAATACTTCACTGTCCTTATCGTACTGAGGAGCCCAAAACCTCACCAGTGACAAGTACAGGGGGACAGTCTCTGCCCTGGTCCTGATGGCCACCTGATTTCTAATACAAGCCAGGATGCCATTGGCCTTCTTGGCCATCTGGGCACATGGCTGGCTCATGTTCAGCTGTTGACCTCTGCACAGCTTTCCAGCCACTCTTCCCTAAGACTAGAGTGTTGCATGGGGCTGTTGTGACCCAAGTGCAGGACCCAGCATTTGGCCTTATTGAACCTCACACAACTGGCCTCGGCCCATTGATCCAGCCTGTCCAGATCCCTCTGTAGAGCCTTCCTACCCTCCAACAGATCCATATTCCCTCTCACCCAACTTGGGATCACCTGCAAACTGGTTGAGGTGCCCTTGATTCCCTTGTCCAGATTGTTGATAAAGATGTTTAACAGGACTGGCGCCAAAACCCAGTCCTGGGGAACATCACCTGTGACCAGCCACCAGCTCGATGTAATTCCATTCACCACCACTCTCTGCGCTATCAAAGACTATGAATATCAATTAACTGGGGAGATGCAATGAGAATATTCTACATGGCAGCTGAATACAGAAGATATTTATAGCAACAGTGAAAAGACTGCTGAGGAACAGAGTGGAGTCACATGCAAGCAAAGGGAAGAAGAGAAAGATGTGACTCATGAGACATGGATAGAAAAAAATGCATGGCTCCTGAAATAAGTGAGAGTGCAGTAGAATTATCTCTGACTAGCTTCTTGTAAATAGGAGGTGGTGAGAATTGCTGTGAATAGATAGAACCTTTTAGTTAAAGACATTGAATAATCACAACACGAAGCTTTGAACTGGCATGGTGCTGAGCCAGCAGAAGAAAGTAGCATCACTAAATATACTTGCAAATAAGATGAGGAAGAAAAACAAGGGCAAAGAAAAACATAACTTATGCATTATGAAAGCAAAAGCAAGGAAAAGAATGAGTTTGTTTTCTAGCGGTTTTCACATTCTAATTACTTAGAAAAAATATGAAAGAATTTCATATATTTACTTTTCAAAACAGGCTGTTGGTGTAGAAGAAATATCGACTTTGATATACAGGTAGACAAGTGGTAACAGGACTTGATAGATAATCAGTCAAGAACAATGATAATCAATAAAGCAGAAAACAAATAAGAAAACTAAAATAGTCTTATGAGCTTTCATGGAAAAAAATGGTATTAGTTAAAAATGGATGGAAACAGAGAAGTGAACCTATGATATGAGGAAACAGACTTGTTTGCACAGTGTTTGGCTACAGTCCCAAAAACAGGGCAGTTATGCCATAGTTTAGAGAATATGTGGGGAATCAGCAGGGGAAAAAAAAGCAGACCTTCATTAGCAAAAACAAGAACATTAACTGCATGAAGGAAAGCCATTTCCACAATATAGCTAATGCAAAATCTATACTGAAAATAGCCAAGGGGAAAATTGGAGCTTGGGCAAGCTATAGGAGAGTACAGAAGGGAGGATTCACTTTAGCAAATAGGGGAAGTATTGGAGAAGCAAGTTGTTGGTAGCACCATTAATATAAAGAAGTAGGGTGAGGAGCTGGTAAGATAAAGGAGAAAAAATACTTTCTCAAAAAGCCCCAAAAACCTAAAACAAAGGAAAAAAAAAAACGCCAAGGAAAAAAACGCACAGGTTATCAAAAAGGATAAGAAAGTTAAAAAAATATTATGGAAATAAGATGGGAAAGAACATGTGGCTGAAGTTATTATTACAGATTAAAGAGCTGCTATGAAATTCTTTGTACCTGGTATGGGGGAGGAATAGAAAAGCAAATTAGATAGGCGGCAAAGGGAATTAATAATATGGAATAGGGAGTGAGGATTTACCAGTACCTTTGAAAATGAGGGAAGAGTAGAAATTAGATATTGCAGCCCGGAGGGCATCCCTGTAGAATACCTGATGAGATATATAAATAAGAGTGTACTCACTTGAGAATCATAGTCATGGTTTCTTTTCTGTCTTTCCCTTGGAAAGGTAGAGTACCAGTGAGCATTTCAAACTGTATAGAGTAAAACTTTCATCAATTACATTACCTGGACAAAAACTAATTTTTGACAAAACTACTTAGCATCTTAACCTTCCAAAATTCATGCATGTTAACAATCAAGTCTGTGCAAAACAACTTCATTGTACAGTTTAAATTGCTACAAACATTGAGCAGCCTTTGCCATTTTTAAAGCTGCAAAATATTTTCCTATATTGATACCTTGCTTTACATACTTTTACCTGAACAATTTAGACTACAACTTTCTGTGTTTCAATTCTGCCTAAAAAGTTTATTCTTGGAAGACTTGATCTATACAGCTGTACTTTTAGTTTTCAACAAAGTGGGGGGTAGGGAAAAAGATTCCCCTTTCAAAAGTTAGTGATGATTTCTCCTCATGCAGAGATTTTTTAAAAAGGTCAACAATTTTAAAATTGGCATGTACATAGCCTTTGTTGAAAAGGGGGAAAGGTTAGTTGATTGACAAGGACATGCATGATGAAAAGTGGTTACTGTATGCATACAGTGGAAATAAAGCCTGAAGGAACACGCAAGAGCTACACAATATGTACATGCACATTCTACAGTGCCTTGTAATAAGCAACAGACACTGTTAAAATACTGATTTGTTCTGAAAGTGACTGAGTAAAAATAGATAAATATAAAGGCACTTCTGTTGGGCTGCAGTATAATGCAGGGATATCAGGTCTAAGTGAGGTAGTGAAAGCAGTCTGGCAGCAGTCATGGCAGCCAGACTCCTAAGGCAGAAATCATGATTTTTTTTGGTTTAAGAATTGCAAAATAACATAGTTCAATGAAATTTCATGGCATACAGTTAAAGACATAAAAATTAAAATAATTATAAAGGAGCCCTCTGAACAGCTTATGCAAACTTAAGTCATACTGAACACAAGGTATCCTATTCCACTCCTTTCTGGTATGACCCAGACATTCAGCTTTTTAAACATTAAAAATGTACATGGATAACTTGAATGAATAATGTGTGACTGTAGTATTCTTAGATCTACAATAAAAGCATGAAGTTGCACTAAAAGTATTCTTTAAAAACACCATTTTTTAAAAATAAATTTTAAACTTCTTACTGCTATCTCTTCACTACTACTAGATATTTTATACCCTTAAACAATAGTTTTCCAAGAATATATTTAAAAAAATTAAATTTAGCAATAATGCCAACATGAAAAAAAACTACTTTTAACTTTAATACTTTAACAGTTAAGACAATTGTCAGGAAGATGTGTGAGGTATAAGGAAGAAAAATTTTTTGTTTGTTTCTGGTCTTTCACAAGTTGCACTTGAAAGAAACCCACTTTTTAAAAGATAAATTTGTAGCGCTGCATGTTTTGAAATATAAAGTTCTTTGGCAAGCTCCTAATTTGTCACAAGCATAAACATTTGTATTAACAGCTCAGCATACTTATTCTTTGTTGCCCTTCTCAAATACTATATTCCAACATTATGTGCCAAGAGTACTTTAAAAGTAAGCCAATGTTGACCTTCCCTAGTTATAATGTTTTATTTCAGCAGGACAGTATCTCAATGCTTCTGAAAACTTTAAATGAATGCTTTTAGATGTATGGCATCCCTTAAAACTGTCACCATTTTAAAGGACAAATTGCAATACATTTCTCAACAATGGCTTAAATATTACTTCGTTTCCAGCAGCACAAGAAAAGAGGCCAAATGGTTTGCTGAAGTATCTTTAGAGTCTCTCTTTCTATGCTATAATTTCTGCTCAATCTAGATACTGTGTACTTACACCACACCAACTGTCACTTGAAGTCTTGATCAACACAGAAAGTAATTAAGAATGATTTAAAACTGGATACATACAGATTGTCTATGCAAATTACAAACTAGAAATGCAAGCAACAAAAATATGTCTTAGAGAAAACTGCACTGTATTCCATATACTAATTCAGAGAATTTGTTTGGGTTTTTTTAAGGTCATATTTTTGTATTCAAAGTAGAAGCCAAAGTGCTTAACATGCAGTGCACTTAGACTGTGAAAGCTACATCTAACATCTTTCAGCCATTTTTAATTTTACCATATGCACTTGATTTTAATTTTACCATGTGCACTTGATAAACACAAAATTAAGTTTTCCAGCTTTATAAAGTAAAGCTGAAGTTTAATTATGTTAGTATTATCAACAACAAATATTCTGCAACTACACTGTAATTATCTTTTAATTGACTGTGTTCTTACTGATATGTGCAGTTGTGAGGAGTGTGTGTGCGTGTCTGGAGAGAGTTTAGTTTTCAGGTGCTACTTTTACATAGTCAGTTTTCAGATCACAACAGCATTCTAAATGATTAAAAAGTGATAGGATGACCTATTTTCAGACACAAGAGTCCTTCTTGTACTATAAAGCACACACATTAGTTGCACTGTTGCAGTCATTTAGCAGAAGCAGTAAGAAACAAAAACATTTTCTTTAAAAATACAATTATTTAATCTCTATGTCAAAAATGAACACAAAGATTTTAAATATTAAAAGCCCTTCAGCATTCCTCAAATACCAAACATGATCTATTAATTATTCTTTTCCAAATTCATATTCCATATACATATTATTTTCCCCAACCCTGCAACTTCATAGTAACTAACCCTTGTAGAAACACCATAAGCAACTGAGCAACTATATCCCAGGTCAGTTCAGTGTCATTTAGATTATTGTGATGTGTGAAAACAACAGTTGTCATTATTCCACTAAGTTTTAATTACACTGTAGGCTCTAATTAGAAAGGTACTGATCTTCTTTTTCCTCCTGAAAGTAAATTCAAATTTAAAATTTGCATCTAAATTTCTTCCCCGCTTTGGAATAGACAGTATTTTTTCTGTATACTTCAGTATTCCTCTTGGTCTCCATAACATTCAAACTACTATAGATGCAAATATATAAACATATATAAATGCAAAGTATTTGAATTAAATGATGATAAAAATATGGCATATTGTTGGTGTGGATATGAAACCTAGTCTATGTTCTTGATCCAAACTCTGTGGTATTATTAATTTCATATAATTTAGACTTCCTTTGTAGAATTCATGTAGAGCTCACCTTAAAGGTTAGTGTTTTATTTGTTTCACCAAACCTTGCAAAGCACAATCTTGTTATTATTTACATTTACCAGAAACCTACCATTAAAACACCAAAAGACCACCAGTCTGCACTCTGTGTATGGCCTCGTCTGTTAACAACTTCTGGTGCCATATATTCCACTGTTCCACAAAAAGAGTAGGCTTTTTTTTCATGATCAATTGACTCCTTACTTAAGCCAAAATCTGAAAGGGAAAAAAAATAGTTCCAACTGTAAATACATTAAAAAAAAAAAAAATCACTCATGGTTGATACTTTTACTATAATGTGAAGTGTTATGCTTATATCATTTGTATATAAAACCAAATACTAATATGGGGATTACAGAGTTCTCCTCTCCTCCCCACATTATCATAGGTCCATAACATCAGATATACTTGTAAAGCAGATATCTTATTGAAATATTTATGCATCTCATTTATTTCAATTACACTATTCTCTCCACAGCTAAATTACTTATCAGTTAAAATGACTTATTTACTTTTTATTTACTTTACTTATTTTACCATACTGGTTTACCAAAAGAAAAATGCAAAGATTTTATGATGAGCAGAAAAGATCTAGGTATTGCAATTTCCCTTTATTCACCTGTCAATTTGATATGTCCTTCCTCATCCAGCAGGATACTAAAAACCAAAAAATAATACAAAAATTAATTAAAATATCTTTTAACTACTGTTTTGGACAATGCAGTGATGACATTTAGGAATAAACAGAACAGCACACACAAAGACAAGCAGCATTGAACATGCATGAAAATGAGTTATTAGAAGATACTTTCAAACTACGCTTTCTCTTTTCCCTCAGTTCTTTCTTTTCAAAGATAATGAAAGAATCAGTTTATCAAAGTTTTGTTTAACCATTTGGTTAAATTCAATACGTAGTAACATTTATCTTGAACTTTCAGTTTTGGCCATCTGCAGCACATGGAGCTTTATCACAGTTGTTAAATATACAGATGTGGTTCTGTTTCTTCTGTGGTATGTTTTCATATGCCTACAAAACAGCTCTTAATTTGTTATCAACATTTCAGAGGGTGTCGACCATTTCAAATAACATCAAGTAATAAATATTTTCATGTTGTACCAAAGGACAGGACCAACAGGCCCTATACTTGGAGCAGGCCTTGTGCTTCCATGTTTTCACTTAAATCACAAGAACGGCCACATTTCAAGATGCCAAACTAGCCTTAACCACCACTGAATGCAATGACATTTCCAAGCATGCAAAGTGTTCAAGAACTGGATTTTGTAACATCCCCTACACAGCAAACTTCGATTCTCCAGCTTCTCCTGTGAGGAGCTGCACTTCATCCTGGGGATGAGACATGACCCAGGCACTTGCCCATTTCCCCAACCCTTTCCTTTTCCTCTTTGCAGTTTCCCTAGTGGGAAACAGCCCCACAATATAGACACAGCCTGTAAGAATTACTCTTGTTACTCCCCTATCCATAATTTACAAGTAATTTCAACATTTGGCTTTTTTTTTTAATTGAATGCACCCAAGTCTTAAACAAAAAGAACAAAAAAAACCCCTATGTTTGAGGTAGTAGCTATTTAGTCTCCTGTCAATTACTACTTCATCCTTTTCCTCTTGGAAGTTAATGTTAGAAAAATAACTGAAGTCCTCTCACTTTGCTTTCTGAAGATCATTTTCCACATGTTAAGCTTATTTTTCCTCACTTCAGAATTACTTAACAGAACACTCCCATAGTTTAAACAGAATTCATTCCCTACTCATTTGTAAGTGCAATCCCATGCCAAAACTCTATAATTTCCTGATTTGAGCAAGAATCTTTCCATTCTTGTCAGTCAGGGCTAAACATTTTTTATAATTTTCTCCTTTACATCTTCTAGAACTCAAAAAAAAAATAAATTATGGGAGGGAAGGCATAAACAGGAGATAGTATTCATTTGAATGAAGCATGGATGACTACTATATCAAGACACACCACCATATTGGAATTGTACTTTCAAGCTTATTTTAAGTTTTCAGTGTAATTATGTGATTGCCAACACACTAAATAAAGCCTATGACTTACTATTTTCATATTTTACTTTAAACTCCATTCTGCTCTTATTTGCAATGCATTTTAAAAACCAGCATTGGAAAAAAAATTTTTGCTGTCAGGCTTCAAGTGCAAAGATATAACATACGAATGCAACTTTGTTTCATGCATTTGTTCTAAGTTTAATCCAGAAATCCTACGATAACAATAAAAACAAAAGGCCAAGACGACCTCTTCTCTTTTGCATGTACTAAAACACATGAAAAACCAAAGGTGGGTATATTTTAGTTTATGCTTTACTTAAAGTAACTTGGACTATAGCACCCGGCATGTCACTCTGAAGCAAGATGCTCTTAGAACCATAGAATAGTAAAGGTTGGAAAAGATCTTTAAGATCAAGTCCAACCATCAACTCAGCATCACCATGTTCAACACTAAACCATGTTCTTAAGCACCATATGCACACATTTCTTGAATACTTCAAAGGATGGTGATTCAACCACTTCCCTGGGCAGTCTGTCCCAGTGCTTGACAACCCATTTCAATGAAGAAATTTTTCCTAATATCCAGTCTAAATCTCCTCTGGTGCAACATTTCCGCTAGTCTTGTCACCTTTTATCTGGGAGAAGAGGCCAAGCCCCACTACAATCTCCTTTCAGGTAGTTGTAAAGACCCCCTTTTTCTCCAGGCTAAACAACCCCAGTTCCCTCAGTCATCCCTTGTAAGACTTGTGCTCCAGATCCTTCACCAGCTCCACTGCCCTTCTCTGGACATGCTCCAACACTTCAGTGTCTTTCGTGTAGTGAGGAGCCCAGAACCAGACACAGGATTTGAGGTGTGGCTTCACCAGTGCCAAGTACAGGGGGACAATCACTGCCCTGGTCCTGCTGGCCACACTATTTCTGACACAAGCCAGGATGCCATTGGCCTTCTGGGCCACCTGGGAACACTGTCACCTCACGTTCAGCCAGCTGTCAAACAGCATTTCCAGGATGCTTTTCCACCAGGCAGCTTTCTAGCCACTCCTCCCCAAGCCTGGAGCATCACATAGGGTTGTTGTGACCCAAGTGCAGGACCTGGCACTTGGCCTCATTGAAGCTCATACAATTGGCCCTGGCCCATCCATCCAGCCTGTCCCGATCCCTCTGTAGAGCCTTCCTACCCTCCAGCAGATCAACACTCCCACCCAACTTGGTATTGTCTGTGAACTTGCTTAGGGTGCTCTCAATCCCCTTGCCCAGGTCATCAAGAAAGATGTTAAACAGGACTGGCCCCAACCAACACTGAGCCCTGGGGAACAGCACCTGTGATCGGCCACCAGCTGGATGCAACTCCAATCCCCACCACTCTGGGCCGAGCCACCCAGCCAGTTTTATACCCAGTGAAGAATGCACCCACCCACACCATAGGAAGCCAGCTTCTCCAGCAGAGTGCTGTGGGAAACGGTGTCCAAGGCTTTACTGAAGTTTAGGTAGACAACATTCACAGCCTTTCCCTCACATCCACTAAGCAGGTCACTTTGTCACAGAAGGAGATCAAGCAGGTCAAGCAGGACCTGACTTTCATAACACATTTCTAACATATCGATAATTCTTGCATTCTTGCTGCCGCACGGATCCCCATCCCCTACCTCCACTGATATGGCAGATGGAAGGACCTTGGTAGCAGACTGTCCTTCAAACTGGGATGTGCCACCTCCAGGCTTATCTCTGGCTTTGCTCCCATCCTCCTTCAAACATAGCCTAAAGCTCTCTCAAGGAGCCCTGAGCTAAGAGCCTTTTCCCCTTTGAGACAGGTGAAATCCAACCTTTTAAGCGAAAACAGCCCACAAATCTCCCCCACCTCCATCTGTTCAATTTATACAGTAAATTACTTAAGCTTAACAGCTGAGAAAAAGTGCATAGGTAGAAGTGCTATAGAAATGAAATCAATACACTGCATTTTTCACAGAGGAGCCTTACTTTTCTGGTTTTAGGTCCCGGTATATTATTCCAAGACTATGTAGATGGTCTAAAGCAAGTGCTAATTCTGCCAAGTAAAATTTAACATCGTCTTCTGTGAACATCACCTGAAAAAGCAACACAATATCTTTTACATGTGAATCTGTAAAGCTTACACCAGCACTAACACTAAACAACAACAGTAGTTTTTCAGAATTGCTCTTCATAATACTTGAATTCATTTCTATACTCAACACTAGAAATTCAAATTTATTGGTGACACAAAATCTAGGATTTTATAACCCATACTATTTCATACTTGAAATACTTGGACATACTTGAAAAATAATTTTGAAGCCAATATATTATTCTTTCTGCAAAATAGGAGGTTAGTTGTTTCTGATTGTTCCAGAGAACAATTGTAGTAGGATTGACAAATTTTGGAAGCCCTTAAAGAATGTGACTACCTCTTTGGTGGATTTGACCATTTCACTTCTAGACAACAAATTAACCAAAGAAGTCCAAATACCTGAATTTTGTCTACAAAGTCAGAAAGACAAGAAAAACTTATGGATGTTGGTTTTGAAAATACTAAGTACTTTAAGAAAGAAGTTACAGTGATGGTAAAAACCCCAAGATGCAACCTTGAGATGTAACTGCAGAAAAGGTAGGTCAAAGAGTAAACTAAAGAAACAGTCTATGTAAGAGCACAGGTAAGAGATCCAGGTAGCAATCCCACTTTTTCGGTTAGGAAGATAAACCAATCCCTGTTTACATTCATTGAAACAAACATATTGTCCTAATTACATCAACTGTTGTGATCCCTGAGAGGAAACACTCAAATTCAACTTTTCTGGGACTGTAGAAAAAGATAAAAATAAAAAAAGATCCTGCATGATTTGATTCTATTTCAGTTACTACTCAGTTATTTTGTTTGTTTTGTTTTTAGAATTTAAGACTATTTAAGAATCTTTAGGTAAAGCACATGGACCTACAAAAAAGAATGGCAATAGGGAGCAAAGATTAAAATTATTCTAAACAAGAGTTAAAAATGGACAATATAATATATTTTCCCCTTAGTAGTTTAAAGAAAAAAGTGATACCAAAGCTGGTACAAAAGGTTGTTGCTGATATTACTTCTACAAAAGAGCCAATATTTAGTACAGGCACATTCAAGAAGGGAAATTTCTATAAGAAACGTTTAAAAGCTCAAAGAATAAGATCTCATGAGGATAATACACCCACACTACGTTCTTTAAAAGCATTGCACAGAATTCTTCTCTCCTAACCTCAAACATCTGCAGTGTAGACCTCAAGCTTTGAATTAATCACTTTTCCCTTTGTAGTCAATAGGGAAAAAGCAACTTTTAGTTCATCTGATCTATTTTAAAATCACATGAATTGCTATGAGGACAACATTAATTGCCTCCAGCATACCCATTTCACTCATCACTTATGAATATTTCTCTTAGATTCAGGTACCTATGGTGATATTTCGTATCTAACCATATTAAGTTCTATAAAATTTCAGTGGCTCAAGATGAAAAAGTCATCAGCAAGAAACGAATATACACCCTTTCTTGGGAATCAAGACTGAACTAGGGATTTCAAGAGAAAAGTATCCAAGTTTTTTAACATTTTACTTATCTGTGGCAAAACAAACTACAAGAAACAACTTGAAATAGATGGTTTCACCAAAATACATGTAATAATTTATGTGGTCAGCATAGAAATGAAGATATATCTATACACAAAATGCACTGCATTCTACTCTCCTTTTAATAACCATGTAGCTTTGCAGTGGTCACCCAATTGTCCCAGATACTCTTGTAGCAAGGGAAAATGGAAGGTAACTACAATTACAAATCTAGGTTATCAGATATATATTGGATATATTTATATCTCTATCAACATATATTGTTTCAAGTTTTTGCATGAGTGATGGCCAAAAAATCTTTTTAAAATACAATATATTAAATGTTAACATTTCTTAGGAAATATAATCAAATTAATTTGAGGTAATGAAACTCTTCAAGGTTATTATTTCCCATATCTACACAGAGATATCACCATCATGACAAAAGCAAAACGTTAACTGTTGGAAAATTACTAAAATAAGTGGAACACAATTCTTGCTTTTTCAGTATTTATAAAGAATGTGATTTTGCATTCATATGTAAATTGAAAAAGATCTTATTTGACACTGAATTCTGGATATTAAACCCAGACATAAATCAGTTAATTTGAATACAGTTACTTTACATAAAACCATGCTCTTTCTGAATCTTATATTTAAACATGGTAGCAATACAAGAAGAAAACTTTATGAGGTATATAAGCAGCACGGAAAGGCTGCTTGTCTAAGCCTTTTTTTCAGCAATAATGTAAATTACCTTTTCACAAAGTAACTGCTTTGTGGAAAAAAAACCAACCAAACAAAAAACATAGGTGGTTAAAAAGAGATTAAAATTTTATTCAATGAAAACCAAATTTAAAAAGTAAACTCTCCTAACTGTCTACAGACAATTTATAATCAAATTTTATCAATAGACAATTTTTCAAATTAAAAAACTTTACCTCTTTGGATAAACGTGTAAACAAGTCTCCTCCCCTGAGAAAATCCAAAATAAGATATAGCTTCCCTTCTGTTTGAAAAGCTGAAAAGATCAATTAAAAAAGTAAACATTATCTAATTTTACCCACAATCAGAAAAATAACATACCAAATAATTCACCTGTATTTTCATTACCAAAATGAATTCTTATTTATCCTTTGGGGAAAATTGTATTTAATGAAAAAATGTATTTAAATGAACTAAGTAACAGGTCCTCTATCATGGACCAAGTAACTCCTATGTCCTGTGACAGTAAAGCAAGTCACCAATGAAATTTCTAAAAAAATAAACTTTACTTAGGTTAGTCAGCATTTAATTCCAGATTTTGAAGTAACAAGCCAGAAAAGGGCAAACTGGTAACTAATGCATCTATTTTAAAAACTCTAGAAACTCAGCTGAAGAGATTGTCTAGTTTGCAGAAGAATAAAATAGTGAAAAGTACATTATTTAAGACATATCAGAGAGAGAGATATGAGGTTTGAACTATAGGAAAAAATGGATCCTAAAAGAAAAATGAACTGAAGAAAACCCAAACCACACCAGAAACTCTTCTATCATTTATTTCATGTTACTTTCTGCATGACAGGTTAAGAGTAGTGATATCCTCCCATCTTCCACATAAGTATTTTTTTCCAATTGCCCATACTATTAAAATTAAAAGGCACATTCCCACCAATTTTGATGCAACTGGAAGTAATGCCATTGCATCTGTTTTCTACAGACTAAGCAAAGCAACTAAAAGAAATAACTTAAAGTAGGATATAATAAAGATTGGTAATTTTGGAAAATAATTGCTAGTTATTAATAACTGCTTTTTAATAGCACAAAGGGCTACAGACTCTTCAGTTCTATAAAGATTTAAGACTACATGAAGTCTGCCATGTTCTTGCTTTGCATGAGAATCACTACACAGCAAGTCTTTGCACAATCAGGACTTAGCACACTAATGTTCTATGACTCTCAGAATCACAAAGCAAGTATTAGGTACTATCTTGACAAACACCCATTTTTATGCTATAAAAATGAATTTTTATGCAACTCACCATAATGTAATTTGACAATAAAAGGATGATTAACTTCTACTAGGATATCACGTTCCATTTTTGTCCGAACCCGATCTCGAACTACAACAGAACATGAGCAACATTAAAAAAAAAATATTTACACTATGAATCAGTACTTCTCCTATGTTTCCTGATGTACTTCACATTGTATCCTGTAATATTACAACTGCCTGCAGTTGTGTACTACCTTACACAGAAGGGAATTGAGAGAGAATTTATTCCACAGTTCAGAGTTTTCCGATAAATATCTTCATGCATTTCAATCTTCTTCAGTTTGTGCTACTGACAAAACCTGATGCTGGGCAAATAAATTTAACAAAAGCACGTGAGAAAACATATCTGCCCTTCAGTCTGCTCTATACCTAGTTATCCTTTTAAACATTAGAGCAAAACTGCCACAGCTATGTACATTAAACATAGCCATTTTCTCTAATGCTAAAAAGCACAGAGAATTAAAGTTATAGCAAAACAAACTTATAAATACAATTATACTACCATAAAGATGTTTATAGTGGTTTAACTCATTCAAATAACTTGCCCTATTAGGATATTAAGTACCTTCACAATTTGGAAGGGAAATTTTTTTCATTTCCTTTCTTTATTATGAACTTAAAATAAAAGTACAACTGATTCAACATAGTGTACACTTCCAACAATCTTTTTGATTTTCAGAGCATTTACTTGGAGTAAACATGCATGGAGTAATATATCAGACATCAAAGCAGTTGCTGCTCAAGCTGCCTGTGCTGTCCCACCATGGTGGCTCAGAACTGGACGTGGCTCCTACGCCACGACAGATGAAACTCAAAAGGGCATCACGTGCAGATGCACCACATCACAGTGCTGGCAACGCATGGGCTCGGGGAGGATGGGCAGCTGAGCACAGCACCTGCTTCAGCTGTGTCCTCCACAACTCCCCTGCCACCCCACTCCGGGCTTGCTTCACACCTGAAGCTTCAAATCAGCCAGGACAGAGACACAATTCAGAGCTCTTGACAGGTGAGAGCTATCAAACTTTGCTTTCAGTGGTTTAAGATGCTGCATTTCTCTTTCTTTCCCTTAATCTACATTTTGTTACTGCTCCTTTCACAGATGTTACATCTACCTGAGGGAAGCACCCCAGAGCAATGAAATCCACTCCAAAGTTTAAGTTGACAGCACTCCTTGTACAGTTAACAAGCCAGAGTTCTCACATATTAAAACATAACAAGGCATTAAAAAAAAAAAAAGACAAGAAGCAAAAGGGTCTTTAGAAAGTTTATCTATCTTTTCACAGAAATAGGCATTAACAATAATATAGGTACTTGTGAAAAAGTTATATAGATACATTTTCATGAATTAATAAAGCTATCAAGTTTCCATCTCCCTGCAGAACAGATTCCTAAAAATGAAGGACATGAAATAAGGGCTCAGCAAACACAGAGCAAACATCACATTTAGATTTTGACCTTCACATCTAAAGTCATGAAAATGTCACAAGATATTTGTTTCAGTAGTTCATCTGAATTACAAAATTGAAATTCAGAATATTCTTTTTTTTTTAGGAAGGTTCAGTTGAGAAAAAAGTTGTAAGACTTTCAAGTGTCTGAAGCTATGGAACAGTTATATGGATAACAAGCCTTATTTCTGGAAAGCTAGAAAAAGTACAGACTTAAAAAATTTCAAGCACAAAAAGTGTAAAGAACTGAGCTCATTTCAGATATTAGTATCAGCCATTATTTGACCTGACATCTGACCTTTGTTTGAATATAGTTTCCATTAGCATACTATTGGAAGTACAGATTTTTTTTTTAATACATCTGATGCCAGACTCTCCAGCAATGATCAGGCCTTGTTTCTCTCTCTCTCCCCCATCATAAAGGGGCACTGAAAGATGATACCTTCTATCAGAGTGTATTAATAAACTAGTCTCTCCAGTAAACAAAGTTGTGTTTATGCTTAGATTTGCCCTAAACATTAAAAAGTTGGACTGTGTAGTTACATCTATGTGTTCTGGCTAATACAGTTGCATTCCCATGAAAATATTCTCTCTAAATTTGACTTGTGAATCCTGCACACTGCTTTTAAGTGTGGTCTTAAAGGGCATTATCTTTAATTTTAGAATACAGAAATAACTTTATGAAATAGACTTCAAAGACCTAAAGAACCACAGACAAATCAAGTAACACACTGTATTATTTAAAAATATAGTATTATATATACAAAACTGTTGCAATTATGGAAAATAGGATTAATTCCAGGTAATTTCATATTAAAATTTCAACAGTAACCTTAATTTGCTTGCAACTCTGCTCTTCCTAAAACATGAATCACAACCAAACAGCACATAAAAGCATCTGAAAATTCAGATACAAAGTGTTGAGAACTGTGGCAACCTTGAATTCTTAGTGCCTCAAAGAGTCCCCTTTTTCAACCAAAAGTCAAGCTGCCAATTTCAGTATTTATCAGTCTCTGCCATCTGTAGGCAAAACCAGATCCACAGCTTGGACTGTAATTTTCACACATAAGGTTAAACCGCAATCAAAAGGTGATGAAGAGAAGCCCTCAAACATCTTAAAAAAGCAACTGCTGAATGACCTTTGACCAGTCCTGAGCTATTAACAGGCTGAAGAATGAAAGGCTCTTGAGGATATTAATGTACCTTAAATGAGTGGAAATCAATTTCAGAAAAATAGGAAGTAAATAATGAGAATGACACGTGCCACAAAACACAAAGGAATCAAAATATAGGAAACTGTTCAAAAACATACTCTCTGTAATAGTTTTTAAGTGCAAGTGATATATAATGAGATCTGTAAGAGATATTCAGCACAAGATCTTAAGTAAAAAAAAAAAAATCAGGTTCAACATTTTAGCAGATGTTCACAATTCAATGAGAGTTTTTGTTCCCTTCGCTGTACTATAAACTGTATGTTAAAATTGAAATTCAATATAATAATCAATAACATAGGCAAAAAAGCACTACAAGTTGTTGGGACCATCCCAAAATTATCGTTGCAAGTTCAGTGCAGTCATGAATCAGAACTTCTAATAGACAGAAGTACTAAATAATGGCATAAAAGAACAAGCAAACATTCTTGTTAAGGTATTAGTGTGAAAGATGACTTTCACTTTAATGTACTGTAAAAAATTACATTGTTTCTTTTTTCTTATAGAATTCTCCGAGACAGAATTGAAATTGTTCAGGCTTAAACTTATCTTGCTACTGATACTATTCAAGACCAAAACCACCCAAGAAACAGATCAATTTACAACACATTTTTGGTCAAGTAACTTAAAGGACTTGCTTAAGATTTTATAAAATACATTCTACATCCAGAACAAGCGCCAAAAACTTTGGACAAATGTACTGTGTATGTCCGTTTTAAAAAAAAGACTTTAACTCCCGTGCTTAGAACTTTTAGAATTAAACAGCTGATACAATGCACTTTTAAATATCAAGACCTAATTATAAACTGAGCAAAAGGCATTAACTGTATCCTTGGTGATACACAGCAAATGAAAAACGGAAGGATATTAAGTTTCAAGTAAGAGCTCAGAGCAGGTCAGGTGGCAGATGTAACACAACTACTCTATCAAACCTCCATCACCTGAGGAACGCAGTGGGGAAAGGAAAGGAACCTACTTTCCCCTACAACTACCAACATAGTCCTGGTGTTACTGAATCCTTCCAGGTTTACAACACAAAGCAGTGTATTCTGCTATTTGCTGTTTGATAGAAGAAAGCTGTAAGACAATCTGCAGAACAGCATCTGTGTTAAGATTAGGTTTTGGTAGAATGGTCCCTATTTATCTTCTCTTTTTTCCTTCCCTCTCTCTAAACAATGCTTACCTTTCAAGGTGGCCTTTTTCAATACCTTCATTGCATAAAGCTGTCTAGCATCTGATCCTGAGATTTTTTTGACAAGGAAGACCTGCATTAAAAATTAGAAAGAATTCTTAAAAGAAAATAAAAGCAAGTCAGGTTAATGTATTTTGCTATGAAATTCAAGTAGTCGGTATGATTTCAATGAAACTCAATTTGACAATTTTATATTCTGCAAATCCAAACAAAAAATTCCTTTAACTTTCTCCTACTATTCCTTCATTTCGTAATCTAAAAGTTTCATTCAAGATAAGTTAAACCAAAATTAATTTGGCAAACTAATTGATTTCAGTGAGTTAAAAAAAGAAAAAGTATGAATTTGGATTCTCTCAGAAGCTCATACAAATCTGAAACACAACATTCAGCTTTTTTAAAACTAATCTCTAGTTTTATCTTATTGAAATTCATAAGATGGCACATCAAATGTGCTAGTAAAATAATTGTCAGATATGATGATAAACGTGTGAACAAAATTTGATCCAGAAACCTACATGAATCAGTTTATAATAAATAACTTTCAAAAAATAAACTTATAAGACTGACCTCTTGTGTCACAAAAACATTTTTTTATTACATGCTTTGGATGAGTGTTGCATGTTACCAATAAAGGACAACCAGCCACAATTAAAGTGTGTTTCATTTCCTTCTTCAGTATAATGAGGTTGTCTTTAATAACCTCAACACAAAATTAATTCCAGCAGAGCCAAATTTTAGATTTAGAAATGAAAAAGAAAAAATATACCTGCCACAGGTTATCTGCTTATTTATGAAAAAATTACAGATACATGTTTTGGTACATGAGAAGATTAAACATGTTATATGAAAGCAGTTTTACGTCTGTTTTTGTACCCAATTCTCATGTTAACAACCATTTGCACTATCCAGAGATTACCAGAACATCATCAAGAAACGCTGAAAATCACTCAGACTTACTCCTTTTAAACTAAATGGGACACAGTGATACCTTCACAAATTATTAGAACAAAGGAATTATGAATTTTTTAATATTAATTTAATATTAATAATTTTTGCATAAAGGCTAAGACAACTGAGGACAAGATTGGCATTTTTGCAAAACTGAGTCATCTAGACAGTTCATTATTTTTGCTTTTTCAAAACTCACATTCCTCTCCCCACACCCCTGTTATAGTACTGAATTTAGTAACATCAATAAAAAAATGATTGCTGAAATGATCATTTATGAGCTTACATTTCCTTGTCCATGAATGATTTACTTCTCCCAATCTGAAGATTTTCAAATGAAAACTTTGTTACGATTCTGGATTAAATCAAACTTTTAGAATCAGGTCTCTCAGTCAATTCTTGCTAGTTTGAGTACAAAATTTTATAGTTCCTAAGCATCTAGATTTCCAAACCTAACTGGAACAATAATGTGACTAACAGTAACTTCCTACCACCAAAAGAGAATTGGATATATTATTCTAATTTTGTCCCATATCCAAGATGGATTTGGCTTTATATGGTAGAGCTTAACATCACATTCAGAACTGCAATTAGGGCTGAAAGTCGATGTAAAGGCTCTGTTGTCTTTCATTACATATTCCATTCAGTCCATATGAAGTTAATGTTTTGCTTTCAAGTTGGGATTGGACAACTAAAAGTATAAATCTTGTGTTCCTAGTGAGATCTCAGTGTGAACAGCAGTTACCAAATGCTAGAAACATTGAGTCTTTACAGATGTTTAGATAAATATGAAGGCACATTGTACCTTAACTAAATTATGACAGATAACGCCAGCATGAACAAGACTAGGGTGTATCATGTTTACTTCAGCAGCCATTACTGCCTAAAATCTGTTCCTTGCAATTACAATCTGCCACAAAAATAAATTCTGCTATAGCTTCTGTACTAATGATGACCTACCATTAGCAAGTTAGCAACTAGGAATACTTAGCAAAAAAACCTTTCAACCCTCACCCCCTCAAACACAGCAGAGTAGTTATAGAAAAATGACATTCCATTTTAACACTGAATACCCAATTATTCCATATCAAGCCAATTTTTCTATCGAAACTTTGAAATCTACATATCATGCAAACTAGAAAAAAAAATACTGCTTTAAAAAGATCTGCCACAATTACAGTGCCTCATTAGCACTAATTTAGAAAGCAGTTTTCACTTGCAACATTGCCTTAATGCAAGACTGTGGTTGTTCTAAATATTTCACTCCCAATATTCAATGCCATATTCCCGAGTAACTGGCTCCACAAGAGTTCAGTTACCAACCTTTCCAAAGGATCCTTGTCCAAGTACTTTCAGAAGTTCAAACTGTGAAGGGTCTGCTTTCTCATGTCCTTCTTTTACATGGTGAGTTATTGCAATTTCTTTGATACTTCCTTCTTCCTGACAAAGGAAAACAGAGGAATAAATTTACATTAATGGTGCATCTTCCTAGGTTTATAAATTCACAATATGTTGAAAAATACCAGTGCCACTGAACTCAACAAACTAGACGCTTCCAAATGTAGGCAAAAACCACTGTGCAATGCTATTTGCATAAACAGAGCACACAAGCAGCATTAGTTCAGTAACAACATGGCTTAAACTTTCAGGGATGTATCAGTCTCCAAACAATAAGACAGTAGACAAAACAAGTCAGCAATTCCCATGCTTTTTTGGTTAGGTCGATATTATTTGGTTCATATCTCTGTTCCAGATTTACAGCCATTAATGGAAACCAATCTTCTTAAGAATTTAAACCTCTTAAAGCACACCTAAAATGCATCAATGGATTGGACACCTTTGGAAAGCCCTCCTTTTTAACACTTAAATGAGGACCACTATGCTGCAGTGACGCATCTTTATAAGACAGTGCAAGACTCAAGACATTTCCATGTAAAGCAGCACATCCTCCACTCCCACTTCAGCAGCAATAAATTCTCCACCTTCCACTGAGAAAATTCTATTGTGGAAAAGAATCTAACTGCCTTTCTTCGCAAGAAGATCCTATCTTGTAAAGCTGCCCAGTCTGCAGCGTTTCCCCTTCTGTGAGGAACCGGTCACCAGAAAGCTCTAAGCAGCAGTGAAGCTTCTAGTCTTTTTGTGCTCTGCACTTAATTCAGTGTTTTCTGCACGGAATTTGGAAATCCCCTGAAAAGTGACGCTCCTTGCCACACAAGAAAAGAACTTCAGAACTTATCAGCAACTGTTCGAAAATAAGTAAAGTAAGCACACTTGTTAATGTCATCTGTAGATCTACCTAGGCATTAACACACATAATGCAAAGGACTGTAAGTGGACGTACAGAAAGTGATATACTATGACTACAATGTCAACTTCTTGTGCATTTTCTATTTCTTCTATAGGTTACAGTAAATAAAATAAATCTGAGAACACTTTTCCTCTGTATAAGGAGGAACTTTTAGACCTATTTCCCAGAATTGCAGACTGGCTGGCATTAAAAGGGACCTCTAGAGATCACCTTATCTAAACCCCCCTGCTCAAGCAGGGCCACCGAGAGCCAGATTCAGGCACCTTCTGAATACCTCCAAGGATGGTAACAACCTTCCTGGACAACCTGTGCTGGGGCCCAGTCATTCTCAGAGTGAAAAAGTGTTTCCTGATGTTCAGACTGAACCTCCCATGTTTATGGTTTTGCCCATTGCTTCAATCCCTCCCTTCAGACTTGTTGAACGTGATTTCACCATTGTGAATCCATGTTGAATGACCTCAGCTATCTTTTTGTCCTTCGTGTACAGGCTAATGGCTTCTAGGATAAGTTTTTCCATGACCTTCCTGGGGATTAAGGTGTGGCTGACCAACCTGTAGTTCCCTGCATCCTCCTTCTTGTCCTTTTTGAGGATAGGAGTTGACATTTGCTTTCCTTCAGTCCTCAGTCCTCTCTTCCAGTCATGATGATAATTAGAAAATAATCAAGAGTGGCCATGCAGTGGTAGCTGCCAGGTCCCTCAGCACTCGTGCATCCTGTCAGGGCCCACAGACTTGTGTACACCCAGTTTGTTAAAGTATTCCCTAACCTGGCTAGCAACAGGACCCGAGGGAACGGCCTGAAGCTGTATCAGGGGAGGTTTAGGTTGGATACTAGGAAAAGGTTCTTCACTCAGAGGGTGGAAGAGGGCACTTCACTCAGAGGGCACTGGAACAGGGTTCCCTGCGAAGTGGTCATGGCACCAAGTCTGACAGAGTTCAGGAAGTATTTGGACAATGCTCTCAGGCACAAGGTGGGATCTTGGGGTTGTCCTGTGCAGGACCATGAGCTGGACTTAAATCATCCTGATGGGTCCCTTCCACCTCAGGATATTCTATGATTTGCTTCCAAGGGTATGTCTTCCTTGCTCCAGACTTTCGCTTCATCTGTATGCACCAAAATGTGCACTGATTAGTCACAGTGATGGGTTAGTAGAGGCAGAATTCTAAAGCTCTGTTTCTGAAGCGCTGATTTATAAGTTTTTCAAGTATTCTGCAAAATTTACGTGCATTAATTAATGCTGAAAGTATCCTTTTGCATCTGGTCATTTCCACACTGTGTATAAATGCAGAGCAACTGTCCATCCATGTCAGCATGTTCCAACACATCCTTCTCCCAGACTGACAATTCTTTTACAAAAGATTACAGCCAAAGCTGTAAACAAGCAGCACATAAGAAACCCTGAGCATGTATGTGTGAGAGTGTGTACATATATAAAAAATTCAGCACATGATTTGGAATAAGGCACAGAACATCCTGGCAACTTTTAAAATCAAGAAATGAAAAAAGATATTGTAATGTGAAGCACTTAGTTTTAGCACACAAGACAAATCCAAGATGACCAGTAAGTTTAGGTGCCAGTTTCCATTGTAAGACAACCAAAATTTTGCATGTGTGTGCACACAGGCATGCTGAGTACTCCATCTAATAAACCTAAACTTCTTTTTCCTTTCAGGAGAAAATGCTACCATCATTGACTCAAGGCTGAATCTTTACAGAGTCTGAAAGAAACATTGTTTCCTTTTACTTGTCAAAGGAATAATTTGCTGGTGAACATTTGCAGTTTTATCTTTTAAATTAGTATGTGATCAGTTGGATTACATACTACTGAAACCACCCACTGCAATCTAACAGAATCCCAAGGGAGGAATAGAATAGCACAGCGAAACAAACTGCCAAGTACATATTACTTCAGATACTTTGATCCACTTCTGCTTTACTGTTTTATCTATTTGCTCCCTGGGAATCTTGGGAAAGTAAAAAAACATGTGAAACAACTTCCTCAAATCTTTCTGTTATCTACTTCCTTCAGGGAGGCAAAGCAAGGTGGACATAAGGACACGGAACTGTGGGAACAAGTCCAGAGGAAGGCCATGAAGTTGATAAGAGGACTGGAGCACCTCCCCTACAAAGACAGGCTAAGAAAGTTGGGGCTGTTCATCCTGGAGAAGAGAAGGTTGTGTGGAGACCTCACAGCAAGCTTCCAGTATCTGAAGGGGGCCTACAGGGAAGCCAGAGAGGGGCTCTTCATCAGGAACTGTAGTGACAGGACAAGGAGTGATGGGTACAAATTGAAAGAGGGAAAATTTAGGTCAGATATTAGGAAGAAATTCTTTGCTGTGAGAGTGGTAAGGCACTGGAACAGATTGCCCAGGGAAGTTGTGGATGCTCCAACCCTGGAGGTGTTCAGGACCAGGCTGGATGGGGCTTTGAGCAACCTGATCTACTGGAAGTGCCTGGTCCTCCATGGCAGGGAGATTGACACTATATGATCTTTAAGGTCCCTTCCAACCCAAACCATTCTATGATTTTATATTGCTTTAAAGCATTACAAAACTCAACAAGAACAAGAAATGAAAAAGAAAATATATTAACTTCCTCTCTATACACAAACAAAATTATTATTTTTGAATACGATGCAATATTATGCAACCAACTTTCCAGTGGTTATTTTGGGCACCCTCTAAAAACCAAAACAAACCCCAAACCACCACTTCACATTCCTGATACTAAGAGAATATTCCCAGCCTTTGCAGTTTCTCAGGGTTCAGATACTCCTCAGTCCATAAAAGGCAGACCTAAACCAACTCTGTTTTAAACAAAAAGGAACTCAAACAATATCCTGCTTTAGTAGCTTGTCCATAAAACATGTTTGGGAGGAAGATTTATGATGAATAGTTGCCCACAAATTTGCAGTTTCCTTTTCTGACATAACTGCTGAATGTATGTTATTTTAACCTAAACAGTGTTTTGCAAATGCAGTTAAAAATACAAAAGCTAAGCCTTTTATAGAACACAAATTATATGCAGAACTAATCAACCCTCACTGTACCCACTATCTACCTGAATTAGAATGCAAGTCTTACACATTGTAGAAGGAGATCTCTATTTCTCAACCAACTGCACTAATTACATCAGATGATAGATGGCATCTTAGAGGAAGCTGGAAGAGAAGCCAGCCATTCCGTCTGGTACCGAATTTGGCTTAAGGTCCATCTCTGATCATTCCCTGAGAAACGGTAAAAACGTTTGTCCCATGTGACAAATTCAAAATAAATGAGATGACATATAAGGTGCTGAAATACTTGGGTTCTCCTCTCCTTTCTTTCATTCCTTGACAACTTTCAGATGTGTACAGACATTCACTCACCAGTGATCTGTCCTTTGCAATGGTGGGATCTTCCTTCCAGTTACAACTGTACTCTACTGCCTACATTTTATTTCTGTTATTTATAAGGTTGTAAAGTTCCCTCTTATCAAACATTACACTGCTGCAATGTCTAATTGAAAGTCTCAAGACATAATTTCCTCTTCTAGACACACAGCTCTCTCAAGGCCTTCTTCACACAAGAAAGTAAAAGGGTCACAGAAAGCCGTTTAAAGAAAAACAACAACCCATGTTAGTCAACTTAAAGTGGTTGCTACTGGCTACCATTATAGTGAAACTAAATATAGAATGCAAGGAAACAAACAGAAGGTAACATAACCCTCAGTTTCCTCAACAATGTAATAGTGTTAAATCAACATTGGCCTTGAAGGGAAGTGAGTGACAAACAAGTTTGAATGTGAATTTAAAACACCACCATTCCAAAATAATTTCCTGTACTGATGTAGTCTGCATGTCAGAACCGTTCTGGGCAGTATCTCAGTATAAGTAACCTCTTAGTAATGCACCTCACAATGTATGTCTACGTACAGGAAAGCATACACACATAGGAAAGAACACTGAATGGACTATATTACACAGACAAATCAAATCTGAAAGAGAAAAGCTTAAAAAAAAAAAAAAGAGATCGCAGCACCAAGCAAATTAGAATAGGAAACATGCTTGTCAGTGAAAGAAAGGACAGACACCTTCAAGGCAAGCAGTGAAAAAATATTTAACCATTATTAGGCTATAAAAATAGTAGCCTAATCATGTTGCTGGGGGGAAAAAAATAATCAATATTTTAGGTACTTAATGAACATTAAACACTCAGTTTGCTTCTAGTAATTGAATATATGTGAATTATTTTTATCTTCACTTTTAAATTCAAGGCTAAACTAACTCTGCTGCAACATAAAATACTTGTATTTGTTTCTGAGATCTTATTACAGGAACGACTATTAGATAACATGTTAAAAGGAAATTGGACTTCAATCCCTGAAGGAAGTAGAAGCAGAAGAGCCTTACTAGGTAAGTATTTCTCAGTAGTAATGAAAAAGCCTAGAAAAAGCAAGAGAAAAGCGTGTGTTTATCTATACATAAACTCTTCTGCAATTCACCCCTCAGATTTCCGGATTTTCAGTCATCTTAAAACTGTTCTGTGTAAAGAAGTGGCCCATGCAGAGCTGGGTGGCATAAACTCATCTGTGTAGAACAAGCAGTGTGTCATCTGCAGACCTTTTTCTGAGCACTGTGTTCCAGGGACAACTGAAAAGCTGGTCTAGGATTAGTAAACTGGGCTCTGAACTGATAACTAGGAGAGCTACCAGTATCACCCACAATACCACTAACTTCCAAATCCTGAAGACAATGTTACAGTAGGGGCCGTAAGAGAATTCTGGAGTCTGAGCTTAAACCATTTGTAGACACTTTGTGAGAGTTGCCAGACATGCACTTAAAAAAACCAAGTATTGTGAGTGCCATAGGAGATATGCTCTTATGACACAACCTAAATCTGATAAATTGAGAAAACACAATAAGTACTCATTAGAATTTAAATAGCACCTCAAAAAATGGAAGTATCTTTACAAATTTTATACAGAAAGGATAGAGAAACAACCAACTAAAGATTAAAATAATTTTAAAAAAATCTTTAAATGTATGCTCTGATATTGGTAAAATAATACACAAGGAAATAGCTCTGAATCATCTAAACAGGCTGCACAGGATCAGATCTGTGCCTACATGTAGCAGGAAGAGGAAGGCCATTCAGAATAAGGAATATTAGCACATATAAACACCACAGGAGTCTCACTGCACCTAAAATTCTCAGTCTCAGCTTCTTGAATAAAGATATAAGTCAAGTGCAAACATGCACCATGACAAGTGCTTGATAAAGAAATTCCAATTCACAGGGACAGAAATGGGAAATGGGAGTCACTTTCAGCAAGAAAGTGACTTTACCCTTAAAGATGTGTAAGAATTAGATGTGAATTAACTTAAACAGGACATCAAAGAATAAACTGGTATGTCACACATGGAATGCTTACTTGGGAAAGGTATTCCCTGAAAACAGATTTCTCCTTTTCTAGATATTCAAAATTATGTGACTATGAGTAGCAATATTTAAAAAACATTTAAATCTTTATGATAGCCTACTTTAGATAACAGTTATTAAAAGAATAGTTAGTTCATCACTCATGACGATGAGTGACAAAGATTTGAGTGTATACTCTTCAACATACTGAAAGTATAAGTTAAAATTATGATATGCACAGATTACTCCAAAGGGAAAAAACAGCAGCCATCTCAAAAAATTGTAGTTTCATTGCAATAATAATTATAATGGAATGGTATATTTAAATTGTCCCACATACAGATGACATTTAACGGGTGTAACAACATAAAGTGACAGAATTGGAAACATAAGAAAAAAAGTACAAGGAAACATTTACAGCATAAGACATCCAAAGAATTCTGTTTAAATGGAATGTGACTCTAAAAGTAAACTGGACCCATCCTGAACAGAAAGACTGACTGCAGAGCCTCTGCTGTCAGCTTCAGTGAAATTATACTGAAATCAGGTGAGACAGGAAGTTAACCAAAAGCAAGATACCCCAGGGTAAGATCTCTAACAGAGATACGCAGGAAAAACAAGATTTGGGGTTGGAAAGGATCAGGAAGGTTTTATTTGATTATAACAGTGTGGGTTTTAAAAAAATATCTTTCTGATTAACTATGCAGAGAATAACAAAATATAGCAGGTAAATTTTTATAATATCAAGACCAAGATAAGTATGTGCAGTACATGCTATGATACCTATAGATTAAGGCTTTTTGAAGCAGCTAAAGGCTAAACAAAATAAATGGCTCCTTTGCCATATCTGAATTTTACATCAGGAAGCTTATAATAAATTCAGAAACAGATTCATGAGAAATTTCTCTTTATAAAAAAGTTCATATATGGATTGAGAAAATCCCAGAAGTCCTCATTGTGTGAGATGTGAGGAATTACTGTCCTGAGTCCTTCGCATCTGGAAAGGGATACTGAAGATAACACACAACACCCATGTGCCATTCCTAAAAGGGACAGAAGGGACTGCAAAACAAGGCTGCACGGTCACTCTCCCACAAAAAGAACACAATCCAGATGAAGGTGAATATCTCCTCAGAAGTGCAGTGAATTTCAGCTGGCAGATGACTATGTACTGATCAAAAAACTTCCCCTCTGCACACTTGCTGGCTCTATGAAATATAGCAAGAAATACCAAAACTGGATGTTACCAAATCTGTAACATCAGAACAAAAGGTTTCACAGTTAAAGAAGGAAAAAGGCCACACACCAACCTCTGTTACATCTAACAGAGATGGAAGTTATGAAATAAAGGACATATTAAAGGAACAAGGATGAAACATTAACCCTCACATTCATTTTAAATAAAACCTCTGGATTTTACGACACAATTTCTGGACAGGAAAAAACACATAATATCTTTGCTTATAGCACTGAGAAGCAACTTGACTCTCGGTAGGGCTTTTAAATAAACTGCAATTTTCCAGTAAGAGGCACAGATGACCAGGACAGAGCTGGCTATACATACTCAAGTTTGGCAAAACCAGGTGGGGAAATCTGATACATGCAACAAGTCCTTGGACGGGTCCAGTATTCAAAACAGTTCTTCCTGGACAGCAAACATTGTTGACATGCTGACCAAAAACTGTAAAAATGAGGTTAAGACTTTGACTCGATGTAATTGTTAGATAAGCAGATTAATAATAAATTTTAATCTCAATGAATAATTAAAACCTTTTATAGTAGCTCAGCCAGTTTAAGTAATTGCCGGAGAAATTAACTTAAATACTGATAATCCTGGTTCCAGCATTACCCAGGTTTCACCTTTACCTGTTAATTCTGTACTGCTCTTAACAGAGTTAAGAAGGTACAAACCAGAACCATCTTTGACATATAGTTACTTACAGACTCAGTTACGACTTAATTTACCCCCTAAGAGTTTGTTCAGATTTTTTACTATAAACTCATTTTCTAGCTCCTGGTCTTGTAAGGTCTTCTCTGAATCATTTTTCATTTTTTACTACTTGATTTTTCATGTTATTATGGAAGCCCCTTGCATCAGCCCCTTAAGTGATGCTGCTCATAAAGCAATAGCCCCACACTCCCAGCCACGAGAGTCCTGTCTTGCCTGCAGTGCTCACAGCTGTTGAGGGACCAGCCCTGAGGCAGCGGCATCGCTCCTTCCAGAGTCACTGCCTGAGTCAAATCATTCCCACGGATTGTGCAAGATTCTTTTTTTTTTAATTCACGCTTTAGCACTTAACTGTGCCAATGTTGGTGGTTTTAATACTCCTTTCTAAATGGACACTAGTAATACATTAAAAATTGTTGGTGGGATTCCATCAGAAACTCTTCAGGGAACTATTTCATTAATAGTTTCGGTTTAAAATTACATATTAATTTTTTTTTAATATTTACTTTGTATAGGAATAATTTACACATGAGAAACAGCCAGAATTACCATAAGAAAAGGTCACAGTTCTGGAATTTCAACTTCTACACAGTCACAATGAGAGGAAAAAAAAAATCTTTTTGATAGCTTTAATCACAACAACTAAGAACTATATTGCCCATATTGGTGAATACCCCCCCTCAGACATTACCCACCTCTCAAGATAAGATCACAGCCCTAAAATCAGTTTGTGCTGTTGACCATACAATTTTCAAAAAAGTCAATCCAATGAATAAAGAGCTAATTACAATCTTATTTTTCACATGAAAGTTGAGCAGCAGCAAAGACAGTGCTTGCATCATTTTTCATTTGTTAGTATTGGGTATGTAGCTACATAGATTTTTCCATTTTCATTACGGAAGTAGCAGCTTTGTTTTCACCCCTCTCAGTATCTTTTTCAGGAATGTTTTACTTCCTTTAAACAAATGCACGTTCTTAAGGCACACGAACACCCAGTACAAGTGAAGATAAAGCTGAAAACAGAAAAATGGAATCCCCAGCAATTCACTTAACACTGCTCCAATCACAGTTGCAGGTTTCCTTTTACTACTTTGTTAGCCTTTATGTACTGATAAGAGCTCTACTGGACATTGCTGTATTTGGCAAAATATTTTTCTGGCTGTCACAGGCATAATAATGTGGATCAATATAATCAAATAAACCTTTTCTGAAATATTGACTATGATATTAAAACCTTGGTGCTGAAGTCACATAAAGCAGTTATGTCCTGTAAGGACAGTCAGCTTATTGGATATCAAGTGATTCTAAAAGGATGACTCAATGTTGGCACAATTCCCCAACTCATATACATAATTTCCTTTTCCTCCCCTCCCTTGAGTCAGAAGGTTTCCTAGATGCATTTTTACTTTCCCAACTTGTTATGAACATAGGATGAATTTTCAGCATTACCTGAAGAAATGAAACCCTTTTGAGCTATGCTTTTTGAAGTAAAAAAGAGCCAACAAACTGAAAACCAATTACTTTTACCTCTTATATTAGGGCTTACAGAAATCTTCGTAAAGGTAAAAATGGGAGTTAAAAATGTGAGGAGTGCACTAGTCTAGGTATTTTTAAATATCTCATTTTTAAAACATTCTATGCTTTTTATACTCCTATCTATAAATTAAAAACTACCTTAAAAATAAAATTCACTGTCCAATAAGCACTTCACAATCTCTCATTACTTCAGCAAGCAATGTTAGAGAGCTAACTCATAGAATAAAATCCACTCCTTATATCTGTGACTAATATTCAATTTGAGTCACTTAACAGAACTAACAATTACTTGTATGCTCATACACAAACAATTGTTGTAAAAATTAAAAATTCTGCTTTTGAAGTAGCAATTATTCTAATACAACAAAAATCAAAGCACTATCATGCACAAAATTAAGTCAAGGCGACTTAAGGATATTCTGTGTATGCTGTCTGTTTTACACTACTACCAAAGAAAAGCAACAGTAGAGCAGAACTCCTAATTAACATGGACATTTGAAGTTAGAAATATAGGCTTCCACAATTTATGTATTTGCATTTTTTTAAAAGATAGAAAAACTTACAATTTTGACTGACATCAAATCACTTGTTGCAGACAGCAACTATTGTTTTACCTGACAGAAAACAGGATTTCCTAAAAGCAAACTAAATTTGCAAATATTTAGTTTCAGGGAAAAAAATTGCTGTATTTATGTATTTATTTCTTACTCTCTTTCTACTCTTTTTGATTTCTGGCTTTCTACTGCAACAGTTTTGAGATCTAGAAGGATGCCTGTGTCTGTGTTTGTTCCACACAGCCAACTCACTCCCATAACGAAGACTGCAGACCTGGTTACCGAGACAGAACTCCTCCCATCCTTTTGGTGTTATAGGATGAAGCAAGACAGGAGTTTGGAGAATGAGTCCTGTTCCAGAGCAACAAGCCCAAGGACAGGTGAGGCCCTCTGGATAAACACGGCTCACCAGACTGGGAAGGCAATTCTGAAGATGCCTTCTTTCCTCAGAATGAAAATACAAAGGCCAAGATAGAAGCAGGACACTACTCCTTCCTTCCCAAAGGGACTACGAGCAGTAGGTTGTTTAGCAGGCAAGCTGAGAAATTCCTGTAAGCATTTTAGAAGTTCCATGTTGGCCACCAAAAGCAGTTCTGCAATGCAGTTCTCTTTTGATCAAGCACCACAAACTTCTCATGAACTGAAGTGCACTTGTCAGCACTGGAAAAAACATACTCATTGGGTGGAACTTCCATTTCCCGGTAACTCTTGATAAAAGTTTTGTTCCTACTTTGTAAGCACTAACATTTCAGACCATTGCAATTAAAAGACTAATTCAAAGTTAAACAAAAAGAAATTATTTAAAAGGAAAAATAATTTAGGAGCATATTCAGCTCTATTCTATGAAATCCTGTTTTAATGAAATAATATCCTAAATATATTCTGAAATTTATATGGGCTGAAAACCTTTAGTTTGGTCTGCACTATGTAACCTTTTAAAATCAATAGAATGTTAAAGACAATGTAATCGAGCTGCTCTAAGTAGATAAAACAATGTTGTTTTTTGATCAGATTTCTGAAGAATACATTTAATGTTGCCTGTGGAAAAGAACTATGATTCAGGACTATGAGTTGATAAATATTTATAAGGTTTACATTAAAAAAACTTGATTATAATGCAGCCTATGTTCTCTTTTTTTACATACACGTCTTGTTCTAGCATTTCAGTTATGGCGAGAAAATTCAATTTAATTTTCTAATATACGTTGTAAAGTTTAAATCAGTAGACAGATTAATGGGTGTTAAATTACCATCCCTTTTACAAGTTAATAGACCTTCTCTTAAGATGTTAAGACATTACACAAGAAGGTCGTGAGGATTATATTTTTTTTCTCCCTCATTGCAAAGTATTTGCAGACTTACAGGAGGAGAAACATGAAAAGTGATTTGACTTTCAACAATAAAATGTTCTGTCATGTTCAACGTTTACATGTATTGTTAAATAGTTCTGAAACAGTGCCTGGGATGATACAGTATTGCATTAGTAATTTTTCTCAACTTTAAACAAACTTTTTGATGTTTAAATATATGCCCAATAAGACAAATTATACAAATTCAACATTTGCTATGACTAAATTAACACTTAAAAGTTGAAATAACCATAACACTAACTGTTATGCAAGCAACAGTGTCACTGTTCTTAATACCATTTCAGAACTAAATTTAAGATATTAATAAGCCTGAGTTATTTTAACTGTCACCCCATACAGTCGTATTTTACAGTTTAAAGTAATGCATGACAATGCAATTATCAAAATAACCACTAATTATTAAAAATACAGAAATTTTTAATAAAATTTGACTCTCAATGAGGAAATATACAGCTAAATTCATACTTCACTCCCCTCTGCCCCTGAAATATAAGCCTATACATTATTTACATACAGGTAACAATTTCCCAATAAGGCTAAATTATCAGCAGGGACCTTACAAACTTCTACAAAATATGAGCATACCACAGACTTTTTTTTGTTTTAAAGAAAATACAAAAGGCTTTGTATCCAAACAACACCGATCCCTAAGTAGGGAGAGACTAAAATTGCTCCCAAATTAGAAGTTTAATTAAAGTAAAACTTTCCCTTTTTCCCCTCATTCTCTTAAATAAGAAACTAAGCTCACCCGAATAGAACGACCACGTAGAGCCAGAAACTTAAACATGACTAAGAAACCATGATGTTCAGATTTTCTGACTGAGCGATCACAAGTCTAGCAGGGAAGACCAACCCTGGTGTTTTTGCTGTGACCAGCTGTTCCGGCAATTAGAAAATTTCCTGTCAGGCAAGTCAGACACAGTCGGGGGAGGAGGGGGGGGTGGGAAGAGAGAGAAGGGGCGAAAAAAAGGTCAAAAAAAAAAAAAAAAAAAGAAAAGCTGTTGATTCCACATGCACACACATGTGGTAAGGAAAAACTGAGCAGCAGTGGTACTCATGTTCCTGATGCTGGTAGAGATCAGGACAGGAAAGTTAAGCAGATTGCCTGATAGCAACATGCAGTTGCAGATGTTACTGATTCCTGGTTCCCAGAAAAAACCAAAAGAGATCAACATCTATTTCAGAAATCACACTACTGTGCAACATTTCACTAGTTAAGCAGAAGAACAAGTATTTTAAGTCCTATCTGTGATAACTGTATTTTTATGATTTCTAACTTTACAAAATATTTTAATGTCTATCACTACATTTTAGACTTCAACACAGAGAATGCTTAAAGACTGTTTTTATTTACTAGAGTAAAGTTAGAGGACCAAAATGACCTTGTGCCTAGCCCTTTGAAATCCTGCACATGGAAAATGCTATACAGATGTTATAGGCCAAGGCAGACTACAAAAATATTTGAACTGCATTGCCCATCTCAAATGTCTGACTTATGTACCAATATTATAGTGCTGTGTAGAGGGTGAAAAACTTCTTAGAGTAATAAAAGATACCTAGGCTTTCTTTCAATGTTTTTAAAAAAAATCTCAAATGCTTTTAAGAATTAGAATTCAATCTAATTACTTCAAACAGCTAGAGATGAAATTTTTAATTTGATCTCTCTATGTATTTAGTATGGAAGTTATTTTTCTGAATATTGACAATATCTTTATCTTTTTTGATATTTATTAAAACCACTGAATTGCACAGTAAATGCTCTATTAGTGGAGACTTTTTCAAGTAATAAACAAAGGCAAGTAACAACCTTTAGTCAAAGGCATATACACATACACAGCTATAAACAGATCCAGGTGACTCCATGCAGTGACTCTGTACCCATGGAAGCATACAGTAAAATACTCCCGCTTGCACAAGACACTAAAACAAACCCACACTCCAAACAGCTTCCCTTGATTGGGTTCTAACAAATACCTGGACTACTGCATTTTTTGTTATATTTCAATTCCTCGTCAGAAGACAAAGCCAGTAATTTACTTAAGTGACACAACACATTGCTTCTATCTCTATACCACATCCTGGCTGTCTACACTATTGGTTTCTATCTTTTCCTTTAAACCTGGAGAGATGAAATAGAGACCCTGGCTTTATCAGGATCCCACAAGCAAAATTGTTCCCTCTTTATGTTCTCTTGTACTTCTCTGGGTCTTTTTTTATGTCCCATCTGCAGGGACAATCTTTTAAATGCTGTGTACTGAATACACACAATTATTATTATAGATTACACAGGCATTCAGGAACTGCTACTGCACAAAGGAACACTTTGTGACTCAAGTGAGGGCTCAAAAGTCCCCACTGACAATGTACTTTTTACAGTCCACTGTGTTACAGCCTTTTTGGAAGAAGCAGTCTCTACTACAACGGCACTAACACAGAATGAAAAATTATTTAATATTTGTATTGGGATAAACAGAGCTTCTCAAGCAGAAGGAGCTTCCTGCAATGCAAGGATTTCAATTATTTCATAAATAGTACAGAAAAGTACTGAAGCTTTCCTCTCTTCAGTTGTTTCAAACTTCCAGCTACTTCCCCATTCCAAACTGAAATATCTCAAGAATTGCAGTTTAACAGCAATATAGTTGTTTACACTTTGAAGATGTAAAATAAATTTACATAAATAAATGGAAGACCATTCAAACTCTCTGCCCTACCTTGTCTAAGAACAGATACACTAAAAGCAGAGTGAACAGGAATCTTCAAATCACTAAATTAAACTCTGTGGTAGCAAGGATAGCTAAAAGCAGAAATGGAGAGTAAGTGGTAAGAGCTATTCTAACTACAGTGTTCCTTAAAGACGAAAAGATACTGTAGGTAAACGACCATTTTCTTATCTTTCTGCTGTAAGGGTACGAGTGTACTCTGCTGCAGACACGCTGTATCTGCAAAGGGTGACAGGAATCAGGCATTTCAACCGCAACATTTGTACAATTACTGAACCACTGCTCTCCCAAACCTCTTATGTGACCTCCCAGGGCAGCACAAAGCACAGTGCTCAGGGGTCAGCGGGGTTACCTCCCAACAATAGCTCTCCTATAACTGACATGGGGCTGCGGCAGGTGGAAGAAATTTCTTGTGTTCTGGGAGAATACAGCCTGCACGGTTCCCAAAGAGCACTACCAGCCAACCAGAAACATTAAGATATATGCTACACAACTCATTTCGAGAACCTCTCAGAAGAGAGTTTGCCCTTTTAAATATTCCTTCGCATAAGAAGGAGACAGGTTAGAGGGCAGCAGTCCCCAACAGGGAAGTCTGTGATAACAAGGACAAATTGCTCCAGCAAGTTGCTCCCTTTACCTTGAAGTCTTTGATAAGGATTTGTATGATATATGTTTATCACAAAACAACTGTCTCCAAAACAAAAGGAATTTGCTACGCCTGTCAGTGACAGTTCTGTGAATTGCAGAACTCCACTAGCACAATGCATTTCCTTCTCCTCCACTACAGAAATATAAAGTGAGTTCATCTCTCATCTTCCCCTCATTTAAATTTGCTCTGAATTTACAAAAATTAAGACAAAATGTCATCAGACTTGCCATCTAGACATTCAAGAGAATGGGGCTCGCAGGCACTACAGAGAGCAAGAAAACTGAAACATGCTGGAGGAACTCTCAAAGCAGTAAAGAACACGTGGGAATATATGGGTTTTATTGAATAAAATGTGCACACAATGGTGTGATGCTCACTTCTACACATAACCAGAAAATGTTGAAACATTTAATCTAGGTCGAGTCCATTAGGCAGACTGATAATTTCCTACACCCTCAGTTTGAGAAGTGTAATAATGCAAAGTAAGTCTTTATGCTGTTAGACAAGTAAGGCTCTGTAGTAAAGATTGCTTTCAATTATCTGGAAAAAAACAAAGAGGGAGCATACATAAGGAATGAAAAGCCCTTGTTTCATGAAGGTCAACAGTGGAGGAAGAGAGAGCTAATTTTTTGAGTTTTCAGAAGCTGAATAATATACTTTTCTTCATAATAAATGTTTGTATAGCCAAAGCAGCAATATTCTATTAATCAGGGGGTGTGGCAGCTTCCATCTGTTAGTTTACAGGCTTTGCAGGGCTACCATCTGTTTTCTCTCCATGTAACAACTAAGCAGCTTGACTTTGAATGTTGCTTACTCTCAAATTATTCAATTTTCTGAGCAAGTTCCAGAAAGAACCCTGCACCTAAGACAATGACTGCAAAATAAGCCACTCAAAAAATCCATAAGAACACATCAATGAAAGTTTTGCTGTAGCCTTTCCTCAACACCTGATGACATCTTGGGGAAAAAAAGTATGCCAGGGCTTGCCTTCTTTATATGGGTTTGATATCTAAGAGTTAACATCTCAGACCTAATGCCCTGCACTGTTTACAAAGATGCTGTAACTTCTTGCACAAGGACCTCTTGAGTCCATTCTTAGAGGTAAGATGCAAGCATGTCATTAAGCTGCTAACAAAATTCATCCAAGTTACAGCAGAGTACAGTGCTTGGGAAGATAATGAACTTCCAATTTTGTTATATTACAGAAAAAAAGGCATTCTGCCTTTTACAAAGCAAAATCTGGGCATTGAGAAGGGAATAACTGGACTTAAGTTTTACAAATGCTTTGCTGGGGAAACTTATTTGTTCAAGAATCAAGTTATTTGATTGTAAAATAGAATTAAATAGCCATGCACATATATTTAAGTATATTTAGTAAAATGGACTAAAAGGAATGTAAGAATTATGGAACACCTTGAAGTCCAAGATTACTATTTGTAAACCAGACTGTTTCCTTCACTCCATTACACAGTGGACACTCTCATTAGACGGCCAGGTTATCAGCTGGCTTCAACAGAAATTACAATTTACTTCATAACAGGGAATATGATGTTATACCGAGTTATGTAATATTATTGTTTCAAACAATTGCATTACTATGCTGTAACAAAAGCTTCCTTGGTCTGATTTCCATTAAATAGGCAATAGTTAAACATTCAAGAATGGTTAAGCAATATGAAAGGATAACTCGACTGTATACCTCATCTTTCAGTAAAACTGCAAAAATATTAAGCTGTCACTGTTTTACTACTGATAAGCTACACAAGCAGCTGTTTCAGCTAAAATTAAGTATCAATCTGTAAAAATGAGACATCCGGAACTTAGTGGGCTATGAACATTTGTGAATCCAAACATTTCCCTAGTGTTTAAGAAATTCTAGCTATGCCTTAGAGCCTCTACCACGAAGCCAAGAATTTACATCAAAAAATTGACAAAACATGCACAGAAAATTGAAATGTAAAGGTTATACCAGCAAGAGTAATGATGACCAAAAACAATCATCAGAAAGAGTCATTGTTAACACACATGACTATTCTTGAAACTGGAAATTGCTACTGAGCATCCAAACAGGAATATCCAACAGAAGTTTAGAGCAGTCCTGAAGCAGTGCTTCAACTTGCCAAAATGCAAGCAAAGTTTCTGAAACTAAGAGTTCTTACTAGTACAATGCTGTAGTATTTAAAACTGAGGTGAAACTAAACACAAGTTAAAGCCTCTGTCAAATGTTTTCAAGTTTAAAAATTTGTCAATTTGATTATGCTTTTTTTCTGAATTACTTCATTATAACATTTTTATCTTTCATTATTTTAATGTATGGTGATACAATAAATGAGATTACCCCAGATTACTCTGGTTTGATATTACTGCTTGAGTGATGGTGCCTGTTTTGCCCATGGCTGTAATAGGTGAACAATCTCCCTCCTCTTATTTCAACATCCCTTCTCCCCCCCCCACTGACCTGTGTTTTATAGATTCACAGTAAATTGTACAGTATTTGTGCACACAAAATACAGAGTCTCAACATTATTACTACATACAATTGACTGATCAAATTCAGTACTTCAGCAAAGAAACTATACTGTCACATGCTTCAGATTATTCTTCCAATGTATCTTGAAGCCTTTTCTGAGATCACACTTACCTTATAAACTCTTCTATTAAAATACTGATTGGCAAGACAAAGGTCTTAATTTTCATCTCTCCTGACTGCAAATAGATGTTTTATTTAAATTCTACTATAGAACAATAAATGAAAAAGACCTTTTTAACTACTGACTTTTCTTTGCAAGCCTTTCTTACACTACCTTTTGACTACCCACTGATTAGAGTCACTGTTACCTTAGTTATATATTTTTAGTAAGAAGATGACAGCTACTGAGACTTAGTTTTTTAATCACTCAGATCAGAATATTTTAATATGCTGCATTATGATTTAGTTCTAGTTAATTCTACATATGCTATAATTCTGCTTATTTAAAAGTGGGGTTTTGTTTAAAGTTTTACCAAAGCATACAACAAGTTAAGTGTAATAATATTACCCTACTACCTCCATTGAAGAGAGGTTCATTGCAAGTTTCAGCCTGAATAAGTTCTACTGCTGTCTGTACTGTAAAAAAGTAATCTTTAGTCCCTGCAGGTTACCAAAAACAAATACACCTGAGTTTTTCTGCAACTGACAAAGCCTTGTTGAAAAAAAATTTTCACAAATTCTTGGAACCTAATATTTTTTTGTATGCTTGATAATTATGCTTAAGCTAATAGAGTGCAAGGGTAATACACAGGTTGTACCAAGTGTCCTGTCAGCTAAATTGAATTCAGATAAAGAACATAACAAAGAACAGCACACACACGATATGCTCTTCACATACATACGAAATAAGAAGCTACTTGCTGGACTAGCTGCAGTTTCTGGTTAGCTTTAACTAGCAATAAAGCATGGAGCATGACTGTAACAGCTCAAAACAATTGATTTGCTCAGTTAATTTACTCAATCTCTATGGACACAGAGATACAGAAAGCAATGGCAGGTAGCACAAGAGTGAGAAAGGTAGCAAATAGAAAGCTTTAAATAGCTTCCTCTCTTTCAGTAATGTTCACTTAAGCTTTCACATTAGCTCAAGCTTCAGCCAGCTGTTCTTACACTTACTTCCTGCTGGTCACAGATCATTTATGAGACATATTAGATATAAAATGTTGACAAGCTATAAAGCCAGATATAACCAGTATACTTGCTGTAATAAAACCAGACTACTACTGAATGATACCCCTTCTAAGAGAAGGACTTTGAATCATACACCATCTCGGATTCCTCAGAAACAGATATTGTTACAGGTCCTGGTTTCCTTAAAACAAACCACAAATTTGAATCAAACCTATGCAACTCAGGCTCTCATGTCAATTAACTCCACTTTTGACCAAAAGAACAGGGCTGTAATGAAACAAAATTTATCTTCTGATAAACAGAATACTAGAGAGTGTACCTATGTAGTTAGAACTGTGTTAAGCTTTAATATTTATTTAAATTTCTTATCTGGTTTGCACAGAAAAAGGATGCAGATTTCAAGTTTTCACCTCTTCTATCTCCACAGGACTATGGCAACTCTCTATTCTGAGCTTGCATCCTTTACACACCCAACAAAATATTTTGTCCTCTTACCTGATATGCTAATACACCCTAGGCCTGCCCTCATTTACAGCTGAGAAATTCCATAAATTGTCAGCAACCTTGTAAGTGCTCTAAGTTCATTTCAGTGCAAAGTTAAACAGAAGAACTTAAATGAGCTTCAGTGGTATTTTAAAATTAAGCTTTTATGTTGCACACTCACAGAATATCACAGCCCAGCTGAAATAGTATTTTATCAGCTGACCGATAGCACAGGTTAGCTTCCAGCTATAGGTGACTGAGCAGCTGGAGTAACTTCTTGTTTAAAAGATGCTAGATTATTTTACACCATTACTGGCAATCTTTTACTCAGCACAGCCTAGAAATAAACACAAAATATGTTCTTAAAATACTGGTCTGAGGCATTAAAAAGGTAAACCAATCTTAACCAAGTAGCTCAAGCATGACAGAAAGAGTATTAGAAAAATGTTTTAATTTTGTGCTGGTCATACCCTGTTAAAATCAGTTGCTCACCAAAAGAATTAGCAGTTCAGAAATGTCTGAAGGCAATACAGGAAAACACTTGTAAGTAATACTGCAGTTATCATATATTGAGAGAGAAGTTTCATAGCTGTGAGGGGTTAACCTTGGCTGGCTGCCAGACACCCAGCTAGCCACTCTCTCACTTCCCCTCCTCAATAAGACATGTGGAAAAAATAAGGTGAAGAAAAGCTCACGAATCGAGATAAGAACAGGGACATCACTCACCAATCACTATCATGGGCAAAACAGTCCCAACTTTGGTAAAATTTATTTAATTCATTGCTAATTAGAGTAGGATAGTGAGAAACAAAGAAAAAGCTGAAAACACCTTTCCACCTTCTTTTCAGGCTGAACTTCGCTCCTTTATTCTCCACCCTTCTGCCTCTAGAGCAGGTGGAATGGGAATTGCTGTCAGTTTGTAACACTGCGCTGCTTCTTCCTCAGTTTTCCCCTCTCCAGGGTCCTTCTGATGAGCTACAGTTGTTCGAGCACTGCTCCAGCATGGGCCCTTTTCCATGGAGTCCAGCTCTTCAGGAATGGACTGCTCCAGCATGAGTCCCCCACAAGCTGCACTTCCTTCCAGAAAACGTGCTCCTCTCCATAGGCTGCAGCTCCTGCCAGTAGCCTCCTCTAGAGTGGGCTCTCCACAGGCTGTAGCTCCTGCCAGTAGCCTCCTCCAGAGTGGGCTCTCCACAGGCTGGAGCTTCCTTCAGGGCACATCCCCCTGCTCCAGTGTGGAGTCCTACACAGCCTGCAGGGTGGATATCTTCTCCACTGTAATCCTCCAGTGGGCTGCAGGTGCACAGCCTGCCTCACCATCGTCTTTCCCAGGACTGCAGCCTACACTATATTAGAACAAATTATCTTCTCCTAGTGTTGCCTTCTAAACACACAAATACTGTTCCTTTCTTACTCTTTAACACTGCACTACTTCAGTCATGTCAGCACTTGCCTTGTTTCTTCACCTTTTGTTAAAGACAGCAGCGCCTTGGTGCTATGAGGAGGAACCAAGATGCAATACCAGCATACAAACCCTGAACTCCAACCAAATACGGAGCTCCAAAAACGGTGTTTTATTGGTGAGGCCATTTATCACCAGATTTAAGTCAGCTAGTACTCTCTAACACAAAACTACAGGCAAACTTCATGTTTGACAAAAGTCACAGTCATTGCAACAAGAAAACTGAACTCAGTGGGATCTTCACATTATGAAATTTTGTAAACTGCAAGTCTGACAAGGAGATAATGTACTTTAAAAAATTATCACAGTCAGGAAGGTTCACCGATCTTCTCTTTAGTAGCAGTCTCTATTTTCAAGATGGCTAGGTTAAGAATTCTTTCAACTAATGCCTCTCAGTAACAAGTGCAATGGAAACTACACTTTCTCAGTTCTTCCTCACCCTTGACCTTCCCCTGAAAGACTATTGCAAGCTGAAGGCAGAAAGGAATATGAGGTATGAGCTTTTAGAACAAACAGTAGGATACCAAACCAGACGAGAGTCAGGGAGAAAGAACCTCTCTCAAAAATATTAGGATCCTAGATTGCACTCCATGTCCAGTAAACCTAACAACAAAACATTAGTGGCAAACTGCCTGTAAATGAAGTGATGTCAGTGTGACCCAATAGTGTGCTACCTATCTTTATTACAAGCACGCTTTACTCACAGTTTGTGGGTTGATATCATCTTCTCCCATAGGTTCATCCACAATTTGCTGTCCATTCTGTAAAAAACAAGACACAGCAAGTTACAAGAAATGCTGAATACAAGTACAGAAATAAATATATTGCAGATGTGCTATCATAGCATGCTGCTGTACAGGATCAAGTGCTTTCTTCTTAATATTGTCTAAAAACAGGTAATTGAAAGTAAACATGAAAAACTGCACATTGCTGGCATACAATACCACTCTTGCCTTTATCCTTATGAATAATCAAACTGGATGAAGTCACAGTAAGAAATATATAAAACAACCTAGCATTTGAAGCCTCGCTACTACACAGCTGGACATTACTTTCCATTACTACAACTTCTGCAAACCAGTTAAACCTGATGAAGACTGAACAGTAAAAAGCCACAACAAAAAATAGATAAACAGGTTCTTTCTAAGAGCGAGACCTTGGCAAGTCAGTCTTTACCTTCAAGAGAATTTATAACTATAGTATAGCCTTAGAAAAATAATGAATGCAATGCTAGTTTTATTAGCCAGCATTTACTATTTTCTGTACTTTCCTAAGGACCATTCTAACAAGGCATACAGAAATAGGTTTTTAAATTTGAAATTCAGCCATAAAGTTTTAAAAAGTCTTAAAAATCTTGTGAGTCAACAAGTGCTTTCTTTTTCTTGACAGTGATACTATACTCGGAGAATCTCTCAAAGGTATTTTTCCCTGAAAGACTTCGAATGACTTTGCTTACACAACAAACATGAGTATCAGTAAGATGTAAGCAAAAGGGACTACTTCATAAGTTATGGTATGGGGTATCACCTGGGACATGAAGTCTTAGTTTGCTCTAAAAGTTTAACAGCAACTCAGTATGATTTTAGAAACAAATGAAAAACTGTTACAAATGGTTACCTTTTCCATTACCGCTGGAGGCAGAATTTAAGTTTATTTGTGCATTAGAGAACACAAAGTCTAATTAATCTATTTTTTCAAAACTTAATTCACTTAAGAGTTACATACATGTCTAGATATTTTCTAGACATTAGAAAGTTAATAAAAGCTGCTCAGAAATTCAGAGATCTTTGCTTCATTCTACACCTTCCTTCCCACTGCTAAGTTTTTCAGACTTCTTGTTCGGAATCCTAGCATTCTTCTGTAATGACTTCTGATTAATATAGTCTTCTAGCTCGCATATGGCTGGAGGAGAGTCTTTTATATGTGACAGATTAAATACTAACCACTTATGAATTCTAATTTTCAGATATTGCAAGCACACTGGGTGTGCCATAAGAGGATTACCTGCTCTCTAACAGGTTTTCTCCTGAGCATTTTTTTTTGCTAGAAGATGCAGCTGGATAAAGCTAAATTAAAAGAATGAAGGATTTCTCAAATACGACACAGGTGCATTGAGGGGTCTTCAGGGTGGTGTTTCTTCATTTTTTTTGCTGTTGTTTTTTTGTTTGTTTTGTTTAGGGGCTGGGGAGAGGAAGATGATTGGTCTTCTGACTGTCTTTCCAGTGCAGAGATTTGACACATGGTAGCAGTGCTATTTTCTAATCTTTCCTGGCTTCAGGAAGATACTAGAGACTTCTGGTATGACTCCAGTCTACTCTAGAAGTCATCCTTCCATGACAGAGGACAAGAAACCAGTTTCACAGCTTAGTACAGCGATGAATATAAGCTTTAAAAGCTGCCTCAGTTAAGGGCAGTCAGTACAACCTTCTAGTTGTACAGCTCAGGGTCATTTCATAAGATGATGCTCCAAAAAGCCCCCATTCGCCTTGCTATAGCATCTTTTACTTATGTACAGACAATGAATATTGTACTATCTTTCCTTAAGATACATAAAAAGTTGAAATTATCAAATAGATGATCAGAAAAGTACCAGTTTAGCTAAGTAACAGAAATGAGTGCTTAAATAATTTTTTTTTACAGGGAAGCATATTGTCTGTACATTTATCATTATCATCAAGGCCACAAGTCACATACTTTCCCCCTTCTCAAATCTATGCCATATATTTAAATTATCATTTGTATTTTAGCTACACATCTCTGCAGTCTGTTCATGTTACAAGAAAGTTTCCCAAGTATCTTGTCAATCAGAAAAAAAAAAAAACCTGAGAAAACCAGTAGGACAAATAAGACAATTGACTTCAGCTGGAAAGGAGGAGTCTATAATGTTCTAACAACTGCTGATGGCTAAACTCTGGGGCCTAAAATAGGGCAATTTGTGTATCAAAACCATGTGCTCTAAACTGACTGCACAGGCAAATTTTTAGAAATAGTGATTCCTGCTACAACAATCATTCTGCTGAATAATAACATACAATAACTACAGATTAAGTAAGAATTTACCACACAGTAAGCTTTAAGCTTTCACGTGTACTATTTTAAGAGAACTGAAACTAGTTGAAAGTGAAACCCATATCAGAAACTTGAGACAATCCCTTCAAAGACAAAGAGGCGAGATCAACCTCTGTTTTTAAAAAGGCTCTAATTTTCAACCTCACTGACTTTTTCAACAGTCAACCAGAAAAACCACAGCAAACTTCTGCAAAATGAACGGTTTTGCACAATCTCATTTCCTGTTTAACCCTGCACTGCTTTCAGTAACTTTTCAGTTGAATTCAAGCAATGCATTCGAAACACACTCATTGGAACTAGGAACAAACTCAAGAAATCAGCATGTGTGCCATGCAATCATGTCTGAGCCAGATCACTGGATTAGCAAGATCTTTTTAAATAGGTCTACCCAAGCAATGATTATGCTAAGGGAATCACTGGATGGTAGAACCAGTTTTTCTCAGAGTAGTCGGAGCCATGAAAAGAAGAATATGTATATATGATTTATGGTTTGCCAGTATGTGATACCATTAAATGGAAAGCAGCTGTGTATTCAGAAAGTCTACAAAGCATACTGTCTTTCTTATGAGTTAAAATGCAAAGCCAAAAGGTTCCTATCAGAGATATTTAAACCACTGTGGAGTGAGGAGGTCAGCAGCATGCTTAAGAGGTGAGCAAATGAAACACATTTCGTTTTGCTGGGCGTAGACTCCCTCTAGTATTTAACTACAACCAAGGGCATGTCTCGATGACATAACAGATTGGAAGCAGATATAACAGTCTGATGAATCCAGAAAAAGAGAGGGCTGAATATATCTTTCACATTCTCAGATTAGTCCAATTCAAAAGACAGAGACTCTAGATCCTGATTACTTTTCAGCTGCACTCCTCCAATAGCAGGACACTAAGCAAGAATGAATCAAAGATCTGGCTATTTCCAGTACCCTGGTTCCAAAAGTAAAACATATTTCAGATGACAGCACAAGTATAAGAAAAATAACAGAAAAGGTCCACAGAAAATGAATTTATGTCAATGAAAGGAGGGTGCACATCCCTTAGAAAGGCAACCTACGAAATGCTCTTCCAATCCACTCCAATTCCACTTTCTATTCTGTTTTCCAGAAACATTTTTCATGTTAAGTTAGTTACAAATTTGGCTTCCCAAAGCTTTTAAACCTGTTGCTATATCTCACTAAATTAGTAGAAATCAATACTTAAAACACAGTTGGGTTGCAACAGTTTTCTTGAATGCATGTGGACAGGAACACAAACAGATCCTACAGGTTCTCTAACCAGGCAGAAAGCAGACAAACATCAGGGAATCTGCATCAGGCAGCTGGTACATGAATGTCCCCCATACGAATTGACAGAACCTCTGATGTGAAAGTCAACCATCAATATTTCTAGCAACGAAAAATTACAGGTTTAAATCCACAGAACTCTTGGGATATAATCAAGTACTCAATTTTCCCGGAAGAAAGACATTTTAAAGAAAGCTTTTTGAGATTCATATTGTTTCACTTCTTGACCGGTAATGTGCTCCCATAAAAACCTGCACTGCAGGGACCATGAGGTAGGAAGTAGGGGCATATGTTAAGGTATTGGTACTCAGAAAATACAATTGTACCAAAGCCTTCTTAAGAAAGAAGTACATCAAAAAATGTAGCCCACATCCCACCCACAATCAATTCACCACATCCTGTGAAGCAGTGAATATCCTGCACTTTACACACCACACCTATATATTGATCTGCAAGTCATAATGTCACTTGGATACATAATTAAAAAAAAAAAAATTACAACATTTATTGCAAGAGATGTAATTCATCTCAAAAGTCCTGCAAAACTATACTATCTTGGGCACCTGCACAATAAACCTAATGCTTTTCCCATCTATCCTTCGAATTAGTACTGGACCCACATGAGTAATTTTGTATATAAAATGCACCATCTAGAATCACAAAAATAGTTTGAACTTATCAATCTGGGACAGGATATCTCTATTTAATAATAATATCAGGCACCCATCACTCCAATTACACAGTGTTTTTTTACAGGTATCTAAACCGTATTCATTGAAATATTAAGTGGGCAAATAATTATGTTTCCCATAGTACTAACTTTTCCTATTTTACCATTATTTTCATCAATAATATTATAGACAGTATCCACTTGAAGTTTTTAGATTCAGTTTACTATCTCCATTCTTACATTCTGTTCGCAAATCCAAGTTCCACTAATTTGGACTTACCTTGCTAAACTTTATGTTCTTTTCTACAGTCTAAAAGGAATTTTTTTTTGAATGACATATTTGTCCCCAAACTTTCTTTGATATTAGACACCACCAAGTATCTTTTTCCACCCCAAAAATGTCTCTCCTTTGCATTTAGACTATTGCTAGACTATTATGGGATGCTTAAGTATTCTTTCTGCCAAAAATTTTAACTTTTTTACCCAACTATATTTGTCAGCTTTTTAAAACCCCTTATGAAAATGATACCAGTTTTGGCTTTTGGAATAATTCGTCACCTATTAAACTCAACGTTACCTAATTGCACATATTGGTCTTGAGCATATAAATTAGTAACCAGTCCTTATACTAGTAACAGAGTTCAGTATAACTATGTAACTATTTACTTTTCCTTGTAATTGGTGCCCTTTAGCAGAGCCATAAAACCAAATTAAGACATAATTTTAAAAGTGTTATATTCTCAGGCTTAACAATTGGATACATCAAGAATTATAAGTGCCTGTTAGTGCACGATAATGCTTTGAGTGCACATATAAGAAAAAAAAACAACACCCAAGACGTCCGAATCAGACCATGTAAAAATTGTTACTAGAAGTTTCAACACGTCAATCAATGAGTAACACAGGCGATGAAGTTACTCTCAGGTAACTCCTAGTTTTCAGCTACCAAAACTTCCAGACTTACCCAACAGCTTCTAAGCATGGTTATAAGATTTAAACACACAAACTTCCAGTATTATTTACTACTTAGTCATTAAACACTGGGCATATATGGATCTGAGCACTTACTCTCTGGTGTTTTCAAGGGACTCTCAACTGACAAACAAAGCTCAAGAGCTGTGAGGTCCTTGAACAGAGGAAAGCTATAACAATGCTTCTGGCTTGTTTCAGAGCTGCAGTATTCCCACTGAAACATTCTTAACAAACTTGCTGTTCACAACACAAGGCACTGTGTGGAACTACATTCTGTAAAAATCTTTCAAACTGTACACGCTCCAACTTGCTATTCTAAGCAGCAATGAGCTACCCTGAGAAAAAATTTGTAAGTTCGCAAAAAGATAGTTGAAAATAGGCTGAGAAAGCCTTAAGAGGTCATCCACTCTATGCACCAAGGCATGATCAGCTATTTCTATAATGTTGCTCACAAGATGTTTATGTCTAAGCCCTTCTTAAATCTTCAGGAGTTTTCACAATCTATTCCAGTACTTAAATAAAATATAAGGCTTTAATAGGATCTGAATTAATGACTTGTGCCCTAACTCCTGAGCTGTGAAGCCACACAGATCCAAAGCACTTACCTAAATCCTGACCTGATTAAAATTGACTAGATGTAAATAGCAGAAGTGAGCTATCATCTTAGACTTCTTTAGCTGTTCTCTCATAGCATATATTCAATACATTTTGCATATACTGTTAGAAATAGCACATGCAAAATTAAAAACACAATTTTTTTTAAGAATCAAAAAACTAAAAAAATGAGTCTTTGATGCTATGAAACATCAAATTACTGCAAGTATTTCTTTTACATAAAACTTTGTTACTTCAGGTTCTATGATGTCCATATAATTTATTCTGAACTTCATTGACTAAGGTGACTGACTTCTTCCTTTGCTGAGTATTAAAAGAAAAAACAGGATGTTGAAACTTGCCTCTCCATAGACAATCAACCTCAGATAAAAGCCATTAGCATGCAGATCATTTAGGTACAAACTTCCTTAAGTCAGGATACTTGGGCAACTTTAACTATGTGATTTCGTAAATCCTATCTACTTTACCAGCTTCTTATCATCTAATATGACTCAAGAGTATAGTTTAACAATACAGAAAAGCAGTTCCCTTTCCTGCACTGCAATGCTTTCCTTGGCACTGGCACTTGTCCAGCACTGTGCCAAGTCAGGTCAGAAAAAGAAAACTAAAAAAGTTTGCAGCTCTCAGTGAGTTTAACTCTCTGAATTAACTCATCCTTAAGTCACACAAGTGCCACGACTTACCCAAGATGCTGGACATATCCTATCATAAAATCTTTGTCCTAGCCAACCACTTCCTTACCTAAAACCAGCTCCAAATCACATGTGTTCAGGAAAAGAGGAAAAAAAAAAAAGACAGGGAAGTGAAAGTCTCACTTAGTTTCCTACCTGTACGAGCAGATAGGTGGTAAATTATTACACTTAACATGTCAATTCATCAGCCTTAGTAAAACAAAACCAAAAAAAACCACATCACCTATTCTCTGTTCATCTGCTCCAAAGAGGAAAAAATATACATGTAGAAATCACTCACTTCAATATATCCAACCATTGCTGCACATACAAAAATAAAAGAATTCCTTCTCTGCTCACAGGCATTATCTTAAGAGTGACTCCAGCACCGAGTGTACACACACCTATTACCAAGGCTGTATTTGCATGAGAAGGCAGGTGCCTTCCCTGCCTCCTGCAGTCCCAGGCCCACTGAAAGCCCTGGGCTCCTGCCAAAGGGATGGGGGCACACAGAGGGGAGGATGTGCCAGGCCCTTCCTCTGCAAGCTGGGGCAGCCAACGGGCACAGCCAGGCTGTGCCACAATTCCTCATGTGGCAGACACAGGTTTTCAGACGTGAGTTGGTTTCTCAGAACCTCTTTGCACAATAGATTACAAAGGTTGAAATTTAATACTGAAGTCAACTAAAGCATTACTCTTTCACGCTTATTTTATCATTTATCAGTTTAATACATTCTGCTAAGAAGAGAGAATAAGCTACGGAACAACTTCACTATTTCCTAAAATTCCGGACTTCCGAGTTTTCTATATAACAAAAGTCAGCTGCAGGAAGACCAGAGGAGAAAGACTCCCTGTTAAGTTAAAAGCATTGTTTCACATATAAGTCTAAGTTCTAGCAGTAACTAATTTTGGCAAACATGTTATGTAAGAAATAATACAAACAATATTCATCATGGTCTCTTACATCCTGAAACCACTACTTTTGAGTCTGCAGGAAAAAATGTATTTATTTTTCAAAGCTATGTATTGTTTGAAATTTAATATCACAATAAAATACCATTTCTTCACATATTCTGGATATACGTAAGCATGATTCAATATATAATTGCTTGAAACTAAATGATTTGAATTTTCTTTTAACATTTATTTTAATTTAATGGAACTGTAGAAACTGTGTCAGGAAAAAGACCTAGACAATAATAATGTATTTATAAGATACATACTCATTTATATACAATTGAATGGCTCCACTCAATAAATGTATTAATTAATAATTAAAAAAAAATGGCAACACATTTCCTCTGAAAAGAGTTAAGTGGAGCATTAAGCATACCATGGGGGGTTCCTTGCATCAAAGACAACATATGGTAACTCTTACTGATAAGAATCAGCTCTCAGTAACTTTGTGGTCGAGTCACTGGAGTAGGTCCTGGAAATCAGAGTTCATCTCCCAGTTCTAGAAGATACTCCATGAATGATGCTAGGTGGGGTCACTAAGCTGTTGAGCCTCATTTTCCCATCTGTTACACAGGATTTTTTCTCCTCTCTATTTGGGTGAGGCATTTAATCTTATTTCAGGGAATAAGGAAAGAATAAGTAGCACAGTATCACGTATGCAAGCATATTGAACACCAAGTGTAGTAGTTTGTCTAAACTTAAAAATTCCCTGAAGAGATTCTAACTTACCCAGTTTTGCTGATTAAATTATTCCCCGTTTGAAAGTCACCAAGACCGAAAAAAATAATTATAAGATTTTATTCTTGCCTGAAAAACTGCTTAGAAGTTTCCTTATTGGAATATGGCTATTGTATTTGGGGAAAAACAAAACCAAAAACCAAAACCAAAACACCACCCCCAGCCAAACACCACGGAAAAAATACAACCCCAAACCAGTTTCTTGAATGAGTTCTCAAAGCTGGTAGATCTGCCAACTGCCAAGATCAGTCAACACAAAGCTAATATTTTTGATGTGCAGAAATAATTAAACGCCCACCTCAGTCTATGTATCATTGTGACTCTAAGTCAAGCATTTCAAATGACAAACAACTCCAGTTAATGTGACAGATCACAATCAATTCAAACACAACAGACAAGCCTTTAAACTTCAGTCTGCTTACATCTATTTTGTACTGGATGTCCCAGCCGGGGCAAGAAATATTGCCTGCGCTACAACAAACAAAACAATAACAAGATAAGAACTGCCCATGTCCTAAGAAAACTAATAGAACAAGCAAAAGTCAAAACCAACACCTTCACAAGGAAGCCATGAGCTGCAGAGTGCACACAACAGTGCATGAAGGTACTGAACTCAACAGAGCAAAGCATCTGCCTGCTCCTACCCCACCCAGCTGGCTACAGGACATCAGTACTATGTCATGGAGTAGGATTGTGTTAACCAAAAGACAGAGCAGGTAAAACGGTACCAATAAGGATATGAAAAAGCTGAAGAAACCCCCCCACACACCCCTAAACACTTTTCACGCAGATGATATTTTTCTCAGAAGTATTTACATATATATAACATCTGTTATCTATCACAGCAGTTTGTAGAATACAGAGTATATTACTTAGATGAGAATTAAATTTCCAATTCCCATTTTTAACCCCATAGAAAATGTCACCCCATAAATCAGTGAGAAACAGACTTCAGAATACACTGTACTGACAGCAGGTATGTAGGAGAGGTGATAGCCAAGTGCTGCAGATAAGTCTGCCTATAATGGAGAGACAACTAATAGTCTTCAAAATCCACAGAGACCAGTCCATTTAGGTGATTCCACTTTGGCTTTGGATTATTTACCTGTGTTGGCTATACCAAATGTAAATATAGCCTTTGTTCCTGTGGAGCACAAGTACTGCACTGATTACACAGACCAGTACAGAATGTGAAGAGACAATCACAGCTGCAGGCTGTCTTGCTACAGGTGGCAAGACATCAGACGAATTTCAGATTCCAGGCCAGAGGTATATATTGACATAGAGAATGTCACACTGACATCAAAATGAAGTTACAAAGCAAAATTTAAATTATATCAGTTTCTTTAAAGCATCAGTATGACTATTATATGCTGCTGCCTCATCTCATGTTCAAATAACTGTGGATATAGAATATAAAACAGGAAATTTGTGAAGGGAGATTCATACCATCTATTTAGACACCTAAACAGGTGACCACAAATCCTGTCAAGAGCAGTGGAAAAAAATGAACTTTCTCCACAGCCAATTTAGAGCACCCAAATTAAAACTCCTAAAGATAGCTGTCACAAACGCTTCCAAGAAAGTCTAGCAAATGGCATCTCCTTATGATGGCCAGCTCTTTCTACATACTGGTGTCCAAAATTTGGCTGCCATAACTGTATTCATTCTATTCCAGCTGACATTAATATGCATAGCTGGGAGTACATACAGATCAAAGGATCAGGCTACTTATCAGGCATTCAAATACAAACTCAAATCATCAATACTTAATTTGCTCGAAAGCAAATGACTTGAAATAACAGGCATATTCTCACCACGAAAGAAAACCTCTAAGCTTGTTATGAATCTTGAGTAGACCCTGAGTCTATAAGAGACAGCATCATTCCACAGCTTTAAAGGTGCTGTGATTTAAAACAGGAAGCTTTAAACCCGAAACCACACATTACACAGACAAAATATTTTAAAAACAGTTTACACATTGAAAAAGCTGTCAGAGATGCCATATGGATTACTGACTTATTTACACCTTTAGAAACAGATGTCCTGCAAATGATCTCTGAAAACTATAAAGCCATATTTTATCTAAAAGAAAATTGTTTGCATTATTTCTTAAGAAAGACGACGTTCTATGGATCTGCTGTCCTGCACACCTAAGTTACAGCAGCTGTTTGTGGTTAACTACACTTCCAAAGTAAAGCCATTTAAAGGTATTCCAGTCCTCCTCCTAAATTTGCTCACATGTCACAGAATATCACCTCCTTGGTGGTACCACAATAAATACAGGACTGCCCTGGGAAAGAAATAAAAAATTAATCAAATTAAAAACTCCATGAGTTGTTAAGACAAGGAAAGTGTCTGAGTTGAGTTTTAAAGCTCGATAATTTGTAATTCTATGTGGATAATACAGTCTTACAAGAACCGTGTCAGCAAATCTGAGACATTAGCAGAAACTCTTTACTCAGTGTTACAGCTAAAGACCTTATTAGTACCAAACTATAACTGAAATTACAATGAATGTAAGTGAATGTAAGAAATATTTTTGCTCAAGGACATTCTTGCAGCATAGGGTCTGTAATTAGGATATTGCTATGCTACACATAAATACAATTCATGCAAATCAAAAATTCAAGTGATGTATTTAGGTAGTTTGTTTATATATTTGACTTCAACTTTTCTATTTTTATTAAAACTTTTCCTGAAGACTCATTTCAGATAAGCAACTTGTCTAACTTTTTCCTCTTGAGTGTCATCTAAGAAGCTTTTACAGGTGCAGTCTGGTCTTTTCAAGAACTGAGTGTTTATTTTAGACTAGGGCCTTAGAGTGCAAACCTGTCAGCTCATTGCTGTTTCATGTTTTGTTAGTAGTCCTAGAAATTCTTTGGTGATACACTACTGTAGATGCATGTCAATATGTTTAACTATTTTTTTTAGGAACAGGCAAAATACACTTGTTTCAAGAGGTTTATGAAAGCAGTTTAAAAACAAATCATGTCTCAAATAAGCTAAAACAAGTAACAAAGTATAATCATGCACGTACACACATTTCAAATAATGTACTCTATTTTGCTACCTATCCGGCACATATACTGTTCCTGAAGTTACACAAACTGCATGCAGTGAGCATGGAAGACTAAAGCAACAGTTAAGACCTTTTCTCTAAGCGATTAATTTAAGTGATCTCTCATAACACCTTCTGCCTCACCCTCAAGCATCACAGTACTACTGCAGTTACTCCCCATTTAAAAACAATCATCCAAGATTACCACTTCAGAAATCAGTGAATAAGTAGCAAGAATTTAAAAGTAACTACAGTAACTGGCAAGAATTTGAAAAACATATCTGCCTGTCAGATCTGAACTGCAGGTTCTTCTGATCCCCAGAGATAAGTCCCTTCAAACAGAAGGATGACAAGACACACATCAAAAGGACAAATACCGATACTGCAGAAACTCTGCATTGGTCTCTCTTTCTCACTAAGGAACAAGTCCTAACCTTGCGACTAATTATCGTGAGCTGGCCTGAGTCCACACCGTTCAAGATCAGCATCACTTGAAGCAGTCTGGCTGCGTATCAGCTGGAGCCGATTCAGGTAGAAGCTGCACTGTCAGAAGAAGCTTTTTCTTTCCAGACAGGAGTCTGGTCGCAAACTAGCAGACGCATTGTGGGCTACTAGGAACTCACGGAGCAAGCACGACTGAATGTAGGTGTAGTGTTTACACAGATCCACACCAACACAGTAGTAGGGGAAAAATTAACATAACTGAAGCCTTCTATGGCCTCGGACGGAGGCGACTTTTAATTTCCAGCCGCTCTCATTATCCCAGCCTAGGAAAGCTGACACGCGTCCTGCCTAACAAGGGCAGGCGCACCACGCGAACGCCCCGCTACCGACAGCGGGAAACCCACACTGCGCGGCACCTCGGGGATGTTCCCAGCAACGCCGCCCAGCACAAAGCTTCACCCGTGCGAAACGTCCCTGCGGTTTCCCAAACGCTTGCGAAATTGCCGGCAAACCCCATCCTGCCGAGATAAGGGGGCAGCGGCACCGGGCGGGCACGGCCCTTGGCCGCCGCAGGGAGAGCGGCGGTACGGCGGGGGGCACCGGGCACACGGCGGGGGGCACCGGGCACACGGCGGGGGGCACCGGGCACACGGCGGGGGGCACCGGGCACACGGCGGGGGGCACCGGGCACACGGCGGGGGGCACCGGGCACACGGCGGGGGGCACCGGGCACACGGCGGGGGGCACCGGGCACACGGCGGGGGGCAGGCCCGGCCCTCCTGCCCACCCCGGGCCGCGCCGGCGGGGCCGCTCCGGGAAGGGAAACTCGCCGTGACAGTAATCAGACACCGCACTGGAACAAAAGCGCCCGGGCCGGCGGCCGCCGGGGAGGCAGGTTAACTCCCTCCCGGGAAAGGGGGCGGAAGGGGAGGGAGCGCGCCGGGAGCAGCCCGGTCCCGGGAAACACGCCCCGAGCCCCGGCCGGTGCCGGCCGTGAGTCAGTGCCCCGCGGAGGAAGCGGCGCGCAGGGGCCGGCGCTCGCCCCCCGCCGCCCGCCCGGTGCCCCCGCCGGGCCGCTGCCCCCCAGCACCGGCCCCGAAACCCCCGGGGAGGAAACTCTGCCCGTGCCCTGAGCGGCAGCGGCGGCAGCGGGAGCGCCGGTCCCGTCTCCTCCTCACAACTTTCCCCATAGCACCCCCCCGTACCTCGGTGCTGCTCTCGGCCGTGCTCTCCACAGCCATCTTCTGCCACGGGTCTGGCAGCTGCGCCAGGGGCATCTTCCCCGCCTGGCTCCCGCAGCCTCCGCGCTCCGCGTTCCCGCTCCCCGGCGGGGGCGGCGAGGCAGGCGGCGAGCTCTCGGGACAGCCCGGCTGGCTCCGGCGGCGGCTCCTACGGCGACTGCTGCTGCCGCCGCCGCCGCGGTGCGCCCGTCCCTCCCCCGCGCCCTCCCCGCCGCCGGGCGGGGCCGCGCTGCGCCCGCCCTTCCCGGCCCGCGCCGGCTTCCGCTCACGACATGGCGGCCGCCCGCCCGCGCGTGCGCCCCGGCAGCGCTGCCTAGTCGGTTTTTCGCACCGAGCGCCCGTGAGGGCTTCGCACCCAGCGCCGCTGCACCGGGGGCTGCGGGAACCCCCCCGGGCTGGGGGGAGTGGGAGACACGCGGAGTTTGTTTGCACGAACAGCAGCGCGGATGGAGGAGTTGGGAGGCGTGTGGGATGCGGCGTAGTGCAGAATATCATTAGGCAAAAGAGGGAAAGGAATTAGGGTGTAGGAATTTGTTTTTGTAGCGATACCGTTTAAGTAGTAGTTTGACTGCGTGAGTAGGAGGTGCCTCGAAGCGGGAAAGTCATACTTCCACAGGCCAGGAGACGTGAAGATAAAGTCGTCAAAAAGCCCCCCACGGGTTCTGAAAACAGCCCTTATTTTACTTTTTACCCTCAGCTGTTAGCTAGTACACAAACAGCTGACTTAAACATATACTGAGACGCACGGTGTATGCAGCGCTACATGGTTCTCTTAAAATGTTAAGCGCCGTAATAAACACCCATCCTTTAGCAACATCAGCTGGCTTGGCTGATGCTGAAGAATCCTTGAAACATTAGACCAGCAGCCGAAGGTGGGTGGGCACTGGTGTCAGGCTTCTTGCTGTAGAAGCCAAACTTTCCAGAACTGTTTGAGAAGGCCACTTGGTTTTCAACAGCCCGCACTGTCCCAAAGCATTTGTGGATTTTGACAGGCCACGTGCTTTGTTCCATCCTTGGAAAAAAGTTAACATTCTTTAAATATTTGGAAGTCCTTTTTTTTTTTTTTTTTTGAGTGGGAGGAATGGCAAGAGTGCTAGTAATTAAAAATGTGTGTGCGTGCATGCACACACCGCTGTGATGAACACGGGCTACTTCTGTTTCTGCTTGGTAGCATTTTTGATCCTACTTTATATTCATGTAAGCATAAATACCTATCTACAAAGAGGTACAGAAGAGTGGATAGGCAGTTGCTCATAATGACTCAGACTTCAGCTGGTCCTACAAGAGACTTCCATATCTGGAGTGAAAGGTCATAGTTGAATGATCACTTGAAGCCATCACCCCTGCCAGGGGAAGCAGCTGTGCCCTCTCCTTGTTCACTGCAGTTAAGTCTGGACCTTGCATCAGCCTCTCTTTTGAAGTGGTGTGATTGCTTGTGCTGCCATGTGGTGAGTTAGACCAGGGAATAGATCACATCAAAACTAACCCTACCATTTTTGCCGTCTGTCGTCCTCTAAAACCGCCCACCAACCAACCCTATTAAAGGTTGAAGAGAGGTCAGGACTGCTTTCTTCAAACACAGTCAATTTGTGGAACTTTGGCCAGTTATTGGTATGAAAATTAGAACAAGGCAATTTAAAACAGATAATTCAGTAGTGCTTGGCAGCCTTTATTCATAATGTTAATAGTAAGCAATAAGTTTTTGTACTCTGATCAGCACCAGGTCACTTCAGTCTCAGACTGGCTGCTGGAATGTTGAGCAGAAAACTCATTTTTACAGCAGTTGTACATTATGTGGTTGACACACAAATCAGGACTTCTAAAAAAATCCTTGAGTTCATGTGAAAATCCATGGTGTTAAAAGAATTGTTACCTTCTATCCCTCTGGAAATACAAGTTTCTATTCCCTCACAGAGATAATTTGCTTGACTTTATCGGAGCTCATCCATTTGTATCTGCGTCATCTACAGAGTCAAGTATTTACATCTGATATGTGCCATTAGGTAGAAGAACCTGAGCAGCTGAAAGATGACAGTCACAACAGGAAAGCTACCCCAAACCTAAGCTTGCATTTCACAAAGTTCAGCAAGTTCCTCTTTATAAAAGACTTCCTTCCTCTAAATAAAAAACTCCATTATCATCTCTTTTACTTTCATAGTTGTCTAGTTCTTTCTTGCCATAGATACATATTCTAAATTACTTGTTTGAAATAAAAACTCTTTTAAAAGGAGAGTGGGTGTCATATTTTGGTTAGTGTCTCTACATTTTCTACATTGGTCATCTTTTGTCCTTCCCTGTATGCATCCTACAAATCCAGGATAAAACAAGGGCAAAGATCTTATGCATTAGCATATAAGAGAGCTGCAAACAATAGAAATCTGACCTTTTCTCAGGTACTGAAGTACCCACTGTAGATAGAAGTAAGCCACTTCATTGTTCAGGGGTTTGAGTATTATCACACCACACAAGTTTTATGTAGGAGAAAGCTGCATCAGGATTTTAATAGGAGCTACTATGCAAGAACAAACTTCAGGGCAAGAAAATCATCTGGAAATTGTCTCCACAGGGAAGACAAACATATCAGTTAATCTCTGGAAGATGCGGGGGATTCTGACTTTCAAATCCTGCTAAGCTCAGAGTTGGATCATCCTCCCAGCAAGAGGTAAGATGCTGAAGATATTTTGCCTCAAGACAGTAGCTCCTATTTTTCATTCCTTTTGTCTCAGGCCAAAGCAAGGTAGTGCTTTCACCTGTGGCAGCAGACCTTTTCTTTTACCCACTTTCCCTCTGGGCACAGCCATCACTACTTGACTGTAGTCACCACTAAGAATTATCTGTCACCAGACTCGCTTTTGGGGGTTGATTTCACCCTTGCATAAGTGGTTGCAATCGTTATGGCATCCACACAGATGTTTTACATGTATTGCATGAGAAAATTGGTCACCTTTGTTAGGAAAAAGGTAGCATCTGGCAGAGAAATGACAGTGCTGTATAAAATCCCATTAATCTGTCATATGAATTAGGTGAGCTTCACCTGCTGCATCATTTTTCTTTTCTTGCTTCTAACAAATCTCACTAAAATGTCACCCGATTGCAAGGCAGACATCAGCTTAATAGGACTAACCTGTCTTTCCCACAGAGGGCATCTTGATATGTGAGTGGCAGAAATTAGGGAAGCTTGCTTAAGGTTGGTGGTATCAGAGCCTGGCTTTGAAGTAGTACCTACTTACTCTTTGCAATTAATGCAGAATTAATTGCAGATTAATTCAGTAAATTCAGTAAATCACCATAGTCATGCCCAAAAAATAATACATATAAAACAGAATTAGCTTGCTAATATTGCTATCAGAATAATATTTGGGAACTTGTACTTGCATTTTTAAAATACACATAAAAGGGGGGAAAAAACAAAGGAAACTATGGCAACAAAACCCACAATCTGACACTCATCTAGAAGGTCTGGTAGTGTATTAGGTGGAAATTATAATGCAGTATCTTCTGAATAGAATACGAAATAGTAAATGCAGTGCAGAAGTGTGAAATTCCGTTTCAAGTAGTACAACCATAGCACTGAGGTATATAATTTGGATTTAATGCAGAGGAAAATAAACAGATATACTGTCCAAATTTACATGGGAAAACCTCCAAGGAGTTAAAAAAAATCAATACCATTTATTTGTGTAGCTAGGCGAAAAAGAGAGTCTCTTACTCTCAAGACACCTGGATTCAATTTCTAGCAGATCACAAAGGACAGTTGTGTAATTTAGTCAGTCACTTTTTATAGATGAGATTCAACTAAGGAGACTTAGTCTTTCTTCACAACGTTTTCAATAGTGTGAAGAGGCCGTGATTGGAGAAGTGTAAATACATCCTGCCAAAATAAATAAGGAAGCCTTAGTGCTAATTAGAACTGGTTGCTCTGTGCTTTAGTTGCAAGTATAAAGAGCATCTCCTTAACCTCGTTGGGGTATTGAAAGGATGGTTTCATGGATGTTTGGAAAGCTGGCAAAGACCAGGGCAGGAGAGTCAAAGTGCTGCAAGAAGTTTCCAGCTGGTGCGAGTTGTCATAGCAGAGACACCAGAAGGATTTGCTGTACGAACCAGGGTTAGAGTGAGTTATAATCAATAATTAAAAAGGGAAGAACTGAAATGAATGTCTAGCGTGTGGTAAGACTTAACCTGACCTTTCAAACAACATCTGCTGGAGGGTGCTTTTACCATTACAGGCCCCGGGATGATGGAATCGTACAGGAATGCAAACATTTCCGGCATTTTCCTCTGGCAGGCTCTTCTTTGAAGTTCTAATCCTGCAAGTGTGGTAGAATCTGTGATAATGACAATAAAAAACCTTCTAAATCCTATATAAATTAGAGATACAATGTCTGACTCACAACTTAAAACTGGCTTTTCTGGATGTATGTGTGTTTACATAAAATTGCACCGAAAGGGTAAAGCATAACGCATCAGGTTTGATGGTACTACTTCTCTGAGTTTTATCTGTGGTCAGTACACTAGCAGGAAATAATTGTGCCTGTGGTTTCTACATCGTGAGTGGAAATCTGGAGTTCAATAAAATACGGTCTCATTACAGCATACCTGTCTCCAACATATGTTCTCATTTTAGTGTTTCTGTACATACAGATAGCTCAGATTTATCTTCTGAATGACAGAGCTTACCCTGTTCACCACAGAATATGAGAAGCCTTTTACTGAGCTTTGAAATCTTACATGGAAACCTGCTATCAAATACTGAATACAAGTTGTCACCCCATTACAGTGGAACACTGAGAGGCAGATTAGAATTTCAGATTGTGGTATTTTGTGACAGAAAGGAAATGGTAGAGTATGAATAAGGGTCAGTCATCAAGGGTTGGGGTTCTCCTGGGTTAAATATGACAAAAGATAGCTAATTACAAAAAAAAAAGAAAAAAAAAAGGAGAGAGAGAAAAAAGATATAAAGGTGATAGAGGTAGAATATATTATATTATACAAGATAATATAGCAATAAAAAACTTGTCAGCTTCACAAATCACTGCTATAAAACATACCAGGTCCAGAGGAGGCCATAGCATTATATAATAGCCTACCTCCCCCAGACCTAGGAGTTTAGGCTCACATACCTTTTTATTATTGTTAGCAAATTAGGTCTAATTTAAAGAGCCTACTGACAAGCAAAGCCTAGTTTATCTCACTTTTTCTGGGATTTAACCTTAGTACCTAAATTTCCTGATTTTATACCCTCACAATTAAATAGTTTTAATGTCCTCACTCATCCCTTGATGTCATTGAAAATTACCTACCAAATCATCCACTCTAGCAATCTTACTCTTCACTTCCTTTTATAGATTATCCAGCATCTTGTAGCCAAGAATCCCTTTTAAATCTAGAAAGCTTCACTTTCTCTTTACTGATCCTTAATTATACTGAAGGAGATTCTCCTGACTGAGCTAACAGCTGTCCTTTATCCTGCTTGACAACTGAGCTGATGCTTGTTCCCAGCAATCTGCTGATATTTTCCAAAATACCTGCTGTCCTAAAAATACAGTTTACTACTTCTATTGGTTTGAAATCTCAAGACAGTTCACTCACATTTGTGCCTTTCCTTTTTCCCTGTAGAGAACAAAGCATTGGCATTCGGGAGGGGTCCAGGTTTGTGATTATGTTCAAAAATGTTCTCTAGTGATCAATAAAACTTGTTACATTATCAAATGTAAATCAATACGGATTGTAATTGTGCACGTTGTGCAACAGGCTGTATGTAGGTAGTATTTTCCCCAGCTTCCCATATGATGTCTGCTGTTCCAGTGCAGCAGGGGAATTCCTGGTATGAGCCCTAGCCCCCTCTGTAATTCAGTTAGGTGAAGGATTCACAGTCCTATGTGTTGTTGATGTGTGAAAAAGGAACTTCGTTGGTGATTGACTTACTCTGAAGTGTTTCTTCAGCACTCAATATTAGCTAGGGGTTAGCAAACTCCAAAGCATGGCACCCTTCTTTGTGTCCCATGGGTGATTTACTGGTGAAAAGGTGCCTACTCTAAATACAGATATTTTAGATCCCCAGCAATCATTTCAGCACCGTGCGATGACACAGTTCCACAGTGAGCGCACATTTCTATCACCCAAAGTCAGCGCTTCCTGGGAAGCACGAACCTGATGGAAGACAGCTCATTATCTGGAAGCAGTGAAGAGAAACGTTAGATGAAACAAACCCAGTCCCCTCATGAGTACCTCACTCTGTCCTGGCTGTGTTGACCCACTTTGTCCTATTTGGTGGAGCAAAGACATCCTCACGACCTTGCTCCAGAGTCACAACCTTCCCAAAAGGAGTAGCAGGAGGAGGAAGCAGCAACATTTATCCAGTATTGCAGAGCAGCTGAAGGCTGTGTTAAGATGTGGTCCCTTATTTAGAACTTTGGTGTTGCAAAATGCTATGTATGCAACAGGTGAGTCAGAAACTGTAAAGTCTGTGCTATTTGAGCTGTCAGACATTCAGGGCTGTGGTGTGCTTAAGCTAAGAAGGGAGATGGACTTGACCTATTACTAGATCGGGCAAGATGCTGTAAGCGGAGGAGGGGAGATTGTGGAAGACTTTTGGCTTGTTGGTCCTTCTCCAGTAAGTGCAAAGGAAGGTAATGTAACATGTAGGATGAAACGGAAAGAGGATGCTGAGAACAGATGACTCTTTAAACAAGGAAGAGGAAAAAGAGCAGAACAGTTTTAAAGAGCATATAAGGAGCAGTTGTGTCTTGGAAGTGAATAGCCAGTTAGTCCTGTATAAGAATTTTTGTGTCAATATTTAGTGAATCACAGGAATTGTAAATGCTGTTGTGTTAACAGTGATAAGCCATAGAGATACTCTAAACATTTATAGAAATCTGGCAGTATTTTCTTTTTTAAAGTCACTTGATACAGGATTAATGAAACAAACAATCATTCATTATTTCATGAAATCCATTACAACCAGATAAAATTTCCAATGGCTTCAGCTAACTGCAGTAAGAAGCAAATTTTCAGCTCATGAGTTAATAGTCTTAGGTATTACATCACCATAGACAGTAGAAAGGATTAAACGAATTGTCAGCATTATATTCCTCCTCTACTGATTCACTTTCAGCAAAACTGAAACTTTGTCTGACTTCAAAGATGCTATTTTAAAAATCAAAATTTTTAGAAAGGAATGACGCTATTTTGCCTGCTTCACCAGAGTGAATGCTCCTCTGCTGCACACAAATGAGCCACTTGCCCTAGTTGAACAAAAGCTACGATGAGGGCTTTGATCAGTGTTGACGGTGTTCCTGCAGTATTTCAGTGTCTCATTCCTTTTTGCTCTCTAGAACCATGATTAATGACATCGGTTGAGGGAGAGTGTAAATGGCAATAAGATGGCCATCTCCAGAGAGTGCTGATTCAGTCTGTTGCAAGGATGCCTTAATTATTAATTTGGTTACCACAGATTTTTTTGGTTTGATAGTTTCTCAGGACAAAGAGATGCTTTACTATCTTCTTAAAGCACCACTCATCTGTATGACAAAATTTGTGCACCTTAGTCTACAGAAACACCTTTTACATTAGTGACACATCAATGCTCTTGTTTATAGGGTTACATTCCACACTGGGTTTATTTTTCCTCAGAGACAAGCAGGAAATCTGTCACTAATTTCCTTCTAGCCAGCTCTGACTGCCTTTTTTGGTCCTCTTAATCCTTTGTACATTTCTTCTTCTCCATTTTATCTTCTAAGACAGACCTGGTTCTCTTAACTTCATTCTTGTGTTTCTTTCAAGGTATTATTCATCCTTCTCATGCAGCTTGAAGCTGACAACTGGCAGAAGATTGCCTGCTCTCCCTGCAATACATTGAGTGGATCTGAGGTGTCCATCCACCTCATGTACATCTATTTCCTCACCCCAATTCCTCTTTCCTGCCTGTTCATCATTATTTTTAATTATCTCTATATTTTATGCCATGCATCCAAAACTTTGCTTCCCCTTTTCACACCTAAACCCTTTCTCTTAATAAATTCCCTCTTGCTGTACAAGAAACCAGCCTCTCTAATCCTCCTTGTCAAGTGATCAGCTTCTCATTAAATCATGTACCTTCAGGAACTGTGTATTTGCAATTCAGCATTTCCCTCCTGTCTGTTGCCACTGCCAGGAGTTGCAGTCCCGTGGCTGCAAAGGTCTCATCACCCCTTGTCTCATCACTCACCGACAAAGCCAGGCTGCTCCCATCTCTCTTGACATTTCCACACTTCCTTCTGCTTCTTAGATTCAGCTTCATGGCTTGGCAGAACTCTGTCTTGGCTTATTTCACTTTCCTCCTTTCCTCCTTTGTTCATTGGCCTGTATACTTAAGCATCTCCTTTTCTACTGCTTCTCAGACTCATGCATTTTTTATGTCACTCTGTGCTTCAGGCTTCTCATGAAGAAAGCCCTGCTCTTCCACAAGTCCCCTCGAGTCTTCTTCTGTCCACCTTAACAGTGTCTCTCAGCTGCTGTCCCAGAAAGTTTTTTTTTCCAAGTTAGAAAACTCTTTAAAGTACAGTTTTTGTACTGTCAAAAAGCAGAAGCTTTTCCGCCTCCCCTTTAAAAGTAAGCGGTGCAGTTACTTGAGAGAGAGAGGTATTTTTGCAGATGTGGAGCCACATTCTATACTGTCTTGTGGGACTCACAGGTTGGGCATCTGAAGACTGATAGACTTCATATAAGGTCGCTTTTGAGCATTTTGGTAAATTGTTTAAAGTCTTCCCTGTTTTATTTAGGTGCAATTCTAAACTATTTGGAGGACTCGTTCCCACTTCATACAAGGCTAAAATTGCTGTAAACCTTATGTATTGGTGCTCTCTGAAGAAAGAAAGAAAGAAAAAAGTTTTATTCAGTTACAAGCCTCCAAAAAATGCATATATACTTTTAAACACAGAATGACAATAACAAAAAATACCTAATTTGAGGTAGTGGGTGCAAAGGAAATATATTACGAGTAGGCGTGAGTAAAAAGTTAAGCTTCCCTTTCTCTCTTTTATGCTTCTCCTTTACTGGTGCTATAGAGACTGAAAATAACTCTGCTCTCAGTGATGTCATCACCATTAGAGGAATGCTGTCAGCTTAATTTGTTTTCTGACTTCAGCAAGGGAAATAGAATCTGACTGCTGACTCACTGTTAGGTCTAAGGTAAGTAGTTATGCTTATTTCATCTATTTTGGCCATGAGTCTTTAAATATCCATCTCCTTTGTGGCAGGTACAGGTACTCCTATTCTTGAAGGAAAAAGGAAATGTAGAGTCTGAAATAACTTTGCACTTTGTTATCATAGAGATGTTGTCTAAAGGAATATATAAGATTTTTGCAGGGTTGTCCTACTGAATAGTTTTTGTCCTCTTTAGTAGGCCACAGTGTTGGCCTAGCTGGTTGTCTGGGATGGTTGAGTTGTTACCTTCACCTCAACCTGAGCAGCTGACATAGCGGTGTCAGCAAGTGATGGTTTGGCTGCAGATCCACTGTTCAGATGCTTTTGGTTTTCCTTCCTGTCCTGCCCTATAATGTCTCTGCAAGCTGAAATGAAAAAGTCTTGTTGAAAATCAGTGTGCAAATGGACCCTCTTTTATCCATTTTATTGTCTTTTGTTTTCCATGTACCTGCAAGAATTGCTCTCGCCCACAAAGAATATTTTTTTTGATGTCTACATGATGTATTTTATGTACATTTTGAAAAAAATAAAACTTGCAGTTTAGTTTGGACTGGCAAAATAGCAGCAAATGGAGGCTTTTCCTGACAGCATACTTTTTTTTGGCTTTCCTTTCCCCTGTTTAAGTATCCAGGGGCCAGATCCTCTGCTGGCAGGAGATGAGAGGGGCTCTAGCTTTTTTGACCACTTTGCATCTTTCAGGGATTTAAAGTTTTGGCTGCCACTGACTCACCTAAGCAAAATGGACTTGAGTCCATAATCAAAAGATAAGGTATATTTGAATGCAGTGAATGGCTCTAAATAGTCATAGCAAGGAAGAACACAGATATGAAATAAGAATAAGCAAAAATATACAGATTGTTTCAGTTGTGTGGTTTTCCTCAGGATGTTTAACTAGCATTGCCTTAGTTTCAATTTATTTTTCTATAAGCCTTATAAGTTATTTGATATCAGATCTAATCACATTTTTTGCCTTTAGCTTGTTTGCTTTTAGGTCCTCTGTCTAGAGTGTAGGTTGGAAGCTACTCCTTGCTGGTTTTTCACCCTTTTGTTAGGATGCAGGAGAAAAACAGGACCAAGCCCCTTGCTTTTAAAGTTTTATTTTAAAATGGCACAGTTCATCCAGTCATAAAGGATTGCTGCATAGCATTCTTAGGAGCTGTCAAAAGAGCTTTCTAATATAACACCACACATTTAAAAGATATTGTCTCTATACTCAGAATCAGATGCTGGCTCTAATGCTACTGACTATGGTAGTCTAATTTAAATCTGCTGTAGGAATCCTAGATTCAGGATAGTATGTATGCAGGATGAGGAAAATATACACTACTAGCTGAGGTACTTATATCTCTGGCTTAAATGTGCTACACTAATATACTCAGTTTCTGTGAAAACATCCAAGTATTTCTTTTTCAGCCTGTAATAATTAATGAAGATTAATGAATAGTTCCTTTTGCTCATGGACTGGTGAAGAATTTTAACTTAGAGAACCAAAATTTCCATGCTTCAGGGGCTCTGTCATAAACAAAACTGGGAAGGACTTCATCTTACATTCCACAGTGGGATCTAAAAAGTTTGTGCTTAGTCTTCCTTTTTAATTTTGTGTATAGTTTGATGAACTCTTCACATAAACTGCTCTGCATCCTATAAAATGGCTTATACTCATGGCTTTTAAAAGGCAAAGACCATTAAAATCTCATGGAAATTTTGTCTGACAGAGAACCAAATAAACTTTAGATAGATACCTCGGGGTCTGGCCCAGAGAAAGCTTGAGTAAATCTTTTCTCACTGTTACTACTGGCAGTTACTGAGCTTGTCAAACAAGCTGTAGGAGATCTCAGCTAAAGAAACAATCTCTGGAAAATAAAAAATTATAGAAACAATAAGTAAATAGCATTGCAAGAATTAGGAACTCAGCCTTATTGATTGATAGGTGGGTTTTAAGGTGTTCAAAACCATAAGCATTAGTGCTTTGTCTACCATAATACTGTTCTGTGTTTAGTGATGTTTAAAAAATTGTAATAACTGGGTTGAATGTCATGTCTTCATATGGGTGTGTTCAAACTAACTGAGTGTCTACACCTAAAGGCTGGAGGAACATAAGGGACACTGGAGCTGTTTCTATGTTTGATATCGTGTGCATTAGCTGATTGTGCATATGAAATACAATAAAAGTGAAGAACTCATGGAAGGAAAGTTCTTCTTGCCTTATGCATTGTGTAATTTTACCTTAGAAAACAGAGTAAAGCCCAAGTTTTTAAGGGTAATGTCTCAGATGAAGCCCTGAAATAAGTTATGTATTTGTTTGATCCGTTGGTTCCTAACACATCTACTGATTTGTCCTACTGCTTCTCTCTCATGGGTTAACCACTTGTATGAGTAATATACAAAATAGTACCTGGGCAGCAGCTGGTCTGCATGCTTTATACTTGTCAAAGCAAAAGAAATACAAAACCCAACACAAGTTCAGGAAAAGGTAGTTCAGCTTGACTTTTTAGCTGGAGGAAGAAGTTAATACTGGTGTTAATTACGCGCCTTTAAAAATGCAAATCTTCATTACAGCTATTGTTGCCAGTTCGAAATCAGTTAGATTTACTGTCTATCACAATTCCTAGCTGCAACTGCCTCCCTACAAAAGGCTGCAATCAAGGACTTGCCAAAATTAAATAGGTGAGTGCATTGATGTACTTATTATAGCATTTATGATGCATTAGTGCCAGGTGGAAGCATGGACTATGAGATAATATAAAGTACAGAGCAATCCCAGCTTTATGAGTTTGTATTGTTTTGTGAAACATGTCTAATGCCCTATTTTTCAGAGGCATTGAGACAACATACTTTCAAAAAACTTCCTCTAGGATGGAGAGACAGGTTTTATTAAGGTTGAGAAATGTTGGTTCTTCTAGCACGTCTGGAGCACCTTTTAATGGTAATGCAACTAAACTTCACTGTCTGAAACTTACTGTCTACTTTACTGTCTGTAAAGTAGAATGTGGCAATTATCATTGGCAATTTTGTAATATTGAGACATACTGTTAACTTCTAACAGTCTTTAAAATCTGGAAACAGTAGAAAGATAGATACACATGTAGCTTACGTGTAGCTGTATACACTGTCACTGCATGAAGATGAACCTGAAAATGGGAGGAAAAATGATAGTCACCTGAAATCAAGCTTAGTGCTGTATCTGGAAGAAGCTTTCTGCACTCAGACAGTACTTTCTCAAGTGGAACAACAAATTGTGATTTTTCTTGTGGGCAAGCCTCTACCAAGCTTCTCAGCGCCCTGGGCAGCCACTAACACACAGGCCTTTTCACCATCCTCAATGCCCTGTCACTAGGGCAATGCAGATGTGAGAAAGAGCTGTCAGAACTCTCTTCTCTTGCACAAAATCAGTGTTGTACAAAACAATTACCCAGTCACTTTAAGAACTTGCTTGGAATCCTTCAGCATAGTGCCATTCAGCTCGCCCCTAATTTTGAACATTTCTTGCCCAGAATGCAAGAGTTGCTCCTCCTTTCTTCTCTCTTCTTTCAGAAGGCACGGCAGGGGATACCCACCTGCCTTCCAGCCCACCACATCCTAAAGAGAACCTTGGAGGTCTTCACAGCAGCCTCAAAACTGAGAGATGCAAGTGGGGTCCAACCACATCAGGTGAGAGCTGCACCAGTAGGAGCAGACCGCACCTAAATAGGTTGCATTTTCTGAATATTGCATGAGAAGCCTCTGGATGCTGGCTGACAGTGGTGGGCATTTACCAGTGTGCTGGTCAACCTTCACTCCTTCGGCTGAAATGTTAAAAAACCCAACACCAAAACAGCCCCAAACAAACCGAAAAAGTGAGTTCTAGTGCTACAAAGTGCCAGAATACCTGCAGTGATAAGAACAGGAGGGCTGTGGTCAGGGCAGAGGCTGGGAGTGGGCCTGAAAGCAAAACTTGGAGGAGGGCCAACTGGGCAAACCACAACAACCAGAAGTTGCTCACATAAGCAGATTCAGAGAAAGTCATAGTCTCTTCCTCCCTGGCCCTGGAATGGATGGATCGACCTAGACCTACTTTGTTCACCTGCCTGTCAAGTCAGGCATGACTGTTGGGCTCCTAAGCTTGTAGGAAAACTATTAATGTCCAACCATGATTTGCTTTTAGGCAGCAGCAATAGCTTTTCCAGAGATATTGTAGGCTTGTCTCGTGTCTTTTCTGGCTTTGCCCATTTCAAACAATGAGAAAAAGTGGAGAGATGTAATCAAAAGCTGTTTCCCAAACATTGCTTCCCATGTCTACACTCAGGCATCATCTGAGAAATTATCCTGGAAGAAATTGCCCTGGACAGTTGCTTTAAAGTTGATGAGCCTGACCACTAACATTTAAATGGCTAAAATTTTATGAATGAAACCATTCCCTACAGAAATATCCTGGAGAAAGTGTTGTGAGAGTGCCAGGTGGGAATGATGGAGGGCATAAAGTACTTTGGGGCATATTAACTGATCAGAATCAGACTATGAGCCACTAATGACAGGCTTCCTGGAAGTGCAGTGCTTAGATTTATCAATTGAAGTAATTGTAGGAAAAAAAGAGACATATTCCTGCAGGTGTGAGTGACTCTGCCAAAACCCTGTCTGGATTATTATGTGCACTTCTGAACATCAATGACTGAGGGAGAGGGAATTCAGACTGGAACAGGTGTAGGAAATTGATGGCAGTAATGGAAGGTGTTTTAGAGAAGAGAGCTTGCTCAGCTTAGAAAAGCAAAGGCTGAAAGAAGTCATGGTTACTCTCTGTGAATGTTAAACAGGTAAAACACCTGGAAGGGAAGCAGTCGCTTATGCTCAAGAACAATACTGGCACAGGAATGAATAGGTATAAATTGACCATGAATAAATGTAGATTGAAAGCTGGGATGGTTTACAACCATCAAAGCAATAAAGTTTTGGTTGCTTTAAAACAACAATAAAAATAAGGGAGTACAGGACCTATGTACTTTTAAAGCAGAAGTTGATTGGTTTATGAAAGGGAAGATGCAGGTTGTTTGCCAGTAATATCAGATAGGTAGAACTTGATACACTGGGAAATTCCATCTAGTCCATTGCTCCTGGGTCAGTCTTTAACCTTTATGCTTGGGCAGATACCATAAGTGTCCATAACAAAGAACACTAATGCTAAATGAAAATTGAAGTATCAGTGGCTTTCTGTGAGAGGGCAATCATTTAGAAGATAAAATGCTCCTGTAGATATTAGAACCAAATTCCTGCTGGTAGCATTCAGGTACTTAGGCATGAGTGCCAACATGCAAACCTGAATTAGATAAAGAAGGTAGGGTAAGGTAGGGAATAGGAAATAATGCTTTGTAAACAGAGATTGCATTACAGAGGTGGCCTAGCAAACACTGTTAACCTAGAACATTGAAAGCAAAGGAGGAAGACATTAGGGAAAAAAAAATTTTGTTTCAACATGGCCCTTAAAACTCAAAGTACTCAAGGATTGCAGACTTTCACTCTACTTGCAACCAACGCAGCAAAGCACTACACATCTTCTGAACTTTGAAAGAAAACCTGACTGGTGGCTGATACATGTGACTGGAATAAGAAATAACGGACTAAATGGGCCAAAGTTGTCTGTTTCTAAATTTCTATTATAGTTATTCCTGAGAATAATTGGCATTTCTGTACCATCTGCAGTGTGTTCTTCATCCTCAGGAATAAAGATCTCAATTTAGGATCTCTGATGCTAAAATTAGAGTTTCCAGTGGCAAAAATCTGCAGAGTGTGAACCTCAAGTATCAAAAAGAATGGTATAGAAAAGGAAGAATATAGATGGTGACATTAAAACCAACACTCCACACTTTCAGTTTTTTATCCTGCAGACTAAAACGGTGTAAAACACACACATACACCACACTGAGCAGCTCTGATGGAGCTGATATCTCTTTCTCCTGTAGAAAAAGGAGTCTTAAGACTTTCAAATGAGAAAAGTCTTGAAGGTAATCACTTTTTCATCATGTTTCACGTTTTTGTATCTGAATTTCAACACTGAGGATTCCAGATGCTATAAAAACATTAATGTCATGCAACATAGTATTAAGGTCATGTCTCACTGATGTAGACTGTTCTGGTTTAGCCACCCAGCCTGGCAAACTGCTGCTAGTGCCAAACCAATATATCTTTTTTCCCCGTAATTATACTATTTTTATCCCTGAGTGAGATTTTTCAGGCGTACTATTGTTGACTCCATTTCCACTATGCTGCAAACCCTTCCCTGCCCCCACAATGTATTCAAATCCATCTTTGCTTTTACTAAACAGTAGTTTCATAATCACAGATTGAGCAAGGTGTAGTTGTGCCTATTAGGAATGCTATGCTACAGGCGTGGTCATTTTCTTAATTAACTCTAAAAAAAAAATTATCCCCGTACAATACTATTTTGGTTTTTTAACCACCAGAATCCCCTCCCAAGACCCGGACACTGGATCAAAATTTTTAAAAAAAGAAGTCTTTGACTGGAGCAGGGGAAGACATATGGGTATCACGCCAGAAAATAGTTTTAGAATAAAAACAAACTGGAAAGCTTTATTTCACGTAAAACTACTTCCAATTACATCAGCAATTGATAAGCAGTAATTTGAATTGATGTTCCTGTTATTTTCAGAAAGAAGTTCAAAAGTCCAGATTTTAAAAAAAATATCATTTTCATTGTATTAAGCCTCACTGTAATTGATGTAAAAGCTCTCACTGATCTAAAAATAGAAGACTAGCTAGCCTCTTCAATGGTAAACTATTATGGAATAGTCTTATGAAGTTTAATAGTGGCTGTGGCTGGCAGTGCCTGACAGAACAGCCAGACAACACTTACCCCCAACAGAATGGTGCTTGCTCCTCGGGAACAAGCACAAGCTCCAAACTAGCACCATGCCCCTGCTTGCAGGCTCTCCCCCTTGGGGTGGGGGTTCCACCACTCAGACAGCTGCTGGGAGGGCAACACCAGCACCTGGCAGGAAGCCCAGGAGGCTCCTGGTCTGTGTAGGTTGTGGGTCCTCATGGAAATGCCAGATTAGCTGAACAGGGTCTGTGATTGACTCAACCTGCTCCTCACACGCAGGGAAGAGCTGGTGACAGCTCTGGTCACACAGAGCAGCCCGGGATACAGCAACCACAGGATGCTGGAGATTGGGCCCAGAGGAAGGCAGAGCACCCTGGTCTTTGGGGAAGCAAACAAGGACTTGTTCAGGGGTTGCCTGGCACAATCCCTTAGGGAACTGTGGTGATGGAGAAGGGAGCCCAGGAAAAATGGCTGGTTTCTAAAGGCAACTTACTGAGAGCTGAGGAATAAACCGTTGTGTCATGTGAGAAGACTATCAGTTTCTGGAGAAGGTCTGCATGGCTAGATGGGGAGCTTCTCATTGAACTAACACACAAAAATGAAGTGGAAAAGAAGTAGAAACAAGGAAAGGCAGTATAGAGCAATGTTAGACACTTAGTGTCAAAATTGGGAAGGCCAAAGCTGGAGCTGTAACTTCTGAGGGGCACTGAAAGACTCTGTGGAAATGTTAATTTCAAAGTAAATTCAGGAAAAGCATGAACCCAGTGATGGGTAGAGAAGAAATCCTAGTTAGAATGGGGGAAAAAAAAGGCTCAAGTATTCAGTGGGTTTTTTCACCTCATGATTCACAAGCAAAAGCTGCTTTGGTATTGGCATTGTGTGGGGTGGAAAGGGACAGCCCTTTCTCAGTGAGGAGAGGTCAAAAAAATTAGAGACTTGAAAGAAGCTGGATGTACTCAATACCATGGGGTAGGGCTGGGTAGAATTTATCTAAAGATGCTGGAGGAACTGGTCAATGTGATTGTGGGATCAGTATATGGGCAAAACCTTTTAAAATCACATTTTTTTAAATAGCAAAGCTGCTGTGAAGAGGAAAATGGAACAGGCATGTGAACAATTTTAGCTGTAGTTGATCTGCTTTAGCTGCACTTGTTATTATAATGAAAGAAATTCCCACAACAGAGTGGGCCATGGGATTTGATTTTCTTATTTCTTGTCCTACTTTAAGTTTATAAAACATTACATATGGCAGCTTTCATTAAGACCTGGCATTTGGTATATCATATTTCTGAAACAAAAATGAAAGGTTTGCTGAATTTATCACTGAGGGAAGAGGGAAAAATTCAATGCCAGGTGAAGTGGTACTTTTAGAACCTGGTCTTGACATGAGTTTTCACAGCTGGTCTGGGTGAGATAAGCTGGTACTCTGGTGAAATACTCATTTTACATCTGAGGAGGAAACGCTGTGAGGAAGTGAGCTCTTACCACCAGTGAACTGAGTCCTGAAGTTCCCGCTTAGTTTTAGCTCAGCCAAATGCTTGTCCAACTCATGTGGGTGGATTCCTCTTCAGAACTTAGATATTCGCAAGAACTGCAGACAAACTGATTCCCTCTCTTAAAAAAAAAAATAAAATTACAGAACATTCAGTTTGTGAGTTGTCACATGTGAATATTAATTTCCAGTTTGGCATTTCATCTGCCTAAGGCTCCTATCACACTCATCCCAGCTCATCTTTCTCTGTGTTCTTTAATACCCAGCTACCAACCTTGGTATCCATGCTTCCCAAGCTCTTGCCTTAGCAAGAGGGATTGCAGACGGGTAAAATGGGGGCAAGTAACTACCCATCTCACACTGCCACCTTTCTCCCAGCAGGGTGACTGATTTGACTGTCTCTCCTCTGCTATTTCACCAGAATGCACAGAAACATAATCTCTTGGAGATCAGTAGCTCTCTCAGGTCAAGGTATGTTTAGCCAGAAAGTTCAAAAGTGAAGGTGAGCAGACAAACAACGTGGTCAGATAATCCCCATTTCCTTCAGAAACCAAGATAAATGTATAGTGAATCTAAGAAGGAAGAGAAAAAAGGAAGCTGAGGCTGGGAGTGAGAGATATAACAGTGTCTCATTTTCCCTTTCATTTGCATCATTAGGAATTCTGCTAATTGGTTTGAATAGGAACTGAGATGGACCCAAATTCATCTATGCATATTTCAAAAAAACCCATTTAATTTGGGAGGTAATTAGCAAAACTCTAATTTAAAAAGAGGAAAAAGGAGACATTATAAACAAAACAATGATGCTTGTTCCTTTTTAAAACAATTCTTTTTGATATTAATATTTAGACATCTATTGACACACCAATAACTTCTTTGAGGAACAATTAAAGGAAAAGTGACTGCTTTGGGACTAGGTGACAATATACAATAAATGACTTGATACGTGGGAATAAATAGAGAAATGGAGAGAAATGTCTTACCAGTTGAAAAGCAGTGAAAGGGACTTATTTAAGACTGAATGCATAAATTCAGCATTCCTATTTTCTGTCTTGGTGTGCATAGGCAATTGACATGTTCTTTAAATGTATTTGCCTTTAATGAAGATGCAGGTGATACAGTGTCAGTGTATAAACTGAGATCAATTCACTTTCACCTGGGCTCTCACCTCTACTTTTTGAATGACTGTAATGAAATGTAGTTATTAAAGAGTTTTGGTCTCCTAATTTTTTAAGTCTAAGGTTTTATTAGAATCTTCTCTAGAAACATCATCCATGTTGACAAATTTTCAACCTGCTTCTTCAGATTCAGCACAGGATGAGCACTTGCTTTGTTAGTCTGACCATACGGTTTCATAATCATTGAACACTGGGGTTATTAGTCCTCATGGACTTCATTTGGCAGGGTATGAGCTAAGCAGTGGTTAAAGATTTAATCTGGGCAAGAGCTTAAACATATGTTTAAAGTTATGTGAATTCAACATGTCCCGTCTCGGAGTTGTGCCTACAGATGCCAGGATTTAGCACACATCATCAGGCACAAGGCAGAAGAGGTAAAGAGAGAAGGGGAGAAGCTTTTCTGAGACCAACTCATCTTCCTAAGACCCTGCAAATGGCTCTGGGCACCTGCAATGTGTAACCTCCAGATGTTTGGAAGTGAACCAGGCAGGAACTGACTCTGCAACTTAGTTCCTTGAGGAGCCAGAGAAAACATGGGCTTGTTAAATAAGAATCCATTGAAGTTTTCTACTTCAGGGTTATTGTGCTTAAATTTGCAGTCTATAATTTTAAAAAAGTCAGACTAGGCATCCTCTGACAGAAGGCTGTCTGCTGTCCGACAATCTTTGCTCCTGCTTTTAATTCCTACTATATCTTCTCCCAAATGGATCTTCTGTGCTATTCTCTCTAGATGTCTTTGTCATGGGCTCAGCATCTTCTTATGACATAATTTATTGCTTAGTTGTCACTGATTTTGGGTATTCAGAGCTGAAACAGAGCTCTTGCCCTGAGCAAGAGCCAAGGGTGTTCAAGAGCGGCACGTGAAAGTGAGCGGTCAGGCTTCAGTGTTCCCATTCCCCCTGTGCCCGATACAAGAACTGGCCTTGTCTCCTCCCATAGGTGCTGTGTCAGCTAGGAGAGCAAACAAAACAGAGGAGGCAAAAGTGACCCACACTCGAATTGCTTTAAGCCTGACCTGTGTATGCAGATTGAAAAGCCAGAAATGTTTCACAGACGTCTGCAGTAGCCAGGGCTGGTTGTTGAGCTGCTGTACCCCACTCAGCTTCCAGTCCTAGCTGTCAAATCAGCTGAAGAACAATATGATTTATGGGGAAAATTCACTATATAGGATGAGTAACTATATACAGTTCATACTTCATAAGCCCACAAAAGCTGATCTTGGTTATGCAGAAGGAGAATGGCTAGGATCTGAAATGGAACTGCTAAAAATGCTGCTTTCTCATCTGATTTATAAATCCCAGTTTTGGGCTGTACTTGGAGCTGTAATCAGCGTTTTGAAAGAAGTTAATCTCAGAGCATGAGGAGTGACTAATACTATTATTCTCCTTTCAGATTACTTGCACAGAGCTTCTCTTTCTGATTAGTAAGAATTCTTCACCCAAAAGTCTCATCTACTTGCAGCCTCTGCATTCGTAGTCAAGGATTACTTTCATTTAAGAAATTACTTGGATAATTTTCAGAATCTGCTCAACATTTTCCTTTTCCATCTCCCTTATCTTCTCTTGCCCATATTCTTCTCTTGCTTGCACTTCACAGAATACTATCTATTAAGAGAAAGGTTTTGAAAATTTAGTGTGGAGATAGCGAGTTTCAAAATCACGCCACTTCTGAGCTTCCAGCTCCCTTTCCCTTCTCTAAAGAAAGGGACACCCTTTATTAAAGAGGCTAATCACCTCCACAGTCTAGAACTCGGCAATTCAAAAGCAAATGAAAAAATCTGAGCTCTTCTGCTGCTCAGGAGTTTTGCACTGCCTTAAACAAAGCTAACAGTCAAAATGATGGACAGGAAGAAAGCACATCCACACATCCAAATCCAGCTTGAGACACCAGTGCTTTAGAAAAGGGAAAAGTCCTCCTTGTCTTGCTTCTTTTCAAGATATTACCTTGTCTCCTTTTAATTAGCTCCCTGTTTATTGCAAGGTATCGCAATTACCAGTGGCTCAAAGCTTCAGCAGTTTGTTGCTGCTCTTCTTCTACTTCGCAGTTTCAGAAGAGATCACTGCATTGGGTTTGAACTTCCCTCCCAGATGGTTGTTTCAGTTTCCCAATAAGTTGCTCCAGCCATGCCAGGTCACTTTCTCTTCCTAAAAACACTTGCACAAAAAAGCCTCTGGCTTTTTGTAGTTCTCTTCTGGGGCTATTGCAGGGGAGGCAGCATTTTTGGGAGTGCAAGAGAGGAAAGCTCATCCTCAGAAATTTATCTTGACCCAAGTACAGGGTCTCTCAATCCTGATAATTGTTCCTGGAATGAAATATTCCCATCTCTGACCTGTACTTAGTAATTGCTGCAAGCTTAATCTTCTTTTGTTCTTTATCAATTTTACATTATGAATTTGTACAAAGGTTTGATGTGGAACGTACTTAGCCACAGAAGTCTTTTTATAGTTTTCGAAGAGCTCTTTATTATTTGATAGTTCTCATTCAGTAGGAGGTAGACATTTCTGGCTCACAAACTGGTAACATTATTTTGCTTTTCTTTCATAAGTAACACTTAACTACTGTTTCTAATAATATTGCAGCTAAACAGTTTCTAAATATGACAAAGTGTTGAAAACACTGATGTGCAGGGGAAGTTGCATGATTGAATAAAGTCTTCACTTCTTGTGCCCAACACTTTAATCTAATCCATCCATTTAAAGCCTAGAGGTTTCTTGGTCTTTCAGCCGCACTTACCTGATAAATGAGCTTTTAAATATAGAGATGGAAGTAAATTCAAAAGGAGTACTCAAACCTCTAAGTACTCAGATAAACTGAGCTTATATTACAAGCAGCTGCTGTGCCAACAGTCTACAACACTGAAAATAGGTCTGAAGTTGAATCATTTATTGAAATATCATAGTATTTGGTTATGGTGTATTCCGATTCTCCATGTGTTATTCTATCAAACAAAACCCAATTTGAGCTTAAGATCAGTGTCATTATCTTCTGGAAGGCATATGCAGTTACTTGTGCCTGCTGACAAGCTGCACACACGCGTGCTAGGAACCGGCTGTGGCTTTGACAGCTGGTCCTAACTAATTGCCTCCAGCAAGATAAACATGGTCCTGGAGCTTGATCAACTACTTTTTAGGATATGGGACCAATGGAAGGAAGCTATGCACTGTGGGAATCCAGGAGATTAACAGGCGAAAGATTACCGCTGTAAGAATATTGTTATATCAAGGCAAAAATACTCATGTATTTTACGCTGTTACGTTCTATACAAGCAATTTAGAACAATCTGTGATTTTACCTTTACTACATCCCACGAAGAATATCTCCCTTCCTGCAGTGCCATTTTAATCAGTAATTGTCTCAAGCTATTAGACTTCCCACACAACAATTCACAGTCAGAAATAGACGTGTGAAGGGAAATGCATTGCTTCATTTTGTGGAAGAATATGTACCCCAGTTCCACTTGGCAGGAAATTTTGATCTGATTTATTTGCAATTGCCCATATAACCTACTTTTTTTATAACCTACTCTTATTATTTAGCTTTCCACATGAACCTGTGTCTTGAAGAAAAATTTGCCTAATTGTTTATACTGTTGTTGCGCAGGTACAGGCTTGACAGATGCACCTCTCCCTTCTCACGCCAAACCCAAGTGTCAAAAGGAATAACACAAAGAATGCTGAAGTTTGTTGTGAGCTAGGTCTGGGTTTGTATTTTGTGGCATGCACTAAACTAACATTCTGTTAAGGTAAAGAAAAAAATTCAGTTTTCGCTGTGGATGTGTTTCGGTCGCATGCAAATTTCTGGCTGATGAGGCTGCTATGACTTTTTGACATCTATAAGGAATAGAATTATCACAAGAAAGAACTTTGAGGAGAGGAAGCTCAGAGAAGACAGCAAATTTAACTTCAATGTAATCTGAATTTGAGAGAATTAATGTTCTGGCTTGCCAGCTATCTTGTGATAGTTCCACTGTTAGCTGCCTTCTGTGAAAACCCAGAATGTTTTCTCCCCAAAACATGAGCTAAAACTTCCCCTAGGACAGAGGTGTTACTAAACAAGATGAAATGTTCCCAGTCTGGCACAGCACTGAAAGGATAACACCGGGCTTACAAAAGCACCAATGCAAAGTACGTGAATGTGCTCCCTGTACAATTCCTCTGTTTGTGCCGTCAGTTGCAGTAATTGGATAATTGGGTCCACAACTGCCTAACTACACTGGTAACTACTCATTACTAAATTATATGTGAGCAATGTATAAAAAGCCCCAGTGTCTAAAAGCCTTTGTTACAGAAACTTTCATTTCATGAAGGCTCGTCCTACTTGAAAAGAACATGCCTACTCACCATGATCTCTTTTTTTGTTCATTCCCTTTGAACCAGGACAAGTCTGACTGTAGACAGAAAAACAAACACAACTGAAAGGGAAAAGAGGCTGTTGTGAACACAGGCTCTTGCTTTTCTCTCCTGCTGATCCACAGAGGTTTTCAAGGAATGCCATGGGAAGTTAAATAAGAAGGTTTTGAATGTCCAGTCTTTGAAAGGAGAATTCTGACATGGTTCTTTCAGTGATAGATTATTATTTTTTTTTCCTTTCCTGGCCTTTCCACAACTCTCATTTCAGTTAATTTTATAGGAATAAAGAATGACTTCAAAATGTCCAAACCTGAAGCAGTTTTGAAGAACTGAGCCTTGGCAATGGCAAACCCGTGAAAAGTCAGATTGCCCTAAGTGGCCGCTGCATGGAGAGTAAACAGAGGGTTTCCAGCAGGATCATATTTTTCACCAGAGAGCTCTAAATGGATGCAAATTAACTGCTAGTTTAGTGTACAGCCACTTATGTCTCACCTGCAACCAATAACCTGGATACCAGAGGAATGGAAATGTAGCAAATGATGCTGCCTGCTGTTGAAAGGAGTTGCAGAGGTTTTAGAAGATTACAGACTGGACATTGATGAAGAGTAGAATTATTGGTTACGTAGGGAAATATGTTACATTGAGGAAGATTCTCCATGGTTTTGTAAAGGTAATTAATTCCTCCTAAATCTATCAGAGTTCTCTGAAGGAGTGAACAAGCATGCTGATATGGGAGATACAGCTCACATGGTCTCCATGGATTCCTGAAAGGCACTTGACAAGATCATTCACCGACGGGTCTTTGAGAAATTATGACTGGGATGAGATGGACAGTGCTGACATGGATAAGCAACCAATTAAAAGAATCTGTAGTTACTTTTCTCACCAGAGGGAACTTTCCACTGTGGTCCCACAGGGACATATCTGATGAGCCCTGCTCTTCATTACACTCACAAATGAATGGAAAAGGGGTGAAAAATGACGCGGTAAAGTTCAGTGACTGTTCTAAACTCTTCTTTGTGGAAAAAAACAAAACCCAGGAAAGTGTGAAGAGTTGCTATAACATCTCGTGATACTGAGTATTATGGCAGGGTTGGGGAAGAGAATGTGTGAAAATATAAAAAGAGTTCACAAGAGAAATCCTGATTTAATATATGCAATTGCAGACTCTGAAGAAGCTATTATCAAGCAGTACAAAGATTCTGAAGTTATAATAGCAAATTCTGTAGGAACATCAGCACAGTCCTGAATGGCAATCAGTATGAAGCAAATTACCAGAGAAGGGAGGGAGAATGACCCATAAAACAGTACTGGGCTACAATATTTTGAATGTCGTGGACATTTTTTAGACTTCATATCAGTACATATATATATATAAAAATACATCTTTTATATATATATTAAAAAAATAGGACCTAAAAAGATACACAGTTGAATGACAAGAATAATCATGTGTGTTAAATAGGCTCAATACAAAAAAATCAGACAAGGACTCTAGCTGTGAAAAGTGTTGACTCAGAGGAAATATGAAAGAGCTATAAAATCATAGATGGGATGGAGGTCTATAAGGAAGGATCATTTTTCTCTTTTAAAGTGAGAAGGAGCATTCAAGGAAATCACCAGGCAGCAGCTCAGCTGTAGATATTTGAAATACTAAAAATTTACATTGATTAAAAAAATTATTAAAGAAATTCACGAAAATAAAAAAAACAACAAAGTAAAACACAAAAGCCTATTTAGTGCTGAAATAAAGTTGGAGACTTCTCATTAGGAGACTGGCTATGAAAATAAGCAATGCCTCTTCCAGCCATCCTTTATGATGACTCTAACTTTTTGACAAGTGTTACACATTAATAGTACTTACCTTTTCTTTGGCACATAGTTGCTATGGAAATAAACAGTACCTTGGCATGGATCTCTTGGAGAAACTCCAGATCAGTGAATGTCAGGGACATCTCATGAGTGAATTTCATCTCGCAACCTGCACACACTATTCTTGATTTGATTTGACAGGAGAATAGTTTTAGAGTAACTAATACATATCAAAACCAGTCACTGTGTACAGGAGGTTTTCAATTTACCTGTTGCACTATCACTGAAAAACAAGCAAGTGTCCCAGAGGGGAAGGTAGAGGGGAAAAAACCCCAAATTGTTTGCAGCTTAGTTTTAAAATAAAGTAATTCCCAACTTTTGCAACTGATGATTCATAAAAAGGTTTGTTTTTTTTTTTTTTAATGTGTGCAAGCAGTTTTTTTGTCTTTCTTGTTCTGGCTTCTAGATTTTATCTTCTATTTTTTTTGCTTTTATACTATAATGCCATGATTTTCTAGATCTGGGTTTTAACAGTCCTTTCCTTCTTTGCATGTGCTTGAAAGTACTTTAGAGAGGTTCCCTGATTTTTTTTAATATCTGGAACATTATCCTTGTCCTATTTCCTTCTGAGAGCCCTCAAAAAGTCACATTCACACACTCATATTGGATGCACTGGCTCAGAGAAACGGCAGCTTCCCTTTGGATTGCCATCTCAGTGACTCAGCAAGCTTCTGAAGATGATCAAAATGAAAATGGCACAACCCAGGGTCTTTATGAAGTGCTGGAAATTGCACAGACTTTAAAAGTTATTTAATAAGTTTTAAAACTGGAAACAGTTATGTGATAGCACTGCATAGTTACTACCAAATGAAGTTGCAGACAAAAAAGTGATGTTTGTTCCTTTTTCTTGGGGGAATTATCTTTTTTGTGGCTATGCTGCTGAAACTACTGAAGTTCTGCCTAACACCTCTGGCTTATGACTATGTCACGCAAAAGCCCTGACCACTCTGCCTGCCAACCAGACTGGTGGATGGGAAGATCACATCTTGCAACATCTGAAAAGCTGGAGTCTTCAGCAAATAATTCCTGTGCTTTCACCTCTTAAATGAATGTCGAATCAATGCAGCTCCCCTTGTCAGAGTTCCTAGGATATCTACCCCAGCTTTCTGAAAGCATTAACACCCAGGGATATGCTATAGTCACATACACAGAAAAAGGAAATGAGACTAATAAAAATAAATGCCAAGTAAAACAAGAGTTTAGTTTTGGATTGAGTTCATGAAATATATGGTCACCAATAGACTTTTTGAACCATCTATACACAGCTGCAGATGTTAAATGGAGTTAATATGAATAGACATATTAGAGTACAAGTGAAGAAGTGGCATCCTAGCCTATGACCTACCAAGACTGATGCTCCTTGCACCTTTTGCACTCCAAAGATAACACATATTGCCATTAGATTCAATAATCCCTGTGCATCCCTTCCAACTTGATATATTCTCTGGTTCTGTGATTCTGCTGTTACTATTAAAGGCACAAGAGGTATAACTCTGCATAAGTTACGTCCAAAGTCTCTGGAGGGGCAGAGCCTGGAGTGGAGCCGGCAGTGGGGTGCTGGTGGTTTTGGTGCCCAGGAATATGCCTGCTGGCTGTACCTGCCCTGAAGCTCGTCTTGATCTCCAGCCATCATGGAGATGGCCTAAAATGCCAAAGGAAGTGACCTGACCCAAGCTACACCTTTTGGTCAAGCGTGACTGAAGGCACACAATACTGGTACGCTCAGTAGGGAGTGCAGTGCTTGTTGCTGCTTGGGATGCAGTGGTACAGTCAAGCAGCTCTTGTCTTTGTTGCTCTGACGCCAGGATGCCCTCACCATCTCTCATGCTATCCCAGCAGCCCTGAACAGTTTTGCTTCAGGAAACCATGGTTTCACAGATAAACTTTTGAAAGTAACCCAATAACAAAACGTCTCACAGACTTAAACTCTTCTTTATCCTCTTGGTATCCTCACGTTTTAAATGTAAAATATAAAAGTCTTTTTAGTACTAGCTCTGTGTGTGTCAGTTTTCTCATCTTGCTTAAAAAGTGCATAGGAAATCACACAGTAAACAATATAATATGTCAGCAGATTCAGGAACATGAAGCACTATTTGCCAGAGTAGTTTAGCTTAGAACTGAAGCCAAGCAGCATGACTTCTTTTTGCACTTGATAATCTTGGAGAAACAGCCCTGCACAATAATTAGACTCATATACTCAGGCCTCTATTTTTGATTAGTGTTAGATTCTGCTGAAAATCTGTTGTGAACTGAGTTTTCCTCTATTTTTCTTCTATTTTTTAAATATGAGAGAAGAAGTAATTTCTTTCTGCTTTTAATTCATCCAGGCAGCAGCAGTCTCAGCAACTGCAGAGCAGTTATCAAAACAGATCAGTGTTTGCAGATGTCAGACTTGTGGCTTTCATGGGTATCATCTCATCTCTGAAGCATTCAGCGTGGCACCATAGTGTCCTGAGCCTTGGTGGGGTGGAGTGGAAATTCCTTGGACTAAAATCCCTTTAACAATATCAGTCACATATAATATCTATGTGTCATGTGCAATCTCTATGAAAAGGCAAATTAATGGTAGAGATTGTTTGATGACACATACTTAGTAAGAGTAGGTACAACTGAATTGTAATTAGCAGCATACAGGATCAGACTTATAAATGTTGTAAAAACAAGGAAGTGCTTTGAACACTTGAGATAACTCTCAACCTAAGAATAGGTTCATGAATACTTCACCTGTACCTGGACAGGTCTCTAGGAGCTGATACACATGACACACATGAGTAATTTCCCATCTGAATTAGGGCTCTGGTAGAAGGAAGCAGTAGCTCAAAGAAGATCAATGTCAAAAGCAACCCTGAGTATTAAAGGCAACAATTTCCAGGTAAAGCCTGAATATAATTTGTACTGAGAAAGGAAAACTGAAGGAGTGTATTGATAAAGGTAGGAGAGGTTGGCATTCAGCTCTTGGGGTGCTGTTGGAGTAGTTGAATGTTGGACTTCTAGTGAGCAAGGCCTGACTTAGGAATTGTAGATGAAGGACACAAAAATAGCCTTGAAAGAATCTGCTGGTAAGCAGAGTGAGCCAGGATAGAAGCATGCTTCATTGCTTTGCTCTGCCTCTAGCAGCTTCATCTCCAGTTTTGCAACAAAGACATCAACCTTTGGCAGAAAACTTACACTCCTTCTAGTACTGGACCTAAGATGAACTCAAAGGCTTACACAAAGCACAGGCTTATTCACCCTTCATGAGGCAGCTGAAGAGAGTTACTTTCCCCATCCCACATAGTGAGGGATGTAGGATTTGTAGTTTCTTTTTCAGCTAGTGTAAATTTCCACAGGAACAGATTGTGTGTAGTTGCCTGACCTTTCCCTTGCTGTTCAAATATGGTTACCAGAAATGGATAGATTTAGATTGTATGTGGTGTTGTCACAAAATTAATAGCTCACTACTTTTAACTTTTGGTGGCTTATTGGTAAATAATAAGAATTTTTTTAGAATCATGTTGATAATTTGGTTGTAAAACTGTAGCGCAGTTTGGCTTTACACTGGCATCTCACTGTTTTTCTAAGGACAGTAACAGCCACAATCAATACCTTAAAGATGAAAAAGCAGCCTGCCCTTTGGGGTACGTTCTGTCAGCGATGTTACAGTTTCATACCTTTAAACTCCTCTGAACGCTTAATGGATTTGCTTAGTGAAGACAGCTCACTGCTATAGTTCTTACCTCAGGTGAGCTTCATTAGACCTTCCCAAAAAAAAGAAATAAATTAAATAAAGCTGATTAATACTCAGCACAGCTCAGAAAGTCCAGCTGCAGTGATTTATCAAGGTAAAGCTCTTCCTGTTCCCTCCAGACTCACTGTTCATGAATGTTTCAGCCTAGAGGAGGCCTGTCCCCACTAGGAAAGGATAATGCTTCATGAGTATGAATGAATGTGTGCTGAAATCCTCAGGGATTTCTGGCCTCTTGCTGCCAGTGGCAAAATTTTAATGAGAGAGGATTCAGTCCTACGGAGGAAGGAGTTGGAGCTGTAATGGGTATTAGGTGCTTATGGGTTAACATGAGGGAGTTCTTTCCCACTCTTTAGATTACAGCACAAATTAGCTGAATGTGTCAAAATACTTCAGTTTTACCCTAGTATAGAAATGGTCCGAGCTCGAAACCCTCAGTGTTAATTTCCTTTTATGCAAGTCGGGACACGCTTGGCCCAGAGAGCAGACAAACTGCTGCACTCAGTTATGCTAAAGCTAAGGAGCAATAAAATGCCAAGGGTTTCATAAGCCAGGAGACCACACACGTACTCTTCCTCCTCAGTGAAACAAACCCAGCAGAAAAGGGGTATTTTTGCTAGTCCCCTGCAAAGCCTCCCAGGAGCAGGGAGGGCAGGGGCAGCCCACGGAGCTGCGGGCCCCCAGCTGGCGTGACCCCCTCCCTGAGCCCGGGTAAAGTGTGTCCCGACTCCATGCCCTCAGCAGAGCTGTCTCCCTGCCAGCACCCTGAGGGGATGGGACACTTCCCTTCTTATTGTACTATTTCCTGCTGCCCTCCTGTGCTCTCTCTCCTCTTGCTAGCCCCGTTCGAGTGCCTCTTGTGGGCAGGCCTGCATTCAGACTTAGGAAAATTGTCAAGTGACAGGAATCGCAATTCCCGTCATTCACTGCTGGCAGTCCTTCCTTGTCTCCCCATCATATCTGATGGTAAAGCCAATAAACTGCAGCTAAGGATCATCACACTCACTGCAAAGTCGTGGCAGTGTCATGGAAAGCCTCTCCCCTCCTTCCCCCAAATCAGGATTTGGTTAATTTGGTTAATTGTGGCCTTGAAGAGGGCATATAAGTTGTATAGCAGCATCTGGGCTCTAATGATTTCTCCAGGTGCCTTATGCACTAACACTAAATCACCCCTCTTAAGAAGCTGTTAAGTAGAATAGGTATTTTTTGTAGTTTCATTATGATGGCAAAGGCTGAAAAAGGAACAAAATCACTGTTGCTTATATACACCCTTCCCATAACAGTGTATAAATGCTTGTGCAACCTTCAGATGGTTGTGATGAAAACCTTAAAGCTGTTTTCCCTTAATTCCCTGCTAAGAAAATTTCAAAAGAGTTACAAATGGACAACGGCTTCTCTGTCAGGTAGTCCTCTTCACAAGTTCTTCCTCAGGATGTCCTCTCTTCTTCATGAGGATGCTGATGTTCCAAACATTTGGCTTTTAAGATCAGAAATACTTTTGGTTAACCCTTTTTGTTGGTACAAATGTGAGCCAGAAGTAAATTACATTGTAAATTTCATTCAACAGCTACCTGGCAGACAGGCACTGCTTCGGAGTGGCAGCTTTATGTTCATTTGCTTCTGATGAAGATTTACACCAGCTTTTTGTTTGAGGAACCATAACGCAGTGTGAGTTACAATCATCATCCTCGAAGCCACTCAGTTTTCAAATGATCAAGGTAATCATGGGTGGCAAATTTCACTCTGCAATATTGAATTACTGTTATATTATATGTGGTACAAATGCCTGAATCAAACAGCCTTTTGACAAATGAACTGTCAGACAAAGAGTAGGAAATGCAGTGCAAAATGACTGTCACCCATCCTTTTGTAGATGTAACAATGTATTTTAGGTGTTCAAGCATAGGAAAGCCTGTTATCATGAAAGCATTGATGAATGCAATGCTTTTTGGTCACGTGGATTCAAGTACTTCCTGACATGTAGCATCTGGCAAACCTTCTCAGTTTTTTTCTTGAATATTCATGTGCATATTCTTGGCATGTTGCTCCTACTTTGAAAAATGCAAATTAAGGTGTCCTCTGCTTGTTCTGTTGTTGGGATTAATGCTGTCATGCGAAAAAGTGCAGATGATGATCACTTTTATGAGTTTACCAGAAGATATGAGAACACTGCAAAAAGCCCATTTGCACCTATGGGACTGTGCATCCTCCCTTCCTTCCCTGCAGAGGAATTTCAATATTTCCTTTCCCTACCAATCTCTATCTGCTTATGGAGGTGGAAGAAGAGCTTGCTTCTGTATGCACTACTGAAGGTGAGATTAAACTCCCATGTGGCCCACACATCCAGATGGTTCATAGAGTGAGCTGGGATGCAGGATGTAGGGTGCCCACAGGACACCTCTGTCAGGGCTGTGTTCTGCTCCTCTGGTGGTATTGTTCTTCACTCATCCTTGCAGCTGCAGATTTCTTCAGGGTGTAAATAAGTGGTCAAGGACACGTTAAAAGCATGGCCAAGGACACTGTTTGAAGGTCCCAGCTATGCTTGCCACCTCCTCTTCCTACAGGCTTTGTCTCGGCACACAATGTACTTATTAGTTTGCAAGAGGTTATGTCGTTCTCTTGTTCTTACGTAAGTCACGTTCCTCCTCCTGTCAAAGAAAGCAACTGCATTCATGTCCAAAGCACTTGGACATACCAGGCACAGTTAATACCTGCTGTATGTCCTCTTTTATCTGGGAAGACAGAGCAAGGATAAGTTTGACCAGGGGAGAAACCTCCATTTGGGGTTGTGCTCCTCATGCATGAACGTTATTGCAGCATTTAAAGAACAATAACTTGCTGATCTGGTTGCTAGCAATAACAGGAGATTTTTCATTGATACATCCACACAGGGTATTGGTCAGCTCTAACAGTTGCCAAGGGTTACACTTGTGAATGCCAAAGGAAGTTTCTTTTATTGGCCTACCTGGGTACAGATGTTGTACGTGAATTACTCCTCAGCACAAGGTCCCTCATTGTGTCCCAAAATATCTCCTAGTCATTTAATTGTGTCAGGTCACCCTCTGTACCTGACCTTTAGCTAGTACATCCCAACCTGCTTTTCCCAGTGGGAGCAATGCTGCCTTTGAACAAGGATTGTGTCCAAGCTGTCACTGGGATGGCAGCACATGCACACTAGTGCAGAGTGCCTATTATACAGGAAAAAATACAATGTGAGGGTTGGGGGAACCACAGGAAGGATTATTGGGGCCTATTTCTCATGTTCATTTATCACAGGTTTGCTGAGCCATCCTCTGAGGGTTCTCTAGGCTGAGTCCAATGGCTGCATCCGAAATGAGACTGTTTGGGTCTGAGTAGCTCAGCCTGTCCCAAGTGCATGAGGACCTGTCCTGGGAGAGTCTCTTCTCTGGATTTCCTCTTTTTTGTGTGCTTTGGGTCAACCCTTGGGGCGATGCAATGGTTGAAGTAAAAACACTGAGCTTTGGCAGAGCAGTTTTTGAAGCCCTGTGCTTTTCTGCAGGGGTCTGGGGTGCATGCTGCGGGCACAGCAGCACCAGCACATCAGTTTCTTCCTCAGTTTCCTTGCTAAAGCCAGGGATCTTTGGAGGTTTCTCCATGCCTGCAATCAGGCACAAACGCATGCCCATTCAGTGAGTCATTTTGACCTTCAGTGACTAAGACATCCAACCTGTGGGAGGGAAGGAAATTATAATAGTAATAACAGTTTGTGTTAGCACTGGAGGATTTCAAAGTGTTTTCTAAGCAGTTTTGCTTATCAGAGTTCCTCTGACAGATGGCAAACACGCAACTGATATTTCGTAGTCATTTTTGTCTGTTATCTTTTTAAGTAACTCCTCTCTGTTGCTGAACCCACAGTGCTTTCAAAAGCCTTGCACAGAATCACAGAATATTTTGAGTTGGAAGGGAGCACAATGGGTCATCTTGTCCAACCTCCCTGTTCAAGCAGGGTCATCCTAGAGCACATGACATAGAATTGTGTCCAAATGGTTCTTGAATATCTCCAGTGAGGGAAACTCCACAATGTCTCTGGGGAATCTGTTCCAGTGTGTGGTCACCCACACACTAGAACATTAAAGAAGTTCTTCCTCATATTCAGGTGAAAATTCCTGTGCATCGGTTTCCACCTGTTGCCTCTTGCCCTATTGCTTGTCACCACTGAGAAGAGCCTGACTCCACCCTCTTGTCATCCTCCCTTCAGATACTTATGGACATTGATGAGGTCCCCTCTTGGTTGTATCTTCTCCCAGTTCCTCCTTTTCCCTGGTCATAATCAATCATCATTTCCAGTTTGGAGAATAATACAGTGAGCTGCACTGTAGTGAAAGCAAAAGTGGGGGCATAAAATACCCATCTGTTTTTTTAACAGAACCTGCCAATTTTAAAAACATTATCTCTTGCAATGACTGCAAATTAATCATCTGTCAGGGAAGCCATAGGAGCCAATTCCACCTATTTAAGCCCTTGGGACTGCTCAGGTACACCTCTACCAGAAAATGAGAGACAGTTCAAGGAGGCAGATGCTGCTATAGTTTTACATTTCATTAATATTAATTTGGAGACTGCTTCAGTCAGTTTTTCTCTTGGCTCTTCAGCTGTTCTCCCCAGTGCCTTATATACAGTAAGAACGTATATAGGAGAGTCTAATTTAGAAGTTATACCAATCATAAATAGATTTTTGATTGAATTGGGAGACATAATGAACCAGCTGCTTGGCTGAATGCTGGGGTTGTGTTTTTATTCTGTAGATGTAGAAAAATGGCTAAAGGACTGTCCTTCCTGGCCAAAAAACTACTTTTCTTGATGTAGATTGAGTCAATAACCACCAAACATTGTACTGAGATATGCCTGAAGGACACTTGTCCACTCAGCTCCTTTCCCTCTGTATTTTAGCAGCTAATTTTCCTTGCTTGTATCTTCTATTAATTTTTATGAAAGTCACTCAAATTGTAGTGAAACAACTTACATTTTGCTTGCTGGTTTTCAGGCATCAGCAACTCGATGGTGAGGAACCTGGAATTAGTGCACCTTAGTTGGGATCAACACATGGTTACTGTTCATTAACTCTTCCCCTGTACCCAAATCTCTAAAAAATCAAATTCACAGCAATAAAGAGAACAAATCAGCTGTCCACAGTGAAGCATTGTTTAAATAATGACTGAGTCAGATTAGAGGATACTTTGTTTTTATAAACATCAAGAAAAAAATTTTACAGAAAGCACAGAAATAGTCTGATGGCTGAATTCTGTCTAAGACATTGTAAGTGGGAAGAAATCAAGTAAAATGTGTACAGATATATATATACAAACACACTTCTTTGTATATCAGATATCTAAATACATATACTTTCTTTATAAAGCTATTACAGTTACAAAAAGATCCGTACTGTTGATGATGTCTGTGTGCATAATATTTGTATGAATATCAAAAAGCATAAACTGTAGGTTTTGCTAAATGTAAGACATATTATCCCAGACGGCAGGGAGCAGTTCTTTCTCTTGAGGGACCATCTACCTATAAATATCTATAAAATGGGTCTTGTCATTTTTATGGCTTTCATGTTCTTATAAAAAACTAAAAAAGCTCACAGATAATAAGGGGCTATGGATGGCTAATTGGTCCACTCTTTTTTTTTTCTCTCCAGTAATATTTCTTACATGATGTCAGACTTCCAGAAAATGTAAGGGATGTTTTATACTACTTCAGTAATATACAGTACAACTGGGTGGATTAGCAATGACTGATCCTGTTGGGCCATCACTTTTTACCTGTATGTTAATGAAACTCTACTCAAAATTTTTTTCAGGATCATGGAAATATGTCTGGTTTAAGAAGTTTTGAAAAATTTATTTAGTGCTCTTTCTGGACAATGATTTATAAGAATGATAGAACTGATTGTTAGAAGCTAGACTTATATTAAATTTAAATATTATTTTCCATGTTGTATTAGCATGTTAAGCATATTTCTATGTACTATTTAGTGTATCACCTTCCTGGAGTGTACATCCTTTCCTTTTCATGGTCTCCACAAGTTTATTTTTAGTGCTTATTTTTCCTCTGTTTGACTGCCAGTCTATGCATATGTCTGTCTTTCATTATGCTAACCTGTGCAACAAGGTACCTAAAATTTAATGCCATTTTACAGGATGGTTTAATGAGACCTGTAGAGTCACTGTTGCCTACCTGGAGAGTAATATGGGGAGTATATTTGTCTGTTTTAGTGCTTTCAGGTTTTGCACTCTCAGACGTTTTGTCCCTTTTACTAACACGCATCAGACACTTCTATTACTGTTGCCTTTTAGTGCTGGGAGTTAGAGTCTCACATTTTATTCTAGTTTTTGAGGGCAGGGCTCAGTGGGACAGCCTAAGGTGACAGTTGCTGCAATGATTTCATCTGTACAGCTATAGATAAGATCAAGTTGCATCTAATCTAGTTGTGCCTTCCAGTTTAGCTTGCTGCTTTGCAGGGGAGGAGTTAGGAACTGCAGAACAGGTGAAAGAGAGCATAATTGAAGTCCACCCCTGATCACCTTCAGCTAGACCATCCAGTTCATTACTGACACACATTCCTGCAACCTCCCCAGCTCAGGTAGTTGAGCTCACTGCTTTCTGCCAATCTCATGCCCCCACTACGGATAACTTACATATTCCATGTCAGAGCAGAAGGCTGCGTTTGTCATTGCAGGAATACAGAAAAAAAATGCGGAAGATGAATTTAGGTGACTCGTCCTCAGCAGCACAAAGATAAACTTGACAAATACTGAGATATATAGGAACACCAGATGAACCATGTAAAGCTAAACCTATGATTTGCCTTCTATCCCCTCATTTGATGAAACCCGAATTTGTCAGCTGTCAGCTGATCGATCAGCTGGGTATGTTGGGAATAGAAACATCATTCCAACGGGGATTTGTAGTAAATTGATAGCATTGAAATCTTTTTATGGCAATGACAGTATATCTATATATCCCTATATATATATCACTGGATTATCAAAAATGAAATGTAATAAAACAAGAATGTCTAATACATATTAGTTGGCTTCTTCACTGATTTCTTTCTAAAATATCCCAACTATTTGGAAAATACATAAAACTTTCTTAATAGCATCACATAGAGTTACAATTTAAAAATTACTGGAAGATCTCTCTTCCCCTTAAAACTTTGGACAAGGATACTGATTCTATTGTGCGTGACTCTGCAAAGTAAGCAAAGTGAATTTATGTAAGTGTTCTCTTTTATGGGGAAATCTCACCCCTGCTGGAAACAATGGCAAAGTATTCATTAACTTTAATGGAAACAGGATTTCCCTCTTACATTTAGTATTTGTTTTTGGGTTTTTTTATAGACAACTTTGGAAATGATATGAATTGAGTTGGTCATATATAGTACTGAATGGTCTATAAAAACAGACATATACATACCTGTGCATAGACAGTAAAAGTAATTAGTGTCCCAAAGAAAATATTGTTTGATTACATTAGAAGCTGTAAATTCAATAAGAAGGCCCTCAATACACTAATAAATTCTTTAGAATAGACAGTCTCCAATGCTGCAGAATACATACAGTCTACAGGATTTTAATGTAGCTTTGTGGGCCTTCCTTTCCAGTGCTTGGCTTTTTTCTTTGAGTCCTAATTTACTTTCTCTGTTCTAGACTACATTCTCTTTTTTGTCTGGAAGGAGAAAATTAGCTGACTTCACTTAAACCCTTGTCATTAGATATTTCCACTCCTAAAATAAGTACTATGATTTACAGACCGTAAAAATAAACATATTCACTCAGCAATTTTCCATAATACTTCAGTTTTAAAGCTAACAATAATATAATTCCACCTGAACAGAGGTAGATTTCCTGAATTGCTACACACATAGAATATGGTTTCCAGCACTGCATCACTAATAGCAAGCAATAAAGACATTCAAGTGACTGACTGAGGTATGGGTTGTATGATGGAAAGCTGATCTTGATGATATATGAAAGGAATGTTGGGACAAAATTTGTCAAATAAAGGAAAATGACCCAAGACTATGAAGCTGACATGATACACAAGTAAAAATACACGTGGTATACATCCCATGAAAAGATCCTGTTGTCATATTCTAAACCCATGGCTCTTAAATGTCTTCAGATTCTCCTCTGAAGGTGCAATTTATCCAGCTTGTTGCTAAATGCCACAGTTTTATCAAGTGGGTTTACGTGACTCCATCATCTTGGGGCACAGCTCGGGGTGGTTCCTGACTGCCAATGCTGTATAATAGGGTGAAAACAGTTCACACATTTGTCATGACACAGTCCAGCATCTGTACCTGCACAATATTCCCTACTTTTGGAGTTAGACATAAACAGATCCATATGACTTATAGTTATATTAAACTATAGTAATTCTTCTCCATAGCATGTATCTTCAGCAAGGCCAAAGTAAAAATCACTCCTCTTCCTACTTTCCTCTATCAAATGGATCATGCACTCTCTTTATTCGTTGCCTCATGGTTATTCAGGTCTTTTTTTCTGCAGGTTTGAGTTCAGAGTTCCATCATGTCTAGCAAAATGGGATCTTTCACCCAAGAAAAATACATCAGTGAAAAATAATCAACAAAACTTATACTTCTTGATTTCAGTTACATCAGTGTTCACATGCCCAACCTTTCTGCTATCTTTGGACTCTATAGAATAAAGTCATCAATACACCAAGGAATTAACTGATTTTTCAAGAAAGCCATTTTAAATATTGCTCTCTCTTCAAATAAAAGAATGATTGCAATGCCTACCATGGTCACAGTTTGACATGTTGATGTCTTGCAACTCTCCTTTGAAGCTCTGTCACTATATAGACAAAAACATCCCATTCTTTTTGGTCTTCTGAGAAATACAACTTATTGCTGAAGCCTGTTGTGAAATTAATTTTATAAATTTGTTTCCTGTTCAAAGTCTGGGTGCTTAAGACAGCAGGGGATGTAATTAAAAACCCTTTAAAAAATTCATGGATATAATAAAGTTAACCAAGCCATTTCAGAAGCATGGTTTGCATAATTGAGAAATAATGAAGTGATGCTTGTAGAGGTTCATGCTGGCATCTGCTCTGAAGTGCAATAGAAAATTTGCAAAGTTTAGAAAGACACAGAAATAGGAAGGTCCTTGGGAGACAAAAAGCATTGAGTCCATCGGATGATTTAGCCAAAGTGCATTATGACTTGAAGGGGAGAGTGAAGAGAATGTTTCACTCGGCATGAAGGAATATAAAACTCACCCACACCCTTTTTTCTGAAAACAATAGCTCAATAGCTTAAAGTGCTTGGCAAGTTAAGCCATGCAGGCAGTAGGAGGTACAGAGATTATGTAACTCTTCAACTATCTCCCATTTTCATTGAAATGGGTCAGCACAACTTGTGTGTAGAGTCTACTACAGGCCATATTTTCAATTTTATCTATAACTGCCTTGCCCTGCTATGCTCAGTACTGTTGTCCCACTGTTTTTTATAGACTTGGCTTCCCTTAAGAGAAAAGATTGGAAGAAGTTTAATGCTTCCAGGGAATGACTGTCAAGGTGGCTGAAAATAGTGTTAAAGAGAGTCAGATGTGAAATGGAAACTTCTCATGAAGAATTGGCTGCTCCCGGACAGATCCAAAGAAACTGCAGGCTGAGAAGAGTGGTTTTTGGGAAAGACTGAATCAGTGTATGGTAGAGAGTGCTTATGGGTTGGTACAGCCACCTGCTTGGCTTACATGGACCATCAGAGCACAGATTGTGGGTCTTGCATTTTACTGAGTTTGTGTTTTCTATGGGTATGTAATTTTCTGTTCTTTTCAAAGTCAACTTTAAACAGAATTAGAAGCTACCTTAAAGCCATATTGCCCCCTGCATTTATATTTTAGTATTGCTTTGTTAACAGAGATGAAATAAAACAGGATCAGGCTCATATTTTTTCTGACCTTATCTCCCTTGCTATTTCATATATCCCAAATAAGTGTTCACCTGCGACCCACTTATATAGAGCAATTTTCCTAGATTTAAGATCTGATAGCTTCTTAGTAATGACAGTTGACTGATTTCCAGACCTGTTGTGTAGCACTTCTTTAATATGTATAAAGTTTTCCTTCACAAGATTATTTTCCTGTGTTCTTTAAAATCTTTAAAAAGTGTGTCCGTATGGCAGTTCCTCCTGATTTTTTAAGAGGACTGGCTGCATACAACAGTTATCCTCCTGAGATTTCAACTAACTTCTTAACTGCTTATTGACTTTTATCTTTGATATAGCCATGAAATAATTTTTGAAGGAAATATATTTTTCAAGAGTTTAAATCTTTGTGATTACACCTGTTCTTATAGAAATGAACAGCTGGTAAATTCGCTGAAGCAGACTTGTGTGATCCCACATTCATGGAGTGCTTTCTTGGAGCAGAACAGTATGTTATAGCTTTAGCCACAAGGTGCAATCTAAAAATAATTCTACTTTGCTCCAGAGATGTGTGTGCATTGATTATTTTTCTCCTTTAGAGGTGATTTAAGCTATTAAAAAGTAGGATAAGTTCAAGAAAGGGAAATGTGATTAGATCAGGTGCATTTTATCTCTATGAGCTTCTGGCTTTCTTGTAAGAATTGTTAGTTTTAACTTTTAAATGAATCACTTGTCACTTGCATACTTAAATAAGACTTTACTTTTGGCAAACAACTAGGGTTGAAGTATTAATGTGGAGGAGTGGAAATGAAAAACATAGCTGTCAGGTAACTTCAGTTAATTTTATTCAAGATGGAGCTGTAAGAGTTTAATGCTTAATGTTTAATGTTTCATTGTTCATTTTCTTTGTCTTTGGTGTTGAAAATAAAACACATTTCACTCAGTCTGCAGCCAATAAAACGAGAATCTAATAAAATATGTTTAGAAGATGAAGTTTAGATTCGTACTTTGTGCATGGCATGAACCCATAAGGAAACAAAAAGAAGTGGACAGGTTTTTTTCTGAGCTGCCGGACTTTGCTGAAGACCAGCATGTCCCCGGCAGCGCGTCAGGCTTCGGTGATGCTCAGGGAGGAGAGGGGGGATTGCAGGATCTGCTCTCCGGGGCTCTGTCTCACCTGCCACTCAGTTTCTGAGCTGCCTCGGCCGTGCTCCCCTCTGCCCGACCTCTGCCTTCCTGCCGCGGCCTCTTCTGCGGGATGATTTTTCCGCCAAGGACAGCGATTTACACCCTGTTAACTCCTCCTGTCCGCCTTCGGCAAAGCTTCTTAAATAACTGCTATTTCTTTGCCCTTGCCTCTTCCCAATATGCAAGTACCGAAGAATGTCAGTGTCTCAGCTGGCCGCCTGTCAAGTCCTGGAAGCAAATGAGACTGTAATTAGCTGCACGATCTGTGGATTAAGAGCTATAGAAATCTGGCAAAAATATTAACTGCATTTTTGATTTTTTTTCTTTTTATTAAATTCAAACCAGAAGAATACTGCTACTGGCACAGTGTCACAGCAGTGTCACTACTATGTCACAGTTTTAGTACTGACTACATACAGTAATTTAAAAATACATCACAGTCCATGACTTAAGGTTTTTTAATGCTATCCCACAGTTTCAATCCTTAGTGTCTCTTAAATTCCCTTGAAGACAGTGCTAACTGGGTTGATGAAGTTGCCAAAGGTAGACAATAGTTTTTGGCAGCTGGCTAGAAAGTATCTAAAATATTTGATATGGGAAGTTTTTTGAAAATGACCAAATCTCCAAATCACTTGAAAGTTCATTAACATTGGTAACTGTGACATAACAAAAAGTTTACATATAAATTGTCATAATTTGGTGTTTCTAAGATGAATTGGGCACCACAAAGCCAGCAAAAGTGCTGCATCAGGCTTCCTGCAGTATGACTTTAAAATATTCTGTGTATTTGAAGATTTTTTCACCACCACCAGAACTGTAAGCATGATTATACTATATTTAGAGATTGTGAAATAAATTTGAAATTATTCTTCATGAGGGATAAGAGTGTGGTAACAAGCCTGGGAATGCACATGGACTTTCTTCATTAGCAGTGATTCATGTTTGGGATAGACCCAGAGGCTATGTCTGAATAGGAAACCTGGAACCACTGACATACTTATGGGTCAAGAAAAGTACTGCAACCATTTTTACAACATATGAATTCCTGACAGTGTTCTGATTTATTGTACTGTCTGGAAATCAGTGGAAGACGATCAGCAGCACAAATGTCCATTAGCAAAAATGCCATGGCATGGCATATGAGGAGGATTTCACTAGTTGTGCTGCAAACCTAGTTTTCCTTTCTGAAGAACATCAGAGGTATTTGAGCAGGATGTTTCTGTATCACTTGTAGTATTACTCAGAAAATACAATTTAAGTGGAGGAAAAAATCATCAGTTGTCATGGTTGTCTCTTGAATGGGAAGTTATCCTGAAGGAGACTGGCAACAAGAGTTACTAACTCAGCTGCTATGTTAGGGCTGCTTTGTGAGGAAAGTTATAAACTAAAATTGTGACGAAACTTTTTCTTTACAGATGAGTGAACTTATATTATCATAAAGTATTGATAAAGCTGGAAACTGTCATGAATGCTCCCAACAAAACCATATTAGATGTGGATATTTTCTTCTATGGTTAAAAGGAAGAAACAGATTTTTTAATTTTTTCCCTGTTATCTGGGATGGGGATCCTGAACTTCTGTATGTTTAAGGAAAGACTTTAACAGGTTGAGAGTTAAACTACACAACTTGCAAACTGAATTTGCTCACACCCCACACATGGACATGCTTTGGGGAATTTTCTTTGTTCTAATAAATGCTAATTTCTGAATGTAGGACAAATTTGAGGGGCCAGTTAGCAAACTGAAGGGTTTCTGTGGGTTTTATATTCCTGATCTTGTTTCTGATTGCAGATGGAATTTCCTGTGTGTTTCTCTAGAAGTCAAATGCTCTCTTTCTCTGTCTCTTCTTGCTCATGATGTCACATTTTCAATGAAATAAAGACTAAATGAAAACCACCCAGATTTCCAAGGGAACCAGCCAACATTTCATACCAAGTAAAACTTTCAGATATTTATTATTCTTTCTCTGTTTCATTCTTATAAGTTTACCTGTGTTTCATGAAGTGTTTTTCAGCAGAGTGAGGATGCAGGTGCCCACTGTCCCACCAGTGTGGTGCCCCAGAAAGACAGGGCTATATGGGAATGACTGAGTCAACCCCCACCTCTCATGTCCCTTTTCTGCTTGCCATTAAGCTCAGAGTTCAAGTGCTGGTAATGGCGCACTTGCTTTTCCTGCTGAGTGAACATAAGATGACCTAAAAAAAGAGAATCTTTCAGCATAATGACATTATCAGGCAGGATGATTTACTACTGGGGAAAGAGTCTATTGCAGCTTTTCTGATCATGTTTCAAGGTTTTGTCTCTTTTCTCTCCAAACCTCCCAATAACAATGATGTAATATATTAAATTAAGTGGTAACGATGTATGAAGCTGTGGTTATCATTAAATATTTATGCTCCTGCAGTGTTGTAAACACACAGTGGAGGCCTAATTAACCATAGGTAGTCTACAATTATCCCATGGTAATTACCCTAATTGGAATTGGCTCATTATGGGGAATAGAATAGAATTTGTTTTCTGTTTGGTACTGAAAAATAGAGTTAGCAATTAACTAAAAGCACCAGCCGTTTCATCTGACTTAAAAAAAATTAAATTGCCCTCTTAGAACCTGTCACTGTTCCCACAATCAGAGCAGTTTTACAAACAAAACCAATACTCAAATCCGGTTTCCAAAGCATACATACTTTCATAACCTTCCCTCTTTGTCAGCAGTGATTGATAACTGTGATGCACAGAGGTCCATAAAGAAGCCAGAGGGGCTATCCAAAGCACTCGGAGACACACAAATCATTTGCTCCATGAAGCTATTAGAAGAGTTGTGGGAGCAGAGAGAGAGAGCACACTCTTTCTTTTGCTATGGGAATTATTCAGCAGTGGAGATGGAGAGACTTATTGCCTTGTTAAAGCACAACAAGCAATATTTCTGATCAGTCCTCTCCTCCCCTGGCCCCTGGGAAACCTGACAAGTGTAAGACAGGCAGATCCCAGGCTAATTGCAAGGGAGTAACCCCGCTGGCAGAGCTGTCACAAGATAACTGGATCCCTCCAACAGCCCTGAGCACTTGGCAGTTATCCCAAATGCTCATTCCCAGGTCCCTGCTAGCAAGAGTGTGCAACACCCGTGTGCAGGACACTGCAGGTGTATCCACATGATGGAAACAGTCAGGCATGTTTTAATTAGGCAAATAAAACTAGTGCCTCTCCTCCATCAAGGCTGACAGAGGAGCATGGGCAAGGAAAGGGCACTTGCTGTTGGATACCATCGTGAGCCAAAGAAGAGATGGGATCTCTGGACTAGACTGATCCCTGCTGGCCAAGGCTGTGGCCAGGCGTGCAGGTCTGCTGCTGCTCAGCTGAGTAGAGGTGGTGTTGTCCCCAGATACCCACCACTACCCCTCTTCCCCACCAGACAGCCCTGATCCCTTACACCCACCAATATGAGGGTGTTGAGAATATGGGGAACTTTTCCTGGTACTGCTACTGGCAGAAGACAATCTGTAATTGCAGCCTGAGGATTGAGGACAGACTGCCACCTCTGTGAGGAATCTCCTGTTTCTAATTTTATTTTCCTATCTGCTCATAAATGTAATGAAAAATCAAATAAAAAAAGAAGTATAGGGTGTTACAAAGTTCTGTCATAGAAATGTATCTTCTAAGTCATAAATTAATGATTTGTTTTCTCCATCTGGTTTGCCTGACACAAACAGGAACAGTCTGCTTTTGCTGATAGTGGAAATGTCTCTGCTGAAAGGATCTTGGGGAAATAGGAATACTCAAGAAGAAAATGTTCAGTTAGCCTGTAGAAGTCTGCACATTGCTACAAACAGAAGGAGAGTTCACAAAAGGAAATATGACTTTTGGAGGATACCTCAGCTGGTAGGGATGTATCTGTTTTCCACGATTAAGGAAAACCCACTTTTTTTTTAAACTTTACTTCTAAAAGTATGACCTGCTTACCTTTTTGTCATGTCTGTGACTTTCAGTGTTGTTGGGACTTTGGGCCGTTCTTTCCTGCACTGTTTTCATTTTTTGCAGCAATTCCATTAGCTGACATCTCCAAAGGGGAAACCAGTTAAACCAGTTATGAACAAGGTTAACTGTGAAAAGTGAGAAAAGAAAGATGCTGAAGATGTGCCTGAGCAGTATTTCTATAGCACTTCCAAAAGGGAATACAGCCTTATGCTTTGGAAGCAGCGAACAATGTGGGCTTGGGTCAGAGTGAATAAGGTAAGTCCTGTACATCTAGTTAAATGATTTTTTTTAATTTATTGAGGAAAATAAATCTATCTAAATCACTTTTCTCTGTTTTTCAAATATCTTGAAGCGGATGCCAGCAAAAATTTGTGACGACATTAGCTATCTGCCTGTGGTTATGCCTGGGGCAAGGAGGTGGGGCTACTGCACAGGGAGGTGGTTGGTGAGGTTTTCTACATCTGCATGGTGGCTTTCAGAAGGCCTCAGGAGCAGCAGGGGGGGAAATATGTTGTTCTCATTAGGAGAATTAGCCTTGAATCTTACCATGATTTTTACTCCTCCTCCTGCCTCTAACCAGGGTATCTTGGGATTTCAATTTTTGGGGCTGAGGCAGGTGGAGGCATAATAGAGAGATGAGATTGTAATAGAGAATCTTTTTGCTTGTTAGGCTCTCAGGAGGAAGATAACTGAGGCAACACCTAGCTGGAGAAAGAGCAAGAAAGGGCAAATCTCTGTGCAAAGACCATTTATAGAGTACATTGAAAAATGATGGCTGTCTTTCACAGAAATATTATAAAAATTGTATTAAAAAGTATGTACATTCATGTCAAATTTACCTTTTAATACTTCTCCCTTAGCTCATCCGTCTGTTCCTACCTCTCTTATTTTCCCTTGTATAAAGCTGCTTCACTTTAACAGTCTTTTCTCTGTCAAACTCTTCTTTTACTCCCAAGCATCCTCTAGCAGACCTCAACACAGCGTGATTGGCACACAGCATCCTGCTCAGGCTCCCCAGGGGATGCAGACCCTGGCCAGGGAGCTTTGTTACCAAGGAGAGCTGCAAAGTAATCGCTCAAATCAATCCCCTCCTGTTGTGTTGTCCGAGATGTTTATGTTTTTATGAAGGAGTCAGTTCACTTAGTCTCTATTTTTAGGTTAGCAGCCCCTAAGAATTAACTTTGAAGATGGAGGTGAAAGGACATTTGTCAAGGTGAAGATCTGCATAGACAAAATGGAGTTTCGGCTTTAAATGGAGTTTACTGGCCAGTACTCCCGTAGGGACTGCAGACATGTATTTTTTGAGTGGTCCAGATTGTCACAAGAACCTAAACATATTCACTTGATACTTTTTCTATTTGCTTTTTTTTGAAACACCCCAAGTTTTTTAGCTTGAGCAAGCATCAGTTGCATTTTCTGAACTGGTTCACCCTTCAATGTCGAATCACGTATACAGAGAGATATAACGGCAATGAGGGAAAACCAAGCACAGTGTCTGGAAGACTGCTGGAAAACCTCTGCAAACCAGAAGGAGGTTTAGATAAAGTGTCTAGGTGAATGTAGCCTCCTTCAGGATTGCAAAGGGCATTACCATCCAGAAATTTTGGCACCAGTTCTCTGCAAGCTAATTCTGATTCGAGAAGGGACCTGGCCATCACAGCATGACCCTATTTGGTTCACTACCCTTCCTAGGCAGCAGCAGGTTTTATTTTCATTGAATGTCTCCTTGCTTGCTTGGCAATACCCTTGTCCATCATTCAGGGCATCTTTACATGATACTGCATTATGCTAAATAAACATAACCTTTAAATTTGATTTCATTTTTTAAAATAAATGTAACAGCCTAATAATTGCCAAAATGACATTTAGGTTTTGCTTTTTGTTTTGAAATATAAATACATGTTTCAGTTCTCTAGTCTAGTGAAAAATATGCTATTTTAATGGGCTCAGACACATCAATAAAACATTTTGGATATTACAACTGTATCCTCATTTTTTAAGTTATTCATATCTTCCAGCACTCCTTCTTTTGGCAAGAAACTCACTTGCATAAGCTGTTGGATCAGCTTTTCTCTGATTTTGAACCCACTGATTATTTGCTTCAGCAAAATGAAAGAGCTGATTGAAAGAGTTTTTAGTTTAGAAATATTTCTCTTCCTTCAGGAATTTGGGTGTGCGTTAACTCCAACAGGAATGGAGACACTTAGGATTTTGCAGCATTTACTTGCTAAACCATAGATGTCCTGTCACCTTGTCCAGCTTCCAAGGAGCTGTGCTGCTGCAGTGTCATTCCCACTTGTCCTCTATTTCTCACGCTGCTCTTTTCTGACTTTTTTTCTTAAAGTGGAGGCATTGGTTTTCTTGGAAAGAGTTGCAAAACCTAGCCCTTCCTTTGCCAAAAGAGTCCTACAAGATGTAACACAGCTAATTTCTCAGGAGTGTGCATTTTCTTTTTAATGGGGAAGTAAAGTACTGTTAATCATTAGTGGGTGTTTAAGGTAAATGAAAGCCAACCAGATGAGTGAGTGATGCCCGGCAGGTAAATTCGTTGATTCTTTCATTCCTTGTTGCTAGTTGACATTGCTTGCAGCGACTCCTTCCTTGCTTTGATTGCAATAGAGTATTAGGGAAACAAGGAAAATATTCATTAAAATTATAATACCACAATAGCTTAAGAAATTTTTGCCTTGTTGGGATTCATTCTAAAGCAGTACATTACAATGGAAAATGCAGTCCCCTGCAACAGGCACTGCAGCAAAGAAAACCTTGAAGTGCTCTTGAAAGCTCTCAGTGGTTCCTCTTATGGAACGTGTTGAATGTAACAACTGAGATAAGTGATTCACATTGTTCAGTCTCACAGATATCAGACTTAGCTGCACAGCTGGCTCTGTGGGGGTTTGGGACACTTCTGTTCACCTTGGTAGAGCCAGGTTCCAGATGGAAAATTTAAATTCTGTGAGAGAGTCCACGTGAAAACCTTGTGTCCCTGAAGCCAGGTTGAGTTATGTCTCCAAATTCTCAGGGGACATTTGATTTATACTTTTACCTTCAAGAGAATTCAGTCTTAAGGTGAACTTGATTCCAGGTTTCAGACAGCCTTTACAAGAATCCAGCCTACAAGATAGGAGGCTAAAAATTTGGATTCGATGCATTCTTGGCCAGTAGCTCACTGTTGATGGCTGTTGAACATGGTCTGCTGGAGGGAAAACTGCCTCAAAAAGCCCCTATGTTAACAATTGGTAGGAGCTGTGAAGGCAAAAGAGGGGAAATACAGCTCAAGACACATACAGCCTTGTCGTAAGCCTCCATTGCTGAGAGTGTCCTGGATTAAGTGGCCCTTTGCTATAACCCAGTGGGACTGTTCCTGTCTGTCTCCTTGGGTAAATGATTCAACTTCTGTGTGCCTCCACTTCCAGATCTAGGAAATGGGATAATACCTCACCTTAACTGTGTTCATATGACAGGCAAATCAAGGTAGACTTCTAAAAATATTCAGGCATCTGAAGATGCAAACTATCACACAAAAAGGTTTTCAAAATATCACAGGTATCTAACTTCTCCTGGAGTGAATCACAGTCAATCACTTTGAACACTTGCTGCTCAAATGGGGCTTAGCTCCTGAAGGCTGTGTGAAAGGAGCCTGCATGAAGTTTTGGCTCTTCTTGCAAATACAGATGTGACTTTTTTGTTGTTGTTTCATTTTCCTTAAAAAATGGGACTACTTTTGTTCAAGTTTTTCACTGAAATGAAGATTTACATGCACGATCTCAAATAACACCCTCTTTTCAGCTGCCTTTTCAGCTAATTGGTCCATACAATTAGCTGACTTTTCAAGGGGTTGAAAGATTAGGGTATACTTTAGTTCGCAACTCCCTTTCTTTTGTCAAGTCTTGGTCACAAATGCAGCTTTATAAAGGCATCTGGTTGGTATGATTCAGAACACATTTTACAAAACCACTCGGGTCTGTGGAGAGGATTGATTTCTTTGTCAGCAAGAGTGATTGGCAGCCAAAACCCACATAATCTAAAAGGAGATGCAGAGACAGAATCTGACAGTCCATCACAACAGACCTCTCGAGTTAGCAAAGCCCTGTGCAGGAATCCTGCAGCTGGGCTCAGTGATGGGGGCAGGCACTCACTCAGGTGATGAAGGCATGTGATGAGTGTGCCAGACAACGAGGGGAAGCCGTGTGCCGTGGGAGAGGCTGCAGTTCCAGCATCTGTCCCTGAGCAGTGACTGTCCCGGCTGCGGTGCTGCTCCCCCTGCCCAGGGAAGCCTGGCAGCAGGCACCGCTGGTGGGTGTGAGGGGGAGTACAGAAACGAGCCTTGTGATCGTGTGTGGGACTCCGTGGGTCTGGCGCCACCTCAAGCAGATGTTTTTGGTCCCCGCTTCAGTAGGCTGAGCTGGAAAACAGCACCAAACCTCGGCTCAGCAAGTCTCTCCAAACTGCACTGTGAGTGTGGCCAAGTACTGTGGAAGGGGATTCACAGTGAATTCACAGTCAATCTTCACTGCAGCTTCAGCTCGGACAACTGTTCAGAGACCTGGACGAATCATGTTACCAGCGCTAAGCACTGAATCATACACCTACCAAGTCTGTCAGCAACAAAATTTATAGGTAAAAAATAGCTCGGTACACTTCTTTAAAGTGTTGGCAGCATTTTATCAGGGTACGTACTTGGATCTTACAACCATACGAGCTTTCCAAAGTATTAATTTAATTGCACAGCCACCTTCTTATCTAATTTGCCCCTAGCCAGAGCTTAAAAATGATTTAAACTTCAAAGATGATAGTAATCCCATATGCACAAAGACACTTGGAAAAACTATTTCTTTGAAATGTAACTGATTACAAACTAGTGTTGATTCCCTGTGCTTTCCTTGCAGTATTAGCTTTTCTGTGGGCATGGAGTGCTTTTGTAATTTGTCAACCACTACCACTACTTAGGATCAGTTAAGCTTTCTCATATTAATTAAAAACTGTAATTAAATAACCAAAAAGTCCCTCACTGTGACTCAGTCTCAGAGTGTGCATCTGGCCCTTGTTTGAGATGGGGGGAAAAAAAGAGTGAAGTTATGTCAGAAATTTCCGGGATGTTTTCTTTTGATTACCTCATAAAGGCACTCTGCTGAAATGGTAATGGCTGGGAAATAAAAGAGATGCAGACATCTTTTACTGGGTTGGAAAGGACTGTGGTAAATCCTTCTACTTATATTGCATTTTGATCTCAAAGTGCAGTACAGGACTAACAGATCATGAACAGAAGCTGCAAAATAAATATTCTTTTAAATATGTTTTAAGGATAACCCTGTAAATATCTCAGTGAACTTAGTTTAAAAAGATTCCTCTCCCTGAGAGGAATTCAACTCCACTCTTACTCTCCCATATTGACACAAAAGGGGAAGATGAGCATTAAGGAAGCAGATTCACGCTTGCAAATGGTCAGGACTGTATTTAATAACTGTATATCTATATATTTTAGAAGATTAGGGTATGGTTTCTGAGTACATTTGGAAAAGAAAGAAGAGCTCCGTGCATAGGCTTTATCATATTGCACAAGATTTGTCTCCACTAATTAAATGTTGCTTCTTTTGTATTGTTTTAGTGACCATAAGAAACGGGGAGGGTAAGATACCTCAACTTCTGTCTCCTGATGGAGATGACATACACATCATAGCTAAAGCTTTCTAACAAATAAACTGTCCTCATTGTAATGTAAAGACAAGATATATTTCCACATAACTCCCCAGCTAGATTTCATGAGAACTGTTCAAAAACATTTGTTGAACAGCTGTCTCTAGAAAGAAGAGTGTGCTGGTGAAATGTATTTCTTAAATTGATACAGATTTTGCTGGATTGTTGTTAGAAGACCTTTTATGAGAAAAAAATTTTCAGAATAAAAAAATTTTTGCTTCAAAATACACTTATTTTTCTGCAAAAAAGACATTCAAAATGATATTTATTGAGCTGAAAATTTGGAATTATACAAAGTAATTTTTTGAAGATGGGAATCATGTGTGACGACTGCTGACTTTAGAGCTCAAGAAAAAAACATGATCTCTTCCATGACAGAAATCTCCTCTTTATCAACTCCAGATTGCTATGTTCGTCATGGTAGATGACAAAGGGGTAATTACTTTGTTTATTTACCTTCCTTTTATTCCTATGCCATAAAAATGTGCAAGTGAAAAGCATAGCTTCCTTATCGGGAGACTGTGATCTCACTTGTAAAACCATAGAGTTGTAACACCAGAGAATGGCTTGGTTTGGATGTGAGCTTTACAGATCATCTAATCTAACTCCCCATCTTCCACTAGACCAGGTTGTTCTGAGCCCCATCCAACCTGGCCTTGAACACTTCCAGGGATGGGGCGTCCACAGCTTCCCTGGGCAACCGGTTACAGTGTTTCACCACATTCACAGTACAGAATTTCTTCGTAATATCTAATCTAAACCTACTCTCAGTTTAAAATCATTACCCCTTCTGTCTTTATAAGCCTTGGTAAAAAGTGCCTCTCCAACTCTCTTATAAATCCACTTTTATGTATTGAAAGGCCACAATGAGGTCACCCTGGAGCCTTCTCTTCTCCAGGCTGAATAACCCCAACTCTCTCAGCCTATCTTCATGGGAGAGATGTTCCAGGACTCTGATTATCTTGGCCCTCTTCTGGACTTACTCCAACAGGGCCATGTCCTTCTTACATGGGGACCCCTAGAGCTGGACACAGTACTGCAGGTGGGGTCTCACAAGAGCAGAGTAGAAGGGCAGAATCCCCTCCCTTGACCTGCTGGCCACACTGCTTTTGATGCAGCCCAGGGCATGGTTGGATTTCTGGGCTACAGTCGCACACTGCCAGCTCATCTCTGATTTTTCATCCATCAGTACCCCCAAGTCCTTCTCCACAGGGCTGTTCTCAATCTCTTCACCCCCTCATCTGTATTGATATTGGGGATTGCCTTGACCCAGGTGCAGGTTCATTGCTCTTGGCTTTGTTCAACAACCTTGTTAATCAACCATCCAGAGATCACAACAAAGCAACATTTAACCTGTAGCTGAAGTCTAAGGATCAGTGGCCCTGAGAAAGCCAGAATACATTAGTGTTGTTGATCAGGTGCTGAACAGTCTGTTTGCTACTTCCTAAAGCACACTTTTCACCACCTGTACAAATGCACAGTGTGCAAGTTAATGCTGGGCAGGTGGATACTCTTATACAAAAGAAAAAAAAAAAAAGCATAATTACTCTTCCCTCTTCTCCAAGAACACTGACAATAAAAACCTATCCTCCCCTGACAGATATGGTCTGGTGACGTTTTGGTAAAACTTCTCTTAGGCACCCTAGAGGCTGACAGCTGTGCAGTCAGGCATTAGTCGTCCAGTGAGAGTCTGTTCCTTTCAGGGCCTACCCCTGAGACTGTAAAGATTAACAAGAACACCACTTTGGGATTCCCTCAACCTTCCTCCTGAGGCTTAATGGTCATCTTTAATCTGCTCAAGGTTTTCTGTGGCTGCATCACTGCTACCTATGAGGATAAGCAATAAAGAGGAGCAATCAGGCATCTGCCTGGGCTTTGTTAATCTCTCTACAGTATCACAGATCCGAGTTCCAGCTAAAGGCTGCTGGGATGATAGGTCTGGCTGGCAAAGGGATGCTGCTCCTTCCTATAGAAGGGGGTCAGTGGTCACTAACATTTGAAAAACTATTTTGATAGTGTTGGTCCTAATCTGAGCTTCTTTATTAACTCTGAAGGCAGTAAATTGCAAGGTTGAATTTGTTCTAAAATTGTCAGATGTAGCCATTTCTCCACCATTTCCTTCAGACAGGAATAACTACACTTGGACAGGAAGGTAAAATCGTGATCCAAAAGCAGAGAAGGGGATTTTGGTGAAGTACTTCCACAGAATGTGCTTTGCAAGAGATTTATTTAAAGAGAAGTGATTTCTGTTTTCATATGACGAAAGCCATAAGAAGTTATTAGACACTGCAAAACTGCATGCAACAACTTCAGAGGTACTGTGATAATTTATGTGTGTGTATGGGGAACGCTGAGGTGTCCTTATCCTTGCAATCAGTATTTTTCTGATGGGCCAGTCTTTTCTGGAGGTTCTGGCCCTAGATACAACATGGTGCTTAATCACCTGAAGGTTCCCAGTGGCAAGGGCAAGAGTCAAAGCAAAAACATGCTAGAGTACCTGGATCCTAGTGACAGCACGGTGGTCTGAGAAGTCTCTGCTTAGTGCACATGTCTCTGCTTCTGGAAATGGAGGAGCAGGTGGGTCATGACGTGTCTTCCCTGCACGGCTGAGGGTCAAGCTGAGAAACCTGGGTCACACTGAAATGAACAGCTACATCTGAATCATGCAGAACAGTGTCATGTGGAGGTACCACCTCATGCCAAAACATACTCTGTGCATATGAAAAGACATCTACTCTCCATTCTTGAGCTAGATTAGCTCAAGCACAATACAGAGGAAATCTAAACCACCAGAGGTTTAGATTAATTTGGGCTAAATCTGTCTGTTATGCCTTATTACAGCATGTAGACATATCCTGCCATTTTTTTGTGTTTATATCTCTGACAGCATTCATCAAAACCACCCATGTCTGTCTCCTGGTAGAATTTGGCAGTTTCACATTTTAGATGAAAATCAGAATGTGAGATAGAAGTAAGCCATAAATAGGCAAGGTAGGGACTTTCTACTAAGCAGCCCATGCAATCTGCGGACTGCTATGAGCTCTTTTAAGTTTTTCTAGGCATATTTTCAGGTTTTTGGTTACTTTCATCTCAAAATCCCTGCACTAAACTGAACCAGTCCACTGATGTTCCAGTTGTTCAGTGTGTATCTGTGCTGACCATCTTTGCAGCTAGATCAAATATTTGCCAAAATCTCACCTGTGTGCTGAAAAATACCTCTTCTCAGAACCATTCAAAACCCATAGTCAGTCCAAACCTCTTTCTAAACTGGACAGATGAGACACAGAAAACAAGAAAATGGTCATTTTACCAGTCTGTGCAGCCTCTTTACAAACATTGGTTCTACATTTCTCTCAATGAACAATTAATAGCAATGGTTTTCATTAACATATTCTGCAGTGATATAAACTAACATTTCAGTAGACATAAAAAAGAAAACATGTCTCTTTCTCAATGGAAAAATACTGTGAGAAATAAAATTCTGTTTCATTCTATAAAAAGTCTCCTTACAAGTAAGACCTCTGACATTTGATCATCTCAAATATTTGTATCAAAAAAAGGGTTTTAAATTTCTACCAGAGCTCTGCTTGAAGTTTATTTGAATAACTTGATAAGTTTTCCTGTTGATGACTATACTATGACTGACTGTCACTGATCTGGCTGACTAAGCAATCACATTTTTGGACAGAGAGCTGTGTGGAAACCCTGAGGTAAGGAGAGGACAGTTCAAGTGAGATTCAAACATTGGATATCTGCATTTCAGGCTAGTACATCTTACCAAGACCCTTGAGAAGCAATGGACACTCTGATTCACATTGCACAGGGTGGAAGAGATTGTGCTCTAGAAACGCCCTGGGCTGTGCAGGTACAGACATCTGAATTTGATAAGTACCAGCCTTGGCAATCATGGCAACCAAAGTTACAGAAAGACTTTTTTTGGTCCCGTTTTCTCTACTGACATGAAACAGAAGGAGGGCCTATACAGGAGAAGGTATATTCTGCTTGTCATCGGTGGTTAGACCTGTGTTTGGAGGGTGTGTGCTTGGAGGGTGTCAGCTGTTAAATAAGTACACTAATTACAAAAGAAAGCAATGAATGATGTTTGATGCTTCCAGGGTCTGAATTTCCAGGAAGGTTTGGGATGAGGCTACAGATGCTCCCTGCTTTGCTCCAGGCTACTGCTACAGCTTAGAAGTTGATGGGATTTGCAGAAGTGTGTAAGGGCCACTGTGACTGATTAGTTTTTGTTTTCTGTTTCCTTTTTTCCTAGGACTGTGAAGAGTCAAATATCTTTAACAGCTCTCTCACCCTTAGTGCTGAGTTCAGTCAAGTGTGAGCCAAGTCCGAGGGGAGGTTCCCCGAGCAAATGCATGGCTACAGGCAAGGCACAGGGGAAAGGTGACACGTGTTGTGTGTATGAGCTTCCATTGGAGGTGTGGAAAAGCTGGGGGAGCTGATTTGGCACTCAGGGTACAATAATGGTTGCCCGCTTGCCAGTGCATGCTCCTTCTTGCCCCAGATCCAGAGCATTTGGCTCCCTGGGCTGAGAAGATTAGCATTTGAATGAGGAATTCTTTAGTTGGTTACTCAGTCTCAAAATTCCCAATGAAGTAAGTCTGAGACCAGTTATTCTTTATTTTAAAAAAAAAACCCAAAGTTTTCCTCTGTTTCTCAGAAAAACAGGAGATGATTTCATTTTAACATAATTGCTAAATTTATTTTTAAGATGGGAGAGTGTCTTGCACGCCTCCTTTAATATGTAGCATCCTGATTGTAGTGGCCCTGAAAAATTAACAAGTATTCAACTAACCCTAACTAAAAAGGATGCGAGGCCACCATTATCCACTGGATGATTCATTAAAGTGAAGGGTGAAGAGCACAGCAGAGTGGAATTAATCACTCAGTTCTGCTACAGGAAGAAAAGCATTTCTGTGATACTTTATTTACAACATACCATATCCAGAATTAGCTGATAATCTCACAAAGACTCTGGGGAAGCTGATGAGAAAGGAGCATTTCACTTCTAAATAATTTTGGGAGTTTAGATTTCATTTTAGGCTTTGGATTTTGCTTGATAATAATACACAAAAGACTTGCAGATTTTTGCTTTTTAGATGAAAAAGAAAAGTTTCATTTCCTGTTTAACGGCTTCTTCCCTCTTGGACTTTAGAATATGACAAAAAATCACATAAGTCTGAAAAAATAATTTCATGACTAGATTTTGTAAGACCAAAAGAGGAAAAAAGCCCCACCTAAACTTATGAAGAGGCTGAAGGCATCTTTTTTAGGGCAACTTTTTGAATGAGCTACCTTGCAGATGCTCTTACAGAAGTCATATGGCATAAGCTTAGTTCTCATACCACAGGTGGCTGTGCTATTAGAAAAAGAAAAACAAATGAGTGATGTAAGACTCTGGATGCTTAGGCTCTCCAAAGAATATCTGGGATCAGAAAAAAGAAAAAAAGAAAAGCAATCTGAATGGAGAAACAGACCAGAAGGAGTATCTGTGGCATTGTTTCTGAAGACAGGTGGTACTGGTGTATTTGGTGGTTTTATTGTATCTGGGAATGACTGATTTGCAGCAGATAAGCCAATCTTGTGATTGGGTTGGGGGCTCCAAGTTGTAATTACACCAGATGGCAAAAATGTTCTTGAATGGAAAATTTTGTCAGACTTGAGAGCAATGTGACAGGATTCTACTGATAGGTATAAATGTTATAAATTACCATGGAAAAAAATGCACCTGGTTCAGAATAAGCCTTACTAGTGATGGTCATTGCACATTTACAAGGATCTCAAAGAAGATGGTTAGAGCCCTGGACTGTGTTAGGCAAAGATTCACGTTGCAAAGCACTGTTCAGAAGTGAGGCAGCAGACGGAGAAAATCTCAGATGTGGTTGATACTACAAAATCCAAAACACAGAAGAAAAGAGACTTGGTGCACGAAGAAGTGACAAATTCAAAGTTGACGGTACAAAAAACAACATATGGAGCTTCATATGCTATGGCAAACACTATAAACTGAGGAATGGGCTGGCATTTGGAAAAATTTTAATATAGTTTGATTATTGTTGTTGTTGTTTTTGGCTGGGGAGCTGTTTGAGAGCCTCTTCTGGGAGCCAGCTGGGACTGATTACTGTGCGGATCAGTGCACATTCAGTAGCGCAGAGCAGCCAGACCCAAACCACTCGTGGAGCAGACCTCTGCCAGGCCCCCTGGCTTGGAGTAGCTGCTGGATTTCCTGTGGTAGAAATCACAGAAGGATTCCCTATCTGAAACTGCTGTATCTTGACTGGAGGGTGTCTGGATTTGTTAACGCTCTACCATTCTCACCTTCAATAAATCACTCCAAGGGGACATTTAAGATCAGACAGTGGGTTCTTGTCCATGGCTTTCCCGCTGGTGTTGTCAACAAACTTTTCAATTGCTGTCAGTTGAGATAGGGAGGGCCTGTGATATCGACAGAAAATTTTTGATTACAATTTTGATGACGATCATGGCCTTTCAGCTTCTAATGTGCTTTGATTTAAAATTAACTCTTAAACTTTTCTGAACTTGCTGAAGTGAAAAATGCTCTATGTTTTTACATAGTCTTCAAAATTTGCAGTACTACAACACAGGCTAAATATGTAATTTGTCCAGTGATATCAATAGGACTGTTCTTATGCTTTGAGATATACACATCTTCAAGGTCAAGACCTTATTCTGTATTATTATAACTATGGAAGAACATATAGGTGTGTGCTGGGACTGATTTCACTCATAAGCTGAAAATATTTTCCTTTGAGTGGTCAGGTTCAAAAATAAGTAAAAAATTCAGTCATCATCTTTCCTGGGTCAGCCAAGCCAGTCTGAACCCAGGCTTTGTGTTAAAGCTTGATGGCATTTTCCTTCTTATGATAATGGATGTATCAGAAAAAAATCAGTGCCAATGCCTTCCCTTGTAAAGCAGTAATTGTCACGATGAGCTAAACGTATTCATCAGATTATGGTTACTTTTTTGCTTTCTGACCCACAGGAGATAATCACCATCCATCTCCATGATCATATCCTACATTTGCTGCCTGCAACTTTTTTTCTCAGGTCTTACTATTCAACAGACAATTTAAACTCAGAATCCTGTTCTGTATTTGTGTTTACCTTTACCAAATGCTTCTGCTGTTTCAGACCTGTACAAGTATTTGTGTGTCTGAAAGCTTGTTTTCTCAGTGATGTAAATTGGCCTAATAAAGAGATTGCCTGTCTTTGCAAATTGTGTATTTCCAGCAAGACAGCATCTTTAACTAATTCATCTGAACTGCTCTGAATTTTGTAGTGTATTCCAAACTTACATATTTTTAACACAAATAAAACCTAGAGTGAATTTTGTATGATCATTACAGGGTAATTTTTTTCCTCCCGTGTTGAATTACTGAAACTCAGAAGTATGTGTGCACAATACAGCTTCTCTGACTTTAGGACTTGTAAATTATTTGGGTCAGTTGGATTTCTATTTCAAAAAGTTAAGTTTGTCCTGAGAAAAGAACTCCTTTGTTAACAGAATTATTGACCCAAACCCAAGACACTGAATGAAGTATGATTTGATGAAACCGACATCTTGTTAAGATTTCTCTGTCCTTAAACACAACATTCAGTAAATCAAAGCTGCAACAGTAAAATACTCTACATACACTAGTTTCATGCTACCTGTGAATTAGCCAAAACAGAAAATTTTGTGTATCTTAATAAGAAAATCTGATTTTCTTTCATCCCATTTTCTTACCTAAAGTTTCTCTGGCACATTTTCGCTGTTGTATTTAAAACTTCAGCATTCTATCTCTTTCAAACTCTGTGAAATAAGCCCCCTATTAAGAAGAAGTCAAATATCTATATATCCTTCATCTACACAGTCTGTGAGAACACTCCTTTCGATTTCCTACCTTGCCTCAAGGAGGGATTTATTTTACCTTGTTTAGTCATGGTACAAACATGCCTTAGATAATGAACACAAGGGCAGTGGAAAATAATGTAAACAAAAAGTACCCAAAAGATTTACATAAACTGTCATCTGAGCTTCTGTAACATGCAGATGTAACTACTGTGGATAACAGAAATACCTGTCATTTTAGCTGTCAACCTGTCTTGGCACTTTCACCCAGTTGCCCTTTGGGTGCTCCTTTTGCTTCAGTTCTTTGACTGGTCTTGCCTTACTACCTTTCACAGGCAAAACTAATGGCTACGACCATTCCTTTCTACTCACTTCACATATTCATTCTGACTCAACTTTTTCTCTGACTCACAATCTATTTCTATTTCCATAATCATGAGTGCATGTGAAACATCCTGGGCTAATGCAAAATGGCACAGACATCAGAATGTGTTATTCATACCTATGTGAGTAATAGCCACTCATTCTTTGGTACATGTGTATTGACTTGATAGCACCTTCATTTCCTGCCTTTTCCCATTTATTCAATCACTTGGTGAACCTTCTTCTACAGTAAAAGGGATGAATCCTCTTTTCTTATGTCAGAATGGAACTGCCTCAACATACCAGGATTACATCTACAGTCAACTTAAAAAAAAAAATATCTAGAAAAAGAGAAAAACAAAAAGTTTTGTAGTCCAGATAGATTTGTTGTGTTCTTGTTAAATCAAGATCAGTAGCTGACCTGTAGGTATTGCAACTGCCTCAAATATTGGAGCTTTCTGGTGAAAAGTCTGCTGCACACATGAAATATACTGAGTAGATTCTCCTCGTGGACATATCCTATTATGTGTTACATAAGATGCAGAATTGCAGGGGAAAGTTTGAGTAAACTGTATGAAACTCTTGGGATACCTCTCAAATCCACAAACCAAACAGAAAGTGTTAGAAGAAGGAATATCCTTTTCTATGTTAATATCTGTGAGCAAAGGAGGCGAGGAAAGAGAAGAGATCTACAAAGTAATTGCGACATTATCTATTACTTTAAAATGACATTAAAGTAACAAATTGGTTATTTGGGGTTTTTCATTTTATTCTTCATTTTTTTACTGGAACATTATTACATATAAATATGAAAACCGGGAAGATTGCCATTTCTCAGAATACTCTACTAATCCTACTTTTATAGACAGATATTAATTGATGAGCGTAACCTTTTAGATACCTTCTAAGAGGTCATGGACTTGGTGATTATTGTAGAACTGCAGAGTTAAATCTTCCTGGAGTTCTTACTGGGTATCTACAAATGTGGCAACAATTCTAGTTCAATTGCCTGATGTTTGAAGAAGAATATTGGTAATATGTGCTATGTTGATACATGCAAATTAACTTTATCACACGCAGTAACTCAGGTTCTTATCGCTGATGACACCCAGGTGGAACAAAGAAATCTTGACATGCACAAAAGATCTGATGTTCAACCTGCCTTGAAAATGGCATAGTCTGTCTCTCTGAAACTTCTGGTGGAGAGTGAAGTAAATCTTTAAATGCGATTTTAAATACCCAATTAATCAGAATTAGAGTGAAATCCAGAGTTGGGGGCATAAGTGCAGGGGTTTTATTATTTCAATGTTTTTGCTCTGCACTATGTTGCCAGGGACAAATACATCATTTGTTTTGAAGAAGTTTCCCAGTAGTCACTGCAGCGTCATACTGAGCACAGACTCCAGAAGCCTTGCTCATAGGAGGGCTGAGCCCATTTGGAAATGTTGGAGATGACACATCTGGTAAATAGGTATGATGCTCTGGTTTACCAGCTCCAAGTGGGTGGATCATTGGGTGTCACTCTCAGGTATAGTGGTGGAGGCAAGGAAGGAAGGCCAAAAAGCACTTGGCTGGGCTGGGGTCAAACCTCATTTCTTCACTGTAATATTGAAAAAGTGACATTGCAATACAAATACTATAGCAAGATATGATTTTGACTTGCTTATTTCCATCCTCCATCATTTTATTGGCAAACATTTATTTTCTGGAAGTTTTGGATGTTTGATTTATTTGCTTGTGGGATTTTTTTGTTTGTTTGTTTGTTTAGTGTTTTTTTCCTTAACCACTGTTGGTGGGATTAACAGGAATTACCACCCACTACAGCAGAGTATTTTGTCTTGCTCAAAATTATTAAAAGCAAACATTGATCAGATCCATCTCCATTTTTTCCTAATGGCATGCCCCTCTCAATTTACCATTTGACAAACTTACTCCCTTTTACAACAGCTGCACAATCTTTACAGATAGAAATTTTTGTTTCAAGACTGCTGTTCTTTTAAGCTGGCCATGCACTAATAACTGACAGCAGTTTGGTTTTTCAGAAAATGCTTCAAATAACAGCAGTCAGTGAACATAGATGCAGTTAGTGCTTCAGTATAGTAAGCACCTATCACACTTCTGAGTAACTTTCAGGATTATCTGATCAACCTTGAGATCACAGTTTAAAACTTGATGTTTTTTTCATCCAGGATGCTACACTTTGCAGGAGAACAAGGCAAGATATGAGTTGCTTATGCTGGTAACTAAAGACATATGAAGCACTTGAATATTCCAATTATCTTCTGACTCACTGAAATCTGTATACTCTCTGTGGACCTTCTAAACGCTCCAGTAAAAAGAGTAGAGGTTATAGATATCTGGGTAATTGAACTGAACTCAACTACTTCATCTGGTTTCAGTAACATTTCTTGTATTTCTCACTCTGGAGTTTTAATTTCTTGTTGTGAAATCATCTCACTGGAAAAAAACCAAAACCCAAACCATCACCACCAAAAAACAAACCAAAAACCAAAACCAACTGTGAGAATTCTCCAAATTGTGTTCTTTGCTATGTATTAATGCTGGTATTTGAGTGTACAAAGCAAAATTAATTGGAGGGAGATGCCGTTGATGCCTGTGCATCCCCTCATGTCCTTTTCCTGGGAAACACCAGGGACCTTAAGCGCTGGCTTCCCCAGATGTCATTGTCTGCTCCTCCACCTTGGTGACAGTAGTCTTTGGCCACCCTCCATGTCGCTGGCCCACGGCCTCTCCCTGTGCTGCTTGGACCCTTGTACTCCCTCCTGGGGCCCCAAGGCTGCTCCTGGGAGTTGTGCTGCTCAGCCATCCCGTGGGGCACTCACATCTCTGCTGCCCAGAGTAAAGATTTCCATCCCAGTGGGGCTGTTTGCTTACACACCCCTTTCAGGAGGCACATGTAAGAGGGTGACAGTCTTTCTGAGGGGTCTTTTTGTAACATTTAGTGCAGGGTTTATACTACTGCAATCTTCTTTCTGACTCTGGGGTCCAGGGAGCTTCATACAGTAAGTGTAAGCTAATGCTCTGTGCTGCACATGGAGTGAAGCTTGTCTCAAGGGAGACAGCTCTGCTGCAACTCTGGTGGTGGGCAGTCTGCTGGGTCCCCACATGAACCAAGGTATTAGTAATTTCTCTCTCTTTCAATATTTTCTTTAATGTTTGATAACATTAAATAGAGTGCAGAAGACACTTAAGTGGTGCCAGTGACTTTGCACAGGAGTCTGGTAGCCAGTTCCCAGAGGAATCTGGAAGTCTCTGCTCTTTGCTCAGCAATAATGATGGAGTTTCAGTGACTGCATGGGCTGTAAATTTAAACCCCAGTGTGCACTTACTGCAGTTTCAGTGTCTTTATTCTTTCTGGTTTGAAAGAATATGGAGGAGGTCACTGACAAAATTACTGATTTAAAAGGGCAGAAATAATGCTGTTTGCTATAAACATGTTGTTAAACTGTGACATTGGTATTTTGGAGGATAGTGATTATCGAAGGACTCTGTAAGAAATGATCTTGGTCAATGGATAACAGGTCAGGAAATGACCAAAATTTTTTGTCTTAGTTTAAGACAAAACTTAAATCTGTGTCAGTTTATAAAAATGTAAAAAAGCTTACAGTGGCAGAAATTGTACATTGAAACAGAAACAATATTTTCTGTGGAACTATCCTTAAAAATGTTTGTTGTAGTACTGAAATTCCTTAGTAAGCTGGGGGATTACTAGGAAAGATTCCTGGACACAGCTCAAAGCTTTGCAGTTAGAAACTATCAGTCATCAAAGAAAAATATAGCTGCTCTAAAAGAGCAGAATGTCATTTTGATTGAAAATGCCATTATAGTAGAAGTTTGTGTGGCTCCCTTTGCTCAGTATTTACTGAGGTCATGCATTTAAATATACAGTGCATTAGAAACTACTAACATTGCGTAAGGTACATTACAGCTTTCCTGCTCAAGTGAACCAGTTGACAAGTATGTTTCATCTTCTGGAAAGAGTCACCTAACACTGTCATTGCCTACATTTGGCAAAGATTCCCTCTGACTATCCTGTTGGGCGGGTTTTTCAGGCTCAGAACATGTTTGTCACTAGTCACCTCTGTCTCAAGGACACAGTGGCTTGCTTCTCATCATTTTACTTCTATTTGTTGCATTCTTACCACTTCCAACAAAACCATTAATCAAGTGAAGAGAGAATTCATTAGTCTAGGAACTCATTTATGGGTAAGCACACTCTTGAAAGCTCTTGCTCAGTGTAGTAGACTGTCAAGAAAATATACACAAGCAAGAAATCAGAGACCTGTCATAGTGTATCTCTGATTACAGTTATAAGTTCCTCATTTGAGAGAGCACTGAGAGATGTATGATTTACAAATAGTAGTACACATATAAATCTGGCCAGCCCTCTGGGCTATGGATTCCTTACTGTATAGCTCTTATATTCCAGTGAAGCATTTGTATTCCAAGTACACTGCTACTTTTGAAAATTCTTCTAAATTCTTCTTCCTCCTTTTTCACTTCACCTCTGCCCATTTCCCCTAAGGCAGCAGCAGCCACATCATATATGCATGTATTCCTGTACCGTTTCCTTCACTACACTTTCTTGTTCATGGCAGACATTCAGTCTCAGGAGACTTGCTTGCATTGCTTTTGTATTTTGAACGACTTGAAAGAAGTGATGGCTGAAAGAAGGAGGGTCAACAAGCTAGATTCAAAATGATAAATAGACTGTTTGCTGGCATGCTTGAGCACTTTTTGGGCAGTTTTTACATTTCTCTTCTCACTGATGCTTCTTCATTTAATACAGAAGCTTGAAAGGAGCTTTAGTATTGCTGAAGATCATATACAGAATCTATTTGGCAAAAACACAGTGTGATTGTGCTGCATCTGTTATCTGCAGTAAAAACTGAAGTCAGAATTTTAATAGAGAGAATATGAATATTTTTGAACCTACAGAATATCACATGTCGGTTTTCAGTGCAACCGAATCAAAGTTACTCTTTCTGCCTACACTGACTGATGGTCAGACTGCATATACGAGTCTTCTCTCTGTTTAAGCTGTTAAGGTCCATAGAAAGCAACATCCAGGCAACACAGAAAAATAAGGATTGCCTTGTAATCTTGACGCTGATGTAGGTTTGTGGCAAAATTGCCTTTGTGCATGCCGAACTGGGAATAAAGAAGAAATCAATACTGAAGAATATTGAATAATTCAGCAGTAGGGTACTATTTGTCAGCTAATATTTGGTGTCAAACACAGGAACTTACATGGTAAAATGTGTATTTACAAAGGAGGAAGAGAACTATTAACTAGACAGTCATAAGAAGGAAGACTACTGCACTGAAAAAGAAAACAGTTTGGATGGAACGGATGTGAGTAGAGACACATATCTTCCTTAATCTGTAGTCTGCAATGTAGGTAGAAATCACATATTGATGGAAGACCCACTATCTAATTAAGCAAGCTCTTACAAAAGTAAAGCAAAGAACCATCGCCCACTCTGGAGATGCTCTTGGTGAGCACTTTTTTTCAAATAAGAACACCACTGCCCATACTTGGTTTAGTCCCTGGTTTTGGTATTTCAGTGTTGGAGAACTAGAGCTAGAAAGAAATTATTCCTGGTTATGAAATCCCATTAGGCTTGCTAACACATTTGAGAGTTGTAAATGAAAATTTTTCTCTGACCAATGTAGAAAAGCCGTTGGTCAAAGTGTCTGACATAATGTATTAGCATTTTCAATGATCCTGTCTCAGAATTATCCATGAATCTTGCATATGACTGAATGTAGACTATTGCATAGTTTTGCTTCTCTAGTAAAGAAGCAAAATAAAAGGTGTTTTTCCTAGAATACGTTGATTTTCTCCAATCAAACATTTCTCAAATAGGCTTTTGAAAAATGAACAGAGAAGGGTCACTGCTTTGCTTCGGTTACATGCAACAGAGAACTGAGTTCCTAAAGTGAAGGGAAGTCTCCAGGGGAATTGTCTTATAATCAGCTGTCAGACTCTGAAAATTTAGTTATAAGAGCCCTACCAATACAATGAGAAAGAATTCTGTGTTACCTTGATCATCTGCTCAGTTACCAGCAGAGCTCAAGATAAATTCAGCAGTCTTGATGGGACTTGGACTAATGACAAGAGTGAAAGAAGTATCCTATATTCCAAATATTTTGATTTTTCTTTGAGTTGATAAGTGACCCTTCAAGAGCTATTTCTGTTATTCGTTAATGCTTTGTTACCTAAACTGAACTTTCCTATCAATATTTGTATATTTTTTAATCTTGATAGTGTCTATGTCTTTCCTTGACTACTATTTTGTGACCACAAAAGTGTTATGCCAATGAGACAGGTTCTTTTTTAATATAAATCAACTTTTGAAATGCACTAAAGAGCCAGAAGAATGCCAACTGAATTCTCAGCTTGTTGAGATTTGAAATTCTCCTGGGATTGTACCCTCTCACTGCCAGGCAGCTGCATTGTGTAGCTATTGTTTGGAAAAGTTTCTCCAAGCTCTGTGCCAAACATGATACTGTGATGTAATTTTAAAGCCAGAAATGTAAATCTTAGTGTGTAGATGCTCAGATAAAAGCAATGGCAGAGTCCTCTGCAATCTGAGACTTTAATGTTATTTCCAACAGTAGAGAACACACAGTTTGAGAAACTGAACATGAAATACTTGGACGGGGAACGCAGGTAACCTCCCAATGTAGGTAGCGAGAGCCTATTCAATTCTCTCCCCCAGCACTGTCTTCTCTCTCCCAGCCATTGCCTCTGCCTTTGCTGATTAACTTTCCTTTGAGGCTGTTGACTGCAGCAGTTGGGAAAACAGTGGCACTTTCTTTCAGAATAAAATTTCCTTTGTGCCGCTGTGGACACCATGTCTTTCCTCGAGTGCTTTGTATCTGAAATAAGCAGAAGGCTTGACAACAAAAGAGATACTGTATTTGTTATTGGGTAATTGCTTGATTCCCTTAACAATCCCAGTCTGGGAGTCACCTGGTGGGACAAATGATTGTGTACATGCAGGTCTTGGTTTGGGGTGGAAGGAAACCTGGGAAGCCAGAAGGTGAAGGAGTATGAGCTAAGGAAGCTGGTGTCCTGCTCATGATTGTGGTGAAAGAGGGCAGAATTTACCACATCTCCCACTTTAAGGAAAAGATTTTGTAGCATCACATTTTAGGGCCAGAAGAAACAAATGGCAAAAACACAGTAAACAAAAGCAGAAAATGTGTTCTCAGCCATGTCTTACTAGTACTGCTATGCACATAAATACAGTAAACATGTTGGTATGTGCTGCAAGTAGAACCACATTACTGTGAAAGGAGACAGTGGGAAAAAAAAATCAGTCAAAAAGGTCTAACTTCATGAAAGACAGAGCTAAAACCAGTCTTACAGAGTGACTGTAAAGGTGTAAGAGTAGACAAGAATATAAATATTCCACAGTTCTTCAATAAATGGAGGGGAAATTGTGTAAAAAATAATTAAACCAGCCAATATTTCACAGACCACAGTGTCTGTTGCTCTTTTTTTTCTGTATCTAAATTGCAAAGCAGCAGCATCCCTTCTTTGCCTGCACAACACGCTGCTTCCAGATGGGTGACTTATGTAACACTGTAAGAGACACCAAGTCGAGGTCTCAGGCTTGCAGAGGAAATACAAGAATAAACTGAAAGCAAGAGAGGAGAGGAAACATGAGAGTAGCCAAGAACATCCGCTCTCTTGCTACAATCCTCGATCCCTCATTGCTTTCCGACCCCTGTTAGAACTGACAGGGGAGGGAGACAGGAAAGTATGATAGACTCCATAAAAGTTACACATTTCTAACTGCTTAAGAAAAGTTTCTCTTCTTCCTATGCTAATATCGCTGTAATAGTGCAATTCTTCTGCAAAATGAGGTTTCCTTCCTGATATTTTTTGTTTGTCTGTTTTTTATTTTCTTTCCTCTTATTCCTGCCCTTTTGCATCCTTCATGATTTCACGTCTCTGTTCTTCCTCCCTCCTTCACTCCCTAGCACATTTGTCCATGACTCCACAGTCTCTCCCCCATTTCTATCTCCCACTCCTTTGTCTCTGTTGAAAGATTTCAATGCAGGGATGAAAAAATGGAAGGATACTGTTGTGAGTGTGCCTTAATGTCTTCATTTTTCTCTACTGTTCTAACAATGCTTTTTACTGGGAGCTGCCCAGCTGTGCCACTTCTGATGCCTTCTTTATTCAAGGAGGTGATAACTCACGCAGCTCAGTGTCAGCTCCATGGTGGCTGACTGAAATACTGACTAGATAATGACAAAATAAAAGAAGTGAAACCATTTCTGAATGATTTGCTCTCTTGGCTATGCTCCTGCATCACTGTTTTCAACAGGAAGCACAGGACTTAAATGCACATGATAGGAAATCAGGGAATCCTATGGAGTGATAATTTCCTTCAGTCTCCAGTTCCTTGCTGACAGTCAGTTCACAACAAATGAAACTGGAACTCATCACTTATACTGGGAGAGACAAGAAAGTCCATTTTCTGCATCTCGAATCTTTCATTGAGTTCTATCCCATCCGTCAATGTCTCTTTATGTGAAGATACAAGAATTCGAAATGTCCTTGATCTTAAACAATAATAATACTCACTCTCTTAGCTATAGTAATAGAAGTTCCTATTTGTTGATATAAGGAAACACATATTTAGCTGATTACATGTTAGGACCTCTACAATATTTATAGTGTCCACGCTTTCCAAGATTTCATTCTACATCCTATGAGCGTGCCTCAGATTCCACACTCAGTATTTATGACTGTGTTAAAACATATGCTTGTTCAGACAAGTTTGTCCTATCAGTCTATTCAAGGTCTGCAGAAACAAATTAGTTTGTGCAACTGTTAGGTTGCAGCATTATTTTACCACTATTTATATGGAAATACTTATATTGCCAACACTGATTTTATATACTTTGTCTAGATTTGCAAGATGATGACTCTCTGCATCAGCTGAAATAATCTATTTATCTAATTCCTGAGCCTCTATCAATATACTCATCAACTTTTAATTCCCTTAATATGACACATTTTACTGGAATTCAAGTCACATGAAATGGAGTGTATATTCAGGTGTGAGCTGCCAACACCTTTCATAATCTACCTTTCAATACAAACAAAAGCCTTGTCTCCCAAAGCAATCAGTCATGTACTACCAGGCTTTGTCCTATCATCTGGTACCATCACAACTCTGTGCCTTTGACATGAACTACTTTTGAATTTGAGAGTTCCTAAATAGACAGGATGAAATCTTTGACTCAAATCCCTGTATTTATTTTAGAGCAACTTGCCTGGATGAGGACAAGCACTTGTCACTCATGTAACCAGTTCCTTTCAAATTAGTCTGACACCCAGGAAAACAAGAAGCTCTGGGAGGATGTCATAGGCTGAGGTCAGCAGTAACAGCAGCTAGCTTATTTATAGTACTTTTCATCCAGAAGAACTCTGAACGCAAACATGAAGGCAAAATGAAGAAAGTACAAAGTAAGAGCAAAGCATTGATTGAGAAGTGAAGGAGACGCCAGCCTGTGTCTAATGAATGAGGGGTAGCACTAATTATAAACGTATTTGCTTTTATTGTCATGTTTTAGAACTTTAATGGTCAACTAATGTATTTTTTATGGGATGAATATATTTCTTGCAAAACCTCAGGAACATGTGCAGCTGCTTTTAATTTCCATGGGAGTGGTAAAAGCTCATTAGCCTCTAGATTTGTCCTTCAAATGTACTTAATTAAATATATAAAGAAGATAACCAGAAAGCCTGAAGTGGCTGAGACAGAGTTAGCACCAAACCATCTTTCCTTCTCTTTTTATCCTAGGAATAGTCATGAGTTGGGTCAATTATCACTTTGAATCAAACTAATTGCACAACTTCCTCGGTTTAAGTAGGCTGCAGCATCGTGTGTCCCACTTTCGTCTCTCCTGCAAGGATCCTTTGCCTACACTGTGGTGGAATAGCAACAGCATTGCCGCAGCTATTTCAGTATTAGCTCCTAACAGACAAACGGTAACAGAGTGTTTGTGGCAGCTTCACATTTTCTTTGAACCACCTTTATCCCAGTATATGAAAATAGCCCAAATTTTCAGCAGACAGACAAAGTACCAATCCATTCCGTGCCTCACATTTTAAAGACATTGCATAATTTTCTGGCATCCAGCCACAGAAATTCTCATTTGAAGGAATGCTTTGTGGAATGACAACATTCAGAAGCAGGACTTGCAGCAGTTGAAGCAACTGGCCTCTCTGGAGTCCCCTAACATTGCCCCAACAATGCTGAGATAATTGTTATAGTCATGGAGAACTTTGTAAGCATCCCTGCCCCAAATATCCCACTTCAGTTGCAATGCAGTGAAGGAGGATGTGTAACAAACCAGAACAGAACAAGGTGCTTTTGTGAGGAAACACACAGTAGTTTTGACAAAGTTACACATAAACTGAGGAAGCATAAAGCCATCTTCAGAACAACTAGTCACTTAGCAAGGCCTTGCATAGAAGGGGAGAGAGGAAAGAAAATGATTTTTAGGAAAACTGTAAAAGCAAGATTTTTTTCTTCTCACGATTTTCTTGGGGGCTTGAAAGAAAAGTGGATCAATATGGAAAAAACACAACTGAACAGAGCAGCACATCACCTTTTACAGGATGGGGCAGAGTATGGAAGAAATAGGTTAATGGGGGAGCTGCAGCTGCAGGTACATGTCAGGGTCTTGCTGGTGCTGCAGCAGGCCTGCCTGGGGAGGGCATCTACAGCTCCCAGAGTTTCCAGGAATACCAGGAATAGATGAAATGACACTGTGGGACAAAGAAATGTCAGAAGTCATCACAAGGCATGAGGGGTGAAGGATATTGCTGAAAGTAAGTGTTTCACAGTAGCATGTCACTGATAATGTGGTATCTTCCAGTCTGATGGGCATCTGGACCTAGCTGTCCAAATTTGATTCTGTTTTTCTTCATTTACATTTTCTGTTCATGTGGGATTTACTTCCTTCCCGTCACCTTTAAAGTACTGCTGCAAAACTGTTTTCTTCCTGCACATACTGTGAGATTAAGTTTTCCTGATTTTCCATTTTCCTGCCTAATTTGCTTTCTGCAAACATCACCCGAAAAATTCTCACTCAGTTCTTTACTTCACCACCTAATTTTTTCCTCATGTCTTGTTAATGTTATCAATAATACTTTGCTGCCAAGCTCACTGAAAACCATTTTCAGGAGACAATACAGAAAATACAACATTTTGTTTCATGTAATATTCATTCAATGGATTTCCATTTGCCAGGAAGTAGCTTTCTCAGAAGACTGTTGCTTAATATGTAACAGTCAAAGGACACAAAAATTTGGAGTAAGCAAAACAAAAATGCGGTTCATACTCAGAATAAGTAGAATTTGTCTTCATAAAGCAGTTTTGGCTGTTTTTTAAACTTAACATCAGTCATCTCTGCTTGAGAGGTGTTATTTTGTTGCATACATCCTACTCCTGCTCAGTTTCTTGAGTTTGTGATCTTTGTATTCTCTCTTTGGGTTTTTTGGTGTGAATTCACTTCCAAGTAGAAAGCTTCCTACTCGCTTATCCCAAATATAGGGGAAAAATGTAGGAGTTATTTCCTGGGAGATCATACAGAGCTGTGCAGGTAAGAACACTGTTTTGTGCATTGTAAGGTAGTTTGAATATCCTTTTCACGATGGAAATGCCAGACAAAATTAATTTCCTAAGGGTGCTGTAGTTGATGGTGGATTAGCAAGAGACACTTAGAATTGAACCTTTTCTTGAGGATGGCAGAGCTGGCAAAATGTCAAAGCCCATTATCCCCACTGGTAAACTAGAGGGAGATACCAAAGCAGACAGACGCTCCTGTAATGCCTTGTCTAAACTACATTATTGATCTCTGTCAAAATTCTCTTCCTCCCTCCCTCTATGTCTAGTCTGCACGAGGCAAAGTTGCATTGAGCAATTGAAAGCAATCAAATTACCAGAAGAGCTGTATTGATAAAAAAGCCATTTTTGGGTTTTTACCTTAACTATAATCATGATAGAAATCCCACGGATTAGGCTCTAGGTAGATCATGGGTAAATCATTGAAAGCAATGAATTCCTATACATGCAGACAAATTTTCAAAAGCTGAGTTTGAACTGAGATGTCTCTGCTTTTGCTCAACCTGAGATTCGTATATCTAGACCGAGATTTTTTGCTTCTCTGAGCATTTGAGGCTTCCATGAATCTCTCTCAGACTCAGGAGCCAGCAGCTGTTCTGAAAATCTAGCCCATGGTGAAATCTTGGACCTGCTGTAGTTAAAGGGAACTTTTCCAAGATTTCATCTGATGTAACTAATTCTGAGCACTCAGGAATTAAGTGCTAAAAATGAGATGAATGCATTTCCTGGTGGGCAAAATGGAGAAAACTTTTATCCACTTCAGTAAAATATATTACAATCTGTGAAAAGTAGCATCTGGGTGATCAGGAAAAAGATATTTCCTTTTGCAGTATCAGTGAAATTTTCAAGGACTCAAGAATTTCTAAAACTTGTTTTATATGCCTTTAATTTAGATTTTACTTACCTCCCTTGAAACAAAGAAGAAGTTGTAAAATTATTATTTTTCTTTTCTTGGTATTTACAAAAATGAAAGAGGATAATACTGAATAGATGTGCAAGCTCTGTGCTTGTGTCCTCTGTAACTCTGTACTGGCTTGGGGCATGTTCCCAACACAGCCTCCCTGACGCAGAGAGCCGTGCCGTGGCACTGTCTGAGAGCTGAGCATCGCCGCTGACTGCCAAGCCTTGCTTTTGCCAGGAGGCCATTTGTAACATAGAAATGTACACAAGGCCAAAACCGAAGTTTCTGACTGCAATTCCATCAACTTCCTAAGATAAAAAATAATTATGGGGGAAGAAGAAGCCCCATAAACAACTTCTCTACATATCATGGAGGAATCAATTTCAGACAAGCATAAGAGTACTCCATTAGCATTTGTGCAGGTCCTAAGCAGTTACACAAGTATACAGCTCAATGAGATTTTCTGAATGAGTAGATAAATGATAGGGCTCTTGAGACACATCATTTGCATTCAATAATAGTTAGAAAATTCCTTGGTAAAAATGGGCAGTAGGAATCTAGGGATGGGAGCCTGCTCACTAGACAGCATTCTGGATGTGGGGTTTCCACAGCTGTGTCCTAATTTAAGGGTCTAATTTAAGAAGAAATTAATTATACCCCAGAAATATCTGGGTTTTTTCCACTGACCAGAAATGAGCACTCAGCTGGGGCATCCATATTGTACCACTGGGCACAGAAGAACCTCACCTTCATACTAGAACAGTTTATTATAGCAATTATATGATTTTTCTTTACATACCTCATTATATTAGGTTAGCCTCCATCTCCCTGTCATGCTTTCCTAAAGTTTTAGTTATCAGGCATTTGGTACAGCTTTGCATCGAATTCCAGTGCTTTCTATCTCATTGCTCTGATAGCTTCTGGGAGTATATAAAGTATTTTGCTAAGTCTCTCTTATTATTCAGGTGGAAAAATACACAGAATGTTTGTGTTAAGTGCTAGATTAACATTTAGATAATTAGATTAATGATATTCTGTCCTATTAATCACAGAATGTTCTTAAATAATCCTTTGTGGTCTTGTCTCTTGGTTCAAGCTTTCTTTTGGGAGAATAGTTGCACTCCTTTGCCATTTCTGGGCTGGCACTAATCACCAGTCTCTGGGTAAGAGTTCCAAGCAAATACCACATCCAGTGGTTTCTCGCTGGAGAGGACATGGGTATTCCACATTCAGCTGTAGTGAAGAAGGTTATAATAAAATAAAAATTAATAAAATATTGTGCTGATACCATCTTCAATATTTCCATTTTTCCTAGAGTAAGCAGTAATATTCTCTATGTACTATACTTTATATATCTTGTTGCTTCATTACTCTTATCTCAGACAGTATTTGATTCAAGCTAGGGCCAGAAGATTGCCTTGTAGTCTAATTGGAGATAAAAGAAATAATTTTTTTAAAAGACTTTTTATAGGCTGTTTTGTGAATATTTCCTTGACAGAAGAAGAAGTATTTTTATAAGCTATATTTTCAGAGTAGTTCAGTTGCTTAAGGGTATTAGCCAGTGCACATGAATTTGTAGTTACAGTTTGAAGCTTTAGAACAAGCTACTCCCTGGATATTTGTGCCCTGGTGAATATTGCATAAAGGAAAAGGAAATAGATTTTTTAGAATATTTCCCTTTTTTTTACATCCTGAATTCAGCACTTTTCCTATGTATTATTGGCTGTAAAACAGATCTCAGAGGTAACTTTACCAAGTGTCTCAGGATTATATTAGCAGCCTCAGTGGACTGTTGTGGGAACATTGTTTTTTTAGAAATGTAGCTTTTGTCATTAACTTGTGGAGGGAACAGTCTTAAAAATGTAAGTGAACGGTTCCCTGCCAGCAATCAGACTCTTGATTGCTGTGATAGGTGATTTGGAATGGAAAGGATGGTGAGTAGGATAGGGCAGAGAAGCTGAAGTACATATATCCATTATAAGGTTGTTCTTTCTGTGAAAGACATGATGCTATAGAAATGATGTAATGACACAGATAAATCTTTCCAAGGAAAGAGCAGAAAGCCCAAATTTTCTGATAGTACCTGTGGCGACATTACAGTGTTCTGGAGCTAGGGTAATGCAGGAATGAGGGAAAGGGCATGTAAAATATTGCCATGCCCTCCCTCTCTGTTCTAGGAAGCCTGCATCCAGCTGGACCAGCTCCAGGCTACATTTGGGCCACTTGCTATGTGGAATAGAGTGCAAAGGAAGCTGCATTTTCCCTGCATGGCAAATCACAACGGTGCTGCCCTGTAGACTTCTAATAAGCCCAGCCCTTCCCTACTCCATGTTTGAGGTCTTTTAGGAATGTTGTTCTTGGATTTTTAGTCCACCAGAAAAATTATGTGTCTGTGGCCCAGTGAGATCTGCAAGGGAAAAGCAGGATTCTTCTCACCTAATTTATGATGTCTCTGCCTCTGACGTAGATAATCTGCATCTGCTCCACTCACTGCAGACTCCCTTTGAGTCAATGAGGAGGAATAAACACTTTTAGGACATGAATCATCTGATGCATTTTAGACATTTACATTAGAGTTGGATCACTTCCACTGTAGCACTGCCTATTTCCTCTCTATTTGATTATAGAGAGAACTTGGCTCAGAAATAGATGTCACTGTCTAAAGTTAGGTGGAATGAATCCCACACAGACAGCCTGTTGTAGAGATGTGAAGGGAATGGGGGATTCAGGCATATCTTTTTTTCATCGTGTTCTGAGGAGGAAGTCTAGAAAAGGACTGAGAAGGGGGCGATGGCCACGTTCCAGAAAAATCTATGTGAGGTACAGAGAATGGAATATATGAAGCTGGAAAGAGTTGGAAAAGGGGATAAATACTGCAATGAGATGATTGCATCTGATAACAAATTATTCAGAACAGTCTAATCTACAGCTGACTTCAAAGAGCTGCAGAATCTCATAATACTGTGCAACTAGATAATAAAATGACAAATGAAAATTAATGATCATAAGTGCAAAGTGATGCAAATGGAATAAAAATAATTCAAACTATTCATACATATTAACAGGCCCTAAATTAGCTATTACTATCCAGGAAATACATTTTGGAGTGACTGTGGGTAGATTTCTGGAAACATGAGATCAGTCCTGAAGACAGGTCAAAAGAATGTATGAAACATTAGGAATTACTGAGAAAGGGATGGAGTGAACCCAGAAAATGTCCTTATGCCAATGCATAAATTGACAGTGCTCCCACAGCTTGAAGGAGTGTACAGTTCTTCCCCAGTAGCCTCAAGGCAGGTATGAGGAAAATAGAGATGAGATAGAGAAGGGCTGCAAGGTGATCAAAGATACACAACAGCAAAGGCAGGCTTCATCTCTCCAGTCTGAAAAAGAGATGGATGAGAAGGTAATATGATAAAAGCCTATAGAACTAAAAATGGTTCAGAGAAGTGAATTGAGAACCATTACATGCAATTTTTTTTGTCCTTATGTTGAGGAGACATGCACTGAAATTATCTATAGTAAGTTTATTAAAAAAAAACAAAAGGAAACATTTTTTACAATATTCAAAATTAAATCATAGCACTCCTTGAAAGAGAAGGCCAAAAGGATGAAAAAGCAGATATTAAATGAAATAAAAATTATCAAGTTTTGGTTATTAAACATTGTGGTCCAGTAAAGATTCCCAAATATCAAGTCCTAAGCAGTTAACTGCTGGAAAATGGCATTTATTTTATTGCTGTACACTTCTATTGTGTCATACTTCTGTTTCTTTCACACTTTCCTGAAATACTGGCTAATAAGTGCTACTGGGTCCATGTTCTGGGCTAAACTGGCATTTAACCTGATGCAGTGTGGCAGCTCATGTGTTTCTAAGTGTGAGAGGAGTCTGAGGAACAGCCAGAAAGAAACACCTCGAAGGAGGCCCCTACCATGGAGTAGGAAGTCTGAGCTGAGTAGGGGATTGTTGTTGATTTCCTTGGATATAAGCCTGGCATAATGGATGGCAAAGAACTCCACTGAAAGGCCACCAAGATGTAGCCATATAGATTTCTATTATGGGAAAAACTGTTTGATTGTTCTTTTTAGTTCAACATTGTTGTGAAGGAAGAGATCTTAGTTTAGCTGGGGTCTGTTCTGGGTAAGTGACCCTACTGAAGTATCATATCAAAAACATTGGACTTGCTTGAAATGGGCTGTACTGTTGGCACAAAGAGCTCTGACCAAGATGGACTGCTGGTGTACTGCAAAGCAACCAGAGCATTACGTCCAAGAAGTGCAGGATGGATTTTCCTCCCTATCCCCTCCCACAGTCACTATATATAGTCCTGGACATTTAAAGGCTGAAGTAAATATGGCAGACCCAGACCTACTCCTTTCCTAGAGGTGTGGTCTGTTAAAAACTAAGTAAGAAACTCTAGAAATCTGAGGACAGAAATGTTGGTTTTTAATAGGATAACCGGGCTGTGGATCCATGACAGCTTAAGGAGAGTTAGGCCATAATTGTAACTTTCCTCCCTAGTTATGGGTGTAGACAGTGGAAAAGTATCATATCTGACTGTGTCCTGACTTGCTTATTCCATAGATGTTGTTTACATTTTAATGACATAATTAGGACAGTTTAATTATGTGATTTAAAAAATGTCAATTCTTCTTCTGTTTACATTTTTGTCTACACAGCCATAGATTTTTCTTTGCCTGTTATTAGTATGCAGAGTTGGAACTAAGTCTTAACCTCATCTTAGTGCATTCAGGAAATCAATTTGTTTTGCTAAAACGAAATGGACATACGGTTTCGAGCAGCTGCATTCGAGTGTGACTAGTGATAGTCACGACTTTACCAAGGTGTCAAAAAGTGTTCTTACTGGCTGCATTATTCTGAAAGGGAACGAAGTAATTTAAAAAGTGTCTACTGAGTCTACTGAATTGATGATAGTCTTCAGTAGGGTTTGGGATTGGACCCAAAGCGTCATTCTGTGCTGAACAGTAAGATGAAAAAAAAAAGAGAAAAATGCATTCTGATACTTAATCAAAATCTGTTTATCTGTTCAGAATCACACCTGCAGTCTCCAGTGATTACCATGCTTCCACAACAGCTTGCTGTCCTTCCCATGCTTCCCTCCCTCCATTAACATTCAGCAGAGGAAAAATGGATGTCCTTTCTGCATTATCTCGTACCTACAGCCCTGTTCTCTCAATTCCTATTCCAAAGCTTTCAAAACCTCTCTTCTTGATGATGTTGCCAGCCACATGGACTTTTATATTCCTGATGAAGTTTTCAGGACCTGCACAAACCAATTTGAATTTATAATTTTCTTCAAAGTAGGGCAGATTTGGCTTGGCAGTCTGTGGGATGTGATAAACATGGAATTCCAGTGGCTGTAAGCGTCATTTCAAGAAGCAGACAAATAATTTAAGTTACCCTTTTATTTCACAGCTCTGTTTGGTAGATTATAACAGAGTTCTGCTCACACTGAATGACAGTCAAGACCATGTAAGTCGATAGTTTTGTCTTGTGGTAAGGTTACACCTTTTATTTTAAAACCCTCACCTAAGAAAAGTGACAGGTGCTTATGGACTCTCACTTCCACACTGCAGCCAGAGCTGTCACACACATCACTGGAGCAGGGGTTGAGTCTAATCTATCATCTAGGTGGAACTGGTGGGAAGAGGAATATGGAATATAAAGTGAATGGAAGTGACACACATCATTCGGGTGCAAAATCTTTGTGAGGATTAGCATGTTGTCACTTTTGCTTTCCAGTGTACCATAAGCAAATCTGCATCTGTTATGCAACCATTTTATCTGTATAGCCTTAGCACGCAGTATACATCAAGAAAATGTTGAGAAAATAAGAACTTTTCCTTGAGGATATCAGTGAACTTTGTTAGAAGCAACAGTGGGTTTTACAGACTTGATCTTGAGAAAGTAAATTTCTGTTTTCTCATCTATGTTCTGACTTACGCCCAAAACTCCAGAGCAAACCCCCAAACTCTTTGATGCTTGTCTTCTGCTCTTCATGATTCAAAACCTTTATATATAAAATATTCTGCAGTTCTTAGGATTTTCTTGTCGTAGTTGGACTAACATTTGAGGAAGCTCAGAAACTCTCCACTTAATTCAACAGGTGCTGCAAGGGCATTTCAGATGCTCATGTTAATACACCTAAAACAGTTTCAGTGTTACATATAAGTAGAGCATTATAAATGTCCATAATTGTAAATTATTTTCACCTTTAAGGTTTTAACAGTACTGCTAACACAGATACTCTCTGATTCCTAAAAAATGGTTTCATGGTCTCTAGTTTGCTTTTAATGAAAAACCAGAGACTGCAATCTGTGATCCCCTTCCTTGTTTTCCAGTAGCTTTACTTTTCAAGAATGATTTTGAATTTAGCCTCTTATTTAGATGCTTTTCCTGCTATTTTCCTTACATGTCGCCTCTCCCGCTCCATGTGATTTGGATGTTGTTCAGGTGTGATTTCAGTGTAGACAATCTTCTAGAGACAGCTTCAGCACTGTCTTATACAGAAGATATGTACAGCATTTCCCAGGGTGCTTATCTTCATATATGTTTCAGAGATGACTTGGTAACAACTTTAGAGTCATTACTAAACCCTTGTCTTCTTCCACCTGTCTCATGAGAAGTAAAATAATTTCATTGCATTCCATGGCTGTCTCTTCCCTGACTGCCAGGCACAAAGAAAATGGTTAGTGCTTTTAAAATAGGAAAGATGAAACTGACTGGACTCAGAGAGATTGCAGCCTGGGTAAATTGCTTTACCACCTGCCAGATCCAATCAATACCCTCTTTTCCTTTTATATGGTTTAAAGTAAAAAACCACCATCATCAACAAAAAGAATGCTCAAGGGTTTAATTTAATAAAAAAATGCATTCATATTATCTAGACATAGTTTATAATGCTTGAGTCTCAAGACAGAAATCAGTAGCTCCAGATGAAGACACATTTTATCCAACGAGACATCTTTAAAGGAAATAAACTTCAAATTCACATTTTTCTTTGAATGCTACCTTCTGTCATTGATGACAATTCCTAGAGGTCCCAAGACACTTCTACTAGGGCTTCCTGCAGCTTCTGGAGAAATCCAGGGGACATCCCACCTGCAGTTGTCTAGGGAAGAGTGTTTGCCTGAAATACAAAGCAGAAATGTAGAAACTACAAGAACAAACCTCTGGGCACTTGCAGTCTCTCCACATTAGGAGTGACAGCACTGACATTAGTGCTGCATCATAGCCAGTGACTCTGCCACTACCTGGAGCTATCAGCTTCCAGGAAATGCCAAGTGTCACCATCTTGTACTTGGACCTTAAATACATCATGCCTCCTGGCACAACTCCCAGCTAAACTGAACATAACTGCAGGGTCCCAGCCATGGTCTCTCTTCAACCCTAGTGCCTGATCCGACTTGCCAATTGGTTCAGAATTCACAGCATATTTGAAAAAATATGAAGCATAGTTCAACTCCTCATTTTTGAGGCTGATGTGTCTTCTTCATACCTAGACCAGGGCCTTTCTATTTGCAGACTATCAAAAACTAAGTAAAGGCCACCTTCTGCTGCATATTTTATTGACACCAGCAATCATAAGGGCACCTGGAACACAGGGTAGTTAATTCAGTCCAGCAAACTGCTTCACCTCCCCTTCTCATCATCTAAAGTGCTGAAAGTGAAATTTGGAGGTTGGTTATAGATAACACAATCCACTGTGTGGGCACATTGCTGTCTGCTGCTGCTACCTGCTGAATTAATTGCTTATCTAGGGAAAACTGGTAATCCTATGGGACTCATGTTTTTAGCACAGAAGGACCTGGATTTTCTCTGTTCAGGCAACAAAGTTAGTACCCTGGGAATTGTTACACAAGTACAGTTACACTTCAGATGTTCAAATCCATCAGAGAAAAGTGCCAAGGCACTTTCGAAATTCCTATTTGTGTATAGATATTTTCTATCTATCTCTGTATTGCCGAAATTGCAGCACAAACACAGTCCTAGCTGGACTGAGCTCTCCAAGAGACAGCTTCCTGAAAGCTTAATGTTTTCTGAAAATGGGAGAAGGACTCTATAGCTGAAATTCGATGTGCATTTCAGGTACTTGGCATGAAAGAAAACAGGTTCTATCTGCCACCCACTCACTTTTCCATGGCTGACTGCTGCAGTATTACCTCTTCTCTCTCTTCTACTGCCCATGTAGGTGAGCAGTGAATTGCATCAGGGACCTAGTACAACTGAAGATAGCGAAATTCATTTTGCCAGGTTATTTTTCAGACAGAACAGTTGTCTGTTAAGAGTTTGAGGCAAAACCAGTTGCATTTGCACCACAGAGATGGAGAGCAGGGTGTGAGGAAGGAGGCCTGGAATTGTTCAGACTGCTAAAAGTGACACTGTTGAATGAGAAACTATAGTTGGAAATCTGTTCCATGTTTTTTCTCTACTTCCCAGAAAATTAACATTATGATTGTTTCTCTGCCCCAACCTCCCATAAAAACAAAATGGAAGACAGAGGACTATAAAAAAGGAAGTGATTCATCTCTGCTTCCTGTGAAGATCTGCAGTGCTTTTTTGGATGACTTTTTGCTTAGCCTGAGCTTTGTGTGCTGCAGCTGCTGAATTGCTGCTCTAGGAAATACATACTGGTATCAGCAGTTATCAGTGGGCAACTGTAGTTGATGCCAGGGTCAGGTTCTGCCACATGGTTTGTTTATCCTTCCCATGTGGAAGCCTGTAAACATTGATCCTTTTTGTTTCTGCTAGGGAAGGGTTAACACAGTTGACCACAACTGTGGAGTGGACCACAGGAAAGGGAGAGCTGCCAAGTTGGGTGGTTGGATTTGTGGAGTGCTTTTCGGTGAGTTTTAAATTTTTATTTTTGTTTTCAGAAATCCCCATACAAACACTGAAGGTATGAAGTTGTACACAATTGTCTTGCAGGGAAGTTGTTTCAGCAACTTTAGGAAGCAGCAGGTCAAGCGAGGGTGTCACTTCCTTCAGACCGAAGAAACTTCAAGTTTATTAAATATTGAACACTCAAATCCAGCCAACTTAAGAATGAGTGTGAAAGACTTCAAAATACAGAAGATTTTCTATAGGAGATTGTTAGGTGGTAACTGAGAGTGACTATCTTGTTTTTATGTTTATCTATTACCAATGTAACTTGATTCCACTGTTTTTTCTCTTGATTTTTTCATATCTGATTTCCATCTTTATGAAAGAGAATGAGATCAAAGGAATGATGAAATCACTAAGAGTCACTTTGTGATTTATTCTTCTCACTGTCACCAAAGCAGAACAGTTTCATAATCAACACAGATCTCTTTATGGGCATTAATCCAGGAAAGCACTAAAGTGCCAGCCCAAGTCTACTCCTGTTCAGGCAGACATGTCTTGGGCTCATGTATATTACTAAGGAGACATCCCTTCCCTTTAGTGTATTTAATTTTCTGTGCAGATGTTTATTGTGTGTGTGTACTCCGGAGATATAACTAGGAAAAAATCATTCTATTGAGCAGGATATAAACATTTAACTGACCATCTCTTGCAATATAGCTTTAATCATCACATTTCCTGGGTGCTTTTTTAGCTATTCATTGGTCCCATCAAAGTTCCCGCTAAATTTACTTCAACAAAATCAGAGCAGTTTTTATTTTCAGAATCATATACAAAATATATTAAAAAGCAAAAGTAAGAAAAAATGTCACTGAACTGCATTTCATTAAACATAGCACAAAAAATAAGAAAGAAGCACATCAGTGAGGCAATTCATATACAGGTTACAGTTCAGAAAAACAGGGCACACATAAAGGAGAAAAAGATTGATGGAATGGTACTAAGTTTATCTGAGTTTTTTCTCAGTTTATCTGAAACTTCATCCACTTGGGATCAGGCTCCCTTACATTTCTTAAATGGTTATGCTTACATAAGATTACAAGAAGAAAAGCACACTTATTTTATTCACATTTTCAGCACTGTATAGGTAAACCAGCCACAAGATGGCAATATACCATGCTGTGACAAGAGAGTTACTACATTTTGTCTGATTTTAATCCCTCCAAGAACGGCTGAAAAGTGCTGCCTTTTTAGCTTTGGGAAACTTAATGAGGAATAGACGCAAAGTAATAATTTTAAGAAAAAAATAACTAATCCCACTGCTGCTATAAACATCTTGTTCCTCATTTCTTTTCACTTCTCTGTGATTTCTTTCCACTTACTACTGTTTCTTGTGCCCAGGGAGCTATTGCTTTGAGGGACAAAAAATGGTAGGGGGTGTAATATCCATTAGCATCTGTGCAGCAAGGGACAGGTCTGTGCTTGTGAATGCCACAGAGAATAAAGCCCACTGCTCTTAACAGTCAGAGCAAGGCTCCATCAGTAGTGAGAAACAAACAGATGCCCTTCTCCTCTGGAATAATAAAAACAGAGACAGCATAATGTTATAAAGAGGGATAGAAATGAGAGAGTGCAATGTTCAAAGACATGCTCTCAGGGGCTTAAAATGGAAACTTCTGTAGTAAACTTTAGACCACAATTGTAAGAGGCAGCAAAAAGACACCTGAAGATTTTGCCTGAGCATAAAATAGCAGTGAGTCACCATCATGAGGTAGCTGCAAGAAAGGCTAATGTAATTATTAAGGCAGCAGGTGAAGCACGTTTTTCAGACGTTCTGGAAGGATGTGGCATTGCTGTTTGTTTGCATTCCATTTGCACCACAGCGATCTGGTATGCCAGGGCACAGCCAACAGGGCATGGAGGCGGTTCCCCTCCTTTTCCCTGGAAATGTAACTCAGCTTTCAGATGTGGTTGCAAGGCAGGATGTTGGGAAGTGTCTAGATGACTTACTGCATTTATAGGATTAAATTAATCACTAAATCTGAAGGCAGAAGGAAGTTTTCCTCAGGTCAGAAGGTCAGGGATTGTTGAATATGGTTTATGTTTTTCTGGGTAACAGAAGGGTATCACCCACATCCTAAGGCAACCTGGGAATTTTATAATTATCTTCTTGTGACATGTTGCAGGTGACTTTTTATCTTCTGCTACCACTTTCAGCTTGCGTCATGCTGTGCAGAACAGGCACATCTGGTGGCTTTCTTTGGTAAATGCTTGTTACATCATACACTACAACAGAAGGGCTCTGAACTAAAACAGCCAAGTAGTGTTACTTTTTCTTATATGACACTATAGTGCAATAATGCTTGGGTTAGGAATGCTAAAGAAGTTACAAGTTAAAGGAATCACTGATGTAGCTTTAGATTTAGCCATAAATAACCAAAATAAAGAACATAGAAACATAGAATCACTTAGGTTGAAAAAGACCTCAAAATCATTGAGTCCAACCATTGACCCAAGCCAAGCCCACCACAAACCCCTAAGTGTTGCATATACACGTCTTCTAAAATACCTCCAGGGATGGTGACTCAACCACTTCCCTGGGCAGACTGTTCCAATGCTTAGCAACCCTTTTGCTGAAGAAATTTTTCCTGATATCTAATATAAACCTCCCCTTGTGCAATTTGAGGCCATTTCCTCTTGTCCTATTGCTTGTTACTTGGGAAAAGAGATCAACCCCCACCTTGCTACAAACTCTTTTGTAGTCGTAGAGAGTGATATAATTCCCTCCCCCCTGCTTCCTTTTCTCCAGAACATAGTACTTGAGATATGACATCACCAGTGCCAAGTACAGCGGGACAATCACTGCCCTGGTCCTGCTGGCCACACTATTTCTGATACAGGCCAGAATGCCATTGGCCTTCTTGGCCATCTGGGCACACTGCTGGATCATGTTCAGCTGTCTGTCGACCAACACCTCCAGGTTCTTTTCCACTTGGCAGCTTTCCAGCCACTCTTCCCGAAGCCTGTAGCGCTGCCTTGCCACATTGCACCTCACACAACTGGCCTCAGCCCATGGATCCAGGCTGTTCAGATCCCTCTTGAGACCCTTCCTACCTTCTAGCAGATCAACATTCTCAATCAGCTTGGGGTCATCTGCAAACTGACTGAGGGTGCACTCGGTCCCCTCCTCCAGATCACCAATAAAGATGTTAAGCAGGACTGGCCCCAATACTGAGCTATGGGGAACACCACTTGTGACTGGCTGGCAGCTGGATTTAGTTCCATTCCCCACCACTCTCTGGGCCCAGCCATGCAGTCAGTTTTTACCCAGTAAAGAGTACACCCATGCAAGCCATAAGTAGCCAGTTTCTCCCGGAGAATGCTGTGGGAAATGGTGTTAAAGGCTTTACTGAAGTCTTTGTAGACAACGCCCACAGCCTCTCCCTCATCCACTAAGCAGGTCACCTTCTCATAGAAGGAGACCAAGTTAGATGAGACATTTGTTCCATTTCTGTCATTTTAAGTAGTTTATTCCCAACCCTGCTGGCTTTGAATTGCCATCTTGCCACTACATTCTCAGACTGCTTGCTGCTTATAAGGATCAGAATAACCAATCTGTTGAATTGTTGACCATTTCTAATGACCACAAGAAAGGTCACACTTCATGCTTTTCTGTCAGTCTGACAGTGCAAACCGAAATCCTTCATGCCTCTTGCAGGCAGCTAGGCTACGCTTTGTAACTGGAGTTCGAATTGCTAATACAATTTTGATTACAATTCTCTATCTTTCATATATAGCTTTAAAATTTAACAAGGAGTTATATGCATCAACCTAGGAATTTTTATTAGTTTGCTCTGTATGTTTTTTTTATTACATCCACTAAAGGGCTGATGTATACCCTAATTAAACACTTTGATTCTTTTATTGTAAATCGCTTTTCAGCTACTTTCTGCTCCTTGCTGATGAACACTTTCAATGAAGACAAATATGTTTGTCTTGTAGGAATTGCATTATTACAACATGAAATAGATTGGGAGCAGTTTAATGTGCAGTCCAATGTTTTCTTCTGAATACTATTTATTCTGGGTACACCCGAACAAAGACATCATGATGCTAATGGAACTGTTTTACAAGACTATTATCCATACATGGAATATATTTGAGCTGTATGGTAATACATTCACGATTCGCGTTGAAAGTAAGAAGGACAGAGATAACTGACAGTTAAAGGGTCCATGTCTCTGAAGTACTAGATGGTGCCAATTGATTTTTTCACTTTCGTTCCACTTTTTTTTCTGTCACCATAAACACTAGTCTATAGCAATCTGAGTCGTTGTTATCAGAGTTGCAATGGACATCTTTTCATTGATGCCAGGTTTGGAGAGAAAAAAAGGGTAAATCCCACCTCTTCTTTCCTCTCTTTCACATGCGTGAATGTCCAGGAATGCCTTTGTGACGTCTATTATACAGTAAATATGCCATGGTTCAAAGGGAATAGAGAGAACACTCATAGAAAAAAGGTCTGTCTACTGTTTCAAAACAGCTCCTTACTATAGAGCCTGAGGTGTGGAAGAGGTTATTAGATTATTATGGTTGCTTCAGAATTTTCAGGGGCTGTTTTTCTCATTCAAAAACCTGTTTTTTCAGAAAAAAATATTTGTGAAAAAGGTTTAGTCTCATTTTTATGTGAACTTTGACATCTTGCTTTAATCTTTTGAAAAAATAAGTAAATCTAGTTTCTTTTTGACAACTAATGTTTCATTTATAAAATTAAGCCACTTCTGAAAACATGACCTTCAAAATCATGAAAATAGAATCTCTTTGTCTAGACTTTTTTTTTTGCATTTGCTTAATTTGTGAATGCTTTTTAGATTTGGACTTGTGATTTAGCAAGGGAAACTGCAAAATCTTAGGGATTATCACAGGAGGGGAACACTGTTTTTTATGCACCTTTACTGATTGTGTCTCTGCTCATTTTCTTTTTTTAGCTCCACAGTCTACCTCCTATATGTGCAATTATATTTTCATTATATTCCTGAGCTCCTGTGTCATAAGTCCTGTATCTTTTAGATTTTAAAGAAAGACTCCAAGAGATACCAGTTTTGTTTTCTCCTTACCCATGGCCTTCTGGTTGATGCTTTCAATCTGTTACTTGTTCAGTATGGCATATGACTCCATGGCTCTCTATGACCCATTTCATTCTGTGTAAAACAATGCCTGGATGCTGCTTCTGGTACCTGCAGATGGGGAATTCTGATAGGATTCTGATTTTGCACACTTTATCTGAAATACACAAGAATGGTATAAAGAGAAGTCTTAGATGTGTGTGACTGCTGCAACACACGCAGAACTCCAAGGGTTAAAAATCTGACTGCAGTTAAGTAGGAGGGAAAAGAAAAAACTGGAACAAAAATCAGGACCATTCTCAGTGAATCAAGCTGAGAACCATGCACAGCTGTTTCTGTAGATGCTATACTATATCAAGGAACTTATATATGTTTTGGAGATATTTTCTGTTTGTTTGTTTTTCCCTGTATATCCAAATAAAAGTAATTTAGGAGTGACTCAAGGAAAACAGAATCACTTCTTTCCAGTCAATTAAAAATGCAGGTACCAAATTTTTCTGCTTTAAGTGTGCCATTTTCATGCATTTAAGTGGCTAAGTACACATTAAGATCACTATAAGCCTTTCAGCCAAGCTTTTCACAGCTCTTTGTTCTCTAACTCTCTTCAACCATATAGATTTTCCTGATATGCTTCCTTTCCTCTACTCTGACTCATTGATTACACATCACTAATGGGTTTTTCTGTGCTTCAGTTCCTCTATTTGTGAAATGAGGAATATCTATATGTGCTGTTGTGTCAAGGTAATAGAGGCATTAGAAATACCTCAGCTACTCATTGCTTTGTTCCCATTTGTAGGCAGCTCCTTAAATCAAACCACTGCAGTCCTACTTCTCTGTGCTCTGAGGCACTGTAATTTGATGTGTTCAAATACCGCTGCTATTCTAGGCTATCTTGAAAGAAGTGGAAAATACCTTCCTATATTATATTTAGAGAAGTAAACTATTCCTGGGGAGAAGGTGGTTGGCTTGTTTGCAAACGGGACAAAATATGCAAAATATAGAATATCCTGGGCTAGTGATTTCCATCAGAAAGTAAAATGCTACAATATCAGAATTTGGTAGTTGCTTGTTGTGGTTTTTCTTTCTCTCTCTCTCTCTCTGTGTGTGTGTGTGTGGTGGTGGTTTGAGACCCATAAAAATCCAATTTCCGAGTCCAAGCCCCCCTCCCACAACTCACCCCAGTGTGAGAGGGGTTTTCCAGGCACAACACAAGACTCAATATGGGGGGAAGGGAATTATATTATAATAATTACACAAATAAATATTATAATACATTATATACACAATCTTAACTATCTCTCCTATGATAAAGCAGTATTTACATTGGATCAAATCTCTTCTCCCTCCAATAAAAGTCCAGAAGGGAAGAAGGAAAGATCCTTTTCACGTTCAGGGCAGCAATGCAGCAGTCTCTTCTTCAATGCAGCAGTCGTAGCTGGAGTTGTAGTTGGATCTCTCTCTCCATCACACACAAGGGGGTCTCCTCTCACCCCTCTCAGCCCTTCGGCTCCAAGCGAAGGTCTCTCTCCCGTGGACTGCGATTGCCAGACAAAAGCTCGCCTCTCCACGTCATATCATGGGCTGTAAGACCCCCATGAAGGTCCCTTCCTCGAGGGGTTGAGTTCCCTCGAGTCAGAACATTTAAGGCAGTTTTCGGTTCAGTCCTTGCCCTAAGTGTTCTATCAGAGCTCCTTTACTCTGCCTCAAAACTGCCAGCATGGCAGCAGCAAGGGGTGGGGGAACAAGGCCAGTTCCCCCGCATTCCATCTGGCCGTCCCGGTCCAGCTCCCAGGACGTCTTGAGCTTCTCAGCTCTTCTCTCCTGCGCATGTTGCATTTTAGGAGTTCCATCAAGTAGGAGTCTACCCCCTCCCCCTAGGAGGGGTCTCAAAGGGGTTTTGGGGGATCTGATTCAGTTCTTACCCCAAAACTGTCTTTGTTGAGCTTTCTCTGCTCTGTTGCCGGCTCTCTCTCTCTCTCCTTGCAATATATCTCTCTGCATTGCTGCATGCCGTCTTTGTTGCTTCCCTCTTATCTCTTTTGGCCTTTGACCACAGTTCTCTGCTCAGTGCTGTCTCTGCCGTCGCTCCTGCTGCCCACTCACAGTGGAGAAAGACTCCCCCAGCTCTTCAGTCACAGAATTCGGTCCAGTTTAACACTGTTTCTGAGTTTCTGCAGCTCCAGCCGGGGCTGGGGGGGCCTTGGCCCCCAACGGGGCTCCTGGCCCCTCTCTCTCAGCTCGTGGTCTAAAACATGGCCACTTCTTCTCCAACTACAACATCATCCTTCTTTTCCAGTCTGGTGTGATATGTTTAAATTTTGCAGGGGCGCTGATTGGGTCAACACCAAGAGAGACACCACCCCCTCGGGGGTTACCATTTTTTTAACTCCAGGGGGAAAAACACCTTTTTTCCCCACCACAGTGTGTGTGTGTGTGTATGCACACTGAATACTGCTTTCAGTAACTTGTGAGAATTATAAAAGCAATGGAGAAATAGGCCACTGGATATGGCTGCATTAGGAAGAGCGTTGCCAGCAGGCTGAGGGAGGTGATCCTGCCTCTCTACTCAGCCCTGGTGAGGCCACATCCGGAGTGCTTTGTCCAGTTCTAGGCTCCTCAGTACAAGAGAGACATGGAGCTCCTGGAGTGGGTCCAGTGGAGGGCAACAAAGAGGATTAAGGGAATGACGCATCTCTCTTATGAGGAAAGGCTGAGAGAGCTGGGCCTGCTCAGCCTCGGGAAGAGACAACTGAGAGGAGACTTCATCAATGTGTCTAAATATTTGAAGGGAAGCTGCCAAGAGGACGGATCCAGGCTCTTCTCAGTGGTGCTGAGCAATAGGCCAAGAGGGAGTGGGCAGAAACTGATGCACAGGAAGTTCCAGCTGAATATGGGGAAGAACTTCACTATATGGGTGACCAGACACTGGAACAGATTGCCTAGAGAGGTTGTGGAGTCTCCCTCACTGAAGCATCTGGACACAATCCTGTGCCACGTGCTCTAGGATGATTCTGCTTGAGCGCGGAGATTGGACCAGATGACCCACTGTGGTCCCTTCCAACCTGACCCATTCTGTGATATTTTGATTCTGTAATTTGTAGATGAGGTATAGATTAAGATAGTCCTTCACAGAATCACAGACCAGTTGAGGTTGGAAGGCACCACTGGAAGTCATCTAGTCCAATGTCTCCTGTTCACATAGGGTCACCTGGAGGTGGTTGCTCAAATCCATGTCCAGAGAGCTTCTGAATATTACCAAGAATGGAGACTTCACTGGACAACCTGTACTAGAGTTTGGTCACAGTGAAAACCTGTTTCCTGATGTTCAGATGGAGGGTCCTGTGTTTCAGTGTGTGCCCATTGCCTCTGATCCTCTCACCAGGCACCACTGAAAAGAACCTGTCTCTGTCCTTGTTGCACCTTCCCTCCAGGTATTTCTATGCATTGATGAGATCTCTGCTGAGTCTTCTCCAGGTTGAACAGTCCCAGCTCCCTCAGCCTGTCCTCATAGAAAACGATGCTCCAGCCTGTTAATCTTCTCAGTGGTGCTTTCCTGGCATCTTTCCAGGATATGCATGCTTCTTCTGTACTGGGGAGTACAAAGCTGGACACAACACTCCAGGTGTGGCCTCACAGTGCTGAGTAGGGTGGAAAAAATGGAAATTTAAAGAGATTGTAGCACCTAATAACTGAAGAGAAATCTATGGTGTGGATTTAAAACTCTCAACCTCCTTTTTCTCAGTAAGCAATCCTCCCCCCAACCAGACACACAGGCTGAACAGCTCATGGTTAAACTAAGACAGAAAAAAATCTCAACTGCCCCCAAGTTTTTTTAATAGTTGATGTCAATAATTATAACTACAAAAAAAAATACTGTAATATTATGTTTCCCTTGTTTATAAAGAACATTTTAGAACATGTTTAGGAGCTTGGGGCAGCCTCCACTCACAGTTTAGGTGGTAGTGGTAAAATGTGTGGTGGGAGGTGGCAGAATCCCATCGGTGCATGGGTGCCTTGGTCCTTCCAGGTAAGTGTACCAGACCATCCTAGCAAAGTATGGTCAGGCTACATAGATGACCTGCATTTGGATGCTTGCTCCCTGTCTGAAATAAGAGACTGATCTTGAGAGCAGCCTTGGCAAAGCTCATAAAGCCAATGCTGTTCAGGCTTATCAGTTGAAGACTGAGCGAACAAACTCAGAAAACACCCTAGGAACTCAGTCTACTCTTCTCAAATGTGTACAGGGAGCTAATCTGACATGGTCATTCATCAGGATTATTCATGGCCTGTGGTTAAGATATGGCCTCTTTCCTGTACAAGCAGAGAAACAAATTCTCAGTTAACCCCTGCTTCATGGGAACCTTTGGACTTGTTCATTTGACCAGAGCTATGTGGAGCATCTCTCAGAGTGTTCTTCCCTTCCTGCCTTCCTCCTGCAACTGTCTAAAAGTGAGTGTTTCATCTCCTTTGTTAACTGCCTTCAGACTGCTCTTAAGATAGACTCTATTCGCAGCTGAGCCTGGCTGTTCACCAGTAAGTGAATGTTACCCGAATTTTGGTTCAAAATAGGATGAATTAAAGGCATTTCAGTTTCAATTTCAGTCTCTGCTTGTTTTTCTCCAAGCTGCATAATTGAGCTGCCATTTCTAAATCATTGTTCCCAGCTTCTTGTCACTTAACATCTCTAGCATTTCAAGCAGATTAATCTTGAATCCTTTATTGTGTAACCACATTTCAAACGGAAATAGTAGCAAATCTTAGACATTCTGAATCTCATCTTTGCATTATCTGTAGACAGCATTATTAATGTAAAGTAAAAGTCAAGCAAGAATCAGTGTCTAGCGCTCACTTGCACTGAGTGGATGCAAACAGAAAGGCATCTCCTCTTTACATGCTGCTGAGTGCATGTCTACCTAGCAGAGCAGTGAGACATGCTGTTAAAAACCTGCTGTGTGTGGCAGTTGCTGGATTTCTTCTTGGAGTTGAAGGGAACTTCTGTATGGCTTCTTCCAGATTCTCTGAGTTTATCAGTCTTTACCTGACTGTTATGCAAATGAATCTCCTTTTCATGGGAGGCTACTGTTAGTGCATAAATAGAAGAAGATGGAGGAGTTGTGGAAAAATTCAGGCTGGCTCAATGAAATGCCAAGGAGGAATGCAAGAAAAACAGGTACTGTCATGCACATAGCATCAACAGTTTGTTTGGGAGTTTAGTGTATCTAGAGGTTACAAAACATGGTATGTCTGTACCAAATGGTGAACTTAATTTCCTTTTATAACTTTAGTTTCACTTCTCTTTTATCTGTTCTTTCACTGTCTCCTGTCTGCTGTTGCAAATAGGGCTGTTGAAAAAAAACAAAACCCAACAACCCAGCATGACCTGGACAGGGCCAGTTCAATACTAGACCTTGTATTACTTGGGAAAGATGTGGAAGTCATGAACAGAGACTCAAGAGACTTAGAGCCATGCCATAGGATCAGTCCGTCTCAGGTATGAAAAGCACATAGCAAAACAGGATGAAGGGCGGAATTTTATGAATGGACTGCTTTGAGCAGGGGAAACTACCTGTACACACACATAAGATGATATGTACGAAATAACAGGCACAGAAAACACCATCACTTGCAGAGGCAGCAAGGTCAGGCAAAAGGTACATATGCTCCCACCTCAGAACTGTGAGTCCTTAAATGACAGCACTGGAAAATTCCAAGTCCCTTAAGTTTAGAAAGCACTTTGCCAAGATTATGTTTCTATCTTTCGCGCAATGCTGCCTGTGGAGAACTCAGTTAAGGAGTGAGAAGCCACACTGAGCTGGCCTCCGATGGAAAATGTATGAGGAAACTATGTGGAACTGAAAAGGGGACCTGGAAATTCAGGTCAGTGTTGTGGTGGAATGAGAACATTCTCTAGGAGGAGATTCTCTCTAAAATAAGATTTGGGGGTTAGGATGTTAGAGAAGAACTGTGGGGGGTTAGAAGAGTTTCAGTTTGAGGTTGATGAGGGTTTGGAAAAATTTCATCTATGAAAGGAAACAGGACATAGAAGAGGAACGACTGTGGGCTTTTCTCTTCCCCGTCCGCCCTTGCCTTCTACCCCGTGGGACTGACAATCTCTGCCTCCTGCTGACACAACCCCCTTGCACACACGATCACTTGTGCAGATGTCCCTGCAGCTGCTTGTTTCTGTCCCATCGCTCTCCACATCACTCCCTGCTCATCTTCCCGCACGTTCTGGCCACTGACAGGGGAGTGGAAAAAAAGAAGCAGGGAAAGGTGTGGGGCAGCAACAGTGTGAGAAGCGGGCGCTGGAGATACGGGCCGTCCTGGTCCGGAGCGGCTGCACCGCCGACGAGAGGCGCCCGGCCGCCCTCTGCCTGACCAGCCCCTCGGCAGGGCAGGGCGCTCGGGGGGCCGCGGAGCTGCGAACGATGACGGCGTTTGCCACCTTCTCGCACAGGCAGCGGGGAGGGGCCGCGGGCTTTCCCTCGGGCTTTCCCTTGGGCTTCCCCGCGGCCTCCCCGACACCGCCCGCCCTCAGCTCGCCCGCGGCGGCGGCGCTGCCCGTGGCCGGCGGCAGGTGGCGCTGCCGGGCCCGGCCGCGCACCGGGGCTGCCGTTTGCGCCTTTTGTTTCCCCACAGAGTGCGAGGGTGAGGGAAGCAAAAAGCCTCTGCACAAGTTCGAGAAAGTCGGAGTTCAAGGCATGCAGCGCGGAAATGAGGACAGCACCAGGAAACCCCAACTTTCATAGAATCATAGATCGTTAAGAGTTGGAAGGGACCTTGAATACCGTCTAGTCCCAACACTCCTTGCCATGTGCAGGGACGCCTCCCACTAGATGGGGTGGTTCAAGGCCTTATCCAACCTGGCCTCGAACACTGCCGGGGTTGGGGCGTTCACAACTTTCCTGGGTGACCTGTTCCAGTGCCACACCACCCTCACAGTAAAGAATTTCTTCCTAAAATCTAACCTAAGTTTCCCCTCTTTCAGTTTGTGCCCGTTACTCCTTGTCCTATCACTACAGTTCCTGACAAGAACTTTGTGTCGTCTTTGGGTGTTTCCGCGTGTCAGGACTGGTTTCAGTTTGGGATATGCATTGACGGTGCCAAGGAAATGGAAAGCAGTTCTTGCACATTGGCCTGGGTGCTCAAGTAAAACTGCAGTAGATTCAGGGTGGGGATGATCCTGTGGAAGGATCCCTGGCAGAGCTGCCCATCTCAACAGGGCTTTGATTCATCTGGAGCTGCTTTAATATGTGTTTTGCTGCAACTGGACTTGCAAGTGCTTGGTGTTGAGTTTTCCAGCTGACACCAGCTGTGTGCCAAATGGGACTTGGTGTGTATTTACCCTGCCACTTTGAGACGTGAGGTGGGGTCTCAAAGCTGGTCCAGGGGAGGTGAGTTCTGCCACCGATGATGTTGCACTTGGGATGCTGCTGTCCCTGACTGGAAAAACTACAAAGGAATTCATATCACTCAGAGCAATAATTTTCCATTGTTCAGTAATTTTACACCAGCCTTTACAATGTAAAAATAAGAGCAATAATTAGACTCCTACTGAGTCTAATAAGGACTAAATAAGGACTTCCGAAGAGCTTCTTAGAACTAATTAAGATATGTATGAACTTTATAAGGGAAGTAGTGAATATGTAAGACATTTGCTGAATATGTAACATTATAAGTAAATATTAGCTATGCTGAGCCAAGAATGGGACACACACAGGATTAAGGGAGCAATCCTCCTGTGTGTCCAGCGCTGATAATAAAAGAATGCTGGCCCACTAATGCTCACAAATTGAGTCTTAGGGGTTTCTTGTTGCCGATTTACAGTAACATCACCACCGATGGGTCTGACTTTGCAGCAGGCACCCTGTTGATATCTACATTTGTCTGTCCATCTGTCTGTCTTCTCAGTAGTGGAGTGTGGCCAGGTTGTCCTTGTCAAAGAATGCTGAGTTTTATAATAGCGTTAGTGACATTTCTACTGGTTTTCCATAGTTTTTCAGCAGACCTGGAAATGGTTAACCAGGTTAGTTAAAAGAGGGAAAACTGGGAACTATCTTTTCCTGGTTTAGTATTAAAAATCTTTGAAATGTCAACTAGCTTGGCAAGGAGGGTGAGAATTTTCACTTTAAGAAATAAAGGTTTTTTTCTATGACACAGCACTGAAAGGGAATTAACAGTACGAAATGAGTCTTTCAGAGCAGCCTGAGCAGTATCAGAAGGGAGGGAATTTAAATAAGTCTTACAGTTTAATTAGCTCTAATTTCTACAAATTCATCATCATTTCTACAGTTTCGTGTAAAACTGGCTAGAAAATAGCTGCTTTAAAATGATTCATATCTACACACTATTCCATGTGCTTGAGTACTATCAGTAAAAGGATACAATAAGACAAAAAATGATGGCCAGACTTACCAATATAGACCTCAGTAAAGCCAGATTAATGATTTATATTTTCATCTGTATATAAAAACTCCACATGACAATCTGCGTTACTTTTTGGTGTTTTAGCTTATTCCTCTCATGACAGTTCAAAAAATACAGGTATTAGCAAAAGGAAAAAAAAAAAGAAAAAACTAGCTGTTATGGCTAAACGATAAAATTATTAATACTGTTGCTTAAAATAAATTTTGTAAGACTACTTATAAGACTTCTCAGCTGGCAGTGTTTATTGTAAGTTATAGTATTGACCGTGGAGTTTAGAGGATACCCACATTTCTCTAGGCCTAAAGGCCTAGAGGAAAGATGCAAGAATTTAGCTACAATGCAGAATCAGTTCTTACCTTCTCTGACAGAATCAGAAACACTTTTTGTACCATGGTAGAGACAGTAGCCTTAGAATTCAACAAATGTATGCAGCTGCAGGATGCTCCTTTCATCCCATTTGGGTGAGCCTGACTTACAGTGCTATGCCCTAAACTCAAATGACAATTTTCATTTGGGATTTCAGGAGCAGCTGCAAGATGAAGGCATCTTTTTACCTGCAACATAGCAGGTATAAACATTAATGCTAAAGTCCTTTCATGGCAATAAGATAATTAATCAATTGACTCGTAATTTCAAGATGTTTTTCCACCTCATTTTTAAGTGTTGAAAGATGTTCACCTCCCGATTGAAAAGTCTTTCCTCGTCACTAGAGGACACTATTAAACAGAAAATGCAGCACTTTAGCTGGCAGATGAGAGGAGAGATCCCCTGTTCCCAGCTGCCAGAAATCTGGAGACAGGTTCTTTTAGCAACTGATTTAAACTCGACTTCTTTTTCTTTTTTTTACCTGTACTGTCATTTTATTAGTCTTACTCTTCTCCACTGGGAAAACCCAGTGGAATCATGTCAGCCAAGTATCAGACCTATTTCACTGTTTCTTTCACTGTTTCATGTGTTTAAACTATAGTAGCTCATCCTGAAAAAAAGGCAGGGATGCCAAAAGGCATAGAGTGAACAGAATACTGGGCAAAAGGAATTTCCTCCATGAATATGAAGATGGCTCTCTCATTATATTTTTGAATGTTACTAATCTCTTGTTTCAATTCCAGTTTTTATCCTTCATTTCAAGATCCAGAGAAAATTAGCAAGAAGTTTTCATACTTTCCTCTTGAAACTTATATCTTTCCTAAGGAAAAAAACCAACAATATTCAACTTATGGCAAGTAATAAACACTAGAGATTTCTGTCTAAACAGTTGTGGAATGAGAGCTGCTGAGTACGAGTCTGAAGAAATCTAGAGCTTTGACATACATACAGCAGACTTCTTCATCCCACTGGTATTAACTCGCAGTATGAAACACCTTTATTTTGGAAACCATTTTGTGATTTGATGTAATTCTCTGCTTATAAAATATGGGAAAAATTCCACATGCCATACCCCATAGACTTTTTCTAAGAAATGTAATAATGTCTCCTGATATAGGGAGGAAGACAGGTGATGACCTAAGGCATGTGTTGTTGAAAACAAGGATGTGGTTTTTCCAGTACTGTCCATCTGGACACTGTCTTTCATAACACAGTGTTAATATAACTGAGTTTGTAGAAGACTAGAAGCAAAAGGAACTGCTTTGGGGAATGCAATAATGAAACCCTTTCACCAGTTTTGTTCTGAACACAGTAGGACTGTAATAGCTGGCTGATAGCCAACACTCAGCAGTGTCAAAGGGAGCAAACAGATGAGGAAATAAATAGATTGAGAACAATGTTTATGAATGCTGAGTTTAACAGATTGAGACTGAAGAAGACATAGCTCAAAGGACTGTGGAGAACTGCACAGACCTATGCTTTGAAAATCATCTTGCAATCGACTTTTAAAAAATGTATTTTGGAGTAGTCTGGCTTTCAGTAAAAAGACAGAACAAATCACTTTGCCTATATTTTGGTAGTTTAAAAAAATATATGCTATATATACAACAAATTTTTGGAAATGACTGTGCACAAACACTGATTTTCTTGGAAAGCAGTATGGGTTAATTATTTGTTGAGTGAGATGGAGTACTAAGACAAGGTTTGTGATTCCTACTTCAGACACAGGACTGGCTAGTTCCTATGTCTTTTTGCCTTCCAGTTCCCTATAGAGTAACAGGGCCCTACAGAGTAGCAGTCCCCAACATGTGACTTGTGAAGGATATGTCAGCTTCAAGACTTGTGAAACAGCTCAAACCTACAGCAAACTGAAAGACTGTGTGAGCTGGCACAGGCAGGACACAGGAACAAACGAAAAACCACAAATGAAATGCAAAGATTAAAGTAATTTTTGTAACCTCCCTAATGAGGGGATCCCCAAAACAGCACCTTGTCAGAGGCACACAGATGGGGATGCAGGCACTGGAGCTCTGTCCATGCCAGAGGATGACAAAACCTGCTGTTCCTGATTGCTGCAGGTGTAATTTACCACTGTGCTTTGATCTTTTCCACACTAGGGCAGGAATCTCCAGCATGTTCTGTGGGATGCCTCTAAGTCTGTCACAGGTCTATGTTATCTAAACACGGATGTTCTCCTTGTCCAACACACAAGGCCAAACAACAGTTAGTACAATATATGTGTTTTTGACACCCCAGCTGCAAGTTACATGAGTGTATTTAGAATCCTCCTTGCCAATCTTTTGTTATTTTCCCATAAATACTGAAACTGAGGGGTAGGATGAGGGTACAGCTGGATGTTCCCACAGTATGTTGCTCACTCCATGCTGTGGCCTGCACAGCTGCCAGTATAGAGGACAGACTGTGCGAAGATGCCCAACTCTGCTCAGTTCTACACTGCAAAGTGTGGTAAGAACCTGCTCACATGTTTTTTTGCTCTTGGCAGAGTTACATACTGGACTATAAGAAGACTTTGAAAACCTCAGCTGGTATTTGCAGGGCCATTTGCTGAAAATTAGTATCCAGGTGCTCTAGCTTACCATCTGATTTGTTTGGTGGTGTCTGAATCTAAGGCTCAGAGAAAGAAAGTAAAAAATAACTAAGGGGAAAAAAGTAAGAGTGAAAGATTAGGGTTCATAGGACCCTTTCTAAGTGGGCCACCCAATTACAGAAGTACCAAAAATGCATGGTATATTACATGGGTTTCTTTCTCACTTATGTACAGGGTTATTCAAACACTAAGCTGCATTGCATGGTTCTCTCTGCATATGAGCACTCCTGAAAATGCTATTGACTGGCCTGTGCATTTTCTGCACTCCTTTTGCTCAGTTTAGTGGATGAAGTTTGGGCAGTGTCCCACTGAATAATACATGTCTTTTAATAGCATTCATGTGCTGTCTTGTGTAGGCACTGCCAGAAGCCAGCCAGCACTGAAGAGAGGCCTGCACATTTGTGACACTGCATAGAGACAAGTATGTGGGACTTGACTGCATGCAGGGCTTTGTCAAACTGTTTCTTGTGTGAAGTGCAAATGACACAGCCATCTAAAGGAGCCAGCAATCAGAGAATAACGCCCTTCTCTGCCTTCTTTTAGCTAAGCAGCCAATATGTGTGTATATCAAAAGCTGCCAAAATAGCAACAGAAAAAGGCATTGAGAAAAACTGAGGGTAATGTGAGACCATCAGTGTGTTTGGTTTCTACCTATTTTATAGGCACTGGATTTAATTTTCATAGTTGACACCAGTTACATCTATTTTCTTTCCAGTCTCTTCTCTTCTCTGTTTTTTTTTTTTTTTTTAATTTTCTCTTGGGTCATAATTTACTGTTAGAAGGGTATTGGGAGATGTTTATGCTTTCTTCTCTGAAATACCTCTGGCTTGTAATGACATTAGCTGCAGAGAGATTTTAACCTCTGGTTAACAGCCAAATATTTTCAAAAGGCATGCCTTCCTGCATTCTCAAAGCAGTTCCAGCTCATTCAACTGTGCAGTAGACCCCATCCCTCACTTGTGCCTGTATATGAGATGAGAAAAGAGGGATCATCCGGTATTACAAATTTAGCTGCGAGATTAGGAGCAGAGTGGAGAAAAACTTAGATGCCAGATTTATATAATTGGATGCATGCCACTGCAGTCTCTGCAGTGCAGGCCACATGCCAGATCTCTTTCTTAGCCTGGTAAGGCAATTGATTAAATCAAGTTAGCCACTGTATGATTCTAAACTTTTTTCTTGCTAGGTCCCTTTTATCTAATTTTCTTCTTTCCAGAAGATGCTGCTACAGCTACTCATAGCATTGCTGACTGTGGAAGTGTCAGAAATAGTGGTTTCTTTTTCTTTGAGTGATATGACAGGAAAGAATATCTGCCTAGGACATTTTCCCCTGACAGAAATTCTATACAGTTACTGTAGGTTGTGCCCTCCCACTAATATTTCCTGACTGGTGTTTAACAAGGCTCTGTCCTGATCTAAATGGCTGGTGGAGCAGGTGTGTCGTTGTGCAGGTGTGGTTGAACAACTGTGTGGTTGTGCAGCACCACAGGCAGTGCTATTGAAGGAACTCAAATTCTCCAAGCCTTTTGGTAGGGTCATGTCTGGTGTAACTGGAGAAGTTGACCAGTTTTCTGGAACTTTGAGGTGGATTTGCTTAAAACTTTTTCTTACACTGAACTTTCAAAGTTCCACAAGATTTTAAATTAAAGAGAATGTCAGATTTTATGAGAATATACATTATAGTTAGTATAGTTAGTATTTTTTTTCCTGAAATAATGAAAGCTGAAGCCAACTAGAGATGGAATAAATGTCCATAATTAAATCTCCTTCTGCCTCTGTGTCATTGCAGTTGGATTGTTGTTTCCTTCTCAGAAAGCTCAGAAGCTACCCAGGCTTCAGCAAGTTCCACAAAGTCCTTTCCAAAATCTATGGAAAGTTTCTTTGCTGATGCTTTAGAGTCTGGAGCATCATCTCCTCTGCTTCTCCCAATAATCTCTTTGCTTGTGCTGCAAGCACTCAGTTCTTTGCTGAGTCCCTTCTCTGCTTGTAGCGCCTTGGAACTTTCTCACACTCACATTTTGGTGACCAAGTAATAGCACAGATATGGTAATAAGTGGAAATACATTAAAACTGATTAATCCTGGATCAAAATTGTCTGAATTCTGCAAGAACACTTACTCTGAATGAAGTCAGTCTTGACTGATGATAGCTCCCATGGCTACCTTAAAACTTCTTTGTTCTACACAGGAACTCTTAGCATTCTTCCAGGTCATGATCCCAAAACCTGTGGTAGATGGCTCCCCTAAGGCCCATGGCAAGATTTTTTTAATCTTAGTCTTTCTGTGTAGGACTATTTATGAGTAATTTTTACGATTCTTCTATTTTCATTTCCTCTCCATTTGAAACTTCTCCTGATGCTTTCCTGAAGCTAGAGGAAGTTGTCCATAATTTTTCCATTCTCCTCTGTGGTTATAGTTATTCCTGCTGTGTAGCTCAGTACTTCCTATCAAATGTTAATTAGGAGTAACATTTTTAGTAGTTGCATGTGGTCCACCTACTGCTGTTTTGAGTCCCTAAATCTGTTGCAGAAAAGCCTTGGTATTGATTGCAACTATACTAAGAAGAAACTTATTGCGCTGATGGGAACATTTGCAAAGGAGGTTTTTTTTCAATGTCTTTTTCACAGAGAAGAAAATGGTAAATCCAAAATTCTTTACGGAAAGGATAAGCGTTTCAAACATGGAATTGTAAACATAATTAAATAGAATTTATTCTCTAATCTTGATATTCTGAACACAGAAATTTTCAAATGTGTTTCCAGGGCAGTGAACTAAATCTTACATCTTGTTCTTTGGAATAATAATTTGCATTGCCAAATATAGTTTCTGAATTCTCCCAAATTAAAATTTCTACTACAGAAATGGAATATCGAGGTTGAATTTGAGCAATAGAAAACCAGAATGTAAATTTGCCAGCTGATCAGTAACTAGCTGACTGGATTTGCATGTGCAGGTATTCAGAATTCATCTGGACACAATCCTCTCACTTAGTCCAGGGGACCCTGCTTGATCAGAGAGGTTGGACTAGATGATTTCCAGTGGTTCCTTCCAACTTTACCCATTCTGTGACTCTGTGAATTCTAGGAATTCTTTATTCAGCACCTCAATGTTTTTGTGGCAGTATAGGCAAGATCACTTCTTATTTTCCTATTCCATAAAAAGGACAGATGGTTGACCTGTCTAAATTAGTATACAACTGGGGATCTTGTTGACTTTAGAAGGGGTGTTGGCCCACTCATGAAATGAATCATCATGTCAATTTGGAGATTTAAGAGTGAGTTTTAATATGAATAGCAGTAATTTCTAAAAAATCCCCAAATAAAAACTTACTATCAAAATAGAGCATGATATGGGCTTCTGTATTTAGTTAAAACCCCAAAAGTTACTGATACCTTCTTTCACATTCCTTGAAGGAACTTTCATTCTAAAAATAATCTTCAACCTGAATTTACTTAGGGACAAATGTGGTGATGAATATTTCAGCATTACCTGACTGTTGACCTTTACCTGAACAATAGAGATAATAATGGCTTTGAAATTGTTTCAAACATAACAAAAAATACTGTTTGCATAGCTGTATCATCTCACTGCTTTATTTAAAATTAGCAATGTTCACTCTGAAAAAAATAAACCTTTTGAGGGAATTTATGTATTTTGTTTTGTTTACAGAGCACATTTGCCAGCCTTCCTTTAGCTTCATCTGTGGTTTTTTGTTTGTTTGGGGGTTTTTTGTTTGTTTTTTTTTCTTTTTTTTCTTTTTTTATTCCTCAAAACAGCTTATGATATTAAGTCAGAGAACAAACTGAGAAGTTTTTATATGTAGGAAGGCTATTTAATTTAGTTTGCATTTTATTTTTCACTTCCTTGCATGTTGAAAGTGCAAAAGTGTTCAGTTTGACAAAATGGTTCAAAGTTCAAGCCCAACACGAGAACCTCAAATTACATTCTTAAATACAGATTCAGAAAAAAAGATAGACTGACTGTCAGAGGTGATGAGGATGTGTTATTGCCACAGATTTTGTCATCCATATTGTGTAACATGCTCCATGAAGGAGTAGCTGCAGTAGCAGGTGTGGATTGGTCTTGTGAAGAATTCTGGATCTTTGTCCTCACTTCTCAGGTAGAACCCACCAGCATTCTCCAACTAAAACTCCACTATGTAAAACTCATAAATTGGCTGAAGGCTGTATTTCAACGAACTTCTTAAACTTTTACATTCAGAAGTCCTATTTGAGGATTTTTGTAAACAGATTTAGAGTTGTATCTCTACTATACCCTCTCAATTAATTTTGTTAAGTGCTGTCAGAAATCTTGCAACTCAAATTTTGCATTTGATCTCACCTAGAGCTTATCTTTCGCTGCTAAGTAATAGATTGAACCTATCCCTCATCTGAGATGGAGGTTTTAATCAGTCCCTTTCATTCTGTTCCTTTCTGCATATACACACACATATATATACTTAAGCTAAACCTGGTAATTATCTCTCTTGGCTGATTATTTTGGGGGCGACGATGCAAGAGTCATAAGCATTCATTTCTGCAGTGTTATCCCACTCCACCTCCTCACCATGTGTTGAATTGCTATGGTATTTTTGTTCGTCTCTTGTCTAGTCCTCTCCAGCCTTCTCTTTTCTCACTATGAATTTACAAGCTTATAAGAACTGAATCTTTGTTATTTTCTTCTTTTTCTCTTTTTTTTTTTTTTTTTTTTCCTTATTCCTTCTAATTGAATGTGTGTTAGTGAAATCAGGGAAGAAGAACATTGGTCTGCTTGCTTTGCGTTGGTGTTTACTATGAGTCATAACAACAGCTTGGTGCTCTTGAAAACTTTTGTGGTGGGAGAATAAACAGCATGGATGCAGCAAAAGAAACAGCAGAATGTACCGTACTTGCAGTTCTCTGACTCAAGGACATAATTGTGGATGATGGGAATGCATTTCGAGAGAGGATTGCACTTACTCATGCCGTGGATATAAAAAATTTCTGCTAAGGAAGCAAATCTGGTTGCTCAAAGTTTGCCCTGGTTGCACTGAAACTGGACTTACTGGGAAAGATTTTGGCAGTCTCTGAATTTTCATAGAGCTTCCTAAAATAGCCTTGGTGTGAGAAGTAAGTTTAGAATGATTATTTTTACACTGACAGTACATAGAAGCTTAACATGAGATGATGTATTCATCATACTGCTCTCTAGTTATCTGCCTGGAGTTACCCAGATTCAGACAGTTTAAGAATTATTTCGTTATTATACCTGGAATTACCTGTTTCCCAAACTGCTTAAAACTTCTTACAGTTATGTTAGAGACAAGGATTTGTCCTCCACTGGTACAGAACTGAGCATATATTAGGATCTTAAATGGCTAGTCATACACTACATGAAGACTGTGCTGTCTTGATTTCTACTTGAACAATCAACTATAAAACATTCTATCCCCTAGAAAGAGACTGAAAGAAACAGTAAAAGATGGCTCAGCTCTGTGGCTGAAAGTCTGTTTATCATGGTAATAAATGACACTCCAGATCCCTTTCTTGATGCAAAGTCTACTGGACAATAATTTCCTCCTTGACTGTGTTTAAAGAAGTTAATGCTGTTGCATGCAGCTTCCAAGATTGATTCCAGTTCCAGCACTCAGTGCAGAACATGGGAAAAACAATGAACACTAAGACATGATGTTAGGGTGTTAGGGTAAGGTGGGTAATACAGTACATGAGAATTGAGACAGGAAGAAAACATACAGATAAAGTAGAAGGATATAGCCCAGTCATTTCACATCCTAACCTGCAATTTCCTGTGTAAAATTTTTTAAATTGTTTGAAGAAATATTGCCCACAATAAGTGGGAAAAATTGCTCACTAGATGAATAATTGCAATGTTCAGCTCTGCTGGATGGTTGGTACTTGGCAGTTCCACGAGCCATGCCATTTTACTGGCAGTAATATTACAGGTGAATAATGATGTTGGTTGCTAGTCAATCTCAGCTGTCCTAATGTACCAGTGGACAGACTAGACAATAAAGCAAGAAGATAGGGGCTACACTTGTAATTATAAAAGTTCTTTGGAATTGATGGTTGTGCAACCACTCTACCTTCATACAGAAAATATTAATCAGGAATACCAAGGAGCTGTTATTTTTATGGAATAATAATGGTTGTGCATTGTGGAACTGAAAAATTCCACTATTTTTACAGAGCACATGAGAAATGACTGTCTAGCATATCATGATATTCATGCTACTTACGGGTGCAAAAGGAAAATAATTGCACCAACTTGACTGGTGAAAGAATATGTAAGATAACAATTAAGTTGTATCAGTAGCAGCAGAATTGTTATGGGTACCTGGCATTGCCAATTATAAGCAAGAAGCAGACTGGAGTATTGGCCTGGAATATGCTGTATTAGAATCTGTTTTCAGTAATAAGACTAAAGAGAGCTACAACTGTAAATGTCATTGACCGATTAAAACTCTACGGGCTGTTTATGTTTCACAGCTAGACATCACTTTAGAAAATAGGAAAATAGACCAAGAGCTGAGATAAGTATAGTATCAAGTTCTGACAATAAAGGCAGTTATACTAATGCCAGAGTCACACCTGAGTGTGACTTGTATGAACTGCTTACAGCAGCCAGACGGGATCAGGGTGCATGCAAGGTTAATGACTGTGCTGAATCTGCTCCCAGATACTTCACTGTTGGCTAAATTTTAACAGAAGAAAACAAAGGTAAAAGCATGACATCTGCCAAAACAGTTCACATCCTGTGAACAGAAGACACCACATAGTTTCTTGACTCAGAAGAAAGATTGGTCTGGGGATAAATTTTTGGACTGTGGTAAAATGCTTGTTCTGCCAAAGACCTCAAGTGTGACTTCAGATTCACAGGTATTTAAGGACAGAAGGGATCATGGTAGTGGATCAAGGGTTGGACTTGACAACCTCAGAGGTCCTTTCCAACTCGGCTGATTCTATGATTCTATGTACCTTGGCCTCCTCTATGATCCACGATGCAAACCTCATGCAAATCCAGCATCAAGGCTGTCTTTTTTTTATTTCACGACATATTGTATAGAAAAATATCGTCTTAATTTACATAAAGTGGGTAGTGGCATGCATTTCTCAGAACCTCTCCTCAGAAATTTTTTGCCCTTTTAGTTGCAATGGCATGCTTTGTTCCTAGTCCAGATTTCTCTCTCATATTCATTGTGCTGAGCTTTCTGTGAGAAGTGTCTTCCTGACAGTGGTGTCTCTATACTCCGAGCGAGGGGCCTAATTAAACATTCTCTTGAATAGATTAAGGCGCTTAGTCATAGTCACATATTTTATGAACATGTGTCGTTCTTGCAGTTTTTCCTAAGGCACTTCCAATTCTTCACTTGCAATGTGGACATGGACATTTGTCACAGCATTGCATTTGGATCTTTAGTTCAGTCAGTAATTTAACCATGATCCCCAGCATCATTCTAAATTTGAAACTAGAGTCCTCCATCCATTATATACTTTGGCATATGTTCTTTTTCACTTGTATTTGGCTGTATTAAAATTGATGTGACGTAAATGAAATTATTTCACCAAAGCCACTCAGATAAATCTGATCTGTTACCACAATTAACTTGCACTCTGTTGCCTCTTTGTTGTCTGCAAGTGTTGGACCTCTTCTGGGTTATTCATGAAGACATGAGCTTGCATGAGGACTCATGGTCAGTTCAGAAGTAGTCCCTGCCAGTCTTGGCAAAAAGATGGTCACAGCACAGTGGTCTGACATTTATAGTTGTTGTTGAGACCCGCCCATCAACCAATTATCAATTTGTTTAGTGTGAGTATCCCTTGTGCTAATATTATTCCTTCATTATGTGACACAATTAAAGTGTTCATCACAACATTTCAAAGAAGTTTTATTAACATACATATCATTAACTGAAACACAAATTAACCAAATACATAGTCCCATCAACATTTAAGACCTATTTTCCATAAAACAGTGATTACCATTATATTGTGGATGTATTCTAAATCAGTCTCTTTACTGCTTTGCCTGTGATGATAGTGCACTAATTGACATAGAGGTACCAGGTCACTGTCTTTATAATTTTATATTGCTAGCCCATTTAGCCTCTTTTTCCAATAATCTGAATAAACTCTAATAATTACTATTTTTGTTAGAAATTATTTTTAGTGTGATACATAAAAAACAACAAAAGATTCCAATTGTTCCAGGCAGTGAAGAAACATGAAGTAGCACTGTTGTCCTAAATGGTGTGTTTCCTAAGTGGAAGGAAAGGGTAGTGCACGGAGTGAACAGTGGAGTGGAAATGACCATGTTAATTCCATGGGCAAGGTAAAGGTATTACCTTTTATCACATAAACTGATACGCATGGGAAAAATTGGTTGTTCCAACCCTGAAACAGAAACAACAAACTTTAAAATGAAGGAGAAATTTAGAGAAAATAGTTTGCCTTTAATGTATATCTGTTAGAACACAAAAAAGAACTACCTGATAACTTGAAAAGAGAGAATATTGATAAGGATCAGAAGAGGGGAAGAGGTGATTAGATAGTTGGTTTCTGTGCAAAAGAGAAACATATACAGGGCTTTTTTTGTGCCTGGGCAGAGAGAGGCAGCGAGGTGCAAGGAGGGAGCTGGCTTAAAATGGGACAGACTGTGGGCAGCAAGACCCATTGCCAGGGAGAACAGCAGCTGTCACTGACTTCATTGGCCAATGAGAACATATTTCAAGCCTGGGAAACATTTTCACTAATGTCCTCAAAGGCCTGTTGCAAAAAAAATCTCCAATCAAAGCCCCCTCTCTCTCCCTCCTTTCCTCAGCCCTGGAAAAGTTATGGAGCAAGGACAAAAAGGTGGTTGGGAGCAGCTGTCATGGCTTTACAAAGAGCAAATCATCTGTCCAAATTGATTACTTTCTATGATGATGAACCTGTCACTACAGTGTAGGGGAGGGCAGTGGATTTTGTAGGGTTTGACTTCAGCAAAACCTTTGATACAGTCTCTGTATGAGATTAGTGAGATATGGGCTGCATAAGTGGGCAATAGGGTGAGTAGTAATTGACTGGACTGCTGGGCTTGAAGAGTCATGTTTAGTGATGCAAAGTCCATCTGGAGGACACCAACTGGTAATTCCCCTTAAGGATCTGTTACTGGGACCCATCCTGAACCATATCTCCATTGATGACCTGGATGACAGGACAGAAACACTTGTCAGCAGTTTGCTAGTGACACCGATGTGTGGGGAGAGGCAAATACATTGAGGGCAGGGCTACTATTCAAAGGGACCAAGATGGGCCAGAGAAATAGAATCATAGGAACTCATGAAGGTCCAGAAATGCTGAGTCTTGTATCTGGAAAGGAACAATCCCATCCGGCAATAAAGGCTAGAGGACAGTTGTCCTACAGTTGATTTGATGTAGTCAAGAAGTTGAACATGAGGCAACAGTGTGCCCTTGCAGCAAAGAGGGGCAATAGCATTCTGGGCTGTACTGGCGCAGAGCAGTATCAGCCCTAGGTTGCATTACCTCCCCAATACAAGAGAGTCACGTATATATTGGAGCGAGTCCAGCAAAGGCCACAAAGATGAGTAAGAAATTGGGGCATCTGTCATACAAGGAGAGGCTGAGAGAGCTGTGACTGCTGAGCATGGTGAAGTGAAGGCTCAGGGCAAATGTCACCATACCTAATGTGTCTAAATACCTGGTGAGGGTGAGTAAAGAACGTGGAGCCAGACTCTTCCCAATAGCAGACTGAGAGGCAATAGGCACAAATTGAAATATATATAATTGCATGGAAACATAGAAAAAAATCTTTTTACTGTGAGTTGGTCAAACACTGGCATGAATAGTCCAGAGAGGTTGTAGAGTATCTGCTCTTGAAGTTACTCATAACCTGACTGGACATGGCCCTGAACAACCACCTGTAGCTGACCCTGCTTTGAGCAGAGGAATGGACTGGACACTTTCCAGAGGTGACCTACATCCTTAGCCAGTCTGTGATTCAGTGAACGCTGGAATCCAAAGATGTGGTCTGTACTTGTTCTCTCTTTGTTGGGGGTTAATTTTATTGGAGAATATACTCTGAGATGGTGTTCCTGTAATTTTTCCTCAAAATTTTTGAACTCTTTTGTATCTAATCTCACTGACTTTAAAAATGTTAATTATTTTAGTTGTCTAGTGTCTTCAGTCAGAACATGCTTGCGTCAATATGGAACCAGAAAACTCCTTTTCCCAAGATGAAAAAAACCTACTTTTTTGAACTGAACAATGCTGGGTTCTTTAGTTTTTTTTACGAAGGCCAGTCAGCTAGAGACTTATACAGATAATCATCTGAGACTGTACTGTCACAAAACTGGAAGTATAAAACTCTGTAATATATTTCCCTATCTGCAAAACCTGTTAGTATGTACTGGCTCTGAAAGGCTGTGCAGGATGAGAGTTGTTGTTATGCTGGTGTTTGAAGATAGTTGGACACTAAGAAAATTTGGAATGTAAAGCAGGAGAAGGCAAGACAAAATGATGCTCCCCCTCCCGGTGACTGTTTCCCTAATTGTAAGTTTTTTAATGTTTGCAGTGCTGGCTTGGTCACATCCTGCCTCAAATCATCAGCCATGTGGTTTGAAAGATTCCAAAATTGGTGGTCTGGAATTGGTCTAATGGATTTATGTATTTTTATGCCAAAAAAGCGTAAAATAAACTGATCACTGAGGACTGGAACAATTACTGTAGGCTGCTAACCATATGTGAGAACAAAGTGCGTGACTTTCATATGATTAGAATGAATCAGAGGTAGCCCACTCTGTAGTGCAGTGACAGTTTTATTAAATGAATTCATAAAAGCTGAGTGTTTGGAGTGCTTTAGATGGTATTAACCATAGATCTTTCATATTGAGGGTTGTTTCTTTTTACAACAACTTGTTTCATGTGTAGTGGTTGGTCTGTACCTTCAGATTCTTAGTAATTGCTGCATCTGAATGAGGCCATAAAGGAAAAACAAAAGATACAAGTGCTTTCCAAGTATATGGATGTCAAATGGAGCTGAAGTCACTGAACGTGGCATTTCATTATATCCACTGGCTTGTAACATAAGAATCTAAATATAGAAATAATTAAAGGCTTACTTGTAATTTCACTAACATTAATGCCAAGGTTCCTCTAGTGTCTAATGGGACTTATTGTCTTCAGTCACTGTTAATCAATATAGAAAGTTATTGTTAAGAAATTAAGAGATTTTTGCTTTTGCCATTTTTAATTCTGTGAAATTTTTGGCTATTATTGTATATGGTATTTTTTAAACTCCTGATGTGTGTTGTTGGTAAACCCAATATCTCATCATATAGCAAACATCTGCAAGAGTTTGAAGGTCAAAGCTGTGAAAATAGACTGGGTCTAGAAATCAATAAACATTGAGAAATTTATTGGGTTTCCTAGTATTAAATGAATTGGTCTTTTTTTTCCCTTTTACAAAATCAAGTGCAATTTTTTTCATAAAAATAAGTAATTGGTATGTAGCTACCCACCTCCTCATAAATAGTAGTCTTAAAAAAGATGCCTGTCAAAAATGAGGTCTTAAACCTCTCTGTGATTCCCACTAAAAGAAAGTAATCAGCTTCTCGTTATCCAACCAACATAATATTAATTTAATGTTTAGCTTGAGCCTAATAGTGTGTGTACATTTGTCTAGACAAATCTACTCCAGCTCACACATTGCCCAGGTCTTGACATTTCTGTTCAGATCAGTCATTAAAAGAGAAGAGGCTGGGCTGAATTTACTCCTCTTTTACTTTGTGTTACAGGAGTTAGGTGGCAAGTGGGGAATATATATATATATATATAAGTTATAAACCAACTGGAAGTCAATGTGTTATCACCATTGTTTTAGGTTGGAGCAGCCCTGAAAGGTACTTTTGATGTATTCCAGCGTACAATCCCTGTGCAGGAAGGCAGCACTGGATAATCTCTTTGTTTCATCTTGTGTGGAGAGTTATTAACCACTTGAACCACATTTCATATGTTCCTGCTCTTAATACGGAATAGAATCCTGTTGGCTCCACATATTCCATGTTTTATGTCTTCATGAAAAACAGAAACACAATCACACTTATTTTCATGTGTTCAGTTTGCACCCTTATAAAGAAGTAGTGCTTGGAAATGCATCTCTTAAGGAAATGAGAGACAGAGACAGGGCATGTATTGGGAAGTGGAAGAAGGCTATGGGGACTTAGGAGTGAGAAGATGGGAGGAAGGGTGGTCTTTTGGGTAACCTTTATATCAGTTATACAAACTTGCAATCTGTGCTGGTAAATTTTTGATTTTTCAGAGGTAGCTTGTGGGGTACGCATGTGAAAATGTGATATTTTTAAACAGAACTGTGCACTGACAGCACTACAAAGTCTGGGGGATATAGATGGAGGGATAAGCATGAGAATGCTATACTCTTCAGATATCATCTAACAGGTCATAGCCAGAGCCAGTAATAGGACTTCAATATCCTGACTTTTTTTCAGGTACCTAATCCACTAGATGCCACTAATTTAGGTAGTATTGATATATTTAATATGAACTGATTTATCAGCTTCTTCTGTGGTCCTTTAATGTCTGACACATTTACTCATGTTTATTCTGAGTCTGAATTATTCAGCTTGAGACCAAGCTGGATATTGCTGAAATAAATACTTGAGAAAGGTCTCTCTATATTTGTATTGCTCACATTGGACAGCTCTAAGTCTTGTCAGGACATTTAACTTACCCACTTCTAGGTTAAGAAGTGAACTGTTTTTGAAGGATAGCTTAGGTGTAATTTTCAAAGCTGATCTAACAGGGAATTGTTCCAAGCACTTTTACCTCTGTCTGGCTTCATATAGCGATGAATTGAACATCTACAAAATCCTACTGCATTCAATGGAAGGAGAAAACATTAAGGTTCTACTTCTGCACTGTGTGTCAGCTTATTTCCCAATGGATAGTTTAAACTGAGAAGGATTTGCCTAAAATAATCAGCATCTTAATTAATTTTTTTTTGGTGCAAATTATTATTTAGAATCGTGTCTACAGGAAGCAACTAGCAGAGATTGGATATACCATTCTTGCCAAGAGGAAATGAGAAACTGCATACATTGTTTGTGAAAGATAGTCCTCTGGAAATCATAATTCAATACTGTTCCTGTTGAGCAGGAAGACTGTATGTAATTTTGCTTGAAATATGCTTGTAAATTTTATCCATTGATAGAAAAGGCATCCCAGTGTTAATGGCAAGAGAAAGCAGCTGGACAGTGAAAGAATGGCTGCTAAGCACACAGTAGAAGGCACTTCAGACTGTGCCACAGGGAAGAATTAAAACAAAAATAGACCTAGTGTGGGAGGAAGATATTAAACTCACTGAGGAAGCAGTGGCTTAAGAAAACAGACCTTTTTTTACTCCCCTCAAGGTCTGCAGGGTTAATCTGCTTCTTTACTTGTCAGTGTATACTTCTTACAGTTTTCATGTATACTTAGACATGAATAAAACATTTTGAGAGTCCCTGTGTGCAAAAGTGTCGGCTGCCTGGGGTAAGTATGGTGGAATTTTTGGGAAAGCCTTTATGAGGATTGCTTATATTTATATCCATTGGGCCTTTAGATAAACTTCAAAGATAACATGAAGAACATTGGTTTTTGAATTCAGCAGATACAGATGTACTCTCAACGCCTGGGTTTAGTAGCAGCTTCCCAGGAGGGAATACTCTCTCTGATGTCTGGTTCACTTGGAGGCTTGAGGAAATAAATTTCTTGTTTCAAACTTTGCAGAAACAGACATGAATTAAGGAGGGCTTTTTTTGACCCAAAGCACTCTCCGCCCACTCTGTTTTCTGATGTATATTAATCAAAGTAGCTCAGGGATCTCCGTCTTTTAACAGTGACATGAAAATACAGAAATCACCATTTGTAGAGAACACCGTATACAGGGATCTGTATAGAAAAAAAAATATTGTTTTCAGTGTTGGGACAAATAATCCAATTATACTGATTTTTGATTGAATTACTTCCTACCCTGCAACTAGGAACTGTTTGCAAACTACTACTACTTATATCTCATAGCATGAGAAATTATGATTATTAGCAGTACAGTCAGAGTATGGTTACAATATAGTCAGTCTGTTGAACTTCTGGGGGAAAAATCTTGCTTTATTTGCAGACTGATATATTTCAAGGCTAAATACGCCTCTAAAGTATAAGGCCAAAAAATAAAGGTGTGTATCAACCCCACTTGGAAGTCATAGAGATGAAAATGTCTAGTATTTCAGGTAGTTGCTGAGCTATATCATGTACTCTGAATTCAGTGGTGTACTACAGTGTTTAGAATTATGGCAATTTTGTTTGGAGTGTTTAATTTAAAATGCAAACCTTGGTCTTCCTCAAAGGACAAGGAAATAAGAAAAAGCAAAGCAAAAGAAAAAAGGGGAGGGGAGGGGAGGAAAGGGGAGAAGAGGGGGGAGAAGGGAAGGTTTGGGAAGGGAAGGTTTGGGAAGGGAAGGTTTGGGAAGGGAAGGTTTGTGAAAGTTTGGGAAGGGAAGGTTTGTGAAAGTTTGGGAAGGGAAGGTTTGGGAAGGTTTGGGAAGGTTTAGGAAGGGAAGGGAAGGTTTGGGAAGGTTTGGGAAGGTTTGGGAAGGTTTGTGAAGGGAAGGTTTGTGAAGGGAAGGGAAGGGAAGGGAAGGGAAGGGGAGGGGAGGGGAGGGGAGGGGAGGGGAGGGGGGAGGGGAGGGGAGGGGCGGGACGGGAAGGTGAGGGGAGGGGGGAGGGGAGGGAAGGAGGGAAGGGAAGGGAAGGAAAGGGAAGGGAAGGGAAGGGAAGGGAAGGGAAGGGAAGGGAAGGGAAGGGAAGGGAAGGGAAGGGAAGGGAAGGGAAGGGAAGGGAAGGGAAGGGAAGGGAAGGGAAGGGGAGAAGAGAGGAAATTTTGCATCAGATAAAACTTGTTTTTCCAAGAGTTCTCAAATATTTCTGTATTTATGCTTTGTCTTCTCTATCTCAAAGTGGAAATAGCACTGATGGAGTGAACTGATCCAGCTCCAGTGTGGTGGATTGATCCTGTCTCAATACCAGGTGCCCACCATAGCTGCTGTATCACTCCCCTTAGCGGGACAGGAGAGAGAAAATATATTGAAAGGCTTGTGAGTTAGGGACATTCACTAGTTGCTGTCCTGGACAAAACAGACTCAATTTGGGGAAGATAATTATTGAATTTATTAGCAATAAAATCAGGGTAAGGTAGCGAGAAAATAAAAAACAAATGTCAAAAACACCTTTCCTCCACCCCTCCCTATTTATTGGGCTCAAATTTACTCTCAGTTTCTCTGCCTCCTCCCCCACAGTGGTTTAGGGGGATGGGGACTTAGGGCTGTGGTCAGTTTATGATATGTTGTCTCTGCTGCTCCTTCCTCCTCAGGGAAAGGACTCCTCACACTCTTCCCCTGCTCCACCATGGGGTCTCTCCCACAGAAGACAGTCCTCTGTGAACTTCTCCAACACTAGTCCTTCCTGTGGGCTGCAGTTCTTCAAAAACTGCCCCAGTGTGGCTCCCTTCCGTGTGGTGCAGTCCTTCAGGAACAGGCTGCTTCAGTGTGGATCCCCCACAGGGTCACAAGTCCTGCCAGCAAACCTGCTCCAGTGTGGACCTTGGGTTGCAGGGACACAGCCTTCCTCAACTCCCTTCACCATGGGGTGCAGGAGAATCTGCTCTGGTACCTGAAGCTCCTCCGCCCCCTCTTCTGCACTGTGGCTCTCTTGTATTCTCACTCCTCTCTTCTGTGGCTGCAATTGCTGCTGTGCAGGAACATTTTTCCCTTTCTTAACTCAGTTATCCCAGAGGTGATGCCACCAGTGTCAGGTCTATCTTGGAGCCATCTGGCATTGGCTCTGTCAGACATGGGGGAAGCTTCCAGCAGCTTACTGGATAACACTGCTATTGCCCTATTCTGTGGATCCTTTGTAAGTGCTTTTTCCTGTCAAATTTATCCATTGGCCAAAACATTCAGACTGATTTAGATTGAAGGTACTTGGTTGGGAGGAGAAATGTGGGGGTAAGAAGAGGTGCAAAGGAAATTGGGACTCTTTCAATGTGTCTTTGGCACTTTATGGCATGCACTCTCAGCTTTATGAATTTAAACTCCTGTCATCTTAATATAGCCTGCAATTATTCCTCAGGGTATGTCAATTATTAAATACCTATTTAAAGTAACTATTAAGCTATCTTTGACAATTTTGTGATTCAAGTAAATCGACATTGACATTAATGTAAAGTTACTGATTTTATCCTCTTCAATTAATATTTTCCAATAATTTGAATGAAGTTGATTTCTTATTTGCATATTTGTGCTTTCTTAGAAAAATATTTATCTGCACAAACTTACAGAAATTTGGTACACATTAAACGAAAAATCAGACAACTTTTGCTTTTTTCTTTTGGTTTAAGTGCCATTGTTGGGATTCTTGAGGTTGGGCTAGGCACTGTGTTGCAATTTAAAATTATCACAAGCTACAAATTATTGATCAGAAATGCTTCCCTGCATTGAAAGCTCATTTTCAAGATGGATACATTTAATAGCATGTCAGTATTGTGCAGTAAGTGGTACTTCGCTACAATCTTACAAAGCAATGGCTGCCATATTTCCTATAACTTCAGCTGGGAAAAACGGCTTATGATGAAGCTAAAATCCCTTACAGGTATATGTGCTTGTGTGCTATACATGTATTGTTCAAGTGTTGCATGAACTCTCCCCTCTCCCCGTTCCCTAAAGTAGCTCTTTCTCAGACTTTTCATCAGCCTATGATGGAACCAGTAAAGGTCAAAGTTGTGTGGGCTCAATTGGTAAATGTGGTAAGAACCACATACCTCTGCTGAGAGCTCTTGGAGGAGATGCAGGCACCTTGCCTCTTTTGGATCAGTTTAGCACCTGTAGAGGTGACTATCCCTGTGCAAGGGTATTGCTGGTTGAGACCTTGACTCGCTTTCTGTTCACTTTTCTTTGCTATTTTTACTCTCATAAAAATACCAATCCTGTGATACCTGTGGTTCATCAGACAATGTTTTGAAAATAACTGTCTTCATTTCTAGAAAGTGTGTAAAGCACTCTCCTTTGTTCTCACTCCCAGTTTCCCCTTCCTTCCTCCCTTCCTCCCTCCCTTCCCCCCTTCCCTTTTTCCCTTCATTCCCTCCCTTCCTTTTGTCTCTCCCTCCCTGAAATGGAATAAAATAAAAAGCTAGAGACTGTGACAGTAGAAAACAGGTTTGATTTAAGAAATACCATGTAATGCTTTGCTGATGTATCAGTGACTGACTGGTTGCACTTTCCCTTTTTGAGCTGACAGGATGTTATGAAATTGGTGGTGGCAGGATTCAAGCAGCATGGAAGTTGGAGTACCTGCAGAAATAAGTTCTGTGCCCTTGGATGAACTTGATTGGCCAAATTGTTTAACATTGTCCCAGTGCTTTAAGACACCAGCGACTAATGGTAGGAATTGTAGGAATGGTTTTGAAGGAAGCACAGTCCTTGCACAAATCTAGAGGGCTCAGCATTGTTCTTGTGAAAGGAGATTGAAAGAGATGGTCTTTCAGCATAGTGATCACTGGGAAAGGGAGGAGGAGGAGGGCTTAAAAAGAAAGATGTAGATCAGAAATAAGGAGCTTAAAAAGAAAGATGTAGATCAGAAATAAGGAGCTTATAAGAGGAAAGAAAAAGCTTCTGGAAGGCTCCGTTATGAAGAAATTGCATCTAGAACAGGAAAAGCAAGGAGCAAAACAATGCAACTGGGGTTTAAAAATTCCATTATAACTTTTAGAAGAGTGTTTAATTATGTCCAGACCAAAACATCATCTCAGTCCTAATCATTTCCTAAGCAAGAAGTGAGGTAGATAAGCATCACCTGTAATGCTACTCGTGATGATGAGAAGATGGAAACTTTCAGGTGTTTCTTATTTTCTGGAACTATAGCACAGCTAATCTCAGAACTGCAATGGGAAAAAAAAAATAGACCTTTTTGTTTTTCCCCCCCGAGAATTGTGCCTGGGCAGAGATCAACTCGATAAGTTGTAATCAGCAACACAGGTTCTTCTGCTTGTGAAAGTTAAACTGTCCAACATTAAAGTTTTATTTTTCTTGTGGGGCAGATCAATAGCTGAATAATTGATTGTCTGACTAATTGAACAGCTGAATTATTGAAGATTTTAAATGTGAATTTCATGAGGTGAGATGATTAGAGACCAGGATGGGTGCCAGGGAGAGTTTTAAGTAAATGAGTGGAAGTAGTCAGGTAGAGTTACTCAAGATCTTTTACTGAAGTTAAGATTATGCATGGAGGTTCTTCTTCTGTATATCCTCAACTTGTCCCTTCCATGAGGAATAAATCTTGTTTTCCCCTCAGGCACTAGCGTCCTTGCTTTCCCATTTCCCAGTAAGTCCTCCCAGCACTCTCAGCAAACATAATGTTACAAAATGTCAGGATTCCATTCAAAATTATTAAACATATCAGCGCCTGATTTTGACCTAACTAAACTTTTCCTGAATCAACGGGATTGGATTAGAAGCAGACTGTTCTTGCTGTTGGTTGGAGAAACCTTAAGTGTAGTATTACCACACTTCTATTTTCCTAACAGATTCAATTTTAATATATGTTAAAATTAGTATCTTGGTGTTTGGCTATATCTTTAAGGTCCAGCCTGCTGTTAGGAGCCCACCAAGACTTGGAATGGACATATTAGCATTTCTGTAAGTGTTCTTTAAGCAATTTCATAGACTCATAAAATCGTCAAGGTTGGAAGAGACCTTTAAGATCATCAAGTCCATTTTTAATTTTTTTAACCCAAGGTCTGACCAGCATTCTCAGCTAGTGTGCACGATTGTGTATCCTAGCAGAGGGTGAAAGGGAGGGACTATATGGCTGAAAACATATGGACATCTATTCTGGGGAGTATTTATGCAAGATTTTCAGAATTCTCTCATGACCATGCATTAGTGCCTCTGATTTACACATATGAGTTAGAGGGAAACTTTACGGTCTCATCTGTATTTAAGTCAACTTGTACCCTCTATTATAAAAGCAATCTTTTATTTGAGAGGTCTCAAAGATGACAGTTTATAGCTCATCTCTGACGATAATCAGAGAGATTTTCTCTTTCAAAACTCACTATTTCTTCCTTCTTTCAGAAAACATTTGTAGCTAGAGAAAATGCTTGAATATTGCAGCATAAACCATATATTATAAACACCACAAAGATGGTAAACCAACAAATGCACACACACACCTACAGACATGGCTAAAGGAATTTCAAGCTTGCAAACTCTATCAGTAGACAGGAAATGAAATATTTATGTTGCATCAAACAGTGCACTGAGGAAGGGTAGACTCATAGGACAGCAGTTGTTATTTAATTCTATAAAATAGCTCTTTTTTCAGTTTAACTTTAAGATTCCTGGAACATATATATTTACAGTGCCTTGTAAAAAAAAAAAAAATACTTGCATGTATGTGCTGCGGTCACAAAGGGTAGACCTAAATTCTCAAATTAAAATACAGGTGATAAAGATATCCTACAAAAGTAATGTGAAGCTATGAACTTGCAAAGGAGTGCAGTTTTCCTGTTTTAGTTAGTGGTGTAGGCACTTCTGTGCTGATTAGTAATAGGTTATTAACAAGTTTTTTAATTAAAGTAAGGGAAAAGTGAGTAATTTCATAAAATTCACTTATCTATTGTACTGGTTTCCCCTCTGGAGCCTTTCCAGTTAGGGGTTTAGAGTCTAAGGAAAGAGTAATTGAGAACTGAATTGTGTTGGGAAGGGTGATAAATCTAACAGGGAGCCATAGTTTGTTTTAAGGTGGCCTTAAATGGAAGTTTTGTTATATTAGATAAGGGATCACAAAATCCCCATTTAATATCATGTAAGGTAATCTAACATAGTATCAAATGTATAGTAGCTTTTGACAGAGATGTTGCTGCATTGACTGTACTTTAGACATGAAGCTTGCTCTTATTTGGGCTGAAGACATGTATTTCTCCTCAGAGCCCAGAGTGCTGGCTGTCAGTGAGTGATAAAGGAAAGGATAGAGGGTATTCACCTGTGTGCTCTGGCACTTCCTGATTTTTGAGTACTATTGGAAAGCTCTTGTCTGTAATCTTGTGAAACTGCAGCTTCATACGTAGTGTGCAGAGTGTGCTGTAAGTGAGGGGTGTTCCACAGTCCCATTCCGAAAACAGAAGAGAAAATGTCTTCTGGGAACTGACACTAGAAGGACACTTTTAAGTTAGAAGTGGAAGCTTCATGAGGTTTTTTTCTGACCCCTATTGGTACAGTGTAAGAAATAGCAAACAAACGGTGATGCTGCTGCTCATGACAGCAGAAGCCCAAGAGTGAACTTAAGTTGGAATTTGTGCTCACTCTTTCTGGCATAGCGTGTTCTTGAACAGGCAGCTGAATTCCTAAAGGAGTTTTCTGTGAAGCATAGTAGATTCAAACTTATCTTTTTTTTTCCCAGTTTTCTCCCTTATCAGCCTCTAGAAGACATTACAAAAGCTACACGAAAACTTAGCAAACACTGACATTTTAACAGAAAGTTTAACTTGCACTGTGCTATGATTTCCTTTGCAATTTCTGGTTGGTAAAATCCTTGGCTTGCCTTCATGGAATATGGACATAGTAAGATAAGAGTGAATGCTAAGAACTTATTTTTTTCTGTGCAAACCCATGCTAGGGATGCCCTGAATTACTGTACAGTCGACAGGATTTTGTGACAAGCATCTTATTTAATTAAAATTGTGTGATTTGTCTTGTGCTATCCCTCTGAAAGGCATTTCAGTGCAATGGGCATTCACTGTAGAAAAGAGCACAAAACAGCTGGCCTTGTTGAAGTTCTGTATGCCCCAGCTAGAAAAGTTCTCTCTTGGAAACCCTCTCTCTCTTATGTGACTTAGGTGTATATTATGAGTCTTTATTTATCTTATATCTCACTATAAAACTCTGTATGGTCTTAATAAAGAGCACAGAATATTAAACAGTTAAGATGCCTTTCATGGCTGAAGGAAGCTTTGCTAGTAAGCTTTGTAGTTTTATATGGTTTTATGTTTCATTCCAACACTGACTTAATAGTCCCTCAAGTAGATAGGTCATGCCAAATTAAATATGAAAACCATAAATGATTATATTAAGATAACTTCATTAAGAAACTTCAAACCCAAAAGCTGTTGGTGAAGCCCACACTATTGGGATGAGGGGTGTAATTGTTAAGAACTGTTCCCTTAGTAATTGTTTTCTCATTTTTTAACATGCCGGTCATTCTCACACGTGTATATATAGAAAACAATCAGACACCACAGACATCAGTAAATTCCCATGTATTGTAGACCCCCAGTTCCTCTTCTCTCTGTGTTGTAGTAGGTCTTGGGATACCACTGACTGTTAGGATTTTCACCAGCAGAAGTCATAAAAAACTATCATTTAGGATTTCAGAGGACAGCATTCCTTCTGCTCATCTCTGCATGGACACCTCTAAAAGCTTTTCTCTAGAATTTATGAAAACAGACCAAAAAACATTCTTATATGTGCTCAATTTTGAGTAAAAATTCTGTCCTTTGTTGCTGACCTCCTAGAAAAAGAACTGATCTTTGCCATAGAGCTGTCCAGAGGGCAAGAATTCACTCTTAGTGACTTTCAAGGTTTTAAGTTTTGTTTTCATTCCAATGCATGTTGTAAGTAGTGCATGACCAAAACCTTCAGAGTACTGTGTGAGAACAGAATTCTGATTTTGCATTTTGGTTTGGAGCCAGGACCATGGAGGAATGTTTCTTACATTTCACTACTTGCTCTCTCTTGGTCAGCACTGGGTTCAAAACCCTTTCCTGATGACACTTCCATATGTCTATTGAAATAATCCATTTTCAACAAGGCCACCAAATAGTTCTGCTCTTTACAGTTCAGGCTCTTGGAACAGGATGAATTGTTATGTTGAAAAAACAAATTCATGGACATGAGAAAACTTTGGATTATTTTGCTTTGTTTTCAAGATATGAAAAAAATTATTTGCGGAAATCTCCATAAGGAACAATATATGTATTTCTGAGAGCTAAATACTCCCCATTAAGGCAAAACATAAATATGTGGAGAATAAAAGTTACAGGATAAAAGAAGAGTGAGAGAAAGAACTGGATCAAAACTACTTTGTTACGTACATTGAATGCTCTATTTCTAGAAACTTGCCAGAAGTGCTAATTAGTCTGTAAATGCATGTCAAAGTACAGGTCTGATACTTGAAACATATAGTTATCTGTATTACCAGTTTATCTAATTGACAACTAATAACTTGTAATATGTATAGGTAGATAATTTAGTTAAAATATATTACCTTTCAGATTAGCAATGAAAAAACGTTTTAAGTTTTGCTAATCAGGTCCAGGGTTGTGTTACAGAGTAATATATTTGGATTGGAAACTACACTATTTTGGTAGTTTTATAAGTATTTAAAATTTTTTTAAAATATGTTTCCATTTTTCACAGAATACCCATGTAATGGTAATTCAGTTGTGGAAGAGGACATCACAGAATTATTATTTATTGAATCAGGTATAAAAATAATTCAGCCATAAAAAATGATGTCACATCATAATATGTACCTGAGAGCATCTCCCCAGCTAGTGTAGGATTATTACTTACTATGTATTCTTCATGGTTTTGCTCATTGTCTAAATGTCACAGGATTCCCCCACTCCTTTGGTGTGACAAAGCTTTAATCCTACAGATGTTCTGCAGGCAGAGCTGTGAGTGGGAATGTAGTAAAAACCCACTTGTGGTTTTGAACAAGGTGGCTCAGGCACTGTTAATTGTCTAACTGTGCCAGAGAGCTGCCAGGTGAGCCAAGTCATGCCCTGTGTTGCCATAGCTGGGATGCTGCTCTAGAGCTGTTGTAAAGCTCAGTGCAAGAAGTATTACCCAGCTCTGTCTACACTTCTTGACTGTCACAGCAGGGGCTACAGCGTATTTCTATGGTTTATGAACTGATGTTTTGGACTAAGCTTTGACTAAACCAGCCTGATTAATTCAGGTGAGCCTTAGTCCACATGTTTTAATACTTTGAGCACACCTGTTTTATCCACACTTTACCCAGCTCTTGGGAATTCAATGTATTTTTTGGGTACATGAGAAACTGTGGTGAGGAGTTTTTTGCAGTATTATTGTCTGTGAAACAGGTGATAGAACAGGATCTCTGAATCAGTCCTGACTATGGGTACAGACATTTCTCTTTCATAAACAGGGAAAGAAGGAGGAAATGAGTGCCATGAGGAAAAGCAAAGGAAATGAGATGTGGTGGTTAAAATTCATTATACACCATTAACCAGAACTATATATTTATGCTTATTTTTATGTGCTTAATCCACAAGAGATGGGGTGTAGTAGCTGTTGCTACCCATGTCATTCCACAATCATTGACAGAGCACTTGCATTCTCTTTCTGTGCTACTCTTAAGAAAAAGGCTTTCTGTTCTTAGTATTCAAGAATGCTGTAGCTTTTTTCTAAAAGTGAATAGTTATACTCCAGTTTTGTTCTTAGAGTTAAAAGTTCCCTTTGGCTTTCCTTACAATCTTTTCTGTCCCTGGAGAGACACTGCCTGTGCTGTAGCCTTTAGGAAGAAATGATATTGTTATGTTTACTTAATACTTGACCTATTGTCAAAGAGGATGATTGACTTTCTGCAGCACAAGTGGGGATGGGGTCACTGGGTCACACGAAGAGCAGCATAATACCTGCCAAGATGGCCTGGTGAGGTGGATGTACACATACATATATAGGCTAGGAAAGGGACCTATGAGAGTATTCAAGAATGAATTACTTAAGAGACAATGACTCATCCTGGCTCCACTGAACATTGGACTCTTTGTGACTCCTGCTTGCCTAAAGCTACCCCTGCAACACATCCTTGAAAATGTGCAGTGATTTGATAGCATCTGTCAGAATGAATCAGCAGGTATCAGTTAGATGCTCCCTGAAGGGCTTGTAGTAACAAGAGAGCTTGGTTGAAGGTCCCTGGCTCCCATTAGAGATATTTTCTCTGCTGTGCCCCTACTGTGAACAAAAAAAGAAACAGCATCATAGTATTGCTAAAGGTAAAGTTGAAATGGTACCTCTATTCGTCAGAGCCATATGTATTACCCCTAATCCAGGCAGAAGTGTCTGTTGACATTGCTGGCACTCACAGTGATCAAAGGTGATAGAGACTTTCACACTGTCTACAGTAGTTTGCAACTTCTCTGAGAATAGGATCTTCTGGGTTATAGGTCCTCAGGTTTAGGCTAAGATGTGTGTCAGAAAGTTCCACAGAAAGCTTTAAAAAATGTTGTGGAATGGTATCTTTTCAAAGAGTTTTTGAACAGACCTTCTCTACTGACATCAGTCTTGTATACAATTATATTACCACAAAAAGTGCCAGTGTGACCCATGCACATGTCTTCTAGTAAATTATGATTATTTAGTATCCTAAGTACTACCAAAAATAGAGAGTAATCTAAGTTCATTAGAGTGGATAAAATTCTCCTGAGCATGAGTTTTGTGCTTGAATTTCTTCTTTGACTTTGTATCTTTATAAATAAAAACAAGTACATGTTTCAGATTATCTTTCAGACGTCAAGTGGTGTGAGATTCATTTTACCTAATCCTAGACATTTATACATTAAACTTTCCCCTGAGCTAGATCACTCTAAGCTGTCTGCAGTTAGTCCAAAAGCACAGGTAGTTTGAAAGCAGGGTTCATGTTGGTGTGTATTACATATCCATCTTGGGCTGAAGGGAATTGTGTTCCAGAAATTCCTCTCTCCATAGGATCAAAGGTCATTAGATTATTCCTTCAGATACAAACACCTAATTCTGGTCACATCAGTCTGTGAATTCACACCTTAACACACCTAGTATATGTCTACTAGTTTGCCAGTAGCTAGTTTTGTGTCTGATACTGCATTTGTGCCCATGTCATGGGTTGAAGATATATTTGGCTAACTTGGAAACAGGAGGTTTGGCACATTTACACTGCACGAGATATCAGTCCACCTTAAACAGTAGACCTGAAATCCACTTGAGGTTTCTAACATTTATTTAGGTTATGTGCTTTCCATGGATATTATTTGTGCCCAAGAAGGGGGATGTATGTACCCCGAACCCCATATACTTACAGCCCAAAGACAACCCAAATGACAACATCTGTAAGCTTCATAGCTAAAACCAGGTTAATATCCCATCACTCTGCTGCACAGTGTATTGCCTCTCCTCCACACCACCTGATCACCCTGTGGAACTGCACTGTTGCTTTTGTTAGTGAGAGCTGCCATGTTCCTTCCCTCCAAGAAGCCAGGTATTGAAGGATGAAGAGAGAGCTTGTATCCTAAAACTAGACAAGATCTTTAATGTCATTAAATAGCGATCAAATTCGATGATGTCTTTCAAAACAAAACAAAGTAAAAAAAGAAAAAGAATTTCTGTAAAGAATCTGTCAAGGAAGCACTGATCCTCATCAGAACAAAGTGTCATCTTATGTGCAGTGAAGGACAAATAGTTTTCATTTGGAGATAGTAAGTATAATCTCTGAATTTAAACTCCAGGAACTGAAGGGGAAAAGATGACTAAGTGAAACTATTTTAGAGGTAGAGAAACTTCACTGTTACTTGGAGTCAAAGGTGAAATACTCTGCAATGTTAACACATTTCTTTTTTCATGTTAGCTTTGTTGGTTTAGAAAACACAATTAACAATATTTAGTATTTTAAAATTTTGTTAAAATTCTAATCATATAAGCAGTAGATTACTTGTTTCTCAAGGTCTGTGATTTTCAGTCTGATTTTTACAGTCTCATCCACTTTCCATTGAAAAAGGTGGTACTATAAGGAGAAGTAGAATTTGATGAGATGTTTTATTTTCTGTCAATTTGCTAGAACATTGGTTCAGCTGCTGTTTATGGATATAGAGAATAGTGAATATTTCATCTTTAGTTGAAATCTGAAGGACCTGAAGATACTCAGCTCCTCTTCTAATTAGGTCAAATATAAATAACCCCCTTTTTATATAGAAAGAGTATAAATCTGAATTTATTAGTCATCCTTAGTTCATACCTCTTCCAACCCAAAATGTAAATGGCAGTGCAAACAAGTTCTAGTTTTGATCTATCACTCTATTCTCATTTTATTTGTCTTCTAATTGCACTTTGAAACATGTATTTGGGTAAATATTTTTCCCGTTTAAGAAAGAAACCATCCTGTACTCCCCTCAGTAGGGAAGAGTACGATCTCTCCTTTTGCATACTGGAAATTAAAATCTTGAATATACAGTAATTTGCCTGTAGGAATTCCTTCTGGGCTGAAACCTGACATACACAGCTTTCATATAATAAAACTCTACTGTACCTATTATTCTATAATAGCAATAGATAAATGGGGGGAGGGGAAGGAAAAATCATAAAAGAAGAAAAGGAGTGGAGCAGAAAATAATAGACCTGAATTATTTTCTGAAATTCTGTTACTGAGTTGTCCCCCACATACAGAATAGATTATTAATCAACCTGCTCAAAGTAAATGAATTGGGATAATCTAGTAATTTACAATTATTAGGTATTTCATATACTAAGAATACAGCAGCATATTCCACTGAAGACCATGAGGATATATTACAAAATCTTATAGCAAAAATTAATTCCAGCTGTTATTTTAAAGGATGTTTTTCAGCTGTTGCTGTTTCTAATAGAGAGTTATTCCTTTTCCCCTACAGTACTTAGAGTGGCTTTCATGTGTGATAACATCTGATTTATTGCTCCTGTGTTTTAGAAAGCTACAGCTCACCTCTTTTGATAGTAGAAATGCAAAATTAGTCTGCTTTTATTTTTCCAGTTAAAAAAGAAAATATTAATTTTGTTGTAGTAGAAAGTTTTAAAACCAGAGTTATTAAAGCTAAAGTTATGCAGAAGTATGAATTGAGACAGTATTTGGAGGGCTGAGGTCTTCCCCTCTTGTGGTTGGCAGTGTCATCACAGATATAAGAGTGGCTGTATCTGTTACCTAGCTTTTTAGGGGTTGAGGCATTGTTTTCAGATCATATGTAGGGGTGCTGTTGTTGGCAAATTGTGGGGATGGAATTCATTAGGCAGTTGGCAAAACTTCATTAATAGTGTCATGGAAGAACATAGTCCAAAACTGCCCTCTGACTTTGCATGCTTCTGTTTTAAGATGCCCACTTGAATTATGCTAGACATGACTTTTGAATTGTATTGACTATTCATTTTGGTGATTTTTCAGATATACAGATCACCCATATGTTTGTGTGAGGGTTGCAGCTCCCCTAATGGTGGGAGGGCAGCATATTCTGAGAAAGGAAACTTATTGAAGAAAGGAAACAAACTGTTCTCTACCAGAAAATTGAACAGCATGTGGAAACCTCATGCAAACACAAATTAACTGCAAGTGAGGGGACAGATGGGCTTGGCAACCTATCCTTAAAATGACATTCAGAGAAAAAAACCCAAACCTTAACTTGGAGTGCATGTGAATGGGGGTGGGAGATTATTGGAGATTTCATGGCCAATATATTTGGTTTTGCAAAATGAAAATCTTCATGCTGCATTTCCTTTTTTTCTTTTTTTTTTTTTTTACCAGGTTGTAATGTTCTTGAACTGCTCCAGCTAGAGCTGAAGGTAAAGATTTCCCTTGCCTTCATTTTACTTAACAAAAAATAGGATACACACCACATACCTGTGGTTGTCTTCATCTGACCTGAAGAATAGAGCAACTAGTTGAGAAAAAGTTCACCTTCAAAGAGTCATTGTTCAGCTGACGTATTTGTTTTGGTATTGTGTGTACAAAAAGCTTTGAGGGTTATCAGAGCAATTCTAATCAGTGCTGGTTCTCCCATTCTTTTCTCAGATTTGCACCAAGTTTTTTCTCCTATTTGTATAGCTGCATTAAGGTTGTGCACCGTCTGGCTTTTAATAAGGAATGAATGACACTTTGAATGACATAAGGCATTTTTTAAAGTCTGGTAGATCTATGAGAAATTCCCACCAGAGAGCTTCAAAGTAGTACTGACTGGTTGCATAGTGGCTATCAGTGCTTCACACATAGGCTGCTTTTAACTTATATTTTCTATTACTAAGTAAGCTAATTTTACATAAAATGAGAGCTTTTCTGTGTGCCATTACTAAAACATGAATACTGCATTTGTTAATCCTATCTGAACAATAAACTAAAGAAGTCAGCAGGAAAAGGATAGAAACATTTTACAGGCTTCTCCTGTCCCCAAGTGAGAGAGAACCTGTTGGGCCATTTTGTCCTCTTTTTGCTCATTCTTTATAACGTACAGCCTGGACCAAAGTAAATCCATACACCTTACTTCAGGTAAGTCTGTATGGATGGTCCATATTTAAATGTGACTGGATATATGGAAATATTTAAAGACTACAATAGCTCTTCAGACTGAGAATTTTCTAGATTCTAGATTTTTTGTGATAAATATAAAGCAAGACTAGTCAGATATATTATTTTCCATCCAGATTGTCAAATGATATGGAGACAAGTTCATATCTGATAGGGAAGTAATTAAAAAGGGCATAATAATAAATGACAAACTACAGTTAATGTAATATACCAGCTTCTTCTTCATATTTTTCTAGGCATAGCTCTGATCTATATCTACATATCTACATCTGAGCTATATCTACCTACTTATATTGATAAGTATCTTACCGTAAGCCGTGCTAGATTGGTGTGTAATTTTGACCCTGATCAAATCCCTTCATATTCTTTAAATTAGAATGGGTGATTGGTTTTTGCCCGGTCTTTGAAAATCAGTTACACAGAATTTAAAGAAGTCTTAGTTTATTGGACGTTGCATGTTTAAGAGGAAAAGTTGTGGGGTTTTGAACAAACAAGTTCCTAAGGCATTGTTCAGAGTATATTTTTATTTATTTAGCAAAGACAGACATGAAGGGAAAAGCTTTAAAACTTGAAAATAAAACAATTAAAAGTAATTTATAGCTGAGCTCTGGAGTGCTGAAGTCTCAACTTAAAATAATGTTTTATGGTTATAGAGAAAATTGCAAAAGAAAGTACCTTGGCCTCTGACTCAGAATCCTCAGTCTTCATGAATTCATTTTTGCCTTATTCTCTATTATCTATGGTCATTCCTGTCACTATTCAGAATTGCTCAAGCCTCCTGGTGTTTGGATTCACTAATGTACTGATGGTTATATTGGTTTTGTTCTATTCATTTATATAGTAGACTCTGGCAAGTATGTTGAAGTTGCCTAGAAAGAGTGTAATTTAGTTCAAATTTAGCCTTAACAACAACTGTGTTACGTGTAACATGGAATTTTCTAGGTGTCCGGCTGGAGAAGGAATAACATAATGTCTTTGGTGAAAATGCAAAAGGATAAATGCTGCTTGGAAACAGGTGTCTGTGAAATTTAATAGATTTACGTGAGTTTAAAGATTTTTCAGCGTCTTTGCGAACTGACTCAAACTATTTTGCACCTGTGTTAAAGAGACAATTTCTTTAGTGGAGGCCTACAAAGAGGCAATGGGCACTAGTGGAATGTACACTGATCCTACAAAAATGTGAGGGGAATGAGGTCTTTAGTCTTCCTAGGCTCTTCAGAAAGTGTAGGTTGTCTACCACCTGATGCTACTTAATGACTTCTCTGGAGTTAGTAAGTATTTAGGTACTCCCAAACCTGATGTTTGTGTAGAAAGTTCACTGTCTTTTATTCTAATTTTATTTGCTGTTTGTTTTTCACACTGCAATTACATTTTAAAAAAATTCAGTTATCATAGGAAAAGAATGCTTTCTGATTCAGTCCCATAGGATAGTTTCAGCACACACCTAGTAAATGATGGGTAGTTACTGACCACACCTTTTTTGGTGAAGGAACTGACTGATGAGGCTTTGCAGGAAAGAAAGGTAGTCTCTCACTTTGTCCTTCCGCTTTCTTCTGACAGCCATAAGCTTCCCACCTCATATCCTGCTGTAACTCTTAGTAGTTTTGCATTTCAGCCAAAAGTCTAAGCACTGCTCACTGCCCTGTATTCTTCCATTTGTGACACTTGGTTTTTGTTTCACTGAACTGACAGTTGCAATTAGGAGCAATGCAGGTCACTGGAGATCTTGCTATATGGTGACCCTTGACTTCATCAGTCTCTCATCCAACAGAAGTCCTGGAATGTGTCTTGTTCATATTCTCATGTTCTATAAGAACATTTTTTTAAGCGTTAGCTAGATAATTAATATAATTACTGATATATCTGACTTGATATTTAGGTTGGGGAATGTAAACAATATATGTAGACTGTGAACTACAAAGCATGTATTCAATTACTTGAATGACAAGTACATCTGGTTCTTCCCCACATCCCTATAGTTCATCATTTGGGACTGGTAAAACAGTGTCCTGCAGTAACTTCAAACAGCAAAATTTTGTTTATCATGGGTAGATTAAGTCCTAAAAATCACCTAGAATATGCAATAGAAGACTAGAAAAGGGAGAGTGATTGTCTTAATGACAAAAGAATATTTCTGAAAAATATGCCTCTGCTGCAAATGACAATTCATTTAATATCCTCAGTTCTGAATTGCCCTCCACTAGTGTCCAATGAAATTTAAAAAGTGAAGTTGAAACTATTTTACTTTTCTGAACTAAGAAACCCAGGAGGTGTTGTATTAGATGAAGTGATGATAGCAGACTTCCAGTTGGGTAAGTGAAGTGGTGGAGTCTAATGGCGAGAGTTTCTTCCAGCTTTCTGTATTTATTAGTGCTGAATCAACTGATGTTCCTTTTCAAACATAATTGTACTTCATTCAATTCCAGTATTAACTTTTAGATTTCTACTTGCCAAATGGTACCAAAATTTATATAAATGATGTGACTCTTTGTATTGGCAGATTAAAATATTAGGAACTTATGATAAGTAATGTTTGCCATTGTAGTGCTTTTACATGTGATGAACTTCTAAGAATATTTTCAGCTTCAAAAATACATTTTTGAAAAGCAAATGTTTTCTCTAATTAGTTTTCAGTGTCAGAGTTTAAATGTCATGATTCAGAGAAGCATAGTTTTATTCTTAATGCAAGTGGAGTTATATTTAAATAAAAATGGTCTGACTTTTACAGAATTACTTAGACATAGTCAGTTCCCCCTTTTTATGACATCTGAAGTGATTTAGTCAAGTGCATTTTGCATTTTAACAGTACTGGATAGGGAAGAGAGTGAGGTTATTTGTCTTGCAAAAAACAAGAGGACTGTCTTTTAAATATCTTGTAATTTTACGAAGTAAGACTATTTGTCTAATCAGGTCTAATCTCTCTTTCAGAAGACCCAAATAAACCTTACACAGTCTCAAATTTTGAAGTAAGAAGGAGAATCATGGGTGTTATGTACTCCACTCTTTTACACTGTGGAAAAAAATTTTTTTAATTCTATTTTTGAGTGTTTATTTTGTCTGTGTTCTATGTGATGAGGTCATTTGTGTTAAAAATAAATATTTTTCCTAACGGATGTCAACGACCACAGTCCACACAATGTTGATGGCCTTGTCTACGAGTTGCGAACATACAACATTTTATAGACAACCAAAAGTATTGATCTCATAAACTGTTTTTCAGAAATCTCCTATTATGTCTTAGAAAACAATCCCATTCTTCTCTAAAAGCACAATACCTCCCCAAATGCCTTAGCTTTTTTTCCATTAGCAAATTGATCTCCTGCTCTCAAAAACTACTCACAGACAGTGAACTATATTGATTCAATTAAATTGGTAATGTGAGTGCAGTTGACAAGCTGGAGATGTTGAAAACTGCAGGGGAAGAAAGGAGAAGGTTGTACTTTCTGTAAAGGTTTAAGTCCCTACCTTTGATAGTAAACGTATCAAACACCCGTTCAATAACTTTTCTTCAAAGAATCTTTCTTAGCAAAACAGGGCTGATGCAAATGCCTTGGAGCTCTTCTACTAAGTTGGGATAGGACGTAATATCCAGGGTGGTGCAGACAAAGGGAATGAGATAGATTCCTTTTCCTACAGCAGTAAAAAAAGGAGAAAAACCTCAACAGGAAACCAGATATTTTTTAACATTGTCTCCTACATCAGCTGTACATCTTTTCTTCTCTTTCCTTCACAATCCAGATGCCATCTTTCCGAGTAATGCAACAGGTATCCTTGTCCAGCATAAGTGGAGTATATAGCTATACACTTATGAATCCTTCTGTGCTTTCAAAGTTCCTTTCAGAGAGCAGAGGAACAGGTGCCACTGATGTTAAGAGTAACAACAACTTGCCCTGTCTTAAGATGGACCTTGATTAATTTACAACTGAGATTGTATGGCACAGTTGTTTGTGACAGCCAGACAAAGGCAGATAACAATTTCACACCAGTTATCCATGACCTTTGAGAAATCTATCTGAAGTTGGTTTCAGAGAGTGGAGATCATTGGCACAGATTGCCGTGTGCTGCCGAGTAACACCCGTAAGAAGGAAATATATAGTGAAGGTGGTGTTAGCTAAGCCAAAGCAAAATATATTTATTTATAAAATAAGTGTAGTTTTTAGCCAAGCTCTACATACTTTGAACCATGGAAGCAGAGTTTAGGTGGCAATGGTTAGAACTTCTGAGTACTGTCTGTGTGACTTTTCACCCAAAAGAAGACCCTGAAAAACATGAAGAAAACCTTTGACTGCATTGAAAGCATCAGCCTTCATCAGTGGTGTGACAAGGCAGAAAAATTATATTTGTATTTTTTCTCACTTAAACTATTACAGATTAACATTTCCCTGTAGTTGTGTGGTATGGCTTTTAGGTGAGAATGGTGTTTCACATTGTCAGTCTCTGGAGATTATATCCAAATGAGTTTATGGATGACACACTGTTCAGGAGGGAATCCAGTACTTTTTCCTAAATATATTCTAGAAGTTTCAAGTTCCTTGAGCCACAGTCTCGGTGACAGTTCATCTGCAAAGAGCTGCACTTTAGATAAGCCACCTGGGTTTTGGCATCTCCTGTATAGATGGAGATATATTCATTTGATAAGAAGAGCAGAACAACCATGGATAATTTAAGCATCTTATAAAAAAAGAATAAGATTGACTGGAAAATGATTGTTTCATTCCAAAGACTCTTGCCAAAAAAATAAATTTAAATATGCAAGGGCAGTATAGTGGCTGTGTATAGTAAGTAATACATGGCCTTTAAATGTCTGAAGAAATTATTTCATATTGGGGCTTAGCATATACAGCTGATGGCATTTTATAATAAAGAAAACAGGTGATGCCCTTTCTCTGACTAATTGTATTTATTAATAAATTCCTGTCATGCTCTTGTATGTTGGCATATTTGGAATTTATAAGGATTATACACAGAGAAAATACAAGGCAACCAGCTGCAATTTCAGTGTGACCTTAACTTGACTCGTGCTAGTAATTTGGTAGTAAAAATGATTGAAAGGAAGGATGAGAAGGAGAACCATGGAAACTATGTTCAAATGATTTACTGCTATATGCACAGTAAACATTTCCAGAATTCATTCTTCCACTTACATTTAAATTGAGGTGTATTCCTCAGTTCCAGACACCATAGCCACTCCAAAGAAATCACAGAGCAAGGTGGAGGGCAATGAGAATCTGGTAGGTAGGTGTCTTGCTTGAGCTTTAGGAGATGGCTTTCCCATAGACTTGTTTTGGACAACGTCATTTATGCCAGTCATGAGCTGGGCTATACCAGCTTTCAAGGGAATGGCACTTACTACTCTCCCAAAACAGGCATACTTTTGGATCTCTCAAGTGGGTCAAAAAAACTCTCAAGGAATTCAAACCCGATAATCAGTTTAAGAAAAGTGACTTTTTTGGGTTGAAGTTGCACATGTTTGTGCACAGTGGTTACTCATTCTTCCCCTTTTCCCAGAGATACTGTCATGATCAGTACACTGAAGATGATGAGGGCCCTGGGGATACGATGGGAATGCGGCCCATTAGGTAGGATTAGTATAACTACAGTTAATGTTTTAGCTTTGTGATCACTGTAGCCAGAGAAGTCAAAATCTCTAACTTTTTGCTATCACTACCCCACTTACTCAGTAATGATGGAGCACAAATAGGAACATTTCTCAGAATCTAATCTCTCTGATAATATAACCAGTAAGTTTACAGATGAAAAAACCATCAATTTTCTTATCCTTTCACATGCTGAGACAGTAGCAGCTGCTGGTTGGAAACAGAAATTAGTGTCACAATATGCTCATATATAAAAATAAGCAGCTCTGCTTGAGAAGTTTATATTCCCTGTTTTCAGTATAGAGAGAATTTTACAAACTGTAGTGTTTTAGAATGGAAGAAACTTTCCTGAGCCTCTTGTAGCTGTAAACTGACACGCTGAGTTTGTTATTCAGAGCAAATTAATGGGAACTGAAATAAGATAACCAAGCAAACAATATCTGTTCCATATCCTAAACACATTAACTTGACAAGTTTTGTCACTGTGACTTAGAAACAATAATCTAAAGGCTGTTTAACAGTTTTTGTAAAGATTTGACCCTGTGAATACTTCTTATGTTTGATTGCAGTGTCACGGGATTTGAGCTGATTGGTTTTATATTTCAGCCCTCATTTTCATAGGGTCTGACTGTTCTGAGCTTTTGAAATATTCATATGCTGAGTTTTTGAAATATGCTTACATCTGAGCACTGAAAATCTCAGACCTGGAGTGAATTTTCAGGTGATGACTTTTCCTGAATAGGGACAGGAAATGACTTAAAATTTGTATTCCACAGAGTTTTTTATGTATCTTTATGTAATGTTATTAGAAATTTGATAATATTGCTGGAAAGACTTAATGGATTAGTATCAAAAGGCTAATAAAAATGATAAGTAGGTTAAAATATCTCTGACAATTATGGCGAACTAGACTTAATTTTTTTCAGTGCCCATTAGAGAATAAGAAAGTCAAAGTAAGCTGTCTTACAAAACAGCACATGAAACCAGTTGGTACATTGTGCTTGCTGCAGGTTATGGTTCATACTATGCTCTTATTTAAATTGTTACATGAGTGGTTCATCTTTTTTAATATTCTCTCTTTAATTTACCTGGCTATATATAGGAATTTCCTCCAAGTAGTTATATCCAAACCTCTAGCATACACAGAGGAAAAGCATAATATTTAGCAGGTCTTTTCCTGTAACTATTTCAGGCAGTCAGCTCAAGTACTGGGGCTCTGGGGAGTTTAGAATTGCTGAAGCTGTTGTAACCTAAGTGGAAACACAGCAAACAAAAGGTCTAACTAAATTAAAACTACCAATAAAAAAAAAAAGAAAAAAAAGACAAAAAAAAATGAGAGAGAGACAGAAAGTGAATATGTTGTTTTGTCATCTTCCTCCTTATTTTCAGTGGTTTCAGCTCTCACACTGTTCAGGATGTCCATTATGAAGTATAAAACCTAACAACAGGCTTATTAGCTTATTAGGGTGCTGAAAGACTTTATGGAGCTTTGCATAGGAGTGGAAGTGCGAAACCCAGTATTGTGACCTAAAATGTAAATGAGATAATTATTTACCAACTACTTGAGTTCCTCTTGTAGCTATTGTTCTCCATGCTCTGTCCTAACCTGTTGTGTACTGTTGCTAGGTACTCTTAAGTGCTTCTTGTGTTTCAGCCCAGTGGGGAATTGTGGACATGTTAGTTGCAGAATGGTGGAGGTGGCAAATGAAACTGTAATTCTACAATGAGCCCTGCTTTTTATAGCTTATTATTTTTTCAGAAATTCTTCCTTCGGGATAAAAATCTGTTGAGTCAGAAAGGGATATGGGCAAATGATGCAGGTTTAGATACTAATGAGTATGTTCAAGGGATATCATGTATCAAAGAAGTAATTCCCTCCCTAATTCATGTCTTACCAGGGTATCCTGCCTGTCTTTAGGTGGAACGAGGGGCACAGCTGCAAAAAAAGGAGAGCTACAGTCTAATGTGGACAGATGCCCCCGAAAATAATAATGTGAAATAATGGAAGTAGTGCTTGCTAAAACTGTCTCTTAATTATCACAGAATCCTCAGAAATTCTCTGTTACATGAGTTGAACACTTAAAGATAGGTAGCACTAAGCACTGAGAAAATCATAAGTACATACCAAAATGCTGTAGATCTCCTCCTGCATTTACTGTTACGAAGAATCATGGCCAAGTCAATAGGAATAAGAAGCAGCCATATAGATATGAAAAACCCCAAGATGCTAAAAAATTGAGGCTGTTCCTCTCATTGTAGACAAGAGGAGGCCAGGCAGCAGCTGAAAAAAGAAAATACTTAAAACAATAAAATCAAACATAAAGGTAATTTCTGTAGCGAGAACAAAAGGTGTGAGTTTATATTTAAAATATTAAGCATAACCACACACCAAATTACTTCCACTCCTGTTCAGAAAGTGATCAATATTTTGGAAGCACCCAAAATGAAGGACTGCTCATTTTGGGAGGATTTTCAACTTTGATTTTTGTATGTCTTGGATGTTGAGAACTCAATAAATTATAGGCCTCAGACCACTCAGCACTATTGCTGGTAATCAGCTAAAACATGCTTACAAATATCTGTTTGTGGAGCACCCAGTGCTACAGACTGGTGACAAATTTTGTATGTCTTGCAGTTTTGTTGTATTAAAACTTCTGTGCCAACAACTATCCTTGTATAACTGGAAGAAGACCAAGCTGTTTTCATTCATAAACATTTGTAAACATGAAACTCCCTGGCATTTCTTTATAAAGTGTAGACAGGTTGGTGTTGGTTGCAAAAGACTCAAGGACTTTGCAGACAGATTGAACAGTGAGCCAGGAAAACATTGTACAGCATTTGACTGCAGTCCCAGGGGAATGTTGGAGGGCTTAGATGGATAGGCACGAGACAGACACAAGTCAGTGGGAAAGGCTCTGACCTGAAAAGACCAATAGCAGGTGCTATATATGGATTCACACTAGTGCAGGAAACCATCTTAATAATTAATGATGACCATAAAGCACAATGTGGCTCTTTTACAGCACAGAAAATAAAAGTAATTATAAAGGCTCTGCAGCAGAATAATGATTGACTTATTGGATGTATAGTTTGGCCTTATTCCTTTGAGGAGTGTTTTATGCGAATGTATTTAAAAATAGTTGTGTTTGTGCTTTTTTATTATAGAAATTATAAATAATAAAGTTTTAGAAACCCATTAAAATAAGGTATTAAAATACATTAAAATATATACTTGATGATCTCTGAGGTCTTTTCCAACCCAGTTGGTTCTATGATTCTATGATTGCAAGAGAAGAAGGATTTAAAACAAGGATGGAGGATAAAAAGGTGGAAAGACCTCAAAAAACTGATGTTTGCTGAAAATGCCAGATAGAGTGTAGGGTCATTGCATAAACCTGCCCCTGACCACAACTGCATTCTATGTGCCCTTTGCTTCTTCCACTGGCCCAGTTCTGTTAACTGAAAAAAACTGTTCTGAATTTTGGATTAAAAAAATCTGCTAAATGCGCTTTCTTCCCCCTGTGTTATTTCATAACAGTTATTTGCAAAGCTTCTTAGTAGCTGTCAATATACATTCTTTCTTTCATTATGGGCACAGTCTAGAAATTAACAGTGGAGTCCCTGGAATAGTGTGTGCAGATCATTATCTGTATAAGTCCCATTTAGTTTAATTGAGCTCCATTTAAACTTAAATATGTTGTCTTGAAAACTGTTTTTTTGGAACTGTCCTCAGAGTATCTTGGAAAGGATTCTATGCTTGAAAAAAATCAGTGCAGTGTTCCTAAAACTCTGCCTATGGGAAGTTAACATGCCTTTAACCATTTCCCAGGGCATTTTTCCCACTACTTTTTATATGGTTTTTAAGGAGCTCATTTTGTTAAGAGCATCTCAGCACTCATAACGATCAACTTGAGTAATAGTCTGGTTTTTTTGCTTCAAACGTGGAGCAGACTTAAAACACAGTCTGCTTCAAGGATCCAGCTGGCTTTGCATTGTCTTTGAACAAAGAGAAAGAATAAAGGATGTTCTGCCTACGAACTGTGTGCACTGTAGTCTTCACTGTGTACACAGTTTGTGAAGACATACCTGAGCTAACATCAACTTAAGCAAGCCCTGCTTCTTCCAGAATACCAGTGATTCTTGACAGCAGATTTCCAAGAAGGGGAAGCTGTGAGTTAATACTGTGCTGACCTTTGTAATAGTGACCACACCTCACTAAGCTCTCTGGAGTGGACCTTGAGATTGTCCCCTGGAGCTGCTGTCACAGCTGTGACCGCATGAGATGCCATTCACAGTTGGTGTTGTGGGTTTAAATGAAGCTTTAGGATGTAACTCCAGAGCTATCTTCCACCCTTGCTGAAACCTTCAGTGTTTGTATCTTCAAACAGGTGAATATAGCCAATCCAATCTCTCTTTTCCAGTGCAGAATATATTTGTCTTATGAGGAATATATTATGCCATGACAGAAAGAAAATGAAAAGATGAAGGAGTGGGTGAAAGTGCATTTGTTGTGTGGATGGCACTGGAGGCATTTCTTTTAGTGAGGGAAGTGCTCCCCAAGGATTGTGCTGGGAACCTCTTGGAATGTAACATGATGTCCCATTTCTTCCCACTTTTTGCCTGGCCTTCCTTTGCATGGCAAACAAAGCATGAGATAAATAATAGAATTGGGCCAATGTGAGGTCAGTCTTATTCCCACCGTGAGAAAACCAAAGCATGTGAGCAGCCCCTAAACTGAGAAGCAGACCTTTGTCTAGTAATACAGACTAGTTTAGGTTTCCTTTGCATTGATGTTGAGAAACAGCCAGGTTTGATGAGCTCAAGTGAACTACTCCTTTGGAGGTGCCTGTCTCTTTTGCTGAATATAAAAGAAGTTTGGGCAGCTAACTCTCATCGTAGTTACCAAAGTCAGGTAGGATGATCTGAGGCCAGAGAGTCCTTCAGTAGGGCCTGAATAAGTGCTCTGTCCTTTGACAGTTTCAGGATTCTGAAGACTTAAAGTGATGCAGAAAGTCTAGATCCTGGGAAAGATCCCATCATATATCAGAATTAGGAAGAATGGTTCACTCATTAGCTTTTGAACAGAAGAGAAAAAGGGAAACAGATGTAGTCCTTACTGAAATTGCATATAAATTGTATTTTCTAGCGACTAAGTAAACAAATACTCTTCTTACTTGCTGGTGGTGTGATGCTATGCAGTCTTTTGTGATGTAAAGTTTTAGCCAGAGGGGACAGGAAATTAATCAATTCTATCATGTGAGTGTCAGTAATTGTTTTTCTTAATATGAATTTGAAATGAAATGTACTGCAAATAATGTTTCAGTTATGGGAAAGATCAATCCACTCTTGCAGTCCCTATCTTTGTTAATAAGTTGCTTCCTTGCAAATAGAAATGCAGTGATCCTTAAAAAATCCAGAGGCTTGTATTTTAAAAACATCGATGCTGCTGCAGGCAAGGTGATTGCAGCCATTAGTTCCTCTTTATGTCAGAGAAGGATCTGGCATCAAAAACCCAGAAGATTCCTGAACTGCCTCAGCAATGCCTTAAAAACAGAAAGTCCTTATTGTATTCACAGGAGGAAAACCACTAAAGTGTGAAATTTCCCCTTCACTAGTCTCTCTGATGAACCGGAAAAATCAAAGCAATTATAAATGAGAAATACTGCTTAGTTTTCTTATGTTTTTGAAGTGTTTTACACCCTGCATGTTTGGTTCACATTTCATATATTCTCCCTGGTAGCCATGAAGAGAGAGCTCAGGACTGCTAAACTTGTGTGATCACACAACTTTACGGTCTCTTTTTTAGTCATCTGATGTTTTCTGTGATGTCAAAGATGTTTATAAAATGTATGTCTAGCCTTTCTGAAGCAGAGTCAACCTATTCAAACCAAACAGACGTGCTGCTAGTTCTAACCATAATTATTAAATAGTAATTGCATTGCCTTAAGCTTTAATAATGTCTAAAATAAAAATTCTGAGGAAAACTACTGCCAACAAAAATTACTTCTCATATAGCTAAATAGTCTTTAATGTGGAAGTTACAATACAGAAAGCAATATCCCCAGCTGATCCACACTTAGGGAAGTAAAAAAATGCACAGCTGATTTTCTGCTAATTTGCTGTAGTTTATTTAAGCTAACACAATGGAAAAGGTCACTTAGACAACTTCAGGACCTGTCATCTGCTTTAACAGTTTTAAAGTAAAAACCTCATCAGGGAAGGTGGAAGAGAATTGAAGTGAGCATGTGTTTCTCAGAGAAAATAAACTGCTCACTATTCTTGATATTTGTCTGAAAACAGACATTACCACGTAGGAAAACTGCTAAAACTGGAGAATTTTGTCAAGAATAAAAATTCTTCCTTTGCAAAGCAGAATGTGTTTCAGAGCAATTCCGGTTCAATGATCTTCTGATGAATTTAGAAGGGAATTCTGTATAGTTCTGAGGTTTTTGAATCTGCCTGGATCTTGAACAAATGGATAACTGGAATTTCCCAGGCTAGTGGCTCTGGGAGCAGTTCATGTGGCAGGAGAATGCAGGGGCTGAAGATCCCATACGTGTGTGGTAATGTGTGTTGCAGGTGGTGATGAAACTGTGACTGCCAAACATTATATCTGCCATTTCACATTGCTGTATTTGCTTCCACTCTGCAGTGAGAGAGTTGGATAATGAGGATATACCCCTACCACCTCTTCTGTATCACTCTTCTTCTCCCATCTCTCTACAGACTTTATTACTTGTCGAAGGCAGTGTCTTTCTTTTTGGCCTTTTAGCTTCTCTTCCAGTTGCTTAGAGTCATGACCTCGCTTTCCTCTTCCTTGGACCTTCCTCTGACTGCTGGATGTTGGTGATAGGGCTTATAAGTGGCTGGAGAAAGTGTCAAGAGTCATGGAATGGGAAGGAGGTAGATGGCTGTGGCAGTGTAGGCAACAGCAGGGGCTTCTCCTGTGGGAGAGGGACCTCATGCCACTAAATTATACGTGAAAATATTAAATTAAACTCTGATATTTCTTTTCTATGCTAGAAAATTCCTCAGGGAAAATATCTTTTGAGTCTCCATGTGAAACAAAAATATGAACTAGCCAGGTTCCTTTCACTCAAAGACAATCCAAAGTTCTTAACTATTAAGCATCACAGAGCAAACTTTAGCAAAGGTTGCTGTATCCTTACTTACAATGGGTTTTCATTCCTTATCTCAATTTTATGCAGGAATGAGTGAAGACAGTGCCAGGACTTGATTAAAGAGGGTATGTCATCTGAACTGAGCATGTGTGTTAGTAGAGATGACAAACTGTTACTTAGGACTTCAGTCAGAGTTATTGATGCCAGGCTGGGCAGGTGTACTGATGAGGAAAGTTCCCTCTCAATAAATATGTAAATGTGAGTGTGTAGTTGAAGAAGATGGGCAGAGACAGCCTCTGAGCTAATAGATGGTTGATTTTTACAGGTAGCAGTTCCAACTCAAGCATAACGTTTTCCTTTGGGCTAGCATGCTAGAGGGTTTGTGTGCTCTGACCTTTACCTGATCTGACTTTATGACTGTGCATCTCCCATTGGTGTTAGTGGGAAGAAATGGTGTTAGTGGGAAGAAACAATGTTAATGGTCTCTGTCAGTGTGATGCACTGGAGAGATAGGCAAGCTAGCTGTAATTAAGATAGACTAGCAACAGCAGTCTAGCTGTGGTCATAAAGAATCTCCATGTCTCTGTGGGAATAGTACTTCCACCAGGCTGTCCTACTGGTTTAGAAGTAGCTTTTAGGCTTTGCTCCACCAATGCTTCCTACCTCGTGATCCAAAGATGCTCCTTGAGACATAGACTGTGGTCCCTGAAATGACTGGCCTTGCTTTCTTCTCTTAACATAAATGTTAATTTCTTTTCAAAGCAGTGATAAAAAAAAAAGACTGAATGAGCACTCAAAGTTTGCTCTTATTTTTACTTGGTTATAAAGGAACAATTGCAACAATACAGTGAGTTGCAGTGGCACAAGATGGGCAGTGATTTCTCAGGTTAAAGGAGGCTGAGAAACTGTTCAACTCCATGCTGTTTGGTTGCAAATGGCTTGTATCATTTATTCTCCCAGAAGGAAAATGTATTTCAAAGCCTAGCTGTGAGAGAGGAGGAGTGACTGCATAGTGGAAAAGACCTCTTTGTATAGTTTATAACAAGGAAAGGCACTACTTGGAAAACTTTTCAGTGGTTCTATTTTTGTGTTAAGGACCATACAAATCTGAATGCAGAGTGGCAGGTTGGAGAAGGAACAGTGACACTTTGTGAGCCATTTCTGGGTGTCATTAGTCCTCTTATCATTCTCCACTGAGCTGTCACCTCCTGCGGCACTGAACTATCATTTCCACGACTTCTGATTTGGTGTACGGGTAGCCATTCCTTTGAAGGAGAGTCGGATTTATGCCAATTGTTCAGAAAGGACCACAGAAAATTGCTGCCTACAATCTAATTTTCTGCCAGGGCTTTTCCCTCGAGCTATTTTTTAATGGGGTGTGCGATTAGTAGGGGAAAAAAGTTGACTTACATTTACAGATTGCATCATCTCTGCTGAATACCAGGAATCCCCAAGGCTCTGGCACTCTTTCAGTAAAACAGCAGGCTTTTCTGAATGGCTTGAATTTCTCCTGCCATTAACTCTCCTTTAGCTTTTTCTGCTTGTCTGTTTCCTCTTGCTCATCTAGTAAACCAAACTAACCTTATTTCCCTCCCTCGGGTCTTTTTGATTTTAGATTTTTCCCTGTGATTAGTCAACTGTGTCAAGAGAAAACTGAAGCAGGTTTACAGCATTGCTAGTGCAGTGGTTGGTCATGTGAAAAAGAAAGATTCAGCTTCCAGATTCATTGACAGAATTATGGAAATTTGCATGGTAAGGGGGTTACTTGCAAGGCTTTTTGTTGTATTGCTCTCTCAGCTTTAACCTGAATATGTCTTCTGGTGCTATATCATGTGGGTTAGTGCAGCTCATTGCAAAATATGTCACACATTACATCCAGAACACAGTGATAGTTGGGCACACTTGTGCAGATCCTACAAAAGTATAAGAGGTTTAAGCAGCTTAGTGTTTTTAATTTTGAGAGAGTAAATGGCATTTCTGTTTATTGCTTATTCATCATCAAATTTTAAAGGCAGAAAGCTTTTCCTCTCAATGTAAACTTTAGGTAATGAACTCTGTGAGATGGAAATATAGGATTTGCCGTGGTGGATTAGACTATTTTGCCATTGACTGTAGTATCCTAACACTGTCCGTGACCAGTAGCAGAAAGGTAGAAAAAAATAAAAGGAACGTGACTTCTTTTAGAATAAATTTTAAAGTAATTTTATGGTGACCTGCGCAAAGCAATCTTGGCTCATGCTTGGGGCTTCCAGATATCATAATAATAACAGTTTTTAAGGATAATATTATTTATCTTTTCTTTCCTAAAATTCAAATGTATAAAAACTTTCCTCTTCATCCCCATCCATGCCATTAATATTTCTATTACTTGATTATTATTATTAATCATTATTGATTTCTACCTACATTTAGCACACAACTAAGCCATTTGCAATACACATACTGTGGCTGATAGGAAAGCTCAGTCCAAATCAGAGTATTTAAAATTGTACACAGTGCCTGATGACTGTCAGGTATCCTTTATGATGTCAAAACTGGGTTAAGACAGCTCATATTTTATAGGTCTCCCTAACAACCCCTGCCCTTTCTGTGCCCAGGCCTTCCACCCTCTCCCTGAAGTACCAGTAGTAGGAAGGAGCTGTTGGAAAGGTCCTGCACAGTCCGATGGCACTCTGCAGGATCTGGGCTGTGTAAAACCACAGGTATGGGTTTTTTCATGCTTTCCTTTGTCTTCTTTTCTTCTACATATTCTTCAAGAGGAAGTTCAGTGGGTTTCTTCTGCACAATTTTGTTAGCTTCAAAAGTCTGGAGTGGGAGATCTTGAGGAAGCTTTTTTCCAAGATCCTGGCAATGACAAAATCATGGGTGACCAGCAGTCTTGTGTTCACAGTCTTAGCTAGAGGGGTAGACATGACCATGGGTGAATGATGGGAAGGATAAGTGACAGAAAGAGATTCTGCAGGGCTCAGAACCTCAGCAGAGCATCTACCTCTCCCTATAAGCTTCACTTTTCATCTTTTAAGCTCTTTACTGTTATTACATGCTTGAAGACAGCTGACCTATCCCCATAAACTTGCTTGTGGGCTCTTAATCCTAAGAGAGCACTATGTTGTTTTTGTAAAATAAATACAATTTGTTACTCTTTGCATAATTTTTTAGTTCATATGCAAAATTTGTAGTGTAGTGTGCAAAACTATTCAGTGATTTCATAATCAATTAAAATTCTAAGATTTCGCACCTTAAGCTGAGAACCCTAAGCTACATAATTTCAGCCTAATGAATCCCGTAATATTTTGTGGCTTGACCTAAAAGTTCCTCTTACCCTGCTTTACCCTATATTCCTGTGTCCTCTGATGCCCAGGACAGAATGTCAGTTTGGAATAAAGAGATAGCACAAAATATGTGGAAACTAGAGGAGGTGATGGATCCAAGGGCATGAGAACATTCTATTTCTGTACTTATGGAAAAAGAATATAAGCAAGCCAACACCAAAGACCTTAGTGTTTGAAAGAAGAACACCAAAAGTTTCACAGCATGGAAACATGGTATTGCCCCGGTGATGCTCTGGGGAGGCAGCATCAAATGTTAGAGGAAATAGGAAGCCCGCAGCAGATGCTGGAGTGGTACCTACTGCTCTCTTGCTGAGGATGGTGATTTAGGGATGTCAACTGGGATTTTCTACTTATGGCTGCAGCTGGCAATGCCATAGTGCCAAAGATAATAAAAGATTTAATCTACAGGATGGTTTGGCACAATAACAAATGGGCACAAAACTGGCCCTGAATAAATTGAGATGGAAAAAGGTTCTAACCATTAATGGTGTAAGGTTCTGGAGCAACTGTTAAAGAGAGGCATTGTGGAATGGGAAATGGGATTTCAGTGGTTCTGAGTGGGGTGTTGCTGCCATTTGATGGATACTGGAGGGTGTTAACAACTGGATTTACAAGGGACAGAGCTCTGAGGCAGAGGCTCAATTCCCAAGCTTTCTCCTGTGTTCTTGTCTGGTTTTTGATTCTGACCCTTTTCCAGTCAGGATTGCAATAATGATCGATCTTTTCTAATTTTTAACAGAGCAAGAATTGTGAATCAGCCTCTATATCTTAGTCTTAGGCATCCAATGGTATAGAATATAGAATGCCAAGACGCCTTAATCAGCCCCTGTTTACTGTCTGACCCTGAATAATGATGGTCAATTCTGTTGTTTAATAAATGTTGGAACAGCACCATTTCCTTTCTGTCTTCTTACCCAGCTTTCCTGACAGGCAGGGAAAACAGGCCTAATTGACCAAAAATGTGGCTTGTGTCTGACATTTATTGTGATAAAATGTGACATTCTGAAATCTGCCATTCAGATCTTGTAGAAATGCAAAATGATCTGAGTCTGTCCACCCCGGAGACTCAAAGTGCAAGTAAATATGCCCATACTTAGATGGGATGTTAACAGCTTCTGTAAAAATTCAAGTGGAAAAACACTCCAGTTTTGGCCTTGAATTCATATCTTCTTGTACTTCCGAAATAATTATTATTGTAACAGAAGAACATGTCTGTATTCTCTGTCTCTTCTGAGAAAACTACAAGTCCCAATCATTTAAAATCAATTCCGTTTAAGTCAGGGAGACATAGTGGCCTCCAGTATGGCCCTCTAATGCTGTACTTTCAGATAAAGAGCCAGACTTCTACCAACTCACTAAAAGTCAGCATTTAACTATAGTTCTTTTTCAGAACCCCAATGGAAGTTGCCTATTGTGTCTAAAAAATGGGTTATTTTAGCTCTAAATTGCCACTTGCCTCCTACTCAGTATTCTGACACTTGGGACTATTTCTGCTTCAGCCTTGAAAGCTTTCCCAGTACATATTAAGTAAGCTGAAACTCATAGGCAAAGTCCTGTCCTTGCATGACTTTCTCCTTTCATTTAAATAAAAGAAAAGCCAAATGAAAAAACCCCATGAAATTTGTTCCTCTTTCCTGATGAAGATCTGTGTAGCTAGCTCCTGAATGAGTCATCTGACTTCTCAACTGATAATATATCTATTAGATCTGTCTCTCCTCACCTTTTTTTTAACATGAAGTATAAGTGATCTATGCTGAAAGGTTAAACCTTTTCTTTTGACTTTATGCCATTCCATAGTATAAGCCAGGTCACCTTATTACCAGTTACTTTATAAAATCCAACTGCTTTAATGGATGTACTTCTGTCAGTGTTATGGTAAATAAGTTTGTCATTCAGGCAGTGTGCCATATGATATCTTTTAATTTTTTTTTTTATTTTTTTTTTACATTTCTAGATTTCTGCCTTTACTCAGACTTTTCTTATCCAGTTTAAAAGTTGGTTTTACCTTTCACCCCTTTGTGACTTTCCAGGGAGAGTTTCCAGAGCTCTGGTTATGTCAACTCTAGGTTTGGTGCTTCAAGCCAAGATAATCTTAATGCTTCCCATATAAGAACAGAGATGGGAGAGTCTTACATATCAGAGCAAAATCCCAATTTATTTGTTGTCTAGCACACTCGTTTGTTTGCAAAGGTCCTTGTAGCTGATGACCCTGCTGTCAGTACTATGAACCTTTACTGTGGCTCTGAATTCAAAGACGCTTAGACATACTTGAGGAATTTCATTTACATGTTATATGAAGAAACTTAAAAATTAATGTTCCTTTTGAAAAGCTGTTTAGTTTGCTCTTAGGTAGTGCTGCTACAGGGGAAAACAGAGGAAGGCTGTCTAAATCTAACATAATGGATGAAGATCTTCCCAAACATCACAAGTTTTAAAGAATCTTAACATTAGAATATTAAGAAAATGTTTAAAAATAGCTATACTGCAATTTTTCATGCTCTTCTCTCAAACAATGAGTTAAACAGTCTCATGAACATTAATATGCAAAGTCTCAGAGGGACACAACTGGGGAGAGATGAAGAGATGAGTCCTATCCCCGCCCTTATAGAATTAAAGATTCCTTCTTAGACTTAGATAAAAATAGAAACCATTAGGTAACATTTGGGAATTTCTCCTTTTTCCTATTGGATAGTAGAGTGTAAGAGAGTTAGGAAGCCACCTTCTCTTCACTTTTATTTTCATTTCTTAATTTAGAAGTCCAAATAATTATTGACTTCGTTCTCCTACACCCTCCTACAGTTTTCTTTAGAGACGGATTTGTACTCTCATGGAAGTGCTACATTTTTGTGAGTTATGTTTTTTCTGTGTGCATGTGTGGAAAGGAAGGGAGATCATCTGGGTGGATGCGTAACTTGTTTTCTCACAGTTGCTGCATTTTCCTTTCTTAAAACTCTTTGCTTAATGTGCTCTTTCTTAATGTGTCTTTATCATCCAAAGTAAATTTCATACCAATCACTTGTGTCTAAAGTAAAGGCATTGAAAAAATGTGCAGAAGTTCAACATAATTTCTACTCTCTTGCAGCCTAAGTAACACATCTGAGGAAACTTTCCTGTGGTTAATTTCAAACAGAAAAACTCTTCCTATAAGCAGACTACAAGAGCCAAAGTTCCCTATAGTAGAGACAGACAGCCCTATGTATTTGAATGACTCAGGTTTCTTAGCTGACTGTTATTTTCCTCTTCCCTCTCCCTGTCTAAATAAAGAACGAAAAGAAAATTAAATGAATGAAATTGTGCCCTTTTTTGAAGGCCACTGTGAAACTCCCATTGCCTTCATCTGGGCTAAAACACCTCTGTAAGTATTTTTAATAATTTACTCTGTTTCTGATGTTTTCAAGCAAGAGAACATTACAGTCCTTACAAATATCCCACAAGACTGAGAAACTCTCTGGGAGCAATTTGGTCCTGGAGAGGCAAGTGTTGATATTCCAGCCCTACTACAAGCAGAGTCTGAGAGGACTTTTTAACCCACATTTATCCACAGTGAGTATTGAGCACGGGTCTGCTTTGAAGCCTGTTGTGAGTAATAGCTATTCAAATAGTAATTTGTCTCTTAAAAAATCAATTCATTTGATTCAATCAGTTCAATTGATATAGTGATACGACTGCTAACAGCATGCACAAAGGTGTATGTGGTCCTCTGCTATACTCACCTACCCTTACCAGTCACTTGTGTCTGCTTTCCTCTGTCACAGGCTACTGCCTTGTTCTTTGCAGATCCTTCTGCTACAGAGTAGTGGGCATTTGGAGGCAAGGTCTGAATAATGCTTAGTCACAAGGTGATGTCCTGATCCTGCAGCAGAGATGTTTGGCAAGATAGCTGCTGCGGGTGACACATGCTGGAGATCAGGCTCTGAGAATAAAGAAGTGAATCCTGTTAGAGCCTAAAAAAAACAGCCAATGCCTGTAGCTGTTATTTCCCAAGGGCCCTAGTAATTCTTTCCCTCTACGAGCAGGATTCAAATTAACAACGAATGAACTGGTAGTGAAAAAATTCTGGCATGGGTGGAAACTGTTGTGTATCTTTTGGAGTCATATTGAAATTTTTCCTTAATTACAAAAGAATAATATGAGAAGTGTGTTACTTTCAGGAACTAACTAATTGATTTCCTGGAAGAATAAAAGATACTTTCTGCTTTAACCAATTGAGTCCAGAGAAAACAGACTTGTTACAGAGAACGGGAATTACAGGGTATATGCTTTGCCATGCTCATGGTTGTGACCAAACTCAAACCAGACAAAGGAGGCTGATTCTACTTATAGGGGTTTTCTTCTTACAGACTTTAGTGGACTGAAAGTCAGTGTATGATTCAGCTGCTGTTCTTCATGGCCAGAAGGAGGGTAATAGATGGAGGTCAGGGAGTTCAGTCAGTAATTCCTTTGGAATAGTGCAGCTCATTAAGCTTAAAAAGAGTAGGGCAGTTCCAGCCATGACAGTTTCTGACAGTCCCACTTGTGTTTGTCACTTCAAGAACACTGCATGTGTTCACAGTCGAACTTTCAATGGTAGCCAATTCAGTGCTGAATCAGTCACTAAAGCTTTCAGAGCAGTTGGGCCTTTGGAAAGGAGGAAGCTGAGGAGAGAAGAACTCTGAAAAATGAAATGAAGGAGGAGGGAATTCTTGGTGTCTAGGCCCTGCAGAATTAAGATTTCCGTGTGTGGGGGACAGTTTGAAATGGACTAAAATGTCTCCTTTTCTTGAAAACTCCTTATAGTGAATCCCAACCATGTGTTGAAGACTTACTGTTCTCACTGGAAATGAAGCATCAGAAAGGTCAACAAATTTGCTTGCAGGGAAGTGTTCTAATTAGTCCCTTTCTGCATCCCCCCGGCAGTACTCTTTCAATGACATTGAGGCAGGAGTCAGTTCTGTCCAGCAGCATCTCGAACCATCTGCTTTCATATGGCTGGTTCTGCTTCATTTATTTTGACTCCTCTGCATTCCATCTGACTTCCAAATTTGTCTTTGTCTCTGGCTATCCAAGCGCATGTCTAGACATGTGAGTGTGCTTTGGTAATGACGCATACCTTTCCTTGGTGATGATGTAATATTTCCCATCAAACCTAGTTTTGGTGAAGAATTTAGTACTAGCAATCATTCTGATGAAGCATCGATAACATCTGCTCATCCTCTTTTTTCCTACTCTTGCCTCTCTTTGCAAGAACCATCTGTTTCAGAGTACTTGCACTCAGCTGAAATCTCCCTTTTCCTTCTAGTTTTTGCTTCAGAGTTTTATTCCTGTCCTTCCGTAAAGCTACATAAAGCTATACCTTCTTCCGGTTCTGATGACTGCCTACCAGATTTGGATCTTTCCAAAATGTCATGTTCTCATGATTGTGTTGTGCCCTAATTTTCTTCCAGTGCCTTGCCTCTGCTTAGCCCTCCTTACTCTCTACTCCAGGAAACTCTTGAGATAGGTGATCATAATGATTTGGTCTAACAGTGACACTTGTGAAGTCAGGATGCTGACAAATCTCTCTGTGGTAAAACATAAACTATATATGCTGTTACATTCAGTGAATAGGGTGTTGTTTTGTTTCTTTTTCCCAGCTCTATCTCAAACTGAATACTTTGTCTAATCACTGCTAAAAGGATTAGTGCCATTCCACAGGGTTCAGAGGTTTTTTTAAACAAACAAACAAAGCCAAACAAAAATAATCGGTTCTTCAGAAATATTTTCAGAACTGCCAAAGTGACTGTTGAAATTTGTTAGACATGTTCTCCTAACATAACCTTGATTTAGCCAAGCTATGATGCTTAAAATATCTGAATTTACCAGGATGTTTGTTTTTCCTACTAAATACTGTGTGTTAAAGGCTCTTCATTTACCCATGAATATTTTGATAATTACAAAATCATGTATTATGTTTCACATTTCACACTGGTTTTGCTCATCAGAGAGAAAATGGGCTTCATACCCGAACAGTATGTTTGGAAATCAAGAGTATTAGGACTCACTCTCAGTGTAGCTTGAAATGTGTTTTGTGATCTTTCACCTGCCATGCACTAGGTACAATAATATTATCTTCAGCCATAAAGTGTTCAAAGGTTTGTTTTGTAAACACTTTTAGATCCTACAGTGGAAAATGCTGCATGAAGTTTACAGTTAATGATGTCCAACATAAAGAAATGATACTGTAATTCTACATCATGTTTTTTTCAGCTGTTCTTGTGGGTAGTGTCCTGGTTGTATCCCAGTGCAAAATCCTGTCTGGATTTCTCATGTTCATTTTAACTGGAACAAAACCATCAGTTTAGTCACACAGAGGAAGTATTCACAGTGTTCCTCTTTAGGCAATTCATTCAGATGATTAAATTAGGAGACTGGTCTACTTAAACTCCCTCTGTCAGTGGAGTGGGATGTTCCTCCAGATGACAACTGATAGCAGGAACTTAACAAATGTGCCAGTAGCTGTATCTGTACTGGTAAAAACAGGGAGGTAGAAAGGACTGCACCCACATTGCTTTTCGCAGGTATTTTCTAGGACCAGCCAGGCCCCTTTTCAGAGCACCAGGCACGTCTGGATTTTCTTCTGGACAGCATACAATGGCTAGATGGTCTTAAGACATAAGAATTTTTTCTCCCTGTTCAAATTGCCTTAAATACTCTGATAGGCTGTGCTAAAAAACACTATGCATACTGTCCAGACAGAATGACCTCTAGCCGGAATGAACCAGCACTAGACTGAAACTTGGAGAGGTCCAGTAAGCTCACTTCAGAACAAGCCAAGGAGCAAACCAAAACACATGGAATTAGAAGGAGCAGAACACCAGGGCAAAGGGGTAAACACCAGAAGTGGACTTTTTGTTATGTGGGTGTTTGTTTTCTTTGTGGTTTGGGTGTTAATTTTTTCTGGTTTGTTTGTTTGTTTGTTTGTTTGTTTTTTCAGGGGAGAGCGACTGAATTAGGCTGTGATCTTTCCACTGTTGCTAAGCAATGCCCAAGTCACCAACACCCCTGGCTCTTTTCTTTGGTTTCTCACTGGAGCACTCAACACCAGGCTTCAGCTCTGAGGTACAGCATTGCTCTGTATTGGGTGAAATGATTAATGTGGAAAAATTACAAAATAGGGAGGAAGGCAGATGGAAACATTATAGGATTCTTTTTATGTAGTTAAACCAGGGTTTTGTTTCCTGACTGACAGCTCCCCTCTCTCTGGACTCTTGGCTCTGTCTCACCTCTCTTCCCATCTGTCCACGTCCTGATTTCCCTCTGGAGATGCCAAGTTTGAGCCTAGGACTAGGCTGAGACTTGAAACTCTTTAACACTGCCAGGAGGCCTTGTGCAGTTGTATCAGTGGCAGTAGGCTCTCTGTGGGTTTAATCTACCTGCTGGAAAGTTAATGACCCGCTTGATCCTTCATCTTCCTCATACAATGCCAGGGCTTTCATGACACTGCTGTGAAGGCTTTATGCCAAGTAGCATGGAGGAAGAAGCATCTACAAATAAATAATGATGGTTCTGAACATGAATGTGATTATAATGACCAGTCTTAAATCCTAAAAATCCTTAAAATACTAAAAATTCTGTTTGTTATTCACATATATTGTAGCTCTTGAACTAGAACCATCATGAAGAGTCCACCGTTGTGCTGGAAGGGAATTAAAATGGTTCCTGCCATGGAGAACTTACAATCAAAATTCAAGATGGGAGACAAAAAGTGGCTATTGCAAACAGACAGTGAAAATACATGCTAAACCCAAACATGTGCATTTGAATGTATTTCTTTTTCCTCTTTCCTTTTTCGTTGTACAACACTTGCCAGTGGAGGGGTGAAGCAGTCCCAACATAGGATCATTACAGTGTTTCTGAGTTCCTTTAGGTAACTGTGTATTCTTAAAAAAGCTGACTTGAATGGGACTATAGCAGGGACCTTGTTGTCCTTCATAGTGTAACTTTTCAGTTGGTAACTGGAGAAGATAAAAACTGGGTATGGAAAAGGCAATTAAGTCTAATCACTTCTGGAAAATGGACAGTTTTTTAAAAGTGGTTCAGCAGCTTCTTGGCTCATCAGTGTTCCAGTCTTCAATTGTAGTATCATAACAGCAAATACAGATTTCATTGAATCCTGTGTTTTACTCTGTCTCCTCTCCTCCTCCAAAATTCAACTACTCTTACATCCCTCCAATCCTGAAATTTTTCTTTCCCTTCCCCCTTTGTCTTCCCTTCCCTGCTTCTTAGATTTAGTTTTCAAGTGCTGTTTTGGTTAAAATTGATGTGGAAAGCAGAGTGCTTTTCGTCTCCATTATCAGCCTGATATTAGATACATTGACATGGTATTCCCTCACTCACTAGAGTTTACTTCATTTCATTATTCATGAAATATGTGAGTAAATATTCAGTGGGTTAGAGAGAGGGTCTATCACTCCCTTGCTCTGTGAGAGTCACTCTGTATCCATTTAGCCAAGGATATTAACAGGAAGAAATTACATCTCAGTTTATGCAGCAAAACAATAAACTGTTTACAAAGATCAACCTGTGTTAAATGATGTTCCTTCACACCCTGCCTTTCTGAGTAGCTTAGATGTTAACACTAGCACATTATAGACCAGATGGAGCCCTTAGGTGGCTAAAACTGTATGTATAACTCTAAAGAGAGAGGAAATATATTACCATCTTTTCATAGAGGTTTAAGTAGAAACATGGAGACTACATTCTCTGCCTAAAGCCACATCATTAAGTTAGCATTAGAGCTGTGAAATTTCAATATTTTTCACTCCTAGTCTTGTACTTCAGTCACGGGATCATCCTCCTTCCCTTTTTGTTATTATATCCTGATACTCAGCCATGCTAATGTGTAACAGAGGTTCTAATTCTGGATCTTCCTAGATCCTGCTTTATGCCCTAGACTAAGTCACAAGCTCTGGATCAAGATATCAAAGATTAAAGACCTTAGCCAGCTAAATCAATGATGCAAAGAAAATTTATCTGTCTGAATGGCTTGATTGTTGTGGAATGGTTTTCTTTCTCTTCACACTGCTTTACTTGTCTCTTTACAATTTATTTTTCTGTCACATGTAATGTAATGTTTTGTGTTTTATAGTGTATCAGAGCAGGAAAAAATGTATTTATTTGTGCACAATTAACAGTGACCTTTTAGTGCTCTTGCACACTTTCCAGTTCCACAGGCATAGCACAAGCTTGTTTTCAAGAGCAGGAATAAAACCGGTTTCATTCATCTGACTGACCTGAGGTATTCCATGAAGGCCTGTGGTGCCACCATATTGAGTTTCCCATTCCTATGGGGGAAAGTCTCTGGTGGATGTGCAGAGGATGGCAGTTTGTAGAAGACTTCTCTCCACAATTTGCTTTTACACTTTTGGCTGATGGAAGGGTAATGTACATCACATTAAAGAAGTAGAAAGACCCAGTGAGATAGAAGTGATGCTTTTTAAAAGGCTTAAAAAAATTAAAGTTTAAAGCAAAACAATAAAATTTATATGGGACATTTTGACATATTTTATATGCAATTGATACTTAACTCCAACAGACAAGCACATTCATTACTTGCTTGGAGGTTTCAGTCCACTCACAGTGTGCATTAGTAGCATATAAAGTATGTAGTTTCATAATATTATTATTGCTTAAATGGGCCTTTCCCAGGGAAATTTTGTCAATATTTTTTTTAAATAGTAATGATTTAATAAGGTTTTTAATTGTTGAAAAAAACAGGGGCAAAGGGTGGCAGGAAAAAGAATAATTTCAAAGGTAAAAAAGGATGTGCCTATATGGGTACAATAATAGACAGGATAAGGAATGAAAGGATAAATAGTGGTTTAGTCAGGTTCTTCTGATTATGAGGGAATAGTGAAGACTGAATCTGTTGTGTGTTAGATCCAGCTGCCCATTGCCCAGGGGCCTCCTATAGCTGTAGAGAGTTACTGGGACACAAGAGTGATTCAGCCCATGCCCTACTTCCATACTCTGGCTTTGAAGGCTGCCAGAAATCTGTTGGCAAAAACATTCTTCACCACCCAAGAATATCCTTCAAAAGGAGTCTTGTTTTTTTTTTGAAGGAGACAACCTTCCCAGCTGCCTTGCATTGCTATTTTGGTTTCTTGGTACCATTTGCTGAACAACTGTGTGTGCTGCTATTCCTGTCTTCCTGTGGGTACAGTTCTACCAGGGCTGCAAAAAGGGCTGGAGTTCCCTTGGCCAGGCATATGATGTAAGACGTATATGAAGGAGCACCTTCACAGTTCCTCATCTCTGCTCAGGTTTGTGGCTTTGCCAGGTCGTTTCCTGCTTGATCTCAATCTTCTTCTCAAGGCAGGAGGCAGCAGACTGGCTCCTTTGTGGTGGCTGGCCCTCTTTGAAGTGAGCCCTTTGTAGGTCTGCTGTATTGCAAGCTCTCTGGGATCAGAGAAAGGGATGTACCATCAGTTGTGCTTTTGGATCTTCCTGGGGACCTATGAACCCTTAGAAAACAAAACAAAGGAGAGGGGCATTAGGGAGAAAGGAGGATGGTGAAAGGAAAATCAGAAAAGAAAAAAGAGGATTCTTGTACCAGTAGAGCAGATCTGACCCTCTGTCACTGCTCTCTACAGATAATGAAACAGTGGGCTGGGGCAAAAGGAAGATAAGATGATCTTATCTAGCATGGACAAAACATTTGGCTTGCTGTGGGTAAAAAGGTTTGTAGTAAGAAGTTATTAATGTATGTATTAAAATATACACTGGTTCAATAATTACATGTTCACCAATAACTCTGGAGCCATGAGAATATCCTCTTATAGCAGTAGACAGGAGCATTATTCTTTCTGAATGTAGTTATAATTGTTTTCAACAGATATAGTATATTTCCCCAGGTTCAAATGCAGCTATATTTTACATGAGTTCTTAGGAAAAAGACATTTTCATAATCTACGAGAAAAAGTTTTTGTGAAAAATTAACAGCTTTTTTCTCAAAAAATTACTTTTATGAGCATTCAACATTTAACTTCCTTAGTGTAACCTAGTCTTGACTGCTCCCCCACACACATACTCCCAGGTTTTTAGTACTTTACAATCTGTAGCACTCTGGTATCTGAGAGAGTTAAATGGTCTCTTTTTTGCTTCTTCCATTGTCAGCAAAATGATGATAAAATAAGTCTTATGAAACCTTCCTTTTTATCAGAAGTTGGGTAACTTATTTCAGATGGCACATTGAATAGTTAAGAAATCAAATAAAAAATTAGGAAATGTTCCTTTTTATATAATTTCATTAAAGTTCTTGCATGACTGAATTTAATAATGAAACTCTTAATGACTTCAGGAGGGAGAGGTTTGTACCTGGTCTGGAATATATTGGAAGAATAAGCCTAGAAAGTGTGGTGGATGAACTTGACTCCTTAACAAAACTAGCAGTAATTTGGTTCACTCTCCAAAGGAGTTAAAGGCCTGAGCCCTAAATGGGCCAAAACCTCCTCTTGTTCCAGTCTGTTCTCTGGAAACCCACAAAGGGGCAGGGTGGCCCAGTGAGCATCACTGCACATGAGCTTGGAACATGGATCGTGTCATTAACACATGGATAGTCTCTCCCAAGACTCATTTATCAAGGAACAAAGAAAGTTGTGGGTTCAAGGAGTGTCATGCTTTTCCCATGGCATGTAATTTGACTATGAGTCACTCACTTTATCCCATAAATATGACAGCCTAAGGGAGCCACCTTTGAACTCTCCCTGCTAAGCATCCTGGCTGCATGGCAGTGATCTCCCCTTGGACTGGGACGCCTCTCAAGGTTGCTCCTCAAGGCCTACACCAACCTCTTACCAACTCCAGATCTTTGGCAGGTGACTGCTATAATGCATAACCCTATACTACAGTGTAGGAAGATTCTGTCTTGGTAACAGTTCCATAATTGCCCTTCTTATCCAAATGAAAACACTATTGTCAGGAAAGGCATAAAGCACAAAAGAAAAAGTTCTTTGACATTTTGTAAAACCATTAAAATTTGTTCTGATCAGAAATTAGAGCAGGAAAAAATAAAAGTATAATAGAAACATATAAAAGTAGACTAGAAACAAGTCCCTCCAATCTCCAATTAAACACTGCCCTAACAGAATGGTCACTGAGGTATTTCCAATGAAATTGAAATTGAAGACTCATAAAAAGTGTCTTCTTTAGAATGATTACTGGTTTTAGAAAGTATCACATTTTTAGTTTAGATAATATTTCATAATATTGATCATATATTATTATACATACTCATAATTTAATTATTCTGTAAAGAGCTCCTGAAGTGATGAACAGAAAATGTCCATTGCTTACACATCTTTCAAGTAACAGAAAACCCAGATAAACACATAGGACTACGATGAAGCTCTGATACCTAAAATTCATCTTTTCTGAGGAAAAGATTCTAAGAACATCTTTGTAGGGGTTTCAGTTGTGAATCCTGATTTAAGATCCTGCTGACTATGTCAATTTGCTGTGAATAGACAATTTAAAGAACTACTGTCAAAGGTATTGGCAAAAATGGTTTTATTGAAATATGATGTTATAAAACTGTGACTTGCTAACATTCAGTGGCAAGGTTCACTGTATTATGGTACTGCACAAAGGATATAACAATAATTCAAAACAACCAAGACAGAATGAAAGTTACCAAGACAAAAATCTCTGATTTTCTTTTGCAAGTCATTTCACTTCAGGTGAGCTCTTCATGGATCAAAAGAGAGTGCAGAGTTGTGCATGATGCTTGCACAGCAAATCATAGACAATATTTCGCCTGTCTTTCAGCCCAGAATGTTTTGTTCAACACCACACTACTTCATCTTTGAAAAGGGCTTTAACCTGAGAGGATTGTCACAAGTAACCTTTATTCATTCTTTCTATTTTCATTCACAGATCCCTTTTCTTGCACTCTTTAAATCTCAAACTAAGGTGAAAGGTGCTTCTTACCGCTGAGCAGCACATCATCTCAGCCTGGTCTATGCCTATGACTCCATTTCAAAATTGCGTTTTTTTTTTCTGCATTGAGAAATTTTGAACCACTGGCTTTCTGACAGTTTCAAGCTCTAACCTGAAATATGTTGGGGCAGGCCTTGAATTATGATTCCTTTTTGCATTACAAATTTATTGCTTGTGGATGCTTGTCGTGTTGTAATGCATCTCTACACGGATGACAGGATTCAACTTTCGCCTGTTTTCATTGGCTTCCAGGGGTGGACTGAGCAGTTCTCCTTTTGTTTTCATGAAGGGCACATGAAATGTGCTGAGCAGAAACAAAACACATTACACTGTAATTCACTGGAGTATTATGTGCCCTTCATGCAATTTGCGTGACAGCCACTACCTTCTCTCTGCTGGGGCACTGCTGGAATCTTTGCCTCCCCACAATTCCCTTGTGAATATCTTCCTTTTGTTCATGAAATGCCAAATTTATTTGTAACTGTGAAACATTATGCATTCTTACTAACTGGGACATTCATTTTCCTTTCTTCCTTCTTCCCCAACCTGATCAGGACACAATACTGTCTTCAGTGATATGTCTCGTTCAATTTTAAATGTCTTATATAAAGGAGCTCTGCTTCAGAGACCACTTAATAGTGTTCGAGGGCCAGATTATGACTTGAATTTTGCGTATCTATAAATCACACAACCTATTTGAATCTTGATTTCAAGCATATGGAATTTAGGTACTGCATACAAAGAAAAGGTACAAAAGAAGTGTCAGAAACCTGTGACCTTTCTGCTTTTCTGCATCAAGTTAGATCCCAGAGCAATGGTGCAAGTGCAAGGGGGTTGCTGCAGAATAGGTCAGCAGTGAATGTAAAAGAAGTATGCTGACAAAGAGACGAGCATGACTTCTTTTATCCCAAGTGGCTTCTCTGATGGTCTTGGTCATTTTTTGTGCTTAGTTTGTGTTAAAACTGACATCTGTGGTGATAAGAAGAGGTCCCCATTCATCTACTGAATATTGTCCTCTGATTCCTACAGAAGAAGTTTTCTCTTCCTTAGTTATACGTTTTCATCTTAGATTGGCCATTTGCTCCCCTGTGCTAGGTTAGGTTGGGAATGAAACTCCTACAATGTTTTAAGCAGTCATGTTGCAAAATACAGATGGACTTTGTGAAGTGGAAGGTAGTATAAATTTTTTCTTTTCTATTAAAATTTTGCCAATAGCTGTGGATGGACTGTAAGCTAAGCTGTATTATCATGGTTCCTAGAATGATGCTAAAGGTTATTATTCATAAGGCTAAGACCGATCAATTCTGTCCCTGTTTGATCATGACGGCTTTGTCTCCAGGTAATATGTTGCTTAGTGGAATGCAGTGTTTGAAACTGGGATGCAAGATCTCAACTAGACTTTATTTGTGATAGGCTAGAGGACAAAGTTCATTAAACTTTGTAGGTTTCTTGATTGCAACAAGTAAGACTAAAAGAAAATATGGTATAAATTGGTCTGAAGGGGGCAATAGCGTGCTCACTGAGTCTCATCTGACTGTTCCTTCAGTTTCTCCAAATACCTGTGCAAAGGAAGAAAATTAGGACTCACAACTTGTATTTTACTTGGGGCTACCCTTTGTTGATTTATGTCACCATAAAACTTGCCTGTCTTGTTCTCATAGTTGTTTGCTCAAGTGAAAAAAATTAGTGTTTATTTTTCTTTAGCTATGAAAACAAGGTTATACTGAATTTACAGCTTCATTTGCCATATGTAGTGTCAGCTTCCCTTCTCTTTAGAAATTCAGCAAGTTCATAGAAAGTCAAACATCTCAGTAAAATCTATGTTTATGACTATGAATACTTCACACTGGTGAGAATTCAAACAAACCTGTAGGTAAACTGAATTTCTTCATGTGGTCCATTACTTTTCTCCTTCTACTATGAAGGTTTTTGTGTATTTAAGGGCTCTTAAAGACTGTTTTGTCATTGGTGTTTCCTTTGCCAGTAATAACTCCACAGAGCAGCAGATAAATTAATTATTTCCAGGTGGATTGAGAAGGCTGAGTGCTGGTTATTGCCATTCTGTGTGTGAGTGTAATGAGGTGACAAGGAAAAATTAGATTTGCAGTGTTTCTTCTCAAGTTGGATATATTCAGTCCAAGCATGGTTTCTTCTGGAAAACTGTTGATGAGGTTTTCATAAATAATTAAAAATTGACTCACCTACTAGTTTCTATATGGAAGGTCAACAAGCTTCTGCATACAAAGAAACTGTGTTTTGGAACCCATTTGTAAGAATGAAGTATTGTGGTCATGTTTTTATTGCTTTGTTCCTTCATCCCATTTAAGCATATCTAATTTAGTATGCGAAGACATTTCTTCTGTCTTTAAATGCAGTTAGTGGAGGTTTGTTTATCATCAGCCCAAATTACTGCCAAGAACTTTCCTGAGAGATAAAAGATTTATTTTAAGAGACGTTGAAAAACGATCTGACTGTCTATGAGAACTGGAAGGGAAAGGTTTGATGACATTCGGTGGCTGTTCCTGAACTCATTTGACTCATAAGTCCATTTGACTAAGGAGTACAGACATTCAACAGAGGGTTTGTTCTCTGTAATGAAATTATGAGCTATGTTATCATAGCTCTTTTCCATCTGGCTTCCTATCGTTAGACAAAGCATGAGGTCTGATTATTTTTTTTCTTAGGGTTTTACTAAGTTCTAAAAAAGGTAATTGTTGATAATAGAGTCAACTAGCCATGATAGCTAACTCTAAAGACATAATACACTATCAAAGAGAAGCTCATCTTCCTTTTTTTTATGGTTCTTCATCCACAAACTCTTTTTTTATTTCTTTAAATAGTTTCTTCTTTTCCAACAAGTGATGAGATCAGCAAATGATCATACTGGACTGTTTCTTCTTTATTGTGCACTCACGTCTTCTCAAGATGATAGTAAACTGCTATTTTGTTCACAGGAACAGATTCTATACAAACAGTGAACAAATCATCTGTGATAATGGAGTCCTGTTGACTTTGTATGTTAATACCAAAAACCAGAAGAGCTGTGTCTGCTCCTCTAGTTTGATTTGTTGGGAAACTATGTTGTAGCCATGGAAAACTGTTGTGATGAAGGTCCTGGTAGCACCTAGAGGAATGTGAACAATATGCAACATTACAACCTTTTTGTATTTGGTGAGATTAATCAGCCCCCAGATGTATTAGAATAACAGATGGACACACTGCGGCTCTGTGCTTTGTGCATAACTCAGGGTAATTCTGCTCTTGCAGATGTTTGTCAGTCAAGAGAACATTCTGTGAACTGTGGCTATAATGTTTTGGTCTACCTCCATAAGCTGTTTTTCGTTTTCTTAATAAAGACCTCCCTTAACAAAAATATGAATTTTGAAATTTTAATGTCCTACACTCAGTTTTCTTGGCTATGCCAAATGTTTTGCACTAACGTGCACTGACACTATCAAACCTTCAATATATTGCACCTACCACACATCTGAGTGTATCTTTTTATCTTTCATTCTCTTTTTTCCTATATAATGTATTGGAAATTAATTCTTATTTACTTGATCAGTGATAAACTGCCTTTATCCAATGCACTTCAAGTCTGTTGCATTTAAATCCCTACAAAATTTAAATTTCTATCAGCACAGTAATCTACATGTATGATAATCTCCAGAACTCCAGGGACAGTAAATTTTTCATTTGCATTTTAAAGGTAACTCTTTCTAGGACCGTCTTAAATGAATACATTGGCAATAAGAAAAGATAGTTAAACTGAAAATAAGCAAAGGCAATTGATTGCTAGAAGGCTCTCTGTGATAAGACTCATCATAGGTACAGGTTTAAAGTTCAAAGTGAGTATAACTTGGATTCTGGCATAGCATGTGGTCCCTCCTCTTACTGATGTGGTAAGCTGAACTAGTCTTTTTGAAGGCACTTTCAGATTTGAGAAGAAAGCTAGTAAGATGAAAAAAGGTCAGGATTTGTGACCTCAAACAGCAGCTAAATTTCAGAACTTATTCAGAATATGAAATACATCTGTGCTAATTCCACCACATCTAGTAAAACTATTGCTGGAGTAAGGTAGGCTTCAATTTATGTAAAGATGATCATCAAAACTAAACATCAAAACTTGATGCAAAGTTTATTGAAATCAGTGACTTCTTTGATTCTTTCTCTTTTGATATACAATTCTCTTTTTTCTTAAAACATACAATTGTGCACTTATCAAAAGGTACTGGTCTTGATAATTATTTTCAAGCTACTCTATTCATGTGACCTCAAGCATGCCTGGATCTTGTCAATCTTGATATCTGAATCAAAACTGCAGCAAAATTACACATCTTTTTGGATAGGCTTTTTAAAACTCTCTCTATGTCTACACATAATTCAGGCTTCTCACAGTACTGTCTAATGACTGGGAGATACGGACACCAATCAAAACTGAGGTTTATATCTATTTTAAGGAGCATGAATACATTCAGTAGTAGAACAGCAGGAAATCTTGGCTTTTTAGAAGCATTTCAATTTTTTCCCCAGATGCTATCAAACACGTTTTTTCCTTTAAGCTTGGATAAAGATACCAACTAATTACCAGTCCTTGAATATAATGAATGTTCTACATACGTGTTTCCTTGATTCTAGTGAGAAAGAACAATGTAGGATAATCAAAGAAGCACATTTATTTGGTATTGGTAAGTAAACATTACTTTCCTGCAAGTAACTATTTTCCTTACATGAGATTATCCCCTTTCAGGGTCAGGATTCAGGAGCTCCCCCTTTACTAAAAACAGAATTAATACTGCTATGTGAAATCATGGGTTAGTGGGAATACCTGTAAAACTACTTTTGTATCTGCATTATTATTGCCAGGCCAAGGAGCACTTGTATAGATGATGGCAAAAATATGTTCTTCAGATAAAATGTCACTTCAGAAAAATATTGATGATTGGAAATAGTTGTGTGGCAACCCAGTAGTGAATGTGGCCTTGTTCTGCTTCCTTGGTGAGTGTATTTTTGGGGGAGCCATTTTCTCTGTACCTGATACAATCATCCTGATTCAGGAGAGTAAGGGAGTGGGTAATTGAGATGCCTTTGATGCTTTTTATTAACAAAATTGCTGTTACACTATACAGAAGTTCTAAATACAGGGCAGTAGAACAAAATTGCCTTTTCTTTGAAGGAGAACAGGACTTTGCTTAGAAGGTCTTGCAATTACATTATGTCCCATGCTGTGCTACTTCTGCTGTCTTCAATCTCATCTCTTAATTTTTTTTTCCTGTGACCCAGAGACTGTTTCCTTAATATTGCTGCTGAAGATCTATTCAGAGCACTACAGTTCCTGTTCTCCCTCCTCCCTGTCCAAATGCCACAACCCATTTGCCCATCTTGCCTGGTTTCCAGGCCCCTATCTTTCCCTGCTGGCATTTGAACTTACTAAGCAGCTTCCCAGATTTGACCATCACATGCTTTAGTATAGCATTCTCATTAGTTTGTGGATTGCCTTTATCACTTCTCTGAGAGAAAGGATTGTTAACATGCTAGTGCTCCTGTTCCGTTTCTAGGCAGACTAATTGTCACTTAAGAGAACATAAATAACACCATAATACACAACTTAAGATTGCAGCTGGTGCAAGCTGTCACAGGCAAACAAGGCCCTGTCACCACTGTGTGTTACATTCTGTTCATCCTATTAAACCAGCCTGTAAATTAGCAATCCATAAAAAATTGGATCAATAGCAAATCTTTTGTTACTGGTAGAGAAACAACTTAGGGATATTTTACAAATCCAGTGCTTAGTGCTTTCTCCTCAGAGTCTGATGGAAATGATAACAACAAAACACCTGAGAATGAGGCGGCTGTTGAACACTAAACTTCTGGGGATTTTATTATTATTTTTATTCTATAGTTTGGAACAGTAGTTGGATCTAGAGTGTGGAAGGGGTATTGTGAGGAAAGTTTGTTTCTATAACAACACTGTGAAACTGGAGTTCCCTTCCTTAGCTTCCTTTTTGAAGTGGAAAAATACAGGAGTTTATTTCAGAGGGAAAGTGTTGGATAGCACTAGTGGTGTGGATGAGATGGTAAGTAGCGACAGAGTTTAAAGCAATGCTTGTGTGTGTGCAATATGGCTCTAGGGAGAGAAAAGCTGGTTGGTTTTGGGACTTTTTTCCTAAGGTTTTTTAAAGCTGGATGTCTGTGTGCTTACCTGAAATCATGTTGCTGACTCTGCTTTCTAACCCCTCTTTCTGACGTTAATATTTTAGGAAGGAATCACATTAGGGTATTGTACCTGAGTAAAGTCAATTCCCTGCCACCCTAACATCGAACATTACTGTGAAAACACATCCTATAAGTGAATGGGGCCACCTGCATTCCCAGTGTCAAAGAAAGAAGGAAACAGAATGGTTTTGGGGCTGCCTGGATGAATATCTCTGAGTCAGCTGAAATTATCACCCACCACAGTGCCCGCCCCTCATGGGTGAACAGCTCTCACCTCCGCATTCATTTCTGCCTCTGCATGCCTGGTAGTGCTTCTTCCTTCTGCAGGACTCCCAGGATTATTCAGCCAGAGGCTGCATTACTCCTATTCCAGCTGGTATAACTGTGACAGAACTACTATTAGGGTTTAGGAAGGTTCACAGTATTGCTGATTTGATGTTATCTTTACTGCTGTCATCTCCTCTTGCACACATCTGGCACATGGGTGTCTAACTTTCATTGGAATGTACACAAAATTTTAATTTAGAGAAGCCTTTTCCTGGCTGCTGAAAAGCTGAGGCTTGGTGACTAAGTTAGGCTTTGTTTTTTAGCTGTTTTTGCACAGTTACTCAAATTCATGAGAGATATTTTAGGTGATACTCTCAAAGGTTGCATTTCCAAACCAGAGATTCCAATATATTAACTTCCTGTCATTGCTCCCATTACATTTTAATTAGTTTATTCTGATTCAGCAAGGAACTGCCTAACTTTTTTAATCTGTAAAAAACCGCAAAATTAAAATATCCAAAATGTTATTGCTACCTATGGATATATCTGTTATCTTTCAGATCTCCTCCAATACCTCTTTTTACATTACAATTCTAGAGCCTTTACATGTTGTGTGTAAGACCGTGTAATTGTTACTAGTAATTGCAACTAGTCCCTGTGAGTCAGAGCAGCTCTTCTAACTGGTTTGTACCTTACGCCATTTGGGTTCACTGGTCAGCATAGAACAGACAACCTTAAAACCAAGTTATGTTGAAAAAGGGAGCACGCCACCGCTCAGAGGAGAACAGCAGGCAGTAGTGGGTCAGTGGGGGTCTGTGCTGGCATGACCAGTGCTGGGGCTTATGCTGTCCAGATCAGCAGCCTGACCTGGTGAGCTGGGTCCTTGCTCCTCCTTGGCAGGGAAACTTGGGCAGGAGGGTTGTGTGGAGGAGGGTGTTAGAGAAGGAGAAACTGATGTTCTTGGTGGTTTTGCCCTGAAATGCAAAGGGGCTGTGGCCAGGAAACGTCTCTAAGCCTTGTGAGAGGGAAGGACTCCTTGGCTGACAGAGTCGGAACCATCACTGGGGAGGTGCAGGTGCTGTTTCATGTCTTTCTTTTAACTGCGTCTTCCCTTCTTTTTGGTAATGGGGGTGAATTTTATTTGGGCAGCAAGGGAAAGAGACGTGCAATAGGTGGGAGCTCTGTTTTTTGGTGTTGACAAACTCAACTCCACTTTCCCATCTGAAAAACCATTAAAATTATCTGCTCCATCAGAAAAAAAATGTGTATTTGTTTTGTGCAAGGGGAGCTCTCAAAGTTATCATTGCTTATTTAGGCACCATCTTCAGAGAGAATTGTCCTGGAGAGAGCATATGTATACACAGCAGAGAGAAACCCTTGTGGGGAGGACATAGTGTGCATGCTCTCAGAAGAAATGGACTTTTAACCCCCATATCTTCTCATGAGGAAATGGAGGCAGTAGTACCTCTGCCAGGCTGCATGCCAGGCTCAATACATATAGAGGAGCCTTTTCCCTTCCACCATGGGGAAGAAAAGAAAGGCCAGGCATCTGGGAGGTTTCTTTCACAGATGGGATGTACATCCCCTCTTTGCAATCTGAATTCTAGCTGAATATTAAGATAGGACTGCATACAGTCGGAGCAGTACAGGCTTGCATGCTGACAGATTCAGTTTGTTCTTTCCAGATTGCTAAAGCCTATTTTAAAAGGTCTTGTTATTGGAGGTCTTCCATTGTGTATTTAAAGCCACTGACATCTTGCTGTCAGTTAAATGAAAACAGTTTGCTGTTACTTTGCAATGTAAGGGGGACCTCTCAACAAAAATATGTTTACCAACAGTTACACATCCAGAAGTGTTTTAAAAATATTTTAAGTGCACTGCAATTATCTAAAGGTGTGAAATGAAGTTGTCTGTGTTCACTGCGTCACAAGCAAGGCCTTAAATTCAGTGACTATCAGGGTTGCTGGGCTGCTTTTCCATATATATGGCAAATAAAATTAGAAGCCTTATCTGTAGGCAAAGTTGCTTGTATTTTCTTAGGTTTAGATGATTCTTTTAGCTAGGAAAGCTGTAGTATGAGTAGCTTAGTTGCAGTGAAACACTGATATGTGAAGCACTGATGCACTGTTCCATGCTTTTTAGCATTTGCTTTATATCATATACCAGTGTAAAATGTAGGAAATTTTAAAAAACAATAGTGGATTTCTGAGAAAAACCTTCACTTTTAGCTCATAAAAATATTATTGTGGTTTCTGCAGCCAAATTATAACAAAAGATTTGGCTTTGGTGGAAAATGCATTCACATTAGGACATGTGAGTCTATAATTATAAAAGTAAGCCTCCAGTGGTTCATGAAGCTAAAATACTCGTGGGTGCACAACTGCTATAGTTTTGTGCAGAAATAGAAATGCTGAAGCACATGTACTTTGCTGCACGTGAATCTTGGGTTCATGTCAGAAAAGCTGGTTAACTGTTTTTGGTAAAATGTGTCTATGTTATGGTATTGCTATTCTTCTCCTCATACTTTACAGCACTTAGAAATGGCAGAGGTGATTCACTTGCAGAAGGAAAACCATATGGGACTTGAAACATTTCTAATAATGGAAAGAGTGACAAAGGAAAGATTATTTCCAAATCTGTTTCATTACACAGCCCTTAAACTTTTTTTTTAGTGTGATGGAGAAAGATAATTGCAATAGAGGGTTCACTTACTTCATATATATGACATCCAGTACATAAATTATCTAAATGTGTCAAAAGACCATTCAAATAATATAAAGAGACATGTTATTGGTGGTGTTAATGGCTCTCTACTTGTCACATCACTCCTCTCACTTCAGTTGAAATGGGCTTTGTGATCTGTGTAGACTGAACAGCTTCCAATGAGTTTAAACAATAATTTAAATATAAGTTAGAAGGAAAAGACTTTGCACTCATGATATTTCAGACATGCTGCAAGCTAGGAGTGTCTTTGTTCCATAAACAGGACCAGATGTACACTAAGACCTCCTGTATCTTGAAAGGTTTCACATGATCCACAGGTACAGCATTATCTCATATTTCCTAGAAAAGCAGCTCTTTCCTTACTGCTATTGATGATGTCATCATGGTTCTATGGTTCCTTTTTCCTTGCTGCCAATGTGTTGCATGCTTATTTTTGTACTTCTTCCTCCATGAAGGAAGATCACTTGAACAGCAGGAGTCCTGTGCAAGGGGCCACATAACATTTGTCAAGAGCTCTTTTCCAGCTTGCATTGGCACTGGCAGGTGACTTTGTTGAGGTGAGTGAAATATTAACACAGAATCACAGAACTGTTGCAGTTCAAAAACACCTCTAAGATCATCGAGTCCAACCATTATGTACAACCATCATCTCTAACCATTGGCCATCTAATCATTAGTTTTCAGATATTCCTCTTTGTGTCCTTGGCATAAGATCTGGAGGAAAGGGGTTCTTTCATACAATTTCAGAACTTGCTCTTCTTCATTTCCTTCTCAGTTAACTCCTTACAGATTTGGCCAGAAACTTCTTAGTATATCAGACAGGGGTGCGTGCTTAGAAAGTACTGTTTGGAATAGAGATAAAGATGCTCTGATTCTTTTCCAATACAGTTTCTATTGTATTTTCAGTAGCAAATGATAATAAGTTATCCAAGAATGTGGGGGCAGTTTGCTCTGCTGCTCCCCCCCCATACTTGAGGTCTCTTTTGTTCCTTGTGTTGCCTCACTGTGTGTCTATAGACCCCAGCTGTGATCAAGTTCCCATTGTGTGAGGCACCATAGGAATGGATTGTGTGTCACAGTCCTTGCCACAATGACAGCACAGTTTAGTATGAGAAGACAAAAAGGGGTAGCTAAGGTAACAAGGGCATGCTGTGACTTGTGTAAATTCATCCAGGGAGCAGCAGGAAGAACCAGGCATAGGACCATAGTCTCTAAGTCCTAATTCCCCTGCAAACTACTGGCAGATGTTTCTTTTAAAAGGAAGACTCTCATCATAAACAGAAAATGTGATTTTTGAAAATTTTCTTGCTAAAGGACCTTTAGAAATGACAGACAGAAAAGGAACTGAGAAAACCTAGATGGATCATTAGAAAAAGAATTAGATATAAATCTCTCTGAAAAAAGTTGGAAATAGGAATTGGACCACCTTTAGTTACTTTCTACCAGTTACCAGAAAATTCAGTGGAAGATTCCTATTGTTTCCCTACATTTAGATAACTTAACAAACCCAGCTTTACACTGATAGTCTGCTCATAAGTAGTGCTTGCAGTGACTTCTTTAAATAAAATTTTATCAGTATTTTTATTAGAAAAAGTGTTTTCAGTTGGGCCATGAAATGTAATTACATCAAAGAGAATCTGACTCCATATAGTAAATTTCAATCTGTTTAACTTTCCTTTTATCAATAACAGAATTTATTAGCAGATAAGTGAAACAGAAGGAGAAAGAAACACAAGAAGCAGTCTTGGAAAAATTTCATAGGTATGTGCTAAAAGTCCACAGCTTATAAGGATGTTAGATAAGAAAGTAAAAGGAACAGACAGACAAATGAGAACAGTGAAACGCTGAACAATGTGAACGACTCTCAAGTCCTTATTGACTCCAAAGTCTGGTATGTATAAATGTCCAAATATCTATATACTTCTGCAGTCATCTGATTTGTTCCCTAACTAGGTGTTTCAGAACAGCTGGGAAATCTGCCTCAAGAAACAGTTCAAGTCTTGCTCATTATCTTCAAAAAGGGTGGGTATTTGTCTCATTTACAAGTAATGTCTTTTTGAGATATCCTGGTACAGAAAAAGGGCCTTGTTTACTAGATGCTAGAGAAATTCTGTGGGAGTTTACTCCTCACACTTTAAACATGTAAATTAAATATTATCTAAGTTAGATACAACATGTAATAATATTGTACATAATTTCTGTTGGAAAAAAAAATCTTACAGACTCAACAGTGTTCACTGAAGTGTGTTGACTGCCTTGGTAATTTCAATTAAAACTAAAATGCCTTACCTGCTTAATTTTCTAGAATTATATTGTATTTTTACACTACAAATCCAAGAGAAGTTAATAGAAAATTTCCAGCTATGAATTATGAATTCCAAGTGTGTATTCCACTGGCTGCTGTACCACCTGTTAATAAGTAAACCAAGCAGCAGTTGCCACATCACTGAGAATGACTCATTTCTATAATGAATACTAATTAAGATATCAACATATTCAGTGTTCTTATTCAATATTCTTGTTCTCTTTCAATATTGCTATATTATTGCAAACTCATTTAAAGAGTTGTGTAGTAAAAATATTTATTTTACAGAACAGAGACATGGAAATCACAAAAATACTTCTATCTTTTGAAAAAATAAATCCATTTATTTGAAATTAAATGGGTTGATTAAAAATATATATCTTTCTAGGGCAACGTTAACATTTTGATTTAATTTTTCTTACTCAGAATGCAAAAAGAGAGATAATTTTCCACCATATGGCAGTGCTGACTTCTGAGCAGTTCTTGTGCTAGGCACTTTACTGTCTCTTCTCTTCTGTCCTGAAGATGTTACAGTTCAGCAGAACCCTATTTGCTCATCTAGTTTTAGTTCAGACAAACAAGATAGGCAGGCAGCACTGAAGAGGGGCAACAGTCTTGCTATACAAAGGTAGGAGAATATTTGACGTGAGAATTTTTTTCACTTGCCAGTTAGAGTCCTCATTAACACTGGACTGTTGAAGAGAATAAAATAGGATAATACACCAGCCACAAGCCTTGTTTCTTCAAGGTGCACACTGTATAGCTAATAGTGGTCCTGATGGTTACTGGTGAGCAGGAAATGGACTTTTTTCTCATGGTGACAATAAAATCCTGTATACCAAGCAGTGTTGTGTCTTCCCTGCTAGGCTTCATCTGTGTTAGAAGGGATTTCAAGAAAAGTGAGTCATGAGGCCATCAATCTCATCCCATCACATCTCTGCATAGGACAAGATCTGGCCTAGAGCATGCATGTAGTTATACACCTGGCAGCAATGTGTTTCCATTTTGGGTGCTGGGTCAGATCTTCCTGGCTCAGATCTTCCTTTTGCTTCCTTTAAGTTTTGTAGTTTTGTCATTGGAGAGGAAGGGCATGGATGTTCCAGGATTTGGCCCTTTTCTGGACAACCTCTCCTTTGAACATATTCTGTGACTGTGGCCATTTTGCTTGATTGAAAACTTTAAAAAAAAAAAAAAAAAAGGAGTGTGGAACTGTTCAGATCCTGTGTATGAAGCCATGCATGTAGACAAGGAGCCCAAGGCTTTTAATTAGTAAGTAGAATAGGTTTGTCTTTACATAGCAGCAATACCACCTAACCTGTCTGCTGTTCTTCACCACTTTGCCCCCAGAGGGCCCTGGTGAGATGACTGAGCTGCTCATGAACCACTTGCTGAATGGCTGCTGTTAAGATCCCGAGTTGAAAGGTGCCATTTTGATGCCCTGTCACACCGAGTAATTGTTGCACACTCACTATTGGCGTTACAGATGGCTTACATGTTACTGTAGCTCCAGACTTTCAAATCAGAGCTGTTGACCTGGCTCGTATCCTGTTAGTAGTGGAGCAGAGGAAACTTGGAGCACAGAATAAGTCAGGAGCTGGAGTATATGCTCAGAAAGGATTCATAACTGCCCTGCACTCTGTGCTACTGCTGGAATGCTGTTGGAAGTGCCTGAGCTTCCAAGCTGGGCTCCTGAGAGCAGCAATGCAACCAACATTTGACTTGCAGAAGAGCTGTCTCCCAAAGTCAGGTTTTTCAAGGTGAAAAGAAATTAATACTTCTGTATAAAAGGACTTGCTCTGATGAAGGCTTCTGGAAAGCATAGAGTATAGAAAGTATAGATATATTTTATACCCTACAAATGCTTTTGAGAGGAGTGAGACATGTCAGAGTCACGTACTGAATAAGTGCAGCAAACCACTTGAGACAACATGTACGTCATGAAGACTTTCTGACATACTGTGAAACTCTTCGTTCATTCCCAAGATTGTGGTGGTTTCCCAGCACATAAAAGTAAATATGATTCAACGTCACATTGACTTCCTGAAGCTTCTACAAATCCCCAAATAAAGATTATATTTGCATTGCACACAATGCTGACATGTTCATTTAATGAGCACTTATTGCAGATGAGAGTTATGTACAGTTAAAGTATGTATAAACCTCTTAAACTGATGAAGGGTACTCAAAGCTCTCTGATAGCAAACCTGTCATTCATGGCATTACTTTGGGAAGAATCCCTATAGAGAACCAAAAGGAATGGGGGGTTTTGTGTTGGGTAAGATGTGCATAGAATATTCCCTGTGATATACAGTTTTACAGAATATTGTGGCAGAGTGAACTGCGTGAAGGACATTTATAGCAAAGAATAATAGAATCATTATTCTATGAATTAAGTAAGGTTGGAAAAGACCTCTAAGATCATGACCTCCAACCATTTAACCCACCACTGCCATGTTCAGCATTATAATGTAGAGCTGTGAGCACAAGATCTATAAAGTCATGAAAATATCCCCACCAGGCTTGCCATGCAGTGAGCCAAAGAGCCAAAGAGCTAAGAAAAGGCCTCCAAATCCAAGCAGAGATGGGGAAAATCAAGGCTCTATATTCTCCCAAATGCAAGATTCCTGGGGGACAGAGAAACCAGATCCCCTCTGGTGAGAAGGTATATCTGCAAAACAGCCCACAGTTATGCACAGACCCAGTGTTTGTCTCATGCAAACAGAGAACTTACAGGCCAAGAAGATTTATTTTTAATTAGTATAAATCCATAGCAAAAAAAGAAGTTTTCTTCAGGGAAATAAAAATGATTTGTGAAAATAATGATTTAGTGCCTACATGCTATACTGTCAATAAATATAGATTTCACATAGATAATATGGGTGATATATTTATAATTTTAAAATATGCAAGTGTAAAGAAGAACATAAGAATGTCTGTTCTAAATTTAAGCAAACATTTATTAAAGAGTCCTGTGAGGTAAGTGATGTTCCAATAAACTTTTTGTCCTAAAGGAAGAAGAAAGGACTGGTTTTATAGTCAGGTAAAGCAGATGCTCCCTCCCCATGCAGAGGCTTGATGTGTCAACCAAGAAAATGCTGAGGTTTCCCAGTAATTTTTGCCTAAGTTATACTTGTCTGTGCAGGTGTGCAAGTAGTGCTATGTTGGATCTAGCAATAGAGATGGAACCAGGAAGCCAAGTAAAGTTGTGGTTTGGAACACCCTAAGCTTCCCTGCTAGGCAGAGCTGGGTTTAGAACTGATCGGTATTTCTGTGGAGAGGCGCTCCTGGCACTTAAGAGGCAGAGAACTTCACTTATCCTTGAACGAAGGGTCCATAGAAAGCCCATCACAGAGAAGAGATCATTGAATTGCTGATTGTTTTATTTGGCAAGTATAAACTATTAGGGAATCTATATTTTTACTTGAGATGTAATTCAATTTTATGTTCAATCTCTAATTGAATCTAATTTTCTGCATAATAAGGATATTGTGATTAATGAAATATAAATGGCCAAACAAAAAGGCAGTTATATTCTTCCTTTGTTCAAGGTTGAACATGATCAGAATTACTACTGACCTAACGGGACAATTGTAGTACAAAAATCACAGTATTGATTACTTCAGAAATGTAATTTTGCATTCAGGCTGTCCTCTGACGGATTTGGGTTTAGTTGAAGCTTTGATCTGAAGTTGTCTGCAGCACAATTCAGCTACATGATTGCCTCCCATGTTGTGATTAAGCTATCTGATCTTCCTGTGCTGTTCTTATTTTTTCTACTCTTAGTTAGAGTAGGTTCCATCCCACAATCCATTCTCTCGTTCCTGGTTATGATTTCCGGTTTAGTATGGTAATAATAAAAAATTTCTTTCATTGCTTCTCCTTCTATTTCTGAAAATAATCCTTGAGAAGTGTTACTTCAAATAAAGTTGATCAAAGCCACTGTTCCATCTCCTTCACTCATGGGAGCACTAAACCTGGTGTGAACCCTGTGTTCACAACTCCTCTAGGACACAGCTCTTACATTTGAATCCTGGTTTATGCTCCTCAGGCTTTGGATTCATTTAGTTTAGCAAGTGTTTGTTTTTTTTTTTTTAAATTCCTATTTGCAAAGTGAATGTTATTTTGGTGAAATTTGGGATTTTATTCCACTGTCTGTGGCCCATCTACACGTGATGCTGTTCCAGCTACATGCATTTATCAGCCCAGGTAGCTCTTCTGCTCAAAGCATCTGCCAATGTCAGCAGTCGATCAAACAGCTGGTGTTGCTAGAAGCTCATTTTAATTCACCCTCTAGGATGACAAGAATTCTTACCTGCCATGCAAACAGATAAGGATTTACTGTTAGTACATTCTAGATCTCAGAGTTCCTTAGCTTTCAATTTTTTAATCCAGTAGAATTTTTTATCAGAACTAGCTAGCTGTGAGTGTGCAGTAGCAAAACTGTATCTAAAATGCAGATGATTTTTTAGGCTTCCTATGTATTTTATTAATGCTTGGAAAAATTAATTCTCTATGCAGTCTGAGTCATTTTGCAATGAACAAGCTGTTATTTATGTTTTAACATTTCCTGAAGAGACAGTTTCTATAGAACATCAGGAAGCAGCCATAAAAGTGAATATGGGAAAAAACTTGGACAGAAACAAGTAGATGCTTTTTGCGATTGGCTATGCAGAAATATTCCATAGCAAAAGGTAGGATCACATGCAGTACAAATTGCTAGCTTTTGTGAGTTGGCAGAAAATATAATTAAAATAAAGAAGTGACATCTTATGTGACAGAACCTGAGTAGGCAGCACAGCATTTATCACCTCCTGTTCACTAGCTTTTCTTTTTTAAAATTAGTGAGATTTATCTTATATGACGCCTACTCATGGTCTTGTTGGCATGAAAGAAAACAAAAAAAGAAATGTAGCGATATAAAATAACACCATGAGTTGCCGCAGCCAACAAGAAGGGACAAATTCATCCCTGATGCTATGAAAAAGAACTCTACAGGAGTGGATACAGGCCTCAAAGTGTTTTACTTCCTGGAATTATTTTTGTTTGTTTTCTGGTTTTGCGCTCATAAATTCTACTTCTATCTAGGGAAAGCTATATATTGAGCTGTTTTCTACAAAATGAGAGTTGGACTGAGATCTTGATTTCAGCTGTGTAAATTTGAAGTTATTCTGCCAGAGTCAATGAAGTCATTCTGGGTTTATACTTGTAAGCCTTTAATCAGAATATGTCAGTAAGCAGGAAGATGTGACACATGAAAATCAATGGTTGGTGCTGCTGTTTTTCTTTCAGGCTGAGAATTTTGACATGTTGCTTGCTTGGTTTTCTGTGCTGAGTTTTCTGATTCAGCCAGGCTATGCACTGGGACCAATAATATTCTCTATTAGGAGACGTGGAATCTGGGAGGTTTCTGGAAACAAAACCAAACCAAATCAATCTGAGCCAAACCTAACCTAACACAGTTTAATTTTAGAAGACTCAAACAATCAATTATTTGCAATTCTGAATGACATGACTTTAACAGAGAAATGAAGGAGTGCTGTCACAAAAATCTGCAGGTAAAGAGGAGGAGCAGAGCAGGGAAGAAGATGAATAATTTTATGAATACATTTATTAAAATAGAGCTTGTAAAAGAGCTCAAGTAAAACTATGTGGAGTAGGTGGAAGGATTGGAAGCATGATCCACAGAGTAACTACATACAAGACTTTAAAATCCTACTTTTAGGAAGTGGGTGAGGTGAGAGAAAAGGGTGACCAATATTTAGATTTTAATTTTTTATGTTGTTTCTCATGAGTCACTTTCCAACAATGACACTTGAAGAGTGCCTCTAAATGTAGCCCTAGGGTACATAGAAGCACACACTTAATTACAGACTGATGTTGATACAGTGGTGCCTTCTTGGTGAATGGAATGGAAGCCAACATCCCTTTCCCTCCCACTGTCCTTAAGGTGCCAGTTACCCCCAAAAGTTGAGGCAACCATTACTTGCAGTCCAGAGAGAGCAAGAAAAGCTGTTGTCCCTTTCCCCTCTCCTGCCTGGTGCACCTAACAACATCTGACCTTCAGTCATTTGGAAACAAACACACCAAATCTGTCCTTGAATTTGTACAAGGGGGTCCTTACATGCAAAGCAATGGCTTGGGCAGTATGTGACTTGTTCTTTTTCAAGCTGTTTTTACTCCAGAAACAAATATCTGTAGTATGAGTGTACCCAGTTTGCCTGTATACAGTATCATGTACTGCACACTGTGTTTCTTGGTATTTTAGTAAGGATTTAGCACCACACAGACCCAGAAGAAAGGTAAATAAATGCTGCACTGCACCTTGTACAGTGCCTCGGTGCACTGTGAAAAAGGAAAGCAGCTGAAGTGACAGGCTCAGTGTTGAGGAGTTAACTGTGTAATTTCACTCTGCACTGGGTGCAAAGGGAGTTTTGGATGAATGATGATTGTTCTGCTGTACAATTCCATTACCATGTGCTCATTATCTTGCCTGTCCTTTTTACTTATTAAGTGAGCCATCCTCAGACCATCTGTGTTTTTGTAGTGGCACCTTGCAGCCTTGGAAGTAAACCTCATAAAAGCCTAGTAAAACACCTGTGACTGTTTTCTAGCTATCAAGATAATTTAGGACATTAAACACCAAGCTGTGTGGATACTACAAGGTTGTGAAATGTCTAGGGCATTTATCACAAAGTTTAAGGTGGTTGAATGTCCAGTAAAATCTGCTGTATAGCAGTGCACTCTTTTAAGGGGTGTCTCTAGCAGTGATGTGACTACCTTACATATAGATCTGTGACACACAGCACTGCTGCCTTCCTGCAAGTTACCACTCTTATAAGCATTTGCATTCATTCATGTTTTCATGATCAGGGTATTGGCAACAAGAATGAATTTGTCAAAAGCAAAAAGAAAAAAAAAAAGAAAAAAGAAAAAAAAAACATTTGCAACTACAACTTATTAACTGATGTCTCATTTAAGCGGTGTCACTTACAACCAAATATTTAGACTCCAAATCAGAATAATGAAAAAACATTTTCAGAAGTGTGATGGAGCTTCTGTCTAATTGACACTTGTACTTCCCTGCAGCTGAGGAGGATAAAGTTTCACAGAAGTATGAGCAAGTTAACAGCCCTTCATGTGGACAGTACTTAAATCAGTTACATCCTTTACTCTTAACTTCTTGCTAAATTCTTTTGCTAATAAGGAGATAGGTGACTACATAGTTTGTCACCTAGCAACCTCAGATGAGCACTCTGAACAGTTTTTGAATGAATACTTGTCGATGGATTTTTAAAAATAGCTATTTTGTTTTGTTTTATTTGTGCAACTGGAAGGTGTGGTCCCCCATATGTGCTTGTGTGAAATGATAAGCTGGCAACTGAAGGGAAAGTGACACACAAGAGGAAATAAAAATGGAATCATGTGGTGTAATTGGCATCCATATATATATAGAAATTCTGCTTCTATTCTTTTAAGTCAGCTCTGCATAAATTTGCATGACATACCTCAAGTTCCCTGCCTGTTCCATGGCATGCTACTCAAATTCTTTCCTACAGAAGAAATGGGAACACAGATACTTGGGTATGTTAAACAACACCCCCCTCACCCCACCAAGTAGAAAAATTAGTTCAGAGACTCATTATTTGCTTACAGTAGGTTGTAAGATTGTTAATTCTTGCCTGCATTAGACTTTACCCTTCGATCTTAGACTTAAATAGCAATAGGAATTGAAATTGCATTAATGGTAGCAGCTGGGTATGTGGGACAAGCATGGATGTGGCCAGCTGCGGTTGGGAGGAGGTGGGGCAGCTGTGGGCAATGACAGCTTTTGTATTCTGCTCTCTAAAGAGTGCTGATAGGGGGAGAGTTAGAGCCCCTCAAGCTCATCTAGTAAAATTGCATCAGGACAGGGCAGAGTCACTGGGGCAGGTTGATCTCCTGCAGCAATCAAAAACCTTGGTAGTTTTTAGGGGCTGGGTTCTCTTAATAATCTCTCTGCAATGACCAGCCCAATGATGAAAATCACCTTCATGACCCTTTCAACTGACCACCAGCAATTCCACTTCCTAAGAGCTCTTGATGACAAAACTGACTGAGTAGTTTTACAAGGCCCTGCTGTCAGCTTACATATCATGGGATGTTCCTATGAGAAAAGGAATGTGGTCATAATATAACCAACTTCTGTTTGTTTGTTTAGGACAGCCTACCCCACCTCAACAGCTTGGCAGATTGTATTAATAAATTACAGTGAAGTCTTACTGTAAGTTGGCCCTGTGCTGAGGGTATAATTTTGTATGATTGTGCCCAACAATGAAGAGAAAGGTTGATTTCTTTAGAAATACAAAGTCTCTGATTTCTCCAAACTTAAAGGCCAAAAGTACTGCAACTGTTATTTATTTTTGTAAGTGGAGACACTCCTTTCATTTATGCAGTTTTTTAAAGCACATTATTTTTGTTCTGTGTAGGCACTTTAAGAATAAAGACAGCACTACAGAATGCTTCTGAATTCTTGAAAAACTTCCTCAGGTTTTTCTTTCAGTTTCCAATGTTTTGTTTAAAAATTAAGAAATATGTTGTTGTGATGAAGCCCATACATAGTATGAAGCCTAAACTAGAGGACAAAGGAAATTTTTACAGAAAGTGTGAGAGAGGTCAGGTGGGCTGGTTAGCAACAAGTTGTCATTAATGTTTTGGCTCACTGTTTCTGGGATTATTCTTATCAAAATTTAAGGCTAGTTTTTATTTAGTTAATTTAATAATTGAATAAACCAGTTGGCAGTTGTTTTCAGCTTATGCCTCTGTCTGAAAAGGCCGCTCTGCATGCTTTCTACATATTTATTGCAAACTGAGTGTGTGTTGCTGTTGGCTCTTACAAAGGTGACACTGCCTGTGTGTGTGAGGGACCAGTGACAGAACCTGAGGGAATGGCCTGAAGTTGCGTCAGGGGAGGTTTAGGTTGGATATTAGAAAAAGGTTCTTCACCCAGAGGGTGGTTGGGCAATGGAACAGGCTCCCCAGGGAAGCGGTCACAGCAACAAGCCTGATGGAGTTCAAGGAGCTTTTGGACAATACTCTCAGGCACATGGTGTGACTCTTGGGGATGGTCCTGTGCAGGGCCAGGAGCTGGACTTGATGATCCTTGTGGGTCCCTTCCAACTCAGCATATTCTATAATTCTGTGACTCTGTGTGTGGCTGCGCACACACACCCGTTAGGGTCCCTGAGCACAGAAGGAGGAGCATCCATCTGACACATGAGGAATGGCAGGAGGCGGCTCAAGCGTGGCTTGCTCTGGTCCCACGGTGTGGCAGAAGACTAAGAACGCCTGAGGTGTGGGACAAAGCCATGAGATAAAACCCAATGACCCCTATGGCACATTTGCTTACCATCAGGATCTTGATGAAAAATGTGAATGTAGCCATGTACAACCTCATTTTAACCAGAGGGGGAAAAACATTTTGGCTAGCTTGTGGCAGCTAATGGGAACTGAAATCTCAGCAAGGTTTATGCAGTTTGCAAAAGGCTCTTAGCAAAATTATCAAAATAAAAGTGAACTTCCCGTAGAGGCGGAAAATGCTTACATCAAAATGTAACTTTGAAGTTGCTAACTGGATCCTTTCATACATTAGAGACTGATAGTTGCTTCTGAAAATTATGCTGGGCTTTTCTAATGTATATTTTAAGGTCTAATCGGTTACTATCCCATAGCACGGTGCGTGCCTGGCAGTACTGAGACACCACATTTCATCTCAGAAGCTGGTAATGGATCATCTGCAAGTGATTGATACCAACGGTGGAAAATGCTAATAGGAAGAAAGTTAGTGTCATTTAAACCATGGCTTTATACCGAAATATATTTATATTTTCATGTAAATGTGAAAAGAAGCAAGGATGTAACAGTGAGAAGCAAATTATTTTAAGATGTCTGGTATAATAATTTTGTGCTGTCTTTTGGGTCAGGAAAGAGTGATAGATCACTTTCATCCTTCTCTTCTGCTCAATACTTTTAATGCCGACTTTGCTCTCCATTATTAATTTTATTTTTCCATATTTATGTTGTTATTATTCAATCTTCTAACTTCAGTAAGTGCCAGATTTCAGATTTTCTCTAATTCTGCCCTTTTCAGGTTTCAGATTCTTCTATTTATTTTAAGTTTTTATCTTCTTTTGGCTCCCCTTCTAATACTTTCAGAAGAGAACTGGACTGTCATAACCTAACAGGTCTCTGTGCAGGGTCAGAAGGTTTTTTAACGTTATTTTCCTCCTTGGTTATTTGTTCAGGCTGCAATCAGACTCTCCATCACAATTGCTTGACAGAGACATTGTACTGATGGTACCCTGTGTGTGTGTATGTGTCTGACAACAGTCCAGGTAAGGCAGTGGCTTCAGCAGAGGACCCCCAGTAGCAGCCAGTGAAAGCATTACCAAGTGTCTTACGAAGTATGACTAACGTATGACATGTTCCTACTTGAAAAGTGTATGGAACGTCACATTTTTTCCCCCAAACCCAACTTTGGTCATGTACTGCTTGGACACTGAGATGCTCAGGGTGCCCGGATGCTGCAAAAATCCACTAATTACACATTAAGTTACCATACCCATGCAGTTGGTTTGCCGTTGTGCAGTGTTTTTCTGTGACATTGCCATGTGTCTGACTGGCCTCGCTCACTGAGCAAGGGATGTGAAGCCTCTTTTTGGATACAGTTTCTTGCTGTGTGGCTGGGGAGTGTGCTTATGGCCTCCAAAATCCTTACCACGGCTGTGGTAATGGGGCAGCATTTCTCACTCTTGTCTGCCTCTCTCTTATCCTAACTATGGTTGGTGCTTACCATCTTCTCTCTTTCCTGCACACCAGTTAATTAATCTCTGAAATCTGTCTCCTCATGTGAAAATCCTTCAGATGCTAATCCACTAAAGAAGCTAAGTGTATTTTTAGAAATCCTGGGATCTTACTCATTCCACCAGTGGATTTAAATTTTTAAAAGCCAGCTATTGAGTTCTGCAACTAGGTCTTTCCCTTGATAAAACACAATACTGAATATGCATTTTTTATCAAGATAATGTGGAAATGGTGTTAATCCAGTATTTTGACAGTTAAACAATTATAAAACCTGTAGAAAATAAGAGCTGAGTATTTAGGTCTGAACAACAGGCAGGAAGGTAAGCATTTAGTTCTTTGAACTGTGAAGTGCATGAAATCATTGAAGGATTCAGACCAGAGGCCCACCTAGCCAAGTACTCTGTATCTAGGAGCAACCAATAGAAAACAGAGAAAGAACACAACTCAGGCATGTTTCTCCCAGGTGTGTCTGCTGACCCATGGCTGAGGCACTTCTTGAGACAGTCTTTTCATGCCTAGCAGCCTTTTGTGCATTTTTTTTCCATCCATAAACAAGTCTAAAAGTTTATTGAACTTATGTAAACCTGTACACAATACCCAAGCACAATGAGTTCTGAAGTTAAAATACAATCATTCAAAAAACTACCTCCTTTTTCTCGGATCTCTGAAAATTTTATTCAATGCTCCTAGTTTCCAAGTTATGATTTTGTAGACTTTTACTTCATCCTCCTTTGATTTTGTTCTTCCACACTGGAGACTTCTGGTCTATATACTGTTTTCTTGTCCAGATGCTGTTTCTGCCTTGAGTGGTGTTGCTCTTCTCTGCATCCTTGTCTGTACTTTGTTCTATTGTACGTTCCTGGAAACAGCATATTGTTGGGATGAGAGATTGCTGCTTGAACAAATATTTCTCATTCATACATGAAGTGATTTGTCTCCAGTCTGACGAGTGCTTTCCCTCTCCCTTTGTGGCTGTCATGCATTTTACATGAGTACGTTTGAATTTTAATATTTTCTACCTTTATAACTGTTTTTATTTTCTGTTTGGTTTATTTGTACCTATAATAGTTCTTGGCAGATTACTGTGGCATTTTTGAGAAAAAGAATCTTCTCCCTTTTCTGGGACTCTTTTTTCAAGCTGTTTTTATGTCTGAATCCACCAATGGTGAGCCAAGGTTTAGTATTACTTTCAGTGTGTGTGTAAGCCATAATCAACAATTTTGAGCTGGAGTTAAAAATGGTCCACTGAATACCTTAGAAAGAAACAAATGTTAAATGAAAGATAGAAATACTATAAAATTACATAACTTCACTGTGTGGGCAAAGAAGCTTATTCCTGAAAAAAACCCTAATGGATGTGCGTTAGCAACTGGGTAAGTGCCCGGCAGATATTGAATAATCACTTCTTAGCAGGGAGAGGGACCTTACAACAATATTTAACTTTGTTTCTGTTTTCTGGTTTGGAATAATTGTTACAGAATAATCATAACTCAGACTGGATCAAAGATAAGTTTAATGAACCAGGGACTTCATTAACATTTTGCATTACATATCTCACTACTGGATTAAAAGGACTTTCATGTTCTTTGAGGAGAAAATGTGTCGGCCCTCTATAGGACAACCTCAGAATCCCGGCTGGACATGGTATCATAGGGCCAAGATTCTACACAGTAACAACAATTTTTATCCCTTCCACTTTGCCTATATCTCTGCTTCAAAAAAGTTTCACATATTCAGGCTTAGCTCTGCAAACTGATTTATGTTTTTATCCTTTGCCCTCCCCCCCTATTCTGTAACCACAAGGTTTGAATGGGCTTCAAATTAAAATGTTATGGGGGGGGTGTACATGTCTCTATTTTTGGTTCTTCTTTTTGCTCAAGAGCTTAAATAGTAGAAAACACTTTTTTCACCTTCTTCTGTCAGGAAAGGGTTGCTGTTTCTGCTTTGCAGTCCAGCTTAATTTGCACTTTTGTGCAATAGGGTGAGGGAAGAGGAGAGTGCTTGTGAGACTGGGTTCACTTTGCCACTGTTGAAAGAGGAATAGGAAGGGTCAAGGTGGACGCTGCTCTTTCTGAAGGATGATGTCTTTGCAAAAAGCACCTCTTCAGGATTAGTTGTCACCCAGTATTTACCATTCAAACCAGCAGCCAGCCTGGCTTTCTGGAGGTCTGCTAGAGGCAGTGTAGGACCAATGATGATCTATTTTCACCTTTTACAACCTATTACCCTATGCAAGAGTTGAAATTGCCTACAGCTCAGCCTTGCAACACCTTGTCAGAACACAAGTGTTGTATTCTGCAGTCCTTTCCCAGCCAATCTAGATCACCTGACAATATAACGCAAGTCAGATCCAGGATTATTAGTGAGGAAGAGCACATTTTGTGAAGTTTCTAATAAAACTTGTAATGATCTCATGGGAGCCAATACAATTTATTCTGTTGGACTTTCAAAGAGAAACATTAAACTCCTGCATTTCGTACATTTGTTTGGGTGAAGAAAAGTGAATTAAGTGATTGGATCACTGCAGAGAAGCTGCTTTTGTGCCAATTGACAGTGGAAATTAGCTAAGAAATTGCTCAGAGGACTAGAATTTAGTTACACAAATTTAAAATTAGAAGAACATTTTGTACTGCATGCAGGAAAACATATCTGTAACATTTGGTACAAGATAACATTAGTCAGGGTAATTAAATTCAATGTTTTTAAAGATTAATAGATGTTTTACTTCAAGTGCTTTAGCAAGCACAGAAATAGGAGGAAAAAAGTATTGCTCTGCCACGTTTTCTTCTTTCATGTGTTCTGGTACATTAATTTGCCAGTGTCAGAGAAGTGGCTAGCCGGGTGGATTCTCTCGACTCAGGTAGTTTTCATAAGCAAATTACTGGCCTAGGAATATGAGTGACATTTTTGAAAGTCATATAAGAATTTAAAAATAGAACTGACTGAGAAAGGATTTTCAGTTCCAAGAGAAGCATTGATTTATTGTTTACTTTGGAAATAATCAGGAATATTAAAAAAAAAAAAAAGAAAAAAAGAAAGAAAACCCACTCCTCTCCCCCATAAGATTTCATTGCAAGGCGAATCCTTGACACCCCCACATAGGGAGAATTGAAAGAGTAATTGTAGAAATTCCTGTATTTCCTGTCTCTCAGGGCCATGGACAGTCAGGTACCCATCAAAATGCTGAGGCCAGCAGGAATGATGTCAAGCCTGCTTGGTCAGCCAAGCTCTACAGCCTGCCATGGGAAGGTGAGATAGGTGAGGGAATTCTTCCAGACAGTTTTGGGAAACCGTGATTTAAGAACCTTCTGGAATCTTCAAAACCTGTGTCCTCTGTGCAGTCAAGCAGGATTCCACAGCTGCTTGATAAAACTCTTATGAGCTTGCCTGCTCACACCACATCCCCGGCACAACAGTCAGCACAGTTACAGTGGAAGCAATAAGGAAACCCACACTGGTGAGCATGTGACCCATGTTGCATGTGAGATAAAACAGTTTATCTGCTGTTTTGCTTTGTTATTTTAAATTGTGGCTGTATTTTTTACTTAGTTCTCATTTTTATGAAAGCATTATGTAAATATAATAGCTTTGCAATGCTTGGCACTTTGAAAATGCTGAAAAATAGTTCAATCTTTGCGGGACTGAAAGGACTTACTGTCAGCTCTTCTGGTGGCATCACTTTTGCTGATACCTCACAAAATTATCTGATTACATGAAGAAGGACTGAAAATGCTGATATCTTATTAAAAGGCATCAAATATTCCCCTCAGCCATATGGTAACTGGCCAGGTCTCTCCTTTTAGTTAGGAGCTGCTAAAGAAAACACCAAAGAAAATAATTTTGTGCAGAATTTGGAGATGCATGACAGCAGACCAGCCTTTTATCCCCATCTCTGTAGGTGCTTGTATAAGCCAAGCACAAAGTCTGCTGCCCATGGCATAGCAGACAAATGTAATAAGAAGAAAAATTTCTGCTCTATGAAATTTACTATATAAATTAGACAGCAACAGTATGAATACTGACAATAGGCCATGCTAGATAAGATGGGGTGATTGTGGTAAGCACTTTTGAAAGCAATTTTATTAAAAGAAATGGATATTTTAATAATTTTTTATGTTATATGGCATATTCAGGTAGGTCTTTTGTAAAAGCAATTATTTTTTACCTTTCTGTTTTTAATGGGCAGGCAAGAGAGTGGGAGTAGATTGTGCTATGGCAGGAGTGAGCAGAGGAAAGCTCACTTGCTGGAAGAGGTAGTTACAGGGAGATCAAGTGAAGCTACAGAACTCATCCTGGCAAGCAGAACTTGTTCTCACGCAACCCAGTTCTGTGAGTAAAAAGTCTTTGCTTTTGGAGTATTGCATGCATGCTGTTAGAGAGCAAGTTGATGCTTTCTGTATTTGGCCCTCTAACAGTACACTGATGAGTTCAGAAAGCAGTCAGGAGAGGTGTGTGCAAGTCTTGTTACAAGGGCATCTTAAAATACCTGGATTCCAGCCCAGAGAATCAGCAAAAGAAGAGACAGTAAAAGATCTGATAGGATGTTGGACTAGATGGTCTCCAGAGGTCCCTTCCAACCCTAACAATTCTGTGGTTCTATGTATGTAGCATTACTTAGAACCAGCTCTTTTAATCAACTAGAAAGTGAAAAAGAGACACCATTTAAGATCTAAACAGCAAAATCACAAAATAGAGAAGTAATTATTTTGAACACTGGGTATGGAGAGAAAAACAAGTACTTGGTTAGTAAGCAGTAGTCTATTAGAAAATGTAGGAATTGTAAGTAGCAGTTCCAAAGAGGTGGAAGTGTTGGCCAAAATACCTGCAGATACCATCCCTATCCTACATTTAAAATCAATTCACCTTAGTAGAAAATGTGTGTGGGTAGTTCTGAGAGTGAGCTGTATGCCCTTTACCTGACAGTATATAAGGCTAATCAGTAAAAGAGGTCAAAATTGATGTCTCTCTCATAATTTTGGATATTATAATTTTTATTATAAAAGGTTTTAGAAGTACTTTAGAAAGAAATTTTGATGTAAGTATATAACTTCAAACAATTGAAAAACTGGCAAATATTTTATGATGAAGAATAAAAATGCTAGACATGAATTTTCACAGAAAAATAAGAAAAGGTGATAACTGAACCGGTTAAGAGAGGTGTTTGAAAATCACTATGTATTTCCAAAAGAAGAAATTTTAATGAAGGAGCACTAGTGAACATGTGACTGAAGATTTTTTGAGACCTCTGAATTTGAAGTTTCTTCTGGACTTGATTGTATTCTTGCTGTGTTCAGTAAATTTATTTTGGCATTCAGAGCCAAGGGGTAGGAGAGCAACCTCTTTGTTAAAAATTATTATTATGAAGAATCAAAAATGAATAATCGTTACTGAACTCTGGGAGAAGATTAGTCAGCATGCAGCTGGCTTTGACCTTGAAATGTGAAGACACAGAACTGTATGGGAATCAGGGAGAACTCTGTCATGACTTGACTCACATCCACCTACTCCTATAGATGTGTTTTAGATGCACATTCTGTCTTCCTCTGGAAATCAATCTTCTGGAACCTGCTTTCTTAAAATGCAGTTAAATTGCTCTGCAGGAAGGGGATATGCTATGAGGAGCAAATGGGGAGTTTACAAGATCATTTATGTTGCACAGCAATCAGGAGACAGAAAAATACCCATATCAACAAATATGAGTTCATTAAACACCTAGTGATTAACTGTGACATTGATTTTAATATGCAAATTAAGGGACACATGTTTAGTGTCAGGGGAGAAGAATGAAAATGAAAATCAGCAATGATTAAAAAGCCCATACTGTGGTTGGGAAGGAAAGGTATCACAGTTCTGCCCTCAGTGACAGGTATGGCTCACAGAAATGTGTGAAGAGCATAAATGAAGAAGAAACATGTATGCTGTGTTTTTCGAAGAGGAACAAGGCATGGAGTGAATACAAGAAGAAAAATGGAAGAATTGTTATCTTTTGACTAGCATACATTATATTGGTCTGTGAAGTAAGTAAGCTTAGTATCTGTAGCCTCCTTACATTCTATAGAAATTAGTATTCAAGTAACAGAATAAAACACATTGGAAAAAAATGTCTTTTAATTTTCTGGTTTATGTACTGTAACTATTCACATAAATGCTATTGGTTCCTGTTAGAATTTAGATATATTTTCTATGATGATCTGAATTTATTATGCTGCCCTGTAAGGTTGCCAAATGTGCATTGCTGTAAAGTGAAATTAAATTTGGTTGCTTTCAAGTATCTAAAAAAGTAGAAATATCAGAAATTATGTTCTTTCTGTGCTACTAACAGAAATTATGTTGAGGAATTTTAAGTAAATATATGTAAATGTATTTTATGACATGGTGATTGAATTATGTAAAGCATCTATATTCTGCACAGGTTTTAATTCACCTTCATTAACTTGAATCATAGTTAGCTTTCACTCTTCTGGAAGCAGAGCAGAGACTACATTCTGGATTGCAAAGCCTGTGCTTCCTAGGAGCAAGTCACTGAGATGGCAGTGCCCTGTTTTCAACAAGCTTGCCACTTGCATAAGGCAGGCTTGATTTCCTCCTCCAGTAAAAGTCAAGGACACAGACATCAACTCCAGGTGAGAAGGGCACTTCTATTCCCTCCTGCAGGACGCTGTGACTCTGATGCTTGTTGCTGTTTGTGGCTAAATACCACAGCCTATTCCTGAGAAAGTGCTTTGCACATTTGCCAGGCAGATGGTGACTGCTACAGTCAGAGGGATGATTCCAGTTAGGATAATCCACAGATGTTTGTGGGCAATGAAGAATATGTTGTACTTTTCATGAGATTTTTCTATTAGTCAGTAAAAATTGCTTTCATCAGTTGTAGGGTGAGATCAGAAATATCTCTTTCAAAGCTTTTAAAGGCTTGAGCACCATATTGCTCTAGAAAGAACCTATCACTGAGAAATTTCATGTTGGAGCTAGGATGAGGAAGGAACATGTCTATTTAGACTGTATATTTTGAAGTAATTTCTTATAATTTTGTATAAAGTATCTGTTTTAGTGATGGGCTGTCATAGAATCACAGAATGGGTGATTTTGGAAGGGATCACAGTGGGTGATCTGGTCCAACCTACCTGCTCAGGCAGGGTCAGCCTAGAGCACGTGGAACAGGATTGTGTCCAGACCATTCTTGAATATCTCCAGTGAGGGATAATCCACAACCTCCCCGGGCAATCTGTTCCAGTACTCCATTAACACATTGCTGCACATTTAACATCCAGTATTTATAGCTTCCTTTGCTACTTTTTGTGCCACCAGTGGGACTACACATATTCTGTGGCATGTCTTTAATTAATTAGGCTTTATCCATCTGATTTGGGGACAGACAGAGGAACTTAATATATTATTACTAACTAATGAGCAAATTCTACTTTCTGATGATTAAATTTTCAAAAGTAATTTGAAATATAGATTGTACATCCTTCACAGGGAGACATCATCAGATAGACTTCATTAATTAATCAGCAACATTGAGTGCATAGCATGGCTATGCAGGTGCTAGAATAAAATAACCATTTGAAGTTGTTTTTCATTTTTTTCATTGTTTCATAGGAAAATGGCCCAGGGCTTATTTTCTCTGTGATGTTAGCTCCATTTTTACTCAAATTCCATACAAAGGGAAAATGCCTTAACTTTAATATGTTAGCACTTCTGCATTGAGCTGTTAACCTGGGTCACCCAAACTGATCTTGCCTCAAGTTAGTGCAGCCTATTAGACTGTGTGGCTGTGGACTGTGGTAGTGCTGCAAGTGATATGTTGGTTTGCTGTTCTTCCCCCTTCCCCATACAATAAAACAGACAGTCAATTTCCCCCACAGTTCTCTCTTGGAAAAGAAAAGGTTGTGTCTCAGTTTATTGCAGCAAAGTTGTGTGCAATCCCTTCAGAAATCTTTGTGCCAGAGGCAGCTAGTGGTAGTGCCTTTCTTGGGATTAGCTCTCTGTGTGCTATGCTGCAGGAAATTACAAGCTAACTCTTGCAGTGAAAAGACTCCCAACTTTGAGCTTCCTTTAAAATCTGAAAAAGCAACCAAACTTCCTCCCTTCCTTCCTAAGTACTGAGGTCTCTGTATTTAGAGGAGCCCAGTGGCTGACACAGCAGAGCTGCCTTGGAGAGGGTGAGGCATAAAAGCAGTACAGAGTAAGGTCAGGCACTTCTGGCTGTACTGTGGACTAAAGAAAGGACTAAGCTTTACACTAGAAAGCATCAAGTCAGATGTCTGACCCCCACGGTCCTTCAGCCTGCAGGACTAGGACCTCAAACCAGCACTATGATGATGGCTGAAGATCACACTGTGAAAGTTCTGCTTCATTGTTTTTCAAGTGTTCTATTGACACAGAATCATTCAGGGGCATTTCTGAGGGAGTAACCACAAGATTGGTAAAGATCTCTCCTTCTGAAATCCCACTTTCTGGCAGAGAACCCCTTCAGCTGAACATGAAATTCGCACTGCTGATTATTCATCTGTGTGCTGTTGTTTGACATGCAAATTGGTAGGGACAGAAATGAATATGAACAGAAACATGCCGATTAAAGAAAAAATGTTGAAAGATGTGGTTTTAGTCCTGGCCATAGACTACTTATAATCAAATAAGGTAAACAAGTTATGTCCATTGAGAAGTTACACAAAGTCTCTACGGATTGAAATTATCCTCTGAATTTTGCCGGATTTTGTGACAGTGACAAAGACATCCTCACGGAGATGGCAGAGATCACACCGACAGGAATGATTCTTCTCATGTGTAGCCCCAGGAGGGAAGGATGAATGTCATGATGAGATGTATGGTGCAGAGAAAAGTTTTTTGGCCCTGAAAATGCTTACTTCTTAAAGCAGTCATTGGAACAACATCAGGAGAAACAAGTCTTGAATTATTCTGATCTGTGACTGAGTCGGAATATTACTGCTAAATACCTGTGATACAATAATTATCACAACAGGCTCAGATTTAGCCCTTTCCCTGCAGAACTACATAAAAATCAAGCAGCTACTTCCAAGAAATTAAAAAGAATTGCCAAAAGAAAAGAAAATATTTGTGGCACAACATAGAGATTGCTTAAATATACTGGAATGTCAGAATAAATGTGTTCTATTTATGGAAAAAGAAAACTTGGAAAAGAACTCCAAGTAAGTCTTCAAAGTTAAAGTAAGGGGGATTACTAGGACTTAAGAGGCCTAAAATGAACACCACATTCAAATGGAAAAAGAACATAAACAAGTTAAATGTAAAATTAATAAGGCAGGGGAAAAAAAGACTTTGGGGAACAATTTTCTAAAGGCATAAAAATTAAAAATATACTTATTTGTCAAACATATTAGAAAGCCTGCCAGAAAGACTGTGGGGCCAATAGACGATCCTGGTTTAATAGCAGTTCTCACAGGGCAAAAATGCAGAAAAATTAAACCAATTCTTTTCAGTGGACATCACCACCAAGAAGACATTGAAACCAGAGGGCTTTGTATTACATAGATTGGAGTTTGAAACAGAACTTTCTCAAATGAAGGTGTCAAAAGAATAAAATTTAGAAGACATAGATGGAGTGAATGCAAACAAATTACCAGAACTGGGTGCTATTTATTTGGGAGCCCTAAGGGAACATAAATATGAAAATGGAAGCTTTCAGCTACGCTGTGTAGTCTATTGATTAAATCAGTTATGGTACTAGATGAGAGTGAAATGGCAAATATAAGTTTAACTTTTAAAAAGGATTAAAGTGGACTAGGGAATTGAGACAATCTGTAAATTTGATGGTGTGTGAACTGTTAGAAGGCATCTTAGGACTAATAGGCAAAATGATAAGAACAATATAAGGAGGGAGAACTGACACAGCTTTTGAAAGGGAATTACTATCTTTCAAATCTATTAGAATTGTTTGATCATCACTGAATATACAGAAGAAGTGATCCAGCTGATACTCTGCAAAAAAACTTTACTACAAGGTCCATTGCTGAAGGCTCTTAAAGAAATCAAGTTGTGGTATGTTGGAGAGAAGGTCCTCTGCATATTAATAACTTTTCAAAAGGTAAGAAATGTAGAGTAGGAATAAATACTCATATTTCACAAGGGAGAAGGCATCTGTGCTGAGGTATTCACTGTTAAATATACTAATAAAGAGTTATACTTGATGTAATTAAAGTACGTGTATGTGCATGTATAATATGCATATATGTATACTCATCTATATTTGAATATACAGATGACAATATAACATGAAATTCATATTCTGTATGTACAAATGCAAAGTAAAGCACACAGGAAACCCTATAGTGTCTATACCCTCACAGTGAGGAGATCGAAAGCAGCACCACATTACCATGCAAGACAGAGAGCCCAGAGTGACTTGAGATAGTTCTCTAAAAATGTTGGCTCAGTGCTTAGCATGGCTCTAAAAAAGGCAGGCAGAACATTAAGACTATTAGGGGGAAAAATAAGGTGATGTTTACTGTTTTGCCTTTTATGAAAGTGTGAATAAGCATGGTTCAGCTACATCATGAGTACATTTGTGGAGGTCTGAGTATCATTCTTCGCGTTTATAAAAAAGTATAATATAATCATAAAAACATTAGAGATCTCTCTTTTGACATATATATATACAATGTGTTACATACATAATGTGGTAAGGATTGTTCAGGTATAGAGCAGATCCCATACAAAGAGACATTAAACAGCCTGATATGCTTCAGGTAGCAAGTGAGTGGGCTGAGAGAACAGACGTCACTGGGCAGCAGGTTTCAGACGTTCTTTTTCTGGGGCAGGATTAGTTTTGGAACTCCCTGGTATTTGTAGGGGCTAAAAATACAGATGGATCCAAACAGTGAATGCAAAACAAGTGTACGGAAATATGTCAGTTGGAAGTTGTGGCCACAGTCCCACAACAGTATAACTTCATTGACAAACACTGTTGTCCTCTTCCCCCATCTAAAGCCAGCCTGCCCCACAACCCTCTTCTATTGGCATCAGCACACACTTGATGCTGTCATGAGCTGTTTGAGGTCTCTGAAATATAGGACCATTACTATCTTAGTGGTAGGGATACTTTTCTGTCATCTCTTTTGTTGGTATGTGCCGGTGCCTGGATGAAGGGGTGTGCAGGACTGTTGTTGGGGAGGAGGGTGGTGTTCTGATTTATATTGTCTAAATCTGCCTTATAACTGCACCCTGAGCTAGCAGAAGGATGTCGAGGAAGTCACTCTATTCTCATACTTCTTGCTGAAGCACTTTGCACAGGCTGTTATCAGGAGTCGGGTGGGTGGGGTCTGGTTCTGCTTGTTTGTGTTCTTACGGCTTGTGTTGGTTTGTGGGTTCACCTCTGCTAGGTTCAGCTTCCTTGCTGCCAACGAGGCAAGTCAGATTTTCTTTCTTTTTTTGAGACTTACCTGCAAGGTTTGTAAATTAATTTCAGGCCAGTGCAAATACAGGGTCTAGAAAATTTTTCATACAATACTTTTTCCTCATCTAGGTTGTTCCTTCTGTTGGCCAGAAGAGACAGGAATTTGCAGGGCGCTCTCACACTCTTGTCTAAATATAAGGCTATGCACTACTTTTTTTTGTTTCATGGCCCTGGCTCTGCTAAGCATGAGATAACACATTTTGGGTCAGAATTGGCTGATCTCAGGAATCAGGTCTCAAAACTATTAGTTCATATCTTGAATTGTCTCTCCCCTGAAAGAGCTATTCCTTCTTGCTTCATGCCTGAGTGGGACACAATGGATCTGCAGGAGCCTGCCCAGGAGCAGGATGTATCTTACCTGAACTGAGCTCCAGGCTATGAAGTCATGCACTACCATGTGCCACACATGGGCAATATTGGACCCAAACTTACTTAATAATTTGTGGCCAAAAATGGAGTAATCTTACAGGCAACATCCAGCAGATAGATATGGCTTGTAGAAGCATTGTTGGCTGATAGGTAGCTTATGATAAATGCATTTTGGAAGAAACCACACACTTCACATACCGGTATCTCTGCAATCAAAAAAAGAAGTGGGAATGCATGGAAGAGCTACCTGTGCAAACCATTCTCTCATCTCTTCTGAGCGCCAAGGAAATTCAGAAACCCTCTGCAATTCCTAGTTTACAAAATTAAATAAATAAAAGGGTTAAATGAAAATTGGTATAACTTGAGTATTATGATCTTTTTGGAAAGGCTGACAATTCCTAGAGGAAATACTGGTGCTTTGCATGAAATACAGTGGTTTAAGATCAACATTAGTACTTTCTCTGAGTTAGAGCCAACGTATTACTTTCCCAACCTTTGGAAAATCATAGTTTTGAATCATTGTGGGGTATTCAGTGCAATAGTCATCTATTTTTCAAGAATAGATAGGCTTTAAACAGAATGAGGGAGGAAATGAGTGTTTGCAGAGGCCACTAGGTTTGTCTGAAACCATGTGCACCTATTTCTGGGCTCTTGTTTCCATAAATAATAGATTGACAGCTTCATGGCTTCCAGAGGATACATGGTACATGTAAAAGTCAGACAGATAAATTCAAACGCTCAATTTTTTTTTTTTTTTTTGCGTGATTAATGGTTCAGTGTAAGGTATTTATTGTTGTAAATAAAACTCATAATTTAATTTTTCTGGTACTTTAAATGATCTGGAGAGTACTGTGACAAAAAAGGTGGGGGAAAAAAGAAAAAGAAAAAAGGTGAGTGTGTTCATCCCTCCTGAGCAATTACAGTTGCTATATATGTTTAACAGAAGGTTCCCTAAGTAAGACAGGGTTATTTGATGGAAATATTTAACTGATCTCTATTATTTGGTAGAAAATCTAACTGATTTCTGTTGCTTACTGTATCTTATAGTAACCCCAAGTGATGACTTTACTACAGGAATGCATTTTTTCTGACTTGAGTGTGGTAAGATAAAGACACTAAGCTTGACCACTGCTCACAGAAGAACAGAGGCAAGTTAAAAGGCAGACTATGATGAAGGATAAAGCAGAAACCATGATAACACCATCTTGTCATCATGCATTAGTAATCACTGGGCAGTAGTTTTCTCTTTTTGATTTGCTACCCCCAACTGTTTTCAGGTGGAGGTGTTGACTCCACGTTGAGAGTGAGTGTCTGAGTGAAACCAGACTTGTTTTCCTTATCTTTCCAGGAGTCCTTTGAAGGGAAATATTCTCTTTGTGTGATTCTGTGTGGAATATGGATTTGTGGTAGCCAGTGCACTTAATTTATTTCTTCATAGTTTTTCATTCTAATTTTTAATGATTAAATTAGATTATTAGCTTTCGATAGAACTACCTAGAAAGTAGTGAGAAGGGATGTGGGACCAAGAGGACCAGAGCCCAGGTGTGGGCTGCTGCAGGGAGGCCAGAACAGTGGAGAGATATAACGAGCAGTCAGACCTCAGTAATAACAGAAAGGAAGCTTGCTAGTGACCAAGGGACTGTGCAGTGCTTGGGCCACCTCAGAGAGTCACTGCATTTGCTGAAACTAGTCCTATAAGCAGAGAAAGACTGAATTATAAACCTTCATTTGTACTCTGAGATAGTGGCTTTGAGGTTGTTTATGGATAAAAAACTGTTTGGGAAGCTCACTTTTAGGAGATGATCTACATAGGTCCTGCTCAGATCTCTGCCTGACTTGGGAGTCTTTCACATACTCATCTTTGCGTGCCCTTGTTGGCCTTGCTAAATACATCTCACACTCAACACAGAGGTCTGATAGTTTCACCTGTCTAGTGAAATACCATAAAAAAGACATGCAAGCTTATGATCTAGTTACAATCCACCATTTTGAGTGATATAGCATTGCAGGATCTAGGACTGCCTGTACAAAGCAGAGGAACTGTTTCAAATCCTGTTAGAGAGGCAGGAATTTTAGTAGGAAACCATGATCCTAGGAGTCTCCTTTCTTTTTTAAAATATTTGCTCTGATCATCTCCTTAACGCAGAGAACTTTTCTTCTTTGCCTCTTCATATACCAGACAGTTTTGCGATAGAGTAAGGATAATGATGAGATATTGCCATGCTTGTTGTAGATGAAGAGGTCAGAAGTCTCTGCCTGTGAAATTGAAAAAGATGTTTAGAAAATAAAGTAACCAACTTTTTATGTATACACGGAAATGTTTTATAGAGCAAAACTGACTGCACATCATCTGTTTTTAATTTTTGGATGAAACTGAGTACTGCCTAGCATTTCTAAACCCAGGCCCTCTGAGACTTCATTTATGAAAGCAAATAAACCAACTTTCATTGTACAAAATCCTCTCCTTTATAAATTATTTGTAGACGTAAACATTTCCATGGAGACTAAAAATGGGTCTTCTCCCCATGTGTCAGAATGAGCTCTACTGTTACCCACAACCATTTGTGATGACACCATCTTTGGCATACTGGCATATTGCTCATATAACAAAGGCACACCATATTTCTAGTAAAATTTAGTGTAGAGATTCTTTTGTTTCTACTGGCAGCATTTGCATCTGACATATCTGTGAAGAAACATCTACAGGTACCTCTTATTTGATGAGAGCTATCTAACATATTTGTGAGCCTGAGACAAATGCAACCAAAGGTAGAAACTGTAGCTTATTGTTAAAATATTGCCTAAGAACTTTCTAAAAGCTGACACTGGTGACCTAGGGTGGTGTTTGTCATCCTGTTTTCTGCAGTACTGATTGATTCAGTAATAGATACTAGTTCTGCAGGAGTTGTTTAGTGGGTAACACATAAGTTGGAGAAAATTTTGAGTCTGAGTATGAGGCATTTTACTCATCAGATGCATGTTTTGCATGATTCCCAAAGTCATGACTGATTTGCATTTTGTATTGTCTCCATCTCTGGAGTTTAGAGTACTTGTGCTAAAGTTTGATGTATGAAGAATTTCCAGGTATAAACAAAGGCAAAAGCAGAACTGGCATAACAGTGACTGATAAAAAAAATCACTATCCTGGAGGTAACTCAGAACTTCAATGCATTAAAATTTGAGAGCTTTCCAAGTGAGAGTTTAAAAACCCCTAAACCCAGCTTTGGTATACAAATTAATGTAAATTAATACAGTATTTTAATGAGGTGATAGTTGCGTTAAGAAAACAAAAATGGTAACTCTGGAAATCATTTTTTTTGGGCGTAGTGTAGGAAATGGATATAGAAAGTATGAGGGTGATAGATCACATTCAGAGCATAGGAAAAAAGCATATCCAACCCACAAATACCAAAGTGTTGTGGAACTCACTATGAATGTTATCAGTATTTGGAAATGCTATTTAATGCTCTTAGTAAATACTAGAAACTAACTTTGCATTAGAGGTTGAGACAGGAAATGTGGAAAAAAGTGTCCTTCATCTTCTCTGGAGAAGCTTCTGCGATGAACTGTTGAACAATTCCTAGCATTTCGGAGAGCTTTGCTATGGAAGTATGAATAAAATTAATTTGTCCTAGGGCTTAGAAAGTTTATTCTGATCTATAAAATATACTCTGATCAGATTAAATAGAAACGTTAAATATTGAGGGATGAGGAGGAAAATGGCGTTTTACCTGTTTCCGGTCTTGTATTCAGGTTGAAAACTGTCTTCACAGGCTAAGGGCATTAGTGGGATTGTACCACAGTGTTTACAAAGCCAACTTCTCTCTATACCATAAAGTATAATCTACATATCACAAAAGTTTTATTGGAAATTTAAGGAATTATGTGGAGGTATGACACAGGCACTGTTCAGATCATGTTGTCGCCAGTTGGAAACTAGTGTTTGTTTTCCAGTGTTATGGCTGTAAGAAGCAGAGCAAAACCATCCAGAGATGCTCAGAGACCTGTACACAGGTATTGTCAGGGGTGGTTCAGCTTAGGCCTTTGAAAGATAGTTGAGCCGTCATGAAGAAACAGGTCTAAAGCTGAGAAATCTTGAGAGCTGGACTAATTTTCACCTTCTTGTTGTAATTTGACAGAGATGATGTTTTTCAGTGACTTGTTTGAATCTCTGTAGCTCGACAGTGTAAGGTCTCCTTTTGTTTGGCCAATAGCCTATGAGTTTGGGTGATTATTCAAATGTGCTACATGAATATTGTACAAGCTGCTACATAACTGTATGTTAATAGGCCATCAAGATGCTATCATTATTATTGTTGTTGTTATTTGTAGAGACCACATAATGTGCTAATTTGTGTCAAGTAGCTGCTATTAGAGAGCAGTATAACTTGCAGAAAGGTTATGCCCTGATGGTACATTTAACAGCAATGCGGTGTATTACATCCCCTAAAAATAATTCAAGTAAGAACAACATGAATGTAAATAGAGCAGGATGTGATTGCTGTGTAGAAAGTGCTCTCCACACATTGCCAGCCCTTCCCAAGGCAAACTTTATTACTGCTGGAGACATCTCTCAGGGAGCAGGATGGCAGCAGAGGCTGGTGAGGGTGGGAGTCTTGCTGGTGCTTCACAGGATCGAGCCTCAGGCTGGTCATGGTGTTGTAAACTGCAGTTGTCTCAGATCATTGCTGAGGACTACTGTCATGTTGCTGTACGGGGTGTGGCTGCTGGGAGGGTAGAGTGGAGGGGATGAAATAAGCTTGTTTGATATCAGCAGTTATCAGCTCTCCGCTGTCTGTGAAGTATTTCCCCTATTCCAGAAGCTGGGGTGCTGCTTTCCCAGCTTGCTGCAGTTTAAAGATTAGATTGCTATCTCCAGCCAGCTAGCACTGAGATGTTGCAGACTGAATGATAACTATGGCAAACTGAAAGGGTGATTCCTAAAGTGCTCCTGAGAGCCTAATTGATTTATTTATTTATTTTCCCCCTCACTGCTTTCCGGCAGGAGTCTTATAACTGGTGCAGCATCAACAATCACTCTGGGTCAAGCCGCATTAGCCCCAGCTCTAGCCTTCTAAAACATTCAGATTTATGAATCCAATTATGGAGGTTTACAGCCTGTTTAGCTTTGTTGTTGCTGTTATTATTGTTATTTATTTCTGTCTGCGTTTAGCTGCACTGGAACCCATTTCAGGGTAATTAGGGAGGTTCCTTTTGATAATGTTTAGGCTCAACAATATAATGACAGGACTGCAGTATAAATCTCTCCTTTTGTCCTTCCCCTATTTGACAGCTGTTGGTGTGAGCCTATGGGCCTTGCAGGTCTTGGTATCCTTTAGTTCTTTGCAGCTGTGACTGCATTATATAACTTCTTTATTTTTTTTCCAAATAATTCTGACACTAAACGGGAAAGAAAACATTTGTTTTATCTAGTTGTTAACTAGATAAAACATTATAAAAGAGATCTTATCAGAAACAAGATAAAAATCTTTTCTTACTCTTTTAAAATGCTGCAGTTTCTTTCCTCCATCCAAACTCATAATTTAATGGCTAAGGTCTGACTCATGATTTCCATATGCTTGGGACTTGCAAGAGAGACTCTGTCTGTACAAAGGGGAGAGAAGGAGATAATCAGATTTGTGATACGTGCAGAAAAAGTCTGTAACATTTAAGATCTTTACCAAAATACTTCAGGAGTCTGAGCAAGTTACAGTAAGCAAATTATCTTGGAACAAATTATCTGATATCTAATTGAATTTCCTATCATGGCTTCCATCAGTCTTGTGTGCTGAAGACTACCTGTAGTGATTCTGAGCTTGATAACAATTAAAACTTATGATTAATTGTTAGACAGAAAGCAACTGAAAGAGTATATATAGAGGCATACAGTAGACAATATTGCTATTTTCTTGTTGCAAGAAAACTCTCTGTTATCAGACAGTCATATGAACTAGTAGCTTTCAAATCAGAGAACATTTTAAATTTGTCAGGAAAGTCATATTAAGGAAATTTAGGTAATGATGGTCTACTATGAGGGAAAAGAAACATTTTTTGAGGTTTTTCTTTGTTTTGTTTTTCATATATTTATACGGTATAAACACCTTCCTTCACTTGGTCCCCCTTTGCATTATATGTATTTCTAAATTACTACTCTGATGTTTTCTAACTCGCTGAGATTTGTTCTTTATGCCATTGTCTACTTCTTTATCAAAATACTCTATACCTACCTAATGAAATTTACCTGTTTATTCAGTTCCGAATTTATGTGAACTAGTTCAGTGAAAAGTAGGACTGCACCCAAGTTTGTCTCCAAAATTAAAAACAGTGGGTTGAAATTGAAAGGTTTGACTTTTGCATTTTGTCATCCTTTTAATGTTTTGAGTAAGAAAATAACAACAAGCCCAAACTGGCTAAATGTTTCTGTATTTCCTTTGATATTCATACATGACCCTGTGAATTATGAAGCATCTGATGAGAGATTATTTTCTTCTGAGATCCCTGGTGGAATCACGCAGCTTGGATATGTCAGACCATTATGGTAACATAAGAGACAAGACTCAGTAGCAGAGATGGTCACATATTGATGTGCCTAAACAACTCTGAGATTGACAGTGATTCACCTATTGCACCTGGAGAGCTGACAGGGAATAACCATCTGCTTCTTTTTGCACAGAGATACAAAAAAGTTTAGAGGATTTCTTGAACAAAGTTTTTCTTTAGTCTTATGGAACTTAACATCTAACAGCTAAAACACTTAATGGAGAAAAAGGCAATTTAGGAGAAGCAAAATGCCATGTACTGCTTTTCTGTAAAGAGGTGTAGAGTTCATAGAAGGATTGTACTGATTTTTAGCTGTTTTGGTAAATGAAACACAAGGAAATGGAATAAACGATGGTTTGAAATGTTTCATTAAATAAGTAGAGAAAGTATTATAGGACTAATCTTTAACCTGGGTTTTCCTAGTTTTCTATGATAATGGGAATGTGACAGTATAGTTGACATGGGCATTTGATAATTCTGAGCATCTATACACCAAAGATCCTCAAGATCCTTCATCTTCCTGGTGATATAAAATTCATTTACAGAAAAACAAAGTCCTTCCTCTTTGGTGTGATTTTTAATGCAGGTTCTGGCAAAGTTGGTGGGGTTGGTTCCATGATTTTACCCTATTGTTAATATTTATTTAGCTATACTTTCAAATTAATGATTGCTCAGCAATAGCTCTCCAAAACAGAATGAAAACAATCTTCTCACAGTTCTCTGGGAGAACTTTTTTAACAACTAGCAATCAGCTTGCACCAATTATTTGAAATTGTCCCTATTTTCAGAACTGGTATGGTTCAAACTGTGAGTACCATGACAATCAGCATCAACGGCAAGCAATAACTCTAGCATACCAATCCTTGCAGTGTAAGTCAGTTGTAGATCAAGTTTGGCTAAGGTTTGTCTGAGGCAGTATATTGTAAATCTAAGAGGGTACACTTTCAAATCCAAGCTTGTGCTTCATTCACAATCAGTTCCCTGACCTCAGGAGATTCAGCAGCAAGTCAATTTCCTCGGCTGGATCTCTCTGTCAGGCTTTCTGTTGTTTTATCTTGAAGCACAATTTAGGTGACACATCTCAGGTAAAACACCTTAAAGAGAAAAAATGGTTCCTGAGCAGCTGTGAAAAACAAAGAGTGTATTGGGGAACTAGTACCAGTTGCGTAAGATGGTTCTTCAACAAAAAATAAGTCCTTATCTTCCTACTAAATCCAAATTCAGCATTACTCCTTGCAAGGCATCATTTCCTTAAGATATCTCTTCATTTGTAAGGCTGACATATCTTGACACAATGGCAGCTGATGATAACATTAGGAAGGATTAATCAAGACAGTCTAACATCTGAATAAAGCTTTGACAGGGAGCCTGGCCCTTGCATGTTGATATTGCACAAGCCATCTTGTTAGATACTGTGTTATGAAACACCCTTTTTGTTACATTTCTGATAAATATAATGATAAAAGACAAGCTAGGTATTATTTAGTGCTGCTTCTTAGCAACTGCTCTTCATGGGGATTCAGCTGGAACATGTTCATCTTGCCAGTAGGGAACCAGGACCTATTTCTGCGTGGGGAAGATTGCAGTTTCACTGTGATGCCTTCTAGAAATAGCAGGGAAATTCGTCAAGGTTTTCTGCACATTCTCTCATTTTTTCCTACACACAAACCCATGCAGCCTTCTGAGGATAGCAAGCAAAGCCAAAATGAAGAGAGTGATGTAATGGTCTGTGATGCTGGGGTGAGGCAGGATTGACCCTGCATCTCCTGATGGCAGTACACGGTCTGCTTGTTACATGATAGACCTGCAAGCCCAGTCATGATCAAATATCTATGGCCAAATACAATGCCATAGGGTATCTGATGACACATAGACTCTGCTGTAAAGGATATCAACTCTAGTTGTAAAGGATATCAACTCTAGTTGTAAAGGATATCGAGATGTCTGCTGTCTTGCAGCAGAAATGACCGAAAATAGAGTATGCTTGGTCCAGGTACATGGCACAGGGAATGCTGAATGGAAATGGTGAAGATTCTAAAAATATGACTATAATATTTTGATATCCCCTATTGGAAAATATCTCTTTTTCTATTGGAAAATATCTCTGGATATGGGCTATCCAGAATTCCACCAGCAGGAGATATAATTTAAAACATAAAAAGACCTGTGTGCAGAAAATGAAGTCTATGTCAACGATAAGCTAGAAAATATTATGCCTGTGTGTGTAGTACAGGATGATATTTTCTGTGGGTTTATTTTCAAGCATATTTTACTGCAAAATAACATGGGGGTTTTTTGTTTGTTTATTTGTTTGTTTGTTTTGTGCTTTGTTTCCTTTTTCTAATTGGGATTAGTTAAATCATGAGGCAATGGTGTATTAGCAGTATTAGACTGGCTTACTCATCTTAATTTCAGCTGAGATCTAATTACATACTCCCCTGCTGGACTTTGCTTGAGTGAAGAATCTGCTTGTATGATGTTATGTACAGGGAGTTGTGGTTAAGTGTCAAGTAGAATCTAAATCAAAGTAATCATCAGGCTTTTTTTATACCTAGTTCTCTGTGTTAGACAGAGATTGCAATTTCTATAAGCTTAAGATGCTAAACCCTGGGGACGTTCTGTGGTCTGTGGACTTCCTCAAAATCTCTGTGTAGAATGCATTCCTCTCCTCCATATGTATGTAGAAATGTGTGGAGATGTGTGGCACTGTCCCAGCACTGTGTCTCCTCAATAAGTACTGTTCAAGGTAGTGAATTTGAACAGGGTGAGTTTACACCAGCTGAAGGTAAAGTGAGGTTAGGAACAAGCTAGCAGTGGTTTTTTTGCTGTCCATGAACTCATGGGCTTCATTAATGAAATGCAATGAGGGTGCAGAGCCTCCTCTTCTAGGAGCCTCAATTTAAGTGGGAGCATTTCATGGAGGTGTTAACGGAGTTGGAGTACAAGGCAGTTTCAATGTTGGAGAGCTTCAGGAATGCTGGAGAGCTTCAGGGATGTCTGAAGTTAAAGTCAAACTGGCTGCTTATCTGAGGCCAGTGTTTCTCCTCCCTAATCATTATCACAGGCAGTTAAAAAAGAACTAACTCCACGGTATAACATTTTAAAGGGGCATAGGAAGGCAGGTCCTCAGCTGTTATCTAAACCTTGGTGAGGTGAGAATCCTAGGTACTTTTGTGACATGATCATGTGGTATTTTCATTGAGGCATGAAGATTTAAGGTTCCCAGGAAATGGCACTCAGTGTTTTATAGCAACATCTTACAATTTACATTGCTTTCTAAAATGCATTTTTGTATTTTAAGTTATCATTAAAAGATGCAAATTTTATATAGCTTTAACAATAAAGCATATAGTAATTTATTATTTGAATTACCGTAATAGCAGATGTTTTCCCTGCTGTAGTGGCAGTGCAGATTTTATGTCCCTAACACGTACCCAGGCAGATGTAAATATTAGTACAGTTATCCTGTTGTTCATATGCAGCTGAGGAATCCAAAGACTAAATTTGTTCTTCATTATCCACAGAGACAGTATTTGTAATAATTCACAGCTAGATTAGTGGTCCAAACACCAGCCATATGTGGTGCTGGGTTGTTTGCTGGGTTATGGATTACTTTAGAAACAATATATGAAAGACAGCTGATTTCTCCAACAGCTGATGACAAATACAGACCGATCAACTTCCTTCCAAAATATGTATCAAATATACCTGTGGATAAGGTACATTCTCAAAGAACCAACTGCTTCTGTAGTGATGGGATTTATGCTTCTATTTGCAGCTTGGTGTTTTAGCTCTACTAAATTTGCCCATGGTTTTATGTTACCACCAGTCATCATAGTATCTGAGTAGTTTCCAGACAATAACAGGGAATTATAAATTCCTGGGAACAGGAACATTTGTAGATTGTTGCATTACAGATGGAAACTTACTTTAAGTAACTCCTTACTACTCTTTTAGATGAAATTCCTAAACCCTCAAGGATCCTTGATCTACAAACTCGCAGCCACTGTCTAGGAGGGCTGGTTAGAGTTTCCATCCCTGTTTGGCTCAGGCTGTCTGTTTTTTTCCTTTGCAGGTAGGGGTAAAATATTTGCAAAGTGGATTTCTCTAGATGTCATTTGGTGTATCTTTAAAAAAATTCCCAGTACAAAGATTATGAGCAAGCTTACTGATGGTAAGACTAGGCTTGTCTAACTTCTCTGGAAGCTCTGTTTATGAACAGCTGTAAAGCTTTGTCTTGACCTTTCAATATTTTCATTTTAGTTTCAGTATGAACCCTGATAAGCGCAATTCATTCTGTGTTACTGTTGCAACAGTCTAAGAGTGCACCAAAAAGACCCCACAACTGAACTTTATGAGAATGTTATCCTGTGAGAAATCACAGAATCATAATTTTTGAAAAAGACCTTCAAGATGATCTAGTCCAACATCAGCCCAGCACCACTATAGTCACCCCCATACCATATCCTCAAGTGCCACATCCAAGTGCCTCTTCAAGAGGCGAAATGCCTCTTGAACACTTCCAGAGATGGTTACTGCACCATCTCCCTGGGGAACTTATTCCAACGTCTGACCACTCTTTCAGTGGAAATTTTTTCTAATATCTAATCTGAACCTTCCCCAGTGCACCTTAAGGACATTTCCTTAATGAGACATGGTGGAACAGACTGACCACCACCTCACTACAACCTCCTTTCAGGTAATTGTAGAGAGCAATGAGGTCCCCCTCCTTTTCTCCCGACTAAACAACTCCAGTTCCTTCAGCCACTCATAAGACATGTGCTTCAGACCCTTCACCAGCTCCGTTGTCCTTTTGAGAGACAAATTATTTGTTTTCGAATGTTTGTGTTCAAGCTGGGAGGCAAAGGAAAGAGGTCTGAAACAGCATGAGGTTTTTTGCTACCACTATTCTGGAACAGAAAATAATGAAAAACAAACAAACCAACTGACAAGCAATCCCCCTGTATTGAGTAAGGCTAAGGTCACCATCAAAGAAGAACTATTCAGAAATCAGAAAGGAGAGAAAATCTACCTGGAAGAGCTGTATTGCAAAGGAAATGTTTGTTAGAAGAACTTTCAGGACAAGTTCATACTTCTGTATGTCTTTAAGTTAGGATATAAAACTGAAATTGTCAGCACCAGAAAGCTGTAATGCTTTCTTACCCATATTGTAGTTGTGTTAAGAGACTGAGTCAGAGGTTGTTGCAAACCTGAAATTTAAGGCTACTTCTGTCTTGGAGAATTTTGGCTGGTTAGAAATAATCTTAAAATTAGATAAAAGACATGCGATTTTATTGAATGTTTCCAGCTGCAGGAGAAGATTTTGAATGCTTCGTAATTATACTAAGACAAACACAACTGAAGAGAAGGTGTAGGATCTCTGCTTTTTCAGTACACCCAGAGGTTACACCTGTACAGTATCTCAGGTGTAATTGTGTATTATGTAAGCTGGATCTCCTAAAAGTGTGGCAGCAAGTATTGAACTGCTTCCCATTGATCACAAAATCCACTAAGTTTTATCTAGCAAAGAAAGGATGTCTGCTTCCTTGACAAAAACATTTCTCATTTGCGTGAGGCATCACTTTTAGCCTCTTAATCTTTAGGTGACTCTAGGGAGGCACAGTGATGTTCTGCATCAATAACCCTTCACATTAAGTATCTCTCAAGTGTTTTTCTCTGTATCTGAGGTATTTGTTCCTGCTGCAAATATTTGTTAGTTTTTCTGTCCTTGACTTGACTCTCAAGGTCCTTCTGTTGGTCCTCTGCTCATCTTTGCTCAGATATAGCTGTTAGGGTTGACATTTCCAAAGTTATGATTCTGTAATAGGGCTTTCATGGATCTGTGTATGGGGATGGTACCTGACTTCATGTTGTCCTCTGATAACAGGATCAGCTTTGATGAATGTGTGATGGAGCCAGTGATGAGTGGTGTCCCTCAGGGGTTGGTATTGGAGCTGATACTGTTCAACATTTTTGTTGGCAACATGGACAGTGGAATCCAGTGCACCTTGGCAAGTTCACTGATGACACCAAGCTGTGTGTTGCAGTTGACACAGTAGAGGGAAGGGATGCCATCCAGAGGGACATTGACACTATTGAGAGGTGGCCTGATGCAAACCTCATGAAGTTCAACAAAGTGAAGTGCAAGGTCCTACACCTGGGTTGCAGCAATCCCAGGCACACCTACAGGTTGGGCAGAGGAGTGACTGAGAGCAGCTCTGAGGAGAAGGACTTGGGGATGATGAAAACTCAACATGAGCCAGCAGTGACACGCCTGAGTCAGCTGTGTCCTAGGCTGCATCCAAAGGAGCACGGCCAGCAGGTTGAAGGAGGTGATTCTCCCCCTCTACTCTGCTCTTGTGAGACCCCGCCTGGAGTACTGTGTACAGTTCATGTGCCCCCAAATAAGAAGTTTCTGGAACTGTTGGATCAAGTCCAGAGGAGGGCAACAAAGTTGATCAGGGGGCTGAAGCACCTCTCCTATGAAGACAGGTTGAGAAAATTGGGGTTATTCAGCTTGGAGAAGTGAAGGTTATGTGGACACCTCATAGCAACCCTCCAGTATCTGAAGGGTGCCTACAGGGAAGCCAGAGAGGGGCTCTTTGTCAGGAACTGTAGCAATAGGACAATGAATAATGGGTACAAATTGAAGGAGGGGAAATTCAGGTTAGTTATTAGGAAGAAATTCTTTACTGTGTGGGTGGTGAGACACTGGAACAGGTTGCCCAGGGAGGTTGTGGTTGTCCCAATCCTGGCAGTGTTCAAAGCCAGGTTGGATAAGGCTTTGAGCAACCTGGTCTAGTGGGAAGTGTCCCTGTCCATGGAAGGTGAGATTGGGATTGTATGATCTTTAAGGTCCCTTCCAACCCTTAACACTCTATGATTCTGTTAATGAAATGGCTACATTCCTGCATGAGGTTTTTCAAGAGACATGCTGTGCTACTTAGCAGTTCAAAGTGGAAGTACAACTGTGACCTGCCATCTGTACTTGTGGAACATGACGGAAGAGCAACAAACTCAGGTACAGAGTAGAAGGGTTACTAGAGGACCAAGAAAATCCATGATGATTCTGAAGTTCCTTCTGCTTCTCTTGGACTTACTTGTGGTTCCCTTTGCATGATTTCTGAGGCCAGACAGCAGGGGAAATAAAGAGGTTAGTCACCAAGGTTCTTTGGGAAACATTACAGTGGGACAGCATATGAAGAACCCATATGTCTGAAGGAGTTTCTGAAGGCTGCCTGCAGTTCTAGGAAGAAGCCAGATGCTTTCCTGTATCTGTACAAAAGCTACCATGGTATATCGTAATTTTTGAAGATAGTTACATTCTACTCAGCTTCCATTTTAGGAGAACTTGCCTCCACAGTTTTATTCTGTTCTGTTCATATGACAGTTTACGTGAATGAAGCCCGCCTTCCATCTTCCTGCCACGATGCCATCCCTTTTCTCGTTATCTCTCTTTCTGTCTTGAAAGAGTGTTGATTTTCAATTCTCTGTTGTACAAACTGACTTTGTTCTATTTTTGTCTACAGGGTCTAACAAAGAAGTGCTATATCATCACAGCAAATGCAGATTATTTTTAGCTATAATGACACAACTACACATTCGTATCTATCAAACACTACAAATATAAAATAAAGGAAAAATTGTTTTAATGCAAACCAGTGTAAAATTACATTTGTTTATTTTGTTTACAACACTTTTGATGCTATCCACATTCATGGAAAGATACTGGGTTGGATCCATTAAGATCCTTAGCGAAACACCCAGTTAGTTGAGGAGATCCAAGATTTCACTTATCACTCATCCCAAGCTAAAGTGGAAAAAACAGGATTAAAGTACACACATATTTTAAGTTGTAATGAAATTTAAGGATTTAGTCAATGAGTGGTTGGATTGGAATATCAATGAAAGGAGCACTTTTGCTTTAGATCCTTTAATGGGTGTTGACGCTTGTCAACTGAAATTCCACCATGGGAAATTTGTCTTTACAAAAGAAGCTTATTCAAATAGATCATCTACAACAGGATATTTCACAGTAGTAGTAACAGATAGTATAATGTCAGATGTTCAGGAATTTGCAAAGTTATTAGAATGATAGAAAGAAAACAGTCAAAGGATTGATATACAGTCCATGGGTAAGAGATAAAACTAGAACGCCCTTTAATTGGGTCTACTTTATATATGTTCCAGTGATGAAAACACGTTCATTTAACGGATGATCTACAATGGTTTGCATCTTTAATTTATTACTTACATATTTCTCAGTGCCTTGTTACTTACTTCATTAAAAATAATTAGACAAGCAACACTAATGAAGTTAAGTAAATTGATTATGTGTAGAAATATTTAATTTTGTTTGATGAAAAATTATTCACAAGCAAAATAGTGATGAATTGGTTGGCTGTGAGATTCCTGGTCTTGGTCATATTGCTGCTAAAACAGTTGAAGAACACCCTTTGTAGAAAAAGAGATGAGCTGTTCTACTTCTGTGTCTAAGTCTGACATATCATCTGAGATTTAAATGCCATTTCTCCCACTTTTTGGCGTGGAACTGATTTCCAGTGATTCGCATGAATGTGAAGTTATTTGGAAATTTTAGTTTTACTTGAGTTTCTTTTATTAAACAAGCAAATGAAAAGCATTTTGTCCTTTTTTGGAGCTGGTGTAAATATCTCGTGTATTTCCTGTTGGCGTTTCTTGCTAAACATTAAAATATTCTTTTGCAGAGACGTTTGAGCAGGAAAAAGTAGTTTCTCTGAGTTTGTTGTTCTAGAACTACAGCTTGGGTGCCACCCACTGTACCTATTCAAGAAACCAGTTCATGCTATTTTACATTTGTGCAAGTTCATCTGTACACTATCCTGAGAAGACCATTTCAGCTGAAGGATATGAAGACTTTCTGATTTGGACTTTGAGAAGAGTGCAAGGCACATATAGAGAATGATTTCAGTGGCAAAACATATACATTCATTAACTATTGCATTAGGGAGACAATAAATTATGTATAGACACACACACACACACATACAAGAGGCAGTTCTATCACATTAATACTGAATACTTTCATGAAAAGAAACAATTTGTATGTGTTTACTCTTTCCAGGGCTGTGGCCTTGAACCTTTGTTGTACATCAGCCTTTCTCCATACAAATCTACCACAAACAAGGGCACTGAGACAACAGCACTGGCTTACCTTGTCAACAACTCACTTGTGTTGCAAAGTACCATGAAGTTTGACATCTGGTGATGTTGGATGAGGTACAGACATATTAAAAAAATAAAGTCTTGCATTCTAATTAGCAGAAGCTGTGAGTTGTAAGGATGACAAGGAAAGGATAACATGTAAAGTATTCAGTGGTAAGCATCTGAATAGTTTTAAAACATTTCAGGAGCTGTGGAAAGTTTTGCATTGTACAGCTCCTTGATTGATGCTAGTAAGCATTATAGCAAAACAACCTGAAGAAACAATCCTGGAACAAATTGAAGAAAGAATTACTAATAGATAGAGGACAATTATCCACAATGTGCAAAGGAACATTTTGTTATGCTAATGTTTCCTTGAAAAATGATTTTGCTAAATAAGCTAATGGTTGGAAAAAAATAACAGGTAGCAATGAATGCTCAGACTAAGCACACACAGGATGTAGGCAGGCCATAGCAGATTTCTGTGTCAAGTATTCGGATCTTCTGTGTGACCTGGCAAGAGACACCCCTAAGAAAACAGTTACTGCCCATGGTAAGGTAGTTGGGGAGCACTGACCATTATGGAAAAATCTTTTCTTAGTTAAGCAAATTATAGACAAATCCTGCTCCAGTAACTTCTATTCTTTCAAGCTGAGGAATTCACAGTACAGGCAATAACAGGTGTTCTTGATCCATTCATTTGACAGTCAACATCACAAGACTACAGATCACTTCTACACTAATCCATCTGTTGAGATAAGAATTTGTGCTTTCAGTTGTGTGCTGCCTCTGCATAAGTGACTTCAGAAAATTTCAAACCCCATTTTGAGCCAAATTCAGATCAGAGGGTGGATCAGACCTCCCTGGAAGACTGACAAGAAGAAAAAAATCCTGTTCTTAACTTTCTTGTGTAATTCTAAGATTGCTTACCTACCACCAAAGAGAGTACATCAATAAGTAATTTTTGTCTTAAAGGGTGGTGTGATTCTTGTATTCAGTCCTGGAAACAAGAGGAGGCCAACATATATATATGAGAAATAGGGACCTCTGCACTAAGTAATCTACTGAATGAATGGACTGACAATGAAGCAGCAGAAGTTGCCTTCAGAATGCTGGCGATGCCTAAGGAAGGAGTCTGGATCCTCATGGGATGAACACAGGTTCCCTGGTTTGTCCATTGAGAGCTTTCTGAAGCAGATCCAACCTGAAAAGAAGGTGATTACCATGGAGAAAAGATTTTTCCAGGCTGATCCAAAATCAGACCAGACTGTAATTTGGAGCTTCTTTACAGACCAGAATTATTATAAATAGAAGAATGGCCCAAATTGTAATAAGGACAATTCTATTTTCATTTTTAGTATGAGACTTGCAAAACCTTCAGTTCATGCCCTAGTATATATTTATGGTGAAATACTGTCTCAAGTACTCAAAAATAGTATGTAGGATGCTAAGGATGAATTATTTATGGCCTTTCTTTTGGTCTGTTCCAGGAAATACTTGGATTATCATTTTTCTGTGATTGACAGTTTCATGAAAGTATCTGACAGATACTTCCAAACGTTAATTCTTATTCCATGTTCTAACATCTATGTATATATTAGACTGGTAAAACGTTCATTGACTTCTATGGGAGCATTGAAATTCTGTGTTTTGAGGAAATCTCAGCTTCAGAATCATATTCATGTAGATTAGAATCTTAAACTTCCAGTGACTCATTAGATGTAAAATCAAACCTTCTCAGAAGCTTTTCAGTGTTTTGGGCTCATGTGCACATATGCTTTTGTGCAAATGCTCTAACTTTTGAATATTTAGAACAGTCTTACTCTTGAATTACGGAAAATGTTGACATTTAATTTTCACGTTATTTAAGAAAAAATATAAAGAGGGAAAACTAACTAGAAACAGAAAGGAGTATTAGATGTGTTGTGCTGTGTAAAATGCATGTATGTGCCCAGAATTTTGTGATGAAAGCATTTTACAAAACCACTGTTTCTCTCTTCCAACCTCTTGGAGCCACACAAAGAGCACTGTCACTTGGCAGAAATTTTGTGCCTGGTATTCACCAAATACTATTTTAATGTCATCTGTAACTCAAGTTGGTTTATTTCTTTTTTCTGAAGAAGCCAGGGAAACTTCTTATTGGGAATCAATGAATACGGGAAAGTTTGGGTATTTTAAAATTCAATAATTTTGTAATTATTGAAATTTATACAGTGAACTGGTATCTTAATTAGTGTAATCTGTGTTGCAGCAGTTGCTGACCTCTGCCAGCCATTCACTGGTGAAACTTTTTATCTGTTTGTCACTCAAAAGACAAGTCAGTCAAGGAAATTAATTTCATTCTACTCATCCACAGGCATCCTCCTTGGAAATGACTGTTTCCTCCTGCTTGGGACAGATTTTAACCTGGTCTGTATTTTTTGAAACCTTTATAAGTTTAGTAGGTATATTCCCAGGCCTATGTGCCACATGCCATTTACTTTCTCAGCCCTATAACTGGCAAGTAAAATCCAAGCTGACTCCATTTCCCCAGGGCCTTAAACAGCTGAAATAATGCTTGACCCTTGGGTTTTGTCTTTTCAGAATAGTGTGTGAATATTTGAAGGAAAACTCAAATTGGCTCCCTTCTAGCCAATTTACTGCTTCCTTAGAATATAATGAAGGAATCTGTTTCCAGCACCAGTTACCTTCTGAGAAGTCTTCCCAGCTATCTCTGGACTGGGAATCCCAGTGGCTGCCTTTGCTCCCCAGTGACTACCCCCATCATCATCCATCTGAGCAAACTCAGGTGCTGCTGAAGACCCTAGGGCCCATGCTGTGGAGTAACACATGGCTGGTTAGTATGTTAGAGCAACTGATAGATGGGAGGCTCCCAGGTGACTGCCTGAAGTTGCAGCTGACCAAGACTCTCTATCAGGTTCCTCTCACTTTTGTGCCCCTGCATGGCTCAACTCCTGCCAATGCGAATGGTCCTGCTTTTTCTCGCAAAGAAAGTTCTGTCATTTCTCCTCTTGTTGCTCTTTGTCTTTCATTTTCTCTTTCCACTTCTTCCTTCTGAAATCTGTATGGGTTTATATTCTTTTCTAGATTTTTTTTTCTTCTTTTCCACATTTTTTCATTCTGGAAAATATATACTTAGATTCTCAGTTATTTATTCTTCTCTTCCTCCATGTCATAGTGTATGTTTCTGAGTAAAAAAAGTCACTGTTTATTTTCAGTCTCCCTTCTCTCTCACACAGGCACATTTCCCTAGATACCTATGCTTCTTTCCAGGATGCCATGCCCACAGAACCAGCTTAGTGTTCAGGTCCAGAATACAGAGCACCTAGTGACCTCACGTGCAAAGCCAGATTGCAAATGCTGGTGTAAGATGTCAGCAAAAGTGACTGAATTCTATAACTTGTTTGGTCACCTCAGTCAAGTCATCTCTCTTTGGTGTTTCATCTCTAAAATGGCTTTAATAATATGTAATGTGTTTGTGATTTATGGATGGAAAACTCTATGCACAATCTGGTTGTAATTATTATTATTGTTGTTGTTATTATTACTATTATTATTGTTTCTGAAGTCTAATTTTGCCCTTTGGCTCCTTCTAGTTAAACTAATGTGTATTTCAACATCCTAAAAGTACATGCAAGATTATCAACCAAGAGCAACTTGTTATTATGAGGCCCATCTTTCACAATACAAATCTAAAGGGTTAAAGGAAGGACTACATTTCGGATACTTTGCTTTTAAGGCACAGAGTTAATATTCAGATGTCAGCTGTGAAACCTGTTCACTGGTCAACCAAGCTTTTATTCTGAGAATCCTTTTTGTGAACAGTGAGGAAACAATGAAACACATGCAGGATATTTGGAATAATGATGCCAACTGAATTCTTTCTCATATAGTGAGTGGTAAACTTCTAATCCAATGAGATAGATGTGAATGACCTAGATACAGGCTCCAACTGACTAACATTAAGAAAAAGGTGATCCTGTTTCATGTCAGTGTCAGACATTGAACTGCACTGAAGAACTGAGAGTATAACTTGTACAGCAAAGAGTTGATGCACTAAGCAATGGTTTCAATGTACTGAGGACTGGGTATTTTCTTATAACAAATTTGTATGGCAAAACCACTAAAAGCAGGTTAAATATTGCTTAATGGGATCCTTCTGCTTTTCTTTCATTTTGTTTAAACCCTGCTCTCTCAAACAGCACCATTTTTACTCTTGATTCCTGGGTGGATATATGGGAACATCGCGTGAGGTCCAAAAAAAAAAAAAGCATTTCTGAACAATTAAGGTGGAGTTTAGGTGCCTAAGTCAAGGACATAATTCAAAAAAAATGGACTAAATCACTTTAAGCTTCAGAGAGCTTTTAGCCTCAGAAGAACCTGCAGTTCTGCTCCAGACAATGCACCTTATCCACTGACTTACATGTGAGTTCCAGATGGGACCTCCAATCTGAGTCCTTTGAGTGACCTTTGAGCGACCTTTGAGCGACCTAATCTTGTGACTCCCCTAAAAATAATTCAAGGTTGTCACAATGTCATACACCATGCAAAACTCATGTCCCGGGGTAAAGTCTAGCTGCCTACTAGTTTCAGAGCATGAACACCCAGTGAGTGGGAGGTGCAGATTATGGTCCCTGCTGCTCATGGTACATTCAGTTACAGGGTTAGACTCACTCTTGGTCTCCTGGTTTAATGAATCTTGCATTCTTGAATGCACATCTTCAAAGAAACCCTCAAAGTTGATTTCTGTCTGGATTTACTCTACAGGAACTGTGTATTTGCATGCCCTTAAGCTGAAGACTAATCGGACCTCTGTTTCATGTATACCAGGTGAATGGTTCAACCAGTAGGTCACTATCTAATAGGAAGGGAGTCATCAACACTTTTGGAAGTCTCCTGAAATGGGCCTCTAAAGCACCTCAGCTCACACTATTATTTTCAGCTAGCATCAAAGTCTCACAAAAGCACATCATATCAACATACAAACATGTATCCTCTATCAGGAGATGGGCAGATTTTCATGGAACTCCTGATTGGATTTTTGTCTGAATCCTGGTTTCCCTTTAAGTTTTTAGGTATTTTTCCCCACTCACTGTAACATGCTTAGGTCTCTAATTTGTTTTTCATGGTGCACTCCTCCTGGATTTGATATCCTGAAAGAATGAGTGAAGATACTGCACGTCATTTTGCCTAAATACCTCTTTTATATTTGGTTCTTTAATCTGAACAACTGAGGATATGTCTTTAAAGCAGTTTGTTACAAACCGCTTAAAATCTGCATCCCACATAGTCCATTAGATGCTGAGTGATGAACACATCACACATTTATCCAAAATGGCCTGTCTAATTAGCAGCTGTAAAAGATAACAAACGGAAAGAGCTGTCTGATCTCCATCTATCTGAACCTATGACAGCATGTGCCTGTGGTCTCAAGTCTTATTAGTTCCAAACAATTTCTTCAGTGACCAGTAAAGTCAGCAGGAATGAAGGCAGCTCAGCATTTTGAAAGATCATGCTGCTTCTCTAGGTGCTCAGATGTGGCGTGTGTCCATGTTTGACCCAAATTCTAGAATTAAAACCGTGATAGCCACTGCTCCCAACCCCACTGTATACCATTAGAAATAGGCAGAGTTTGTCAGTGTTCATGAATTGATTCATTTTGACTGCTTATGGTTTGGGCAGTCCTCCACCTGCCTTTATGAATGATAATGCAATAACACAATCACTAACATTTATTGTACTAATGGTAAGTCCAATTACAAAGGAGATAGTGAAAAGCCCATGCCATAGCAATGATCCACGTGAAAGAGGCATGTGCAATATGTTACTTAAAGGAACTGTGGGATGAAATTAGGAGACCAATGATTGTATTTCTGAGGCTTTTTCCTTTGTCCATTGACTGCCACTTTAGATCAAGATTGCTAAATCTATGCAAGGCAGATATTGAAACTTCTATATATTAATCTATGATTATTTTGGTTTTCCACGGCAGTAAAATGATAGACCACATATTTATAATCTCAGAAGTAGGCTCTAATTCAGTATCTCACGCCCTCTCTGTTTAGCAGTGTTTATTATAAACCCATGCTTAAGTTCAGTTGAATACATTTGTTGGGAACTCAGTATCTGTCAGAAAGATGTTGGTGGGTCTAGCTGGACTTTTTATCCAACCCAGTACATCCGTTCATATATTCTTGAGTACTTTCCTAAATCAGGACAATGAAATGCACTTTATAAAGACCATATTGGCCCATTATTAATGCCTCAAAATTCTTATTTAGTAAATACCAACAAAGGAGTACAATGGCTGCTTCTCTTAGAAGAAACACTTCTATTCATTGTTTTGTAATTTTCTTTTTTTCTCTAGAAGTTTGCATTAAGTAGTCTTTTACAGACTGGGTTCTTGAAGGCAGATGAAATGATGAATCCTGCAAATCAGGCATAGAAAATTTGCTGCCTCTGGATCCCTTCCATTTGTTCATGCTTCTGCTAAATCTGTGAACAATGCCCTGCCGTGAGATACTGCATGTGTTTTACATGTAGATAGCGGCTGGATAACAATTACAGGAGGGCAGCTGGCCAACTCAATTGGCAAGCGCTAAATTGAATGGGATATCCAAAAGCAGGAATATAAATATTTTGGTTCAAAGTTTAATTTATTGAAGTATACCATTTGGCACCAAAAGCTTTTTTGTAAATCATTTTTCTTACTCTGCAGTCATGGATCAGTCCATGCATTAGTGATTTCAGCCACAAATGGCTGAAATTCGATGTTGGCTGATGCAAAAATGTAGCTATTATGGTGGTTTGACATCAGGCTCCACATCTTGAGTAGACATCACTACCCCATTTAAAACTAATTCCTCAGGAGTGACATCTCATGCACAGGGATTATGAGTCATTAAATAATCATTTGGTAACACTGTGCATCCCTTGCTTCTGGAAGTGGCGTTCAGCATGGTGCATACACAATTAATCAACCTTAAAATAATACTTTCCACTCTTCTATATTACATTTCCCTTCTTAAGTTTGTAGAAAGGGCTCATTTAACTAGACATGATTTTAAAGGTAAAAATGAGCCTGGGCAATGTAACTGGGATTTAGATCTGAACTTCGTTAGAGGGCTGAGTGATTGGATCTGGTGCCAAATGCTACTTTGTGGCTGACTTGAACTGCTCTGTTGATGCAAGTCAGAAGGAAAATCATCAGATGCAGCTCCCTGATGATCTCTTCTGCAGAAGGAAACCTGTGGAGCCTGGAAATGTCTTGTAGTTTGGGGAATTTCAGCTATTCTCATTAGTTTTAGTGGTCTTTTGGGGCTGTGAGTATCAGTGTGCATTCCAGTGCAGTTGGGGTATCCCTGATTGATGGCCACTCCTGGACAAGACTGTGCTTGTCCATGAAGGAGGAGAGCATTTACTTCCCACACCCAGACTGTTTGTATCAAATACGGCCTAAATAATTTAAAGCAGAGATTTACAAACTATTTTTATAGGATAACATGGTAGTGGGATGGCAGGAATTGGGAACAGCAGTAAGAGTAGTAATAAGGGCAGATCTGGTTCTGTGTCAGCTTGTGTATTGCTCAAAATAGCTTGCGCACTATTAACGATACATGTATTACAGCTGATAAGTCCCATTAGCCTCCACTTTGAAGCTGAAAACTTCTGCAAGTCTGGCTCCTAGCCCATGACCATTTAATTCATGTTCTACAAATGTTACACAGTATATTCAGGGCTGAGTCAAAATTCCTTCGGATTTGGGGCTTTGGCCTTTACTCAACACTACTAAAAATGAAAATAGATGGGAATATCTTACTGACATTTCGTACTGAATTAACATCGTACATATTTGATGGAATTTTGATTGGAGAAAGCATATTTGTTAAAAATATGATTATATAAGCAATTATAAATTAAATATGCAAACTTGAAACTTTATTTATTAGTTGGTTTATAATTGTATTCATCATCCTATGATCTTGCATGAAATAGCAGTGATCTCTGAAAAATTTTGCCAGTTGATCTCACTCGAAGGCTTGACACACAGGTTGAAAGGGTATAAAACCACTTATGTAGGTGAAGTTACAGGATGTGTGCAACAATTGTTATTGCCATAACAATGAACATTGCTATTGTTCTTGTGATTGAACTAGACTAATGACATCTTTTAAACACTTTTTTTTCCTAGTGAAATTTTGAGTGGTATCAAAGTCCTGTGGGCGCTGCTTCATCAGGGTTTGATGACATGAAGATAAAATAAAGAAGAGATTATAAAATGACAGAATTAATGACTAATGGTCACAGAATCGCAGAACCATTAGGTTTGGAAGGGACCTCCAGAGGTCATATAGTCCAACCCCCAAATTCTCAGTCCATGAAAAATATTTTTTAGCTTATTTCAATACTTTGGCCTTTATGAATGATTTGTGAATTTGTGATTTATGAATGATTTAGCCCTTATGAATGATTTCATGCAATACAGTTTTGTATAATTAAATTTATCAAGAAATAACAATCATTCCCATGTGACCTATTGTTCCTTTGCCTTTATGGTGGGACGACCTTGGTTATCTGGTTTTCTATGCTTACTCTATAATCAAGGAAAGAGATAGATGGGATGAATAGTCTTCTGGGGACAGTCATCTTTTTTCAAATGACAATAGAGAAAACTGGAGGAGCCAGCTAATTTAGGCTATCTTCTGCCAATTCAGTCAGGAAAGACAAACCCCACTTTAATGTACAAATCATATTCCATCTACTCATTGGCGTTTTGCTCTTCCAGTGGAGTAGGGAAGAATTTTGACTGAATATTTTTCATAAGATGCTTAATTCCTCCTTTACCACTAGCAATCTATAGCCAGAATGGAACAATGTGATCAGCCGTGGCATCCTTTACAGGAAGGATGCGGGACTTAGCCAGACGAATTTGTTGAAAAACTAGATCACATCTTTTGAAAAAAAAACAACTACCCAAACTTGAGTTAATAATAATGTTAATAATATGCATCTGATATTTTTTGCCTGAATGGTTTGAGTCTCAGCTTCCAGCTGTACTATCTTTCCAAATCTTTGTCTGTTGGTTCAGATGGCCCTCCATCATCGGCTTGGTTTCCCTTATGGATGCTTTGACTGCATTCAGCTCAGCTCAGAGTCCTTTTTTGATAAGCTTAATCAATTCAGGTCTTTGAATCATTCATTTTAGGATTTGTTTTCCAATCCTTTTATATTTATCATGGTTCTAGTCCGATTCCTTGTCAAAATATGAATACTGTCACTGGACTGTATCCTAGTGCCAATTATGCAGATGATAGAACTTCCCCAGTATGTTATCCCTCTTGGCTACAATATTTAACTATAGCTTATATTCAACAGATTATGCTCTATGGCTTGCAAATTGATTTCAGAATTATCGTTTTGTAAGACTTAGCTTTCTATCCTATAAGGATGACATCTGGTTTCTTGCCCTGTTTCTACTTTAAACCATTTTAAGTTGCACAGATTTTGCCTTCACCTTTTTTTTACCAGCTTCTTGTACATGATCTATGCCCTGCTTCATCTGAAATTCCTCTGGTATCTGTACACCCACAAGCTTTATCAGTAACACTTTCATACTGAGTCATCAATAAAAACATTACATGGCATGAGGACAGAGACAAATTCTGGGGAAGCCAAACCAGGACACTGCAACTTAGTATGTTCTCTGTTTACCACCCAAAACCTGCCTTTTAGCTATTTCTGTCATTTTAAATGTGTGATTTATGAAACAGAAGTGGCTGTTCTCACTTTAAAGTCGTATCAGTGTCTCTTTGCATTCAGTTAGTTGTTCATGGTGCATGGCTCACGAGGCATTCCTTTGTCAAAGGGACACTCAGGTATTTCAAGGAAGCATTCACCTGCAATGGCTGGATGTGACGGTCAAATATCTGGCTACAGGTGTGAAGCTTTGAAGCCCTTCTCCTTGCCATTGCTTGGGATGCTATATGTATAGTATAATATGCTGGGCATATCCAAATGAAAATATAACATTATTTTTTTTCCCAGACAATGATGGCTGAGTACTTTTTTGTTGTTGAATCAAAGACTACTGTGAAATGACCCTGAGCATCTTTTGGACTTTGCTGCAAAACCCTGGTGGTGAAGTGTGTGGCTCGTGTAGCCTCTAAAATAGCCACACATGGAAACTGTGTTTAAAGATGTGCTTGTTTTACAGATGCTGTGTTCACATTTCAAAGGTCACAGATCTCAGTGGTTTTGAGGTTTGGGTGCTGTTTTGGCCTTGATTAACTAATATGTACATTCCTCTAGAGTAAAAATCAAACCTGTTTTTACTGAATGAATGGTAGGGAAGAACATTCAATTCACAGAAAGACCGACATCAATTCACTATAAACTTCTTCTTTACTAGTGACATGATAAAAGATCAAAGGGCTACTGATGTGTTTCCCTTGACAGTTTTTGCCGTAATAAAGATAAATGTTCATAGTGTTGTGCTGGAAAATGTCTGACTGTTATAGTAAATTGTTTAAAGGAACACTTCATGTAAGGTGGGGTTTTTTATTGTAAAAAGATATGTCTTTGAAAAATAATAGAAAACCCTCATTATACAGAAAAAGCAGAAACTTTGAAGCCTCCAGTGTCTTAAATTTAATCTGTCTGTTTAAAGTTCCACACTGGTGACATTTATTTTTCTCTGTTTTAACACATGCTTCCCTTCAGCAATGCTATCTGCCCATCAGGAATCAAAGCAAATCCAGATGGCTCAAGAACAGATGGCTTATGGTTTAAGAAGCATGGGTCAGATTCAACCATACAGCGTACCAAGTTCACAGGAGTGTTCTTACTTGTAGAGATTTTGAATTGCTGAATAATGATTTTTCTTTACTTTGCTATTGTCAGGCTGTGAAAGTTAGCATGTAGGAGAGAGTGAAACCAGAAGGTGCTGTAAGAGGCAAAATTGAACATGCTCCACTTATGGAAAAGAATGATTTTCTCATACGTTAAAAAGGCACAATGAAGCAGTTGCAAAGCCAGATACATGAGACTTATTTTTAAAATCTGCTTTGCTTTGAAATTTGAACAAGGCTCCTTGAAGAAGATGGAGACATGCCATGGTGTTGCCAGGGAATAAGAGAGAAGGAGATCTAGCAATGTCATAGCAACTTCCCTATTACATTACCAGAAATGTGTCTCCTGCAGCCACAGAAGACAAATTAGTGCCTGATTATGACTTAGTAGAGACCTGTTTGCAGCCATGTAACTGTGATACACAACATCAGCAACAATTGCAGGAAACTACAGGTACTTATTGCAGTAATGAGTCAGGGCAGAATTCTGTTTCAGAGGTCTAAAAGGCATCTCACACAGACCACAGCAGTCAAATTCATTCTCTTACCCAAATTTGTAGAAAATAAGTCTTCAAGGCAATTTTCATCACTACTTTTCACTGTCTGCCTCTACTGTAGAGGGACAGGAAAGAGCACAAAGACTGTGTCCACATGTGCTTCAGGTGTTTCTGCATCCAGGGGATAATTAAAAAATGTGATTAGTACAAGCAGTAAGACTATTATACATGATGTATGTACATGGCGCCAGTAAAGTGCCTTGTGTTTGAAATATATATAAGGACAGAGTCCACGTAGTATTTTTTATCAGTAAATCCCAACTGCAGTACAGTCAGGAGTGTTACCCCTATAATTTAGATGAACAAGAAAGCAAAGGGAAGAAGCAATCTAATCTTTCAAAATCATGCAATAGAGTGGAAAGTATTTGGAAGAGAAGATAATGCCTACTTCAGTGCTTTGTTTATAGGTTCTAAGAGAGAACGAATACATTTTTTTAATCTTCAATACCTAGTGCAGAAAGGGAGAGTTTTGAGACAGAGCTTAATGAGTGGGAAGATTGAAAGGTAATCCTACTGAACCAAACTCTGCGAATATTTGGCTTCTCTCCTTTCAAGACTTTCTGTTCCCTTTTTTCTAGATTCTTCACCTAAACATTGGAGTACAAGGAGAACTACTGAAGAATTTTGGAGATTGAGATGTGTGAATCTGTCTGTATTCTTCCCACATTCCTTTGTGACATGGGAAACAACTTCAACTGGGATATATCAGTGATATATCAGTGATATGGTATATCCCTCCTGTGCTGTGTATTCTCATCTCATCTGGTATTACAGAATCACAGAACAGTGGAGATTTAAAGGGATCTCTGGAGGTCATCTGATCCAAGATCCTGTTCGAGCAGCACTACCTAGGTTGTCCAAGACCATGTTTAGGCAGCAACCCTTGCAGTAATAAAAGGGTTTCCTGATGTTTAGAGGGAATCTCCTGTGTTTCAGTTTGTACCCATTACCTGTTGTTCTGCCACTGGACACTACCGAGAAGAGACTTTCCCCATCCTCTTTGCACATATGAGATCCTTGTGAGCCTTCTTGTCTACAGGTTGAACTGCTCCAACCCTCTTAGCTGCTCCCATATGAGAGGTGCTCCAATCCCTTAATCATCTTTGTGGCCCTTCACTGCATTCTCTGCAGTATGTCCTTGTCTCTCTTGTACTGGAGAGCCCAAAAATAAAGAGTTCAATGATGGCATCACCCAAAACCTCTCCCAAACTTATAGTACAAAGTGATTTTAAAGTATTCTCCTTGTCTTTGCAGAACTTTAAACCTTTCTTTATGAAAGACTCTTCTAATGAGATAATCTGGCATTTTGGATGCACAAACCGTGGAGTTTTCCTCATAAATTGAATTGAAATGTTCCTTGTATGGTAAGTCTATATTGAAAGAGTATGTGTGGTGCAGGGTTACCCAAACCAGCTCTAAACAAATTAGCTGGGGTACCAGCTGCTGTGTAACTATGTTAGCTGAGAACTCCATCAAGGCTAATGAGTTCTACTGAGATGCAGGCAGCATTAACTCAGGTAAAGTGTCCTGTTGCTGGGGTATACTCTTACTCCTAATTTGATAATTTGGCATTTGTGCTGATTTTCAGCAGCTAAATATCTGTTACATATATTTTGAATATTGTTTGTACGTATTTAGGCTTTGGAATTAAATAATTCAGAATCAAATTTAACTCTAGTCTGTGTATTTATGTATATGAGGTATAATGAACAGCATATATTTCGTATTAACAGCTATTTATCTCAGTGAAAGTAATTGTACTTCATGTGAAGGGAAGTATGGAACCTGAACTTACCTATCAGAATATTATTGAAAATAATGTGGAATTGTCTGGCAAACTCACAGTTTCCATAAATACACTTCCTAATGTATTTCCTAATGAGTGGCTATAATTTTTTGGAGGGGGAAAAGATGAAGTAAAACCTTCCTCTTTCTAAAATTTATTCTGTCAGGGAAATGAGAATAGTATGCCATAAATGACTTATAAAAAGATGCATGTTGCAACTGCGCTGTACATACTGGTTGGGGACGTTGTAAAAAGCCAAATTTCTCTTTGGGTGTTCTTGGATACTTGGTGAGAATATAGTGAGTGTGCTGCAGACCATCCAGACTATTCTTTGGGCTTCTTTGTGGCTTGGTGGATCATACCTATTCTAGATTTTATCCCAATTGAATGGCAAAAGCTGCATCTGCAACAAAGGTCTAGCAGAAATGTCTTTTTAGAACTTCTGCTAAAAGTGGTAAAATCAGTGGGTCCTATATCCTGTGAAGGGCGCAAAATTTAGTAGAAACTTCGAGGAGACTCATACATACATAAATGCCATTTTTAAAAGGAAGAGTTTTTAAACTACAAATGTTCTACAATAATTTTCTTGCTATTTGATTTCTCTGACTTTAAAGCTTTTGGCAAACATTTTGTGGATCAGCAGGAAGGAAGCATGTGTGTGGAACATGATTTGTCCTGGAGCAGGTCTAGTCTATATATTCTTATTGAGTATATAGATCTAACATACAGATTCTCATAAAAAATGTTTTTAAACATAGAAATGATTAATACAAAGGACATTTCTGTGATATCCTCCCCTTTTACACACACATCAGAAATAAAAAAGCTCAACTACCTATAACAAAATATATATTCTTCTCAATAACAGGAAAGGAAGAGTTAGGCCATGAGAAATATTTAGTTATTTCTAACTAGGTGCACTGAGATATTACAGTGAGAGTGGTCAAACTGGAGCCCCACTAGATTGTAACTGCATAGTTAAAGACAGACAGACTTCTCTTCCAGATGGTTAAACACCCACATTTACTAAACGTTTGGCCTTTTTACAAAGTCTAAAGCTGTATGGGTGTTACATGCAGAAACATAACACTCCATGTCTTCTCTGCCTCAAAACAAAAAAATCTACTTACACCTAAAGACAAAAAAACATTGGCATGCATTTGAAACTGAGTGCTGAAAATTATGAGTCTTTTGGAAAATGCAGTTATGTGCATCGAAAGTGTGTGGGGGTGTAAGAGCTTGAGAGACAGAGCCACATGGCGTGGCTGTTTGCAAGTCCTCCAAGCTTTTTCCATTTAAATCCCTTTTACTTCCCAGAAACTCTTCTCAGAAAAAGTGTCACCTTCTCTGGACATATCCAATTTTTCAAATTGAAAGCATCACCAAGATTTCCAATTTTTGGCTGATATTCAAAGAATGAGAGTTGGATTACCTTCTTATTCAGGACAGTCTGCTGAATAACAACTTTCTGTACTGTAGGTTTTTTACCTTTATCACCATAAACTCCAGTGAAATAATAGAATTCTTGAACTCAAGCAATTTATGTGTTATGCACTGAAGTGTTGAGAATAGATTAATAATTTTTGGGAAAGAGACTATAATAATCAGGATTCAGCTGTATGAACTCTCAAATAACACAGCTGGAGAACACAACCATGCAGTCCTTTGTCGGGTCAGGTAACACAAAGTCGAGCTAAAGCATAAAAGGCATCCTCTAATAGGTTGCAGATTTTGAGTGTGAAAAATACCATCCAGTCCTTTGTAAAATCTTCCAATGCCTAATTGTGGTCTCCTTTCCCCCGTAAAAGATTACTGCAATGGAATTCCTATTGTCCACATTGTTGTTCCCTAGGATAAGTCTACCTTATCAAATCAGGAAAAAATCAAACTATTTCTCACTCCTGCATCAGCAGTTCTTCAATTTCTGCACAATTTTATGGCTGTACAGATATGGTAGTGATGGGCACATCAAAAATATCCAGAGATTGTTTCCAAGGTGCATCCAACATTTGTACATAGAATGGCAGCGTAAGCTAACTGGCTTCTCTGAGTGAATGTAGGTAACATAAGCAACAGTAGCAATGCAGACGCAATGACAGACAGTGTCCAGGCTTACCCTTTACCGGGAACACATCCTGGGGCTCCGTGGCATCCCTCTGCTGGATGCCAGCCCAGACACAAGCCCATGCCACTTTATCTCACCACTGTTGCTGCACATGCTGCTTAGTTGATGGTGAAGGGATGCAGTGCCAGGTGCCAGGTTAAGGCTGCTCTGAATTTTGGACAAAAGTCAGTGGTGGCACAGAGGTTCAGAGTACAGGCAATGATCAAGCACTCTTGTTCTGGGAGCTTTGCTGATTGCCTGTACTGGTGTAGCTGAAACAACCAGCATCGCTGACTGGAAGACAAGCTGGGAAGTCATCAGTTTCTTCTCTCGTGTTCCTCTCATCTGCCACTGCTCACTTAGCTTTCTTCTGGTGGAGGAAAAACATGGATTTGTTAATGGGCTCTCTCTTAACTGGGGTGTCTCGGAAGCTGACTCCTCAAGTGGTATGCGGTGCTGCCTTTTAGGCTAGACTTCGAGCCATGTTAAATCTCATGAAAATAGGAGGAACTCTTGCTCTTATGTTTAAGACAATTTTGCCCTAATCCGATGCCCTTTACTAAAGCATACCTGCCTAAAACATACTGCATACCACAATCACACTTTATTTTGCCTTTTGTGGCAAAATGAGGTAGTGTAATGCTCTGAGGCAGAAATCCCTGTGCCTTTTGCACAAGTAGATTTTAATTTCTACATTGCATTGAAGGAAAATTAGATTCATGGTGTTGGTTACATTAACTGTTGTGAAGTAAGGAATGTTTGAAGAGAATTTAATAATTAAACTGATTTCAAGAGCCTATCAACAAGACTGTCTACACTTCAGCTCCATAGCAGAGCCACTTCAGCAGAGAGTGTTCACAAATATATGATGAAGTTGACAGATTAGAACATGGTTGAAATTACTACGGATTAAAACAAATTAGTCAATAAAAATGCAAACAGTCTGAAGTGTTTTAATAAGAATACACTAAATCACGCTCAAACAGCATTCAGCAACATATACCATAGGGATTTGGGACTGCTTATCCAAACTGTCCTGTTCTTCAGCTTCTCTGTTGGGAGGCTTAATCTTTGCTGAAGGATTCAGATTTGCCACTCTTTAACTCCTTCTGTATGTCCCTTTAGATTACTCTAAAGAAGTCCTATATATTTAGGCCTTATTGACATGGAGCTTGACCTGAAGTCATTTGTAATCTGCTGCAATGTGTGGAGCTGGATACATGTTTGGAACTATGGAAGTAATTAAAATGCTGAATGGAGAATATATAGCTAAGCCACTGTGCACTGAGTTAAATGCACACCACCTTCTCGTCAAGGAATTAAATATGTATTGCAAAGATAACCATGGAATCTTTATTTTGGGTGGGCATTTAAACAAAATATTTTGCATTTTGAACAGTTGCCAAACTCTTCAGCTCAAGAGTGTAAGCTTTTTGGCTTTACTTGTAGATTCTCTGGCAGCAGGGTTTGGTTTTTACATTTTTTTTTCACTGAAGGCAAACATCTGATCAGTTTATGATCTTTAATGACAACAGTCTACGAACAGAACATTCTCTTAATTTCTTGAGCATCACTGTTACATGGCAAATCATGTACAAATAGTTCCCATTGATTTCTGCTGCACACAAAAGCACTAATTGTCTAATAATGCAGCACAAATATGGACAGCAGTTTTGTCAGAAATGTTGTCACCATTTCTTTCTTTCTTTGTTTGCTGGGGGCTTTTGATGGCAGCTGGAGGTGAGTTACTCCAACGTAGCGTACACCAGCAGTCATGCCGAGCAGAGTGATGAGTCAGTCAGGCCCTGAAAGGTTCCTGCAGGGTGACCATACCTGCTCACAACCATCACCAGAACTAAGAGCAGAAAATGAGCTAGAAAATACACAGGCCAGGTTTTCATGCCAGCCTGTGCAGGGCCTTGCCACCTGTCTTGGCCTTTAGGGCAATATTTCTCAAATTAATATCTAAAAAGTGGTCTGCAAAGGACTGAAGCATTTTGAATGCTTCACCCCCACTCTTACTCCTACGCTTTCCAGAGAGAGGCAAACACTAAGTAGGGAAAAACAGAAGTAACTGATTCACCTTCACTGTTTCCAGCTGTTATATAATCTTGTACAAAAGATGAACATTTGGGGTTTTTAAACTTTTTTCCTCTAGAAGAAACCAATGGTCTTTTGGGTTTAAAGGAGTTTAAAGACTCTCTAGGAAGCGTATCTCTAGAGTAAGCATTTGGCAACCTGTTTTGACTAAATATTTTTGAACTATCTCAAAAGTATCCTAAAAAATCCACTGCCTCTCAACATGTTTCTAGTAGCACCTGGTGCACTTATCACATTCCTGTATTCTAGGTGAACCTACAGTCAATATAGTCTGACCTGTAGTTGCAGGATCAGTTACATACTCTAAAACCTTAGCAAAGCTCTTCTTTTGCTGATGTAGTCTTTCCAAGATCATATTTGTCATAATCAATGAAACACCAATTTTTGTCTCCATCAGCTTTCCCAAGAAGCCCAGATCTCCCTATTTCCAATTTGAGTGGTGCTTCAGGTTGCACGTAATTTAAGTATTTGTACTTTTAGCACTTGCAACATTCAGAGCTTCTGTTGCAATGTGTATGAGTCATGTATCTCAAAATCTTTTTTTCTGGGACTCCAGCCAAACAAGAAGATATTTCTTTCTTTTTATTTCTTGCCTTTTTTTTCCTTCTGTAAAAAGATAAGTCACTATCTGAAAGGTAAATGCCTTAAACTTGAAGCTTTGCCCTTAGGTGAAGCTGTTCCACTGTTGAAAAGTCTTGGGCTTTTAAATGTTTAAATAATAGATTAACTGAAGACCTACATGTTTCTTAGAAACAGAAGGAAAAAATTCAGTGATTTGGGTGATTCTAGAAGTTACAGAGCCTGAAATGACTCTCAGCTATAGAAGATGAGGAGAGAGGAGGAGAGAGGAGCAAGGGCAGGTAAGGACAGCAACTCCATCATAACAGAGCACATCACTTCACTTGCATGCTATTGAAAGACATTGACTGAAAAAAAAAAAGAGGAAATTCCAATTTTGTTTTGGAATACTATGCCTGAAAACCAGAAGTTATTATTTATCTCATATTGCAACCAAATATAATGGTGATTTCCCTGCAGCCATGATAATAAAGACTCTTAGAAAAATATCGATTACTCGGAGGAGAAAGTCTGGGGTAGTGAAAGGCAGAAGATTAATCAGAATTTCTATGCAAAGAACATTTCACACCTAAAAATCCTATTTTTTTCAATACAACTTCTTGTGTTATGTCCATCGTAATGTTGTAGTGGGAAGCCAAGTGAAAGGGGAAATTTCAGGTTTGCAAATAACTAGTGAATCTTCCCCATATTACTTAATTAAAAAAAAAAGTGTTTTTCTTCTATTTTCTTACTTTCTTTACTTATATTGTGTAGCTATGGTACATTTAAAAAGAAGATGAGAAGCCAAGCTTTCAACTCTTTAAGTACATGTTTAGGTTTTAATATCATTCAGACCTTATTTAACAGTACACTACGGCGAATTGAGGGAGTACACAGAGAAAGATACAGACAGAAATCATGCTGGACAAGTTAATGTATTCACATTAGAAAATGAGGAGATGTAGGCTGGATATATATGCTGTTTCTGGTGGGTCCAGAATTTTTGAAGGCAATCAGAACTCTATTTGAACTTGAACACAAGAAAGCTTGAAGTATTAGCTGAGTCAAATGTTTACTGACACTGACATATAGATGCGAATTTTTTCTTTAGTTTTCATGCTAGATCTAAAATTAAGAAGTAATCTATTTTAAGTTATTCTTGTTAACATAATGTTATTAAAAACTTGAATAAGTTTTGCAAGCATTAGCTACTATACTTGGTAGTTTGCCAGATAAGGAGCTGTGTGTTTCAGTATTTGAATTAAGTTCAATGAACATAGCAAGTGGTAGTACATCCTATTCTTACAAAAGATAGACTACCACTAAAAATAAAAAGGGTATTGCAAAAGCAATTTTGTAATCAAGGAAAACTGCTACAGGTATTGTTTCACTGAGATATGTCTCTTGACTGTGAAGCTTCACTTCTATTGAGCTTTTTCTTTCTACACATCCCTCAGTGCCGTAGGTGCAAAGCTTCTGTAGCAGTGACAGATGTTACCTGAGGAAAGACTGAGACCCAGAAGGTTTCTGCAACAATGCAGTTGGTGTTAACACAGTTGTAACAAACGTGAAAAGGCTGCTCAGGAAAGCAGCACTTTATAGATAATGGTTTTAATTCAAATACGTGCAGCTGACACTAAATGGGCATCAGTTTCAACATGCCAGTAAGCCGGGTTCTGCTTGAGCATGGCTCACAGTCCAGTTGTATGTCAGATGTCAGTGAGCAATAGAATGCGCAAGTGGCTAAGAGGTAAAATTCAAACTAGTCCAGTATCTGAGATGAGGTCTAATTGCTAACAGAGATTTGGAGGAAGAAGAGGATGTCAGCTGCGGAAACATCTGATCCACTGTTGTCAGGTGCAGTTCTTTTCCAAAGGTATGTAGGCATGTCAGGCAAAAGTCAGAAAAACTCCATCACCATAGTATTCTGGCACAGCAACACAGTGTATTCTCCCCTCATTTCTTTCTCAGAAATGGCTGAAGTTAATTTCCTGGGAAGTAACTAAAAAACTAATAGAGTGGAACTCAAAGTATATTGTCTACCTTGGGAGGAAAATGGAACCACATGTGATGGGTATAATTTTTTAATTTTAATCAAACTGGAATATGCTTTGTTCTGATGTTGATAAGAGCAGGAAAAGAACTTACACAGAATAGGATTTATATATATATATATATATATATATATGATGCCTATATTTGCTTCTTTTTCTTTTAAGTTCTAGTTCCCAGCTCTGGGAATTCAAGCAGGGGATCAAACTGGGGCTGAGTACATCCTCACACGGCTGTGCAATTCAAATTGTCTCCTCATTAAATGTGGGCAAGTCTTGGTCTCAATGATGAGAAAGGAGTGCAATCGAAAATGTAACATCAAACTGCTATGAGTAATCAGATTAATCAGTACTGGAGGCAGTCAGTAGCAACTCAAAGAAAAGGAAGCAGTTTACATGGAGAGGCTTTTCACAAAAGTGCACTAATTCTTTTCCTTTTTATCTGCTTATTTCTTGACAGAGTCATATATTTGTAGTGCTGTGCCAGATAGGGAAAGAAGATCCATTTTATAGGTTGCATCTAGCCAAGAGCAAGGAGGATAGAAGTGGAGTAATGGAAGAGAAAATAACAGTGTTTCCCAGCCAAAATTGCCTGTAAACTAGGTAGCTGATACACCACAGTTACCATCCTATCTAGCAATGACTTACTCCTCCATCCTCTTTTGACTTGAGAGAACATATAACTAAATCAGTTCTCAAACATATAACCTCTGACTCTATTGCTGTTTCCTCATGCTGGACTCTCCCTGTCCCACACCACAACTATAGAAAATACTATAGACTACAGAAAATCTGTCTCAGAAAACTTCTGAGAAGCCATTTCTCATGTTATAGCTAGGACAGATAAATACATAAAATAGCTACATTTAGTCATGATATTGTTGTAGGTAGTGGTCCCAGGTGGCTGTAGCTCATTACAGTCATCAAATAACAACTAGATGCCTATATGGAACTAAATTCTTGCTGTTTCATCACCAATTTTCTGAACTGCCGTATTATGAACACTTACATAGTTACTTATAAATTGTTATGAACTCTTTGTGGTTTAGCTCCAGTTCTTTCTGAAATCACTCACTGAATAAATGAAATCTTCACATGTTGGGGAAGTGGTTTTGGTAAAACTGATGCTGTGAAAGTGTGTGACTTCAAGCTGACTATCGGAAAGAAAAAGTTTACATGAAAATATAGGCCTAGCATAAACTTGAGGTTTATGGTAGACTTCAATTTCACAATAAAGTTAGGAAGTACCTTTGTGCTTTGCTTTACTGAAAGGATAAACCTTTGACCTTCTACTTAGGTTGTACCAAATTGTTCAACTCAGTTTGAAAAGATGAACATGTGAATTTTATTTTTTTTTTTACACTGAGGTGTGAAACATGGTTTAAGATGTTGATGGATGCACGAATGCCATTCTCTAGAAGTCCACAATCACTTCAGACTTGTAGTGTTGTGTTGTGTGTTCAGAAGACATATAATAGCTGGTATTTTAGAAAATGCTAGAACTTTAGGCATGGATTTCCTAAATTAATGTTATCCTGAAGGTACTGGCAGGGAGTCTTGATATACCGAGTGGGTAGTTAATAAAAACTGGAAAGAGAGAGCTCACAGGTGGAGTAGGCTCAAATTGCAGCACTGGAGACAAGAGGAAGGATATGGGTCTTGCCTTTAAATTCAGCAAGCTATCTCATAAGGAGCAAGTACCTAAGATACAGCAATTGAATCCCTCTGACAACAAGAGTTGTGATATAAATGCAGTTCATACCAGCCTTTGCAGTTTCCCTACATTTATATATACCTGCTGTCTTGAAACACTGAGTTTTGCTGTGAATTTTTCATCTGATTGCAGAGGTTCATTCTTAACCCCTACAAAACCCAGAACTAAATGTATTAAGGAATTCAAAACCTTCAAACAATCTTCTCTTTCATATTTTACCTTTGCATTTCCACAGAGAAGTAACATATTTTTATTATTGTACAATGTGAAAAAAATGTGTGTATGCATGAGTATATAAAAACATGCAAATGTACGAGAATAGAGTCCCAAAGCTAGATTGAGCCTAAACTCTGTCCTGCAAAACTACTGAATAGTTAGTTCTCTGTTTTCTGAAAGACTCCTGAGAGGCTGAGCCACCACCCAAGTGTTGTGCCTCACTTGAATGTTTCTACTGAGGTCTCATCTGTGCTCATGGTGGGAGATGGAGAAGAAGAGGGGAGACTGGCAACCACAGAAAATAGCTGTCTGAATGATGGGATGTTAATAGCTTTCAGGCTGTAGCTTTTAAGTATGGAACAATTCGATTTCAAAAGTAAGATATTCTTATGACATAGATAATTTCCCTGCACGATATGGAGCTTTCAAACTGGTTCTGAAAATAAGCACTGAATGTTTTTAATTAAATAGTGAACCACCAGTTTTCCATCTTACTTTAGGACTTGTGTAGATTCATCTTCTATCATGTCTGTCTGATGACTGGACTAAGCTATGACTAACTTGGTAGTAACTCGCTGACTTTGATAGCTGTCTGTTTTAATCCTTAGCTAGGCCTCAGATCGTTTAGTATGGTTGCCCTGCAGCAGGAGAGCCATGTTACGTGTCCATATATACACTTTCAACAGGAATTAAAAAAATGTTATGAACTTCATTTCACCATCTTTCATCATCACATTTCTTTCTACCTGCTTCTTTTCAAATCTGAATGTAAATGAACATTCCAAGATGTAGATCCCATAATGTATTTAGCCAATGCATGCTAGCTGAGGGTTTTTTTAGTGTCCAGCTCTCAGGGTAGTGTCCAGAACCTCAAGTTTTTGTTTACTTTACAGTGCACAAGGGAAATCAATAACTGGCTTTCTTAAAAGCAGCCACATTGAAGATGGAGCTGTCTGTGCTAGACTAGGACTTCTGTTTCCTTGTAACATTAATTAGTCATTCAGACAATTACCAAACAAAAGCATCCTGGATGCTTTACCTCTTTCTCATTTTCAGGGAAAACTCATAATACAGTACCAGCTTCTTAAAAGATGGATTGTATTGCCAGATTGACAGTGCATTAGCAAAATAAAAAACCAAACACAGAAATGTAATCAAACCCATCACATGCAGAGAACAGATGTGGCTTCTAGGTAAAATGTTCAAAATGTATGTAAGAAGCTGGAACTTAGCATTTGAGTTTCTGTCTGTGGGAAGTAACAGAAAAATAATCTCTTCCACCTGAGCCAGACCTCCCTTATGACCTCCCTTATGACCTCCTTTAACAGAGAGAGTGCACATGCAAGGTTTCAGTTCTATATGAAAATTTTTGATCTATGGCAAGGAGTCAGATGCATAAAATGACTGCTTATAATTTAATTAAAAAAAATCACAGGTCACATCTGAATAAAAGATGAACAAACCATAGTAATTTTTCTCTTTCTGACACAATGCTATTAGCTGAATAAATCTTGAACTGTTGTAATATGAATTGAGGAACAAACAACCACAAATCCTCCCAATGTATAGAAGTAAGTTCTGAAGTACAACCAATAAAAGGCTATGCCTGGTATGGTTTGGTCAAATTTTTGTTCATACTTCTTTGACAATAGGTGCCTAATGTTCTATTCAGCATACCCAGAAACGTATGTCTATAATTTACCATAAGCTTAATGTGAGTTCTTCTGGAAACACCCATGTATCAGTGTGCTTGAATAAATGGTGACTGCTCATGACCCTATGCAGATGCTTTAGTGCATAAGAAACAAAAAAAAACATAGACAAGCATTTTATGCTTACTTGCTCATGGAAATGAGGGAAATTCTATTTTCCTTTTATAATCAATGTATATATAAAAAAGCAGACATATTGTCACCTTATCACCTCTGATTCTGTAGAAAACAATAAATGGAAAAAAATTTAAAATAAACAGACATCAGTTGTTGGTGTGAGTCATCTTATGAATAATGGTGATAATGAGAATGATATATTGTGTATCTAACATGAAATCTCTATTTCTGAAATAGATTGTTATTCTGCTTTTTAATTTTTTTTATCTTCTCTTTATCTATGTGGTGTATCTGTTATAGAAAAGGTGTATGGAAGGCAAAATTTTAGAGTAAAATTCAGCATTTAAAGTATAATCCGGACACAAAATCATCCTAAGCAGTTACTAACGTTACCTGTTTTTTGTGGGCTTTGGACCATGCTGTATAGAGTTTTTTTTTAAAAAAAAAGGTTTTCCCCCCATTTAAAAAAAAAAGAAGAAGGAAAAAGCAAGTATAGTAAATAAGAGGACTTCCTAAGTGAAAAAAATAGGTTCCTTTCTTTCATTTCTGAAAACCGTATTCTTGCTGTGAAAATGATTACCTGACATATGTAGTAATAGAAGACAATACCAGAGATGAATTCTGTTGCCCATCATGTAGTTCAATTTGCCCTGTTCTGTTCAGGCACTTTTGACAGAGGGAGACATACAAAGATGGGATTGTAAACTCTCACATGCAAACATGCACTGCATTCCTTCCTCTTCCTCTTCCCATGCTAAGTTGATGATCTCTCTCCATGCCTCTTCAGGACTAAGAGGAAGATATAACTGCAGTTAAAAGAGAAATTGTTAAATTCTATTGGTTATCTAATTATGTCTTTTGGCTTAAATGGTTGCCAGTAAAATAAGTTTTTTCCTTCACCAAGGCAAATTCACTTTCTCCAAAAGAATTCGTGGGAACCATTAAATTCATTCTGGACTGACAAAATATGACATCAGAAAAGATTGTGACTGGTCAGTATAACAATAAAAAAGTTTGGACATACAGTAGAGTTTTCATTTCAACTGTAATTTACAGAAGAAGGAAGAAGCTAAACTCTTTAGGGAAGGGTTTCTTTGTTGGAAGTAACGATTGTTATACCAAAATTCTTTCAGCATGTAATAGAAAATATTGGTGGCTGTTAGTTGTCACAGTAGTAAATTTATACTCAAGAGAAACAGGAAAAGGAAAAAATTAATTGGTTACTAATCGTATCACTTTGAAATTCTCCTGATAGCAATGTGTAAAATCATTTGTTGCTGTAGCAAAATGTCAGTTTGGTATTGGTAAGCAATTAATCAGCATGATACCTTTAATGTGATTTCAATGTTTAACTTGAGATACATGGTTAAGTGACTGCTTAATGATGAATTCAGGAGAGCACAAATGCCAGTCACAAAGAATCAGGTCTGTTTAGTGCCTGCATTAGCTTGGGTCCCACGACTAATTCTCTGTCTGGCAGAACATGTTAAGTAACAGCCGTTAACTATCCTCAGCAGCTACGGATCACTTCCTGCAAATCACAGAAACCGATAAACACAAGTAGTATGCTTTCAAATGTTCAGTCTGTTATAGAACTTTCTCATATTTTCTAGACTTATTTGTGTACGGAAGTAAACTAAGTTCTCTAGTGTTTTTCCCCTTTTTTAATTCAAAACTGAGTATCTTACTGCCTCATTATCTGTTTCCTGTTTTTGGTCTGCATTATTCACCAGTCATGCCTAAACATCTCTCCAGATTAACAATGGACACTGGGCACACTCTGAAGAAGAGTGGTTCCCTCCATGGTCAAAGTGACGCAGGTGGTTGACATGAGCTCAAAGAGACCCAATATGTGTCACCCCTATTTTAGAGGTGCATTTGCCAGGACAGTGGTGACGTGACCCAAGATCACAGTAGAAAGTGATAGTGGAGTCAGCAGCAGCGTTAAATGTTCTGTCTGTCATGTCCATGCTGTCCTCTCGCATCACCTGTTGCTCAGGTCATCCAGACCTGATGTAATGCCAGAATTAAGGTATGCTTTGCCGGCAGAATTGGATATCTTATGTGCACGTATGTGTACTATTCACTCATCTACACACATATATCTGAATATATGTATGTTTGTATTTATGCTGCAGTGCTGTCTTTAATTACAATGTAACACATAATTTTTGATGGAATTTCTTAATTATAGAATTATTACAAAACAATAAGGTGGAGAGAGAACACGCAGCTTGCTCCTGTGGTCTCATGCTTACTTTGTAGGGGTCATTCCAGTGCTAGAAAGTTGTCTACTAGTACTTTGCTTAAAAGACACCTAACTACTCTTAAGAGGGTGTAAAGGAGATGGGTGAATTAAGTTCTTTTCTTTTTCTAAAGACATCAATCTGTAACTGCGTTGTCGTAGTTACAGCTGAGGAGTTCGGGCAATGTACTAGTGAAATTGATTACTCAGACATGTGTGATTATGATTCATCCAGGAGTTTGGAAAAGAAAAGATGCACAAATTCTTCCTCAGCTCCATCAATTCCTTTATTACTTTATTTGAAACAAAGCTTGGACACCACAAATATAATTTGATTTTATGATAGCCATAGGCAGAATAAAAGATGTTCTTTTATACCTACCCATAGCAGAATTACAGGCTAAAGATCAATTTGAAACAATGGTTTTCCTCACTTCATTTGCTAACCATTTCAAAGGCATTACATTCTCATTTCTTTCAGGCAATCATAGATTCTGGAGACTGGAAGATTTGTTTTCCTAAGGAAACCACAGGCCAGATACTCTTAACTTCTTTTGTCTGGCAGTAGCTAGTTATCAAGTACTCTAAGGAAACTTAAAAAGGAGATTGTGCAATGGAGAAATGATCCACCCTTGAGGGTTTCAGAAGATTTTTGCCTAGTTTGTGGGATGGCAGATCAAGGCAACAGCCCTAGCATTTGTTTTCCCCTGAGTAAGAGAGTTCTGGATGTTTCTATAATGCATAAACACATCAGTTATTTGACACTTCTAGATGCCTAATTCATAGGCATTATCATAGCTGACATATGAAAAGTATCCCTAAGCAGTCCAATCTTGTAAATAGTTTTCTCCTCCTCTTCCTTGTAGGTTTTAGCTCCTTTCTGACTAAGACTCTGGCTGTGCGCTTTCCCACATGCAGGCATGACCTGGAAGCTGTCATTCCTGGCCTGTAGGTTTTACCTGTTAATTGTGGGTCTTCTGCATGCTTGACAGCAGGTCCCATAGTGAAGTGCCATTCCCTCTGAGGGCAAGGGTAGTGAATAATGCAATGAGTATGTGGTCCCTTTAAAGTATTTTTTTTCAGAGAAAAATCACTACTGGTAAGAAAATACCTCTTTAAACCCAAAATTTATCATCTCTGTTTTTAAGGTGCTGTCTACCCTTTACATGGGGACCTTGGAAAGACCAGCAGCCTCTCGGTGTTCCCACAGAGGCTCCCTCTATCAGCTTGTCTCCTTGCAACAGCTTTTGATCTGCCCTGGACCTTCCTCAGTGATTCACCACTATTTAATGGGGATTAAGATGTTTTTAATTGTTTATAATCCTTTTGACCTTCTGCCTTAGCTGAGAACCTGGAAGTGTGCCACTGCATTTCAAGCAGGAGCTGTGGTGGCTTAGGGCAAAGCAGGGTTTGTAGACAGAGGTAATATTTTTTTTTATTGGCCCAATTACTGTGGATGGAGAAAATAGGTACCTTTCAGGAATGCAAAGCCTTGTACACATCTGAAATGAAAGCTGCAAACTTCAGAGATAAATGCATGTATAGGGCATTACTCTGTGCTTAATTTCTTTATATTAACAAGTTAGATTACCAAACAGAAAAGGCAGCTGGTATCTGTGAAATAGAGACAGCGTCTTAGCAGAGGGATGGGTGATAAATTGTTAGTTCAAAAAATTTTCTTCTACTTGATGAGTTTATTCCAGGAGCATAGTAGCCTCCTTGAGAACATGACCATCAGTAACAATTTGACTAAGATTCACCCTTCCAAATTCACTGTAGGAGTATGTATGAGAATGCTAGAAAAACCTGGAAAATTATTTCCTTCATCTAACCACTCCAAAATGATGAACTAAAACAAGAAGCAGGCTAAAATGAAATGCTTCTGAAATTTTCCTAACCATTTTGCAAGACTCCAAAATGCTATAAAAATAACCATGACTAACACAACGGCAGCTGCCCCAGCCTCTACCTGATAAAAAACCATTCAAACATCTTCAGTCAATGAAGACTCTGCTTACCTAAGGTGAGCTGTTAGCTCCAAAAGCCAAAATGTCTTCCTAAGAGGGACAACCAGATTAAATGCTTGTGTATGGGGAATTAGAGTTACTTTGCTGACTTTCCTTCATAATTCTCTAACAAGCCAGAAGTTAAGTCTGGTACCCCTTCTCCTATAGCAAATTTCAGGAAGAAGATGAGGAAACATGTTGGGTTTGAAGCCTCAAGACAAAATCTCTCTTGGACTGCTCTATTAAGAAAAAGAGCCAGAAGAGAAACAACAAACCAGTCATCACAATTTTTCCCTCTCTCAAAAAGAATGTCTGTCCTAAATCACAAGTAGTGCAAACATGCAACTAGATGCCACTACGGCTAATGAAGTAAAGCAAGACTGTGCAGAAAATAAAATATTTTCTCCCCAATGAACCAGTTAATGACCATAACTCCCTACTACAGTACTGTCACGCCAACTGGGAATGTCCCTAGCCTGTCCACCATGTTCCTCTCTCTAAAAGCATCCTGCTTTGTCCTCAGTATAACTCCAAGAAGAATATCAACCTTTTATGCTCCAACCCATGCAAATCAAAAATCATCTAGTTCATCCTTACTCCATGCAGATTCAAGTCAATTGTCTTCAAAAAATGGGACAGTATAAGTATGAAGATAATTCTATAACATTTTGAATTTATTATGATCTACCTCAAAAAAACAAAAAAAAAGGAATAGGGAAAATGTAGAGGGAAATAAAAGAGATTAATTTTTTTTCACTAAGGCTGTACTCTATTTTATATATTTAAGTGAAAGCTTTATCATTTGCAGTGAAAAACATGGATTTCCTCACTGATTTTTATCAAATTCAATAACAATTGTCCCTCCATCAAACTCTCTTGAAAATCACCTTAGATAATGTGATGAATATCAAACTATGTTTTACCAGTTGTGGTAAGACACTCACAGATAAATATGCTTACCTGAAGGAAATCAATCACTGTTCAGGTTTTCAAACCTCACCTCATTTACTCTGAAAAGATCACTTATGGAGATCACTTTGATTATTCAAAACTCTTTTATGATGGACAGAAACTTCCATCTTCCAATGGGGGATAATTCTCTCAATGCAAACACACGATCTCTGAAATTTTTGGTGTTGTTCACACAGTGGCACAGTGAAACACTGAAACAGGTTAACAGGTACTAGAAATCATCTCTCTTACAAATAATAAGAGATTAAAGCCTCTTTTGAGACCTGTCCTTGTTTGACACATTCCACCCCAAGCTAACCACTCTAATCTTGAAGAGGGATAAATATATTTCTCACTCTTGTCCAGAATATTTAATAAGCTTTTTGTCTCCACGGGTACTTATTATTTTTTTTGTTTGTTTCAGGCAGCCTGATGGGTTAATTTCAGCTTTCACAGCTGCTGTTTCTATTTCAGACCTCAAGAGGGGCTGTGTGTCCAATCACTTTGTTGATTCCAGCTTTAGCACACTGGTCTAATGAAACATTTTGCTTTTCCCCACAAACTTTGATTTGCTTCTGCTCTTAGACTATCATGACTATACTACTTTTGCAATATTCACACACACACAAAATGTTAGATATCTGTATTCATAATATTCTTACATTTCAACTGCACGCCTGTCATGGAGACTGAACTCCTAAACTGAATTATTTATGGAATTACTGCTGGACTTGTGAGATTCTGTGATCACTGCCTGTGTTATTTGGGTTTAGTGCACATAGGAACTTGAATGCTTCAGAGGCAGATCTTTGCCTGGGGTAGTGATGTACAGCCTTTGGGCCACAGTGCAGTTCTGCCGGATGAAATTGGTAACTGGTTGCAGGCTGGGAGTCTTTGCCCTCAGAACAGCCTGTGAAGCCAAACTTGTCCAGTGCCTTCTGGAGCCAGCAGCTGTCAGAAACATGTTCCTTGCAGAAGCAATGAGAACTTAATAACCTTCAACATTTATTTAGTGTTTTCCTAAGTAACAAACACTATGCTTTTATGAAGCTGGTAAAACTGTTATAATCTCGGAAATGAGAAAACCAAAGCATAATGCAGCCAGAACCTTAAAAAAAAAAAAAAAAAAAAAAAAAGGAGCATGAAATTGCTACCTTTTTACCCAAATAGCTTGATTTTCAGAGATAATAGTCATTCACACCTCCCACGGAATTTGTTTTTTAGATGTGGAAGTCAGAATGAATTGCAGGTGCTCAACACCCCTGAGGATCAGGCCAGCTGCATGGCTGACTAATTGGGAGGGGGAAGTGTTTGAGGAGGGGTGGCAAGTTGCATCTTGTTGAAGCTCATGATTTTCCCAATGTCGTCCGAGTACATATGACATTTCAGCAGCAGTCTGTTGAACAAATTACTTCTCGTCTCAGCGCTAATTCATAGGATCACATTGCCTCTCAAAGCAAGATATTGTTTTGCTAAAGAGTTCTGAACGTAAGCCTAGTTAAATCAGTTAATATACTGTTCTCTGCACATAGGCGAGAGCTGAATATCCCTTACATCCCAGAGGTTTTTCTAATCACATAAAACCATTATTCAGGAACTGTGGAGCCATGTGGTCCATGTGAAACAGATTAAGGGAGGGCGCTCATCTTGCCTGGGATGAGTGGAACAGTAGCTTGACATAGTGCAGGCTCATGACTCCCTTGTGTCCGTTTTCCTGGGGGCATTGAACCTTATCCACTTCTTCCTTGAAATGGGTGGTACTAACATTACTCTCACATTCCAGAGAAGGAAAATGCTTACACTATGGAAAAACAAATAGCCAAGAAAACTGTGAAGCAGGTCTGTATTCCTTATCCCTGCTGCCTGGCACTGAGGCATCTCCACCAGACAGCCTGGTCATATATGCAAGCAAAACCAGGGTAGGGTTTTTTCCAGCAGAAGGATTTTCCAGTTTGTCGCTTGGATCCAACCAAGTTTTGCAGCTTGGAGAGTATAAAGCAAATTGGATGTGCTGTATTTAGCTTTTGATGGATTTGTTTTTTGTTTAGTTAATTTGACTGTCAAGGTTTTCAACAGCATCAACAGCAGTAATTTAGCTTCTGTTACCTGTTGTGGGTGGCTTATGTAATGTTAAATTTTTTCTTTCCTGCAAAGCATCCAACTGCCAAGATCATATGCATTATATAAATTAAATAGCTAAATGAGAGGCTTTTCAAGGACTCAAAGAAAATTCAGAGTGTTAGTATAGCTCAGAAAAGAGCAGAATGACAGGACTAAAGCTATTAGTATATGACTTCTTTTCAAAGCAAATTCCATGCAAATGCTATCTCCTTCTAGGAGAGTGTAGGTGCCTCCACCAAAGTCATAGAATAGAATCATAGAATCAGCTGGGTTGGAAGGGACCTCAGAGGTCATCAAGTCCAACCCTTGGTCCACTACCGCTGCGGTTACCAGACCATGGCACTAAGTGCCACATCCAGTCTCTTTCTAAAAATCTCCAGGGACGGAGGATCCACTGCTTCCCTGGGCAGCCCATTCCAATGTCTGACCACCCTCTCTGTAAAGAAATTCTTTCTAATATCTAACCTAATCCTCCCCTGGCACAACTTGAGACCATGCCCTCTTGTCTTGCTGATAGTTGCCTGATAGTCATGGCCCTTTGTTGCTAAGCTTCATGTATTTAAGAAGAGAAGGAGAAGACCTCCTTTAAAAAGTTGTCTCCACTTCAGGAGACATTATCACCTCTGTTATACATATAGAAATCAACTCATTTGTCCAGCAACAGGAATCAACTCTTGAGCCTGGGCTTCACCTCTACCTCATGTGTCATTGTCTCTTTTTAATTCCATGTGCTCTTCCTTCTTATGCACAAACTCTTCTTCCTTTACGAGGAAGAATATAAGCTGAAGTCAAACCTGAGCCCCTTTTTATTGAAGGACTGCCAGCAGTTTTAAGTTCTTCTGAAAGTTTTGAATTTTGAAACAAAAATTATGCCACTCTTCATTTGATGTTGCTGTCACATTCAAAGGATGCAGAATCAATGCAATCTGTGACAGTTCCAATTCTGGTCTCTCTGAGAGCTTGTAAATTAACTGTAGTTTTTTAAATACTGCAAAAGCCCTCTGTCCAGTTCAGCTGGCCACTCTAGGGTATCCAACGCGTTTTAGCTGATGGCATTGTTCCTTAACAGATCTTTACATGCTGGGACACAGCAGGATTAGGAGTGAGAAATGAAACTGTAAACAAATCCCACTGTTCACAGATGGCATGGCTTAAGACTGTCATCTCCATCTTGTCAAATCTCATTTATTTACTTTAGTTTAATGTACAGCAAATACATAATCAAGAATTTCACATTTATGGAAATAAAGGAAATTTGGTGTTTGGAAAAATTATGCCACCCTATATTAAACACGTGAAAGATCCACTAGTAACTGTAACAACAGAGATAGGGTGAATTAACTCAATAGAAATGAAGAGATAATTCATGTAAAAGGGCATATGTAGTACAGAAGAAGCCTATCATTACAAGGCAGCCAGATATAAAATATGATGGAATGTCTTGATTGCAGTCGTTATGGACCTCAGCTATTAACCATGCTATATAGCAGTGCAAATAACTTTTCTACAAAATTGCAAATCAGTTTTGTGCTATTAGATGAAATATTATGTGATATTTTGAATTAGTCTTTAAAATGACCCTGCTCAGATATGCTCATGTCAGGGATAATAGTAGAGCTCTGTGTGAGATGATACACATTCAAGGAAAAGAAGAGATAATGACCATGATCGCTTCAATAAACCTATGGTTAAACCATACACAGATATATACCAGTCTACATGTAGCTTGACAGTGAAATCAGCCATTGTGCAGTATGTGAAGAACATAAAAAATGTCAAAAAATGACTGCCTTTACAAAGTGCTGCCAAATAAGAGGAGAAAAAGTATGGGCATAGCATGTCTGTCACATAGGTCACCATTTATTACTATATCTTTGAGTGGAGTGTTTGAAAATGTAACCATAACTTATAAGGGAACTGAGCAGAGGAAGAAGTTCTTCATTTCTTGCTCATCCTGATTTAAGCAATGTCAGGGTCAAAGCTGTTATCAGTGCTGCAAGCTGAAACACAAATATGCTGAAAGCCTCTGAAGTAATTCTTCTGCTGTACAAGCTGATGAGAGAGGAAAGCTGATTTCTCTCTGCAGTTTGCTTGGGGTGGCAGGTATGGGGTTTATGTCACTGAGCATTCCAGTGGTGAGGATAAGTTAATTAGCATCTTGTTTCAATTCATCTTTCCAGAGTGGCACTTCTCAAGCATTTTGGAAGCGTAACCTGCTTTTGGCTCGTGACTGTTCACCCCTTTTTGTTGGCAACTGCTTGTCTCCAAGGAAAGACAGTGGGAATTGGCTGGGATTACTGGCTGCTAGTACTGATGCCCATTTGCTCACTCTGGTTAAGCTGAGCTGCTGCTGGCACTTAGAGATAGTTAGCAGCTATCCAGCTAGTTGAAACACTTGCAGCCTAGAAATAAAAATCTGTTCATGCTAAGAATGGAACTGCTACCAACTTAGGAAGAAACTGTATTGCTACAGATATATCTCATCTAGCACTTCATGAGCTATTTCAGCCTGTGTGCAGTTACTCATCCAGGGCAGTTCTGGAATTGAGGTGTAGCCGTGGTATTACAGACCCGGAAGAGACTTCCTGGATCATTTGCTCTTATGGAGAGCCTTTCATGCACATGAGAGGTTACATACAGAAACAGAAGCAGTTCTTTTGCAATCACTGGCAGATTGCTCCAATACCTTTGTCATTAGAATCCTATTTCTGATTTCCAGCAATTTGTTCTTGTGCCAATACTCAAAAATTACTCTCAAACCTGATTTTTTTTTTGTGTGTTTGTGTTTTTTTTTCATTCCTGCAGACCCCCTCTCTCTTCTGTCATACTTATTTATAAACAGCAGTTACGTGTCCTTTCCACTTTCATTTTGCTGACATAAATAAAGTTTTTCTGTTGTATGCTCCTGACTTTCCATACTCCTGAACATACTTGCAGTGTTAGATCTCTGCAACTTTTTCTTGGGCTCAACTAGCCAGAATTTGGTATGACCTCTTAGGAGAGATCTCTACCTTGTAGAGCAGTCTTGATATTTTCCTGTTTCCACTGGAAATACCATGTGTATTTGACTCCGAGATCGAATCTCACTCTTTGTTGGTGGGTTACCTCAGTAAATCATAATCATTGGTGATCACCTGGTATATTCAGGACCTTGTCTGTCATTTCCCATTTGGGAGCCCAAAGGCACAGCAGAATATCTTATATGACCTTATTTTTTTTTTTTCAGTTAGAGTCTTGCTCTATGTTTGAGACTTAAAGCCAAATACAGTTTTATAAAATGACTGTTTCCTTAAAATTTGAGCCGCAGTTGGTATAGTTCTTTTCTTTGAATGGATTGTCGCACCTTATTCTGTATTGTATGAAGGCAGCTCAATTCTACATCTCATTTACATGTACTTGTGATTTTTGCTCACAAAACTCCTAAGCGATTGCTATGTCGCTTCACTTCTGTATGCAAAATTATAGTCAACAGCACTCAAGGGGAAAAGAACATATGACTAGGAAACTGTGGTATCAGATTTGATGAAGTATCAAAGAGATGTCAGCACCACCTACTAAATATGTCTTTGAAGCATTCTGGTCAACAGCAATGATTTGTGCTGTGTTAAGCAAAGTGTTCCCTGCAGGTTGATGGAGGTGATCCTTCCACTCTGCTCAGCACTGGAATGCTGTGTCCAGATCTGGGCTTCCCAGTACAAAAGAGACATGGACATACTGGAGAACATCTTGTGAAGGGACACAAAATTACGAAGGGACTGGTGCATTTCTCCTATAATAAAGGACTGAGAGCTGAGTTTAGCCCACAGAAGGCTCAGGGGGTATCTCATCAATATGTGTAAAGTGCCTGGAGGGAGGCTACAAAGAGGATGGAGCCAGGCTCTTTTCAGTGGTGTCCTCAGGCAGGACCAGAGGCAATGGGCACGGACTAAAACACCGGAGGCTCTGTCTGCACAGCAGGAAACACTTTTTCACTGGCCAAGCCCTGCTTGTCCAGGGAGGTTGTGGAGTCTCCATCCTTGGAGGTACTCAAAAGTCATCTGGCCATGGTCCTGGGAAACTGATTGTGAGTGATCCTGCTTGATCAGGAGGATTGGACCAGATGATCTTCAGAGGTACCTTACAACCTCAACCATTCTGCAATTCAGAGATTCTGTGATTGTATAATACAGTTTTCATGTAAAACCACTCTCCTCTTTGAAGGAAATATAGTAAGCAAATTTGAAATTATGTGGAATATCTCCTTAAAAAAAAATGACACTACAACTAAAGAGAAATATTCAGAGAAAGGACATTAAAAGTTGTGGTCCTTAAGCAATAAAACTTTTACAGGAATGTTTATAGAGAGATTTCATCAAATATTCCAGTCCAAATGTTTTTGCACTTTGCTTATGCTATGAAATACAGAATGTTCCCTTCCTCAGGAAAAATATTTTCAATTTAAAATCTGTGAAGTCATATATTGAATTTCCCTATTTGGGTAGTTGGATGGATAGCAAGAAGGTGGAGAGGGAGTGATGGGCTAGAGATGCAAAGTATATGTTAAATGGTTTTTTGCTTTGTTTTCATATTCTGATAGCTGCTTGCAATCTGTGGTATTAGCTGTATGTGAACAGGTACCTTTTGAAAACTGTTACAGATTATGGGAATATTATTTCATGTTTATAAATTAGACTTGTAAGGAGAACAGGGAAATGGCAAATTTGTATGTCCATAGCTCACTGATGAGAAAAGCATAACTAAGTGCAGCTGTTGGTACAGAAGATTCATGCAGTGCAAGGGATTTGAGAACCTAAGTAGAGAGCAATTGTAGATATTAGTTTAAAGATCTCTGTTTCAAGTTGGCTAAATTATTTTAGTACAAAACTGTACATAAAATTACCCTCAAGTAACAGAATAGCAGAGAAACTCTAAAATTCAGATAACAATAAGCACAAGTTTATGTAAATCCAAAAGAGTTCCTGCAAGCGCACCGTGAATAAATTGTGGTTTGAGAATTGAATTGGAAAAGCTGAAGTCCAGTAACCAATGAAAATTTGCTGTTGTGAAAATGTGTGCAACCAAGAAAAAAATGTGCTGGTCCTCCTCTTGCAATGTTGATGGTGGAGATCCCCTCTCTTCCACTCTTCCATCCCAGATACTGTCAACTTTCAACTTCTTTTGGGAAAAGAAATTTACAGCACTTTGTTAGAGTGCTCGAATTACTGATGAATTGCTTGTTGTATAACATATTAATCCAAATCCAGATTGTATTGCAATATTCACAGTTTTGATACACATCCTTCATGCATATATTGTCCATGGGGGAAGAAAAAGCGGGGCTCTATTTACTTTGGATCATTTTAGAAGATAGCTAACTGAAATTACTGCACGAGCAGTATGAGAGTGATTTTCCCAGGTGGCTGGTAGTGGAGCTGGTAGGAGAAATCCAAAAGCTGTGGGTCCCCTCCTACTTCAATATCTCTGCTAGGCTGCTTTGTCTCATGAAAACAAAGATGTACAGGAGGGAAGTACGCTTTTACATCTCAACACCATAGCAACTTTTATCTAACATGCCTTATTTAAAGAAATGTTTAAAAGCTTGTCTTTCTCCAAATCTCTAAAGATGCAAACTTTTGTCTACCAGTCACGCTACACCAAAAATGATGAACAGTAACTATCACTTAGAGTGAGAATATGCCAGACCACATGTTGGAGAGGGCTTTTTAGGACCAACTGGTGTCTCAGAAAATATGTTTGGAAAATAGTTTAAAAACTAGTTATGTAAGAACTTTTCATACAGATATGTATCTCTCATACTCTGCTTCTCATTACGTAGGACACTTGCATAAAAAGAGATATTTGGTCATCAGCCTTTGCCCTTCACATTTCCGTAACCAGCCACAAGCATCGAATTCGTTTCATGTGAAGATGAGGCTTAAATATAAAAGAAGGAAGGATCAGAAAACATGAAGCATACATATGCATGATAGTTCCCTGGGTGGCAGGTGCCACAAGCTGCTAAAGATTAAATTGTTGGCTGACAGAAGGCCTACGGTCTTCAACAAGGTGTTGTCCCTTAACTTGATTGTCTTGCAAAAAAATGCATTTTGTTTTAACATGCTGGACCTGTTTCCACCATCAGTCTGATGTTCCTAGTTTCTTTTTATCTTTTCTTTCTTTCTTTTTTTAATCTCAAATGTAGCATAATTCTAATTTCCTTTAAAAAATGCAGTAGATATTCTTGCAACCCTGAGGGCACATGACTAACCATAAAAGGCCACAGAAAATGCTTCTGTTAAAAAAGGACTTGGAAGAAAACTGGCTCAATTCCACATCAAATTTGAATAATAGAGCCTAAAAGAGGGAAACACCTCCTCCAGGTGAAATAGATATATGCAGAGATGAGATAATATTACTTTGAGGAGTAATTCCTTTTTATGTATTTTGCAGTAAGAGAGTATATTGTCTAATATTTTTATTTCGGGGTTTCACACTTTGTTTTATGAAGCAATCATTATCCCTTGGGGGAAAGTTAGCTTTAGTTCCTCACTGATGGCAATTCAATGGAATCGCTTTGAGCAAAAGGTGAACATTTGTTAGCAATGCAGAAGAACTTATGTGACACTTCTGTATGATGGCATTTAGGCCTACTAAATTGGTTTTGGGGTGCCAGTTGCTGGCACGTAAAATGAGGCTCCACCTGCTGCAGCTGGATTCATGTCTAACTTTCTGGAACAGACTAGATTTCCAGAAATGTGACTGACAAATGAAGCATAAACTATGTTCTGTTACTCATCCTGCACCATAATGGGTGTATTTAAACTTCTTTCTTGGCCTGTGTCACTGAGATGGATAAATGGCTCTGTCAAGACATACCTGACTGAGAAAAGTAGCAGTAGTGTAAAACGAAGCATGTGCCCACCTGAAGAGATGCAGGTGGATGCAAAAGCTTATGAACTCTCTAAGTTGTATTACCAGGGTGATACTTATAAATAAATGTAACATGTCTATGCTTTTAACACAGGCAGAACCCAATCCTAGCATTAGCCAATTAGCTAGAGATGGCTACTTGTAGGACTCCTAAGCACACTCCTGGTAACACACTGTGAGCTCAGACATCATATTAATATTGAAAGAGGTGGTGATTTTAGCTTATTCAATATCAAAGACCAACTGAAATAAAATATCTGTTTCATTCCTTGTTGATTTCACTTGTATCCATCTTTCAATAAAAGACACAGATAAAAATGCACAAAATGTTCTCTATGATCCTATGCTTTTATGATAATGCAGGTATATGCCTAGATGTGTAGATCTGCAACTAAATTTGACTTTATTCAAAATAAAGCAGAGAATTTCAAATTGTTGCTTATTTACTGTGTCTCTTAAACAGCTATTCCCTAGCTTCAAGTGTTTGCATAGTTGCCATTACAAAAGTAATGAGTGGAATTTATAGCAGTCCTACGAAACACTTTCATTTTGGTGAATTTGCCTTGTTTTGAATATAAAATAGATCCTTTAAAAGCCACTAACCCATTTGGTCAGCTCTGTTTAGATGCCTGAGTGCTTTGCCAAAGGACTCAGTTCACCTGGAGGGTGGCACAACACTGTGCCCACAAAAAGGCAAAGATCTCACAAATATTGCCTAAGGCAATGATAATGGACAAACAATTCTCCCAGCTCCCAGCAATGTTTACACTCACAGGGTTGAGGATTGTCCTCGACCCAAGAAGACACATGGTATGGCCCACTGTGCTGTGAGATATTCATTGGGATCCAGTGAAAAAAAACCCGTGAACTGGAGAGATGCACATAAACATGCTGCTGGCCTTCTCATGGGACCAGCACTCTGCCCAGAAGAAGAGTGCTCCCCTCAGGAACGTATTAGTACTCTCTGTCTTCTGCATTGACCTTCACACAGCCTGGGAGCACAAATTCTTAAGGGTATAAAGCAATTAAAAAGGGCTGTCTGCTCCTTACGGAATGAGAGGAAAGAAAATCATCAGGTTACAAAGAGCCCAAAAAAGGAGACACATCTGCTCCTGTCGTCATCATCTCATGGGATGAGCAGCTGGAGGATTCCCGGCTCATAGTTTAGATTGTTAACACAGGGGGATCAGCCCACGGGAATTAATGTGATAGAAAGCTGGAGGGGAAGCCTGCATTATAGAAGCACCAGGGAAAAATTTAGTTGCATTTATACTCATTATTTTATACAATCATACAAATAGCTGATAATACCAGAAGAGGCCTCATGGACGTTTCTTGAGTAAGTACAAAGAGGTCAGTGGAGTTAGGTCAGGAGTTCATGTAGCCCAAAATAGTACCATCTGGTAAGCAAAGAGTATGGTCCTAAAATGAACTCAAAATAATGTCATTTATGGGCCAAAATGAAAGGACGTGCACTGTATGGACTTTTAAAGACACTGTAAGAACTTTTAAAGAAGTTGTAATTAGGAAGGAAAATTGTAATTAAGCACCAAAGAGAAAGTAATGTACATTATTGCAATGTGAATTATAACTAGCATAAAGACACAAAACAGGGACATTCAACTTGCATTCTGCAGACTATTTTCAAAATAGAATGTGCTATAAATTAATGACTGCTATGTGTAGGTGTCCCGGCCCTAGAAAGAGTTAGGAATGCTGCTTAATTTCCTTTCTTAAAAATCACAGAATCACAGAACAGTTAGGGTTGGAAGGGACATCATTTAGTCCAACCCCCCTGCCAAAGCAGGGTCACCTAGAGTAGGTTACACAGGAACGTGCCCAGGTGAGTTTTGAATATCTCCAGAGAGGGAGATACCACTTCCTTCGTGGGCAACCTGTTCCAGAACTCTGTCACCCTCAATGTAAAGAAGTTCTTTCTCCTGTTGAGGTGGAACTTGTGTTTTAGTTTATGGCCATTACTCCTCAATGTATGCATGTATGTTTGTTGAAATTAAAACCTTTCCGGATATGTATCTGTTATGACAAAATTTTTATAGTTTGAGGATAGAATTTTCACTGAAGAGAGCTGATATCCTGATAATCTCGAGCAGGTATTTCAAGCAAGTCTATCAGGAAGTCTACCTTCCACTCTTCTTTCTTTGAAATATCCCTTCTTTTTCCACTGCTGTTCATGAAAACTCTACTTTTCATATTTATGAGGAAAAATATTTCTGACACATCATCGTTTTCACAAAACACCAGAATTTTTGTATTTCTACACAAACTTAAAGTACTTGGAAGCAACATTAATTTGTTGCTAATGATGTATTAACAATGTAAAAAAAAGAGGGAGTTATTAGCTGCATTTCTCTTGTTAATTAAAAAACATCAGAAAATTTTCAGAAGGATATGATTGTTTGCTACTTACAACTTGAAAACAGTCTTGGTTGTTTGCTGGAGTAGCTGCTGTTAACAACAAAGTAATCTTCACTGATGCCTCAGTTAGAAATGATTGCTAGAAAGGACACAGGTTTCTTCACCATACTTTATAATGTCTTCCAAATACTTATGATTTTCAGACTGGGACTGTGAAAGTGCATGAACTTCATTTGTTTAGCCATGTCTAAGGTACATTAGTGTATGAAATAAATTATGAAAAAGTTTTAGGGAGAGAAAACTATTTTTTAAAAATGTATCCATCACATCATAAATATGAACTAATAAGTCTACATTGTAGATAAGAATTAAAAAAACAAGTGTCTTCAGATCTCGTATAGTAAATTAGGAAGTCATTATAAATATCCTAATGTATATCCTAATAAGACTGTTGTTTTTTGGGGATTTACATTCAGGAGATACAAATGAACCTTCTGAATTAGTTGTACTTCTGTGAAGACAACTTTGAGAGTGACAGATTGTGGTCACACTGCTAAACACAAGAGAGCCTGGTATTGATCACTGGTCACTTCCACAGGTTGTGGAACTGGCTGCTTAAGGCTGAGCCGATTGGCTGATGCAACCCTTGGCTCTCAGTGGTGTAATCAGAATCATCTGCGAGGCCCCAGTGGCATTCCTGTGCCGTTTTTGTCCATTTTCCCAGTCTGGAGTCTCTAGGATACTGTGAAAGCTGTGGTGTGATCCACATTGTTTCCATATTGCAGGACAGAGAGCCACATGTGGCATTTCTTTTGGATAGCTGGGAGAGGTACCTGAGAGTGCAAAGGCTGTAGCAGGACTCCTGAAAGAGGACTCTGGCAGAGAGCCAAGATGGACATAGTCACAACACTGCTGCCTCTTGAGGGAGGTCTGAGTGACCTCTCACTCAAACTGTGCTTGGATGGTGCCTCAACAAGAGCCATCTGGTGACCTTTGGGAAAAACCATGCAGAAAATGGAGGAGCAGAGATTCAACATTCAACATTCAAGATTCAACATTCAACATTCAACATTCCTTTCATTTAGCAATATGTACTTACAGAGCACAAAGAACCAATAGAGCAGATTTTGCTTTGTAATACACCTCTGAGAGTTTCCTGGCTGTTTTTTGCCTTGCAGTCACAGACTGTGGTTTTCTACATTTGTCCTGTAGCATGGAGCTTTCTGGGCATAGTACCCCTGTTGAATGTCATATCATGGGCATTGGTATAAGTGGTGTGTTTATTGCCTTACTCTTGATGCTCCTATGCTGCACCACCATCCCACACACAACGCTCCTGTGCTTCTGTTCAGCACCTCCTCTGAGCTCCCCAGTGACTTCAAGGTCCGTAACTGGGACGTTTTTGTCCCTCTTCCTGCACATAAATTCTGTGCAGACTCCAGGCAGGACATTGCTAAACCCCCCTCCAAACTCCCTCTGTTTTCGCATGAGCTGCCAGCAGCTATTTCTACATTATTGTTTTCCAACCTCTTTTGTTGCCTATTGTGGTTTCATCGTCTCCATGTTCCCCAGTCTTGGTTACAAAACCATCATCTGGTAGAGTCAAAAGGGCAGTGAAAGTCAAAATGTAAATCCTGTAAGTTTTTCTTCTAACCACAAAACCTGTCATGCTACCTTGGAAGAGAAGTTTGTAATCTGTTCCTCACATACCCATGCTGACTGTTGTTTATCTCCTTGGTATTTTCTACTTGTTTACAAATAAAATAATTGATGAATTATATCACCATATTTATGAAAATTGACATGAATCTGATTTGTCTATGAAATTTTTCCGTCCTCTTTTCCCCTACCCCCCCCTTTCCCCTCCTGCCCCTGGTTTAGAGCTAAGTCCTGTTTTTTTTCTTTTCTATGAACATGTAGTACCTGATCTGTTCTCCTATGGACTTCTAAAAGCAGAATGAATTATAGTAAAGGTATCACAGACTCAGCCTTCCAGCTTAGCTTTTAAATGTCAAGACAACACACAAAATAAACTCAATTTATTCAAAAGAAATTCATTATTTGTGTAGTTTTCATTCCTCAATTTGTCTGATTGGAACATAATACAAATACAGATAAATGGACCAGTTTTGAATAACATTCTCTTTCCTTGTCTTTTGGTGAACAGCCCTCCTGTCTTTCCGTACAAATGCAACAACCAGGAGAAAGTAAGAGCCTAAGGAGAGTTTGTTCAGTACAGCATCATTTTAGCCTTAACAATAGAGGGTAGCTACTGCCACAATACAGTGCCTTCATCCTGTAAAAGATCCCAAGTAATTGGATTTTTTTGAAAGCAATTTGGCCCTCTACTGTAGTATTTCTAGGTAAATAACTTCCATGCAGAAAAAAAGAGTCAATTAGGTTGAAGTAACACTTTCCCACCAGAGTGCAAAATGGCAGTGCTCTGCTGCATGCTGTTGACAAATAAAAAGACACCCACAGGCTCTCTGCATACAAAGTTAAAATACAATATTGTAGTGCTGGGAGAAATTGTGCCTTTTCAAGTATGCACTGCCACTTCAGCAGCGTTTGTTCAAAAGTCATTACTAACCTCTGGCATCTCATCTGGGCTACTGAACACTTGTCACTAAGGTTGCATTAATATCTGAGCAATGGCAGAATGTAAAAAAGTCAAGGAGTCATGATTATGAAATGGAAAATCCAGCCATGATCTATGGTAGTCATCAGCAAAATCAGTAACATATTTCAGAATTGTATGAAAAATACTGTGTTTAGTACGATGCTGCAAGGAGCAATTTTATGCCACTATCTTGCAGTCAAATTAATCCTTGTACCAAAGTAATTTCTACCTGTGTTTTTACCTTCTAGCTCAACCTTTCCTTTGACAAGCTGCTTTGTTTGTCAAGAGAGAGATGGGATAGAGGAATCAAATTTGTCGTAACAGGAAAAAGGTCAGCAGTCCTCCTATTGATGGAGGACTGATCTGTACAAACAGAGATGTCTACATTGTAGGCCACTAATCTGACCTCGCTGCCTAGGTCTCCCATTAGAGTCAGTGGAAAAATTCTGCTGCAGGATCCATGCAATGTATTTCAAATCCTCTACCTTTGGATGAGAGAGATGAGACCTGCAGCATGTCTATCACTCCTCACAGACCATAAAGAAGTCCATCCAGCTCAGAGGTTAATGCTCACAGGTTAGATATTTCTGTTAAGAGAAATAAACTCTTCCATAAATCTCACAATTATGTACCAACCATTTACAAATAAGAGGTAAATATTTCTAAAAAACACCTGGAACCTCTTCCCAGAACAGGTGACAAGCTCTGGAATGCCCAAAGCAAAACACACTGCTAAAAGGGTGGCTTGTTTTGTTTTTCACTTAAATTTCTTTGTTTGTTCACTTTTGATAGCTAACCATTTGTCATCTGAACTGGATTACAGAGAGCCCCTTTCCCTGTTCAGCTCACATTAAGCATGATGATTCGTTTGAGGCAACTCAGCTCACCCAGGCTGCATAAGGTGCTTTTTTTTGTTGTACTGCCACAAATGCTCCCCTTGTCCTGGCTCAGGGAGGTGTGGGGAGAGAAGAGTCTCAGCAAAGCAGCTGTTGCCCTTCCCATACAGAGAGGCAGCCCAGAGACGGTGTAGCCACAGCTGACAGTGGCACAAAAGGAGAGCCCTGCCAGCCCCTGGATGACATTTGACTCTGGCAGTCAAGTCCCTGAGATGAAGTCAGAAATTCGGCTGCGTTGCCCCCTGAAAGTAAGTCTGGTATTCTCTCCCTGCTGTCCTGTTGAAATGAAGGTTGTTTTCCTTTCTGTCCAAAAGTCACTCTATTGCCTGGGGGAAGTTTTGGGTCTTCCTTTTGTGCCCATTAATCTCCTTCCACGTTTTGAGGCTGTAGCCCCACAGATCAAGAAGAGGCTAGATGCAAATCCATCAGGGCTAGATTTCAGTTAAAAGTGAGGGTAAATCCATACAGTACATTAAGGGTTTATATCTTGGATTTGTCACTGAAGAAAATCTGACAAGCTATATCCCTGTTTTCCACTGGATCTGAACAAGAAAAGCTGGCCCTGTGGTTTACCTCCCCCCTCCTGGGATCAAGGCCAGGAAAGTGTGTATTTATGAATTGGAGTTATCCACTCTCCTCAAGTTCTAACCCTATTTTTTACCTATTTTCAATACAGAAAGATTATGACATAATTTTTATCTATCTGAAGACACTCAGGAGACGCAAAGCACTGCAGTAGCACTTGCAGCTTCAGATAGCCATGGCAACAGGAGGCTGGGAGCGGGCTAGAAACGTACCAGGGTAACAACCAAGTTCTTTGATTTTACTTTCTGTGCTTGTGTTCTTGCTCAATGGGTTCTGGAACAAATTCTGGATGGAAGTTTATGCTTCAAGAATTGTGCCTTTATGAACAGAGAAAAAGTGTTAAAAATATACACATAAAATCTGTGCTCCATGTAGTGAAAAAGATAATGGCAATCCCCTTTACTAATGATGAGAATCATCCTAAATACCCTTTTTATGTGAATTGTTGAGGTTTATGCAATTTGATGATGCTCAGATATTGTAGTAAGAGAAACAGTACATTGCAAAATACTGTTGGTATTATCTAGGGTATACGTACATGTCTTAGTGCAAGCTCTATCTCCCTTTTATATGAACAATATGCAACTATGTTTTTGTACAAGCAACATCCCACACAACAGCATTCTGACTTCCCCTGATGAATTTTTCTTTGTCTCATTTTTATCTTTAAAATTTTAATTTTTTCGGAGTCAGCGTTGCCTTAGCACTTAACATCTTACTGATGTTTGTGTCATTAATGCTTGTCATATAGTGCCACATATTAACTTAAAAATTGAATAACATTAAAGGTCTTACAAATTCCTGTCTATAAAAATTGAATTTTTGAAAATGGTGTTGAGAAATTTGTAACTGTGGTAAAAACAGGCTAGGTAGATTGTTAGTATGCATCCTGGAAATTTGACTAATAGGAAAAACAAATAAAACTTGCACCTCAAAGGTTTTTCAGAAACTACAGAATGAGCATAAGTGTATTTTTTGGAATCATGTGTAAAATGACTGAAGAGCCATGACTCTAATTTTCTGCTAGTACAGACAATTAATGACAATTGTCTTAGTAATCCAACATTGCAATTAACAAATTTCACCTAATTACCTTATTTTGTTCACATTTTACTTGCTCTGTCTCACTCCTATCTGAGATGAGGAGTAAAAGAGCACTTGGAGGCCCCTAACTGCTGTGCTTGTGGCAGCATGTCTGATGACAGGCAGCACCCATTGGGCAGCCCAGCAAGGTGCAAACCAGCCCACAGATGTTGGGGCTGGTGTGCCTTCCTGACTTCTCTGGGGACCTGCCATTTCCACAAGGAGAGGTGTCCTGTGCAGGATGCTGCACCGGCAGGCCTTGTCCCTTCTCATGTGTGCCAAGGTCACTGCAGACATTTTTTATGAGGTTTCGGTCCTACTGTGATGGTTTTGCCTCCTTCTGCTTTTCACCCTTTTACACCTGTTTACACCTGGGATCTAGGATGAATCCAGAGAGTGAGAAATGGAAAAAATGCAGCAAGCCTGAATCTTTTAGGCGCGGAAGTCCCCACAGGGCAAGGAGCATTTGGTGAGAGGGCTGCTGCACTGGCTGCTGTGATACAGAGTGGGTCTGTGTTTGTTTGTTTCCCAGGGATGCAACAGTTGCTTGGAAAAAGGATGGGCTTGTGCTCATTTTCCCCTGAGACAAACACTGATGGAAAACTATTAAATTAGATTGAGCCCAAAACATAAGGAGGAAGGCAGTCTAATTCTCTGTTTAAAGCTCTGGTGATATTTTTCCAGGACTGAGAACATAAAGCTTTTCTTTCAGTTTCCTCTGAAACTTCCAAGAAGTTGCAAATATTGACTGATATTTCATGAATATATATTGGATATATTTCCATGCGTTTTGTTCTTGACAGGAATGAAAATCTTCTACAGCTGTGGAGAAATAAATGGTGGTGAGGTTTTGAACTATTTATCCATTGTTTCTGGAGTATTCATCTCCTTCAGTGTATGGGCCAATTCTTCTGCGATGGCTGTAGATATAAATCTCCAGTGTCATTTGAGCTAGACTGGTGTATAAAAGCAGCAAGAAGTGAGAGGACATAAAGCCTGTTCACTGAGCTGAAACTGAGTGTCTTTCATTCTCCTTTTTCTATATTTGTAATCTCAATTCTTAAATTCAGTGTAACAGAGCACATTACAGAAGGGTCATGAAAAGATATTTTATGATCTTCAAATGATAAGTAACGAAATAGAGAAAATTACACTTAGAAAAGAGACTCTCAAGCTGGAACAGGCAGTTCTTCATTCCCTTTCTGGTAGTCATCTCATTTCATGACTTGGACATCAATTTATAAAAATTCATAGCAGCATTTTAGTATAAATTGCTAGATCAATTTTAAAAAAAATTTAAAGCGTATAGTGAATTCTAAAAGTAGTAGCACCAGTCTGAAAAGGAGAGACCTTGTAAGATTTCTATCTGCATGTAGGCAGTCGCTATGCTGAGTTCTCTGTGGAGCAGAGCCAGGGCTGGTGATGCTGGGAGGCCTTGTGGAATGCACGACAGAGGGAAAAAGGCTGTGCTCAGCCCCATGACTCAGCTCATCCTCCTGTTCTAAGTGTCCTCTTGCTACAGTCAAACTTTTTCATTAATCATTGGAAGAAGCATCTGAGATTGCCAAAAGAAATAAAAAAGTAGATTTTCAATCAAGAAATCATATAAACTTAAAAATGATTAGGAATAACAGCAGTCTGTCAATAATGGACAAAGAGAATGGTTATTCTACAGATGAATTCCAGGTCTCTCTGAGAGAATAAATATTACCCACTGTACAATTTCATTGCTCAAGCCATATAATCAGGATAATTTCATAACACTTCAGATAGTAAATATTAGTCTTTTCCCCAGGAAATGTTAAGTAGCACTCTGAAAATAATAAAGGCAGTTAAAAAAAAGTCGCATAACCCAAGCAACCTGTGCTTAAATTCGCTGGACATTTTGTCACAGCCAATCCTCTTCCCTTATCAGCATCTTTCCTTCTTAGATAAGGAGCTCTCTGGGTGAGTGTCTTCTTGTCATTCCACCTGATCACAGAATGTTACATAGAGCCAAGGTGCCTTGACTGCTGAGCAATGTGGACATTTGCTCAGGTGGTAGCAGAAAGCCTTGCTGAGGGGCTTTGCATACAGCTCATGTCCCAGAGCTCACCCAACATCTGCAGCAGAGGGGTGTGCTTGGTGCTAGGCCATGGCTTTGTTTAGTGAAGTGGTCCTGGAGAGTATAGGAGTTGACATCTCTAGGTAAACATCATTGGTCATGAGTTGAGGAGTACCAGAAATGCATTACAGAGTTTATGCACTGGTTAAATATGAAAGAGGCTATGTACAGACCTGGGTAAGATGTGGAAAAATTATAGCATTCAGTAACAGATGGCCACTTGAAAGATTTATAAAGCCTCCCCCAGCCTTGAAAAGAGAATTTGAAATGCACTTATTCAGTTTGGATGACAAGAAATTCATGGTCCCAGCAGGTTAAGGCTTCAGTTTCTGGGAAGAGGGCTGTCTCCCTCTTGTCCCTTCTAAGAAATAGTACTGAGTTGTAGCTAAGTTAATATGCCATATACCTTCCTTCATTTCAACTGTCTCCTTTGAATCTTTCCTCTCTCATACCTATTACAATTTCTCTCTACTCTCCAGGGAATAGTTTTATGTTCCCTCCAGGTTCTAGGTAGGGGATCCTTCTACATTTTCTGTGTGCATCATACTCTTCAGAAATGTTCCTGCAGATGAAGAATTGTCTTGGTTGTGTGGATGAGCAGAAAGGTTTGTATATTAGAGAGGTCAGGGCATATGACCTACAAGCGTGATTCTCTGTCCCAGATCTGGCCTGTCTTCCTGGCATCCAGTTTGGGATTTTCCACTGCCAATCAAAGTTCAGTATTTTAAAAGAAAATTTCTTAGCTCTCTTCCTAAGTCCTCTCCATTGCTGCTCTCTCTCTTGCTTTTGGCAATTCCATTTGGCCTGTCACTTATTCAGATTACCTGGGTGTTACCTGAACTCTCTCTCAGTTCTCACATCAAGACTATGTGAGATTCTTCCACACAACGTGTCAAAGATATAGCCTTTCTTTTATCCAACCATGCAACTGAAATTCTTGTCCTGGGTCTAAGCTGTCACCTAGCACCTCAATAAAAAACAGTCTAACTCTCATCCATTCAGAATCATGCTGTATGTTTGAATTTCCCAACCTGTCACATTAACAAAAGCAACCTTGTCTTTGTAAACCCACGTTAACCCTCCAGTGTACCAACAACTGCTTTCTTCTCAGGGTCTCCCTCTGTGCGACTCATCCTCTATAAAAGTAAACACTCTTCTTTGGCCCAAATACCAACCTCTCACCAGTCTTTTACATTTTCAAACAAATATTTTACTTTTTTTCCCCTAATCTAGTGCTTGGAAAAGACTACCCTGCAAAAGTACTTTGTTATTTCCCTTCACATCCTGCTTCAACATTTTCCTTGGCTGCAACACCTACAAAAAGTGACAAGTATGCTGCTCTCATGCTTGTACCACTGCAATGCTGATTCATATTATCTCCTGAAGTCCTTCTGCACCCCTACAGACCTGTATTCATTTGGTCTCTCAGATTGTAGGACCAGTGGGTTAGGAATTATGGCTTTATTCTGTTTGTCTAGTGCTGCAATGTGTGCTCAGAAAGTAATTGACCCTTATGTCAGCATCTTATCAACGCGACTCTAAAAAGGGCGCTTTCAGTCCATCCTCCATCTTCAGGGGTTTTTGTTGAAATTAATAGCTGAGCAAGACAACTACTAAAGCAAGATTTGAAAATGGAGTTCTATAGTGCTGCCTCATATTGTGTTAAAGAACAAAAGACACATTATTCAATTAATTTTCCTACTGTGAAGTAAGATAGGTATACCTAGGCCAGCACTAGAAGTTAATTCTGCAATCAGTCTTAAAAGCTTCCTTCAATACCACCTACCCAAATGAGGATATTCTACAAAACAGTGCTGAACTGTTGTACCTTTGTTTCTATTAATATCAAATTTGATTCTCTCTTTCTGCAAAATTAAGCCAACAGCAACTTTTTCTGTCTCCTTCAATTGGCAAAACAATGAATTTTATTGTGGTTTTTGCAAAAGGGCTTTTTTAATATATTTGAAAATGGTCTTTGTTCTCACTAAAAATGATAGATTTTTTTCTCTCTTGCTTTATAGGTTACAATCTGCTGTTCTTTAGACTGCATTGTTTCTGACTTCTAGGCTGTTTTGCTCTTTTGCTAAATTTGCTATCCAGAGCAGATAGCAACCACTCAGTGGTTCATCATTGACCTAACCAGTATCAAGTATATAAATAAATGAAAGCAACTACTTCCTGCAATAACTTATATATTAATACATCTGGGAATGTCATCAGCCATTTTTAAGGATCATGTTGCTAATTTATATTCAGCTCACGATATACAATGCCACCAGGACCTTCTCTGGCAGAGTTGCTGCTTCACCAGTTATTCCTCATTTTGTATTTGTGCATTTGATTTCTCCTTGCTAAGTGTATCACTTTGCACTTGTCTTTATTGAATTTCATCTTATTGATTTTAGGTCCTTCAATTTATCAAGATCATTTTGAATTCTGATCCTGTCCTTTGAGGTGCTCACAACCCCTACTAGCTTGGTAGCATGCTCAGCTTTTATAAGCATACAGTCTATTTTAGCATGCAGATCGTCACTGAAAATATTTCACAGGCTCTTATTCAGGGCTGACCCCACTGGAAATGCCCTCCCATATTGACAGTGGAACATCTATAACATATCTTTCAGGAAGGCTTTTCAATTAGTCCTGTATCCGTTTTAAACCATTATTATCTGTACTGTATTTTCCAATATTCTTATGAAAACATTGTGCAAAATGGTCAAGAAGCTTTAACAACTTCAATACCACATCTGTGCTTTAGTTTGGCCTGTTACCTGTGGTGGTGGGAAAAACCAGTTTTCCCCCTGAAGCTATAAAATGGTAAAACCCCAGGGGGTGGTGACCCTTGAGGTTTTACCCAATGAGCGCTTCTGCAAAATATAAACATATCACAAGCAGACCGGAAGAGAAGAAAGGTAGTTGTAGTTGTTGTAGAAGAAGTAACCATGTTGTAGAGCCACAAGGAGAAGCAGCAGCAGCCCCACTGGGGGCTGGGGGGGCCCAGGGACTTGGAACAGTGTAAGACTGGGCTAAGTGTCTGTAGCTGAGCCGGGAGATGTTTCTCCACTGTGAGCCACAGCAAGAGATACTGAAAAGCGGTGGCAGAACCGCAGTGGACGGAGAAAGTGGCAGAGAGTCAGAAAGAGATAAGAACTGAAGAAGCAGCAAACAAACGTGTAGCCGAGCAGGAAGACACAGAGTTGTCCGAGAGAGAGCCAGCAGCAAAACTAAACTCTACAGAGACAAAGTTTGGATAAGAACTGAAAACCAAAAACCCCCAAACTCCTTGGAGACCCCTCCTAGAAAGGAGGAGGATGATGAACTCTTACTTGAAAGAGTCTTAGAGTGCTACAGCACTGCAGAAAGGAGCTGAAAAGCTCAGAAGGAATGTGGAGGGGGTGACCTTGGCCCCCCCGCTGTTTGAGACAGAGCACAGAGCTCTGCAAAGGGACTTGAATCCCCTGAAGATATGGACCGTCACGAAGACCCCTGCGCTTCGTTGATATGACCGTGGTGAGACGACCTTGTCCGGGTGAACACAGCCCACGGAAGAGAAGACCCTCGCTTGAAGACGAGTGGCCGAGAGGGCTCAGATACCCCCTCATGTGTACTGGCAGAGATCCAGCTACAGCTGCTCCATGGAAGAGAGAGAGAGAGATTGCTACTCTGAAGAGAATGCTGCTCTGAAAGTGGAAAGGATCTTTCCTTCTTCCCTCCTGTACTTTTATTTGGAGGGGAGAAGAGATTTGATCCATTGTAAATACTTTTATGTCATGGTAGAGATAGCTAAGATTGTATATAATGTATTGTAGTATTTATTTGTGCAGTCATTGTAATATATAATCCCTTCCCCCCTTCTGAGTCTTGTGTGGTGTATGGAAAAACCATCTCACACTGGGTTGAGATGTGGGAGGGGGGCTAGGACTCGAGAATTGGATTTTGGGGCTCTCGAGAATTGGATTTTGGGGCTCTCGAGAATTGGATTTTGGGGCTCTCAAACCATGACATACCCCATCAAGGAAGGAAATTAGACCAGTGTGACATTGTTTGTCCTCGTGGAACCTCCTAGCCTTTTCCTACCATATTATTATCCTCTAAAAGGACTTTACAGAAGGACACTTTAAGAGTATGCTTGCTTCAGGCATCCATGTGCAAATGTCTTGTGCCTGAGTGCCGGCCCCAGCCAGGCTGCACCATGCCATGGGGACCACAAGGGAGGCAGCAGCCCAAAAGGTTTGGCAATGCCGACCCCACAGCTGGAGGTGTCCTAGCCCTGGCAGCCCTTTGGAAGGACAGCAAGGGACCAAAAATGACTGGTGCCAACAAACCAGTCCAAGGAAATCACAACTCACCTTTGCAGCACCAGAAATACCACAAAGAAAACACAGCGGTGAAACCTGTGGCTGCCACACTCAACATCCTGCTGTGCAAAGATATGTTCCAGGAGTGACATTTCTGCAGCACTGCACTCGGGCTGTTACTCTGTTATGACACAGGTGTGACACAAGTGTACCGGCAGCAACACAGCCCTGACCTTGGTGCAGAAAGGGAGATACTTTTTTGGCCACTGTTTGTGACTCAGTTTACTTTTTCTGCAGGTATCAGGCTAGTAACATGCAGGATGGGATGGAGTCAGGGCTTGCCTTATTTATCACACCTTTATAGCCTTTCTCCCATCCCTGATACGAGTGATGTACCTGATACACTTGCCTGACCCTTAAGGACCTTATGGCTCAATGAGGGGATCCAGCCTGCTATGGCAAGGACCATATTGCAAGGGCAAACATCTTTCTAATTTCTGTGGCTAACATATTTGCATACTGTGTATATCCACAAACAAAGGGGTCTCTGACTCTCTGTAGGGGACACTTCAATAGGGTTTCTGCAGAAAAGACACTGTAATAGCTTTTGAGCAAGGGCTTAAAAACTCTGCCTTCCTTCTAGAAAGAAGAAAAAAAAGATACTTGTAGCATATAATCAGAAGGAAAAAAAAATAACTGGAAAAGTCCATTTGCATGTGAAGAAAAGTTTCAGAAAAAAGAAAACTTCCAGTGTAACTGGAATGAATTAAAAAAAAAAGTAAGGAAAGGTCAGGAAATAATCAGAAGTTGTACTCTGTTGCAGCCTGTTGGGAAGAGTGAAAGAGTAATTAAACTATCAGACAGATAATCTGACAAGAACATTAAAAATTTAAAGAAGTTATAGTGAAATTAATGCATTTCTGAGATTCTATGCAAAATCCAGCTTTGTGAGAGGGACTACAGAAAATGTCCAGCTTCTTGATTAGATAAAATAGAAAGAATAGAGATATTAAACTAAGTGAGCTTTAAGAGTTATAAATAAATATTTTGCCATTAAATCTAAGCACTTCTAAAAACATACCTAATCACATTATAATGCATGTGCTTTTAAAGGAGGATGGAGAGTTAAGCAAAGATAAGTAGAAGGAAACTCCTTGACATTTTGTGGAGCCACAGAAATGGCCACGAGAAAACCCTTAAGCAGATTCACAGAAAATAGTCCTGTCAGGGCCTGGTAGGTCATCCAGATCATCCTCTGCCTCGGGGCAGGATCTCTATCAAAATCTGTTCTGAGAGATGTTAGTCTGACCTCTTCCCAAAATCCTCCCACCATGGGGTCTCTATGGGATCCCCCAGCAATTAACTGCTCTGCTTCACCAACTCTAATGTTGTAGATGTTTTCCTCAGGAACAGTGAAAACTTTCAGTAATTTCAGCCCACTGCTTTCAGTCTCAGCCCCAGCAGACATGAAGAGCAATTTGGGCTGGATACAGCTGCCAGCCCCTACAGTAGCTGTCAGCACTGTGCTTTTCACCGGCACGCTGTCAGGAGGAGGGCTGAGCATGGAGTACAGATAAAACATATCATCACAGGGGCACAAAGCTCTGCAGATTGGTGAAAAACACTTCAGAACCTCCTATTCTGGAACACCTCAGACCCAACAGCTGAAGCTAATTTGATGACATGGGAACAAAATCTCCTTTATTCTGGTCAAAATGAGAGACACTACAGTACAGGGGTAGGCTGAGCTTTTTTTCATGTGGGACATGATGCTGTGCTGAAATCTCATTTTTCAACATCTTATCATTTATCCTTCCTCTTGTTATTTCACCATGGCAACATTTTGGTCCCATTACTGAGCATACAATTAAGATTTCAGATTTCTAATTTCAGACTGCAGATGTACTGATGGATGTACTGGCACCCACGCCTGAGATGTATTATATGTGCTACACAGGCAGATCCTCTGCAGCAGAAACCTATGCTTGCTTCTTCACCAATTACACTGCCATGGTAGTGTTTTCCTCAAACCATGGATCAGTCAGAAAAGAAGTGGAAAGCAATGAGGCAAGGAAGAGAGAGGGGGTAGCAGCAGACTAGCAACTGGGGCAGAAGGGCAGGTGTGGTAATAGTAGGGGTAAGTCAGAATGGTGAGCAAGAACGGGAGAGTGGCAGTGAGTCCTGAGAGTGCAGAGCACAGATGAAACAAGTCAAAAAAAGTGAGATATGAGATGGAGTCTACTAGGAACACAGCAGGATGCAAAGGAGATGATGAGGGCAAGGTAAGAAAAGCCTCCGTGCAAGTGATAGAGGAAAGGTGGCATGGGATAAGGAGCCAGATTAGGAAATTAGGTAGAGGTGAAGCTGAAGGAGCAAGGAGTTTGAGTGGAGAGAGGCTATCAGGTAAGAGTGAGGTAAAAGAGTGACAGCTTTCTGCTTACACCCCAGCTGTAAGCAGGAATTAAATGCTACCAACATCTGAGCAGCCAGAATCTGCCTAGGCACCTGCCTTTTCAACCTAAGATAATTGGAGATTATGGTTACAGGCTTCCTTGAACATTAGTACATTTATGAAATATAACTCTTTGCAATTTAAAAATCATCCACACATCTTGAGGGGCAAGCATTGTCCTGAGAGTCTGCAAGATATGAGGTTGGCAATAAGACTGCAGAGAAAGCATTTCCTCCCTGCTTGAATTCTCCTTTCTCTTAAAAAAAAAAAAAAGGAAATGTAATAAAATGTATCAAAATGCATGAAACCTAATAACATAGCTTCTTATTTGTATTCAGCAACCAAATCCTTCTGAGGGAGCAGTTATTAAGTGCAGGGAATCCCATAATGCTCTTTAAATATCATGAGAAGAAGCAGCAGCAAAGCACAGGGGAAGTGAAACTGCTGTCTCATGGCTCTCTCTTGTTTTATCAAGCCAGTGCCCAGTGCACATTGCAGTTGTGGTGTTTGAATTGTGCCTGCTGACCCTAAGCAGTGGGAGAGTGCTATCCTTGCTACCCTTGGTGTTCATGGGGAAGACAAGAAGATGTGTGTTTCCATGCTTGGGAGGACAGGGGACCAGGACACCTCCGGGGGGGGTGGTATAGTCACCCTTGGCCCCCTTTCTCATGAGCAGAAGCCAAAGAACCACAATTAATGCGCTCTTGCCTGTGGAGAGGCCCAGGATGGGCAGGAGGCTGAGCCCTGTCCTCAGGGAGGACCCTTGCACCCTCAATGTCTCTAAGGTGCAAAGGCCTCTGAGCAGTGGAGCCAAGGTTGGCAAGGGACCCACAAGGCTAGGATGGGGCACAGTCCCCACCCTGAAAAGGTTGCCTGTGCATTAAGAAGCAGCAGAGGGGTCTTGGTCGTCTGCCCCTCATGTCTCTGCTTCGTGGGATGGAAGGATCGAGGCCAGCCAGCAATGCTGGAATAATCCCTGGTGCAGTGTGAGGGGGCTGGGTCGTGGCTCCTCATGTGTACTGCGGGTAAGAAGCTGACAGCTGTCTGCTTTGATAAAGCTGAATTTCATAAAGGAGACATCTTTCTCCAGGTTGCTGCTTTGTATATAAAAGTGTCAACAGTAGCTAAGAATCCTTTGCCTTCCAGACATAAGAAATACTAGGGCTCCCACATTTATATGCTTTTAAAAAGCAGATATCAACACATAAAAGAAAGCTACAATCCATGAGAATTACTGCCCTGAATTTTGTGTCCCCATATCCTATTAAACTTAGAGGCGTACAAGAGCTTCTTTTGGGGAGAGCAGGGAAAATCTAAACATGCAAACTCATAGACTGCCTAGATGTGAATTGCATTTTATTTCTTTTCCTTGACTTTGTGAAAACCAGTTTGAACCTGAGAAGAGGAATAGTCTATCTTCAGATGCCCTATTTACACAACAAGAGTGTGACCAAGAAATCAGTGCACTTAGCAGAAGAGAAAGGTACCTCATAGTAACTAGGTCATAAACACACACTCTCTCTTTTGCCTTGAAGCCTTGCTCTTCTCTTTTTTTATTTTGTGTTTCAGTGCCAAAATAAATCACTCTTTCAAAAGCTCCATTCCCAAACTTCCCCCTAATGTGAGCTTTTCATTTCTGAGGGCTGGTGCATTGACTATTACTGGATGTGTACACAGTATGTAATGTCCATCAGAGAATGAAGAAATAGAAAGTAGCAAGGCCATGTCTTGCAATATCCCCTCCTATAAATAATACAAGTAAAATATCATTCCCATGATTCATGTTGAACATTTAATCAAGGTCAGATAACCCTTACCCATGTCATATTACTTACTGATCATGGCTAGGCTTTGCGAATGAAGATTTAGGAAGGTTCTATCCATGTTTGTTACAGGCACGCTGGTGGCTTATGAGGCCAATACGAGATAGACATATCCGATTGCAAAAGGCACAGCAGAAAGACTCCTTAGGTGGTATATTCAGCAATACACGGTTCTTTCTGCGTTGCCTTTTCTCCTCGAGAGTGATCCTGCGTGTGTTCTCAAAGGAAATGGCAGTGTTATAGATGGTGTGTCTCCAGGCCTCCCGATTGGAGGCCAGAGTAGACCAGTTATGATGATCAATATGGCCAAGGCTGAGATGTTGTTTCAGGGAGTCCTTGTATCTTTTCTTCGGGGCTCCTCTCTTGCGGCAGCCAGTGGCAAATTCACCATAAAGCAAGATCTTAGGGAGGCGGTGGTCCTTCATCCTTGAGATGTGCCCTACCCAGTGCAGCTGTGTTCTCAGCAACACGACCTCAATGCTTGTGACTGCTGCTTGTTCTAGAACAGATGTATTGGTCACATAATCTGACCAGTGGATGTTTAGGATTGTATAAAGGCGGCACTGATGGAAGTGTTCTAGGAGACGCAGGTGGTGGCGGTAGATGACCCATGATTCGGAACCATATAAGAGAGTAGACAGCACAATGGCTTTGTAAACACTGATCTTGGTACTTTTCTTCAAGTGTTTATTTCGCCATAGTCTTTTATGGAGTTTTCCAAAAGCACTATATGCCTTTGCTAACCTGTTGTCTATCTCTCTGTCAATCTTACCATCTGAGGAGATGAGGCTACTTAGGTAATCAAACTGCTGGACTGATTTGAGCTCTGATTGGCCAATGGTGATATGGGGATGATGGAAGACTTCCTGAGGTGCAGGTTGATAGAGAACTTCTGTCTTCTTTAAGCTGACTTCCAGCCCAAAGAGCTCAGTAGCATCTGCAAAGCAGGAAGTTAAACACTGCAGAGCTGCTTCTGTGTGGGCAACAAGGGCGGCGTCATCAGCATAAAGCAGCTCCCGGGTAAGATGGTTTAAGGTCTTGGTGTGGGCCTTCAGTCACCTTAGGTTGAAAAGGCTTACTGATACTTTGTTGATAAATGTGGTAGGTGTTTTAGAGGACTGAACACACAGGTTTTGGTGATGCAAGCTAAGAATATGTGGATGAGGGGTAAGGCAACTTGATCTGAAAAAGAACAAGCCACCTTGCAGTTATCCTGCTTTTTCTTTCTCCCAAGAGGTTTCACAGCCCTAGTGCAGGGCAGTAGGTGGGTCTTAGTTCAGATCACTATGACATTGTTCCCACCTGACCCGGCCGTCATCATTCCCCATTGTATAACTGCCATTACTGGAGGTACTACATGGTCCCATGAAATCCTCCATGGGCAGAGAGACAGGTAAACAAAAATACTCAGTTATTCCACGTTTTGATTATTTCAGTCATCTCAAGCAAAGATGATGGTAAATAGTGTGATAATTCCTGAAGTTTTGTCAGGGGAGGTTTAGGTTGGATATTAGAAGAAGGTTGGTTGGACACTGGAACAGGCTCCCCAGGGAAGTGGTCACAGCACCAAGCCTGACAGAGTTCAAGAAGTGTTTGGATGATACTCTCAGGCACATGGTGTGACTTTTGGAGATGATCCTGTGCAGATCTAAGAGCTGGACTTGATGATCATTGTGGTTCCCTTCCAATTCAGCATATTTTGTGAATCTGTGATTCTGTAATTAAATTCTCAGAAAGTAGTAAGTCAACCACTGCTGCAGAAGACTGCCATGGTCTCAAAATGCAGCAGCAGTGAGATCAGAGATTAGATGGTACTTCCAGGATGTAACAAAATTAAATTCATTTTTGCAACAGGAATCTTAATGAGTCTGAGCAAATGTAATCACTAACAAGGGTAGTCAGTGTAAGGAGAGACTTATGTTTTGCAGGAATAATGACAAAGAAGAAGTTAATGGGCAGCTAATCAGATAGGAATCAGCAACAAGGCTGAGCTGAATTGACATGCATTGCTCCTTTGCCCACAAAGGATGGTAATTCCAACAGTAATTCCAGCTTCTCTTGAGCACGTGGCTTGGATGGCAGGATAGCACCCTGGGTAGAGTTGCAGTTCTTAACAGCAACAGCCTCAACACTGCCAAAGACAGGCTTTATGGTGGGCAGGGAAGAGGAAGAAGAAAAAGTTGCTATTTCCTAGAAAAGGTTCAATGAAGAGTGAGCATCCCAGTGGATGGCACATGGATGTCTGAGACATCGGCAAGCCTGAGGGGAGACCTGTTAATGCTGGGAGATATGGAGGGAATGGATGAGGGCAGGGCATGAAAGGAAGGAGGAAGACTAAAGATGTGGTCATTCCGACTGTTAGTCCTGATGGCCTGCTGCTGTGTTGTGGCTTATTTTAGTTTATTCTAAAGAACAAAGAATAATAATTTAAAAATGGAGAATTTCTTGCCTCAAGAGGTTTCTTTTACCCAAGTTGCAAATTCCAAAGGGAAAAACCTTTCTCCAGTTTTGGTGGAGAATGTGTTTCTGTGTAAAAGTTCCTAGGTATGGAAAGAAGCAGACTCGTGTATGTGCACACTTTTTGAGATTGGTGTAGCTTATGATGAAGTGCAGATAAGCTGTTCTTATTTTCACAGTGGAGGCTATAAATGAGAGTCCTTCAGCTCAGTGAGGGAAACTGTATTTTGAAGTTTCATGTAGGAAAGGTCTGAGGTATGGCACACACTTCCCTTAAAACTTCCTCTTTTTTTTAAAGGGAAAAATATTTGTTGTTGCTGAATTCATCATATCTGACAGGAGTTTGAATAAATCTGTAAAACCCATTTTTTTTCTTGTGGTTTATGCCATTAATGGAAAAATTCCACTGAAAGAGATGAAGTAAATTTTGTGGCTAAAAATAATAAAGTAAATTCAGACATGATCTATTTCAAACAAAAGTACTGCAATTATAAAATTTTTAAAAATAGATTGTTTTGAAAGAACTGTGTTGTCTACAGTACTCTTCATATTGTTCTTGCACTGCAGTGTTTTTTATGGTACAAGTGCAGTTCCTACCTGAAGTATTGAGCACTTGTCTGTTGGAACATGCAGCCTATCTTCAGCTGACAGTCCTTCTGTCAGGTTTACGGAAGTAGTTTCACAAAGGGGAGGCAGGTAAAATTCCTACTTGGCCACCTTTGTCCCCTTGGTTTGAATATCTATCTATTAATCTACGGCTGCACACTTGCAGCTGGGCTGAGTGGGGGATTTATACCATGGGGAGCCATAACAAGAGACCATTATACTTATACCAGAATAAAAAGAGGTTTACTTGTTTTCTGTAGCTGAGTCATTGAATTGGGTTGTCTTCAAGCTTTTCCCCACAAACCTAAGAACCAAAACCTACTTTAAAAAGTGAGATTCTTTCAGATGAGGAACCTCCAGAAGCTGTGGCTTTAACAAAACACTGGCATTGCTAGAGCTGTGTAACACCTTACCTAAAAGACTGGCTGGATGCCTCTTGCCTAAGTCAGAGCTTGGGTGTGATCATGTTCATGACATTTTCTTGGTCCATATTTTCCTTTGGCTGGACAAAATGAGACTTCTGGTTAATAAATCCTGTTTTGTTGTCATTCTCAAAACTCAGGTAATGAATGACCTCTAAAGGTGAGTGTTTCTGATACACCAGTTTATTCTTATCATCTGAAAGGGCTTTCTGCAGTCCTTCGTAGTTGCAAACTATGGAGGTGGAAATGGAGATGCCAAGGGCAGGTGTAAAGTAAAAGCTGTATGTGTACAGTTTAGAAGTAATATATTTTAAATTCAAATCAGACACACCACTTTTAAAACTGGTAAAGACAGAGATAAGACTTTTACAAATTATATACGCTGTTTTGCTGGCTGCTACAGGTGTAATATGGAAGGGGAAGAAAACAATGCTTGTATAATAGAAAAAACATATTCTGTACACAGAAGGTGTGTAAGTGAAGGAAGGAGAATCATACTGATAAAAACAAAGCAGAGTTAAGAAGAGTAGCCTGTAAGGAAAAAAAAGGAAAGTTCCCAGTCCCTGTGTGCTCAGCATCTAACCTTTGCCTTCCACAGATCTTATATGGAAAGACACCTCACAGATCGATCTCTTTGGGATTTCAAATTGGAAAGCAACCCTGAGTCAGAGTGATTTTATCTAATTTTGAAATTCTACCCGTGAAGAATATGCACAGGGTTCATGAACACCACCTAGCCCCCTGTGGCTCTGTTCTCACACCTGTCTGAGCAGGGAGAGTATGCGGTGAAAAGCACAGCCCAGGGTCCCTCTATATCAGTTTCTTTGAACTATCAGGGAATGTAGAAAGGAGACCCAGGTTTGGTTGACTGACATTAACCTGCAGACACTTAAGGAAAAGAGGTTTCTAAGATTGTACTAAGTGGATGTGCACACATGTGCACTCCCACATATACCTCTTCCTCCATTGGGAGTCAATGCTTGGCTTCATACAAATGTGACATTGCAAAGAGGCCAAGTTCCCATAACTTGTTAATGAATGCAGTAACTTTCCTTCCTTTGGAAGGAAAGGTTGAAGTCAAGAGATGTGTCTCACTCATCTCTCAAGCAAACAATACGCACAGGAAGAAAATTGTAGCAGCACTACAACAGAAAATGGAGCCCACAGAGCCTCTGGACCCTGCTGGACACCGGCCACTCCAGGTGTACAGCTCCATCAGAAACCTTTCTGCTGGGGTTCCACTTCAGGCAGATCAACCTGTTTCCCTCTATAGAAAGGGGCCAGAACATGCTTTGGTTGTATTGCTGTTTTGCAATGTCCTTTCTTACATGCCAGCATGGCAAGATCCAGATATGTCTGAAGGGCTGTCATGGCACAACAGCCTTACAGAAAGGGACCAGTGAGATATCACTGTAGCATCATGCTCGTACTTGTGCACTGGCCAAATACAGGGAGTTTTATGTCCTCCACAAGTTTCACTTCTGCTGTCTAACAACTTTAAATAATTTCCTCCAGCCCACTGGAATTATATATTGTTCCCATGTGATTTTTTCCTTCTTTTTGGACATACCCTTTTCCCCACGTTTCAACGTGCCTTCAATTTAGTTCTTCCAAACTCAGAAAAATTAGAGCCAGGGTTTCCATAGCAACTTAAATTCTAATCCTTATTTTCATGACAATAAAATTATTAATTTGTTGTTCATGAGGCCCTACTTTCTAAATTCAGCATGAAGACCCTATCAGTCTGTTGAAGTCCAAGTCCTTGCTCACATCCCTGGAGACAGTTAGGGACATGACACAGATATATGTTGTTATTTTTTTTTCCATGGGACAGAAATTACTGGGCGAGTCAGGAATGAGATTGGTTCAATGTTCAAATAATTACAGCTAAAAGGTATGTTTTAGACTGTTAGTGATGCTTTTTAATCACTGAGGAGGGAAAGGAAGTTATTTAAAACCATAGTTGATGAGGAAGTCTTTGTAAAGAAAACAGATACTTCCATAAGATAATTAGTTTTGTGGATATAGTAGGGTCCTTGGAATTTTGCTGCTAGTAACTGTTTCATTCAGTATTTAGTCTCGTATAACAGTCTCATGTAAGTCTCATACAAGAGATATTATGTAACAGTCTCATATAGTAGTTGTATCTATGTACACTTATAAATTGTCTCATATAGCAGTCCAAATGTGTTAGTTTGAGAGTTTAAGACACCTTTTTTTTTTTTTTGCTTCCTTGCTAAGCATACGATCTTCTCATTTAACTGCAGCCAACACATCCATAATTATCTCCATTAAAAAAGTATGGACTGAAAAATACGTGTGTTTGGAGACAGACTTCTAAGTCTATAGTCAGATACTTCTGGAGACATCTCTTTTTCAAAACTGGCAGTTTAGCAACAAAGTTGATGATATTTGCTTTATTTGAGCTGATAGGTATTTAATACTTTAGAAAATTAAAGCAATGATTTGAGTGCCTAACAGGGAATAAATGGCATCATTTTAGACAACCACTTTTAGCATCTTCTATCTTGGTTTGAATCTTGTTCTGAATATAGAAGGAGATATTAAAATAAACTTGTATCTTGCCAGGAAATTGACTTTTTAATGAGGACTTGTAAATTCAGGAACTACTTATGTCTTTCTGAAAACAAAAATAGTTATATATTTATGAAAAAAACCCACCGTATTATATGCCCTACAGACACACAACTTCTTGTGTCTTAGAGGCCATCTTTGTAGAGATGAAATGGGATCACAGCAAAGTACAGTTGCCTAAGAATCATTTGGCTGTTATTTGCAACAATGTTCTTACTGGTTAGTTGGTGGGTGTGCAGAACCTGGTGGCCATCAGGGGGTCCCACAGTGGAAAACTGGTTTGCTCTACAGTGGGGGTTGAATCGCTATTGCTCTGTTGCTGGCTCTGCCTGATGAAATGCTACAGCAGCCTGTCCATTCAGCTGGCCAGGAGGGCAGGCAGATTAGCCTGGCTGTCAGGCCTGGCAACACTAACCCCCTGGCCATAACTATCATTCCCTTCCAAGGATGGATTTTAACTTGTTCAGCATTCACCTGTTTTAATAGGTTATCGTGAAACCTGCTGTGGCTGCTAAATCCACAGCAAACAAAGCAGAAGATTCTGGAGATGCTTGAAAGACAGGAGGCTCATGTTACTCATTTACAGTCATTTTAGTGACGTGAAGTGTTTAGCTACATTGTTCCATGTTGCTTTTTGCAATGTGAAATCTACAGTTTCATCAGCCTTGGTGGCTGGTAGTGATTTGTGCCTGCTGAGGAAGGCTGAGGAATGGCTGGATGGTTGGATAAAACCAGCCATGATGCCTCTCACAAATTTGTTGGCTTTCTCCATTCCTTGGTCTCATTGGTCTGATATAAAAATGGCAATAGATCTCCCCCACTCCTCAATTCAGAAAATAGCTTTATGCAGGATTTCTGCCTTGTAGTAATTGATCCTGGGATTGTAGTGGTTCTGGGAAAAGACTGCCAGCAGTGACTGTGATAGTACAGCCCAGCAGACCGAAGAGCCTAAAGAGGCAGCTTCAAATTGACAGGATAGCATTCATATGGTGAGCAAGCAATATTGTTTTGGGGCTTGCCATGCTAGGTTGTGTTTGATATTGTCTCTGTACGACTCCTAACAACTTCTGAGAGAAAACTGAAAATAAAGCACTCACAGGGAAAGGTACTGCTGAGAGGAGTAAGAGGGAGAGGAATGGGCCCTGGGGAAGGAAGAGAAGTCAGACACTACAGCACTTCGATGGTGTTTCCCTACAGTATTATATAAGTACTAACCAGATTAAGGATATACCTTACTTTTGCAATGTTTATCACTTCACCTTGATACCAGTGGGCTGAGCTTGGCTGGCTGCCAGTTACCCACCCACCTGCTCAATCCCTCTCATTCCTTAACAGGACAGGGAGAGAAAAAAAAGAATTAAAAGCTCCTGGGTGGAGATAATGGCAGATATATTACTTACGAGTTTGTTGCAGAGTCTGCAGGAACTCTCTGTGTCTGGTACAGGGCAGTACCTGACCTCCCCCCATAGAGGTCACAGCTGCAGTCCCCCTGTTGCCAAAACCTTGCCACCAACATCAAATACAGGGAGTCATTAAACTATTCCATTTTAAAGAGCAGTTTCCAGCTTCGTATGCATAAACCTCATTTACTTGCCAACAATTCTCCTTTTCATGGAGAATTAAAAATCCAACCCCTGTTCCCACAAGTGTATTACATCTTTCAGTAGTTCTGCCAGTTACATTTCTGATATGCTTTTTTTTTTTAACTTTTATGCCATGTGGTACAGTGGTTTAATAAGAAGAGTTTACATGCCAGTGCTGAAAACAAGGAAATTATCAATAATGTGGCTAGATAAATCTAAGTTCTCTGTATCCAACCAGATTCTGATGATGCCTGAAGTTTTCTGTCCAGATCTCCAGGACTATATCTTGATTTCTCTATCAACTTAAGCGACAGCTGTCTAGCAGCATTCTTTGATCAAATGACATGTGTTGTACAAACAGGCACAGGGCAGATGAAATCTTATGTCTGCAAAGATCAGAGAGGAGATCAGGAAAGTGAGTCTGTGGAATTCTTCATCTTCTCTGCTACAGGAGATGGGCTTTCAGGGTTGCCATTGTTTAGGCAAGCTGTTTTCATCCCATCAGTGTTATGGCCCCCATTTTCTGTTCCGGCTTATTCGAATCAGTACAGTCCTGCAATAAAAGATGGATTTACACCAGTTATGGAGACCTTGGACATGTCCTTCAGAGATCAGCAACCGAAAGCCTATGAAGCTATAGACCCTAAGTGTATCCCAAAGAATATCCTGGATATTCGACAGAAGTTTTTACCCTACTGACATAGTGCATTGGTCAGAGTATTAAATCTGTGTTAATAGGAAACTCTTTCATACCAAAGCTGTCAGCACTGTCATTTCGTTTGCCTTCAATGACAGAAGTATGCAATGTGTGACCAACCCTATTTTAATTTCATAACTTGCTGACTTTGAAAAGTCATTATTGTCTGGCCTTTTATTAAACTGTTTTCTCCTATAACAATTACAGTTTGGCTAGTAGTATAAATTACTTCTTGCTTAAAGCTGCAAATTACAAGTTATGTGCTCCCCAGGCCTGCTTTGCCTAGAACATTTCTAGATTAAAAGAAGTTTATCATTTCTTTTGTCTCCATTGGTAGAGACACAGGGAAAGAAGAAAGTTCCTTCTGCCTGTAAGTTTCCATAAATTCCAATGCGTGGTAAATACTTTGACATCTAGATATTTGTGGTGGGGGGAAACAGTTTTCCCCCTGCAGTTATAAAATGGTAAAACCCCAGGGGGTGGTGACCCTTGAAGTTTTGAGGTTTTACCCAATGAGCGCTTCTGCAAAATATAAACATATCACAAGCAGAACGGAAGACAAGGTAGTTGTAGGTTGTTGTAGAAGAAGTAGCCATGTTGTGAAAGCCACGAGGAAGGGGCTCAGAGAACCCTTGGGGCCTTGGGGCTGCAGGAACTTGGAACAGTGTTAAACTGGGCCAGGTTCTGTAGCTGAGAGCTGAAGGAGTTTCTCCACCGTGAGCAGCAGCAAGAGATACTGAAAGCAGCGGCAGACCAGCACTGACCAGAGAAGCCGTGGCAGAGAGCCAGCAGAAGATAAGAAGCGGCAAACAGCATGCAGCCAAGGAAGACACAGAGTTGTCTGAAGAGAGCCGAGAGAGAGAGAGCCAGCAGCAGAGAGACAGAGTTTGGGTAAGAACTGAAACCAAAAACCCCAAACTCCCTTTGTGACCTCTCCTAAGTGGAGAAGATGGGCTCCTACTGATTGGAAGTCCTAAGATGCAACATGCACTACAGAGAGGAGCTGAAAAGCTCCGAGAAGAATGCGGAGGGGGTGACCTTGGCCCCCCTCCTGCCTTGAGACAGAGCACGGAGCTCTGCAAAGGGGAATTTGAATCCCCTGAAGATATGGACTGTCACGAAGACCCCTGAGCTTTGTGATATGACGTAGTGAAGTGACTCTTGTCCCCGTGGACACAGCCTAAAGAAGGTAAGACCCTCACTTGGAGACGACGGGCCAAGGGGCTTGGATACCCCCTTGTGTGTACTGGCAGAGATCCAGCTACAGCTACTGCATGGAAGAGAGAAACAGAGAGAACCTACTGCCTTAGAGACATTGCTGCTCTGAGAGTGGAAAGGGATCTTTCCTTCTTCCCTCCTGTACTTTTATTTGGAGGGGAGAAGAGATTTGATCCATTGTAAATACTTTTATGTCATGGTAGAGACAGCTAAGATTGTATATAATGTATTGTAGTATTTATTTGTACAGTCATTGTAATATATATTCCCTTTCCCCCATTTGAGTCTCGTGTGGTGTCTGGAAAACCCATATCACATTGGGTTGAGATGTGGGAGGGGGCTTGGACTAGGGAATTGGATTTTGGAGTTCTTAAACCATGACAATATTATAAACTGTATCATAATATATTGACCTTAATTTTTGGTTTGGTTTTACACACTGAAAACTGTTTCCCTTTGGGTTTTGGTTTGGTTTGGTTTTGGGTATTTAATGATTTTTCTGGTAGCATTTTTTCATTAATTTTAATCAAATACAACATTGTGACAGGAAATGGAGAAAATCACTGCAACATCCATGTCAGTCAAGATATCTCTCTCCTCAGACCCGTGGTGAATCTCACACCTGTGAATGTAGGCCAGGAATGGGACAGGAAAGGTAACAGGCTCTTCAGTTTGCTGGCTGCATGTCTGTGCTGCAGAAAGTCTGCACCAAATGGGAATTCAAAGTGGCAATCACATAAATTAAATCATTGTATATATCTTGTCAGTTGTAGCTCAAGTGGAATTGAATATTTTTCTTTTTAATTACTAGTCATAAGTCAAACTTAGCTGCTCAGTGAACTCAACTGTGGTTTAAAAGTGCCAAGAAATACTCAGATAAGGTAGTGACTTACTACAGCCACTAAAAAAAGGCAAAACCTGTAAGGAAAGTTCATTAGGGAATATTCTCTCTAAGAAGTAAATGTACATCCCATATACCTTTAAAAAACATTTTCTCTTTTAGTAAAATATTTAAAAGGCAGAAAGTGGCTCTATGAGTAAATAGTGAAGTTGTTCTTCTCTGCAAAAGGCAACACAATACATGGCAGACTAGAGAAAGGGTTTATACACTCAGTAATACTGAATAACCATTGAAGAGGGCAGCCATTTGTCATAGTAGCTTTAGACCTCTGTCAGCAAAAATACCAAAACCACTAGCAGTCTTCCAAGTATGGTGTACAGAAGGGGAAACCACCTGGTGACTGCAAGCTGCATATAGCACACAGCTATGAAAATATCAGTATTATTAACAAAACACAGATGCTGGCTGATGTAGATCCAGCCTTTCAGTCATCTATTTTTCCAGAGCACTTTAGTTAAGAGAACTAAAGCTCTTCTAGCTGTCGCCAGAGTGACTGTTTTCTTCCAATTGTTGTATGTGTGTGTCAGAAAAGTAATCACCTAGAAATCCCTGTGTTGACTTTAAAAGCATGTGAAGTGTCTCCCTTTTCCTCCCTCAATAAACAAGAGTTCGTTTCTTTGCATTGTCACTTCTATTAACAATTCTATTAACTGTTTAAAGTTAAATACCCATTTTTTCTAAAAAAAAAAAAAAAAAAAAAAAAAGGAATTCTTGAAGCAGTACTTAGCATTTTCAGTCAATATGTGCTACTTTGTGTCCAGACTCCATGGAGTTCCCATAGAAATCACATGATTTTAAAGTAAGAGTGCACTAGCAAGTACCACCAATGCTGAAGCCTTCAAGAGGGGGATGCTACTGAATTGCCAAGGCTTCAAATTTCCAGCTTCTAGCTTATAACTTTTTTGACAAATAGGTTTCTGATCTGTTCCTCAAGCCTTTCACACAGTTACAGTATGTATTTCATGAATTTCAATATTGCTTCCAGTACAGCTCAAACTTAATCCATTCTGAAAATGGAGCAAGTGCATGATTAATCCATTCAATGATTTCACTGCCCTATAATGAAAGTGGTTCATTAGTCCAATATTTGCAGACAAGAAAACACTTGGCACAAGCAAATTATTTTACTTAAACCTTGCACAGGTAACAGTTAATGTGGGATCATAATGTGCTTTTGCTGCATTTACAAAAGATAAGCAACGTAAAAAAATCCTTTAGCAAATATCGAAGTGTTCTGACTTCTTTAATATATCCTTAAGTGCATTTTTAAACTGTTTAACCAACAGAAGCATCTTTAACTTTTCTCTGGTGCTTTCATATTGGACACTGTGTCCCATCTCAAAAGCAAGTAATTATATGCCACAGCATCCAAACTAAATAGACAAAGTTTCAAGTACCAGATCTGGGAATAGTTAATCTATTTCCCCTAGCTTGTATCCACACATTTCTTGTGCCTGTAAAAACATGCTGTCCAAGTGACTGAGAATAAAAGAAGTCATCTGCTCATGGACGCAGAATAACTCAGAAAAACCTTTCAGGACCTGAGAATTTAATTTTGTTAGTGCTTTTAATGTTTACCTTACTGCAACAGCAAGCACTACCTCATAAATAAGTTGTTAAAACGAAATGTCCCTTTTAGACTTCATTTTCCCCACACTCCTACATCAGTTGACAGTGATCAATAGATAACCTTTCCACAGCACAGCTGGGGACTACGGATATTCCTGATGCCTGTTGTTAGGACATTTCTTGTGTCACTGACTGACAGCAGCGTGGTCTTGAGCGTAAGAACAAACAAGACCGCAGTGCTGTAAACTTCCCTGCAAAAGCCTGATTTCTTCCATGCACCCCATTGCTTCTGCCCCAGATGACTGCCCCCATCAGTGCAACAGCGGTTAGTTTTCTTTTTACAGCAGTTCTCCAAGCCTCTTGGGAGCATTAAAATATTCCAAGACATTGCTGTGTTTCTCCTTTCCAGTCTGAAGTTGGGGCTTGCTTTCTGACTCCAAAGAGATTCAGGTATATACATGCCTACATCCCATTAGAAAATGATACTGAGGGGTCAGTGTCACCATGGTGCTTTCCCATACTTCCAGCCATTCAGTTTCAGTGTAAATGTTATTTAAAAATGTTTTAATGGCCACTGGATACTGATACATGACTTGTGACAGAGGCAATCTTTTACGCCATATTCCTTTCACATCTTGATGAACTGTTAATTATTCCTTGCAGTTCAGAGAACAGAGTTCACAAAATCATCTGGCAAAGTGCTTCTGAGACAAGGCACGTGATACAGGGTTATGGACCATCTCTGCTGATGAATGGCTGAGTGGCTTCTGGGTTTCCCTTGGAGAGATCAAATTACATATTATTGGCTAAAATGGGAATCAGAAGATTTCTCCAACCAGGTGAGACAGTACAGCCTGTTTTAACTTTCTCATTTTAATATACATCTGTAAATCTTCACAGGCACAGAAGTGACAGGATGAAGAACAAAAGCAAATAAGACTGCTTTTTAACATAATGTACAAATTCCCTTAGTTGAATGCTCCATAAATATACGGCTCTTAGGGCTTTTGGAGGACAGAAATTTGATCACAGGTGAGGATTTTCTGAGGTTTCATTAAATAAATTAAGATTTCTCTAAGTCCAATGCTGAGGCAAGTGGGCAGCATTAGACATCACAACCAGAACAGTCAGACTTCATTCAATTTTATTGTGACTCAACCCACCTTTTGCATAATGGAAAGGTGTAATGTAGTTGCAGCAGTAGATAAATGTTTAATGGTGCCATGCTCTACAATTTAGAGCTTGGTCTATTCTTGGTGTTCTTTCTGGAGTTGCAACATACCGATGTAAATGGCAGCATAAAATCTCCAAATGAGCTAATTTTCACAGTACGTTAAAATGCTTACATAAGTGAAAAACATATTGATTCTTATGCCTGTCTCTTCCACTGTAACTGCTGCAGTTTAAGGGTTTGATGTACTGCAAAGCTTTTGCTTTGATTTCCTTAATAGTCTCTAGAAAAGGTGGAACAGTAAAACAAATTATCTGCTGTATGTGTGAGAGAAAAGGAACCATGGATGGTCCATTACGTTGGAAGATGTTAAGTGGTGGGGAAAATAGGTGCTTAAATTTGGATGATAAACTTTTTATACTTAGGGCTATCATTTATTATTGTATTTATAAGTAATTTCAGCCTATTCTGTTTGAAGGGCTTCCTTTCTAGGAGAAAGCCTTGTCATTTAATAGGACAGGGCAAGGGTGCCAAGATGTTTTATGTTCACTGATAAAACAGGAAAAAATTAATAGTAGAAGATGAAGTCGCTTTCATCTGCTGCTAGTGAATGACAGTCAAATTTTAGGCATATCTGTATGTGTGTTGATTTGGGGTTTTCCCTGTTATATGGAGTATTACCAGCTAACGGACCACAGGGGGAAAAACACTGCTCTAGTGACACCAAATTATGTATTTTTTGTAGAAATAGAAATTATGACAAAATAACAGAGGAAACAATGGGTGAAAAGGGCAGATAAATTGTATTATTACTGCATTTGTTTCCTTTCTGGTGGCAGTCAAGTATCAGGTTGTGACAGGATGCTGGTTCTTCACCGAAGTCCAGCCTGGGCTAGAAGAAATAGACAAAACTGGCAGCTGTGAAATATTCTGGAAGGTAAATGAAAATACTATGTCCCAGAGCAAAAGCATGTTGAATTTACATCTTCAAACTTGTATTTTACCTGACTTTTGTCTGGGATACAGGGAAAGAGCATTGCACTTGGCTTTGTTCAGAAGTTCTGTTTTCCTACTATAAGAAATAGGAGCATTATTTATCTACTTGTTATAAAAGATAGTATTTTTGAGAAAATATCAAAATATGGTATATTGCCTATCAGTAGTTCACAGGTATCTGAAACTTACTCAATCCATTTTAATGTAAAGAACAGCTGAAAAATTTTGCCACTTTCATATAAAAATTAAAGAGTTATGAGGCCGAATACAACAGTCCAAGTCTGAAGCCTCTTTTAATTTCTTTTAGATTTTTGTAGAAATATCTCCACCAATATGAATTTTCTTTTTCTTTCTTTCTTTCTTTCTCTTTCTCTCTTTCTCTCTCTCTTTCTCTCTTTTTCTCTTCTTTCTTTCCCTGTGACCAGTTTTCAAAGTTAGATTGGGCTCTATCAATATTTCCCACAAGGCTTATTTTTTCAGGTTACAGATCATATTTTTTTTCCAGTAAATAATAAAATTCACAAGGCAGCTGTCCCTGCAACAGTACAAAGAGCAAACTGGAAGAGGCCCAGCTTAGGTTGGATATAAGGAAAAAATTCTTTACTGTGAGCATGGTCAGGCACTGGAACAGGTTTGCCATAGAAAATATGGATTCCTGTAACTGTTTAAGGCCAGGTTGGATGGGACTTTGAGCAACCTGGTCTAATGGATGGTGTCCCTGCCTGTGACGGGGTTGGAACTGGATATTCTTTGACGTTCCTTCCAACCCAAACCATTTGATGAGTCTATGAAATCTTTTCATTTCCAGCGTGTCTTTTTCCAAACCCACTTTAGGGAAAAATAAAATAAATGGAAGGGGTATAGATAATAAAACAAACTCTTAAGTGGCAAGCAGCCAAACAGGACTGCAATGTTCTCCATTTTCCCTTCTACAAACTACTCATTAGCATTGCAAGTGGGTATCCTTATATGAATGGATAAGATACAGGGGGCTGTCTGGGCTTTGACAAAAAAATATTAATTGCTCAGAGGAACCTGGGCAATGAAGGTTGTGTCTACACAGCGACGCGGCTGCCCTGGTAGTACAACTGGTGCAGTGGAAGTCTGGTGCTTCCACAGATACTGAAATGATGGCTGAGCAGGTGGCAGAGATGGCTGGATGGGGCTGTGCTGATCCTGGACAAGCCCAGTGGGGAGAGGAAAGGACCTGGAGGAGGTGTACTGTTCCTTGTCTTCATTTCTGTTCTTCTGTGCCTGTCTGAGCAAAATGGCTGTAGAGGAAGGTTGAAGATGGAACACTGTGTAAAATAAAAGTATGAAAACATTCCTTTTTGAAGTATCAGTATTGTATGATTTACTGACTATCCATTTTAGAAATTTTAATGAGCTTTTTCCACAAACCTTTGCATTTTCTTAAGAGCAGGAGAGGAAGGGTAAATCACGAAGTTGGAAACACTGTTTGTATGTAGCTTTTCAGGACATTGTTTTCCTTGTAACCAATTTCTGTAATGAATTACTAAGCAGATCACAAAAGTGTCATAAAAATATTTCACATCTATTAATTTAATTCAAATTAAATTTGCAAAGATGGTTTTTAAATTCTGAAGACCATATAGTATTGTGACCAAAACTACAGTCTTTCGGCACTAAAGAGTCAGCATTCCCCCCAGGAACTATATTGAAAGTGAAAAGGCATTTTAGGTGAAAGGTAACAAAGAAAAAATATCTTAATAGGTTTTCTCTTTCTTGTCTTTTTATGAACAGAGGCAATAAAATGACTAAGAAGCTCAGAATTTGTCAGATACTGCTGAAGTCAAAAAGCCAAGAAATATTATAGGAACAGTGTATTGGAAAGCTCGTTGATACCATTTAGTGATTTTTTTATATGACAGTGAACCTTTTGTCTGTAACTTGCCCAAAAGGAATCAGTAATGACTCTACATTGTTCTTCACACAGATAGGGTCTTGCATGCTTATGACATTTGTGACTACCTTATGTGAATGTGATACAACAGCAATCAAATTTGAATCTCATCCCAGCCTATACTAATACAGAAGCTGCTGCTCCCCCCTCTCTTCCCCCCTCCAAGTTGTGGTATTCTGTAAAAGGCTTTAATAGAAAAGGAAAGCTTTTAAACACTCCATAAAATACAGAGCTTTACTCTAGCACCACAAACTCAATTCCCTCTCTTCAAGACAGTTCATGCACCAATAGCTCAGCGTTGCTCTTTTTACGTGTCTCTGATCCCACACAAGCAGTCTGACCTGGTCAGGATAATCAATCATGCAGCATTATGAAAACCTCTAGTACAGTAGTGGCCATAACCCATTAACAGCCATGAAGCTGAGTAGTTTGCAAGCCTTCTGCATCACTTGATTCAGCAGAAATTACTAGAAGTCAGAATCTGGGAGAAGGTGAGGAAATGGAATAATTAAGTTATCTAAATACCCTGTTAACTGCATATTTTTACTTCACCTTCACTCATGAGAGCACTCAGTAGATGGAATAAAGGTGAAAATTTTTTCTTTGAGGGTTTGGATTCATGATGAAATTCATCCATGAGATACCAACTAGTGCATAGCTTATTTCTCAATGATTTGGCTAATGTGTAGGCAATTTTTACACCTAAACACATTTAAAAGAACAGTTTATCTGTTTAGTTTCTGGGTTTACTGCAGCTGCTCTTGCCGAGGGTATTTTCCATTTTCACGACACTTGCTGTAGCAGTATTATTTTTGAAATAATAACAATACATATCTTTAAAGCTGTTACGCAAAGTTTCTCCTAACAGACAATATCTGGTTGCTTTCCTGAAACCAAGCAGTGAAAAAGAAATATGCCTGGAGGCATGAGTCCCAGTAAGTGTCCGGTTTTGTAAACCTGTGAAGCCCTTGGACTCACTCAACAGCGCTCCCTAAGGCAGATTGTTTTCTTATGTTAAAACAACATGGAAGTGGAGTTCCTTTGTTCTGTGATTCTACAGCTTTACTGTCTTTCAGGTGGCTTTAGTAGCTGTCTGAGGTCTTTCTGGATAGCTGGGAGCATGGAGTTCATGTTTGTTCATGAGGTACTGAAAAACATTTTTTCTGTATAAAAAGCTCGCACATCTTGGAAACAGCCTCATAGCTAACCTGGGTACAGGGTCTGGCTGTTTATCTAGGAAAGAATACCTAAGGACTGCCAAGGTTTTGTACAAAATACAAGATGTCAAAGCTTTGGCCAAAGGTTTTCCCTTTTTTTTGACTGAGACTGTTATGTGATATGAGGGAGAAACATAAGAGAATGGGAAATAGTGCTGCAGATTCTTGCAGTTAGTGTCTTCAGGATTTCAGCACTAGAGGATGTATTTGAGCCAGTGCTCTTAATATTTAGCAATGGATATTCTCTGTTCTGGAGGCTCCATGATCCTGTGGGAATCACAAAATTGGTAAGGCTGGAAGGGACCGCAGCGGATCATCTGGTCCAACCTCTCTGCTGTAGCAGGGCCATCCTAGAGCACATTACACAGGACTGCATCCAGATGATTCTTGCATACCTCCAGTGAAGGAGACTCCACAGCTTCTGCTGGACCTGCTCCAGGAGCTCCATGTCTCTCTTGTACTGAGGAGCCCAGAACTGGACACAGCACTCCAGATGCAGCCTCACCAGGACTGAGTAGAGGGGCAGGATCACCTCCCTTGACCTGCTGGCACTACTCTTCCTAATGCACCTCAGGATACCACTGGCTTTCTTGGCCACAAGGGCACACTGCTGGCTCATGGACAGCTTGCTATCCCCCAGGACCCCCAGGTCCTTCTTCACAGAGTTGCTTCCCAGTAGATCAGCTCCCAGCCTGTGCTGGTGCCTGGGGTTATTCTTCCCCAGGTGCAGAACCCTGCATTTGCCTTTGTTGAATTTCAGACAGTTCATCTCTGCCCATCTCTCCAATCTATCGAGGTCCTTCTGAAGGGCTCCACAGCCCTCTGGGGTATTGACCACTCCTCAAAGCTTTGTGTCACCAGTAAACTTGCTGAGGAGGCATCTGTCCTTTCATCCAAGTCATTGATTAATGTGTTAAAGAATACTGGGCACAATATTGAACCTTGTTGGGCACCACCAGTGACAGGCCTCCACTGTGCCACTGTTAGAGACAGAATGAGTTTTGAAGTTTAATTAGGCACTGTGGGGAGTGTATACATGAGAGAAATGTTTTGATTTGTTTCAAAGCTGTGGTCTGATGATTTCAGTTCTTGTTCTGTGAGAAATACTTCATAATCATTTGCTTTTCACCATCTCCATTTCATTCACAGAAATATACATAATTATTACCTCCTCCTCTTCTATATAAATCCTCTCAAACAGAAGAGTCTTTTGTATTGTGGAGTTTTTTGTTTGGGTTTTAGTTGAGGGTTTTTTTCTGTCATCACCTCTGACTGCTCTAGGGAATCCTTTCACTGTAGTAAATCCACAGAATGACATCCTGCCCCAAAAAAGAGCGTTATCCACCCCTTGTGAAATGTGAACACCACTTCTACTATACCTGGTTATAGCTAGGAGGATGTAAATTACACATCTTTGAAGATGTGGGTGCTACTGGAGGCACACAGGGACATAATTTCTAGCTTTTCCCTTCAATTGCTTTTTCCCTAATGTTCTATTTTGTTTTGATCCCTCCTGTCTATCAAGCTGATGTTTTCATCAAGCTGACCACAGTGATTCCTTCATCTACTTGTGGGCTTGTAATTGCTCATTTAAAGTTCATAATTTTTCAAGTGAAGTTATTTTTCTTAGTATATCACTTTCATCAACTAAGAATTTTACTAAACACTTTCTTGCTCGCCAGTAAAGTCTCCTTTTAATTCTTACCAATCAGATTTAGTTTTTATTATCACTCCTAATTTTATAACACCAGCAAACATTGGTCAATTCACTAGGTGCCCATGCTTTCAGATCTCTCAGGATGATATGAAAAGCACTAATCTTACTGCATATCACTGTGTCATCCCACCTGTGACCTTGACCACTATAAGGCTGAGCATTACTCCTATCCTTCTTTCTCTAAATTCTAATCAGTTATTCATAAATGTCACATTAGCTTCTTAGGAACTTTGTTGAGGAACCTTGCCAAAAACTCTTTAAAAATACCAAGATGTATCTTGGCAAGATTATACCTCTCTCACAGCCACTGATTTCTCCTAAGATGTTTGACAGGTTCGTGCAGCACAAGTTCCCTTCACAAAGCCATAAAGACTCTTCTGCCATAGAGAACAATTTTCTCATGGTTTGTCTAACTCTCTCCTTTGTTGCAGAGTTTACTGATTGGCCTAGGACAGCTGTTGGATATACTGCATAAGGACTAATAACAAGTGTAGCAGTAGTAGTATTTTTCAGTTATGGATTTTAAAACATTTCTGAAGCTGGACATCACTTATCAGAGATGAGGAAAGTGGAGGACAAAAAAATTTAAAACTTACAAGCTTGTGCAGAAAGTGACAGATGGAGGTCTAAGCAAGTTCTCTGTCTTGATCCTGGGCTTTATTGTATTGTGGCTAAAGTGGAGCATTCCCAACCCTTCAGAGCTACTACCGTGGGTTCTGGTAGTACTCCTAGCGAAAAGACAGAAGTGTTCTGCTCTAGTACCTGCTTTGTGAGCAGTGCCTACTGCTCTTTTGTTTTTCTTGTAGACATTCACAGAATCACAGAACAACTGAGATAAGAAGGGACATCTAGAGATCATTTGGTCCAACCACATCTAGTCAAGAAGGGTCACCTTGTTGCCCAGGAAGCTTTTGAATATCTGGAAGGATGACTTCGTATAGCGCTCACTACATTTTTCTGCAAGCCACATGTCTCCCTGGTAGAACAATATGCAGCACAGTTTCCCCTCACATAAAGATTGGAGTTTTGCTCAGGCATGGGATAAATTTGTGATTTGCTGCTGGTTCCTGTTGTTTCTACTAACTTCAAGAAAAAACAAGTTTAATTGCTTCATACTTTTGTCCTGAATGTTTCTTCCCACTACCAGAGGTATCAGTGTTTCACTCATTTATCATCATAACTAATACATGAGTGATAAAGTGATACACAAAATGACATAAAAGTTTTATATGAATTTTAGGACAGCATGTTACCAAAAGTGGAAAACTGCAAATAGACCTAACCAAATGAATGCCTGCAAATCCTCTACTACCATGATATTATATATTCAGGATATGTCTATGTTCACAGTAAAACTGGAAATGTTGCGCAATTTTAGAATATTTTACTGATAATAATACTTTCTGCCCTAAAATCAAGACTGTGAATTTCCTAAGACTATTGAACATCCTTCCTATAAAAGGTCTTTCCTATCTTGTTTAGTTATCTCTTCTGACTTTGCATTTTTAAAACTGAAATCATTCTCACCTTTTTATTTTCCAGTTTCTTCTTTTTTTTTCTTCACAGTTTTTAATCTATTAAAAACTATTGGTACAAGGAAAGAGGAAGAGCTTTCATCACTTTTTGCTTGTTTTGATTTTTAGAACAATGGAAAGAAACCCAAATATCCAGAACCTTTAATGAGAAAGAAAGAAAGAAAGGAAGGAAAGAAGGAAGGAAATAAGGAAGGAAGGAAGGAAGGAAGGAAGGCAGAAAGAGAGAAAGAAAGATAGATAGAAAGAAAGAGGGAAAGAGAGAGAGAGAGAAAGAAGGAAAGAAAGAAAGAAAGAAAGGAAGGAAGGAAGGAAGGAAGAAAAACAAAGGGATAGCTGTCTACAAAAATATATGCACACACAGGTGCATCAGACTCATTGCAATTAAAAACTAAAAAAAAGTAATTTTTTTTTAATTTTCCCCTCAGGTATGAAGTTGGAAAGTTTCTGCCAGATCATTCTCAGGTCAATTCTTCTCAGGGATGGCTGCTTAGGAGCCCTCCCAGAGCTCAGGAGCCTCACATCAAGGGCTGCTGCCCCCCCAGTCAAGATGACCTGGACAGGCAGGGCAGAACTGAGACAGGAGCAGAGACAACCAAGGGACGCATCCAAAAAGGGAAGTTTCTTCAAGTTCTTGCCCTTCAGACTCTGCCTACTCTGGAAGACTACTTATGATGGAGTCTCGACCACAGAGTCCTCCAGTGCTGTATTTAAGAAGTTTCTGACATGTTTCTTTGGTTTGATTATTAAACCGGCTGGATCACATGCATAACTTAATTTAGAATTAATCTGTTTACTTTGCTAGTTCTGCATGTCCTCACCTCTGCAGCAGCTTTTATCCATTTCTTCTTGAAGGCACCATCGTGTGCTTTTGCCTCGAAACGAGTTGGTTGACCTTTGGTATGAACCCGAGAGATCTGGGTTTCCAACACAGGAGCTCTTTCACATCATAAAAGAAGAAAAAATGAGGAGGTGGCTGAGAGGAAGTCTAGCTGACAAAATGTGAGAGAGAAATGAAAGGAAAAAGAACCAAATGTACTCACAACCAGAGAGTATGCAAATCCTTGGTTTCATCAGGGAAGTTTATTAAAGAACACATTTAGACCCCACAGAAGGCAACGGAAAGACTCCTGCAGACTTCTGTTGGCATTTGGTCAGGTTTTAAACCCTGAAACTCTCCATATCCTGTCAGCTCTCCCGTCATATCAAAATGTACTGAAAAATCTATCAGAAGTGTGGAAAATACTTCAAAGGAAGTATGTGCAGAACTCCACAGGAAAAAGTGTGTTATAAATATGAGTGCCCAATTTGATTTACTCCTCTCTTTGATAGTAGAAATATCCTGTAGCTGAAAACAGCTGTTGGTATAGTCAAATATGGAAAAAACCCCACCATTAGTGATCTCCTTGTCCTTGGGCTGCTAATATACAAAGCATCGAGGATTTCTGCTAGTCATAGAGGTAGAAATTTGCTATCCTCTCTGTGTGTAAGATATAATAAAAACCATAATATTTCCCCTAAAAAAAAGGGGTATCTAGATTTAGATTTATCAGGTCCAATTTAGAAGGTCAAGTATCCACTAGATTGGAGGGAAAAGCTGTAATATAGAGATAAATTTCAGAAGTCGGTTTCCTCTACCTTCGGGACGTTATTAAAGGACTTACACATGGAAGATCTTCTGGTTCATTTGCATTGTTTGGACATGTTCTTATGGCTTTTAATAAAAGCTGTGGCATTCCTCACCAGCTGTGTATAAGAAGGTGTAACGCATACAGGAGGTTACATGCAAAACACACTGTGTGGAATATGATCGAAGAGATTCTTACCCTCATATAAACTAATGGAAAAACTTACCAGATAGTCAGTAAAACAATGCACTATAGCAAACAGATATCCATCTTTCCCGTTTTTGTAAGTAAATACCAAAAAAAATAGGAGAATCTTGTGTCAAACAGTACAGTCTCTAGCACAGGAAAACACTTCTGAATGAAGGTGCCACAGAAAGCTTTCTGAGAGAACATCTCTCTTCTTTGGAGAGAGATGTGAGCAGAGATTAGAGGCATATGTGCATTTAGCCCAGCAAGATGAAGGATGGGAGTGAATGTTCATGACGTTCATGGATCCACAAGGGAGGGACAAAAAATGCTTAAAGTCACATTGAAAGAGAGGTGGATAAATTCTGTGTGGGAATTAGCTTTTACATTTTATGTGTTCAGAGATAATAATTATTGTGAAATCTACTAGACATTAGAAGTCTATGAGCTGGATAGTATGTCCAGTCTGTATGAAGGCTCATGTTTACCAACAGAGAAATGTTATATGTGGTGCTAAATAATAGTAATTTTGAAAAGAATTAAATTTAAGAGTATTTCTCAAAGATAACTATACCCTCCAGTAATTCAAAACTGTCAAATAACTTTTGGTTGCTGCTACAATACATAGTAGCATTAGTAAATCATTGTTATAATTCCCAATTTCCTTAAAAATCATAATATTTGAATCTTATTGAAGTTACTGACTATTTTATAGGGCAAAATATCAATTCTGTCAGTAAGAAAGATATTCCATTTCAAATTTTCATGACTTGCCTAAAATATTTCTTCACTTCTCTAAATAAAAAGAATTATTAAACTTTCATGACAGAGTTATGCAAGACAAAACATGTTAGAAATATCTGACATTGTCGGGAGGGGTGATATATGGCGAATACTTCTATCAGCTGATCAAAACCTCTGCAAAATTTCTAGGATACCAGAGGTCCCCTTGAAGGGGGGTATGTGCATAATGCAAGTAAATTGTTGAGGCGTCCAACGAAAATCTTTAGGAAACTCCATACAAAAGGGAACAAAAGGAGTGATAAGGCAAATGTAAACAAAATAATTTCACTCAACAAGGAGATCCTTGGTCTTGTGAATAGCAAAATGCTGTTCTGATACGAAGAACTAAGAACAATGACAATAAACATGAAATAAAACAATATAAGCAACTTAATATGGGAGCAGCAGCCTACATTTGTCTTCAGAGGTCTCAGGAGGGTCAACAGGACCATAATTTTAAGACAAAGGAGTCATTATAAGATTCTGGGAACTTTGGAACTAGATTGGTGGCTCTCTGCCATGCTGCATCACAGGCTTCCTGTACATGGAAGGCACAAAGGGATGTTTCTGAAATGGGCCTCACCAGAGGGACAGATACATGCATATATATTTTTGCCATTACCTGCTTTGTTTTTGTGTTTTTTCTAAGCAGTTTGCACACTTGAACAGCGTTGTACCAGGAGAAGCCCCATGAGCAACACAACCATATGCATGTAAAATATCTATGTGTATATATAGCCTGCCATAGTGTGGGCAATCTGACTAAAGAATTGCTTGCTCCTTGGAAATTGGAACATGTGAAATCAATTTGTTATCATCACCAAGGTTTCTGAACCATCCTGTGAAACCTAAATTGTTTTGAACAGTAGCTTTTGCATAGCCATTGCCAAGATCACATATTTTGTGAACACATTGCCGATGTCCAACTGCACCCCAAATTGCTCATTTCCACAGAGTGTTTCTCCCATAGTAAGTATCATGTGGAGAAGTTGAATGTCTCCTTCTTGTTACAAAAACCTTTTTTTCCTCCTTTTCATAGAAAGTATATGAGTCCTTTTGGGTTTCTATCAACTCATTGGTGCCACAGGATACTAGTAATCTCAAGCAGTTTGAAGTGAAGAAGAATTTTTTCTTTGACAAAGTAAAAGTCTTCTCTCACCCCCCGATTTATCAGATCAAATGTCTGGGCATGAGAAATGCTCTAACCTACCCCTCCAATGGCCACAGAGGTATGAAATGGCTTATTCACTCTGTGTCTTCAAAGTATTTGTACTTCAGAGAAGTCAAGAAAAGGCTCCATGTAAATAATTTATAGGAGGAGGGATAATTAAAACTGCAGTTCTTTCCGTCCATGAAAATACTGACCGATACCAACATTTTAGCAAAAGTTATGTGTAAATAGGTATATCACTGAATGAAGTGGTGGGTACATACTGCAAGACAAATGGAATGGGGTTGGTTCTGTAAACCAAGTACCTAGCCTTGAAAACCTTTTCAGATTTCCTAAATAAGAAGCAGAGCATTCAATGGGGATTGGAGTCATTTTTAAAGTAGGATTCAATGCTCAACTTTCAAGCAATCACTTTTTTTGAAACTGTATCTTAAATATTCAAAGGCATCTTCTCTGCAGAGCAGTTTTAAAAGGATTGGTATGCCACACACACTTCATGTTGTCCTTATCTTTATTTAAACAAACCAGCTTGGTGCTCTGAAGTATCAAATTAAAATCTTCTGAGCTGAACCATGTCACAAAAAGAGCTGTTGTACATACAAATAGTATCAGTTGTAGCAAGCACAACAGAAAACATAGCCCACTAGTAAATACATTCAACTATGAAGTACAAATTTTTGGCTAAGGGATTCTACATCTTGGAATGTTCTGTCTAGAAGGATTGAGTTTATTTAACACTAACTAAAAAAATAAATCCTGTAAAGAAAACCAATTTGATAATGTCCTCATGTTCAAAAGGACAAAAAAAGATACAAGCATTTTGAATATAATTAGATCTCAGTCACTCTAAGGTCATTAATTAGTAAGCTATACATTGACATGATAATGAGCCATAGAATGACTTCGGGAGCACTTGGCAGTGTCTTGAAACTCCAATAAGCCAAACAGGGAATCATTTAGGTTCTTAGCTCTAGGCTTCTTTGGTTAAAACCTTAAGGGAAAAAAATATTGATTATACACTGATCAACACCGTAAGTAGAAGATTGGAGAGCTTAAACTCAAATATTAGTTCAAAACCCCTCTACCATTACAATGTGAGTTTACAATAATTAATTTTCAAATTACATTTTATGTTTCAAAGGCACTAAAAAGCACTTCCAAGCCTTCTTTTGACTATTATACCATCAACAGAAAATAGCACAACTAAGAGCATCAGATACAGGATAGCTCGAATTCTAGATTTTGTGTTCCACAGCAACTAAAGCACATGGATTTTGATCCACAGTTTGATATTAGTGGAAAATCTCCCATAGTAACTACCTCATAGTAACTCTTGCCCCTCTTTTTATTAAACTGAATCAGAATGATGTTTGTGATTGCTGATCTGTGGCACTGGTTGGATCATGTATTCCTATGTGAGGCGGAACACTGGATCACTTAGTTGGGAGTTCAGACTCATCTGCTTTCTAGAGAGAAGGAAAAAGAGAAGAATAAAAGGCAAGGCAAGGTGGGTTGGCTGAATGTACAGTTAAATGCTTGCTTTAGGCTAGTAGTTATAGTGGTTATATAGTGGTTATAGTAGTTATATATTAGATGTGCAGATCAGTGATATACTGTCATCCTAATAACCGTAGTGGAGTACAAAGTGTATTAAGTTGGTTCACTGTATCTGGTACTCTGAAAGGCAGGTTGCATGTTAGAAGTCTTTTGCTGGTCCTGTAATTTCAGTGACAGTGGACTGAATACATGGAAATGTATTTGAAGCTTACCTACTTGGACCCCAAAAGAGGTATTTCACCTGTATGTATCTTTACCACTTTTCTAGATAGAACTGGTGAGCTGGATCTGGAAAAGGCACTTTAGACAACACAGTAAGTGAACTGTCAGGAACCAGGCTTGTCAGGTAGTTTTGGGCATTTAAAGGAAGAAAAATCTATAATGAGAATAAAGCTACTCAGGGCTACCCAGGTGTTTCTGCAAATTACATTGTGAATCATTAAACCATAATGGCATATGAAAGTCTTTGATGATGGCAATGAATCCACAAAAAAGCACTATATTACTTTAGTCCTGCAGTGTCCTTCAGTGTTTTATCATCAAGCCCTGTTGCATCTTCTGTTTCCTCCAGTTGTCAAGATGAGATAAACGATGAATCTTCCCTTTATGTACCCTGGAAAATATGGTTCATAGCTGTTGTATAAGGAGCAAATTATTACCATATTTAAGCAAATGTCAGCAGCTATTATACTTGAAGATTCTCTTGGAAATCTGGATGAGCTCTTTAATGTTTTCTAGGAAGGAGAAAATTATGCAAGACACAGAACAATAAAAACATCAGGAATAGTTTTCTTTCAGAGTCAAACATTAATGCTAAATTGTTTACTAAATTACAACAAAAATAGGGGCCTCACTGTGCTATATGGTGTACAGATAACTGGCAAGTAACAGCCTTTGTCTGAGAGTTTAATAGGGTGAAAAAAAGAACTTATTTTTTTCACTTTGTAATGCAGAAAAAATTGAGTCACTATGTGGAATGATCAAACCTGCATAAGAACAGTGCAAAAAAGTTAAAGGCATAATTTAAGTCTTGGCCCAGGATTGTAACCATGAGGTTGTCCTCATTTTTTGAACTAAGAAATGAAATGGTGCAAAATCAAAGAAGTCTTTAAAGTGATTGTGTGGGAGTTTTTTTGGTTGGGGTTTTTGGGTGTTGTGTTTGTTTGTTTTTTTTTTTAATTCAATTCAGCACTCAATTCTTCTTCTTCTTTCATAATAATAATACTAATGATAATAATATGCAACTTGGCAAAACCTAATATTTTGACATCAATAAACTAAAAGAAAAAATATTTGCAAAATTCAACAGCCAGTTTAACACCAAGAAGCATATACAGATGTAATTCTTTGGAATTTTTCAGGCCTACTCATTCGCACATTTGGGTATTTAAGTGACTATGTTAAAGAAGATGTCTGGGTGGGGAAAAAAGCAGTTTATTTTTCATACAAACCAATAAAACTTTCAGAAGTAGTGTCGGGAACAGCTTAATGTGGTCAGTATACTAGAAACAGAAGATGCAGTTTTATTTCCACAGACACCAGCATGTGTTTTTCCCATTGGCTTCAAAGGTAATAGGATTGAGCAGTAGATTATTGCAGAAGATGAAGCAAAGCAAGATGCTCTTTTACTAAAACAAAATGTTTGTTTTGTGACAATGCCAATGCCAATGCTGTTACATGTTGATCTAAACTTAATTGTATCCCCTACAGCCTGATTCAAATTTAACTTAAAAATTAAACAGCACATAGGCAAATTCTTCCAACACAGCAAAGTCAACAGATTCATCACAGGTGGTCTTGCTTCTTTGAATATCGACTATGTGAAACTGCTTTCATACTCTCTGCTATGGCCATGTTCCACCTGCAAAAAGCACCAAACCAACAATAATAAAATCCCACCTTTCTTTGCATCACATACTTCCTGATGATGACTGATTTTCCCTGGGACTCTAGGATGCCCTGCTGCCTAGGATGCAGCATGAGTCAAAAACCTTCACCATTGAAGCTGACTGTAGATAAGTGGATTTATGGAAGCAAAACCTGGAGCAATCTATCAAAAAAATTTCTTTTCCTGAGGTCCTAGGCATTAAAGCCATGACATTTAGTGCAATGCTCTGAGTCAGAGTTAGCTGTCATGCCTCAAACAAGAAAAACTAATGACTTGTCAGAAAAAGTCTTTGATATATCTGCATATTCCCCTTTGTAGACCAGGTAAGAGCTGCAAAACAAGGCAGACATAGCACCATGTAGTTTATATTCTAAACTAAACTTCACCAAAAGTATTATTTCACTGCTAGGGAGACAAGGTACACGTAGTAAGACTTCTGTACTAGAATATTGCTGTTATAGTCAATGATGTTTGACACAAATTGCCATTTGCAGCCCCAGGTTTGCTGCTGCCCCTACGTACTACTGTTACAAGCTGATAAACCCAGTTTTCTCATCTCCTTAATAAAAAGCACCCTCTCCCCCTGCCCATGTAACACAGGCCTTCAGCTGTACACAAGGATGTTGTATGCTGGGGATTTTCTTATTGGCTCAGAAAAATGTTGCCGAACCTATCTCACGTTCATGTGGACTTTTTAAGACTCAGCCCCCTGTTACTAAGTAGAGCTGGAGCCCTGCAGGCAGGCCAGCACCTTTTTGTCTCAGCCAAAAGCACATCTCTCCTGTGTATAAACAAAGCACATAAAAGTCAGAATTCCCAGAGACAGCTTTATGGGCATCTTTTTCTCTCTGGCAGATTAGGTTTAGTTTGTGACTTGACTTGGGAAACCCTGGGTGCTTCCAGATCCCCAGGGCACAGCACAGATTGCAACTCTGTGCAGGCAACAAAGAGGGCAGAGACTCAGGAACATACTGGTCCTCTTTCTGCCCTCTGCACACCTGTTCTTCTTCTTTGCACCTTCCTTTCTGCAAAAATCAAGCCTGGACAGGCCAGGAGCTAGGTAGAGTTCCAATTTTATGTATGTAACTGGTGATCAAGAGATATGAACCCCGCAATGTAACTCTGCTTATTACCATGGAAATGACCTCAGTATATTCTGGTACTAAAGGTGCTTTTTACCTACACTTCAGCAAAGCCTTTGACACCATTTCATGCAATATTCTCCTGGAGAAACTGGCTGCTCATGGCTTACATGAGTGTATTATTCGCTAAGTATAAAACTGGCTGGATGGCCAGGCCCAGAGAGTGGTGGTAAATGGAGGTAAATCGAGCTGGCACCACTGGTGTTCCCCAGGACTCAGTGTTGAGGCCAGTCCTGTTTAATATCATTATCAACAATCCGGACGAGGGGATCAAGTGCACTTGGGTCACAGCAACCCCATGTAACACTTCAAGCTTCGAGAAGAGTGGCTGGAAAGTGTCTCAGCAGAAAAGGACCTGGAGGTGCTGGTTGTCAGCTGGCTGAACATGAACCACCAGTGTGCCCAGGTGGTCAAGAAGGCCAATGGCATCCTGGGCTGTATCAGAAATAGTGTGGCCAGCAGGACCAGGGCAGTGATTGTCCCCTGCAGTTGGCATTGGTGAGGCCACACCTCAAGTCCTTTGTCCAGTTTTGGGCTTCGGACTCCAAGAAAGATATCAAGGTGCTGGAGTGAGTCCAGAGAAGGGCAACAGCGAAGGATCTGGAGCACAGATCTGATGAGGAGCTGCTGAGGAGCTGGGATTGTTTAGCCTGGAGAACAGGAGGCTGAGGGGGGACCTTATCACTCTCTACAACTATCTTAAAGGAGGTTGTAGTGAGATGAGCGTCAGTCTCTTCTCCCAAATAACAAGGAATAGGATGAAAGGAAATGGACTCAAGTTGTGTAAGGGGTTGTTTAGATTGGCTATTAGGAAATATTTCTTCACTGAAAGGATTGTCAACTGGAACAGGCTGCCCAGGCAAGTGGTTGAGTCACCATCCTTGAAGATATTTAAAAGATGTGTAGGTATGGCACTCATGAAAATGGTTTCATGGTAGACTTGGAAGTGCTTGGTTTATGGTTGGACTCAGTTATCTGAAAGGTCATTTCCAACCTATTTTGGCATTTTTTACGGCTTCTGTCTCCTTTAAGTGTTGTCTCTCACATGTGCCTGGATATATCTTCCCTACGCACTTAAGTGCCTAGGTATCAGAAAACAATCTTTCTAGGAAGTTTTATAAAGTCAGCTGGACTTCCCTTTTGCATTACCATGAAGTCTAATAAAAGAGATTTTCATAATGTTCTCTTAAATTACTTCCAGTTTACTCAAAACTAATGCTGCGTTTGCTGCCAAGAGAAGCAGACTCATCTTTGCCAAATGTTAATATTCTGGAATAAGAGAAGATCCCGTTGTTTTCTCTACCTCTTTTGAAATGTCTACAGTCCCCAAATAATTTTGAAAAATAAAAAATCCCTGTATGAAGTATTTTATTTCTTTATTGAAAATAGAATAAGCATAATAGTAAGGGATGGTTAGAGAAGTAAAATCTGTGTTTAAATCTACTTTAAAGATATCCTATACATCAGCAGAGCACTTCTGTATGTAACAATGGGATATGGTTCAATAGGAGTATATTCTATCTTCTGCACAGCTGAAAGCATTTTCTAATATACTTGCTTTCTGACTTACCCAATGCATATCGTAAGAGGGAATTAAGGGCAGTGTTATATAACAGCCTTAACTCAAGATCACTAATCCAATAACCTACCTCAGTTTGTCTCATTTACAATTACTCATTTTCACTTATTCATTAAGTGAACTTAGCTCTCACTTACTCATTGCAGTCATTCATTTCCAGTATGATTTCACTGACTTCATTTCAAGTGTATGTGTCCTGACTCTGTTGGTAGCTTAAGATGGTGCTTCCAGAAAGGGCCTATGCTCATCTTAAAAACATTCTTTCTCCATAAATTCAGTATTGCATTTTACTTAGTCAATACCTTAATGTTTTTAAATACCCTCCTTGATCTATGTGCTGTTAGACTCCTTACTTTTTAATTGTTTTCCCCTCAGGAGACGTAAAGCAATAGCTGACTCTTCTCTCTGTTTTGTTTATTCTTAGTGTCAGTGCATGTGGGCTACATGTCAGCCAAAGAGATACTTTCAAGGTACCCTAAACAGCCCTCAAATAAATGTTTTGCTTTAAATGCAATTTTCAAACTCCATTTCATCTCGTTAGATTTGTGCCTATATTAAATAAAAATACAGGTAAAATTAAAGTCTAGAAATACTCATGTTTCCAAAATCTCTACTTACACAGTAAATGCATAGGAGAACTAAATGTCTTAAGTTTCAGATAAATTTAGCGACTCTCAATCTACGCCAGACACCAGATTTTAAGTAAGCAGGAAGGAAGTCGTACTATGTACAAAAATCCCAAAGATGTTGCTAGAGAAGAGCAAGTTTCTCTCAGTGAATTTATAGCACAGTCCGTGACAGAGTCCAAGATGCCTAGTGAGGCTTTTGACTCATGTTCAGCTGTCAGCCAGACCTCTGCCTTGAGTTAACTTTTATTTGAGGAGATTGGCAAGAATTAATAGGCTGTGCACAATACTTTGCATTGTCTTCCCTCAGTCCTTTCATGCAGTGCACTCACCAAGTGCTGGCTGCCCCCAGTGACTGCCAATATCCCAGGAAGGCTGGTACTGCCAGAAAACTCTTCAGTGGGACAGGAAGTTTTATTTGAGTTGAAGGAGGGCTCACAGCATGGTTTCCTCTTGTTTCTGCAGCCACAGTGCACCACATTACTATTTTTTCAACACTGTCCTTTTTGGTTGATTGCTAAGGGGGAAAGATATATTTGCAGATGACATTAGCTTGAGAATGGCTATTTTTCTTTTGAATCCAGAATGTGTTGATGACACAGTCCTCTCTGCTGACTTTCTTAGACAGGAAATAAGGCATATTGCTCTGGTTTCTGAACAAGACAAAATGAATCAACTTAACTGCCTAATACACTGTCAATAGCTTCAGAATGTAATCTCCCCTGTGTTAATTTACACAAGTATGATGTAGTTGACCAAGGATGAAATATCAAATCCTCATGAGTGGTCATGATGCTGCTGTTTAAATGCTATGCATATTTCTATAGGATCAGATATTACTAAACACTAAGGCAGAGTTAGGGGTTTTTTATTTGGTTTTTTTTGTGTTTTTTTTTTTTTTTTTTTTAACAAGTCACAGGAACAGTATTTGGACAAGATTTTTGACTCCTGACTTTGTTTACTGATAAGACCTTGCTTACCAAACACTAATTTTTGTCTATTTGAGGTCACACTTCTTATGTTTATGTTCGGCATGGGTTTGGGCTGTGTCAATTGCCTTTTTTTCTTACTAAATTAATCTCTCCACCTTCAACATTGGATTACTAACAAAACGATTTGAAGAGCTTTAGCTGGCTTCTGTTAGCCTGGATAACTTCAAACACAACCCTTGCAGATTATGTGAAAGGGTAAGTATAAAATGCTTTTTTTTTCAGTCAACCTTTTGACATTGCTGACTGAGAAATGAGATTTTATTGTCTTAACTGGAATGGATGAGGTCACTCAGTCATTGCTTTTTGCCACAGTAATTTAAGGCCTTTCTTAAAGGAGGCAAAAAAAGAAGCTTGATCCAAACTATTGTAAAGATGCTGGTACTAGTGTCCTATTTTACAGATGCACAGAAAAGATAATCTCTCTGTTATCTCTTTTCCTAGTTAAGGTTAGATCTCAAGTGAGAACTTCTTAAATTTGTAATTCCTGGTACTTCTATTTTTGCAATTTTTTTGTATTGTAACATTATGCCTTGGCAGGAGGATAGGTATATGACAAGAACACGTGCTAAGATGTATTTCATTCATTATAGAAATAACATGTCAAGAATAAATGGGATAACGAACATCTGTCCAAGAAGTTGCCCAATCTGGATCTAGTTTTGGATTTGCTGACCTTCCACTCATCACAAGTCGCACTTGGCACTGTCAGCTAGAAGATGCTTTTACAATCCGACCCATATCCCATCTTCAGCAGTACTTCCTCAGCACGGTCGTTTATGACATCCTAATTCACCACTTTTCCTGAGAGTCATCGCTGACATTTAAATGCACCCTTTACAGAAAGTCCAGCTGCCTGTTTGCTCGTCTTTCTCTTTTCTTTTTTTTTTTTTATTAATTTGACACAATAATGGAGAGAATAATGATTGCTTTTCGGACTTTTGCTGCCCACCTGGTTTTGAGTGAAAATGGAAGTGTTGATTTAGCAAGTGTACTCCCACATGGTTGGGTTCTGGGCTTTTTTCTCTGTAAACCACAAAAAACCCCTTGAGAATGACTGGGGTATTTTTGTGAATAATCCCTCGCATTGTATGGCCAGGGAGACCAGAGGCCAGAAGAGCTCAGGGGAGGCCAGCTTCCACTGGAATTTGATCCCTTCATTGTTCTGTCAAAGCTGGAGAGTTTTGACCTCCAGGGCACATTATAAATCTCTGTTACTCATTCAGACTTTTGCTCTGCTGCATTCACTATGGAGAGAGTAGTGGACTCTGTGTGGTTTCAATGAAATTATTCAGCCTTCTTTAATTTTTCATACATGTGCATGAAGCACATCACATGAAAGCATTTATACCCTGGCAATACTATACAAGTAAATTCTAAAGATGTAAAAGTTTAAAATGGGTTTGATTTTACCTTCATTTACACAATCAATGCAACACAGCTTGGTACACAATTTAAAAGTACTTAATGAGCATATAGGATGGCATTGCTAATTTTTGCTGCAAGGGATGCTTTCCCACTATTCTTTCTGTGTTAAGAGAGGATCTCTCTGATTATGGTAAACTGAGAAAGCATGGTTCCATAGGCACTGTCCAAAAGACTTATCTGAAAGTTTTATGCTCCTTTTGTATGTTGTGCCTTAAAAAAAATAGGTTATTCATGCAGTTTCATGCTTGGATAACAGATCAAGGGGCAACTTGCAGATGCTCATACAGTGAGTAGAGAGAGCAGATTTCAGCCCATGAAAGATGGAGCTGCCAGTGCAGTAGGTCAGGGTGAGAATGGATGCTGTGATATGGTGGAGGGTCAGCAGTTTGAAGTGAGACAGTGTCAGAATGTCCTGTAACCATAACATAAGATGCTAAATAAAAGTTGACATTGGGATTTTTTTCCCCCTCTCGTCATATCTACAACATCCAATTCACTAGGCATTTGTTCAGGTCAGAATGTAGATTTGTATTTCCAACTGGCTTAAGCCTGCATGACACTTAAGTGTTCAATCTGTAGTTCTGAGTCTATGTCTCAGTGCTTGCCTCCCTTGCACTTCTTTCTTCCTCTGCTTCTCTGTTTCTCATGAGCACACACACACAGGGATGCAGAGTTAGAAGCTCTATGAATTTAAGGGGTTTTTTACAGATTCTTATGTATGTGGTTTGTAAATTAGAAAAGCATCTATGTTAAAATCTGTGCTGGTTTGTTCCATTTTGTGTTAGTAAAGGTGCTAATGAAACCTACACTGAATGCTGAAAGTAAGAATTCATTCTGTTGTAGCAAGGCCACCTGCAACAGCTGGAGTGAGTATAAAACACTATTAAAATTAATGCTTTATATAACTCATGAAAGCTAACTCTGTGACATCTGACAGATTTACCTCATTATAGGTCAGATCTACCATATTTCTTATTGCTGACCTTAGTCTGTAGTGTCCCACTGAAGACCACAGAGACAATTCTTAGATGAAGGTATTGCTGAAGCAGGCAAAACCCCTCTACTGACAAAATCAAATCTTTAGGGACATGGTATGCTGAGGCAATTCATGCTTTTTGCAGGTTCATGGAATAATCTAAATTTAATAAATGGAGCAGTTAATAAATAGTTCCTGCGGTGACTTTGCAGTCAGTGGATCCCTTCAACAGACATATTTTGTAACAGCAGGAGTTCATAGAAGGCATTATCAGGGAAACCAACCAGCAAGGAGTTTAAGTAGTCTAATCTTGAGGTAACAAAGGCATGAATAACCATTTCAGGCTCTGGATCAGATACAACTGGCTGCAGAATGGTGATATTCTTTAAGCGTGCCCAACAGGATTTGCACTGAACCCAGGAAATAAACCAAAACCCTAGGCAAATTACTATTAAAATACAGACAACATCAAAGGCAAAAGCAAGGAAATAAAAGATTGAAAGAAATGTTTTGGTGCAAGGATAATTTATTTTTATTTTATCAACCTTTGCACATAAGAAGATTTTTCATTTTCCAGAAGTGCACTTTTGACAGCCATGATTATGTTAATATCAACCCACATTTTTCTCTTCCACTGAGACTTCCTTCTGTTAGTTGAACCATTAAATGTTTCTCCATTACTGAGTCCAGATTTTCTTTTGTTGTTTTTTTGGGTTTTTTTTTCCTTTTTCCTTCCTCTTAAAAGTCTCTTGACATTAAGAGGAGTGAGAGAGAAGGCAACCAGAAGAGTAGAAAGATAAAATTTATTTTGTCTGTTACTGAGACAGAAAAGATAAGTGACTTTATTAAAAATTTTTGTCCGGAGAGAAATACGGATGGTTAAAAGTAGAATTGCCTGTTAGTATAAGAGTTCTCCCAAAGGACACTCAAAGCAGTGTCCCTTAAAGTCAATCACATCATATGACCCTAATTACAGGCAAATATAATCAAAAGAGATCAGCCCAAAATTTGAAGGCCCAGCTCTTCCATATATCTCTGGAAAACATCCACTGACACAGAGCTCTGTGAGAGTACCTAGAGTTGAGATTGACTCACAGATGATCAGAAATTCTGCTTTACTGAGACCAGGGTTGGCATAAACAGAAGATTGAAGTTTGACAGAACAAATGACCAAAGTAGCTACAAAGCCAGAAATAAGAAGATAGGATCATAAGTAGATGAAAAAATCAATTTAAGAAGCATGAGGCACACTCGGATACCAAAGTTAAAAGCAAAATGTGTAATCGCTGTTAAGCCTACTTTTATGGTCTAATAAAATTCAAGGCTGTGACCAGATGGATTTTTCATATTCACTAACTATTAGCTGCAACTTTTAAAGAAAACAAATAAAAAGATGATAGACTAGATGACTAGGGACTGCATACCTGTAGAAAAGAATTCCAAGTTTCAATAACGGACAGAATCTCTTGAAAGTAGTTTTGATTTAACCAAACACATGAACACTCAGCTTTTTTTACTGGCCAGGTAATTGAACATTTCATATACAAACATAATATTCTTGTGTGGTAAAGGCAGCAGGACATCCTTCTCCCACTTAGCAAAACCTGAAAAGATGAAAACTGAGTTCCATGATAATCAGTCACAAAATTCCCACTGTTTGAAAAAGGACCAAACATCGCTCCATTTTGTTGAATTTCAATTAATCAGTGTGATATTATTAAATCTCTAAAAACCATGTAAAGTTTTGCCAGCTCCCTGATTTATAATTAAATGTATATGTACATTTATAAGCACAGACTTAGGTACAATGACAACTAAGCTGCAGCTGCTTTTGGGTATCATCCCAGGGTATTCTCCAGTCCTCTCGACAGCAGGCAGGTAGCACCATTAGGGCATTTTGTGGAAAAGGTTTAATCTTGGCACACAGAGTTCCAGACCAAGGGCCAAACATGGTGTGGTGCTTCTCTGGCTCAGCTGCTGAGGGGCTCTTAGGGAGACTGAAACATGCCATGTTGCTGGGATGCTATTCCTCCCTCTCTCCACACTATCTGGGCCCTGTCATCTGAATTTATTGTAACAGCTCTTCAAGACATGAACCATCTTCCTTTAAGTCTCTGTTCCATTCCTGCCACAAGTGAGACTCAGATAGTCACGTAATCCTTTAACTGCCACTGTGAAACAAATAATTCATAAGATAAACCTGCTTTCAGTTTAAGCAGTTCAGTAAGCTGTAACACTCTCGTTTCTGAATAAAGGCAGTCCAGGAAAGCACTGAAAGGTTCTCATGTGCCAGGCTCCAGCTTTCTTACACATCCACCCAGAAGAATCTAATATATACAAAACTGATTAATAATTTCTCATTAAGTTGGGGCAAGTGCAGTATCAGTTATAATTGCATGCAGGTATCTCCAGTTTCCACCTATTATAAGTGATGCCAGATTGAAGGATTTTTTTACCAAACCACCTATTTTATATTTCCACTTAAAAACACACTAGAGGTTTTGCTAAATTCTGACTGTCAGAACAAAGGGTCAAAGCTTAGTGCACATGCATAAATATGCTACTCTAACACCTTTTATTTATTTTGGTATGCAGTTACTTTCTTCTATTTGTCTCACATCTGCCACTCAACACAACTATTAAATAAGTGTAAAATCAAAACAAGGAATCCCCTTTCTTCACGCTGCTGGCAGTATGCCCTAATTTAACTTCTTCTTTCCTCTATTGAGGAAATAGGAAAATCCTTTTATTGATTTTCTGTTTTGAGC